>NC_133137.1:69049918-71805752 GCF_048418815.1 Hemitrygon akajei
AGGAGATGCCCCGTGGCATTACTCATGATGACTCATGGCTCGTTACTCTAATGCACCGCTTTCTGATCAGGTAACACAGATAAAACAGAAATATTCTCCCTTGTGTTATCTGACCACTCAAGTTCCATTATCTTCACTTGGTATACAAATGTTTTCTTAAAAATGGGTACAATGATTTTTTTTTTAAACCTGTGGATGATAGAACTCAGTTATTATTATGTTTTTCACATTTGATTGTGATGCCTTCTTTTAAAGGTTTAAACTACACAAAAAGCTCTCTCTCTTCTTTGGGCACCCTCAAGGTTGAGAATGGTTTGTTTCCATTCCATTTTTATCTTGATGAGACTATTGTGTGAGCCACAGACCTTTCCACTGGTAGGTTAGGAGGGCACTGAAGGGGCTGTTTCTATGGTGATGTGCTCTTTCTTCTACTTATATAGACCTCCTGTAGGCTCCCAGTACATTGCCCTGGGGTTCCCATTATCATCTCAAGTTCTCCTTCTCCACTTTGAGCATGCATGGGCCAGAATTCTCAAGAGTCTGTGGGGATGTCACACATCTTCTGGCAGTCCGGTAATTTTCTTTCAGGCATCTGGAGTTGGGCCTGTTGACCTAGGAGAGGATGCCAGTGTTGGTTTACTTATTCCTGCTGAGAATTTGGAGATTTTGCTGTTATAACATTGGTGATATTTTACTTCAGTGTCTTAAAAGCCTGCTGTAGATAATTCTGGTATTGGGTTAAGATACAGTTTAGTTAAGAGGAAATAAATGCTCACAGGAAAGTTCTGTGACATGAGTTTAGAGAAGAAACAGCAAGCAAAATCATGAATAAAGATTGTAAAAAAAAATCAAGTGTGAGCCAAACCTATTCTAAGGAAGCAATTGGAAAGGTTCAGAGTTAATTAAGAAATAATAATACTTTTCAATAAAGCAAAGATTGATTTCAAATGAAGTGAGCAAATAGAATTAATGCAGCTGATAAAGCACAATAGTAAAGTTCTTTACAAGAGTAAATCAGCCAGTTCCATAAAAATTCCTAAACATTCAAGGTCGAAGGTACATTTATTATCAAAGTAAGCATGCAGTATATAGTTCTGATATTCATCTTCTCCAGACAGCCTTGAAACAAGGAAAAACATGGAAGCCATGCGAAGAGAAACAGAACTCCCCCCTCGCAAGTGCAAAAAAAATCACGCTAACAGCAATAAGAACAAGCTCCCCTCCCCCACTCACATGCCAAAGAAAAACAACAAATTGGTAATTACTATAAGAATAAGGTAATTAAAACTGCATTCACAACTCCTTGTCATAAAATTTTGGATACTCATTTATTTGCAATTATATTTATTGTTTTACAGATTATGAACTTTATTCAAACTTGCGATCTAGAACTCAAGTAACCACGTAAAGCAATAGTAGTAAAGTCATCAAAACAAAGAGAACACCGATAGAAATGTTTCTAATGGGTTTAAAAATCTCAAAACTACATTCCACAAGTTTCATTTCCAACTACCTGTATATTCTTCCCTTCAACCACAATGCCATTGATCTTTTTCTACAAGTAAATCTCAGATTTTACAAAGATCGATTGATAATCTAGGGGCATAAAATCCTACAATGCCATATGAACCTGGCTGAATATACCAGCTAACAGTGAATAATTATCTAATTTTATGTTGCCTCTGGTGAAAAACTAGAATTTAGTTCACAATTGGGATAATGACAGGAATGACAAGAGACTTTAAAAAAATATATATGTATCCCCCTCACCAGGCTTGTAGGCAAACTTAGCTCATTAGCCAACTATGCTAACAACCATGAGACTCCATAGTGAGAAGACCACCTTTCACAAACAACATACGTCAAGGTTCGGTATGATTTGGAGTTCAACCAAACAGGAATGTAGTGATGTTCCAATGAAAGAAATCTAGATTTGAGCAAATGCTGTGTAAATACTATCCATACACAGTTATTGGTCAGTAAGAAATAACAGACTGTACACTGCATAACATTATAAAGGAAGTACAATTACCAATTTCAGCTTTATCAAACGGTTATTAAGAGAAAGAAAAAATAAATAAAAGGGCACATTACAGTTAAACTCCAAATGTGCACGTCATTGGAGCTCATATCTTCCAAAAGCAGAGTATAACCATTACTCACGGCACTGAACTCTCATCATCAATCACCAGTAGAGCTTCCCATCTTAGACTCCTTTGTCTTGTGCAGCACTCCTTGCAATTTTGTCTTCCCATTGAATCGAATCCTACGGGCATCTCTCTTGATCCTCTCTTCTCCACATCTTCCGCCAAAAAGACGATGAACCCCACCAGTGTCCATCACAAATCTCCCTCCGCCCAGCTCTCTCTAGAACCTTTTCCCAATTCCACCATCCTGACTGGCTGACACAACATTCCTAAGTTGAACATCGTAGTCCCTTACCGTTAGCTGAAACGAAAACATTCTAACAGCAGGACACACTGCATTTACAGAAAGTTACTAAACGAATTATCCCTAAGTACTAGCAATAGAAATCTTAACCAGGGCATTACATATATATGAGCCTCTACAGAGAATTCATAACAAATTGATTCTAAGTTGGTCAGATTGCAAGGCCAGTACATTTTCAATGCTCTCATTATATGGAAAAGAATAGGGCAAACAACAAAGTGAAACCCTAAATACTGCAGATGTCGAATACATTCTGCATCCATCAGACTCCTGAAAACTAAATATGTTAACTATTAAAATAATGTTGTTGGTGTTTATAACAAAAAATAGTGCAATCTTAAGATCTGCTATGAAGCCTTCGCCACCCATGTCATGCTCTTTTCTCACTACTGCCATGTGGAAGAAGGTACAGGAGCCTCAGAACCCAGATCACCAGGTTCAAAAGCATTTATTACCCCTCAACCAACAGGCTCTTGTACAAAGGGAATAATTTCACTTACCCCATCACTGAAATGCTCCTACAACCTATAGCCTCACTGCCAAGGACCCTTCATCTCATGTTCTCTGTATTTATTGCTTATTTATTATTTCTTTTTTTGTATTTGTACAGCTTGTTGTGTTTTGCACACAAGTTGATGCAGTCTTTCATTGATTCTACAGGTAGTCCCCGGGTTACGTACGAGCTCCGTTCCTGAGTCCGTCTTTAAGTCGGACTTGTACATAAGTCAGAACAAGTACATCCGGTATTATTTAGCATCAGTTAGTCAAACATCTGTCTTAGTATATAGCATATATTTTACCTTTCTATGCATATAGAACACTTAAGAAACATATGTATTCCAATAATTAAACCACTGCGTTGCTTAGTGATAATTCTAGCTTTCTTCGGGGCAGGGCCTTTCACATGCTCCATTATTCTTACTTTATCCTTTCAAATTGTTCCGAACATTGACTGACTGTAGCTTAAAGCTTTTCCAATGACCGATGGCGTTTCAACTCTTTCCAAACGCTTTATTATTTCCACTTTATTTTCAATCGTGATCGCTTCCCATCAACGGAACAGAAACACTGCGGGCGGCGGGTCCCGACCTCCACTAGCTCCCGAGGTCTGCTGGGTCCTAAGGACCACCGCACTGAATTCCCCGGGTCTGAAAGTCCACCGCACTGAGACAGGTTAAATGGGACAAGTGGGGGCTGTGCTGGGTTTGGGTATTTGATCCTCCACAATATCCCGTGTGGGAATTTAAACTGGAGGTGGCAATGTTTTTTTTACAAGGTTGAGTTGCGTGCTCAACATCAACTTGGCACGGATGGCATGGGAGTCACTGGATCGACATCAACCTGGCACAGGAGCAGTCTATCACTGGATCGAACTTGGGAAACTCTGTTCTCCAGCCTGGCACTGATCTCACTGTGCCACCAGCAAACCGGAATGGGGGGGGAGGGGTGAATCTTGCCAAGAAAAAATTTAAGCCAAATACAAAGCTACACACTCAACACAGTGTCAACAGCAATAACTTAAAATGGCGGACGGCGTCGTGATCCGACTTAAAATGGCGGACGGCGTTCTCTTTTCTCAGTTCATAAGTACGAGTTGTCTGTAAGTCGGACGTTCATAACTCGGGGACTACCTGTATTATGGATATTATTCTATTATGGATTTATTGAGTACGCCCTCAAGAAGTTGCATTTCAGGACTGTATATGGTGACATATGTATACTTTGATAATAAATTTACTTTGAACTTTTAAGAAATTCCCAACATAAGGAAACACCTGATCCTGTACCTTGATTGTAAGTAAAGGACTCTGGAGAGGGTAAAAACTTGTAGAAAAAAGGGCAGGGGTAAGCTTTACTCCTAAAATCACCACATTGTTTTTCAATGAATGATCAAAAAAATCAGAAGTAGCAGTGTTACCTTCATGGTTACAATAATTTTAAATATATTCACCATATATGTCTTTCACTAATTTATCAAATTGCCTGATGAAGGACACAATGGATGATAATACAAAACAGCTTGATGAATTCAATTTCAAAAGAATATGACATTTGAACAAAAAAAGAAGTTTTCATCATAATTAGTTACCTATACTTCAAACGACTATTAACATCTTCTGCATCCACTTTACAATGCAGATGGGACCTTAGTCTACTGTCTTTTCACAACTTCCTCACTTCCTCCCTGTTGCACTAAGCTGCAAAATTAATTTTTTTAATTTAAGTTTTCAGAGTTAGTTTTCAAGACACAACAAAACACAGTATGATGCTATTACAACTCGGGACATCGGAGATCGGGGTTCAATTCTGACATCATCCATTAGCAGTCGGTACATCCTTCCTGAGGCATGTGTGGGTTTGCTCCAGATGGTCCGGTTCCCCCCCCCCCCCCCCACTCCAAGGGCATACTGATTAACAGGTTAAGTTGGTCATTGTAAATTGTCCTGTGATTAGACTAGGGTTAAATCAGGGGAGCTGAGCAACAGGGCTTGATCGGCCAAAAGGGCTTATTCCACCTTGTATCTCAGTAAACTCTGACTTTGTGGCAAGGCTCTACTAACTGGTATGAACAATGCTACAAGGTTGCTGTCAAGGAATAATCCATAAGAAAAACGCTACAGATCCTGATAATCTAAAATAAACAAAATGCCAGATATACTTAGCAAGGCAGTAGAAAGAGAAAAATAGTATTAACATTTTCAGATCTATAATTTCTCAAAGGGGTGGTGAAAGATCATTAACCCAAAGCATTAACTTTGCCTTTTTTTGCCTCTGCAGATGATTTCCAATCTGCTAAGTACTCCCAGCATTTTGCTTCATTATCGCCAAGAAATCTTGAAAAGAAAATAGAAAAATAACAAATAATAAAATACCTCAGAATATGTAATGCCTCTGGGTTCAAAGTAACAAGCAATTTGCAATTCCATTCTGCTCCTTTGATATCATCCACTCTTTCAAATGTATTCCACCTTTGTAGAGCTCATTATTACACCAGTGATAACTAACATGGACCACAGCAAGTATCCTGCTGAAATACGATGCATAATTTTATATATTTTTTCTTGTATTCAAATAAAATTAGAATAGTTGTGTTTTCACAAGACTATGGCTGCTGTGTGGGAAAAGAACAAAAAAAACATGAAAGGAGTATCTGAAAGACTTGTAGCCCTAATGTGCTACAGCAGTAATTGGATAACTCTGAGCCAAACAAAATTCTTAAACCCTAGACTGCCAACACAGATGCCTTGTGCAGGAAGGCACAGAGTCGACTGTACTTCCTTAGAAGGTTAGCGTCATTCAATGTCTGCAGTGAGATGCTGAAGATGTTCTATAGGTCAGTTGTTGAGAGCGCCCTCTTCTTTGTGGTGGCGTGTTGGGGAGGAAGCATTAAGAAGAAGGACGCCTCACGTCTTAATAAGCTGATAAGGAAGGCGGGCTCTGTCGTGGGCAAAGTACTGGAGAGTTTAACATCGGTAGCTGAGCGAAGGGCGCTGAGTAGGCTACGGTCAATTATGGAAAACCCTGAACATCCTCTACATAGCACCATCCAGAGACAGAGAAGCAGTTTCAGCGACAGGTTACTGTCGATGCAATGCTCCTCAGACAGGATGAAGAGGTCAATACTCCCCAATGCCATTAGGCTTTACAATTCAACTGCCAGGACTTAAGAACTTTTTTTAAAGCTATTATTAATGCTTTTTGAGTTAGTGATTTAGATGCATATCATATTATTACTGAGTTAAGTATTGTATGTAATGAGTTTTTGCTACAACAAGTGTATGGGACATTGGAAAAAAATGTTGAATTTCCCCATGGGGATGAATAAAGTATCTACCTATCTATCTATCTATCTAGAAAAGCAAAGCATCTTAAAGAAAGTACGCCCTTTTATTGTTTTCTCCGAGCAATTATCCACATTGTATTAAACAGCAGGGTTGGAGTCTATTGGGATTCCCATGACAAGTATCTGATGAATATGTTATAGCTTTAGACCACACTTAGGCATTTACCATTCCTTTCAATTTAAATATGAATTGGTAACTTGCTCCAATAGAGTAGAGCAAACCAACTCAGACATCTGCCTTTCTCCAACAGCTACCTGATTTCCCCCAGTTGCAGGGCTTCCAGGCTCCCACTTAACATTACCGTAAGTCAGACCATAGAATATATATTGGTTTCGTGTAACAAGAAATCTCTCAAATATTTTAACAAACATTTGATTGCTTATGAAAAGTTAGGTTCTCTCAAGTATTTCAAAAATTCAACTAAGACAGGCAGGAAGGCAAACATTTCAGCTTTATGCATCTCCAACAGGGGATCTCAGGAAGGTAACGTTCATCAAAAAGGAACCATCCACCCAGACCATACTCCTTTCTCAATGCTTCCTAAACTTCCTAACCTGAAGACCACAATCTGCGGATTGCTGATAACATCTCCTCCTTGCTGACAATCAACATTGGTGCACCTCAGGGGTGTGCGCTGTGACTGTGTGGCTAGGCGTAGCTCAAACACCATCTATAAATTTGCTGATGATACAACCATTGTTGGTAGAATCTCAGGTGGTGACGAGGGGAGCGAGATATGCCAAATAGTGGAATGGTGTTGCAGCAACAAACTGGCACTCAACATCAGTAAGACAAAAGAGCTGATTGTGGATTTCAGGAAAGATAAGACGAAGGAACACATACCAATCAGAGTGAGCAGAAGTGGAGGGAGTGAGCAGTTTCAAATTCCCGGGTGTCAAGATCTCTCAGGACCTAACCTGGTCCCAACATATTGATGCAGTTATAAAGAAGGCAAGACAGCGACTATACTTCATTAGGAGTTCGAAGAGATTTGGTATGTCAACAAATACACTCAAAAACTTCTGTAGATGCACTGTGGAGAACATTCTGACAGGCTGCATCTCTGCCTAGTATGGGGGTGGGGCTACTGCACAGGACTGAAAGGAGCTACAGAGGGCTGTAAATTTAGTTGGCTCCATCTTGAATACTAGCCTACAAAGTACCCAGGACATCTTCAAGGGGCGGTGTCTCAGAAAGGCAGCGTCCATTATTAAGGACCTCCAGCACCCAGGACATGCCCTTTTCTCACTGTTACCATCAGGTAGGAGGTACAGAAGCCTGAGGGCACACACTCAGCAATTCAGGAACAGCTTCTTCCTCTCTGCCACCCGATTCCTAAATGGACATTGAATCCTTGAACACTACCTCATTTTTTTAATATATATTATTTCCTTTTTTTGCACAAATTTTAATCTACTCAATACATGTATACGGTAAATGATTATTTATTTATTATTATTTTCTTCAATATTATGTATTGCATTGAACTGCTGCTGCTAAGTTAACAAAATTCACGACACATGCCGGTGATAATAAACCTGATTCTGAACTTGCCCTAATACTATTATGTGTACTTTGTCACATAAGCTATGTATCTTTTATATTAATATAACTTTCTATTAACTTCCGTTTGTCAATGCTTTTGATGTAGAGTGCTGCAGAGCTAATTTTCATGACACTGAAACACTGTGGGGGGGGTATACACCTTTGAAAAAGGCTGATGGAAATTAAGCTTATTGTTGCTTTTTAACTAACAAAGAGATTCTCAGGATTCCCCCTGCATCTCCACACAGATGAATTCCTATACATTCTTTAACAATATATTCTATTTTGGAATATTTGTCAATAGTTATAGGTGATATCTAGGCATTTTTAAATCTGCTTTTACCAATTAGTATTGATAATATCATCATATTTTTGGATTTTTTGAATAGTTTTGAATTGGTGAAAGATGATATCCTCTAGAATTTGAGGGAAAAAAATAATTCCCTGAAGATCATGGGCAATTATCTCAGTCCTATTATGAACACAATAGATTCCTTCAAATGGATCCTAGACTTCTTGACGAATAGTTGCTAGTCAGTAAGGATAGGCTACGACACTTCCGCCACGATTATTCTCAACACTGACGCCCTTCATGGCTGCACCTTCAACTCCAAACTCTACTCCCTGTACACTAATGACTGTGTGGCCCGATTCTGCTCTAGCTCTACTTACAGCAAGGTTTCCCAACCTTTTTTATGCTTGGTCTATAGGTTTGCAGATGATAGAGGGCCAAATCTCAAATAATGTTGTCAGAGTAAAGGAAGGAGACAGAGAGCTTAGTGATACGATGTCATGACAACAACATTTCCCTCAATGTCAGCAGAACAAAAGGTCTAGCCGTTGACTTCAGGAAGGGGAGGGGGCAGTGTACATGCTCCTTTTACTTCAATGGTGCTGAGCCATGGGTTTTGAGAGTTTCAAATTCCTAGGAGTGAACCCCAACCACATTAACAACACAGCCTCTCCAATTTCTCAGGAGACTACAGGAATTTTGCATGCCCCCTTGGCCCTTACCAATTTTAATCGATGAACCACAGAAAGCATCCTACTTATGCATCATCATGGCTTGGTATAGCAACTGTTTCACACCTGATCTCAAGGAACTATCAGCGCATCACAGAGATCACTAACATGTCCTCCATGGACTCTTGTCTACACTCCCCACTGCCTCAGTGAAACAGCCAACAAAATCAAAGACCCCACCCCAAACTGAGCATTCTCTCACCGCCCCACCTCCCATTAAGCAGAAGATGCAAAAGTCTGAAAGGACATTTTCTATCCTGCTGTTATAAGATTATTAAGAATATTTCACTAGTATGATAAGATGGATTCTTAACCTCCCAATCAACCTCGTTATATTACACCTAACTACAAACCTGTGTTGCACTTCCTCTGCACTATGCCACTTTATTCCACACACTGTTATAGTCTGATGTCTATGGACAGTGTGCAAGATAAGCTTTTCACTGTACCTCAGTACATGTGACAATAGTAAACCAATTTACCAATAGTATCCTTGTCAAGGCACACAATCAAAAAGTTTCATTTCTGAACCAGTTAGTTCACATTTTCTCCTGACGTTAGTGAAGTGCACTTCTGATGAGAGAATGTGCTACTTTGACATCTTATTGACCATTTTGCAATAGGCAGCCCATTCTTACATATCCTTCATAACTTGCTGCTAAGAGAAGTTGGCAACATTCTGTGAAAATTAAATTTAAATTAAACAAATTACAAATACACTATAAACTTTGTAAGCAGTTACAGAAGGCCATTTAGTTCAACTCTACATTTGTTCTTGCTTGCTAAGATCTGGAAATACTCAAAACTTTTTTTAAAAGTTGCATTTTAACTTAATTAAAGTCATTGAAAAATACAGCACAGAAACAAACCCTTTGGCCCGTCTAGTTTGAACCAAACCATTTAAACTGCCTACTCCCATCAATCTGCACTGGGACCATAGCCCTCTATACCCATTTCACCCATGTACGTATCCAAACTTCTATCAAACATCAAAATCGAGCTCACATGCACCATTTGCACTTTCTACTAGTTTACCATGATATTTTAGGCTAAGATTTGATATGTTTAAGTTTATCATACAGATCCTCCCCAGCTAATGAATATCTAACTTACATAAAGCCCATATATACAGAAGAGTGCTGGGGGGGGGGGGGGGGGGGGGAATCAGCGGGATGGATCTGCTGACTGCTACAGAGCTCCAAGTATCTTCTGCCATGAGAGGACATAGTTCGTGACCTCAATTCCAACTTGCAAACTGTTCCAAGTGCTTTGAACAGCTCTGAAGAACAGAACCCGGTCATAAACTGGGGAGGGCCTGTAACAGCAATTAAGAAATTCTCACCCACCATGTCATCAACCTTTCATTCCATCCAAAGTGCTGAAGTTTACGACCCACACAGATATGGCTCCATCCTAACAACCTCCTGCTCTGCCCCCTCTACCCCAAGGTGTTTCAAATACCATTATGTTTTGCTATGCACTCCTGAGATACCATTTTTGTTTGGTCATTTTCCTTCTCACAGAGCACCTGCTTAATTTCAGGGAAGCAAAGCTATAGCTGAAGGTATTCCATTATGAGGCATCAAAAGCCTCATAACTGATCAATCGCTAACATCAACACACAATTGAAGAATCTACTGGAAACTGTAGTCTGAAAATATACAAAAGTAAAGAATGAAATTACACAAATCCCATCAATTATACACCAGCTGTTAATTAACCATTCCACATTGTCACTCCTTTGGGAACTTGGCAGTTTCATAAACAAAGTACAATTGCCCAAACAAATCCTTGTTACTGTGGAGGGCTTGGATAAATAACCTTAGGGGTGTCCTTCAAATACCACTGCAACAGAATAACACCGTATGTATTTAGACAAAGAGCTAAAAACTACCTAAATATTCAAACACAATTGAAATAAGACTCAGTTTCCACAGGACAGAATTGAAGAGATTTTGGAGGATGGGTATGCTTACATCTCAAGTGTGGGAGAGGTTCACAGCAAGAAGAGAAAGGGACCCAAAGTCACTGTTGTATAGCACATCATTCATCATCAACACACTATACTACTGGTGAGGTGGAAACTAGTTTGATACTAGACCACAGGTTTGAATAAAATGTTTTTATCAATAATTGGATACTGATGAGCATGTGAATTAATTTAAAACCACAAATTATTCACACACTGGAATAGCTATTTGTTGAAGGAAGATTTTAATCACAGGAGGAAAAAGGCCTGCAGAAATAGAAACACAATGCTAAAATAAAATAAATAAGCAGTTCCTCCCTCCATTTCCACTGCCCTCCTCTCCCACACACAAACTTAATCAACTCTCGGAGACAAGAAAAATAATCTAAACCATGGTGCCTGAACATTCAAATGTTGGGTGTTTTACAAAGGATAAAATTGGATAAATGAAAAGGGTTTTTTTTATTTTATCCACCTGAAACTATGTAGCAAATTTAACAGATCATACCAATGGAAGTCACACTTTAATAACCAACTAGCTTCCTGATGAGAAGTTATCTATAGATGTTGCAATCCAATGGTTTTAAATACTTAATGATGTCAAAAGTTAGTATTTGCAATTTTTTGAGTGCTCTACATAATTTATTTTTTGCTCTCCAATGTCGCAGAGGCATTCTGTCTACAGAGAATAAGATGAAAACTCAAATTATCACAGCATCCATATACTGTATATACACACACTTAGTGCAAAACATTTTCAAGGGGGTCCTTTTAGTGTAAAGTACGCTCAAAATGTTTCTAGTTTTAAATATAGAAATAAAAAGTAACTGAATTCCTTCTCCATTGAGACCTAGCATTTCAGATCCCTTCACACATCTGGACTGCAAAGTAAGCTGGTTTTGCCACAGGTGTACTGTAGCTTAGAGCAGGTCTACACACAAAGCTTGAACCACTAAACTAAAAAGACAATATCTGAAAGAATCCAGACCAATCCAAATGTTTGAACATCATTATTAGTAAAGAAGTCACAATGCATACTTTTCCCTGGTCACCCATTCCCCATCCACAACCAACCTCATAAAGCAAGCAACTGCCCCCAAAATCAGAAATCATTTGGCATTTCTTTTTTTTCCACCCGTTCTGCTCAGAATGACTTTACATTTTTTAAACTTACTCAGCAAAAAGAAAGTTAATCCCTGCCCTTTAAAAACTTCCATCAATAAGATCAACTTTGGGCTTGGTACATACAAATTAAGTCAAATTAACAAAGTCTTACACTAAACTAATATATTTCTGCATTAACCCTGAATTTTGAGAAACACAAGTTCAGGACCTTTGTCATTTCTCTGCTCGATTTAACAAGGTGGTGGATTTCATTATTCAAACTGGTGTGATATTCAAACATGCGAGGCAAAACTAGCTTACTTTGCAGTCCACAAAGAAATGGATTTTGCAAAGAATGCGATCACCTCAGTCAAGATGGCTTATTGACCTTCTCTTATTAAGACCATTAGTTGTTGTTTGAAAACTGGAGACCCTTCAATTATTACCTGGCTTCAGAGCCTCCATAGCAAATCTCTACAAATCAAGAGAGCAAAATCTTCATTTTCTTTCAAGCAATTGTCCACACCTTTATTTATTTCCCCCTGATGCACCATCAATAACTCTAGGAGACTGGAAGTGAATGATAGGCTTTTATTAACAGCAAAAACGGAGCACGACCATGTCGAAGACTGAGGGAGGAGCAGTGCCCCAATCGAGTAAAAGATAAAGTTTCTGACAAGTATATTTACAGGTCAAGTCTATCAGGTGGTCGAGTCTGTCTCTGCGATCTATGTAGCACCGGTGACAGTGGTTGTGCTGGCTCCGGCCTGACTTGAGGTGCCAGCCCGTTAGGCATCAGTAACCCCTCATGTGTGTGCGTGGTGCCCGGTATGGGAGTGTTGTGAGAAGTCTGTGTAGGGCTTGGCATGCGCGGTGTCTCATGGGTATATACATCGGTGGGTACGGGGTTCATAGACACCGTGGAGTGTTCAGGGTAGGGGTCTGGAGCTCCTGCGGGCACCATGTTGCGGATGGAGACCATGTCCTCCCGCCCATCAGGTAACACCACGTAGGCATACTGGGGGTTCGCATGAAATAGGTGAACCCTCTCAACCATCGGGGAGTATTTATTGCTCCTCGCATATTTCCGGAGCAGCACTGGCCCTGGGGACGCCAGCCAAGCTGGTAAGGTGGTCCCAGTGGCAGACTTCCTGGGAAAAGAAAAGAGTCGCTCATGAAGGGTGGCATTGGTGGACGTGCATAACAGGGAGCGGATGGAGTGGAATGCCTCGGGGAGGACCTCCTGCCAGCGAGAGACCGACAGTCCCTTTGACTTAAGGGCTAAGAGTGTGGCCTTCTACACCGTGGCATTCTCCCTCTCCACCTGTCCATTCCCCCAGGGATTATAGCTCGTGGTCCTACTAATAGCAATACCCCTAGCCAGCAGGTATTGGCGCAGCTCGTCACTCATAAACGAGGACCCTCTGTCACTGTGGATATAGCAGGGATATCCGAACAGAGTGAAGAGCTGGCGCAGGGCCTTTATGACGGACGTGGCAGTGGTATCAGGGCAGGGGATGGCAAAGGGGAACATCGACTACTCGCCAGTTACGTTAAGAAAGTACACACTGTGGTCGGTGGAGGGAAGGGTCCCTTAAAGTCGACACTCAGTCACTCAAAGGGGCGGGTGGCCTTGATAAGCTGTGCCTTTTCAGGACGGTAGAAGTGCGGTTTGCACTCAGCGCAGACTTGACAGTCCCTGGTCATCGTCCTGATTTCCTCAAGGGAGTAAGGCAGGTTCCGGGCTTTCACAAAATGGAAAAGCCGGGTGACCCCCAGGTGGCAAAGATCTGCATGGAGGACATATAGCTGGTCGAGCTACGTGCTAGCACATGTTCCCTGGGATAGAGCATCAGGGGGCTCATTGAGCCTTCCAAGCCGGTACAGGATATCATAGTTGTAGGTGGAGAGTTTGATTCTCCACCTCAAAATTTTATCATTTTTGATTTTGCCCCGCTGTTGGTTGCTAAACATAGATAGATAGATAGATACTTTATTCATCCCCATGGGGAAATTCAACTTTTTTCCAATGTCCCATACACTTGTTGTAGCAAAACTAATTACATACAATACTTAACTCAGTAAAAAATATGATATACATCTAAATCACTATCTCAAAAAGCATTAATAATAGCTTTTAAAAAGTTCTTAAGTCCTGGCGGTAGAATTGTAAAGCCTAATGGCATTGGGGAGTATTGACCTCTTCATCCTGTCTGAGGAGCATTGCATCGATAGTAACCTGTCGCTGAAACTGCTTCTCTGTCTCTGGATGGTGCTATGTAGAGGATGTTCAGAGTTATCCATAATTGACCGTAGCCTACTCAGTGCCCTTCGCTCAGCTACCGATGTTAAACTCTCCAGTACTTTGCCCACAACAGAGCCCGCCTTCCTTACCAGCTTATTAAGACGTGAGGCGTCCCTCTTCTTAATGCTTCCTCCCCAACACGCCATCACAAAGAAGACAGACATTAAATGACGCCAACCTTCTTAGGAAGTACAGTCGACTCTGTGCCTTCCTGCACAAGGCATCTGTGTTGGCAGTCCAGTCTAGCTTCTCGTCTAACTGTACTCCCAGATACTTGTAGGTCTTAACCTGCTCCACACATTCTCCATTAATGATCACTGGCTCCATATGAGGCCTAGATCTCCTAAAGTCCACCACCATCTCCTTGGTCTTGGTGATATTGAGATGCAGGTAGTTTGAGTTGCACCATATCACAAAGTCCTGTATCAGTTTCCTATATTCCTCCTCCTGTCCATTCCTGACACACCCCACTATGGCCGTGTCATCAGCGAACTTCTGCACATGGCAGGACTCCGAGTTATATTGGAAGTCTGATGTGTACAGGGTGAACAGGACCGGAGATAGTATGGTTCCCTGCGGCGCTCCTGTGCTGCTGACCACCGTGTCAGACCTACAGTCTCCCAACCGCACATACTGAGGTCTATCTGTCAAGTAGTCCACTATCCAATCCACCATGTGAGAGTCTACTCCCATCTCCGTTAGTTTGTGCCTTAAGATCTTGGGCTGGATGGTGTTAAAGGCACTAGAGAAGTCAAGGAATGTAATCCTCACAGCACAACTGACCCCCTCTAGGTGAGAGAGTGATTTGTGCAGCAAATACGTGATAGCATCCTCCACTCCCACCTTCTCCTTATACGCAAACTGAAGAGGATCCTGGGCGTGCCTGGTTTGTGGCCTCAGATTCTGTATTATCAGCCGCTCCATGGTCTTCATCACGTGCGACGTCAAGGCAACAGGTCTGAAGTCATTCAACTCCTTTGGTTGTGGTTTCTTCGGTACCGGGACAATACAGGATGTTTTCCACTGTCTGGGTACTCTTCTCTGCTCCAGGCTCATGTTGAAGATGCGCTGTAGTGGTTCTCCCAGCTCAGTCGCACAGGCCCTCAGTAATCGTGAAAAGTAAACATGAATACATCTGAGCGCTGGTCAGTCAGCAAAGTGAACTTTTTGCCGGCAAGATAGTGCCTCCAGTGCCTAATAGCTTCCACTATGGCCTGAGCTTCTTTCTCCACCGCGGAGTGCCGAATTTCAGGGCCTTGAAGGGTACGAGAGAAGAACGCTACCGGCCATGTCACGAGTCTGCAGCATTGCAACGTGTCCGGGTGAATAAAACTCTCAGTGCTGCCCGTGTCAAACAGGCAGCTAGTCCTGTGCCCCTCCACCAGGATGTCCATCATTGACCTTGCGAGCTGGTGTGAAGCGCTTTGGTCAAGGGTCACAAGAGGCCAGAGTTGAATCGTCGTCTTGGTCCGGCACGGTGGGGTGCCCGGTAAGCACCCGTGGGTCAGAGGCGGTGCGAGGTGGCGCCGACCAAGATGGCCGTCCCCATGCCTCGCATGCGGCAGGCAGGCAAGATGGCAGCGACCAAGATGGAGACCCCCATGCCTCATACACGGCGCTGCTCGACCCCACTCGTGGTTTGGACTTACAGACCTTGGTGAAGTGGCCCTTATTTCCGCAGCTGGAGCAGGTAGCTTCTCAGGCCAGGCAGCGTTTTCGGGGGTGCTTCTCGAGTCCGTAGAAGTAACACTTCATGGACTTGCGACTGGCAGCAGCCAAGGTCGATTTGCTGGCGGGTTACGGGGTCTGCAGCGTCCAAGAGGCCGGCAGGAGATCGCGCGCCTGGTGAGCATTGGCATTGTGCAGAGTGGCCTCCAGCGTGTCGGCCAGCTCAATCGCCGAACGTAAGGTAAGATCGGCGTGTTCCAGCAGCTGCTGGCGCACGTACACTGACCTGATCCCTGTAACGAAGGCGTCTCTTACTAGGAGCTCCACATGCTGTTCCGCCGTCAGCCTGCATGCATAGATGGTGTTCACTGGCCGCAGGTACTGTCTTTTGAGGGCGTCCATCGCGCCCTGGTAGCTCGGTCGGTCCCTGATCATGGATTAGACCCGTGGACTGATCGTGGAGAGGAGAACTCTGCGCATCGTGGCAGGCTCGGTCATTTAAATCTCCTCCAGGTACGAATCGAAGCATGCTAGCCAGAGATCGAAAGCGTTGCCGGCTTCCTGGGATTGAGGGTCGAGATCCAATCTGTCGGGTGGTAAAATGCTCTCCATGTTTTAAAATCGCTGTTAATAAAATTGATGCACCATCAATAACTCTAGGAAACTAGAAGTGAACGATAGGCTTTTATTAACAGCAAAAAGGGAGCACGACCATGTCGAAGACTGAGGGAGGAGTAGTGCCCCAATCGCCTTTATAAAGGGGGTCTGTGGGAGGAGCCACAGGAGCAGTCAGCACAGGGCGTGTCCAGACAGGTATACATAGTTCACCACACCCCCCCATCTCTACTTCTATGCTTGCAGTTTTCTTCAATACCGCCTTTGCATTAAACAGTGCACACCAGAGACAAAAAGATTATTCAAAAGTCTGTGTGTTTTATATACAGCATCGTGCAAGCAAAATGTAAATTCTACGTGATACCTATTTATTGTCAGCACTGAATTTTACAGGGTAAAAAAAAATGCGCAAGTAACCTTCAGGGGTTTTGCATTGGTTTTTTAAGTGATTAATGCAAAAGGATGTCAGGCATGAACATGCAGCACCTCCCAGTCTCCATCCAGCAAACAGCAGTGGCTTGTCATTCTTTTCCAATTCATTACCTACAGCCTATTTAAACCCAGCTCTTTTCCATAGTCTGTGTTCACCCATCGAACCAGCCAGCTTTAACCATTTGTTCTTGGACTTCAGTTACCTGGCGTGTTTAATATCAATTCTCTCTTGATTTGTGGACCCTCGTTGCTTCTTATTTTGCAGTTTATTAGAAAAGTATCATTTACACCTACGTTTGGGTCAAGTCTCCTCTACAATTCTTGACAGGATGAGTGAACCAGCCATTGGCCATGCAGAGTATGCTTGCTTAAAGAAAGTCGTCTGTCAACATGAGCACACGATCCCGAAGCAGCAGGAAACCATTGTCCAGCTGCTCACCACTTTCAACCAACTCTCCCTCTCGATGCAAGAGCCCCACACCAGTCCACCTCCCTTGAAGCCCCAAATTCTGGTGCCCGAACACTTCAATGGTTCTCCTATCTGATGATGCAACTTCCTGTCCTAGTGTGCCTTGCACTTCAAGCTCCAGCTATCTCTGTATTCTACAGACTACGCCAAGATTGCCTTGATCATCTCTCTCCTGACAGGGTGAGCTCTAACCTGTGCTGCAGGTAAATGGGACAATTAAACTCCTATTTGCAACAGGTATCAGGGTTTCACTGCTGAGATCTGCCGGGTTTTTGACCATCCGGGAAGTGGAAGGAAGGTAGTAGATCAGATACCTCGCCTACATCAAAGCTCACACTCTGTGGATTACTCCATGGAATTCAGGACCCTAGTGGTGGAGTGCAGATGGAATGTGAAAACACTGCTGGCACATTACCATTACAGCCACTCGGACAGCTCGAAAGACGAACTGTCTACCCGGGAGATGCCCACTGATCTCAAGAGCCTCATCACTCTGGCCCTCCATACTCTCAAGTATCTTTTAGAACAACCTTCCAGAACCACAGGCCAGAACCTCAGTTTGTTCCCAGAACCATTACAGGCTGCAGGACCCTCACCAGCAACACCTCCAGAGCACATGCAGTTAGAGAGAGCTCCCTCAACTCCGCGCCCCTCCCCCCAAAAGTATGAGCATCAGTGGTTAAACAACTTGTGTGCTTACCAATCACCAATGCATCAAACGTGCACTGTGTCCGGGAGATCGCACTAACAGGTAGGGACGATGGACCTCTTATCTGCTAAGCTCCCCTAGGCCCCTCATTCCAGCACCATATCCCAACTCACTCTCCCTCCTCCTCAACAGCCCAATGGCTCTATGTGCACAAGAGGCTTTGGAGGACTGGCACAGCAGGCAACAATCTGGATCAGCCTGTACGTGCAGCCTGGACTCCCTACCGACCCTATCTCTTACTCCATCTGCATCACTGCCAGAGATGAATATCCCTTTGGTCGAGGATGGTCAAAATATGCAAACGGCCTATGTACACGAGCATTGGAGAGCACTGCGAGTCCATTCAATTCCTGCTTATCGACTCACCCAATACACGTCTCATCTTAGGATTCCCTGAGCTCTCTGCTCATGACTCTTACCTTGTTTGGTCATCCGATTCCCTACTGAATTAGGGATGCACCTGCTGGACCATCTGCCTGCAACCTCAGTTGACTTCACCCAGTAAATCCATGGAGATGTAGAAAACACAACTTGTTTCTAACTCATCACCTGCAGCCTATTTAAACCCAGTTCTCATCCACAGTCTTTGTTCACCCATCGAACCAGCCAGCCTTAACCAGTTGCTCCTAGCCACTACCCTATTGCCTGTTGTGTTTAGAATTAGTTCTCCCTTGTTTCATGGCCCCTCATGGCTTGTTATTTTGCAGTTTATTAGTAAAGTAGCACTTTAAACCATCTTCACTGCTCTGCTTTTGGGTCAAGTCTCCTCTACATTTCTTGACAAAGGATTCAAGTCCTACCCATGCCAAACCTCATAACAATCCAGCAGTTAATCAAACAAATAATTACTTGAACAAATAGAATTCTTAATTCTGTAAATGGAGATCAAAAAATGTGTGTCTCTAAAACAGGAGTAATAATTAACTAATGTTGTCTCTTGAAAATGGTTTGAGAACAATAAATTTTAGATTTACTGCTTTTTCTTCAATTTGGTTGCCTGCAACAATTCAGCAGACAGCAGATCCCCTTGTAGTAGTCCACACACAGATGTTATAACAAGGAACTACAGGAACATGAATCTAAGTCATTCAGTTTTTCAAATAGTTTTCCAATATTAAAACAACAGTTAATCCATGCCTCAACCCTATATGAAAATTTTAAAAGGCAGGTATTAGAAATCTAAAAAGAAAATGCTAGCAGTATTCAGCAGGTCAGGACAAATCTGTGGGATGGAAACAGAGTTAATGCACTCAGTTGAAAACACTTCAGAGTTAACTCTATTTACCTTCCCACTGTTGTGTCCTAAACCTGCATTTTCTGCTTTATTTCAGTCCCATTTGCCACAGTTGGCCCTACAACCCTGAAAAGCATAACCCAACAAGAAACTACTGATCACAGTCATGAACAATTTAGATTGACCCAGCAGTTGTCCACTTTGTGGGAGATGGTTCTAAATTAAATTTCTCTTTATGTTAAAAATATCTGAGTGCCTGTACTGGGTAACCATACCAGAGGGAATACTCCATTTCACATAAGGAAACAAACATCTATTCAATTTGAATAGTAGCAATAGTGCGATCACTCGAGTCAAGTGTGATTTTCTCCGAAGAGGTTGTCCCGGGATGTTAGGGTGAATTTTAATGGAGAACGCCTGTGTGTGACTTTGTTTAATGTGGAGGGGCTGATGCATGGGCAGCCACCACATGATCCTTGACAAATCGAGATCAGGATCCAGAGCATGAAATGCAAGATAACAGGGCACCTTCACTGCCATTGTGATCTGTCATCATCGTCTGCCAACTCCAACACTGCGGGCTTGGTTGCATCACTTTTTGTCTGGAACTTTCCACATGGGTGACCCGATCATCAACCTCTGAAGCCTAGGAACTCACAAACTTCTCCATCACAACAGGGTGACGATCCTTGGCGAGGAATCAATTTGAACACCTCAGTGAGATAAATAAATCTAAATTTATGCCTTCATGATTTTATATTTTAAACTCTTTTTTCATTCCTGTGTTGTGCCCTAGACCTGGTCGATGGAAAATAGAGATCTTGTGAATCCAGTACAACTGAAAAGATCTGTCTAATGCTCTTTACAAGTAAAGCACACTTGTACATTTGTATTTCAACATATTTAACATTACGAACCAACATTCCATTGACGTAGCTGTGCACGAGATTGGGCATAAATGGACACACAAATAAATTCACTCCTCTCCAATTTCTAATCATTTGCAAATATATCCAACTTTAATTTACAAATTCAAATTCAATGATCACACAAATCAATTTCAAATAACCATTTTTCTATCCACTCAATATCTGTATTTGCAATTTTTTGTGAACATGCTTATGTAATTCCTCAGCTCCTTCAACCAAGTGTTTATGTGGGGAATTTTTCAGGTTTTGGTTCAATTTCCTTGAGAACAAATATCATATCCTGGTGAAGCACTTTTGGGTAATTACTGAGGAATATTTAATTATTTTACTCAGTCGACTGCTTTCTTTTTCTATTCGCATATAAATTGTCTGTCACACAAAATAAAGGCAATTGCTCATGATGAAACACAAGAGTAATTAACAAAAGAGCACAATCTCTAGGGACGCTTGCTGCTACATGAGGTGCCCACAGACTGAATCCCAATTCAAACTGAAGATAATACTAGTGAATAAAGACACCATGAATGAGTGGAGTTCAGCTTTGCATAGCAAAATTCCCAATTAACCTCTTAACAAGAGACTATGCACAGCTAAGATGTCCACATATATTCACAATGGAAGATGCAAAGGAGGAACTAACATGACTAGACTCCCTTTTCAATTTGAAAGAAATAATATTGCCTGGTATGACCTATGGAAGGTCATCATGAGATTAAAAAGGCAATTCAGCTGACAGCTGTGGCAGGGCTTGCATGCCATGACTTCCAATGAGGTGAAACCTAACAATATTAATGAAACCCATGCTTCTCTCCCCAATGAGTTCAATGCCTTTTATGCACACTTTGAGAGGAAGAACAACACTACGCCTGTGCAAATTCCCACAGCATCTGTTGACCTGTGATCTCTGCCTCGGAAGCCAACATCAGAAAGCCAACCTCAAAAGGATGAATCTTTGCACAGCATCAGGCCTGAGGCTGTACCTGGCCAGATACTGAAAACCTGTGCTGATCAACTAGCTAGAATCTTCAAAGACATCAACCTCTCACTGCAGCAGTCTGAGGTTCCCACCTGCTTCAAAAGGGCAGCAACCCACAAAGGTTTGAGTGAACTGCTTCAATGACCATCGGCCAGCAGCACTCATATCTACCACAATCAAGTGCTTCAAGCGGTTGGTTATGGCTAGAGCTAACTTGTGCCTGAGAAAGGACTTGGACCCGCTGTAATTCACCTATCGCCTCAACAGGTCTATAGCGGATGCAATCTCACTGGCTCTCTGCTATGGAGAACCTAGACCAGAGCAAAACATAAACCATTTTTTATCAATTACAATTTGCATTCACTAACACCATCCCCTTGGTATTAATCACTGATCTCCTAAACCTAGGCTTCTATACTTCTCTCTGCAACTGGATCTTCAACTTCCTCATCAGGAGATCACAGTCAGTAATAGATTAATAATAACTTCTTTTCCTTGCTGAACAATCAACACAGGTGCACCTCAAGGATGCGTGCTTAGTCCACTCATGTCTGTGCAGCTAGCCAATTCATAAATTGCCCCATTGCTGTTGGTAAACTCTCAGAAGGCAATGAGGACGCGTAGGGGTGTGAGACAGATCATATTGCTGAGTGGTGTTGCAACAATAACTCATGCTCAACATCAGCAAGATCAAGGGAAGTGATTGTGGACTTCGGAAAGGGGAAGTTGAGAGAACATGCACCAATCCTCAGAGGTGGACAGGGTAGGAAGCTTTTAGTTTCTGAGCGCCAACATCTCTAAGGATCTGTCCTGGGCCAAACACACAGATGCAATCATGAAGGGTGCGTGCAACTAGCTTTATTTCATTAGGAGTAGAGGAGATTTTGTATGCCACCAAAGACTCTAGCAAACTTGCTTAGATGTATGGTGGAGAACATTCTGACTGTTTGTATCATAGCCTGGTGTGGAGGCTCCAATGCCCAGAATTGGAGGAGGCTGCAGAGGGTTGTCAACTCATCCAGCTCCATCACAGGCACAACCCTCCCACCACTGAGAACACCTTCAAGAGACAGTGCCTCAAAAAGGCTACATCCATCACTAGGAACTCTCACCATGTGTGACATACCTGCTTCTCCTTACTTCAAGTACAGGAGACTGAAAACCACAGTTATGATTCAGGTACAGCTTCTTCCCCTCCACCTGAATAGTTCATGAACCCATGAACACTCCCTCAATATCCTTTTTACTTGGACTGTTTACCTTAGCATTGTGTTGTTGTGGCAAAACAATAAATTTCACCTCATTTAAGTGATAATAAACCTGATTCTGAACTCACTTAAAGCAGATCTGTACTTGCTCTTATCCAGTTTCCTTCTCCCACTCTGCACTTCAGAACAGACCAAGGCTTTTGACCAAAGCAACTCACTCTTAATGAATTTACTTGTAATTCATTTAAAACAGTCTTGAGGAATAGTTTCATATAATCCAATCTGACTTGTCCAAATTTGCAAGGATGTAATTCGTCTCACCCTCTGATAATGGCTAAGCATCGCTCTAGTCTACATACAAGGGAGATGAGAAGGCACTCCTCTCCCAGTTTCAACCCTCCTACAACGACTTGCCTAAGTCACAGAGTGCCCAAAAACTCTGAATGTGTGGTTACTGTGTGGTTCATCAATCAGACAACACAGTAACTCAATAGTACATACAGACCATTGGATCCAGTCAGCTGGGACACATTGGGACCTGTACCTTTTGGCCCAGATAAGCAGATGCCCCAATAAGAAGTTTCATGGAACTAGTTAAAAGTGGTTCAAAAATGACAAAGTACTGTTTACTGGCAAGCTAAAGGGTGTTGGCCCGAAATGTTGACTTTACTCTTTTCAATAGATGCTGCCTAGCCTGCTGAGTTCCTCCATTTTGTGTGTGTTGCTTAAAATACCATTCAACAGAGTAACAAATTATGTATTTAAATGAAATTCTGAACACTAACTATACAATAAAACTATGTATTAGTTTCTAAGTTATCGATGGAGGAATTCATCCAGTGTACACTGCCGTGTTCTTTTCATTGACTGTAAATAAACAAAATCAGTGCAGACACCTAGTGTAAGTAATGGCCTGCCTTCATACAATTCAACGTTTTTATCATCCACATCTTCATTTTCATTGCAACATTAAAGATGATTGTTGATACCTTCAAGTTCTTCGTCATTCCTAACTTGTTGAAGTACTGACATTATTTCAGTTTCATAGCTGGCCATTTTTGGCATCTCCAAACCTGAATGCTTGTAACCACAGTAATAAAAATAATTCTAAGTTGTCTTACTACTTATTTCTCACCAACTATCAGTAACCAACATCATTGCCTTTTGAAACACAAACACATGCAACTGATGCTGTTTTAAAACTGTTTGCTCTAACCATGGAGTCACATCTAACGGCCACGCAAGTTCCCATGACTGACACTAGTTGGAAGCTGCTTGGGAACAATCTCCTGTCTCAATTAAGCAGTGTAGTATCCCAAATAAACAAAGCGAATCTCAGCTATTTTCTTGATTAGTTTTTGCTCTTTAAGAGTTGTCCCAAATAAGCAGCTGTTCAGATTAACCAATGGCCCAATTAACCAGAATCCACTGTATTTGCTTTCAAAGGGAATATGTACCTGATAAAGGCAGCCAGTTGAAACCATATTTTTCTAATCTAGAAGATTTTCTGTAATCCATCTTAAATCAGTGGTTTTGTTACATCATAAATACTAACAATTTTATTGGTGTAACCAAGTATGTAATATTATCAACTGTCAAAAACAGAATTGTTTCAGATAGGAGCAACACACTTCTGACTACACCTCAGCAGAAAAATATTCAAGCTCATGACCTAGTGGATCAGCGAGGGATTACTGTACTCTCAGAAGTGCTGTCTTCTGATTGAGACATTAATTAAGACTCCATCTACATTCTAGTGTGGACATAAAAGTTCCCGTAGTACTACTCTGAGAAACAATGGTATTATCGGAGAAGTCAATATCGTAGCACAGCAGTTAGCATTACAGCCTTCACAACTCCAATGACCCAGAGCTTGCATGGCCTTGTTGTGTCTGTGTGGGTTTCTGCCCAGTGCTGGTGGATTAATTACTGAATGCAAGTTACTCCTCAGTCCAGGTAAGTGGCAAAGGAATCAAAGGGAATTTTAATGGATGTGAGAGACAGTCATTTGTGAGACCAGCGTGGAAATAAGAAGGGAGATCGGGACTGATGGGATTGTCTGTTGGGAGCTGGCACAGATTGAAAGTATTTTCTCTGCATTACAATAAATAAGAATTTAGAACATAGAGCATTAAATAGAACAGCACAGGTTCAGGCCCACCTGCCCTCAACGTTGCACTGGCATCTTTAGTATCTTGGTCAATACTTATCCTTCAATCAGAATCATTATCTTCTGAAGTGGCCGTGAGCAATTTGAGTGAGGGAATTGACTGATTTGTTTCCTACTTTTGAAAACACCTGCACTTCTTAAGTATTAATGTGCTAATTGCAACAGGGATCTTGCATATTTACTTATAAGTACATTTTGATTTGAACAAAAACAGCTTACATATTTCAGCTCAGAAAACTACACCTTTTATAAAGATGTGCATCACTTGGCATGGTACTGAAGCAAACAGATGGGGGGGGGGGGCACACATGGCTTGTGATCTGCAGAGAGTTAGCTTGGGCAACAATTGTAAAGGTACGCTCACATTAATGCCCTTATGTCCGAGAGTAGCTTGGATAAGAGGATTGATGGAGAGGAAATACAGCCCAGAGTGCTGCACTGAATTACTATCTAGTGCCACACACTGAATGAAAATAAACATGCACATGAGTGCATCTGTATCAGCGGTGAAACGGCATGGCACTGAACTGAGCTAAACTAAATACTACTAGATTCCTGGTTTGATGTTTGCATTTCGATCTGTTGTTTGCTCACTTTTTGCCGTCTGCGCAATTTGTTCTTTTTTCACACGTTGGGTCTTTGATGTTTTCTTGAACGGGTTCTATGGTGTTTCTTTGTTTTGTGGCTACCTGCAGGAGGACGAATCTCAGAGTTGTATTCTGATAAATGTACTTTGAATGTTTGAATCTTGAATAGATGCAAAATTTACAGTCACGTTGCATTGAATCTTACAACACATAATAGAAGACCCCAGGAACAGCTCATGCACAATCAGCAGAGAGTTTCTCAGAGTTATGAATATTGTTTGAAATTACTTCAGTGAAAGAACTAAAACTATAATATACAATCTGCTAATCATGTTCCTGAAACACTACCTGCTGAACAGAACCTACTCCCATTTCGATAAGCAGCGCAGCACTGTGAGGATCATGCTCTTTGATTTCTCAAGTGCCTTCAACACCATACAGCCCTCATTGTTGGGGGAAAAGCTCCGTTCAATGCAGGTTGGCAATTCCATTGTATGCTGGATAATGGACGACCTGACTGGCAGACCACAACTTGTGTGGCTTCAGAGCTGTGTGTCAGACGATGCTATAAGCAGCACTGGGGCCCCACGGGGAACTGTACTGGCTCCTTTCCTGTTTACTCTGTATACCTCGGACTTTAGACACAACACTGAGTCATGTCATCTGCAGAAATTCTCTGATAACTCAGCAATAGTTGGGTGTATAAAAAGAGGATGGGAGTATGAATACAGGGCCCTGGTGGAGGACTTTGTCACATGGTACAAGCTGAATTATTTGCAGTTCAACATCAGTAAAACAAAGGAGATGGTGAAGGACTTCAGGAAGATTCAGCCTGCACTTCTCCCTGTTACTTTTGATGGCAAGGACGTGGATTTGGTGAGGACCGACAAGTACTTGTAGATGCTGCTGGACAACAGACTTGAACAGAGCACCAACACAGAGGCTGTGTACAAGAAGGGCCAGAGTCACCTCTACTTCCTAAGGAGACTGAGGTCCCTTGGAGTATGCAGGGTTCTCCTTCACATGTCCCACCAGTCTATTGTCACCAGTACAATCTTCTATGCAGTAGTGTGCTGGGGCAATTGCATCAACATGGGTGATTCCAACAGGCTCAATAAACTGATTAGAAAGGCTGGCTCTACTACAGGAGTCAAACTGGACATACTGGAGGCTGTGGTAGAACAAATACCCCATAAAAACCCTGGAAATTCTGGACAATGTTTCTCACCCACTGCATGCCGCCTTGGCTGAACTTTTAGTCATAGACTAAGACAACTGCACTGCTCCAAAGAGCATTATGAGGTCATTCTTACCCTCGGCCATTAGGCTCTATAATGAGTTAACCTATAGCCAGGGATGTGATGACCCTCTCCTGTTAGACTGTTTTAGGTAACTTATTTTTTTACTGTTTCATACTTCCAAATATTTGTATATTTGTGCTATTGTGACACTGTAATTTCCTTTGGGATCAATAAAGTATCTATCTGTCTAAATACAACACTCAGAGTCATTTAGAGAAAATATAAAAACGCAGTTTTCAAAAAAATAAGCTACTCACATTTTAATTTAAGAGACAAAGTATCACTTACACACACCTGTAAAATATGGGAGGAGAGCTGAGGCATAAGAGGAAATTCAAATAATTCAATACTATGACCAGAGATTAAGGGAGCTAGGGCTTTACTCTTTGAAGAGAAGGAAGATGAGAGGAGACATGATCGAGGTGTACAAGATATTAAGAGGAATAGACAAGAGTGGACAGCCAGCGCCTCTTCCCCAGGACACCACTGCTCAATACAAGAGGATATGGTTTTAAGGTAAAGGGTGGGAAGTTCAAGGGGGATATTAGAGGAAGGCTTTTTACCCAAAGAGTGATTGGTGCGTGGAATGCACTGTCTGAGTCAGTGGTGGAGGTAGATACACTAGTGAAATTTAAGAGACTACTAGACAGGTATATGGAGGGATTTAAGGTGGGGGGTTACATAGGAGGCAGGGTTTAAGGGTCGGGACAACATTGTGGGCCAAAGGGCCCATACTGTGCTGTACTGTTCTTTGTTCTATGTTCTAAAACCTATCATTCCTTGAAGAGAACACTTTGAAAATGTAGTCAGTGCCAGTCAGAGCCATGCCCATGTCCAGGCAGCTCCCTGGTGCTCAAATCCAGCATGTGTTGAATCCTGAGCTTTATATTCCTAAAGATTCTGATCCAGCATTGACTGAAGCTTAATGGTTCTAGGCTTGAGTGCAATCAAAGGGACCCTGCTTCCACACTGTACAGGCTCCGTGGACCCCTTGTACATCACTTACATACAAATATAAATCATATAAATATTACTGTGAAGAAAGCACGAGAGCGCCTCTACTTCCTCAGGAGTCTGCAGAGGTTCAGCATGTCATCAAAAACTTCAGCAAACTTCAATAGATGTGTGTTGGCTGCATTACGGCCTGGTATAGGAAGACTAGTGTCTTTGAGTCGAAAGTCTTACAAAAGTTATTGGATTAGACCCAGTACGTCACAGGTAAAACCCTCCCAACCACTGAGCACATCTACAAGAAACATTGCTGTAGAAAAGCAGCATCCATAATCAAAGATCCCCACCACCCAGGCCATGCTCTTTTCTCGCTGCTGCCATCAGGTAGAAGGTACAAGTACCTCAGGACGCACACCACAAGGTTCAAGTACAGTTACTATCCTTCAACCATCAGCCCCCTTAAACAAAAGGGGACTGCAACACTTATTTAAGGACTCTGTTATATTGTTATTTCATGCTCATTATTTATTGCTTTTTATTTATATCTACATTTGCACAGTTTGCTTACCATTAACAATTCCTGATGTTTACATTTGCTGCTCTATAGATTGGCTAAGCACGGCTGCAGAAAAAGAATCTCAGGATTGTATGTGGTGACATCGATGTACTCTGATAATAAATTTTATTTTGAACTTTGAACTTCAGGGTAACCTATGCCCACAGTCTCTGTTGGTTTTACTGTACATGGAATTTCTTGCATCAGTGTCTGTGGGGCTGTGGGGGGGGGGGGGGGGGAAGAGTGAACTGCTATGTTGATGATACAGCAGAGTGGGATGGTAGCCAGTCTTAATTTAAGGTCAAAGTAAAGAAAATTCATGATTAGTGTGTTCTCGTACAATAATCAGAAGTGTATGGGGAGACAGTTGTAAAACTAGCAGGGTTTTTCATTAAATAGTTGTCTGTCTTTGATATATTGCACAAGAGAGGAAAAATAGGATAAATCCAGATCTAAAAATAAGGTTATTTCACTTTAATCATTTTGGTTTCACTATGCCCCAATCTATTGGGGCAGATTTTGCTCCCATATTACATTGGGAACTTATGTTGCCATTGTTAATCTAAACTTTATTTCCCATGGATTTAACTCACAACAACAAAAAATTAATATAGGTTAGCATTAAAAACGCAGAAAATAGAATGGCTGAAAATTCTAAAAGGTATTACCTGCAAACCCCAGTTACTAATATGAGTACTGTTTTCATTGGATATATTTCTAATTTTCTACTTTTGATACGTATAGCTTTAAGGTTTAAACAATGAAGTAAATTCTTCCCTCCCACATGATCTCAGATTGCATCATTCCAAAATTGTCTACAATCATTTGAACACCACTGATGAAGTAAAATTGGCCCCTGATTTTACAACCATTTATACGCCATTATCAGTAATAATGAATCTTTATATCTTTTAAACTTACTACTATCTAATAACTTGAGAGATTGAGTTAAGGACCCCACTTCAGACAATAATGCTGCACCCTACTGGACAAAATTTAAGATAGATTCAAGTCAAAGGCAAAATGATTGTCATTCCCACAAGGCCCCACAATCAAAAACATTCAGCATTCATCTTACATTTGTCCTAAAGCTTTTCTGACACATTAGACTTTTTAAATTATTTTTGATTTGTGCCTCAAGATGAATCATAAAAGGGCAACTTAAACACTGAGCAACCCCTTCCAAATGACATACGTGCATTCAAAATAACCTTCCAAAATTAAACATGCTCGTCATTGATTTTAGCAATGCACAGTTTTCCAAATACTCTGACAGGACAAATAATCATCGTGTGTAATTTTAAGCACACTTAACTACCACCAGAGATAGCAAAAGGGAAATCATTCAGGGACAGAAACATGTTTTTTTTTTAAAAATACATGAAAGCTTCCATGGAAAGTCAATACAATGATCAGTGATGTTAACTAAGATCTAAACATTGCACAGTTGAAAAACTGTCAGATTCAATATACATTTTATGAAAAGAATTGAAAAGTTAATTCCAAACTGTAATATTTATAATGCTGAGGTGGCATTGTGGTGTGCAGGAATGTGTTGATTTGACTTTTGTATCTACTCTTATATGTTGCAGATTCTAACATCAAGCTTTACCTCCCTTTGCATCTTAGATCAATTACCACTCCTTTCAATCTAGATGACCTATCTATACCTCAACATTTTTGCTGAGACTTGAACCCAGCTTTATGTTTGTTCCGTCTATTCTGATGATGCATGGATCCCAGATCAATGAAAAGTTGAATTATAATTGTAAATAAATGCAGTCAAGGCATTAATATTCATCTACACTAAAAATTTGCATTAATTGTCAACAAATCACTGTAAACTGCTATATTCCACTTCTGGATAATGTATGATGCTAATCCAAAACAAAACTACTTCTCCCACCCAGAAATGCCACATATATCATGAGCTATCATACGTGTCCAAAAGCAAAGGAACTACTTGCTGTTAAACGCATAAAGCTAATCTCTATCTATCCATATACAAGTTTTGAATGGATGGAGCAGAGAAACTCTTCCTAATTTCACAATTATTATGCATAGTATATTACTCTATGATTTGATTTTCAGTTTCCCATCACAATTTACCACTTTGTCATTATGAACAAACTTCTAACCTGGTCACTAATTCCAGATCACTGAAAATACTACCACCGTGTGAGACCTTGACCCCAATGCCTCCACTAGTCATTTTCTTCCATTCTGTCCTGCTTATTTCCAATTTTGGTAATTCTACCATTTTCATACCCACTTCATATCTTCTAGAAGTCTCAATAAATAGTATCAATTTGTACTTACAAAATCTTCCATACTTCAGAAACTTACTCCCTCTAAATTACCATATTGGCTTTCCCTTATTATTCCTTGTCTGTCTGAATCTTCAGGACTCCATTGAAAACAATGTAATATTTCATTATTAGGAGAGAACTTACCTCAAATGTCTTAATCGTCTTTCAATTACCTTCGCAGAGAATGACAGCATCATGCCTTTGGTGTTCTGAGTCAATTTCAAGATTTTTGGCAATGCCCTGGAATATCACCAAAGACTCTCCACACTCCTGCTAATTCTTATGGTGCAGGGCATTCTGGCTGCTCACATCACAGACTGGTATGGAGGCTCCAATGCACTGGATCGCGTAAGCTGCCAAGGGTTATAGATTACTCCAGGATTATTGACTCCTGATGAAGGGTTTCAGCCCAAAACGTCGTCACTACCTCCTCCCATAGATGCTGTTTGGCCTGCTGAGTTCTGCCAGCATTTTGTGTTTTTAATTAAGGGTTATAGATTTGGCTAGTTCCATCATTAGTTCCATAACTCTCCTTACTTTTGAGGACTTTATAAAGAGGTTACACCTCAAGAAGGGAGTATCCATCATTAAAGTCTCTCACCATCCAGGACATGGCCTCTTCACGTTACTACCATCCAAGAGGAGGTACAGAAGCCTGAATACCCATATTCAATGTTTTAATAGCAGCTTCTACCCCTCCACTATCAGATTTCTGAATGGCCCATGAACCCAAGCTCATTATCCATCTTTTGCACTATTTATTTCTTACTGTAACTTACAGTAATTTGTAATATCTTGTATTATGCTGCTGCCATAAACAACATATTTCATGGCCTTCATTAGTGACAATAAGTCCGATTCTGAGTCTCCAAGCATCCTTTCTCATCCTAATGATCTCCTTCAGACCTCAGGCCCTTCACACCCTTCTTTAAACAGATGCCCGTTGCCTACCCTGAAAAATCAGTTCCTGTTTGACAACCATTTCTTCAAGCTCTTGCCTTCTTAGACCATATTATATTCAGACATCCACTGTAATATTTTGGAGAGAATTGTAGAAATCCCACCTAGTACACTAGCTAAAATTGTCCGATCTTGGCAGTTTACTTGCAAACGTTTGTCACCATAGCAGCAGACACCATCAGAGCACTGTTGATTGTGGTGTACCCTCCGAATGTGGAGGACACACTACAATCAACGGCACCCTGACAATGTCTACTCATATGGTGATGAAATGTTTGCAAATGAATTGCCAAAGTCAGAGAATAACTCAACCCAACCATTAACCACCCAAGCCACACATTTTCCAAATTATTTCCGATGCTAAAGTTCATCTAGCCATTGTTCCAGTACTACTCGTGGGTCAATCCTCAACAGCACTTGGCTCTCATTTTTCCTAAATTACGGTAGTGAGGAATTTAAGCAGGTTAAGACCTACAAGTATCTGGGAGTACAGTTGGACGAGAAGCTAGACTGGACTGCCAACACAGATGCCTTGTGCAGGAAGGCACAGAGTCGACTGTACTTCCTTAGAAGGTTGGCGTCATTCAATGTCTGCAGTGAGATGCTGAAGATGTTCTATAGGTCAGTTGTTGAGAGCGCCCTCTTCTTTGTGGTGGCGTGTTGGGGAGGAAGCATTAAGAAGAAGGACGCCTCACGTCTTAATAAGCTGATAAGGAAGGCGGGCTCTGTCGTGGGCAAAGTACTGGAGAGTTTAACATCGGTAGCTGAGCGAAGGGCGCTGAGTAGGCTACGGTCAATTATGGAAAACCCTGAACATCCTCTACATAGCACCATCCAGAGACAGAGAAGCAGTTTCAGCGACAGGTTACTGTCGATGCAATGCTCCTCAGACAGGATGAAGAGGTCAATACTCCCCAATGCCATTAGGCTTTACAATTCAACTGCCAGGACTTAAGAACTTTTTTTAAAGCTATTATTAATGCTTTTTGAGTTAGTGATTTAGATGCATATCATATTATTACTGAGTTAAGTATTGTATGTAATGAGTTTTTGCTACAACAAGTGTATGGGACATTGGAAAAAATGTTGAATTTCCCCATGGGGATGAATAAAGTATCTATCTATCTATCTATCTATTTTAGTTCACCTGGAGGGATATGCCATTACTAGCAAGGTCAGAATTTATTACTATCCCTATGATTCAAAATGGGAGGAGGGATCTCTACCAAAGGTAGTGTAGGGTGATCCTTCCCTACCATTAGCCCACAGGTCACCCTTGGACAAAGAGCAGCACCTTATGACATGTCACATATTGAACAAGCGATTGCTCAAGAAGGTAGCTCAGAACCAATGGAGTACTCTTATAGAAGTACTTAACAGTAACAACATTTTTATGCCCTGAAGTTTTAAAAGGTGGTATATATAAATATCTTTACAACTTTATGACCCAAATTACTGACTATTCATTCCCACCCCCAACAACTGTCACTACAGGACCACAGAGTTCCTCCAGCAGATTGTTCATTTGTCCAGATTCCAGCATCTGAAGTTGCTTGTGTCTTGCTTTCTGCAAATATTTTAGTTACTTCGCATTCTTTTTGAGGGAGGAGAGAAGTTAAGCAAAAATGTGCCTCGTTAACTTCTAAACTATGACGCATGAAATCATAAAAGCCTGCCAGTAAAATTAATGTTTGCAAGTGCAACTTTTGCAACTGTTCAGAGACAATGGTGGCAATACTTCTTGTCTTTTTCGACAATACAATCTCTTAAATGCAAGATACTGCAAGTCTAAAATATCATTAGTAAGATATATAATATGAAGCATATCAAATTCTTGCTGAACATGAGTTACTCTATTTGATTCCCTCCAAAGTTTGCACAATTATTCTTTATATTCAGTACAACTATACAATTTTCACACGTTCTTTGCATTTTCAAACCAGAACATTGATATCACTAAAGGCAGGTCAGCCCGATTCTATCAGTTGCACAGTTCTACAAGATAAAAGGGAAAAATGTAAACAAAAAAGATTTATACAATAATGGCTGTTTTCCAAATCATTAATTTGTTCTTGGCAGCAACAGAGACACTAATTCTCAGTAAAACATCAAGGAACTCCTGAATTTATTTACAAGCAACAATTAGCTCTTTTTTTCTTTCCTGACAACATCAATTATTCTTGTTCACAATTCTATAAATACCAGCAATCCAGTCCCTCCTTAGGTAACTATTTTCAAGTCTGTGCCAAGGCATTTTTTGCAAGCACTGAAAAAGCCTTTGGAACTGATCATGTTTCACCTAATCACAGCTTAGTTATCAATAGCAGAACTCTCCTTTATTTCTCCCTTTGTTGGCTTTAAACTCAGCACAATGACGTATTGTAGTGTCTATTTTGGGTCCTGCAATTAAAGATCAGCTAATTCTCTGCAGATCAAAAACTGAATGAAGCCAAAGTTCAGTACTACACTGAATGGGGTTCAGCATTAAGTGAAAAAGGCACCTTACGTATCATGTTTGCCAAACGTATATAAAACCATTACCTAATTCCTTGGTAAATCCTCCTTTCATGATTCTATTACAAATCCATAATCATCCCCACTTGTCGTAAATAGGCTCACATCAAAACTCAATGATGTTTAAGATTTGCCCCTGGTACGGTTTTGATATACTGACAGAAAAATTTTGCGTACATTTAAACAATGCGAGATACGTATCACACTAAGAAAGTTTCTTCCACTTCAGAAGCAAAATCAGAACATTTATTATCACTGACATATGTCGTGAAATTTATTGTTTTGTGACGGCGGTGCAAAGCAAAACATACGTAGAAATATTACTCTAAATTATAATAAAAAATAAATCAATGGTACAAAGGAGGAATAATGAGGTAGTGTTCATGAACCATTCAAAAACCTGATGGTGGAGGGGAGGAAGCTGTTCCTAAGCACTGAATGTGTGTCTTCAGGCTTCTGATCCTCCTCCCTGATGGTAGTAACGACAAGAAGGCATGTCCTGGGTGATGGGGGTCCTTAATGATGGATGCCACCTTATCGTCCTTTGAAGATGTGTTTGACGGTGAGAGGTTAGTGCTCGCGATGGAGCTGGCTGGGTCTACAACCCTCTGCAGCCCCCTCCAATCTCTGCATTGGAGTCTCCATACTAGGCAATGATGCAAATAGTTGGAATGTTCTCTGCTGTATAAATGTTGGTGGCAAATCAAATCCCCTCAAACTCCTGATTAAGTATAGCTGCTGGCATGCCTTCTTTGTAATTACTTCAATATGTTGGGCCCAAGATGTTGATGCACAGGAACTTGAAATTGCTCATCCTTTGCACTGCTGACCCCTCAATGTGAGTTCTCCTGATCTCCCCTGCCTAAATTCCACAATCAATTCCTTAGTCTCAATCATATTGAGAGCCAAGTTGATACTGAGACACTGCTCAGCCAGCTGACCTACCACACTTCTGTACTCCTCATCACCATCTGAGATTCCGGCAACAGCAGTGGTGCCATTGGTGAACTTACAGATGTTGTTTGAGCTGTGCCTAGCCACACAGTCAGGAGTGAGGGGAAGTAGAGTAGCGGGCTAAGCACACACCTTCGAGGTGTGCCTCTGTTGATTGTCAGCGAGGAAGAGATGCTATTCTGATTTGCACTGACAGTGGTCTCCTCAAGTCGAGGATCCAGTTGCAGAGGGAGGTACAGAGGCCCAGATTTTGAATCTTGTTGATTAGTATTGAGGTGTGTTGAACGCCAAGTTGTAATAAGTAAACAGCAGCCTGATGTAGGTATTACTGTTGTCTAAGGTGGTCAAAGCTGATCTAGTGAGATTGCATCTGCTGTAGACCTTTTGCGGTGGTAGACAAATTGCAGTGGGTCCAGGTCCCTGCTCAGGTAGGAGTTAATTCAATGATGACCATTCTCTCAAAGTACCTCATCACAGTAGACGCAAGTGTTATTGGGTGATAGTCATTAAGGCAGCTCACACTGCTCATTCATTTTCTTTTGATTTAGTGATACAACACAATAACAGGACCTTTTGCCCAACAAGCTCAAGCAGCCCAATTACATTCATGTGACCAATTCACCTACCAACCCACAAGTCTTTGTAATATCGGAGGAAACCAGAGCACCCAGAGGAAACCCTCATGGTCATGGAGAGAACGTGCAGACAGTGGCAGTAACTGAACCTGGGTCACTGGCACTGTAAAAGTGTCACACTAACTGCTTTGCTACCATACCACTTCATGATTGATGTCCTTTTGGAGCAGGTACGAACCTTCAACTGCAGTGAGAGGTCAAAGATGTTCTTGAACATTCCTACTTTAATAAAATCTGGGCACATTACTAACTTGCATGAGACATATTCTTCTGTTTTCAGTGCGTATGAAGATCTGCATATTTAAGTGTATTTACTTTACTCATCCGAGACCAACATCTTTTACTAGTTGGAAAATCTTTAATATTCTTAAGTGATTCTGATTAATGATATACTGAATGAATACCATTTTTCATTTCAGCTCCTGTATTGTAACCATAAAACAACATCTGTATTTCTGTGAATATATGAGAAAACACCAATGCCCTTAAACAGAAAATCATACAAAAAGTAATCGATACAACCTAATCAATCATGGGTAAAGCCCTCCCTACCACTGAGCACATCTACACAGACAGGAAAGCAGCATCCATTATCTAGGATTCCAACCATCCAGGCCACACTCTCTTCTTGCTGCTGCCATCAGAAAGAAAGTTCAAGAGACTCAGGATCAACACCACCAGATTTATGAATGGTTATTATCCCTCAACCATCAGGGTCTTGAACCAATGGAGATAACCTCACTTAACTTCACTCACCCCATCACTGAACTGTTCCCACAACCTATGGACTCACTTTCAAGGGCTCTTCATCTCATGTTCTCGATATTTATTGTTTATTGATTTATTATTATTATTCTTTTCTTTTGCATTTGCACAGCTTGTTGTCTTTTACACATTGGTTGTTTGTCCATCCTGCTGATTCTATTATTTTTCTTGGTTTTACTAAGTAAGCCTGAAAGAAAACCAATCTCAAGGTGGTATATGCTGATAAATGTACTTTGATTATAAAGTTACTTCGAACTTTGTATTAAATCTGTGAGTGACAAAGACAAACTTCCACTCTGATTATCATTCCAGCAAGTGCAGAATATGAAAACAGTAAATATAAAACAATGAAACTATAAAATCATGTAGTAAGGAAATGAATGACAGATATTTGTCAGTTAAGACATCATTCAAAAAGGGATACAAATTACCATTTGCATCCATACACACTACGATACTTTTGATTCAAATGACAGTACCCTCCCTATTCATATCACTACCACCTAGGTTACGATATTTTTGCACAGCATGCATTCTATACCAGCTCAACAACAAGAAAGAACAATCTGATGGTCATGTTTCCAAACTGCGGTAGCCACTGGTAACACTAAAAAACATCATGCCAGTCTGGGTTTCCAGCAAAATAAATCAGATTCATATACATTATACTGAAAATAACAAGCCTATAAAATCAAAATAAAGAACCAGCTTCTATCAAACATAACAGAAAAAAATAATAGCTTTAACGTTATATTACGTTTAGCAATTTCACCTGCATAATACCCCATTCCTTCACAGCACAAGTGAATGAGATGCTCCTAGGCCTCGTCTACCATTTAGCCCTCAAAACATAACAAGCACACAAAAAAAATGTCAATTGAGATCATTCCTCCTGCACAACATATGAGCTAATTCAAAAGTTGAAAGTTCAATTGTTACTGACACCAGGTAGTTGGAAAATTTTGGGGAAAAAATTCTTAGGTAATTATTATGAAGACAGTTTAATAAGACAAAAATTCTTGAAAGGAGTGGATTGTTCTTCAGGATGTGGCCATAGCCATTCTTTGTGACCATGGCCAGAGAACTCTGCACACAAGAAGCCCTGTACCAGAGGTTTCCACAATGATCAAATAATGTTGAACCCTAACAATGGCACATCAAAAGCCAATTATTTCACCATTCCTAACTATGGTCTGACAAACTAAGGGAGATTTCACCATCTGGCCTCCCAAGTCTATGTGACCCATATTTGATTATCCACCGAACAGCCCCTTTTTGTTCTGGTTTGCCCAAAGCACTTGTCTCCAGATCTCAATGAATTGTTGAGCCAAGGTTCAAGGAGCTACTATAAAACAGAAGTTGACAGAATTACAGGAGAAGACTGCCTTGGTTGCAGCTAAATCCAGCACAAAGTAGTAATGGTTGTGTTATTCAGAATTTGGTTTAAGAACATTGCTGACAACGTAATGTATATTGCTCGAGATGATGGTGATGATAAGTCCTTTCTTGAACTACCAGTCTTTCTGGTGAACATAATTCCACAGTGCTGTTGGAAAGTTATTCTAGGAATCCAACGATCATGATGGATCCCATATTTCCAAACTGAATGGTACAGAACTTGGAAGGGTTTCTGTAGGTGGAGATAGTGCCGCTGCCTCCAACTACCTGTTGCCCATGTACTTGATAGTAAAGGTGATAATTCTAGAGGTGCTGGTCAAGTAACTGCATTGAATTTAATACACTGGATACACCTAGAATTCTATTAACATATTGCACAATGAATCACTTGATTGTATTTTTTAATCTTTTCACATCAAAATAAAACAGAACAAATCTTAAAAATTTCATATTTCCAGTATTTTTTATCCCTTTTTAAAATCTGCTGTCCCACTTCCTTCCCAACTCTCACTCACATGGACAGTAACTCTCCTACCACAAAAATACAACTGCAGATGCTGTGGATCAAAGAATACGTACACAACGCTGGAAGAACTCAGCAGGCCAGGCAGCATCCGTGAGAAAAGAGTAGCCAACGTTTCGGGCTGAGACCCTTAATCAGGAATGGGGGGGAAGAGAGGGCTGAAGCTTTCTCTCTTTGGCTTCGGCCCTCTCTTCCCCCCCCCCCCCCCATTCCTGATTAAGGGTCTCAGCCTGAAACGTTGGCTACTCTTTTCTCATGGATGCTGCCTGGCCTGCTGAGTTCTTCCAGCGTTGTGTACAAACTCTCCTGCCACCCCACTACAGTAATGCAGACCATTAGCCTACCAACCTGTAGATCTTTGGAATGGAGAAACATGGGAGTATCTGTAGGAAGCTCAACAAGTCCCAGGAAGAACAGGCAAACATTCCCAAAGAGAGAATTGGAGAAAACTGGATTTATCAAGATGTGAAGTAGTAGCACTCTTCTTCACTAGTGTGATATCCACAAATAAACTCTCAGTCCTAATTAGCTCCTATCCCTTCACAGAATTTTCAGACTCGGCTTGCAATTAAAGATTGAGAGGTCAAACTTCATATGATAGATTGTACCAAGTGAGTGGGATTTTATCAGATAGCCTCTCTGCGAAGATGCTAAACAGAGGCCTTCTATGCTGAATTGGGCCTAACAAGAGCTTCTGATAGTGTTTAACAGAGGCTTATGCTGCCCCAAACAATACTTGCCTTTTCGTTATAAGACAAGAACGTTAACAGGTTAACCATCTCATTTTGTCTTTCACTGTAATTTGTTTTGCACAAACAATTGTAACACTTGACTGCATGTCAAGAGAATTTTCCTGCATCTCCCCATTTCTTGAGAAGCTCCAGGACATGCCCTCAGAATACGACTAGTTGTCATTAAACCACTACTAATCATTTTTGCTTTGCATCCATTAATAACATTTGTTAGAAGGTTTTGCAAAATGGTAGGCTGGAGGGCTCAAAAAGGTAAATGGGAAAATGGCAAATAAATGAAATCATAGTATAAAAAATACTTTATAGATTAGTAACTTTATACCTCAAAAATAACTTGAAATTATGCAAATACTTGCTAATCAAGTACATGTGAAATACATTTATAACATAATTGCAAATTACCTCTATGACAACACCTTTTGAAGTATAATAGGCCTAAGAGCACTGAGTATTTCTACAGCAGTTTTAAAAGCAGCTTGCTGCATTGCACAGCATTTATTTGCCTATAATTTCATACACATTAAATTATTCAACATCACTTCTATAAGTGCAAATTTTAGACTTGTATGCCATAAATGTCAGAGTCAAGAAAGGAAACAAAACACTTTGGAAAATTGGGAATGTCCTAATGAACAGAACTGAAACCGATTGTGAAGTTCAAATAAAGGGGTTTCAACAATAAAAATTAAAAGCAACATTTTTAATTCTTTTACAAAATCTTTCATCTGCCATCTTAAACTTTCAGCTGCCAAGGAAACTTAGCATCAGAAATAAAAGTTATGCCAAAAATTCCTAGAAGTTACAATGTAGAAATAGACCAGTCAGCTGAATAATATATTTATTCTATTAAAAAGAGTTTTATTTAAGACAATATGTTAGGTTTGTTAAGATACATCTGTAAATTAATAATAAAACTTACATAAACAGTAGAATTTTCTGGCCTAAAACCTAAAAATGTCTTCCACTGCAGACGTCTGAATGCCTGTGAAGTCCTAGATCATTCTGCAGCTGTCGGTTACAATAGAACTACAACCCCCAGGAAACAATAGTGCCTACAATTCCCAGCAACCCACCATTTAAACACATGCAAATTCTGTTAAATTATACCAGCCAGCATCAGTATATAAAAAATCTAGACAAATCTCATGGTAAAACATAAACTTTGAAATATTTTCTGAGGTAAATTTGAAACAGGAAAATGACATGGGAATTAATATCACTGTAGGATGAATAACTGAAGCAGTACAAGACAGTGTGAGGTACAGAGTTATGAAAGAAAACCAGACAGGTGGTGATATGTTCTACAAATATTATACGCAATTCTGTGAAATTAGATGTTAGTGTAGAGTGGAGCAGGGGGTTCCCAGCCTTTTTAATGCCACTAAGCAATGGGGTCTGTGGACTCCAGGATGAAAATCCCTGGAGTAGTGGATTGCAAGATAAATTTTAAAACTTTAAAAGTTGAATATGTTAGAGTTCATATTTGGCACTCGAAAATAAACTGCTGGTAATACTAAGTTCATCAGCACTATCTAAAATTAATATTTCGATTATAAATTTCTAGTAAATTGAGCGCATGCACAATGTGAGCAGCAATTTTCAATGACTAGTTGTAGTTACATTCCAAGGAGGTTTGAAAGCAGTAAAATATCCACACTTCAAAATTGTCGTCGTCCCCCAGGTAAATTAAGCAAATGATGGCAAGATTACACATCTAACATAAAATCAAAACACAGCAGATGCTGGCAATCTGAAAACTAATGTTACAAGGACTCAGCAGCTCAGACTGGCTGTGTGGAGAAAGAAACAAATCAAACATTCCTCACAGAATGATGGAAGTCAGAATCAGAATCAGGTTTATTATCACCAGCATTTGTCATGAATTTTGTTAACTTAGCAGCAGCAGTTCAATGTAATACTTAATATAGAAGAAAAAATAAGTAAATCAATTACAGTATATGTATATTGGAGATTAACATCGTGCAAAAACAAAAATAATATATATTGGAAAAAATGAGGTAGTGTTCAAGGTTCCAATGTCCATTTAGGAATTGGATGGCAGAGGGGAAGAAGCTGTTCCTGAATCGCTGAGTGTGTGCCTTCAGGCTTCTGCACCTCCTACCTGATGGTAACAGTGAGAAAAGGGCATGCCCTGGGTGCTGGAGGTCCTTAATAATGGATGCTACTTTTCTGAGACACCACTCCTTAAAGATGCCCTGGGTACTTTGTAAGCAAGTACACAAGATGAGCCAACTAAGCTTATTTTGGTCCTGTGCAGTAGCCCCCCTCTACCAGAAGTTCTTTCAACTTTACATAAAAATTGTTTCTCTCCTTGTTTCCACCCTCCCCCTCCCCAGCCCACTGATAGTGCCTGAAGTGCTGATTTATATGCATTCAGCATTTTGAAACATTCCCATTCATGTGATGTTTATGAAACTCTTTCAGATATACAGTTAATTCTGGTTAATTGGGACATATTGGATCCAGTACATTTTAGCCCAATTTAGCAGCTGCCCCAATTGGCCAAAGTTTCATAGAAATAGTTAAAAAGGTACTGTACAAAAAAGACAAACTACCATTTAACTGAGTAACAAATTATGTCTTTTAATGAAATACAGCACTACTAATCTTACTACAGTCCTATAATACTGTGTATTAGTTCCTAATAGCTATCAATGGAGGAATTCATCTGCCATATTCTTATGATTGACAGTAAATGTACAAAATCAATGCAGACACCTAGTGTAGATAATGAATTGCCTTCATACAATGCTTTAGATGATTGCATCTTCCCAATCTTAATTTTCATTGTAACAATCAACCTAATTGTTGATACCTTTGTAATTCCTAATTGGTTAAAGTAGTGAAGTCATTTTACTTTCACTACCTAAACAAGAGAAAATCTGCAGATGCTGGAAATCCGAGCAACACACACAAAATGCCGGCGGAACTCAGCAGGCCAGGCAGCACCCGCTGTGTCCTGCTGGAGGGTTTCAGCCCAAAACGTTGACTGCACTCTTTTCCTAGATGCTGCCTGGCCTGCTGAGATCCTCCAGAATTCTGTGTGCGTTGCTCGCTTTCACTGCATGCAGTTCCTGGCATCTCCAAGCCTGAATGCTTGAAACTAGAGTGAGCGAAACAGTTCTGAATTGTCTTACTGCTTCTTTCTCGCCAACGACCAGTGACAAAACACAACTGCTTCGGACGCTATTTAAAAACTTATCACTCTAAGCAGAATCCACTGTATGTCTAAAATCGTTTCATAAGTATCACATGGATGGAACTGTTTCAAAATGCTGAATGCTAACTCAAGTTCATGCAACTTAAGCTAGTTTGGAACTGATCAGTAGCAGTCTCCTGTCCCAATTAAGCAGCAAATAAACAAAGAGAATCCCAGCTGTTTTCTCGATTTAGTTTTTGTCCTTCAAGAGTTGTCACAAATAAGTGGCTGCCACGATTAATCGATAGCCCAATTAGCCAGAATCCACTGATTCAAGAAGAATGCACTAATCAAATTCACCAATTTCAGCATTTTTTTGCAGGTAAAATGGGACAGAAGTATGCAAGACAAACAAAAGAAGATTATCTGTCAGAATCTTCCAGAAGCAGGAGCTTAACCTGCTATCAGTCCTTGCAGTCTGCATTTTCCCAAATCTTTGTGAATTACTGTATTTGCAAAGGGCTGACTTGCTAACCTTCTGTGCCCAGGGGTCAAGCAGCAACGCTCAGTGAAAAAAGCATTAACACCATTTAGGCTGCAGATACTGTAGCCAGAGAGCCCATTCCTGGAATGTCCCGACAGCCACTGACAGATGGTAATGTTGGTGATTCAGCTTTGCCTCTTAAAATAATCTAAAAAGACTTTGACGATTTTTTTCACATTGTTCTATTTATTATATTTGCAAAACATTAGTTCAAAACCTTTGAAGCAATTCTTAAAACAATACTCTCCCAGTCTTCAGGCTGAGAATCACCACTCAAATAAAAAGAGCCTTCCAGCCTTCACAGGGCCTGGATGATAATGGGATTGAGGGAAAAAAAAACATTCTCAGCAAGACTAAACCCTGTTGCTTGACTTCACAGGTGGACCAGTGATGCAGCACAGTAATGTAGTAGGACCCGTCACCAATTATATTCCAGACTCTCAGGTAATATAAGCACATATATATTATGGGTGCAGACATACCCTCCCAAGACACCTGAGGCAACGTCATTTCATTCCAAATATTGATCATTACAGAATGTCTCTTTGGTGCTTCCTGCTCCCTCCCCTCTCCCTCTCTCAGTCCACAACAGAGACCCATATCAGAATCAGTTTTATCATCACTCACATATGTCATGAAATCTGTTTTTATCTTGTGGCAGCAGTACAGTTCAATACATAAGATTACTACAGTACTGTGCAAAAATCTTAGGCACCCTAGCTATATATGTATCAAAGACTTTTGTACAGTACCGTATAAACACACACACACGCTGTAAAGTATTTTGCTTCAACACGTGGTTTTAAAGTGAGTAGACTCTGATATTCCAATAACAAAACAGGTGTCCTCCGCTTTACGAATGTTCACTTTACGCCATTTCACTTTTACAAAAGACCTACATTAGTAACCTGTTTTCACATTACAAAGAGAATTTTCGCTTTTAAGAACATTTTTCCCATATAAATAAATGGTTCTTCGCTTTACGCCATTTTGGCTTAAGAAGGGTTTCATAGGAACGCTCTACCTTTGTAAAGGTGGGGGGGGGGGGAAGAGACCTGAATTGTATGAGATATGTTACTTATACAATAAGTCCTGCCATGTGCAGAAGTTCGCTGATGACACGGCCATAGTGGGATGTGTCAGGAATGGACAGGAGGAGGAGTATAGGAAACTGATACAGGACTTTGTGATATGGTGCAACTCAAACTACCTGCATCTCAATATCACCAAGACCAAGGAAATGGTGGTGGACTTTAGGAGATCTAGGCCTCATATGGAGCCAGTGATCATTAATGGAGAATGTGTGGAGTAGGTTAAGACCTACAAGTATCTGGGAGTACAGTTAGACGAGAAGCTAGACTGGACTGCCAACACAGATGCCTTGTGCAGGAAGGCACAGAGTCGACTGTACTTCCTAAGAAGGTTGGCGTCATTCAATGTCTGTAGTGAGATGCTGAAGATGTTCTATAGGTCAGTTGTGGAGAGCGCCCTCTTCTTTGTGGTGGCGTGTTGGGGAGGAAGCATTAAGAAGAGGGACGCCTCACGTCTTAATAAGCTGGTAAGAAAGGCGGGCTCTGTCGTGGGCAAAGTACTGGAGAGTTTAACATCAGTAGCTGAGCGAAGGGCGCTGAGTAGGCTACAGTCAATTATGGATAACTCTGAACATCCTCTACATAGCACCATCCAGAGACAGAGAAGCAGTTTCAGCGACAGGTTACTATCGATGCAATGCTCCTCAGACAGGATGAAGAGGTCAATACTCCCCAATGCCATTAGGCTTTACAATTCTACCACCAGGACTTAAGAACTTTTTAAAAGCTATTATTAATGCTTTTTGAGATAGTGATTTAGATGCATATCATATTTTTTACTGAGTTAAGTATTATATGTAATTAGTTTTGCTACAACAAGTGTATGGGACATTGGAAAAAAAGTTGAATTTCCCCATGGGGATGAATAAAGTATCTATCTATCTATCTATCTAAATTACCTCCAAGAATAAAAGAACATATGAACTAACAGATCAGAAATAACCACCTAGATTGTACAAACTGATCAGAGCTGAAATATCACCAGCCTTTCCACTGATGGACTGATTGGTTCAGATACCTTCCCTGCTTCAGTGTTACGACAGCAAATTCTGACACTTTCATTATCATGACAACCGTAGCATCTGTGCTACAAGGCCGGATCACACTACCTCTAGCCTATCGCTCAAGCTCACAGTCCAGACTGCTCAAAGGTAACCTTTCCTGATATGGGTGAGTGAGTGATCTGACCCTCCATACCCAAGAAGCATCCCACCATGTGTAAAGGATCCAACTACAAGAAGCCAATAGGCAGTGCTGTCCTGAGGCACCCTTGTTCTATTGGCCCTTGCCCATCAAAGGCTTTTGAACTACCTTTAAGTGTCTCCAACACATCTATGTAATGCAAAAATGGAAATAAAACATAAAAGTTAAAAGTACGTTTAATTAAGAACATAAAAATACAAACATTAAAAATATTCATACGCTTACTTTTTTTCTACAATGTCTATAATTCCATTGAAATCAGTGGAGTCACAGTGCATCTGACGGCCCTTGAGGAAAGTTAGGGGGACAGATGTGAAGTACATGCAGACATTCTCGTCAGTGCTCTATTGCCAAACTCAATAATGAGGCCCAAATGGAGCAGCAGATCAGCTGTGCAATCATCTGACCTTCAGTTCATTTTAGACTTCCAGATTTAGCCAAGTGCACACAAAAATCAAAAATATAATGAGCAACAAACGGCTGGCAGCTCAACTCAGTTCAATGGGTGCGGGCCTTTCTAATCATCACATCAAAGAGCAGGAAGAAAATTCCTCCCCCGTCATGATTACATTCATAATTAGCCATTTCTGAGGTGCACAGGAACCAATTGGATTTCTAGGGGGTGGGAGAAGTTACCTGCTAAGTAAGAGCTTTCCTGCTGACAAAAATCAGTGATACATGATGATTATTTCACAGTCGAATAACTAAGTGCCAAATAGGGACAATACTGAAAAAGAGAAATAGAATTAGAAATATGAAAATGAAACCATATACTAAAGCTCCAATTTAAACTGGAAGTAGATAGGCAGGAATTGATGCAAGCAACACATGGAAAAGTTGAAGTTTTTTTTTTCCACATTCAAAAGGAACCCATGATTGGAGATTGAGGAGAGGCACTGGAGAGACTCCACTTTCTTTGTGGAGCACGAAGGAACAATCTTCTCCCCTTTACCACCTTTTTAAAATAACCCCAGCCCCTACTCAGTACTTACACCAGTAGAAGAGATAATTCCAATCCATCATTCAGGACCATGGTTAAAACAGTGATTCAATCCTGAATGCCTTTGAAGTTTAACAATATGTTTAAAGGATATTTGTAGGATCATTATGAATGTTCTACACTATCCACTGACCTCCAAACAGGCAACCACTTCCTTGTCTATATCCAGTCTTGACGTTACTTGGTTTGAGCAAAATGGCTGAGGAAATCTTACTGTAAGAATCTTCGGAAGCCAGAATATGTCTACCAATCAACATTTCTAACTTAACATCACTGTAGTCCATCTTTTGCATCATACTTTATGCTGAGCTCTGCCATCAGGCAAAGATCTTCACAATCTTCCCCTCCTGATGTTTGATGTTCAATTATTTAAACAAATTATGGCTGAATGCAAAGTTTTAATCTGAAGAGACTGTTGTGAAATCATCTATACATGTGCTTCCACTGCCTGTGGGCCTATTCTGCAAACCCACCAGATTGGAACGGCATTTGGCGCAACCGCTCGCATAGTCTACAATCCTCAATGAACCGGGTTTGACTCCCTCAACTGACAGTATTGGGCGAGTAAATAACATAGCCAGTCCTGGCAGTGCTGTATTAGCAATTGATCTGTCTGTGCTGTTTTGAGTCAGTGTATTTTAACCAAATCCATCCCATCTAATTGAAGCTGTTCTCATGGCAAAAAAAAAGTACTGAATGTACAGTAGGCAGTGATGGACGAGAAAATTTTATGCCAATGGTCAATGGATAGTCAGGTATCTGCCTTCTTCAGGCCGAGGCTAGCTTGGCTCAGGAGTGGTGCTACCAAGTCACTCTTGGTATGGCGACTAATGCTCATCAAAAAGAGTGTGTTTGAACCCTTTTCACCAACAGGTCTTCCCAAAAGTGTAATTCAATGTGGAGTTTCAATTTCTAATCAGAGGAAGGCAGACCTCCTACCCTGCAAAAACTCATTTCAGGGAGGTAGCACGCCCACCCCCCGCAACCCCACATCTCCCCCCCGCCCCACCCCAGTCGACCTCCAAGGGAGTATGTAATACTTTTAAAGAGAGCCGACCCACAGAGAAAACTGATAGGTCTTCTTAGCACGAAGAGAGACCAATCAGGATGCTCCCTCTCGCTCTCACTCTTCCTCTCAAAAAAAAAAATCGATTTCCAGGATATTGTATATAATTTGCGGGCGTCAGGGAGCCACTATCATTATGCGGGAGACTCCCGGAACTTCCAGGAGAGGTGGGATGTCTGGGAAGGCTAGAAGGTGATAGAGAACACCATGAATAATATGCATGTACTTTGATGCTGCAGAATTACTGAATGCATAAATTTAGAGTCATTTTTTATTACAAAATCTTAGAATTACTCTGATCTTGTTTTTGTAGAAACATGACACTTATTGTGGATAGTTTATTGTACTATTACAATAATATATATATATTAATGTTGATCCTTTTCCTTAGAAATGAGAGCATACCCCTACTCATTTTCAAGAAACCAGAAGTAAATTTCATGACAGTTCACTCTCAATCTACTCAATAACAGGTAGAAATGGCACGATCCTGATATAAACATTCTTGATTTTGCTTTAAGTAGCTTGTTTCCAATAAGCCATGCTAGTTTCACTTTTACAAAAAATATACTGGACCAAGTCATCCCAGTTGTAGCAAGAGAACGAGTTACATTGTACAAACCCAAGTCATGATAAGAGTCAGTCAACAAGAAACTCACTTTTAAAAGTTCAAAATATAGCCAGTCTGCAGAGATCAAAAGGCAAATTTCCTTAATGGCAATCATGCTAAATTAACTACTCACACATAAACACAAAGTTACTTTAGATAAATAGGCCTTCCTGACCCAATGAACTTGCACCACCCAATTGCACCCATGTGACCAATTAACCTACTAAACAGTTTGTCTTTGGACTGTGGGAGGAAACGCACATTGTCACGGGGAAAATGTACAGACTCCTTACGAACAGCAGGGGAATTGAACCCAGGTCGCTGGATCTGTAAAAGCATTGCATTTACTACTATGCCACCATGCTGCCCCTGTTATTGACTGCATTGACATTTCATGGTTAACTGGTCTGGATATACTCTAAATTATTAATGGCAAAAAGATTATAAGACATTGGACTCTCGAGTACACAAAACCAAACTGCTCAAAACCACATTCCATCTTGCAAAGATGGCCTTTGCAATTGCTGTAAAATATTTAAACCTGAGATAATGCTACATCAAAAAGTAGTTATTTGCCCCTCTCATGTATTTATAAATTAAAAAGTAAACTTTTCCTGCAGCCTGCTATCTACAAATTCACCTCTGAAAACCCTGCTGTTAAAGAATGAAAACTAATGATGCAAGAGAACTCACACAATAGGTGGTATTTAATTTTAGTCAACAAGAATCGTTTATTAATACATGAAATTCAAACATGCTTTTCCAGCTTCATATCATTGCCTTCAACTAAAGGTAACCAAAATAGAATTCAAAAGCCCTCACCTTTAAAACAAAAGCTAATGAATATTAAAGAAGTATACAATATGCAACAGTGAATATATTTCGCAGAGGAAATGAAACCCTGGGCTTGCAAAAAAGATCCTCCGTTGGTTAGGAGAAAGTCACAGCAATTAATTTTCCAATAAATAGAACCTCACAATTCACGTCATTGCACTTGGCTGCCTGATAATTTGGCATTTTATGCAAGTTACCTTTCAAAGCAAATACTTTTACATTGTTCCAAAAATTATTCAAAGTTGGCAGTTCAATAAAGAGCTGGAAATACATCATCTATCAACTGCTGCGGTTTTCAATTGTAGTAAATAGTTCAATACCTTCTTTAAATACAAGAAATTACAATTGAAGCATTAAGCCTCCATTCCTTGAGCTAATGTGATATAACAGGAGAATGCAGTAAGTACACGCCAGACTGAGACTTGCGCCACAAAACAGTATCAAGCTGCAAGCTATATGACTGAGAGAAGAAAGGGGCACAGGAGAAAATGGAAATCCCTCTTGGAACCTTTGGTCAGAAAAGATATTTGGATCCCCATGACAGCCTCAAGAGTACAGCACAGTGGTGTTGTCTCCCAGTATCTCATTACACACCCTGCATGCGGAGAAGCCCGCTTCATCGCATTACTCAGAAACCTAATGCACGATTGCTTAAGCAGGTCGTCTCTCCAAATAATCCACTCAACACTTGGGGTACAAATGATAACTCCCTGCACCACCCCTACCCATGCTCTGGGATGTAGCCATTCAGAGTTCCTTCGAGTCCTCTGAAGGCCTGTCTGCATGAGTTGAGATCAGCATCCAGTTCCATTATGACTAATAAAGCCATTTCACTCAGGCTGTGATCCCTTGTAGGATCCTTCGAGTGATGGGTCCTCTCAAAGCTTGACAACCAGTCCTTTGTACATTCTGCAAATGAAACAAAATGTACATTGTTTTAGAACAAAACGTGACTTTTACTTCAAAAAAAACACATTCCTTTATTTGTGAGTCAGCTACTTCTTTCATGATATGCTTACCTAGAGGTTACAACAATACAGATCCAAATTCTGCTCCAAAACCTCAACACAGACATTCCACACCAGTAAGTAGGGACTCCTTGTTTCTTAAAAGTCTACTCCTAATATGCTACAGAACATAGATGTTCGCAAACAAAACTGCAAATTACCTCTCTTTTGCAGGGAACAGAGTTTTGGCTAAAATGTGCTATGGAAATTATGTGTATGCTTATATTAGTCCCTAAATAACCCACCAATATCTATAAAATGTAGAAACACTACCTTGTTAGTTCTGCTAATAGTGGGCATCGCTGTCAAACTTTCCAGAAATTTCAAGAAACAGCTACATTTGCAACAAAATGTTACTTAATCCAAATTATAGTCAGCCCAGCAAGTTAGTATTGATACAATACAATGCAAAGCATGGTCCCATGGTGCCAATCTCTCTGGCCCAGAAAGGAAATAGCCAAAATCATAGGGAATCTCCTTTAAGCAGAGTAAGATTATCTGAAAGGTTTTTTTCCCTTTAAATTTAATGCAATTTTATTCTTAATCTCTTTTCTCTTAATCTAATTTCTCCTTTGGCATCTTTGTTCCTTTATTCATTCATAAATCTCGATTTTATCACAAACTATTGGACCCATCAGTTAGTAAGATCTGGCGTGTCCTGCTACAAGCTCGCACTTGGAACACAAATTAAAAGCTGATGAATGAAGAAACTAACTTACAGAACTTATTGGATAGCCAACTCCAACAACATGTTCTAAACACAAGAGATTCTCCAGGTTCTGGAAATCCAAAGTAACACACACACAAAATGTTAGAGGAACTCAGCAGGTCAGGCAACATCTTTGGAGAGGAATAAAGAGTTGATGTTTCGGGTCGAGACCCTTCATCAGGACTGGAAAGGAAGGGGGAAGTAGCCATAGTCAGCTGGAGTGAGGGGGAAGGAGTACAAGCTGAAAGGTGCTAGGTGAAGCCAGGTGAGGGGACAGCAGGTGGATGGAGGAGGGGGATGAAGTGAGAAGCTGAGAGGTGATAGGTGGAAGTAGTAAAGGGCTTAAAGAAGAATCTGATGGAGGACAGTCGACCATGGGTCAATGGGAAGGAGGAGGGGCTCCAGATTGAGTTGATGGTTGGGTGAGGAGAAGAAAAGGGTAAGAAGGGAGCCAGAATGGGGAATTAAAAAAGAGGGGGGCAGAATTTTGGATATTGGAGTATTGATATTCCTTCTATCAGGTTAGTGGTTACCCAGACATAACATGAGTCGTTACTCTTCCAACCTGAGGCTGTCTTCATCACTGTATTTGAAGCGGGCATGGACTGACATGTCAAAATGGCAATGAGGAGTGTAATTAAAATGACTGACCACCAGAAAATTTTCTCTGTTGCAGGCAGAGTGAAGGTAATCAACAAAGCAGTATCCCAATCTACGCCGATCTCACCAATATAGAAGCCGCACTGGGAACATTAGAGTCAGTAGACTCTGACAAACTTGCACATGAAATATTGTCTCACCTGGAAGAACTGTTTGGGGTCCTGAATAATGGTGCGAGAGGAGGTGAATGGGCAGGTGCAGCACTTATAGCACTTGCAGGGATAAGTGCCAGAAGGGGGATTAATGGGAAGGGTCAAATGGGCAAGAGAATCATGGAGTGATTCTTCATGATAGAGTGGTGAAGATATATTTGGTGGCAGGATCCCATTGAAGATGCAAAGAATGATATGTTGGATGTGTATGTGTTCATGGAGTGGACAAAAGAACTCCATCCCTGTTAAAGATGGGGTGAGGACAGCATCAATGGTAAAAGAAGGGAAACCCCTGTTCTTTGAAGAAGGTGGATACCTCCGATGTTCTGGATAGAGAACCCTCCTCCTGACAACAGGACTGAAGAATGAAACTGAGGAATAGAGAAAAGGGAATGGCAGTCTTACAAGTGACACAGTGACAAGAGATATAGTCAAGACAGCTATTAGAGTCAGTAGGTTTATGAAAGTTATCAGCAGACTGCCTTGTCTCCAAAGGAGACAGAGAGATTGAGAAAGGGGAAGAGATGTGTGAGAAATGGCCCACACCAGGGTGGAAGTTGAAGACAAAGTTGGTGAAATTGACAAGCTCAGCATCAGTACATGAAGCAGCACCAATACGGTCATCAATATAGCACAGAAAAATAGTTGAGGAGCATTATCTGTAAAGGCTTGGAACATGGACTGTTCCACGTTGCCAATGAAAAGGCAAGCACAGCTGGGGCCCATGTTAGTGCCCACGGATACACATTAGGTCTGGAGAAAGTGGAAAGAGCCAAAAGAGAAATTGTTGAGTTTAGTACTCTAGCATGTTCCACAAGTGTTATACTTCCCCCCCCCCCCCCCACCGCTTTGCTCAAGGTATTACAATATTGCAGAACAAAATGTTTTAATAACCCATCTCCTGTTTTGACACTAAAAAACTCTATTCATAAAGTTGCACAAAGTACAAATTCATGAAAAATACATTGTTAGTATTTTGACATATTGTATATCAAAACAAGACCCTATTCCAGCAGATCAGTTAGTTATTGGACTACTCTATTTGAAAATTAAGTAACAGAAATACATAATATAATAGCCCACCCAAAATCATTTTTAGCTGCATCACATTTCCAGAGTTTCGTGCTGGGTGCCATGAATATTAAATAATGTACAGAATTAAGTGATGTCAATTGTTAGCTGCTCCACATGACTTTCTATACAACAATGGCTACAAAGTTTATCTGAAAATGGCTAGTTAAAAATACACAACAAGCTGAGCAGGGTGATTACTAGGATGTGAAATATCTTGCGTTGTACTTCCCTCTTTACATTTTGAACATTACAAGCAGAGAAATTGGTATAAACAGCAACGGATTTTTCCATCAATTGAAACCCTGTTGCATATGAAGGTTAACTAAGTTGAAACAATGCTATTAGGCACATCTTCACTATTCTTACAGAATACCATATATTTTAAATGTTCTGAATAGTCAAGAAGTAAAATCACAAAATAGAAAGACATCTTGGTGCTTAAGTACAGATACAGGCCCTCTGTCCATCAAGCTCATTCACACTATCAAAACTCTATTCACTTGGTCTGTATCTTCTATGCCTTGGCATTTCAAATGATCATCCAAATACATAGTAAAATATTGTGAAAGTACTTATTTTAACCAACTCAGCCAATTCATCCCAGATTTTCATGACTCTTATTGGATGGATAAAGTTCTTCCTTAGATCCCCTTTAAACTTCCTACCCCTTACCCTGTACCCGTTATCTCTAGTTTCAGACATCCCTAACCAGAATAGTTTCCCATACTCTACCCTATCTATACCTCTTATAATTTTGAATACCTTTGCCAGGCTTCCCCTCTCAATGACCTCCATCCAGAGAAAAAAAAACAATCGATTCTCTCACTCAACATAACTGAAAAGTTCCATCCCAGGAATCTCCACAAAACCCTCTCCAACACAGTCCTGTAATTCCTATAGTGTGGTGATCGGATCAGTACGCTGTACTCCAGCTATTGGCCAGCCAATTTTAATAAAGTTGTACCATAGCCTTCCTACACTTATTTTCTATACCTGGATAATAAAAAGACGAGAGCAGAATTTGGCCACTTAGCCAATTGAGTCTGCTCTGCCATTCCATCATGGCTGATTTATTATCCCTCACAACCCCATTCTCCTGTCCTTCTCCCTGTAAACTTAGATGCCTTGACTAATCAGAAACCAATCTTCACTTTAAATATACCCAACAGCTTGGCCTCCACAGCCATCTGTGCCAATGAATTCCACAGATTCAGCACTCTCTGGATAAAAGAAGGCAAGTATCCTGCTAGTGGCCTTCACCAATTTAAGGGATCCTTGAACTTGTATATCAATGTCCTACTGCTCATAATGTTTCCAGGGCCTTACCAATCAGTATGTATTTCCTATACTTATCAGTCCTCCCAGCGAGCATTACGACACACCTCAGGATTAAATTCCATCTGCCACAACACTAATATTATAAATGTCAGCCAACATACCCAACCCTTGGACTTGAAGGGAATGCACAGTTTTGAAATATGTCTTCTAAATCAAGAAATAAACATGCAGCCAATATACTTGCCAAGATCTGGCCAAGCAAGCCCCTTGGGACCAATCCAAGATCAGTCCAATTTTATATACACATCAAGTCTTGGACCTACAGGTGAAATGTCATTCAGCAGAGGTTGAAATCACACTCAGTGCAGTTGTAACTCAATGTATAAATTGACTGTTATGCAGAGAAGAACCAATTAAAAAATCTAAACTTAATTTTTTGTGATATTTGTTTTAAGGGGAAAAGTGTAATATTGCTCACCAGGGCTTACAAAATAATTATTTTCTTCATAGTTCCTGAGGTATCTGTTTACATTAATGATGATTTTGCCATTTCTCAATTAAGAATATTATATTTTAATGAGGTTCTCTACAAAAGAAAGGGTTGCGTGCACTGCACCATAAATTCTCAAGGTAACAAACAAGGGAAAAATTTCCTCTGATGGGAAATTTCTCACCATATTTAGAGAAGTTGAAACTAAATCAGTAAGCATCGGAATTCTCTTTCGGTATATATTTTGACACCAGTGAAGGTGAACTCTGTGAAGTTTAGCTGATGAGAGAGGCAAATAGCACTGAAGATGGTCAGACTGGAAACACTACACTGCAAAGTTTATGGAATTTAGCCCTTCCTTTTCAAACACTCACAAAACTGATTACTTTGAGCAACTAAGGAGGTTGGGATTTGTGATTATTAACACTGCTGGGGAAAGGTCAAGGACACATTCCACAGGTGGCATTCAGAGTGATAGAAAAATAATAAAAGTACATGGTACTGAAGGGTATGCAGTGGTTGAATTTAAGGTAACTGAAAAGCAATTTCAGAAAGATACAAGCTTCAGAGGTCAAGTCTTCAGGAAAAAGCACTTTTCATCCTTTCAAAAATCTAAAAATGCATGTAGAAGTCCACTCCCATTTTTTGGGGTTTAGCCTTATGCCACAGATGTCACGGGGAGTTTCCACTGGAAATAATGGCTAATTTCTGGGTCGCACATTCTCTGGTTTATGCAGGCTCTTCGCTCAATGCTCTCCTCTGCCTTAATTCAGATTCAGATTATTGTCATTTAGAAACCACAAATGCAATGCAGTTAAAAAATGAGAAAACGTTCCTCCAGAATGATATCACAAAAGCATATGACAAAACAGACTACACCAGAAAATCCACATAACGTTTGGCAATTCCCAATCCAGAGTCCAGAGAGGCTGCTGCGTATTAGTATCGCGCTACCGTCTTAGTGCGTTCCCCAGAAAGGAGCTCCAAATCCACCAGACAAACAAAACCAAAAACTAAAGCTACAAGAACTGCACAAAACCACATAGTTACAACAGTGCAAACAATAGCATAATTGATTTTTTTTTAAAAAACAGACCATGGGCAGAGTAAAAATAGTCCAAAGATGTTAAAGGACTATAAGTTCAAAAAAATCACCACACAGTTTCCACAAGTCCCCAGGGTCCCGACAGACTCGCCATCCCACACCAGCAGCAGAAAGGAATACCCCCACTATGGACTTCCATGGCGCCGCCTGACTCAGCCTCGCAGACACAGCACACGCTGAAAGCGACCTGACCGCAGCGGACTCCGAGTCCGTCGAACCTCTGAGCCGACGACCATCCCCTCCGGCACAGCTTCTCCGAGCACCATCCTCTGCCGAGCGTATTAAGACGCCCCCGCCAACGGCCATCAGCAACGCGACCCTAAGGACTGGGGGCCTGTTCTTCCCAGCAGAATCAGAATCAGAATCAGGTTTAAAATCACCAACTTGTGTTGTGAAATGTGTTGTCTTTGCAGCAGCAGTACATTGCAATGTAGAGTAATAGAGGAAAAAACTAAATTACAGTAATATTTTATATATATATATATATTGTTACGAACCCCGTAACTGAGTCACTTACCAGCAAAGATAGAGAGGTCCATTGAAGTCTGATGGTACTATTTTTAACAGTATTTATTGATAAAAATACACAAAAATAACATCGATGCAAACATACAGATAATATACGTCGTCAATACTAAATCTAAAAGCGCGGGTATAATAATAATCAATAAGAAACAGCTCTATCATTGTCTAGGGGATAATGTATTGTCCGATGGAAATATAAAAGTCACTCAAGTTCATTCAAGCTGCAGCTTTTGGTTGGAGAGAGAGACGGATTAAAACTTGCCCATTCCTTTTATGGTGTCAATCCTTCGAGAGTCGTTGGGGCTGATTTCTCCTTTGCTGTTAGCTAAAGCCGTTCTTCTGTGGCAAGGCCCACCAATTCCGAGGCAAATGGAAAAGGACGCATGTGGCTTCCCACCGGCTTTCGCTATCACGCTGTTACAGGATTTCTAGCGTTTCTTCTGGTGCGTCTGAGGGGCTGTTCCCACAGACCCTCTTTTATCCTGTCTCACAGGGTCTCAGATATCAATCAGGGTGGAGGGATGCCTCCTCTCAACCAGCCCACTTTTGGTCATTCCCTGAGGGCTTCAAATAAATAGCTCCGTACTCAATACACAATTCCGTCTCCAAGAGACAACGGCCGTTTCCCGTAGCTTTGTATCGCCGAGGGGCCAAGACATTCCAAACGTCTCTCTCTCATTTCCCGGGTCTCCTGACCTGAATTAATAGCAATCTTGTGATTCTCAAAAAGGAGGGGGCACGGGCGTAACAATATATATAAAGAATAGTTAAATAAGTAGTGGAAAAAAAGTAGTGAGGTAGTGTTTAGGGGTTCAGTGTTCAAGAAGCTAAGAAACAAAACGTTTAAGGGTTGCAGTTGTATTATTACAATTCTCCTGTTACTCACTGGGAATACTATGAAGTATGACAAGGTCACTTGTGCAATGGGAAAGGAACATGTTAATATCTTTATCAGTATCAGGATCTGTCACCAACACCTCTCCAGACTGTCCATGCAGTTGTTCATATCAGCCACATTATCCTCTCTGGCTTGGATTTTTGAAGATCAAAAGATCCCAAGAATCCTTTATCAAGTCACTGAAATTCACAACAAGATAGGTAGTGAAGTTATGGTATTCATACAAAGCATAAAACTATAAACACTTTTGAAGTTCGTACAAAGATTGTTCTTTTAACAGCTGGTGACTCTATGACGTCCATGAGTATCAATGTTCTTCTTTGACAGAAGCAATAAGGATGGAAAGACTCTGATTCAACTGTTAAAACAGAGGGAAAAGGAATGATCAGGTTGCAGTTTGAAGAGCTTCTGCCCAAGGAGCCATCTAAACCTTTCTGTCACTGTGGTGCTTTCATCGGTTGGAAAAACATGTTGCAAAATGAAGTTGTCCTTCATGCTGCAAATTCTTTTCATGTGGCACGCTTCAGGAAGCCACCAAGAACAACCATTGCTCATGACTTCCAGAAGATTTCTCAATGACAAATTTATTTCACTTGCAAGTTTACTGTGGCATAATCAATCTGCTTAAGTAGTTTCCAAACTGTCATGAACTACCAATGCAAGAAACAAGATCAATTAACCGTCCTCTCACTTGCTATGTAAACAGGAAGGCAGCAAGGATGGTGGCTTGGTGCAATATAAAACAGGCTTCCCTGGAAGTATACAGATATGGTAGTGACAAAAAGGATGATGCTAGTGGATTCACTAAGATAATAGAATGAGAAGCCTGCAACTCATTAAAATAGAATCCTGCTTTTTTTTAAATTGTCTGATACAGTACATGTGGCTAAAGTGACAAATAGGCATGTCAGTCCCAGACTAACCATGCAACGATAAACTGCTGGCCAACGAATGCAATCTGTGTGTCCTGTAGTATTTGGAAAGGATATATGGTAAATACAGTGACACTTCAATCTCATTTTTACTTAATTATATGGAGTGATGAAATCAGATTAATAAGGAATAGTAAATTCCAATTCACCAAGCATGCCAATTTACCAAGAATCTTCTCAAAATAATCAATTTAGAAATCAGCAAAACATATTTCTGAAACATGGCAGCAATTCATTTCTGGAAGTATCAGTAAAATACAGCAATATTCTATAAATTTTGAGGAACTGAATAGTGCCATCGTGTGCACTAGCCTCCGTAGTAGCCAGGATATCTTCAAGGAGCAGTGCCTCAGAAAGGAGGACATCATTAAAAACCCCATTCACCCAGGACATGCCTTGTTCTCATCGCTAACACCAGGAATGAGCTTTAATTCCTTCATTGCAAAGCTGACATATTAATCAACTTTTTAAAAACAGGAAAATTAAAGACTAACTTGTTCTTTCACATGTCAATTTTTATCTTCTCTGAATACTTATGTACTTGCTTTATTTTTATTCTAAAAAAAAATATATAATGTTTATACTCTGGTTCTAAAGTATCCAGATTTACAAGGATGGTTGCAGTCACAAGGAATTATAAGTTTAGAAAGTGACAGGGAACAATATGAAAAAGCAGCCAGCAGTAATTACTTGGAGTTCACTGCCTATGAAGGTGGTGGATGTGATGGCAGTGAATGAAGTTCAGAAGAAAACTGGAAAGTTATTGGAGAAACATAAATTTGCAGGACTATGGTAACAGTATGGGAGGAAAGGGACTGAATGGACTGCTCTAAAGGGAGCAAGCATTGACTCAAAGGGCAAATGGTCTCCTCTGCCATAATGATAATCAATTAATTCTGACTTTTACTTGGACTTGAATATGCCCATTATCCAAATCAATATCCTTCCACAATATAATAGCCTTATGTCTGTGAAAGTCTGTTGGCTAACCTTTACAGGGCTACCCAAGTGATATACCATCATTAGTAAATCCCTGGCCTCTTGTGTTACATCATAACCAGCTGTTATGTGACAATTGGAATTAGAGGAAAAAGGGGCAACTCTCCCTAACTAGTGTCCTTATCATTTTTATGCATCCTTTTTCCAGATGCCTTCGTCTTTTCCCTGCTTCCCCACCTCTATCCACTTGTCAAAACTAATTCTTTAATGTCTTAGCCACAGAAGCTACTTCAAAAACCTTACAAAACATTGCTTCAGCTTTCAGTTTCATACAATTACAGTACCAGTGACTTGGATTCATCTTCCTTGGCTGCCTGTAAGGAGTTTGTATGCTCTTCTTGTATTCCTCCCACAGTCTACATACGTACCAGTTGGCAAGTTAATTGGTCACTGTGAATTATACGTGATTAGGCTAGGGTTAAATCGGCGGGAGCGTGGTTCAATGGACCAGAAGGATCTACTCCACATGGTATTTCAATAAATAAATAAATACTTTAACTTGATAAACTGCTAGAAACAAACCTCCTTCCAACAATTTTTAAATGAAACTTTAAAAGTCTTTGGCTTTATTTATATTTTCTCAAAGGCTTTACTGCAATAAAAAAAATTGTATTGTACCATGACCTTTGCCAATAGCAGAAACAAAATAATATATTTTATCATAAATCTCAAAAGGTCCATGATAAAGGGCAATACTTTTCTCCTAAATATAGCTTTACCAAACCTACATCAGTAGAAAATGCCATCATATTTCTTTGAAAAAAATAATACAGCTTCTTGCACTATTCAAAAAATCTGATGCCAGCTCTCGCTTGACAGTAAAAAGAGTCAATAATCAGTTACTACCGATTTTCTTTTTGTTCAAGGACTGCACTATTATACAGCAGGACAGCAATTTAATCTGCTACATGCAGACTGTTCACATCCGATTAAACAGTCTGTACAGTTAGCACTGTGAGTTAGCTTTTGCTTACATAACATATTTGATTCAAGTACATGTGATGTCCTATCAAATCTGCCGAAGCAAAACCAGGACTCCAAAGCAAATGCCAATATGGTTTTACCAAGACACACTTCATTAAGGATTTGTTTCTTAACTGAGAAACTATTTTATTAGCACAGTTATCTTGCCTTTTAAGCTACCCTGTAAAATTACCCAAAAAAAATGGTTACATTAAAGAAAGCATAAATTTGTAGTGCATCACTATTCACTAATCTGTCCAACTAAAATGCAACCTTAAGAGCTTCAACCAGTACATCAAGCTTAAATTTCACAGACCTTTAACTCTGGGGTCAGTCAACCCTACCTCTCTACTCTTAATAATTTAACAAGTCAATCTTTATCATATCATTAATTAAACCACAGGGAATATTTGATAATGATATCATAGTTCAATATCACAGATTATAGCATCTGGGATCAGAATAAAAGTACATTACTCAGGGCAAAACTATTATTCTATGATCAGTTCAGGATCCCAAAACATTTAACAGTGCTATTATTACACCCCATCTTTATATTTAATTTACCAAAAATGATGTCAGAGCTTAAGCCAAGGCTCTGGGGAAAAAACTCAGCATTTTTTTAAATATAAATCAGAAAAACAGGAGCCAGCAGCTGCAAGATTAACAAACACATCACCAAACACTGAATGTAGAGTTTTATACAGAATGATCATGTCACAGGAATGACCTTCCAAGCACAAATGGGCCTTGACCTTTCAAACAAACAGCACACTGACAGCATTTATAAAAAGGACTATAAACAAGGTTTGATTTAGTCATAGGATTATACAACAAGGAAACAAGTCCCCCAGACCAATTCATTCATGCTTCGAGGATTTGTGGGTGACATGGTAGCATAGTGGTTTCTGAATGCTTTATAACGCCAGTAATCAACAATCAGGGTTCAGTTCCTTCAGCTGTCTGTAACGAGTTTGTACGTTCTCTCTGTGACCATGTGGATTTCCTCTGCATGCTCCAGTTTCCTCCCACAGTCCAAAGACATATGGTTAGCGTTAGTAAGTTGTGGGCATTCTACATTGGCACTGGAAGCATGATGACACTCATGGGTCGTCCCCAGCACATCCTCTGACTGTGTCAATGACACAAAAGAAGCATTTCACTATATATTTCAATGTACATGTTACAAATAAAGCTAATCTTTGTAATGACTTTGCCCAGCTACGTTGAAGCCAGAAAAATCAAGGACTGTCCAAACAAGCCAATTTCTATTCTAAAACCCTTTGCACACTTACTGAAATAGTGTTTATTATTTTAGCGAGCGATGCACTGCAGAATAAGCCCCTCTGGCCTTTCGAGCAACAGTGCCCCAGCAACCTTCAGCAACCCCGTTAACCATAACCCAGTAACAGGACAAGTTACAATGACCATTTAACCTACCCAGTACATTGCTGAAATGTGGGAGGAAACTAGAGGCATGGGGAGAAACCCACACATTCCATGGGGAGGCCATACAGACACTCCCGAAAGAAGGGCACTGGAACTGAACTCCAAAACGCTCTGAGCTGTAACAGTGTTGCGCCAACATTAAGGTAGTGGGGGGATAATAAAAAAAAAATCAGTCTGCAGGAATTGAATCACACAACATGTGCCAGGATGGCATGGATCCTCAATTAATACAGAAATTATCAGGTTTTTTTTTAAAAAAGAGGATTTTAAATGTTTTCCTCTATAGTTACAGATCATCAGAGTGGATAACTGTCAAGATCTGGAAAATCAGTAAAGCATGAAGGTCATTTTGACGTTAATGAAGGAAATTTATAGTGGAGAAGGGGCCAGTCAGTTTTTGATTTTTTTTAAAAAATCAACAACCAACAAATCCAAATTCCCGCAGAAAATATCTTTGCTCTCCTCCCTCAAAAGCATAAAAGACTTGTTTTGCAATGGGGAAAAAACTTCCCAGATCTGGCCCATGGCATGGATTTGCCATCTATTGTCAACATCTCCTCTTAATCAACTGGATCCGATATGGATTCCTAACCTTGACCTTCGACACTCTGGGTTCGGGTGGCAAGGCCTCAGCAGCATCTAAGACCATTTGCTGTGGATGACCTGCTCAAGTACACTGAGAGAAAGGGGAAAACCGGGGGAGAGGCAGATGGAGTTTGCCTTTTGTCAGAGCATGTATTAGATCTTAATGATTTTATACATCTCCAATATTGTGACAGTTAAAATGTTAAATCTCATGTCAATAATTAAGAACTTAATATTTTAAATAAAATTTAAAACCACAACACTGTGAATTTAGCCGCTTTAAGTAAAACCAAGTTAACTTAAAAAATTTGCTTCCTTAACTTCATAACCTGCAAGCCTTTGAAATCTCTTTGAAATCAACTTGCTCTCTGATTTCCGAGCATGATTTGGTAGTGACAGATTTGGCACAGTTATTTCACGTTGTCGCAGATTTACAGCAGGGACATTCAAGTCCAGGACATTTTTGTGTAAAGGCTGAACATAGGCATTCCCTATCAGAACCACCAACCAGAGCAGGAAAGATTCTTGTCATTGTGATCATACACTCCAATGTACAAGTGCTGAAACAATCCCAACGAACTGCAATTACTGTATGTGTGAATATATACGTTAGAAACCAACCCGAATGGTAACCTGCAGTAGAAAGAAGAGAGATTTGTGAAATTGTAGATGATCATGGGAGTTTTTATCATAGAGATAATAAATTTCACTGCAGTTTTATTCTTCAAGCTGAAATATCAGCATTACTTGTATAAAAGTAATCACTCACCTTACCAAATAATAAATGGTTAAAAAAACTCAACTGAATTGTTAATGACAGAGATGCACAACACTGAAGTGGGCTGTAGGCCTGAATCCAAGCTGATCTTTGCCCTTATACACCCATTCCATTTGCTTACATTAGGCCCATTATCATTCTATCCCTTGCATATCCGAGAGCCTGTATAAATATTTCTTAATTGCAGTACAGGTGGCCCCCGTTTTTCGAACGTTTGCTTTACGACACAGCTCGCTGTTACGAAAGACCTACATTAGTACCTGTTTTCGCTAACCAAAGAGGATTTTTGCTTTTACGAAAAAAAGACACCTGCTTTATACATGTGTTTACCCCGAGAAAGACTACAATGACCATGAAGCCTTGTGTGGGCAGTTGTGTGCACATGTGTTACGTGCGCATGTGCCAATTTTTTTTTCTCCAAATCAATTTTGGCTCGCTGACTTCCCGATTTTGATAAGTGAAACTACACTGTACATACAATATTTCTACTTTATATAGGCTGTATATTTATCATATCATTCCTGATTATACTATATGTTAGTGCTATTTTAAGTTTTATTTGTTATTTGGTATGATTTGGTAGGTTATTTTTTGGGTCTGGGAACGCTCAAAGAATTTTCCCATATAAATTAATGGTAATTGCTTCTTTGCTTTACGACATTTCGGCTTACAAACGGTTTCACAGGAATGCTCTGCCTTCGAATAGCGGGGGAAACCTGTAATCATAGCTATTTCGCCATGTCCTCTGACAGTGAGGACCAGGTATAAATCACACAATGTTTAAAAAAACTTTCCCCTCAAAGTTCTTATAAAACTGTTCCTCTTACTTTCAGCCTGTCCCCACAATTTCTTCAAACCCTCACCATGGGAACACAATTTTGACCATCTTTTCTATCAAATCCTCTCATAATTTTATATATCCATCAACAACCTCCATACTGGCTTAACCAATCCAATCTCTCCCATAACTAATAACAGGCAGCACAGTAGCATCGTGGTTAGCACAAAGTTTTACAGTACCAGCGACCAGGGTTCAATTCCTGCCGCTGTGTGTACGCAGCGTGTACCCTGTGACCGCGTGGGTTTCTTCCCACAGTCCAAAGATGTAACGGTTGGTAGATTAATTGTTCATTGTAAATTGTTCCATAATTAGGGTAGGGTTGCTGTGTGGCACGCTTCAAAGGGCTTATTCCACGTTATAGTTAAAAAAAATAAATTGATAAATAAATAACATCCTCCAATCCAGAAAACATCCTGGTAAATCTCTTTGACACTCTCTCCAATACAATCACAGCATTCCTATCGTGTCGTAGTCAGAACTGCACACAATACCTCACTTGTAACCTACCCACTGTTTTTTTAAAAGTTGATATACAACATCCCAACTTTTATACTCTGCCCTGAGAGCATACCAAATGCCTTCTTCACTACCATCTGAGTGACCACTTTCATACAACTATGGAACTGAACCACAAGGTCCCTCTGTTCATCAGCATTCCTTACCTTCCTATTGTTTCTTGTACATGGCGTAACCCTATTTGACTTCTCAAAGAAGAGAGCATCACCTTTCACTTGCCAGGATTAAATTTCACCTGCCAACACTTCACCCAATCTTTCATTTGATTTACATCCTTAGACAGCCTTTCTCACTATTCACACCACTAAATGCCCAAGTAATTAATATATTACATTTTGTTCCCTCTGTTCTACGGAGACAAATCAACGCTGCCAACGTGATATAATAAATTTTGAGTGTAGGATTGCCATTTTCTCAGATCAAAATTAAAAAAGAGAAAAATAAATCAACATCTTACAGAAAGCACACGTATCCTATTCATTTCAATATTCCAATTGCCCAATCATATCTAGGTATAAAACTTAACACAATGACAGCATCACATCCTCTTATTGCAATTATATTTAACTTTCATTCCTCTCAGTGACCAAATCTACCCCTCTGGCTGTTACTTTCAGAAGTGATGGAAGCTTGTATTTGTACTTAATGTTCCTGAGTATTCTGTTTCAAAAACTAATGTATTTTAATTATTTTGAATTAATTTATATTACATTATTTACCTTGCATCAGTTTGCCATACTGTATCTTCACCCTCATCTGTGGAAACACTGCAATGCAACCTGACAGGTGGGTGTAATTATAGAATGAAAAGTTTACATGGCCAATCTACATTATAAACGCACATGCAATAATTTATAAGGGCAAAAGTGACAGTGAGATGCAAGTTTCTGGAAACAGCAAGTGCATTCCTGACAGAAGCTTGGAACTTTCTGCAGCAATACAACCTGGAAATGCCGCCTGAAGTTATAGCCACTTTGTTAATATATCATCTTAACCAAATTTGTCAGCATCATTAGCATATGCTAAGGTGCAAGGCAAATGAGAAATCAGGAAAAACTATTGCTGCACTGAGAAAAGTATCGAACAAATAATGCCAACGGACCACATTCATTATTTGTGAACTGGATACTTTGAATATGACCAAAAACCAAGCATATAGATTCCTGTGAGCAAAGGGAAACAAAAGTGGGGATTACATAGCGTCAGAATAGCACAGAAGCAGATAATTTGGCCCAACCAGTCCATATCAATACTTATGCTTCACTGGAATTTCTTTCTATTTTTGCTCCTCTAAATCCATCACACAAAGCCAATTTATTCTATTTCTTATGCTTGCTTGTTCAACCTGCCCTGAAATACAACTACACGTCCCACATTAGAAAATAGAACAGTCCAGCACAGGAACAAACCCTTTGGCCCATGGTTTCTGTGCCAACCACTATACCAAACCAGGATAATCCCATCTGCTTGCATATGGTGTATATCCCTCCATTCCCTTCCTGCTCACTTGCCTGTCTAAATGTTTTTTTTATATAAACGTGACTGTCATATTTGCTTCTAGCACTACTCCTGGCAGCTCCTTCCAGACATTTACTACCTGGTGTAAAAACAAAATTGCCTCAAATCTCAGTTAAACTTTCCCCCTCTCAGCTTAAAGCTATGTCATTTGGCAGTCAACATTTCTACCCTGGGAAAGAGACTCTTATCTTCCCCATCTATATACCTCTTGCAATTTCATGCACTTACATCAAGTAACCCCTCAGCCTCAATACTCCAGAGAAAACAACTGAAGCTTGTTCAGCCTCTCCTTATAGATAATACTCACTATATCAAGACAACATCTTGACCAACTTCTTCTATACCCTCAACAAAGCCTCCACACCCTTCCTGTAATGCAGCAACCAAACATGGACACACTTCTCCTAATGTGATCTAACTAATGTTTTATACAGCTGCAACACAATTTATCTATGAAAACTCCATGGATCCCATGTGTCTTAATCTTCTGAATCAGCCTATCATTAGGGACCTTATCAAAATATTTATTGAAGTCCATGTGTACAACATCCACTACCCTACCTTTAAACACCTTCCTCAAAAAACTCGTTTCCAAGGAACGACCATCCCTGCACAAAGCCTGCCGATTATCCCTAATTAGTCTATGCTTTTTCCAGATATGATTAGCTTCTATGCCCAGGAATCTTCTTCAATAATTTCCCTACCATTGACACAAGGTTCACCAGCCTGCAATTTTCAGGGATCTCTCTACTGCCCATCTTCAGAGGAAAAACACTGGCTATTCTCCAGTACTCTTGGACCTAACCTGTGACTAAAGCCATTGCAAAGATCTCTTTCAATGCCTCAGAAATCTCCTGCCTTGTCTCTCACAATAATCTGGGATACATTCTTTCTGGCCCTAGGGACTAATCAACTTTAATGCTCTTCAGCAGACCCAACATATATGTCTTCTTTAACATATCTTAGCATCCACAATAGTTTTACTTTTATAACAGAGCTGTTTCAAATTGGCACGTCTCAGTTAGTTATTTGTGTGAAATGCATTAAATTTGATCCAAAACGCAAATTCCTCCCCTCACCTCCCCCCCCCAAAAAAAGGTGCAGGAAATGTCCAGAAAAATTACCATTTCCTGCCATGGCTAGAAATTACAAGCTGAAAAAAGCCACTCAACAAGCGTAAATGCAGAAGAATTCAGATCAAGGTTGTTATTGGTGCAGATTTCTGCTCAATTATAATTGCATTAAAGGATCAATAGAAAGATCAAGTAAAACCTGGATATGCTGCCCTTAAACAAGCACCATAAATTGTTTCCTGGAATTCAAACATACAAAAAATTCCAGGTCAAACAGTTATAATATGATTGATAATCTGTATTATCATAGCAAATCAAATTACATGGTACTTTAAAACAATAGTATGTTGGCATATGTTTACAGGAAATGCACTTTAGACAAATCTTCATTCATTTTAAAAAGCTATAAACTATATTTAACCAACCTGGATTTCACAAAGTCTGCTTTGGCTTACAGATTTAGTCCTGGTTTTCTCTTAAACTACACACTGTGCAATACATGACATCTGTTTCTTCCAACCCCCTTCCATGGGGCGAAGAAATACACAAAGATTACCTCAGCTGCTGAATCAATACTATCCATGTGCACATAAAAGATGGTGTGTAACAGCTGGTTAAAGAACAAAGTAAAAACCTACCCAACTTGATCCTTACCAAACAACGTGGTGCAACTGTCCACTGTGGAACTGGCAGAAGAGATGATCAACGTCACACAAATAACTTTAGTTACTGCTGTACCAATGCATGAAATACCACTATCAATTTAAAACTACGCATCAACGGAGCACCAAGGGTATCAATAACAGTAAAACATTCCACAAAAATGTGTAATCTCATATCCTCACCTTTACCAGTAACATCAAGCTACAAGGACTTCTACTTTATCCAACAAGGCTGGAAGATCTTGCCACAGGCTGCCTTAAAGTGTCCTAAAAAAGTAATGAAATTACAATGCAGATGTATGTGCATGCTAAACAGCTGTATCAGCATGCCGCAAGCAATTTCAGAACCAACAAATCTGATCAATTCTTAGCAGTCACACACATCCAATCACAATTCGGACTGACTACTTAAACCACTAACAGGAAGTGGTCCTCCCTAATAGCAGAGCACGCGGCTGAAACTTCCATCACTATATCTGGGTAGAAAAGCTAAGTGGCCTCCTCTGGCAGTCTGCACCATCACCATGACATCAAGAAATAAGCAAGAATACTAAATACAACAAGGGGATGGGAATCAACTGCCAGTAAAGGCAATGCAGAGCACAAATGGAAATGGCTGGAAATGCTCAGCAGGTCAAATATTTCCAACATCTGCTTTTTTTTTGTTTTTGGACTGCGAACAAAGTTGTAACCCTGGCAACGACACAAAAGTATGTTTTCAACACATTCAATTCAGCCAAACAACAAAATGACAGTGCTTCTTTCAATACTTTTTTGACAACAACTTGCTTACTGATGCAAGTCTATAGTCCACTAGGACTATTGACTATGGTTTTGTCCCAATTGTGGACAAAGGAACTGAATTCCAAGAGCTGAAATAGCCTTCTCATACTGGCAGCAAAGAAACATAGATAACAGGAGCTGGATGATGCCAACTGTCTTTTCCAGCCTGCTCCATTGCTTATTATAATCAAGTCTGATCATCAAACTCTCCATAACCCTTGATCTCCTCAAGAACAATGCCCAGCTGTTTAACCAATTGCAGCATCAAGGAGTCCTTCATAAAACTGGAATGAAAGATGAAATGTGGCCATTTGAACACCACCCCCACCCCCCAGGTCTGAATGTCAGAAGCACGAGAGCTGGAGTTCAAAGTCCCATGATCAGCAAGTCTTAGGGTATATCCCCGAGATTGAAGACTGAAGTTGACATACCCAGAAGTTAGACTCCAGAGATAGTCTGTCCTGGGGTTGGTGGTCGGTCTATGTGTGTGCGCGCGAGTAGGTGAGTGGGAGGATGGGAAAGGTACTTGCTTTGCTGTTGCTGTAGTTCTGCTAGACATTGTGGGCATGCTGAGTTGGCACCACAAGTGTGATGACATTTGCAGGCTGCCCCCAGCACATCCTTAGGTTGCCTTGGTGGTTGACACAAGTGACACATTTCACTATCTTTTGACGTACATGATAAATAAATGAATCTGAAATGATAATGATGATCATTGGAGGTCAACCAATTTGGGAGTAACCTACCACTATTGATATTAAGTTGTTTAAAAGTCCTTCCCTTCACCCATGGTCAATGATGCTCCATTTGAATGTCTTCAGATAAGATGCACAAAGACAAGAAGAGTGGGGTTTTAGCTGGGGTTGATAAGCCGCAAATAGCAAAGACAATATCAGACAAAATTCATTTCAAGCAGGAATGCCTAACACCAGTCTTTGTAATCTAATGGCATTCCCATATTTGGATTATGCACTATTAACATAGCCAGGAACCAGTGAAATTATATTGGACAAGCCAGAGCATCATTCCTTAGTAACAGGTCAGGCACTGGGCGGTCCATGCAGTCAAGATCTTCCGGTCAAGATGGCGCCAGCATATAATGCTCCCTCAGTCAACATCTTCCTGATAGCTCACAAAATATCTTTTTTTTTTTAATTTCTTTTACATCTGTTTGCCATCTTAAATATGTTACTGTGGCCTTTTACAGCCTGCGATTTACAGTTTGGAGAACGTTTGAGAGACCCAACACTTTGCTATCTCCAAGAAGATTCTGACAAACAAGCACAAACTCAGATGGCCTTGATGCAAAGAAACTTCAAGACGAGACGCGAGCTGATGTTTGTCTCCACTCTGCCGGTTAAAACGTTCATTAATCGCCGATTAAAGCATCGAGGAATATTGTGACCTCGAGGCAAATGAGGAAGGCAAGTGAGTGTTCAGCATCGACTGCTTTCCTTTCAATCGTTGCCAGGGCAGGAGCCTGTGATCGGCCTATCGCTGTGTAGCTCTGTGGCAAGTGCGTAGGTCTTTCTGCCTCATGTGGTGTCCTTCTCATTCAATGAATGTCGGTGATATTATAGGATGATAGCATGGTTCTGCGTTTATGGATTGGACTATTGCGTTTTTGGACTGTGGATTTTTTTTAGATTTATGGTTTTTAATATTCTGCGTTTTTTTTTAATTGCCTGTTCCTTTTCCATTTTGTTGAGCGAGGGGAGGGTGTCTGGGGGGCTGATATTCTGGTGTGTTGCGTTCCTTTTTTTGTGCGGGGAAGGGGGGCTTTGAAGGTTGATATTAGGATGCTATTCGTTTTTGTGCAGGGGGTTGGGTTTGATGTTTTCTCTGTTTATGACTTTCATGTTTTTTCTTTGTTTTGTGGCTATCTAGAGAAGACAAATTTCAGAGTTGTATATGGATACATACTTTGATAATAAATGAATCTTTGACTTAAACTATTTCACCACTTGTAAGACACACCAACTGCAAGCCAAAATATTGTGCATTTGCTTGGACAAATACAGATCCCAAAAAAGAGGTTCAGCATAATCTACAATGAAACAGCTACTTGATCACCTTTCAATACCTCAAAATTTCAACATCACCATCACTACTGAGTGAGTGAGTTTCTAAAAGTGCTGAAACTCACCAAGCATGCTTCAAGAAGAAACTCACATATCCATCATATCTCAGCTCTGTGAGCAGGTAAAATGGGAACATCGCCCTGTTCCTTTCGAAGTGCTACTTCATTTCCCTTCAGTAAATATTCGCTCTAATGCTGGATAATAATCTAGAAACTCCTCACTGAACAAATCTGTAGATTTCAAGGCTTCTCAGTAGCAAAGGCAGTAACTGTTAAGCCTTCAACACAGGTCATTACATCCATGAATGAATTACAAGAACAAGTTGGACATGTGAAACCATATTTCAAATGACACTTTCAGCTCAGAATTTTATTGAATGGCTTAAATCACATATGAATATACAAGTTTTCACTTTTTTTAAAAACAATTCTGTAAACAAAATTCAGTCCTAAAGGCAGAGAAAAAATAACAGTTATGTTCTCTCCAATCTTTCAAAGGGCTTTTAAACCTGAATAAACTAATAAATCACAATGGTGCTGCTATTTGAAAAGATACTTAGAAGTATCTCCATTTCAATTTGAATAAAATTACTTTGTTTCAACAAACCAGCTGCTTCAATATATCATTCATTCCATTGCATTCCCCCTACAAGTGTTAACATGAGATTAGGTGTAATATTGCCAAGATTATGGATCAAATGGGATATTAAACCTCAAACAGTCTATCTTCAAAAATATTAAATTATATTTTTCCATTTAATACTAATACAAATTTAAAAAGATTTCATCTGATTATAAACTTCTACTGAAAGTAAAATGGTAGGCAGAGTAAAGTCAAGCAATTTTATCCAGTTCAAAAAAAAATCACTCCATGTTCATGCTAAAGTCACCAACATATCACCATTGAGCACTCACACAGGAGAGCCTAGAATCAGCCAAAAGGCTCCAGGTAAATTCCCAGACAACTACCACTATTGGATCAGTACCACATCCATCATTACCGCTTTTTGCATGAGCTTTCAGGATCCTGAATAGTTTTGTGCTCTGGATCCTCTTCACAACAGAGTGACAACTTTAACTTCGCAATCCTCATTTACGAAGAGGATATTTTAGATCCAAAGTTGTACAGGTGAAAGGCAATTAGACAAATACTTTGCACCATTTCATAGCATAGATATTTTCATATTTTTAATAGAAGGATGTCTAAACATCAAAAAATAACCACTACAGAAAAGATAAATTTGGACAACAGGTATTAGTAAGCCAAGTGCCAGATTATCATTGAGCAAATTTTCATTTGAGTCAAAATTGTAGATTGAACAACTATAAGATAACTTTGTGTGTTGTTTTGAAAGCTTGGGCACATCCTTCCTCTGCCAGATAATCAAAACTTTTAAAGATCCTTAAAACACTTATTGTTTGGTGTGTGCATTATGATTTAACTGGTTATGGTAACAGTGGTTAGCACAATGCTTTACAGTACCAGACACCAGGGTTCAATTCCCACTGCTGCCTATAAGGAGGCTGTACATTCTCCGCATGGCCGCACGAGTTTCCTCCGGGTGCCCTGGTTTACTCCCGTAGACCAAAGACATACTGATTGGTTGGTAGGTGAATTGATCGTTGTAACTTGTCCTGTGATTGGGCTAGGATTAAATCAGGGGATTGCTGATTGGTGCGGCTCAAAGAGCTAGAATGGCCTATTCCGTGCTGTGTTTCAGTTAAGTAAATAAATAAACGAACAAACAAACACATGCTCCAATGGGTCCCAATCCAAAAACAAGGAAAACTGCTCACAAAGGAATAAACCCATTAAGTGTGATTTACTGTCTACTGGGGCCACTTTGCAGCTTCAAAATTTACTTCAGTATGTTTGCCTTTGAATAGTAATAAATGACAATGTCAGAAAGACGAAGGCTTGCACTCTCTCCAATGTTCCACTTCGAATTGCAGTTCATTGCTTTTGACTCCTTTTTGTCATTACTAGTTTTTCTTCATTGTCCCTCCTCCATGGCCTTTGGTTGCTTTGCATCTTTTTCATTCATTAACATCCATTGTTCTCAACACTAACAACTATGCTATCTGAACAAAGGGATGCCAATCTCAAATTCTCTTCAGATTTCACAAAGAGAACCAAGAATCGCTACTAACCTTTTATTTTGTACCTCACTGAATCTACCTAGCTGGTTTTTCTTTCTGCTGTCAAATTAAAATGATTTTTTCTGGGCTCTTGCACTAGGTTTTCCAAAAATTAAAATATTCAACTTAACTGTAAATAAATCTTCTGTTTTCCAACCTTAGTGGCAAGAACACAATAACCTGAAAATGCAAATTTAATTTTGGTCTTCTCAAAAAATGCAATATGAAGGAAAAGCAAATGCATTACAGTACCAACAAAAAATAGCAATCTCCATTTAAAAAGTACCAGAATAATTAAGGATTTTGCACATCATATGGTTTATACTGAGGATTTTCAGCAGTTACTTTGCTTTCTTGTAATACCCAAACTGGTGCAGACTTTCAAGTGTTAGGTGCTTATCATTCAGTATCTGATGATCAGCCAAATTCTGATCAAAGACAGATGGAGTAACAACTTCTGTTGATATTTTCTTTCTCAAGACCCTGGTCAGTATTTTTTTTGCTGGAATATTATAAGGAAACTATAAATAGAAAGAGACAAACACAAAAAATAAAACACCAAGAATTTCTAAGAAAAACGTATTTGTTATATTTGACACATGAAATCACATTTGTTTAGCTCCTTCCAGTTTGTCCTTTGAGAGAATATCAGAATCAGATTTAATATCACCAGCATATGTTGTGAAATTTTTGTCTTTGCAGCAGCAGTGCAATGCCATACATAATACCAGAAGAAAAAAAACAATGAATTACAGTAAGTATATAAATATTAAATAGGTAAATTAATTAAGTAGCGAAATAGTGTTCATGGGATCAATGTCCATTCAGAAATTGTATGGCAGAGGGAAAAAAGCTGTTCCTCAATTGTTGAGTGTGTGCCAAGTCTTGTGATGGTAGCAATGAGAACAAGGTTTGACCTAGGCAATGGGGGTCCACAATGATAGATGTAGTCTTTTTGAGGCATCACTCCTTGAAGGTGTCCTGGATACTACAGAGGCTAGTGCCCATGATGGAGCTGACCAAGTTCACAACTCTCTGCAGCTTATTTCGATCCTGTGCAGTAACCCATCCCCCCACCATCTCCCCCCCCCCATACCAGTTGGTGATGCGAACAGTTAGAATGCTCTCCACAGTACATCTGTAGAAATTTGAGTGTCTTTAGTGACATACCAAATCTCCTTTTATTTAAGTATTGAGTACTTCCAGTTTTCAAAATTTCTAGAGTAAACTAGTTAAATTGGTTTACTACTTCCACATGTACCAACACAAGGTGAAAACTTGCCTTGGATGTTATCCACACAGACCATCTCATTACAGCAGCACATTGTACAAGGGAAAACAATAACTGAATGTAAAATGAAGAGTTACTGTTACATGGAAAGCATAGAGCAGGCAGATAGTAGTGTACAAGGCTATGATGAGGTAGGTTGTGAGGTTAAGAGTCCATCTTATCATAGCAGGGGACCAACCATTCAATAGTTCTGTAACTGTTCCAGTCAAGACAGCACCAGCAAACAATGATTCCTCAGGCAACATCTTCCAGATAGCCAATCTCTTTAATTATTTCACTTTTTCTACGCCTTTTGCTTGTGTTTCGGAAACTGTTGGAGCCCGTGATGTGCAGTTTGGAGTTCGAATCGAATGATCTAGCTCTCTACTGTCCCCAGAGAGGACCAAAAGCTGCCTCATAGAGACAACCAGAGACAGGGTACGGAGCTATGATTGACTCCATTTCAAAGTGTCAAGGAAGATTGAAGCATTTTCTGTGTGAGTGATCTGTTAGCTTTTGTGCGAGGGAGGGGGGTGGGGGGAGTTTGAGTTTTGGTTCTTTTTCCTTCTCTTGCAGGGTGGTGGGTTGATGTCTTTTCTTTCAATGACTTCAGTGTTTTTTTCTGTAATTTGTGGCCATCTGGGGAAGAGAAATATCAGAGTTGTATTATACATGCATACGTTTACTGTAAGAAATGAATCCTTCAACCTTTGCAGGAGTCACTGCCTTTGAGCCTGGTAGTATGTGCTTTCAGGCTTTTCTATCTTCTGTCACATGGGAGGGAGGTAGAGGAGAAAATGTCCAGAGCGAGTGGAGTCTTTGATTATGTTGGCTGCTTTACCAAGGCAGTGAGAAGTGCAGAGTGCACATGGAGGTGAGGCTGGTTTCCACGACGTGCTGTGTCCACAACTCTGCAGTTCCATGTAGTCTCAGGCACAACAGCTGCTGTGATGCATTCTATAGGATGCTTTCTATAGTGCATCAATAAAAATTGGCGAGGGTCAAAGGGTACATGTCGAATTACTTTAGGCTCCCAAGCAGAGGCACTGGTGTGCTCTCTTGGCCATGGGTGTCTATACAGTTGAACCACAACTGGCTACTGGTGATATTCTCTTCTAGGAAGACTAATCATTCAACCTTCTCAACCTCTGTGTTATCGAAATGAACAAGAGTATGTGCAACATCCTTCCTGAAGTTAATGGTCATCTCTTTTTTTTGTTAATACTGAGGTAAACATTGTTGTCATGATACCATTCCAGTAGCCCAGGGATTCCCAACCCTTGTTTATGCTATGGTCCAATACCATTAAGCAAGGGGTCCGTGGACACCAAGCTGGGAACCGCTGCACTAGACTTTTTCCCTATTCTCCAACTCATTGTTACTTGAGATTCAGCCCACAACATTGGTGTATCTGCAAACTAGGGGTATATTCAAAGACTGATATTCAGTTATAGAAGAGGTGAATAAGTACAAAATGATATGTTGTTTTTTTCCTTCTCCATCAACAAAAATTGTGTATTTCTGAAACAGCAGCACAATGATATTTGCTTACTTGATGAATAGTGCTAGCAGGATTAACACACAAAGATTGTTAAGTCCTCAATATGTAATCATGGTGGTATTTACTCATAAATGAAGGACATTCACACCCATTTCTCACAAACTTAAAAATATTATACCATATTACAAGAACAACCCTTAGTCCACAAAGATATACCCAGGCTTCCAGGTGCCTGTATCATTAATTCTCCATCCAACTCCTATTCTGACCTCCATCGCTGTTCCAATGAAGTTCAACACAAGCTCAAAGAACAGCAATTGATACTTCAACCTGGCACATTGTTGAGTCATGGGGAGTGCAAAGACTTCAACAATTTCTGATAACCAGCTATTCCAATCTAGTATCTCACATTTCTGGCATATTTCCCCTCTTCCTTCTGCTACTTCAAATGTCATTTGTCTTGTCCAGACCTGGGTTTATCAACTTCTTTCAAGAAAACACTGCCACTTCTTATCATCTTAGCCCGCCCTTCCTCCCCCCATTCTCTTTGTCCCTTATGCCTACTTATTTCTAAGTGTTCTCTGTCCTAATGAAAATACATTGAACTAAAACTTTAAAGAGCAAACACGAGGAAATCTGCCTGACGAAGGGTCTCGGCCCACAGCGTCGACAGTGCTTCTCCTTATAGATGCTGCCTGGCCTGCTGTGTTCCACCAACATTTTGTGTGTGTTGTTTGAACTAAAACTTTGGCTCTTTCTCTCTTTAAGAATGCCACCAAAGCAAGTGAACATTTCAAGTAACTTCTATTTTTATATGAATAAACTTCTGAACCAACAACAAATACAAGTGGGCCCTACATGTCCTCCAACTGGTCCCCCACTACAGGTAATTCACAATAGTAGTGAAAATTAAATTAATTGGCTACTGTTATATCAAGTCTATATTGTTATTATGGACTCAGATGTTCATTAGCAAGTTCTCAAGTATTGCTTTTATTTCACAAAAGCTCAACAGTTACAGGTAGATTTACTGGCATAGTTTTTAAGGATATCAATCATCTTCCACAAAATTTTTGTAAGGAAAACTGAAACAGGCACACGATTGACTGTATTTTACAAAATGATCACCACAGTGCTCCTGAAATATAGATTAGCAATTATGGATTGAATCGTTTTGAGAGCCATTTGCAGTTCAGCAGTGAACTACCCACATTTACTCACAGATACCAGCAGTTTACAGATATCAAAATCCAACAGGAAACTCAGAAGTTGCTGAAATGCTTCAACCAGAAAGCTCATCAGTGCACTCTACCAATGGACCAAGAGTGCATGAACCTGCTACACTTAACAATCTACTGCAGATTTTGTGCTGGTTAGAGCTGGCACAGGATCTGAGAGCCATGCACTTCAATAGAACACATTGCTGTGAGGGGACAGAAGCAAGCAATACAATTTTTTTTAAATCAACGTCTTCCTTACCAATACCATTCTAATCTGAGGTGGCAAGACAAGTAACAGGACTAACAGCAAACACATTGTGCAACATCTAATGTCACTTTCCTCATTAAACAGTCTCATTAAGGAGTCAAGAAAACAAACTACAGCAAAAAGCATAAATACATGAGATTCTACAGATGCTGGAAATCTAGAGTAACACACACAAAAAGCTTGAGGAACTCAGCAGGTCAGGCAGGAGAGGCGAGGAATAAAGAGCCGATGTTATGTTACTAGGGCAAAAGCAATATTTTTTCAGCAAAATGCAGTGAAAAGGTAATAGTTACAAAGAATGTGCATAAAACTAATTTTGGTTACTTACGTCAGTGTGGTCATTGAGTTTGTTCAGCAGGGGAATCACCCAATAGTCACTAAGGCAGTAACACAGTCACAATACTCAGCTATTATTTGTGCTTGATCAGAAGCATTAAATAATAAAAATGTAACTGGATTTTTTTTCCCTTTGGAAGTATACCAACACTGTAATTATTTCAATTTGAATCAGGGTAGATCTTATGCTGTCCCGCGATTGCCAGCTGCCTGATCCCATGTTCCTCACAGCATGGTTGATGCCAAGCACAAGGTCCCAGCACTAAAGTCTCTCATAATAAAGAGCCAGTTGCACAAACTGAACAGTTTGACAGTCAATGAGATCCTATCAACAGTTTTCATCGAATGTTAAAGTGCTGCAGTGAATGTTTCAATGTCTTTAATAATCACAAATATTTATAACTTAGGATCTATTAAGAAAAAATAAAATTCACAGAATTAAAAATATGTAAACTTAATAAAACCCATTGTAAAGTTCTACTTATCTTTTCTCCCCCTTGCCAGCCAATTTTCTGATTTGAGAACGAGACTTATCACTGATTTATATGACATAAAATTTGTTTTGCGGCAGCAGTACCATGCAAAGCCTAAAAATTACTATAAATTACACAAATAGTGCAAAAAGAAAAGCAGCAGTGTTCAGGCATCGTTCAGAAATCTGATGGCAAATGATATGAACAATGCAGGGCTCAGAGGATAAATCTGCTAGACTCAAATCAGTAGAGTTGGCACAGCACTGTTAGATTCCTTGTACATTGGCACAGCACGTGCCCTGGGCCCAGTGCTCTGTTCTGCAGAAGACTGCCTTCAGCCTATGCACATTATCTGCTTTGTTGCTAGGCTGCCAAGCAGACTTAAGACAGATCTATCCCAATAGTTTTTCAATGTTTCTGAATGACACCAAAACGCACTAAAACAAAACTTGCCACTGCCTTATTAATTGTCAAACTGGTCACATCTTTGCTATCTGTTGAGGATTCCCTAGCAGTTTCATGGGAGTTTTTGTCTACCCCTCCTATAATAAGATTACCGTATACAAAACCCTGCCACAGCAAAGCCCTTGCCAATTGAGCCCTGGAAAGGCTCACACAAAAAATTCAGCATTGCTATTTTGAACCAGGCACAACTGATAACTCTGCAGAAACTGTGGGTGCAGACCACTCTTAACAAAATCAGAGTTTGATTTTGTAATCAGATTTTAAATTTGCAACCATCAAGAATACAAATATGATCATCCTATCAAGTTATTCAATACTCTAGTAAAACAAATTATTTCTTCTATAGGAGCCCAGAATATTTAAGTGTCACAATTAATGCTTGCGTGGTGGCACTTTGCAAATCCATAAATGATTCCTAGATCAATATATTTGAATGCTCCCTCATCTCTCAAATCACAATACAGATTTTGCTTATAGAGTTTGCCAATCTATATTCTACCTGGAGTAACAAAGTACGTATATTAGTCCTTCTCAGTCCTGAAGAAGGGTCTCGGCCTGAAATAACAACTTTTTCCATAGATGTTGCCTGACCTGTTGAGTTCCTCCAGCACTTTGTGTGTGTTGCAAAGTATATCAGATTCTTTATGAAGTATTACCAAATTTGACAGAAAGAGATACAACAGCAGAGAACCGAAACTTGTTAAACAAATAGGTCAAGAACTATCTGAAAGGAAGGAGGCAGAATGAATTAGGAGGAAAATTTCAGAGATTAACCCCTTGGCAGCTGAAATCAAGAATACCTATGAAAAAGTGATTAAGTTCAAAGATAATCAAGCTTAACCCGCAGAGAAAGACAGGGCCGACCCATGAGGGGATTTGAACTCAAGGGTGAAAACTGTTAAACATTGCGTAATAGATCTCAGTAAGGGCCAGCAACCAAGAGAGAGGGTGGGGTGGATAATGCCTTTCTGTGAATATTTCTGGTGAAAATATGAATAGTGGCAAACTTTAGATGACCTCAATGTATGGAGGAGAGAACATGTGAGGCTTGTGAGGAATGCACTTTAACAGTTAAGCATAAGGGGAACAAAAAAAAAGGAATGGATGTGGAGTGTCAGACACCAGGCCCAGATTAGCTGAGATTGGAATCAAAACATGCCACATTTCACATTTCAAAGCCAGCTTCACGGATGTGAGCTGAAGGTCATCTCTGAGCAAAGTCAAATAAAGCCAAAAAAACAGCACGTTTCTAATTTTACGCTGTTCCCATGAAGAAAGTCGGAGGCCAAGAAACGTAACAAAAAGCAAGATAATTTCTCCCATCTGCACTTGGAGAAAATTTCTGTTGCGAGGCAAATAGATGGACTAGATGGACACTTTTTGGCAACGGGGTATAAAGTGTGGACGTCAACGTACAGGTAGAAACCCGATTCTGCCATTGGTCAGGGGTGCTTTGTACTACCAGTGAATGAAGAATGATAAATATGTACAGTTGTCAAGAGCAGTTACGCAGAGGTAGGAACAGAAACCTTTCCAACACTTCAACTGGGAGTATACAAAACAAACAATACAATCACATCCAATAATGAAGAGACGCTGATAAGGAATGGCAGCTCAACTGTGCCAATTCGGAACGGATATTTTTTAATAGCAAAATCATTTGCTTCTCTAAATTTACAAACATCCAATAACTCCCGTCAAAATAAACGGGCACTACTGGCAGCCATGTGCTGCGGGAATGACCTTCATTGCATTGAGATGATGCAGGCTGTATCTATGTTCATCCGTAAACCTCCCACCCTCCCAACCCGGATTGAACTATCTCAGTTATTCCAAGCATCCAAGAGTAAAGTGTGTGAACCAACGCCATGTTATGAGTACTTTCTCCCAGAAAAGAAAACAAGCTGTCCTATCAGAGATGGTCACTTTGATTTAAGATTGTACAGTTCAAATGGCGAAAGTCCAGCCAAAACATAAAACTAAACTTCAACCGAGACCACAATGTGCGCCCAGCTACGGCGGGCTCATATCGCCTTCTCCATCAAAGAGCGCGATTTACTAGGCAGAGCGAGAAACAAGGAAGGTGACAGGAGATTGAAAGTGAGCAGCAAGAAACAACTCGAGTGAACCAAAAGGGATCGCTTCATCTGGCTTCAATGTGTCCCATCCCTCCTCGTTGTTACACAAATGAAATGCTGAACACCGCCGCCAGGAGAAACTGCCTCCTGGTGCCGGCTTTGTCCTGCTCCCTATCACCCCAAACACAAAAGTCGCCTTTCAAACCCAGAAGCTATGCCTTACGTCCGTTGTGATTCTGAAAGAGAATACGACAGCCGCATGATCTTTCATGCTGATAGATTTTATTTCGCCGATGCTCCAGTGTGTAACCGTCAATCACTATCCTCCCGTAGCTTGCATTTTTTCTCTCTCTCTCTACTACTATTCCACAGCCTGGTCCTGGAGCCCATCCCCCATTCAGTACTTCTTTCCCCTGCCGCCCCGTCTAAGTGTGCTGTACCTATTGCATAATTACAAAGCCACATATGCTACAGATGCATTAATCGTTCGTCCATTTCAAAGACATTTTATTAACCCAGTGGTACGTCAGCGAACATCCTTAAGCATAACGATTAAAGCAACAACTCGTACGTACACGGATGCTGCAACTTTTTCGGTCTCGTTGCAGCTATTTACATCTCGACGCTTTAAGATTTCTTTTACTTTGGCACCTGTAAATGCCTCGATCTCAGCACCGTCGTCTTGCCCCATAGGAGCCTCAAATATTTACAAAACTTTCTGAGGAAATTCTCACGGGGACACATGGCGGTTGAGAAAGTAGAGGAAGAAAACACCGTTGAGTGAATCCTTAATTAATTATTTAACCCATTTAGTAATAAACAAAATCACAATACAGCGTTTGAAATAAAGGGAGCCTCACTCTGCACATTCTCTTGAAAAAAAAATCAATTCTGACAGGAAATGGGAAAGGATACAATCACCTCACTTTACCTTTAACAATCCGAGCTGTAGGTATTTCTATCTGCTCTGTTTATAACGCGGGATTGTAATAAAAAAATGCACATTTGTCACCGTAGTAAAACAAATACAACTGGCACGGTTGGAGAAATCTCTCCAACTTACCTCAAAAGGCTGGAGAGTGGGATGGAGCCCGATCCACTTCCCAATAATCCTTTTTTGCCACTTAGCAATTTCTCCACCACAGCTACATTCCCAATCCGAGCGGCTTCAAGAAGTTCCTGCTCTTTCCCCATAATACAAAAGGAGAAAAGAGAGGGGAGGGGGTGGGGGCTGCTGAGAAATAAATAGTACAAATTCCGATCTGCAACGCGTGTTCAGCAGCATAAAGAGCCGAGCTACATCCTCGCAGTCCGCGCCCGACAAAGCGAACTCCAAAGCGGCCAGCGTCAGCTAACGGGACCGACACACCAAACGTGTGACAGGAGACTCCCAGTGCCGGCGCCCACTCTCCCGTATCTATCACACGGGGCTCGAGGGGGGAGGGGAGGGGCGGGGCCAGCCGCCTGGCCACGCCCCTTTACCCCCGTCGCGCTGTCAATCACGTCAGGGCGTGAACTGCGGGTCTGGCCGGCTCGCAATGTGTGTGTGCCGCGGGGAGCGGGGAGCGGGGAGCGGGGAGCGATTGCCGGGGCTCTCTATCACGCACCCGCCGTGAGCAGCGAGTTCAAAACGCACGCAGGAAGAGGGATCTGTGTGGGTCAGTAGGCTAACAGAACGACACGGGCTCGCTTCAAATTACCGTGGTTTCAAATCAATTACTTGCCGATAACCCCCACGCCGCGTGTCGTTGCTTTTGTGCGATGGATTTTTGAAAAGGACTAATGATAGCGGTTGAGAAGGGTTTTTTTTTTGGACGTGCTGTGTTACTGTAAATCCCTTTTCAAGAAATGGGCGGAACAGGCGGCACCTGGGGACACGGTGACTTTATCGGCAGTAACCGAATAGTCTCAGTGATTGTTTCCAGAAACAAATGCTTATGTTGATATGCCGCCTTTTCCCGATATCAGACTGTTCCAAAGCAATTTAGAAATAATGAAGTATGCTTGAATTGAGTCATTAGTGATACAATTTTCATAAATCACGCACTCTCTATCGTTATTAATGGCATATTCCGTCTGTTTATTAATGCTTACCCAGTTCTTAGCTTAACGGATTTCTAACTAATTGTCCATGTAGAGTGTGCAAATTAATACATTAGAGACAGGGAGTTCAGGCAACGAGTTTGTAATTTATTCAAAGGCCCTTCACAGACTCCCTCTGGCTCTTTTTGTAAACAGTGTTGCTGCCCTGAGGAGGGAGTCAAATGACACAAACCTAATGCAAACAGGACAGAGTTAACTTTTCAGGTCAATGCCCTTTCATCAAGCTGATGAAAAGTCATTGATCTGTAATATTCTCTCTCTCTCTCTCTCTCTCTCTCTCTCTCTCTCTGTTCCTCTTTCACCCCCCCCCCACCCCCATATGTTAGATCCACCGGCTATTCCCAGCATTTTCTGTTTTTTTTATTTCAGAATGCCAGTATCGTAAGTAATCTGCTTTGCTGTTCACCATCACATAGTGGCTGTGTGGATCCACCACAAACCCAGTGAAGACTGAGACCGAGCAAGACTCTGCTACTGCCCAAACCACCTTCTCAATCTTCCTCACCACAAAGTTGCAAATGGTTTGGAGTTCAGAAGTAGAGAAGGTTGAGAATTGTGCAGAGGGTTAGTGAGATTGCATGTATTTAAAAAGGACATTCTAGCTTTGGAGATTGTTCAGAGGAAAAATTCCTGGGATCATAAATGGCTAAAAAAAAAGGCTAAATCTGTATTCATTAGAATATAGAAGAATGAGAGATGATCTTATTGAAAGATACAAGATCCTATGGAGATATGACAGATGTTTCCTTAATGATAAGATGCCATCTTATAAAAATGGAGGTGCTTAGGATTCCTTCTGACAGAAGGAATTAATTTTTGGAGTTCTCTTACTCAGACGACAGATGCTAGATCATTTGCAGACATTTAAAGAGGAAGTGGATACGTTTTTGAAAAAACAGGGAATTGAGAACATTATGCATCGTTTGAGATCCCCACTCTTCCAGAATCATTTGAGACATGGACTACCTATAACTGGCATTTCAAAGCACTGGATGCATACTGTGAGCAATGTCTTTTTAATCCATTTGCAGGATTAGCAAATCAATTTCAGTGTCGTTCTCAGCTTCAGGGCTCTAATTACAATCAGTCAGGTCTGATGAGTTGGCCACATCTTCCTCAGTAATATACTCCCAAAATAGAATCAACATGGTGCTCTGTCTACAAAGATCACCAGGAGAGTGGAAGCTATTCAAGCTTTCTTGTAAAAAGTAATATATCTTCATTGGCTTGTGGAATCCCTGGAGAAATCTCAAAATGGAGAAGGAACAGCTAAGAAAGCACTGAGAGTCTCATGTCTCCTCAGCAGCAGCACACAGAAGCCAAGTGAAGGTGATGGAACATATGAGCTTCCAAATGACCCACTCCATCAAGCACCACCTGCCCCATCGGAGGCTGCAAATTTCACAGGACAATCAGTAATCATACTAGATCTCACCTTTCTGCCTGAAGGAAAGACTTGGTTTACAATTAGCTTGAAAAATAGAATCCATACAGTTACTGAGACACAGTCCTTCCTGCGTGATAGAGAGCCCATCAACTGCTCAATGCTGTTTATTTATTGCACTTGGTGCTCCTGTCGCAGACTCCTCTACAATGGTGAGACCCAATGCAGATTGAAGGACCACTTCATATAGCATCTTTCCTTTATCTGCTGCAACAGCCAGCATCTCCTGGTGGCCACTAATTTCAATTCCATTTCCCAGCCCCACACTGACGTGTCTGCTCTCTATTGCCATGATGAGGCCAGATGCAGGAGGAGCAGCAGTCCTTCATATTGTGTCTTGCTGGGTTCCAACCAGACAGCAAGAACATTGATTTCTCTAACCAACCCCCTTTGTTTTCCTTTATTCTGGGGGTCCTCTTACCTCTTCTCACCCCCTCCCTGCCTCCATGACCTGCCCATCAGCCCCATCTGGTTCCCCACATCATTCCATGGCCTACTGTCCATTCTTGTTAGATTCCTTCTTCAGCCCTTTGCCTCTTCCACCAATCATCTCCTAGCTTCTCACATTTTTTTTCACTCCCCTCTTCCTACCTTCCCCCCTCACCTGGACTTACCTGTCACCTGTGCTCCTACCCCTTCCCCTACCTTTTTAAACTGTCCTGCCACCTTCCTTTCCAGTCCTGATGATTTTCCTTTGTACAGGTTGCCTGACCTCCTGCGTTCCTCCAGCATTTTGTGTGAGTTGCTTCATACAATTACAGTACATTATACACAACATTCCCTTTAAATTTTCTACAACTACATGGGCCAACCCTTGATTTGAGCTGGAAATTTTTACACTTCCTGAAAACTGCATGGCGCATTGAACTCTTTTTTTGTAATATGCATCCTATGAATATTTAGAATGAAAATTTCACGTACTTTTGATTTTCTTTATTAATTGAAGCGTATAACGAAAGACAGTACAACAAAGAAAATCTGTAACGTTTCATAAACATTTTCCCATCTGTCTTTATTCCAGCTGCAAGGCAACAAAGACTATGTGTGAGGGAGCGTTTCAGTTACTATGAGGCCGCATAACCACTAAGCTTAGAAGGAACAGTGATTATACAATATTACAAACATTTGGATGCAAAATGCTGTAAACTTATTATGCATTCCAAACCACAGTTCTGTACTGATTGGGAATATAAGACATGCTGAATTGAGGATGCAAAGTTTACATACAGACTAGAAAATAATCATCATAAATTTTTAGCATGATACAGTCAATTATATGGGGTGGGGGGGGGGGGTAGAATCTGAAAGACCAAAAGCATAAAACAGAAATGGCTTTACAGCTAAAAGATGCAAATGTGAGGAATACCTAAACAGGTTTTTATTTTTGCAGTAACTCCAAATATTTTCATCCAGTTCAGTATAGTAATATACAAACCCCATTTCCAGAAAAGTTGGGATATTTTCCAAAATGCAATAACAACAAAAATCTATGATATGTTAATTCACGTGAACCTTTATTTAACTGACAAAAGTACAAAGAAAAGGTTTTCAATAGTTTTACTGACCAACTGAATTGTATTTTGTAAATATACACAAATTTAGAATTTGATGGCTGCAACACACTCAACAAAAGTTGGGACAGAGGCATGTTTACCATTGTGTTACATCACCTTTCCTTTTAATAACTCTTTTTAATCGTTTTGGAACTGAGGATACTAATTGTAGTAGATTTGCAATTGGAAATTTTGCCCATTCTTGCTTGACATAAGACTTCAGGTGCTCAACAGTCCGTGGTCTCCGTTGTCTGATTCTCCTCTTCATGATGCGCCATACATTTTCAATAGGAGATAGATCTGGACTGCCAGCAGGCCAGTCAAGCACACACACTCTGTGTCTACAAAGCCACGCTGTTGTAGCCCGTGCAGAATGTGGTCTGGCATTGTCCTGCTGAAATAAGCATGGACGTCCCGGGAAGAGACGTCGCCTTGATGGCAACATATGTCTCTCTAAAATCCTAATATACACTTCAGAGTCAATGGTACCTTCACATACATGCAACTCACCCATGCCGTGGGCACTGATGCACCCCCATACTATCACAGATGCTGGCTTTTGCACCTTTCGCTGATAACAATCAGGATGGTCGTTTTCATCTTTGGCACGGAGAACTCGACGCCCGTTTTTTCCGAAAACTAGCTGAAATGTGGACTCATCTGACCACAGCACACGGTTCCACAGTCTTTCGGTCCATCTGAGATGAGCTCGGGCCCAGAGAACTCGCTGGCGTTTCTGCATAGAGTTGATGTATGGCTTCCTCCTTGCATAATATAGTTTCAAGTTACATTTCTGGATGCAGCGACGGATTGTGTTAAGTGACAATGGTTTTCCGAAGTACTCCCGAGCCCAAGTGGCTATAATTGTCACAGTAGCATGACGGTTTCTTAGGAAGTGCCGCCTGAGGGCTCGAAGATCACGCACATTCAACAGTGGTTTCCGACCTTGCCTTTTACGCACTGAGCTGTCCCTGAATTCTCTAAATCTTTTCACAATATTATGTACTGTAGATGTTGAAAGACCTAAATTCTCTGCAATCTTGTGTTGGGAAATGTTCCTTTTGAACTGACTAACAATTCTCTCACAAATTTTGGCACAAAGGGGTGAGCCACGACCCATCCTTGCTTGCAAAGACTGAGCCTTTGATGGACGCTACTTTTATACCCAGTCATGATACCTCACCTGCTACCAATTAGCCTGCTTAATGTGGAGTCTTCCAAACCGCTGTTACTTGAATATTCTGTGCATATTCAATCTTATTTTAACTCTGTCCCAACTTTTGTTGAGTGTGTTGCAGCCATCAAATTCTAAATTTGTGTATATTTACAAAATACAATTAAGTTGGTCAGTAAAACTATTGAAAATCTTTTCTTTGTACTTTTGTCAGTTAAATAAAGGTTCACGAGAATTAACATATCACAGATTTTTGTTTTTATTGCATTTTGGAAAATATCCCAACTTTTCTGGAAATAGGGTTTGTATTTTTAAATCAAACTTGTACTGAGATGAGTATGAAAGAGAGAGAGAAGATGTCATTTTGTACTTCGGTTGAATGGTGGAGAGTATATTGACTGGTTGCCTCACAGCCTGGTATGCAAATACCAAAGTCCTTGAACCTTGAACAGAAAAGCCTACAAAAAGTAATGGATACAGCCCAGTCCATTACAGGTAAAGCCCTCCCCACCATCGAATACGTGTATACAGAGTTCTGTCACAGGAAAGCAGTACTTAAGGACCCACTCCACCCAGGCCATGCTCACTTCTCACTGTTTCCATCAGGAAGAAGGTACAGTAACCTCAGGACCCATCACCACCAGGTTCAGGAACAGTTGTTACCCCTCAACCACCAGGCTCTTGAACCAAAGGGAATAACTTCACTCACCCTATCACAGAAATGTTCTCACAACTTAGGACTTAGTTTCAAGAACTCTTAATTTCATGTTCTCAATATTTATTGCTTATTTAATTATTTTTTAAAATTTTCTTTTGTATTTGCTGTTTGTTGTCTTTTGCACGTTGGTTGTTTGTCCATCTTGTTGGGTGCAGTCTTTCAATGATTCTTTTGTCTTTCTTGGATTTTTCCATGTATGCCTGCAAGAAAATGAATCTTGGAATTGTATCTAGTGACATATTCAGTGCCTTGTAAAAGTATTCAGCCCCCAATCCTTTGTTCACATAACTGAGTATTATAGCCAGGGATTTTGATCAATTTAACTGAGAATTTTTATTTGTGAATCACAAGCTCCTTTTTCACAGAATAGCCCAAAAAAACGGGAAATTGTAAAGCTAAAACAGAAACGTCAACAGTTCAAAAATATTTATCCCCTTTGCTCAGTACTTGGTTGACCCACCTCTGGCAGCTATTACAGCCTGTAGTCTTTTTGGATAAGTCTCTTCTAGCTTTCTGCAACGTGATGGAACAAGATTTGGCGTTTGCTCCTTGCAAAATTACTCCAGCCGTGCCAGGTTAGTTGGGGAGCAGCAGTTTTCAGCAATCTTGAGGTCTTTCCGGAGACATTCGATCGAGTTAAGGTCAGGTCTCTGAGTGGGCCACTCAAGGACATCAATTATCTTCTTTTGAGGCCACTTCATGGTTGCTCTGACAGTGTGCTTTGGGCCTTTGTCCTGCTGAAAAAGTCAGTTTAAGCTTTCTGGCAGAGACTAGTAGGTTTTTATCCAGGATCTCCCTGCATTTAGCAGCATTCATCTTCTCATCGATCCTGAGCAGATTTCCGGTCCCTGCTGCTTAAAAGCATCCCTATAGCATGAAGCCATCTCCACCATACTTTACAGTAGGGATGGTGTTACCTGGCTGATGCACTGTATTAGATTTATGCCACATTAACTATTTAATGTTGAATCCAAAAATTTCCAATTAATTCTCATCTGACCGCAAGACCTTCTTCCACATCTTTACAGTATCTTCTAAGTGACTTTGCAAAATCTTTACAGGCAAGGATAAGCTTTTTTTTTAAAAAGCTAAGTCTTCTTCCTTGCCACTCTTCTAGAAATACCTTTATTTATGCAATACCTTAGAGATTATGGTGCCATGAACTTCATCTCCAGTTGCAGCCACTGACTTCTATAGCTCACTCAGGGTCACTGTTGTTGTCACAGTAGCCTTCTTTACAGGTGCCATTCTTCTCCAGTGACTAAGTTTAGAGGGGTGGCCTGACCTAGGCAGCACGACTGTGGTTTCATATTTTTTCCATTTTTCACGATGGACTGCACTGGGCTCAGAAGTATGTTCAGTGACTTTGAGATAGTCTTCCACACATTTGTGCTGCTCTGTTATCATTTCCCTGACTTGCCTAAAATGCTCGTTTGGCTTCACTTTGGTTTGGTTTGTTGAAGATCTACCATGCTTTTGGACCTTACAGAGAGAGGGTGTATTTACTCTTAAGAATTTATTAAAAACAGGTGATCCTCCAATTGCTACATCAACAAATTGGGTGAGTTGGTATGATTATATACAGTATTGCACCTGAGGAAAGTTAGCATAGTAATTACAAAGGGGATGAATATATTTTCAGCCTCACAGTTTGGTTTTTTAAATTTTTAGCAAGTTGTTGACAGGTTTTGGAAATTTTCTTTTGATTTGGCATGATGCATAATGTTTTGTAGATTTGCTCAAAAATTCTACTTCAAAATATTTTAAGTTTAGAAAATGAGACACCAAAATGGGAAAATAGTTGTGGGAGATTAATACATTTTTGAGGCACTATAGGTACTTTGAACTTTGGTTCTTATGTAACAACACACTGATCACTATGTTAAGGTTTCTGGGCCCAAATCCAGCTCCAGAGATATACACAAAGGTCTAGGCAGGAACTGCTGTGGTGTGTTGAGGGAATGCAGTGCAGTTGCAGGTGCTGTCTTTCAACGAGTTTAAATTATGGGCTCATCTTTGCTCATAGGTGGGTATAAAATATTCCATATCACTACTTCAAAGGAAAACTGAGGTCATGACCAATACTTATCCTTCACACAATATTATCAAAACAGGTTTTCTGGTGCTGGTTAAAGGTCTCAGCCAAAAAAGTTGACTGTCCATTTCCCTCCATAGACTGCCTCGCCTGTTGAGTTCCTCCAGCACTTTGTGAGTGTTATTCAAGGTTTCTAGCATCTGCTGAATCTCTTGTATTTCTGGTCATTAGTATGACATAGCAGTGCATAAATTTGCTGCAGCATAACAGAACACTTGAAAGTATTTAATTGAATGTGGAGCAATGGAAACATTCTGGGAATTTGGAATGCACTACATAAATGCAAGATGTCCTTGCAAAATGATTTATGATTGTCAACATGATCAAACTAATGGCAGATTAAATTAATCTTGACAAATATTGCAGACTCACAAGATGTGACAAGAATGAAAATACAATGACCAAGGCACAATTTCCATTTTCTTTACTCTTCATCTGCTAGAATTTCAGCAGCAAAGCAATAGAAAATGACAAGAATTAAAAGCTGCAATGTTTTTGTGACGATTTCAAGGCTTTTCCGGTTACTGTCATCAAGTAAGAGAACAAGCTTAAAGATCAACCTAAATTTCCAGTCACAATTAGTTGCACAAACATGTCTGCCACACATTGATATGAAAGTGGCAACAAAGTTCTGGCATTCTGGTACCAACATCTTTAAAAGTCAAGTCTGCTAAGAAGATAGAGGTTACATCTTTAAAGCAGAGGTTGATAGGTTCTTGATTAGTAAGGGTGACAAAGGTTACAGGGAGACGGCAAAAGAATGGGGTTCAAGGGGATAATAAATCAGCCATGATAGAATGGTGAAACAGACTCAATGGGCTAAAATGGCTTAATTCTGCACCTGTGTCTTATGGTTTTAAGGCAAAATGAGGACATTCTGGAAATATTCAGATCAAGCAACACTTGTGAAGAAAAATATCTTAATACTTGGACTGATGACATTTTATCAGAGCTGCAGACGTTAGTGATGTACAGCTTGTAAACTAGAGAATAGGTGGTCAGGAGAATATCAAAAGGGGAACATTATTGATGTACTGAAAGATGGGAGTAATTAAGAACAAAAGGAAGGATGGTGGAAGGCTAAAGGAAGTAGCAATATTACATTTAGATTTTCAGCATTTATAGTATTGTACAATGCCCAGGAAAACAAAAACATATTCTATATAGCATCATTCCTTTGAAGTAATATTGAAAGAAAATACAGTAAGTGACCTAATAATACATTAAAGGTGCCAAATAAATGGAGTTCATTCTTACATTCGCAGTTCTGTGGATTCAGAGGTGACTGATGCCAAGAGCGCCTGCTGCATAAGGGGTGGAGTGTATATGGTGTCGGATGGGCATAATTCACATTGGCATCAGGGAGCAGCTCCAGCCAGTGGAGGAAAACAGTTGTGGAGAATTGTTGTGATGATGTGCCTTGTGAAAGGCAGCAGGGAATCCCACCCCACTGGAGTTTCCACAAAAAAATGAATGCTGTTGTTGCTGAATCATATGCATGTTATAAACGTACTGATAATGTAAAGAAAAACACTGATATTCTCCTCTGCATTTAAAATCATTTTGAATTCACTGATGGGAGCAGAGTTCTGTCTTGTTGGTACAGTACAGTTTCAGCATGTTCCCTCCATTCTTCAGATAAAATGGGTACTTAGCAGTCAGTACAGCAGGCCAAAGGGCCTAATTCCAATCAGTTTGACCATATTGTCCTCAGTGGTAAGAAGCTGAAGCAATATTCACTCATATTTTTTACAGCTGCATGGACCAACCATTGCTCTGAGCAGGAAATTATGATATGGCCTGAAAACTGCAGCATTTTAAATGTCTTTTTTAATAACAACATTCTATGAACATTGATTAGACAGTGTCAACATTCAGCAGGCTGGCAACTTATTAACAATGAGTTATTGACTTCCATTCTGTGTTTATTGTTATAATCTGTAACAATGTAACTTGAAACACAACAATGTAAATATTTTGAAGCTCTAAAATGTTTCAAGGTAAGGGTTGTAGTACATTTATGTTGAAAATTTAGGGATTATATTCATTAACACAGTCACAGGATATTTCACAATATTAACATAGATTTCAAAATTATATTAACATTATGTGCAAGATGATTCCACCTGCATGGCAACAAACGTTATGTGCGTGGGAGCATTTTAGTTACTGCCCAGCCATGCACCTGCACAGCTTAGAGGGAACAGTGAGCTGAAGTGAGGATAATGTGTGTTTTGGAAGAATGAAAATGCACCTTTCTCTCTTCTAGTGGTATTGATTGTGGGTATTTCAGGATACCGCTGTAGAATTCACTGTAGCCATTTTACCGGATGGTGAAAGGAGTACATATTTAAAGCAGTAGATCAAACTTCTATTTTGAAATATTATGAACGTTGCTGGAGCTGCACGTAGTGGGTACATGGGGATTGTTCTGTTATATACTGTTGGTTTGTAGGTGGGTGTCAGAGGGAATTTAACATCTACACAAGGCCTGTCTCAGACTTGTACTGTTAACTATGGCATTTATATGCTTGTTTATTTTTTAGGCAATGGTGAACTCGAGGATATTGAAGGCGGGAGACTGAACAACGGTAATTTAATTGGTTCTCAGCAAGTTATAATTAATTTTAGAAATTATCTTTGCTTGACACTTATTTAGCAGAATGGTTACTTACTACTTTTCTACAAAAGCCTGAACATTAGCTCGATCTTTCTCATCTTAATTACCTGAAGAAACGTGACTGGAACTGGATACTGTGGAATTATCATCAAACTGGCCTTATACTGATCTTGAGGTGAAGTCACAATTTCAAAGATACAATCAAAGGAACTCTTACAGTTATGTCCTTGGATTGAGGTGGTGTCCTCCAGTAGACAAGGCCATTTTCCTATTTGGCATGTACAAATCAAGGTACTGGTCAGTTTTTTTTCCCCCTGATTCCCACTGACTAAAACAGTTTGGGACCAAATGCAATGTTCACCTTCGAAAGTTCTATTGGAAAGAAAATTCAACCATTGTGTGTGACAGTGACTAATCTACTTTTGGCAGCCTTCCATCCAGGATGAAAGTCAAAGCACAATCCCTGTGATTTTAACAGGGTTAAATAAATTGAGTCTCTTTTTTGTTTGAAGTGTCAGTAAATGCAAGAAGCAAATTAAACAAGTTTGATGAACTGCAAGCACAATTAGCTTTGTCAGATTATGGCTTGTGGCAATAACAGAAACCTGACTATAGAGGAACAGGAATGGTTTCTGACTTCCAAGAGGACCACAACCTTGTAGGGTTTGGAGGCTTGCGTGCCTCAATGACTCAGAGAGCTATGCTGGCTGGAGTCAGGGCTCCATGCATTGGCTCTTGGTAGAGTCACCCATGCCAAACAGGTCAAAAGGTAGAGGCCAGACTAAGATTTGTAAAACACAATTGTTAAAGAAACAGCAATGAAGAATCCTGCATCTGTTGTGCAGTGGTTTTTCTGAGTCTGCACCCTGGTCTGATCTGACTGACAGCACTTCATTGGACCCCTGAAGGGTGGAGGATACTAGGGAGACCAAAGGCAACTTGGTGCCATACCATAGAAGCAAAAAAGAGGATCCTTAGTTACACCTGGGGCACAATAGAGAAGATGGCCAAAGACAGACAGAGATGGAGGACCTTCATTTCTGCCCTAAACGCCAGTGGAGTAACAGGAATAAGTAAAGGGGTTCTGAATTCAGAAATACTAGGAACTAAAAACTTCACTACTGATTAAAGAGAATTATGCAGCACTAGAGTGCTGAAATAATCAGTGCTTTTATTTCACTTCAATACCAATACTAGTGAAGTGAAATTACACTGATCTGTAGGCCATTAACTGGTGAGAAGGATATTGAGCAGCAAATTTGCAGGAAAATTGAGATTTTGAAAAGCCATATAGAAATAATAATAATAAGTTATTCAACTTGAAACGTAATAATTTAAAGGGCAAAGAGGAAGAGCGAAGCCTTTTTAGTGCATTCAGGAGAACTTCCTTGATCAGTGGGTTTCTAGCCCAATCAGGAAGATAACATTGCTAATGTGGATATGGGAAATGAGCCAGGTAAAGTGAAATAAATATCAGTGGGGAAACTTCTAAGTAGCAGTCATGATACCATAAAGTTTAGAGGGCCTTAGGAAAGGATACAGACCATGCCCAGTAAAATATATTCCATGCGGAGTAACCAATTTCAATTAGATCAGGTGTTGGTAAAGTGGAGTCAGAATTTGGCAGGCAGTGCTGCAATCGAACAGTGGGAGGCCTGTAACTAAAATATCAGTGCATTGCCATGAAGGAAAGAGTACAGAAATTAAAACCAGAGCTCTCAGTTCCCAGGATGATTTAAAAAAAAAGATAGAACATACTCTGGAGAAATAGAATACATGACAGATGCCATGTTGTCAGGTTGAAAATGATTACAGAAAGTTCAAGGGAATAAAAAGAATAACATATAAACAAAATTTGAAGAATGACTGGTAACAAAAATAAAAGTGAATCCATATATGGATTCTATAGATGTGTACAGGAGAAGGGATGGAATCAATTAAGAGATTGAAAAGGAAATTGACTCATAGATGCAGAGAGCATGGCTAAGCTACTAAGTGACTGCATGGATCTTTATTAAAAAAGAATATGATAGCACCAAAGATGTGTTTAAGATTCTAATAAGCTAAACATTGACAGAGAGATGGTACTGCACAAAAGGTGGTGTATCACAAGGTTCAGATGGGATGCAGAACAGGTCATCAAGGAAATATGAAGGGAAATTGGAGAGGTCACAGCCATAATGTCCCAGCATTTGCAGGTGGTGCCTGGAGAACAGAGAAATGTTAAAGGTCTGATATTAATGTCACTAACTATTCGTGAGTGAGTTTAAACTTAGAAAAGATTCTAGTTACAATAATTATGGACAATAAACAGATACTTAGAGAAATGGATTTTTTGAAAGAAGGCATGATTTTGCTCAAGATTTCCAGCATCTGCAGAATTTTGTGGGTTTAGGATTTTGTTATGAGTTCGTTACATTGAATTTGAAGGCATAAAGAGCTATAAGGAGAACAGTAGCAGACCTCAAAGAAGTATAGGTGTATTTATTTATTGAGATACAGCGCAAAATAGGACTTTCTGGACCTTTGAGCTGCGCTGTTGGGCAAACCCAGATTTAACACTAGCCTAAACACGGGACAATTTACAATGACCAATTAACCTACAAACCACTGTTTGTCTTTTGACTGTGGGAGAAAACTGGAATACTCAGAGGAAACCCACGTGGTCATGGGGAGAACGTACAAACTCCTTGCAGACAGCAGCAGAAATTGAACCCTAGTCACTGGTACAGTAAAATGTTTTGCTAACCACTACATTACTGTGCCACCCACTGGAGTTCAGAAGATGTGCTGGCGGAATAGATAGGTGGTAGGTGAAATGTAATGTTGAGCAGTGATAGGAAAAATTAGGTAATATAAACTACAATTCTAAAAGTAGTACAGTCACTGGAGAACTGGGGGTATACATGTTGAGATTGACAGGCCATAATAAGAAAAGCAGTCTAAAAACGTGGAATATGGACTTTATAAATGGAGGCACATAACTCAGGATTAATAAAGTGAAGAAATTGTATAAAACACTAGTTCTGACTCAGTTGTTGTGGTTGTCTCCAGTTGTGCCTGCCACACTACAGTAAAGATATGAAGGCTTTAAAAATGGTTCCAGGGAAGAGAGACTTTAGTTATATGGTTAGACTGAGAATCTGGCTTGTTCTCCTTGGAACAGAGAAGATTGTGAGAAGATCAACTAGAGGTACAGTACTGTGCAAAAGTCTTGGGCACAACCTTAGCTAAGGTGGCTAAGACTCTTGCACATGACTGTAGTAATTTTATGTGTTGCACTGTACTGCTGCTGCAAAATAAAACAAATTTCATGACATAAGTGAGTGATGTTAAACCTGATTCTGATCTGGGTCAGTTCTGTGGACTGAGAGTGGGAAGTGGGCAGAGAGAGGGGAATCATGGTTGGGAAAAGGGGAAGGGAGCAGAAAGCACCAGAGAGACCTTCTGTAATGATCAATAAACCAAATGACTTTGCCAGGTGTCTCAGGGTTGGATGTGTCTACACCCGCCTCACACTCTGCTCCTGGCACTCCTTCCCACACCCCTCCCGCAGCACTCCACTCTTGCCATTCCCACATCCTTAGCTCCTGCCAGATTTACAAACTCGCTCTCCGCTCTACATTGACAAATAAAGTCTTAGGCACCATAGCTATTAGGTGGCCTGAAATGTCAACTGTTTATTCATTTCCATTGATGTTGCCTGACCTGTTGAGCTTCTGTGTGTTGCTTTGGATTAGTATCTAAAAGGGAAGAATTTGCAGGTGTCTGAGCAGGGAGGGAGTAGCAAGAAGTCGTATGAATTGCACTTGCATAGAGACAGAACAGACTCTGTGAACCTAGTGGTGCTATAACCATACAATGATTCATTAAGAAGAACCAGTTACACTGTCTGATTAGAATTAAAGCCTGCTAATTATATTGGACGAGTATTTGCCGAGCTCTATTAAAGATATTTCCACTCTCCATATATGAAGCAGAAATTCACTAATCAATGAATGATGAGGTGCTTGATAGACATGCAAGCTGAGCACCATCTATGCACATTCTGCAGACAGCTTGTTTTCCACTGATAGGGTTTTTTTGTGATTGATTCAGAAAATCAGTTTTCATCCTATACAACAAGTCACTTTGAAGGCAGGAAAATTTAATAAAGCAGCATCAAATCAAGGAGAGGAAAGTCACAAAAGCCAGACCCAACTAAAAAATAACAACGGTTTTGGAGTGTATGGTGCCCCCTCTAAACACCTAAGCTTTGGAGCGAGTTTCAGTCATGAATCCAAAATCTCACCACTCATATCTGAGAAGGATATACTTGGTGATCCCAGAGATGCTCAGTCAGAGACAGGTCTGACTGTGATTACTGCAAAGAGATCTCCCTGCTCTGTACCACAGGAAACGTCATTGCCCAGGTCTCTCTGAACTGCCTCCTTCCTCTAGTCAAAGTGCTGCACCCTGTAGCAGTGTAGATTTCGTCCATTCAGGTGTACAGTTGGCATGTTCTTTACCATATGACAACTCAAGAGACACGTAGCGAGCAACACATGGCTTTTCTTCAAACTCACTAAATCAGGAGGGAATGCTGCTTCAAATTTTGCAGCTCCCAGAAGTTCATATCCAGTTTGCTTTTGCTGCAGGACAGTGTGTAAGCCATGATCCTAACTAACCAATCAACAACACAATCAATCTGAGTGAAGCACCTTGTTAAATAAGATTGCACCATTACCCTAACACTCATCCTATTCTTTCCCACAACATTGCATCTCATTTTCAACAAACTTCCTGCAGAATTGGAACCAATCTTCAGATCTATGGAGAAACTTCTCAAACAACAGCAAGATCACCCAAAGCTCAGGAGGCACGCTCAGAAAGCAGATGGCGTTTGCATTTGTGCATGCTCAGAAGCCAAGCTCCAAGCCACTGCAGACCCTTTCGCTGAACAACACAACAAGAGAGAAGTCCTCTGTCAACCTGTTCTGTAGAACCACACCGATATCTGAAAATAGAGATTCACAGTGAGACCCTTGGAAAATGTGAACCACTTATCTATCCTGGGAGCCACCTCAAAGTGAAGGCAGACATCAAGCATGTCCATCACTACCCTCTTGGGCAGACACACTTTTCTGAGTTCTATCATAGAAAGAGATTACCAGCTAGACTGAGGAAGAGATTCTAGAATGTGTCCACAGCCTCCTTAAAGAAATTTAGCATCCCCATTGACTCCTGAGAACCTTTGGCCCTTGAAATAGAGAAGGAACATTTCTCAATTTCAAGTGGTCAGGGGCCAGAGATTTCCACAAGCTTCCGAACCAGATACCCCTTTGGTCACCTCCTGCCCCATCTGTGGAACAGTCTGGGGTCATAAACAAGAGAAAATCTGCAGATGCTGGAAATCCAAGCAACACACACAAAATACTGGAGGAACTCAGCAGGCTAGGCAGCACCATGGAAAAGAGTACAGTCAATGTTTCGGGCCTAGACCCTTCAGCAGGATGATCCCTAAGCTTTTATAATTGGCCACTTTACAATTGACATTGAAAATCAAAACCACTGATTTAACAGCCCGCACCATCAGGCAGCCACCGTTCCCTCGCTAGGGGGTAGGGACCCAGCTCATTCTGTATGACATCAGCCCGCCGAAGGGTCTCGGCCTGAAACGTTGACTGTTTTCCATAGATGCTGCCTCCTTATTTTTGTGTGTGTGGATCTGTGGTCATGTCTAGATGGTATTAGCCACCTCAGAACCTCAAAACTGGGGGAAAGCAAATTATCCTCCGTCTGAAAGAAATGCCTAAGAAGAAGAGGAACCCTGCTCACTTATACATGACACAGGGAAAGAACACTCTCAGAGTTGATAAGATCAACAGAGAAACATGTCAGCTCAAACAGCTGGCATTATCTGTGGAAATTATCTGATGTAGAGTGAAATATCATTCTAATTGTAAAAAAATTACCTTCAAATCCACTTCCTGACAGATTTATCTTACAATCCACAGCATAGAGGACTAATTCTAAAGAATAATAATGGTTAAAAATGTACATTCTAATTGCAGAATCCTTTGTTAGACTAAGTAAGAGCAGCAAATTGCGAACAAACATTTGAAAATCACAAACTGATTGATTGGCAGAATATTACTGATATCACCACTGTAGAGTGAGCAAGAACATTGAGAGCTACAAAAGATTCTTAGTTTGTTGTTGGAGAAGGTACCATTAGTCAGCACTGACTTTAGAAACAAATATATTTCATCATTATTCTAAGGCTCCTAAAACAAGTTCAAAGTAAATTTATCGTAAAAGTTACCATATGCTACCATGAGATTTGCTTATAGACATTTACAGGAAAAAAAGACAGTAAAGTTTTATGTATTTTATGAATATATATTTTTTTGTGACTATATGTTTACTTGCTATTGTACATGTACTCGTGTGCCTTGTGCTGTGTATGAATGTTGGTATTACGTTTTGCACCTTAGCCCCAGCGGCTATATTCGTGGGTTGAATGGTAAATAAACTTGAACTTGGAAAAATGATAGATAAAAGAAAGATTGACCACCAAATTGTGTGGAAAAGATGACAAACTGTGCAAATAAAAAGAGCATGAGTTGTAAAGAGTCGTTTAAATGATCCCGTAGGTTCCAGAATCAGAGTAGTGGTGTTTGCTACTTTCTCACAGCCATCTCGTGGAGATGAACCAGGAATCACATAATGTACTTTTGCTTATCCTCTTCCAACGCCAACCTCCTAAAAGATCCTGAGAGGACTGGTAAATCATGATTTTCTGTGCCACTCCAAAATCAGACTACGGTGGCTATTTTTCTGATCAAATTAGAAGGTAAGTGTGCTCTTCATATGCTTTTATGATTATACATAATACGGAAATTTTCACACAGGACACCGTTTGGACTCAACAGTCGAGAGATTCACAGCATTCTTTGTTGATAACTTTATTATACTTCACAGGATGTGTTACTACACCTGATATCTCCTGCAGTGATAAAGTGTCAACTTCAAGATAATGGATTAATTTCACTAAATTCAAATTTACTTCAAATAGGGTTATTATAGTTGAACAAAAGCATATAATTGTGGTCAGATTAACATTTCTGTTGCCTGGATGTGGCAGGACATTTAATAACAAAGAAGATTACTGACTTTTCTAATTACCAGCCTAGCTTTGTAGTGTTTTTGGTGATATTTCTGCATTCGTGCTAATGAATTTTTCCATAATTATCTCAATATTCTGTCATTGTGGGTAGAGATATGGGTGGCAGTGTGGAGATACATCTCTACCAAAGGAGGTGTAAGGTGCTCTTTCCCTCTACCAGGTCATCCTCAGTGTAGAACCTGCTTAGTCTCCCCCGGACAGGGTCACGTGAAGCCATGGTCGTATGAGCAACTGGTGCATATCACAAGTGCTGGTTATATGAGCACTGATGTCAGGCAATCTCTGAAGAGTATTGATGATAGCTGGGGTAAAGACACTGCCAAGAAGGCGGCAATAGCAAACCACTTCTGTAGAGAAATTTGCCAAGAACAATCATGGTCGGTGGAAGACCATGATTGCCCACATTGTATGACACGACACATAATGATGATGATGATCATGCACTTTATTGTCCACCTGTACTGTTATACCTCATTCTGCTATTGTTTTAATATAGTATACATTATTACAATTTGTTATTACATTTTAATCAGCATTCTGTGAGTGTTTTACCTTGTTCTACCTCAATACACTGTTTAATGAATTGATCTGTATGAACAGCATGTATAACAGGGTTTTCACTGTACTTCAATACATGTGATAATAATAAACCATTTCTAATATGCAAATATTAATATGGAACTATTAAAAAAGGTTTTTGCTTTAAAGACTTTAGAATATCATTGAGCAGAAGCCTACACATCTGGCCAATCTTGATTAAAGGTCTCAGTCCGAAACATTGACTGTTTATTCTTCTCTATAGATGCTGTCTGACCTGCTGAGATCCTGCCAGCATTTTGTGTGTTTTGCATCAGGGTATGTTTGGCTTTAATTGATTCCTTGATCATTAAACTGGTTTCTAACAATTATTCAGTAGTTATCTCCGAGTCTAACTGGTAACATTGGAAAATCAGTGGGTTAAAAAGGCGAAGCTCAATTCTTGGGTGAATTGAAACGCAACATCTTTAAGAAGAGGGAGCCAAATGAAAAGGGATAGAAGTAAATTTGGAGCAGATTAAATCAGCAAATAAGTAAATATGAAATGAATCTCTGCAGCTATTTCTAGCATTTGCCAATAGAGACATGTGGAGCCAAACATTGCCTCAAGCACTGTCCATATGTCCTGGTCACTTTGTTAATGAAGTAATGTACTCTTGCAGCCAACACTGTCAAAACCCTGATTTCTGTAGCAGACTCACAGCTTGAGTGAACCATGACAGCATTTGCTACACTGAACTCCATCTGTATCACTTCTTACTGGAGGGTTTATACAGAATGATAACCCACTAATGTGCATTATAATTAGTTTCACAGGAAGAGCAACAAAATATTTAGGAGCTATTAAACTAGAACAGAACAAAAACAAATTTGATCTAAATTGCTGCAATGAAAACATCCATTATCTGAATAACTGCTAATTATAAAACCCACAGGTGTCATTTTCAATAATGTATGTAGGACAGTAAATTTAAGATTAATATTGTCTAAGGTCCTCTGTGGCAAAATAAGTAACAAGATACACTTCCAGAGGTCATCAGGTATTCTTTTAATTTTCATCAACAGAAGTTTGTCCTAGTGCCTGCTATAATTTGTAAAAGACAGTCATGTTTTTCAAGTTAACCTCTGTCAGCAAGAATTTCATATAGAAGTAGTTTGAATACAATTTAAACTAGAATTTTATTAATAAAGAATTTACACATTAGTCCCTGGAAGTTTTAGGAAGACTGAAAAACAGCATCCAAACAATGGAACTATAATTTCTGTGTGGCTGTGATTTGAGTTTCAGTATTTGTATTTACTGTGGTCTGAGGATTAATACTTGGGACCTTCAGACAAGACTCTAATAACCTTGACCTTCTGACAGTCATGTCTCCATTCCTATTTTCTAGTCCAACCCTAATGAGAATGGAGAATGGTACCTGCTAGCTAGATAATTAGTGTTAGTAGATAAATTAGGCAGAGCTGAGAGACAGATGATCTTTCCAATTGTTTTGCTCTAAAGTCCTTGGCCCTGTTGCCTTAGTGCCAGTACATGAATTCCACGTCACAAGTGATCAGTAAAATGAAACAGCGAGAAAGTCCCAGGTGAAAGGCAAGCTGAGATCTGAGTGTTAGTATATTTGTGCATCGTATTAAAACTAAGGATGCAAAGCTGAATTTGCACATGTAACCTGTCAATTCTAAGAAAATATCAAACTAAAGGAACCAGTATGAAGTCATTCTGTTCCAATTTGCCCCCAGCATTACCACACAGACACTCCTTTGCCATTCTCAACTTCTTCAATGAATTCAGTTAACATGTATCACTACTGACTGAAAGAAGCATCCTGCTGTCCAGACCATTGACATCAATATACACTGAATATGATGTACATTACTCTGCAATAGTCTTCAGCACATATACATAGCCAGGGTGCCTAACACTTTTTCACAGTACTGAATTAGTCAGTGTGGAGCGGAGAGGGGGTTCGTAAATCTGGTGGGAGCAAAGGATGTTGGGAATGGTGAAGGTAGACCACTGCAGTAGGGGTGTGGGTCGGGTGGCAGAGAAGGAGTCCTTTGGCAGAGGTGATATGGGTGCAGTCACACCCAGCCCTGAGACACCAGGCAAAATCATTTATTCCAAACCATTGGTTTATTGATCATTACAGAATGTCTCTCACTCCCACACCTCTTCCTACCCCGTTTTCCAACCATTATTCCCCTCTCACTGCCCCCATCCCACTCTCAGTCCACAATAAAGACCCTTAACAGAATCAGGTTTATCATCACTCACATAAGTCATGAAATTTGTTTTTTTTTGTGTGGAAGCAGTACAGTGCAATACATAAAATAACTACAGTACTGTGCAAACTCCCATGAAGGGGAAGCATTTCTATGTTTATGTTCAGTGGAACTAGTGACAAACCTGCCATTTGTTGTTCCGTAGTAGCTTGAGAAACCTTAGGGATAAAATTTCAGTTCTGTTTTAGGTACTTCTACCCAAAATATTCACTGTTTCACTTCCCACAGATGCAGCCTGACCTTCAGAGTTAACAGCTTTTTTTGTTTTTGTTATTTAGTTGGTGTCTCCTTTCCATTGAGAAGTTCATAAATTAGCTGTCCCTGGAAAATTATGACACTAGTCGTTACCCCAAAAATTTGGCTGTCTAAAGCCAAACTTTTAAGATGGGAAGAAAACAGTGTTCAAGTTGATGAACAATCTACATACACATATTTTTTGTGTGTGTTCTGCTAGCTGCAATGTTGGGAAGGATATATATGCATTCTGACACATTCACTATCAAGGATTATAATGTATGTTGATTTAGTACCAAAACTTGCATAGTGATGCAGCTGACACCATTTATTCAATCCTGCATGGTAAACCTATAATTTAACAACACAAGGCCCCTACCATCTCACAGTTTAAAGAGATTATCAATTGCCTGCAGAAACCTTGCTAATTGTTTTGATTGGAGTGAACTACATTTTGTCACTTCCAGATGTCATTACTCTTAGTCTTCAGAGAGTGATCCGGCAGAATCAAGAATTTACCTTACTAAACCACTTTGGCAATAACCAACTGATATTGGATATGTTAGTTGCCATTCCTCTTGGGATGTATTGTGGAGGGACAATAAAGAGAAAGTACTCAAAGCATGACAACCTGTTTAAAGAGAGAAGAGGAAGTGGAAATGGACCCTCAGTAGGACAGGGAAGAGAGAATGGAAATAGACCCCGAGCAGCAGAGAGAATAGTAAATGGAGATGACTTACAGCAGGAGTCTCCTCGGGGCAGATGGTGAGAAGACTCTGATTCATTTGGTCCCTCATTAACGAATGCTACACGTTACCATCACAACTACAGTTGCAGGGACTGCTGAGATACAGGAGAGCATTACAATCTGCCTGAATGACTTTTCCTTGATTGCAGCAAGCAGTATCTGTGGAACATTACTTACTTTACACCAGAGTAAATTAAGACGGTGGGCTTCCCAGTGCTGCATTCATGCAGTATTATGGGCACCAGAAACAAAATCTGACATGTATTACCATTGAAAATGATTGTATGCTAAACTGCATGGTTGGTACCACTGTGCACATTCTGACTCATACATTATGCCATCAGAATGTCAGATCAGACAAGTGCCATTCTCTGATTATGTGGCTCTTAACTCCAGCAGTTGCTGCCCATGGGTACCAGACACAAGTGCACAAAAGTGGATGTGCCAGCTGCAACCTGATACAACAGGCCATTAGGGTATTCGAGCAACAATTTTGTTAGCTGAACATTGAGGTATTCAGCAGAAGGAATCACAAGATTTATTTTAGCTTGGCAACCTTAGAATCATGTGGGCTAAGCCAAACAATAAAAATCATGTCCATTTCTCTCTCCACTGATGTTGTATGACCAGCTAACTATTGGCAATAGTTTGTTTTTATTTGATATTTCCAACAGCTGCAATATTTATTTCTGAAAAAATGGTAATGAAAGATATACTTGTCAGTATTCCTGTCATTTTGTTTATATCCAAATGATCTTTTGGAAAATTAGGTTTTCCAGAGTCATGCGGCTGCCTGCAAACCCAACAGTTTTTGGCAGTCATTGGAAATCATAATTTTCATGGAAAATCATTTGCTTGAATTTTATTTGGAAAGGTAAGCACACTCTGGGTTGCTGAGTAATGCTCAATCTGATGAGCAAAATTAAGTGTTTTACATTAGTGTACGCCTGCATTATTTTGCTGACCAAGTGCATACCAGTTCCTTGGTTATGCACTTCCAGTTCAAAGCACTCTTGCAATTACACAGGCATAGTTTTCAGCTTTCACAATTTTAAAGGGGCAAACATCCATCCAAGATTTTTGTGAGCATTACTAGGTCTAAAAGTGTACCAGTCTCAAATGCCATGTAGTATTTGTGCTCACCAAATTAGATCTGTGATCAAGCTTGACTGCTTAATTTATTGAATCAATAAAGTTTTGTTGCGGTAACACTAAATTAAATAAGCTTCTCTTCTAGAATGAAACAGATTTTGTTTGTAGAAATGTTATATATTTTCAGAAATTGTTATAGATATTAAGAAATTTAAGATTTGTTTTGTATTGTTAACCTGAAAGAAAATATTTAGCTAATTTTACATTTGATACACTTCATTAACTGAATTCTGCATCCTCTTTGCCCTTTTTATTTACGACAGTAATTGGTAAAATGGCCTTCATTTAAAATGAGCAGCATTCCTGGTTATTTATGCTTTGAAGTTGAGGCATTACAAACATCACATTTACCTAAAATCTGTAAAGATCAGTTTCTACCTTTATTCACAGAGCTCTGAGAATAAAAATAAGTGACACGATATACCATAAATTGATTCACTTCCCATGGCAAATCATTTTGGAAATATTGAACTTTTTACAACAGGTTTAAACTTTGATTACTCACATGTAAATTAGAAGTAGGGAGAGCAAACAGTTTTTGGATCCACTGTTACTGTAAAGTGTTTTCAATTCAAGATATTAGTTTTAAATAATCATGACCTTCCTCTCAGTTCAGTATCTATCTAATGAAACTTCTATTGTAAGAGTAATGTTTCATCTATTCTGTGACTCAAATATCCATGCTATGTGTGTATACTATAAGTCAAGGTCAACGTGGTCTCCAAGAGTGGTTTTGATTTCCTAAAGGGATCACAGATAAAGAGTTCCAAATTTCATCCACAACTCCACCTTAAAATTATTTCATTCCTTTTCATTGTTCTCAAGTGATTGTACAGTCCCAAATGGCGAGGCAAGCCTGTATAGTAACAGTAAAGATATCCTGGTGTCCTTTCATACAGAATGGTCCTTTAGTAGTTGATTTCATACTGTATGTTACTTCCATATAATTGAAAAGTGACAGGTGCAAATAAAGCATTGCATCCTTATTTTTAATATCTCTTATGCATATGCGCAAAAGCCCAGATCTCAGCCTTCCCTTCACGTCACACTTTCTCCATATTTCCATTGTAATGCTCTTTCATGGGGGAGATTTCATTCTCTGGCACTAAGGCAGGAGGAACCGAGGGTTTTCAGCAAAGTATGACAAATGTTTCCTAATTTTGCCCAATTTATCTATTCACAGTAACTTTCCAGAAAGCAGGTAGTCTTCTCTATTAAGGTTGCACTGAAAAAGATTAGACTACATATATAAACTTACTAATAACTGGAAAAAAGGAATATTGAACTCAAGAACGGTGAAAATTTGAAATTAAAAAATGGCAGAAACACTCATGAAGTAAGGCAGCATTTCGAGTCAGAGACTCATTGAGCTAAACAGCATGGACCAATCATCATAGAGGAGTCAGAAGTGGACAGGGTAAGCATTTTCAAGTTCCTAGGTGTCAATACATCTGAAGAGCTATTAAGAAGGCAAGATCACAGATATATTTCAACAGGAATTTTTGGAGATTTGGTTTGTCATGTAAAACACTTGAAAACTTCTACTGTGGAGAGCATTCTGACTGGCTGCATCACTGTCTGGTATTGGGGGGGGCTGTTGTACAACATCAAAGTAAGTGGCAGTAGGTAGTAAAATTAGTCAGCTTTCATGGGTACTAGCCTCCGTAGCAAATAAGACATCTTCAAGGAGTGGTGTCTGAGGAAAGCGGCGTCATCATTAAGGACCCCCACAACCCAGGACATGCCCTCTTCTCATTGTTACCATTAGGAAGGAGGTACAGGAGCCTGAAGACACACAATTCAGGAACAGCTTTTTCCCCTCTGCCATCCGATTTATAAATGGACATTGAACCCATGAACACTAACTCAATACTTATTTTATTTCTGTTTTTTGCACTACTTATTTTAACTTAACTATATATACAGTGGCAGTCAAAAGTTTGGGCACCCCTGGTCAAAATTTCTGTTACCGTCAATAGTTAAGTGAGTAGGAGATGAACTGATCTCCAAAAGTCATAAAGTTAAAGATGAAACATACTTTTCAACATCTGAAGCAAGATTAGTGTATTATTTTTGTTTTGTACAATTTTAGAATGAATAAAAGGAAAGGAGCACCACGTAAACGTTTGGGCACCCCAAGAGATTTGAGCTCTCAGATAACTTTTTACCAAGGTCTCAGACCTTAATTAGCTTGATAGGGCTATGGCTTGTTCCCAGTCATCATTAGGAAAGGCCAGGTGAAACAAATTTCAAAGCTTTATAAATACCCTGACTCCTTAAACCTTGTCCCAACAATCAGCAGCCATGGGCTCCTCTAAGCATCTGCCTAGCACTCTGAAAATTAAAATAAATGATGCCCACAAAGCAGGAGAAGGCTATAAGAAGATAGCAAAGCGTTTTCAGGTAGCCGTTTCCTCAGTTCGTAATGTAATTAAGAAATGGCAGTTAACAGGAATGGTGGAGGTCAAGTTGGGGTCTGGAAGACCAAGAAAACTTTCCGAGAGAACTGCTCTTAGGATTGCTAGAAAGGCAAATCAAAACCCCCGTTTGACTGCAGAAGACCTTCATGAAGATTTAGCAGACTCTGGAGTGGTGGCGCACTGTTCTACTGTGCAGCAACACCTGCACAAATATGACCTTTGAGGAAGAGTCATCAAAAGAAAACCTTTCCTGCGTCCTCACCACAAAATTCAGCATCAAAAGTTTGCAAAGGAACATCTAAACAAGCCTGATGCATTTTGGAAACAAGTCCTTTGCACTGATGAAGTTAAAATAAAACTTTTTGGCCACAATGTGCAAAGCTATGGTCAGAGAAAAAAGGGTGCAGAATTTCATGAAAAGAACACCTCTCCAACTGTTAAGCATGGGGATGGATCGATCATGCTTTGGGCTGTGTTGCAGCCAGTGGCACGGGGAACATTTCACTGGTAGTGGGAAGAATGAATTCAATTAAATACCTGCAAATTCTGGAAGCAAATATTACAGTCTATAAAAAAAGCTCAAGATGAAAAGAGGATGGCTTCTACAACAGGATAATGATTCTAAATACACCTCAAAATTCACAATGGACTACCTCAAGAGGCGCAAGCTGAAGGTTTTGCCATGGCCCTCACAGTCCCCTGACCTAAACATCATTGAAAATCTGTGGATAGACCTCAAAAGAGCAGTGCATGCAAGACGGCCCAAGAATCTCACAGAACTAGAAGCCTTTTGCAAGGAAGAATGGGCAAAAATCCCCCAAACAAGAATTGAAAGACTCTTAGCTGGCCACAGAAAGCATTAACAAGCTGTGATACTTGCCAAAGGGGCTGTTACTAAATACTGGTCATGCAGGGTGCCCAAACTTTTGCTTCGGGCCCTTTTCCTTTCTTGTTATTTTGAAGCTGTAAAAGATGAAAATAAAAAAGTAATCTTGCTTAAAATATTAAAGAAATGTCTTCTTTAACTTTATGCCTTTTGGAAATCAGGTCATCTCTTACTCATCATAGCAATAGTTTGCTCAGTGCTTGATAAATAATCTGGATAAAATCACAAATTGTACAAAACATAAAAGAAAGTAAAACAACAAATCTTATTTGTGAAGTCATTTTGACTTAATATATCTTGTACTGTATGGTTCAGTTAAAATATCCATTAAAATAGCGGCTGCAATTAGCAAATAATTATAGGATTAATTTTTAAGCTATTTTGCATTAATTTTATATGCACAGTTTACAAACATGACAATATATTAATCAAATTCTCATTACTGCATCATGGGAATAAATTTCCTTCCATTTAGGTCATTTTGGCTGTTACTTAAGTCTCCATGTTTACATTTGTTTGACAGTTACTAAATAAACTGCTAAATTAGGAAACAGATAGGAACAATGAAACATGGGAAATGTTTTACAAACCATATTCAATAGATTAGAAAGGTAATAACTGTCTATGTGACAGAGAAATAAATAAATGAACCACATCTCACTTTTTACAGGAACAGTGCACGTCATTAATTGTTCTCTTTCGTTAATTACAAGTAATTCTAGTGACAAATTAAATTTGCATGTGCTTGTATGGAAGGAGATGGACTTCCAAAACTGCATCATTATTGAAATCTATCTATCCTATCGATCCATTCGATCTATCTCTTTATCCGTCTTTTAAAACAGCATGGAACAGGCTCTTCCTATTCACTGAGCCACACCACCCAGCAACCCACATACTCAACACTAATGTAATCAAAGGATGATTTACAATGACCAATTAACCTACTAACCAATATGTCTTTGGACTGTGGGAGAAAACCAGAGCGCCCAAAGGAAACCCAAACACTCATGGGGAGAGTGTACAGTCTCCTTACAGACAGCACTGGAATTGAACTCCAGAGCTCCTTGAGCTCTAATAGTGTCAGATAACAAGATGGCGCCGGAGATCATCGGCAATGTTCTGTGGGCTGTAGACTTTGAACTAACTACTACACTAACTTGGCACTCTATCTCCAGAAATACGTGGCATCAAACCAAGGTATATTTTCACTGATTTGAATAAAAACATTATACAACGATACAACAATCACAGGCAAGGAATAGAAAAAAAATTAAATATCTTCATGATATTTTGTTATCAACTTATAGGAGGTGGACGCTGCAAGCAAACCTCAGTACTGCACGTGTCTGTCTAAGTGTTATTGAGCGGAAAGCTCCTTTTAAACAATAATCCATTTGGTGAAATTACTCCCAGAAAGCTCTCGGGTGGTAATCAGTTATAAATGATGATCATAATAAAAACAGCAATATGTTACCAAGTCATAATTGTGTGATCTGAAGCAGGGGTAAAGAATGGGATGTGCAAGTGTTGTAAATAGCATAAAAACTTACACGTGATTGTTCAGATAAATAAATGCAGGTACTAGATGCACCCACAATACACTAATGGTAGAGGGAGTGAATGTTTTGGATAGTCATTGGTATGCAGACTGATTCAGCCTGTTGTTAAGCTTTTCAAATTCAGTTGGAACTACATACTGAACCCACGGTAAATATTGTAACAGACCGTGGCTTGTTCTTTGCATAGATGGAAAAGCTTTCATGAATCGGAGTGATTAGCTCCTGCTACTACAGTACATATTTGTTCTAGCAAGTTCCATGTCATACCACAAGTTGCCCCACCATTTCTCCTGAGGATTTTAACAATGGGACGCCCAATAGTGGCTACATTGAATGTCATATAAGAGTTATTTTTCTTGGTAGCAATGGTATAGACTTGTGTTCATGATTATTATTTGCCATTTCTTTATATTTAAGACTTCAATTGGTCTCCTAATTTTGACATCAAGGACAAAATCAATTATTATGAACAAACATGGACTTGGGGGCAAGGAGAAAAGTATATTAGACACAGAGTACAATGGTGTGCTCAACATTACAAAATAAAGGAAATGTGTGAATGTGTGCAACTATTATGTATTTTTAGTAACAATTCAGTAACATGTAAAAAAAGGTTAAAATGTACTGAGTTAATTTTGCTGTACTTTATTTTGAGTACAATTTTAATACAATTATTTATGGAAGAATTAAGATGCTATGTAAAGATGTGCATCATTTTTTGTTAAATCCATCATTACATGTAAAATGACATGTTAAATCAGACGGACTTTTGCAGAAGTACAAAGTTGAGCAACAACAGTGTCTTCCATTAATGCATAAAGCACACACACTTAATGTTAAGCTGTACAAATTCTATATCACAGATTTTACACAGAAAAAACAAATACATGGTTGTTAATTACAGTGCAAATTCAGACTCCTCTTCTCCTGGAACAGGATTTTGTTTTAGAAAACAATTCTTGATGGCATAACAAAACTCAAGTCAGTTGTATGAAAGAAATTACTTACCCACAATATTTTATTTCAAACTTTATTTCAAACCCCTTTATGACAGCACTGATTCTAGATTTAAGTGAATATAAACACCATTAACACATGGTGCAACACCTATGCAGCTCAACAATTGTACTATACTTGCCTGTACCGTTTGAATGATATCAAACAGACCGGTAAGATTTTTTTTCACATTCAAAAGTTTGTCTTCAGCAGACATACTGTTAAGTTTCTCTTAATAAAGTTTGTTCAATGCTCAGCAAGAAGACCGCAAAGTTAAAACAGTGACAGTTTGGGATAGTTGTACCCCGTTTTCAAGAAACTTCTGCTTTAATGCAGTCCACAAGGAGTTGTAACTCACTATGATTACAGTTCAGTTAACCCTCTTGATTTGTTGCAACAAGCTGTCGTTTTCCATCTGGGCCTCAGCAAGAGCCAATTTAGTTTTGGCTAGTTCCTGTTTTAGGCATTCGTTTTCCTCCAAAAGTAACTACAAAAAAGAACAAAAAGGCAATCATGACTTATTTTTCCTTAACTTTAAGTTGTTCGCTAATATCTTCTTCTTTTCCAGTTATTTTTCTTCTGTGTTTTTAATGGTCAGTGTGCACAAACAATTAATTGATTAATTAACATTTCAATGGTTTAGGTAATACAAAGCACATGAAAGTTGACTGCTGATTTTCATTTGCATGCTCTTTGAGAAAATCAAGAATCAGTGTAAGCCTCCATAATTGTAAATTAGTGGAATATGAAAGCAGAGAGCCAACTGTCTCAACCTAAATAATACCGTACTTATCAAATAAGCCCTGTGGTCCAACACATTCATGCTGAAACTTACATCGCTTATCTCTGCCAATGGAATTTGTTCACATTTGAACAATAAATTTCAATGACTTGCGTTTCAAGGTGTTTAATGCATCTTAAACTTGGTAGCATATCCCATCACATCTTCTGAAAGCATGTTCCAGATATCAACTAGTGTTTAAAAAGGTAAAAACTTACCCTTAAATCCCCTACCTCTCACCTTAAAACTACCTCCTCTTGCTTTTGTTACCTTAACCACTGGAGAAATATTTTCTTTTTACAATATTTTTATTCAGAAGAAGAAGAAAAAAGATTTACAGAGTGCAACACATAGATACATCTCAACATAACTTGTGTACATTCATATATTGTAATAAAATTGATCAAAATGTTATAGCATAACACATAAAGGTATACCACTCTGTAATCAAAAATTTAAAGATAGGTCATACATCATAAAAGAAATTTTTTATATAAAAAAAGTCAACCCCCTACCAACTACCAAAGAAAAAAGCTGATGGATGACAATGGATAATTAGAAAAAAAAATATTCACTTAAGAAGAGAAGATAAAAATATACATAAAAGTCTGTGCACTGTTAAACTTTATAAATTGGAAAATTAATTTAGGAAAGGTCCCCAAATATCATAAAAAGATTGTTTCGGATTTAAGACTGAGCAGCGGATCTTTTCTAAATTTAAATATGACATAATATCACGTAGCCATTGAAGATGTGTAGGAGGGGTAGACTCCTTCCATTTAAGCAAGATTGCTCTTCTTGCTAAAAGAGAGGTAAAAACTAAAACCTGTAGGTTAGGAGTATTTAAAGTTATATCTTCATTTGCAATAATACCAAACAAGGCAGTAAGGGGATTTGGGTCAAATTGGACCCTAAAAAGTTGAGAGAAGGTATGAAATACTTCCCGCCAAAACTTTTCAATTGTAGGGCAAAACCAAAACATATGAATTAAAGAGGCATCAACAGAGTTGCATTTATTACAAAGTGGAGAAACATTCGGGTAAAAACTGGAAGAATTACTAAAAACTTCAAGAATTTATTCAAAGAAAACTTAAACCCCTTATTGAATTATGTGAAAAAGACGCTGTCTAAATGGTCCCCTCTTTCTTTATCCCTAATTGGCCGAATTAATTTGATTAAAATGAAGATCCTAAATTTTTATATCTTTTTCAGGCCTTACCTATTTTTATTCCTAAGACGTACTTTGATTCTTTAGATTCAATTTTAACCTCTTATATTTGGAATAATAAACAAGCTTGTTTAAGTAAAGTTTACTTACAAAGAAATAAAGAGATGGGTGGACTAGCCCTACCCAATTTTAGGTTTTACTATTGGGCTGCCAATATAAGGAATATTACTTTCTGGTCCTATTATATTTATGGTAAAGATTGCCCATCATGGGCCTCCTTAGAAGTTAATTCTGTAAAAAATTCCTCTATTGTCTCTCTTCTTGGATCATACTCTTCTTTTTCAGCAAATAAAACAACAGATAACATAATTGTTAAGCAAACTTTAAGGATCTGGTCTCAATTTAGAAAATTTTTTGGTTTAGCAAATTTTTCATTATCATCTCCCATTCTCCTTAATTTTTTTTTTATCCCTTCCATGACTGATAAAGTCTTTAAAGACTGGGATGAATTAGGTATTAAGTGTTTTTGGGACCTGTTTATCTCAGGATCTCTTGCTTCATTTGACCAATTGTCAAATAAATTTGCACTCCCAAAATCACATTTTTACAGATACCTTCAAATTAGAGATTTTCTACGTTTCCAATTAGCTACTTTTCCTATAGGTCCTGATAAAAATTTACTGGACGATCTTTCAAATTTAAAACCTTTTGTTAATGGTTCTATTACCGGTATTTATAACTTGTTGATTGATTCTAGACAAGACTTTTTAGATAAAATAAAAAAAGCTTGGGAGGATGACCTAAATTGTCAGATTTCTGATAGATGGAATAAAATTCTTAAATGGGTTAATAAATCATCTTTCTGTGCTCGTCATTCTCTTCTACAATTTAAAGTGGTTCATAGAGCTTACATTTCTAAACAGAAGCTCTCCAGTTTTTACTGGAGAAATATTTTGAGCATCAGCTCATAATCTTATTTAATTCTATTAGGTCATATTTCAGTCTCTTCCATTTCAAGGAAAACAAGTTCAGCCTGTTCAATCTTTCCCCGAAATTGAAGTTCTCCTGTCCAAGCAACATCCCGATGAATCGCCTTTATTCTCCCCAGTCCAATCTAGGCAACTAGAACTGCACACAATACTCCAAATGTTGCCAAACTATTATTTTGTAAAATGAAAACACAGGAGTCTGTAGATGCTAGAGGAAGTCAATGAGTCAGGCAATTTTGTCCTAATCTTTAAGTACTGATGAATGCATTGCAGCATGTTAAGATTACAGGAGAACATTGTATTTGAACAGATGTTAAAAAAAGTCTCCTTCCTCAGAAAGTTTACAGGAGTCAACAATGAAGTGGCTAAAAAGGCCAGTGAGATCTGCAGGTTCTGTCACAGGTAGAGCACAGAGGTTCTTGATGTGGTGGGTGGGTGGGGAACATGGGACGTCTCTCCTGTAGCTTCAGGTGGTCTTCTGTATACTTACAAAGGGTCCTGAGATTCTCAACACAATCTCAATTTGATTGGTCACAAGCCAAGTATTCTCATAAGACAGCAAAGATGTTATTTTTTTTTCCTGAACAGGCTTTATGAATATCCTAAAGTGTTGACTTTACCTTGTAATCTCTTTCTGTGACAGAACTAAAGTAGAATACACATTTCAAGAGTCTGGTGTCAGGCATGTGGCCCTTTCATTGGAGCCAGCTGATTATAATTTATAAACTCTCAGCTAGGGCTGTTGGACTGAAAAATTAAGATGATTCTGCTTGTCAATTTGGAGGATTTTGCAGAGATGGTACCTTGAAGTTTCTGCTGTCTGTAGCCATTCTCCCTGGGGTGTATATTAAGAGGGGTATCATTGTGAACATGTTTTTCCTAATGGAGAGAAGAATGAACTATGGTGCCCATGAGGCTATTACTTCTCTTGCAATGAACGGTTTATCTGAAACACAAGAGACCCTCCAGATTCTGAAAATGCACAGCAACACACACAAAATGATGGGGGAAATCAGCAGATCAAGCAGCACCTATGGAGAGGAATAAGCAGTTGACATTTTGGGCTGAGACCCTTCATTAAGACTTTATCTGGGTACAAGAAACAGTGTTTCAAAGTGGATAATGAATTGTCTGAAGATAAAATTATGATATTCTGGTCAATGATTACGTGTAGCATTGCACACTTGAAGGTACAACATATAGCAACACAGATTAGATGGACTCAGTGTTAGTTATTTTCATCAACATTTGAAGAGGGCAAAATAAGTTTTAAAACGTAGCTTAAAAAACTTTGGGACAACTGATTTTGTAAATAGGTTCAGTGACACAAATCTATGACTGTGATTATTGGTTAGCCCTTGGTTAGAGTACTGCCCTACTTGTCAAAAACCTTGGAGTGGATACTGAAGAATTTATGCACAACTGGAATAATTACAACTTAATTAGATGGAGAGAGCAAAGAAAGTTTTTGAAAGATAAACAGTTCTCAAAATAAGAAAATCTGCAGATGCAGGAAACCCAAGCAACACACACAAAATGATGGAGGAACTCAGCAGGCCAGGCAGCATCTATGGAAAACAGTACGGTTAACGTTTCAGGCTGAGACATCTATGGCCAAATTATTTATTTGGCTGTCACCTTCATGGCATAAAAAATACAATTGACAGCATGGCTAGAATTTATTTTGTGCCCTGTGCTTCCACTTTCATGTATAAACCTTCTGTCACAGTTGTATTCCTCCATTCCACTCTGCCTTTGTCCATCATCTGTAGTAATCCCTCTCCTTCTACCGGTCATTCTTTCAGTTGTTCAGTTTCAGGTTTTCGAGATTCCTCCCTCTTCCTCTCGCTTGTTTACAATATTTCAAAAATAAACTTTCAAAAATATGCTGTTGGCCATCCTCCACATCATATCCTTACATAATTGTTTTGTTTGATAGTGCTTCTATGAATTACTTTGGGCAGTACTTTGTAAATGTATTTCATTATTATACATTGTAAATTTTACTGTGTTTTTACAAATTAATTAAGTATAACTTCTGATTTTGGTGTACAGAAGATGTTTGATTTGTGCTCATGAGTGCTTACCTTTTCTCTGGTAGCTGAATTCCCAGCCTCTGATTGCCTTGGTACAAACTGATCCTTCGGATCTGTTTGAGTAGATTGTGACACAAATCTGACTTCTTTTGATTCGTCACTTTTTAAGCATGATAATATTGTTTGCTTTGTACTTCCACTATTTGCTTCGGACTGACTAGAAAACTGGGCGCCTGGGTAAAAGAAACAAATGTAAACAAGAAAGCATCCAAATCTAATGTAAAAAGGTGAAGTAGCTTGTTAGAAAATAAGCAAGATATTACTTTGATCCAGTGATTTAATTTTACAGTTCCAAACCAGATACAAGGTACAAAATATGCACAGCTTACCTTCAATACAATGAAACACTGACCAGCTATTACCATCTATCGGACAAGAATGATTAACTTACACAGACTTTGTACTTGTACTCAATGTACAGCAAATATTCAAGCCATCTACGAAAGTTGAACTAAATACATACAGAAAACCTGCAGAGTCATATTAACTCAAAAAATCTCAGCTAAACTGGAAAAAAACTGATTTCATTAAAAAACGTCTTTTGTATTTTGCTGAAAATGGTCATTACTTTTCATTCTCTGATTTTTGTAAAATGTTCAAACAGTATGCAGAACACAGAGATTGGTAGCATTTCATGATAATCTAAGAGGATGCTGTGACTTGTGTTCATTAAGTTTCACTTATATTGCAAAGCTCATGTTTATTTAAGACAGATCTCTATTTAAATAAGCTAAAAATTTAGTATGATTAGTACCAATCATAGTGATGCTAAAGCAAAATGTTATCAAATTTGATCACCATTGAAAATTATAAACAACAGAAATAAGCAAAGCTTGTTACAAAATGCACACATTTGGGGAAAAAATAAAATGAATGAATTCCTGTAGATAAACAAAATTGCCAGATGCTTAACAACAATGCATCATCTTCAGCTCTGACAAGACCAAGTCAATAATGTCCTTAACAAATGAACTTGCATAGCCAGCTCACTTCTAAAATGTCAAACTCTAACTGTGAAAACTATTGTCTGAATGGAATGTTGAAATATAGTTGGTGTAGGAATCATGTATCTATTTTCTGTCTGCTGTATTTTATGTTGAGTGTTTATTATGGGTTGATAGTCATGTGGGTTGGGACATGGTAGAAGCGAAGAGTTTGGTTATGTATTCATGTTTTCTGTCTTTAGTTACATCTAGTTTGGATAGAGCTCGGGAGTGGGCTGGGGGTGGTATCATTTTGTTGACCACTTAAATACATTTGAATACATTTGGCACGCTTGGCTAAAGTATGTTTAAATATGCTAAGACTGCTTATTTTGTTATATCGCTAGTTTTAGTTCCATTAGTTTTTATTGTTTCGCTCCTTTTGCTGGTTTCTAATAAAGGATTGAATGTACTTCCTTCAACTTTACAAATTGCTTATTGTGTCATACTGTCACATCATACTGTGTCAACCCCCATGCTTTGTTACTGCGTGGTTTTGGTTTGTATTCGAGTAACTGCTACATTTTTGTCAACAAAAAGATAGTTACATCTCCAATGTGTTCTAAATGTAAAGTAAATATTGGAACTTTCACCCACCGTTTATGGACTTGTCCCAAACTTCAGGCATACTGGAATGATATTTTGGGTGAAATTGTAAAGATTCTGAAGATGGAGCTTGAACTGGACCCAGTGTCTTTTCTCTTAGGCTTACCCAGCAGTCGTATTATTAATGCACATCAGAAAAAACTTTTTAACATCCTGACCTTTTATGCGAGGAAGAACATTTTACTTTGTTGGATATCCGATAAGGCCCCTGGACTTTTTGGTTGGCGTAAATTAATCATGGAATACATTCCTTTGGACTTTTTGACATTACTGTACACTCAAAAACAAAGAGTTTTCATAAAACATGGCAAACTTTTCTGCAGTATATAGATGTAAATCTGTCTGCTATACTAATAAGGGCTTTTGTATAGGATGTTGTGGTGATGTCTATATTTTGATGGAAGTGTTCTGATACCTGATATCTGTGAGGGGAAGAAATGTAAATGTAAGTGTATCTGGAAATTGAAAGTTTTGTTAAAAAAGTTTTTTTTAAAAGATAGTTACACCAAATGAACACCACAGTCTACGCCAAAGGACTGCATCGGACCCGTTGGCAAAATTGGAATCGCAACACTGAGGAGCCAGGAGCAACTTGCAGTAAGTAACAACCTTTTATTGATTCATGCCGTTTATTTACGGCTTGAACACAGTTTGGGATGGTCAGCACTACCAGTATGCTCATTGGTGTGCCGCTTGCCTAGGGGTTCGTTGCTTTCTTCTAATGAAGTGCTGAAATATTCTGGTTGCTGACATTTGAATTGAACGCTGTTTGTTTGGTCTGGGGTGATCGCAGCTGGAAAGCAACATGAGTGGAACTGATGCCAGAGATCTTGAAGTCAGGACTAAAAGAGAAATTAAACTTACTGAGAAAGTTTTAAAAAATAGAATCAAAAGTTCTCAAAAGGAATATGAGAAAAGTGAGCAAAATTAAAGATTTAATACCATCAATTATATATCTTATGGGAGATTCAGAAAATGTCTCAAGTGCAGTCTCATCTTAGAGTAGAATGGTCTCCACGAAGCTGTTGCTAAGCAACGTTACATGCTGTTGTCTTTAGTTCCTAACCCAGAATGAGATAAGTAAATTGAAAGTTTTACCGATAATGAAACTTTTATTAATTTAGTCACAGCAGATGCTAAACAATGGCTGAAACAAAGCAATGTTTAAGGTTTAAGGTCGAAACAAGTAAAAATGTTTCTCAAATTTCAAGACATGTTTTGACTGTGCATAAAGCTGAGGATCTACAGGATGACATACACCCGAGCATCAGTGCATCAAATGTTCATGCTCCAAGCTTCGCTGCTAGCAGAACATCTTCCGTATTTCATACCTCTTCTGCATGCATTAAAATGGAGGCTAATATAGCTGCATTAATTACACAGCAATAAACATTGAAGGATAAACCTGTGTTTGAAGAGCAAGAGGAGCCACAAGAAAGGAAAGAAGCAGATAGAAGAACAGCTTCGTAGAAATGAAAAACAGCTTTGTAAAGAAGCAGCTATGAAGGATGGAGCAGCTTAAGTTGCTGAAAGAAATTGCAGCACAGATGGCCAAAGCTAAAGTGTGCTATGGGCCTCAAGTACAGTGGATGCTAAAAGTGCTCCAGCAGGACAATCCTATGGTATGAGTTCCTATGTTGATGCGGCACAGAGAAAACCCAACACACTCAATGTCAATGTTGATTCGTTTGTTCCTCAGATATCTATGAAACAAGAGTTAGGGCCCTCAAGGGGTAGTTCAGGGTGTTCACTCTCAGCCTGCACTACAGAGGCACTCTGAACCTATGTCATATTCAACAGCTCAAGGTGCTCATTGGGGTTTTATTGGAACACTCGTGCTTTAGATGATAAAGGTCTGATTAGTATTATGGAGGCCATAAGGACACAAAATGAAAATAACAACCTTATTGGTACAATGACAACCCTTTGCATCTTTGCCTAAAAGAAAGATTCCAATCTTTATGGCGATCCATTGTAATATCATGCATTAATAAGAGCTTTTAAGAATAGTGTTGAAAGAAAGACTGACAATTATGGTGACCACCTCTATTTCCTTGAACAGTACACTATAGGTTGCCCTAGAGAGCTTGTCAGAAGTTGCCAGCATGTTAATCCTAAGGAAGGATATCTAAAAGCTAAGGATCATTTTGGTTTTAAGCAGAAAATTGCATCAGCCTACATTCAAAAGGCTTTTTCTCGGCCACCTATTAAATCTGAAGACGCGAAGGCTCTTCAAGACTTTGGTCTTTTTCTTAAAGGCTGTTGTAATACCATGGGAGAAGTTCAGTACATGAAAGTGCTGGACATGCCTGTCAATATGTTGATTGCTTTAAAGAATTTGTCCCATATGCTTAGGGATCTATGGAGAAGGGTGGTCTGTGAACTACTAGACAGGTACAACTATGAGGCTACTTTCACTGCCATTGTTGATTTTATTGAAAAACAAGTAAGGATTCCCACCTGATGTTTGGGAATATACAGGATACTACATTACCTGCAGTAAGCAGGGTATGAACAAAACTAAGTTACAACTTCGTTCTAAGACTAATGGAAGCAGCTTTGCCACTACTGTGGCCAATGAGAAGCAAATCTAAAATAGCCTGGAGCTAATGAAAGGGAAATGGTCTCGTCAGCCACAAGGGTTTGTCTGTTCTGTGGGGGTGAACGTACACTGGATTTGTACCCTCACTTGGAGAAAAGGCCTCATAATGAGAAGATTGCCTTCCTAAAGGAAAGTGGTGTTTGCTTTGGTTATTTGTGTACAGGACACAACAGCAACGATTGATGGAAGCATCTTTCATGCAAGGTAGGCAGTGGCAAGCGTCCCAGCATGCTTCATATTCGCTGTGACAAAAAGGGTGCAGAATCGTAACAATCTGTGAAAGAATCAAACAGAACAGTGAGTAATGCCCCGGTATCTAATGGCCTTATAGGGGCTGGTGATCATGACTGTAAACTACCTATAATTCCAGTACAGGTGAAGTCTAAGAAGGATAACAAGACAGTAGTTACTCATATTTTTCTACATCAAGGAAGTACTGCAGTGTTCTGCACAGTGGGCTAATAAACAAGCTCAACCTAAGAGGAAAAAGAACACACATTCTCTTATGCACCATGGGTCAAGAGAAGGTTGTGAGTAGCCACATTGTTTAAGGATTGGAAGTTAGATGTGAAAACTATTGTGAACTACTTAACATCTATATGCAGGAAAGTATGTCAATCCACAAAGGGAATATTCCTTGTCAGAGGGATCTCCAGAGATGGTCTCACTTAAAGCATGTCCATTTGCCAGAGATTGATTCTGAAATTGAAATGCTGATGAAGACAAGTGCGCCTAAAGCATTGGAGCTTATGGATTTTGGGCTGCTGATCATGAAAAGCACCTTGAAATTTCCCTATCATGCACGATGGTTTTAGTAATTGCCGACATTTATTTCAATTCATAATTCAAGTCAATTAAAATATTGCACACAATGTAAGCTGAAACGTTTTCTATCTTATCCAGGAATGCCTGGGAACACTTAGGCAGGGTGGATGCTGCGTGGCAGGACAAGTTTTAGAAAGGCTATAAAAGTATCACGCACACACCATTCTATGCATTATACTTTCATTTAAATCGGTTTGCGATCACGTTGATGCACTTGCTCCACACGTATAGCATATTGTGTGTACTCATTATAATAAAGTAATTGAATTTTCAGGAGTATTTGAGATAGCAAAATGCCTTGTCAACATTGCAACAACTGTGATCATTTCTCTTTTATGGCGAGTATACACTTAAATCTCAAAGACTCCTCTTATTGAGAAAGCTTATGGGCTCTGCTTTGGCTGTAAAATTGACGACCAAGACAAATCCTGGGCTCCTCATGCTTGTTGCGCAACATTGTTGTCGATTTTGAAGCTTGACTCAGGTACTTGGAAGTCAATGCCTTTCGCTGTCCAATTGATATAACAGAAGGATCATGTGACAGACTGGTACATTTATCTGACCAATGTGTCTGGTTTCTCTGCTAAAAATAAGAAATCCATTGAATACCTTAATCTTCTTTCAGGCATGAGACCTATGCCACTTGATAATAGCTTCTAATACCAAAGCCACTAGAGACACAGAGTCTAGAGGAGGCAGATGAAGATGCCATGATGCACAAGCCAGGAGTGGAAAGCAACATTGATACTGATACAGATTTTGAACCCTTTATGTTGACTGAGCCTCATCTGATGGCTCATTCTGAGTTAAATAACCTGGTCAGAGATTTGGGTTTGTCAAAGGCAAAAGCAGAACTACTGGGTTCAAGACTGCAAGGAAGGAATCTGCTGTCACCAGGCACAAAAAAATTCCATGAAGGATTTTGATATTTGAGACAGATGTTTCCCAGAAAAGCTGATACTAAGATAAAGGAAGGCATGTTTGTTGGTCCACAAATCAAACAGGTCATCAATGACAAGCTAATCGAAGAACTTTGAGTGGGACTGGGAAAAAATGCATAGAAGACATTCAAGAATGTTGATGAAAAGTTTCTTCACAACTACAGAGCACCAAACTACATGCAGCTGGTTGACAACATGCTTCAAGCATACAAAACCATGAAGTGCAACGTCACTAAGATTCATTTTCTGCATTCTCATTTAGACTTCTTCCTTGCAAATGCTGGTGCTGTCATTGACAAGCATGTTGAAAGGTTTCACCAGGATATAGAGAAATGATATCAATGCAACTGGAATCCATTAATGCTGGCTGATTATTGTTGAACATCTAAGCGAGAAGCCTCAGACACCAAGTACAAATGAGAATCACCAACAAAACATTTTTTGCTTAGTTGAACCATGGCAAATTGTCAGCACTGTTATGCAATTAAGTGCATTATATTCAATAAAAGTTAATTTGTTTCTTCAAATTCCTATGAGATACAAGTAGTCAGAAATTATATTTGTGCTCAGTTTTAAGCACCACTTTCAGAAAAAAAATACTGTCCAATGTAATGGAAGATTGCTGAACAGTGTGCTTTGAACGTAGGGAAGAGGGTTAAGAAGGATTTGTCATTTCACACTGACTACACAGCTTTCATGTAGGATGTCACCTCGAAAGAGTGCCAGCGGAGCATCTGGAACACAGTGTTGGGAAAATCTGGTATATTCCACATCATGGTTTTTATCACCCCAGAAAAGGAAAACCGTGTTATGTTTGATTGTGCAGCAATTTTTCAGGGACTATCACTTAATGCTCAGCTTTTACAAAGAACAGATGTTAATAGTTCACTGATTGGAGTCATGGCCAGAATCAGAAAAGAACCATTGCTGATCATGATGGATATTGAATCAATGTGCAGATCTGCTGAGGTTTCTTTGGTGGCCTGATAATGACCTCAGCCAAGATATGGTGCACTTTGGAATGGTGGTTACATCAAGTTACATCTCTCTGAAGCAACTTCATCACTGAGTTGTGCCAATTTCAATCTTAAGAAATGTGCAGAAGACAACGAAGAATAGTTCAGCTGCAAGGTGGTGGACAAGGTTTTGTATTGCTTCTATGTTGATGACTGCCTTGTGTCAGTGTCCTCTGAGGAAGAAGCCGTGTTACTCTATCATGACCTTGTATCCATTTGTGCTAAAGGTAGTTTTTGACTCACAAAGTGGATAAGCAACACACATAGAAGCTATCTGTGATATCTGAAGAACAAAGAGCAAAAGACTTGAAGGATTTGGATTTGGATCAAGATATTCCTTGGGTGGAGAGAGTACTGAGTGTGCAATAGTGTATTCAGTCTGATATTTTCCAGTTTAAGATCATGATCCAAGATAGACCACTTACCAAAAGGGGAATCCTCTACACCATATATGTCAAACTCAAGGCCCGCGGGCCGGATGGAATTATCTTTGGCCCGCGAGATAATATCTAATTACTATTAAAGCTGGCCCCAGTAATCGAAGCGCCTATGGCGTATGATATGGCTAATGCTGAGTTTATTCAGGTACCAGGTTTTCAGGGTTTTTAGTGTTTATTCGGCAGACTTCTTCATAAGAAACGGAATTTGTAAAGTGAAACACTTTGTAGTTATAGCAGAGACTGAGACACATGAGAGCAGGCTGAAAAAACGGAGGCAATGAAAGCTGCGTTTGCACGCATCCGACTGATCCAGCCCACATGAAGCTGCATTTTGCTCAATCCAGCCCGTGACCTAAAATGAGTTTGACACCCCTGCTCTACACCATTAGGTTCCATCAATGATCCATTTGGAATCTTGAGTCTAGTGGTGTTATCTGCTAAGAAGATCCTACAAGATCCATGTAAGAATGGGCTTGGCTGTGATAAAGCTATACCAACATCAACTGTTCATCAGTGGACAGCTGGCTGGAAGAACTTTGCCAGTTGGAAGACTTCAAGATTTCTGGATATTTGAAACCCTTGGATTTTGGAGAAGTTACACCACTTTAAAAACGAAAACAAAGATGTCTATGGAGCAGAAATCTACCTATTGTTGCAGTGCTTTTATCATGGGAAAATCTAGGGTAGCTCCATTGAAGTTAGTTTCCATCCCTTGTTTGGAGCTCACTGCTGCTATGATGACAAGCCATATGGACAAATTGTAAAGAAAGGAGTTGTACAGGTAGCTTCAGGGCTCAGTTTTTTGGACTGATACTACTTCTGTGAAGTAAATCAAGAATGAAGCTTCCAGATTCCGAACATTCACCGCTAACAGAGTTTCAGACATTCTTAAGGTCTCACAAGCATCGCAACGGAGGTATGTAAACATTTCAAGCTACCCTGTGGACACATCCTCTGGAGGGTTGAAGGTGAAGTCTTTTCTGAAGAATAAGGTATGGGTGTCAGGGCCTCAGTATCTTCTTCACCCTGAAAGTGAATGGCCTGTGAATCCTGATTATTCTGGAGAACTTTTGTTAGATGATCCAGATGTCAAGCAGATTGCTTCAATGAATATCATGCAGATTGAAGAGGAGATGGACATGGTAATATATATAATCCATCACTTCTTGACTTGGATCCATTTGAGGAAGACAGTAGCCTGGATTCTTAGATTTAAGAACTTGCTCTTACTTCTTAGTCAGTAGAGGAAGCAACTGAATATCATTCACTCTCAATCTGACTTGGATGTTTGGCGAGAGAAAGATTGAGAAGGCCAAAAGTCATATTGGCTGAGATTGCCTCTCAGCGGAGAAGTTTAGAAAGGAGATTGTTGTTTTTTGTCAAAGAAAGAGATTTCCAGATTAATTTTTGAGTTTGCAAAGGGGAGAAAGTGTGAAAAGTAACAGTCATATTTTCAAGCTCAATCCAATACTTGAAGACGGTGTCTTGAGAGTTAGTGGACAGCCCAATAGGGCAGCCATGCCTGAAGAGTCTAAACACCTTGTTATACTGCCAGTGTACCTTTATATCTCAGATCTCATTCAGCGGCATGTACATCAAGAAGTGGGTCGTGGTGGCCATAGCCACGTGTATCCAGGTTGCACCAAAAATTTTTGGATTCCCAGTGCTAGTACGGCTATATGAAGAATCCTGGCTAAGTGTGTTGTTTGTCGACAGTTGAGGCAGCTCCAGGGTCTCTCCAGATGAACCTCTGTTCACACGTGTAGGAGTGGACCACTTTGAACCTTTTGAGGTGAAAAGCAATAGAAGAAAGAGGACATTTGTATTAATATTAAGATTTAATGTCTCCTATGTTTTAGTAGTATGTAGCTGTAATTATTATAGTGTAATAAATAAGGGGCTGTGATGTAAGAGCTATGTACCTATGTTGTATTGTATATTTATTATGGGTAGTTAGTTATGTGGGTTGGGGTGTGGTAGAAGCTCAGAGTTTAGTTACATATTCATGTGCAATCTAGATTGGGTAGAGCTAGGAAGTGGGCTGTGGGTGATAACTTTTTGCTGACCACTTATATACTTTTAAATATGTTTAAGAATGCTTGGCTTAAGTATGTTTAAATATGCTAAGACTTTTTACTTTGGTAAATCACTAATTTTAGTTTCATTAGTTTTTATCATTTTGCTAGTTTCTTAATACAGGATTGGAAGTTTTTTCTTTGACTTTACAACTTGGTTATAGTGGACAGCACGTCATAAAGTGTCTACCACCCGTGCTCAGTCTCTGAACGGTTTTGGTTTGTATTCAAATAACTGCTCAAAGGTCTGATGTACATTTATTCCTATAAATATCAGAATTAGTTTCTTTCTTTCCCCCCACCCCCACTCCTAATTAATAGTTAAAATTACAATTAAAGCAAACACAAGAATATTTATAGACAGTGAAGTGCACACATAACAGTCATTCTCAGGCTGCATTGTCGCCTGGACGAAGTGCAGTTCTAAGATACTAAGAGCATTGATTAGGATGAGACTGGCTACAAATCTGGAGGTAATCTTTGGAATTGTGGTAATGACAAATCCTTCACAAAACCATAATTTGAACAAGAATGCTATATTCCATGTATATATATTTCATCAGTATAACACATTAACATTAAATAAATAAGGCAGAGAGAAATTTGTTTTGAATGTTCTTTTCAGATGTTGAATGTCCTCTATAGCCACCAAAGTATGATTTGAAAAGTTGATAATGTTATAATATAGGAAAATGTAACCGCTACAGTTGGGAAAAATGATTAAGAGTTCAATGTTGTTCAGAGGATTAGGAACAAAGTCCATGACCTTTGCAAAAATTGTACTTTTTTTCATCTGAGAAAGCAGATGGAAAATTTGGTTTCACGTTTCATCTGATGAACTTCATATCTGCAAAGGAATATCAGCTTAGATTTTTGGGTCTGGTTTATGAAATAAGCATCATAAAATTTAGCTTCATCTGTGAAGCTTTCATATAAATAGTAAACTGTTTTATTCCATTTAAATACAACAAACTTTGAATTTTCTTTTTTTAATGGCTATATTTCCAAAAATATAATTTTCATGTTATTCTCACATCAGGTGAGTTTGATACAATTTATTCTAAACAACATTTTAATCAACAAAAAGTCAATGTCAAAAATTGCTGAGAAATAATCACAACCTGCTGCCTTAAAATTGGGCAGGTAAAATACCAACTACAGTAGTGATAGGCAAAGGAGTTTTACAACAGCTATTGATTAAAAAGTATATTATGCAAATCAAATCACAAACACATTACAAGCTCATTCTAGATCTCACCTTTCTGCAAAGTAAACAGTTCCTCACCTCCAATGCAAAATATTCCATCATCGTTTCTGCTCACAATTAGATGATCAATCATCAGTTCCACTGGCAGTGGATCGTGGGTGGGTTGTTCACGGCATGGATTGTCATCCTTTGAATGAAATTGTAACAAGTTTTTAGAAGCTTTTATTATAATAGCTAGTTAGTGGAAATATTCCAAAACAACTTCTGCACATTTCCAAAACTACTCAACCAAATTGATCTGGGCTTTATAGGAATAAACCTGATTTTGATTCTAACAAAGCTGTAATCTGCTATTTGCATTGCAGATCACTTTGCCAATCATGGCTTGGTTAGGGATAGTCCATCATGCTTTCAAATTAATTTGCTTCCACAAATAATGATATAATAAAAGAAAAAAATATAGAAAACAATTCTGATATACTTTAAATTCTTTGTCAGCAAGAATATCTGCAAGCTAATTACCCATTCAAGAACAGAACACATATTTCATAGTTCGAAGTAAATTTATTATCTAAGTACATACATGTCACCATGTACAACCCTGAGATTCATTTTCTTGTGGACATACTCAGTAAATCAAATAACCATAATAGAATCAATGGAAGACTGCACCCAACAGGGCAGACAACCAATGTGCAAAAGATAACGGGGCAAATACAACGAAAACCTGAAACAATCCAACACATTACAGGATCCTGTTGCAGTTTAACTCAATCTGATCACTTACACAGGCACAATCAAGTGGCAAACATCATTCACCAAAATCTTGCTTTAAAATACAAACTCATAAAAATCATATCTTACTATAAATATAAGCCTGATCCAGTTTTAGAGTAAGAATGCCAGATATTATATGATGACTGATCCTTTATTACACATAGGACAATCCATAATAATCATTTGGATATAATAATACAGGATAACCACGCAAAAACAACTTACTTAATAGATATAGCCATTCTAAACACACACAGAAATCAGTAAGTGAAAAACACCAGAAATATGCTAAATTTAAAGAGGAAATTAAGACTTTGGAACATGATCAGGGTAGACCTGATCCCAATAGTACAACTGGTATCTAATTACAACTGGTATCATCCCAAAGGCACTACACAACAACATTAAACAACTAGGGCTACACAACAATATCTATGCAAATCTTCAGAACGCTACAATACTGAATACCACTAGAATAGACCGACAGTTTCTACCAATTGAGAAATTGGGTATGCCTGCACCTCACGTTTTACCAGTTTGAGCAGAGAAAAAGAACAATAAATAATAAATAAGCAATAAATATTGAGAACCCAGGATGAAGAGTCCTTGAAAGTGAGTACATGGTATATGTCCATGACACACACCAAGAAGAGCCTCTCCAGGTTATTCAGTACGCTTCATCCTTGAACAATAGGGATTAACTGGGTCTCAGTTTCAAACTTTGATTTGTATTAAATTGACTGATCTCACAGAAAAATAAAGAGCTACAATCCTGCACATCTCCAGACAATGGCCATGTTTTGTATCAGCAGCCACTTCACCTTCCATTCAGATAGTTGCCAGTATTCTTTATCCAGACTCTGTTATAAATAGTAGCCACAGGATGAAATATTAAAAGGCATGCAGCTTCAATACAAAATCTGGTGATAAACAGTACTGAGCATTTACTTTAATTTCTTTAGACTGATATTTTGCATCAGAATTCATTAGCCAAAATAGTACAGGATCTTCCATACAATCTTAACAAACAACGTAACGAAGGGCAAACAACAGTATTGCTCAAGCCAGCAGATTAAAGAACTACACTCAGTATAAACAGAGAAGTGTCAAGTAAAATATTTAATTCACACAGCAAATTCTCTAGAAAGCAACTGGGGAAAAAGACATGAGACCACAAAAGGGAGGACTCGCAAAGAACTAAACCATGAAACATTATCTGATCTAAATAACCATAACATTGTGATTACCATTACAGACTTTGAAGAACCAACATTTAAGTTTCAGTGCCAAGATTGTCAATTGCAATTAAGATATATAATGCTGTGAAAAGACTCCAAAAGCTAAAACATTTACTTGTGAACTATTTTCTAAGTTAACTAAAACTGCATACCGTGCAATGTAATTCAATGAATCATGTACAGGTAGTGAAATGCCATTTTATGATGGTTTCTGAAAGTAATGTGGCAGTTCATAATTTTTGTTTAACCATGCACATGATAATGGATGCAGCTCCTTTTTCTTTAAAAAAACATAAGTAAATGCTAGCTTGATATTTAGAGTACAAATCCAACCCCTTAATTTCAGTAAGATAATGCAGGCAACATACTAAACCATCAATTATGCCTGTGTAAAAACAAGATCGCCATTTTCTAATCCTGCAGAGACTATTTTCCATAACTTTGCATAAATACTAGCTTTTCATAGACATTATGCTCTGGGAATAACACAATTTTTACCGTCAATTGTAAAGAAAATGTTAAGGGGGCTCTTTACTAACATTTCACTATACTGTTGGGCAAATGTTTTTGCAGAACATACCTTTAGTTTAATCTTAGAATCAGTGATTTCAATTTTCATGGGGATAATGTCAGCAGGTGCTTCATCTTCCAAAAATATTCCTAAATTTGTGAGGGAAGATATCAGGAACTCCGAGTTGAAGTCCTTAACAATGCATTGCAAGAAACCATTCCGGACTGCAAGTGGTGAATGGACAGCAGCACTAGGCCCACCCTCAAGCCGTAAACTCACTTCAGGTGATTCTTTCTTGCATTCTTGTATCAATGAAGACTGGTGTCGATCTAGACACAAAATAGAGGGGGGGGGGGAATCAAAATACAACGTCAAAAGAGCAAGTTCATTGTTTAATATAATACTTCAATAAAAGCCAAGTCTGTGGTTGTATACTCATTTTCTTGCAACCATTTTTTAAAACACTATTGCTTAGGGATGCATTTTCCAATCCAAATCTAGTTTTTGCTTAGTTTACTAATAAAACACAAATTGTCCATTAAATACCGTTTACTTTTCCTCAAATTAGACAAGCACAAATTTCTTGAGGAAGTATGACCATAAATTCTCTTATGCAATTTCTCTTTTCACGTGGGGTCCATGGGGCTGACTGAACAGCAAATAGAATGCAATGTCGATCAAAAGCTACCAAAAAATTGTATTATTTAAGTTCAGCTGGTTGTATCAAATCTGATGCCATGGCATTTAGAAGTAATACAAAGTGCTGTCGCTCAGAATTTATGACAAACACGAGTAGTAAAGAAGTGAAAAAACATTGAATTATTGAATGATGTTAGATCCCGCTAAATATTCTTATTAAGATAACTCCAGTTTTATTCCTTATACAACATTGAAGATCTGAAGTGCAGTTACATAGTAATTCTATTCAATTTGCATGGCTGATGGTATTTTTACAAATTTTGTCTTAAAAAGATAGCAAAAGGTTTGATGCCTAAGTACAATACAGACCATCTACAGGTAATGAAGGGATTCAGTTTTTACAGACTTTCATGACAGTTTATCCATAAATATAACCATATAACCATATAACAATCACAGCACGGAAACAGGCCATTCCGGCCCTCCTAGTCCGTGCCGAAAAAAATAAGAGAGTAAACAAAAATAGCTCCCTGGTATTATAATTGTAATGAGTGGCATTAAAAGTGCATGATTCCACTTGTCCAATTACTAAAGTGGTGGGGGGGGGGGGGAGAAGAAAGAATGGAGAGGGGTTCAGAAGGGGAGAGAGGGGAGATGAGGAGTGGTTGGGGGAGAGGGAAAAACTAATTCTGATGTTTATAGGAATGAATGTATATCAGACCTTTGAGCTTAATTAATGTTACAGGAGCTCATTTGTGTGTTGGGATGTCTAAAAATTGGGCATACATAACCTGGAGATGGCCTGCGATGCAAAATAGTTTAACATTGAAAGGCAAGTTAGCTTTTCGGAAGACTCCTGACTAATCAGCGGCTGCTATATTAGCTTGTGGTTTTCAATGTCCTGTGGGCTGTAAAAGACTGCACTTAAAATATTTTAAAGGCCCACTCAAATAACTCAATGGAATATGGAAATGACAGACAGGTGCCTGTAATTTAATGAAGGTCAAGTTAACATTGATTTCTTATGTTGTTAGATCATGTTTGAGTGATGGGCCTGCAGTAAATCAACAAAGGAGACAAATTACAAGGATCTGGACCAAGCAATGCTGAAATGGTTCAATCAACAGGAGGGCATTATGACAAGAATGCATGTGTGCTAGGCAGGCCAAATTCCTTTTGATGCTCTGGAAATTGAGACACGCTTGAGGGGTTCATTCTGTTGGCTGATTCAGTAGAAAAAAAAGGCAAAATGTGCATTCAAGAGAAGTTGAGCACAGACAATTCAGCAACTGATAATTATGAGATGAATTCATTGTATTTAATGAAAAAGTTGGAAATCAAACAAACTTAAGATACAAAAATGTAAACATATCATGGAAATACTTACAACAAAGGCCTTAGTATTCAAGACTCAATGTCATGTTCCAGGCCATAAGAACAGACTAACAAGTGATATACAAATCAATTGGTAACCCAAGACCGCTAAAATAGGAAAACTGTTCTCTTTTTTGAAAACTGAAGCCATTAATATGCACCAGATTATTTTAACTGCAAATAATGGAAATGGAAGAACTGCAGCATTTAATAAAAGTGGTTGCCAAGAAATCTGTAATTTACCTTCCATTGCACCAGTGATCAACAGATTTTGCTGGAAAAAACTGTCATACTGGTTAATAGTGTCCCTCATCATCCTCACAAAAGCATTCTCATATCAGTAGATGCTAAAATTTTACCAATTTGTTTTACTACCGAATGCAGGTTCTATGTCCATCTTGGCGTAGAGAGTGATTCCAGCAATTCAATGGAGTTATTAATGTAGTCCAATACTAAAGCAGGTAACCAATTTGAACGTTTATGAAAAAGCTGATTGTAATTTAGGAAATGTCCAGAGGATGGAGTTCAATGAAACTTATCATACTGATCAGATCATAATGAAGAGTCTTTCCAGAGTTGAGCATTAAATAAAACTTGGACAAGAAATTTCAGTTGCACACCCAGCAGAAACTGAGTAACAACTGAGGTGAAAACATCTTGTTTTATTTTTATTTAGAAATACAGTGCAGAACAGGCCCTTCCAGCCTAACAAGCAGCACTGCCCAGCAACCCATCTAGCCTAAGCAGAGAGGACAATTTACAATGACAAATGAGCCTACTAACCAGTACACCTTTGTGGGAGGAAACCAGAGCACCTGGAGGAAACCTACACACACTCAGGAAAAGCATACAAACTTTCTTAGAAAGGATGCTGGAATTGAACTCTGAACTCCAATGCGCTGAGTCATAATAGTGTCGCGCTGCTACACTACCATGGTGTCCCTCTCTTTCATGAGATAGTATGTAAAGGCTGCACATTGATCATCATAAACCAAGAAAGTAGTATTGAGCAAAGGGAGGAAAGATCATATTTAATGGTATTGGGTTGCTCAGTGTGTTGGGACACTGCTGAACTACCTCAAGCAGGAAGATACCATCTTCCTGAATAAGGAACTGATTTGATTCATGTAATTAATTTGCAAAAATCAATCATTGAAACAAACCAATATGATCAAATATTTTAATTAGTAATAAAGAAAGCACCTTGTAGTAGTTTTTATGCATTTTAATTTTTTTACATTGGAAAATCCTTTCTATTCCCCTGTATAGCAGAGAGGAGTCTATTCAGATATACAAACTCAGCATTTTAATTTCAATATGCAGTTAGAACACCCCCCCCATGCATCTAAAAAGAAAAACTATTGTACTTGTATATATACAGTATGTATAAACACTGTTTGACTATAACATTGCATGATGGCAGGGATTTGAGTGCAAATGATTACTGATATACTTCTACTGCCCCACCCTGGAAATTCCAGGGACATGCAGCATTTACAGTTACACGTCTTAAGTTCAAAAGTAATACTTAAGTACGGTAATAAGTAAAAAGTAATAATGCTTCCCGTCTGGTTAGCAAATTATGCAAGGAACTCTGCCAAATATTAGCTCTTTGCAGCCAAAGAAGTGTACAGTCATACAGCAACACAGTACAATACAGGCCCTTTGGCTCAACGAGTCCATGTAGACCAACGTGCCTACCCAGATCAGCCCAATTTCCTGCATTCAGACCATAATCACTCTAAGCCCTGTCCCTCCACATCCCTATCCAAGTGCTTCTTAAACAAAAACATCATACCTGCTTCAATTCCTTCCCCTGGAAGCCAGTTCCATATACTCACCACCCTCTGCATGAAAGGTTGCCTCAAACGTCCATTTAAATTGTTTCTGTCCCACCTTAAATATATGCTCCTAGCTTTGGACTCCCCTACCCTGGGGAAACTACTGTTACCTTCCACCCCACCTATGCCCCTCATAACTTAAAGTATTTATTTAGAGATTCAGCACAGAACAGGCCCTTCTGGCCCAACAAGGTGCTCCAGCAACCCACCTATTTAATACTAGCCTAATCACAGGACAATATACAATCACCAATTAACCTACTAACTGGTACATCTTTGGACCGTGTGAGGAAACTAGAGCACCAGAGGAAACCAATGCACACACAGAGGAACAAAATAACTTTCTTACAGAGGATATCAGAATTAAACTCTGAAGTCCAATGCTCTGAGCTGTAATAGTATCATTCTGAACATTACACTACTATAGTGCTCCTCATAAGTTTGTCTCTCATTCTTTTATGTTTTAAGGAATAAAAATATATCCTGCCCTACTTCTCCCAATAACTCAAACCCTCCAGTCCTGGCAACACCCTCATTATTCCTTTTCTGCACTCTTTCCAGTTTGAACACATTTTTCCTATAAGAGGGTGACCAACACTGTACACAGTATTCCAAGTGTGGTCTCCCCAATGACTTAGATAATTGCATCTTAATATCTACACTCATTGCCTACATTGTAGACACCCAATCCCCTCAGTGATGAAGGCTAGTGTGCTAAATACCTTTTTCACCAAGCTGTCTACAGTGGTGCTAGAAAGTTTGTGAACCCTGTAGAATCTTCTCTATTTCTGCTTAAATACGACTTAACTGTGATCAGATCTTCACGTCCTAAAACTAGATAAAGAGAACCCAATTAAATAAATAACACAAAAATCATTATACTTGTTCATTTATTTATTGAGAAAAATGATCCAATATTACATATAGTTGTTGGAAAAAGTATGTGAACTTCTGAGGTAATGCCTTCTACTAAAGCTATTCAGATTCAATGTGTTCCAATCAATGAGATGAGATTGGAGGTGTGGGTTGTAGAGGTATCCTACCCCATAAAAAAAGACAAACAAAGTCAAGGTTGCTGACAGAGCCTGCACTTCTCAAGAAAGATCTGTTAAGTTAGACTAAATATTAAGCACAAAACCATGAGCAAATATATGGACCTCACAGAATAGGAACAGCTGAAAGACAACTTATTTCAACAATGGAAACAAATCAACATGATGACATACTTGTAAGCATCCAAGAAGAGGAAAACCTTGTTGTAGGATTTGGAGGGTTGTGTGCTTCAATGACCCAGAGAGCTATGTTGGCTGGAGTTAGGGCCTTGTGCTTTGGCTCTTGGTAGGGCCACCCATGCCAAACAGATCAAAGGATAGAGGCCAGACTAAGATAGGTCCACCAGCTCTCCAGGTTCAGAGATTCAGCTTAGAGCTAACAACCTTGACTGGTCAAAAAAAATTGTTCTGGAAGCACCAACAGAGAATCCTTCTATACAGACTGAGATGGAGGACCTTCATTGCTGCCCTAAACATTAGCACCGTACTGGGCAGGAAGTAAGTATGCTTGTAAAATAAATATGCTTGATACAAATACCATATGGTAGTTTGATAAAAATATAAACTCCATATACAGTATATTACACAAAATACATAGAATAAATATGCTGTCCATTAGCAGACCAAACAATTGCAGCTCAACTTTAAGGAAAAAATGTTCATTCCTAAAACTACATTTAACTAATTGTAACTCTATTTTATTAAACAGCTTAATGTTAAATACCAAATAATTCCCCCACTTTTGTAAATCCAAAGTATACTACATACCCATGCTACGGTTGCTAAGGTATTGCCGAACACTGATATTTCCATGTTGGCTTGGTACTACTTGATTTATCTGTAAAGACACTGCTGTATCCTCGCCCTTCACATCAAATGCACAGCTCACTCCAAAGACAGTGAAAACCATCACTGATACCTGTTCAAAGAAAATAATAATGGTTATAATGCAGAGCTCTTCATACTGCAAACATGTCAAATTTTTGACAAAGCACATAGAGCTCTTGTAGTGATTGCATGCATCTCTGAATGGATGTTATAAATAGTATTCGAATGGGAGTATCATCAGAAAAATACTGATGTATTGGGTGGGAGGGTCTTTGGGAGGTGTGGGAAAGAGTGCTTGGTTACATCTGACTATTTCTGCTTAAAATATACACATCTCACATAATTGTATTAGGTTTATTGCAAAACATAATATAGCAAATCTCATTGGGCTGGAGTCTGCAGTTCAAATTGTAGGTAATATGCATAAAGAGCTTGCAACTGTGGGCAAATGGGCTGGATCAAACCCATTGATCAAAAATGGCCAAATAATCATACAATCTGATCAGCTAAAATTGCAATGTTAGCTTAACAGTAGAATTGAATACCAATTGGACACCTGGAACTTTTTGTCACACTAACAGTATAGCTAAACGTATAAAATTCTAAAGGGATTGGACAGGCTAGATGCAGGAAGATTGTTTCCGATGTTGGGGAAGTCCAGAACGAGGGGTCACAGTTTAAGGATAAAGGGGAAGCCTTTTAGGACCGAGATGAGGAAAAACTTCTTCACACAGAGAGTGGTGAATCTGTGGAATTCTCTGCCACAGGGAACAGTTGAGGCCGGTTCATTGGCTATATTTAAGAGGAAGTTAGATATGGCCCTTGTGGCTAAAGGGATCGGGGGTATGGAGAAAAAGCAGGTACAGGGTTCTGAGTTGGATGATCAGCCATGATCATACTGAATGGCAGTGCAGGCTCAAAGGGCCGAATGGCCTACTCCTGCACCTATTTTCTATGTTTCTATAACAGGAACTCCAGGCAGGGCCCTTATATCAAATTGTTCTTGGCATCTTGAACTGCTGTATCTTTAGAACTGAAAATGGACTTTTATATACACAAATACTACATAGATTCAGGAACAAAAAGTGCTGCTGCTTGCACTTTTGGAAAAACGCATGCAAGAGGAAAATTGTATAGACTTGCTAAAGCAGATTTAGATTAAACTATAAAATGAATAAACATACAAATGTTAATAAAAACATTACTCCAAGATTATGTTCATTTTCTCAGGTTATTTTAGGAGCAGAAACTTTGATTAAACATGAAAAAGAGTGGAAAGACAGGATATAAATACAGATTTAATGAAAGAGACCTCAAAATTCACTTTAAAAAATCGCAAGATTTTAACAGTTTTGACAAATTTTGACACTTCTAATTTGTGCTGGGACAAAATAAATCATTTCAGTTTTTGAACCCTAATCTGCTGAAAAATTTTATCCGAGATCTTTACAGCATTTAACTGACACAATTCTGTACATGAAAATACTGCAAATTCAGAGCTGCTCATGTTTACCAAATCTCCAGGGGCCTGTTCCACACTTTGAGATGCAGTACTGCAGACATCTGGTGATATTCTCCCACAATTCTCAGTCCCAAATGCCCCATTAGCACTTTCTGCTGGACTCTGATCAATAGAAGCTTCTTTAAGACTAACGACTGAGGTATCATCAATACCAGCATCTGAGAAGATGAACACATACTTTGTTTCAATTAAGCTAAACAAACTTCAATAAAGAAAGTAGTGTAGAACTGATTGGAAATTTTGATAGGCAAATTGGAAATGTTAACCCTGAAAGGAGTTATGAAAATTTGAAATATGTATACACAACAGATTTTTCAGGTCAAGAGCAAGCCTGATCCACAGTTAAAACTAAGTCATATTCAATTTATCACTTATTGTACAAGCAAAATGCACAAGGCAATTTATCATTTTACCTCAAACTTATTCTATTACATAATAAATTCCACAAAGCACATATCGGATCTGAAAGGCAGTATCAATTACATTATTGAAACATGAGTGTAGTTCCAGAAAGTTTACTAGAATGTGAAAATTGAATTCATAACACAAAAATAACACAGTTCTCTTTTCTTATTATCCACAGTGGCTCCAACCCCTTTTTTTAAAAAAACACAACAGGATGCTAAGTATTATCCAGGGAAATTGAAATTTGGATTAAAGTAGCTCAGTGATCAGCAAATTAGCAGCAGTGGATGAGGTGTTATGGATGAGCTGGCCCTTGTGAGGGGGTGGAGGGCTGGAGGGAAGAAGGTGAATGTTAACTGAAATGGAGGTGATCTAGGATTCTGTCATTGAGAAATTATCCAGGAAGCATTTTGGGGAAAAGAAAATCTCCAAGATTGAAAACCAGGAACGAAGCCTACTTATACACAATGGGGATCCTTGAATTCCACTCAATTAAAAGTTGGCTTTAAATATTTATGGATAGGAGGGTAATTAGGTGAAAGCTGCTGGAGAAATGTGGTATAATTGTTGTAGGCAGAATTGCTTTTTGGGAAAGTAGTTCAGAACGTTGTACTTAAGTCACACTTCCCACAGGTCATCTATACTCCCACAAGTCCTTTTACCCCTTTTATTACTAAAGAATGCCTTACCTACTGACATTTAACTTTATGACAATGTCCCCTTTTGTCTTAAAAAATAGTTTTGAAGCAATTATAGTAACAGAGCATATTTTAAATCAATGAATAGAAAATAAAAATATGCTTAAAGTGGACAATTTTGATGTTTTGCCTTTTTAAGATGAAAGAGAATAGCTTCCTAATCTGCTATTTGTTAATTCATACTGTTCAAAAGGTTTAGATCTCTGGAAACAAAAATGGTCATGTACATGTCTTATTACATGACAAAAGAACTATCAGAGCAATTAATTGTAGGCAGAATGTCCTAAGCAGCTTCAGAGATAACCTGAAAAATCAGATGTCGACCAAAAGGAATTGATGGAAGAGATGGTCAGTTGAAGAATAGGTGTATTGATAAACACATTGTAATCCCATTGTCATTCTGAAAAATCATTTCCAAAGCTTCTATAGTTGCTCCTCAGTTAAGCTGCTTAAAGGTAAAGGCAGTGTTCTGAGTGTTTTGTGTATTTTCAATACATGATATCTATATCCCTTTGCAACTTCAATCTCCCATCTCCCTCCTCCTAACTTACAGACTGCAATCTAAAACTTTGTATTTCTTCATTGAAATCTGGTGCCCAGCTAAAACACTGTTATATATTCCTAAAGTACACCATTTGTGATATCCTGCTATTTGGAGTAAAAACTTTATCTGCCCACTCCTCAACTCCTAACCTCTAAACAATACACTGATTAAAGCCCATCTCTGAATCAGTCTTCTATTGGCTATAAGGGAAGGCTTGCAATTCATAAATCTTATTCAAAAATGACAGGCAAGTTAATGCACAATAATATAAAAGCCCTAGAAACACACATGCTCAAACAGATTTGGCTAATAAATAAATTAAACTACTACCACCCCTCCCCTACCCCACCACTGCATTCATATCCTCATTTGGAAATTATTTTTGATTAACATTCCCAACAGCATGCATAAATGGGCAAAGAATATTCTCTAACAAGTAGCTGAAACTTGATCAAAAATTCAAATGAGCAACGTGCCCTCAAATAGAATGCAGCTTCAAAACAGTATATTAGATTGCCTCTTTTGTGTTATGAGTACTATGAAAAGATACCATACAAAACTATTTTTCAACTACTGAGGACACTGGAATTTTTTTTTTGGACCTAGCCATCATTCTCCATGGCAGAATAAATATTTAGATGCCAATTTTTCTTCTGCAGGAGCAAATACCACCTGCAATGCAAAAGATTCTGCCACAGCTCCATACAATAAACATAGCCTCATATTTTCACCTGTCGACTGGTGCAAGGCTAGAAGAGCTGCAGGTTGGTTTAAAAAAAACCTTTGCCCACTAGGAAAAGTATGAAATCCAAAGCAAATGAGGACACCTGGAGCTAGACCCAAGTCCAGAAAAGACCTTTGCTTATCATGGATACATCTTAATGATAGTGCACTAAAGGTTTGCAATCTGATAAAAGGAGTGAGAATAAGTTTCATGTACTAGACCGTCATGGCTGTGAAACAGGCATCACCGCATACTAAGCTGCCAGAGATGCTTTCTAATGTCCTTCTTTCCCCCCCCCCCCCCCCAGTACTGTTTATTTAGCCATATGGCTCTGATTACATGATTACATCTGCGTTGGTAAATAACAAATTTCTTTGTAGGAACTTTTATTGCTGGGTCTTTCTCACTTCTGTCATATTTCAGTCCATCAGCATATAGTATACACATTTAACGATATTTGAATGATCTTCATCTGGATATTTTGTATCTTTTACCTAATCTAGGATTTTTATTCTGCTATATATATGATGAAATTTTTGAATCAACATTGTCAAAAAAGGATTTCAGAATAAAAATTGGTACCACTTGAAATATATACAAGAACTTGAGTAAAATAATCATCTTAATAGCATTAATCCGACCTATCAAAGATAAAGACAATGGTGACCATTTAGTAAACAAACATTTAATCTGATCAAATAAGGGTAAAAAATTAACCTTGAATAACTCCTTATGATTTTTTGTAATTTTAATCCCTAAGTATATAAAAAAACATTAACTAATTTAAATTTCCATAAATTGGAACCTGTCTATTTAAAGGGAACAATTCACTCTTATTAAGATTCAATTTATACCCGGAAAAATTACTAAACTGAGCCAATAATGATATAACTGCAGGAATGGATTTCTCAGGATCAGAAATGTATAATAACAAATCATCTGCATATAATGATAACTTATGTATATCCATCCCGCGAGTAATGCCAAAAATGTTAGGTGATTCTCTAATAGCAATTGCCAAAGGTTCCAGAGCAATATCAAATAATAATAGACTAAGAGGACAGCCTTACCTGGTACCCCGAAATAAACGAAAAAAGGGAGATCTTTGATTGTTAGTAAAAACCGAGGCTACTGAGTATGATATATCAATTTAATCCACGATATAAATGTCGGACTAAAATTAAACTTCTCAAGCACAGTAAATAAATATGACCATTCAACTCTATCAAATGCTTTCTCCGCATCTAATGAAATGACACATTCTGTGGTGCTGCGTGAAGGAGTATAAACAATATTCAATAATCTCCTAATATTGAAAAAAGAATAGCGATTTTTAATAAAACCAGTTTGATCCTCCGAGATAATTTGAGGTAATACCTTCTCCAACCTGGTCGCCAATAACTTGGAAAAGATCTTGGAATCTACATTCAATAGAGATATTGGTCTATAGGATGCACAGTCAGTAGGGTCTTTATCTTTTTTCAATATTAAAGAAATGGAAGCTCTATAAAAAGATTGTGGTAGTTTACCCAATCTAATTGCTTCTTCAAAAACCCTGCATAACCAAGGAGAAAGAGTAGAGGAAAAAAAACTTTAAAAGTTCCACTGTATATCCATCTGGACCTGGTTCTTTCCCGGAATTCATAGAGGAAATAACACCTTTAATTTCTGCATCCGTAATAGGAGTTTCTAATATTAAAAGTTCTTCTGATGATAATTTTGGAAAATTCAATTTCCCTAAAAAATCATGCATGGTATTATGATTATGAGGAAATTCAGAATGATACAGGGAAGTATAAAAATCTTGAAAAGATTTGTTTATCTCATCATGATTAACTGTCAGCTCACCATTCTGTTGACGAATCTTAATAATTTGACGTTTAACCGAAGCATTCTTCAATTGGTTAGCTAACAGTTTACCCGATTTATCACTATGTATATAAAAATTGGCATTGTCTAATTTTAGATTTTATTATTGGGCAATTAATATTCGATATTTGAATTGTTGGTTAAAGGATTTGGATTTATCTCCTAGCCCTCATTGGGTAAATCTGGAAACTAAATCTGTACAAGGATTTTCATTGGGTTCTATTTTAGGGACTTCTCTTCCATTTGCTCTTTCTAAATTGCATAAACGAATTGACAATCCGATAGTTAAAGACACTTTACGTATATGGTTTCAATTTCGGAAATTTTTTGGGTTGAATCAATTTGTTTTAGCAATTCCTATTGTATCCAATTTCTTTTTTCATCCCTCTATTATAGACCAAGCTTATTCAGCTTGGAAGACTAAAGGTATACTATGATTTTCTGATTTATTTTTGGATAATTGTTTTATGTCTTTTGAACAATTATCTAATAAATATAATTTGCCTAGATCTCATTTTTTTTTTAGATATTTACAGATTAGGAATTTTTTTAAACACTGTACTTCCTACCTTTCCAAATCTTGTTTCTTCGGGTATTTTGGAGAAATTGTTAGAACTAAATCCTTTTCAGAAAGGTGTAATATCAAATGTTTACAATATAATTATGAAAATATGTTCAGAGGCCTTTTATAAGATTAAAAATGACTGGGAAAGAGAATTTAACTTTACTATCCCTATTGAGAATTGGGATAAAATTCTTCAATTAGTTAATTTATGCTCTATATGTGCTAAACATTCATTGATACAGTTTAAAGTTGTGCACAGGGCTCATATGTCCAAGGATAAATTGGCTCGTTTTTATTCCCATATAAATCCTATATGTGACAGATATCATTCTGAGATAGCTTCTTTAACTCATATGTTTTGGTCATGTCCGCTTTTGAAAAAATACTGGAAAGACATTTTCGATATTATTTCCACGGTATTGAACATTGATTTACAACCACATCCTATTACTGCAATCTTTGGTTTACCAATGATAGAGTCAATTCATTTATCTTCTTCTGCTTGTCAGATGATTGCATTCCTTACATTAATGGCTAGAAGATCTATTTTGTTGAATTCGAAAGAAATTAAACCCCCTACCATATTTCATTAGTTTTCTCAAACCATGTTATGTCTAAATTTGGAAAAAAATTATAAGTGTCATATATGATGCTTCTATTAAATTTGAAAAGACTTGGAGGCCATTTATTCAATATTTTCACATGATGTAATTTGACCCTGTTCCAATCCTATTTGTTTTTCCGGTTTTGATTATATATATGTTGAGAGGATCGGAGTTGGGGACACTGATGATTCTTCGTCTTTTTATAGATACTATAAACAGCCCTTTTTTTTTCTTTCCCTTTTTTCTTTTTTTTTCTTTATTAGTTAGTGGTTAGTTTGTTAGATTAGTTTTTCTTAGGGTAATAATTTTTTCCCCCTATTTTTCTCTTTTCTGTTTTTTTCAACATGATATACCTAGTTTTTTTTTGTTTCGTTTATATGATAGTTGTATCATTCATGATTTGGGAAGACTTAACTATATTGTACTTATTGCTTGTGTATCTTTTTATGTTCATTTTAATTTTGTAATTTTGTAATCCCAATAACTATGTTTTAATCTTATCATGTCGATATTAATAAGAAGATTGAAAAAGAAAAAGATATTTTGTATCAACTGATAGAGCTAAACATGAGGTTGCACATGTCTCCATTTATAAACTGAGTTGGACAATTTTTTTTTACCAAATCCACAATATAGACAATACTAACTGATTAAACAAGAATAAGACCGAAAATTTGCTAACAAAAAATTACTATCTGGAAATATGTAGCATTTTTGGTGAAGAAATGCTTCCTGTTTATTCTGAGAATAGCATCATACATTGATTATTCTGTAAAGGTCACTGTAGACACAGTCCACAATCTTGGATACTCACTCTGATAATTAAGATGTATCTTTTCACCTGTTTCTGGAAAGGGCAGACATATATTTTTAACCTATATTTTAACCTCCTAGAACAACTAAAACCGGACAATTAATTCCATGCTTCATACTCCATTTAATATTGTGTACTCCTGTAGTAAAGCTAGAGTTTATTCAGAGACATTGAATTGGCAAAGTGATACAGATACTTGGAATGTACACATGGCAGCAATAAGAGGCAGTGAGCTAGAGATACAATGATTGTACAGAATTCAGATTTCATTATATGTAAAGGATAATCAGTAGCTATTTTACCTCTTGAAACCATTCCTCTCTCGAGTTAACTCATGACTCATTTGTGACCTAATATCATCCAATGTTTTGCACCCCCACTCATTACATCCCTTTACATCTTTGCTTGACAAGATCAATCATGTTCAAAATTAACAAGTGACTTAGCATCAAAGAAGTTTCTACTGTGTCAGGGGTTCCCAACCTGGGTTTCACAGAACCCTCCCAAAATGGTAGTGGTCCATGGCATAAAAATGGTTAGGAACCCCTGAACTATACAGTGTATTTTCTAATTTCAGAAAGAACTGGGTTTTTGAAAAAAAAATAATACTGGTCTTTCCAACCAGCTTAAAGATTTTTATTTCCTCTGTTAATTTTGAAAACATCAAATTATTCCTTAATCTACCAAATACCAAAAATTGAAACCATTTACGAAGAATCTATTGATAATAATCTATCCATGGAGCTGATGTTTGATTCCTATAAACCTTGAGATTTTAATTGTTCACTGTACCCAAAACGGGACTCTGCAGCTACAGTATAATCTTGTGCTCCAGTCCACTAGATACAAAAGCTGGCCTTCATTTAAGCTATCAATTTGCTTCTCTATCTGTCAACATTTCAACTTTGCAGACGATTTTGCTTCTAGCTTTTTCAGCATTTATAAAGTTTTCTAGACCTAACAAATAATGAAATCAGTGTGGACGCAGCAATTTTAGGCTGCAAAATAAACGTTGAAAGCAAAGATTTTGCCACTCTACTATATATAACACTCATTTTGAATGGACTGTAAAGGCATTAATTGCAGATTTAATGCTTTTTGCTTTTTCTCCAGCCCTTTATCTTTCCTACCCACTTGTCTTCACCTATCACATTCTAGCTATCCTACTTCTCTTCCACCCATCTTTATATTCTGGCATCTTCCCTTTCCTTTCCAGTCCTGAAGAAGGGCCTTGCCCTGAAATGTTGACTGTTTACTCATTTTCATAGATGTTACCTCACTTGCTGAGTTCCTCCAGCATTTTGTGTGGTTAACTTTGGATTTCCAGCATCTGCAGACTTCTCATGTTTACAATTTTAAAACAAAGCCAGAATAGTCTGAATTTTAAAATAAACAACTTACCCTTTTCCAACCAAAGGAGGTTTTCATTTCCATCATTCTCTAATAACTGTTCCTCAAGCAGGCTGCTGTCAATTGATATGGTGTCCAGTGAAATTTGGGATGGGCTTCTTCTCACATTTTTATATGCCACTGCACAGTTAGGTAAAGAGGGTTCTACACGATCCTTCAATTTGCCGCTGATTCATATGTAGAAATTTAAAGTGGAAATTTTAGACACGGATTAACAGAGGTCAAGCTTGTAAAGCATATGAACATTGCTTTCTTTTAGAAAATAAAGACTTCTGCATGAATTACTAAGATTACTACTACAGAAAAAAGTTCCAAGGTTAAAGAAAGAACTGTACTACACCTTTCTTTTTAGCTTTGCATTCTATGTTATTCCTCAAAATGCCAAGGCACAACTTTCCATCAGAATTCTGATAACACTTTTCTAATTCTATTCCAATTTTCAACAATCACCAAGGAAATGCAAAAATAGCTTGGCTGAGATATTAGAAGTAAATTCCACTTTAAAACTTTTCCATGAGTAGGATTAACTCGCACCAAATTCAAAACAGGCTACGAGTTCAAGAAAAGACAATGAATGCAGTGGGATCATAAATGAAATTCGAAAAATTGTCTTGTGATCAATGCAAATTTTCTAAAGCCTTCATCGCTATTTTGTAATAAAAATGGCAGTTCCTGTAAATGGTGATCTGGATGAGTGAGAAACTGATCAAATCAAAATTACTGAACAGAACTGCAAAGGTTAACATGCTGCTGTGAACTGTTGTCCCACTGCAGTGCTTGAGAATGAGCATTTCCAAGTGCACTCTGCTTGTAAGGACCTCAGAACCACAAGCAGAAAATAATTATCTTCACACTAAGTAGGGGGTAGCAGTATGGTGCTAATTAAATCTCAGAAATGTACCAAGTGCTAGCTTCTCATTTAATCACAATAAAGACAATGTTTGTGTGTTTGTCATTTAGTCATTAATATATTTTCTTTTCAAACACGTTGTCTGTAATAAAACTAAGCAGTATGCCTGCTTTATGATGACAACCACATCGCTGGAATCTGAGGCTGAAGACAAGTTTGCATGAACAAATTGCTCAGAACTTTGCAGTGGTCAATAAAATAATAACAAGATTACAGAAGCATTTAGCCTATCTTCAAATCATAGCTATGTCCTTTGTTTCTGTAATATGTGGCTATAAATTACAATAGTTTAAAACCATGCATCTGCATATAGACTCCAATAAATTGTTATATATTTTAATATACATGATCAAAACTATTTGTGCAAATTTATTCTTCATTTCCAACTGGTGATATCACTTGCTGAGAGATCCATTTGCAACATGATGACCAACAGCAAAGAATCAAATAATTTGCGATGCTTATACTGTAATTGCCCAGTAAATTTTGAAAGGTTGTTCAGCAGCAGCATCGCCATGAAACGTGGGGAAAAATGTAACAGTATTTCTCTTCAAACACAGGAGGAGTCTTATCAAAGCACATATTTTACAACAATAGACAATAGACAGTAGGTGCAGGAGTAGGCTATTTGGCCCTTTTAGCCAGCACCGCCATTCACTGTGACCATGGCTGATCATACACACTCAGAACCCCGTTCCTGCCCTCTCCCCATATCCCTTGACCCCACTATCTATAAGAGCTCTATCTAACTCTCTCTTGAATGCATCCAGAGACTTGGCCTCCACTGCCTTCTGGGGCAGAGCATTCCACATATCCACCACTCTCTGGGTGAAAAAGTTTTTCCGCATCTCTGTTCTAAATGGCCTACCCCTTATTCTTAAACTGTGGCCTCTAGTTCTGGACTCACCCATCAGCGGGAACATGCTTCCTGCCTCCAGTGTGTCCAATCCCTTAATAATCTTATATGTTTCAATCAGATCCCTTCTCATCCTTCTGAATTCCAGTGTATACAAGCCCAGTCGCTCCAATCTTTCAACATATGACAGTCCCGCCATTCCGGGAATTAACCTTGTGAACTTACGCTGCACTCCCTCAATAGCAAGAATGTCCTTCCTCAAATTTGGAGACCAAAACTGCACACAATACTCCAGGTGGGGTCTCACCAGGGCCCTGTACAGCTGCAGAAGGACCTCTTTACTCCTATACTCAATTCCTCTTGTTATAAAAGCCAGCATGCCATTAGCTTTCTTCACTGCCTGCTGTACCTGCATGCTTGCTTTCATTGACTGATGTACAAGAACATCTAGATCTCATTGTACTTCCCCTTTCCCTAACTTGACTCCATTTAGATAGTAATCTGCCTTCCTGTTCTTGCCACCAAAGTGGATAACCTCACATTTATCCACATTAAACTGCATCTGCCATACATTTGCCCACTCACCCAACCTGTCCAAGTCACCCTGCATTCTCATAACATCCTCCTGACATTTCACACTGCCACCCAGCTTTGTGTCATCAGCAAATTTGCTAATGTTACTTTTAATCCCTTCATCTAAATTATTAATGTATATTGTAAACAGCTGTGGTCCCAGCACCGAACCTTGCGGTACCCCACTGGTCACAGCCTGCCATTCCGAAAGGGACCCGTTAATCACTACTCTTTGGAACTGTTCCTGAATCTATAGAACATTGGAAAATGATTACCAATGCGTCCACGATTTCTAGAGCCACCTTTTTAAGTACCCTGGGATGCAGACCATCAGGTCCCGGGGACTTATCAGCCTTCAGACTCAACAGTCTATCCAACACCGTTTCTTGCCTAATATAAATTTCCTTCAGTTCATCCTTTACCCTAGTTCCTTTGGCCACTATTACATCTGGGAGATTGTTTGTGTCTTCCCTAGTGAAGACAGATCCAAAGTACCTGTTCAACTCATCTGCCATTTCCTTGTTCCCCATAATAAATTCACCCGTTTCTGTCTTCAATAACATAAGTTATTATAATAACTAATATACCATAAAATCATTTACATAAACTAAAATAATGAATGGGAAAATTGTGATTTCTTAGAAAAGATAAAGGATAGAATGAAGTAATTGTTTTATAAGTAGAACAAAATAAAACCTGAAGAACTGAGACTCCACACTTGCAAGAACAATTTTTCAGTACCAAAATGTCTGGGTCAAAAAGCAATTAGCAAGAGAACCTCTGGCAAAGCCCTTTCCACTGATCAGTGTATTCCTGAAGATCAGAATACACTGCATGTTAAATATTGGTTTCTGCTCCATCAGCAGACTCAAGTTATGCTGAGCTGAGAGGCCTCTCTGCTTTGGCTGGATTTATGGGTACAGAAGCATTCATTTGAATGGGGTCGCTGACCTGGATGCAAAATGCAATTGTTTTGTTTTGTTTTTAAATTACTATTAATGTCTGATAAAAGTATTTAAAAATACTTATAATTTTGTAATTCAGTTGAAATGTGTTCTTAGTTTAGGCAGTTAAGGAAGACTTTTGACAAAAGTAAGCTATCAGAAGGTTATTAGCAAGTCTGGCAATGAAATCTCAGAACTCACCACTTACAGTCTAATCAGTACTTTTGAACTGATTTGGAAAAGTGGCTCTCTCCCACAGGGTCAGAAAAAGTAGTAAAATTGCAGAAGTGGGAGAGCAAACTGGAGGCACGGGCCAAATCAAGCACCATATGACAGATTAGGCCATTAATCCTTCGCCTAGGAACTAATGTGTAAGGACAGTGCTCTACACGCTGTCCTTACACATCTGAAGAAACATGCTTATGTGAGAATATTGTCCTTGGACTACAGTTCAGCATCCAACACCATAATTCCCTCCAGGCTCAACAAGAAGCTCAGAGACCTTGGCCTTCACCCTGCCTTTTGTAGCTGGATCCTGGACTTCATGGGATCCAGCCTCAGGTGGTAAGAGTGGGCTCCCTCACACCTTTACCCCTCTGACCCTCAACACAAGTGCCCCTCAGTGCTGTGTACTAAGCCCCCTCCTTTTCTTTCTGTACACCTACGACGGTGTCGCCACCCATAGCTCCAATCTGCTAATTCAATTTGCTGATGACACTACATTGATTGACCTAATCTCAAATAATAATGAGGCAGCCTACAAAGAGGAAGTCATCACTCTGACACAGTGGTGTCAAGTAAACAACCTCTCCCTCAACATTGCAAAAACAAAGGAGCTAGTTGTAGACTACAGAAGAAATGGATCTGGGGTTGAGAGGGTGAACAGCTTTAAGTTCCTTGGCATAACCATCACTGAGGATCTCACGTGGTCTGTACACACTGGCTGTGTGGTGAAAAAGGCACAGACGGTTGAAGAAGTTTGGTATGGGCCCCCCAAGTTCTAAGAACTTTTTATAGGGGCACAATTGAGAGCATCCTGACTGGCCTGGTATGGCAATTGTACCTCCCTTAATCACAGGACTCAGCAGAGAGTGGTGTGGACAGCCCAGTGCATCTGCAGATGTGAATTTCCCACTATTTAGGACATTTACAAAGACAGGCGTGTAAAAAAGGACCTGAAGGATCAGTGGAGACCTGAATCACCCCAGCCACAAACAGTTCCAGTTGCTACTATCCAGGAAACGGTACTGCAGCATAAAAGCCAGGATCAACAGGCTCCGGGACAGCTTTTTCCACCAGGCCATCAGACTGCTTAATTCAAGCTAACGCTGCTGTATTTCTATGTTATATTGACTATCCTGTTTGTACATAATATTATAAACTACTATAATTGCACACTTGAACAGAGACGTAATGTAAAGATTTTTACTCTGTATTTGAAGGATGTAAGTAATAAAGTCAATTCAATAATCCTGATTTTGTTATGATTGGTAGGCAATTACATGTACTTGTACAGGCTGCAGTCACTCAGTTCGCCAAGGCTGCAGAGGCTTTTGAGTTAACAGTCAGTTTGAAGGAAACAATGATCCACCATCAGATGCCCCCTCATGGCGTTTACAACCCACTTCAGATCACCACTGATGACCTTTCACCACGGTTCACCTACCTGGGCAGCATCCACTCTAACAATGCCACAGTAGCAAGGAACATTGACAATCAACTTTCTACAGCCAGCCTTGCCTTTGGGTACCTCTAGAAATATATGTGGAAGACCAGCTGTGTCTGTCCACAAAAATGAAGGTGCATAGGGCTGCCATCGTCACAACACTGCTGTTGGCTCCGAAGCTTGGGTCCTGTACCCTAAGCAAATCTGGTTGCTTGAACACTTCCATCAGCACTGCCTCCACTCCATCCTGCATATCAGCCCGCAGGATCATGTCTCCAACAATGAGGTCCTGGAGAAGGCTCAACTTCTGAGCGTCGAAGCCACTGTGCTGCTCAAGCAGCTCCACTGGCCAGGCAATGTGTCTCATATGGACAACTCCAGGTTACAAAAGCAGTACTCCACGGAAAACTCTCTCGGGGCAAGAGAGATCATGGTGCCCCAGCCAAGAAGTACAAAGACCAACTTAAACAGCAGCTCTCTCCGGCAAATATCGAGGTCAACAGGAGGCAGCAGCCGGCCTGTGACAGAGGCTGCAGGAGAACATTGATCCACAGAGCAGCCAAGAATTTTGAGGAATCCACAAGAGCGACTGCTGAAGAGAAAAGAAGATGCAGGAAGGATTCTACTATCCAAGTGCCCATATCCCAGCTTTTCTTGTGTCCCTACTGCTCCAGAGTTTGTAGATACAGAATTGGTCTCAGTCAAAACAATCGTGCCTTTGCACCTGAGGACTCTCCTTCCCTCCTGATCTTCGCAAGCGAAGAACCAGCCATCATCATCACTAGTATGAATACCAAACGATTCTCATTGACTGAGATCAAACTGAATAGCAATTTCTAGAATTACACAAGTGCACATGGACTGAATCTGGAATCTGTTCCTTAAGGACATGCCCCATTCCTCCTACTGCAAACTTCAGGACAATTTATATTTTCCTTATTAATTCCTTCATCTATATTTACCAATTCAACAAGAAGCTCAAAATAACAAGTGATCTACTACAGGTATCGGTGATGGGATGTTTATTATTTGTTGTGTACATTAATAATTTGGATAAAATATATGAGGTATGATTCATAAGTTTGCTGATAGCATGAAAAAAATCATTGGTAGTATTATTGACAGTGAGGACAGCTACAAAAATGATGTTCATAAGTTGGTAAGATGGTCAGAGCAATGACTGATAGGATTTAATTCTGACAAGAAAAGGGTGATGCACTTTGAAAGCAACAATAACGTTAGGCCCTACTATTTGCTGCCTATGATCTTAGATCAAGGGTTTGAATTGATTTGGACATAGAACATTACAGCGCAGTACAAGCCCTGGTTAATATGATACGGCCTAATTTTAAGGTGACTGTTGGAAAGTATTGGGTAGATGTCAGAGGTAGAGTTTTTTTTTAAAATACACGAAGTGGTAGGCATGTGGAATGTGCTGCCTGTGGTGGTGATAGAGGAAGACACATTAGGAACTTTAAAAAAGACTCTTAAGTAGGTACATGGATGAAAAAAAGGAGGCCTGTGTTAGAGGGAAGAATAAGATTGATCTTAAGAGTAGGTTAAAAGGTTGGCACAACATCATTCTCAACTTCTTTTTTGCCATGGACATCCATCATTAATTGAGGGGTCCATGGACCAGGTTGGGAACCCCTGTCTAACGGAGTATGAGACCTTAGTGCACAAGTCCAGGATTTCTGAAACTGCTAACACATTCAAGGTGCTGAAGATTACAGCACCTGGCTTCAAGGATACTTGGCTTCACAAGGAGGTGGTCATGACACATATTTATCAAACATTTGTTAGGCTGCAAGTGTAATAGCATGGAGACATCTGGTTGTTATGCATCAGAAGGATGCCATGACACTCGAGAGGTTGTAGAGAACATTCACCAGGATGCTGCCTGATATTGGAGTTACAAGCAGAGGCTGGATCAGCTGGGGTTGTCTTCCTTGAGCAGAGATAGCTGATGGGAGTCCTGCGATAGGTTAGTAAAATTCTGAGAAGCATAGATAGGGTAAATACAGAGAAACTTTTCTCCATAGCAGAGGATCTTGATCCAGAGGGCAAAGATTAGGGCAAACAGTAAAAGGGAATCAGAGGAAGAATTTTCTTCAGCTCGAATCTGGAACACATTACCCAAGTGGGTGATAGAGGCAGATACCATCACGATATTTAAATATTTAGACAGGCTCTTCAATTAGCAGGATGCAGATTATGGACCAAGTGCTGGTAAATGGAATTAATATTGATGGGTGCTCAATGGTCAGCATGGAGACAGTGAGTAAAAGGACTTATTTCTGTGTTGTATGACACTAGGTCTTTGACTATGAAGTACATATTGAAGTGAGGGATAAATTTATGTCTCTAATGGCTTGATCATCCATAGTTCCTGAGCAGAACAATCCTTAAATGATTTGATAATTTTTCCACACACTTCAATATCCTTTCCTCATTTTTCTTAAGTCTATATAATCATTTTCCCATTCCTTCTCCATTCTCTAAGCTTCTTGTTGGTTTACTTCCACTAGACCTAGGAACAGAATTAGGGAATTCAGCCCAGTGAGTCAGCTCTGCATTTCATCATGGCTGATTCACTTTCCCTTTCAATCCCATTCTCCTGCCGTCTCCCTGTAACTTCTGACACCCTGATGAACCAAGAACTTATCAACCTCTTAAATATACCCATTGGCTTGGCCTGTACAGCATCTGAAGCAAAAAAATCACAGATTCACTACTCCCTGGCTAAAGAAATATTTCATCATCTCTTATCTAAATGCATGCCCATCAATTCTGAAGCTATGCCCTCTGGTCCTAGACTTCCGCTCCACATCCACTCTATCCAAACCTTTCAATATTTAATAGGTTTCAGTGAGATCCCCAACTTTCTTCTAAATGGCAGCAAATACAGGCCAGAGCCATCAAATGCACCACATGTGTTAACCCCTTAATTCCTGGGAATTCCTCTGGAACTCTCTCCAATGCCAGTACATCTTTTCTCAGACAAGGGGGACCAAAACTATGCACAATACTCCAAATGCAGACTGATTAATGCCTTAGAAAGCCTCAGCATTACATCCTTGCTTTTGCATTCTAGTCCTCTCAAAATGATTGCTAACACTGTATTTGCCTTCCTTACCAACGGCTTGGCCTGCAAGTTAACCTTTAGGGAATCCTTCAGGAGGCTTCCTGGGTCCCTCTGCACCTCTGATTTTTGAATTTTTCTCCCCACTTACAATATTGTCCACACCTTTACTCCTTCTGCAAAAATGCATGACCATGCACTTCACTATGTTATATTCCATCTGCCTCTTCTTTCCTCATTCTCCCAAGTCCTTCTGCTGATACCTGCTTCCTCAATACTACCTGTCCTTCTACCTATCTTCATATGATCCACGAACTTAGCCACAAAGCCATCAAATCATTGACACACAATGTGAAAAGTCCCAACACAGTCCCAACACCAACCCCTGTGGCGCACCACTACTCAATGACAGCAAACTAGAAAAGGCTGCTTTTATTCCCTCTCTTTGCCCCCTGCCAGTAAGCCAGTCTTATATCCATTTTATTAGCTTTCTCATAATACCATGGGCTATTATTTTGTTAAGTAGCTTTATATGTGGCATTTTGTCAAAGGCCTTTTGAAACTCAAATTATCAACATCCACTGACTCTCTTTTGTCTATCCTGCCTGTTGTATCCTCAAAGAATTCCAACAGATTTGTGTCAGGCAAGATTTCTCCTTTAAAAAAACCATGCTGACTTTGACATATTTTATCATGTGCTAACTGGCCTATAATTTCCTTTCCTCTGCCTCCCTCCCTGCCTGCAATTTGCAATTTTCCACTCGTCAGAAACAATTCCAGAATCTCGTGATCCTTGAAAGATCATTAATAATACCTCTACAATCTCTTCAGCTAACTTGTTCAGGACCCTGGCATGCAGTCCATCTGGTTCAGGTGACTTATCTACCTTCAGATCTTTCAGCTTCCCAAGCCCCTTCTCCTTAGTAATAGCAATGATACTCACTTCTGCCCCGACACTCTCGCAATTCTGGCATTCAGCTAGTGTCTTCCACAGTGAAGACTAATGCAGAATACTTAAAGTTCCTCCGCCATTTCTTTATCTCATGTTACCATCTCTCCAGCGTCATTTTCCATCACTCTGAAATCCACTCTCATCTCTCTTTTACTGCTCATATATCCGAAAAAAAACTTTTGGTATCCTCTTTTACATTATTGGCTAGTTTACCTTCCTATTTCATCTTTTCTCTCTTTATGCTCTTTAGTTGGCTCCTGTTGGTCTTAAGCTGCTTCCCAATCCTCTACTTCCTACTATTTTTTGCTAAATTATATGCTCTCTCATTTGTTTTTATGCTGTCTTTGACCTCCCTTGTCTGTCATGGTTGGTTCATCCTCCCAAGAGTATTTCTTTCTCTTTGGGATGTACAGTGCCTATAAAAAGTATTTACCCTCCCCCCTGGGAGTTTGCATGTTTTAAATCACAGTGGATTTAATTTAGCTTTTTGACACTGACACTAATCAACAGAAAAAGACTCTTTGGTGTCAAAGTGAAAACAGCTCTCTACAAAGTGATCTAAATTAACTACAAATATAGAACACAAAATAATTGATTACTAAAGTATTCACCTCTTTAATATGAAACACCAAATCATCACTGGTGCAGCTATTTGTTTTTAGAAGTCACATAATTAGTTACATGAAAACCTGTTTACCATCAAGGTGTTTCAATTGATTGTAGTAAAAGTACACCTGTATCTGAAAGGTTCATCAGTATCCTGGCAAGAACTACACCATGAAGACAAAAGAACATTCCAAGCTCCACAAAAAGGTTATTGAAAAGCACAAGTCAGAAGACGGATATAAGAAAATTTCCAAGTCACAGAATATCTCTTGGAGTACAGTTAATTCAATCATCAAGAAATGGAAATAATATGGCACAACTGTAAATTTGTCGAGAGCAGGCTGTCCTCAAAAACTGAATGACTGTGCATGAAGGGGACTAGTGAGGGAGACCTATGACATCTCTGGAGGAGATACAGTCTTCAGTAGCTGAGATGGGACAGACTGCACATACAACAACTGCTGCCTGGATGCTTCACCAGTTGCAGCTTTATGGGAGAGTGGCAAAGAGAAAGCCATTGTTGTAAAAAAACATGCATGAAAACTCAGCTAGAGTTTGCCAGAAAGCACGTGGGCGACTCTAAAGTGAGCTGGAAGAAGATTCTATGGTCTAATGAAAGAAAAATTGAGCTTTCTGGCCATCAGACTATACACTATGTTTGGCATAAGCCAAACACTGCACATCATCAAAAATACACCATCCCTACCATGAAGCATGGAGCTGGCTGCATCATGGTGTGGGGTTGCTTCACTGCAGCACCAAAGGAATGCTTGTGAAGGTAACAGGTAAAATTAATGCAGCAAAATACAGGGAAATCTTGGAGAAAAACCTGATGCAGTCTGCAAGAGAATTCAGGATTGGGAGAAGATTTATTTTTCAGCAATACAATGACACCAAGCGTAAAGCCAAAGCTACATAGGAATGGCTTAAAAGCAATAAATTTAATGTCCTTAAATGGCCAAGTCAGAGTCCAAACCTCAATCCAATTGAGAATTTGTAGCTGGACTTGAAAAGAGCTGTTCACTCATGAACCCCATGCAATCTGACAGAGCGTGAGCAGTTTTGTAAAGAAGAATGGGGAAAAATTGCAGCGCCCAGATGTGCAAAGCTGATAAGAGACCTATCCACACAGACTCAATGCTATAATTGCTGCCAAAGGTGCATTTACTAGTTTCTGACTTGAGGGGGGTGAATACTTACGCAATCAATTATTTTGTGATTTATATTTGTATTAATTTAGAACACTTTCTAGAAATCTGTTTTGAGTCCTTTCCTGTTGATCAGTGTCAAAAAAAAGCCAAATTAAATCCACTGTGATTCAACATTGTAAACAATAAAACATAAAAACTTCAAAAGGGAGTGTGAATACATTGTATAGGCATTGCATTTTTCCTGCACTTTCCGAATATCCCCCAGAAACACCAGCTTTTGCTGCTTTGCCGTTGTTCCTGCTCGTAGCCCTGTCCAATCAACTTTGGTTGGCTCATCTCTCATGCCTCTGTAATTTCCTTTATTCCACTTGTAAAACTGATAGTTCTGACTTTAGCTTCTCCTTCCCAGACTGCAGGGTGAATTCTATTGTATTATGATTACTGCCTTCTAAGGGTTCCTCTACTTTAAGGTTCCTAATCAAATCTGTGTCATTATCCAACACCGAATCCAGAACTGCAGTTCCCCTAGTGGGTTGCTCTAAAAAGCCATCTTGTAGGCATTCTCCAAATTCCATCTCCAACCAGATTTTCCCAATCTCCCCGCATATTGAAATCCCATATAATTATCAAAAAATTGCCCTTTTTATATACCTTTTCTATCTCCTGTTGTAATTTGTACCCCGCATCCTGGCTATTGTTTGGAGGCCAGTATGTAACTCCCATCAGGGTCTTTTACCCTTGCAGTTTCTTAACTCTACCCACAAAGATTCTACATCTTCCGATCCTATTTCTTAGGATTTGATTTCATTTTCTTTTAACCAATAGAACCATCCCACCATCTCCCCCTCCCCACCTACCTGCCTGTCCTTTTGATACAATGTGTATCCTCGGATGTTAAGCTCCCATCTGTGATTTTCTTTCAGCCACGACTTGGGGATTCCCACAACATCATACCTGCCAATCTCTAACTGCACTACAAGATCATCTACCTTATTCTGTATACTACCTTCAGTCCTGTATTCATCACCCTTGATTTTAGTCCCGTTACACTTTAGCTCATCCCACTGACTGCAATTTTACCTAATCATCTCCTGTTCTTCCTCAATCTCACTACACATCTAGTTGTATGCCAGCTGTCCCACCATCAGCCCTTATCACTCCAGTTACCACTCCCCTGCCAGAATAGTTTAAACCCACCACAGCAGCTCTAGCAAACCTGCCCACAAGGATATTTGTCCCCCTCAAGTTCAGGTGAAATTTGTCCTTTTTGTACAGGTCAAACCTTCCCAGAAGGGATCCCAGTGATCCAGAAATCTGAAACCCTGCCCCCTGCATCAATTCTTCAGCCACACATTCATCTGTCAAATCATCCTGTTCTTACTCTCACTGGCACGTGGCACAGGCACCAACACCCTATATTCTCTCTTCAGGACCTTCTTTTTCCAGCCAATGTGGTTGGTACCAAAATGTACCACAAATTCCAGCTGTTCACCTCCACTTTTAGAATGCCGTAGACACAATCTGAGACACCCCTGACCTTGGCACCTCAGAGGCAACATAACATCCAGGTATCTCTTTCATTTCCACAGAACCTGCTTCCTTCTCCTTCAATTATGCTCTCCTCTAATTATCCCTTATCACTACTACATTTGTCTTCTCCCCACTTCTTTCCGAGCCACAGAAGAATTGTAAAAGTAAGATTTTTTAAGTATTATCCTTTAAAGCACTTTGAACTACCTTGTGCTTGAAAAGTGCTATACAAATAAACTTGCTTGCTTGCTTTAAGGTTTCTTATCCATTAGTATGTGGATTACCATTACATTTCATTCACTACATTTTGGAAGATTTTGCACTGTTGATTCATCATGTTTGCTATGTTCTTCATCAAATTTGAACCAGAACATTAATTTCCAACAATCAACTTTGACAAGGATGATTTCAACTGAAAGTTGCTGTGCATAAGCAACTTAATTAGGTAATTCAAATAAGTGCTTTACACAAAGTGGCCACTAGATAGAGCCTGCATACTACTACTATACACAAAGCTACATTTAAACAAAATAACTATTTAAATAAAACAAGAAATCATAGTTAATTAGTCAAAAAATATAGGCCAAGAGTAGGGATTTAGATACTGGTAATAGAGCTATTCACAACGAACACATAGACTTCAAACTGGTTCTCATGGTGATTTGTTTAGACTTCTTGAACATTACCACCAAATACAAAGTGGAAATGTGTGCTTTTAGAAATGAAGCAATAATGTCAATTTAGCAGGAGACCAAATTGTTTTCCTTCCTATCCTGAAACCAGATGACATCAAGCAATTTATTTAATAATATTAAAAAGGCATAGTAAAGGCCAATTAAAGAAAACATTCCAGATAATGGAAAATAGTTAATAATAATAATAATAATAATAATAATAAAACTACTGCTCATAATGCATTATTTCAAAGATAACACATTGGTTTCAAATAGTTACATACCTTGATAATGACTGAGCTAACATGAACTTGGTTGAACTTTGTGCTTCTTTAATGTAATCTAAGCTTTGCATAGGATTCACTTCGTCATGACCTGGTAAATCGTTTAATGAATCTACAGTTACATTTCTTTTGTCTTCCAAAGAGTTGGAAATTTCTTGTTGGCAATTCTCCTTCAAAGAAAGTGTACTACATTCACCTTTGTTTATTTTACAAACATTCAATGGGTCCATACTTTGAGAAACATTGAGATCTTCAACATTCAATAGCTTTGTGACTTCACTGTGCTGATCTTTATTTATCAAAACAGTTCCATCGATATCCCCTGAGGTATTCATCGATACTGGAAATTGACTAACAGAAGCATGAAAAGGAGATTGTGAGTTCATTCCTTTAATCAAAGCTGAATCACTATATGATTTAGAAAGTACAGTATCTACTGGCCTGACAGTACTTTTGTGTGTGTTTTCAGATTGAGCATTTCCAAATTCATTCAGTTGTGTTTGGGAAAGATGATCAGAACTCAAATCACCTTGCTGTCCTTCATTTTCAGCTACCAGAGTTTCTCTGCTTTGAGAAGGTGAAAGGTCAGATTCTACAGGACTTGAATTTTCAGCCAAAACCTTATTGTTTGATTCTGCTTGAGGCAGTGGGCGAAGCAATAAAGCAACTTCAGCACTTTTAATCACCAATCCAACAGAAATCTTGGTTTGCTCTGCTGGTTTTCCTGTTACTTTCTCAATATTCTTCTGAAATTGTTCCTGAAGACTTTTAATTGAATGCTGAAGGCGGAGCAAGAAACAGTACTGATAATGATTAATCTGCATGCTCACATGCTTTTGAGCATGTACAAGAACATGTATATCTGCATCTGATGACTGCAAGGATTTCAAAGGTGTAGTAAGAGCATCTAAAGAATTTGATTTACCTAGTCCATTAGTGAGTGGCTCAGATTCTGTACTGTAATAATCCCTCAAGAGCTTCTTATGATGTAAACGGATACTAAAATCACTGGATTCACTTTTGCGAATTTGAGAGGCAGACTGTCTGGAAGATGGAACAGATTCTTGTGATTTTGCAAACCTATTGGGTTGGCAAACCCAGATTGAAAGTGGGAAAGAATCCACAAATCCCACAGGTCTCCCTTTTCCACTCTTCATCCCTTCATAATCAATCCAAAACTGTGAAAAGTATACAGCCCAGACATCTGTAGCAGCAAAAGTTTTCAATGCATTTGTACTCAACTTTGGAGTAACTAAGCCCTTATAAATATCGTGCAATTTGGTATCCTGCTCATGTGCATGTCTCTGAAATACTGGGTGCAATATATTGAAACTATTTTCACTTTTGGGAAAAGTTGTGAATGTTTTGCTAAAAAAGCTATCATCTTTGAACTCCTGTAGTATGGCTTCCAGATCCGTCCGTGTACAGTGTAGTGAGAACCTTGTATTTGTAGCGATTACTTCGGATGTCTGAATAGAAATTGATTGTGGCTGGTCTTGATGGCCATTTGGTCCCATATCAGCTGGAACAATAAACTGAAAAAAGAAAGATATATTCAGTTCAAACAAGAAAGATAAATACTTAAGAACAATTCCAATACTTTTTAAATATGTTGCAAGTAAAACTACTATTTCTGACTGATCAAAACTAAATCAGTTTGCATTGGTCAGTGCGATAGGTTAAAATCTGATTTAATCCAACTGAGTGAGGCATTACAAGCAATTTAAACATCTTTTATTGTCTGCGTGCTTCATAATAAGGGGAGTTGTACCAATGGCCTCAAGTAACCAAGTCAGTTGCTATGCACTAAAAATATTTCTAATCAATACTTCTCTACACAAGTGTGAGCGGCAGATTTTGCCAGCAGAATATCATGTACACGACTGAAAAAAGTGTTTAACATGCTACGTGATCTGAAGTAAACAGAAATGATCTTCAACATCACAAATTTTTATTTTGATTCACAGTAGACTCAAATTTGTTTCTGAGGTCATTTTGACTTTTAGAATGATAGTTAATAAAACCAACACTGGCCTTGAACTTAAAACAGTTAAAATGCTGGATTTAAAATCTTCACTTAAATATGAACATGTTAAGAGTCTTAGACCAACCTGAAGCACAAAAAAAATCTTCTAATGATGATTAATTTTAACGTTTACATACTGTCACTACAATATTACATATTAATATACCTTCAGCATTAATCCATCAACTCGTACATCAACATGGTCATCTTCTTTCCCACTATCAAGCTTGTAGATAGCCGTGAACTGTTCCAGACTCTGTCGTAGATCTAGTATAAACTGGTTCAACCATAATATGCTCCTGGTATCTAGCGTCAACTGTAGTGCATTCATCTGTACATAAAGATTTGGGCAAGGAACTGCAGACAGGAATACAACATTTTATTTCAATCTGTACTTATCATATTACCACAATATTCAAAGCAAGGTAAATTATGTTAATAAACGTGGATTCTAAATTTCACCCAGCTAATCACAGCATTTATGTGAATTATAATCAGAAATTTAATCAGTATTTCTCATGGAATGTGGTTACAAATTTCTACGAAAATTTTACCAAAAATAGATTTTGCGATTTCAAAAGTGATCAGATTTATTCATCCGTTATAAAAGGAAAACAATTTAACAAGCTGCAAAATTTAAAGAATACATATTTTCACCATATTGATTTGCCTTCACTATCTAATGTAATACATTACATTCAACATAACTTAAAAGATATTGTTATTTCAGTCACTTTTGTAAATTAAAATCTAGTGCAATTTCAAGTAATCAGAAGCTTGTAGTATGTCAACCTTCAATACAACTACAGTTGAAGTGTTCAAAATGTTGGGTTTTTTGTTATTGATTTAATACCTGTTGAAATCTGTAAGATGAATGAGTAGAGCTTTACATACCGAAATAATCAAGTGGCGTGGAATTAGTGTTAGTTAAAGTGGTGCTGAGATTAAAGATCACTAATCTCACTGCATGAGAAAGCAATCACATGTTGAATGGCCTATTCTGCTTTAAATTCTAATGTTCTTATGTCTCGATCAAAAGGCTGTCAATATCAAATATTTACTCTGCTTCTTTCTACAGCAAATTTCAGCAAATTATATTTTGGACATTAGCATTTTATATTAATATCTTTCTATACCTATAGAACCTTATTCAATACCTCTACTTCATTTAAAGAGAATGACAGGAAACTTTTCCTACACTTTCCTCCAACTAATTGTTGCAAATTATATTTCAATATTTTTGATCAAAAGATTCTGTTGGCTATTCATGATATCTGAGGTTCTAATTCCACTCTTTAATATCCTAAATATGTTAATGTTTTTATTTTTTAAAAATAAACTTTAAATTAAACATAGCATGTTACTGGATGCATCATATAATTTGAGCAGAGATTTATTCAATTAACATGCCATGATTTACATTAATATTATACCACGGGGTAAAGCATCTTTTAAATGCACAAATATAATTCTCCACCTTTAATACTTCATTGGTAATTAAGCAATGATACAATCTGGTGAAAATCCATTTTTAAAAGATCCAACTAAGCACATAATATATTCCTCCAGATCAGATATAGTCATGCAGAATCATAAATGATACATGATTAACAATCAGCCCACAAACCAAGAAATTACTTTACAGTAATGATTGTGTAACCTGTACTGAAAAGGAGATCTAGGGCAGAACTTTGTTGTAGATTCTTTTCCAACCTGTCCAACACATTCCATAAGGCTATAATGCAAGGTTACGAAAACCAATTTAAACAGGAATAATAACTACCTTTAAAATACAAGGCATTTTAGTCAAAATATAATACACATATAGTATATCAGCGCCAGGCACGGCCAACATTATCTGCTCAAATAAAACATTTTTGCAATATTTAGTCACTTATGCTTATAAACCATTAATTAATAAACCAATATTTGTATAGCATTTTGGAGAAAATACATTCATATTATCACTAGCCTCCGAGTAGGTGTTTGCTATGAAATGGTGAATGGTGACCCTTGAAGATCAGTGCAAGGGATCACCTTGAAGTTGTTTGCCAAAAAATGAGTAAGATTTATTACTGCTTGAAATCTGGGCTTCTTTACAGTATTTTTCAGTGGAGTCACACAGCATAGAAACAGGCTCTTTGACCTAACTGGTCCATGACGATTAAGACACTCAACCAAGCCAGCCTTATTTGCATACTTTTGGCCCATACATCTTAAAATATTTCCTATCCATGTACCTGCCCAGGTGTTATTAATTGTTACTGTACCTGCTTCAATCACCTTTTCTGGAAGTCCATCCATTTACAGATCACTATGTGGAAGAAGTTTCCTCTCAGGTTAATATTAAATCTCTGCCCTCTCACCCTAAACCTATGCCTTCTAGTTCTTAGTTTCCCTAGGAATAAGGATTCAATCAGTCTATGCCTTCATGATTTTATGCACCTCTGTAAGATCTATAAGATCACCCCTCATTCTCCTATGCTACAGTGAATGGAAATAAAAGGTAATCTTACTAAAGATACCAGCTCTTAAAATGTTTATTGGCTCATTGCATTGAATGGAGTAAATGTTCTAAAGTTCAATGGACAACTGCAGGGGACAGATTAGATTTTATTTTTGTGAATAATAAATAAGATAGTTTTGTTTTAAAAAGGAGTGTGGAATATTTCTGAGCTTTGAGGAAAGTCGCAACATAGCTTTCAGTAAACATTGAAAGGCTTTTATTTTATTGCATTGTACTCAAAAGGAACTTCAAATCTAAGCAAGGGGATTAAATCATTTCATTCAACAAAAATTAAAGATCCAATATCCATCCAAATATTCACAATAATCTCACTGCTTCTTTCTCTCTAGACGATTAAGGATTTCTACTGGATGTCATCACATTTAAAGGCTGCTGAACAAACTCTTGATAACACCATCTTAGAGTCATCTCAGTCCAATTTCTTCTCCCACCTCTTCACCCCTCCCAAACAACAAGCAGCTTTAAAGGAAAATTCTTTCCATCCCACATATTTAATAAAACAATTGAAAATCAACTCTTACTAGGAAAGTCTTTTCCATCTGGGAAATAATATTCAGTGAATTCAATGTGAATAGCTGCCATTTCTGATGGAAGATATAAAGACTTCTTATTGCAACAAATCATAGCTTTGGGAGAATCTCTTCGCTGATCTGCTGTAGAAACCTGCAGAAGACCAAGTGAAGAAGTTTTAGCAAGTTAACAAAATGACAATTTCACCATTATAGCAAGACTTTGGTGCACTACACAAATTCAAATCCATTGAAGAAAATTATGAAACAAGATTAACTAAAATCAACAATTAGTGGAATAGTACCACTAAAGCTTTGACTGACAAAAAAAAATACTGGTCACTAACATCCTTCACTCTTACCCGGTTATACAGAATTCTAATTATATACCACATGATTGGCCCTGAATGATGTCTAATGATGGAGTGGAAATACTACACCATGTTCTAAACACTAGCAACAATTTTAATATTCCTATTTATAACAGATTAATCAATGCAAGAACAAGTTAAAACATTCTGCAAATGGCTATTCTTGTAAATTATAAATAAAACTTCAAGATACAAAGTTACGAGCTGCAGTCTCCAACAGGGAATGTTCTTCAGGCAGGGGGAAACCTCTCCCTAGACAAAATTTCACAAAAAGTTTTGCTTTAAGTAAATAAGCTTAACTATTTTTGGACACCTTATAACATGCAATGGTAAAATTGTAAATATTAACACCAAAATGTCAGTTTCATAGATCTGACTTTGTTTTGAAAAGTAGTTTTCATATTTCCTTTTATTATGTTAATAAATAATTCATCATCTTATCAGATGTAGTATCTTTAAATATTTAATCATGACATTCCAATGTACAAGAAATCCAGATTAACTATTTAATTTTGTATTGATCCAAGGAATTTCAAGTAAGGTTTTAATTTCTTGTATTGTGCAGCTACTGACTTTTACAGGCACAAGACAATTGAGTCTATATTCAAGTACCTTTCGTTCAGTGAATGTGCGGGTTCTAGGGGAAATTCAATTTCAACATAAATGTAGGCTAAAAATTCTCTTGGCTGTATTGAAATTGGATTAGGGAGCCATGTTGTTTTTCACCTTAAAAATATTGGAAAAGAGATGGTAAAAGCCAACTAACTGTACTAATTTAGTTGAGAATACACTTTCCTACAATTAAGCACAAAAATTCTGATTTGATTTTATGTACAGTGAACTTTGGTTAAATGGGACACATCAGGACCAGTACATTTTGGCCCAATTAAATGGATGCTCCAATAAGCTGAAGTTCCATGGAAATTAATTAAAAACATATATAAAAGACAAACTACCTTTTAACTGAGTAGTAAATTACGTATTTAAATGAAATACAGAACAAATTAGAACACTAACAATATTACTACATTACTATAAAAGCTACAGTTCCTAATAGTTATCGAAGATGGATTCATCATTAAGTGCTGGAGGAACTCAGCAGGCCAGGCAGCATCTATGGAAAAGAGTAAACAATCAACGTTTCGGGCTGAAACCCTTCATCAGGACTGGGGAAAAAAAAGATGAAAAGTCAGGAAGCAATCCCTGCGGAACGTGGAGTGGGGTGGGGGTAGGGGGGAGATGTACTTCGTCATGGGATACCTGGACTATACCTCTTCCCACCGTCACTTGTAAAAAAAAAAATGCCACCCCCTTCTCTCAGTTCCTCCGTCTCTGTCACATCCGCTCTCAGTATGAGGCTTTTCATTCCAGAACTAATTAGATGTCCCCCTTCTTCAAAGAATGGGGCTTCCCTTCCTCCAGCATTGACACAGCCCTCACACGCATCTCTTCCATTTCATGCACGTCTACCCTCACTCCATCCTCCTGCCACAGGATTCCTCTTGTCCTCACTTATCACCCCATTAACATTTACAGCCAGCACATAATTCTTTGTGTAACTTCTGCCATCTCCAATGGGATCCCACCACCAAGCACATCTTTGCCTCCCCCCCACCTTCCACATTCCGCAAGGATCACTCCCTACACAACTCCCTTGTCCATGTGTCCCTTCCCACTGATCTCCCTCCTGTTACACTTACAAGGATAAGTAACAAATCCCACATCTGCCCCTACACCACCTCCCACACTACCATTCAAGGCCCTGAATAGCCCTTCCATGTGTGCGACACTTCACCTGTGAGTCTGCTGGGGTCACCTCCTGTATCCGGTATATCAGAGAGACCCAGTGTAGATTGAGAGACCACTTCATCTAGCATCTACACTCCACCCACCAGAAAAAGTGGGATCTCCCAGTGGCCACTTTAATTCCACTTCCCATTCTGAATGCGATGAGGCCACATTCAGATTGAAGGAGCAACACCTTGTATTCCATCAAGATAGCCTCCAACATGTTTTGAACTTCCAGTAGATGCACCCCCCCGCTTCACCATACCACATTCCTGTTTCCCTCTCTTTACCTGACCATCACCTCCCTCTGGTGCTCCTCCATCTTCCCTTTCTTCCATGGTCTTCTACCCTCTCCTCCTAGATTTCTCTTCTCCAGCCCTTTATCTCTTTCACCAATCAACTTTCCAGCTCTTTACTTCACCCCCTTCTCCTCCCGGTTTCACCTATCACCTACCACCTAGTACTTCTTCCTCTCTCCCCCCCATCTTCTGAATGATTTCTTATCTTCTATTTCCAGTCCTAATGAAGGGTCTCAGCCTGAAACGTCAACTAGTTACTTTCCCATAGATGTTACCTAGCCCTGCTGAGTTCCTCCAGCATTTTGTGTGTGGTCTGCACACAGTTCCTTACTGTGTGATTGGATTAGAGTGATGATCTTAATATGAAGCTATCAACTGCATCAGGCTTGTCAACATACAATTCATTCTAATTATATTATTGCAATTCTTCATCCGTGAAAGGAGGAACTCTTAAATTGTTGAAACTAATTTGATTAAGCATGGCCTATTGAGCATAATGCATAAACATTCTATCACAGAATTATTTTCTACAAGATCCCCTAAAAATCAACAAGTTATTTTCCTCCTATCGCTTGAAGGAAAAAAATAATCTGCAGTTTCTGCAGCTCTCAATTAGTGACAGTTATGAACACACTTTTCATAAAGTGAGCATCCCAAAGTTGTTGTTTTTGTTCTAAGGGTCTCTTAGCACATGCACACACTTTCATTAATTATGTATGTGTTCTTTGGGTTGGAGAGATGTTGCCAAAGTGAAGACAGGTCATATGTGTGAGGGACTAATGTCCACCCGTCCAAAAACAAGCAGCTCCGAGAACGGATAAGTAGACTGACATCATCCAGATGACCCCATTCACTCAATCCCTCCACTGTTGGCACACCAAAGCTGCAATGTCATCCGCAATGCATTTACACACTTGAGTTACTCCAGCAGTACATCCCCAACATTCAATCTTTACCAAAGAAGAAAAGGGCAGCAGACAGATAGTAATGCAGGTATTCTCCAAATCACACAGCAAACTAGCGTGGGTATAAACTGTTTCCCCTTCATCTCAGCAGCCTAACCATGGGACTCTTTACCTAGCAGTAACTTGAAGCAGCTCCACAGAAGGACTGTAGTTCAAGACAGGAACTTGCCATATCTTTCAAGGTCAATTACAGTGACAACAAATATAGGTTTTGCCAAAAATGGAATTAATACTGAAACTTGATCAAGCCCATTTACCAGTGAAATCACAAAGCATTTTCTGTAAATAAATCATGCACAGACAATGATAATATTTTCCTGAGACAAGGGAATCAGGCCACAGGAAACAAAAACATTATGGGTTGTACACGTCAACCATGATTTAACCCTGTGGCAAAATGGCCTTAATAAGTTCTTAATACATTTTCCTATCACGAATGGACCAGAAAAAGATGGAGAAGGGTACAACAGATGACTGGAAACCTCAAGAAACAATTATGAAGCAAGACAGTTATGAAACCAAATTAAAGATTTCCCTTGAGTAAATTTTCTAATCAAACAAATTATCCCTGATTCAACCATTTGTTTGTTTCACTTATTGTAAAAACATATCTCATCTTCACTTCTGTCTTTTCTCAAAGGAACATTTTAATTGGATTGTTTTAACCTCACTTCATAACTGTCCTTCAAAGTGTCAAGTCACTTGGTGCTCCCTTCTCCAAACCTTTTCTAATGCATCCATCTCCTTTCAAAGGCCAGCATAACAAAAATGTCACACCACATTTCCAGAATAATCCCTACTGTTTTCTATAATGTTATAATTATCTAATGGTATTACCCAATCTGGATTTATTTTATCAATCACTTTGTTATTAAAAGAGTAGACATGAATCATTATCTTGTTTCATACACGGAACAGTACAGCACTAGTTAGATCATTCAGCCCACAGTGTTATGCCAATTTTAATGCCAATTTATACTAACTGTCTTCCTCCTCTGTATCATTCCATTCCCTCCATATTTATATGTCAATCTAATATCTTCAAACTGCCTGCTTCCACTATGACCCCTGATCACCTATTCTGGGCACCTATCATTGTATGTAAAAATAAAACTAGCCTCTCACATTACTTTTCAACTTGCAACTGTAAACTTAAAAGCATGTCCTCTGGTGTTTGACATTTCCAACCTACAGAAAAGATTCTGACTGTTTACCCCATCTATGCCTCATAATTTTAACAACCTTTAGATCTCCTGTCAGTGTCTGGACTCATATAGCTTCCTCATATAGCATCCTCTTCATATAGCTTATATTCTCTAATCCAGACAGCCTCCACCTCTGCAACATCTCCACAGTCTCCATATTCTTCCTATTACAGGACTACCAGAACTGCATGCATATTCCCAGAACAGACTGACTAAAGTTTTATATACTGCAGCTATTTACTGTTTTATGCAGCTAAGTGCCTTTGCATCTATTTATATTAAAATTTATGAGACATGTCAACCCATCTATGTAATCTGCTTAGGTTTCTGTAAACACAGCAAACGATTTAAGGTAGAGCAGACAAATGTTGTGTCATGGGTAGATTTTTTTAAAAAAAACAGACATCGGTACAATGTCATCACACCCAAATATGATAAATTGGATACCACATTGGTTACACAAACTGAAGTTTCCATTTAACATCACCTCCATCTTTTGCTGCCAAGCCCAATGTCAATCTGCAGAGATTATTTAAAGCAATTACCTCGTGAATTTCCCTTTTCACCCTTGAAAGAACATTGTCAAACACTGTTTGAAAATCCAAAAGTAATTCTCTATTTCTATTACAAGCAATTGCAGTCGATTTGTATGACTCAAAATATTATGGGTTAATTAAGATAAATCTGCCCTTACGGTAACAGCTTATTTTTAAAAAAAATCTTAATAGCACCACATTGTAACAATTAAGTGTATGATGAACTGAAATACAAAACATGGATTCTTTAAATATCCCATGTAAAGTTAAACATTTAAGTGATCAAAAAATCACATCAGAATTTAATACAAAACTTGTGAAATATGTATCAGCTCTAAGACATCAAATTCTCACCTGATAAATATTTAGATCCTCCACTCTTAAAACAACACAACTAGATAATAGCTTTGTTCTTGACTGTGGACTAGCTGAAGATGAAACATTAGCAGGACTTGTTCCTTTTGACATCTGTTCTTTCCCTGTAGTAACAGGTTTATGTCTGAGTGTAGTCTCTACATACAGAACAAACAATTAACATACTGGCCAAAAATTCAGTTTCTGAAGTAATAGGTACTGTTCAATAAATTCAATTTTTGTTTCAAACACTTTCCAGACAGACTAGTCAAAGATTGTTCAATCAAGACACATGAAATAAAATGTTTGCCAAAAAAGACAACTCTTTTGGTTGAGATAAACTATCCAGGTGAACAATCTGCAAAGAGAAAGCTGTTGTTTTCAATGGTCCTGTTCAAAACCACCCATTTTAAGTTGAGCAAACCAAAGAAAAAGAAGGATATCAACTTCAAAATAAGCTTTGGTTGCAATTGATCATTCAAATTCTCTATGATGCAAAAAATATCTCAAGTCGGGGAATCAACAAGAGAAATAAATGGACAGTTCAGATCTGTTTTGAAATAACAAATATAGCCCAATATTTACTATTCTTTTTTAGACATTTTTCTTCACAAAAGCACATGCTTTTCTTTGTTTTAAAAAAAAAGGAAAATCCACTGTTGTGTCATTACAAGTATATCTAATAGCACATTTGAGCAATTAGCCTTTAATGGGCCACTGGACCACAAATTGGAACAACAATTCACACTATTGCTCTATAGCTCCAGAGATCGAGATCTGGGTTTGATCCTTATCTTGGGGGGCTTTCTGTGGCATATTTTTAGCCTTCGCGTGATTGTGGCACTACCACCCAGGTACTTTAGTTTTGTCCCCATTCTCCAAAACTGTGCTACAATATAGGTTAAATATCTACTATAAATTAACCCCGCATTGAGAGGAGAATTGGTGGGATAGGGAGAGGGGGGTGGCTAATGTTAATGCAAGAGAAGAAAATGAGTGCTTGATGGCCCATATAGATAAAATAGGGTAAAGGACTATGGCTCAAATACTCTCCTTAGAACTATAGCTTAAATAGTTAAGCATTCCTATATAAAGCAAACGCATTTCATCCTGCCATACCATGCACTGCAAATTACAAGTTGGGTGCAAATTTAGAGCACCATTCCACCCCTCCCCCCCACACATAGGTAATTGGAACTTCATTTCGTCAATCAAGAGTTTATAATCCCTTTCCCTTACAAACACAGAAAATTCAATTCTTACAATTAACCATGAAAGTAAACAGAGAATACTGACCTATTAATATGTGTGGAGGTGAATCATTTGGTGACGGTGGTTTGCTTTTACTATAATCCTTCACAGCTTGCTTCAGCATATCAACATTAGACTTGAATTCTTTCAGTAACTCCTTTGCCCAGTTTGATCTAGTTTTTGTAGACTCATTGTAGTGCATCCAGTGCTGACAGCTGTCCCCTGAAAATGTTAAAAATCAAAGTCATTCATGTTAGTAATCTCCAGTCATTTGATTGTGTTATTCCCTGCCTACACTCAATAAATGCAAACTCTAAAGGAGACAGCAATTACAACTTCTGAAAGGTCACCAGTATCCAACAGAATTTAAGTGCCTTTCCCATCCACTTCAAAAACTGTAACAGTAAAACTTTTGTCATCATTTCACACCATACTAAGTAACTTACAAATTCACCATCCCATGTGCTCCATAGCTGAATGTCCAACCCTGTGAACTTGAAAGCACAAAGGCCATCTCCTTCCATGCAATTGCTCCTAGGTGCGCCCGGGTCCCAGTGCAAGGAATGACTTAATGTTTGGACGATTTAAACGCTAGGCTAGATGGATTGAAAAGGCAGGGTATTAGGAAAAGAAGCGAGAGTTGGGGCATTTCTGCTCGCTGTTCCACAACGCTTACTCGGCTCTGAGCTGAACTGAGCCTGAGGCCTGCTCCTGGCTCTGTGACGTTTACTCAGCTGGCGATGAACTGAGCCTGAGGCCTGCTCCGGGCTCTGTGACATTTACTTGGCTCTGTGTTGAACTGAGCCTGAGGCTATGGCCAGCTCTGTGACATTTACTCGGCTCTGTGCTGAACTGAGTCCGAGGCTATGGCCAGCTCTGGGCTTTGTATCAATGGACTCACCTCTGTTCTGAATGCTATTTGCTTACTTTTATTCTTTCCAAGATTTGCATTTTTTGGGCTCTCTCTGCACATTGGGTGTTTGACAGGTCTTTTTTTTAATGGTTCTTTAGGGTTTCTTTGTTTTGTGGCTGCCTGTAAGGAGACGAATCTCCAAGTTGCATAATATATACACACTTTGATAATAAATGTACTTTGAAAAACAGTGGCAACCCATTTTCTTACAACTATATTTCTTCACAGAAATTTTTGCAAAGAACTTACAGCAAAAGCTTACCTCAGGCAGTGTTAAACAATCTGATGACTCCCTAAGAACCCAGACAACACAAAGATCCACTATAATTAGCTCATGTTAACAGATTCCTTATTTCTCCAGAAGAAAACACTTGTTGTAATTAACCACAAACACAAGTTGCTCTCTCATGCCTCAAGGGAATATGTCTATCTATACATGTACCTAGAAGTATCCTCAACAAAAAAAAAGCAGACCACCTCAATTACAATGAAAGTGTGACAGATCCAGCAACTGGCCAATGACCATAATGTGTGCTATGTCTCAGTGCTGTCAAGACAACCAAGGGCCCACACTGTTGTGAGCCAAAAACAATGGGGAACCCAAAGAGAGTAATCACCTTTTGGAAGGAGCATTTGAATGAACTCCAGCCAGGCTGACAGGAGCTTGAATAGACTACATTATCAACAGAGAAGCAGCAACATCTCCAAAGCCAATCAAGTTCTAAAACAGGGGTCGGCAACCTTTTTGCCTCTGTGGGCCAGATCACATATTAATGAGCGGACGTTGGGCCAGATAAATGGCATAAAAAACTTGAAATATGGGAATTATCCATTTAAATACATCTAGTTATGTTTGGCCTCAAATGAATGAACAACGCATGCTAGAAAATCAGTTGTGCTTAACCAAGGATGCCAATTAGTAATCAAAGAACTCAGTTTAGTTGCAATTTATTTAAATCAAGGCATCTTTGGATCTACTAAAAGGACACAAAGAATCTTTAAACATTAAACGTATGAACATGATGCATTGAATGGTGGTAAATTAAGTATAATAAAAAAAAAAGTAATTTTAATGCAAACAGTCGATAAATCAATGTGAAACTTGATGCAGTTTGTTGCTTGAAAGCTTCTCAATATTGAGTGTCAGACTTGTTGATGCCAAGAGCAAGACATTATCCGGATGGGCATCAGTCAATCTTGTTCTCAAATGTTTCTTGGCATGCTTCATTTTTCAAAAATAATTGCTCACACAGATAAGTGCTGCCAAACAGTGATGCCATCTTTTTTGCATGGTCCACTAAGTTAGGATACTTCCCACTTGGATGAATATATTTTCTATGGAAGTCAAGCACTGACATATCTTCACAATGAAATTTCCATCTCAATATGTCGTCACACTGCATCTCAATCAATTCCATTTGAAAAATTTCTGATGCATTGTCCACTTCCACATCAAATGGAGTAGCAAACAGCTTGAACTCATTTGCATGCAAGCGAAAATCAGCAAAACCAGATGAAAACTCTTTCCTCAATTCTTGGACCATCTTCACAAAAATGCCTGGATCTTGTGCTTTACTTTTTTGAAAAGTGGGAAAATGTGCACAATTTTCTTCTTGAAGCTGGTACTCCCACAATTGTAGCTTTCTTTCAAAGGCCACAATATGATCATACATCTCATGTATCAGCTGATCTTTTTCCTTGAAGTTGTAAATTCCAGTTATTTAAATGAGATGTAATGTCCACAAGAAATGCCAAGGTTGCAAGCCAATCAGGATCACGAAAATGTGAAGCATCCTCATTTTTGCTTTCAAGAAATATTGTCACCTCTTCATGCAATGCAAATACTCTCTCCAGCATTGACTTTCAGCTAAGCCAGCGTATATTGCAGAAATAAGCCAGGTCCCCATATTCTGCCTCCATATCCAACAAAAACTGCTGAAACTGGTGATGATTCAATCCACAAGATAGGATCAGATTCACTGCCTTCACAACAATGTCCATAACATCCTTTAATTTCAAAGACTGGGCACATAATGCGTCTTGATGGATAATGCAATGAATTTTAACCAGTTTCTGTGCAATTCCAAGGTTTTCTGTTTGTCCTTGCAGCAATGCGATGGTACCTTTTTTCTGTCCCACCATTGCTGGTGCCCCATCAGTTGTGATGCCAATTAGCTTTGACACATTAAGTTTCATTTCTGACATATTTTCAACAAAGCTTCAAAAATGTCTGCTCCAGTAACCATGTCCTTCATAGGAATTAATTGAATAAACTCTTCAAAACTTTGAAAAGTTGAGGTCACTCCTCGCACAAACACCGCAAGTTGAGCAGTGTCTCTCAAGTCTGTGCTCTCATCAAGCGCAATTGAAAAAAATGGCAATTCATTGGAGGCATCCCTTAAACAACTTTTAACATCTGCTGACATTTCTTCAACTCGCCGTGTGATCATTCTTGCTGACAGGCTTATAGATGCAAATAAAGATTTCTTTTCAGGACAAACAATATCCACCACTACCAGTAAACATTCTTTGACAAACTCTCCATCTGTAAAAGGCTTCATCTTTTCTGCAATACGTTTTGAGAATTTGTAGCTGGGTTGGGTATTTCCTACATTTTCACTGCTTTTCTTGGCAAAAAATAACGTTTGTTTTCCAAAACTAGCCTTCATTTGCTCAACTTCATCTTTCCTTGCTTGTCCGGTAAACTTGTTAAAATTTCCACTATGACAGGTCTTGTAATGTCGGCACTCAGTGTCTACCTTCCTGTGTTTTGCATTCATTGCCATTGGAATTTTTTTCTCGATTTTATTTTAAAACGTGAGTTATTCAACAAGTATCGTAGCACATGTAAATATCTGGATATTTAGTGTGGATTTCTTGTTAAAGCACAGTGACATTGTTTCTGTTTACAAATTTGAACGATCCCATCTGAAAACCTGCGCGTGCTCGGAGAGTATCTAATACATATTAATAAGGTAGTCTGCCTTCCCGTCATTCGTATATACCAGTGTTTGGTTTGGAACAAAATGGAACCTGGGGCCAGTGTAACAAGATGCCATGCATGTCCATCAGTGTGGTCGCGTGAAACACTCAGAATAAGGAAAAATCGCTCATGGGCCGGATATGCATAGTATCCCAATATTTGGCCGCAGGCCAGTCAAGATACCTTCACGGGCTGGATCTGGCCTGTAGGTTGCCTAACCCTGTTCTAAAACATAGTGAATAGGCACAAATTTTTAATCATATTTCCCATGCAAAGCAGCTGAGAAATGACTCAATTGAGACTATTCAAGAAAAGAGACAAACAAAATTATGGTAATTAGAGGCATTTTCCTGCTGTCTGACATAAGTAATTATTACCACCCTCTACAAATGTCTCCTTCCAATTGAAGAGTTGCTCCCACAACATGCAGGGTGGATTTTAGCTAATCAGCAGCTCAATGGAGATCATCTTCACCACTGCACCATGGAATACTCCAAGAAAAGTGCTCGAAGCAGCATCAACCAATACCAATAGGGTTTTGTGTAATTTTATTCTTTCAATCAGTTGACTAAAAGACTGCAGAAAACCTTTAATCCAATATGGTTGCACTCAGAAACTTTATTAATTGTATGTAAGTCACGATTCCCACCCAAGGATTGATTACAAAACCTATCTCAGTCCACAACGTGGACAATCATAACTATGTCAATGCTCCTGTGATTACAACAATTATTCTTGTTGCAATATTACATCTAGTCTCCAAAAAGATTCCCATGAGGTTGGAGCTGTTCCACAAGACAAAAGCAACACTCTATCAAAGACATCACTGATTTCAAAAACATGTTTACCATCAAAGGAAACAACATTCCTCTAGACCAAGGTGCATAACATAGTATATATAACTCACACACAACACATTTTTAAAAATTACTGCGATAAAATTAATGAATAATAAGGTACATTGTGACACAAGTTTAAAAGTATACAGTACAACGCTTCTGGTGCTTCATGAGTGTAAAACCTGGGTGGAGGCAAGGAATTCAGTAGTCCTACAGCGAGTTTTCCATCTCAACAATTCTTGTTCTAATGCTATGGTATCTCCTGCCTGATGCTAGGTGGTCAAAGGGATTGGTGGATGGATGGGAGAGAATATTGACAATGCTAAGGGCCCTCCTTGCACAGTATTCCTGATAAACATCTCCGATGGATGGAAAAGAGACCCCAATGATTCTCTCAGCAGTTCTTGCAATCCTTTGAAGGGACTTGCAGTCAGATGCCTTGCAATTCCAGTATCAGACAGTGATGCAACTCGTCAGGAGTCTCATGATGATGCCCTGTAAAAACTGGTTAGAATGGGGGGCGGGGGGCCCGGTGACGTCATCATCGAGAATGGCAGCTTAAGTCACTAGCTTCTCCTGAAAAACGCATATTAAGCCCCGTTATCCCATCAAATATAATATTTTTCAAAAAATATTTGAACTGAAAAGAGGGACAAGAATGGGGAAAAAGAACGGAAATTAAAAAAGCGACACTGCGGAGCCTGCGTCCGAGAGCAGTGCAGCGAGCGGCTCTCCGACCCGACTGCATGCTAGTGAGGCGGCTGCTGGGCCTCGTTCAGACGAAGCGGCGAATATCTTCGAAATCCTGAAAGAAATAATGGAGGTCCAGAAAGAAATAAAGCAGCAGCTCCATGATATTAAATCAGAGCTCGCCAGCGTCAATCAAAAAATAGCGGTGGCAGAGACTCGAATTGAGAAGGTGGAAGATCGCATTCAAAACGTGGAACGGACACTGAGTAAGACAATAAAAATATTACATCACCAAGAAGGTAAACTGCTTGACCTGGAGGGAAGATCACGGTGGAAAAATATCAGAATCTACAACGTTCCCGAAGGAGCGGAGGGCTCGTCTATGACGGAGTTTGTCAGAAAGATACTGTGGGACGTGCTGGATATTCCCTTGGCTATGAAGCTGGAAGTTGAAAGAGCCCACCGCGTGCTCGTCCCAAAACCTACCCAGGAAAGAAAGCCACGCTCAATAATAATTAAAGTCCTTCGATACAGCACCATGGCGGAGATTATACGAAGGGCCTGGGGTAAGAAGAGAGTGCTTTTCGACGATAAATTAATATGTTTCGACCAAGATTACCCCCACCCCCACCCCCACCCCCGCGGTCCTGCAGAAACGCAAAGAATACTCTATAGTCAAGCGAGTACTAAAGCAAAAAAAGATTAAATTTCAAACTCCGTACCCTGCTAAACTTCGAGTGTTTTATGACAACGGGACGCAGTTGTACCAGACAGTGGAAGAGGCAACTACAGACATGAAGGCTAGAGGGTTGCCTGTCAGCGTGACCAAAATGAAGGAAAGCCTGACTGAGGAATTATCCCGCTCCGCTTGGGAAATAGTGCGAGAATTGAGAAGGCAGGAGACGGGAGGAGGCCGAGATAAATATATCAGGAAGAGACCGGGAGTTTCCTAAAGACAGTCCTCACCCACTTCAGAAGAGCCATAAGGTTTGGCTAACTTTAAATATGTGGAGAAGCAAAACAGAAGCATCTCAAGAAATACATATTATAATGTGCCTTTTATATTACTTAGTTGTTATTCTTTATTCTTTATTCCCCCACCAAAATGAAAATATATATATGTAATGTATGTGTGTGCATATGTGTATATATAGGAGTACACCGGGAAATCTTTTCTGTGTAATGGATTTGTTCACTGACTTTTATGAATACTGCAATGGGGGCCCTCAACTCACAAGTAGGAGGGGTTATCCCCCACAGCTAGACATTTCCTCTAGCTCAACACAGGGTCATCTACTAGAGACCTCAGCCTTGGAATCACACGTTTGTTGCCATTTTTGTTATTATTTGCGTTTCTTGGTTCTATTTGTTCAGGGAGTAGATCGATTAAGTTTTATTCTAATTTCAATGATACACTGACAGATAAATACAGATGGCTAAGGACAAGGTAAAATTCATTTCTTTTAATGTCAATGGGCTATTAAATCTAATCAAATGTAAGAGAATTTTATCCAATTTGGAACAATTTGATTCATACTGGGAAAAATGGTTTAACTACATAATGCCTCATAGGCCTGATTTTATTCTCACAAATCAATGAATCTGTTGTTAAAAAAAAATCACTCCCTACTTGTACATAGTTCTTTCCTTTTGCTTGTTTTTTCTTTCCACTCTTTTCTGTAAGTGTGTACCTCAGATAAATACTTTGTGGAGATTTGTGATATATATGATTATATGATATATATGTACAATGTCTGAAATACATCTTATGGAAATGTTTGTTCGATGATGAACTTCAATAAAAAAATTACAAAAAAAAGAATGGGGGGCGGGGCAGGGGAGAGCCTCACTCACCTCAGTCTCCTCAGGAAGTGGAGATGTTGCTGTGCTTTCTTGACCAAAGAGTGGTGTTTAGGGGCCAGGTATGATCATCCATTACGTGCACTCCCAGAAACTTGGTGCTCCTAACTCTCCCCACAGAGCAGCCGTGTATGTAGAGTGAGGAGTGGTCAGTCTGCACCTTCCTAAAGTCCACAATCATCTCTCTGGTCTCATCCACACTGTGTCTCAAGTTGTTCAGACCATTATACCAGTTGCTCAACTTCCTCTCTGTACACCATTTTGTTGTCATTGCTGAGGCCAACCACTTGTGTCATCAGTGAACTTGATGATTTGGTTTGAACTGCAGTGCAGTCATGCATAAGCAGTGTGAACTGCAATAGGCTGGGTGCGCAGCCCTGGGGAGCAACAGTGTTCAACGTGATGGAGTTAGGGATATTCTGCCAACAAGGAGATACAGAAACACCTCTGCATGGACATCCAGATTGAAAAGCAGCTTTTTCTCCCTGCACTGTCATGCAACTGAACAATGCCCTATTTTAGAGTTGTCTGTTTTTAATTCAGGTGTAAGTTAGATAAATAACTCAGGTGTTATTTTAAATTTAGTTATTGTGTTTTTAGTAACTGAACTGCCATTATGCTGTTTTGCACTGAATGGATTAGCATTGCAATTTCCTTGTCCTCAGCAATGGCATTACAGCTCCAACTAACTAAAACATAGGTCATGTCACAAGCTAGCAATGGCAGGCATTGATGATGAAATTCACCACATCGTCAGTGCACTTTCACAACCTTTAATCATCTCAGGAAGTGTCATGATCAACGCCTCAAAGCTGGCTCAAAACAGAGCTCTTCTCTCCTGAATGACATAGAATACCGACAACAAGCACCTCAAAACACTGCAGAGATACATTAAACCCATCTCCCGAAAATACTCAGAATCAATTTACAGGACGGAAATGCTACCCCTGTATAACATGACCAATACTGAGGCTCGGGTCACAGTCTACCAACTCTGATGTGCAGGCCATATTATACAGACACCTAAAACCAGAGGAGTCCCAAAATGAGCACTTGGAATGATTAAGTTGCTTTAGAAGTGGTGGTGTGTGGCCTCCGTCGGTCATGGTCGACCATGGGTACTGTGCCTCTGGTAGTCACTGGTTTGTTGAGCAATGTCGACTGTAGCTATTGAGGCCTATCCTGGAACGGTAGCTCTGCCACAGTTGCTGCACATGTAGGGCGTCATGGAATTGTTATCCGCTGTGCTCTCCATTTAGCTCCTCTCCGCTCCTCAAACTGACTTCGCCTTTCTCTTGGTGTTGTTGAAGAGTACCTCGCCATTTGTTGCCGTCATCTGCTGTATCCTCCCAGCACTCTGTGTTGATTTTTAAGGCTTTCCTGTCATGCTTGCAGAGGTCCTTGAAGGGAAGCTGGGGTCTACCAATATTCCTCTTGCCTGTTGCTAGTTCTCCGTAGAGAATGTCCTTTGGCAGTTTACCATCCTTCATACGACAGATGTGGCCCAGCCAGCACAGTCTGCGTTGTCTTAAAAGTGTGAACATTGTGGGAAGTCCAGTGCAGGAGAGAACCTCAGTGTTTGGGACTTTGTCTCTCCAGATGATGCCGAGGATGCAGCAAAGGCTGCTCAGGTGAAAACTATTGAGTTTGCTCTCCTGTTTGGAGTAGATGGTCCAAGTCTCGCTACCATACAGGAGGGTGCTGATAACACATGCATTGTACAAGGCAGTCTTGGTCTTTGTAGCAAGTTTCAGGTTCTTCCAGACCTATGAGGACAGTCAAGCAAGGATCGATGTTGCTTTGCCGATATGCCTTTTGATTTCAGCATCGAGGGAGAGAGTGTCGCTAATGGTCGACCCCAAGTATGTGAACTCATGGACCACTTCTAGATCGTAACTGTCGATGGTAATGACTGGTGTCTCCACTACTTTCTGGGCAAAGACATTTGTTTTCTTTAGGCTGATGGTAAGCCGAAAGTCCTTGCATGCCTTAAAGAAGTGGTCCATGAGAATTTGTAGTTGCTGTTTGGTGTGCGAGGTTATAGCACTGTCATCGGCAAAGGGCATGTCACGTATTAAGATCTTTCGCATCTTTAATCTTGCTCTCAGGTGCGCAGAGTTGAACAGAAACCCATCAGAACTGGTGTGCATGTAGATGCCTTCTGTCAATGTACCAAACATAGCACAGAGAAGAAGATGCCAAATAGTATTGGGGCCAACACACATCCTTGTTTGACTCCACTACGAATCGCAAAGGGTTCTAATGAGCTGCCATTGTACCTAACAGTAGCCCTCATGTCATCATGAAATGACTTGATGATACTTTGAAGTTTTGGGGGACAGCCGATCTTGAGGAGAACCTGAAAGAGCTGACAAGGTCAAATGCCTTGGTTAAGTCGATGAAAGCAACATAGAGAGGTTTCTGTTGTTCCCTGCACTTGTCCTGGAGTTTACGGAGTGAGAAAATCATGTCGACAGTTGACCTCCTTGCGCGAAAACCACATTAGGACTCAGGGTATACTTGTTCTGCCAGAGTTTGTAGACATGCCGGAGCTACACAAGCAGAGACTTTGCCAACAATACTCAGGAGGGAGATACCCCTGTAGTTGTTGCAGTCACTCCTATCACCCCTGTTCTTGTACAAAGTGACAATTTTGGAGTCGTGCATATCCTGTGGAATGGCTTCTTCCTTCCAGCACTGATGGAGGACCCTATGTAAAGGTTGGAGGAGTGAGCTCTTGCAATGTTTGATCAGTTCTGGAGGAATCCCATCTTTGGCAGCAGCTTTCCCTGGGGCCAGACTGTCAATTGCCTTGCTGAGGTCCTCAATGGTTAGTACAGAGTCAAGTTCATCCATGACTGGTAGACAATCGATGGCATAAATGGCTGAGCTAACAATAATATTTTCCCTCGAGTAGAGCTCAGAGGCGTCTTCCACCCAGCGTTCCATCTGCTTACTTTTATCAGCGATTATTTCATCACTGGATGACTTCAAGGGTGCTGTCTTGCTCTGTGATGGGCCAAGGGCCTTCTTGATACCATCATACATCAATCTGACGTTGCCTGTTACAGCTGCTGTCTGAATGTCCCTGCTGAGCTGGAGCCAGTACTCATTTGTACACTGCCTTGCAGTCTACTGCACTTTGCTTCTAGCACCTCAAAGAGCCTGGAGTATTTGGTCAGATGGTGAGCGTTTGTACTCTGTGAGAGTTGCACACTTGGCTTCGATGACAGGAGCCATGATGTTGAACTTTGTCTCAAACCAGTCACTGCTCTTTGTGGTCTTTCTTCCAAAGTTAAGAGAGCGCTGATTTGTGGATGGTGTCGCGAAGGTATGACCATTGTTCTGTTGCAGTATCTCCTTGTGAGGAGGTAGTCATAGTACCCTGTACTGACTTGGCAAACAGGTCAACCTTTTCTGACTGTTTCATCTCTGTTGTGTTGATGTGAGGTTTTCCAGTCTTTGGAGTGGTGGATTTTCTTTGGACGTAGTTTGATCTTGCAGCATACTAAAGCATGATCCGTAGGCAGTCTGCACTGTGGTATGAGCGGGTGATTAGTAAAGAGTTGATGAAAGAGCACCTAGTGATGATCACATCTAGTTGTTGCCAGTGTTTAGACTGTGGATGTCGCCATGAGACCTTGTACTGTGACTTCATCTGAAAGTAGGAGTTAGTTACACACATGCTGTGATAGGAGCAGAACTCCAGGAGACGTTGTCCACTGTCATTTATTTTGCCAATTCCAAAGTGACCAAGACAAGATGGCCAGGAATCGTTATCAGCTCCCACTCTGGCGTTGAAGTCACCAAGGAGTAGGAGGTGCTCATCACTGGGAATACGTCCCACTGCATGGACAACAGACGTATCTCCTTATCAATTTTGCCCTGGCTTGCGCCCTGGAGAGGCCACTCCAGCTTCGCTTTATAGTGCCAGACAAACATGGGAAGCAGCAGTTACCGGTTATAAGTCATAATGCTTAATTGGCATAGAGCATGGCGCCAGGGGTTGCTTCCAACGGTGGGAGAGACCATCGCGTTTCACTGGACAGTTACCAGCCACCTCAAGCTGGACAGACCCCAGCCAATAAGGTGCTGTCCCATCAGTCTTCCTAATTGGGTGCATGGGGATAATGGATTATTCCATGAAGAGCTGACTGTAACTACTGCACCAGACAAGAAAGAAAACAAATCAAATAAGACAACTCCCCTCAAGTTGGGATGTTGAAATGTCTGCACAATGATGACTGGACTTGTCCAAAACCTCAAGGATATCGAAGATGCATGAAAAGCAGCTGTCATTAACAACGAGCTTCTAAGGCTCAAGGCAGATATAGCTGCCCTACACGAAACACGTTTGGCGGATTCAGGTACACTGAAGGAAAGGGACTACACATTTTTCTGGCAGGGAAAGAACCAAGACGAGCCCCGTGAGCATGGAGTGGGTTTTGCTGTTAGGAATTCCTTGCTGCAAATGGTGGAGCCACCAGAAAATGGAGCAGAATAACTTATGACTCTCTGCCTACACACCAGTCATGGCCCAGTATCTCTCGTCAGTGTGTATGCCCCTACCTTGAACTCCACCTCTGAGGCAAAAGACATGTTCAACGACAAATTAGAAGTGGTACAGAGAACCATATTTCTTCATTGAAAGCAGGTGGAGTGTTGGAAATTCATTCATAATTGCAAGGGACTCAAGATAACCCCACTAGGTCCAAAACTAAATCAAGTCCAAATAAATTCAAATCCCTTTCAACTTTCCTGAATTCCATGAAGCTGGAACTTTGTTTTTGAAATTCCCCAGACCCAAGGTTATAGATACTTCCAGCCTCTTCTTCACTCCACATTTCTTCCATGACAATATTTGCTGTAAAACTACCCACCATTTATATGCCAAGCTTTGAAATTTATTCCCTGAACCTCCCTTCCCATCTGCCATAACAACACTACTTAAAACCCACCAGACTGACCAAACAACTGATCATTCCATCTCATATTTATTTCTTGTTAATTTGTGCCTGCCACACATTCTGGAACATTACTACGTAAAAATGCAAGGCATTTTTGTTTGAAAATCCAGTGTTAAACAATTACATGTTTAAGAAAAAAAATGGCCAAGCATGTTTGAAATTAAATCCCTTTTTGTTTAGTTTTAAAAATAGTATGAGAGTTCGCAAAGGGAGGCTTAGAGTGTTTTGAAAATCAAAGAGTAGAGACAGCTCATATTTAACAAACAGTGGTGAAGCATATGGATTTGCAAAGAAAGGGTATAGAGCAGAAGTTTTAAAGAATCATCTCCACAGCAACTAGGTCTTCCCAACTCTTGGTTTACAGTGCAACAGGTTATGGCTCTTCAAGAAATCATTTGGGCAACTTTTAAGATACAGGTATAAAAAAGTTGAAAAGTAGTAGTGTGGTGACGACATTGTAGAATTTGCAAATTCATACTTCAGATGTTTAATTGCATCTTTACAGTCATACCTGCTCTATGATAGGGATAGTAATCCACTGTAATTTGTGTAAAAGAGAGTTGCATGGCTCCACCTGTGATCTCTCTCGGAAAACCTGCCAACAGATGGTGAAAATTAATAAAGCAAAAGTTAGAATTGGAATTTATGTTTTCCTTGCACATAAGAAAATGGTTCCATTAACTCTCCACACTTACAATTTAACACTTTCAAATAAAGTGTGAATTAGTCTGCATGCAAAATGCATCTACTCAGTGAAACCAATTGAAAGTAACAGCCATTGACAGTCTGTGACAAAAGTCAGCAACAGTAGCAGAAACTGATAAAATTCATTATCGATTAATTGAAGGTAATGTTCAAACTGAAAGAAAAGATGCTTAGCAGATACCGTCACTGGTGTCAGACCAAGGATATATTTTAAAGTGACTAAGTGGTATCAACTTTTATATTTAAAAAAATAGGCCTAGAAATGACGGAGTAGCAATCAACAAATAAATTACTGAAACGCACCTTGACCAACCATGGCCTTTTCAAGCACATGGAGTTTTCTGTCAGTTTTGAATCAAAGTAGGAAAAAAAATTCTTGGAACCTTGGAAGAATGTGACCAAGAATCAATCTTATAAACATAATATCAAGACTCAACACAGGCACTACTAAACACCATTTTAAGCTAACCTTTCATAGAGTAAAATGTCCACTTCAGACCATTATGGCATTCTAATGATTTGGCATTTCATGCACCAGGTAACATTTCCCATGAATTTGCTGACTTCTGTATTCACTCATATTCCCTTGGTCCATGGTTCCTACTTTCTAGTTATCCTCACTGCCCCCTCCTTTGCACAATTGACTATGGCCTGGGTTCTTGCAGTCCTCCACCCATCTGAAGACCCGCCAGTTCTTTGGTGTTCCCCTCACCTTCCCATCAAGAATCACCAGGCCTTTGGTTTCTGTGCTCCATAAAACTCACCAGGCTCTGATTCACATGCTCCCCAAAAATAAGCGAGTTCACTGCAGAACTTACTATTCGTGTGTAATTTCATGAAAAAACATAAGGGGAAAAAATAACACCCAGAAGTCTGGAAAATCCATCAGTCTGACATCAGTGCCGCAAAGGTGCCAAATTAAATTATGTACTCTAATACAGGGGTTCCCAAGCTGAGGTCCATGGTACATGGCATAAAAAAGGTTGGGAACCTGTTCTAATAGAACAAAGAATACAACTCCAGCACTCCACTCAATATGATTATGCAGAACTAATGTAATACATTTTAAAATGAAAACACAGAATTAAACAAAAAACATTCCAGTTCTCAAGCTAATAATTTCAACTCTAGCTCAAAAAGACAGTAAAACAGTGTACCTCTTTCCTTCACATGAATGTCATCACAAATGTGCAAATCCAAATGAGAAATAATTAAATGATAAGATGTTTCCTTTACATCAAAAGCATTGAAAAGTTTGGCAATAGCATCATTCTGATCAGCTGTTGCTGCAGCTTGCTGTGTTCGAACCTGCTGGGAAACAGGAACTGGAGTTGCACTCTGCAAGAACAATGTATAAATGTACGTCAATTCCATTAATGTAAAATTTAAGTGAACTTTAACTTTAATTTTTAAGTGAATTAAAGGTTTTTCATAAAAAGGTCATCAACCTGAAATGTTTATGCTGTTATATCCAACATTTTAATATTTTAATCATCTAGCACTCTGCCACCAGACAATCTAAATCTGTAAATAAATGAACCTGCTTTCTCTATTCACTATTATGACAGTGTTCATGTTTCCAAATCAATTATTTTCAAGACTTACAATCAACCTTTGCACTTTTTCCTCCAGATTCATTACTCTAAACTAGTTTCTTCAATATTTTCTGAGAACCAGAGCTGAACTTTAAACCTCACTTTTAACCCATAATTCATACAATTTCTGTAGTATTAGACATTACCATTCCCCTTCAACATCTGGTGACCAAATCTCATGTACATTTTACACTGAACTTTACATTCAACTTACTCAAATTCTTTTGGTTGATTTTCATTTTCCTAAACTGATATCAGCAGAACCCTCAAAAATATCCAGCACCAATTCTTTGCTACATACTCTGCCTCTCACCAATAAATCCTATTCAAAATCTTCATCTACATCTTACAAGACTTCCGAAACCAAAATCATTCAACTTTACAACTGCTACGCCCCAGTTCGTTAATTTATGAATTTTGGTTTATTCCCATTACAGGTTGAATAACCCACATCCTAAATGCTTAGGACTGGGAGTGTTTGCATTTTGGAATATATAATGAGATAGCTAGGGATTGCTGTAATTTCTGACTCTCAGTTTATGTGTTACCACTAAGCAGTCTTGTCTTACACTTGTTCATCACACATATGTACTTAACAATGAAAATTATTACATACCATTAACATAATGAAAACATAATGTATGCGGGGAGACAGAAGCAGCACAGCAGTATTTAGAGAATATTTGAATCAGTTGTTGAACAACAACAAACAATGGTTTATGGAGTGTTTTTCAAAACTTTTGTTCATTACACATGTGAGGCTACTCCTCAGAACTGTGGGTGGTGCACAGGGACCTGCACATTGCCTGGGAGCCTTTCCAGTGCCTTGTGGAATTTTCCAATTGTGATATCATGTCAGCAGCACTCAAAGGTCTTTGGATTTCAGAGGTTTTCAGATTTTGTATTTTCAGAACTCAATTTGTACAACTTCTACCAGCTGCCTCAGCCCCACTTAAACTTGCTCTTCACCTTTGTGTTTTCAGTCTATTAATAAGCCTTTAGCCACCCCTATTATAAAATGCAAAGCAATCAATGATCATTAAAATGTTATATTTTTATTTGCATCCTGTCCCAATAGTATTGTGCAATTCCTAAAGTAGGAAAATCTAATTTCCAAGTATTGTTGATAATCTGAGACGAGAGCTGGCTTTTGTGGTCTATCACTGAATCACTATTCAGAAATTCAGTCATCAAATTTAAACCAAATGAAATGCAATATAATCACACCATGTTTTTCAGAGAGAAAAAAAGGATTTTTATGTACAAATAGATTGCAGAAAAACACATTCCAACAGCTCTGATGCAAAATTCATTTTGTATCTGAATAAACCAAATGTTCAGACACCAAGCACTGTTAGTACAGACATCAAAGATTACAGGAGAAAGCAAATGAAGGGGGTTGAGATGGAAGATAAATCAACCATAATCAAATGTTGGAGTGACTTGATGGGCTGAATAACTTAATACTGCTCCTATGTTTTATGGTCTTATTTAACCTGGGGAAGAGTTCAGAGTTTACTCTGCCCTCCTTTGTTACGTAGACTTACAACACAGTTTAAGAAATTTGGTTAAATGGGGGAGAAGTTGAAGTCTCTGGTGTGTACACAAAAGCCCAGAGCTTTTCTCAGCTTTTTAACAATCCCCAGACACCTGCAAGCACCTGGTCTAGGAAATCTGACCACTGCAAATTTGGTGGGCCTCTTAACCGAGTAGGAAGAAATGGCAGTAGAGGGGATAAAAATTACATTGTTTTTCTATTTTGTGGTGGTTTAAATGTATTTGATTAATTTAAACGTGCTCTAACAGTACAATTTTAAATTTATAATATTTTTCCCTAGTTTGCATATAATTGAATGTCAAAGACTTCAATCTAAATGACAACCTGGATTATGGATAAACCGGGGGGGGGGGGGGGGGGGGGTAAACATTGTTGGCTATCAAGTAATCCAGGAGGCAAGGTCCACAATTTATTGGGCCTCAGCACCCCATTGCAGACAACTGTGCTCAGTAATTTGGGGAAAGTTGCAACCCTCAGTGGAAAGCAGATCCATGTACTCTGGGAGATTCAAACTTCAAAATATAACAGGTTGCAGCTTTTCCTATGTTTTCTAGTGTGTATGAAACAATGCTGTTTTTTTCTTTTACAACAACTAGCTGGTTAAATTCTTAACTGACTGTAGAAAACAACTATCAAAACCAAAATGAAGTTAATACCTTACTTACAAGATGTTTAGTCATCAAATAGCAGCACTATTTGTGGTTAGTTCATTCTAATCCACATAAACCTCCCTCAAAGAACTGTCACTTTCACATTTACTAACAACCAAATGCAAGGAAAACAGGTTTTATACTTTCAAGTGAAAGACAAAAATATTTTGAATAGTAACTTAAGGTCAGAGATCCTTTTTCAAAGCTCACAACATGCAATTAGTTCATTTTTGCTCTCTCAGCTTTGATTAGCATTTAAAAAATCTGCTATTTCACTGCACTCAGGGTATGAGTAATACTATAAATAATTAAATCAATTGTCAATTGATATTTAAAATTCAGTAACTTCTAATTAGCATTTGGAATGCTGTTACAATGTTTTCATTCCTTAAAGGTCAATAATATATAATTTACAAATTACAAAGCCCCTTTTGAGCTGAAATAGATGAGCTAATAGTTTCGCTTTTACATTTGTGAATGCATTACTCACAACCCATATCAATTGAAGTGCAATCATTTCCACCTCTATTTGTTCTAAAATAATACTTCATATGGAATAAATTGAAAACAACAACCTGGGTTGGTGCAGAAGCCATACTCTTCCTTTGCTGTGCAGATTTTTCTATGACTTCACTCAGAGATTTTGAATACTGTGCCATTGCCTTCAACTGGGAATCCGTCAAAACCCACAATAAATCATCCAATATAAGCACCAGCTTTGATGCCACTACATTACAATCTTTTAACTGTTGAAACAAGAACAACGAAGAAAAAGATCTCAAATCCTGTCCAATACCCAAAACACAGGCTGAAGATAAAACAAGAGTTCCACCAAAATGATTTGTAACAAAATATTTCCCCAGCATTAACAATGATCTTCATACAATCAGGATGTCTTCAAACTAACAAGATGCAGTAAAACTCTGATAATCTGACATGCTCAGATCTTGGTGGTGCTTGAATGATAGATTTTTCGGAGCTACAAGATGTTATCAAGTCTGATATACTGAAGTAACTGTTTTAAAGATGATAGAATGTAATATAACACAATTTTCAGTAAATCCAATTAGTTTAAAATGAGCATGGGAACTTCACCCAGTCAGCTAAATGCAGAATTATCAGAATTTCTAAATAGTCAGATAGTGGTTTATCAGAGTTTTATCAACATCATAAGACAAGATACAAGTTTAATGTTGGGAGCAGAAGTGAAAAATTGGAGGGGGGGGGGAGAGTGGAAATTAAGCATAAATAGTACAGTACCAGTTATGGAATGTTTGGTAATTCAGTCAAATACTAATACTCATTATTTTAATCTTTCTGTCCATCATGGCACACAAACATTTTCTATGACTGAAATTACAAACAGCCCCAGCTACAAATATTTGGTACTAATACTCGTCTACAATCTAAATAACTAGAAAAATGTCTAGTACACTAATCTCCCACAATAATACTCATCATTATCATCATAATGCACCATGTCATATGATGCGAGTGATCACAGTCTCAATAACCACAATTGTTCTTGACAAATTTTTCTGCAGAAGTGGTTTGCCATTGTCTTCTTCTGGGCAGTGTCTTTACAAGACGAGTGACCCCAGCAATTATCAATGGTCTTCAGAGATTGTTTGCCTGGTGCCAGTAGTCGCATAATGAGGACATGTAATATGCACCCGCTTTTCATACGACCATCCACCACCTGCTCCCATAGCCCTCATCAGTTGGGGAGGGGGGAAGGGAGGGTGCTAAGCAGGTGGCACACCTTGTCCAAGGATGACCTGCAGGCTAGTGGAGAGAATGAGTATCTTACACCTCCTTTGGTAGTGACATATCCCCACCCTGCTACCCTACAAGAATACTACTATTCTTAGCTAATGGATTAGAAATGCAATGCATTTGCATCATGTTGTTGGTAATCTGTCTGACTAATAATTATTTTCCTTATGTGGTCTATTCAGCAAGAAAATAAATTGGTAACTTTATAGGCACCCAAGGTTTTATTGAAAAAGTGGTAGAACATTGTGGCCATATATGTCCAGACTACTCACACATCTGAGAAAAGTTCTCTATGTTGGTCCCTATGAATCAATAGCTGCACTTTTACACTGTATCCACGACAATACACAACTGCTGCAAGTTCTAAACTGCAAGCATACACTATTGCAGTGAATTTTCTGCTGAAGAAATTACTCTCTATTTCTTACCCTTCGCTTCAAACTGACTTTCAGCTTGGACTGGTTTGTGATAAGCCTCACTGGTGCACTTAATATATCGTGTTCCTCATTCTGGATTGCATCTGCCTCTATTCGGATCATCTGCCAGGTGATCTCCTTGAATGTCAAAACCTGAGTACATAAAAAGCAAGTCAACTACAACCAGAAAAAAAGACACCAGACTTGTTTTGAAATTTACAAAACACAGGGATAAAATTCTATTTCTGTTTTAAACAGAAATTCTGTAGTTATTGGTCTAAGAAAATCATATTGTTACACTGAATCAATAGGCAAGCTGACTTTGGTTAATGAAGTTACATTATTCCACTGAGAGAGCAGAAAATTACATATTATGGGCATGTCTCCCACAAGTGCATATGGTACAATAGCAACTCCACATTGCTACACAAATCTTCCTTTGACTTTCCAAAAAGTTAAATAAAATCTCACTCCAATGTTGCCAGATGCCCTGTTTAAAAATTGGATTATTTTTGTCCTCATTACCCTAAAGGTGGGGGCAAACAACCTTATGAAATCAGAGCAGTCTACTCGGTGAAGGCAGCCCCAAGATATGGTGTCAGTTTGTCACAACAAACTGGAATGGTAGGCAATGGCAGTCTTGCAGAGTAGAACTTTTATTTTTGCCTACTCCAAACATGTCATTTATTGGCCATGAGGCAGAGATTCTCCAAATTTTCAAGTTCTCATTTCTCAAAATATACAGAGTCAAGAGGTCTCTGCAAACATACAAGTTAGTTTAGTCAGAGACATAGGGTGACACAAATATGGGCCCAATATCAGAATTTTATGATCATTGTTATATGATTCAAGTGCTCTTTGTGCACACAAAATCTGACTGTCATTCATGAGGTTGAACAATAAAATAATGCAAGAGCAAGACAAATTCCAAAATAAAGATATAATTTACCTCACCACGTTGAGCATCTTGTATTCGGGTGAATCGCAGGTCACTTTGTTGCCAACTTGTATTTACACTATATATTTGCAGCTGGGACAACTCAAAAGATGCATTAAAAGCTTTTGCCTTGATCTTAATAACGATGGAATTTACAGAAAGGGAGATACCTTCTACAACTTTTTCAGCAAAGCCATACTCACTATAGGAAGAAGAAAGCATAAATTATGAACTGAACAAACTTAACATCAATTATTGGTGACCAGCTTACTTGTTAAAAGTAGCAAAATAAATATCATTAACTATTCTAAAAGTATATAGCTTTGTACTTTTACAAATATACATTTGCATTGCATCTAATCATTTTACATTTTAAAGCAGAAATGCAAATGATAGATTTTGACTATAGAAATTTTTTCTGAATGATTTGTTGATATATCTCACCTCTGTCCTGAAGCTGTTGCGATAGGAGATGGACCATTAGGAGGACGAGGCTCCTCACACGTTCTCATCTCCATCTCTACCTTATCCAGGAACTAAACGAAGAGAAAATAAAAAGCTCAATATCCAGATTGAAATGACTAAAAGTTGTTCACTCAGTTCCATGTATATTTCATGTGATATGGAATTCAACAAAAGAAAAACACAGTTCTACCGACAATGATACCAATCCAGAATTTGACTGAAGTGGCATGCTTCCTGTATGATCCTGAACAAAAATGCATTATCTGACTTTTCAAAGGGTGATTACACCTGACTTTCAATGCTACTTAAGCAGTACCTACATATAGTTGGAGCAGTGATTAATAGGTATGCAAAAACCCTGATAATCTTACAATGCTTAAGAAAACTAATGTCCCCTGTATTTATTTTCCACAACTCAACTTTTCCCAAAAGCTGAATTCGCCCCCAAGTTTGTACAAAATATCACGGGAAATAGCTTCTCATGAAGAGGAAGATTTTTTCCCCAGAAGTGATTAACAGTATTAGTATAGATAATAGTGCAATGGCAGGACCTTTAGAATCACTGAAGTACAGAGGAATCTTGGGGTGCAAGTCTATAACTCCTTGACAGTGGCAACACACGTACAGGATGTTCAACATACTTGTCATCAATAGTCAGAGTGTTGAATGTAAAAGTAAGAAAAGCACGCTGCAGCATAATTAAACTTTGGTTAAGGCAACATTAGAGAATTGTGTGCATTTCTGGTCATCATGACTTTGAAGCAAGGTTGTGGAGGCTTTGGATAAGGTACAGAAGAGATCCACCAGGACGCTGGCTTTATAAGGCAGTTAATTTTTTTTTAAAAAAGCAGAATAGTAGCTGCCCAGAACACATTACTGCAGACCAGTTTCCCTTGTTTGGTGGCGACTGGTGGCATGGGAGCTGCGTGGCCTCGGTTGTAACGAGGACTAGGTCTCAAGCTGCAGGCTTGCTCACTGTTGCAGTCCAGAAGACATTCGCTGGAGGCGGTGTAGAGTGGCATCCAGGCTTAATTGGGGGCTAGCCTGTCCCATTGCTGCTGCTCTCCAAGTGTTCAATTGGTGGGATGACAGACTGGCACTGCCAGTAATCTGTACAATCAATTTGTGGGACACGTTGCTCAGGGTCTTGGACTATGTGTGTGTTTTTTATGTGTGACTATGTTTTTTTTTTGTTTGCTATTTTGAAATGTGCTCTGTATGTTTGCATGTGTGCCCCAGAAGAATGTTGTTTCATTCAGCAGTATTCATGTATGGTTGAATGATAATTAAACTTGAATTTGAATTTGATTTGAACGACAGTGGAAACAGATATGATGGGAACATTTCAGATGTATTTAGATAGGAACATGATCAGATAGGGAATAGAGGTTTATGGATCACTTGCAGGCAGATGGGATTAGTTTGGACTGGTTTAAAATGGGTGAAATAGAGTCACTGAAGGAACTACAGTTGAGTGGCTGCTTATATGACAATACAAGTGTTCTGGAAAAACAAAGTCAATTAATCATGTAAATCTCGCCAACTTGTGAGAATTCACTCTAAGATCATGACCCAGTATTTACCAGTTTGCTTATCACGCAAATTGGTCCACTGATAATGCCATAGCCTCTGCACTCCCACTCAGTCCTGTCCCACCAGCTCGGTGTTCAATATGATCATATCTCAAATGCTGGTGGTAAACTATCCTTGTTTGGTCTCAACACCTCTCTCTGTAACTGGATCCTGGACTTCTTGACAGAAAGGCCACAATCAGTCCATGTTGACAGAAACATCTCTAACTCCATCACACAGACCACGGACACTCCCCAGGGCTTCGTTCTGTGGTGGCTGTTCACACTGCTGATGCATGACTGCATTGCTAGATCCAGTTCAAACCGAATTATCATATTCACTGATGACACACAGTGGTTGGCCTCATCAACAATGATGACGAGACGGTGTACAGAAAGGAAATGGAGCAGATGATAGAATGGTGCAAGCACAACAACTACAGTCTCACATGGACAGACCAGAGAGGTGATTGTGGACTTTAGGAAGTGCAGGGTGACCACTCTTCACTGCACATACACTGCTCCTCCGTGGAGAGAGATAGGAACACCAAGTTTCTGCGAACGCACATAACAGACGATTTCACCTTGTCCCTCAGAACCACCTTTTTGGTCAAAAAAGCATGGCAGCGTCTCCACTTCCTAATGAGATTGAAGTGACTGAGGCTCCCACCCACCCCTCATTTTAACCAGTTTTTACAGGAGCAACATTGAGAGTGTCCTGGCCAGCTGCATCTGACCACGTCCCTGCAAAGGATTGGGAGGGCTGCTGAGAGGATCATGGGGGTCTCTCTTCCACACATTTATCAGGAGTACTGCATATGCAGGGCCATTAGCATTTTCAGTGATCACTCTCATCCGTCCAACAATCTCTTTGACACCCCCTACCATTAAGCAGGAGGTCCCATAGCTTTAGGACAAGAACTGTTAGGATGGGAAACAGCTTCTTGCTCACACCCCCTAGGACATAAGACTACTGAACGCCCTGCCAACACCCAGGACTCATTACGTTAGAAGCCCCCAGTATCATTATATTGGTTTTTTTTTTAAACTTGCATCATATATGTATTATTTGTTAAGTTACTAGCGGTAATATTACTTTATGTGTTATGTGTGTGAGTTGTATGTACTAATCTGTGCACCCTGGAACGTTATCTCATTTGGCAGTATATGTGTTTGGTTGAATGATATTAAACTTGAACTTGTCACTATCATTCGCTAGCTCTTGCCATTGACTAAGATGGTGGTTTAACTATGAAAATTCCTTTTTGCCACTTGCATTCCAGTTGCCTGATGCTCAGTGGCATGGCCTGGTCCAGTAACACACTTTTGAAAGGTACAAGTTATACTGGATTGAGTTTCAGTGTGAGAAGTGGGGGAAAAACCACCATAATGCTTCTAAATGTCTTCTAGCATTCATATAGTATTTTTAAAAAAACAACTGAAAATATTAATATATTTAAAATTAAATGAAACTGTATTCAATGACACATTAACTTGCTCACCAGAATAGAGAAGCTGGGCAGATGCTGCATGCAGATTCTCCAGCATAATCAAACGGAAACCACGCAAGTTCATGTGTCCATATTGGACTCCATGACAATCCACCAGAGCAGTTTTGAAAACACTGGTGAAGAGTGAATCTCCACCTTGGTGTGCAAATCATGAACATGGTGGCATCTTGCAAATAGCATGAACTAAGTATTGTTAAGGACCCTCACCATCTGGGACATGCCCTCTTCTCACTGCCACTGTCAGGAAGGATGTACAGGAGCCTAAAATCTGAAACTCAATGTTTTAGGAACAATTTCTTCCCCTTTGCCATCAGCCTTCTGAGAAGTCCATGAGCACTATCTCACTATTCCTCTTTTGTGTGTTACAGTACGTCTCCAGGAACAATGAATATAGAATTGAGACAGGTTTTTTTTATATAAACAAATAAACATTTATTTAACTCCGCTCAACAAAAATGAAAAGTACACAAACGACTAGCTTAACCGGAAATTAACTGCTAAACGGCAACTCAAACAGTTCTTAAAGTGATAAATGCAAACACAGTTCTTAAAGTGGTAAATGTGAAAGTCCAAATGATTTATACAATCAATTAGGAGAGACTTCCCCGAAGTAACGAATTCCTCGACGGCATGACGTTACTGCTGATCCCAGCCGAAATATGCCTTGTCCAAAGGACTCACGATGAAGGAAATAAAAACGCTTAAAGGAACCAACCTTTTCCTTGGTGAATAACACTGCCCCAACCCTTTCTGCTCTTACAGGCAGGGGTTATCTCAGATGCAGGTTACTATTTCCTGAACTAAGATCCAATAAGGTTGATCCTGTATTAAACCACCGACGACACCAACTTTACTCGATCCTTCGGGTCTCCGTACTTCAATAAATTCTTCACTCTCCAACTGAATTACAAAGGTAGATCAAACCAAAACTAGCAGCGTTTGGCGAAACTGCTGGCAATAACCTTTGAGACTTAAGATAGAAAGTAAAACTCCACTTTAAAACGAAACTGCGTCATGAAACCAAATACGCAGCATAATGGAGTATACAAATATTTTACTGTCACTGAACAATTGATACTAGAGCGTACAATCATCACAGTGATATTTGTTTCTGCGCTTCGTGCTCCCTGAAGTACAAATCAAAGTAAATATCATAAAAATTTAAATTATAAATCATAATCAGAAAATAGAAAAGGGAAAGTACGGTAGTGCAAGTCAGGTCCAGATATTTGGAAGGTACAGCCCTGATCCAGGTCAGGATCTATTCAGCAGTCTTATCACAGTTGGAAAGAAGCTATTCCCAAATCTGGCCGTATGTATCTTCATGCTCCTGAACCTTCTCCTAGAGGGAAGTGGGACAAAAAGTGTGTTGGCTGGGTGGGACTTATCCTTGATTATCCTGGCAGCACTGCTCTGACAGCATGTGCTGTAAAGTGAGTCCAAGCATGGAAGATTGGTCTGTGTGATGTGCTTTCTGCTTAACAGACGACTTAAATGATGTCTCAACACAAAAACTCCTGCGTCACAGTAGGCTTTCCAGTTTTATACCTGTTGGAACAGGCCATCACATGACCTCACACTGGCGGGGAAATTACATCATGTGACCTCACACTGGCGGAAAATACATCACCCCACCATCACAAGACCATTACATCATGCTCACCAGATACTCAATTACATTGTGGTCATAAGACAGTCACAAAGATACCCACGGGGTATGTAACATGAGCTACTTACTTATTTTTATTGTAACTTAAAGTAATTTGTTATATTTGCATTATAATGCTACCACAAAACAACAAAGTTCACAATTCACATTACTGACATTTGTTATGCCCGCAGCCCCCTCCTTTGTGAGAATCGCAAGAGCACTGGAGGGGTGGGTTAGTGGACCCAGGAAATGGGAGAGAGACGTGCCGGATGCCTCGTTCCCCGGCGATGCAAAATAACGCGACATTGGCCATTGTCTCTTGGAGACACATTTGTGGATTGGGGACTAGGCTACGTGCAAGCCCTCGGGCAAAGTGGGCTGGTTGAGAGAGAGATTGCATCACCCCCAACCTGATTGACATCTACTACCCTGCGAGTCAAGATAAAAGAGGGGCTGTAGAGACGGCCCCTCAGACGCACCAGAAGAAACGCTAGCGATCCCGTAATAGCGGGAAGCCATTTGAAGGAAGCCACGTGCGTTCGGTTCCCTTGCCTGGGAGCCAGTGGCGGGTACCACAGAAACGATTTTCTTGAACTAACAACGGGGAACCAACTCCCCCGACTCAACGGATTGGCCTCATCAAAAGACCCGGGCAAGTTTCTTTTCTCACAAATCTCTCTCTCTCCAACAAGTGAAAACCCAGCGGTCCCCAAAGGCTGAAGCCTGCAGGAACTGAGTGACTTTTATATATCCATCGGACAATATATTATCCCCTAGACAAACGATAGAGTTATTTCTTATTGATGATTATTACTATACCTGCGCTTTTAGATTGAGTATTGACGACGTATATTATCTGAATGTTTGTATTAATCTTATTTTTGTGCCCCTTTATAAATAAAGTCTTTTAAAAATAGTACCATCAGACTTCAACGGACCGCTCTATCTTTGCTGGTAAGTGACCCAGTTACGGGGTACGTAACACATTAAACCTGATTCTGATTCTACTGTCACAGTATATCAGTGAATTGCCACAGCGATGTCAAGGGGCTGTGCAAATTGGCTTCCACAAATCAATCATTTCCTCGCTTGGTGATAGGTACGTGCATTGCATTGTACTGTTGCCACAAAACAACAAATTCCATGACGGAGGTCAGTGATAATAAACCTTATTCTGGTTTTGAGGTTTACTGCCACTCAATGGCAAAATGCTGGATGTAGTTCAGACCTTCATACGCGAATAGTAGAACAGATATATGAACATTATTCATTCTACTTCCCTCAGGAGTATACTGTAATATAGATAAATGCATATTAAACAGTGCCCTGAATAATGAACTTAATTTAAAAACCAAGCTGCTCAATTATTCCTTTTGGTGTCGAGTCTCATCAGAAACTAAAGCACTTAGCACACAATTTATATTTAATTACTGTCATAAAATGAAATTTTACCAAGCAGATTGGATGAGTCTTCAGTTTAGTCCAATGGATCTGAAAAAGAAAAGAATTGATTAATACATAAACATTTAATTTTTTTTGGAACTACATAAAGCAGCTTAACTCTAAAAGAAATAATCTCCTTCGCTTCCAGATAGCTTCATTCAACTTTTCCCACAAATTCTGCAATTAATTGTGACAATATTTAAATTAAATGACAACAATCATATATAGTTTTGAGAAAAATATCGTAATAAAAATTCACAATTCAGATTATGATGTCCAATGCACAAAAGTTCCCTGAATAAAAGAATACAGCATACTTAAAGAACTAACAATTACTTGAGAAGTAGTTTTCAAGTACTGAAATTAGATTTTTCCTCAAAATACTTTAATGGGTAATTCTTCAATCAGGGACACTTCTACCCACTTGAAATTCTGAAAAATGAAATTGCTTCATACTCTGTTTTCTTAATGTTATAATCTTTATTTTAGGCTCTGAAATGAAGACAGATTTTGGCATTGATCAATCTTTAAGAGAGCTTTTATATTTTAAGGCGTTCTTGCAGAGTTTTCATGGATAAGCGTCATTTCCATCATATCATCAAAATTCTTAATTTAAGATGAAATGACAAAGATTTCAAAGTCAATCCTGCAAATAAAAACAATGCCTTTAATAAATCTGTTTTAACTTTAAGTACATTAAGAATATATTTTTGAGACACATTTTCTTAAGCATGTCAACATTTTCCTTGACTAAATAACACATTTGTTTACTAATTAGACTATTGGAATTTAACCCTTTTTTGATAGAACACCGATTTTGGCATCAAAGCACTTCACACCAGCAAATGAGTTCAGACCAATATTGCTAAACAAAACTTTATTTCTGAACATAATATGCACTGTGATGGTAATGACAAAATACTTTTGACATTGACAAACTACGGTTTTATTTTAACGTTAACTCTGACAAAACATGTCTAATTAGAAGAAGCAAAACTTACAATTAAAGACAAAGTGTCATCAAACTTCACATGAGCTTCAGTGAGATCACAATATTCTTTAGCTCTGTTTACTCTCACTTTTTTCTGGCCTCTCCTATGACACTTTCCACCGCGTGGGCTAGGCCTGTCAAAATGCATAAGTGAAGTCTCGAGAAAATGAGGTCATTCTGCTCTTTTTGTTGGCCTACTGGATATTCTGGTAGGGTATTCTCTCCTTTAAAACTTTGTTCTCCCTGTGTTTTCTCATCAGCAGCCTTTTTCTTTCTTTAATTAACTCTCCACTATCATCTCCTTAGTCTCTATTTGTGCTTTAGTAATTGTGAGATTATCTTAGTTTTCCTGTCTCCCTTTTTTCTCTCTCTCTCTCTTTCAAGGCACTGCTGATATTTCACTGGGTCTTCTTTAACTGTGTCTCTATTTTTTTTTTATCAGTCTACTTATGAGTTTGGGGCCATCTTGACAAGTTCACCACCAGCTGTATGACTGTAATGACATTTCTCACTTTTTAAAAGAAAAAGTTGGCTAAGTTTCACACTGGCTAACTCGACTGGATAACTAACTTGTAAATGAAATTTAAATATACAGAAATAAAGTGAAGGAGGACTTCCGGTAAGATGGCGATTGCTTAGCTGCTCCGAACTTTTGTTCCGTTACTGTCGCTACCTTTGCACTAAATGTCTCCATTTTATAAAGCTTAGATAGGAATTATTTCGGTATCTCTTACTTGCCTGTGAATATATCTAACCTACAATGTCTAGCAAGAGTTCTAAATCCGGGAGAAAAGAAACTACGACCTCGTCGGACGTGATGATGGAGGCGCTTGCAAATCTCCGAGACGAAATCTTAAAGGAAATTAAAACCGCTTTCAAACAGTTAGAAGAGAAACTGGATCGGATCAATGATAAAGTGGACAAACATGCTGAACACTTATCTCGCATCGATTCGACTTCTGAAGCTTTAGATACTTGGGTTCGATACTTGGAGACTCTCTGTTCCAGCTTAGAGGAAAAATCTAATAAACTTCTTTCCAAAATGGTGGATCTCGAAAATCGCAGCAGATGCTGCAACATCAGAATTCTGGGATTGCCAGAGGTGACTGAAAAGGGACCAACCGTGAAGTTTTTCGCCGAGTTTCTCTGTGAGATATTCGGGAAGGACCTGCTTCCAAACCCGCCCGAGCTCGAACGGGCACACAGAGTTAACGTCCCCCCCAGAATTCTGGGCACCCGTCCGCGACCAGTAATCTTGTGTTTCCATCAATACCAGGTAAAACACAGTCTGACTGTGGAGGCACGTCGCAGAGGCTCTTTTTCTTTCCAGGATACAACCATTCGCTTTGTGGAAGATTTTGCACCCCAGACCTTAAAGATGCGCGCTGAGTATAAAGGCGTAATGAAAGTGCTTTTTGATCGTGGTTTCAAACCTTCCTTTCGTAATCTTGCTGACCTAAGAATCAAGTTTAATACCAGGGAATTCAAGTGGTTCAAATCAGCGAGGGAAGCTGAAGCGTTTGTGGCAAGTCTTCCGGCTATCCAGTCATCTTCGGAATCTGATCGGACTTCCTAAAATGGTGGATAAGTACTCCTCGTAGTAAAATTACTTTCTCTGGACTCAGAATTAACTTGAATCACTCAAGACATTATTCACTGAAACTCTAAAGGCTGTTGACAATCTCTCCCGGGATTTGGTGTGTGTGTAATCTATTTTCACCTCTGTATAACTTTACCTACAGAGTTCTACAACTAAATCTAACTTGTTTTGGAGGTTTGAAGTCTTTAGTGAAGGCCTCCCTGTTTGTCGGTTCACAGTTCAACTGCTGATTTATTTTTCCTCTGTTTTAAATACTTATTTATTTTATCTTTTTCTTTTCTTCACCCCCTTTTTTTTTCCATTCTCTGAATGTTTTTTTCTCCCTTCTCGGTAAACGGTTGATAAATACTCGTCTTGAATTTATAATTTTCCCCTTCCTCTTTTTTTCTTTTTCCTTCTTACCTTTTTTTTCCCCTTTCTCTTACTTTATCCTTCTATAATATTTCGCAGGTAGGTTAGTTTTGGTTTTCTTCCGATTTTCTCTGTATTAAGTTGTATATCTCGGCAGAAGGTGTTCTAATCTGTAGTTATGTTTTCTAGTGCATAAACTAGTTACTGTTTGTTATAGCATTTATACGGAACTGCTGTCAATGACACAGATCTGGAAGTTGTATTTGGGTTAATTTTTTTGGTAGAGCTAGCTACTTGTTTTGGTAGCCGTCTAGTTTTGGGTTGTGTGGGTGGGGTGGATTTTCCAGTTCCAACATTTCTGTATTGTTTAGGACATGTTTATATTTTGACCTTACGAATCTATGTTTACATCTCTGCTCCCAGACTGCTATTGTACCGCTTGATTTTTTATATGCCTGCTGCCTTTTATGCATTAGTAATTGATAATGGCTAGTGCACTTAAATTTGTGAGCTGGAATGTAAAGGGACTGAACCACCCTGTTAAAAGGAGGAAGGTATTCTCACATATTAAACAACTCAAAGCTGACATTGCTTTCCTCTAAGAAACTCATATTCGTTGTTTCGATAACTCCCGGCTTCTGTCCAAGTGGGCGGGTCAGCATTTTCATTCATCCTTTGCCGCTAAAGCTAGGGGAGTCTCCATTCTTATTAACTCAAATATTCCTTTTAAACTCCATAATAAAATATCGGACACAAATGGCCGTTTTATTATTGTTTCTGGTAAACTATATAACACTAAAGTTGCACTAGCAAACCTGTATGCCCCCAACTTTGATGATGTTAACTTTTTTGAACGTTTTTTTTCCTCACTACCAGACTTAAACTCATACTCTCTTATATTGGGTGGTGACTTTAACTGTTGGGTGGATCCTAAACTGGACCGATCGTCCTCTGTTACCAGATCACCTACCAAATCTGCCTTAGCTATTCAGTCGTTTCTCTCTAATTTTGGTATCTCTGATATATGGCGTTTCCTCCATCCTACGGAGAGAGATTATTCCTTTTTCTCACATGTTCACCATACCTTCACTAGAATTGACTATTTCCTACTCGATAACCAACTTATCCCATTTGCCCACACTTGTGACTATCAGAGTATACTGATTTCTGACCGTGCCCCAATTACCCTCTCTCTGAACTTTCCCGGTCTCCCTCAGAGGAACAAACACTGGCGGTTCGATTCAACTTTATTATCGGATGATGATTTCGTAAAATTTATTAAAGACCAGATAACCTTCTATTTTAACACTAATACATCACCTGAAGTGCCATCCCAGATTGTCTGGGATGCCATGAAAGCATATTTGAGGGGTCAAATAATCTCTTACACAGCAAATCTCAATAGAAGATCCCGTGCAGATCGAGCAGACCTCATTAACCAGATTAAAGATGTGGATCAATTATATGCCCAAACTAAGAACCCTGAATTATACAAGAAGCGCGTTGAACTCCAAACTAAATTTAACCTTCTGTCCACTCAACCTGTCGAACGTCAACTTCTCGAAAGCAAGAGCCGTTTTTACATTCATGGGGATAAGTCTGGTAAATTCCTAGCCAATCAGCTGAGGCGTTCTAAAGCCAAACAACATATTATAAAGATCCGGAAGGAGAACGGAGACTTTACATCGGATCATTTAGAAATTAATGACGCATTTAAAAAATTTTATTCTCGGCTTTATTCCTCTGAATCCCTGAATGACAATATCTCTGTGGATCAATTTTTACAGAATCTGAATATCCCCTCACTTTCATCTGATTTCAAAGCCAAACTTAATGCACCTATATCACTAGAAGAAATATCTTTTGCAATTTCTGCACTGTCCTCAGGGAAATCTCCTGGACCTGATGGGTTCCCTGTGGAATTTTATAAATCATTCTCCTCACTTCTTTCTCCCCAGTTACTTTCAGTATTATCTGACTCGTTTAACTACGGCAAATTGCCACCCTCTTTCAATGAGGCATCTATTATTCTTCTTTTAAAAAAGGGCAAAGACCCAACAGAGTGTTCCTCGTACAGGCCGATCTCTCTGCTCAATGTTGATGTAAAGATTTTAGCTAAAGTGTTGGCTTATAGATTAGAAACCGTTATTCCCTCCATTATCTCTGATGACCAAACAGGCTTTATTAAAAACCGTCTCCCTTTTTTTAACATTCGGCGTCTATTTAATATTTTATACTCAGTTCCAACTGGGACTCCTGAATGTGTTATCTCCCTTGATGCGGAGAAAGCATTTGATCGTATAGAGTGGAACTACCTTTTTGCAGTCTTAGAAAAATTTGACCTCGGCCAAAGTTTCATCTCTTGGATCCAATTGCTGTACCTGTGTCCTACTGCTTCTGTTCTAACTAACTTTCAGAAATCCCAAGTATTCAATCTCAAACGTGGCACCCGTCAGGGATGCCCCTTAAGTCCCTTTCTCTTTGATTTGGCTATAGAACCTCTGGCGATAGTATTTCGAAAATGTCCTGAACTGACCAGGATTTGGAGAGGGGGTGTTGAGCATAAAGTCTCTCTCTATGCTGATGACCTACTACTCTTTCTCTCATATCCGTCTACATCCTTACCTCTAATGTTTTCACTTCTTGACCAGTTTAGCCAGATCTCTGGCTATAAACTCAACTTACATAAGAGTGAACTTTTCCCAATTAATAAAGAAGCACAAGAACTAATATTTCGTGATCTCCCTTTTAAAGTAGTCCATAATCAATTTACTTATCTTGGAATTACAGTCACAAGGAAATTTAAAGATCTCTTTCGTGAAAATTTTGTCAATCTTTCATATGCTACAAAACAGAGTCTGGTACAATGGTCACCTCTATCTATGTCCTTGGTAGGTCGTATCAATGTTGTCAAAATGTATGTTCTCCCCAAATCCTTATACTTATTTCAATCTATCCCAATTTTTATTCCTAAATCTTTTTTTGATTCCTTAGACTCTATTATTTTGTCATATCTGTGGCAGAATAAGCGCTCTAGAATTAATAAAATCCACCTCCAAAAATCTAAAAAAGAGGGTGGCATGGCTTTACCTAACTTTCGCTTATATTACTGGGCAGCTAATATACGTTGTGCTGCCTTCTGGTCTTTCTTCCACGGTCAACCTGAGTGCCCTAACTGGGTGGCAATGGAGTTGAGCTCCACTAAAGAATTAACTATATCTGCACTTCTTGGCTCTGCACTCCCTAGCAGTCTGCCCAGATCAATAGCTAATCCTCTGGTTAGACACACTTTGCGTATATGGGCTCAGTTCAGGAAATGCTATGGTTTCCAGGGGTTTTCCATTTCTAGCCCTGTCGCACATAATCACCTCTTTTTACCTACCACGTTCGATTCAGCATTCCATGTTTGGTACAGGAAGGGCATTAGACATTTTGAAGATCTCTTCATTGATAACCGCTTCGCTTCTTTTCAACAGCTCTCTGTTAAGTTCATCCTGCCTAACGCTCACTTTTTCAGATATCTCCAAATCCGACACTTTACTGCTCCTTTAATTCCTAACTTTCCTGAAATGCCTGCGAAAAATGCTATGGACTTATTTCTCTCCATTAATCCACTAGGTAAAGGTTTAATTTCAATTATCCAAGATAAACTAGCAGCCTTATGACGGGCCCCTGTGGATAAAATTAAAATGGCCTGGGAGCAGGATTTAAATATCTCCTTATCCGAGGAGAGCTGGGACTCAGTTCTCAAATCGGTTAACTCAACCTCTCTTTGTGCTCGCCATTGTCTCTTACAGTTTAAGATTGTTCATAGAGCCCATATGTCTAAATCTAAACTATCTCGGTTCTACCCTGGCATTAGTCCGCTCTGTGATAAATGCAAGAGGGGCGTGGCCTCTCTCATCCATATGTACTGGCTCTGTCCTAGCTTGGAGAAATTCTGGAAAGATGTCTTCACTACACTATCGGGTATTCTGAATCAGCACCTAGAACCTAACCCCTTAATTGCTCTGTTCGGTTTTTGGGGCGAGACAGATTTATGTCTGGGTCCGACCAAATGCCGAATACTATCCTTTGCCTCTCTCCTGGCGAGACGCTTGATCCTCCTTAGATGGAGAGATGTTGCCCCGCCCACTCATGCGCAATGGCTTAACGACATTATGGCCTGCTTGGACCTCGAAAAAATTCATTATTCAGTTCTCAATTCGGATTTAAAGTTCCATAAGATCTGGGGGGCTTTTATCGAGTACTTTCATAACCTTCCTCTTGACTAGGGTTTTTTGCTTTCAGCTCCCTTTTTTTTCTGGTAGTAGGCATTATTATCCTCTGTTGCTAAGTGTATTCACAGTCTGGGAGTTTGACTGTCCGGACTTATACTCTCTATATTGTGTGGTGGTTGGTCTGGAATTGTTGTTTTTTTTTCTTGTGTTGTGGAGTTTGGGGAAGACACTAAGCTCACTTGTCTTTAATTTAGGTGCTTTTTTGTTAAATTCTCTTCCTGTGTAGCATATTGTTATTGTATGCTTAACCTTGCTCTGTATTAATGCTCCTCATTGGGATTTGGGGTTTTTAATTTTGTAAAATGTTTTGAAAAACTAATAAAAAATTTTTTAAAAATTTAAAAAAAAAGAAATAAAGTGAAGTTACTTTTATCTTCAGTTAAAACACTCAGTAATTTAGTAATGACATATAACAAACATACTCTCAGATCAGGAGGTACTATATTACTCACATTTCTGAACATCAAAATGTCAGTCTTCTACCATGACAGCCACATGCTCCCCTGTCCCCATCTCACTTCCTTGGCAACCACATAAGCAGCTGTTTGAAAAAACTTGACTGGATGTGTTGCACATTGGTAATGTTGGGGACACCGGTTCATCATAAAAAATGTACAAATTGTATAACTCACATGAATTTGACATATGTTTAAAAGTCCTTGTGAGAAGATATAAACTAAAAATTTCATGAATTGCATACTTATTAATACTTTATTTTGAAGACAAAGTTACAGAGTTTGGGTAGGGTGCAAGCCCAAGGTAGTGAAATTCTGCCACATTTAAGTTTTTAACTCACTTAAAAATTCAGAAAATATAATTTATGAAGCATTTTGAAAAAGTTTAGAGCTACTATTACCTAACCTACAGCTACAGTACTTGTTTTTGTAAAAACTTTTTTTTCCCTGAAAATCTACCCCAGGGACAGAAAAGTTATCTTAATTAAAGAATCACCCTAATATCAATCAACCAGTGTTATTCTTGCTTTGAATGTTCTTTAACCTTGTCAGCTGCAATATAGATTATGTTTCCATTCTTGACAAAGGTGTATAACCAACTAAATCAAAGAAGGATGTTTTTAAAAAAAATAAAATGTATTCACCTGTTAAATTGATTTCAATAGTCCAATTAAATAAATGTAGCAGGTCACAATATGGAAATTGTTACATATTATAAAGGGATATCTAGCAACCCTCTTTTTCTAAGGTCAGAATGGAGCTTCATTCTGAAGCACTCTTAAAGGTGAATCCACAGCCAACAATCATCTTCAGCATCATCATTAGTGGACACTTTGCACTGATGAAATATACCCCAAGGGGCACAGCATTCTGTGTGTAAATGTCTAAAGATATTTTTAAAATCAGAATGCAGTAATCCCACATTACTATAATGAGCTTTAACAACTATATTAAAGGACACAGTCCTTCCAAATTAGTTAGACCACACCTTGTTGCAACAAAAACCAAGTTATCTGGTTTGTCTTCTATGCAAATAAAATATCAAAGTTGATTAACTTTGGTTGAAAATATATAGTTCTATTATAACAATCATTCTGTAGTCCAATCAGCATCATATATTTTTTTAGAAAGGTCAATGTCGATAGAAAATTTATTTGCACGCAGATTTTCAAAGAAATAATCCAGTCTTTTTAAACCAAGATTGTAAAATGAAACAGAAAATGTACATGAAGTGGGTATCATTATGCCAATTGAAAAGCACCAAGAATCTGGAGAGAAGGCAGAACACAACACTGCATGTGAAGAGCCTTGATTCATACTTGTTCTATGGGTCCTGTACAGTTCGCAAACATTTTTCTGGATACAGGTTCAGTAAAGGCAGCCGCAAGATTAAAGAAAACAACAAAACATCTTGCTATGAATGAACTTTCAACGTTCAATAAAAGAATAGTAATTTCAAACTTTTGATTCAAACACTTTCTATGCCCTTTTCTGCAAAGCATGTCTTCTGCAAATTTTACAGCTATAATTTTAACCCATTACTTAATTAAGAACACCATCAGATAGTGGAAAGCAGAAAAATGCAAATCAGTCACCCTGTATCTAAGAAAGAAATTGAGCTGCCGACATTTTGAGTAGATTTTTTTTCCAAAAGAATCACTGCCGGTTTCAAATTTTCCTTGTGCTTTCAACCCTGCATATCTTAAAAGAAACAAATATTCATAAATATGCTCTCAAGCACTTGATTCACTGCCCTGTAGCTCTTCAAGTACATGTGGTGAGGATTTCAGACCATCATTCTTTCAGACATCAAGTCCCAGACCCTACCAGCCTCAATTTATTTTTCAGCTCCATTTTAATCCTTCTGTGAATTAGTTTAAACCTTGGCTTTTATTGCACCTTTGCTGAAGGAAAAGGATCCTTTCCTTTAGGTCCCTTGCAACACCTCAGTGATAGTCTTCCCTCTGTAACATCTGTTCAAAGGAAACAACACAGTTGATGAAAACATCTGCCAACGCTGCAAGAACTTACGGAGAGTTGTGAATGCAGCCTAGTCCATCATACAAATCAGCCTTCCCTCCATGGACTCTGTCTGCATTTTTCATTGCCTCAGGAAACAGTCACCACAGTCAAAGTTCTTTGCTACCTGTCATGCTCACTTCACTGGTTGTGCATGAGATAAAAGCTCGAAAACATGTTCCACCTGACTTAAAGACAGCTTTTATCCAGTTGGTATTAGACTCTCATATGAACCTTTCATATCTAAAGGCAAACTTGATCTCCTAATTTACCCTGTCATGACCTTGCTCTTGCTTGTTTACCAGCATTACACTTTCTCTGCAGTTACACCACTATATTTTGGTCTTGCTTTGCTTTTTGCTACCTCGATGCATTTATGTAAAACATGGTTTGACTGGATGGCACACAAAGGTACTTCATTGTATCTCTGTACATGTGAGAAGAATAAACCAATACCAATCCTCTCCTCATTCCCTCTAGTGCAATCTAGCCTTTCCTGTAATGCAGGGAACCAGAACTGACAAGTGAATAAACAAGCAATAAATACAGATCAAGTTTAACATCCAAGCTCTAATGTCCTATGTCTCCATAATAATGGAAATCACCCTGTATGCCTCTTTAACTAATATATTGGACTGCCATGTATCTTGACCTGCGGACATACATTCAGTAGGTCCACTTCTTGTCACAAATATTCTGATATCTTCCCATTTGGTCTATATTCCTGTCTTAAAACATATTATTAATCTAATAGGAATTAAATTCCATGTTTCCATTTTTCTGTCAAAAGTTTTCCTTTTTGCAGTCAACCATATGGCCAATTTCAAATAGTGCTTAAGTAGTTCAAGTAAATTGTCACTAGAATGATTAAATCAGTTTCTTTTGGTCAATGGTTTTCAGACCTGCATTTCTCATAATAAAAGATGCACAGACAATCAATATACTATCTCAGAGTGATCAATTTTAGGCTTCATCTCAATTTATATTAAGTGTAAGCAATTTCCAGGATGGGGAAGGAGTTGGATCGTGGGTCAGCTTCTGTTTGTACATTGCTGTTCCTCTCAGCTATGCATCATTTTCAATCCAAAGTGCTCTTGTTGTTTAGTTTGTATCCACAGAAAACGCCAGTCACATCAAGTCCAGGTTGCTGTGGTAATTTTCTGAAGAACAGTGCTTTATTGTGTATGGTCCAACAAGTATATTACACTACTGTTACTTCACTGGAAAAATGTCAATAGCCGTTTCAATCTTTGCAGTTTGATATTGTTTGTTTTGTAAAGAGTTTACCATTTATAGAAATGTCTAATACAATTAAAAACAGCAGCCTTCATCAAATTACACTTTCATTAAATAACACTAAATAAGTCAATGACCTTTCTAATGACCACTGTCACAATTTCACTAAAATTAAGCCACAGTCCAAAAGAAGCATGAGCCAGCAATAGAGTAAGCACATTCTAAGTCCAATCATATAACGGCATTCCCACATGGGGCATTGCTAATTGACAGTTCAGGACCATACAAGTGTAAGTCATAATGGTGAATTTAATGGACATCTGCTTGTGACAACTGAGAAACTGAAAGGCTGGTCATGGCTGGAATCAACACCTGTCTCAGGATGGACCTGGACCTACTGCAGTTTGCCTTTCGCCACAATAGGTCTACAAAAGATGCGATCTCAATTGCTCTCCACACACCCTTGGTTCACAAACAATGCAAATACCTACGTATGTCAAAGATGCAGTTTACTGACTATAGCTTAGCATTTAACATCATTCCTATAGTCTTAATTGAAAAACTACAGAACCTAGGCCTCTGTACCTCCCTCTGCAACTGGATCCTTGAATTCCTAATGGGAAAAACACCATCTGTGTGGATTAGAAATAACATCTCCACCTTGCTAACAATTAACACAGGCACTCCACAGGGATGTGTGCTTCGCCCACTGCTCTACTCCCTCTCTACACCCAGTGTGGCTACGCATAGTTCAAACAGCATCTATAAATTTGCTGATGATACAACCATTGTTGGCATAATTTCAGATGGTGACAAAAGAGCATGCAGGAGCAAGATATACCAGCTAGTTGAGTGGTGTCACAGCAACAGTCTTGCACTTAACGTCAGCAAGAGTAAAGAGCTGATTGTGGACTTCAGGAAGGGTAAGACGAGGGCACACAAACCAATCTTCATAGAGGGATCAGATGTGGAGTGAGTGAGCAATTTCAAACTCCAAGGTGTCAATATCTCTGAGGACTTAAACTGGACACAGCATATTGGTGTAGCTATAGAGATGGCAAGGCAGCAGCTATATTTCATTCGGAATTTGGTTTATCAACTAAAACACTCAGAAACTTCTACAAATGTACTGCAGAGAGCATTCTGACTGGCTGCATCACCATGTCGTACGGGGGAGGGGGCAGGGCAGAAATTACTGCACAAGATCAAAATAAGTTGCAGAAACATGTAAAATTAGTCAGCCCTATCATGGGTACCAGCCTCCGTAGTATCCAAGACATCTTCCAGGACCAATGCCTTAGGAAGGCAGCGCCCATCATTAAAGATCCCCACCACCCAGGACTTGCCCTCTTCACACTGTTACCATTGGGAAGGAGGTACAGAAGCCTGAAGGCACACACTCTATAATTCAGGAACAGCTTCTTTCCCTCTGCCATCCAATTTCTAAATGGACATTGAACCCATGAACACTACCCCACAACTTAATTATTTCTGTTATTATGCATTATTTATTTTAACTTAACTATTTAATAGACATATATACTTAATGTAACTCAGACTTTTCTCTATATTTATCTGTCATGTATTTCATTGTACTGCTGCTGTAAAGTTAACAGATTTCACAACATATGCCAGTGTTATTAAATCTGATTCTGATATAAACCTTACATGCAAAATACCACTGACTAAATTTGCTGCAACATTTAAGAAATAAAGAAAAATAAGGTTTAAACGGAGACTTTAAACAAGACTGGCAGCCAATTTTTACAACAACATTGAAAGAATTTTCAATCAATATTTATTTTAAAAAACTGAAAAATAAAATCTACCAGAGCCTAGAATATTCTTTGTCATGCAACCAAAACTGAAAGTTGCAATTTGTATTCTATCATAAAAATAAGTTTTTCAAACATGTTACATAGTATGATTAACTATACTATTAAAGTTTTGAACAAAACACATGTAATTATCTACATGGGTTTCATTCACACCTATTTGCTCATTGCACATTCATATATTTCGTGAAAATGCAAGGACAAGTCTAATTTGACGTGTGCCTATCTAAACACAAAACCTTTATAAAGCTCCACTCTGAATACGGCAAAAATATTGCTTTAGGAAGGACATAAAGAAATCTAGCAAAGCACTCAACTTTCCACTAGGATCAGCTTGCCTCTTCCTCAGGATGCAGAACATCTAAAAATAATTACTGCTAGATACTCCACTTTAAACCAGGAAACCGGATTAACATCTGAAGGTCGGTAACATTTTCAACAATACAAGACTTCAATAAAGAAACAGTTACTATTACTTCCAGGGAAAAAATCTAGGAGATAGTAAAGCAAAAGATAACTTAACTGAAAATAAAGATGAGGAGAAAAACTGATCCATTGATTCAGATTTATTGTATTGTGCTTTCCCCTTCAGATTTGCTGCCGCTGGCATGTTGATAACATTGTTCCACTCAAATAGTTATGCACACAGAAAGGAAGTTACACTTAGATAGCATTTTCACATTCCTTTCAGCACATCTCAAAGTCTATCAAATGTTTCTGAAATGTCACTGTGATGGAAGGAAGATTCAAGATTGTTCAATGTCATTTCCTATACACGAGTGTAAAGGAGAGTTAAATAATTATTACTCAAGATCTGATGCAGCATGAAAACCCACAAAAGATAAAGAACACAATAATAATAAAAACACAATAAATATAAATGTATACAATAGTTAAGATACATAGATTGACTGTATGCCCACAGAGTGATGCTAGGTTATACGTACATAAGGTGACTGACCGGAAATATAAAGTAGTGGTGGAATTAGTGGGTGGAGGCATCGATCAGCCTTACTGTTGGGGGAAAGTAACTGTTTTTGGTCTTGCCAGGATACTACGTAGCCTACTACCTGATGGGAACAATCCATGAGCAGGGTGGGTAGAATCCTTCATGATGTTACTGGCCTTTTTCTGACACATTTCTTTATATACGTCTTTGATGGCGGGTAGGCTGGTGAAAGTGACGAGTTGGCCAGTTTCAACTACCCATTGTAGAACCTTCCTGTCCATCACGGTGCAGTTTCCTTACCAGGAAGGTGAGGCAGTTTGTCAGGATGCTCTCTATGGCACATCTGTAAATGGACGCAAGTATGGATGTGTGAAGTCCAGCTCTCTTCACCCTCCTCAGAAAGTAGAGGCTTTGGTGAGCTTTCTTTACTGTGTAGAATGTGTTCTGGGACGATGAGAGGTTCTACGTGATGTACACTCCCACTAGTTAGTTTCCACTGCTGTGCTACCGATATAAAAGGGCACAAGGTACCGGAGCTGTAAGCAATTGGGCTTTAGAAAGCAGTTGTGACTTCCAAACATACAAACTGAATTAAAAAATCAGAAATATTTGAATAGAAATAAGATATAAATAAACTCAGATTGTCCATTTGAATCACAGATTAGCCCATCATGGCTGTTCTAAATGCTGACCTTTGAGTGACTGGCAGTCACAACACCTTTCTGCTCTTTCACTTAATTCTTATTAAGTATATGATACAAGAGTGTGACTCATTCCTCTTAAATAGAGTTTTCGGCAGCATTACAGGAATGGCTTCTTTCCAGTAACTCAAACTAATATAAAGCAATTTGGAATTTTTGAAATAGTTAAAAGGTGCCATATAAATGAAGGGTTCTTTTGGTACCTCATTCCTACACTTTCCCGAATCACGGCCCATGACAAAAATGACATTTTTGCAAAGTTAACTGTGAATTGGAACAGTTAAAAAGATTAACTTTGGATATTTGTGTGCAACCACAATTGTGGCTTGATTGATCGGTTAATAACCATCAATGTGGCTATACTGCTGATGGAATTCTGAAGAACATTTCAATAAAGTAGCATCAGTCTTTTCCATTTTTCACAAAATCATCTGCTGCTATAATTTCTAGCAAGTCTCAAATAGCGTTCATTACAACAGCACAGAAGTAGTAGGTTAATGACAGTGAAATTACTACTATTCAAAGTCATTGCTGCAACACTATATCAAGATTAACAGACAAGTAGTTAAATGCAGAAATCTTTAAGTTGTCATTAACAATTCATCATTCAGTTTCTCCCCCTAGCATACTCCACATTCAACAGGTTATCCTTTGCAATATCCACTACCAAGATTCCATCACTAAACACCTTCAGAATCCACGCTGAAAAAGCCAATCCCTTCAATTCTCTGATCCATTCTTCCATCTCCATCAACCATTCTTGTTCTCCTATCCCTTGCAACTAATGATTTAATACCTGATGTCCTACCTCACTCCTTCCCACCATCCAGGAAGAAAACAGCCCTTCCAGGTGAAGTGATGAATCAACTGCACATCTTTCAGACTTGGTGTATTACATTTGATGGCCACTATGTAGGCTCCTTTGTGACCACTTCCATTCAGTATTCAGGAGTAACCTTGAGCTTCCATTTTCAATTTTTCATCCCACACTGAACTTCTTTGGAGCATCACATCTTCCATCCAGACAACTGTAGACTTCAGGGCTCAGTCTCAAATTCAACAACTTCAAATTATTTCCTTGATCTGTACCATAATTAGATAATTCTTCAGTAAAATTATTCATGTAATATTGATGTAATACACACAAAATATTGGAGGAACTCAGCAGAATTCCTCTAACAGTTTATTGTGCATTTCTTAGATTTCCAGCATCAGCAGATTTTCTCTTGGTCATGTAATATTGACTGTTTCTTTTCTCCATTGACATACCCTGTTTCACTGTTTCTGTCATTCACACTTTTTTTTAACCACAGACCTCTTCTTTCCTCACCAAATGCTGCCTGATCTGCAGTGTTTTTCCATTTTAAATATTTTAAATCTTCTCCCTGCCAATTTTGACTTAACTTGTTGATATTCTTTTTCTTTAAAAAAAAACTTTACAAATACCTATTTAACACTACATATTTTTAAACATTTAAACTTTAGGTTTTATTTTTATACTTGAATGCTTGACCATTTATTTTAAAAAATTGTGAATATCCTTTGATTGGCCAACAAAGACAGGACCACCCAGTGGCCAACCATTTTAAGTTTAATCCCCATTCTGATACGCCAGTCCATGGCCTTCACTGCTGGGAAGATGAGGCCACTCTCAGGCTGAAGGAGCAACACCTCATATTTCATATGGCATGCACATCAATTTCTCAAACTTCTGGTAATTTTCCTCTGCTTTCCCCTTCTCTCTTCTTCCATTCTCCATTCTGGCAATCCTCTCACCTCTTCTCGTCACCTTACCCGCTTATAACCTCCCTCTAGTCTGCCTCCATCTTCCCTTTCTCTTATGGTCCACTTTCCCCCTATCAGATTCCATCTTCTTAACCCCCTTTACCTTTCCCACCTTTCTCACATCATCCCAGTCCCCCACCCACCTAACTTCAGCTCACATAACTTCACCTATCACCTTCCAGCTTGCACTCCTTCCCCTCCCCACCTTCTTATTCTGGCTTCTCTTTCTTTCTAACCCTAACAAAGAGTCTCAACCCAAATCGTCAAATGTTTATTCCTTTCCATAGGAATGCCTGACCTGCCGAGTTCCTCCAGCATTTTGTCTGTGTTGTTCTAGATTTCCAGCAACTGCAGAATCTCTAGTGTTTATGATATACTTCTAGCTGAGTCAGTGGTACATACGCACTGTTTCTTTTTAAACTTTTCTTAGTTAGAGGCTCATTTGACCACCACACACAATGTTCCTTACAATATGATACTTCCAAAATATATAATCGTCCTTCCAACAAATTCTGCAGGCACCCAATGAACAAATCTTATACTACTAAGACCATAAGACATTGGAGCAGAATTAGGCCATTTGGCTCATCAAGTCAGCTCCGTCATTTCATAATGGCTGATCCAATTTTCCTCTCAGTCCCAATCTCCTGCCTTCTCCCTGTATTCCTTCATGCCCTGACCAAACTAGAATCTACCAATCTCTGTTTTAAATATACATAAAGACTTGGTCTCCACAGCTGCCTGTGGGAAAGAACTCCACAGATACACCACTCACTGGCTAAAGAAATTCCTCCTCATCGAAAAGGACGCCCCTCTATCCACAGGCTGTATCCTCTGGTCTTAGATTCTCCTGCCATTGGAAACACCCTCTCACATCCATTCTGTCAAGGCCTTTCATCATTCAATAGGTTTCAATAATGTCACCCCCCATTCTTCTGAATTCCAGTGAATACAGGACCAGATCCATCAAATGCTCTTCTATGACAAGCTATTCAATCCTGGAATCATTTTTGTGAACCTGCTTTGAACCTTCTCTAGTTTCAGCATATTCTTTCGAAGATAAGGGGCCCAAAACAACTCACAATACTCCGAGAGGTCTCAACAGAGCTTTGTAAAGTCTCAAAATTGCATCCTTGCTTTTATATTCCTCTTGAATGAATGCTAACATTGCCATCCTCACCACAGACTCAACCTGCAAATTAACCTTTAGGGAATCCTGCACAAAGACCCCTTTGTTTTTTGTATTTTCTCTTCATTTAAGAAATAGTCAACCCTTTCATTTCTTCTACCCAAGTGCATGACCATACACTTCCTGACACTATATTCCATCTGCTATTTCTTTGCCCATTCTCATCTGTCTACACCCTTCTGTAGCCGCTCCACTTCCTCAAAACTATTTGACCCTCCACCTATTTTCATAACATCTGCAAACTTTGCAGCAAAGCCATCAATTCCATCATCCAAATTATTAAGATAAAACATAAAAAGTATCAGTCCCAACACAGACCCCCTGTGGAACACCACTAGTCTCTGGCAGCCAACCAGAAAAGGCTCTCTTTATTTCCACTCTCTGCCTCCTGCCAATCAGCCACTGATTTATCCATGCTAGAATCTTTCCTGTAATACTAAGTGCTCATAGCTTGTTAAGCAGCCTCATATGGCACCTTGTCAAAGGCCTTCTGAAAATCCAAGTACACAATATCAACCAATGTCCTTTTGTCTATCCTGTTTGTTATTTCTTCAAAGAATTCCAACAGATTTGTCAGACAAGATTTTCCCTTGAGGAAACCACACTGACTACGGCTCATTTTATCATGTACCTCTAAGTACCCTGAGACCTCATCCATAATAATCAACTCCAACATCTTCCCAACCACTGAGGTCAGACTAACTGGTCTATAGTTTCTGATGTTTATAAAGAGTCAACATTAGACTGCACCATCGTCTTCTTTGACCCCGACTTTACTGGTTTTATAATTCCCACTTTGCCTTATCCTGTCTTTCTTGTCACTTGCCCTCGTCTTATTGATTTGGAACTCAGCTGTTCACGGCGTATTGAACTCCTCTGGCTTTCTGCCTCCCCATCAGATTTGTAGTCATTTTGCAAGTCACTCTCTGCATATTGGTGTTTTAGTGCAGTCTCTAGAGATCTCTCGGAATACTCTCCAATTGCTACCAAGATGGGATCTCTTGCCATTTGCTCATCCTCAGGACAAAGAGGATCTCTGTAATGTGGTGGCTCATCAACAGGGATGGTTGTTAAATCCTGCATACTGAAACTCTTTAGGCATCCAGCAGGAGCTCCCTGACTCTTTGCAGCAGCACTGACAGCAGCAGTTGCAGCCATATTCAACCCTTTCCTGCCAAAATTTACTATGGTTCCATAGATACGCTCTTTGGCTTGTATCATGTAAGGAAGGTCAAATATGATGGCAGAATATAGTATTAATGGTAAGACTCTTGGCAGTGTGGAGGATCAGAGGGATCTTGGGGTCCGAGTCCACAGGACACTCAAAGCAGCTGCACAGGTTGACTCTGTGGTTAAGAAGACATACAATGCATTGGCCTTCATCAATCGTGGGATTGAGTTTAGGAGCTGAGAGATAACGTTACAACTATATAGGACCCAGGTCAGGCCCCACTTAGAGTACTGTGCTCACTAGGTCGCCTCACTACAGGAAGGATGTGTAAGCCATAGAAAGGGTGCAGAGGAGATTTACAAGGATGTTGCCTGGATTGAGGAGCATACCTTATGAAAACAGGTTGAATAAACTTGGCCTTTTCTCCATGGAGCGATGGAGGATGAGAGATGACCTGATAGAGGTGTATAAGATGATGAGAGGCATTGATAGTGTGGATAGTCCGAGGCTTTTAAGAGACTTTTGGATAGGTACATGGAGCTTAGAAAAATAGAGGGCTATGGGTAACCCTAGTAATTTCTAGGGTAGGGACATGTTAGGCACAACTTTGTGGGCCGAGGGCCTGTATTGTGCTGTAGATTTTCTATAGTTTCCTTTCTTCTGCCTCTCTCCCTTCTTGAAGAGTGGAGTGACCTTTGCAATTTTCCAGTCTTCTGGAACCATTCCAGAATCTAGTGATTCTTGAAAGATCACTACAAATGCTTCCACAATCTTCTCAACCACCTCTTTCAGAACCTTGGGGTGTATACCGGGTGACTTATCTACCTTCAGAGCTTTCAGTTTCCCAAGAACCTTTTCTCTAGTTACTGTCACTTCACACACTTCATGACCCCTGACACCTGGAAATTCCATCGTACTGCTAGTGTCTTTCACAGTGAAGACTGATACAAAATACTGACTCAGTTCATCCACCATTTCGTTGTCCCCCACAACTACCTCTCCAGCATTGTTTTCCAGTAGTCCGATAACCACTCTCTCTTTTACACTATGTATCTGAAGAAACTTTTGGTATCCTCTTTAATATTATTGGCTAGCTTGCTTTTGTATTCCATCTTTAGCTTCCTACTGAGTTTTTTTAGTTGCCTTCTGTTGGCTTTTAAAAGCTTCCCACTAATTTTTGCTCTAATATATGCCCTCTCTTTAGTTTTTACGTTGGCTTTGGCTTTTCTTGTTAGCCACAGTTGTATCATCTTTCTTTTAGAATACTTCTTCCTCTTTGGGATGTATATATCCTGTGCCTTCCAATACTAAGGTCCACACTGAAGAAAATCTAATCCAATGTTTAATGAAACAGAATATGTTGCACATTCCCTTTAGTCATTGTCCTTACACAGGACATTCAACTCCAGCAACACCTTTTCTGAACGTGCCTGCACTTGAGGTATACTACGTGAATACAAAATGCTACCTAATGGAAATATCAGAGCCAAGTCTATCAGCTTTAAGTTATATGTCCAACAGGTTTATTCTTGTCTTTTCAATGTGGCTCAAAGTTAAATAGTTGTGCAGCATTATCCAATACCTCAAGACTCAAAACAGATAAACTGATGTGTCCTTAAACAACTACATTGAACTGCTCCCCTAATTATACATTGTTTATTTGCTTTGTTAAAAACATGTTCCAGCAGCTTACGAGATCATGTCTATCATAAACTAAATATAAATACAAGCTTTTGCTGCCTTTTCTCCATATCCAAGGTCTACTGCAGAACTCTCATATTCAAAATGAAGTTCCAAACCTACAATATTTGCAAAAATATGCACTTTTTATCTTCACCTCTGTAAGACTTGGCTCTAAAACTAATTTCCAAGTTCTCAACCAGCTGAAATACTTCCCATCTAAGCCGTCACATCCCTTTAACATCTGGATTACTCAGAAACACAGACAGCACTCCAAATGTTTCCTAAGATGCAGGAGAACTTCTAGCTTCTTGTTCTCTCCCAATAGCAATGCAAACCAGAATTCTATTAACCATTTCTTAAAATTTCAGCTCCTATTCATTACATTTTCATGCTGAACTCCACCAAGTACACCAAGTCTCTCTGCTTCTCCATTTCAGCTTTCCACTAATTAGAAAACAGTTCCTCCAATCTTTTTAAGGTAATCAAACATGAATCCCAGTTACTCACATTGATATCCACATACAAAGATAAGTGACATTGAAATAGCACACACAAAATGCTGGTGGAACACAGCAGGCCAGGCAGCATCTATAAGGAGAAGCACTGTCGACGTTTCGGGCCGAGACCCTTCGTCAGGACTAACTGAAAGGAAAGATAGTAAGAGATTTGAAAGTAGAGTGGGGAGGGGGAAATGCAAAATGAAAGGAGAAGACCGGAGGGTTCGGATGAAGCTAAGAGCTGGAAAGGTGAATGGCCAAAGTGATACAAAGCTGGAGAAGGGAAAGGATCATGGGACGGGAGGCCTCGGGAGAAAGAAAGGGGGAGGGGAGCACCAGAGGGAGATGGAGAACAGGCAGAGTGATGGGCAGAGAGAGAGTGAGATAAAAAAAAAAACAACTAAATATGTCAGGGATGGGGTAAGAAGGGGAGGAGGGGCATTAACAGAAGTTAGAGAAGTCAATGTTCATGCCATCAGGTTGGAGGCTACCCAGCCAGTATATAAGGTGTTGTTCCTCCAACCTGAGTTTGGGTTCATTTTGACAGTAGAGGAGACCATGGATAGACATATCAGAATAGGAATGGGATGTGGAATTAACATGTGTGGCCACTGGGAGATAGTTTATTTTTGGCTTTCTATTCCATCATGTTTCTATAAATATGGCCCTTGTGGCTAAAGGGATCAGGGGGTATGGAGAGAAAGCAGGTACAGGGTTCTGAGTTGGATGATCAGCCACGATCATACTGAATGGCAGTGCAGGCTCGAAGGGCCGAATGACCTACTCCTGCACCTATTTTCTATGTTTCTATCATCCAAGTTACTAAATATATGTACAGTTGAACTCTTACCAAAAATGTTTGTAAAATACCATTTCAGTACTGTCATTGCCACTTCCGGCTATTCAGTTAATTTTATAGCTGGACGAATAATTTAACATATTTTATAAACTTCATTTTTAGCTAATAATCATAAATTACTTAATTAAAACCCTATTCAATAAAATGTTGTAGTTTCACTCACTAGCATTAAAATTGCAAGTTGTACAGAATATTTAAGTAAACAGTTCCCAAAACTTATAAAGAAGGAAAAATATTTGATTGGGAATTACAATGATCTCAACACACTCCAATAAAAAAGTTTTGAGATGTTTGTCACATTAAATGTTAATATTTTCTTGATCACTTACATTACTTACAATAATTTTGTTTAGATACTATCACTTTTCTCTACTGCAAATGCAAAATGAATCATTCAGAAAGGAACAACTTGAGAATTTTTTCCATTAGCAGCCCATTTCCTCTCTTCCACCACAGTCTCCTCCCCAACAACTATAACTTCTGTTTTAACGAGCGACTGTTAAGTTGAAGAAAAATATCAACTGTCATGACTTGACAGAAAAGAACTCAAAGAGCAGATTTCAATAATTGTATTGGTATGTTTATTTTGTTTTGGTTATGCTGTTAATTGTTTATTAGCTAAAAGTGCAACTTCATTGTATAATCACAAATGCCTAATCTTTTATGGAGGATCATAGTCATCAACCTACAAGCAGGCCGACTTGTCTGCTCCAGCCGCCACTTCATTTAGACAAATCTTCTGTTTGTCTTACACAGCTCAGGAAGCATTTTTGAAGAGAAAAACTGTATTAACAATTTAGGTTTAAGACCCTATCAGAATTACTTTCAGAAGACCCACTGTTAAAACCATCAGAAAAGCAGGAATTGTTTCTAGCATTTCTGGTTTAATTTCAGATATCCAGTACATACTGTTATGAATGTACCACAGCTCTGAGGGGCCGAAGGGTGCGGGACCAGCCCCCTCCTTCAAGAGAATCGCAAGATCGCTATTAATTCGGGTCTTGGACCCAGGAAATGAGAGACAATGCAACGGAGTTGACCATTGTTCTTAGAGGCACCTGTGTGAATTGCAACTCTATAGTACGTGCCAGCTATCAGGGACATGGACACCCTCGGGCCATGTGGTGTGGGGATGGTATCACCCTACCTTGATTGACATTTACAAATCTGCCAGCCATGATAAAAAGGAGACTGCTGGAGGCGGTACTCCAGCGACGCACCAGACGGAGACCATCACTCATTTCTCTCGTAATAATGGGAAGCTGCTCAGAAGCCACATGTGATTTGGATCCCCTAGCTAGGGAATCGAGTGGCTAATAACCCTGAAAAGGATTTCGGACTGACAACGAGGAACTCCCGTTCTCGATCTCACGCTTTGAGTCCAGAAGGCTGGCAAGTTTATTTTCTCTCTCCAACCCGTGAACACCCAGCGGTCCCTCAAGCGGCAAAAAGCCTCCATGAACTGGCAAGACTTTTATATTTCCATCGGACAAATCGTTTAACCCCTAGACAACGATAGAGCTTATTTCTTATTGGGTAGTACTACCCCTGCGTCTTAGATTGAGTATTGACGACGTATGTTATCTGAATGTTTGTATTAACCTTACGTTTGTGCCCCTTTATAAATAAAAACGTTTGAAAATGGTACCATCAGACTTCAGCGGACCTCTCTATCTTTGCTGGTAAGTGATCCAGTTACGGGATACGTAACAATACATTTTTTTGATTTTCTCCTTCACATTACAGTAGCATTTTGATAATTCACTATCTGACCATTTGGAAATCACAGTGGTTGTGCACATGATTTACTGAGCCACAGTTCCCACACTCCCTTTCACATGCAGTCTCCTGTTGCCAAATGCTCTTGAAGCTTGCCTGATTCCATCTCCCACATCCCTTTTACACTCAGCTTGTTCACTGAAAAGTTTATTTTTCTATAACAGCTGAAAAGAAAGCAAATTAAAAGTGTGTTGGGGTATTAAAAAGGAATGATAACAGTGCAGAAAATCTATTACCGGTAATTCTGCATCATTGTCACACTGTAAATGTTCCATCATTGTCACACTGTAAATGTTCCAGATTACTCCAACACTATTCAATTTCAAGATCATGGTTACCCAGTGTTACCAGTCCACATTACAAAGGATCAGGGGTAGACTTTCCATATTATAGTTTTCCTTTTCTTTCAGTTTGCATAATTCATTCAAAGATAATGTAATTTGCACTTGAAAATTCCATTACTCAAATTGAGTTCCTAAAGTATTTTGCACTACACAACAGAGTTATAAGATAGCCAAGCCCAGAAAATAAATCCATCTCCAAAGGAGTTTCTGTTCATTCAACTTCCTTGCCTTTGAGCACTCTAAATTTTAACCTAATTTATTTAGGCTACGGTCATCACAGACACATTGAAATATATATATATAAATTTACAAAATAAACTGATTGTTCTTCAGTTTCCCCAGCCCCACAAAAGCAATTCTTAGCAAACAAATCAGATGACACAGGTGACAAATTGACATACAATTAAATGAAAATTAACTCTTTAACAATAAAATTATTAGTTGTAAAACATCTTTAATTATCACTCATTAATACATCAAACAAATTATTTACATTTTATAAGCACTTGGTATTCAGGTTTTCAGAAAAATACAAATGTTATTGAGAAGAAATTCTGGGAAAGGAAAGAATTCAAAATGCAGTAATTTGTGTCAGTATTGCAAACTGCACCCAAAGCAAACAACTCTTCTCCCTCAGAAATGATGCTCAACATTGTCAATAAAGACAAATATAACTTCATTAAGGCAAAAAAATTGAATTGAAAATGTTGAGAACATTGTTTTACAAATGTATAACAATTCCCAGAAAGTGATTTCACAAAATTCAATCCCCAAAGAGTAATACGTAAATCACTTAGTAGTACACGGGTTCAAATCAGTGTAAAATCACTGTATGCTGAATGTCCAAACACTGGAGGTTATAGACAGCCAATTCATCAAGTCATAATTGCCATTAAAATTAACCTTTACCCTCCATATTGATGCTAAAAATGCCAGAATTCCATTTGGTGGGAAAAAACAATACCCTAAAACACTCATATAGACAGTGCACCATTCTTTATTTTTCTAGTTCATATTATTGTCATTAATAATACATGCTAAAAAGTTGTTAACTTATCTCCAAGTTCAATTGTTTATTCACACTGAGAAAATTATCTTGTATTATTTCCACCTGTTTGGCTCAGTAATTGATTTCTGATCCTTTACACACAAACCATTTGATTCCACAAAACTGGCAGATTTAATGTTTTCACCTCAGGGAAGTGTTACACATAACACACTTCAAAATCTTATGCCTTCAAAGTACAATTGATGTAGTTTAGTAATAAGTTTCTTACCCGAATTGCAGCCTTGTTACAGAATACTCTGGTGATTGCCAACCACGTTGGCAAATCCAGCATATTTTGCAATACCTCTTCATCGAGCTCCAAGTTCGTCAACTGACCTTCACCTTTCAAAGTACTCAAATTAATCTTATCTGGTGAAAGATTCTTGGTGAACCTTTAAGACAAGAAGAAAAATAGTTTTGTCATGTATTGGTGATAAAGAAAATTAAAATCTATTCATTGAAATTTTATTGGACGCCATGTTGGGGGGGGCAGCAGAAAGAAAACTTGTTGGTGTGTAGCTATTTTTCATCACAGTTCAAGTATTTTGTTTCCCACTGTTGCTCAATTAAAACATGTTAGAATCAGGTACCACCAAGACTATATAATTATATATATATATATATATACATACATACATACTATAATTTTATGCACTACCTACAGATAATAACTAAGGTAAATTCAAGACAATGGGCAAGATGTCAAAATGAAAATATGATTCATGAAAGAAACTAACAGAAAAACAATAGTGCATCTTTCTCATCTACTACAGTACTAAAATCTTTCAGCAGCTAACAGTGCCAGTCTTGTGGGAAGAGCAGAGGAGTTGAAAGAATAATTCCACTTGGTTTTTGGAAAACCAAGAAAACTCCCCAGTGCCTCAAAACACTTTAGCTAAAAGATATTGCACCACACACAAAATGCTGGAGAAACTCAGCAGGTCAGAAAGCATCAATGTTGATGTTTCAAGCAGACCCATGCTTTGTATTTCCAGCATCTGCAGAACTTCTTGCATTCAGATATTGCACATTCCTTTCTTATTTACTTGGTAAACTGGCTTATTATTGCCATATGCAGTGAGGTACAGTGGAAAGTTCAACTTGCATTCTATCCCTATAGATTATTTCATTACAATAACATGTTGAGATAGCACAAGGCAAAACAAAAGTGTACAATAGTGATACAAAGTACAGAGAAAGTGCAATCCAAGTAGTTAAGAGTACACCTTATTATACTAGGGAATCATTCAATAGACTTAAAACGGGGAGAGAAACTGTCCTTAAGGCCGATGGTACAAGCTTTCAGGACTTTGTATCATCAGCCCAATAGCAGTCGGGAGAAGAGAGAACACCTGGGGTGGGTGGGATTTGATCAGGGAATGAAGTACATGACTTGGGACATCATGTTACAACAGTACAAGTTATTGGTTAGACTGTGCTTGAAACTATCACAGCTGGAAAGGGTGCAGAAAAATAATTCACAAAGATGTCACCAGGACTACAATGCTTAAGTTCAAGCGGGGGTGGAACCTATTCCGCCTGAAGATTGGGGGGGAGGGGGCTGAAGGGTGATCTCAGAGTATGGAATTGAAAATACACTTGGACTAAGATGTTAACTGTCCTGTGCTATCATCAGTGGGATCATTAGTTGATCTGCCACCTGTCTTCAGGAGTTTCAGCCCGCTTATGATCAAGACTCCCTCGAGGTGGTGGGCCAGCAGTGCTAAAGCACCATCTCCCACTGATGAGCTTAACAACTTGGCATCTGCCTCTATCAGAGTTGTTGGTCACTTCCATCCAACAGAAAGTCTACTCTTCAGGTATCTATGCAGCTACTGAAGAGTTTACAAAAGATGGATACACTGTCCAACTATCTGCCCCTCTGGACGTACTCAGTGCACACCCATGATGATCCTGCCTCTGCTGCCTCAGCTACAGCCCTGCTGATTGACTTGATCTCTCTTCTAGTAAAGCCAAGGTCATGCAGCCACTTCGAGAAAGTGAACGCAATAAAGCCATGGCATCCTACTTCGAATGGATAGCATGAGACCTTCCACCCTCTGTCTCTGCACTCTGATCTTAATTCTGCATACTTGGTTTACTTGCGCTCATGGGCTTCATCGATGTTGTCTTCCCAGGGGACTGTGAGTTCACCAATAACCACTTCTCTACTGGTGTCAGACCAGACGATTATATCTGGACACAATGTGGTGAAAACTATTTGCTCCAGGAAATTGCCTTTCCCATCCAGGTCGGCCTTGACACACCAATCATTGGCTGAAGAAAGCATGCTTGATCGTGGGCCTGCGCTGTACACCCTTGACTTAGAGCTTTCTTTCACAAATGATATGCGATGTTCTGTGCAGCATGGGGCATGAGATAAGTTGTGCTGCAGTACTCTCTGCTCAACCGCTTCAGTTACAACTTTGAGAACATTGTTATGTCTCCAAGTGTACATGCCGCTGGAAAGATTGACTCTGCATGCACTCAAAATATGCTGAAGTGTTCCCTTCTCGCCACAAGCAACAAACCTGTCTGTCTTATCTTCATACCAGGTGCTGAGATTGGCAGGTGTTGGGAGCAGGTCATACATTGCTCTATATAGAAAAGAAATGCAGAGCGGTTCCATCTGCCACAGGACATTCCAAGATAGATGTCGTTGTTCAACACTTTCCCACCAGATCCAAGCCCCTTGTTTGGTCAGGCCAGCTGCTTTAGCTAACCTCTTCTCATCTTCTACCTCTCGCATTTCATGTGTTACAAGCCCACGACGCTCCTTACCTGTAGAAGATGACCACCACTTGTGGGTTGTCCATTTAAGTCCCTGGCGGCCTAGCTGGGTAGCCCCAACCGTCTCCTTGTGCTTCAATCTAGACTCTGCCTCATCAACTGCTGCCCGGGCTGACCACTTCCTGCCTGATCTCACATCCGGCTGGATGTTCTTGATGACAGAGTCTTTTGAGTCTCAAAGCATCAAGAATGATCCTACCTTAGCTACCTTGACCTCTTCAACAAGGGATTGCACTGGGATGGTAAGTTTTGTCCGGCTACTGTGGATTGCAATATTAGTGAGGCTGCTCGGTACTCCAAGCCACTTCTTCACATACTTGTTGATTTTCTGTTCCATTGCCTCCACATGGGACATTACCACTTCGCAGACAATTAGTGGCCACATTATCCATGGCATCAGTCCGTACTGCAAGCACCACAACTTCAACTTGCCAGGCAAGCCACATTTGTCGACAGACATCAGACCTTTGCTGATCTGTTCTCCTGTCTCTTGAACCCTCTTGGTGTCTTTCAGTTCCTCTGTGTACCATCGCCCAAGGCTCTTAACTGGTTGGTCCTGAATGGATGGAATCTCCTCTCCACAAAGGGTGAAATGAAAGTCAACCAGTTTTCCTCTCCTAAGAACAAGGCTCCTTGACTTCTTGGTCTTGAACTTCATTCTTCCCCAATCCATTAGCTCCTTGAGTCTAGATAGCACACTTCCCACTGCCTCTGTGCTAGGACCCAAAAGGGTGAGATCGTCCATGAACGCACGTATTGGGTGCAACTCCCCTCCGCCATCAAGTGCAACACCTGGTCCCACTGATTCTGCAGCCCTCACAATGACCTCCATGGCTAACACAAAAAGGATGAGTGAAATCGCACATCCCATTGGGATACCAATGTCCAAGCTCTGCCTAGTTGTAAACTGCTGAGTGGAAAACCTCATCCAGAAATCGTTGTAGTACTGCATAACGAAGTTCCTCACCTTAGCAGGAATCCATAGGAATTCCATTGCTAACTCAATCAAGACATGGGGAATGGAACCATACGCATTTGCAAGATCAAGCCAAACTACAGCCAGATTTCTTCTCAACCTTTTCAACTCCTGGATGGCATGCCATATCATACTAGTATGTTCAAGGCATCCCAGGAAGCCTGGTATTCCTGCCTTCTGCACAGATGTCTTTACCACTCCATTCACTATCACAAATGAAGATATTCTTTCTGCTAGAATGCCAAACATAATCTTCTCCTCTACATTCAGGAGTGAAATTGGTCGGAACTGATTCAATGTAATAGAAATCTCTTCCTTCGGGATGTATACTCCTTCAGCCTCACTCCATGACAAAAGAACAACACCTTGTCTCCACACCACCTTTAACAATCTCCACAAGTATTTCCTCAGCTCTTCACACTTCTTGATGAACCGCTTGACTTCTGCCAGCTTGGGTTCTGACAGATCGAACTTCACTCCTGGCTCAGTAGGCTTCACAAGCCCAGAAATGTCAAGCAAAGGAGCCTCCCGCTGTTCATTAGAGTAAGTGCTTGTCAGGTGATCCTCAAGTTCTTGTTGAGAGATGTTAAGCTGCCCACTCTTACTTTGTTCAAACAATTGCTTTGTGAACTGATGAGGGTTCTCAAAGAACGATTTTCTTGCCTTCTCTTTCTTCCTTCTCTTTTTACGTTGTGACTCTGCACGATGGAGTGATGCTAACTTTAATTGAAAATGCTCTTGGAGATCAGCAAGCCCTGGCTTGTCACCCTCACTTGCTACCTTCCACCTCTGTCTCAACGATCTAAGCTCTCTCCTCAACCTATTAATCTCCTTCTGGCGCCTGCTTGGTTGCTGTGTAGGCTTTGCTTTCTTCAACTCAACTAAACCAAACCTGTACTTTCCAACATCTTAAATCATATCGCTCATCACTTCCAACTTTCTCTTTGATGTTCCCCTGAGGGTATATAAAACGATAAGGATAACAGATTGAGATGAAAGGTCACAGTCTTTTTCTAGGTAGGGGAGTTAAAAACTAGGGACAATAGATTTAATGTGAAAGGGGAAAGATTTATAAGAGATCAAACAGAATTGTTTTCCTGCATGAGTAGATTTGTTTGGAGCACTGCTACAAGAAGCAGCATCCATTAAAGACCCCCATCATCCAGGTCATGTCCTTTTCTGCCATCGGGCAGGAGGTACAGCAGCCTCAAGTCCCACACCACCATGTTCAGAAATAGTTATACCCTAGGATAATCAGGCTTCAGAACTGGCGTAGATAACTTCATTCACCACTACTCTGAATAGATTCTATGGCCTACAGATTCACTTTCAAGGACTCTGAACTCGTATTCTCTGTATTATTCTTTTATTTACACAGTGTCTTCTTTTGCATATTGGTGTTTGTCAGTCTTTGTTCATGTACAGTTTTTCATAAAATTATATTTTATTTCTTCCTCCCCATAAATGCCTGCAAGAAAATGAATCTCAGGTAACATACATATACTTTGATAATAAATTTAGATTGAACTTTGAAAAGTTGTTTAAAAACTTATTGCTTCCTCATCCATAGCTGACTTTAAAAAAGATGTCACAAAAAAACTAAGTAATCATTTCATTTCTCTAGCATTTTCTTATTTAGTATTATTCCGCAGGCACACCCAAGGCTCACATCAATAGCCATGACTGAGTCATTAAAGGGCAGAGATTGTGAATACATCCAGTTGCAATCTGTCAATATTTCCATATGGAGGGAAAGGAAAAAGGGATTGACTGGCCCAGATTTTGCATTCAACTTATACTCATTAACTTATACTCAACTATGCTCAAAGCAAATTTATTTTCAGCATCCATATATATCATCATATACAACCGAGATTCCTTTTCTCGTGGGCATTCACAGTAAATGCAAGAAAAGGAACAGAATCAATTAGAAAACCACACCCAACAGGACAAACAACTAATATGCAAAAAAAACCCACCGCAAATACAAAGAGAAAAGCAAATAATAAATAAGCTATAAATATTGAGAACACAAGGAAGAGTCCACAGAAGTCCACTTCAGTGAGGACAGTTCAGTGATGGGGTGAGTGAAACAATGAAGTTCTCCCCTCTGGTTCAAGAGCCCGATGGTTGAGGGATATTAACTTGGAACCAAAAAAGATGGGGGAAGAGCTTAAAATATTTTTTTTGCATCTGTACTTACTCAGTAGACAGCCACAGAGTCCATAGAAGTGAGACAAAGCAGCATCAACTTGTTGGACCATATACAGAGTAAAGAGGAGAGGTGTTTGCTGTCCTGAGGCAAATCAGGGCAAATCCCCTGGGCTTGACAAGGGGCTTCCTCAGACCCTACGGGAGACAAGTGCAGAAATTGCTGGAGCCCTAGCAGGTAGTTTAAATCATTCTTAGTGACAGGAAAGGATTGAAGGATAGCCAATGTTGTTCCACTGTTTAAAAAAGGCTCTAAACATAAATCAGGGAATTGTAGGCTGATCCATCTGACACCAGTTGTGGGAAAGTAATTAGAAGGTATTCTAAGGGACCAGGTATACAAGGTATTTCCAGCATCTGCAGATTTTCTCTTGTTTCAGATATACAAGTACTTGGGTGGACATGGACTAATTGAGGATAGTCAGCATGGCTTTGTGTATGGTAGGTCATATTTAACAAATATTATAGAGTTTTTCAAGTAAATTGGATAATTGGATTAGACAACAGCTTTGTTGTCTGTCATCTAATATCAACAATCTCGATGATAATGTGGTTAAAATGGATCAGCAAATTTACAATTGACATCAAGACTGGCAGTGTAGTGGACAGCGAGAAAGGCCATCATGGATTGCTGAGGAATCTGGACCAGCTGGAAAAATGGACTGTAAATGGCAGATGGAATTTAATGAAGACAAGTGTGAGGTATTGCACTTTGGAAGGCCAACCAGAGTAGGTCTTACCCAGTGCATGGTAGGACACAGAGGAGTGTAGTAGAACAAAGAGTGTGGTAGAACTGTATGCAGTTTTGGTCACCTACCTACAGGAAAGATGTAAATAAGGCTGAAAGATTACAGAGAAAATTTATAAGCATGTTGCCAGATCTAGAGGACCTGAATTACAAGCTAAGATTGAATAAGTTAGGACTTTATTCCTTAGAACATAAAAGATGAGAGGATATTTGATAGAGCTATACAAAATTATGAGGGGTACAGACAGGGGAAATGAAAACACTGAGGTTGAGTGGGACTACAACTACAAGAGGTCATGGGTTAAGGGGAAAGGTGAGAAGTTTAGAGGGAACATGAGAGGAAACATCTTCACTCAGAGGGTTGTGAAAGTGTGGAATGAGCTGACAGCACCAGTGGTGCTTGCAAGCTCATTTTCAATGCTTAAGCAATGTTTGCAGATACATAGATAGTAGGGGTATAGAGGGCTATGGTCCCGGTGTAGGTCAATGGACGTAGGCAGTTTAAATGGTTTCGGCATGGACTAGATGGGCTGAAGGACCTGTTTCTGTGCTGTACTTTTCTCTGACTCTAAGATGTCCTCCATACTGTGGAGGCTAGTGCCTATGATGGAGCTGACTGAGTTTGCTAAAGAATCAAAAAACAGAAAACAAAATAAAGGGAGGGAAAGAAAAACTGGATCAACATGAGAGACAAGGGCCAAAAATAAAAATAACTTAATAACCCTTGAGGAATTTGTTTGACACCAAATGAAAAATCAATGCAGAAATAAAAACAGAAAATACTGGTAAAGCAGGTCCAGACAACATAGTTGATGTAGACGTAGATGTAGATCCTACTAAGAATGTACTTATAGAATAAGCCTCAACTTCTCACTGAACAACCGGATATTAATACCTTTCCTTCAGTTACAATGCAATCTTGCAGCGAGATCCCAACTTTGGCTGGCGCTGATCCACTCTTTGGATGAAATTTCTTTTCAGTTTATATTTTAATGATGGAAGCAGCGATAATCTTACTTGTTCTTTTCAATATTAGGGCTCTCTATAAATGCAATTTACTTGCATAGATAGAATAAATAAATTTAAATTCGGCTAGACAGAAATTATGAAAGGCTCACTGTAAGAATAAACCTCATTTCCTCCATCACCCTTCTCCCCCCCCCACCCCCCCCCCCCCCCCCCGCAAATCCACATGTAATCACTCCCTCAGTAACAGGAGAAAAGAATGAAGGGTGCTAGATAAATGGGAACCTTGTATATTCTCCTTTGTAATCTCACCTGCAATGAATAAAGATTTGTCATAGCTATACTTCTGGATTTGAGTGGTGACTGGTCTTCAGATCCATTTATCTCACTGTTTTCTATTTATGGTCAATCGCTAGCAATCCCCTAACCCTATTAATACATTAACCACACCCAGCACATTTTCATCTGATGCAGAAACCTTTTAGGTGTTATCTTAACAAATGCTTTTCAGAAATCTAAACACATTTTCTCCACTGGTTTCTCTTTATCCATCCTGGTCTTTCACTTCTCAAAAGTACTCTATTCAGTCTTTAAAATGATATGCTGACTGTACCTATTCCAGTCAATGCAAACATTCTTATTGGAAACAAATAAACTATAATAATGAACATACAGCAACTCGGTCATAGAACATTATAGCACAGAAATGGACCTTTCAGCACATCTAGTCTCTGCCAAATTATTAATCTGCCTCTTTTCATCAACCTGCATCTGGACCAAACACCTCCATACCCTACCATCCATCCAAATATACCTATCTAAATATCAATTAAATCTTGAAATTGCATCTGAATCTTCCACTTCTGCTGGCAGTTTGTTCCACACTCTCACCACCCTCTGAGTGAAGATGTTCCCCCTCATGTTCCCCTTTAAACATTTCAACTTTCATATTTAACCCATGACCTCTAGTTTCAATTTCATCCAGCCTCAGAAGAAAAAGCCTGCTTGCATTTACCACTCATAATACTTCTATAACACTCAATTTTAAAAGGGAACTCCCTTCCCATCTGAGCCACAGAGCCAGACTTAATCCCAGAGACCTGACCGTTATGACTTTCCTGTGCAAACTCATTCCCCACCCCCACCCCCACGTCCAACAGTATCTAAAGCAGTATACCTGTTGTTAAGGAGAATAGCCACAGAGATATTCTGCACTGGCTATCTAGCCCCCTATCCCCTTTCCGCCTCCTGATGGTCACCCAGTTACATATGTCCTGAACATTTGATGTAACTACCTCCTTGTATGTCTTGTCAATCAACCCATCAGCTTCATGAAAGATCCAGAGTTCATCCAGTTCCATTTCCAATTCCTTAACACAGTCTGGAAGAAGCTGCAGCAGGATGCCCTTCAAACACATGTAGTCATCAGGGATACTGGTAGTCTCTCTGTCTTACCAATTCTGCAAGAGGAACATTCCACTATCCTCCCTAGCATTGCCACTGCTCTAACTGTACAATAAAAAAGAAAGAAAATTTAAAAGAAAAAAAACCTAAAGCCTCCACCGCTTCTCACTGAAGCCTCTGTGAACCAAAGCCTCAACTCCCACTCCTAACACGGGCCCACTCACACAATGGCCAATCTGTTTAACCCAAACTTCTTTTTACTGGCCCTTGCCAAGTGCCTGACTACACAAAATCCAACGTCTCCTCCGAAACTGTGATACATAGACTGCACAAGCCTAATTTTCTGCCGAATACCCCCACTGGCTTCTTTTCAACTCTCTCTCCCACGACACAATCCAATGTCTCCTCAGGAACTGCGATGCACAGAATGTTCTTCATTACAACTCAGCGAGATGCTTTTATCCCAACATTTTTCTTCACCTTTTAGATGGTTATAGATATAAATTCTAAATGGGATGTTACTTTGTTCACAATTTCCTTTTTTTAAAAAAAAACGAACTGGGAATACTCTTCTCATTTACCATTTTCCCATTCACAATATAGTTGGGATCTTCATACTTACAAACTGGCTTTAAAATTTAAGACTGCAGTTTCTGGGGGATCTGAGGGAGCCTGGGGTCCGAGTCCATAGGACACTCAAAGGTGTTGCACAGATTGACTCTGTGGTTAAGAAAGCATATAGTGCATTGGCCTTCATCAATCGCGGGATTGAGTTTAGGAGCCGAGAGGTAATGTTGCAGCTATATAGGACTCTGGTCAGACCCCATTTGGAATACAGTCGGCCCTCCTTATCCGCGGGTTCCACATATGCGGATTCAACCAACCGTGGATCCGGAAAACCCAGAAGTTCTCTCTCCAGCACTCGCTGTTTGAGCATGTACAGACTATTTTTTTGTCATTATTCCCTAAACAATACAGTATAACAACTATTTACATAGTATTTAGGTGTTATAAGTAATCTAGAGATGATCTAAAAGTACAGGCAGTCCCCAGGTTATGAACGAGTTCCGTTCCTGAAGTCCGTCTTTAAGTCGGATTTGAAGTCAGAACAGATACATCCAGTATTATTTAGTGTCAGTTAGTGAAACGTTTGTCTTGGTATATAGTATATATTTTACCTTTCTATGCATATAAAACACTTAAGAAACATATGTATTTCAATAATTAAACCACTGCGTTGCTTAGTAATAATTGTAGCTTTCATTGGGGCAGGGCCTTTCACATGCTCTATTAAAATTGTACCGATCGTTGACCGACTGTAGCCTAATGCTTTTCCAATGACCAATGGCGTTTCACCTGTTTCTGATCGCTTTATTACTTCCACTTTATTTTCAATCGTGATCGTGATTATTTTCGTGAACAGAAACACTGCGGATTCAGAACTGCGCCAGGTCCGAAAGTCCACCGCACTAAGACAGGTTAAATAAGGGACTCAAGCATCTGTATTTTTTGATATCCGTGGAAGGTCCCGGAACCAATCCCCAGCAGATAAGGAGGGCCGACTGTACTGTGCTCAGTTCTGGTCGCCTCACTACAGGAAGGATGTGGAAACCATAGAAAGGGTGCAGCGAAGATTTACAAGGATGTTGCCTGGATTGGGGAGCATGCCTTATGAGAATAGGCTGAGAGAACTCAGCCTTTTTTCCTTGGAGCGAAGCAGGATGAGAGATGACCTGATAAAGGTGTACAAGATAATGAGAGACATTGATCGTGTGGATAATCAGAGGTTGTTTCCCAGGGCTGAAATGGCTAGCATGAGAGGGCACAGATTTAAGGTGCTTGGAAGTAGAAGAGATATCAGGGTTAAGTTTTTTTTTTGTTTGTTTTTTTTTTTACACAGAGAGTGGTGAGTGCGTGGAATGGGCTGCCAATGATGGTGGTGGATGCAGATACGACAGGGTCTTTTAAGAGACTCCTGGACAGGTACACGGAGCTCAGAAAAATAGAGGGCTATGGGTAACCCTAGGTAATTTCTAAGGTGAGGACATGTTCTGCACACTTTGTGAGCCGAAGGGCCTGTATTGTGCTGTAGGTTTTCTATGTTTCTGAATCAAGTAACATGAGATCATATTTTATAATCCTTTTTACAAAATATTACTCATTACATGAAATCACTGTTTGTTCCATGGATTAGGCCATTGACAAAAGTTGTCTGAAAGTCATTCCAGGAATGTATGCTGCAGCTGACCATTGTCAGCTTTATTTTTCCAGCATCTGATGTCATCTGTGTTACAGTCACCATTTTTTAGTTCATTCCTCACCTTTCACAACTCTAGGAGAGCTAAATATCGCATATAACATGGATCTAAAAACTTTTGTCTGGTAATTTAGACTTATAAATTATAAGTTATAAAAGTTATAAAGATTTTGAATAAAATATTTCAGAAAGATTACATTTCAGCTACACACGCAAAAATGCTTGAGGAACTCAGCAGGTTAGGCAGCATCTATAGAAGGAAATAACAGTCATTGTTTTGGACTAAGACCCTCTATTAGATAACATTCTGACTTTTCTTTCAATTTGCTGGCAGAATTCATCATTGAAATTGCCAATTTAATAAGCCTATTTTCATTAGAATCACAGGACAGTTTGCAACAGGCACCCAAGAAAATTGATGAAGACAATACAATAAATGTACTTTAGTGAAGCTTCTTAGAAGGCCCCACATAGAAGTCTGGCTCAGAAAATTAAGAGACTAGAGATCCAGAACACATCCAGAATCTTAGTAGAAAATGGGCTTGGTTATAGAAGGTAGAGTAGAGATGAGTGGGCAATTTTCTGACTGGAAGTTTGTAACACATTATGTGATGCAGGAATCAGTGCTGGGACATTTGTTATTTGTAACAGATAAATAACTTGGATGAGAATGTATATGATCAGAGTAATAAGTCTGCAGTCTGAGGGTACTGCAGGACTTAAATCAGATAAAAAGTTGGGCAGAACAGTGGCAGATAGAATTTAATCCAGACATGCAAAGTGATGCACTTTGAGGAATCAAATTCTGGAAGGACATATAGGGTAAATGACAGGTACGCTAACAACGTTAATGTACAGAGGGACATTGGGGTGCATTCACAGCTCACAAAGTGGTGTTAACAAAGGTGTTACCAGTGGAAAAGATAGTGAAGGCATCTGGTATGCTTGCTTTTATAGGCCAAGGCACTGAATACAATAACTGGGAGGTAATGTTACAGCTCAACAAAACATTAGCCCAGGTCACACTGGGAGTAGTATGTCACTACACAATAAGATAAAGAACATAATATTATTTCATAAACATGATGTTACTTGCTGCTTTCCAGACCTTTCTATATACATGTCCTTAATGGCGAGAAGGCTGGTGCCGGTAATGTGTTGGGCAGTTTTGAACTTTCCAGTCTGCTGCAGTGCAGTTTCCTTACCAAGCAGTGATTCAGCTTCTTAGGATACTCTGTACTGCACATCTGAAGAATAGCTTGAGTATAGATGTGTGTAGTCCAGCTCTCTGCAACCTCTTCAGGAAGTGGAAGAATTGATGAGCTTTCCTGTTTGTTTAAAAATGTGTTCTGGGACCATGAGAAGTTGTACAAGATGTGCACGTCTAGGAATTTGAAACTACTCACAGATTTCTAAAACGCTTTTTCCTAAACACTGATTTAAATCAAGACTATAGTTCCTCCTCCAATTGAGAATATAGCAAAAATGTTAGTCATAATCAGACAGCACAAAAATAGGGAAGACAGTCCTATACTAGCTATATTTAATTTTCCTCTCATTCCCATCAACTCTGCCAGATGCTCCCATTCACCTACTCTGTAGGGCTAACTGCCTCACCAACAGCCCAGGTGTTCAGCTTGGAGGAAACTAAAGCACCAGGAGGAAACTCAATTACAGGGAGAACATGAAAACAGAACACAGAGAGCATGGGGGGGGGGGGGGGGGGGAAGAGTCAGGGTTGAATCCAGGTCACTGGAGCCATTAAACAACAGTTAATTACTTCTATCACTGTGTTGCCCCAGATGGGCTTTCATCAAGATCTTCAATATTTACATTTTTCTTCACCTATGTTCCCTATGGCAACCCCATCTGTAGCAAAGCAACTCATGACCTGACTGACCACCAAATTATGTCATGTGAAAACAAAAATTTGATATTAAAAACACTTTGGTGCAGTAAAAGAAAAATCACTAACATATACCTAATGATTCAAGACAATGGTACAGCTCATTATCTGGAATGAGACCACACTGAGAATAGTACCAAGAGAAATTCCTACAATTTATATGGTTGAATGCTTTTATGCATTCTGCAGCAGTCTTTTACCTTTATACTGTATAGGCGGATTTTATTTCATTTTTAATGATATTCCACATCAATTGCAGCATTTCTTTTTCTCTTAACTACACTATTTAAATTATCTTTCCAGATAACTTAAATTCCAAAGCAGCCATTCAGGTGTGAGATTACTTGCTTCCACTATGGTTTAGTGGTTCTGAGGTGGCTGATGAAACTAAGTTCTTTCATAGATGAGCCAGTGTTGCTTACTAGGATATAATGGGAGAACTGATTAAGGCGATGGAATCACAAACAAGAGAAAATCTGCAGTTGTTGGACGGTCAAAGTTTCAGACCAAAACCCTTCAGCAGGTCAGATATTTTGGGCTGAGACGTCAACTGTACTCTTTCCCATAAGATGTTGCCTGGCCTGCTGAGTGCCTCCAGCATTTTGTGTGTGTTGAGAAGGTGATGGGATTGCTTCTGTCATTTATACATGGCTTTCCCACTGAGGTTCCAAGAAATCAAAGGAGATGTTATTTTTTTGAACCACTTTCTGTCTGATAGCCAGAATCAGCATCAGATTTAATATTACTGGCATACGTCACAAAATTTGTTGATTTGCAGTAACACTACAATGCAATACATAATAAAAAACAATACAAAATACAGTGAATTGCAATACAGTGAATTGCAGTTAATTGGGACACCCACTTATTTGGGTCAATGCTTAAAGAACAAAACCAAATTGAGAAAATAGCCAAGATTCCCTTTGTTTATTTGGGACACTATGCCACTTAACTGGATCAGGAAACTGTTCTTAAACAGACTCAACACAGTGTCAGGTGCATGCACTTGTGTGGTTGTTAGACGCTACACTGTGCCTAGAAGGGACAGTTTTTATACAGCTTCAGTTGCATGTGTTTGAGTTTCAAAAAAAAGTGATTTCTGGCACTGATCGTTCGTGAGAAATAAGCAATAAGACAATTCAGAACTGTTTTGTTCACTGCAGTTTCAAGCATTCAGACTTGGAGATGCCAGAAACAGCCTGAAGTGAAAATGAAACAATTTCACTCCTTCAACAAGATAGGAATTATGAAGATATTGACAATCATCTTTAATGAAAATGAAGATTTGGAAGATGTAATCTTCAAAAGCATTGTGTAAAGGCAGTCCATTATCTGCACTAGATGTCTTTGCTGATTTTGTTCATTTACAGTCAAACAAAAGAACACAACAGGGTACACTGGATGAATTCCTCCATCAATAACTATTAGAAACTAATAGTGTTGTAGTACTGTAGGGTAGTATTAGTATTCTAATTTGTTCTTTACTTATTTAAATACATAATTTGTTACTCAGTTAACGGTAGTTTGTCTTTTTTATACTTTTAAGTATTTTCATGAAACTTGGGCTAATTGGGGAAGCCACTTAATTGGGTCAAGGTGCAAAACACAGTACCAAGTCACACACAACACATATAGCATACATAAGATAGCAGTAAACATTGAGCCGCACACAATAAAAACATAGCCCAAGTCCCCGAGTCTATGGATGTTACAGCAGTCTGCAGTCAATCACAATGCAGCTCGTCTTCCACCAAACAAATACTGGAGGACATCACCACCGCCAGCCTGGATGGCCCGCCACATCACCTGCAAACAGGTGACACCAAGGCTTGGGGCCTAGTCCTTGCTACGACCGAGGGTGTGCAGCTTCCCTGCCATCTGTCTCACCAGTAAACCAGTGACTTGCAGCATTCACATTACCAATGTCCAACAGGGTCTTGCGATCACAAGAAAGGCAACTAAGACAATCACTCACTGTTAAACTGCACACCACCTTTGCACACAGACACCTCTCTGTAGCATTGTAGCACAGTCCACACAAAATTCAGCTCCTTCCATTTCTCAGCCAATGAGCAACTCGCTGATGGAGTAGCCTTAACAGTACTTTAAGTTCTTTAAGTTTAAGGTCTTGCAATCATTAAAAAATACATTTAAAAAAGACAATCACATTTTTTGTAGGCCTCATAGTAGCTACTGCATCTGAGCATGCTGCCATTTTACCAGAAGTAAAATCTGTTGTTTCATGGGAGCAGGACAGTGTAAGGCATAAAAATTACTTTATCTATTTTGTAACTAAATGGTGCAAAACAGAATAATGAAGTAGTGTTTATGGGTTCATATAGTGCATATTGTTCTTGACAAACTAGCTAATGAAAGTAAGATATCTTTGATGTTACGAACATGGTTCATTGTTTCAGTATCCCATTAAAGAGAATCTGACTTCAGTTTCATTATATAACAAAGACATGGCCAAAGGATTAGACGCAAAGAATGTGTCCTTATTTGCACAAGTGATACACTTCTGTAAGCATCACTGGAGTCACCAGGCAACTGCATTTTGACTGTCTCTGCTTCTTTTTATGAAGACTGTTTTAAGGCCTGAAATTACATGGATTAGAGTGGAAATTTGTACAGTCCTTCAGGGTTTCAGAGGATTTGCCATCATTTGAAGCTTTTGCAAATCCATTATTTACAACTTTGCAACTGACAAGTTTAGAATCTTCATAAAGCTAAATAGCAAATCTTTTTGAAAATCTGACCACATATTTCAATGTCAGAACAGTGATTATCAACTTTCCAAGATGATAGCTGTGCAAATCAGCCAAAATCACAAAAAAACATAATTGTGTTGCCCTTAAGACATTTGTTTAGTTTATTATATTTTCGCTTTAGTAATTCGTTTGTAATCGTTTTCTAGTTAAAGTTAAGGTTGTTGAAAGTAAATTCGTTGTCTGTGATATATCGCGGCATGCAATGACGTCACACCCAGTTTCGCTGCGTCCTGTGGGAAAATACTGGTTTGGAGAAACGGGAAGGAGGGGGCTTGTGTGTGCTGGATCAGCGCGAGAAAAGTTTTCTTTCTACACACTAGAAACATCATAGAAGCAACGCCGTAAGTTCATAAGATAATCGATATGTTGAAGTAAAAATATTAATGTTGATTCTGTTAGAAGTAATGACGGTTGATAAAGTTTGTGTTCTTTGTTATTTAAAGAGTTGCGGATAGTTTGTGTTGAAGTGTATTTAAAGCAGTTGATGGCGTAGGTAGATTCTGACTGTATGTTGTACTTTAATGTAATATAGTTTGTTGTAGTTTTATTTTTGCAAGTATTTATGATGTAAATGTGATTCCAAGAAGGAAACAAATACTGTATATATTTTGTATTGTTTTATCAACAGTTTTCACCATACGTTAATGTGGAAGAGTGAACAGTAAACAGTTAATCTTACTGGGATTGCGCCTCATTGACCGGTTTATACTTGGTATTTAGTTCAGAGTTTTTACACCTGTGCGAGAACACTACAATAATCAAAAATGGTTAAATTACGACAGTTTCACAAAATACCAAGCGTCACTTTGAAAAATGCCAGAAAAGCACCAAAAATTAATGTTTTCTCAAATATTGATCTGTTTAAGTCTACATGCTTCATTGTTCAATGTGATGACACATATATTACCCAAGATGGATTAATATTAATATGTTGTCTGGTTGGTTTCAGTAAACTTAACGAAGAACATAAAATATTTTAGCTGCTGTAAGATCAAGCTGCCATTAATTTCACCCAATTAAACGGTAATAGTATAATGGTCCACGATGTAATTGCCTATTTACAATGAACATTTCTGCATTAATGCAAATCCTAAGACGAACTTGAAAGCTGGAATTGGGCTTGTGTTTTGACTTTGACGTTATATCTACCATTTATCTTAGCAGCAGCCTAAATTTACATTTCAGAAGCATACATATTATATCAAAACTAGCATCTTGTTACAGAAATTCTAACTTGTTTTGATCCTTTAAAGATGTATTGCAACTCTTAGGGAAAAAATTAAAAGAGTCAAAATGTTTCAGGAAGCTAAAAACTAATTTTAATTTAATAACAGCTTATTATTCTCCATTCTCATTTAAGTTCCTTTTCAACAACATTTCCAAAAGTAACAGGCAAACTAGTGGAAAACATGGTGCCTTACATATATTCATAAGATGATAAAACAGCTAGTAATTTCTGAGATCCATATTAAGTGCACTCATATCAAGGATAGTTGTAGCTGTGTACACCAAATTCTTGAGATACTTCCTCAGAACTAAATGTGTATCATCCATGTGTCCATGATATACCAAAGTAGCTTGACCTTTAAATTGGATTCAGTAACTGATATTATGGCAAGAACTCAAAATATGTTAAACTAAGTGAAACATATTTTATTTTAATGAGACACACAAAGCTATTCCTTAAAATCAAAAGGCTTTGCTGGGATATTGGACACAAATATTTTAGCGCACATCAAGGGCATTATCCATGATACCATAATGGCATGAGTCTTTAAGCCTGTTCAGGCAACACTTGCATGGTAACAACTAAAAGATATGCAGGAGAGTTCTTCCTCTGTCAACCTATGGTCACTAATTTCAGGGTTATGTGCTGGTTTCTCCACGATTAATTACAGTGACAGTGAAAAAAGTACGAAAGCATGGCAGGGCCTCTACTTCCTTGGAAGTTTGAGAAGATTTTCATGACATCTAAAACCTTGACAAACCTGTATAGATATGTAGTGGAGAGAACACTGACTGGCTGCATCACAACTTGGTAAAATACCAAAGCTTTTGAATGGAAAATCCTACAAGAAGTAGTGGATAGTTCCAAGCCCATCACAGGTAAAGCCCTTCACACCTTTGAGCACATCTACATGGATTGTTGTCGCAGGAAAGTAACAACCATAATCAATGAACCCCACCACCCAGGTCAAGCTCTCTTCTTGTTGCTGCCATCAGGAAGGTGGTACAGGAGCCTCAGGACTTACACCACCAAGTTTAGGAACAGTTAATAACCCTCAACCTTCAGGCTCTTGAACCTGAGGGAATAACTCAACTTAGCTTCTCTTGCCCCACAACTGTTCCCACAATCTATGGAGTCACTTTTATGGACTCTTCATCTCATGATCTTGATATTTATTTAATATTTCTTTTTGTATTTGCATAGTTTGTTGTCTTTTGCATACTGTTTGTTGTCCTATTATTCATTGATTCTATTATGGTTATAGATTTACTGAGTATGCCCGCAAGAAAGTGAATCTCAGTGTTGTATATGGTGATAATGATAATAAATTTACTTTGAATTTTAAATTGACAATTTTGACAACACTTTACACCATCTACTGAGAAACATGTGCTATATTAATGCATGGGCGCAGAGCTCACTGGGGCATGGGCAAAGGGGGATATAGTCCTGATGAAGGGTCCCAACCTGAAACATCAACTCTTTATTCATTTCTATGAATGCAGCCTGACCTGCTGAGTTCCTCAGCATTTTGTCTGTTGCTCTGGATTTCCAGCATCTGCAGATGGCTTGTGTTAGTGGAACTGTTTCTATTGAGGATAATACAACAAACTTGTTGAGGTTCATGGGTACTCAGTATTAAAACTCCACTATGTGGATTGTGAACCCAGCAAAAACTATTACAAATACATCAAAAAAAACTAAAAATTAATTCAGTCTTTGGGAAAATGCAAGAATACTAATCAAGGGCTTTCAGTGCATTCACTCCACACTGCAATACTTCTAAGCTGGCTTCACTTTGGTTGATCTCTTATTTCAAGTCTCCCTTATTTGTTTATTCTTCAAATCTAGTATACTCTATTTGGAGTTAACATCGTGACCTTCTCTACCTCAGAGTTCAAATTCAGATTGAGTGGTCGTTTTGTGGAGCATCTGCACTCAGTTTTCAGATGTTAATCCAAGACTCTGGGTGGCAATCATTTTAGGACTCAATGTATTTAAGTAAACTACTTAAGAACTTTTTAAAAGCTATTATTAATGCTTTTTGACAGGGTGATTTTAGATGCATATCATATTTTTACTGAGTTAAGTATTGTATGTAATTAGTTTTGCTACAATAAGTGTATGGGACATTGGAAAAAATGTTGAATTTCCCCATGGGGATGAATAATCTATCTATCTATCACTCCCACTGATTCTCTCTGAACATGGCCAAGCTTGGGGATGATACAAAAATAACTGAATGAGGAAAGAATTTAGAAATCAGAGGTGCAAAAGGAGTTGGGAGTCCCACTGCAGGATTCCCTAAAGGTTAAATTACGGGTTGAGTCGATAGTAAGTAAGAAAGACAAAATGCAACAGACTCAATGGTCCGAAGGTCTAACTCTGCTTTGTTGTTTAATGGTTCAGCATTATTACAATGAGGCCCAATGCAAGCTCAAGGAACAATAGCATATCTTTTGTCGGTGTTCCTTACAGCTTGAAAAATCCACTTTTGAACTTTCCAACTTCAGACAGCTATCAGAATTGGGTATTTTTGCTTGTCATTTCTCTCTTCCTTTATAGTGCAAATTCAGCTCCAAAGTCTTATGGTCTTATTCATTTATTTATCTATTCTGGTCTACTGGAAACTTCCCAGAGGCTAGACTATACAACATCACCCAGACTTCACAGCAACACATTACATAAATAAAGGAGCTGAACTAGATATGTTATTTGACCCTATCACAGGAATTCCTTTTGATCCACCTGCTGACACCCTCCCCCAATACCTTTTGGAGTTTTAGAAGAATGAGGGGGAATCTCATTGAAACCTATCAAACACTGAAGGGCCCAGATAGAGTGGACGTGAAGAGGTTGTTTTCCTATAGTAGGACAGTCTAGAACCATAGGGCTCAATCTCAGAATAGAAGATGAGTTGTTTGTTATGTGTCCCCTCTTGCTGTGAAACAGGGACACCTCTTTTTCCCTTATTAGGGAGAGAGAGAGCCTGTGGTAAGTTAAATTACCAGGCGAATGAGCAGTCTTTGGGGTACTGCAAGTGTGTGTCCTTATTGATGCTTTGATGTATGCTTGAGAGTTTGGTGGGGGGGGCAATGTTTTTGCTGGTTGGAGGGAGGGTTGTTGCTTTGCTGCTGTTTATGCATGGGTGGGGGGTGCTGGGGGGGACTTTGGGGTTCGAACATTTAACTGTCATTCATTCTTTGGGGCACTTCTCTGTTTCTGTGGATGTTTGTGAGGAAAAAGCATTTCAGGATATATATTGTATACATTTCTCTGACATTAAATGTACCTTTGAAGCCTTGAGAGGGGGATTTCTTTAACCAGAGGGTGGCGGATCTGTGGAATTCAGAATCAGGTATAATAATGCCAGCATATGTCATGAAATTTGTTGTTATGTGGCAGCAGTACATTGCAATACATAATAATAAAACTGTGAATTTAAAAGTTATAAGTTAAATTAAGTAAGCAGTACAAAAAAATAGTGAGTTAGTATTCATTGGTACAATGCCCATTCAAAATCAGATGGCAGAGAGGAAGAAGTTGTTCCTGAATCATTGACTGTGTGCCTTCAGGCTCCTATACCTCCTCTCTGACGGTAGCAATAGGAAGAGGGTATGTTCTGGGTGATGGTGGGTCCCCAATGATGGATGGTGCCTTTTTGAGGCATTGCTCCTTGAAGATGTCACGGATGCTGGGGAGGCTAGTGCCCATGAGGGAGCTGACCAAGTTTACAACTTTCTGCAGCTTATTTCTATCCTGTGCAGTGCCTCTCCCCACCACCCCCCACCCATCACCAGACTCTGAGGTAGCCAGTGAGAATGCTCTCCACAGTATATCTGTAGAAATTTGCAAGCATCTTTGGAGACACACCAAATGTGCTCAAACTCCTAATAAAATATAGCTGCTGTCATGCCTTCTTTGTAACTGCCTCGATATGATGGGCCCAGGCTAGATCCTCAGAGATGCTGACACCCAGGAACTTGAAATCGTTCACTCTTTCCATTTCTGAAGAAGTATTCCCTGAATCAAAGTGTGGCTTCTGCACATCTAGAGATACTGCAGACTTGATCTTCACAGACACCAATTACAGGAAAAATGCTGTGAACAAAGCATATGTACTTGACTTTCGTAAATGAAAAACGTCAAGCACTCTGGCATATACTATCAAGACATGGTAGTCCAGACAAGTACTTAGAAGTACTGAGGCTACTGCATGATGGCATGTCAGCCATAGTACTCAGCAACACAGCGCTGAATCAGAATCCTTCACTGTCAAGGCAGGAGTTTAACAGGACTATATCATTACGCCCACTCTATTTGCTGTCTTTTTTGTTCCTATCCTTCACCTCATTGGCTAATCATGTATAGAATGGGCAGCAGGCTTTTCAACCTCAACAGGTTCAAGGCCAAGAATAAGGTCAGCACCACCACTATCATGGAGCTTCAGTATGTAGAAGACAACACCATCACAGCACACAGCATCATCACAACAACTTTGAATACCTTTGCCAAGGAATATAGAGCCCTGGGTTTTGTTCTAAATATTAAAATAAGACACAGGTCCTTTATCAGCCACTACCCAACCAACCATTTATCCAGCCCTCCATATAGAATGACAAACTCATCCCTAAAAATTTAGACTACTTTAGCCTACCTTGTTAAAATTCTCTCCTCAAAAACAGACATTGACTTAAAAGACCAACCACTGCCTTAGAAGTGCTGGTGGAGCCTATGCAAGATTAAGGAAAAGAGTCGCTGAAGACCAAGACCTACAGGTCCATACAGAATGTTTGGTCTATATAGCAGTCATCCTTCCTACATTATTGTATGGAGCTGAAACATGGGTCACCTACAGTAGGCACCTGAAATCCCTGGAACGATACTACCAAAGAACCTTATGAAAGATTTTGAGGTTCAGCTGGAAGGACAGACACACTAACACCAAAGTACTGGAGAAGGCCAATATAAACAACATTTCCACCATGATAAAGCAAACCAAACTCTGACAGTGGTGTAGTGGCATCAGCACCAGACTTTAAGACAAATGGTCCTAGGTTAGAATCTGTTCAGCTCCATGCATGCTTTCCATCTGTACTGGGTTGAGCGCCAAGCTAGCAACTTGGCCTCGTAAAAACCAGATAAAATGCTAAATGAACAGTAAGGTTGCCACCCGATGTGCTACAAGGCACAGAGAGGAACAACAACAACTCCAATGTTAGGTCATGTCATTCAGATCACATCCCCCTTATAGACCCCTACTTCTAGTTGAAGGAAAGTCAGCGAGCCCCTGATGGGCAAAGGAAATGCTTCAAAGATAGCATCAAAATCAGCCTGATGAAATTCATCATTACACTAAGAACTGGGAAGACATTACACTCAATAGATGCACCTGAAGGAAATCTGTTCAAGAGGGAGCTGCACTACATGACAGTGACCTCAATTGTGCCACAGAGAACAAGTGGCAGCTGCAAAAAGATAGAATGAACAACCAAAATACGCAACCACTAACCACAGTGACCACCTACTCGTGTCCACGATGCATCAGAATATGTGAATTCCAGAACAGCCTCTGCAGCCACCTGAGGATGCACCAATGTACAACCCCTTAGGAGAACATCTTACTCGACTCGAGTGATTACACTACCACATATTATACGCATGTTTATTAACCCTTTCTGATATGTGCAATATGGTTTTAAAACCTCTGACCTTTCTTATTAACAAAGCATTTTTGCCCACAGGACTGTGCTGGATGCTTTTTAAATTTTTATTTTTTTTTGCACTGTTCTCTGTAATTGCTAGAGACTGTTGTCTGTGAAAATACCAGTGAATCCGTAGTTTCTGATATAGTCAAACCACCCCAGCTGGCACCATCAACCATTTCACAGCCAAAGTCACTTGGATCAAATTTCTTTCAACACTTTGATATTTGATTTGAACAGTAACTGAGCCCCTTGACTATTTCTGCATGCTTTTATATATTGAGTTGTTGCCACATGATTGGCTGATTACATATTAGGGTTAACAAGGTGTACAGGTTAACCTAATAAAGTGTTACTAAGTGTATGTGTAATGTTAATTGTAACTTTTCTGAACTTAAGTTTGCATTGCCTAATAGTTACTAGGTCCACAAAGGTATCCGTTACAGTTAGTATTACAACATGGCAAGTAGAAATGGTTTATATATAGTTGGTCTTTAAACAAAAAAAAATCTTAACCACATGGCCAAGTTTCTAAAACAGCTGTTTTTGACTTTAACAGGGCAAACTGTTTTTTCATTGTTACCAATTGCTCAATAAAATAGTTTTCTCATACACATTGATTGATCAGAATGCACTGATAAACCAACCACACTATTCTGTGTGTGAAAAATGTGCCCCTCAGACCTCTTCAATAGTTCCCTCTCACTTTAAACCCATATCCTCTAATATCAGACTCCCCAACTAAGGAAAAAGTCTCTGACTATCTGCACTATGCCCCTCATAAATATTATAAACTTCAGTAAGGTCACCTGTCAGCATTATTGAAACCCAGCCATTTACTCTCTTCTGTACAAAAGCACTGCATTCCAGGCAATATGCTGGAAATCTCCTCTGCCCTCTTTCTAATACCACACCTCCTTATCGTGTGGCAACCAGAAAAAAGCACAATACTCCAAGTGCAGAATAACCAATGTTTTGTGCCACAGCAATGTAGTAGTTAGCACAATACTATTATAGTTCAGGGCATTCTGGAGTTCAGAGTTCATTTCTGGTGCTGCCTTTAAGGGGTCTGTATGTTTCCACATGACCAGTATTGAGACTTCGCATCATCCAAATCTTCACTTTCACTGTAACATTCAAAGTGATTGTCAACACCCTCAACTTCTTTGTAGTTTCTAACTTGAAGTAGTGAAAGTTTCATTTTCACTCCCAGTTGTTTCTGGCATCTCCAAGCCTCAATGCTTGAAACTGCAGTGAACAAACCAGTTCCAAATTGTCTTACTACTTATTTCTCACCAACTATCAGTGACGAAAATACTGTTTTTTAAAAAAACACAAACACACATAACTGACACTATTTAAAAACTGTTCGCACAAGTGCATGACTGATGACAGTTAGAAATTGTTCAACAACAGTCTTCTATCCCAGTTAAGCAGCACGGTGTCCCAAATAAATGGCTAGTTTCTTGATTTGTTTTTGTTCTTTAAAAGTTGTCCTAAATAAGCAGCTGCCTCCATTAAACAATGGCCCAACTAACTGGAATGCACTGTATTCAAAACTGTAGCGTTCCAATATCCAACTTCAAAATGAAACCTTGCAAATTAACAATGATAATCAAATTGCATACCATATAACACAAACTCCACCTTTTTTAATAAAAAGGTGTACATCACTTCCAATTGGCACAACCATGACTAAGAAATTTTTCCAGCAACAAAGGTAAAGACCTAATAACAATTAGATTTCTTCAGGAGGTAGATTTTTAAAGTGTATGTATTTGCAGTTATGCAAGTCTGTCTTACACGTATGCAAAAAGCAATTAATCTCTAATAGTTGGATCATTTATTTGGGCTAGATTTTCTTAAAGAATTAAATTTCAGTCAAGATAAATTTAGTGCTAGTCAAGTACCTGAGTGAATCAAGTTTGTCCTCTGGTCACTCTATTCAGCTTCTCATCATGAAAACCATCCAATTAATAATGGATAGCCAAAGCAATAATTGATGTGATACATGCAAATTTCATTATGTGTTAGGTCAATGACTAATCAATTACTTTTAAGTGCAATAACCAGGCCACTTCTTTACATTTTCAGATTAATACTACAAATTATAAGTAACGATATCACAACCAATGCTGTGTAATCAGACAATAATTGTAGAATACTGCTTAAGCAAACCCAAAACGAACCCATCTGCATTAGGGTCATAATGTTGATACAGCCTCACATTGTGTACACACTTTATCAGAATCAGAATTAATATCACCAGCATATATCAAGAAATTTGTTAACTTTACAGCAGCAGTTCAATGTCATACATGATAAATATAGAAAAATGAATTACAGTAAGTATACATGTATATTAAATAGTTAAATTAGATAAGTAGTACAAAAAACAAAAAAATAAAAAAGTAGTGAGGTAATGTTCATGGGTTCAATTTCCATTTAGAAATTGGATGGCAGAGGGGAATAAATTGTTCATAAATTGTTGACTGTGTGCCTTCAGGCTTCTGTACCTCCTTCCTGATAGTAACAAAGAGAAGGCATGACCTGGGTGGTGGGGAGTCTTTGATGGATGCCGCCTTTTTGAGGCACCACTCCTTAAAGGTATCTGGGATACTATGGAGGCTAGTACGCATGATGGAGTCGACTAACTTTACAACTCTCTGCAGCTTACTTTGATCCTGTGCAGTAGTTCCCCCATACTAGACGGTGATGCAGCCAGTCAGAATACTCTCCAAGTGTAATAACTTGATGACGTGGAAGTGTAAAATTTAATGTAAAACTTTACAGCACCAGCAATCAGAAGATTAGGGATCAATTCCCACTGTTGTACGTTCTTCCCATCAGTGCATGGGTTTCCTCCCATATTCCAAAAAAATGAATGGGTTAGGGTTAGAAAGGTTTTTTTTAAAGATTAGCTTAATTGTCACTTCTACATTGAAACATACAGTGAAATACACTGCTTGCATCAAGTCAAATCAGCAAGGATTGTGCTGGGCAGCCTGCAAATGTCACCACACTTCCAGCGCCAACACAGCGTGCCCATAACTCAATAACCGCAACTCTAGAACATGAAGGGAAATTGGAGCAAATAGGGGAAACCCAAATGGTCACGGAGAGAATTTGTAACATTCTTACAGACAGTGATGGGAATTGAACGCTGGTGCTGTTAAGTGATTGCACTAACTGCTACAGCACCGTGCCAACCTGTTGGCACTGGAAGCAAGGTGACACTTGCCCCCGGCACATCCTCAGATTGTGTAGATGCAAACAACACATTTCACCCTATGTTTTGATGTGGATGTGACAAACAAAAGATAATCTTTATATTTTTCTTTCAGACTGAACTTGAGGCCTTATCATGTCCACCCACAAACCTCAATTCAGTTCCCACCCAAATTTTCAGCATGCAGTTTGCAGTCATTAAAAAAGTCATCTCTGAAGCAGTCTGGATCCTAGCCTGCTGAAATCAATTTCAAATGGGAATTTTCTGTATTTTCACTTATACTTACAACTGATTTTCCCTGAGAGATCATGACAAAGAGATTTGCCATTTACTCAGTACCATCTCTAATTATTCCTGGTTGCTACTGGCATTCAGATCACCCTGTGCCAATGGCAACACAGCTTCCACACATTGCTTTGTTTAGATTATGAGGCATTCGTGTTCAAATATATGTGAAAAGATATCTTGAGTATTTTGGCCTTATTCAAACAATGATGGAATGCAGTATTGACTGAGTCTTTCACAAACAAATACAAGATAATATTTTCACTCTTTATGTAATGCTATTTTTCTAACCTCAGGATGGCTGAAAGTTGTAGATGTTGCAATGTATAGTATATCGATTTTAGTAAAGCACTTGACATGATATATTTATTCAAAAAGACATGAGACTTGGGATCCAGGGAAACTTGGTGGCTTGGATTAAGAATTGGATTGTCCACAGAAGGCAAAGGGTGGTAGTAGCTGTGTTGAAAAGTGGAAGATAGGGTTCAACCCAGAAAAGTGTGAAGTGATACACTTTGGAGGCAGAATACAGGGTTAATACAGGCAGGATTCTTAGTAGAGTGGAGGAACAGAATGATTTTCAGGTCCATATCCATAGTTCCCTCAAGAGGCCTTGTAAGTTAATAGGGTGGTTAAGACAGCATATGATGTGTTGACCTTCGATAGTCAGGGAATTGAGTTCAACATTTGCAAGGTAATATTACAGCTCTATAAAATTCTGAATATTATTTTCAGTTCTGGTTGCCTCATTATAGAAAGGATGTGGAAGCTTTTGAGAGATTTGCCAGGATACCGCCTGGATTGGAGAACATGTCTTATGAGGATAGGTTGAGCAACCTAGAGCATTTCTCCTTAGAGTGAAGGAGGATGAGAAGTGACTTGCTAGAGGCGTATAAGATGATAAGAGGCATAGACAGAGTGGCAGCCAGAGATGTTTTCCCAGGGGGAAATAATCTGACTGTCCACCTTTTCCGGGAAATGACTAATATAAGGAGGCATAATTTTAAGGTTATTGGAGGAAAGTAGAGGGGGCATGTCAAAGGTAAGAGTTTTTTTTATTTTAAAAAACAGAGTGTGGTAGGTGTGTAGAACATGCTGCCAGAGGTAGTGGTAGAGATATTTAAGAGACTCTTAGATATGTACATGGATGGGGAAAAAGATGGAGGGCTATATGGAAGGGAGGTGTTAAGATTGATCTTAGAGTGAGTTAAAAAGTTGGAACGACATTGTGGGCTGAAGAGGTTGTACTGTTCTATGCTCTATGAATCCAATTAATTATTTTGCATTGATAGCACCATTTTAATCCTGACCAGCACCTGGAAAACAAAGTTTCTCAAACAAAAAAAGGATAGTCAGGATCACTTTTGGGATGCATGATGAGTGATGAATCTTATGGTCTGCTCACTTGCCGCAGAATCTTCTCCAACCACCTAATCATGTGGACAGTTTCAAACTGAAATAGAATGACAAGAACTCCATAGTACAGTTTTTTATGGTTGTTCTCAATAAATACAATATCAATAGACGTAATACCCCGCATTGCAAACAGACACATTGTTTAAGACCTGAACCAGGCTTGCATTTATAACTTTCAGGTTTTAGAGTTAATTGTTATCCCCATAATAAAACTAAACAAGCATTACAAACATAAAAAGTTCAACTGTCTAACTCCAGGAGTTTCTTCCTTTGCAGCTCAGCTCAAGAATTCTGGTTCACTGCACTGACTTCAGATATCAAACTCCATTTGTATAACTGTTACTTGATGATGTTTATCAACTTTAATGGAAGAGCCACTCTTACCCTGGTACAACACCCACAAGAACAGTTCATTCAGATCCAGTGTGCCATTCTATTAGGTACTTCTATTCTTTGACAATTTTCCACAGTGGCACACTGATAGGAACCAGCTATTTACTTCCTTTATCCCAGCTCCACCATCATCAGATCACAACAGAATGGTCAAATTCCACGTACCCATTTCCCCTCAGAGCTTTGAACTTCTTGATTAATATAAAACTATAAATCCCTGATTTAAAGTGAGCACAAAAAGGAAGAAACATCAATTGCCATTTTCAGGAGACAGAGACCTTCCCCTAATTGTAGACTGCTCAAATAGCAGAAATTCTTTATATCCATTCTGAAAATTTCAAATCATCTCATTCAAAACTTCCAGAAAAAATAACTATACTTTCAATCAAGTAGGAGCATAGGTGGAGGCTGCTACAATGGCTCTCAATGGCAACTCCTTTGAGTTCATCTGCCATTAATCTGATTCACAGCTTAATTTCTACCTTTGATGTCTCTCTTTTTTCTTTTCAGAGTGGATGGTGTTCTGTTGAAGACCCTGACCTGGAGTTACACTCACACTTCAGCTCTCTGCAGTAGTGGGACCTGTTCTCGGGTGTTTTTGTTGTACTGCAGATCATGGTCTTTCTTTGGGGGGGGGGGGGGGGTTGCAATTGCTTGTTTGATGGGTAGAAGATTTTTTTTGCTCAAGTAGGTGGGGGAGGGGAGGGTCATCGCTTTGCTGCTGCTTGGTGGGGGGAGTAGGGTGTTTTGGGGCTCTAATGTTTTTACTGTCACTCATTCTTTGGGGTACTTCTGTTTTCATGGACGTCTGCAAAGAACAAGAATTTCAAGATGTATATTGTATACATTTCTCTGATATTAAATAAAACTATTGAATAATCACTTCTTGCTCCCCAACCACCATGCCCATCATTTCCAAGGATGGGTATTGCAGATACATATAGCTGCAGCTTAAATTCTATTACTTTGCATTCTAACTAAAAGGGCAAATATTGCAATGGTCTTTTAGCTTATTTTGTAAGTCTATAATATCTTATGGATATTATAGATTGTTCTAAGTCTATATAATATCTTATAGATATAATAGATAATTCTTTGTCAGGTTCCCGACAAAGAACAATCCAACCAAGACCTCAACAGTGGAACAGGCAGACGAAGTTACTTCAAACTCAACGGCTGTGAAGGCGGATGAAGGCTGCAACAAATCCATCAGCTACAATCGCCATGGTCTCCATGCCATTGGAATCAGTTGGTTGATTTGTGAAGTATTATGTGCTTCTTAGAGTGCAACATCAAGTACATGTTAAACAAATACATGCACAGGCGTCTTCGGTCTGTGGAAACGGAACAAAGACCATCATCCTCGAGGGATAGCCACGACGACGGAATATCTTACTGATAGACCTGAAAGCAGCTTCAATGTATATAGCTTCTCACCATTTAGTAGGTAGTCTATCCAACGTATAGGATGAAAGGGGATGAACTCACACGTTGAAAACCAAATGGAATACTTTGTCCATAATTTTAACTGCAATGATTCCAGTACTTTTACCAGCAAACCTGTATATCTTGTTATAAAACTGTATCAATAAAGTTTAATTCAAATAGTTAAATGCTAATTCTTTGTACTGTAATGCTCCCCAACCTGGTGTGAGTCAAATTAATTTAATAGAGTAACTATATTATAATTAATGTCAAGGACTAATTAAGAAATTCAGAATGTTCAGTCTTCTCAGCCTCTGTAGTCAGCCAGTTCACCCCACTTTATGTTGGAAATCAGGTCAGGATTATAACAAGAGATTTACAGATTTAATGTAGTAGATGTCAGGAAATTCTTCCTTGGATTACACTGTAACCATTCCACGTACCTAGTATCTCCTTATTTATTCATTAAAAGGTTTGTGATGTCATTGGCAAAATAGCTTTTATTCCCCTTGAGAAGATGGGGCTAAGTTACCTGTGTAAAGGTTCTCCCACAGGTACTTGGCAACAAGTTCCACAATTTTGAGAGGATAGCAATGTATTGTTTAAGTGAATGTGTTATGGAGGGAAACTTGCAGTCTTCAGCATTGCAGAGCTCATGGTTAAGGAATTCAAAAAAGCATTACTAGCTGCTTCAATACAATGCATGGACATTACACAATGCAAGCCTGTTCTTAATAGGAGTCTCATCAAACAAACTTGCTCTTGGTGCTGCACCCACCCAGGAAAGTAGAATGATATTAATTCATTCCCTGACTTGTAACATGGTTATAAGAAAGAATCAGGTTCAGTTAGGAACTGGCAGTTGACCACATGCCCACCCACTCATCTACTCCCATGTTCACAGGATGTTGACTGTAGGAAGATTCATTGATGGCAATGCCAGTAAATGTCAAGGAAAAGTGGTTAGAATCACCAATTGAACTAGTCAGTAGCAGCCACGAACATGAGAAACAGCAAGAGTACACCGTACACTGTATTCCAGGATACAATCTCATTGTTGATACACCAGCTATTATCCACTTTCCACCCGATCTTAGCAACTGAAAATCTATATACTTCAGCCACGAACATCCACAGTCTACTGGAGAATTAAATATTTATAACCTCTATATGAAACAAATTCTTATCCCTACTCATTCTCATCCATCGGGTAGACGGAGCTTATCAGCCTGGGAAGGCAGTCCATCTAAGAGAGGGAAAACTCTGAGTTCAAACCTCCGCTGCCTTGCGGCCATACCCGCTCATGGGAAAGGCTTCGGGAGTAAACCCTGAGGACAAATCCGGAGCTGCAGTCCCTAAGGCAATCTGACGTTGCCTTCAACCTCGTTATGGCAACTCCGATGACGACACTGGTGCCAAGCTGTATCGACCCTTGCCCTTCCCTTGGACAATATCAGTGGCATGGAGAGGGGAGACTCACTGCATGGGCAACTGCCGGTCTTCCATACAACCTTGCCTAGGCCTGCGCTCTGGAGAGGATGCAGATCTATGGTCTCACGAGACTAATGAATGCCACACACTCATACTGCAGATGGGGCTCGTCAACCCAGGTTGGCAGTTCACCTAGGGGAAGGAAATCTCTGATCTCAAACTTCCACTGCATTGCAGCTATACATATTTATGAGGAAGGCCTCAGGAGTAAACCTTGAGGAACAGTCCAGAGTTGGAGTTGCTATGGCAGTCCTATGTTGATTTCACCACTGACTAGCATCTCCTGTGACAAAGGTGGTGTCAAACTGTATCAGCTTCTGCTGTTCCTTTGGATTCATCGAGAGGGGGGGGGCTGCAGTATGGACAACAGTTTGCTCCGCATGTTGTACTGCCCTGGATGGCATACTAGCTTTTGTGTATCAACTTTGACAGCTAGGACGCAACATCCATGGTTGACCCCAAACAACAGAGGGTCGAACTCATACCGCTATCTCATGATTCAGCCAATCATCATCTATTCCACAACTCTTCCCAAATGTCTATCTCCTTACGATCATCTCTCATTTCCCCCCACTCAAAAACAGGTTAACCTCACTCACTTAACACAACAACCATCTTTTTCAAGTGATCAATCACCTAATTCTATGCTGCACCTGTTCTAAAAATAAAAGCTAAAAGCTATATCTTTACAACGGGTACAAAGGCCAAACTTACACATAATGGTTTGGGTGTGTTGTCCCACCATGTTTTCTACAAGTGAAGCAAGACAGTCTTTCCTTTGTGCTCTAACCCTACTGAAATAGGGAACTGCACATTTACATACTGTTTCACAATCCAGTGTACCGTGATCCTGCTGTGCACCAACCACTTTCCCACTATTTGCAAAATATTTCTTTTTCTTATTCTTACCAAAATGTGTGTGATCTGGAGTTTGGCCGATTTAAGGGCTGGGCCAGATTGAAAAAGTCAGGCTTTTCGGGCTGGAAGAGAGGAATGGGCCAGTGCTCAGCTCGCTGCCAACAAGGTTTACTCATCTCTGCGCTGAACTGAGGGCTGTGGCCTGCAACTAATGGGCTCCTGGACCAGCTGCGACGGGCTTCGTGGCTGTCAGTCCACTTCTGTGAACTTCAGTTCTTAATGTAATGTGCTTACTTTTATTGTTATAACAATTCTGGCTTTCAGCCCAATGAAAAATATAAAGACATATAAATATTTCAAGATTTTCCAATGATGTGATTAATAAATACATTTAATCTAATCTAAGGCAAGAACTGCTTAAGGGTCACAATACCTGCAAACTCAACCCAAAGCTTACCAACTTGAAAAGACCCATTTATTACCATCTTCTTTACTATACAACTAAGCCTCCATCCATGCCATATGTTCATCAAACTAGCATAAACATTTATTTTAACAACCCAATGTCTGCTAATTCATGGGGTATCTTTTGAAACTCCAGATATACCCTGTGCAGTTTGAACTTGCTAGTTAGAACTTCAATAAAACCACATTAATGTTGATCACTGATAATAAAGCTTAAGTGCTTAATTTCTTTCATGATAATGAATTCCAGTAATTGGCCTATCATGCCCTTTTCTCTTACTTCCTTTTCAAAAGAGCAATAATGCTGCTTTCTATTTTAACAGCCCAAGCCAGAATGTCGTCCAGGTCCTGCTGCAAAAAAGTGTTGATGAATTATTTCATTTTCCGAGTTTCACTTTACTTTCAGTTCTGACCTCATGATGGAGGGTTTATCACTGATTAAATCAGCTGAAGATGATGTTTTACCAGAACACATTACCAAGGCCAGACTCTGGAGCCAAGAGTGGCCTCCATTAACCATTAACTAGATTTTGATGAAAGCTGAACTCTTTTGATGTTGCCTGACCTGCCGAGTTCCTCCAGCATTTTGTGTTACTCTGGATTTCCAGATTCTACTGAATCTGTTTTTGATGTAAGCTTAATGGCCTGAATCAGTAAATTGCACACATTTTCTACTTTTATTACAACCCTCTTCTTTATCAAGAATCAGGGAAAGATCCTTCACATCAATGATTCACAGACACTTAAATTCTCCTGAAGTAACTAACAATCAGCTGAAGGAGTTCAGCTAGTAGAAAAGCATATGTGGAATGCAGGGAACTGTCAACTTAACAAGTCAAAATCCCACATCAAGACAGAGTGGAGAGGGCAGATAGCCAGTATAAACAGAAGAAAGGGAGTGGTTAGACAGCAGAAGAAGATAACAGGTGAACTGAACAGGGGTGAAGATGATAGGCAGGTAGCACCAGGTGGGGAGGAGTTTATTTGAAGTCGGGGAAACTACCAGATAGAGAAAGGTGAAGAGCAAAAATGAGAGGCAGAAGGAGCAAGGTTGGGGAGCGAATTATATAAACTGGATACAGCTCCTGCCAACTGCCATCTTCAACATCACCACCCTCTTTTGTCTACCTCCATCTCATATTCACCTGCCACAGTCTCCCAACTCCAAACAGTCCCATACCCAGCACAACTTTAGTACTATATTTTTAGTAGTCATTATAATTAAGCAGTGCTTCTTTTAATTAATAACCATAATGACTGTACTAAAACAAGTAGTCAAAAAGAAGAAAGAAGCTTAAGGTTTAGGAAGCAAGAGTCAGACAGGGTTCTAGACGCTAGAGATTTACAAGGTAGCCACAAAGGAGCTAAAGAGTGGAGTTGAGAGTTAGCATCAGAAGGCTTGGGCAAGTAGGATTAAGGAATACCACAAGGAATTTTACACACGTGAAGAACAGGAGGATGATTAGAGTGAGTGCAGGAATGATCAGGAATACAAGAGGAAACATGTGCCTGGAGACAGAGGAGGTCACAGACATCCTTAATGAATACTTTGCTTCAGTATTAAACAATGACAGGGACCTTGACATTTGTGAGGACACCGTAAAACTGGCTGATATACAAGAACATGTTGGCGTTAAGGAAGAGGATGTCAAACACTAGTATTGATCAGTCCCTGGGACCAGATGGGATATACCCCAGATTACAATGGGAAGAGTCTGCTGAACCTTTGCCGATGATCTTTGCGTCCTCACTATTCACAGAATTAGTACCAGATGAATGGAGGAAAGGAAATGTTATTCCTTTGTTCAAGAAATGGAGTAGCGAGAACCTGGTAACCCTAAGACTAATGAGCATTACTTCAGTGATGGGCAAATTACTTGAGATTTTTAAAGACAGGATTCACTAGCATTTAGAGAAGCACAGTTTGATTAGTGGTAACACACAAAATGCTGAAAGACCTCAGAGCCAACTCCGACTCTTCATCTTTTTTTCCTTCAGTCCTGATGAAGGGTCTCGGCCCTAAACGTCAACTGCACTCTTTTCCGTAGATGCTGCCTGGCCTGCCAAGTTCCTCCAGCACTTTGTGTCTGTTGCTTGGATTCCAACATCTGCAGATTTTCTCTTGTTTTTGATTAGGGATAGTCAGCATGGATTTCTGGGGAGTAGGTCATGTTTTACAAGCCCGATTGAATTATCTGAGGATGTGACAAAGCAACAAATGAAGGTAGAACAGTGGATACGGCATATACAGATTTTAGTAAGGTGCTTGATAAGGTTCCTCAAGTCAGACTCATTCAGGAAGACAAGAGGCATAGGATCCAGGGAAATTTGCCTCTGCAGATTCAAAAATGGCTTGTGCATAAAAGATGTGGAAGTCAGTGACCAGTTGTGTGGAGGAACAGATAGATGTTGGGGTCGACCATCAACAGATCCCTCAAAGTTGCAGCGCAAGATGACAGACTGGTTAAGAAAATGTTGGCCTTCATGAATCAGGGAATTGAGTTTAAGAACCACAAGATAATGTTGCAGCTCTACAAAACCCTGGTTAGACCTCACTTGGAATATTGTATTCAGTACTGATTGTCTCATTATAGGAAGGATGTGGAAACTTTAGAAAGGGTGCAGAGATGATTTACCAGACACCATGTTTTATGATGATAGTGTGAGTGGATTAGGGCTTTTCTTTTTGGAGCAAAGCAGGATGAGAGGTGACTTGATAAGTGTAAAAGATGTTAAGAGGCATAGATTGAATGGATAGCCAGAGACTTTTTCCCCCAAGACAGAAGTAACTAATAGAAGGGGGCATAATTTTGAGGTGATTGGAGGAAAGTACAGGGGGAGGGATGTTGGAAGTAGTTTATTTACACAGAAAGTGGTGGATGCGTGGAACTTACTGCTAGGGTTCATGATAGAGATTGACACATTAGGGACATTTAAGAAATTCTTAGATAATCTCATGGATCACAGAAAAAATGCAGGAAGGAAATGTTAGATTGATCTTAGAGTAGGTTAAATGTTTGACACAATATTGTGGGCCAGAGCCTGCACTGTGCAGTAATGTTTTATGTTCTAAGCATGGAACACAAAGAAATCTTGCACCACAATGAGTCAGAGAAAGTACACAAATGCATTAGTTTTCCCAAGCACTTACCAACCACAACACTGATAAACTGAAAGAAAGGCAATCATTAACTTCCAAACACATTAGCCTTAGATGTACTTGGATTTATTTGCATATGTTAACTCAATCTCCAGTCACCAACACCAAACTATAGAGATTAAAATAAAATCCCGAATTTTCTTGCGGATTTCAAATGTACAGTTCCTACACGTGTTAAAAAACTAATATGTCAACACCGAGTCAGCATATTACAGTAATATGTACAAATTACACTAAGTATTGCGAAAACAATCTGCTCTATTGGCCCTGCAGCGGTCTAAATCAACGATTGTATCTGCTAAACACAGCAATTCAATTTCAAATCAACATCACCCTCAATCGTCCACTTCTCTGCAGCTTCATACTGAACACCCAGGAGTTAAACTTTTGTATTGATTCGTTTCAATTAAGCACGCCGTTTCACTGAAAGCCCCGTTTTAATATATTGTCAAAATCACAGTTTGAGATTATTCCCTCTTTATTGCTATGATGGACACTATCACAATGGCAAAATTCGTTGCTGCTTTCCTCCCCTTCAATACGGTTCTCTGAGATAACTCAGAGCTGGAAAATCTGACCCGAACAGACTGTCTCCACCCCGTCTCGACGTGTCAATTAGTACGGCATTAAACACTTCTGTGTCATCTGCTCAATTAATTCAATTTTCACCCGCAATGCTCACATGGCTAAACAGTTGACAGTCTGCAAGTGCAGGTTAAAAGAAAGCCGATCTCAGTAGGAACGAGGACGAGAAAAGTTTTCTCTACTCCCGCTCTATTCTCGGCTATCAGTTAACAAAAAACAAGGAACCCGTGTAATTTTCTCCTTCACTCCGGCTGAAATATCAGAACCAGCGACACATCTCTGGTTTTGTATCTGCTGTATGTTCGCCGCTATTTCCGAATCCAAACCTCGGTGGGCGAATCCTTGTCAATGCGCGATTAGCCCATCAGTGTGCGGCTCAGATTTCACTCAACATAACACCAACACTACCGGAGAGGGAGAGGGAGCGGAAGGTTTCCGCGCATTGTGTAATAGTGCGGGAGGGCTCCGGGGAAACAGGAGAGGCGACCGCAGCCGTCCACACTCTCCGGGCAGGATAATACAGGAGCGGCGAGGCCCGGAAACATCCTCCTAGTCAGAGCCAAAAGCAGTAATCACCCTCCCACATACCGCATCGCTCACCTGGACAAGTGCTTCAGGATCTGCTTCTTAATGAGTCCCGCCATCACTCACGGTCCTTCAGGAAGACATTAACGAACCGCTGCCATATCAGACAATCCTGTGCGGATGTGGCATCAGGCGGACTCTCCTTCAGGAACCCCCTCACTGCCGAGCTTCTTCCATTACTGTCATCGATGGACACTGGATCAGAGCGAGGTCTGCGGGGCAAAGCGCGGCGCCGACCAGACCGAGATCTGCGGGGCAAAGTGCAGCGCCGACCAAACCGAAGTCTGCGGGGCAAAGCGCAGCGCCCACCAGAGCGAGGTCTGCGGGGCAAAGCGCAGCGCCCACCAGAGCGAGGTCTGCGGAGCAAAGCGCGGCACCCACCAGAGTGAGGTGTGTGGGGCGAGGTGCGGCGCATGCGAGGTGTATGGGGCAAAGATCAGCGCGGATCAGAGCAATGAACAAACGGTTGGAGGAACTCAGCGAGTAGAGCGGCATCTAGATTGGTGTGGGGGTGGAGTAATTGCCACGCTTTGGATCGAAACCTTGCATCATCTTCTACAGTTTGATTTTTTTTTGTCCCAGTATCTAACATCTGCAGTCTCTTTGTCATCCATTTGCGGGGCAAAATGCGCGTCAATCAGAAAGGGGCCGGTTGAACAGTTTGCGAGGGGAGTGTGTCTAAGCACCAATCAGAACGAGGACAGGTAGAGTAGAGGACCTATCAGAGCGAAAAGTTTCGTACAGAGCAAGACTTGACGTTTGGGGAAGAACCTGAACTGAAATGACGGAATGATCAAGTCAAGGTGTAAAATATAGTTCCAATATTTGTCCTCTATAACAGTGCAAACATTAGTAAATGCACCGCATCACTTCATCAGAGGTGTATGATACCGAAATTTGCTTCTACTCTGGGTGCTAAGGTAACGGATCAGACCAATATGGGACCCGCAGATTTTGCCGCAGGGTGGGGAATGCAAATTGCTTGTTTGTGAGTTGGTATACACCATTCACAATTTATAAACAAGAGAAAATCTGCAGATGCTGGGAATCCAAGAAACACACACACAAAATGCTGGAGGAATTCAGCAGGCCAGGCAGCATCTATGGAAAAGAGTACTGTACAGTCGACGTTTCAGGCCGAGACCCTTCGGCAGTACTGGGGGGAAAAAACGGAGAAGTAGATTTAAAAAAGGTGAGGGGAGAGGAGAGAGAAACACAAGATGATAGTGAAACCTGAAGTAAAGAGCTGGGAAGTTGATTGGTGAAAGAGGTACAGGGCTGGAGAAGGAGAAGACGACAAAAGGCCATAGAAGAAAGGGGGGGAAGCTCCAGAAGGAGGCGATGGGTGGGCGAGGAAATAAGGTGAGAGAGGGAAAGGGGGATGGGGAAAGGCTTTACCAGAGAAGTTTGAGAAATCAGTGTTCATACCATCAGGTTGGAGGCTGCCCAGACAGAATACAGGGTGTTCCTCCAACCTAGGTGTGGCCTCACCACAATAGTGGAGGAGGCCACGGATAGACGTATCTGAATGGGAAGTGGAATTAAAATGGGTGGCTGCTAGGAGATCCCACTCTTTCTGGCAGATGGAGCATAGGTGATTTGCGAAACGGTCTCCTACGTTGGGTCTCACCGATGTACAGGAGGCCACACCGGACACAGTATATGACCCCAACAGACTCACAGGTGAGGTATCGCCTCACCTGGAAGGTCTGTTTGGGGCCCTGAATGGTTGGGCTTCCGCGTATTCGTGGTACATGAACTGGACAATAAATAAAAAGCTGGGGATTTGCCATCTAATGCTCCAGTAGCTTTGTGGTTCATTAAGATGATGACTGATCTGCTTCAACAGCAATTACATTCCCTTAGTCTCTGTACTGAATGGGCATAACCTTTGACTTCAATTGACCTCGGGAGTGTAAAATTCCAGCGGTCTACCATCTGGCATTGGAATTTCTTCTCATCTCAGACATAAATGATTGACCCCTTATTCTCAAACTCTGCCTTGGTATAGATCTCTTCAGCCAGCTCAACATCATTCTTGCATCTCACCTGTCAAGCCCTTCAAGAATGAAATCTCTCATTTTTCTAACCTTCAAGGAATACAGGCTTAAGCAACTCTATCCTATGGCCAGCCTGAAATAATCAAGTCAATCTATGCAGCACTCCCTACGTGGCAAAGATATCCTTTCTTTCATAAGGATCACTCTAGTTGTGGTCCCATCAATGCCCTATACACTTTAATCAATCCTACTTGCAATCAGGGCTAATGTACTGTTTGTCTTCCCAATTCCTTGCTGCATCTGTATGCTGGCCTTCAGTGACTAGAATATAAGTACACATGGATCACTTTCAACAACAGTATGATCCAATCTCTCACCATTTAACAAATACCTGCTTTTCTCTTATATGCACCAAACTGGATGGTATCGCGTTTTCCTAAATCATATTCCACGTGCAGTGTCGCAGTCCATTCACTTGGCTTGTTCATATCCCCTAGAAGCCTCTACTGTACTCACAATCTCACCCAGTTTAAGAAAGATTGAGAAAATTCAAAGTGACCTATGAGGGATGATTGATAAGTTCATGGCCTAAGGTAGAAGGAGTCAATTTTAGAAAACCTAGCACATTTATTTTTCAACATAGTCCCCTCCCACATGTGCACACTTAGTCCAATCTGTAGAAGTGGTCCACAGCAGGGGTGATTGATAAGTTCGTGGCCTAAGGTAGAAAGAAATGAGTTATACAGCTCTCTTTACATGCACGTGCAGTTCAACTGTTTGAAAATGCAGAAAGTTTGAAGTTAATAACTCATCTCCTTCTACCTTAGGCCACAAACTTATCAATCACCCCATGCTGTGGACCACTTCTAGAGGTCTAAGACGCCGACTTCTAAAAAAAAAGAGATCCATATGCTTCACGACCGCTGGCCTAAGTGTGTAAATGTAGGAAAAATAAATGTGCTAGGCCACGAACTTATCAATCACCCCTCGTAAGTAGTAAGGTAGAAACAATGTCACAATGGTGCACCTCAGCTTCTGCAAGCTTCCCACTGGAATGGAATTACTCTACAAGGCCAATGGGAAATTGTTCAAGCTACTTTGCATGCACTTCAAAGCCAAGGTAATCTCCATGGGTGTGGTTTCCACGTCCAGTGCTCATCCAGGCTAGTTTATATTATCTCTATTTATTCAGACATAAATTCCAAGACCAAAATGATGAGGCCTCTGTCAGTCAGGGTCGACCTTCGATGTTACATCCTAGTTATCTAGATACGCAAGCCAGGGCGGTACAATATGGAGAGCAAGCTGTTGTCCATGTAGCAAGCTCCCCCTCGCGATGCATCTGATGAACCCAAGGGAACGGCAGAGACAGATAACAGTTTGGCACAAGCAGCATTGCAGGAGTTGCCAGTCAGTGTTGAATTCAATGTAGGGCTGCCTTAGGGACTCCAGCTCTGGATTTTTCCCTCGGGGTTTACTCCCGAAGCCTTCCCCATGAGTGGGTATAGCAGCAAGCCAGTGGAGATTTGAGATCAGAGTTTTCCTTCCAGGTGAGTTGCCAACCATGGCTGACAAGCCCCATCTGCCCAAAGCAACTGGTTTCAAGGCTCTGGTAACCTGCCTTTGCCTGTCAGTAGGAACAGTTCCACCAGGCTTAGTGAAGGCCTGGAGCTGGATTTGGTTGACAAAGACTATTTGAGTTGCCTGCCATTGGGAGCATTTAACAGGTAGTGGGAGTTTGTCCCCACTATCACTCCGGACTATAAGAACCATTATTTCATGTGAAAAGAGTCAACATTCTCATAGACCTCGATATCCCCACCTGCTACTCAAGCATCCAAACATAACAAAATCCTTTGATTCTGTTAACCCTGAGACATTATGGTAAGCCCCTTTAAATATGACTACGCTCCAAGGAAACAGGTTTTGTTTTGTATCGTGAAGAAATTGTACTTGCTGGAAAATGGTTCATCTTCAACATTTTATCACCCTAATGAAGTTAAATCACCTTAAAAAAGAAAAGAAATTTACATTTATCTACCATTTTTGAAATCTTTTAAGGATGTCTCAGATCACTTTATAGACCATTAAGTAACTTTTGAAGGCTAATCGACTAATCACTGTTGTTAAATAGAAAATATGGCAGCCAATTCCTGCTCCACAAACAGCAAAGTAATGAAGATCAAGTAGTCTGTTTTAGTTAAAATGGTTGATGGATAAATGTTGGCCAGGGCATTTGGGATAAGTTGTCTGTTCTTTGGATTATTGCTGAGAGTTCTTTAATCAAACAACAGAGAGATCAAACTTGATTGTTCTTTTTAGTTAATTCCAAGAATAATGTATCTTCAATGAATTTCATTCCTTCGGTAGTTCACTGACATCATACATTATAATCAGTTTGATGGTCCTGCAAACTCCTGACACAGACACAAAGCTGCTGGCGATTGGATGGCAGTTGGCAATAAAACATTGGATCTGTTTTCCTTCCATAGATTCTGTCATTTTCTATTTTTAATGTAATGGAATATTTCTACGCTCAGTCCGCCAGAGAAAGCAGGATCTCCCAGTAGCCACACATTTTAATTCCACATCCCATTCCCATTCTGATATGTCTATCCATGGCCTCCTCTACTGTCAAGATGAAGCCACACTCAGGTTGGAGGAACAACACCTTATATACCGGCTGGGTAGCCTCCAACCTGATGGCATGAACATTGAATTCTGTAACTTCCGTTAATGCCCCTCCTCCCCTTCTTACCCCATCCCTGACATATTTAGTTGTTTGTTTTTGTTTCTCTCTTTCTGCCCATCACTCTGCCTGTTTTCCATCTCCCTCTGGTGCTCCCCGCCCCTCCCCCTTTCTTTCTCCCAAGGCCTCCCATCCCATCATCCTTTCCTTTCTCCAGCTCTGTATCACTTTTGCCAATCACCTTTCCAGCTCTTAGCTTCATCCCAGCCCCTCCGGTCTTCTCCTATCATTTCGCATTTCCCCCTCCCCCCACTACTTTCTAATCTCTTAGTATCTTTCCTTTCAGTTAGTCCTGACGAAGGGTTTCGGCCCTGATGCACCATCAATAACTCACTCTGAGACGTAAGAAGTGAGATATCGGCTTTTATTGACTGGAAGAATGAACAACACTACATCCTGGAGAATGAGGCCGGGCTCAGGCCTCAATCGCCTTTATACAGGGGTCTGTGGGAGGAGCCACAGGAGCAGTCCAGACAGGTATATGTAGTTCACCACAGGCCCGAAACGTCGACAGTGCTTCTCCTTATAGATGCTGCCTGGCCTGCTGTGTTCCACCAGCATTTTGTGTGTGTTGCTTGAATATTTCTGCTGCTTTTTGTATGAATATTGTCTTGTGCTCTGCTTATGTTGTATCTGGGGATCAATACTATAATATTTACCCTAATATTGTGTAATAATACATTATTTACAAATAGATTTTGGGGATAACATTAGTGATAACATTAGTGTTTCCTTTGGGAGTTGACATTCTGGAGAAATTGACTTCTACGGTGAAAACCTATAAATACCTGGTGCAAAAATTATCTTAATCATGTTCATCATTGGACATGGGCTATATAGACATCAAGAATATATCCCTTCAAAACAAGATATGGTGTAATTGAAATTGAACTGTAGTTCAGATATAGTCTTGATAAAGGTCTCGGCTCAAAATGTTGACTCTTTATTCCTCTCCATAGCTACTGCCTGGCCTGCTGAGTTCCTTCGGCCTTTTGTGTGTGTTTCGCTGGATTTCCAGCATCTGCAAAATCTGTTCTGTTATGGAAGTTAATGTGTATAGTATTATTATAAATCCATCACACTACACACAAACAAAGGCTTTCATAAACCAAATAATTTTCAGAGCAAGAAGATTGAATAATCTGCCAGGATACATAATAAAATTAAAGAATCATCTTTCTTGAACAAATTTAACATTGATTCTCAGAGCTAAGGAAAATGATCTTCTGAAACTTGCATGATTCTGTAGGTAGGGTGAGTGTGGCAAGCTGGATAGTGAAGATATTTTTTTCCTGACAGGAATCTCAATCAAATAAATATTCAGGCTACACTCGAGAGAATGATGAACAACTGTGTTTGGGAGACCATGGGAGGCATCTTTGCATTTCCACTCATTTCTTCTTCCACCACACCCCGCCCTCCTGAACTGTAACAATTAGGACTGGGTTGAGCAGAGCATTCTGTACAGACTCAGTAACTCACTCCCCACACCTGCTCACAATTCTTCCATTACAGTTTTGCTCTGATCCCCTCCCACGTTCTTGTTGTTCATTCCCAATGTACAAAAAGAAATGGGGTTATTAACAGGAACAGAACCTGTTGTAACTTGAGGAATGTCTGGAGACTCCCAGGATAGGGGTCAACGGCTGAAGGAGAATATAAGGTATTTTTTTCTCTCAGAAGGTTGTGGATTTCTAAAATTCACAACCCCAGGAAGCTGTAGAGGCAGAACAAAGTGGCTATGAATATATTTAATGACTCAGCAACTACAGTTAACTGGGATAACGAATTCCTCAGATTCACAAGTCAGAGGGAAATCATTCCTCCTTATTTTAGTCCTTAAGTCATTGATCCATTTTAATTCTTATTCAGTCAGGGACTATGGGTTTCACAAGTTAAGCCCGAGTTCAATTGCCCATCCCTAATTGCTCTTGAGAAGGTGGTGGTGAGCTCCATTCTGAAATTGCTGTAGTCCTCGAGGTGAGAGTTAGGGAGAGAGTTCCAGGATTTTGACTCTGTGATGGTGAAGGAACGGCGATATGTTCCTGACTCGGGTGATGTGCGGCTAGGAAGGCAACTTCCAGATGGTGATGTTCCCTGTTTTTGTTGTCCTTGTCTTTCTAGCTGGTTTGCAAGATGCTGTCCAGAGAGTTGCTGCACAGCATCTCGTAGATTGTACAAACTGCTGCTACCGTGTGTCAGTGGTGGATTAAGTGAATGGTTGTGGATGTGGTACCATAGTGGGGGATTCGATGAGAGTAATGCTTTGGTTCCATAACCTATAGACTCACTTCAAGGATTCTACAACTCATGTTCTCGATATTAATTGTTTATTTGTGTACTATTACTACAAACCCCATTTCCAGAAAAGTTGGGATATTTTCCAAAATGCAACAAAAACAAAAATCTGTGATATGTTAATTCACGTGAACCTTTATTTAACTGACAAAAGTACAAAGAAAAGATTTTCAGTAGTTTTACTGACCAACTTAATTGTATTTTGTAAATATACACAAATTTAGAATTTGATGGCTGCAACACACTCAACAAAAGTTGGGACAGATTTAAAATAAGATTGAAAAGTGCACAGAATATTCAAGTAACACCGGTTAGGAAGACTCCACATTAAGCAGGCTAATTGGTAGCAGATGAGGTATCATGACTGGGTATAAAAGTAGCGTCCATCAAAGGCTCAGTCTTTGCAAGCAAGGATGGGTCGTGGCTCATCCCTTTGTGCCAAAATTCGTGAGAGAATTGTTAGTCAGTTCAAAAGGAACATTTCTCAATGCAAGATTGCAGAGAATTTAGGTCTTTCAACATCTACAGTACATAATATTGTGAAAAGATTCAGAGAATTCAGGGACAGCTCAGTGCGTAAAGGGCAAGGTTGGAAACCACTGTTGAGTGCGCGTGATCTTCGAGCCCTCAGGCAGCACTGCCTAAGAAACCGTCATGCTACTGTGACAATTATAGCCACCTGGGCTCGGGAGTACTTCGGAAAACCATTGTCACTTAACACAGTCCGTCGCTGCATCCAGAAATGCAACTTGAAACTGTATTACGCAAGGAGGAAGCCATACATCAACTCTATGCAGAAACGCCAGCAAGTTCTCTGGGCCCGAGCTCATCTCAGATGGACCGAAAGACTGTGGAACCATGTGCTGTGGTCAGATGAGTCCACATTTCAGCTAGTTTTTGAAAAAAACGGGCGTCGAGTTCTCCATGCCAAAGATGAAAACGACCATCCTGATTGTTATCAGCGAAAGGTGCAAAAGCCAGCATCTGTGATGGTATGGGGGTGCATCAGTGCCCACGGCATGGGTGAGTTGCATGTATGTGAAGGTACCATTGACTCTGAAGTGTATATTAGGATTTTAGAGAGACATATGTTGCCATCAAGGCGATGTCTCTTCCCGGGACGTCCATGCCTATTTCAGCAGGACAATGCCAGACCACATTCTGCACGGGCTACAACAGCATGGCTTTGTAGACACAGAGTGCGTGTGCTTGACTGGCCTGCTGGCAGTCCAGATCTATCTCCTATTGAAAATGTATGGCGCATCATGAAGAGGAGAATCAGACAACGGAGACCATAGACTGTTGAGCAGCTGAAGTCTTGTATCAAGCAAGAATGGACAAAATTTCCAATTGCAAATCTACTAGAATTAGTATCCTCAGTTCCAAAACGATTAAAAAGTGTTATTAAAAGGAAAGGTGATGTAGCACAATGGTAAACATGCCTCTGTCCCAACTTTTGTTGAGTGTGTTGCAGCCATCAAATTCTAAATTTGTGTATATTTACAAAATACAATTCAGTTGGTCAGTAAAACTATTGAAAATCTTTTCTTTGTACTTTTGTCAGTTAAATAAAGGTTCATGTGAATTAACATATCACAGATTTTTGTTTTCATTGCATTTTGGAAAATATCCCAACTTTTCTGGAAATGGGGTTTGTATTTAGTGTTTCTTTCTAGTTTTGTATTTGCACAGCTACTATCTTTTGCACATGTGGTGTTTGTCCATCTTTGCTGTGTGTGGTTTTTCATTGATTCTGTTGTGTTTCTTTACATTTACTGGGAATACCCACAAAATAATGAATCTCAAGGTTTATATTTTACCATCTATTATATCACATGACCAGACAGGATTTATTAAAAATCATTACTCACATTTTAATATACGTCAGTTGTTGAATGTGTTCTATTCACCATCCAAAAAAAATCAGAGTGTACTTTGATTATAAATTTACTCTGAACTTTGCCTGACTCCTTCACAAAGGGAAACATCCCCACGTTAAACCCTGTCAGAATCTTAGATGTTTCACTAAGAATCTCATCTTTAACTACAGCCCAACCTTCCTTCATAAAGTCGATCATGGGTAAAGTTCTCACCACCATTGAGAACATCTACATGAAGCGTTGTTGCAAGAAAGCAATCTTTACATCAGGGTCGCCCACCACCCAGGACCATATGACCATAAGACAAAGAAGCAGAATTAGACCATTCAGCCCATCGAATCTTCTCCGCCATTCCATCATGGCTGACATGCTCTCTTTTCACTGCTGCCATCAGGAAGAAGGTACAGGAGTCTCAGGACTCACACCACCAGGTTCAGGAACAGTTATTACCTCTCCACCATCAGGCTCTTGAACCAAAGAGGATACTGTAACTTAATTTAATCAACTTCACTTGCCCATCATTCAAATGTTCTCACAACCTATGGATCATTTTCAAGGACTCTTCATTTCATGTTCTTGATATTTACTGTTTATTAATTTATTATGATTGTTTCTTTCATTTTGTATTGTTTATTTCAGTCTGTTGTCTTTTGCACACTGGTTGAATGCCCAAGTTGGTGTGGCCTTTGATTGATTCTACTATGGTTATTATTCGATAATGGATTTATTGTGGTGAACTACATATACCTGTCTGGACTGCTCCTGTGGCTCCTCCCATAGACCCCTGTATAAAGGTGATTGAGGCCTGAGCCCGGCCTCATTCTCCAGGATGTAGTGTTGTTCATTCTTCCAGTCAATAAAAGCCGATATCTCGCTTCTTACGTCTCAGAGTGAGTTATTGATGGTGCATCATTTATTGTGTATGGTCGCAAGGAAATAAATCTCAGGGTTGCATATGGTGACATATATGTACTTCGATAATAAATTTACTTTGAACTTTAAACAAAACTCTGAACTCTGGAATCATCCTGGTAAGCTATAGCCATACTGTTTCCAAATCTGGTATCTATCCATCCCCAAATAGGGAGATCAAAACAAACAGGAAGATCATTGTTCCCCGTCTGTCTCACCACACCTCTTAGAGGTTTGCGAAATTTTAGAATTTGGCTGCAATGAAGTTGTTAATTCAATGCAAAGTGAAATTTTTGAACTACAAGGGTCTGGGGGCTTGTGTGTTGAGGCCATCCGTCAGTTATTAATGATTTATTGATTTCAGGAACATGCTTGAGGGCCATATGCCCAGCACCTCACTCTTGGTCACTAATCAAGGAGTTTCTCACCTTTTCTTGGACCCTCAATTGAATGATAGTTTGTAATTTTTATACCTTTTTAACTATGTCCATGAAACTTTGGCTGATTGGGGTAGCCACTTAATTGGGCCAAAATATACTGGTCCTGATATGTCCCTTTAACTGGGATTCACTGTAATTGTTGGATTATCTTGATCTGAATCTTGATTTGACAATGTCTGGTCATGAATGTACATGCTGCAGAAAACAATAAGGAGGCCACATGTATTTTTTCAGACATAAGTAAAATACTGTTTCAGAAGGTGCTTGTAGACTGCAATGAAATTACTTCAGTTGTGCTTGCCCTGTGCTTGACAAATCATTGTTTGTCTGCAGATCAATGATTTCCATCTGTGGAGGTTCTTTTGCTTAATGAATGCCAACAATAAAATAGACTGTCAAAGTAATAGAAACGGGTCTCATTGCTCACAGTGACTGGAGATCTGTTTGGTGATGTCTATCTGGAGTTTTCTCTCTGTGACCCTGTAGATTTCAATGACTGCTGCATGTCTCAAAGTCGCTATGCTGGTTGGGCGGAGGGGGTGGTGTGTGTGTGTGTGTGTGTGTGTGTGTGTGTGTGTGTGTGTGTGTGTGTGTGTGTGTGTGTGTGTGTGTGTGTGTGTGTGTGTGTGTGTGTGTGTGTGTGTGTGTGAGAGAGAGAGAGAGAGAGAGACTGTATTTTACTGGTATTTTATCTGGGCTTGTTATATAAAATATAGTGAGCTCCATTTTTATCTGGGCTTGCTATATAAAATATAGTGAGCTCCATCACGGGCGCTTGCCTCATAGTATCCAGGACATCTTCAAGGAGTGATGCCTCAAAAAGGCGGCATCCATCATTAAGTACCCCCATCAGCCAGGTCTTGCTACCATCAGAAAGGAAATACAGAAGCATGAAGGTACATGCTCAACGATTCAGGAACAGCTTCTATCCCCGCTGCCACCGGTGATATAAACCTAATTCTGAATATATGTGCCTTCTGTTGTGTGTGATTGTTGGTATTGTGTCTTGCACCTTGGCCCTGGAATAACGTTCTTTTGTATAATTGTATTCATGGGTATTCGTGCACGATTGAATGACCATTAAACTTGAACTTGAATTTGAACAGTAGATTGTCCTCAGTCGTGGTGTCAGAAAATGGTTACAGGGAAATATCTGGGCAAATGGGGTTGCTCAGCTTGTACTTTATATGCTGGCCAAATTGTCTTTCTTTTAGGGGAATGTGACATTTCTAGCGATGTATTTTGTTTTTGCAGTACAAGTCCTTCGGAAATTACATCGCCAGAGCTTAGTTCTGTCTGGGAGTTGTACAAGTTGGAAAATAACCGAATCTGCCCTCCGCTAATGGCTTACAAAGCAGCTGCAACGTTATCTCGATCCTTTCATTTTGCTTTAAAATCGCAGAGTACCATTCCTATCTTCAATAATTTAATGTCAAAGTCACTTAAGTGCTAAATTAGATCCACTAAAAGAACAAACTTCCCTGGTTACCTACGTTCTTTCACAGGACTTCCCTTTTCAGCCCTGAATGTGATTCCTTTGGTGCATAATATCAGAAATCTTTTGAGTACAGTACTCTGTTGTAGCTGAGCCAGGAAATAGCAATGTGGCCGAATTTATTGCTGCAATGTACGTCAATTCCTTCGAAATAGCTTTGGAATTCTCCGAGTTGAGTGCATGAAAATGGATGAACACCACCATTGATACAATTTTCAGAACATCATGCTATCTAGCCCCTATAGGGGCCACGAAGCCCCTATTTTTAAATAAGGCCATAAGATAAAGGAGCAGAATTCGGCCATTCCGCCCGTCGAATGCTTATCGGGGCTGATTTATTATCCCTCTCAAACCTGTTCTCCTGCCTTCTCTCCGTAACTTCTGATGCCCTTACTAATTAAGAACCTCTGCTTCAAATATATCTAAAATATACTGTATAATGCAGAATAATCCCATTCATTTTAATTTGCCGACTATTCCAAATTAATCTTACCAATCATTATCATGATGCCTGCTCTGTCAGTGACAATTCGCTTCGAGATTTCCACTTTGAATCTGGACCCTGGTAAAATTGCCGGCCCCTTTCATGCTATAGAGAGCTGCTGTGTCAGCACACACAAGATGCTGGTGGAACACAGCAGGCCAGGGTCTCGGCCCGAAACGTCGATTGTGCTTCTCCTTATAGATGCTGCCTGGCCTGCTGTGTTCCACCAGCATTTTGTGTGTGTTGCTTGAATTTCCAGCATCTGCAGATTTCCTCGTGTTGGCTGTGTCAGCAATGTCTTCCTCACATTTCTAGCAACTAAAAAAAAACTTGAAAACCTGTTGCTGCGTCGACTGTTCATCGCCTAAAAAAAAATTTCTGGTAACTGCTAGATTACAAAACTTTCTGTAACATTGTCTTTTTGGATATATTTCCTCGAATACTTTCTGAACTGCACTGCTTGATAAACTCTTCCGTAAAATTCTTTCTGCCCTTTGCTATCAACTGAGACACTCAACGGAGGGAACCTTTTCCTTGTACTTTCATTAAAGAGGTTACTCTTCAAGTTTTGATTTCTTCCTGAGATTACGCGTTCATTCAGAGAAACTAACCTAGTGTTTTCTCTCATTAGACTTGTTGGTTATATTGTTATGTTATTGTTATATTATATTAAGTTATTGCTTTTATAGAGGCGCAAAAATATTCATCTGGACACTTTCATCAATTGGCGATATTTTGACGTTTCTTTGACACAATGGTTTAGTGATGTGGTATGTGAACAGAAATAGTAAAGTCGGAAATAGAAGGGCGACCGCAGCCGCGACGATACAGTCCTTTCATTGGGCACAATCGCAACTTGGTTTTAATCGTCTGGCCTCAATAGTCTGTGTCGGTATTTCTTCAAACCAAGTTGTTGGCGCGAACAATGAATGGACTCGGGGTTTAATTTGGGGAGCGCTGCTCTGTGCATTCATATTGGTTGCGTGTATGATCAGGTACGAAGTAATCAGGATTTCATCGAGTGGTGCAGCAGAACTAGAGCTTATCTTTAAAGGACTGAATTCCTACTTCTAATTCTCATCTTATACTAGCAGAATCATGGAAATGGCGCAAAATATCTGTACTGGCCATACAGGAGTATTATAACCGAGGAGGAAGGAAGCAAGAACACCAATGCCTATAGACAATAACACATAAAATTCCTGCAGATGTTTTAGCTTTCATAGATTTGACTGGTGTGTGTCTTGAGCTTCCCTGAACTCCGAAGCCAGACTGCCACGTCGTATGGTTCGGGTAATGGCAGCGGAAAGTGATCCAAGCAATAAACGGGGCTGGTGGTCCCGAGGAGGCGAACGTCAGAAGGAAGTATAGCTGATTCGATTCTAATCAATGGAACGTAACCGTTTCAACTTAATCGCTAGGACCGGTCTACGGTTTGAAAACAAAGATCAGCTTCATTCGCGCACACATGCGGGGTGTCGTCGATACCAATTGTAAGCGGGGATGTAACTGTCAAATCGGAGTAAAATATTGCGTCTGAAATGTAAACATTGAAATGGATCCCGTTCAGAGAAATAAGAGGACAATTTTTAAAAAAAAGGAAAGAAGAGAGAGGTTTAAATTCCAAGTTACCGATAGTTTCAGATACCAAAACTGTGCAATATGGTAAGAAATGTAACTGAAATGAGCAGCACCACCCTAATGAGCCCGTTCTCCTCCCAGAGTACGTGGCAACCTCAAGTCCCGCCATTCCAGAAAGCCCGAAGCTCTGAAAGTAACGGAGTTAAGTAACTTCTGGGGCTGGGTCTCGCAATAGTGCTCCTCCTCCGCGCGTCTCGGAGCCCCCGAAAGCAGCATTTAGTGCAAAGCACTGTGTGCACACAACTTGACTGCAGCCGCCTGGCTTGACTTCTTTATCAGATCTGCAGCATGTCTTCCACCAAGCAGAGAAACAAAAGCCACTCCGATCGCAGTTCGTCCAGTTTGCAAGATGACGTGGCCAAGAGGAGCCCGAAAGGGGGTAAGGGGAGCACAGAGTCGGCATCGGCCGTTGGAAAAGTGCTGAACGTTCTGCTCTTTTTAGTCCTAGCCGCAGCCGCTGCTGGTTTTGGCTGGTATGTCCACAGCCTCTCGGAGCAGATCAACCATTTGCACCAAAGGAACGAAGAGACATCCCTTCGGAGCAACGACCTGGCGAAGAAGACGGAAACTCTTCTTCAAGAGGTAAGAGCGCAGCCCACCCCAATATCAGTTTCGGGAAACATTCACTGTTGTCAAATCCCCTGGTTGAATTGTCTCGCTTAAACATGTCTAAGAATGATTTGCTTCCCCTTAACACGAGTTGTTTTTTTAAGAAGTTTAAAACCACGTTGCCTCCAACGCCCAACGTGAACGGCACTGGTTATGTGGCTTAACTCCAGGATTCTCCGTTATTTCTGCACGAACTCTCATTAACAAATATTTCTTTATAACTGCGGTTCTGTGGGAATTATATGGGTGCAAATTCGTGTAGTTGGTATCCAGGCAGGAATAATATTTTTTTTTAAATGTAAATAGCATCTTAACACATCGAGATATGGGGTATCTTGCCATTGTTGTAACCTGCAGTTTCACTTTGTAAGCTGTTTCACTTGGATAGCCTTATCAAAGATGACAGGTTGGTAAAATGGGAAACAGTGCCCAAAAGATATGCTTAACACGTATCAAACGTTTGTTAGACCCTAGAATACTGTGTACAATTCTGATCGCCACGTTGGAGAGGGCGCTGAGCAGATTTACAAAAAAAGAGAAATACTAGCCTATACATATCAGGATATTATGAACAGACTTGTCTCTTGAAGAAAAGGAGCCCGAGTAAAAACGAATAGAGATCTCTCGGTTTAAGGTTTTGACTGGAGTGGATATGGAGAGAATGTTTCCACGTGTGGGGCAGAGCATAACTAGAAATCATCATTACATTTAAAAAAAATCTTTGGTTCAGTTTCAATTCCAATGGAATGGATTGTTTTCTGTGTTCATAACGTGATCCCCTCTACATTGGAGAAATCAAACAAAGACAGGGGGTGGGTTACTTTGAGGAGTACTTCCATTCAATCTAATGAATTAATGGCCATCTCCATCCCACTCCCATGTTAATCTGTGGCCTCCTGTACTCTTGCAATGAGACACAACATCGGCTTGAAGTAGAGTATATTTCAGCCTTCTGGAGGAAATTCTTGTTCTTAAGGTAATTTGATTTCAAGTTTATGTTTATTATCATCTGACTGTACATATATACAACCAAACAAAACTGTGGCTCTCCAGACCATGGTACACCTTCAAAACATATGGCACATGGAGCACCTAAACCAAAATATTACTATAAATAACTTAATAAAATATAATTGAACCTGCTGCAGTCCAGGTAAGTAGTACAGTGAGCAGCTTGCTGTCCTAGTGACAAGATCTTGGTGGTAACAGGGCATTCATTAGTCTCACAGGCTGGCAGAAGAAGCTATTACCCCAGCTTGCAGTCCTAGTCCTGATGCTTCTGTACCTCCTTCCTGGCGGTAGTAGGTCAAAGAGATTGTGGGATGGGTGGTAGAGATCCTCAACAATGCTTTGGGTCCTTTGTCTGCAATGCGCCCAGTTAATATCACAAATAGGGGAAAGGGAGACACCGGTGATCCTCTTGGCGGTTCTAACTATCCTCTGCAGGGTCTTGCATTCTGATGCCTTGCAGCCTCCGTACCACACAAGGATGCAGGCAGACATCCTGCATGGGGTTCTTGTAGAAGGGGGTGGGGAGCCTTGCATGCATTGGTCTCCTCAGAAAGTGTAGACACTGCTGTGCCTTCTTGACCAATGAGGAGGTTTGTGGGTCCGGGTTAAATCGTGTGCAAACCCAGGAACGTTGTGCTCTTCACTCTCTCCACAGCAGAGCCATCGGTGTGCAATGGAGAGTGCTTGACCTGTGCCTTTGTGAAATCCACAATCATCTCTTTGGTTTTGTCCCATATTGAGACTCAGGTTGTTATTCTTGCACCATTTGACAAGGCACCACCTCCTCTCTTTATGGCGACTCATCATTGTTGCTGATGAGGTCAACCACTGTGGTGTCATCAGCAAACCTGATGCTGCAATTTGAGCTGAAGCTGACAGTGTATCTGTGAGTCAGCAGTGGACTGAGCACACAGCCTTGGTGGATACCAGTGCTCAGCGTGTTGGAGCTTGAGATGCTGCTGCTGCAAATTTGGACTGACTGGGGTCGTTCTGTTAAAAAGTCCAAGATAGAGTTACAGCCAAGGGTATTGAGTCATAATGAGGGCAGTTTACTCACCAGCCCGAGGGATGACCGTGCTGAATACCGAGCTGGAGTCGATGAACAGCATCCCGGCAGGCACAGCATCATTTTCTAGGTGGGACAGGACAGAGTGGAAGGCCAAGGCTATGGCATCATCAGCGCACTGGTTTGAGCCGTAAGCTACCTGGACAGGGTCCAATGTTATTGAGTTCAGTGCCATTGGCCACTGGAATGACGGTGGCTGCCTCAGCTTTGCTTGGGTTTACTCTGACTTGGATCCTCCTCACCTCAGCTGTGGCCAGGGAGGGTACCTGTTCCTCGGGGAGAGGGGACTTTCCTCAATGTCACATTGTTTAATACATCCAATTGTGCATAGAAGGTGTTTAGTCTGTCAGTAAGGGAGGTGTCACTGTCATTTCTTGTGCAGGGTGGACTTGTAGTATGTTAGGGTTTGAATATCCTGCTGTATGAGCCGTGAGTCCCTGTTGTAACGAAGGGCGCAGATCTTGCTGACCATAGAGTTGTCCTGCCCCCTGATCTGAAGGCATTGCCCTGATCCCTAAGCAGTGCACAGTCAGCCATGGTTTCTGGTTTGCCCTGGCAGTGTAGAGTTTAATCACAGTAATGTCCTCAAAGCACTTTTCTATGTAGCCAGTCACTGATCCCACTGGGAATGGAGGACATGCCCAGCGGGTCACGTCTTACTGCTCTGTATTTTAAATGTGAGAACATAAGACAAAATGTTATTTTGTCTTATGTTCTCGCTCTCCAACTGCTCCCATTCACAAATGACCAGATAACAATGTCTACAGTTTATCACCATAGTGTTTATCCTTTTAGAGGCATCCCCCCTCCACCCGTGAGGCTCCTGAATTCCATGGTGTAATCCAGCACAGAGTGTGGGCCTTGATGTAGGATAAGTATCCGATCCACTGCCTACTTTCAACTTCCCGGATGGTCAAATCCCCAGGGCATCTCAGCGGTGAAATCCTCATACTTGTTGCAAATGGTGGTTTCAGCCCAGGTCAGAGTTCACCCAGTCAAGAGAGAGATGAGGAAGGCAATCTTGGCTTGGTCTGCAGAATACAGAGACGGCTGGAGCCCAAAGTGTAAGACACACTGGGACAGGAAGTTGTGGCATCGGGTTGGGGACCCATTGAAGTTCCCGACTGGAAAGAGGATATGTTGGAATTTTTGAAAAAATTTATTATAGATAGGGGTTTGGGACTGGACAGGATATATCCCTGCTTACTGTGGAAAGTGATGAAAGAGGTTGATGCTCCTTGCAATGATCTTTGCGTCCTCACTGGCCACAGACATAGTAGCAGAAGATTAGAGGGTGGCAAATGTTATTCTTTTGTTTTTGAAAACTAATGGGGATAATCCTGAGAATTATAGACTAGGGAGTCTTTTATGTTTAATGGAGAGTATTCTTAGAAACAGGATTTGCGAGCATTAGGAGAAGCTTAGGCAGGTTAGGGTTAGTAAGCATGGCTTGTGAGGGGCAGGTCATGCCTCATGGGCCTCATGGAAGTGACAAAACAAATTGATCAAGGCCTAATCCTGTTCCTATATCTCAGAGAGCAGTGGATGTGCTGTGTATGAATTTTAGTAAGGTGTTTGACAAGGTTTCCCATGGTAGGCTAATAGAGAATGTCAGGAGACATGGGATGAAGAGAAACTTGGCTGCATCGATTTGGAATTGGCTTGCCTACAGAAGGTAGAGTGTGGTAGCAGATGGAGGATATTCTACCTGGAGGCTGCTGGCTAGATCTGTTCTGGGATACCTGCTCATTGCGATATTTATAATTGACTTGAATGAAGAAGTGGAGGCTGGGTTAGCAAATTTGCAGATGGCACAAAGGTTGGTGGTGTTGTGGATACCATAGAAGGTTGTTGTAGGTTACAAAGGGATATTAATAGGATGCAGAGATGGGGTGAGAAGTGGCAGATGGAGTTCAATCCAGGATAAGTACAAAGTAATACACTTTGGAAAGTCAAACTTGAAGGCAGAATATAGAGTTAATGGCAAGATGGAGTTAATAGCAGTGTGGAGGAACAGTGGAATCTTGGGTCCACTTCCATGAATCACTCAAAGTTGCCGTGCAATGTTGAAAGGGTGGTTAAAGATGCCTTTGATGTGTTGGTCTTCATTAGTCAGGGACAAGAGCCACAAGGTAATGTTGCAGTTCTATGAAATTCTGGTTAAACCACACTTGGAGTATTGTGTTCAATTCTGTCGGCCTCATTATAGGAAGAAGGTGGAAGTTTTAGCGAGGATGCAGAGGAGATACCAGATGCTGCCGGGATTAGAAAACATGTCTTATGACAATAGGTTAAGTGAGCTAGGACGTTTCTCTTTTGATTGAAGAGGGATGAGAGGTGACTTGATAGAGGCATACAAAATAATAAGAGACATGGATAGTGGATAGTCAGAGACTTTTCCACATGCAGAAATAACTAATACAAGGGGTCACAAGGTGATTGGAGGAATTATAGTGGGATGATAGAGGTAAGCCCTTTACACGGAGAGAGGTGGGTGCATGGATCATTCTACTGGGGGTGGTGATAGAGTCAGATATATTAAAGACTCTTTGATAGGCACATGGATGAAAGAAAGTTAGAGGGCTATGCGGGGAGGGAAGCATTAGACATATCTTGGAGGAGGTTAAAAGGTGGCCACAACATCATGGGCTAAAAGCTTGTACAATGCCGTACTCTTCTACCCTTTGTGAAAAAAGAAAATTATTGTGCAAGTACAGGGATAGAAATGTAATCAAATTAGGCTCAGCAAGGTAAGAGAAAAACTCGCCAGATTATATCTGAAGTACTTCAATATCAAAGTGATTGGATCATTGAAATTACAGAAAATGGCCACTCATCCATTCAATTGGATTAGAACAAGATTATTCTGCCGTTATCTGCTCCAATTTCCACTTCTCATTCTTTTCACTCTTGTATTTTGTTACATTAAATTTCCTTCTAAATGGTTTTTCAGACTGTGTTTCTACGGCCAGCTGTATTTAAGAATTGAATGAACCTGAGTTTATTCCTTCTCCTTACCAATCTGCCAACAATTGGGAAAATGTACAATTTATACTTCAAAGCTTTCATAATTTTGAAAATTCCCATTTTTTTAGTTTAAAATTTATATCATGGAATAAATTAATATATTATAAACCTTTGGCTTTGGTTCTTACCAATAATCAGAGATCTTTTTTTCAGTTATCCCGTGGTACGAGGCAAGGCTGTCCTTTAAGTCCTTTATTATTTGAGATTGTTTTGGAACCTTTAGCCATTGCCATTCGTGAATCACCTAATATTTTTGGTAATACTCGTGGGGAAGGGACTTATAAGTTATCATTATATGCTGATGATTTGTTACTATACATATCTGACCCTGAGAGATTTATTCCTGCTATTTCGTCCTTGCTTACTCAGTTTAGTAGCTTTTCTGGTTACAAACTGAATTTTAATAAGAGTGAATTATTTCCATTGAATATGCAAGTTCCAATTTATAAACACTTACCATTTAAACTTGTTACAGATCATTTTACTTATTTGGGTATTAAAATTACCAAGAAACATTTAAAGTTAATTTTTTACCTTTAATTGACCAAATCAAGCAACTTGTTACCAGGTGGTCCCCATTATCTTTGTCATTGGTTGGTCGAATTAATGCTATTAAGATGATAGTATTACCCAAATTTTTATATTTATTCCAAGCATTACCAATTTTTATTCCTAAATCTTTTTTTGATATTATTGACTCCAAAATATCCTCGTATGTGTGGCAGAATAAAAATCCTAGATTAAGTAAAAAATATTTACAGAAGCCTAAGAAGGAAGGTGGTTTGGCTTTGCCAAACCTGAGATTTTACTATTGGGAGTTAATATTCGATATTTAATATTTTGGACACAAGAATTGATTATAGTATCTTGCCCACAATGGGTAAATTTGGAATGTAAATCTGTACAAGACTTCTCATTGTTTTCTATTTTAGGATCTTCGCTTCCTTTTGCTTTATCTAAATTGAATAAATAAATAACCAATCCTATAGTTAGTCATACATTACGAATATGGTTTCAATTTCGTAAATTCTTTGGCTTGAATAAGTTTATCCTATCAAGCCCTATTATATCTAACTTTTTTTTTTCGGCCCTCTTTTATGGATCACGCCTTTGTATTATGGAAAACAAAAGGTATAACATGTTTTCGTGATCTTTTTTTAGACAATAATTTTATGTCCTTTGAACAGCTATCTAATAAATATAATTTGCCTAAAACTCATTTTTTTAGATACTTGCAAGTTAGAAATTTCTTGAATAACATGTTACAGATTTTCCCGAAATTATGTCCAATGGACATTACGGAAAAAATTTTAGCTCTGAATCCTTGCCAGAAGGGTTTAGTAGCCATCATTTATAATATGATCATGAAAATACAGCCAGAAGTATCAGGAAAAATTAAGAAGGAATGGGAAAAAGAACTTCATTGTCTTATACCCACTGAGCAGTGGGAGAAAATTTTACAATTAGTCAATTCTTCTTCTATTTGTGCTAAACATGCCCTAATACAATTTAAGGTTGTACATAGGGCTCACATGTCTAAGGATAAACTTGCTTGATTTTATTCTTATGTTAATCCAACCTGTGACAGATGTCATTCTGGAGTTGCTTCATTGACCCACATGTTTTGGTCTTGCCCTTGCTTGCAAAATTATTGGAAAGATATTTTTGGTATCATTTCAAAGTTCTGAATATTAAATTGCAACTGCATCCTATTACTGCAATTTTTGGTTTACCAATGGTGGATAATAGTTGTTTATCCCCCTCAGCTCGGCAGATGATTGCATTTGTTACGTTAATGGCTAGAAGATCTATCCTATTGAATTGGAAAGAAATTAATCCTCCAACCATATTTCAGTGGTTTTCTCAAACTATTTCTTATTTGAGTTTAGAAAAAATTAGAAGTGTTGTTTTTGACCCTTCAATTAAATTTGAAGAAACTTGGAGACTATTTATTCAACATTTTCATGAGTTAAACTGACTTTTCCTAAACCTTACTTTTATTATCCTTAATTATTTGGATGGAGGTACGGAGTTATTGACGCTGCTGTGTATATTTGACATAATGCAATGGCCCATGTTGGTTAGGTTTTTTTTGAAGGGTTTTTTTTTTCTTATTTACTCCTTTTTTCGTAATCACTATGAGTTTGGGAGGTTATTATACATGGATTATCATCTATTTGTATTTATACTTTAACCTATTAATTATGTATTCTCAAAAAAAAATTCCCATTTGATCACTTTTTCCCTCTTTGCAAGAAAAGAAGTTCCAGAATTTGTTGACTTCAGAACCATGAATGGTGAACTTACAAAATGTAAACAAATCATTACTTTGACAGGGGTACTCAGTGGTAGATTTAACTCAATACTACCATCATAGCTACCAATTCACTCCAACATTCTTTCATTCTGTTATCAGACAAGTTGCCTCTTTGGATACTCGGAGTCAAAGGATATGGTGAAAGGGCAGGAAGATAGTGTTAGGGTAAATGGGCCATGTTTTTGATGAATACTGGAATAGGCTCAATGGTTTACTCCTGATCCCATTTCTTCTACTGTTTTGTGCTCTAAAAGAGCTGTAAAATCTTACTCAACCTGTAAGTTCCTTTGCACAGGACACCAAGCACAGTGCTGAGCCAAAGGTGCTTACCAAGCTTTCAGGAACAATGCAGTCACCTCTGCTTGTCCAAGATGTCATTGTTTGATAGAATGAAAACTGAATGGCTTGCAACATCTTCATCACTGAGGACCCCACACAGGAATTACCTGCCTTATTCTTTTTTTTTTGCAAGCTTGGGTTTTCCCTGATTAATTACAAACAACATACAGCTGGTGAGTCAAGTGGAAAATGAAAGCATCACTCTCAATGAACATATTAAAATAGAATTAGTTCATTACATAACTGATTGCTATGTCACAGATGCGTCCCTATATTCACTACACATATTAAATTTTTTTTGCCAAACTCAACATTTTATATAACATTTTGTCAATTCTTTTTTATAGTACATTGACTTGTGCAATTTGTGTCACTGCTTTTGGGTTGCTGTGTTGCTGAATTACTAGAGTTTATCAGCAGGTGAGTATGAAGAAGTGCAGAAAAAGATAGCTTCCTTCAGATGAACACAGCACGTCTCAGATTTGCATTATAATTAGTTAATGCATTTTCAAATGCTGTACTCAAGAATAAATTAAGTATCGATTCTTGGCATAAAAATTATTGGCGTGTAGTGAATCTTTACAAATGACATTTGTATTTAATAGATCCCTGAATCATGCAAATAATCTCATCTATAGCCATCAAATGTTTTACTTTACAAACATAATTTATCTTATTTGCTCGTTCGGTTCACTGTGTCATTGTAAAATCTTAAACCCACTCTCCCAGCAAATTTCACTCTGGAGATTATTCACTCTAGACATTACAAGACAGTAGTTTTCTTTCAGTTTATTAAGAATATTACTATATAAAGATCATTTCCCTTTACCCCCACTCTCTTCATTTTTCACAGCTTGACAGAGTTCTGCATTAATCTGCATTTGTGCACTTTGCTCATGTATCTACATGTCCAGTAATTTATGCATCCCTCGTCTACACTGGTTGACCTCCTTGGAAAAATTAAATTAGGCAAGGGTACCCAATTAGCCCATGTCCCTCCAAGTTTACTTTAACCTCATCTTGTACACCTTAATCTTGTGATTACAGTTATAAACCTTCATACTTAATTAGGTTGGACAACTTGGCATTGAGATCTGTACTTCCAATTCACCAATTGTTTTTTTGCTATCAGTATGCTGTCATTGGTGGACATCTAATTCCTCTATAAGTGCTGCTATGTAAAGTGCCTCAGCTAATTAGTATAATTTACATTTCAAAATGCTTTTTATACATTGTTATTGTCTCTTGCAATCTCAGTGCTCAGTGATGCAGACCACTCATCTAATGAACTCAAGTCTTATTGGCTGCATTATTGTCCATTTTATATACTTATAGGTTAGGAGTGGCTCAGTAGATGCTTTCTTTAAGACGATGTGCTTTCAAGACTCATTGTGGGCAGCATCTTGGCTAGTACTGCAGCATGGGACTAAATGACTTCTTCTTAGACTGTCACTCAAGATTGAGGATGACTTGCTTCCATTTGGTTTTGTGGTTGATGAGGTCAGTATGGGAACCATGGACTTAGACAGATAGAGCAAGTACTTGGGTACCTTGTGAAGTGGGTGCACTCCTACCATCACTTACCAGAGTTGAGTGCTATAGATGCATGGACCTGAAGTCCCAAGATCATTATTGAAGTTCCTACTCCGTTTGGAATTGTGGTCAGCCAGAGATTCTCAAATCCTCAGGATGTTGCACTTCTTCCGGAGATTCTGAGCACAACTTTGTATCTTTTCCTCTGTCTGTCTGGCAATCTCTTTCCATGACAGAGCTTATTCTTAAGTGTCTGTTGTGGGAGTCTGTTGTCAGGGAAATGAATGACATGACTAATCCAACTGAGTATAACAGTGGCCTTAATGCTGGTGATTTGACCTGGGGGGGACATTTATCTTTTCACTAAATTTGTCAAATTTTGTTGAGACTGCATTGGTGGATCGCCCCAGTGCCTTGAGATACAGGCAGTGCCAGCTTCAGAAACATACAGAAGGCATTGTTGCCCAGTGGATGATGATGAGTGTAAGTGCCTGATGTGATGTTTTGAGCTTCAAATATTCTTTTTCCTGAATTGGCCTAAAGCTATTGCATTGTTAAAGATCATTAACAATCCTTAACAAGCATTGCTAAATGGGCAAATACTTCAGATCTTTGCACCTGATTGATCATTTGGATCATGATTGATCTGTTTTCCAACTTCATTGCTTGCATTTCCCATATCCTGTAATGCCTTTGGAAGGGTAATATCAATCAGTCTGAAATTCAACATGAATAATTGATCAAGCATTAAGTACAGATTGAGGATGAGAAACTTCATGCATACATTATATATAAGTCCACTCTTCAACAATTCATCTCTGAATTTCAAGATGTTTTACAAATCTAGATTCTGCAACCAATGGATATAGTTCCCCCCCCCATTCATTACATTAACAATCTTAAAAGTTTCAGTTTTAAGTTTCCAAATTTCTCTCACAGTTAGTGTTACTTTAAGCAAATATTAGTCATCTAGGGAGTACATAGCAACCTCACGGCAGATCTTTTCACAAAAAGGCCAAGAAATTTTCTCCCATACCTAAAACAATATTTCTTAAGCAAATATGATTTGTCAATTAATGATTTTTTTTGTTTGTTTGTGGGATCTTACTTAGTTTGGTTGCATGCTGTGCTGCAATAACACAGCAGCAATTATAGTTAATAAAACAGAATTAAAGTATAAATGGTTCTATCCTTCCACGATTTCTGAAGCTGTGACGGATTGCTCTATAAACATGAGCTTTGTCTCTCTTGGGAGCTTATGTAAGAATTTCCTCATGCATTTTTCTGCTGAATGCCAGTCCTTTCATATTGTCACACTGAGTCCTATTAATTTCTCCATTTCTTTTCCTTTCTACAATTTATTCCACTAACATTTTTCATATAGTTCATTGAAGATGACAGTAGAGAGAGAATTTTGAGAGGTGTGGGATAATTTTTAGCTATAGAGAAGGAACAAGTAGAAGAATCTAGTGTTTTCCTGGCATATATGACAAATAAACTCTTCTCGGGCTTCCATCTGGGTGCAGGTTTTGATTTTAACTGACGTTTCAATGACAAACTCTGCCATCTTCATCAGGGATGATGCCTGGGCATGTCTAGTCCAGTGGTATTTATATCCCTGTTGCCCATCCCTCCTGATTGGTTAGTCCTCATCCAATCAGGTTTCTGGTGTCCCACCTTATTTACAATCAAATTCCAGTTCTTACTCAGAGCGAGACCTTCACCTTTGTTTAAAAAAGCCAGCGGAAACCTGCTTGGGTGAGGACTCACTAATCAGGAGGGAGAGATGTCGGGGGTATAAATACCACCAGACTAGACATGCCCAGGCATAATCGCTGATGAAGATGTCAGAGTCTGTCATTGAAATTGATACCTGTACCCGACTGAAGCCTGAGAAGAGTCTATTCAAACAAGTAGAATGTTTTCATTTTAATAAATTTCGTCAGTAATGGTTTGTACATTGTACTTTAATTTCAAGAGATAATGTTGTCACCTTCATCTAATTCTGCTCCATCCTTACAAAACATAATGGATCATGTATCTCTTTTATTAATGACTCACCTCTCCTTTGTCTCATGAAATGTTCTGATGAAAAGTCTTGGACCTGAAAGATTAGCTCTGTTTCTTTTTCGTTGGAAGCTTTTTGACCTGCTGAATATTTCCATAATTTTATGCCTATATTTTTCCTGTCCAAATAATCCAGATTGTTTCAGAACCAAATCCTTACTTTTGACATGGATCACTGTAAATGTTAATTCTGTTACACATTCCGGAAATACCAGCATGGCCTTTCCACATGACATTACATAATTAGTTTGTGTATAGAGGCAGAGCAGCTGAACTGTTTTGCACTCTATGTATCCCAAGTCTACTTTAATTAATGATGAACCATTCAAACCTTTCAATTTATCTGTGGCTATGATATCTTTCCCCCAAGAGTATCATAATTAATCACATATTTCACTTAGCTTTGTCATACCACAGTTGCGTATTTTACTGAAACTTTATCAGTAAACCCTTTCAGATATTAGGGCTACATTTCTTTCAGTAGTCATGTTCTATGGCATACTTATTTGTGAATGCAATATCTGAGGAAGATTTTAATGAAATGTTCCAGAAATATTTAAAGATGTTCACAAATTTGTCAAGGTACTTGCAGCATTAATGCACACCCTTGAAATAGCTAACTTCGATCCATTCATGGGAAGTGCTAGAACTGTGAAGGAAGCCACCAGGGAGACATAGCTGGTAGATATAAAATTCTTTATTTGGGACACACACAAGCTGGCAACCTTTGGAGTTGGGAGAGAATGAGAGAGAGGAAGAGGGAGAGGGAGAGACCTAAACACATTACAGCATATTTTTACATGTTAATAGACAAAGGTGACAAGATAATTTCTATCTAGTTAAAATGCCCTGATAATACTTCTTTTGAGTTACATGTAAGTTTTCAAATGCCTGGACCTTCCCACCAGCTGTGGCCTTTGTGTCATATTGATGCAATGGGGTGGATTGCATTCATGAAAATGCAGACATCTCAAGTCATTTAGATGTTTCCTGTTCTGCACAGCATTTAAAATTTAATCTACAATCCATATTCAGATCTGAAGATTGGTTGCTGGTGAAGTTAATATTTGCTATACAGTATACCCTAACTCCAGAATACACCCTAACAGAAAGCAAGAAGGGAACAACTCTCTTTGCATTAGGTTCATAAAATAAATGATAACTTATAGCATTCAAGCCTGGTAGCATTGGATTATTAACAATAGGATATGCAATTAAATTAGTTGAGGACACGTAAAGAATATCTGTTAGAATCCAAGAATCTGGGCATGCTGGAATGTAACAATTTTCCTTTTACATGGAATTTGAAAAAGCAAATCTGTATATGAAATGCTAAGTCATTAACCTATGTACTAAATATGGGTACTCATTAATATATACACTGAAAACAGTAGCAGACATGTGTACAGTTTAGCCTCTAATTGAGTCAAAATTTTACTAATTGACATTAACAGTGGGTCATTGAGTGTTTTCTGAATGATTTAGGCACAGCCAAGCTTTACACAATTTTAGTTTATTATTCCTACGACAGATTGAAAGCAGCGCAGAAGTGTTAAATGCCTTGGGATGTTTTATCAGTGTCAAGGGCACCATATAAATATTGATACTGTCGTCTCAGCTCTGCTGATAACTGTTAACATTTATAAAGGGATTTACACATTTAGTGCCAGCACACCTGTACCGTGAGGCAACATGAGCATATGTCAGCAATAAAACAAATGAAGCATTTGTTTCACATTTCTGTTGTTTGTGGCATTTTATTTATTTGACGTTAGTAGACTTCAATAAAGTCTTTGCTTATGAATAGAGGTATCCAAGGTATTAATGGTTGAAGTAATATTGTTGTTGTTCCTTTCCACACCTTGTGGCACATGGGGTGGCAGCTTTACTGTTTCTTTAGCAGTTTTGTCTGTTTTTTTGATGAGGCTGATTTGCAAGCTCAATGCTCAAAACAACACAGATGGAAAGCATGGAAAGAGCAGCCGGACTGAAACCTGGGACCATTTGCCTCGAAGTCTGGTGTGGATGCCACTACACCACCGGCTGGCTTGAAGTATATATCCACCTTCAGTTATTTGCTAGTTGGACTCAGTGGGTAGCACTCACATGCTGGATTTGGAAAGCCATGGCTTTGAAAGCTCTGTCAAGATGTAAGAAAATACCGTAGGCTTGCAGACAAATTGAGCATAGAGGAAATGGTACATTGTCCAGGATGTTCTTCAATGAATTTGCAAAACAAGCCCCTGATTACCAATTCAATGGGTACAAATTATCAAATAGTTTTATTGAAAGAATCAAGCCAAGTGCCCTTCAACACAATACCTAAATTGTCTCTTTTGAATTGCATTTTTTTAAATCTTTGTCCAATGAGATTCAAAGAAATAGTCCATCTATAGATGTATTTTTAAATATGACAGTCAATTTGTAACCATTATTATGACAACTGGTGGGAAAATATTTAACTTTTAACTGTGAAAGATTATTGTAAGTATAAGCCTACAAAAGGTAAACGTGATGAATTAATCCTTATTTTCATCTTGTATTGCCTAACTGTATGTAATACAATTTAAAATTCAGTTCCCATATGACCTTTCCGAATGAGTGACTGGATCCAAATGTGCATGCAGTCACGCTTCAGGCACTGCATATGATTAACCCTATTTGAATGGCAACACATCACTAAGATGGGTTTCTTGAGTTTTAGTATTATATAATTTCCTCACCTTAATAATTATCATTTACATAATATGTAAGCTTCCATTCTACCGGGCACTATTGTAATCTGAATTATTATAAGTGATCTTCCAAATAACAATTATAAGTTACATGAATGGAAACAAAACTGTTGGTAGTTTGTTTCTGCAGAAGCTGTTAAAAGTGTTGATGCAAATTGAATTTCTCCTGCATTGTGCAGTGTTAAAAACAGAAATGTTCAGCGTAATGGCAAGAATTCAACCACAATTGTTTGGGTAACAGGCTACATATCAAATCCTGGAGTTAAAAAAATAAATGTAAGACAGTGGTGGTCATGTAGTTGAGTGGTAGTGCATTCTGGTACCCATTGCCAGCTCAGTAACATGGAGTAGCTTGCTACTTGCATTGAAGACGATAGAGACAGAAAACCTTGCAGTGCTAGCAATACTGTTTATTAACCTTAGGTATTTTTGGACAAGTTGGCATAATCTTCTTTTGTTACTCTGAGGGTATTACCCCCTGGGAACAATTATCATTGCCTAGTAGGGGTGTTGGTACCTTACAACAGTGAGTGGTCAGTTTTAGTGGTGGGCATAGTTTCTTTTTCTCTCATTCACTTCTCGAGATTTAATGAGTACCTCACCCTTGAAGATGTGGTGTAGTGAGCCACCATCTTGACCCACTGCTGTGTTTGTGGTTGAGATAAATCTGGAAAACTCTCAGATAGGCCATTCCAAGACTTGGACCCAGTTACAAGATTGTGTGTGACTGCTGGTAGTGGTATTCCTGTTGGCCTCTTCCTTATTAATGGTAGATGTCATGGGTTTGGGAAGTACTTTTAGACTTGGCAGAGATTTGCAGTGTATTTTTCAGATGAAATACACTGTAGCCAGAGTGTAGTGTTACTTAATTGTAATTGGTGTTAAACTTCCTGTTTGAGCTACATAGATCCAGGTAATGGAAAGTATTCCATCATGCTTCTGCCTTGTACTTTACACTTGTTGAAAAGGTATATTTAGCCACAAAGCCATCAATTCCATCATTCAAATCATTGACATACAACATAAAAAGAAGTGGTCCCAACACTGACCCCTCTAGAACACCTTGTCACCAGCAGCCTTTATTCCCACTCTTTGCCTCCTGCCAATCAGCCAATGCTCTATTGATATTAGGGTATCTTTCCTGTAATACCATGGCCTCTTATCTTCCTGAGCAGCCTCATGTGTGGCACCTTGTCAAAGGCCTTCTGAAAATGCAAATAAGTCACATTGACTGACTCTCCTTTGTCTGTCCTGCCTATTATTTCCTCAAAGAATTCCAACAGATTTGTCAGGCTAGATTCCCCCTTCAGCAAACCATGCTGACTTTGGCCTATTTTATCATGTGCCTCCAAGTACCCCAAAACCTTATCCTTAACAATCAACTCCAGCAACTTTACAACCACTGAGGTCAGGCTAACTAACCAATAATTTCCTTTCTTCTTCCTCTCTCCCTTCTTGAAGAGTGGAATGACATTTGCAATCTCTGGAACCACTCCAGAATCTAGTGGTTAAGACATCACCCATACACAACTCAGACAGAATTGACTGTATATTATTGAATTAGTATTTGTTTTTATTTAGCCATATGTTTTGTAAATATACAGTAATATACAAAGGAATGTCAATGTATTAATTGCCTTTAAGGTTCAGCATTTAGTGACATTTATGCAGTTTATGTTCTCTTCCCATTCACTAATATCTCTGTAATGTTCCATCTATTTCAGGTGGAATCAACAAAAGTCATGATGAACAAACTGGAATCAGTGCTGCGTGGCAATCAGCAGGAAATGCAAAAAAACAACAATGCAGTCTTGAAGGTTGAAAGCAAGACAAACCAAATTGGTGAAACTCTACAAAAACTACAGACTGAAATACTGCAAGATCTCTCCGACGGCATCCAAGATGTACGTGATGCAAGGGAAAGGGACTTCACTTCTCTTGAGAAAACAGTAGAAGAAAGATTAACAGAGTTAACCAAATCAATCCACGATAACATCGCTGTTTTTACAGAGCTTCAAAGGAAGAGTCAGAATGATATTGACGCGATTAAATCAAAGATTGAGTCATTAGAATTAGCAGTTGAGACAAAGAGTCAAGAAACTACATCTTTAGTCGATAAATATAACCGGTTGGAAAGTACATTACAGTCACAGCAGTCCGCATATGGTACACTGAAGGAATCAGTCTCCAAAACAGAAAACATTCTCAATGGTATATCTGAAGAGATTCACCAAAATAAGCAGGATTTACAGGAAGCGAAGAAGGAGTTGAATGAGCAAATAAAGACAATGATTTCAGAAGCAAGTAATGCTATAGAGACTGCAGAGAAGAACAATGAAAAGTTTGAATCCCGGTTAATCATCACAGAAGAGAACATTATGGCTTTGAACACAGCTGCTACACACCTGTCAGAAAAAATAGAGTACTACAATTTTGATTCAATGCAGGGCACCGTGAAGAGTGTTCTTCAGTCTCATGAGTCACTCAGCAGTGCCCTCCAGGCACTAAAATCAAACCTGGAAGATGTGCAAAGTCTGGAAACTGATAGAGCACTTAACCTTCAAAGTGAAATGCAAGCTCTTGAATCACGTCAGCAACGGCAGACTGAGGAAATTCAATCCGTATATAATGAGAGGCTAAAGCAGCTGGAACAAAATGTGGATGGAATTGGTGAAGAAACTAAGAGAATGGCAGGTGTGCTGAACTCAGTGGAAGACGATGTGCAGTCTGAGTATCACGAGAAATTATCATCATTGGAAACATCCATGGATGAACTGAGGTCTTCAATCAATGAAGTCAAGAATGACCTGGAGGTTTTAGGGGCCTCTGTTGAGAACTTGCTCACAGAATCTGAAAACACTAATACAGCTAAGGATGAATTGTCATCCCTAAAGCTGACTCTGAATGAGTTACAATCTGATGTTGATAAACTATCAGTGTCGTTAAGCAGCTTACGATAAGCCACCAGGGAGGCAATTTTAATAAAACTCAGCCCTTGAGAAAATGGAAAGTAAAGAGTTTTGTGTTAGAAAGTTTTTATAATGAAATACAAACTTACATAATGTACTGCTACATTTTGCAATTAAATAATAATTTTGAAAATAACCTTAGTTAATGCTAGTTTGCTTCTCAACTGAAAACCAGTGAAACCAACCTTTAAACAGTAATGACTGCTCTTCCAAATAAACACATTGTCCTTTGCATCCTTCACTGTAAAAAGTCATGGATTACAGATGCAGACTCTGTGCAGGTATAGCAAATACAAACTTTCTGAAATATCACTCATCACAAATTAAAGTGTTAAGCCACCATTAAACCTTTGAATATGCTGATCAAGAATTTATTTAAATTGTGCAGTATAGTAAGTTGGCTTAGAAAACTTATAACCCATTAACTGTGACCCCCATCACTGAGTCAAAAAGTCTGCAAATCGTACTTGTGATCTGAACACATAATTGAGGATGGCACCATTATTCAAGAATGCAATGCTGCTGGAGGTGTAACTTCTCAGAGACATTTGAGTTCTTGCATACGTCAAGGGAGAGGTATAAAATACCCTGCACCTCAAATTCAAAGAAATGGAGGTGAGCACTTCCCAGTGACCTGTCAATTCTTCCTCAACCAAAATCACTGAAAATAACTATCTGTTCATTATCACATTGCTGTTGTCAGATCTTGCTACAGACTGTCCACCTGATGTTGACATTATCATTTATTTCAAAATTACTTCTCTGGTTCCAAGCCTCTTTGAGTTGAACCATATAAATTATCATAATAAGAAACCAACAGTAAATACAAGCAAAATGGGCAGATTATAAGCCAAGGATATTTTGTTGGATGAATGCTCCATCTCCCTCTCATCTAAGGAACCCTGGTTTTATTTTCCCTCCAATTCCCTCTTGTAGAAAAGTAATTACCATGGACTAAGAGATCTCCTGAAGATCACAGACTACTTAGTTACAGCCTTTCCTATCAATCTTTGATTTCACTTTCCTTCTCATCGCATTGAAGAGTACTCTCTTCCAATGTGGAAGTTCTAGATTGTCCCCCATCCTTTTATGTTACTCAGCTAAATCTTATGATAGGATAATCACACTTTCCCACTAAAAACATGTCTACCTTATTCACAAGCACCAGATCCAGCAATGCCCCTATGCTCAGTGCAAGATAATACTAGACAAGGAAATTCTCCTAAATTTCCCAAATTCTTTCTCGTCCAATCTCTATTCTAATCTTACCTCAATAAATATTTGGATAATTAAAGTTTTCTAGCTCATCATTCCTGTATTTCTCAGTAATTCCACTCTGAATTTTTTATATATGACTCTCATGATGGGATACCCCTAGGAGCAGTTTGATTTTCAACCCCTTGATTTCCAATTCTGCACAACAGAATTTGTCACTGATGCCACAAGAATTTTTATTTTTAATGTTACAATGTATTCTTTAATCATAAGTCAGCCCATCCCTCTTTTTCCCTTCCCTATCTTATGTATTTTTTATCTGTGATTATTCAATACCTGGCAGTTCTCACTTTTAAGCTCTGATTTGTTATTACAGCTACATTAATTTCACACACATGGTTTTGTCCACCACATGTACAATGAATTTTGAGATAACATATCCAAATAAATATGGTGTCTGCTATTCATTTTAATTTTCTAAACAGAAATGTATTAAAAAAGGTATATTTATATAAATAAATATATTGGACAACACCTTCCAAAAAGCTTTCAAGAGGACCACAACCTTGTCACGTTTTGGAGTCTTGTGTGCCTCAATGACCCAGAGAGCTACGCTGACTGGAGTCCGAGCTTTATGCTTTTACTCTTAGTAGAGTAACCCATGCCAAATAGGTCAAAGGGTAGAGGCCAGACTAAGAGTGGTGCACTGGGCAAACAACCCTAACTAGTAAAACAAAATTGTTACAGAAGCAGCAATGAAGAATCCTTCTACATCTGTGTGTGACGTATTCCTGAGATTCCACCCGGGTCTTGCATGACTGACAGTAGTGAAAACCGACAGGAAGCTACTGATATGAAGAAGGAAGCCCTGAACGCCATCAGAGATGGAGGACCTTCATTGCAGCCCTAAATGCCAGCAGTGTAACGGGCAGTAAGTACTGTCCTAAAAGATAAAGTGTATAATATACAGAAATGCTGAAATTAAAATGAAAAGTAGATTACTAACATTAGCATCTCAATTAAGTGGGGGGATATATTGTCCTTTCTCTATATTTGTCATCCTTCCTAAACTTGTCCATTAGAGGCTTCCAAAAAAAATAGTCCAGTCATTTTCAGGGTAGCATTTTGAAAATAGTAAGGTGTTGATTTGGTCAGGGATTAAGTATCTGCCATTTGTAATTTGCATCGCAAAGATGAATCACAAATATTGGCTGGATTGCTCTTGCCTAACCTGTCAAATGTATTCAGTTCCTGCAGCTGAAATTGGACTGAGTTGTAACCACTACAACCTGCCCTGTCATCCCTTGATAAGGCTCACTGACTCCAAAATCATGTTCACTGTTTCAAGGTGTTCCTACTTAGATACTTAAAAGGTCAAAATGAATTAAAGTAATTTTAAAAAAAGTTCTGGAAGTCTTATTGAGTTAAAGGCACATTATAATACCCTGAAGTAAAACATAAATATATTGAGAAATAAAGAAACAAAACCAAAACTTGCCACTTTTTCAGGAAGATCAGTGACTTCATTGAAACTGCTTAAAGATGGGATGGGGAGGGGTTGAGATCTGCAGAAATCCTCGGTGATGGTTACAGTGGCTGTGAAGTCAGGTGCTCTGACATCTGACCTCTTGTGGGCACCCCAAAGTCAAGAAATTGGCAGTGCCTTTGGAAGAAGTGTGAAGTTGATGACTTTATTGAAGGAGCTGAAAAGCAGAATGATTTCTAAAGGAAACCAAAAGGACTTGTGAATATGTGTACTGCCCTTGATACAAAAACCACCCATAAGCAGTAGCTCCAGCCAGTAATTATGGAAGCAATGGCTAATTAGTTTTCTTTGTGAGAGGACTGTAGTATCATTGGACGTCTTGGTAGCGTCGTGGGTAATGAGTATCTATTACAGCTCAGGCCATTGGAGTTCGGAGTTCAACCCTGGCATCCTCTGTAGGGATCTCTATGTCCTCCCCATGCTATGTGTGGGTTTCCTCCAGGTGCTCCAGTTTCATCCCACAGTCTAAAGATGTATCAGGTAGGTAGGTTAATTGGTCATTGTAAATTGTCCCATATAGGTTATGGTTAAATCAGGGTTGATGGGGGTTGCTGGGGCGCCATGGGCAAGGGGCCTGTTCCAGGTTGTATTTCCAAGTAAGTAAATAAATATGGCTGAGAAACTTTGCTATATTTATATAAAAGTTAAATTTGCAGTACTGCGTCCATTTTTGATTTTCTTGTGCCTAAAAAGTAAAAGTATGGAAGATTCACAAGAAAGGGCTGTTGATAATGAGGGTTGGGAGAATATGCTGTAGTCTAAGGAGTTTAGAAGAATGAAAATTATTACTACTGAGGAAACATCAACAACCTTTACATGGAGAGTATTTTTAAGATAGAAAAATTTCCAAGGCACTTCATAACAGCTTTATCAAATATATAATTAACTTTCCCTTTGTGAAAATACCAGATATACAATGACTGCAATATTTTTTCAATTACATTAAATTAAATGCATTAAAAGATACTCTTTTCAGGTTTAAGTACTCAAACAATTAAATATGAGATTGAATATATCAGTTTTAGCAGCTGCACTTAAACAAGTGTATACTAAATTACATATTTTTTGAACGATAGTACAGGCAATAACTGTGCCATGATTTGTCAAAGAATATAGGGCAGTTTAGATCAATATTACCAGAAGCGTGCGACAGGTCATCCATCAGCACTTAGATTTACAGTTCTTCACCTGCTGGGATCCAGCATTTAGCAAAATCACACTGAGAAAATAAAACAACTTTGGGCATTTTACTACAAGAGCACATCGAGGACTAAGTGAACACTCATGCTTTCATATTTCTTAATGAAATGGATGATGAAGGATGGTAAAAATCCAACCACTGTAATAAGTTAAGACACAATCATTAACAACCCTGGGTGCAGAAGCTACTCTATGAAGTTCCAAGCACACAGAAATCAAACATATAATCACAAGAGATTCTGCAGGTGGTGGAAATCTAGAGCAACACACACAAAATGCTGGAGGAACTCAGCAAGTCAAGTAGCATCTATGGAAAGGAATAAACAGTCAACATTTTGGGCTGAGACCCTTCTCGCCAGAAGACGCCAGAGCAAGAAGGCAAGGTGAGGCGAGGGGAAGGAGTACAAGCTGGCAGGTGATAGGTGAAACCAGGTGGGGGGGGAAAGGTAGGTGTTTAGGGGAAGAGGGTTGAAGTGAGTAGCTGGGAGATGATAGGTGGAAAAGGTAAAGGGCTGAAGGAGAATGAATTTGATAGGAGACTGGATCATGTGAGAAAGGGAAGGAGGGGTGTCAGAGAGAGGTGATAGGCAGGTGAGTAAAGGAGAAGAGGTAACAGGCAGCCAGAACAGGGAATAGAAAGGGTAGGGGATAAAAATTACTGGAAGTCGTTGAAATCGATGTTCATGCCATCAGATTGGAGGCTTCACAGATGGAATATGAAGTGTTGCTCCTCCAACTGGAGAGTAGCCTCATCTTGGCAGTAAAGGAGGCCATGGACCGACATGTCAGAATGGTTTTGGAATTTAAATGGTTAGCCATAGGGAAATCCTGCTTGCTGCGGACGTCAAACTCTTTTGTCTATATCTTCTCCCTACAGTTTTAACGCTAATGCTACTATTATTTCTTTAACATAACAACCTTTTATGTTATTATAACAGAAGAGAAGATTCAGGAATAAAGAGGAATTTCAGTCAGAGTTTGAGGAGATTTGGTATACCACCAAATACTCTTACAAATTATCCTAAGTGGTTGCATCAACGTTTGCTATGGAGGGGTCACTGCACAGGATCAGGATCAGGAAAAGCTGCAGAAAATTGTAAACTCGGCCAGCACCATCAAGGGCGCTAGCCTTCCCAGTATTGAGAACACCTTCAAAGGGTGATGCCTCGAAAAGCCAGCGTCCATCATTAAGGACCACGTCATGCAGGATATGACTTTCTTATTGCTACCATTAAGTTACATGAGCCTGAAGACATTCAATGTTTTAGGAATATCTCCTCCATCTCAGCCATCAGATTTTGGAATGGACAATGAACCCATGTACACCACCTCATTATTTTTTATTCTCTCTATCTCTCTTTGCACACTTATTTCAATATATATATATATGTGTATATATATTTATAGCTTTTTAAATTGTAAAGAATTGCATTGTACTGCTGCCACAAAACATAAAATTTCATGACATATGCCAGTGATATTAAACTCGATTCTGAGTCTGATTGTGAATGTTTATGCCAGTACCTCATGGTTTTGTTTTTATGATGCCACAACACATGTATAATTTCTAAATCAAATGTCAAAATATACTTACTAAAAATGCTTAATTATCACCAAATAATAATCTAGGATAAACAAAATGATAGTATAAAATAATACATTTTAAAGAAACATATTTTATTCAGAAATGTATCCATACGAATATCAATGTCTGTAACAATGTTGCATACTTATTGTTTTCGCTGAGATTTTTATCATTATACATTAACATGGTAGAAAATGAACCAAATCTGCCAGATATCAGCATATTTTCAGTAATAAAAGAAAAACAAAAGCTTTGTCAACAATGCAAACTACAAATTCAAGTAATTCTGTAACTTAGCCTCCTGCTATAAAAAATACAATCATTGACCCATAGCAGTAAACTGACTTTGTCGATCTTTTGCCCCCTGATTTTCATCTGAATTTGCAGTGCAGTTAGCTATTTCTTTTCTCAAGTTGGCAATTTCCTCATTTCTTTCCTGTAAATCAGAAGAAATTTGACCAATTCTTCCAATGAGATCATTCATTTGTGGTTCTAGGAGAGAGAAATCCTTTTTTAAATTGAAAACTTTAGGTTTCAGATCATTGGCAAACATAATTGCTTTAAGAAGTTTGGCTCGACTATTTTCCAAACTAAAAAGTTTGTCGGACAGTTTATCATCTTCGGCTTTTAATTCAGTCAACTTCTTCTGCAGAAACCCAATTTTGTCCGTATTTCCAGAGACCAAATTCTTCAGTTGTGTGACTCTTTCAACACTGGATGCAATTAAGTCCCCAATGTTGTGGATGGCTGTCTTCTCTATACTTGTCACTTTGCTTTCCAATTCTTGCAAAGAATCTCTCAGTGAACTGATATCTGAATCCAGACCAGATATTCGCCGAATATCAGTTCTGACACCTGAGAGTTTTGTGGTGACATCATTTGATATCTGAATTGTACTCTTTTCTATCCTTTCTATGGTATCAGAAAGAGAAACTAATTTCTCATCCAACTCATTTCTCTTCTCAGTGATGGTGGCTGACCAAATCTTCATTTTTGTCATCTCCGTCTGCAGATTTTCCACTTGTTTTAGCAGGGAATGGTCTTTCAGTTTGTCCATAACTTCCTGTGCACTTTCACACTACAGATAGAGAAGCAAGCCATTTCAGTGGCAAAAATTAAATCTAAAAATCACTAACTTAAAGTATTTTTCTTTTATGTAAACACTAAGAATATACACCATCATGTCTCTCAGAAACATTCTTGCATTCAAATACATGGTACTAATTATTATTTTCACAACACCAACAATCATTCTTGCCACATAGTTCCCATATACAATAATAAAATAAGATAAAAAATTAATTAGTTTATTGCTGGATTAATGCATGACCGTATTCAGGACACCTTGCTTGTTCTCAGATAATCAGTCTTTAACTTCACCTGGTGGATGGCATCTGACCTCAAGGACATAATTGCAGCACCCGTACAGTACTAGATTACACACTCAGGTCTAAGGAGAAAGGGCTGGCTGATTCATAGATTCTACTTATATAAATGGTCTCTAGCTAGCAAATAATTAGTTAACAACATATATTACAATCTGTAGTTACCTTTGTGGGTTGAGTGATATTAATTCTGGAAAGACCAATTCAAGCATATTTCTGAACAGGATTTTAAAGCATACATTTGTTCAAATGTATGTAAAATATAAATGCAGTGGGAAAAAAATCACAAAATTCTAAACAAGCCATTTTCCATTCTCATCTATTTTTTAGGCAGTTTTAAGTCACAATGAAAGCTTGTTTTAGGTCATAATATTCCTAGGTTACAGAATGTCAACAAACTTCACATGGAGGAAGTTTCCCATTCAAATGGATACATGCTCTTGTTTTAGTTAAAACTGGGGTCACTAATGATTTATTTGAACACTTCAGATTCCTTGCCACTCCAAGTCAACTGTATTGTCTCTGCAACCTGTTGGTAGTTAGTAGAGGACAACAGTTGGGGAGAGGGTCTATGTGAGAGAGAGTGAGTGAGACTGTGAGGGGGGGGGGGGAGAGAGAGAGAGAGAGAAAAATAAGAATGTAGCATAACTACTGCCACCATTGACTTTGAAGGCAGAAAGTAAGAAAGCGAGAGAAAGAATTACCAATACAGACAGCAAATTCTGAAAAATTTTGGGATGTGGTTGAGCTGAAACTGCAAAGTGTGGCGATTTGGAAAGAGATACCACACACCCAGCTCAAAGACAATAGGGCTAAATGATAGAAGCTGCCACATATTCAACATATAAATAGGATACTGTTAGCAAAAAAATAAACAAATTATGTTGAATCATGTTTTGTTATTCTTTGCCCTTTGTAAAGAATTATAACTCAGAACAAATCACATTGATTTTTCATTTAAATAATTGTATAACATACAATTGTATAAACAATTCTATCACTATTTAGAAATGGAAAAATTGAAAACACTCCTACAGTGTTCCACTGGTAATTGGGAATATCAACATAGCTTTTAATCGTACTTTTTGTTACACAGTACCAGCATTTTCAGTAAACTATCAGTTTCCATCTCCATGATTTCAATGTGAAATTGCAAGTTATTAGTCAGGCAGGCTAGGATTTTTAGTTGATGTACCTGGGCTAGGGGAGTGAAACATCAATGAGTGGTGGTCTCCTGCAGTTGACTTAAGGGCACTGCTGGAGGTGAGGCAGGCAGCAATGTCAAGCTGGAAACATCTTCCTGTAAATCTCACTGAATAAATAAAATTAAAAATAAATTTGAACTTTGAGTAGGAGTAAACTCTAAAAAATGAGAACATTCTGCTTTCAATCTGAATCATCTTCGTCATTTATGGAACTATCGTCTAGTCACTAAATGACAAAATGGGCCAAGAATCCCCAGCACGAGAGGTAGGAGAAAAAACCCCCCAAATATTCATGTTGTAATTCTGAATTTATGGTGAAAGAAAATTCGAATTGTGAAAAGAAAGTCAACATGTAAAGGGAAAGTATCTGCAGTGTTACAGAGGAAAGAGCTGTTGAAGGGACTCCTAAATTCTCCAAACAACCTAAAGCCAGTGTGACCTCAATTGGCTGAAAAACCTCATCCTGTGCTTTAAGGTATTATTTTGCCTATAATAATGTCATAAAAATAGTTGTCATGAATATAAGGGACTATCAGAAAGCTGCTTCAGTAGATGCTAATCTTTAGTCATTTTAAGGAACGGAAATGATCTATTAATCGGCTGCAAAAAGTAAACTTACATCAATTTACAACATTAACATTACTGTCACTCCCTTCTGGAGGATATGACATATTACACTTGGCTATTAAATTGAAGAACTCCATATGTCCAAGCACAACATCCAAACCCCAAATCAAGGAATAAAATAGAGCTCATGAGCACCAGTTTGGATTCCTGACCATTTTCCTCACCAGGGCAAACTAGAAACCCAATAAAATTGAAAAACCTTTGACTTTTGATTCCATTTCATGTCATACCATTCAGTATCAGATGGATGTGCAGTGGAGATGGCTCCCCACTGTATGAAGAGAGTCTGAGATAATACTCTTGGGATGAATCATGAAACCAAACCCCTGCCTACTCCAATGAAAGAAACATCTCATGGCATTAGTCCAAGGAGGTTTTTTCTGTGAGCTCTTGTCAACAATAATCCCTCAATTAAAGTTGGCCATTATCACATTAAGGTCTGTGGCATCTTGCTGGGGGAAACTGAATGCCGCATACAATAGAGATTAGATTTCCATTGTACTTCCTTCAGTATCATTTAATTCCTCTACTTTTCACGCACCAGTGGCTGTCTCCTGATTCCATCCCTCCCCTCCCCTCCCCCACCTGGCTCCAGCTGTCCATCACCTCCCTCCTCACCTGCTTCCAGCTATTGTCTGCAGGCCCCTGCCTCGCCACTTCCTCTCTCCTCTCTATCTCCGCGATGCAGGATGCTTGTTTTTACTCTTGATTCTAGTCTGCAGTCTCACATGTTCTTTTTAAAAATCTATTTGCAGATGTTTTCTCTATTGAATTAATCTATTTTTTCTCAGAATGCTTACAAATGCACAGAACACAATTTTCTGACCATACTTAGGTGAGAACTACGCAGCTGCTTAGACAACTCACCATCAGCACTTAACCCCAAGTTAGTTTATAAGATTTACAAATGAAAATTAACTTTATGTTACTCTTGGAGCTCCAAAGAATATACCTGGTGATAACATAAATATAGAAACACTGACATTTTATTTATCACTCACTGGTGTCTATTTCAGTTGCTATTTAGTTAAAGTGTGACTGAATGGAAAACAGGCATCAAGTCAAATCTATCTTCTGTTTAAATTTAGTCAATGCATCTTAATGGAGGATAGATTTTCATTGTTATACCTGTTATGTTTTCTAACTTCAAAACATCAAACTAATTCAAACAAAAACACAGGAGTCCAAAATGCAGGTGTAAGTTCAAATTTACTTTAAGCAAGTCGTTTGTGAATGTATCACGCGGTAGTATGATGATGAATGCAATTCATATATTTTTATACTGTATACATCCCATAATTAATTATTTAAACCAACAAGAACGCTTAATCAAATAATATATTTATAAACAAGATTACTCAAATATTACTGAAATATTAAATACACAATATTTGTGTTGTGCATAAACACATTAATGCAGATAATTGAAGTAATCTAGAAATATCCACTAACTCAAACATCGCTGCAGTTTTTATTTAAACTATCACGTTTTCTATAATATTTTCCCTCTCAATATATACATGGGGGATTGTAATGTAGTTGATTGTTGAAATGGCAGTTTGTAGGTTAACTAGGAACTGCTTACAACTGTGGTAATAATTCTGTAGGATTGTGCTAAGCTTGTGCATTATACAGAGCAAGTCCAGTAATGAACTAATAATAATCTTGTTATCAAGGTACAGTGGAAGTTTAGTAGTCAGGATCTGCACTTTTATTTTTAATTTACAAGCACTGAAATCCAGTGTATAATGCTAAAGTGTATTTTCCACCTCTCCTGCATTCTGGAAGGAGGAGGCTATGTTTTGGTTCAGTTCCAGATCAATGAACTGCTATGCTGATTGTATCTATAACCCTGTATTTACTTGTGAAGGTGACCAAATGCAACAATTAAAACTGAATATTAATTCTAGATTGCAAACATTAACAATTATATTTAATACTGGATTTCATTTAGCACACTAGCAACTGTGATCTTACAATAATAAATTTACCAATTTCTTAGAAACTAAAAATTTAAGAGAATTTGCTATTCTACTGTGTCTTGTGTTAAGAGACTCTACAGGCAAGATTTTTTAATATCAAGTTTATAATAGTTACAGACGAAGCTTTTCATGGGTCATACAGTGCAGTAGCAAAGCCATGCCATTAAAGGGTGTTTAAAAGCATGGCATTATGGACGAACCTCTCTAAAACAGACAATATCATTTATAGACTAAATTGTCCAGTTTGAATAAATAATTATAGCGGCATCAGCCATAACTAATAAGGCAATAAATATTCCTCTAGAGAACAACCTGGATAAATCTATATTTAGACATTTATAGTGGACATGTAAAAACTGGAAGTACTCTGCAGGTGAGGCTACATCTGTAGAAAGAGAAACAGGTTTAACTTTTCAGGTTGAGTACCCTTCATCAGAATTTTAGCACTCTACATTTTCCACAGCAGATCACTCCCTCTGTGATTCCCTTGTCCCACTCATCCCTCCCTGCTATTCTCCCTCCTGGCGCCTAACCCTTCAAGCGGCAGAAGTGCAATACCTGTCCATTCACCTGCTCCCTCACTTCCACTCAAGGCCCCAAAGTGAGGCAACACTTCACCTCAGAACCTGTTGGGGTCAGTCACTGTATGCAGTCCTCCCGATGTGGCTTCCTCTACATTGGTGAGACCCGACGTAGATTGGGGGACAGCTTTGTCAAGCACCTCATCTCCATCCACAAAAAACGGAATTTCCTGGAGGCCAACCATTTTAATTCCTATCCATGTCAGTCCATGGCCTGCCCTTCTGCCACTACAAGGCCATTCTTAGGGTGAAGGGGCAACACTTCATAATCTGTCTAGGTAGCCTCCAACCTGATGGGAATAAGTATTGATTTCTCCAACTATGTAATTTTTTTCACTCTCCCCCTTTTCCTCTTCTTCAATTCCCCCCTCTGGCATCTTACATTTTCTCCTCACCTGCCATCACCTCCCCCCAGTACCCCTTCTCCTTCTCTTTCTCCCATGATCTACTCTCCTGTCAGATTCTTTCTTCTCCAGCCCTTTACTATTTCCAAGTATTATTCCCAGATTCTTATTTCACCCCCCCCCCTTCCCCACCCACCTGGCTTCACTTTTCACTTGTCTCCTTCCCCTACCCCACCTTCTTATTCTGGCATCTTTCCCCCTTCCTTCCCAGCACTTATGAAGGGTCTCAGGCCAAGATGTTGACCGCTTATTCATTTCCATGGATGCTGGCTGACCTGTCTATCTCCACCAGCAGTATGTGGGTGTTGCTCTAGAATTTCAGCCTCTGTAGATCTTTTAAAAATCTATACTGATTTGGATGCAAGTTTCATTACTAAATAAACAAAGCAATTTGTACTATCACAAATTATTACTATGAAATCTGCTCAACTATTGTTCATGCTGCCTACGTTTCAAAATGATATTAATCTACTCAGGCGGATGGGAATCTGCAGCTGTGGTTGGCTGCTCATCTAGGAGAAGGAAAACTCTGATCTGAAACCTTCATTGCCTTGCCCACTGATGGGGAAGGTTTTGGGAATAAACCCACAGGAAAAATCTGGGGCAGCAGTCCCTAAGGAAGTCCAACATTGAGTTCAATGCTGCCTGACAACTTCTGCAATGCTGCTGGTGCCACAGTGCATCGGTCTCTGTTGTTCCTTTGGATTCACCAGTTGCGTGGAGAGGGGGAGCCTGTGACATGGGCAACAGCTTGCTCTCCATATTGTACTGCATGGGTTTGCATATCGTGTACTGTAGACAGCTAGGATGCAACATCCGTGGTTGACCATGACCAGTGGAGGGCCTCAAAAAACATTATTCCAGTTCAACTCTTTTTAAAACTTTACTAGGTGGAATTAGCTCGTGACAACAACTTTACTTAGTGATTAGTTAGAAGATCCCTCACACTGGCACGAAGAATGTCACCATATTATTGTAACGCCAGTATAAATAGCAATGGGGAGAGGGAGTGGGGGGGGGGGGGCGCAGAAACACAACAGACAACTCTATACTGACTCTGTAATGTACCCAGACAATAAAGAAAGTTTTCTATGTGTCTTCTCCAGGAATTCTTACTAATTTATGCCATTAAAAAAAAACATTGCTTGTCATGTCAAATTAATTATTTTTTTATTATAATATTGATAATGAGAAGTAAATTAATACATTTTTTAAGAAAGGTTGGACAGAAATGACAAAACTAGAGTGCAACAAAGTGATCAATTGCAAGTAATATACCTGCCATATTTTGGTTCATTACCAATGTTTATGAAATCTGACATTAAGATTACTAAATTGTTTCCTTAATTTAAAAGAGCAATAAAAAAGATTACCGTACTCATTTCTAATTCAAAATTAGTTCAGTGTGAGGCATGCAGAATCATCGATCCATGATCTTTTATGAAGACAGAAAGAAATTTAATAGTTTTTTCAGTGAAAAATCATAGTCACTTACTCCAGAGTTAAATTCTTTTTAATATAAAAGAAATATCAGGAACACTCAGCACGTTACAAAGGGGCAGAGTGTAGAAGATTCACCAGCTCAGGTCAATGACTAAACCCATTGTGTTTAAAAGCACATTTTTTCAAATATCCAAGGACTACAATTTTCTTTCTTAATCGGTTACAGAGTAAATATTACCCAAAATATCATTATTATGATAAAACCTGTTTAGCACCTTCCATTTGAAAGAGAATCTATGAGGGATTTAAGAAATTTGAGATTTTTATTCTATTTTATCAATACTGGAAATGTTCCAATCGAATATAGGTGAAGAATCTATCAAATCCAGCTTCATCCGTGGCAGATCTCTGTTTCTCAATTTCACAAAAATCATGGTTGCAGGTCGAGATATACAAAAACAAGATACTGCTGATGTTGGAAATCTTAAATAAATCCAGAAAATGCTGGAAACGAATCAGCAATTAAAATAGAATCTCCAAGGCAAGAAAAGCATTAACCGTTCAAATCAGTGATCTTTTATCTGACAGAAGGCAATCTTCAGATGGCAGAAAAAATGGGGAGCGAGTGGAGACCTAAAGGGGTAAGTCTGACATAGCATAAAGGGCTGAATGATAAAACAAATGAGAGTGGAAGGTAAGAGTGTTGTCTCAAGTTTCCAGGGATACGTAAATGCAGCAATTACCATATCTCTAAAAGTAAAATGTCTGAAATCCCAATTATGTGCAATTATTGTAATTGATATTAAGCCCCAGAATGCTGAAAAGCACATGGTTGGAAGAGGATAGGAGGCTGGTTAAGTCAGAAAAAACTTGGAACAGAGTACAGGCCCTTCAGCCCATCATGATGTGTCAATATATTAACTTATTCCAAGATTAATCTGACCCAGGGATTCCCAACTTGGGGACTGCTGACACCTTGGTTAATGGTAGGGGCCTATGGCATAAAAAAAAGGTAGCATACTCCTGGCCAAAACTTTCCTCCCACACAGCCTTCCATTTTTCTTTCATCCAAGTGCCTGAATTAGAGTCTCTTAGATAAAGGAGTGTAAAAGAATGAGATGAAAAATTAAAGTTTATTGATCAGATTCTTGCACATGTACTCCTTTTGATTACACTCATCACTATCCAAACTTTCTCTACCTTAGTACTCCACCTAGCTCTATCTGCCTCCCACCGTATTTCCCCTTATCTGCGTCCACCTGTCACCCACCTTCCTGTGTCCCCCAACTTCACCCCTTCCCTCTCCCATTTGCCTTTATCTGCCTGTCATCCTTACACCCCTTCTTGATCTAACTTTCACCTAATAGCCCGACTCACACCTTTCACTTTGCTCTTTACACTATCTTCCTGCTCCACCCTCAGTCCTGCTGCAGGACCTCGAACCGAAACGCTGAAAATTCCTTTCCCACCACTGATGTCGCTCATCCTCCTGTGTTGTGTGAAAGGCTGCAACTTCGAGTGAGTTATGAGTTAAAAAAGGCATATAATATTCAAATGCAAGAACATTATCACTGATAGATGATCACTGATACAGAATCTATTCAAAGTTCAAAGCACATTTATTATCAAAATATGTATACATTATATAACCTTGAGATTGGTCTCCTTACAGGCAGCCACAAAACAAAGAAGCTCAAAAAAACCCATTAAAAAAAAGAAGACCCAATGTGCAGAGAGAAAAATCAAATCGTACAAGCAATAAAAGTAAGCAAACAGCATTCAGAACAAAAGTGAGTCTGTAGACAGGAAGCCCCGAGCAGCCACAGCAGGCCACAGCCTTGGCCTCAGTTCGGCGCAGAGCTGAGTAAACGTTGCCAAGCACCAAGCTGAACCCCAGTCGAACCCTCACCTCTGGTCCCAACAACCTGCCTTTTCAATCCACCTGGCCTGGCATTTAAATCGTCCGAATACCAGGTCGTTCCTCACACTTTTTATTGTGTGTGAAAGCATTTTTGTTAATTACTTGTGCAGAGCATCTAACACTGGAAGTGAAAAAACAAAACAAGTGGCCTAAAGTGCACCACAAAGATATGTTAATCATAGCAGCTCTGACTCACTGCGGCCACCCCTCCATCATTATATACAACATTCCTTTTGCATTCTTTCCCAAAAACAAACTTTTCTGTAAAAAACAAGTCTGATAGATAGCATCTGCAGTAAGTGAAGCAGAATCAACCATTCATGTCCATAACCTTCGACTGTAATGCTTCTCAATCAAAAATATAATTTAAAAACCTTAATGACTGCATGATCTTTAATTATGGGTTCAAAGACAATGAACATCAATACTGTCTCCTGTTGATTATTTGCAGAAGTCGGGTGCAATCTTCATTTGTACGCTAAGCAAACATGGAACATAATGTTGTTCATCTTGTGGAAAACAGGAATGGTTTGTCCTTTCAGTTATCAGCAAATGATGACCATTTAACAGCACATAGCAAAGATGATTAAGTTTGCATTGACAGAATATTGCTTTCCTGCTCAAAGTGCAACATTAAATTTAACTGTGGAACGATTCTTCTTTCTCACATCTTGTTACATTCTATGACAGAATCCTTCACAGCATTATTGAGCTTTAAGAAGTAGAGTCAGACTGCAATACTTCCAGTTGTTTTTTCATATCTAGTATCTCAGTTATGACTTTGAGCATATTGTCTTCCAAATTAAACATCTGAACGGTCATGTCATCCATTTTCTTTTCTGTGGTTAGAAGGTCTCTGGACACCTTGAGGAGAGAGTGGACCCCATTATCAATTATTGGAAGTGCTTCTTCGCATTCCTTAAACTTTGTTTCAAATTCAGTCAGTTTTTCCATGAACTCCATATCCTTTGAGATCAGACTCTGCTGTTGTTCAGCTAGGCCCTCGATACTCTTTGTATTCCAGCTTGCTTCTTCGTCCAGGCCACCCAAATCTTCTTCCTCTTGTTCTTTGATTGCTCTTGTATTTCCCAAAGTACTAACTTCTAATTCTTCCACCTTTTCATTGAGTTCCTTCATGCCTTGTTCAACAGTATTAATTTCCAATTTAATGTTATTGTGCATGTTCTTTGACTCTGACTTCAGGTTTGCAATCTCGCTGTTTATTTCATTTAAGCTTCGTTTCCAAGTATCTGAAATATTTTGGAAGTTTTTGTTGACGTTCTGCATTTTTCTTGCTATTGTCTGTTCTTTATTTTGTAAGCTATTCATACTGCCTCGCAACTCTGACATCTCCTGTTCAAAGAAAGTCACGACCGAACTAGATGACAGGGCTTTCTGCAGGACTTCTTCTGATAATTCCAGCTGCATCCACAACACAAAACAAGTGCAAATCTGCTTAATCATCCGTACAAGTTTGGCCAACATCACTCTCAAATAATTAGTAAGTGCACATATAGTCAATCTCCATGCCACTATTTCAAAAAGAAAATTATTTTTTAAAGTGGAATGCATGATATCAGTTAAGAAATTCATTGAGGTTCATGAATTTTAAGAATACACTAGAAGTTTGAAATGTAGAATTGTCTTATCTCCATAATTCAGGTGAACAACAGTCTTCTGATGTCTAAGATAGGCAAGCTACCTCACTCCAGCAACAACCCTCAGGTAGATCCTAGGATAACTGGATGAGGGGCAAAAGCTGGTTAATAGCGAGTCACATGTGCAAGTAGGTAAGAGAACAGTTCTTGAGCTTTTCATAGTAGCTTCAAGCAATACATAATCAATAAATGTACACACCAAAAAGAATGAGCATAGTTTTAGTGCCGAGAATTTTTAAATGGATGAACATTAGTGGTGGGAATAGGCCATATAGTCCTTTGAACTTCCTCTGTTTTTCCACAAGATCATGACCATTTCCCTTTCCTGTCCTTTTATCACTTGATTCTATTAAATCCAGAATTTTTTCAATCACTGTTTTGCATGCTATCAATGACTGGGTCATTTAAAGATTTACCATGTTTAACTGAAGAAATTTCCCTTAATTTTGGTCCCACATGACCTACCCCTTAATTTGAGACTGTGACCTGATGTTCTAGACGTCTTAACAGGAGCAGCACACTCCACAAATACTCTAAGAAGGAGATCACTTCTCAGTCTTCTACCTTCAAAAGAACAGAAGCCTCATCTACTGAATCTCCCTCATGTGATAGACCTGTCACCCCAGAAAACAGTCTGCTGATTCTTCACTACACTATCTCTAAAACAGGGGCTCCCAACTTGAGGTCCACAGACCTTTCGTGGAATGGTAAGGGTCCATGGCATAAAAAAGGTTGGGAACCCCTGATCTAAAATAACTTTCTGTTAAAAGGTAAAAGTCCAAACTTTGACACAATTCTTAGGGAGTGGTTTCACTAAATGCCCCAGATAATTGTACTCTTTACTCTTTTACTCAAATCAACTAGCACCGTATCAGTTTGCCTTTTTTAAAATAATCTGCTCTGTCTGTATTTTAGTTTTCAATGACTTCTGTACAAAGACACACAGCTCCCTTTGAACATCATTTTATCAACATGATACCAATGTGCAGGTAACACATTGTACTCCAAGTTGTTGTGTATTCATTTAATAAGTCACCATACGATTTTTGAAGCAGTGATCTATAGAATAAAGACTGCAATGCTCACAAAATCTATGTAAGTCTACAATGAGAAGTAATCCAGGGGAAAGCTGTAACAGAGTGCTGTTGTCCACAGAAGGCTCCTGACCTAATATTTGGAGAAAAAAGATCATACAATTTTGCATAAATAAATACTATTGCAAAATCATTTTATTTGTTTGTTCACTGGTGAGGTGACAATTTATTTATTTATTTATCTGTCCGTTTACTGAGATACAGGGAGGAGTAGGCCCTTCCGGCCTTCGAGCCATGCCACCCAGCAATCCTCCAATTTAATCCTAGCCTAATCCCGGGACAATTTACAATGACCAACCAGTGCGTCTTTGGACCTACCAACCTACCAACCTTTGGACTGTGGTTAGAGATCGGAGTGGTTATGGGGAGATCGCACAAACTCCTTACAGGCAGCGGCAGGAATTAATCCTGGTCATCTGCACAGTAAAGTGTAGTGTACTACACTGCCGTGCCACCCCCATCCACTTATTGTCCATCCATTACTAACCCCAAGCAAAAAAGCTTCTTCAGCCATTTTAGAATCAACACCATACTCAGATCTGTCTGAAGTTACGTGTATGCAGACCAAATAGATTTCCATCCCTGAATGATATGAGTGAACTATATGGGTTTACTATAATCTGTAGAATGATATAGTTATTGAAAAAAGCCTTTTCCTTGAATTAAATTCCAAAGGTGCCATAGTCATCTATCTTAATACAGGCTACTGGAAAATTATCTTTAGAACATGAAGAAAATCTTGGCTTACAGCATAAGAAAACCAGCAGTAACATGTTTGTTGCATGGAAATACTGTAAAAGAAAACAGAATTGTACAGCAACACACATAAAACACTGGAGGTACTCAGCAGGTCAATCAGCATCTATGGAAATTAATAAACAGTTGACATGTCAGGCCAACACCCCTCATCGTGACTGGAAAGGAAGGGGGAAGATGCCGGAATAAAATGGTGGAGAGAGGAAGGAGGGCAAGCTAGATTGTCAGGGGCAAGCACACAAAATGCTGGAGGAACTCAGCAGGCTAGGTAGCATCTATGGAAAAGAGTACAGTTGACGTTTCAGGCTGAGACTCTTCATCAGGACCGGAAAAAAGATGAGAAGTTAGATGACAGGCGAAGTAGAGCTCTGGATGCAGAGGCTGATGGGCTGGTGGGTGATGACAGCAGGAGCTCTATCCCTATTAAGGCATCAGGAAGACAGGTGAGCATGAATGGAGTAAATGCAGGTGAGGGCTGCATGAATGGTAGAGAAAGAGAAACTCTGTTCTTTGAAGAAGGAAGATATCTCTGTTGTTCTGGAAAGGAAAACTTCATCCTGGGAATAGATGCAGCAGAGACAAAGTAACTGAGAAAAGGGAATGGCATTTTTACAGGAGACAGGGTGGGAAGAGGTAGCCAGGGTAATCAGTAGGTTAATAAAATATGTTGGTAGACAGTTTATCTCCAGAGATGGAGGGCGAGAGATCTAGAAAGGGGAGTGAGGTATCAGAAATGGAGCAAGTGAATATAAGGGCAGGGTGGAAGTTGGAGGCAAGGTTGATGAAATTGACAAGGTTAGCATGCGTGCATGAAGCAGCACCAATAGAATTGTCTACGTAGCACAGAAAGAGTTGGGGAGCATTACCAGGGAAGGCTTAGCACATGGATTGTTGCCCATAGCCAATGAAAAGGCAGGCATGGACCCATGTGGATACCCATGGCTACCCTTGAGTTTAGAAAAAGTAGGAGGAGCTGAAGGAGAAATTGTTGAGGGTGAGAACTAGTTTCACCAAATGGAAGAGGGTGGTGGTGGATCTGTTGGGTTTTTTGTCGAGAAAGAAGTGGAGAGCTTTAGGCCTTCTCAGTGAGAGATACAGGTACATAGAGACTAGACATCCATGGTAAAAACCGAACAGTTTTTTTTGGTTGTTTAAGGTTAAATCAGAGTACAGGCAGTCCCAGGGTTACGAATGAGTTCCGTTCCTGAGTCCGTCTTTACGTCGGATTTGTACGTAGGTCGGAACAGGTACATCCAGTATTATTTAGCATCAGGTAGTCAAATGTTTGTCTTAGTATATAGTATATATTTTACCTTTCTATGCATATAAAACACTTAAGAAATGTATGTATTTCAATAATTAAACCACTGCGTTGCTTAGTAATAATTGTAGCTTACATCAGGGTAGGGCCTTTCACATGCTCCATTATTCTCACTTTATCCTTTATCCTTTAAAATTGTTCCGATCGTTTTCTGACTGTAGCCTAACGCTTTTCCAATGACCGATGGTGTTTCACCTCTTTCCGATCGCTTTATTACTTCCACTTTATTTTCAATTGTGTTCGTTTTCTGTCAACGGAACAGAAACACTGCGGATTCAGCAGCAGCCGCGGGCAGCGGGTCCCAAGCTCCCCCGGGTCCTAAAGTCCACCCGCACTGAGACAGATTAAATGGGACAAGTGGGGTCAGTGCTGACTGGAAAAGGGGGATCAGGGTGAACCTTGCTAAGAAAAATTTAAGCCAAATGCAAAGTTACACACTCAACACAGTGTTAATGGCAACGTGATCTGACTTAAAATGGCAGACGCTGACAAATTTTTAATATAATAGGCTTTATGGCAGGCCATTTGTAAGTACAAGTTGTTCGTACGTCAGACGTTCGTAACTCGGGGACTGCCTGTATTTAAAAAATGATTATATTATAAAGAATCCAGCAAAAGTCTTAACTACAGTTGAAAACCTGAAGAGAGAAAGAATTATATCAGACTATAACGATCAAAGCAAGAATAGTGACCCACAGAGTTGAACCACCTCTCAAACAGAGATTAATGTTTTAAATTATGACACTTAAACACTTCACAGGGAAATTAGGAAGGTTATAAGAAGGCATGAGGTTGTTTTGGCAAACAAGGTGAAAGAGACGCCCAAAAGCTTCTACAGATATATTAAAAGCAGAAAGGATAGCAAGGGACAAATTGGACAACTTATAGATCAACGTGGCCATCTATGCATGGAACTGAAAGAGATGTGGAAGATCCTTAATAGAGTTTTTACTCAAAAGACGGTCACAGGGTCTACAGAACTAAAGCATAAGGGTAGAGTTCATGACCATACCGAGATTACAGAAGAGAAGGTGCTTTGCTGTCTCGAGGCGAATTAGGGTGCGTAGGTCCCCTTGGACCTTGAGGGAGGGTAGTGCAGAAACTACAGAGGCCCTGGCAGAGATAACACAGGGTGGCATGGTAGCGTAGTGCTTAGCACAACGCTTTATAGCACCAGTGACCGGGTTCAATTCCCACCACTGCCTGTGAGGAATTTGTATATTTTCCTCGTGACTGTGTGGGTTTTCTGCGGATGCTCCACGGTCCAAACACATACCGGTTGCTAGGTTAATTGGTCATTGTAAATTGCCCCATGATTAGGTGAGGGTTAAATCGGGGGTTGCTGGGTGGCGCAGTTCAAGGGCGTGAAAGGGCCTACTCTGTGCTGCATCTCAATAAATAAATAAAGAAGGTATTTGAAACATCCTGAGCCAAGTCGAGGTGTGAGCAAACCAGAGGCCAGACAATGTTCTGTTATTCAAGAAAGGCTCCAAGAATAAGCCAGAAAATTATAGACCAACGAGCCTAACACCAGTAGTGGATAAATTATTGGAAGATATTTTAAGGAACATATCATAGGGCCTGATTAGGGATAGTCAACATAGCTTTGTGCATGGTATATCATGTCTAGCCAATTGTGCCTTTTTTTAAGGAGGTTACCAAGAAAATTGATGAAGGAAAGGCAGGAAACATTGTCTGCACAGACTTTCAAAGGACCTTTGACAAAGTCCCACATAGAAGGCTGATCTAGAAGGTTCAGTCACTTGGCATTGAGGATGAAGCAGTAAATTGGATCTAACATTGGCTTAGTGGGAGAACTCAGATTCTGGTAGTAGATAGTTGCCTCTCTGATGGAGTCTTACGACTAGTGGTGTGCCGCAGGGCTCGGTGCCGTGTTATCCATATTAATAATTTGGATGATAATGTGGTAAACAGGATAAACAAATGTGCGATAACACCAAAATTAATGGTGTGGTGGACATTGAAGAAGGCTATCAGAACTTGCAGTGGGATCTGGATTACCTTGAAAAATGGCAGATGGACTTTAATGCAGGCAAACTGTAATATACTTTGAGAGGACAAACCAGGGTAGGCCTTGCAGAGTGATGCTAGGATACTGAAGAGCGCAAGGACAAAAGGGACATGGAAATATAGAGTGGTATCACAGGCAGATAGGGTAATAAAGAGAACTTTCGGCACATTGGCCTTCATAAATCAGAGCACTGAGTACAGAAGTTGGGATGTTGGGTTGAAGTTGTATAAAATGTTGATGAGGCCAAATTTGGAGCATTGTGTGCAATTCTGGTCACCTACCCAAGAAAGATATCAATAAAGTTGAAAGACTGTAGAGAAAATTTACAGGGATGTTGTCGGGACTTGAGGACCTGAGTTATAGGGAAAGATGGAATTGCTTGGAACTTTATTCCTTGGAGCGAGCAGAAGAGAATGAGGGGAGATTTGATAGAGGTGTAAAAAAATTAAGTGGGGTATAGATGGGGTAAATGCAAGCTTTTCCCAGACGTTGGGTGAAACTGGAACTAAAGCTAACAGGTTAAGATTGAAAGGTGAAATGTTTGAGGGAACACACGGGGAATCTTCTTCACTCAGAGGGTGGCTCAAGTATGGAATGAGCCACACTTAAGAGAAGTTTGGATAAGTACATGGAAGAAAGAGAGATGGGGGGGCTATGGTCCACGTGTGTGGCAGAATAACAGTGCAGCACAGACTAGATGGGCCAAAAGGCCTGTTTCGGTGCTGTGGTGCTCTATGACTCTATGCCTTTATATTTATTCTGACCCAAAGGCCAAGCAAAGTACTTTACAGGCAAATTTATTACAACAGCTCAAGTACAGGAGTAAAGATTTTTTTTCATGGAGCATGGGGTAGAGTGCAGCTCTTCAGATCTATATTGCAGGGAACTTCTTTAAAAGTCCCCCAACTGACTTCTGTAACTTCAGCTGAAATCCCATTACTTGCCTGGACCAGCAGATCTGGCAAATTATAGAAACTATTAAAACAAATCCACATATACTCTTATTATGAATGAAGAAAGGTAACACATACCAAATACTATATCTAGCCGTCATAGCAATTATCAGAGATTATTCCAGAAATCCAGCTGTGCACAAAAACTTCAAAGCATTTCATTCCACTGGAGGGTATCTTTGACAAAAGATAGTAGATCACTGAGACAGTAAAAGATTTCCTTTGATTCTTTGTTGGTAGCAAAATTCCAAACAGGATTTTCACTTGTACAGTATTCGATTGAGCAGAAAAAAATATTACTTTCATTATGCCTACATCCAAGGAAGGGATTTGCTACCTTTGACCAATTGTGGCACAATTTTAAAGTGAAGTGCAAAGTTAATAAAGCTGAAGCAAGTCTGGACAGATCGTTTATAACACGGCTGATGAAAAGACTTGACTGCTTCAGCACATTTATGACCTTTCAGAACCATCAGAGGCTTCTGATATAAATTGCCAATTATTAAGGTAACATAAATTAATAAAAATACCCATCAAAAATCTCTGCTCACTGCAGATAATATTATAATAAGGACCTCCTGGGCAATGAAATGAGAGAAATTTATCAGTAGCATCTCTGCCAGTTTTCATAACATGCTATTTATAGTTGAGTCAAAAAATATGCAGAAATTACATATTTAGGAATTTACACAATTTTCCCACTAATGGTGTTGCAGAAGGACCGTTGGAAAGCCTAGATAATGACAGCAGAAACCAGACATTTAAAGATTACAGAAGTTCCTAAGAAACTGCAAAGGAACTCAAAACTTTGCTGTTAAAAGGACAAAGATGGTGCCTGACAATGTAAATTTTAATCTTAAGTTCTCTGGAACCATAGAACATTACAGCACAGACACAGGCCTTTTGGCCCTTCTTGGCTGTGCCGAACCATTTTTCTGCCTAGTCCCACTGACTTGCACCTGGGCCATATCCCTCCAAACCCTTTCATCCATATACCTGTCCAGGTTTTTCTTAAATGTCAAAAGTGAGCCCGCATTCACCACTTCATCTGGCAGCTCATTCCACATTCCCACCACTCTCTGCGTGAAGAAGCCCCCCCCAATGTTCCCTTTAAACTTTTCCCCCTTCACCCTTAACCCATGTCCTCTGGTTTTTTTCTCCCCTGGCCTCAGTGGAAAAAGCCTGCTTGCATTCACTCTATCTATACCCAGCATAATTTTATACACCTCTATCAAATCACCCCTCATTCTCCTATGCTCCAGGGAATAAAGTCCTAACCTATTCAACCTTTCTCTGTAACTCAGTTTCTCAAGTCCCGGCAACATCCTTGTAAACCTTCTCTGCACTCTTTCAACCTTATTAATATCCTTCCTGTAATTAGGTGACCAATACTGCACATAATACCCCAAATTCAGTCTCACCATTGTCTTATACAACCTCACCATGACATTCTAATTCTTATACTCAATACTTTGATTTATAAAGGCCAATGTACCAAAAGCTTTCTTTACTACCCTATCTACTTGTGAAGCCACTTTTAGGGAATTATGTACCTGTACTCCCAGATCCCTTTGTTCTACTGCACTCCTCAGTGTCCTACCATTTACCTTGTATGTTCCACCTTGGTCTGACCTTTCAAAGTGCAATACCTCACACTTGTCCGCATTAAACTCCAGCTGCCATTTTTTAGCCCATTCCTCCAACTGGTCCAAATCCCTCTGCAAGCTTTGAAAACCTTCCTCACTGTCCACTACACCTCCAATCTTCGTATCATCAGCAAATTTGCTGATCCAATTTGCCACATTATCATCCAGATCATTGATATAGATGACAAATAACAATGGACTCAGCACTGATCCCTGTGGCACACCACTAGTCACAGGCCTCCACTCAGAGTAGCAATCCTCCACTACCACTCTCTGGCTTCTTCCACTGAGCCAATGTCTAATCCAATTTACTACCTCTTCATGTATACCTAGCCACTGAATCTTCCTAAATAACCTCCCATGCGGGATCTTGTCAAAGGCCTTACTAAGTCCATGAATACAACATCCACTGCCTTCCCTTCTTCCACTTTCCTGGTAACTTCCTCAAAAAACTCTAATAGACTGGTTAAACATAACCTACCACGCACAAAACCATGCTGACTTTTTCTAATAAGTCCCTGTCTATCCAAATACTTGTAGATCCTATCTCTTAGTATTCCTTCCAATAATTTACCTACTACCAATGTCAAACTTACAGGCCTATAATTTCCCAGCTTACTTTTTGAGCCTTTTTTAAACAATGGAACTACATGAGCTATCCTCCAATCCTCCGGCACCTGACCCGTGGATATTGACATTTTAAATATTTCTGCCAGGGCCCCTGCAATTTCAGCACTAGTCTCCTTCAAGGTCCGAGGGAATACCCTGTCAGGTCCTGGGGATTTATCTACTCTAATTTGCCTCAAGACAGCAAGCACCTCTTCCTCTTTAATCTGTATAAGTTCCATGACCTCCCTACTTGTTTGCCTTGTTTCCATAGACTCCATTCCGGTTTTCTTAGTAAATACAGATGCAAAAAACCCATTTAATATCTCTCCCATTTCTTTTGGTTCCATACTTAGCCGACCACTCTGATCTTCAAGAGGACCAATTTGATCCCTTACTATCCTTTTGCTCTTAACATACCTGTAGAAGCTCTTAGGATTATCCTTCACCCTGACTGCCAAGGCAACCTCATCTCTTCTTTTAGTCCTCCTGATTTATTTCTTAAGTATTTTCTTACACTTTTTATACTCCTCAAGCATTATTTCCTCCCTGTTGCCTATACATGTTATACATCTCTCTCTTCTTCTTTATCAGAGTTCCAATATCTCTCGAGAACCAAGGTTCCTTATTCTTTTTCATTTTACCTTTAACACTGACCGGAACATACAAACTCTGCACTCTCAAAATTTCTCCTTTGAAGGCCTCCCACTTACCAATCTATTTTAATATTAAATCAATACCTTTGCTTACTTTGAAAATTATCCATGATGATTTTGGAAACGTATCTAGAGTTGTTCATGAGTTAAATCAGTGCTGATGAGACCAAGACCTCTATGCTGTACACAGCTTATTTGAAATACAGCCTTATCAAAATTGAATGTGCTCTTGTACAAAGCGTGTTCATCTTTTCCTGTTCTAAGAAATCAAAACATCATCCGCTTTGGCACTGAAAATAACTTCCTCACCCTTTGGGTAAGCTATATATTGTGCACTGCGTAACCCCAAACTATGCAATAGTTTTACAAATATGATTAATCAACCTTAATATGCATTAAATATGCCACTTAAAATTAACTTGCATGCAAATTGAATTTCATGCCATTAGAACACTGAGGGAAGATACAAGTTTGACAAATCTGTTACGCATGGAAACTCAAATCAAATCTCATAGGTTGAGTGCTTTAAAATATTTCTGGTATGTAGACATGCAAGCTTATGCTTAAAATATTCCAATATAAAATAATCATAAGAAAATAGATGCTCATGAAAACAAAGTGACAAAACATTTTTTTTTAAAAAATTGATAAAACTATTGTTTATAATTTTTAAATGTGCAATATACAAAATATTATCTCATTCCTTGAGAATATTACTAAACTTCACTTGCCCCATCATTGAACTGTTTCCACAACTGATGGACTCACTTTCAAGGACTCTTCATCTAATGTTTTTGATAGTTATTTCTTATTTATTTATCTATCTATTTATTTCTACTTCTTTTTTTCTTTTCTATTTGTAGTTTATCTTTTGCACACTGGTTGCCCACCCTATTGGGTGCAGTCTTTTAATGATTCAATTATGGTTATTGGATTTACTGAGTATGCCCGCAAGAAAATGAATATCAGGATTGTATTTGGTGACATATATGTACCTTGTTAATATATTTACTTTGAACTGGGACAAGAGATCTAAATAAAAGCTGTGTCCATAGCTTTTAGTAACACCTAAGTGCTTAATTTGTAGGTTTCAGTTTTGGATTATTAAACTATTTTCTTGATTTCTTCTGTGAATGAGGGAAATCTGGCATGACCACATTCACTGGCCAATCCCAAATGGCCCTAAACAACAATGGACGATTTTGTCAATATTTTAATAAACAAACAGACAGCAATAATTATTAAGTGTGGACTGCTGAATTGATGTCAGATTATCATCTCCTAATGAAACCAAATTATCAACTATAATGTTAAGTTTCTGATTTTAGCTCACAAAGTTATCTTTATTGAATTCAATTGCAAATTTCATCAGGACCTGATATGATGATTTGTTGGTTCCCAGAATTCTGTCCATTGAAATTGTGTACCAAAATTGGTTACTGTATTTTATCCGAAATATGAACAATTTTATCATGATTTTTACAGAACCGTATATTTTACATGTTTTTTTTTATTGCAAGGTACCTTCATTATATTTACCTTTTTTGAAACTTTGCTAACTTCATCTTCCAAGGCCTGGGCAACTTGAAGTTTCGTATAGAGTTGCTGGTACTTCTGCTCCAAATCAGCAAAGTTAGCTGACTGCTGAAACATAACCCTGCAAAAAAGAAATCTGGCATTTATGATCCTGCATCTGTAACTTCTAGATCAGGGGTTCCCAACTTCTTTTATGCCAGGTTGGGAACCATACTAGATAATAATAGCGTAAGCACATATGAGATCAGATCTTCAAAAGTTCTAAGTTTCAACTAAAAGTTTCTCATAAGTACCACTTTGAAAGAAACAGAAACATGTAGCCACCAAGTTTTATATTTCTTTGCAGCTGTTGAATAGCTGCTCTTTAAATGGAAAAGCACCTGCATTGATTTTGCACATCTAACAGTACATATGAGTATACAAGATAATTATGTATATAATCTTAGTGTTTGGGCAATATCCTCCCACGTTTCCCTTCCTTATTGCTTGTACATAGCGATGGAGATGCAACGTAAAGATTTTTACTCCCTCATGTGAGATGAATGTAGAAATAAAATGCTAACTCTAATCCTAAAACAATGCCAAATTTTCTGATAATTTATCCAGTTAAATGCCAGCAAGATTAGGACTTCTGTAATGTGTAATCAAGTGTGGAAATTCTAAACTACAGAAAGTTTCTGGAACCTAACATTCGAATACACTTCATTGCTTCAAATAAATAATAAATTCCCATAAGAATTTGACCATCAGGCTCTTGAACAAAGGCAATTACTACATCTTACTTTAGAGATGTTCCCGCAACCAATTATCTCACTTTAAGGACTTTTTATCTTGCTATTTCATGTTCTTGTTATTTATTACTATTTATTTATATTTGCATTTGCACAGTTGCTGTCTTCTGCACTCTAGTTCATCTTTCATTGATTGTGTTAAAGTCACTATTCTATAGATTTGCTGAGTACATCCTCAGGAAATTGAATCTCAGGTTTGTATATGATGACCTATACGCACTTAGATAAATGTACTTTGAACTTTATTAGTGTTTAATCCTGTAGCTCAATCCACTGAAAGGGGAGCTGCGTGTAACACCTGTGTAGCACCAGTCTTATTGTGTGACTAGTCGCCGCACTCTTTGAGAAAATCAAATTATACTAGGTGCCAGTAGGCCATCAGAAGATTCTACGTATTGAAAGGAGGCAGTGAATAGAAACCTCACACTTCTAGAGATATGGTTTGTTTATAAGAAAAAAATATGTACATGAGCAAGAACAATTCAATATTCCAACATTTTGTTTAGGTTCCAAAACAGATTCCTTTTTAAATAGAATCAGTGAGATTCCTTAGAATAACCTTTGTTACCCCAATTTCTCTAACTAGTTCGATCTAGTGTTATTCCCTATTTAAAGGCTTACAGACTAACCTTTCCCTTTTTTACTTACCTTTCGTTAGTTAGAAAACCAAATATAATTCCTATTCTCAAGTATTATAGTAACTGCAGTTTCAGTTCCAGGCAGTAAATCTACAAGTTTAAATTCAAATTCAAAAATTATATATACACAGTTTAACTCCCTTCACGACAATTCTCCAACATCACAACTTTTAACAAAGTAAATCTCATCAGTAACTTATCAAAGTCTTTACAAAAATAATCAGTCAGAAAATCAGATGAGTATTCTTTGAATGAAAATAACTTATACATCCAACCGAATTATATCCTTTGCATCATTACACATTTTGTTCCCGTGCTGGTTCATTGAATCTTGGGTAGCTCACCATCTTCTTTCTTAGTTCATTGGAATGAAATAGTTTATCATCCACAGCAAGTCAGTTCACAACCTTGTACAAAAACTTGGTATGACTTTACAGAATTAATTCCCGACTATATGATAAGGATCTCGGACACTTGTCTCTGCCGATATTGTCTGGTTAAAGTTGCTGCGTGTTATTGCCATAGCTTCAACAAATCTTTTATCGCTATTGCCTCTCCTCCACGGGTTTCCCCCTGAGAATTTTGTTAGGGTAAAGATACTCACTACTAATTCCACTCTTAACGGTTCATGTCTTCAGCTCTAATCGTTGCTGTGTTTCTCTTCTTGTCTGTGACTGTGTCAGCCACGCCTCCTCTCCCACAGCGCATTTTTTTCAAGTTCTCTTTTTTAAAAAATCAGTAAACCTCGTTTTCATCCCTCCGCAAGTGGAACTTTCTAACTTTACATCTTTGGGTTTAATTAACCTGGGTTACATGTGGATGGGGGGGGGGGGGGGGGGTGAGTGGGAGAGACGGAGAGTGGGAAATCATGTGCCAGGGTTCATGATCCCAATGATCTCAGTCATTGGGATTGTAGGGTCACAAGGATTGAGGGGCAAGGGAAAATTAAATTACTTACTTTAAATTATTTCAGTTTTTCTTAAAGTTAATTTTATGTGTTATCAGCTAATTTTCACTTTTAAAAATGTTAATGTTTCCATTTGTCAGAATGATTCAGAAATCCTGAGAGTTCAGACAACCAGAAAGGACGCAGGTAAAGCATAGTGTTCAGGGATCTTCTTCTTTGAATAGGGCTTCTGTGGTTCACTACCTAAGATCTTGTTGCTGCTTGAGCATCGCTAAAGTCCAGGGTGCTTCAGATCAACAGGGCCAAGCCTCTACATTTGATCAGAGAAGTTCAGACAAGGGATGACCATGTTACAGCAGGCACATGGGATTAAGATCTGACACAATGGCAGAAAAATAACTTGCCATTGCTCTTGTTGAACTGGAACTGTTATATTTGAGCTTGTGATGGAAAGCATCTCATGGATCATAGTTACACAGCACAAAGACTGTGTCTTCTATACTACTCAACAAGCAACATCGGCAATAAACTCCTGATGAAGGGCTATCAACCTAAACTACTGCATAGCGAATATCTTTCTAGCCCACTGAACTCTTCCAGGAGATTGTCTGCTGCTCCATACTATAGCATCTGCACTCACATCAAATTTTTCCCAAATTCCCATTAGCTCCCAAGGATTCTCCAATGGCCAATTAACCCACCAACTTGCATCTCTTTGGGACAAGAGAGGAAATGCATGCAATCAGAGGGAGAAAATGCAAACTGCACACAGCCAGTACCAGGTCAGAATTGAACCTTGGTCTCAGAAAATGTGACACAAGAGATTCGGCAGGTGCAGAAATTTAGAAGAACACACACAAAATGCCAGAAGAATTCAGCAGGTCACGCTGCATCTATGGTGTGGAATAAACAGTCAAGGTAGGGTCCCAAACTGCAATTTCATTAGTCCATTTCCTTCCAGCAATGTTGCCTGGGGAAAAAAAAGCCCCATCCTGGGAACAGGTGGAGCAGAGACAAAGCGAATGAGAAAAAAGAATAGCATTTTTACAGGAGACAGGGTGGGAAGGACTCCTCTGACATTCTGTGAGACATCCACTGTACTCTCTGCTGCCACAGAAGATTGTCGCAACAATATGTAGGTTACAAACGAACTTCAATACAAGTACACTTTAGACAAAGGAAAAACCTGTCAAAAGATTTTATCAGCAATTCAGATTTAATTCAACTTTGTTTATTTTCAATTAACAATCTAGCCAATCACATTAAAAGGTCACTGGAATCAGGCATCAGACATCAAAGTTCCATTTTTGCTGATGGGTTGATAATGTAACAGCAAGTGGCAAATCACATACATGAGAAAATCTGCAGACGCTGAAGATCTAATCAACACACACAAAATGCTGGAGGAACTCAGCAGGCCAGGCAGCATCTATGGAAAAGAGTAAACAGTCATCATTTCGGACTGAGACCCTTTGTCAGGGCTGGAAAAGAAAGATGAGAAGTCAGAGTAAGAACTTGGAGGGAGGGGAGGAAGAAATACAAGGTGGTAGTTGATAGGTGAAATTGGAACTGGGAGAGGTAAAATGCTGGTAAGTTGATTGGTGACAGAGATAAGGGGCAGGAGAAGGGGGAATCTGACAGGAGATCGAGGAAGAAAGGGAAGGAGGAACACCAGATGGAGGTGATGGGCAGGTAAGGAAATAAGGTGAGAGAGGAAAGTGGTGAAGAGGAATGGGGGGGGGGGGCAATTACCGTAAGTTTGAGAAATCGATGTTCATGCCATCAGGCTGGAGCATACCCAGATGGAATATAACGTGTTGCCTCTCCAACCTGAGAGTGGACTCAATGCAGCGGTAGAGGAGGCCATGGACTGCTGCGATGAAGCCACACTCAGGTTCGAGGAACAACACCTTGTATTCCATCTGGGTAGCCTCCAACCTGATGGCATGAACATCAATTCCTTGACCTTCAGGTAACTGTCCCCCTTCTCCTGCACCATTCCCATTTCCGTCTCTCACCTTATCTGCTTACCTGCCCAACACCTCCCTCTGGTGCTCCTCCACTTCCCTTTCTTCCATGGTCTTCTACCCTCTCCTATCAGATTCCCCCTTCTCCAGCCCTGTATCTCTTTCGCCAATCAACTTCCCAGCTCCTGACTTCACCCCACCCTCCCTACCACCTCCTACTACTTCTTCCTCTCCCCCCCCCGCCCAATTTTCTCATTCCGACCTCATTTTTCTCGTCCCGATGAAGGGTCTCAGCCCGAAACGTCCACGGTTTAACTCTTTTCCATAGATGCTGCCCGAGTTCCTCCAGCACTTTGATTTTCAGCATCTGCCCATTTTCTCTTGCTCCCGAGACACTCGTAAACCATATTCCCCGAGTCTTATTAAAAATAAAACTACGCCGAGCGAATAGAGACACACTGACAGCAGCGGAGTTTAGGGAGCTCCACGGCTCACAATGCACGCATTGTTCCCTCGTATAACGAGCCAAGTGAAACCGCTCCGCTCCGAGAGCTGGTGCTCCCACTCGCTCCCGGCAGCCAGCTCTCGGCGCCAGTAAAACTCTTCTGTCAGGGGAGTTGCCAAAATAAAACTCAGGATTTATATTCCGTGACTCGGCAAAGTGGTCGACACAGAGTCCACACGCAGAGAAACACACGGAGAATTTTTAATATTTTTGGATCAACAGAAAACCACAGAGCCTTCGTCTGATTAAAACATTCAAATGTTTGACTTTGCGCAGAACGAAATCTTATCGTTTTCCCATCTACTGGATCAAGTCATCCCCCCCCCCCGAAGTTGTTGTTGGGGGGGGGGGGAAACATCCTATAAACGGGGACAACTAACGAGCGCCCCTGTCCGTCCACTCACCCTGCGAGCGCCGCGCTGGCCAACAGCGAGAGCAGACACAGGGCGCTCCTCACGTCTATCGCCCGGCTGTCTTCCCTGCCCGGCCCAGGCTTCGCTTTCTTCCCCGGCTCCTCCGATGTCTTCTCTTTCGCTTCCTGCTCCCTGGCGGAATCGCCTTGCTTGCTGCCACCCGCGGCCTTTCTCCTTTGCTTGAGCTCACTCAACATTTTGTTGCCAGTTTCGCCCGGAGCGCTCGACCCTCTCCCGGCAGCAGAAAGACGCTCAAACTTTCTCCCTACACCCAACTCCGGGGCCGTCAGCGAAGAGGGGACCTCTAGCGCTCATGCCATTCCCGCGCCTAACAAAAACGATCCTTATTCTGTTTAAATTTACAGTTGCCTTTGAGCATCTCTGAAGAGTATATTGCACAAGACCTGTGATACCGCACTGAGCGTATAATCCAGTACACGATCAACAGGCTGCCTCAACCTCCCTTGTGTTAATGGTAAATTCCAACAGGTAGCGTTGATATGTGAGCGTTCAGTCAGAACTGGAGTGGTGGGGGTGTAGGGGAAGGAGAGTAACAGCATATTCATAAGCAACGCAAGTGTTGGTTGGATTTCCAGCATCTGCAGATTGTCTCGTCTTTGTGCATATTTATAAATGCGCTCTCATTTTTCTTGAATACAAGAGCGCCGTTTACCTTACGTACTACAGCGAAACAGTTATTTAAGGTTGATATGGGGGAGGGGGGGGTTACCTATTAAATGCTGCGTGTCTCAAATTGCCTCTGACAATCAAGTCCAGCTCCAGGCCTTTACATGTAGGTTAGCTGCCACGCCCGGCAGAACCGTTTCTACTTGTCAGGAGAAGGGGCAAAGGCGGGTTACTAGCAAGAGAAAATCTGCATATGCTGGAAATCCAAGCAATTTTACACACAAAATGCTGAAGGAACTCAGCAGGCCTGGCGGCATCTATAGAATCGACGTTTCGGGCCGAGACGCTTCATAAGAACCCTTTATAAAGGCGGGTTACTGCAGCCTTAAAATCAGTCACTTCGTGCAAATGGGCCTCGCCAGGCGGGGCGAGAAGGAAAACGCGGATCTCAAATTTCCACTGCTTTGCTGTTACATACACTTGGGGAGAAAGCTTCACGAGTAACCTCGTGGAAAAAACCCGGAGCTGAAGTTCCCAAAAGGCAGTCCTTAATGTGTCTGCCTCCTCCACAACCCAAGGCAGCCTATTCCAGTCACCCACCTCTCTTTGTGCAAAAGTAAATTTAAAAAATTGAGAATAGTAAGACAATCTGAGCTGTTTTGTAAGAATGTTATCAAACATAATTTGACAGTGATGTATAAAAAGATGTATTAGAGGAGAGATGACCAACTCCTAAGGTTTTAAAGGGACTTGGATTAGGAAAGGGGTGATAATGAGGCAGCACTGTTTTGGGACCAGAGTTTAATATGTTGCCTGTTGAAGTATGGTTGCTTTTGGCGGGATATCTGAAGTTGGGCTGATCAAGAAGCCAGAGATGGTGGAATACAATAAAAGACATGGTGTTCTTGTCAATCAGCAAATTTCAATGAACATCTTAAAAAGGGTTATATAATCAGCTTTTTTAAACGAGAATATTTTTATGTTTATTGGCATAGTCAGTATTGGCATATTGACTAGGCCCTCCTGGCCCTTTGAGACGTGCTGCCCAGTAACAGCTGATTTAACCCTACCCTAATCACAGGATAATTTACAATGACCAATTACCCTACAGGGGATTGGCCTGTACAGCTTCACCAGATCCTTGTTGGCCAGCCTTACCCGTTTCCGCCTCTCACGACGGGAATATAGCATTGGACTTTGTGAGGCTTCCTAACGTCAGGCCAATTATGTGGACACGCTTTTTCCAAGGGAATGGGAGTCAAAAGCTTATATAGCATACGGTGAGAGGAGAAAGATTTAATAGGAACGCGAGGGGCCCTTTTTTCATGCAGAGGGGTGGTGCATATACAGGACAAGCTGCCACAGGAAGTGGTTGAGGCAAGTACATTAACAATTGAGAGAAATGGAACGTGTGAGTGAATGGGACTAGTTTAGATGGCTATCTTTGTCATCATGGATGAGTTGGGCTACAGGGCCCATTTCTATGCTCTCTCTCTGACTCTAAGTCTAACCTGGAGCCAGACCTGCCTAAGTTAGCTCCTTAATCCTCACCCTAAGCTTCTCAATCCTCCTCCTTTGCAGAGAAAAATGATTCTGCTTGGACAAGCTTAGCAGTGAGTGTTGGTCAGGGTCAACAATGGATATTGTGTCCTAGCTGTCCATGTGATATGCGAGGCAGGCAGTACGATGTGGAGAGCAAGCTGTTCCCATGCAGAGGCACCCCCCTCCCCGTGCAGCTGAAGAATCCAAAGGAACAGCAGAGACCGAGACGGTTTGGCACCAGCGGCGTTGCAGGAGTTGCCAGCCAGTGTTGTAAGACAGCCTTAGGGACTCCAGCTCTGGATTTTTCCCCAAAGCCTTCCCCATGAGTGGGTATAGCCATAGCGCACCGAATGCCATGGGATCAGATTTTTCCTTCTCTTAGATGAGCTGCCAACCACAGCTGATGGGCCCCATTTGCCAAAGCAACTAGTTTCAAGGAGCCAGTTGCCTCTTTTCCTGTACTAGAAACAATTCTGCCAGGCTTAGTAGCTAAGCCACATGTGAAGGTTAGGAGCTGGACTTGGTTATCAGAAGGTATTTAATTCACAATCCATTGGGAGCATTTAATAGGTAGTGGGAGCTTTTCCCATTACCAACACCCACCTAACCTTCCCCGGCTATAACAACTTTAAGGAACTGCTTAGGTTGGATTGGGTCTAGGAGAACATTTACACTTACAGCTGGCATCGGCATTGAACTCCAAACTCTGATGCCCTGAGCTGTAATGTATGGCATTTGATTTTCTTTGCACCATTGCTAAAAGATTTTCTTTACTGTCATATTCATAATGGTGCAATTGACGTGTACTAATTTCACAATTTAGTGAAGCAAGTTTCTGCCTTCTGGTGTGCACATACTGTTATCGTTTATACAGATTTGCAGTTTATAGCCTTCATTGCGTCTTCAGAGTGAGAGAGATGTTTTGTAATGACAAATTCCACCTAGTCATAAGCACTAGTATTTTGTTGAAAACTATGTTCTTCTGCAAATTAATATGAATAATGTAGTGAGTGCTTTGATCTGAAGCATATTTTTCATAGCTTCAGTAAAGTTAAAGTTTCTTGGGAGTTGTGTCTCTCACTTCATTGGCATTGTCAGTGCATGAGGATGACTGTGATCCAGCAGTATTTTTGTGCTTCTGTTCTTTAGTTGCAAAATCAAACGCAGCATCATTAGTTCTGTGAATAGTTTTGTAGTTTGACCAGGTTATACAAAAAATAATTCAAAAGTTCGAAGTAAATTTATTATCAAAGTACATATATCACCCTATACAATCCTGAGATTCATTTTCTTGCAGGAATACTCAGTAAATCCAAGAGCTATAACAGAATCAATGAATGACCACACCTAATGGTGGACAAACAACCAATGTGCTTAAGCTAACAAACTGAAAATACAAAAGAGAGAACATACATATCTCAATGTTAGATAGATAAATAAGCAAGCAAGCGATAGAGATCGAGAACATGAGATGAAGAGTCCTTGAAATTAAGTCCACAGGTTTTGGGAACAGTTCAGTGATGGGACAAGAGAAGTTTTTAATGAAGTTATCTCCACTGGTTCAATAGTTGAGGGGTAATAACTGTTCCTGAACCTGGTAATGTGAGTCCTAAGACTCCTATACTTTCTTCCTGCTGTCAGCAGCAAGAAGAGAGGATGACATGGGTAGTTATGATGGATGCTGGCTTCCCACAACAGTGCTCAGTGGAGGGGAGGGCTTTATATGTGATAGATCCAGTTGCACAAGGAGGTATTGAGGCCAAGATCTTGAAGCTTTTTGATTAGTTTTGAGGGGATGATAATATTGAATGCCAAGCTGTAATCAATGACGAGCATCCTGATGTATGCATCTTCACTGTGCAGTTGTCCCAGTGTTGAGGGAGGAGCCAATGAAATACCATCTGCTGTTGACCTGTTGTGATGGTAGGCAAATTGGAGCAGATCCAAGTCACTTCCCAGACAGGAGTTGATATATTTCATCACCAGCCTCTGAAAACACTTAATCACATTGGATGTAAGTGCTACTCGATAATAGTCATTGAGACAGGTTACCACATTCTTCTTAGGCATTGTATAATTGCTACAAGTACAACTACAATTACCACATAAGTACAGTAATCTCTGATAATCTTAACACATTGGTGATGGATTAGCAGATTTTCAGGAGTATTGGGTATTATTAGCATTAATATCCCAGCTTACTTTTAAGGAAATTAATTTTTTTAATAATACATTTTGCAGTTAATCCTCTGGGTTTAAAGGGTGCATAGGAACTGGCATCCCCATGAATTGAAACACACATGAGAGTTTCAAGGCACAGTGAGTTGAAAGATGGCATGCAAAATGGGTTCCCATAGGAATACACATTGAGAAAACATAATCCAACAAGCCAGATGCTGCACCATCAGGATTTTTAAATCATTTGATAGCAGATTATCTGAGTATTACTGTACTTTCAAAACTCCTTTGAAAATCAATCCACCTGTATCATGTACTTCGATGCTATTATGGAAGCCATGAGTTATTTAAGTTCACTCTGCGGCATGCTTCAGATTTGACACCCTGCTCTGACCCTCCTCCCCAGAGCAGCAACTCGTGATGTTTCGTTGGCTGATGACTCTGTAGCCTGTTCAACGGGTTGGCAGTCAATCTAGAAGCAGATGCTCCACTCGGGCATCAACCCCTTGCCTGTAAATTCTGTGGCTTCTTTTCTGAAGTGAGACAATGGACGAGGGCTGCCCTCAGCCTCCCCTGGTTCCTGATACCGATCCACACTCCTACTGCAGCCGGCGAATACCCCCCGCAACAAGAACGGTAAGATTTTCAGACTCGTTGTGGAGAGGGCGATTTTTTAAAAGACAGATGAAGTTTCCGTGCTGGGGTGCCCACCCGGGTATGTCCACCAAGTGCAGAGTTTCTTCTCCTGTTTTGCACACTGCACAAGCTAGTGATCTAAAAGCAGCAACTGGTGCCAGAGGAAGGTCAGTGTTCAGGTATGGACCAGAGGGGGTATGAGACAGAGGCTGAAGAACAGCAGACATTACAGTGATGTGTTATACCCAGTGAAACATTGTAAGCCTTATCTCCCAGCAACTCCTTATTAACTCCTATTTCCATAAGGAGCCTGCTAAACCACAGTCCCTATTAGGATATTTAACACTGATACACACAAAATGCTGTGGGAACTCAGCAGGCCAGGTGGCTTCTATGGAAAAGAGTACAGATGACATTTCAGCCCAAGAGCCTTCAGTGGTGTTTGTAATTGTTCTTGTAGCAATTATACAATGCCTAAGAAAAACTGGTAACCTGCCTCAATGACTATTATCGAGTAGCACTTACATCCACTGTGATGAAGTGTTTTGAGAGGCTGGTGATGAAACATATCAACTCCTGTCTGGGAAGTGACTTGGATCTGCTCCAATTTGCCAACCGTCACAACAGGTCAACAGCAGATGCCATTTCATTGGCTCCTCACTCAACACTGGGACAACTGCACAGTGAAGATGCATTTTGTGTGTGTTGCTTGGATTTCCAGTATCTGCAGGTTTTCTCTTGTTTATGAACAGATTAACTCTGATATAGTTCATACTTAATCAGCGAAGCATCCCCTTATTGATATGTAATATTCCCTCATCTGTTCCTTCTCAAGGAATCCATTCACAAATTGGCCTGGGCATCTGTCTTCAGTAGCATTCAGTTCACCTTCATGTACATTCTGAGGGCATGAAAATTATTATGCACCACTTGACTTAATGGGGTTCATTCATTTGGAGGAGGTAGCAGAATTACTGCCAATATCTCCCTGTGGTTGTTCTAATGGACCTATTTTATCTATACCTTTGTCCCTGACAGACAAAGTAATCCTCGTAGCGTTAACCTGTATGGTGAGAATTTGAGATGTTCCTAATGTGATAGGTTCCCTCCCACTGCTCCATTAGACACACACACACACACACACACACACACACACACACACACACACACACACACACACACACACACACACACACACACACACACACACACCTCTCTCCCTCGCTCCCTTCCCTCCCCCAGTATCAGGTCACTGAGCCTGCCCCAGAAGGTAACTGTGGAAGTCCCATTTTATTGCATGATACTGAGAACGAGCCAGGATAGTTGTGTATTTAGCACTTTTTTACTGTTTCATGAGCTTTTGCAGGGGTGTTGATTGAGTGTCAATGTTTTATGCAGAACATGTTAGCACAACACAAAGGGGTAAATTCAATTTCAATGCAGTTTTGCTGTTTGCGACACGAAGGTTGCTATTTCCTTCCTATCCACCAGAGGGTAGTATATTACAGTCAAACCCTGTTAATCAAAAACACTCACACTTCAGTGTTGAACTGGCCCTTTTCCACCGTACTGGATGTCATTCTATCAATACCCTTTTAATTCATTTTTATGGCATCCCAGGGTAAAGATGTGAGAAGTCACATTGTTTATAAGGCTTCAGGTTTAACCCTTTATCGAAGTACATTTATGTCACCATATACAACCAGGAGATTCATTTTCTTGTGGGCATTCACAGTAAATACAATAAACATATTAGAATTAATGAAAGGCCACACTCAACAGCACAGATAAAAAAAGTCTTCAAAAGACAACAAACTGAAAATACAAAAAGGAAGTAAAAAAAGAAATAATAATAATAGAAATAGAAGGGCTCCTTGTGGCAATGCAGGACCAGGTGGTTAACAAATAAAATTATCAAAAATAAATAATAAAAGACCAACAAATTCAAGATGGTAAATGTAGAAAATGTCAAGAAAACCCCCCCAAAACAATCTAACTCTCATTGATTGCAGCATCCCTGTAGCAGTTTAAAACAATCTAGGGTTCCTTCACAGACACAATCAATCGTCATTCATCAAAATCATGCTTTAAAATACAAAGTCATAAGTGAAATCACACCTTACTATAAATATAAGCCTGATCCAGTTTCAGAGTCAGAATACCAAAAATTATATTATGACTGATCAGTTGTTATAGATAGGACAATCCATAATAACTGAATGGATATAATAACAAGCAAGAACAACTTATCTAATAGATATAGCCATTCCAAACACACACAGGTTACAGAAAGCAATAAGAGAAAACACCAGAAATATGCTGAATTAAAAGATGAAATTGAAAGACTTTGGAACACAAACAAGGTATACATTGTCCCAATATTAATATCTACAACTGGTATTATTCCAAAGGCACTTTATAATAGCATTAAGCAATTAGAGTAACAGCAATACCTATGTAAATCTTCAGAAAGCCACTAGAATAGTCCAAAAATTCCTAGCAATTGATAAATGAGTGTGCTTGGCTATGCCCGTACCTCAGGCTTTACCAGCTTGAGCTGAGAAAAAATAAATAATAATATTAACCAGAAACAATCCAACACATTGCAGGATCCTGTTGCAGTTTAACTCAATCTGATCACTTACACAGGCACAATCAAGTGGCAAACATCATTCACCAAAGTCTTGCTTTAAAATACAAACTCATAAAACAAACCATATCTTAGTATAAATACAAGCCTGATCCAGTTTTAGTGTCAACGTCACTATACAATAGCATTAAACAATTAGGCCTACACAGCAATTTTTATGTAAATATTTAGAAAGCCACAATACTACCCATTAGTTAAGTTAATTTGGTTGAGAGAGAGAGTGAACCAGGGGGTGTGATTTTTTAAAAATATATGTTGACCGCATAATCATGCTAATTTGAATACTAATTACTATTATTTCACTATATCACTAATTTAGTTTCTTTGTTTTTTTATCACTATGAGATCATTTGTCTTTGCTGGTTTCCTAATGAAGGATTGAACGCAATTTTTTCGGCTTAGAACTCTGTTATTTGGAAGCACATCATAGAGTGTCAACTCCCGTACTCGGTCTCTCAGTGGCTTTGGTTTGTTTTCGAGTAATCGCTACACAGATGTCAGTGAAGAGCAAACCTCATAGGGTTAAGGACCCAGTGGCCATGATGGTTGAAAGCTGAAAAGCGGAGAAGAATGGCAGGTGGACTGAGTGTTGGACTCCGATGACAGGAATGAGGCACAATATTAACGTTTTAGATGGTGTGAAACGTGGAAATGAATTAAGCTCAAAGGAGGACAACAGCAGACTTCAGCCGGACCGAAACCAATGCAATTTTGCTCAGTAATTAAAGAGAATCAATTCTAAAGAGAGTACATTGGAGATATCTTCATCATAACTCACTAAAATAATATATAAAGTTTGCCATTTACGCAGACTTGTTTAGAAACCCTGTGTTTTATTTTTGCCAGTTTTTTCAGCAGGAATTTAAGGTATGTCATAGACAAGCCCTCTTACAAGCTTGTATCTTCTAAAAACTGTCAGCAAGTTTGCTCACTCACTTAAGCTTTTCTTTGGATTTCTCCATATTTCTAGCCAATCAAAACAACAATTACCATTTTAATGATTCCTATCTTTGTCCTCTATACTTAACAACTAAAATTTCATCCAGACAAGCTTTTTCACAAGTCTCAACCATCCACGTAACTAATCTAAGACTTGAGACAATTATTATGTCTAGAATTAGAGAAACATAGTATTTCAAAAAAAAAACTTTTAAAGTTTCCATTGTATTCCTGGACAGATTGAAACTGGAACCTCAGATCTGATCCTGAACCACTATTGCTTTTCCTTTTGTTTTACTTCGTTTGTTGTTGTTGAGTGCCATCGACTCGTGGCGACCCTATGGTTAAGATAGTTGTCCATTGGGTTTTCATGGCGAGATTGCCAGGCCTTACTTCTGCACAGATACTGCTGATGCCCAGGTTGGGACCCTGGCCGGATTGGAACTCAGCACCATCCACCAGCCGATGCCACTAGACCACCTTTACTTCATTTAACCATGATTAATTTACTCATATTTACTTTCCATGCAGTTCAAATTAGGATACTTCCCCATCTCTATTTCTCTGATGAAGTAATTTACGTTCTCTGAAATTCCATTGGATAAAGTAACTTCCAGGACATCTAATAGAAATAAAGTGATTAGGCCATAACGTTGATATTTAGAAGTTAGTGTTCCCCTTTCTTTATTTGCGGTTTAATTAATTAGCTCTTGCGATTTACGCAGAGGATTTTCAGAACCTTGCCCCTCTTCATACGTTAAAGGAAATAGATGGTCTGCACTAGAACTTCAACAAAATACCAACCTAGTTTTTCATAGACTGAATGTGAATAAATTAAAAGCTGTTTTGTTGAATTAGGATCTGCCATAAAGAAAGTAGAAATCCTTTGTGTAACCATTAATAGTAGTTTTCCTAATGATGGCGGAAGGAATGTTTCCACCAGATAAGATGACCTGTACAGCAGAACTTACTTACTGCCCGTTATGCCGCTGGTGGTAAGAACAGCAATGAAGGTCCTCCATCTCTGTGTGTCCTCGGCCATTCCACTGCACGCAAATATAGAAGAATTCTTCATTGCTGTTTCTGTAACAACTGTTTTTTGACCAGTCAGGGTTGGGCTGAACCCCTGAACCTGAAGGATCAGTACACCACTCTTAGACTGGCCACTACTCTTGGGCCTGTTTGGCATGGGTAACCCTATCAAGAGTCAAAGCACAAAGCCCCCGACTCCAGGGTATTGGGGCACATGAGCCTCCAAACCCTATGACAAGGTTGTGGTCCTTTTGGAGGGTGCGGCAGAACAAAACTGTCAAATCTCATTGCGTAACAGAAAATTAAGTGGAGAATAACAAATCCAGACAGTAAATTGCTCAATTTCTTCAGCTTTTACTTAATCGTTTAGTTTCAACGTGAGTATATAACATTTACAGAATAATCAACATATCACAAAATAATTTCACTAAAGTGCTTCAGGAATTTTACAAGGAAAATTGGTGAGTTATTAAAATCTTGGCTAATGTGAAAAAAAGCCTTTCTACTTTCCAGTAAACATGCTTTGCATTTGAATCCTGATATCAAAATTGGAGATTTCACTGTTACCTGGATGTTTTAACTTCATGATATTTTTGATGACTCTTCTGTGCATCTTCACACAGTACTCTTCAGCACAGTACTGAAGTAATTTTATGCATTGCAATGTACTGATGTCACAAAAAAAAATCAACAGATTTCTTGACATGTGAGAGTGATGATAAACCTGATTCTGATATGGGTCTCTATTGTGGACTGAGAGTGGGAAGGGAGCAGGGAGAGGGGAATCATGTTTGGGAAAAGGGGAAGGGAGAGGGAGTGAGATGCACCAGAGAGACATTCTGTAATGATCAATAAACCAATTGTTTGTATTCAAGTCACTTTGCCTGGTATATCAGGGCTGGATGTGTCTGCATCTGTGCCACCCCCTGGTCCTGGCACTCCTTCTCTGCCACATGTCCCACTTCCCTCCCACGGCACTCCACACTCGCCATTCCTAACATTGTTTGCTCCAGCCAGATTTACAAACTCACTCTCCATTCCACATTGATAAATAAAGTACTATGCAAAAGTCTTAGGCACCTAGTTTTATATATATATTTATGGGCCCAAGACTTCTGCACCATACCATACCTGTTTTGGATCTCTTCTTAAATCACCAAAATGTGTTTTTCCTAGCTGAACAATTTTACATTAGGTATCTTCTGGTCTGTTTCTATAATTGCTTCACCAAATTAGTAGGTTAATTGTTCATCATTTCTGTGAACCAGACACTGCTTGGATGCGGAAGTCTGGAACAGGGATTGGTTCTGAAAAGAACAGCAAGATGCTGACCTTGACAGCAGGTTCTGTCCTACTGCTGAAAAGCAACCTAAGGAGGCCACAATTTTCAAATCCATGGTACAATGGCTGTGTTTATGTAGCAAATGTCATATATTTATTCAGCAAGAGAGAGAAGGGTAGACCTGGTAAACTAGTCAAGTCTGGCTGAAGTGTTGTTGATAGGTTCGTAGAATTCATAATCTAAGGAGTATTTGGGAAAGACAGTGGCAAAAGGAATTGAAATTGGTTTAATATTGTCTCATGTGCCAAAGTACTGTGAAAGGTTTGTCTTCCACTCTGTTTATAACGTTCAGATGGTTACACAGTGCATAGACGAGGTGCAGGGTAAAACAATGACAGAGTGCAGAATTCAGTGCTAAGCAGTACCTACAGAGAAAGTGCAGTGCAGGTAGACAATAAGGTCCAAGATCATAAGGAGACAGATTGTGAGGTCAAGAGTCCATCTTATGAGGGAACTGTTCAATCATCTTTCAACAGCGGGGTAGAAGTTGTCCTTAAGCCTGGTGTTATGTGCTTTCAGGCTTCTGTATTTTCTGTCCAATGGGAGAGGGGAGAAGGGAGGAAGTCCAGGGTGAGGGGGGTCTTTGATTGTACTGGCTGTTTTAATAAGGCAGTGAGAGGTATAGACAGAGCCCACAGAGGGCGCCTGGTTTTCATGATGTGCTGAGCTGTGTCCACTACTCTTGAGTTTGTGGCAGTCACAGGCTGAGGAGTGGCCATACAAAGCCATGCTGCATTCACATAGAGTACTCTCTCTGTGTGTCAGTAAGAATTGCTATGGATCAACAGGGACATACAAAATTTCTTTAGCCTCCTAAGGAAGTAGAGTGACTAGTGATCTTCTTTGGCTGTTGCATCTACACGGTTGAACCAGGACAGGGTATTGGTGATGTTCACTCCTAGGAGCTTGAAGCTCTCATCCCTCTCAACCTCAGCCTGTTGATGAAAACAGGAGCATGTGCCTGCCCCACTTCCTGCAGTCAATGACCAGCCTTTGTGCTGAAATTGAGGCTGCTAACATCAGGTAGTACTACAAACGTGAACAATAGCCGTTTTAATAAATCACTAATTGTACAAATAAAGGTAATGTTGTCAGTTGGATGGTGTTTGTGAGGAGGCCTTTGGTCACAGAACAATCCAGGTAGAAATATGTTTAGGACAGAAAATAAGTCATTATGGTGGAAGGAAGTTGCTCAGATTTTGAGTTTGAAGCAGCGACCTCCAGGGACCAGTGTTAGGTTTCCTCCAGTCCTATGTTGTTGGGAGACTGTTTGAACTTGGATTGGGCACGGACATGCAAAACTAAATTTTGGGGAAACAGCTGGGACAGCTCAAAGACTTTAGGGAAACAAGATGGTGAACAAGGCCAAGGGTAACCAACTCACCACTTCATTCAAACAATTGCCAGGCCATTTCCAAAATATAGAGAAATCCCAATCTTGGATGAAATAACCCTAAGATCACTTCTAACCTGGATTTCCCAACCATGCAGTAACAACAGTATTGTACAAGGCCCTACCTCTACTGTATCATTCACAAATGCTTGTAAATTTTAGAACCATTGACGCATGGTGTATCTAGTTAAGACATGACTTAATGACTTAGCAATATGATTCAATATTGAATATGAATATCTGTACAATATCTTCCCATTCTTTTTTTAAAATACCCTCCATTGTTGTGTGAATGAAGTCACTGGAGAAAAGCACTGGTAGGTATGAAGCAGCTTCTTTATTTGACAAAACCAGATACAAAAGCATATGGAGATGCTTTTGGTCGAAAGGTCTGCCTGTGCCTAGCACTACACACATTTTATGTGCTGAAGATCAAAGAAAATTCAGGACAAATCCAACAAATCCATATTTACAATCTTACCACCATCACACCCCAAACAAGTGTTAATTAAGGTTGCATCCATGCACTGGAATGTTGATTGGACTCGTGCATATGCAGACAATCAGCTGAGTGCCTGTTTCTTGTCTGCCTGGTCTGTGAACCTCTTGTTCAAAGCTGCATTAAAACCAAATCTGCAATCCATATTCAGATCTGAAAGCTGGTGGCCGAAGTTACCTGCTAAATTTACTAAACCCTAGAATCGTTCTAACACCCTCTGTGGACTTAATGAATCAGTTGGCCTCTTTCTGCAATATAATCACTCAAAGAAGTGATGGAGGCAGAAGAAGGGAAACTACAGACTAGTTAGTCTGACTTCAGTGGTAGGAAGGTGTTGGAGTCGATTATTAAGGATGAGGTCTCAGGGTTCTTGGAGACACATAATTAAATAGGCTGTAGTCCTGGTTTCCTCAGGGGAAAATCTTGCCTGACAAACCTGTTGCAATTTTTTGAAGAAATAACAAGCAGGATCGACAAAGGAGAATCGGTTGATGTTGTGTACTCGGATTTTCAAAAGACCTTTGTCAAGATCCCACTCATGAGGCTGCTTAACAAGCTATGAGCCCGTGGTATTACAGGAAAGATTCTAGCATGCATAAAGTAGTGGCTGATTGGCAGAAGGGAAAGAGTGGGATTAAAGGGAGCCTTTTCTGGTTGGCTGCTGATGGCTTGTGGTGTTCCACAGGGGTCTATGTTGGGAGTGATTATTATGTTATATACCAATGATATGGATGATGGAATTGATGGCTTTGTTGCTAAGTTTTTGCAGATGATATGAAGATAGGTGGAGGGGCAGGTAGTTTTGAGGAAGTAGGGAGGCTAGGTTAGGAGATTGGGTAAAGAGGTGGCAGATGGAATACACTGTCATGCGTATTGGTAGAAGAAATGAAAGGGTTGATTATTTTCCCAATGGATAGAAAATACAAATAAACTTAGCTGCAAAGAGACTTGCCTATTCCTTGTGTAGGATTCCCTAAAGGTTAATTTGCAGGTTGAATCAGTAATAAGGAAGGCAATTTTTGGTAAGGTAAGGTAGGTGGTGTTATGGATAATGAAGTAGGTTTTCAAAGCCTGCAGAGAGATTTAGGCCAGTTAGAAGAATGGGCTGAACAATGGCAGATGGAGTTTAATGCTGATAAGTGTGAGGTGCTACATTTTGGTAGGAATAATCCAAATAGGACATACATGGTAAATGGTAGGGCATTGAAGAATGCAGTAGAACAGAGTGATCTAGGGATAATGGTGCATAGCTCCCTGAAGGCGGAATCTCATGTGGATAGGGTGGTGAAGAAAGCTTTTGGTATGCTGGCCTTTATAAATCAGAGCATTGAGTATAGGAGTTGGGATGTAATGTTAAAATTGTACAAGGCATTGGTAAGGCTGAATTTGGAGTATTGTGTACAGTTCTGGTCACCCAATTATAGGAAAGATATCAACAAAATAGAGAGAGTACAGAGAAGATTTACTATAATGTTACCTGGGTTTCAGCACCTAAGTTACAGGCAAAGGTTGAACAAGTTAGGTCTTTATTCTTTGGAGCGTAGAAGGTTGAGGGAGGACTTGATAGAGGTATTTAAAATTATGAGGGGGATAGATAGAGTTGACATGGATAGGCTTTTTCCATTGAGAGTAGGGGAGATTCAAACAAGAGGACATGAGTTGAGAGTTAGGGGGCAAAAGTTTAAGGGTAACATGAGGGGGAATTTCTTTACTCAGAGAGTTGTAGCTGTGTGGAAGGAGCTTCCAGTAGAAGTGGTAGAGGCAGGTTCAGTATTGTCATTTAAAGTAAAATTGGATAGGTATACGGACAGGAAAGGAATGGAGGGTTATGGGCTGAGTGCAGGCCAGTGGGACTAGGTGAGTGTAAGCATCCGGCACAGACTAGAAGGGCTGAGATGGCCTGTTTCTGTGCTGTAATTGTTATATGGTTAAGTGTGATGTTAGCATTCATTTCAAGAGCATGAGAATATAAATGCAAGGATGTACTACTGAGACTTTATAAAGCACCAGTGAGGCCTCACTTGGAGTGTTGTGAGGAGTTTTCAGCCCCTTATCTTAGAAAGAATGTGCTGAAACTGGAGTGGGTTCCTGAAAATGATTCCAGGATTGAATAGCTTGTCATATGAAGAGTGTTTGTTGGCTCTGGGCCTGCATTCACTAGAATTCAGAAGAATAAGGGGCGTACTCATTGAAATCTATCAAATGGTGAAAGGCCTTGATAGAGTGGATGTGGGAGGATGTTTCCTATGGTGGAAGAGTCTAAGACCAGAGGACACAGCCTCAGAATAAAGGGGCATCCTTTCATCACCGAGATGAGGAGGAATTTCTTTAGTCAGAGAGTGGAGAATCAGTGCAATTCTTTGCCACAGGCAGCTGTGGAGGCCAAATCTTTATGTGTACTTAAGGCAGAGGCTGATACGTTTTTGATTGGCATGAAAGGATATGGGGAGAAGGCAGGAGATTGGGACTGAGAGGAAAATTTGGTCAGCCATGATGAAATGGTGGAGCAGACTCAATGGGCTAACTGGCCTATTTCTGCTCCTATGTATATCTTATGGTCTTGTAGTCTAATAACTACATGGCATGTGAATCATTTTCCCATTTTAAAAGGAAATCTTCTTAAGTAGATATAGAACTCAACTAGTTATATTTTCAGAAGAACAGGAATGGAAAAATGGTGAAGGGAAGGAAAGAATGAAGAGAACTGTGTTGATCACATACATAATTCTCTAAAAATGTAAATGTAGAGGGATAAATGCATCACATGACATTCGGGGTTTCATAAATAGAGGTACAGAAATTTAATAATCTATGATTATTCACTGATCGTGATTACCCTGAAAACTTCTACAAAAGATCCTGAGGAAGGGTCTTGGTCATTTGTTCTTTTCCATAGATGCTGCCTGACCTGCTGAGCTCCTCCAGCATTTTCTGGGTGTTGCCTTGGACCTCCAGCATCTGCAGATTTTCTTCTGTTTTACAAAAGATATTCAGACAATTCCCTGAACTTGTGCTTCCTTTGAACTGGTGGAGGTCAGTGGAGTTAAAACACTTATCAAAGTTCCAGAAGATTTAACAGTACATGAGACTGATGCTGAAGTCACTCTTGCTGTTGAAGAATCTACCCTGTTTTGCCATATTTTACTTTATGAGAATTTACCCCATTATCAAATAGATATAAAGTCACAGACATTGGTATGTTTAACCCTTTAATATGTTATCACAGGAGCCCTTGCCTTACGACTCCACCAATATCAGGTTACATCTTAAATTTATATGGTAAATTTTGGGCAATAGCCAACAGCCAAACATACTTAGTCAGTGATTTCAAGAAGCACTCATTAGGTATCAGCTGGTTTACAAATGTTTCCGCATGACACGCAAAATTAGAATTGCATGTCCACATTCAGTTCCTCTATTTACCAGATAGTCTCGGACAAATGTTAACAATACCTAATCGTTGGTATTATCTTTTACTAGCTACTGTTAGCTAACACAAGCAAGGCAGCATCTGCATCTTATCCTGTCACCCTCATGACCCAAATCTTGAGCTAGTCAAACTTGACAACAAAATTTAACTCAAAATGTAATTTTTCTTCCACACTTGCATTGGGAGTTCCAAGGTTGAACATACCACAACATTCTGCCACCTCGCTCCATTTAAATACTAATTTACTTTTCAGTCCTTCTTTCGAGAGTGGATGACCTCACAATTTCCAGCATTATATTCCATCCTATAACCCCTCACTTACTCAGTCAATCTATCAGCATTCTCTTGTAGGGGTTTTCTGTCCTGAAATCCTGCAAAATCATCTATTTTCAACAAGCACAGTTACAGTGCACTTGATCTCTTCATCCAAGACGTTAATACAAACTGTAGAAGGTTGACACAACAGCAGTGATCCCTGTGGCATTCCATGAGTTATTGATTGCCAATCCCAAAATGACCCTTTACCTGAATCTCTATTTTCTGTTGTTTAGCTAATACCCTATTCGTTCTGTGCAGCAATCTATTGTGGGGTATATTATTAACATTTTCTGTAACTCCTTAATTCAATGTATTTGTTAATCCTCAAAAGTCTCCAGCAAATTTGTCAAACAGTATGCCCCTTTAGTAAAACCATGGTAACTTGGCTTGATTGACATATTATTTTCTAAATGGCTTGCCACGACTTCCTTAATAATAAATTCCAGCATTTTTACATTAACCAGCGTTAGTCCGATAGGTTCTGGTTTTCTGTCCTCTTCCTTTCTCGAATAATGGCGTGATATTTGCAAATTGGTGATGACAAAAGAAAATTAGGAGAAAAGAAACTGAAAAAGATAACTGGAATACAAAGTACTGAACAAGTACTTGAATGCAGTTTTTAAATATGAAAGAGGCAGAATATTCATCTAATCATAACTAGTGTATTAATAGGCAGGTGGTGGTAATTAAACAACGCAACCTGCAGAAACTGGCAAGCAACTGATTTTCTTAAAGACTCTGATGATGAAGGAAGTGAAGGATTGCAATTGCGATCTTAAACTGAGCTGTGCATGCTCAAAAGGAACACAATGTAGCCAGCATATTCATATCTTTAAACATGAGTGACACTGAATGGCTTCCTTAAGTTTCTCGTATTAACATCACTTGAACATGACAAACGTGGATTGTAAAAGATTAAACAATAACCAAGAAATAGAGACTGCTACATTTATTTAATGATAATTTACTCAACAGTCCTCAGGTTATTTATCACAACCTAGGAATGAGAACTGGGTGCAGATGTATTATCATGACATATGACTACCTGGCAAACCAGATACTATGATCAGTGTGTAGCAGCACATATAATGTAAAAAGATACACATCTGAATACAAATTTTGTCCAACACAGCAGCATTTCCATGGTGATAGAATGGATTATGGGATAGAGAATCAGCACCATGTCAATTTGCTTTCTTTTACCACAAATACCTGAATTAAGGTAATCTTTGATTGCGAGTGAAATAAGTACAAAGCAATACCTATTTCATAATAGAATTTACTGAGGTTATGAAATATTTCACTTATGCAATTTCACCACCACTCTACTACCAATATGATGTCTGCACTGTAAATTGGGCCTGACAATTCACCAAATGGAAAGAGAACAGAAATGGTTCTGGATTCTACCTATTACCTGGATTTTTAATTAGTTTTCCTCAATTAAATGGAGTGTATTAATTAAAGATATAGCAATGTTCATTGGAACTGAGCTTCTGAATTATCTTCCAGTATCAAACTGCTAGTCCTGGATAAAATTGAAGAAACAATTTTACAGTGGCTTACTATCTGACTTGAATACTAATGAGGACATGATTGCATTGAAAGGCTGGCATTATGTTGTGCAATGCGTGCTTGTGATCCACATACTCATGGGGATACCGGCGATGTGTATCTACTTCTACACAGAATATATTTATCCTTTTGTGTGCCATTTATATTATTGAAATTTGTACTTTGATGAAATTTTGTGCACCAGTGATTATATTATTGAAACATTCTTTTAGATAAAATGATTCAATTCACAAAATATAGGTCAAATATTATTTTGTTTGTCAGTCTTTAAGACCATAAGACATAGGTCCAACATTCAATGATGGCTGATCGTTTTCTCCCCTCCTCAGACCCACTCCCCAGCCTTCTCCCCGTAACCTTTGATGCCATGTCCAAACAATAACTGATCAAGCTCTGCCTTAAGTAAGCCAACGACCTGCCTCCACAGCTGCCTGTGGTAACAAATTCCCAAAATTCACCACCCTCTGGCCAAAGAAATTTCTCCACATCTCTGTTTTAAATGGCTGCCTCTCTTATCCTGAGGCGGTGCCCTCTTGTCTTGGACTCCCCAACCATGGGAAACATTCTTTCCACGTTCTGTATAGGCCTTTCAACATTCAAAAGGCTGCCATGAGATCACCCCCATTCCTTCTAAATTCCAGCGAGTTCAGACCCAGAGCCATCAAACGTCCTCATATGATGACCCTTGCATTCCCGGGATCATCCTTGTGAACCTCCTGTGAACCTTCCCCAAGGCCAGCACATCTCTTCTTACACGAGGAGCCCAAAACTGTTCACCATACTTATGGTGAGGCCTCACCAGTGCCTTATAAAGCCTCAGTATCACATCCCTGCCCTTGTATTCTCAACCTTTTGAAATGAATGCTAACATGACATTTGCCTTCCTCATCACCAACTCTACCTGCAAGTTAACCTTCAGGGTGTTCTGTACAAGGACTCCCAAGTCCTGTTGTATCTCAGATATTTGGATTTTCTCCTCATTTAGAAAATAGCCTGCACATTTATTTCTAATACCAAAGTGCATGACCATGCATTTTCCAACATTGTATTTCATTTGCCACTTTCTTGCCCATTTTCCTAATCTGCCTAAGTCCTTCTGCAGCCTACCTGTTTCCTCAACACTACCTGCCCTTCCACCAATCCTTGTATCATTTACAAACTTTGCAAAAAACCCATATATTCCATCATCTAAATCATCGATATACAGCATAAAAAGAAACGATCCCAACACTGACCCCTGCAGAACAACACTAGTCACTGATATCCAATCAGAAAAGGATCCTTTTATTTCCACTCACTGCTTCCTACCGATCAGCCAATGCTTTAACCATGCCAGTTCCTGTAACACCATGGGCTCTTAACTTGGTAAGCAGCCTCATGTGTGGTACCTTGTCAAAGGCCTTCTGAAAGTCCAAGTATACAACATCTACTTCATCCTCTTTATCTACCCTATTTGTAATCTCCTCATAGATTTCCAGCAGGTTCATCAGGCAAAATTTTCCCTTTAGGAAACCATGCTGACTTTGTCCTACCTTGTCCTGTGTCACCAAGTACTCCTTAATCTCATCCTAACAGTTCACTCCGATATTGTCCCAACCACTGAGGTCAGGCTAACTGGTCTATAATTTCCTTTTTGCTGCCTTCCTCCTTTCTTAAAGAGTTGAGTGACATTGGCGATTTTCCAGTCCTCTGGTACCATGCCAGAGTCCAATGATTTTTGAAAGATCATTACTAATGCTTCCACAATCTCTACTGCAACCTCTTTCAGAACCCTAGGGTGCAGTTCATCTGGTCCAGCTGACTTATGTACCCTTAGGTCTTTCAGCTGTTTGAGCACCTTCTCCCTTGTAACAGTAACTGCACTCACTTCTCTTCCCTCACACACTTCAACATCTGGCACACTGCTAGTGTCTTCCACAGTGAAGACTGATGCAAAGTATTCACTTTGTTCATCTGCCATCTCCTGTCCCCCATTATTATTTCTTCAGCCTCATTTTCTAGCAGTTCTATATCCACCCTCATTTCTCATTTATTTTTTACATGTGCAAAAGCTTTTACTATCTACTTTGATATTGCTTGCTAGCTTACTTTCTTATTTCATCTATTCCCTTTGATGATTCTTTTAGTTGCTCTCTGTAGGTTTTTAAAAGCTTCCCAATCCTCTACCTTCCAGTTAATTTTTGCTTTGTTGTATGCCCTCTCTTTTGCTTTTACATTAGATTTGACTTCCCTTGTCAGCCACGGTTGTATGATTTTGGCATTTAAGCCACTACTATGCTTCTGGGCTTAATAGTTTTTCTCATCCTTTTGCTATCTATAATTTTTCTGTGATTTACATTCTGGTTATTAGTGCATGTTTGCATTTGTTTTACACACACTACTTACGTATTTTGTAGTAACTGTCGATTTTAATGATTATCCACTAAACACTGAATCAATGGACTGGAAATGGAAAATCACAAAGCAAAAACATCTTTAGTATCAAGTGGAGATCCATAAAAAATGTAATTGTAGTTTTGTTCCAGCTTAGAAGGGACTGAAAAGATAATACACACATCTCAATCTGGATAAATTTCAATCACTTAAAATCAACTTTATAACATGATATTTCTAACACTTCAAATGCAGTAAATAGCTTGTTTCACACGCTTGTTTCCATAAAGGTTGGTTGAGATGTCATGTGCTGAGATCCCGAATTTCACAATTTTCAGGTGTAGCAACGTGTGTGTCTCCCCGTTTTTCGAACGTTCGCTTTATGTCAACTCGCTGTTACGAAAGACCTACATTAGTTACTGGTTTTCGCTAACAGAAGGTGTCTTCACTGTTACGAAAAAAGGCAGCGTGCCGAACAGCCGAGCTCCTCCCCCGGAACTGCATTCTAGCCGGCATTGCTCAAACACGTGCCTGTGAGCATCTGTGCTTTATGTCGATTTATTTTGTGCATCCGTTAGCAAGATGAGTTCTAAGGTATCAGAAAAGCCGAAAAGAGCGTGTAAGGGTGTTACACTTAGCGTAAAACTAGACATAATTAAGCGTTTTGATTGTGGTGAACGAAGTAAGGACATAGTGAGTTTGGCTAAGGGTTTGTGGAAGTTGACGAAGATGATGTTGAAGAGATTTTGGCATCCCATGACCAAGAACTGACAGATGAAGATCTGACGTAGAGGAAAGGATAACAATTGAAGCCGAACGCAGTAGCGAACGGCCCAAAAGTGAAGTTGTCGAGGAGCTGAACATGAAGCAATTGCGTGAGATTTTCGCTGCGATTGACAACGCTGCAATGATTGCAGAAAAGTATGACTTTAATTTTGAAATGGTACTTAGGTTTAGGGCATATTTGCAGGATGGTTTGAGTGTTTACAAAGAACTGAATGATAGAAAAATGCGCGAGGCTAAGCAGTGAAGCATACTGTCGTTTTTCAAGCCTTCCACATCAGCCACAGCAGACGACGAACCTTGACCTTCGACATCGAGGCAGGTAGACATAGAAGAAGGTGACCTGCCTGTCCTGATGGAAAGACGACAACGATGAGATGACACCCCAGTGTCCCAGCACCCCAACCTCCGGCGAACGCACCATCATCAGTGTGCTTACTGTCTTCCTGATTCCGATAAGTGAAACTATACTGTACATACATTATTTCTACTTTATGTAGGCTGTATATTTTTATGTGTTATTTGGTATGATTTGGCAGTTTCATAGCTGAAAGGTTACTGGAAAGAGTGCTTCTGCCGAGAGCGCTTGTGTGAGATTTTCTTAATGGTGGACAGTGCTGCAATGATTGCAGAAAAGTATTCCTACTTTATATAGGCTGTGTATTTATCACATCATTCCTGCTTTTACTAAATGTTACTGTTATTTTAGGTTTTATGTGTTATTTGGCATGATTTGGTAGGTTTTTTTTGGGTCTGCGAACGCTCAAAAAAATTTCCCATATAAATAAAGGGTAATTGCTTCTTCACTTTACGGCATTCCAGCTTACGAACCATTTTATAGGAACGTCTACCTTCGAATAGCGGGGGAAACCACGCACACACAGATCTCTCTCTCTCTCTCTCTCGTCAACTAGCAGGGCTGTAGCTGAGGCAACAGAGACAGGATCATCATGGGTGTGGACCAAGTACGTCCAGAGGGGCAGATAGTCGGACAGCGTGTCCATCTTTTGCAAACCCTTCACTAGCTGCATAGATACCTGAAGAGTAGCCTATCTGTTGGATGGAAGCGACCAACAACTCTGATAGAGGCAGATGCCAAGTTGTTAAGCTCATCAGTGGGAGATGGTGCTTTAGCACTGCTGGCCCATCACCTTGAGGGAGTCTTGATCATAAGCGGCTGAAACTCCTGAAGACAGGTGGCAGATCAACTGATGATCCCACTGGTGATAGAACAGGACAGTTAACATCTTAGTCCAAGTGTATTTTCAATTCTTTTGTTCTGGATACCAGTGACTACCAGGAATAGTCTGGTTGGCAAACCGGGAATAGTCTGGTGGCAGAGTGGAGAGACAGTGAACAGCCAGGAAAGACTGGCACCAGTGGTGTCGGGATTGGCAGTCCGGGCACCAACTCAGAAGAGGGAGTTCTTCTTCTGAAGGAGGGAAGAAGAACTCGGAGGGAGAATGATGGAGCCAGTTGGACCGGTACAGTTAATTACAGGGAACGACTATAACCAAGAGCTAGGATAAGAGGCTCTGAGTGTCCAATGTGTTGGTGTGGGAAAGCGTTTTCCAGCATTAGAGGTTTACGAGTCCACTAAGCAAAGTTGAAATGCTATTCCATCTCGGTGGATGAAGATGAAATTACTTCACCAAGCACAGATGATGTGGTCTTTTCATCACTCTGTCGTGCAGAGTCACAACGTAAAAAAAGAAGGAAGAAAGAGAAGGCAAGAAAATCGTTCTTTGAGAACCCTCACCAGTTCACAAAGCAATTGTTTGAACAAAGTAAGAGTGGGCAGCTTAACATCTCTCAACAAGAACTTGAGGATCACCTGACAAGCACTTACTCTAACGAACAGCGGGAGGCTCCTTTGCTTGACATTTCTGGGCTTGTAAAGCCTACTGAGCCAGGAGTGAAGTTCGATCTGTCAGAACCCAAGCTGGCAGAAGTCAAGCGGTTCATCAAAAAGGCAAGGTCAGGTTCAGTGCCAGGACCTAATGGAGTGCCATAGAAGGTGTTCAAGAAGTGTGAAGAGCTGAGGAAATACTTGTGGAGATTGTTAAAGGTGGTGTGGAGACAAGGTGTTGTTCTTTTGTCATGGAGTGAGGCTGAAGGAGTATACATCCCGAAGGAAGAGATTTCTATTACATTGAATCAGTTCTGACCAATTTCACTCCTGAATGTAGAGGGGAAGATTGTTTGGCATTCTAGCAGAAAGAATATAGAACATAGAATAGTACAGCCATTACAGGCCCTTTGGCCCACAATGTTGTGCCGACCTTAAAACCCTGCCTCCCATATAACCCCCCACCTTAAATTCCTCCATATACCTGTCTAGTAGTCTCTTAAACTTCACTAGTGTATCTGCCTCCACCACTGATTCAGGCAGTGCATTCCACGCACCAACCACTCTCTGAGTGAAAAACCTTCCTCTAATATCCCCCTTGAACTTCCCTCCCCTTACCTTAAAGCCATGTCCTCTTGTACTGAGCAGTGGTGCCCTGGGGAAGAGGCGCTGGCTGTCCACTCTATCTATTCCTCTTAATATCTTGTACACCTCTATCATGTCTCCTCTTATCCTCCTTCTCTCCAAAGAGTAAAGCCCTAGCTCCCTTAATCTCTGATCATAATCCATACTCTCTAAACCAGGCAGCATCCTGGTAAATCTCCTCTGTACCCTTTCCAATGCTTCCACATCATTCCTATAGTGAGGCGACCAGAACTGGACACAGTACTCTAAGTGTGGTCTAACTAGAGTTTTATACAGCTGCATCATTACATCGTGACTCTTAAACTCTATCCCTCGACTTATGAAAGCTAACACCCCATAAGCTTTCTTAACTACCCTATCTACCTGTGAGGCAACTTTCATGGATCTGTGGACATGTACCCCCAGATCCCTCTACTCCTCCACACTACCAAGTATCCTGCCATTTACTTTGCCTTGGAGTTTGTCCTTCCAAAGTGTACCACCTCACGCTTCTCCGGGTTGAACTCCATCTGCCACTTCTCAGCCACTTCTGCATCCTATCAATGTCTCTCTGCAACCTTCGACAATCCTCTACACTATCTACAACACCAACAACCTTTGTGTCGTCTGCAAACTTGCCAACCCACCCTTCTACCCCCACATCCAGGTCATTAATAAAAATCACAAAAAGTAGAGGTCCCTTGTGGGACACCACTAGTCACAACCCTCCAATCTGAATGTACTCCCTCCACCACGACCCGCTGCCTTCTGCAGGCAAGCCAATTCTGAATCCACCTGGCCAAACCTCCCTGGATCCCATGCCTTCTGACTTTCTGAATAAGCCTACCATGTGGAACCTTGTCAAATGCCTTACTAAAATCCATGTAGATCACATCCACTGCACTACCCTCATCTATCTTCATTTGTGATAGAGAATGGATTTGTAAAGATATCTGTGTAGAATGCAGGAATACCAGTCTTCCCGGGATGCCTTGAACATACTAGTATGATGTGGCATACTATCCAGGAGACAGAAAGGTTGAGAAGGAATCTGGCTGTAGTTTGGCTTGATCTTGCAAATGCGTATGGTTCTGTTCCCCATGCCCTGATTGAGTTTGCGATGGAATATCTATGGATTCCTGCTAAGGTGAGGAACATTGTTATGCAGTACTACAATGATTTCCAGATGAAGTTTTCCACTCAGCAGTTTACAACCAGGTGGCAGAGCTTGGATGTTGGAATCCCAATGGGATGTGCGATTTCACCCATCCATTTTGTGTTAGCCATGGAGGTCATTGTGAGGGCTGCAGAATCAGTGGGACCAGCTGTTGCACTTGATGGTGGAGGGGAGTTGCCACCAATACGTGCGTTCATGGATGATCTCACCCTTTTGGGTCCTAGCACAGAGGCAGTGGAATGTGTACTAGTTCAACTCGAGGAGCTAATAGATTGGGGAAGAATGAACTTCAAGATCAAGAATTCAAGTTCTTAGGAGAGGAAAGCTGGTTGACTTTCATTTCACCCTTTGTGGAGAGGAGATTCCATCCATTCAGGACCAACCAGTTAAGAGCCTTGGGCGATGATACACAGAGGAACTGAGAGACACCAAGAGGGTTCAAGAGACAGGAGAACAGATCAGCAGAGGTCTGATGTCTGTTGACAAATGTGGCTTGCCTGGCAAGTTGAAGTTGTGGTGCTTGCAGTACGGACTGATGTCACGGATAATGTGGCCACTAATTGTCTGCGAAGTGGTAATGTCCCATGTGGAGGCAATGGAACGGAAAATCAACAATATGTGAAGAAGTGGCTTGGAGTACCGAGCAGCCTCACTAATATTGCAATCCACAGTAGCCGGACAAAGCTTACCATCCCAGTGCAATCCTTTGTTGAAGAGGTCAAGGTAGCCAAGGTCGGATCATTCTTGATGCTTTGAGACTCAAAAGACTCTGTCATCAAGAACACCCAGCCGGATGTGAGATCAGGCAGGAAGTGGTCAGCCCGGGCAGCAGTTGATGAGGCAGAGTCTAGACTGAAGCACCAGGAGACGGTTGGGGCTACCCACCTTGGCCGCCAGGGACTCAGATGGACAACCCACAAGTGGTGGTAATCTTCTACAGGTAAGGAGCACCGTGAGCTTGTAATGCAAGAAATGTGAGAGGTAGAAGAGGAGAAGAGGTTAGCTAAAACAGCTGGCCTGACCAAACAAGGGGCTTGGACCTGGTGGGAAAGTGTTGAACAACGACATCTATCTTGGAATGTTCTGTGGCAGATGGAACCACTCCGCATTTCTTTTCTATGCAGAGCAGCATACAACCTGCTCCCAACACCTGCCAACCTCAGCTCCTGGTATGAAGATAAGACAGGTGTGTTGCTTGTGGCGAGAAGAGAACACTTCAACATATTTTGAGTGCATGCAGAGTCAAACTTTCCAGCAGCATGTACACTTGGAGACATAACAATGTTCTCAAAGTTGTAACAGAAGTGCAAACACGAGGAAATCAGCAGATGCTGGAAATTCAAGCAACACACACAAAATGCTGGTGGAACGCAGCAGGCCAGGCAGCATCTATAGGAAGAAGTACAGCCGATGTTTCGGGCCGAGACCCTTCGTCAGGACTCCACACACACACACACACACACACACACACACACACACACACACACACACACACACACACACACACACACACACACACACACACACACACACACACACACACACACACACACACACACACACACACACACACACACGCGCGCGCCTAAACAGTGCTACATTGAATCACAGTGGATTTAATTTGGCTTTTTAGATACTGATCAACAGAAAAGATTTTTTTCATGTCAAAGAGAAAAGAAATTTCTACAAATTGGTCTATATTTATTATAATTATTAATAAATGTGAATCAAATATTATTGTGTTTTATATTTGCAATTAATTTAGTTCACTTTGACATGAAAAAGTCTTTTCTTGTTGATCAGTGTAAAAAAAAGCCAAATGAAACCCCATTGTGATTCAATGTTGTAAAACTATAAAGCATGAAAACTTCCAAGGGGAATTGAATACTTGTTATAGGCACTGTGTGTGTGTATACACACACACACACACACACACACACACACACATACACACACACACACACACACACACACACACACACACACACACACACACACACACACACACACACACACACACACTTATGTAATGGCTGAGACAAAATCAGTAGTCTAAGGTGCAGTATGGAGACTTAAACACTGACAAAAAGGGTCTAAAATCTGTACTTTGTAAATTGAGCTACTTTCTGTTATAAAATATTTTTTAAAAGAATTGGTGCATGGAATTTCATTAGAATATATGTTTTTGTGGGTGGTGGGGTGGAGATATGTCTCTACAAAAGGAAGTGTAAGGCACTCCTTCCCTCTGCTGGCTTGCAGGTCACCCTTGGGCAGGGTGTAGCACCTGTTAGCCCCATTCCCTCCCCCCCAACCACCTCCGATCAGGTGAAGCCATGGGAGTAGGTGATGGATGGTCGTGTGAGCAGCTGGTGCATATCACAAATCCTGGTTATGGGACCACTGACACCTCCTTCTCTCTGCTAGCCTGCAGTTCACCCTTGGGCAAGGTGTACCACCTGCTTAGACCGTCCCCTCCCTCCCGATTAGGATCATGTGAAGTCATGGGAACGGGTGGTGGATGGTCGTATGAGCAGATGAAGCATTATCACTAGTCCTGGTTTTGGGACCACTGATGCCAAGCAGACAATCTCTGAAGAACATTGGCAATGGCTGGGGTTATTGTAAAGACACTGCCCGGAAGAAGGCAATGGCAAGTCATTCCTGTAGAAAAATTTTCCAAGAACACTCATGGTCATGGTAGGACCTTGATCGTCCATGCCATACGACACAGCAAGTTGGAGAATTAGACAGCATAAATCCTTAGGAACTCCCTAAATAGTATACGGCTGTTATTCCTACAAACTTTTCCCTGTATTATTGGACATTGGCTATCAAGCTCATTAGAGAAGCACTAGAACATAGTTTGACCACAGAATACTTTGTTGGATATGAAACTTCTGTCAACAATATGATATTCACACTGTGAAATTCACTGATTCAAAAACAAAGGGCTAATAAATATTCCACAATAATACCTGAATCAGAACTGAAGAAATATTAGAGCATCACTAATAGCATAGGGGTTGTGAGAGTCTGAAGGAGAAGCATTTGGAGAAAAGAATGTTAAATCCATTTTAAACAAGTTATTAAAATTTGAAATGCAGACTTGTAAATGAGCTCAAATGTGAATATTGACAGCATCCTTGTAATGAGCAAAGGATTTCTCTTATTCCTGCAAATTCACTTATTGCTTAAGTTTCTTTATTGCTTTTTATAGGGGTTTCAGCAAATGTGCAAAAGGTCTGATGTTTAAAGGAAGACCACTTTTTTGACAGCCCAGAAAAGCAACTTTGTTGATGGAAGCCACCTAATGTATCATTAAAGATAACATTATATAAATTGGATTTTATTTGGCTTAGTAAATACATGCAGTGTTTCATACAAAATGTCCATTTGTGATACCCTAAGAAAAGGTTATGAAGTTGGAAAAAAGTTTTTTTTCAAAACTTGTTCAGATAGTTTTCACCCTAGGAACAGAGGATCTTATCCCTGAGGTCTTCATCAGGGAATCAGAGGTAAAGAGGGTCAGCAACTTTAAAATCCTTGGCATAATCATTTCAGAGGATCTGTCTTGGGTCCTGTACGCAAGTGCCATTACAAAGAATGCATGGCAGCATCTCTCCGAGAAGTTTGTAAAGATTTGTCGTGTCATCTAAAACTTTGTCAAACTCTATAGATGTGCTATGGAGAGTATACCGACTGGCTGCATCAAAGCATGGTACAGAAATATCAATGCCCAAAAGCGGAAGAGCCTACAAAAAGTAGTGGATACAGCCCAGGTAAAGTCCTCCCCATCATTAAGCACATCTACAAGTAGCAGTGTTGCATGAGAGCAGCATCCACCTTCAAGGACGCCCACCATACAGAGCATGCTCCCTTCTCACTGCTGCTATCAGGAAGGAGGTACAGGAGCCTCAGGTCCCACACCACCAGGTTCAGGAACAGTTATTACTGCTCCACTATCAGGCTCTTGAACCAGAGGGGATAACTTCACTCAACTTCACTCACCCAATTCTGAACTGTTCTCACAATGGACTCACTATCGAGGAATCTTCATCTTCTGCTCTCAATATTTTTTGCTTATTTATCTATTATTATTATTATTATTTTGGCTTTTTAATGTTTGTATTTGCAGAGTTTGTTGTCTTTTGCACATTAGTTGTTTGTCCGTCCTGTTGTGTGCAGATTTTCACATATTCTATTGTGTTTCTTGTATTTACTGTGAATACCCACAAGAAAATGAATTTCAAGGTATTATATGGTGACATTATATGTACCTTGATAATAAATTTACTTTATTTTCAAGTGTTAGAGTCATGCATTAAAACACTGCCTTTAGCGTTCGCAGTGACACTTGCTCACAGGAACTGCAGCTGCTGCAGATTTGCCATAGGAAGGCAGGCAGAGCCCAATGGAACAGTCTCCATGTTACCCAGTGTAGCATAGAAATGCCTGCCAAGGATATAGGGGAAAGGAGGATGAGGAGGACACACCTTCAGTATGTGTACACACCAGCTATCCTCCCCTCTCTCAGGCAATCACAGCAGCAGATGGAGTTCGACAGTGTGAGTGGCCTTAAGCCAATATGTTTTGCAGAGATAGCCGTGTTGTTCAGCTGAGCTTGGCTGCAATAAGTGGTGAGAGACCCAGCAAAGATGTGCGAAAATATGTGTGGCAATAAACACAGACGACGGCAGACTAATGTTTCAGTGAGAATTATTTAATTGCCGTCTCCTTGACAGTTTGCCAATGGCATTTGTGTCTTGTTTATTGTGCAAGTCAAAATCAAAGGTCATAGTTTGCACATGTTACTCCTCTTCTGAAATGAAAGTAGGGCAGTTTGATGACGTTGTATAAAGGCACATTGTGTGCAGTCTAATTTCCTGTTGGACAGACATTGCATCAGAACTAGTTGCTAATGGTTCTGAACATGGATAACGTAATTTTTAACACTGACTGAAATAAGAAGTGGATCCATTATCTAGACTTTGGTGTTTGCATGCCTGTTTACGCAAGATAAAGGGAAAACATTTTCCGTATGGTTCAAAAGTCATAGAAGTGAAAACTAGATGTAGGTGATAAAACTTAGAAAATGGTAAAGTGGGAAGTGGAAAAATGGATTTTTAGATTGAACGGTAAGAATAACAGTAATGTTAATGGAAAAAACTAAATTAAGATGATTAAAAATATCATAATAGGAAGAAAATGTGGATCAAGAAAATAAATAAATAATTATAGAGGAATATATTATTTTTCATAAAGACCGAATTGTCAACTTTCTTTAAACACTGACGTGATATTACTAGTCACAGTTCACACACTCACACTACACAGCTGAATACTGATCTTCACCTGGTCATTTTTCAGATGTCACAACTGCAAAATGAAATATTGAAAATATGTTTTCAGAGGGAAAAGCTTGAGTTAAAGAATTTTTTAAAAATGTTTATGAAAGTTTCAAGGGTTAAAATAAAATAGAAAACAATGAAAAAGAATAAAAGATAAATATTCAAAATATACAGAAATGTATGAATAAAATTTAGAATAAAGTTTTGAAACTCAAATCATGTGCTCCACATTTCTGGGCATGATAACTGTTAGGTGAAATACATTCAATGATTTAATAAAGTAGGCAAGTTATTCGTTCATATTTCGCACTGGAAATATTTTGGGGAACAGCTTCGTATTGATTCCAGCTGACAAAGATCTAGATGACTCATCAACTTCCACGATCAGTACTGTTTGTGAATCATTTTGGTAATCCCGGTTCTATCCATTACAGGAAGCAATTCTGCTAAGAGCAGGAAATATAGATTACAGAGCATCTGGAATGACACTCATGAGCAATAATATTACAGCACCAAAATAAAAGGGATTAGGATGAATGACTGAAAAATAGACTGAATTGAAAGAGCAGGAGAACTAAATAGTGAAGAAAGAGAAAATGAATAATGAAAAAAAGAAATGGCCAAGAATGGAAATGGAAAGTTAAATAAAGGAAAACAGAAGTACTTTTGTGTGAAGAAATGGAAAAGCCATGGGTGTGATGGGGCATGACCGAAATTTCTAACATGCTGGAAGAGAGCTAGTGAAAGAGCTGATTAGTATAAGGATGTTGAGAGGAAATGCTGAAAATGACTGAAAGAAACCAAGTGAATAGGATCAGAAGAGTAATCTCTGGAACTTGGTTGCAGATGTTAGGAAATGTAGAAGAGGATTGACCCAAAAGCAGAGCAGCAGAGATGACTCAGTGGTGAATGATAAATTTAATACTAGACTGGGAGCATAACAAGTCATGAGGGTCCACAAAATGTCACAGGTAATAAGGTAACTGATGGCTAGAATCAGCTGGAAGAAGCTGGCTGGTTTGAAGGCTGAAAAAAGACTGTGGATGAGCGCTAAGATGGAAACAAGTGGCAGCTGACTCCAGTTAGCTGGGTGGAGACTGGAAGGTGCCTGCCTGTGCAGGCCTGAGAGGAGCCACTTCCTCCGCTACGGTGGGTCCCTGACAACCTAGGACAATCTGGATGGGTCTGGTTGAACTCTTCGATGTGTGATGGATCCAAGGTGAAACTGGAGGGTATCCAAGACCTTTCCTCTGGGCCTTACCATTTCCAGCCTGTCAGGTACTGCTCAACCCGTCCATGATGACATGAATCCATCAGCCGGTGAACCGTGTGTACTGGACCACCTTTCTCCACCCTGGAGAAGCTCAGCGGGCTTGAGGCAGGTAGGTGTGATCCTGAGGGGTGGGGGCAGCTGGGAGACAGTAAGTGACTGGATTGATGCGACGGTAATCTTGAAGGGACCAATGAACTGAGGTGAGAGCTTACAGGAGTGGGTGTGCAGGGGCAGATCTCAGATGGTCAGCCTGTCACAGTTCCCAGGTCAGCAATTGGCGTGGCAGCAGTAGGGCACAGTGGTGAGCTAGGATAGCCCTCCATGCCCTCTTTCACATATGCCGGCTGTGGTGAACCAAGGCACTGGCAGACAGGACCTCCTCTGTTTGCCCTGTGACTGCAGACAGTTTATCTGTTGAGGTAGGTGACCTAGTGAGGAAGGTGAGAGGAGAGTCGATTTGACTACAGTTTCTGATGAAACAACGGTAGAAGTTGGAGAAACTTAAGAGGTGCTGTAGCTGTTTGAGGGAATGCAGTCAGGGACATTCAATGATGACATGCATTTTCGCTGGGTCCATGGTTATTCTTTGGGATGAAAGGATATAAACCAGGGAGGAAATGGTGTGGAACTGATCTTTCTCAAATTTGCAGTATGGTTGGTTTTCAAGAAGATGATGAAGGATTGAACAGACATAGTCTTCGGAGAAGATGAGGATGTCATCAAGATAGACAAACACATATCTGTGCAACATGTCTGAAAGAATCTCAGTTATGAAGGCTTGGAAAATGACTGGGCTGTTGGAAAGTCCAAAAGTCATCACTAAGTATTTGTAGTGGCCAGTGAGTGTTAACACCATCTTCTATTCATCTCTCTGGCAAATGCATATTAGATTGTAGATCCAGTTTGGTGAAGATCTGGGACCCACGGGGTGTTTCAAATGCATTATCCATCAAGGGGAGGGTGTAGCAGTTCTTAATGGTGATTTTATTGAGTTCATGGTAGTCCATACAGGGACAGAGATCCTCATCTTTCTTCTTGACAAGCAAAAATCCTGCACCGGCTGGGAACTGGGATGGTGGAATAAAGCTATACTGTGGTGCTTTGCTGATGTAGCCATTCACGGCTTGCGTCTCAGGAAGGGAGAGGGAGAACAGATGACATCAGGTAGGGGTGATGCCCAGGAGGAGGTCGATCGTGCAGTCATGGGGTTTGTAAGTTAGCAGGGTGCTGGCTCCCCTTTTACTGAAGGCTATGGCTAAGTTTTGGTATTCCTGTGGGAGTCTGGTGTGGTTGAGAGTTTCCTCTATTTCCTCGGATTTATGGAGTGAAGTCAACTGAGGGTGCGGGTAGGTGGTCCAGCAGGTCCTCAGTTCAGCAGTGAATCAGAGGATGAGGTGAAGTTAGGGTTGTGAGTGGAGAGCCAGGGGTAACCTAAGAAAAGAGGAGAGTTGGGTGAGTCAATAAGAAGGAATTAGATGGACTTGTGGTGCTCTCTTCTCTGATTCTCATGTGCACAGGCTGTGTGCACACTCTGACCCTCCCAGATTTCAATGGATGCTACCATGTGATGTGCGTGCACCTCGCTTAAAGTAAACTCAAAGTTAGATCCACACTTCAGACTCCTGTGTCTTCCTTTGAATTAGATTAATGTTGTGAAGTTACAACATATAATATTGGTGACCAAGTATTATTAAAATGAAACCGAGTTGGTTATCGACCTGTCAAAGTGCAGTGAGATGTTTGAACTGAAAAAACAGCACAGTGAAGAAGTCAATTTTTTAAAAAAACGCAGCCCAGCAGGTGCAGAGAATGTAGAGATAAAGAAAAGCAACACAGCACGTGTTGTTCGGAAATGAAGACATGATCAAGTTTTAATAAAACAAAAGGCAGAAAACTAAAGAATTCATGGGTTAATAAACAGCGAGTATTGGGTGATAATAATTATTTTTAAAAAATCAGAAATGGCTGGATACACCGGAAAGCGTGACCAGTTTGATTACACAACGGGTAAGTGGCTCATGTATTCTGAGCTAATTCAGCAATATTTTGAACCAAATGAAATAGCCAGTGAGAATCAAGTACCAACTTTGCTGAGTTCGTTGGGTTCAAAGGCATACAGTTTGCTTTGAAGTTTGACTACTCCAACCAAACCAGCAGATATGAGCTTTGCTGATATTGTCTAAGTAATGCAGGAACATTTAGAACTGAAGTTGTTGTTGATTGCAGAACACCTTAGGTTCCATAATCAGAATTAAAAAGAAGGGGAGTCCATTTCAGCGTACGTGGCTGAATTAAACAGGTTATCTGAATATTGTCAGTTCAGTGATCGGCTTAATGATGCATTGAGAGATCATTTAGTTTGTGGAACCTTACAAGAAAGTGATCAAAAACAGCTCCAAACTGAAGCACAGCTCATATTTACGACAGCAGTTGAAGTTGCTGTTCCTATAGAAACTGCATACAGAGATGCAGTTGAGTTGCAGTCAGGAATGAAAGTGAGAGTGAGCAAAAATTGCAGCATTTAAATAGAAACTAGCCTGACTGAGCAAATTGTGTTCCCATTGTCGCACGGCTCACGTACACCAGACCAATGCAGATTTAAAGGTGAGACTTGCAGAAAATGCAACGAAGTAGGACACATGTCAGTCAGACAAAAATAAGTGGACTGTTCAGGGAAGTGAGAAAACTAATAAGTCATGTTGTTGAAGAAAAATCTGATAATAATGGGAATGACACCAGACTGTGTGACCTTGAAATTTACAGTGTGAAAATTAACAATAGAAAAGCAATAAGCAACAATAGAAAAACAATAGAAAAGCTGAACTGAGGACCTGCTGGACCACCCGCCCGCAACCTCAGTTGACTTCACTCCGTAAATCCGAGGAAATAGAGGAAACTCTCAACCACACCAGACTCCCACAGGAATACCAAAACTTAGCCATAGCCTTCAGTAAAAGGGGAGCCAGCACCCTGCTAACTTACAAACCCCATGACTGCACGATCGACCTCCTCCTGGGCATCACCCCTACCTGATGTCATCTGTTCTCCCTCTCCCTTCCTGAGACGCAAGCCGTGAATGGCTACATCAGCAAAGCACCACAGTATAGCTTTATTCCACCATCCCAGTTCCCAGCCGGTGCAGGATTTTTGCTTGTCAAGAAGAAAGATGAGGATCTCTGTCCCTGTATGGACTACCATGAACTCAATAAAATCACCATTAAGAACTGCTACATCCTCCCCTTAATGGATAATGCATTTGAAACACCCCGTGTGTCCCAGATCTTCACCAAACTTGCTGATGCCAGAAGTAAATGGCAATTAATTAAAATGGAATTGGACAGTAGCTCAGTTGTCTCAGTCATTTCACAAAATAAGTATGAATGGTATTTCAAAGACTCTAAACTGAAGCCTGCAGATATCCAACTAAGAACTTACACTGGAGAAAAGATAATTCTTGTGAGATATACAACAACCAACAAGCTACTTTTTTTTTATTATTAAGTGCATTCATGAACAATAGCCAGATCGGAAATGCTGATCGAGTCAACTAGTTCCCAAAGAGAACACTAATAGGCCAATCAGACAGTTCACTGCTGCTCAGCGACAGAACACAAAAAAAATATGTACAATTAAGAAACGTTAAAAATAGTAGAAATACTGGAGTCATGATGATTATGATGAAGTCTGCGGGAGAGAGACATTTATACACATGCTGTCCTCCATAATTCAAAGAGATTGAAGGGTAAAGTTGCAGGGTGACAAAAGGTGGCAGGAGCACTTGGAACTTTGGGTTTGTATGTCGTAAAAACAGGAGGACCAGCATTGTGGGGATATGTTTGGCTAAGACAGCTACAACTTGATTGGAGATCCATCCCTGCAATAGAGTGACTGAAAGCGAATTAAGGAAGGTACTGGATGATGCCACAATGGTCTCCATGCTAAACACCATAAATTTGCTCAAGAGAGTACAAACAGGTGTTGGTGCCAACCCCTGTGCCTCGGGTCGGAAAGCATATTGGACCAAGGAAGGACTATGCTGCTCAGAAGAATCATGAAAGAGACAAAAGCAGTGGTCTGACTACAACAGTTTTTGTAGGCAACCTATCTGAGAAAGCTTCTGGTATGTTAATTAGGGTGTTACTTGCAAAATGTGGCTTTGTTTTAAGCTGGGAGAGAGTTCAGGGAGCTTCAGGATAGTTGCAAACATTTGGCTTTTGTGAATATAAAGAACTAGGATCTACTCTGTTTACATTAAGTGAGAGACAAAAAGCATCTTGTAAAAGTAGACGCAAAGACCAAAGCCCAGCAGATGAATGGAAGGCCAAATAGCAAAGAGTCAATGGGGATACAAAAACCGAGGATTCGTCAGACAATGTTGTGTATGTGGAAAACAAGAGGAGAGATCAGATCGTAAAGGGAGCAGTAGAAGGATTAATAAGAAAATACTCCAGTGAACTAGATAGACCTTCACAAGGTCATAATGCACAAACTGGAAGAAGAAAAAGGAAATAGAAGAAAGGTGGCTACTGCTGTCAGAATCATCTCCCGCAGTCCCAGAGACAACTCCTATGACCACCAGGAAGGATGCCCCAAAAACAGAACTTGTTTCACAGTCACAAGTCTCACCTGCCAAACAGAGTGACCCTCCATTGTCAAGAAGAACGTTATCCCACAAGAGTAGGAAAGCCTCAAAAGTGATTAAACCTTTAGGCATGAATGGGACAACTTAAAATTTACTATACTCTGAACGTCTGTAAAGTAGTTGCATTATATATAGCTGAGATACATTCTATATTGAGTTGGAGTTTATAACTAAGCAGGGAGGAGTGTTGTATATCTAATAGTTCAATAATATTTGAGTAGGCTTGTAAATATATCTATATTGTTTGATTAAACGTTCTTGTTCATTTAAATAATTCATTATGGGTTATATGCATAAATACGTGAATTGCATGCATCACGACACTACCACGTGATTCGTGTGCGCCTCGCTTAAAGTAAACTCAAAGTTATACTCCCATGTCTTCCTTTGAATTAGTTTAAAGTTTCGAAGTTACAAAACAGCAGAAATGAGTGGCAGGTGGAGACTGGGAGGTGCCTGCCTGTGCAGACCTGACAGGGGAGAACTTGAACTAACAGGATAAATTGAAAGAAGGAGGGATAAAGCACAGCTGGAACAGAAAAACATTGTGGGGTATTGGAGGGGAGTGTCTTTGAGAAAGTGCCTGTATTAACTGTGATGCAGATGAAGGGTGGAAAATGGGGGAAATACTAGTCACGTGGAACTTCAAATATTATATGGTTTTCGTCTATTCTAATTTGAAAGTCTATGAAATGATAGACTATAAAAGGGCTTGCAATTAACCAAGCTACTATTATTGTAATAATCTTTAATTTTCCAGTCGAGCATGCCTTTGGGATTTCCATCAAAATCTTTCTCTATGTGTTTCAACATCTCTTAAAGCATCTTCATGCTTTAGATAGATAGATAGATAGATACTTTATTCATCCCCATGGGGAAATTCAACATTTTTTCCAATGTCCCATACACTTGTTGTAGCAAAAACTCATTACATACAATACTTAACTCAGTAATAATATGATATGCATCTAAATCACTAACTCAAAAAGCATTAATAATAGCTTTAAAAAAGTTCTTAAGTCCTGGCAGTTGAATTGTAAAGCCTAATGGCATTGGGGAGTATTGACCTCTTCATCCTGTCTGAGGAGCATTGCATCGACAGTAACCTGTCGCTGAAACTGCTTCTCTGTCTCTGGATGGTGCTATGTAGAGGATGTTCAGGGTTTTCCATAATTGACCGTAGCCTACTCAGCGCCCTTCGCTCAGCTACCGATGTTAAACTCTCCAGTACTTTGCCCACGACAGAGCCCGCCTTCCTTACCAGCTTATTAAGACGTGAGGCGTCCCTCTTCTTAATGCTTCCTCGCCAACACGCCACCACAAAGAAGAGGGCGCTCTCAACAACTGACCTATAGAACATCTTCAGCATCTCACTGCAGACATTGAATGACGCCAACCTTCTAAGGAACAGTCGTCCTGCACAAGGCATCTGTGTTGGCAGTCCAGTCTAGCTTCTCGTCTAACTGCACTCCCAGATACTTGTAGGTCTTAACCTGCTCCACACATTCTCCATTAATGATCACTGGCTCCATATGAGGCCTAGATCTCCTAAAGTCCACCACCATCTCCTTGGTCTTGGTGATATTTACCTACCTTTGCTTTTTGCTTTAATGTAAGTAAAGTGATTCAATTACTAACTCTCAGCACAGCTTAAATATCAGTGTCCTGGGGACTATTTTTAACATGAATGAGACCAACTCTATGACCTTGCAAGGTTCAAACAGCCATAAATGATAGGGGAGAGGCACAGGAAACCATTTCACCACAGATTTAATGCCTGAAAATTGAATTGACTTTATCTTTTGACAAATCCCATAGATTCTTTGTGCAAGATCATTTTTGACATACAGGATATATATTTTCCATCATTCAGGACCCCCATCACTCAGGACATGCCCTCTTCTCATTTTTGTCATTGAGAAGAAGGTACAGGAGCTGAAAGAAACACACTCAACATTTCAGGAACAGTGTTTCCTTCTGCAATCGGATTTCTGAATGGGCAATGAAACCATGTACACTACTGCACATTTTTTTGCTCTCTATTTGTACTACTTATTCAATTTAATTTTTATATACAAATAGTTCTTATTGTAATTTATAGTCTTTTATTATTATGTATTGGAATGTACTGCTGCCACAAAACAACAAATTTCACAACATATACCAGTAATATTAATCCTGATTCTGAGGTACAAACAATATAGTTTCTTGATCAGATGCCAAAATTATAGGCCCCTTATTGCAAGATGATAGGAGGTTTAAGTTTTTTACAGTGGACTAAACTTTCCGCTAAAAAGCCAACAGTCTTGAGGAAACCTCTGCAGCAATTTGGGACTATTTGGGGTTTCCCAATTGTGCTATAATATTGCGTAGAATGTGAATATTTATCAACAATGAAATCTTGTAATAGGAACATTTGTGTGGAGAAGAATGGCTGCAAGGGAGAAATATATTCAAAATTAAATATACTCTCTTCGTTGTTTAGTTGCTTTCATTTAAATTGGTTTAATTATTTTAATGAATTTCAAAAGCCCTAAGTTTTAATTTTAATTTTTTCCATTTTTTTTGACAGTATATTTAAGTTTACATAATTTTTCAAAGTTTCCAAATGGGTGTCAATGTCAAAGGAATTTTGAGGAGATGTCACTTGGAAAGTCCTGCACATCCTTCAACTTCACTCAGCTTGCTGTCACTTGTTATGTTATGTTTTGTAACTTAAAAATGTTAACTTAATTGTGAAGCCTAGTTCATCCTTTTACTTTAGCAAGGTGTGCACGTATCATGTGTTAGCATCACGACAAGTGCATTTCACGCATTTTTACATATAACCCATAGAGATTTATTTAAATGAACACGAATGTTTAATCAAATAATATATTTACAATATTACTGAAATATTAAATACACACCATCACTCAGCTTCATTCACCTCCCCTTAGATCACAACAGGGACCTAACTCCACATAAAAGCAGAATTAGTTGAGAGGATTCTGGCAGTTACTGGTTAGGGGAAATTTTGTGCCATTAATGTTAACATTATTTTCTTTCATGAGCAAAGCAAAATTAGATTTTAAAATTACAACAATTACATAAGGAACACATGACTTTCATTTATTGAACAGCTTTCATTTCAGATTTGGGAAGTGTTTTGCAGTCAATAATGTACTTTCAAAATATGGCAGTACTAAACCTTGAAGTGTAGCTTCAGCAACAGAAACTGACAGCAAGCTCCAAAGAAAAGCAACTTAATATTGTCCAGATAACCCATTTCAAGGATCAAGGATCAATTTTGTTCACTGTATACATTTATGTGTTTAAGGAATTTGTTGAGTGTATCGGTCAGGGTGCAACATGCAACAAAAAACAGCAGCTTTCAACAATTATAAAGAAAAAGGAATTACATAAAAGATAAAATTAAAGGGTAAAGTACAGATATGGAATAAAATGTACATCAATACATAAATGCCAGTAAAGAAGATTACAAAACGTGGTTTAAGGTGTTTACAGTGCAGTGCTGTGATAGGGGTAATAGGAAGAGGAGTGTGGGGATGCTAACTAAAATGGTTGATCAGATTAACTGCCTGGGGGAAGAAACTTTTAAAATGGCATGAAGTAGTTGTTTGAATAGTCCTATAGCAGTTTCCTGAAAGGAGCTTCCAAAATATTTTAGTGATATTCAATAAATCCCCTGATATTCTTCATAATAATCCTAAAGGATTTTCGAGCGACTTGTGAAATATATGAAACTTTGTCTCATCCAAAAAAAACAGTACCACCAATATTAACTCTGTTTTCAAGCCAGGGAGCCGAGGTCTGGAATAAAACATGAGCAACAATCTCCAGATGTTCTAATCTCTCTGTGTCCCATCAAGCATATTAATCAAATTTCATTCTGAGCCACTCCCACTGGTTACAAGTCTGTACAAATTTTAAAAACAAGAATAATTCTTTGCCAATGCTAGAAACAATTTTATATTGCAGACTCTTGATGCTGTTGTAATTACAGAAGAATATTAGCCCATTTAGAAACAATATATACTTTTCTTGACAATTTCCATAGGGATTTTGTATTGGGCTTGATAGTGACTCAGGTGGCTATTTTTCATGTTTGAGTGCTGAGAAAGTCTGGTTTAACTTCAAAGAAACACATTAAAGACCTGTTCAATCCATTTTACTCAACATTGCCATGTGTCTATTTCCAATGGGAATCACGAGTAGAATTCCTTCTAACTGGGAAATTGAGATAAGTTTTGGATAGGGTTACTGCAATATTAGAGCAACCGTTAAGTTACAACTTCAATAATGATAGTAAATAATTGGTAGATGATTTAGTAAATAATTGGTAATGATTGATAAGTATGCATACTGATCTTGAGTATTGACCATCATATATGTATATAGTAATGTGAACTGTTTCAAAGAATGTTACAAGTTTATAAAACAAAGAATAAGGTCCCCTTTAACAGGCTAAGTATAGACTATCCTGATGTAAAGTCTTGTGCAGATGTTTCTGCTTCCGAATAGTCAGAAGTTATTTCTTCAAATCTGGTTTCTTCACTGAACAATCCTGACAATCAAGCCACCAATCTTTGGTGATGAACTTTACATCCTCACTGGCCACAGGGATAGAAACAAAAGAACTGGAGGGTGGAAAATGTTGTTCTCTTGTTCAAGACAATTAATAGCAATAATCCTGGGAATTATAGTTAGTGGTGGGGAAACCATTGGAAAGGACTCTTAAAAACAGGATTTACGAGATTTGGAGATGCATTGTCTCATTAGGGTTAGTCAGCATGTCTTTGTGATAGGCAGGGAATGCCTCATGAACCTGATTGAACTCTTCAAGAAAGTCACGAAACAAATTGATAAAGGTATAGCAATGGATGTGGTGTATATGGATTTTAAATAAGCCATTCAACAAGATGCAAAATGGTAGGCTCATTTAGAAAATCAGGCCTGGAATCCAGGGAAACTCGGCTCTGTGTATTTGCCCATAGAAGGCAAAGGGTCATAGTAGATGGAGCATATTCTGCCTGGAGATCCGTGACCGGTGGTGTTCTGCAGAGATCTGTCCTGGGACCCCTGCTCTTCGTGATTTTTATAAAAGACTTGGATGAGGAGGAAGATGGGTGGGTTAGTGTGTTTACAGATGACACAGTGTTTGGTGGTGTGGATTGTGTAGAAGGTTCTCGTAGATTACAGTGTAGAGCTGGGCTGAGATGTGGCAGATTGAGTTCAATTTGGAAAAGTATGCAGTGATACACTTTGGAAAGTTGAACATGAAAGCAGGTTAATGACAGGATTCTTAGCAGTGTGGAGATACAGAGGGATCTTGGGGTCCACATCAAGGTTGCCACGCAAGTGATAAGGTGGTTAAGAAGGCCTTCATTAGTCAAGGGATTGAGTTCAGGAACTACGAGGTAATGCTGCAGCTCTGTAAAACTCTGGTTAGACCACACTTAGAGTATTATGTTCAGTTCTGCTCATCTCACTATAGGAGAATGTGGAAAGAGTGCAGAGGATATTACCAAGATGCTGCATGGATTAGCAAGTATGTCTTATAAGGTGAGAGTGAGTGAGCTAGCACTTTCCTCTTTGTAATGAAAGTGGATGAGAGGACACTTGACTGATGTAAACAATATGAATAGAGGCATTGATAGAGTGGACAGCTAACACCATTCTCCCGGAGCAGAAATGACTGATATGAAAGGGTACAATAGGCATCCGTTAGTCTCGTGAGACCATGGATTTGCGCCTTGGAAGGTTTCCAGGGCGCAGGCCTGGGCAGGGTTGTGTGGTGAACTACATATACTTGTCTGGACATGCCCCCTGATGACTGCTCCTGTGGCTCCTCCCACAGACCCCTGTATAAAGGCGATTGAGGCCTGGGCCCAGCCTCTCAGTCTCCAGGATGTAGTATGGTGGTCAACCACTGCTTGTTCATTCTTCCAGTCAATAAAAGCCGATATCTCACCTTTACGTCTCAGAGAGAGTTATTGATGGTGCATCAGGTTGTATGGGAAACTGGCAGTTGCCCAAGCTGCAAGCCTTCCCCTCTCCATGCCACTGATGTTGTCCAAGGGAAGGGCACTAGGACCCATGCAGCTTGGCACCGGTGTCGTCGCAGAGCAATGTGTGGTTAAGTGTCTTGCTCAAGGACACAAACACATTGCCTCAGCTGAGGCTCGAACCAGTGACCTTCAGGTTACTAGTCCGATGCCTTATCCACTAGGCCACGCACCAACACAAAAGGGAACAACTTTAAGGTTAGTGAAGGAGAATTTAAGGGGGATGTCAGAAATATGTTTTTTTTTACCAGCATGGAACGTGCTGGGTGGTGGTAGAGGCAAGTACATTAGGGACATTTAATGGACTGTAAGATAGGATGAGAAAAGGAACGGGGGGCTCTGCAGGAGGGAAACATTAGATTGACCTTGAAGTAGGGTAACATTTTGGCATAACTTTGTGGGTGGAGGGACCGTACTTTCCTGAGCTGTTCTATGTTCTATTAAAACTGTACAAAAAACCTTTTTTTCTGTCACCATCCTTCCCAAATGATAATACTATTCTATTTATATGTATAACAATTCAATTTCAATCTTATTCCTAACCAGGTAGTTACATGACTCTTTTTGTAGAGGCATAACGTATCAGCAATTTCTGATGAAAGCTTGTATGCGCACTACTGTTTTAGTTAACTTTGTTTAAGAAAATCTGAAAAGAATCCTGCAGATTCTGGAAATCCAAAATGAGAACAGAACTTTCTGGAAATGCTCAGTAGGTCAGGCAGCATCTGTGGAAATAGAAACATTGAGTGTTACCAGCACCTTTTGTTTTTATTATCTTTGTTAATGTTGAATCTATACTTTTAGTATTTGTAGCCCTCACCACAGAACCTCCATACATCATCCTCAGCCCAACTTCTTCTCTCGAGAATTAGTCTCCCTCAAGAATTCTGAAGCCTGTGTCACACAATTATCTATGCCCTTTCTTCTTGAAAGCAAAATGAAATTACCCACAACATTCAAGATGTAGCATCAGTAGTAAATGTTAAGGTGGTTAAGAAGGCTTATGGAATGCTAGTTTTTATTAGTTGAGGCATTGAGTTCAAGGTCAAGACGTTATGTTGCAACTTTATAAAACTCTGGTTAGGCTACATCTAGAGTATTGCATACAGTTCTGGTCTCTCCACTATAGGAAGGATGTTGAGGCTTTGGAGAGGGCGCAGAAGAGGTTTACTAGGTTTCTGCCTGGTGCTATTGTGAGAGGCTGGATATACTTGGATTGTTTTCAGTAGAGCAGTGGACGTTGAGGGGAGAGCTGGTAGAGGTTTATAAGATTATGAGCGGCATAGACAGAGTAGGCAGGGAGTATCTGTTTCCCAGGGTTGAAATGTCTAATACCAGAAGGCATTTCAAGATGGTGGCGCGACGCAGTTTGCAGCGGCCTCTCTGGAGCTGATGTCTGCTATTTGTCAAGCGGGGTGCTGTGCACAATCCTAATCTGATGAAAAATGGATGTGGGAGCACAGAGGAACATCTGGAAATCTCCAGGAAGGCCTTCTTCATTGCTGCTGCTGTTGTGAGGTCCAGGTCTCTGCTGGGAAGAACAGGCCCAGTCCTCGGGGTCGCGTTGCCAGTGACCAGTGGCGGGGTGTCGTAGTGCGCTCGGCAGAGGACGGTGCATAGAGAGGCTGTGCCGGAGGGGATGGTCGGAGGCTCAGAGGTTCAACGGACTTGGAGTCCGCTGCGGTCGGGTCGCTTTCACTGTGTGCCGCATCTGCGAGGCTGAGTCTGGCGGCGCCATGGAAGTCCATAGCGGGGGTATTCCCTTCTGCCGCCTGCATGGGATGACGAGTCTATCGGGACCCTGAGGACTTGTGGAAACTGTGTGGTGGTTTCTTTCAAACTTATAGTCTTTTAACATCTTTGGACTATTTTTACTGTGCCCATGGTCTGTTTTTTATCAATTATGGTTTTGTTTGCACTGTTGTAACTGTATGTTAACTATAACTATATGACTATATATTATATAACCATAACTATGTGGTTTTGTATAGGTCTTGTAGCTTTAGTTTTTGGTTTGTTGGGTGGTAGAGTTGGTCTCTTGACTTGGTGTGTCTGGGTAGTCTTGTTTTGTCTGGTGGATTGGGAGCTCCTTTCTGGGAAACGCACTAAGATGGTAGCGCGATATTAATACGCGGCAGCCTCTCTGTACTCTGGATTTGGGGATTGCCAAACGTTATGTGGATTTTCTGGTGTAGTCTGTTTTGTCGTGTGCTTTTGTGATATCATTCTGGAGGAACACTGTTTCATTTTTTAACTGCATTGCAGTTGTGGTTTCTAAATGACAATAAATCGAAATTCAATTCAATGCAATGAAGGTGAAGTGGGGTGGGGGATAGGTTGATGGGGATGTGAGGGGTAAGTTTTATACTCAGACAGTGGTGGATGCCTGGAATGCGCTGCCTGGTATGGTGGTAGAGGCAAATGCATTAGGAGCTCTTAAGAGACATTTGGATAGGCACATGGATGTAAGGAAGATGGAGGGATATGGACATTGTGTAGGTAGGAGGGATTAGTGTTTGGGTGTTTTTGATTTGCCTTTGACTGGTTCGGAACAAAACTGTAAGGCAAACTGCCTGTTCCTGTGTTGTACTGTTCTACGTCTGCAATGGAATCTTTCAAATGGGCCTCTTTATCGCAATTTAGACTTTACCCCACATTGTAACATTTATGGAGGACTTCCTTTTTAGTTCATCCTTGTTTCTGAAATACATGAGCTGCTTAGATAACCTTATTTACACTGGGAGGCTTAAAAAGTTAGAGAATAGTTGTCAGCTTTTAATGAAAGAAAACATATGTAATAAAATCAAGTTTTTCTTTATTTATCCTTGATTCATATTTGTAAAATAGACCTCTTATCATGTCCTCTTTTAATTGCTTTGAAGATGTCATATGAGCATATCACAATCTTCACTGTACCTTTAGTTTGACTTTTTTAACAATTCATGAGCACACTTCTATGTATATCAATCTATGGAAAAAAGAATTGAATCTACATTAAGTAAAAGTTTTTGCACAAAAATTTATGTATTTTAGTTAAATTAAACATTTAATTCTAAAAAATATCTTTTTAGGCCTTTTCTTCCCCATGTGCTTCTATAATTGTCTTTAACTTGTTTTGAAGAATATTTACATTGAAGAATTCTAAAAGAAGAATGATGCCTATGGCTGCTTGTGACATATTCAGCTTTAGACCTGGTATTTTTCAGCACTCGTCTTGACTTCAGCATAACCCTGGTTCTTTCTGAGTCTGATCACTACTGCATTAATTCTTTTCCTGTCTTCTCAGATCTTATCATTTCCTGTGGTACTTCTTTTTTTTCCACATGCAGATTTTCTCCGTTGTGTGGTTATTTTGTGCACACCTCATGCTCACTGTCTGTGAGCAAGTGTGTGAGCATCTCACCAACACCTATTTACAAACAATACCATGGATAATGCTATTAGGATGAATGAGGACCGAAGAATGAACAGAAGATTTTAATTTTGAGGTTTTTATGGAAATCATTTGTGACTCATGGCTATTGGAGACTGAACAGTTCAGCTCCAGGCCTTTTTTCCATAAATGACCTTCCAGCACAAGGTCAGAAGTGGGACACTCACTGATGATTGTGCAGTAGCATGTTAAACCTCAGAAACACAACTGCAGCTGCTGTGGATCAAAGAATATGTACACAACGCTGGAAGAACTCAGCAGGCCAGGCAGCATCCGTGAGAAAAGAGTAGCCAATGTTTAGGGCCGAGATCCTTCATCAGGAATGGGGGGGGGGGGGGAAGAGAGGGCCAAAGCCCAGTAATAGAGATAGGGGAGGGGGGTAGGGCCTAGAGGCGCCAGGTGGAAAACCAATCAGAGGAAAGATAAAGGGGGGAGGGGATAAGCATGAAGGAACTGTAGAGATAAAGAAGCAGAAAGTTGAAAGGGGAGAGAGGCAGAGAGGGACCTGGGATAGGGGGAGGGGGAGGGAATTGCCGGAAATTGGAGAATTCAATGTTCATACCACCAGGCTGGAGGCTACCCGGATGGTAGATGAGGTGTTGCTCCTCCAACCTGTTTGGTCTCATCATGGCAGTAGAGGAGGCCATGTATGGACATATCTAGATGGGAATGAGAGGCAGAGTTGAAGTGGGTGGCAACCGGGAGGTCCTGTCTATTGTGACGGACGGAGCGGAGGTGCTCGATGAAGCGGTCCCCCAATCTGCGTCGGGTCTCGCCGATGTAGAGGAGGCTGCACCGGGAGCACCGGATGCAATAGACGACTCCAGCAGACTCGCAGGTGAAGTGTTGCCTCACCTGGAAGGACTGTCTGGGGCCCTGAATGGTGGTAAGGGGGGGGGGAGGTATGGGGACAGGTGTAGCACTTGCTCTTGCAGGGATAAGTGCCAGGTGGGAATTCTGTGGGGAGGGACGTGTGGACCAGGTAGTCGCGGAGGGAATGATCCCTGCGAAAAGCTGAGAGGGGTAGGGAGGGAAAGATGTGCTGGGTGGTGGGGTCCTGTTGAAGGTGGCAGAAGTTGTGGAGGATAATGTGTTGGATCCGGAGGCTGGTGGGGTGGTAGGTGGTAGCATGTTAAACCTTATCTGTAATTCATAAAATGAAGCAGCACAGCCTGCATCCAGCAAGCCTGAACAACGACTAGAGTATATGGCTGCAAAATGACAGGTATTTTGCATAAAGCATAAAAATGCTGGGTGAAGGCCCTCCAGCATCAGAGTTTCCTTCCATTTTACCTTGATGTTCAGTGATTCTACTCTTTCTGAGTCTTCAACACTCAGCAAATATTTAACCAGCTATATAAATGCAATGGCTACAAAAGCTGGGCAGAATTCGGGTACCTTGCAGGAAGGGACCACACCTGCTGACTTTCCAAACACTTTCCACCAACCTCAAGGTTCAAATACTCTATTCTTGTCCAACAGTATTCAAGCAGTTCAACATTATTGAGGATCAGGCAGTTCACTACCTTAAAGGCTCCCTCCCTCTATCATTTTGGCTGCAATGGGTAAAAGTTATGTAAAAAATACACTGCGTTATTCTTAGTGGCCACTTTATTATGTACACTTGCTCATTAATGCAGTTATCTAATCCACAGATCATGTGGCAGCAACTCAGTGCATAAAAGCATGCAGACATGGTCATGAGATTCAGTTGTTGTTCAGACCAAACATCAGAATGGGGAAGAAATGTGACTTTGAATGATTGTTGGCGCCAGGCGGGCTGATTTGAGTATCTCAGAAACTGCTGATCTTCCGAGATTTTCACACACAACAGTCTCTAGAGGTTACAGAGAGTTTAATGCGAAAACAAAAAGAATCATCCAGTGGGTTTCAGTTCCATGGGCGAAAATGTCTTGTTAATGAGAGCAGTCAGAGGAAAATGGCCATCTGATTCAAGCTGACAGGAAGGCAAAAATACTTCAAGTAACCACACGTTACAACAGTGTTGTGCAGAGGACATCTCTGTATGCACAACACTTTGAAACTTGAAATGGATGTGCTACAGCAACTGCAGACTATGAGCATGCACTCAGTGGCCACTTTACAGAAGGTGCGTAATAGCGTGGCCACAGACTGTATCTTCTCTATTATTTTTCATTAGTGGTATTTTATTCTTAGCTCTACACAATTCTATTTTCCAAACAAGTATAAACATATATGAGCAAGTCATCAACTTGACTTCTTTGACTGAAATCTGCAAACTAAATTCTTCATTTTCACTTTCATATTTGTAATTATTACTGATGCAATAAACAGAAAAATTCTTTCAGCCAGTCAGATATAGTTTTTTTTAAAAGTTTCTCATCATGTTTCTACTCTGGAAGCAAGACTTTTCTTATATTGAGTCTAATCACACACATGATCCATTTATGAATTGAGTTTCCATACCCTTTTGATCTCAGCACAACCTACTTTGTATTTTCCAGTTGATTGCTACAACCATATGACATATAGAAGCTACTTCATCTCCGTGGTGTGTAAAATTTATTCCATACAACCCAACTGGAACTACTTTCCCATGAGCCATCCACAGTTGAAAAAAAAAGCATTACACAGCTGTGGTTTTGCTCTCAGCACCAGTGAGCACTCCTGTAACCATAGCAACTGTCATTCTCCGAATTCTGATTTTCTCTCCATAAAAAAACTAATAAATAGATCCCTTCTGTCTCTTGCACCAAATTCAATGATTTGATGAATATATTAATTCTACCTTCCAATCTCCTCTCTACAAATTACTGAATAAACAAATCGCCCTTTTCCTTCCCACCAAACTTGCTGACCCAAAATGAAAGGAACAATACAATGCTTCCTGCCAATATTATAATAACCAGCTGGTGCACAGGCAATTCTTCACTGTACACTCAACCACAACCACCCATGAGCTGATGACATCACATATGGTAATGTCTGTTGTTAGCATTCTCTGGTGTTCCTTGATATTGCTATTGCCACAGAATGAATGATCATGACAGACAAAGATATTTGCAACATTATATTAATGATGTATTTTGCACAGCAAGTTATTCCATCTTATGTTAGTTTTACTACTGAAGGCCTGCATAATCACTTGCTTATTACAAAACAGAAGTTCAAGGTAAATTTTATTATCAAAGTACACATATGTCACCATATACAACCCTGAGATTCATTTTCTTGTGGGCATACTCAGCAGATCTATAGAATAGTATCCATAACAGAATCAGTGAAAGAGCACCCAACTAGAGCGCTCAACCAGAGTGCAGTAAACAACAAACTGTGCAAATGTAAACAGAAGAAACAACAGTATAAATTAATAAGCAATATATATCAAGCACATGAGATGAAGAGTCCTTGAAAGTGAGAAGGCCAGTCAGCCTATCAGGTCCATGAACGCTCCATCAGAACAAACCTATTAGATCTATTCCACCTCTCTTTATTGTTCTTATATCCCTGCTGCTTATTCTATCTAACATGGACCATCTACTCCCCCTTGATCGCTGTGCTACTTACCACATGAAGACACAAGATGCAATAGCCTGTTAACCTCCAAGCATGTTACGAGGATGAGGGAGGGAATGAGTGGTCACCTGGAAGATCAGTGCGTGCCTTCTGCAATCATGGAGTACATCTGCTGGTTCATGCAAATATCTCATAAGCCAATCACGTGGCAGCAACTCAATGCATAAAAGCATGCAGACATGGTCAGGAGATTCAGTTGTTGTTCAGACCAGACATCAGAATGGGGAAGAAATGTGATCTAAGTGACTTTGACCGGAAAATGATTGTCGGTGCCAGACGGGGTGGTTTGAGTATCTCAGAAACTGCACAGCTCCTGGGATTTCCACGCACAACAGTTTCTAGAGTTTACAAAGAATGGTGCAAAATCAAAAGACATTCAGTGAACAGCAGTTCTGTGGTTGAAAAACACCTTGTTAATGAGAGAGGTCAGTTGATAATGACCTTTACTGGTTAGACTGGTTCAAACCAACAGGAAGGTGACAGGATCTCAAATAACCACACATTACAATAGTAGTGTGCAGAAGAGCATCTCTGAATCCATAACACATCAAACGCTGAAGTGGATGGACTACTACAGCGGAATACCACGCACAATTCCACTCCTGTACCTAATAAAGTGGGCACCAAGTGTATGTAACCAGTAATCAGTTTCCTAGTCTTTACAAATGTAGTAATCTGGCAACTGATTTGTATTGTTCATGAAGTATCTTGGAGATTTGAATGTAGGAGTTATAACTTTCTTGATTGTGAACAAGCTAGGTCAATGATACCATTTTAAGCAATAAAATATAGTTATCAGAAAATCAGACATGAGGCATTTCAGTTCAAAATATTTATGCCAGTTCTTCAACCTCACATCACTATGTCATCTCATAGCATTGTGAATGATTGAGTATTTAACCAATATTCTTTTCAGTGTTGCTGTTAGATCTGCTTTCACCACTGCACATTGCAAAATGTCCTTGTTTTTACACGGTCCTATATATAAAAGCCAAGGACTCACTACATATCTTTTTAAATGCTTTCTCAACCTGTCCCACAATCTTCAAAGACTAAAAATAAAAGAAAACTGCAGATGGTGGAAATCTGAAATAAAACAAAATACTGGAAATACTCTGCAGACCAAACTTGAATCACAGAAGGCTGATCGACAGCTGTGGCAGGGCTATCACCTTCTACGAAGCAAAACCAAACAAAATATGTGATAACAAGGTTTCAGTCCCAGATGAGCTCAGTGCCTTTGTTGCTCACCCTGACCTTCATGAACTCCCACAGCCCCCGGCGACCTTGTGATTTCAGTCTCTGAAGCCGACCTAAGAGCACCCTCCAGGAAGATGAACCCACGGAAAGCATCTGGCCCAGACAGTGCCAGATTGTGCACTCAGTACACAGTGAGCCGAGTACTGGAAACTTATGCTGATCAACTAGTTAGATTGCTGCCATCTTTAACCTCTTGCTTTGGCAGCCTAAAGTACCCACCTGCTCCGAGCAGGTTTCAATCATACTGGTCCCCAAGAAGAACGTGGTAACACACTTCAGTGACTGTCGCCCAGTAGCACTTACGTCCACTGTGATGAAGTGCTTTGAGAGGTTGGTCATGAAGCATATCAAATCCTGCATGAGGAGTGACTTGGATCTGCTCCAGTTTGCTTACAGTCACATCAGGTCAACGACAGCTCTGAAACATCTGGACCGTGAAGATGTCTACTTCAGGATGCTTTTCATTGTATGCAGTTCAGCATCCAACTTTACAATCCCCTCAAAACTTGTCAATAACCTCTAAGGCTTAGACCTCGATACCCCCTTGTGTAACTGGGTCCTCAGTTTCCTCACCTGCAGATCCCAGTCAGTTCTGATTGGTAATAATATCTCCTCCACAATCACTATCAGCAAAGGTGCACTGCACACTGTGTGCTCAGCCCCCTGCTCTACTCACTTCATACTTATGACTGTGAGGCTAACTGCAGCTCCAGTGCCATATTTAAGATTACTGACAAGACCACTGTTGTTGGTCGAATCAAAGGTTGTGATGAATTGGCATACAGGAGGGAGATGGAAAAATGAAAATGGTGCTACAACAATAGCCTCTCACTCAACATCAGCAAAACCACAGAGGTGACTAGTGATTACGGGAGGAGGAAACCAGGGGCCCATGAGCCAGTACTCATTAGGATCAGAGGTGGTGAGGGTCAGTAACTTTAAATTCCTTGGCATTATCATTTTGGAGGATTTGTCCTGGGGCCAGCAAGTAGGTGTCATTACAAAGAAGGCATGTCAACACCTCTACTTTCTTAGAAGTTTGTGCAGGTTCAGCATTTCATCAAAGACTGTGACAAATCTCTGTAGATCCACAGTGGGCAGTATCCTGACTGGTTGCAATCTGGAGTGTTATAGAAATATCAGTGCCCAAGAATGGAAAAGCCTATCAAAAGTTGGGGTTCCAGCCTAGTCCACCAAAGGAAAAGCTCTTCCCAACGTTGAACACCTCTGCGAGCAGTGCTGTTTCAGGAAGGCAGCATTCATCGTCCAAGACCCCCAGAGTCCAGGACATTCTCTTCTCACTGCTGCCATCAGGAAGGAGGTAAAGGAGCCTTAGGTCCCATACCACCAGGTTCAGGAATAGTTATTACACTTCAGCTATCAGGCTCATGAACCAATGTAGATAACATCACTTACCTCAGCACTGAACTGATTACACAACCTATGGACTCACTTTCAAGGACTCTATAACTCATGTTCTCAGCAGTATTTATTTTTTTTTGTATTTGCACAGTTCATCTTGTTTTGCATATTGGTTGTTCGTCAGTTTCTGTGCATAGTTTTCATCGATTCTTTTGTTCTACTGTGAATGCCTGCAAGAAAATGAATCTCAGGGTAGTAAAACATGTACTTTGATAATACATTTACTTTAGACTTTGAGCTTTGAACAGATAGCGCCTGTGGAAAACAAATAATATTTCAGGTCAAAGACACTCAGAAAGGATCATCTATCTTCAAATATTTGTGTACACACATATCAATTTTTCCTGCAAAATTTAAAAATTATGCCATTTAACTAATATGGCTGCTCTTCATTATTCCTCCAAAAGTATATTATATAAGATTTTCTTATGTTGTGTTTTATCTGCCATGCTTCTCCCCAATTTACCAAGTCGTTCTGTAGTTACCATCCTTCAAGATGTTCACTACATTTCCAAGCTTTGTTTAATCTGTAAATTTAACTTTATTCTCGCATACGGAGTATATCAAAAAACCAGTTCTCAGGAGCACACAAATTCTTGGCACTGCTCAATTGAACAAACCAAAGGACATCCTCACTTTCAGCAGAGCAGCAAAGGAGCCCATTCAGATAGTTTCTGAAAGAGCAGCAGCTCGGTTATATAATTTAGAATTTTGCTTTATCTTATAATTTTATTTGGTTCTGAATATCTTGGTGCTGTATTTTTATGTCATGCAATGAGTGAAAAAAATCCCCTTGATTCTGTAAAACATGCACCACTGCTCTGCTTTTTGTCTCATAGACAATTATGCCCCTATGCTGTCATTGTTCCTTTAACTTGATTGGAAGTCTATAATGTGGTATCTTTTATCAAATTACTTCTGAAAGTTCATGTACACATCAATTACCCTATTCTCATCATCTTTTCTTAGAAAACAAATTAATCCTGTTAGGTAAATTTAATTTGATTTTAACAACTTCATGCTAGTTTTAGTGGCTTATCTTTTCCATTTTATATCTAAAATTCTCACTACCATTAACAAGTTGATTTATCCTCTGCAAATATAGCCATAAACCTATAATTGATTCTGCATTGTTGTCCAGTGATCTGCACAAACATACAAAGTGATCTAGTATTTTAAAATTTAAATTCATTAAATATAAAATCTAAAATTTAAATTAATTAAATGTAAGTCTTGGGTGGTGGGTTGGAGATATGTCTCCACTAAAGGAGATGTAAGGTGCTCCTTCCCTCCGCTATCCTGCAGGTCACCCATGGGCAAGGTGTAGCACCTGTTAGCCCCCTGATCAGGGTCACATGAAGCCATGGGAGCAGGTGGTGGATGACCGTATGAGCAGCTGGCGCATAATCACAAGTCCTGGTTGGGTGGCCACTGATGTCAGTCAGACAATCTCTGAAGAGTATTGATAATGACTGGGGTCAACCATCATGTAAATAAAGAAAAAGACAATGGCAAACCACTTCTATAGAAAAATGAGCCAAGAATACTCGTGGTCATGGAGTGACCATGATTGCCCATGTCATATTGCACGGTACATAATGATGATGATCAAATGTATGTTAAGGCTATGATGCAAATTGAAAAAATAATAGCTTGGACAGACTGTAGAATCAGCATAATCCTGTACTACTGGTGTGCAAATTAATGAATATTCTTTTCTATTGGATATTTCCCCATTTTATGTTTTCACTCATGATATGAACAGAAGACATTTAAGATGCAGAGCCAAAATTATAACATAAATAGAAAGCAAATAAAACTGCAAATGCTGGAATCTGAAACTAAAGCAAAGATGCCTGACAGGTTCAATCAGTTAAGCATCTGCGGGAAAAGGAATAACACAGAGATCAATGCAGGTTTTAATTTTTGTTTTGGTTGGGTTTGTCAACTCAGAATAGAAAGAATTATTAACCATCATCATCATCCTCATTATGTGCCATGTTGTATGACGTGGGTGATCATTATCTTTCCATGACCACAGTTCTTCTTGGCAAATTTTTCTACAGAAGTGGTTTGCCATTGCCTTCCTCTGGGCAGAGTCTTTGCTTGACGGAAGACTCTAGCCATTATCAATACTCTTCAGAGACTATCTGCCTGGTGTCAGTGATCGCATAACCAGGATTTGTGGTATGCACCAGCTACACATATGGCCATTCACCACCTACTCCCAGGGCTTCACGTGACCCTGATTCGGGGGCGGGGAGGGGAGTGGCTAATCTGGAGCTGCACCTTGCCCAAGGGTGACCAGCAGGCCTAGCGGAGGAAAAGAGGAACTTACACCTCCCTTAGTAGAGAAGTGTCTTCACCCTGCCATCCCTACTAATCATATACAAATGTAGTTGATAAAATATTACTGATATGGAAAGTATTTAAACTACAAGTGTTGAAGTCTGTCAGAAGGAGGGTACTTGATAATGAAAATTATGAACAATTTAAAAAAATGTTTTTAGTTTGATCATCCGCCAACTTTATGGATCAAGCTTTTCCCCAGTTAAAAAAACTATAAATGCTTAGCAAACCAGGCAGCTTCTGTGATGAGAGAAAACCAGAATTTATATTATTATATAAGCTCTTTCATCAGAGCTTCAAACATTTTTAAAACAAACTAGAGAAGGAAGTAATTAAAGGGAAAGTCTGTAATGGAGTGGAACAATAGGAGTGACCAAATGATGAAACCAATTAAGGTTCAAGGCGAAAGTTTGGTATTTGGTCCAGAAACAAAAGATGTGCTATAAGAATTATGAAAGTATAACCATTGCACCAAAATTGACATTTTAGAAGCAAAAATTTAAGCTCAATATAAATGAAAAACTTGGCAAACATTATTTCAAAATGATTGGTCAGAACTGATACAGCTTTGGATAAGAATGTTGCAAATTGATAAATAGACAATTAAACGGGCGCTGAGAGATCTGGTTTCTCTTTGAAAGTCGTACGTGGTTTCGGGTAGGTTGCTACAAACTCCCATGATGCTAAGCAATAGTGGGAATTAATCGCGCCGAAAAGCCTTTGGGTCAAATGATTGGGCTTCAGATACAATGCAGGAGAGCCTTGACAAACTGAAGTCATATTGAAGAGCCAATTCTCATCCCCTTGGGCTCAGATTGAAATATCCAGTAAAATAAGCGGAGTCCGTGGGTTTGCGTTCAGCGAGATCACGTATCTCACTTGGAACAGACCCAGCGTTGCCATCAGTAGGAATTCGCTTTGATACGGTGGCCTCTTGGGGGGATAACCCAGTGTTTTAATTCCAGGCAAGGTATCTGGATCGCCCGAGTTAGCCAGTGGCTACCCACAGTTTCCCCATAGATGTTGCCTGAGCAGTCAAGCCTGTGCTGCCGCTGGACCCAACACCAAACGTCTCCTTCACTCTTCCCAATGTGGTGGCCACCCCTCCCAGTACAGAAAACAAACGGTGTGGTGCCCTCTTGTAACGCTGAGTGTTGGGGCGGCTTGTTTTGTTTCTGTTGAGCGGGGCGGGGTGGAGTCACTGAACTGACGTACTGGGAGGGCTCCATTTATAAATGGGCGGCGGATGGGGCCGTTTCTCATTTCCCAGGGACATCTTGAGGAAATGTGAGTGGCTTTTTTTTTGTGTGTGCGTGTGTGTTGTATTTTCAACTCCCACTCCACGCTCGGAGCGAGGGGCGTGTGCGTTTCTATGTGGCTGATTTTTTTTTTTGTTTTCTTGACTTCACATATATGCGTGTGCGTCTGAAGCTCGTGAAGTGCCGTGCTCCATTGGGCAAGTGAATTGGAAAGAGTCAGGTTATCCCTGGCCATGGAGGTATGCGCTGCCGAGGAGCGGGTGGTCTACTCCAGATCGCAGATGGTGTTCGCAGGAACAAAGGCGCTGGAGGATGCGCTCAAGATCTTCATGCCTAAGTGCAATGACTTTCACAACTCGGAGCTGGAACTGTGGGACTTCCTGTGCAGCATGAGGGAGGAAGGTTTCTCCCCGGTCATCCTCCGCAGTAAGGATGTGTACGGATATTCTTCGTGCCGCTCCATGGTACCTGAAGCAAAGCCCACGGCTGAAATTAAATCTACCGCCGAGAGGGCGCCCAGGAGTCGGCGAAGGAGACAAAGGAAAGCGGGAACCAATGCGGGGGTGCCCGTCAACAAGAAAAGCAAAAGCTGCCCCACAAAGACCTCTCCTTCGCAGGTTATGAGCAGGGTTTTACGAGGCAACTTATCTCGGAAAGCCGCTGCTGCGTTCAGGCTAACTACCTTTCCAACCATAAAAGTTGAAGATTCGTCTTCCGATGAAAGTGTTTCCAAAGCACGGCAAAGGGCTCAAAAAATTCTTAAAGTAAACTTGTCCCCTGTGATCCGATTAAGACCTGTGAGGGTGGCGTGATTTAAGTTCCTAATTGTGGGACTTTTTTGAAGTCGGATTAAATAATTTTAATGTATTTTTATCCTTATTATATTCAGATCCCATTTAATATGTTTATAGATAAACACAAGCTTCAGGGAGTGTCTTTTTTGATTTTTGACCTTGATTACTTGTTGAACCAGTTTTGTTCTGTTCCAACTCTCACACCATTTTCTTCTAACATCTCGCTACCTCCCCCTGCAATTGTTATTGTAGACACGTAACCCGTCTGAAATTGGTAACGATAAAAGAAGAGGATCAAAGATTAAATTACCAGTTTACATTTTCGTTAGTTAAGTGTTGAAGTCACAAAGCTTGGCCTCTTGAGGGGATACCATAAACATCCAAGGATAGGGATCCAGAACCTGGTTGGAATTGATCCTTTGTCTTTGGTTAACTTGTAATCATTGGACCCTGCATTAGTAATTTAATTATTCAGCAAGGGAAACTTGGAGTACTTGTAGGCGTTATAATCTCCATGAATTGAGATTATTTGTGTGGTCTTCACTGGGTGTCCTTTCTCAAAAGCATGATTAATTTTGGGTCCAAATGCGAAGTAAGAATTGGAAAATATTATGGTGCATCCAGTTGAGCTTCTATGGTTTGAAAGGCTTGTTTTTGATTAGAAGAATAAGCTGAACATGGCACTTATTATTCTACGGTGTACAAATGCTGCAGGTTTAGAAAACTGCTATTTGTGATGGTTGGCCAACATGCTAAGTAGATGCTGTGTTTTTGTGGTCTCCAACTGCTATGATGGAGCTTTGGAAACTTCATTGCCATGGAATAAAACATGGTGCTTTGAGGTTCATGCAATGAATTCTGAAAGATTAGTCTTTATCATAAAAAAAATCATTGATATAATGAATATAGCTAATTTAGGTACAGTTTGTAAAAGGTACAAATTCCAACATCTTGGCTGATGGATAACCATATTAAATCAAGGTGATTTTCCTTTCCCCTAAATCAATACAACTGATGACCCCCTTAAGATGACATGGGTGTAAAGACTATAAACTGGAATAGATGAATGGAGAACAATCTGTGATGAATTTGAAATTTGTGCAGGTGGAGTTTCTCTTCTCTTGGAACTGGAATATAAGGATTTGAAAATGCCAACGTCTGAAATGGGGATGATGGATTCTGTTAGTGAGAAAGGATCCGGAGGAGAGTTGAAAAGAATGGCCTTTTTTTTCCTTTGCAACCAAATTTGAAAACATGGAGGAAATGTGCTGGTGATAGTAATGGCTTTTTCCATATCCATGAAATAATGGGTTTTTGAAAAGACTTGAGTTTGTGTTCTAGCTAAAAAAAATTATGTATCTGGAAACTTTGGTAGTCTTGTTAACCATTATATGTATTAAAGTGTATATTGTTTTTCACTTGATAATATCAAAGTCAATACATGGCCATTTCCTAAGTGATGGTGGTGTTGATCATGTAGGAATGTTTTTAATTGAATCAGTTTGCACCTGCAAAAGTGTGCCTATTTTGGGCTGGAGGTGGGAGGTGGACAAATATCAGCTAGGCCAAAACTAAAATGGAATTTTCTACAACTGGTTTACATTTGAACTGCATTTTGTTGTTATTATTTTAAACAATCCCAAAAATTGCAGAAATCAAAATTGATTGGGTTATATTCAATTTTGGATCGTTCTACCTAGTGAGAAATATTCTTGTGCCAGCATTCCTAAGGGGGAAACCAGTTTAGAATCAGAGGTAAAAACTCTACTTAAAATTACCCTTTGTTTCGTGCTGCTTTTGACATTTAACTCGAGAAATTCAACTCTGGGAGTTGAGTAGATTTTGTATAAATGGTGCGTTTATAGACTTGGAGTACATTGTAATTACTGAAATGCTGTTTTACAAAGTACAGTGATTGTACTAGTGCATTAGTAAATTAGAAAGGTTGCATAATTGGAAGGTTTATTTATTAAAATATTTGATTTTAATTAAATGAAAATTTGTGGAATTAGTGCATTGAACAACTTGACACCACCACCAATAACAAACATTGTTGCTGTTTAATTGTGTTCAAAATCATAGCAAGTTAGTATGACAAACCAATCAGTTTATTAAAAGACCAGAGTGGGGAAAATATCACAATTAATACCCAGGGGGTGTAATAGATGTCCAAGAAGGACCCATGGTCTTCTTGGGAGCAGGTTTCATCCTTGACACCCTACTTCCCATTTCAAAATTAGTTTTGAGTGACTTTTTTTTTAGATTGCCTATTCACACACAACTTCTAGAGCCTATCAAAATAGTTCAGGTACAACTCAGTTATGTTGTTATGGTTGTACTCTGATATTGATTTTTGCATCCTGAATTTTCCTTCAACTGTTGTGTGTATCATAGACTACTGGGTGGTTTTGGAAGTGGCAAAATGGAGAGATGAATTGTACACTGGGATTATTTATACACTGCTCTGATCATCTCATGTAATTGGGCTTGAGAGAATTCAGCATTTATCTTCCAATACACTGCTTTTCAGCCTGTGTAACAATGAAATTTGAGTTGTAAAACAGTATTACTAGCATAAACAGGGCTTCAAAACTTGAAATTCTCTTTTGATGAAGAGAAAAATCTTAATGTATTTTAAACTTGAGAAAGGTGTTTCTTATAGTCCCTCAATAGGAGGGTGTGATTTAAACCTAATTTTTATGGTATATTTTCCTGTTACATGTTCTGATGCCAATACCTCAATTGTCTGAATAAATGTTTCTTTGGTCTGTAAATTCTTGTATCATTTTTGTATATGGTGTAATTTTTAATGTTGAATAAATATGACAGTTATTTTAAATGAAATGTAATTTTGTTTTTCAGGATTGAAACCTAAATGCCAGATTTGGGTTATTTGTGCGTCATTATCTGCTGATTGGTTATTCTTGAAAAACCTGCATCCACTGCACTCATGAAATGTTTAGAATGGCATCCACGGAATTAGTGGATGTCCAGTCCCTATATACTTTTATCTTCAAGGCCTTGAAGCTCTCTGCCTCTTTCTCAATAAAAGAACCAACTGGTTCTCCTCCACCTGACAGGACTGGTCCTCAATCCCCAACAATTTTTCCTTTAGCTCCTCCCACTTTCTCCAGAATCGAGGTTGTCTACTTGGAACAGTCCATGTTCCAAGCCTTCTTTGGTAATGCTGCCCAACTCTTCCACTGCTGCTTTGATGACTGCATTGGTTCTGCTTCATGCAGCCCTGCTGAGCTCGTTTATTGACTCTGCTTCCAACTTTCACCCTGCCCTTAAATCCACTTGGTCCATTTCTGACACCTTCCCTTTTCTCTCTATCTCCATTTCTGGAGACAAACTGTTGACTGACATCTTTTATAAGCCTACCAGTTCACACAGTTATCTTGACTCTACCTCTTCTGACACTGTCTCCTGTAAAATAAATAAATACATACATACTGTTCCCTTTTCTCCGTTCCATTGTTCCATCTGTTCCCAGGATGCAGCTTTTCCTTTCCAGGACATCAGAGATGACTTCCTTCAAAGAACTAGATTCCCCTTCCTCCATCATTGATACTCCCCTCACCCGCATCTCCTCCATTTCTGGAATATCTGTGCTCGCCCCATCTTCCCACTGCCTTACCAGTGATAGAATTCCTCTTGTCCTTGCCTAGCTCCCTACGAGCCTCTGCATCCAACGCATCATTCTCCACAATTTTCACCATTTTCAAAGTGATCCTATCACTAAACATATCTTTACCAAGCCCCTCTCTGCTTTCCACAGGGATCACTCCCCCTGTGGTTCCCTTGTCCATTCATCCCTCTCCACTAATCTCCCTTCGGCACTGATCCTTGAAAGCACCTGTCCATTCACCTCCTCCCTCACCTCTTTTCAGGGCCCCAAACAGTCCTTCCAGGTAAGGCACCACTATACCTGCAAGTTTGTTGGGTTCTTCTTTTGGGTACTCAAAGGTCAAAGGTGAGTAATGTCATAAATTAGGGCACTGCTTCATTGAGCACCTCTGCACCATCCACCATTAGTGTGACTTCCTGCTGGCCAAACATTGTCCATGGCCTTTTGTACCACAATGAGTCCTTCAGGTGGAGGAGCAACAGCTCGTATTCTGTCTGGGCAGCATCCAAACTGATGGCATAAATATAGATTTCTCCTTCCAGTTTAAAAAAAAAACCCATATTTCCACTCTCCTCCCCTCCCCTCCTATTCCCCACTTTGGCCTCTTACCTCTTCTTGCCTTCCTATCATATCCCTTCCATTCTTCCTATGGTCCACACTCTCCTATCAGATTCCTTCCTCTCCAGCCCTTTACCTTTCCTACCCACCTGGCTTCATCTATTAAACTCTAGGTATCCCCCTTCCTCTTCCACCACCCCTCCCCCAGCTTTTTATCCCGGCATCTTTCCCCTTCCTTTCCAGTCCTAAAGAAGGATCTCAGCCTGAAGCATTGACTGTTCATTTATTTCCATAGATGCTGCTGAGTTCCTCCAATATTTTCTGTGTGTTGCCACGGAATTAGTATGTTACTGCATAACTTTTAAACTGAGAATTCTATCATTCTGCGTTTTCTGAATAGAAAATGCTTTGGGAAAACTAGCTGAGTTGAACCAAAGTTCGTTTAGTAGTGACATAACTTAATCTGATCTGACTCTTGTGACTCTAGCCTTTTAGACATGAGAATTTTTGATATTTGGGAGTAGAGTTCTTTGCTACAGAATATCTATCCTCCGTCCTGATGAAGGGTCTCAGCCCAAAATGTCAACTGTATTTATTTCTCTGCGTAGGTGCTTGACTTACTGAGTTCCTCCAGCAATTCCTGTGTGTTGCTCAAGTTTTCCAGTATCTGCACGTTTTGGCTTCTGATCTATATTGTGGAGGGAAGATCATTGACTAGACTAGGAAACTCCTGAAGCACAGATAATTAATTTCCAGGAACAACAGCCATTCTCATTTGTGATGAAAATGCCCCCAGCTAATGCCTCCAGATAAAGCTGTCCATTCAATTCACATCACATTCACTCCCTACACGATACAGTGGAGAAATACTCCCAAGGCTTTTTCAACCTGCATCATACACAGAAACCAGGGCAACAACTTCCTCACTGACTGCGGGAGTGATATCAGAGGATTGGAGAATGGCAAATTGTATACCTTTGTTCAAGAAAGTTAAAGGAAAATCCTGTAAATTATAAACGAATAAATCCTATGTTTTTTTTTAAACTTTTTTTATTGAGTTTTCAAATAATTACAGAAAGAAGAAAAAAAATACCCTTCCCCCCTCCCCCCTAACATCCCTATAGAAAATAAATCTTATGTTGACACCCATATGATAATGAGGACGAGTCTTGTGTCAGTGGTGGTCTCTCTGACGGTGGTGTCTGAAAAGAGGATGCTGTCCAAGTTGCATGCCATCTTGGACAATGACTCCCGTCCACTCCATAATGTACTGGTTAGGCACAGGAGTACATTCAGCCAGAGACTCATTCCACTGAGATGTAACACTGAGCGTCATAGGAAGTCATTCCTGTCTGTGGCCATCAAACTTTACAACTCCTCCCTCGGAGTGTCAGACACCCTGTGCCAATAGGCTGGTCCTGGACTTATTTCCACTTGGCATGATTAACTTATTATTTAATTATTTATGGTTTTATATTACTATGTTTCTTCACTATTCTTGGTTGGTGCAGCTGTAACGAAACCCAATTTCCCTCGGGATCAATAAAGTATGTCTGTCTGTCAGTCATACTAATGGAGAAGATTCTTAGGAACAGGATTTGCAAGCATTTGGAGAAGCTTAGTCCTATAAGGGCATGGCTTTGTGAAGGACAGGTCATGCCTTTTGAGCCTCATTAACCTTTTTAAGGAACTGACAAATTGATGAAAGTGGAGCTGGTGTACGTGGATTTTAGCAAATGTTTGACAAGGTTCTCCATAGAAAGTTATGAGGCATGGGATTCATGGAAACTTGGCAGTGTGGATTTCGAACTGGCTAACCTGTGGGGGGGGGGGGTATTTAAAAGTGTAAGTGTGTGTGTGTTGAAAAGCAAGTTTTTGGTAAAAGTTGCTTGGCACAATTAACAATGCCTTCAATGACTTTCCTGTTGATTGGAATAGGTCAGTATTTCCTTTATAAAACTTGACACCCATATTAGTTTTACAACAATGATTGTGTTGTTAACTGTTAGACAAAATGAAGTTCCTCATGCAGTATCAATTGATCTGTATATGACTTCACATCAGTTGTATTTTCAGTGTAAAGAAGCTAACTGTCCAGATCAAGTTTTCACCAATAGAGCTTTAAAGGTGGTCTTGTAGTCCATTCACAAACAAGAGAAAAACTGCAAATGTTAGAAATCCAAGTAACACACAAGATGTTGGAGGAACTCAGCAGACCAGGCAGGGTCTCGGCCCAAAACATCGACGGTACTTTTATCCATAGATGTTGCCAGGCCTGTTCCTCCAGCATTTTGTGTGTGTTGCTTGTAGTCCATTCTACTGGTCTATAAACTATTGCGGCAGATATCTTTAATTACGTTGTAAATAGACAAAATGAGTGACAAAAAGAACAGAAGAATGGAATAATATTTTGGGAGTAAATGGTGGTCCATATAATAAAAAATCTCCTTTTTTTAATCTGCAGCAAGACTTGGAGCTTTTGGTTACCCGTCATACTGATTATCCTTACTACATAGTGGAAGACGCAGGCCATTCGGCCCATGATGTCTGCTCTGCCATTCCATCATGGCTGATTTATTATCCCTCTCAACCTCATTCTCCTGCCTTCTCCCCATGGCCTTTGATGTCCTGATTAGTCAACCTCCGCCTTAAATATATCCAACAAATTGGCCTGCAGAGCCATCTGTGGAATTCATTATTTCCTCAAAGAATTTCAACAGTTTTGTCAGGCAAGATTTCCCTGTAAGAAATGCATTCTGACTTTGGCCTATTTTGTCTGGTGCCTCCAAGTACCCCAAAACCTCATCATTAATAATAGACTCTGGCCTCTTTCTGTCCACTGAGGTCAGGCTAACTGGCCTATAGTCTCCTTTCTTCTGCCTCCCTCTCTTCTTCAGGAGTAGAGTGATATTTGCAATTTTTCAGTCCTCTGAAAACAATCTGGAACCTAGTGATTCTTGAAAGATCATTACTAATGCCTCCCCGATCTCTTCAGCTACCTCTTTTAGAACCCGGGTGTGTAGTCCATCTGGTCCAGATGACTTGCCTACTTTCTGATTTGTCAGATTCCCAAGCACTTTCTCCTTAGTAACAGCAACAACACTCACTTCGGCTCCCTGACACGCTTGTATTTCTGTCATGCTGCAGTGCTCTTCCACAGCGAAGACTGATGCAAAGCACTTACGGTAATCAAGTTCATCACAAGTTCTTTGTTTCTCCCCATTACTACCACTCCAGTGTCAATTTCCAGTGGTCAACTCTCTTTTACTCGTGAGATTCCTGGAAAAAAAAATCTTTTGGTATCGTCTTTTATATTATTGGCTAGCTTACCTTAATATTTCATCTTTTCTCTCTCTATGGGTTTTTAGTTGCCTCCTGGTGGTTTTTAAAAGCTTCCCAATCCTTTACCTTCTCACTAATTTTTGCATCATTATATGCCCTCTTGTGCTTGTATGCAGTGTTTGACATCCTTGTCAAACAGGTTGCCTCATCCTCCCTTTAGAATACTTGATCTTAGGGATATATCTTTTCGGCACCTTCTGAATTGCTCCCAGAAATTCCACCCATTCAGTTCTGCAGTCATTCCTGCACATGTCCCCTTCCAGTCAACTTTGGCCAACTCCTCTATCCAAGCCATTGGATTTGACCACTGAGCCAGAACATTTCATATTAAGTTCAGCTGCGATCTTTAGTTATTAGTCTATTGTTATTTATATCCTTGTTTCTTGTTGCATTACTATGTTCTTGTATCTTGCATTGTATATAATTCCTCCTGGCACTGAATTTTAACATCATGGACTGTTTTTTTTTTGTTCTTCCTCTTCCCTCTCTCACCAATTAGCTTTATACAACCTGTTTAATTTTTCCCAGGTCTGATGAATAGTTAATGACCAAACATGTTGGCCTAAAAAATTGTTAGGATCCTTCTACTGTTCCATAGAGAACTACTGATTTTTCAGTGGCTAGTACCATTATTGCTGTTCCTTTTTGCACCTTGTGGTGCGTCGGGTAACGTTTTTGTCATTTCCATAGCATTTGACTGTATTGAGGCTGAGGTAGTACTGGGCAAACACGAGGAAATCTGCAGATGCTGGAAATTCAAACAACAACACACACAAAATGCTGGTGGAACACAACAGGCCAGGCAGCATCTATAGGGAGAAGCGCTGTTGACGTTTCGGGCCGATACTCTTCGTCAGAACTAACCGAATGGAAAAGTAGTAAGAGATTTGAAAGTAGTGGGGGGAGGGGGAAATGCGAAATGATAGGAGAAGACCGGAGGGGGTGGGATGAAGCTAAGAGCTGGAAAGGTGATTGGTGAAAGTGATACAGAACTGGAGAAGGGAAAGGATCATGGGACAGGAGGCCTCAGGAGAAAGAAAGGGGGGGAGCACCAGAGGGAGATGGAGAACAGGCAAACAACTAAATATGTCAGGGATGGGGTAAGAAGGGGAGGAGGGACATTAACGGAAGTTAGAGAAGTCAATGTTCATGTGATCAGGTTGGAGGCTACCCAGCTGGTATATAAGGTGTTGTTCCTCCAACCTGAGTTTGGGTTCATTTTGACAATAAAGGAGGCCATGGATAGACATATCAGAATGGGAATGGGACGTGGAATTAAAATGTGTGGCCACTGGGAGATCCTGCTTTTTCTGGCGGACCAAGCGTAGGTGTTCAGTGAAACGGTCTCCCAATCTGCGTCAGGTCTCACCAATATATAAAAGGCCACACTGGGAGCACCGGACGCAGTATACCACACCAGCCGTCTCACAGGTGAAGTGTCGCCTCACCTGGAAGGACTGTCTGGGGCCCTGAATGGTGGTGAGGGAGGAAGTGTAAGGGCAGGTGTAGCACTTGTTCCGTTTACAAGGATAAGTGCCAGGAGGGAGATCAGTGGGAAGGGATGGAGGGGACGAGTGGACAAGGGAGTCACGTAGGGAGCGATCCCTGTGAAAAGCAGAAGGGGGGGGGAGGGAAAAATGTGTTTGGTAGTGGGATCCCGTTGCAGATGGCGGAAGTTATGGAGAATTATACGTTGGACCCGGAGGCTGGTGGGGTGGTAGGTAAGGACAAGGGGAACCCTATCCCGAGTGGGGTGGCGGGTGGATGGGGTGAGGGCAGGTGTGCGGGAAATGGGAGAGATGCGTTTGAGAGCAGAGTTGATGGTGGACGAAGGGAAGCCCCTTTGTTTAAAAAAGGAAGACATCTCCTTCATCCTGGAATGAAAAGCCTCATCCTGAGAGCAGATGCGGCGGAGACGGAGGAATTGTGAGAAGGGGATAGCCTTTTTGCAAGAGACAGGGTGGGAAGAGGAATAGTCCAGGTAGCTGTGAGAGTCCGTAGGCTTATAGTAGATAGGCCATCTCCAGAGATGGAGACAGAAAGATCAAGAAAGGGGAGGGTGGTGTCAGAAATGGACCAGGTAAATTTGAGGGCAGAGTGAAAGTTGGAGGCAAAGTTAATGAAGTCGACGAGCTCAGCACGCGTGCAAGAGGCAGCGCCAATGCAGTCGTTGATGTAGCGAAGGAAAAGAGGGGGATGGATACCGGTATAGACTTGGAACATGGACTGTTCCACAAAGCCAACAAAAAGGCAGGCATAACTGGGACCCATACGGGTGCCCATGGCTGCACAGTTGGTTTGGAGGAAGTGGGAGGAGCCAAAGGAGAAATTATTGAGAGTAAGAACTAATTCCGCTAGACGGAGGAGAGTGGTGGTAGAGGGGAATTGGTTAGGTCTGGAATCCAAAAAAAATGCGAAGAGCTTCGAGACCATCTCGGTGGGGAATGGAGGTATATAGGGACTGGACGTCCATGGTGAAAATAAGACAGTGGGGGCCAGGGAACTTAAAATCATTGAAAAAAATTCAAAGCATGAGAAGTGTCAAGAACCTAGGTGGGAAGAGATTGAACAAGGGGGGATAAGACAGTGTCAAGGTATGCAGAAATGAGTTCAGTACTGGTATTGGTTTATTACTGCCACATGTATCAAGAAAAAGTGAAAACAAGTCCTGCATACTCTTCATACAGATCAAATTATTACACATAAGTAATAAATACTGGGAACACGGGTTGTGGAGTCCTTGAAAGTGAGTTCATAGGTTGTGGAATAAGTTTGGTGTTGGAGTGAGTGTAGTAATCCACTCTGATTTAGGAGCCCGATAGTTGAGGGGGTACCTTAATCCATTGAGTTAGACTAAAGTAAATCAATAACAATGCTGAATAAAGTGTAAAAGCTACCAAATCAAGTGCAGTGCACTAAGTTTTAAAGTGCAAGATCACAGTGAGGTAGATTGTGAAGCCAAGAGTCTATCTTATCATGCAGGAAGTCTGATAATAGTGGGGTAGAACTGTCCTTGAGTATGGTGGTATGCGCTTTCAGACTGGTATTTTCTGCCTAGTGGCGGAGGGAGAAGAGAGAATGTCTACTGGCTGCTTTACTGAGGCAGTGAGAAGTACTGACAGTGTTCATAGGGGGAGGCTGGTTCGCACAATGTGCTGAGTCATGTCCACAACCCTCTTCAGTCTCTTGCGGTCACATGCAGACCAGCTGCTATTATCAATCTGGGTTTTGTTGCTTGACGTCCCTTTCAGTCTTGTGGTGGCACACAATTTTGTTGAGATTCCCCCAATGGCGTTTTGAAGCATTGATAAGATAAACTTGGCAGATTCAACAGATGGCTAAGTTTGGGGCAGTTTACTGGTCATTAAAGGATTCTAGAGAAGTTGCATGGCTGGGACATCAGCAACATGCTGTATGAGTAACACCATGAACAAGTCACTTCGTCCCTCATGTCTGCTTTGTTGTTTAATAGAATCTTGTTAGATCAGATTGAAACACTGGGTTAATGCAGGAAGTTGAGGGCCCAGCACCAATCACTATAGCACCATTACTTGTATCTTGCCAGCCAGAAGGATCATTAACAAGGACCCCCACTATCCAGGCCACACTCTTCTCACTGCTGCCATCACAAATGAGGTACAGGATCCTTGGGTCCCACACCACCAGGTTCAGAAACAGTTATTAACCCCTCAACCATCAGGCTCCTAAATCAGAGTGGATTACTACACTCACTCCAACACCAAACTTATTCCACAACTTGTGAACTCACTTTCAAGGACTCCACAACCGGTGTTCTCTATTTATTACTTATTTATTATTTTTATCTTGCACTTGTGCAATTTGTTTTGTTTTGCACATTGGTTGTCTGACTTTGCAGTTTTTCAATGATTCTATTGTGTTTCTTCGTAGTTACTGAGAATGTGCAAGAAAATGAGTCTCAAGGTAAATGAATGGGGTCATATTTGTACTTTGATAGTAAACTTACTTTGAACTTTTGAACTAGAAAGACCCTTTTAGCTCCCTCTTGCTCTGTTTTTGAGTTAGGCCAATGATGCCTCCAACACCATTCTGCAATAAATTTTGACATGGTACGTCACAAAATGTCTTCTGGAGATGCAGGTATTGGCCATCCGCTGGTCTCTTTATCCACTGCACATTACACAGAATAACAATAACTTGTTTGAACATAATTTCATTTGCACAGAAGTTGAATTTGTCTTGCTGCTTTTAAATTTAACCGTCCTGTTATAGTTTTAATTACAGCTTGTTACATTTTACTTACGAGAGATGGTAGGCTGGCTGACTGACCTACAGTTTTCCACTTTTTGTCTCTCCCTTTTTTTGTATCAAGGAGTTGCACATGCCAATTTGCAGATTGATGGTACCCTCCACAAATCTTGGGAATGTTAGATCTATAAAAACACTTATCTGCTTTGTATTTTAGTCTAGTTTTACTTCACTCTCCAATCTTTGTGAATTGATTTTAGAAATTTTCTGTAGTTGTTCTACAGGACCTCATGGAGTGCCAGATTTGAGCTGTTGAAATCTTTCTGATTTTATTGCACTTGCTGGTCAATTAGATTCAATACTAATGTTAGTTTCCTCATTCCTTGCCACAGACCGAATCAGGTCTTGGCTAGCTTTGTCAACGCGAAAGAGGACAACCCGTTCTTGGTTACAGACAATCTCACACAAAATATATTTTGCCATTGCTACTTTCAATGCTGTTTTCATGCATTGTTCAGCTCAATGCATAGAAACATAGAAAACTTGCAGCACAATACAGGCCCTTCGGCCCACAAAGCTGTGCCGAACATGTCCTTACCTTAGAAATTACCTAGGGTTACCCATAGCCCTCTATTTTTCTAAGCTCCATGTACATATTCAGGAGTCTCTTAAAAGACCCTGTCATATCCACCTCCACCACCGTCACCGGCAGCCCATTCCACGCACTCACCATCCTCTGCGTGTAAAAAAAAAAAACACCAACAACAGCTTAACCCCTGACATCTCCTCTGTACCTAATTCCAAGCACCTTAAAACTATGCCCTCTCGTGCTAGCCATTTCAGCCCTGGGAAAAAGCCTCTGACTACCCACACGATCAATGCCTCTCATCATCTTATGCACCTCTGTCAGGTCACCTCTCACCCTCCATCACTCCAAGGAGAAAAGGCCAAGTTCACTCAACCTATTCCCAGAAGGCATGCTCCCCAATCCAGGCAACATCCTTGTAAATCTCCTCTGTACCCTTTCTATGGTTTCCACATCTTTCCTGTAGTGAGGTGACAGAACTGAGCACAGTATTCCAAGTCAGGTCTGACCAGGGTCATATATAGCTTCTACAATACCTCTCAGCTCCTAACCTCAATCCCATGATTGATGAAGGCCAATACACTGTATGCTTTCTTAACCACAGAGTCAACCTGCACAGCAGCTTTGAGCATCCTATGGACTTGGACTCCAAGATCCCTCTGATCCTCCATGCTACCAAGAGTCTTACCATTAATACTATATTCTACCATCATATTTGACCCACTAAAATGAACCATCTCACATTTATCTGGGTTGAATTCCATCTGCCACTTCTCAGCCCAGTTTTGCATCCGATCAATGTCCTGCTGTAACCTCTGACAGCTCTCCACACCATCCACAACACCTCCAACATTTGTGTCATCAGTAAATTTACTAACCTATCCCTCCACTTCCTCATCAAGGTCATTTATAAAAATCACAGAGTAGGGGCCCCAGAACAGATCCCTGAGACACACCGCTGGTGACTGACCTCCATGCAGAATATGACCTGTCTACAACCACTCTTTGCCTTCTGTGGGCAAGCCAGTTCTGGATCCACAAAGCAATATCCCCTTGGATCCCATGCCTCCTTACTTTCTCAATAAGCCTTGCATGGGGTACCTTGTCAAATGCCTTGCTGAAATCCATATACACTACATCTACTGCTCTACCTTCATCAATGTGTTTAGGCACATCTTCAAAAAATTCAATCTGGCTCGTAAGGCACGACCTGTCTTTGACAAAGCTATGCTGACTATTCCTAATCATATTATGCCTCTTCAAATGTTCATAAATCCTGCTTCTCAGGATCTTCTCCATCAACTTACCAACCACTGAAGTAAGACTCACTGGTCTATATTTCCTGGGCTATCTGTACTCCCTTTCTTGAATAAGGGAACAACATCCACAACCCTCCAATCCTCTGGAACCTTTCCTGTCCCCATTGATGATGAGGCTCAGCAATCTCCTCCCTTGCCTCCCACAGCAGAGGATGGGGATTCATGAACTGAAGGTCAGTGGTATTCAAGAGTATATTTCCTTGCCCATAGTTGACATGTTATCATGAGATTTCATGGAACCTGGAGACAGTAGAGAAGTGTAGAGTGCCCTTCTGCTTCAAAACATCCTCCGTGGTTCCAGCACCTAAAAGGATCAAGGTAACGTATCTGAATGACTGGTGTCCTGTCACACTCACCTTGATAATAAGAAAATGCTTTGAGAAGCTGATCAAGGATTACATCTGCAGCTTGATACCACCTACAATGAACCCCCTACAATTCACCTACTGACACAACCGATCGACAGATGATGCAATAGCCACAGCTCTACACACTGTCCTTGCATATCTGAAGCAGGATGCTTATGTGAGAATGCTGTTCTTGGACTACATTTCAGCATCCAACACCATAAATCCCTCCAGGTTCAACAAGAAGCTCAGAGACCTCGGCCTTCACCCTGCCTTGTGTAGCTGGATCCTGGACTTCCTGTCAAATTGCTGGCAGGTGGCAAGAGTGAGCTCCCTCACCTCTGACCCTCAACACAGGTGCCCCTCAGGCTGTGTCCCACGTCTCCTCTTTTACTCTCTGTATACCCATGATTGTGTCACCACCCACAGCTTCAACCTGCTAGTTAAATTTGCTGATGACTCTACACTGATTAGTCTAATCTCGAATAATAATGAGGCAGGTTACAGAGAAGTCATCACCCTGACACAGTGGTGTCAAGAAAACAACCTCTCCCATAATGTCATGAAAATAAAGGAGTTGGTTGTAGACTACAGGAGGAATGGAGACAGGCTTGCCCCTATTGACATCAATGGATCTGGGGTTGTGAGGGTGAATAGTTTTACGTTCCTTGGCATACACATCACCGAGGATCTCACGTGGTCTGTACATACTGGCTGTGTGGTGAAAAAGGCACAACAGCTCCTCTTTCACCTCAGACAGTTGAGGAAGTTTGGTATGGGCCCCCAAATCCTAAGAACTATCTACAGAGGCACAATTGAGAGCATCCTGACTGGCAGCATCACTGCCTGGTATGTGAACTGTGCTTCCCTCAATAGCAGGACTCTGCAGAGAGTGGTGCGGACAGCCCAGCACATCTGTAGTTGTGAACTTCCCATGATTCAGGACATTTACAAAGACGGGTATGTTAAAGGGCCCGAAGCATCATTGGGGACCTGAGTCACCCCAACCATAAACTGTTCCAACTGCTACCATCCGGGAAATGGCACTGCAGTGTAAAAGCCAGGACCAACAGGTTCTGGGACAGCTTCTTCCACCAGACCATCAGACTGATTAACTCATGCTGACACGCTGTATTTCTATGTTATATTGACTATCCTGTTGTACATAGTATTTATTATAAATTGAACATTGCACATTTAGATGGACACAATGTTAAGATTTTTACTTTTCATGTATATGAAGGATGTAAGTAATAAAGTCAATTCAATTCAAGAGGACTCCAAATTCGACTTCATTAATGAAGTGTGGTCCCTTTCAGCAGATCTTTCTTGTTGGTGTGACAGAGTATTTGGGGATTAAGTTATTTATATTGGGGAGGCATGGTAGCATCATGGTTAGCACAATACTTTACAGTACAGGTAACCTTCCTGCCGCTGCCTGTAAGGAGGTTGTACATTCTCTGTGTGGCCGCATGGGTTTCTGCCGGGGGATCCAATGTCCTCCCATAGTCCAAAGCCCTACCAGCTGGTAGGTTAATTAGTCGTCGTAAATTGTCCAGTGATTCAGCTAGGATTAAACTGGGAGTTGCTGGGTGGTGCAGCTTGAGGGACTGGTGGGTGGGGGGGGGGGGGCTATTTGATTCTGAATCTCAATAAATAAATAGATAAATGATATGGGAACCTATACAGGAGGAGGCTCTACTGAAGCTGGTATTATGAATCAAATAGCAGATTAGAAACCTCATTGCGAAGATGCCCCTCTGTAACAGCAACCAGAAGTGAACTGAATTTGACATTCAGTTTGAGGAAGTGAAGAATGGATCCTAGGCTAGCATTCTAAATTTAAATTAGAGAACCTGAGGGCATGAAAGTAGAACTAGCTAAAGTGAACAAGTAAATTAGATTATGGGGTTGGTTAATCTTGATGCAGTAACAAACACTTAAGGGGAATTTCAAAAAGGCACAGAATGCATATGCTCCATGAAATGAAAATGCCAAGGGGAGAACCCATAATCTCTTATTAACTAAAACATCAAGTGAATGGAGTCAGAAAAATTGACGGAATGGATGTAGAAGAACATGACAGAAGTTGCATCCTGTTCAGATATACCTAAACAGAAGCAACATCACAGGACCTATTTGCATTAGACAGCATCCAAGTAATTCCATAACAACAGATCAGATCAAAGCTCTTCAATCATGCTGGGTCTAGTTGTGAATTGTGGTGGATAATTAAACATCTGATGGAAGGACATTCCTCCAAAGAGTTCCCTGCAATTGAAGATGCTAGGGCCCAGCATGAAACAGGCAAGGCAGACACATTCACAGCCACATTCAGTGAGCAGAGCCACCCTGACTGCTGTCTGGATTCCCCACCAATCACAAGAGCCAGTCAACAGATAATAATTTGTGCGTTATGTAGAAATAACTGAACATAATGGATACAGTAAGGGCCAAGAAATAATTCAGCTATAGCACTGCATTCCAGAGCTGGCAATGTCCCTTTTCAAGCTGTTCCAGTACAGTTACAGTATCAAAAGACCATAAGATGTAGGACCAGCAATAGGCCATTTGGCCCAAGACTGCTCTGCTGTTTCATCATGGTTGACCAATTTTCCCCCTCAGCCCCATTCTCCTGCCTTCTCCCTGTATCCTTTAATACCCTGACTAATCAAGAATCTACCAACCTATGCCTTAAGTGTACCCACAGCTGCCTGTAGCAACAAATTGCACTCTCAGGTTAAAGAAATTCCTCTTCATCTCTGGATGCTCCTCTATTCAAGGATGCTCCTCAATTCTGAGGCTGTGTCCTCTGGTCCTAGATACCTCCACTATAGGAAACATCCTCTCTACATCCACTATATCTAGGTCTTTCAATATTTGATAGGTTTCAATGAGGTCATCCCCTCATTCTTCTGAATTCCAGTGAGCAGAGGCCCAGAGCCATCAAATGCTCCTCATTTGACAAGCCTTTCATAATCCTGGAATAATTTTCGTGAACCTCCTTTAAACCCTCTCCAGTTTCAGCACATCCTTTTTTAGATAAGGGGCCCAAAACCGCTCACAATACACCAAGTAGGGTCTCAACAGTGCTTTATAAAGCCTCAACATTACATCCTTGCTTTTATATTCTAGTCCTCTCAAAATGAATGTTAACATTGCGTTTGCCTTCTTCACCACTGACTCAACCTGCAAATTAACCTTTAGGGAATCATGTACAGGGGCACCCAACTCCATTTGCATCTCAGACTTTTGAATTTTCTCTATATTTAGAAAATAATCTATCCTTATGTTTCTTCTATCAAAATGCATGACCTTTGCATGTTCTTCTAATCTGTCTAAATCCTTCTGTAACCACTCTACTTCCTCAAAACTACCTGCCCCTCACGTATCTACTCTATAGAAAATTTCTCAGGTATGTCTTGTTCTCTAAAAACAGAACAAATCCAAGTTGCTTAGTTCAACTTTTCTCAATCATCAGTATTGTTTTAGAATATCAGTGTGGAGGAAAGCTTGAGAACGGGGTTGCCAGAGCTGTGCAGAGAGCATGATAAAAAAAATAGAATGAGTCTATCTTCATGATAACAATAGATCATGTCATCAAGGAGCAACTGATTGTATAGGTGCTAATCATCTGAGAGGCAATGTGATTAATAGATTCGCAAACACGAGAAAATCTGCAGATGCTGGAAATTCAAGCAACACGCACAAAATGCTGGTGGAACGCAGCAGGCCAGGCAGCATCTATAGGAAGAAATACAGGCGACGTCTCGGCCTGAAACGTCGACTGTACTTCTTCCTATAGATACTACCTAGCCTGCTGCGTTCCACCAGCATTTTGTGTGTGATTAATAAATTGTTTGGTACTCCGAGCAATGAGGAACCTATTGTATAGGTGCTAATGTGTAATTTGCAGAAACTGTATCTGGAGACTGGCTGACCTAGTGTGGTTAGATTTATTGTATAAATTGGAATTGTGTTGGTGGAGACATATGGAACAGCTCCCCATGAATTCATGAAATAAAGGTGGTAACTAGCTTTGAGATCTTTGCCTACTTTGTGTTTGACTGGCACTAAATTTTCTGACAATCAGTTAATCACAATCATCAGTAACTCATTGATACCCAGTTTGTGATGTCAGAGGGTTATTAGACTCCACAATTCATCCCAGCCTTCATCGAAACATAGACCATGAGGTGAGAGGGAATACATCAAAACAGCATTTGAGCAAGAATGGCCTTTAAACACCTTGATCAAACTGGTCAATGAGCATCAAGGGGAAAACACTCCAGTGGTTGGCATTTGTAATATTTTAACTTTTTCTGAAGAGTTAAAACATTTTCTAAAGGTTACAGGTTACCCAAAGGGTCAAGAAATAGAGCAGTTTTATTGGTGTTTAAAGAAAGAGCAGTCCTGTGGTATTAAAATAACAATGCAAAGGATATATACAGCCTGTAGTAGATGTAATGATTCCTTCATGATAGACTGGATAATCAGAGTAAACAGAGCAATGTCTGCATTGGTTTTCTTCTTCTTGGTCTTCCTCTCTTTCAGATAATCAAGGTGTCCACCTCAAAAAGCTTCCTATTGCCTTAAGCACACATAGTTAAATACAGTACTTTATTCCAAGCAGTTGGTAAATGCTCCTTGTTCATCATTAACTAAACCTCTTCAGCCCAGTTAATACTTTTATGCAATAAATACTGTTTTTCCAACTCTGCCAATTAATATATCTCCTAACTTCCAACAGCTTAATGATTTTATGCTCAAAACTCTAATAACAAATGTAATATCATTGGAGGTAATTTATCAAACCTTTAGGACTTTGTTGTTTAGGGTAATTTCCTGAGCCTGGCCATCTTCAGGTGGTTTATCAATGATTGCCTTCATCACAAGGTTAGAAGTGGGATCTATACTGATGATTGCATCATAATCAACTCCAGTCGCAATTCAGCAAATGAAGCATTCCATTCCTGCAAGCAAAAGGATTAACACAACACTGAGGCATGGGCTAATAAGTGGCAAATAACAGTGATGTCACAAAGACCAGCAATGACCTTCTTTACAGAGAGTCTAACCTCATAACCTGGATATTCAGTAGCCAAAGCTCCATTATCAATATGCCAAGGTTGACACTGAGAAGAATCTTAGTTGGACTAATATACAGTAAATACCATGGTTACTAGAATAGATCAGAGTGAGTGATTCGCCTTTTGACAATCCATTGTAGCCATCTCAAAGAAAATTACATTGGCGAAGTGCCACTAGAATAATTTCTAAAAATCCCCAAACAATTTCCTCCATCTAAAAGTCACAAGTCATCAGCATAATGGAAAGTTCTCCACTTATCTGGTTACTGCAGCTTCAATGACTCTCAAGCAGCTCAATACCACAAGGACAATGCCCTTTTTAAGAAATTCTCTAGAATTTTAACCACCAATCTACAATGATGACATAATTTACTTATTGGTGGTAACAGTATTGTTAGGATTTACAACTAGTTTTCTTGTTACACATAAATATTTTGAATTAGCAAATCTATCCATTGTATCTTAATCTCTACCACTGAACTATAAATAAAATCTATTTATCTCTTAGACAGATAATCTGGTTTCCACTTGATTTTGCTGACCCTTGTGACAATCTTTAACAAATCTGATTGTCTAGCTGTTCACTGATAATTTATTTCTTGATGCTAACTGGATCAAGGTTGGAGGGCTCTGTGCAAACCATTGAAAATGACTAACACCATGAGACATAGGAGCAGAATTAGGCCATTTGGCCCATCAAGTCTGTTCTGCCATGCAATTATGGCAGCTTCTTTTATCCCTCCCTCAGCCTCACTCCCCAGCCTTCTCTCCATAACCTTTGATGCTGTGTCCAATCAAGAACCCATCAATCTCTCTTAAATACATCCAACAACCTGGCCTCCACAGCTGCCTGTGGTAACAAATTCACCACCCTCTGGCTGAAGAAATTTCCCTGCATCTGTTTTAAATGGATGCCGCTCTATTCTGAGGTGGTGCCCTCTTGTCCTAGACTCTCCCACCATGGGAAACATCCTTTCCACATCTATTCTGTCTAGGCCTTTCAACATTCAAAAGGTTTCGATAAGATCCCCCCACATCCTTATGAATTCCAGTGAGTACAGACCCAGAGCCATCAAACCTTCCTCGTGTGGTAACCCTTTCATTCCTGGAATCAGCCTTGTGAATCTCTTCTGAACCCTCTCCAATTGTCAGTACCTCCAGCTGAACTCAGTCATTTTGTGTGTTTCCCCCCAGCAGTCAGTCTGTGGTTTTGTATTGCCATGTACTCCTGCTCTACTCTGACCCCTGTATCACTGAGTACTCCGTCTTTCACCTGTTTCTCATTATTACCTGTATTGCTGCCACCTGTGTCTCATTGTGCTCCACCTATCATCTGCCTCTCTGTTTATTGTTCGGTGTATTTCAGTCCTGTGTTTTCATGTGTTTGTTGCCAGATTGTACCAGTGAATTTTTCTGAGCCTTTCCAGCATTCCAGAGATGTACTCTGTTCATCTGAATATTGACTCTGCCTGTTTCCTGATTCTGGTTTTTGGATTTCTCTGGATGTTTTGATCTCTGCCTGAACTTTGACACCAACTTTGTTTGCATCTTGGGATTTGTTAATCAATATCACTGTGTGCACAGTACTGGGTGTGTGATTGGATCCCTGAAACACCTCAGCGTAGAAGATGAATTTCCAAACTTACATGACAAGTAACCAAAAACTAACAGGAACTGGTAGGTTATGATTCATTGTTTCACAATTTTTCTCTGCAAACATGTATTTTCTTCCATTTTCATTGTTATTTATCCATTTTGTACAGCCTGCGCCAAGTGATATTTGGTTTAACTAACCATAGTGTCTATTCCTTAACCTTATTATCAAGGCGAATTAACCATTCAAATTGAATACTTATGTAGTTGTCACTTCACATTGCAAGATGGATGTCCACATACGTAATTGGAGGAAAATTGCATCCAGTCATCACAATCTTTAAAAGTCTGAAGATTTGTTTTATGTGATGTTCATACATTCCTCGCCATCATTTATATTCACAATGTTCAAAGGGAAAGGACACTAAACTAAATTCCATTAAGATAATATATGATATGCATATTATGAGACCACTTACTTTATGGACTGGCCTCAGAACAATCCATGCTACTAGCAGCAACTTCTTTTCCTAAAAGCATAATAATTTTATGTTAATAATAACAGTGGACTTGTGCACATGGTTCAAAGACTTGTCATAATGATTTACCAAAGAAGCAAGATTTCCTCAGAAATTCCTTTGTAACTGAGTGACATCGTGTCTGATCCTATTGGACAGTAAAAGAATCAAAGGGCATGGGGATAGTATTAAAAAAAAGTGTTGAGCTTAAAGATCAGCCATTTACGGGAAGAGTAAGCCCAAGAATCCAAATTCTGTTTCCTATATTTATGTTAAGCATTTATATTAACTTATATTTTATGGTATTAAAAAAGAAGTGATACAAGATGCCTTTGGAAATATGAGGGTCTCAATGTTCCGATGACATGTTAGATATCAAACACTAGATAGACAGTTTGTGATTTTTGCCTTCATTCCAATGTTATAGTGAGACAAGAAGTCTGAATGAAACCCATAGGGGCAGGGCTGTCACACTCTTGCAGAGGTTTTGTGTCAGTATTTGGACCAGTGTCTGACAATCATGTATGGTGTTAGGTATGTATGTTATTGTACAGTCTGCTATAACAAATGGGATGTATTGTTTGAGTCTTAGTTGTAATTTTAATAAGAGCAGCAGGCTGATTAAATAACCTTTTGCAATTGCTACCAAAATATTCCATTGAATTAAAAGGAGATTAAGCATGGTTTTGATCCCTGAGTAGTCCTACATTTTTTATATTGTTCTGATCCTGCATAATATCTGAGTATTTAATTTTGTGTTCCTTACACAAATGTCCTTAAGATTTGAGCCATTTGAGCTACAATGTGTTAATGGGCATAGCTGCTTGCCATGAAGGTACTCAGCCTTGAGACTAATGCAAGATGATAGAAATGAATGTGGTATATGGACATTCATCTTCTCTACCAAGACGATAACAACCAAACTTCTTAATTAGATCTTTAGAAGTTCTTGTTTCAACTTCTAGCTGAAACCAAAATCTAAATTGAGAGCTTCAGTCTGCTATTATGGGAGAAGATAATTTTAAACAGAGTATCTTCCTGGAAAGCATTATTAAGTGCTGAAACTTCATTTAGTAATGGCAAACACAAGAGACTTTTCAGATGTTGGAAATCCAGAGCAACACACACAAAATGCTGGAAGAACTCAACAGGTCAGTCAGCATCTATGGAGAGGAATAAACTAGTAGTGGTGGAAGTAATTGATTATTGAACTGACTAAAGAGTACATAATTATCTTACCTTAAATGATTCAGATTTGCATTTATTTATGCAAGTTCAATTATCATTCAACCATACATGAATACAGCCAAACAAAACAGCATTCCTCTGGGGCTAAGATGCAAAACATTCATAGCTCAACACAGCACAAGGCACACATAAAGCATATTCAAGAAAGCATCAAATGTACAATCATGCATATATATATACATACACACGCGCATGCATGTAATCCAGCTTGTTATTCCACCGATCCAACAATGGAGGGCAGCACAAATGGGAGAGGCCAGTTCCCACCGAGCATGTATACCACTCTGCACCCCCTCCAGAGTCTCCTCTCTCGGACTGCAGCATCAGGCAAGCCTGCGGCTTGAGGCCTAGTCCTTGCTATGACCATGGTCATGCACCTCTCCCACCATCTGTTGCACCAACAAGCAAGGGAACTGGCTCTGCGGCATCTTACATTATCAATGTCCAACAGGGTCCTGCAATCACAAGAAAAATATTTGAGACAATCACCTATTGTTACACTGCATACCATCTTTGTGTACCAACTCTGATACAACATGGTCCACACCAAGACCAACTCCTTCAGCTCCTCTGCCAATAAGCAGCTCATTGATGGGGTAGACCTGCATCCAAACTTCTTAAAGACCAGTGTTGTCTCGCAATCATAAAAAAGATGTTTAAAAAAGACAAAAACACCTTTGGTGGCCACTAAGAGGCTGCTACATCTGAGCACAACCGCCATCTACCAGAAGTACATTGAACATACAGTGAAATGCATCAATTCCTTGAACAAGTAACACAGCTAAGGGTGTGCTGAGTGCAGACCACAAGTGTCAGCACACATTGCAGTGACAACAGAGCATGTTCACACTGTTCAGAATAACACACGCAGTAACAACAACAACAAAACAGAACAAGACAACAGCAAAAGAAGCCCACTTTACCACCTTCCTGCCCACACAACCATCTCATACACAGACAGGCCTCCAACCCCAGGACAGACACCCTCCAGGGCTCCAGTCCTTGGCCCTAGATTCACAAACATTGGGCCTTCAATCTCTAAACTCTGGCATGGACTTACAGACTTGACTTTCAGGCCTCTACCTTAGGATTCACCAAATTCAGAATGACATTTTAGGCTTTCTACCTCTGGAATTTCCGGCTTCTGCCTTCAACCTTTCAAGCTTTCTACTGTGAGCGCTGAACTTCGTTGACCTCAGAGTATCAACCCCAGGACTCGTTAATCACAGCTTTGACCTTCAGGCCTCGACCACAAGACTCGCCAATCACAGATCTGACCTTCAAGCCTCAACTGATCTGAACTCTAGGATCACTGACCTTTAATCACAGAGCACTTTGCTCCTCAACTTCTGGACTTGTACAAAACTCTGAACGACACACACAAAATGCTGGAGGAACTCAGCAGGCCAGGCAGCATCTATGGAAAAGAGTAAACAATTGACGTTTCAGGCCAAAACCCTTCGGCAGGACTTGTACAAACCTCTGATCCTGGTGGCTTAGAGGGTCACCGGCCTTCACGACCCCCACGTGACTCGGGATTCACTGACCTTGTGATTGCTGATCTCCTCAGCATCTGTCAGCCTGACTCCAGGATCACTCATATTTGACTGCAGAGCGACCATCCTGGACTCCTGCCCCTGACTCTTCATGCTCCCTCACTACTGTCCTTAAGCCCTAACCTGACCCCTAACTCCCCTTGCTGGCCCCAAAACCATCCCCATGAACCTGAAGAAAATCGAAGCCTGAACCATGACCTCAACACACATCACAGCTTAGCACAGTTTTGACCCAAACTCTGTAAACACCTCGGTCAAAATGTCCCTACAAACATGTAAATGAATGTGAAGGAAGGTATGGGGCTTCTGAGAATTTCTCCAATGGTGTCTTTGGGGAACACCTATTGCTAGAGGCAAAGACGGTATGGATCCTCCTCCTGTTGCACCACCCACCCCTTGCTTGATCTTGGCAGACACTGGCTGAACTTACCTGATGGTCAAATCATATAGAGCAGGGGTGCCCAATCTTTAGCATTAAACAAGGGGCCCGTGGACCCCAGGTTGGAAACCCCTGAAATAGAGCATAATACGTAATGGATAGCAACCTGGCTTTTGAAACCTGAGGTTCTGCAAAATGGCACAGATAAGGAAATCTTACTTTGAGGGCCTTATTTTATGTGCATTAAGTTCCTTGTAAAGATGCAGCTGTGATGGTAGCATTACTCATCCTGTGTGTTATAAGTTGTGAGTGGCATGATCTGTCATTAGGGAAGGGAAGAACTCTTATCCCTCAAATTGCATCCTTCGGGATAGTATAAAAGAACCATGGGCAACCAAGAATGAATGTGTTGTGAGGTCTGCTGGGAGACATGGAATTAAATACTACTAAATATCCTCTGATGGTTCCACCGTCTATGTGTTGCGAGATTTTATTTCCCTTCGGTCGACTGATATGTTGAGAATGGGAATTGCAATGGCTACAGTAAAAGCGGCTGCAATTTGTGCGAGTTTGTGGGTGTACCGATTGCTGTGCAGTAGTCTTATTGTGAGTTCCAATTTAGCGTGACTGACCCATTGTGCTGTCTCTGAGCCTTTGTTAATTAAACCTGGCTCTTCTGTGAGTGGACAGCACCTGTAAATCTTTTTAATACAGAGTTCAGAGTGGTTGAAATATCGCTGATGAATAATACTGTTGCTATTAGTTAGATCAGCTTGGTGAAAGAACCAGTAAACATGAAAATCATACACAAAATGAGCAATGTTAACAGATGGTGCTGAGAGAATCAGAAACATGCATAACATTGCTTCACTCCCCATTAGTTTGATTATCAACTGCTGAATGTTGTATTTTTACCATCCTGTTTATAAAGTTGCACTCTAGTTCTTACGGAACTAAGCCTCAATCTGCAGAATAGCTTCTGGTGCCAAATCGAAGACAAAAAATAAATGACTGTGAAACCCAAAACTGTAAATGTCAATACCAGTAGCATTTCAAATATCCTACAAAATTAAGGTTTAATTGTGCATTCAAATCAATTACATGCAGGTGGCTTATGCAAAACAATTGTGTAATATATAATCTTCTTTGAGGGAGGAGGAGAAGGGGTGGGGTACGAGGAGCAAGGGCTTGTTCACAGCTTCAATGTTATTTCAAAGAGTTCTACCTTTGCTGCAAAACACTTCATGAAACTATGTGTCCATGAAAGTTTTAAATAACAGGAAGGTCATTTCATTTTTAAAAAGAATAAATGTTAATATCTACAGGAAACAATGCTCAGTCATAGGCCAAAATATGATGTCAGCTGTTTGCCAGAATAGATTTAGTGGAAAGTAGGCATATTCATATTTGAACACTGTTCTTTTCGCTGAATGACCAACTTTGTTAGCCAGAACAGTCATAGTCATAGAGTCACAGAGAAAGCCCTTTTGGCCCATCTAGTCCCTGCCAAATAGACTACGGTGGTGGTTTTCAAATATAAATATATATATATATATGTGTGTGTGTGTGTGTGTGTGTGTGTGTGTGTGTGTGTGTGTGTGTGTGTGTGTGTGTGTGTGTGTGTGTGTGTGTGTGTGTGTGTGTGTGTGTGTGTGTGTGTGTGTGTGTGTGTGTGTGTGTGTGTGTATAATGTATGAATTAAAAACCAGAAACTGCTGGAAATACTCTGTAGGTCAAGCAACAAAAAAGAAATGACACTTAATATCTTAGGTTGACAATTATTCATCTGATGACAGATATCTGACCCAAAATATCGATCCTGTTTCCTTTCCGTGAATGCTAGGATTATTGATTAATACAAGGTCCTGCCCCAGAACATGGCATAACACCACATTTCCTTTTTCCACTGTTGGTTAGGCCTTTATTCCCTTCATCTTCCACCACAAGGTTGAACATCTGTTCAGCAGATCACAGGAAAAAGGCATTGCAGTAACCAGAGTAAGTCTTGTTATCTCTATCTGACATTCTTAGCCATTGTATAGGTTAAATAGTCTCCTATTTTCACACTTTACAGCATTCCCAGTATCACATATATTCATTATATTCTTCCTCCTATTCTCTGTTCTCATTTTTTGTATCCATTGTAAACTTGTGAACAAACCTAACCATAGCAATAAATAAAATATCCTCATCCCCTTAATTTGTCACTTCACTGGCCATATGATACGTTCCTGACAGGATCCTGCAGATTGTGTCAACTTGTTATGCAACAATCACCATTCAGAGTCCTGATTGTAAGAATGTCTTGATGTTTACTTAATTAGGGTAGAGATAATGACTGATAACTGATAGATAGCTATGCAAGATATGTCATTGCTCATGTACACTGACCCACCCGAACTCTGTGATGATTTCAACACCCTGTACATTGACCCAGGACAGAGCTTTATTTAAAGTACATTTATACAACCTTGAGATTTGTTTGCTTACAGGCAGTCGCAAAGCAAGGAACCCAGAAGAAGCCAATTAAAAAAGAAGTAAAGACCAACCCCCAAAGTGCACAGAGAGAGAAAGTTAAACAAGTCATGCAAACAATAGAAGCAAGTGACGACAGCAGAATTTAGAGCCAAATTGAGTCCTCGAGTCCAAAGCCTCGGTATTCAGTTCATCATGTTGGCGGGGTAAATCACTGCAAAGTTTGCAAACATGAAGCACAGCAGCCCGGGGCAGTCTCACAACCTTAGCATCACGCAGAGAGGAGCCCCCAGTCTGTCTGGGCTGGTGTTTAAATTGCCCGAACAGCGGATTGCAACTCGCATTATGTTTACGTTATCTTCACTGACACTAGACTCTCATACTTCGGCTAGCTTAAGATTTGTGGGTCCCATTTATCTTCTTCCTTTTTTTCACCCTTGTATCCCAGTTCCTGGGGCTATAATAATGTAAATAACTGTACTAAGTGTACTTAGTTAAAATATTCTCATGCCAGTTGACAAGCTGATATTAAACTTAAATAGCCAGAACAGAACTACTATTGGGACCTAAGTCAGGAAGTACAGGAGCCTTTGGTCCCATAATACCAGGTTCAGGAACAGTTACACTACAACCATTAGGCTCCCAAAACAGTATGGATAACTCACCTCAATGTCGATCTGAATCCACAACATATAGACTCGCTTTGAACTGGCTCCACAGCCTATAGACTTACTTTGAACTAATTCCACAACCTATAGACTCACTCCCAGGGGCTCCACAAATCAGTATTATTCACTTATTTATTTAAATTATTTGCACAATTTATCTTCTCTTGCACATTGGTTGTTTGTCAGTCTTTGTTATTTATAGTTTTTTCATAAATTCTTTTTCGTTTTTTTCTGTAAATGTTTGCAAGGAAATGAATCTAAAGATAGTATATGTTGACATATCCATACTTTGATAATGAATTTACTTTGAACTTTCAATTCTCCTATTTCTTTCTCAGCTGGTTGATACCTTATCACATGTTAGCTTACAATCATAGAGTTTTAACAGTGTTACGCCTACATTTAATACCACATCTTATGAAATTGATAGTTGTCTCCAATTAAATAATCTTGGACAAACTCGATGAACATGAATAATAATATTAGAGTTCGTGCTTATCCCTAGAAAATTCCTAAAGCTGCGTTTCCCACGGAAGTTTATCTAACCCCAAAGGAAAACGAGAAGAATTTTGCACAGATATGTATCAATGTCAGTATGATTTGGGCATCATGCAGCATGAATAAGACCGTAGACCATAAGAACATAAGCTATAGGAGCAGAATTAGGCCACTCAGTCTGCTCCACCATTTCATCATGGCTGATTATTTTTCTCTCAGCCCCAATCTCCTGCCTTCTCCCGGTATCCCTTCATGCCCTGACCAATCAAGAATCTAACAATCTCTGCCTTAAATATACATAAAGACTTGGCCTCCACAGCTACCTGTGGCAATGAATTCCACAGATTCACTACTTTCTTGCTAAATAAATTCCTCCATCTCCTTTCTAAAAGGACATCCCTCTATTCTGAGACTGCGTCCTCTGGTCTTAGACTCTTTCACCATAAGAAACATCCTTTCTACATCCAATCAATCAAGAGCTTTCACCATTGGATAGGTTTTAATGAGGCCACCCCTCGTTCTTCTGAATTCCAGTGAGTACAGGCCCAGAGCAATCAAACGGTCTTCATATGACAAGGCGTTCAATCCTGGAATCTTTTTGTGAACCTCCTTTGAACCCTCTCCAGTTTGATGCTGGATACTGCAAGGTGTGCTACGTTATGAAAAATGCTCTGCAGTAAGTACATTTGACTTTCCTATGATGTTCTTTTTCCAAATGCACTTTGGTGATATCTGTGCCAGAGGGCATCGTGTAACAACTTAACATTCCAATGATATGCAGCAGATCCTTTCTCTGGAAATAAGCCCTGTTTATTATACAAAAAAAAATAAAAACACAAAATGCTGGCAGGACTCAGCAGGCCAGACAGCATCTATGGGAGGAGGTAGTGACGACGTTTTGGGCCGAAACCCTTCAACTCCTGATGAAGGGTTTCGGCCTGAAACATCGTCACTACCTCCTCCCATAGATGCTGTCTGGCCTGCTGAGTTCTGCTAGCATTTTGTGTTTTTATTTATTTCCAGCATCTACAGATTCACTCACGTTGCCTGTTTATTATACATGCACATATCCACTTGCAGAGGACACACCATAGTGTGTGGTTTTGCTAAGGTGCAATCAAACATCATATGTATGACATTGTTCATAATATATATTAATGATAATGTAGGTGTAAGTTTGCAGATGACACCAAAATTGGTAGTATAGTGAAGAAGGTTGTCTAAGGTCACAACAGGCCCGAAACGTCGACTGTTTATTCACTTAAATGGATGCTGCGTGACTTGCTGAGTTCCTTTGGTATTTTGTGTGTCTTCCTCTGGATTTCCAGCATCTGCAGACTTTCTTATGTTCAGTACATAGATCAGCAGGGAAAGGGGCCAAGGGAATGGCAGGTGGGAATGAACTCGGCCAAGTGTAAAGTTATGCTTCTAGCAAAGTTAAACTAGGACAGGACATTGTGTGAATGGCAGAGCTCTGGGAAATGTTGCTGAGCAGGGAGACCTTGGGTAATAGTAGAGCCCTGGGAAATGGAAGCACAGAAGGTGTATGGCACTCTTGCCTTCATTGGCTGAATAATTAAATATAAGAGTTGGTCCTGTTGCAGTTTTGTCACCATACTGTAGGAAGTGCATCAGTAAGTTAGACAGGGTGCAGAAAAGATTCACAAGGACCTTGCCTGGTTTGGGGGTCTTAAGCATTATCAGGACAGATTGAATGGACTAGGTCTGCTTTTTCTGGAGCAAAGGAGGATGACGTGACATGGTAGAGCACGGGTTCCCAACCTTTTTTATGTCACGGACCAATACCGTTAAGCAAGGGGTCCATAGAGCTCAGGTTGGGATCCCCTGTGATAGACACATGTAACATCATGAGGCATAGATGGGGTAGATTCGCAGCGCCTGTTTTCCATGGCGGGGGTGTCTAAATTTGAGGGCATAGGTTTAAGAGTCTAGGAAGGAGGTTTAAAGGGGATTTGAGAGGTAAATGCTTCACACAGAAAGGCGGTATATAGAACAAGTTGCTGGAGGAGTTGTGGAGGTGGGAGCAGTAACAACATTTAAGAGAGGTCTGGACTAGTGTTTGAATGAACAGGGCATTGAGGGATATGGAATTAATGTAGACAATTGGAATTTGTATGGATAGGATTGATGGTCAGCATACGCACAGCGGGCTGAAGGGCCTGTTTCTATGCTGTACAAGTCTATGACTCCATGAACTCGTATCCAGTAGATCTCAGGCCAGCTCTGCTTCTCCAACTAACTGGGTCCTGCTTACCTCTGCATTGATCAGGCCCAACACTCTTCTTCTGTAAGGTCTACCTCTTGTGCTGAAGTGGGTGACCTCTGCACAGGAAAACAAATGCCGAGAGATGGTTTGAAAGACCTGCCACTGTAGCCCGCTGGGCTGATTGTTTTTGAGCCTTTTAGCTATATGGGATAGAAACTGGCTCTTTGGCCCATTACATCCATGCCCACCATCATGTACTCATCGATACTTATCACTTTTACCAGCATTGGTGATTCATGTAACTTTAAAATGTTGTAAGAGTAATCCCTTCCACCACTTCCTCAGGCAGTGCTTTCCTAATTCCAACAAACCTCAGGTTATATTTTCCCTCAGATCTCCTCCAACCCTCTTATTCTTCACCTTGGCCCTATGCCTTCTGATTTTAGGTATCCCACTTTGGGAAAAGTTTCTCTCTTTCCACTCTATTTCTGCTACCTCGGCCTCCTCTGCTCCAAGCAAAATAAACTCAATCTATCCATTCTCTTCTCATAATGGAAATGGTCCTTTTCAGGCAAGTGAATGTGGGTATGGAGTGAGGGAGAAGTGTAATGCTGAATTATTGGTGTATGTGTATGATGTAATTCTGCTGAAGTTGGCAACAAAATTGGAACATGGACATGTTCTGCAAAGTGATCACCCAACCACTGTTTAGTTTCATTGATGCAGATATTCAATTAGTGTCTAAATTGTTATTTTCCTTTAGTTTAACTTGTTCTATGTTGCTTAAATCACCTATTTATCTGTAAAGTGGAACAAGTGCTACACCTGCCCCTACACCTTGTCCCTCACTACCATTCATGGCTCCAAACAGTCTTCCTATGTGAGGCAACACTTCACCTGTGACCCTGTGCCTGGTGCTCTCAGTGCGGCCTCCTATATATCGGTGTGGCCTGACGTAGATTCAGAGACCGCTTGGCTGAGCACCAGAAGAGGCGGGATCCCCCAGAGGCCACCCATGTTATTTCCACTTCCCATCCCTATTCTGATATGTCGGTCCATGGCCTCCTCTACTGTCAAGATGAAGCCACACTCAGGTTAGAGGAGCAACACCTTGTATTCCATCTGGGTAGTCTCCAACCTGATGGCATGAACATCAATTCCTAGAACTTCCAGCAATCCCCCCCCCCTTCACCATTTCCATCCCCCTTTCCTTCTCTCACCTTATTTCCTTGCATGCCCACCAGCTCCCTCTGGTACTCCTCCCCCCTTTTCTTTCTTCCATGGCCTTCTGTCCTCTCGTTTTAGATCCCCCTTCTCTAGCCCTTTATCTCTTTCACCAATCAACTTCCCAGCTGTTCACTTCATCCCTCCCCCTCCTGATTTCACCTTTCACCTTGTGTTTCTCTCTCCCCTCCCCCACCCCCAACCTTTTAAATCTACTCCTTGTCTTTTTTTCTCCAGAGCTGCTGAAGGGTCTCAGCCTGAAATGTTGACTACTCTTTTCCATAGATGCTGCCTGGCCTGCTGAGTTCCTCTGGCATTTTGTGTGTGTTGTTTGGATTTCCAGCATCTGCAGATTTTCTCTTGTTTGTGATTTATCTGTAAATGTTCAGTGCATTTTCAGTATTTTGTAGTATAACTGGTTCTGTACTTCAGTTTCTTTGTCTGTAAGCATGAAGTGTCATGGCTGCATAAATCAAGATTGTCCTAGCTGTCTTACAGGCTGTTCTTGTCAGAGGAGATTCTCTGACCTATTCTGCTGGAACCACTTTTCAGGATAAGAACGGCCACGAGGCAAGTTCTTTGTAGAGTGAATTGGTTACAGTCAGTTAGTTACCTGCTACTCTGTTACTTGCTCGCAACAATTTACTGTAGTAGTAACAACAACACACACAAAATGCTGGTGGAACACAGCAGGCCAGGCAGCATCTATAGGGAGAAGCACTGTCGACGTTTCGGGCCAAGACCCTTCGTCAGGACTAACCGAATTTCATTTTTTCGAACATAAAATAAAATGCAACCACAAAATCTGTGCCCCATTCTTGACTTCTGAAGAGCCTTCTGGGCAATGTGCAGATCCAGCCCAGAGAAGCTCATATACAGTACAGAGCATTGAAGGTGACACAGTAAATTGCAAGCTCTGCTCGTGCATTGTTGTTTCATCTGAGAGGACACTTTGTGTCACATGATGGTGGGATGGGACAAGATAAAAGGGCACGTGTTTGCAATAAATGAAATTCTTCTGAGGTGAAAGTGCTACCTCTGAGAGCTGAATTTTGCATGCAAAATATTTATAGTAAAATAGCAGACAATGTAAGCCATTTTATCATATGTTGGCATCTTTAACTTAAAGTGGAGTGTTTACTCTTTCCCAATCTCCAATACTTGTCCCAAACCAAATAGAAACAGAAAAATTGATACAGGAATATGAAGATACAATTGGAAAATGGATCAAGCGAAGGTGCATCAAATTAAACTTCCAGAGAATGAAGGAAGATGGATACATCAGAAGAAGTCAGCCCCTTTTAATTTTATTGGTTAAGTACTACGAGGCAAATGATTGGTTGAGAGTTGCAGATGGGTTTTGTCATGCACGAGACTGAATGATTAGATACATTGCCAAGACCCAACTGGTCTCTAACAGTGCAACTACAAAGTGGAATGTTGCAATTCTGTAACTTTATTCAATGAACCTTTTTTTTAAAAAAACTGGAAAGGTCATAAATACAAAAATAAACAAAAAAGATCTTTGGTACAATCAGAAATCAGATTTAATATCACAGACATGTGTCATAAAATTTGTTAACTTTGCAACAACAGTACAATGCAATACATGATAATAGAGAAGAAACTGAACTACAGTGTATACATATATACATTAAATAATTAAATTAAGTAGTGCAACAACAGAATTTATTTTAAAAAGTAGGTAGGTAGTGCTCAAGGTTTCAACGGCCATTTAGAAATCGGATGACAGAGGGGAAGAAACTGTTCCTGAATCACTGAGTGTGTGCCTCCTTCCTGATGGTAACAGTGAGAAGAGGTCATGTCCTGGGTAGTGATGAGGGGAATAATTATATCATTCATTTTGCTTTTGCTGTTTATGGGATATCTTGTACTTCAATTTGTTCATCTGTGCTGTTAACTCAGTTTTATATTGCGCATTTGCTCCCTCTTTGTCCTTTCCCATGTCATTAGCTTTTTTTCATTCTTTCTTGATATCCTTCTTCACTTCCTCTATATACGCTTAAACCAAGCTACATTTCTAACACCTTACAAATCTGACAATGGGATCCCTCAACCGAAATGTTAAATTGGTCTCTCCCTATTGATATTGTCTGACCTTTAGGATGGTGGTGAATATTGGTAGCTCGGGTTGAGGTATTTGATGTTGCAGTGTTCGTTGAGGTTGGTAATTAGCTTGCAGTCGAGGTGACATCCTCAGTGTACAGTTGCTGGTGTACCTCTCTGAGACTGCTTACATTCGCTTGGCCAAGTTCCTGATTGGCTACCTCTTCAGTTGCCCTGTGTTCTATTGCCTCGTGTTTCTTAGGGGTCGCCGTTGGTTTGTGAGCGATTGTGATGCTGTGAGGTTTGAGCAGTCGGGCTGTCATTTCTGGGATATTCTTGATGTAGGGCAAGATCTCGCGTTTCACTCCACGTTGAGTAAGGTCTACGCAACTTTCTCTCCTTGGTAAGGATCTAGTGTTGGAATTCTGTGGGTAACTGTTGTTCTGGAGCACCTTGAATAAGTGCTTCTCTTCCCTGGCCACAAGTTTGGTGGTGCTGCAATGTGTTTGTTGTCCTCTCTTAAAAAAGGTCTGAACATTCCCAGAGAGAAACTGTGCTCTGGAGATGTCACCTCATCTGGTGATGAAATGTCTGCGAGCTAATTGCCAAGTTCAGTGAACACCACAACATCAAATGTCTGACCTATTTATTTATTTCAATGATTTCTGATTTATTTCCAATATCCAGCATCAATCACAATTTCCTATTTTACTCCTATTATCACATTGGTTTGGTGAGGTGCCTGAACAAGATGATTCATGGAAGCATAGAAAGAAAAAACACATTTATAAATCAGGTTTCCCCAACTTGAAGACATGCCAAAGGGCTTTATAGCAAATGAAGTACCTGTGAAAAGTAATTCTTTAATAGCTGAGAAAATGTGACAACTAATTTCCACGCTACAATCTCTCCAAACTACAGAATAATAGTAAATGTGTAAATTTGTTTCCTATGTTGAATAAAACATTACCAAAACTCTGCCATTCATACAGTGCCACGGGGTGCTTTATTTCCACCAGTAAGAGCAGTCGAGTCCTCATTTCACTTCCAGCAGTGCAGTTGTGGCTCCTCCCACAGACCCCTGTATAAAGGTGATGGAGGTCTGAGCCCGGCCTCTCTGTCTCCAGGATGTAGTATGGTGGTCACTCACTGCTTGTTCCTTCTTCCAGTCAATAAAAGCCGATATCTCGCCTTTACGTCTCAGAGTGAGTTATTGATGGTGCATCAGCAGTACTCCCTTGTGATTATGCTGGAAGGTCCCCCTCCAGATTAAAGGCTTAAATCTCTGATGTTGGGACTTCAGGATCCACACCTGAGGCCCTGTTGCTGTACACTGGCCACTTTGCTTCACACAACAGCCCCTACAGTGAAGCCTGGAGAGCGCCTGAATCAAAACCACAAAAAGGAAAGAACAGATCAGCAGCAGCGGAGGGTGTGGGTACAAGAAGCAGGTTAGAACAAGTCTAACCCAGTGTAATATCTTGTCAGTAATTCACAAAATCCAAATTTCCCCTCACTCAGAGTATTTAAATGTACTGGAAGCACATTTAAATACCTAATTTAAATATTTTCCAGACTATTGTTAATTTGAAGCCTTAATACCCAATGATCATTAATGCCAGGCTTTCCTTCTGCCACTTTGTTTGTGTCTGTGCATTGCAGCAAATACACGTGAAGAAAAGCTCAGTACAGCCACAGAGCCGTACTGAGTTTGGATCGGTTTTCCCCTCCGCCAGCTGATATTTTGCAAGATTTCCATTCCAGATCAGAGGGTTAAACAAAGATTCCTGTTACTGAGGGCCAAATTTTCAAATCTTGCTTCAGAGGATTAATAGAAAATAACATCCTTTCTCCCTGGACTGTATCTACCCTCTGTTTAATAAAATACAATTTTAAATGTGCTAAACTAAGAAAGGATATGTTGAACTCTAGCTTTAGGGTTGCTCTCAGCTCCCACGTGCATCAAACCCCTATAAACTGTACTGAATAATTGTCTACTAATATTAAAAATCCATTGCTAAAGTATCTGGCTATTCTGGCTGACATTGCATTGGGTTAGTCTCTCCATGTTGTTTAGGTTATTCATTTTTCAGGAGTTTCCAGCGTGGATACCCCCCCCCCCACCCCCACCAAAGGGGAACTTCACTGCCAGCTGCAGTTTCAATTTACTTGATACTGCGGGAGAAGGCTGAATAAAATTGCATATCACTTCAGTTTTAGTGTTCCTTGCAGAAGAAGTAAAGTCAACAAGGGTAGTTCTGTAAGTATTCTCCTTGTATCATCTTGCCATTCTACTTTTGAGGCTAAATAGCCCCCTCCTCACCAGTTTCATGTTGCTTCCTCTCTTAATTGCAAATCTGCAGCAGAAAACTTGATCTGTTTATGTCCCTGTAATGTGTTTAGGTTCAATCCTAGTCATTAGAGAGGACTCCTGGTGTGTGGGCTGCTGCTGTCAAAAGGTCAGGAATTGGACTGAAAACCATTTCAGATTCCAAAGACCAAACAAGAGAAAATCTGCAGATGCTGGAAATCCAAGGAACACACACAAAATGCTGGAGGAACTCAGCAGGCCAGGCAGCATCTATGGATAAAAGTACAGTCGATGTCTTGGCCCAAAATGTTGACTGTACTTTTTTCCCATAGATGTTACCCGTCCTGCTGAGTTCCTCCAGAATTTTGTTGGTGTTGCTTCAGTTTCCAAAACAACTTTCATTCCCAACTAAAGGAACAAAAAACTAGAGAAATGCAAATATACCACCAGTGAAGTCTTTTCCTCCCCCTCATTTTAGAGATGTCTCAAGGATAGTTATTCCTTATCCATAACTATCCTTGAGAAGTCAGTGATTAGTTACTGTTGTGAACCCTTCCGGTGAAGGCACTCTCACAGTGTTCTTCGAGTGCTCCAGGAGATTTAGATTCATTTTTATTTATCACATATTCATCAAAACATACAGTGAAATATGTAGTTTGTGTTAACAACCAACACGGATATACAGGAAGGATATACAGGAAGAAGGCAGCCTGCAAGTGCCACCACGTATTCCAGTGCCAACATAGCATGGCCACCATGTTTGCAGAACACACCAGCAACAACAGCTACAACACGACATCCAGCAAGACCATCTCCTTACCTCCCACACACACACACACACACACACACACAAACACCGACAGTCCCCTAGCTTCCAGGACAGGCTGTCTCTGGGCCTGCAATGCACTCGCAGGCATGGGGTCTTCAATTTGCCCATCTGACTTGCAGACTAGGGCTTTGGCCATCAGTCCACCTTCCCTGGAAGAGACAACAAAGATACAATAAATCTGAAGCCCTCTGTTCTGCACCATCTCCTTAGCCACATGTTAAACTGTATGATCTTCCTATTTCTGACCTCACTAGCATGTGGCAAGGGTAGCAATCCTGAGATCACAACCCTGGAAGATCTGGCCTTTAACTTAGCAATCAACTCTCTGAAATCACTTTGCAGGATCTCGTCACCCATCCTACCCATGTCATTGTTACCGACATGGACCACGACTTCTGGCAGCTCATCCTCCTACTTAAGAATGCTGCGGTCCCAATCCGAGATGACCCTGACCCTGGCACCTGAGAGGCAACATACCATCTGGGAATCTTTCTTGTCTACAGAACCCTCTGTCTATTTACTTAACCAATGAATCTCTTGAAGCACGATTTGCCTCATCTCCCCCCACCCCCTTCTGAGCCACAGAGCCAGAAACCTGACCATTGTGGGCTTCCTCTGCACCAAAAATATCAAGTGGGTATACCTGTTATTGAAGGGAATGACCACAGGGGTACTCTGCATTGACTGCCTAATCCCTTTTCCCCTCCGGACGGACTCCCAGTTACCTATGTCCTGCACCTTGGATGTAACTACCTCCCTGTCCTGCTGATCAATCCCTCAGCCTCCCGGATGATCCGGAGTTCATCCATTTCCAGCTCCAATTCCTTTGCACGGTCTGCAAAAAGCTGCAGCTGGATGCACTTCTTGCTGGTGTAGTCTTCAGAGACAGCAGAGGTCTCCCCACCTTCCGACATCGCACAAGAGAAGTGCTCCACTGTCTTGCCTGGCATCCCCACTGCTCCAACTGTGCAACAAGAAACAAAAATTAAATGAAAATAATTTCTACCTACGCCTACACTGAAGCTTCTATGAGCCAAAACCTGAAATTCCCACTCTAACACTGGCCACTCCCGCAATGGTGGCTCTGTTTAAACCTAACTTCTTTTGATTTGCCCTACCAAGTGCCAAATTATGCACAATCCTGTGTCTCCTTGGGAACTGTGGCGTACCAAATGTGCTGACTGCCTGTGCTCGCTTCTTTTGAACTCTCTCACTTGCAATTCAGAATCAAATTGTAGAATCAAGAAGGGTAGCAAATGTAATATTCAAAATGTAAATGCACGGAGTATAAGGAATAAGCTGGATGAGCTTTTGCACTATTATAGATTGTCAGGTATGATGTTGAGGCCATCACTGAATCATGGCTGAGGAATGGCTATAGTTGGGAGTTGAAGTCCAAGGGTAAACATTGTATCAGAGCGATAGGAAGGTAGACAGAGGGATGGCGTTGCTCTGCAGGTAAAGAATGGCATTGAATCAGTAGAAAGATGTGACATAGGATCCAAAGATGTTGAATCCTTGTGTGTTGAGTTAAGAAACTGCAACAGTAAAAGGAACCTGACAGAAGTTGCATACAGACCTCCCAACAGTAGCTGGGATGTGAACCACAGATTACAACAGGAAATAGAAAAGGTGTGTCAGAAGGGCAATGTTATGATCGTCATGGGAGATTTTAACATGCAGGTCGATTGGGAAAATCAGGTTGGTAATGGATCTCGAGAGTGAGTTTGGTGCATGCCTACAAAATAGCTTTTTAGAGCAGATTGCCATTGAGCCTACTAGGGGATCAGCTATACCGTGTTGGGTGTTATGTAATGAACTGGAGGCCATCAGGGAGCATAAGGTATAAGAACCCTTCAGAACCAGTGATCACAATATGATTGAGTTCAACATGAAATTTGATAGGAAGAAAGTAAAGTCTGACGTAGCAGTATTTCAGTGGAGTAAAGGAAATTTCAGTGGTGTGAGAGAGGAGTTGGCCAAAGTAATGTGGAAGGAGATGCTGGCAGGGATGACAGCACAGCAGCAATGGTGTTAGTTTCTAGGAAAAATGAGGAGGTGTACAGGATAAGTGTATTCCAAAAGTGGAGAAATACTCAAATGGTGAATTAGTACAACTGTGGCTGACAAGGGAAGTCAAAGCTAATATAAAAGGAAAAGAGAGGGCATACAACAAAGTAAGAATTACCAGGAAAGTAGAGGATAGGGCAGTTTTTTAAAAAAAACTACAGAGAGCAACAAAAAGAATCATTAGGAGGGAAAAGATGAAGTATGAAGGCATGCTAGCAAACACTATCAAAGTGGATAGTAATAGCTTTTCCAGGTATGGTGAAAAAATAAGATAGATGAGAGTGAATATGGGCTCACTAGAAAATGAGGCCAGAGAAATAATAAAGGGGACAGGAGATGGCAGATGAACAAAGTGAATACTTTGCATCAGTCTTCACTGTGGAAGACACTAGCAGTGTGCCAGATGTTGAAGGGTGTGAGGGAAGAGAAGTGAGTGCAGTTACTAATACAAGGGAGAAGGTGCCCAAGGGTATATAAGTCAGCTGGACCAAATGAACTGTACCCTAGGGTTCTGAAAGCGGTAGTAGTAGAGATTGTGGTTGCATGAGTAATGATCTTTTCTAAATCATTGGACTCTGGCATGGTGCCAGAGGACTATAAAATTGCAAATGTCACGCCACTATTTAAGAATGGAGGAAGGCAGCAGAAAGGAAATTATAGATCTGTTAGCCTGACCTCAGTGGTTGGGAAGATATTGGAGTCAATTATTAGGGATGATGTGATGGAGTACTTGGTGACACAGGACAAGATAGGACAAAGTCAGCATGGTTTCCTTCAGGGAAAATCCTGCCTGAGAAACCTGTTGGAATTCTTGGAGGAGATTAAAAGTAGGATAAATAAAGGGGATTTAGTGGATGTTGCCTATTTGGAATTTCAGAAAGCTTTTGACAAGGTACCACACATGAGGCTGCTTACCAAATTAAGAGCCCATGACATTACAGAATATTACTTGCATGGTTAGAGCATTGGCTGATTGGTAGGAGGAGTTGAGTGGGAATAAAAGGATCCTTTTCTGGTAGGCTATCAGTGACTGTTGGTGTCAGTGAAGTGGTGTATGCTGTATATCAGTGATTTAGATGATGGAATAGATGGCTTTGTTGCCAAGTTTGCAGATGATACGAAGATTGGTGGAGGGGCAGGTAGTGTTGAGGAAGCAAGTAGACTGCAGGAAGACTTAGACAGATTAGGAGAATCAAGTCAAGTCACTTTTATTGTCATTTCGACCATAACTGCTGGTACAGTACATAGTAAAAACGAGACAACGTTTGTCAGGACCATGGTGTTACATGACACAGTAAAAAAAACTAGACTGAACTATGTTTATAAAAAAAAACAGAGAAAGCTACACTAGACTACAGACCTACACAGGACTGCGTAAAGTGCACAAAAACAGTGCAGGCATTACAATAAATAATAAACAGGACAATAGGGCAAGGTGTCAGTCCAGGTTCTGGGTATTGAAGAGTCTGATAGCTTGGGGGAAGAAACTGTTACATAGTCTGGTCGTGAGAGCCCGAATGCTTCGGTGCCTTTTCCCAGACGGCAGGAGGGAGAAGAGATTGTATGAGGGGTGCATGGGGTCCTTCATAATGCTGTTTCCTTTGAGGATGCAGCGTGTAGTGTAAATGTCTGTGATGGCGGGAAGAGAGACCCCGATGATCTTCTCCGTTGACCTCACTATCGGCTGCAGGGTCTTGCGATCTGAGATGGTGCAATTTCCGAACCCAGGCAGTGATGCAGCTGCTCAGGATGTTCTCAATACAGCCCCTGTAGAATGTGATGAGGATGGGGGGGGGGGGGGGGGGGGTGGGAGATGGACTTTCCTCAGCTTTCGCAGAAAGTAGAGATGCTGCTGGGCTTTCTTTGCTATGGAGCTGGTGTTGAGGGACCAGGTGAGATTCTCCACCAGGTGAACACCAAGAAATTTGGTGCTCTTAACAATCTCTATCAAGGAGCCGTTGATGTTCAGCGGGGAGTGGTCGCACTGTGCCCTCTTGAAGTCAACAACCATCTCTTTTGTTCATATTCAGAGACAAGTTGTTGGCTCTGCACCAGTCTGTTAGCCGCTGCACCTCCTCTCTCTAAGCTGACTCGTCGTTAATGAAATACAATGTTGGAAAATGCATGGTCATGCACTTTGGTATTAGAAAAAAATGTGCAGACTATTTTCTAAATGGGGAGAAAATCCAATAATCTTGGTAGTCCTTATGCAGAGCACCCCACCAGTTAACTTGCAGGTTGAGTTGGTGGTGAGGAAGGCAAATGCAATGTTGGCATTCATTTCAGGAGGTCTAGAATGCAAGAACAGGAATGTGATGCTGAAGATTTATAAGGCACTGGTGAGGCCTCACCTTGAGTATTGTGAACAGCTTTGGGTTCCTCATCTTAGAAGAGATGTGCTGGCATTGGAGAGTGTCGAGAGGAGGTTCACAAGGATAATTCCTGGAATGAAAGAGTTATCATATGAGGAACATTCGATGGTCCTGGGTCTGTACTCGCTGGCATTTAGAAAGATGAGGGGGAGGGGATTTCATTGAAACCTTTTAAATGTTGAAAGGCCTAGACAGAGTAGAAGTGGAAAGGATGTTTCCCATGTGGGGGGGGGGGGGGTGTCTTGGACAGGAGGGCACAGCCTCAGGATAGAGGGGTGTCCATTTAAAACAGAGATGCAGAGAAATTTCCTTAGTCAGAGGGTAGTGAATTTGTGGAATTTGTTACCACAGGCAGCTATGGAGGCTAGGTCATTGGGTGTATTTAAGGCAGAGATTGATAGGTTCTTGATTGGACATGGCATCAAAGGTTATGGAGAAAAGGCCAGGGAGGAGGAGCTGCTGATGAGGGGAAATAAGGATCAGCCATGATCGAATGGCAGAGCAGACTTGTTGGGCTGAATATCCTAACTCTGCTCCTATATCTTATGGTTTATGATCTTATGTAATCCAGCATCTCCTTGGGAACTGTAGCACACCACCTACACTGGCAACAAGTTCCAGTCTGCACCCACCCTCTGGCTGAAAGGCACCGCAAAGTGTTATGAACACAACCCAGTCAGTCCTTCACACAAACCAGCCTCCCTTCCACTAGTCTCTGTCTACCCTCCCCAATGCCTGAAGCAAGCAGCCAGCATAATCAAAGACGCTTCCCAGCCCAATTATTCTTTCTTCTCCCCTCTTCCCTTCTGGCAAAAGTTTATAAAAGCTTAAGAGCACATATCACATCTCACACATATTTGTATGAGATAGAAATATAGAAACATAGAAAACCTACAGCACAATACAGGCCCTTCGGCCCATAAAGCTATGCTGAATATGTCCTTACCTTGGAACTACCTAGGCTTACCCATAGCCCTCATTTTTTGTAAGCTCCATGTAGCCATCCAGGAGCCTCTTAAAAGATCCTATCGTTTCCACCTCCACCATCGCCACCAGCAGCCCATTCCACGCACGTGGGAATTCTGGGAGACCTCCAGCCTCCTGGATATCCACATCTACCCCTGGTGCTCCGAGCTGCAGCTCTTCAGAGAACATGTTAGGGAACTGGAGCTGCAGTTCAAGGACCTATGGCTAGTATGGGAAAATGAGGAGGTGATAAAGTGGTCATCCCTTAAGTTGCAAGGGCTAGATAACCGAGTGACTGTCAGAAGAGGGAAAGGAAACGGGCAGCAGTGCAAAGTACCCCTGTAGCCATTCCCCTCAGTAATAAGGATACCACTTTGTGTACTGTTGAGGGGGATAAACTTTCAGGGAGAGCTGCAGTGACTGGGTCTCTGGAGCTGTGGCTCAGAAGGGAAGGCAGGAGAAGAGTACTGTAGTAATGATAGTGGTTTCCATAGTTAGAGGAGTAGACACAAGATTCTCTGGATATGAAAGGGGTATATTGCCTCCCAGGTGCCAGGGTCAGAGACACGTGGATCGTTTTCACAACATTCCACAGGGTGAGGGGGAGCAACCAGAGGCCTCGGTACGTATTGGCACCGATGACATCCTCTAGGATGGAAAAGGAAGAATTTAGGGAGTTTGGTAGAAAGCTGAACAGCAGGACCTCCAAGGTAGTAATCTCAGGATTGCTGCCTGTGTCACACACCAGTAAGTGTAAGAACACGATGCATAGGCAGAGAAATGTGTGGCCAAGGAGCTGGTGCAGAGCCAAGGCTTCAGATTTCTGGATCGTTGGGATATCTTCTGGGGAAGGTACTATGGTACAAAAGGGATACTCTATACCTGAACCAGAGGGTGACAAATATCCTTGCAGGCAGTTATGCTTGAGTTAGGGAGGGTTTAAACTAGTTTAGCAGGGGAGTGGGAACTCCAATGACAGGGCTGAAGTTGGTATACAAGCAGAAGCAGTGTGCAGTAAGACAGTAAGGAATGATAGGCAGATGACTAGGGCAAAACGACAGTCAGTGAGGTGAGTTGCAGTATAACATGGGGACAAAATCAAAAAGGGTGACGAAGATAGGACTGAAGGTGTATTATTTGAATGCACACAGTATACGGAATTAGGTAGATGATCTTGTTGTGCAGTTAGAGATTGGCGGGTATGACTGCACCTCACTGAGTTGTGGTGGAAAGATTATCGTTGTGAGTTTAACATCCAAGGAAACACATTGTATCAAAGGACAGGAAGGTAGGTAGAGGGGGTGGTGTGGCTCTGTTGCTTTAAAAAAAAATGAAATCAAATCTTAAGAGGCAACATAAGATTGGAAGATGTAAAATTTTTGTGGGTAAGGTTAAGAAACTGCAGTGTTAAAAATACCCTGGTTGGAGTTGTATACAGGCCTCTAAACAATTGACAGAATGTGTGGTACACATTACAAAGGAAGATAGATAAGGAACGTCAAAGGCAATGAGGCTTTCAATATACAGGAAATGTAGATTAGGAAAATCAGATTGGCTCTGGATCACAAGAGAAAGACTTTGTAGAATGCCGATGAGATGGCATTTTAGAACAGCTTGTGTTTGAGCCCACTAAGGGATCATTCTCTGGACTGGGTGTTGTCTAATGACCCAGCTTTGATTAGTGAGCTTAAGGTAAAGGAACCCTCAGGAGTCAGTGATCATAATATTATAGAATTCACCCTAGTAATTTGAGAGTGAGAAGATGCAGTCAGATGAATCAGTATTGCAGTGGGGTAAAGGGAATTACAGAGTCATGAGAGAGGGGCTGGCTAAAGTTGATTAGAAGGGGACACTAGCAGTGATGTTGGTAGAACAGTAGTGACTAGAGTTTTTGGGAGCAATTCAGAAGACCCAGGATAGGTACATGCCAAAGAAGAAGCATTCTAAAGGCAGAATGATGCAACCACAGCTGACAAGGGAAGTCAAAGGCAACATAAAAGCAAAAGAAAGGGCATATAATAGAGCAAAAATTAGTGGGAGGTTTGAGGATTGGGAAGCTTTTAGAAACCAACAGAAGGCAACTAAAAAAGCCATAAAGAAGAAAAAGATAAAAAGGTAAGTAGGCCAGATATATAAAGAGTAAAAGAGAGGCAGAGTAGATATTGGACTGCTGGATAATTATGCTGGAGAGGTAGTAATGGGGCAAGAGAACAGCTGATAAACTGAATAAGTTCTTTGCTGATGACTTCACTGTGAAAGACACCAGCAGTATGACAGAAATTCAAGAGTGTCAGGGGGCAGAAGTTAGTGTAGTTGTTTTTTGCAATTTCAGTTGCTATCACTAGAGAGAAAGTGATTGCAAATCTAAATGGTCTGATGGTAGATAGTTCATCTGAACCACATGGACTACACCCCAGTGTTCTGCAAGAGGTGGCTGAAGAGATTGTGGAGGCATTAGTAATCATTAGATTCTGACATGGTTTTTGAAGACTGGAAATTTGCCTACATGGACTGTGAATTCTGGCTGTTCACCCTTCCACTTAAGAATGCTGAGGATTCGATCCAAGGTATCCCGGACCCTGGCACCCGGGAGGCAACATACCATCCGGGAATCTCATTCTGGCCCACAGAATCTCCTGTCGGTTTCCCTAATGATTTCCCTATCACCACAGCGTGCCTCTTCTCCCCCGTCTCTTCTGAGTCACAGAGCCAGACTCAGTGCCATGACCACTGTGACTTTCCTCTGTTAGATCATCCCCCCAACAGTATCCAAATGATATAGCCATTGTTGAGGGGGATGGCCACAGGGGAACTCTGCACTGGCTCCTTAATCCCTTTCCAACTATCACCCAGTTTCCTGTGTTCTGTGCCTTGTGTTTAACTACCTCTCTATATGTCCTATCTATCACCTTTTCAGGCTCCCGAATGATCCGGAGTTCATCCAGTTCCATCTCCATCTCCTTAACACAGATTGCTGGAAGCTGCAGCTGCATGCACTTCTCACAGTTGTAGTTGTCAGGGACACTGGAGGTCTCCTTGCCTTCCCACATCCCACAAGAGGAACATTTCACTATCCTGCCTGGCAACTCTACTGACCTAGCTGAACAGATACGAGGAAGAGAAGGGAAAAAATGAGCTGTTCTTTCCTTTGCTTTCTCTGAGCGAAACCTCGAAGATCTAAAACCTTAAGAATCACCATTCCGACTATGTCCACTCAGGTTATAGCCACTGCGATTGCCCCTGCCTTCCTTTAATTCGTTTTCACTAATCAATCTCAAACGCCGATTGGTTGCTGGTCAAAGCGCTATTACGCTGCCGTAACCCGCTCCTGGCTTTTATCCTGGGACAGTGGACCCTGAGTGAAGTCCCCTCCTCTCCGGTCTTCCGATGCCTGGATTGGCCACTGGTCAAACCAGCGCGCCATCCCTACTTCCAGTTTCTTAAAGAGAAACTGGACTCACAACCCGAGTCTCTGCAGTCCATGTTTCACAAAGTTTGAAAATCAATATTTTTTTACTGTCTGAAAATGATTTGCTTACTGAATTATCCATGGCTGTGACTGGATTTCAGCTGTAGTAGACCTAAACGAGAATATTTGAGGTAAGATGCCTGTGAAGAGGACAGCTCTGCACTAAATGAAATGAGCTTTTTGAGTGTTGTTTGAACAGTATTTATCTAGACATGTGTGAAGTATTCCAACAAAGTCCTCACTTGTGCCTTACACAAGGTGGAAAAGCTTTGGTGAATTGAAGTTAGTCACTCTCTCCAGGACACACAACCTCTGATTTTCTCTTGTATTAAACAGGCTCTTTAGCTTTCTGCATCTATAAAAATCATGAACTCTCTATTTTCCTGTACTAGACCATAGTATTTGTGAGTACAGATAGATCGTTGGAGTACATCTTCCAAACTTATTTATTCTTTCAACAAAATTGTGCAAGGTCACATTTATTGGTGCTAACTGATCTGCCAGTTATTTGCCCATTCTGCAAGTTCATTAGATGTCTCGCTGCAACTTGTCAGTGTCTTCCTCAGTATTGACATTCCACCCCACCAACATCCTGCTCCCCACATCACGTAGTATCCTGTTCAGGCTTAAAAATTGCATTTTTGATTCCATCAGGAATACGAGCAGAAATAGTCCCAGCACGATGACCATGTTTGCCTACCTTCTTCCACTATCAACTATCACCCACAGTCTGCTTTCTTTCCTGAAGCCAGTTAGCTATCTGTTCTGCTACTGGTGTCAAGAAACCTTCCTGAACACACCTAACAAACTCCACCCCATCTAAACCCCTCACTCTATGGAAATGCCAATCAATATTTGGGAAATTAAGATCTCCCACCACAACAACCCTGTTATTATTACTCCTTTCCAGAATCTGTCTCCGTATCTGCTCCTCAATGTCACTGTTACTATTGGGTGGTCTATAAAGAGTTACTGACCCCTTCCTATTCCTAACTTACACCCACAGAGACTCTGTAGACAATCCCTCCACGACTTCCTCCTTTTCTGCAGCCGTGACACTATCCCTGATCAACAGTGCCACACTCCCGTCAACAGTGCCAAACAGTTCTTTGGGTGGCGCTCTGTACCTTTCTGGATGGCACCTCTGGTCCTGCAGAGTGGCATCAGGTTTGGCGGGTGTCTTGTCAATGATAATGTTCTTGTCGCACCTCTGGACCTGTGGTGTGGCATCAGGTTTGGTAGTTGCCTTGTCTAAGAGGAAACGTGCCTGGAGTCGGAGGAGGTAGTTGACATCCTTAATGAATACTTTGCTTCTGTATTCTCCATTGAGGGAGACCTTGACATTGTGAGGACAGCACTTAAAAATAAATAAATAAATGAAATGAAAAAAGGATGTTGAGCTGGAAGGTGTCAATGCTAAAAATGAGGATGCACTACATCTTTTAAAAAATGTTACGATAGATAATTCCCTGGGGCCAGACAAAATATAGCCCAAGACACTAAGGAAAGTGACAGAAGAGATTGCTGCACCTTTGGTGAAGACCCTTGTGTTCTGACTGGTCCTTGCCACAGGCATAGCACCAGATGATTGGAGAGTGGCAAGTATTATTCCTTTGTTCAAGAAAGGGAGCAGGGATAAGCCTGGGAACTATAGTCCAGTGAGTCATAACTCAATGGTGGGCAAATTATTAGGCAAGATTCTTAGAGGCAGGATTTACGAGCATTTGGAGAAGTATAGTCTGATTGGGGATAATCAGTGCGGCTTTGTGAGGAGCAGGTTGTGCTTTGCAAGCCTGTTTCAATTCTTTGAAGAACTGACGAAACAAACTGATGAAGGTGGAGTAGTGGATGTGGTGTAAGTGGATTTTAATAAGGTGTTTGACAAGTTTCCCCATGGTAGGCTCATTCACAATGACAGGAGGCACGGAATCCAGGGACACTTGGCTGCTTGGATTCAAAACTAGCATGCCCACAGATGACAGAGAGCGATATTAGCTGGAGCATATTCTGCCTGGAGGTCAGTGACCCATGGTATTTTCTAGGGCACTGTTCTGGGACCCCCACTCTTTGTTAATTTTTATAAATGTAGTCCACTAGGCTTGCCTGCATGTTCATCTAGGGGTATCAGTTTTCGGCCCCGCCAAATAGGGCATTCAAGTCTGGGTGGAGGCTGTGTAACGTACCCCAGTACACACTCACAACGCAAATATCAGACAGTACATAATAAGCGATTAAATGATTACACTTTATAACTCTTATTTTGTTGTGTGGTTAGTAGAGAAACAAAATATAATAGAAACAAAATAGTGTTGAAATTGCAGGGGCCTTGGCAGATATATTTAAAATGGCGGTATCCACGGGTGAGGTGCCGGAGGATTGCAGGATAGCTCATGTTGTTCCGTTGTTTAAAAAAGGCTCTAAAAGTAATCCAGGAAATTATAAGCTGGTAAATTTGATGTCAGTAGTAGGTAAATTATTGGAAGGAGTACTAAGAGATAGGATCTACTAGTATTTGGATAGACAGGGACTTATTAGGGAGAGTGAACATGGCTTTGTGCATGGTAGTTCACGTTTGGGCAGAAATGGATTCTCAATATTCCTGGATTTCAGTGCTTTAAAAGGGATAGAGAGGGGGGGAAAGGGGAGGAGGGGTGGCATAACTGGTCAGGGATACTATTACGCCTACAGAAAGGGTGGGTAACGTAGCAGGATCCTCTTTTGAGTCAGTATGGGTAGAAGTCAGGAACAGGAAGGGAGCAGTTACTCTATTGGGAGTATTCTATAGGCCCCCTGGTAGCAGCAGAGATACCGAGGAGCAGATTGGGAGGCAGATTTTGGAAAGGTGCAAAAATAACAGGGTTGTTATCATGGCTGACTTTAACTTCCCTAATACTGATTGGCACCTGATTAGTTCCAATGGTTTAGATGGGGCAGAGTTTGTCAAATGCGTTCAGGACGGATTCCTGTCACATAATGTTGACAGGCCGACTGGGGGAATGCCATACTAGATCTAGTATTAGTTAACGAACCGGGTCAGGTCACAGATCCGTCAGTGGGTGAGCATCTGGGGGACAGTGACCACCGCTCCCTAGCCTTTAGCGTTATCATGGAAAAGGATTGAATCAGAGAGGACAGGAAAATTTTTAATTGGGGAAGGGCAAATTATGAGGCTATAAGGCTAGAACTTGCGGGTGTGAATTGGGATGATGTTTTTGCAGGGAAATGTGCTATGGACATGTGGTTGATGTTTAGGGATCTCTTGCAGGATGTTAGGGATAAATTTGTCCCGGTGAGGAAGATAAAGAATGGTAGGGTGAAGGAACCATTGGTGACAGTTGAGGTGGAGAATCTAGTCAGATGGAAGAAGGCAGCATATGTGAGGTTTAGGAAGCAACGATCAGATGAGTCTATTGAGGAATATAGGGTTGCAAGAAAGGAACTTAAGAAGGGGCTGAGGAGAGCAAGAAGGGGGCATGAGAAGGCCTTGGTGAGTAGGGTCAAGGAAAACTCCAAGGCATTTTTCAATTATATGAAGAACAAAAAGTTGACAGGAGTGAAGATAGGACCGATTAGAGATAAAGGTGGGAAGTTGTGCCTGTAGGCTGTGGAAGTGAGCGAGGTCCTCAGTGAATACTTCTCTTCGGTATTCACCAATGAGAGGGAACTTGATGATGGTGAGGACAATATGAGTGAGGATGATGTTCTGGAGCATGTTGATATTAAGGCAGAAGAAGTGTTGGAGTTGTTAAAATACATTAGGACGGATCAGACCCTGGGGCCTGACGGAATATTCCCCAGGCTGCTCCACGAGGAGGGGGAAGAGATTGCTGAGCTTCTGGCTGGGATCTTTATGTCTTCGTTGTCCACGGGAATGGTACCAGAGGATTGGAGGGAGGCGAATGTTGTCCCCTTGTTCAAAAAAGTTAGTAGGGATAGTCCGGGTAATTATAGACCAGTGAGCCTTGCGTCTGTGGTGAGAAAGCTGTTGGAAAAGATTCTTAGAGACAGAATCTGTGGGCATTTAGAGAATCATGGTCTGATCAGGGACAGTCAGCATGGCTTTGTGAAGGGCAGATCATGTCTAACAAGCCTGATAGTTCTTTGAGGAGGTGACCAGGCATATAGATGAGGGTAGTGCAGTGGATGTAATCTACATGGATTTTAGTAAGGCATTTGACAAGGTTTCACACAGTAGGCTTATTCAGAAAGTCAGAAGGCATGGGATCCAGGGAAGTTTGGCCAGGTGGATTCAGAATTGGCTTGCCTGCAGAAAGCAGAGGGTTGTGGTGGAGGGAGTACATTCAGATTGGAGGGTTGTGACTAGTGGTGTCCCACAAGGATCGGTTCTGGGACCTCTACTTTTTGTGATTTTTATTAATGATCTGGATATAGGGGTGGAAGGGTGGGTTGGCAAGTTTGCAGATGACACAAAGGTTGGTGGTGTTGTGGTTAGTGTTGAGGATTGTCAAAGATTGTAGAGAGACATTGATAGGATGCAGAAGTGGGCTGAGAAGTGCCAGATGGAGTTCAACTCAGAGAAGTGTGAGGTGGTACACTTTGGAAGGACAAACTCCAAGGCAGAGTACAAAGTAAATGGCAGGATACTTGGAAGTGTGGAGGAGCAGAGGGATCTGGAAGTACGTATCCACAGATCCCTGAAAGTTGCCTCACAGGTAGACAGGGTAGTTAAGAAAGCTTATGGAGTGTTAGCTTTCATAAGTCAAGGGATAGAGTTTAAGAGTTGCGGGGTGATGATGCATCTCTATAAAACTCTGGTTAGGCCCCACTTGGAGTAGTGTGTCCAGTTCTGGTCGCCTCACTATAGGAAGGATGTGGAAGCATTGGGTACAGAAAGGGTACAGAGGAGATTTACCAGGATGCTGCCTGGTTTAGAGAGTATGCATTATGATCAGAGATTAAGGGAGCTAGGGCTTTACTCTTTGGAGAGAAGGAGGATGAGAGGAGACATGATAGAGGTGTACAAGATATTAAGAGGAATAGACAGAGTGGACAGCCAGTGCCTCTTCCCCAGGGCAGCACTGCTCAGTACAAGAGGACATGGCTTTAAGGTAAGGGGAGGGAAGTTCAAGGGGGATATTAGAGGAAGGTTTTTTTACTCAAAGAGTGGTTGGTGCGTGGATTGCACTGTCTGAGTCAGTGGTGGAGGCAGATACACTAGTGGAATTTAAGAGACTACTAGACAGTTATATGGAGGAATTTAAGGTGGGGGGTTATATGGGACGCAGGCTTTAAGGGTCAGCACAGCATTGTGGGCTGAAGGACCTGTACTGTGCTGCATTGTTCTATGTTCTACGTTTAACCAATCTATTAGAGTTTTTTGAGGAGGTTACCAGGAAAGTGGATGAAGGGAAGGCAGTGGATGTTGTCTACATGGACTTCAGTAAGGCCTTTGACAAGGTCCCACATGGGAGGTTAGTTAGGAAGATTCAGTCACTAGGCATACATGGTGAGGTGATAAATTGGATTAGACATTGGCTCAATGGGAGAAGCCAGAGAGTGGAAGTGGAGGATTGCTACTCTGAGTGGAGGCCTGAGACTAGTGGTGTGCCACAGGGATCAGTGCTGGGTCCATTGTTATTTGTCATCTACATCAATGATCTGGATGATAATGTGGCAAATTGGATCAGCAAATTTGCTGATGATACAAAGATTGGAGGTGTAGTGGAGAGTGAGGAAGGTTTTTCAAAGCTTGCAGAGGGATTTGGACCAGCTGGAAAAATGGGCTGACAAATGGCAGATGGAGTTTAATGCAGACAAGTGTGAGGTATTGCACTTTGGAAGGACAAACCAAGGTAGAACATACAAGGTAGGACACTGAGGAGTGCAGTAGAATAGAGGGATCTGGGAATACAGATACATAATTCCCTAAAAGAGGTGTCACAGGTAGATAGTGTCATAAAGAGAACTTTTGGTACATTGGCCTTTATAAATCAAAGTATTGAGTATAAGAGTTGGAATGTTATGGTGAGGTTGTATAAGACATTGGTGAGACCGGATTTGGAGTATTGTGTGCAGTTTTGGTCACCTAATTACAGGAAGGATATTAATAATGTTGAAAGAGTGCAGAGAAGATTTACAAGGATGTTGCCGGGACTTGAGAAACTGAGTTACAGAGAAAGGTTGAATAGGTTAGGACTTTATTCCCTGGAGCGTAGAAGAACGAGGGGAAATTTGATAGAGGTGTATAAAATTATGATGGGTATAGATAAAGCAAATGCAAGCAGGCTTTTTCCACTGAGGCTAGGGGAGAAAAAAACCAGAGGACCTGGGTTAAGGGTTAAAAGGGGAAAGTTTAAAGGGAACATTAGGGGGAGCCTCTTCACACAGTAGTGGGAGTGTGGAATGAACTGCCAGTTGAAGTGGTGAATGCAGGCTCACTTTTAACATTTAAGAAAAACTTGGACAGGTACATGGATGAGAGGGGTATGGAGGGATATGGTCCAGGTGCAGGTCAGTGGGACTAGGCAGAAAAATGGTTTGGCACAGCCATGAAGGGCCAAAAGGCCTGTTTCTGTGCTGTAATGTTCTATGGTTCTATAAAAGACAAAGGCGCCACTCTTACCAAAGTTAACAGTTTGTGCACAAAAATCGTTGGAGCTCACGCCTCCGGTGTTCCTCCTTAAACGACCTCCGCCGACATGCTGCCGACCTCCGGACCCTCGAATTCCCATAGACTCCATCTGGTGATCACCGAGCGCTCCCGCACTTATTCTTCCTCCTCACTCGCCTCGACCTGGACAAGCTGGGGATATTCCCTTTGGAGCAAAGGAGAATGACAGGTGACTTGATAGAGGTTTACAAAGTGATGAGAAGCATAGATAGAGTGAACAGCCAGACACTTGTTTTCCCAAGGTGGAAATGGTTCAAATAATTTTAAGGTGATTAGAGGAAAGTATAGGGGGAATGATGTTGTTTTTGTTATTATTCCTCTCTGCACCTTGTGGCACATCAGGCAACAACCTTGCCATTTCTTTAGCATTTTGTCCGTTTTTTCACGAAGTCAAGTTGCTAGCTCAATGCTCAACCCAGCACGGATGGAAAGCGTGCAGAGAGCGGACTGGATTTGAACTCCGGACCACTTGCCTCAAGGTCCGGTGGCTGCTGCCACTACGCTTTCAGCCGGCAGGGGCAGATAGGGGAGGTGAATGCCAGAGGTCATTTTTTACACAGAGAGTAATGGGTACAAGTTATGTATTTCCAGGGGTGGTGTGGAGGCAAGGACATTTGCACATAGATGAAATAAAAATGGAGGAACTCGAGGAGGGAAGGGTTAGGTTGATCTTACAATGGATTAAAAGTACAGCACAAATTCATGGGCCAAAGATGTTGTACCATTCTCTCTTTAACTCTTTTAAATCATGTTTTAATAAGCTCCATTTCCCAAATGCAGATGTTTACAGATACCAAGATTATCACACAGTTGCTTTCCTATCTACTGCTTTAGAGAGGATCAAGGGCATGGAGCAGTTTTAAAATATGATGGAGAAACAAACTTTGCTCAGCTGGAGGCAGATGTGAATATGTTTGAACATCCACTGAGAGGTGAATGGGATGTGATGTAAGTTGAGATGCTATTTACTAGCAGCATCACCAGATCCGTAATTCAGGAGATTAAACCATAATCTTTTGAGCATCCTTTTGCCTCTAGTGATGACGAGAAGTGATTATTTCAGTAAATCCCTTGAAACCCCAGTTACATATAAAGGGGAATACCATGGATGCTGGAAAATGAAACTATTTAAAATTTATTTGTAAACCATGAGGGGCTTGGATAAGGTAGGTGATCATTGATTTTTGTTTCTGAGGGTAAGGGCGTCAAACCTAGTTTTAAGTGAGGGTGGAAAGATTGGAAGGGGGCCTGAGAGCCAGCTCTTTCACACCGAGGTTTGCAGGTACATGGAAAGAGTTGCCAGATGCAATGAGGCAGGTACAATTACAATTGTGAAAATATATTTGAGCCAAATGCAGGCAAGCAGGATTAGTTAAGCCAATGTTAGCTCCTTCATCTGCATGGAGGAAGTGAACTGAAGGGTCTGTGTTTGTACTGTGTAACTCTGATTCCAGGATAGTAGAATCTTGAATGACCTCAGGTTTATGGGTAGAACATGAAAGCAAACCAGGAATGCATGGGAATAGTCACAGCTACGTGCAAAAATGTTGATGACCTAACTAGACCCAAAATATTATCAAATAGCACAACATCAAATCAACATGGTTTTGAGGAGTATTTCTTAACATTAACACAGTTGCGATGACTCTCTTTGAATGTCATATGACATTAAAATTTGCTTAAGCCTCCTGTGGCCTATCCTGGACTCATCATATAAATATTATTGTGAAGGAGGCACGACAACGCCTCTACTTCCTCAGGAGTTTGCAAGGTTGGGCATCGAAAAGCTTGGCAAACTTCTATTGATGTGTGGTGGAAAGTGTGCTGACTGGCTGCGTTATGGCCTGGTATGGGAACACCAATGCCATTGAGTGGGAAATAGTGGATTTGGCCCAGTACATCACGGGTAAAACCCTCTCAACCATTGAGCACATCTACATGAAATGTTGCTGTAGAGAAGCAGCATCCATCATCAAAGATCCTCACCACCCAGGCCGTGCTCTTTTCTCACTGCTGACATCAGGTAGAACATACAAGAGCCTCAGGACTTGCATCACCGGTTACAAGAACGGTTACCACCCTTCAACCATCAGGCTCCTGAACAATGGGGATAACCACACTCATTTAAGGACTCTGTTATATTGTTATTTCATGCTCATTATTTATTGCTATTTAGTTATATCTGCATTTGCACAGTTTGTTTACAGTTCCGTTTCTGTTCTATAGCGTTGTTAAGTATGCCCACAGAAAAAAGAACCTCAGGATAGCACGTGGTGACGTGTATGTACTCGGATAATAAATTTTCCTTTGAATTTTGACCCCGTAGTGGCTATTCTAAGGAACCAACGCCGCTGCTTGCGACCACAGGGGGTTGCCCTTCCATTTTTCTGAAGAGTAAACTAAGTACAAAGTAAGCTTATTAATCAGCAAAAGCAATGCTTTTTTCCCCCCACTGGTGTTGCCCCTAATTAGGATATGAGAAGCTGGAATGGGTGCTGTGAGTAGATGTTTATTTTGTCCAGTCCCTTGCACCTGTGTGTCATGTTGGGGTGAAGTCAGTATCTCAGTGAGTGAGTGATATGTCCCTGCTGTTCACCACTTACATTTTCTGGCAGAGGATGCCGCTGGCCATTAAACTTTACAGATTTGTAATCCAGACAAGTAAACAGATCTAATGAACAATTTTTTTGCCACTTAGGCATCATTAATTCTGAAACTTCCAGTGGAGAAACAAATACCTCAGCAAAAAACCATGAAGATGTAAGTGCCATGGATGTTGAAAATCTGAAGTGAAAATATCAAAATCCTAAATTATGTTTGTTAATAGATTAACGGAATGTATTTCAGGAATGCAACCCCTCTCTGACTAACTGTTCCAGCCTTCAACGGGCATAGCAACTAGCTGCACTGAAACTGAGTCCCATTTAAGGAAATGTTGTCTCTTGCATTGTGTCATGCATCTGAATCCCTCCTTGGACGTGCTTTATCATTGGCCATGGACCTCTCCAACAGGTCATAGACATGAGAGGTTGTGTGTGGAGCCATGCTTCATGTCTGGTTAGAAGTGAGCTGCTCCATGAGTGTTGTTTTCTTTAGTCCAGGACACTAATGAGATTGTGATAATTAAATTCTCCCCCATAGCAAAAGAAGCTCTTTCTGATCCCCGTTTGTGTTCACAACAAAACAGAAAATTCTGGAAATGTTCAGCAAGTCAGGCAGCATCTGTAGCGATGGAACTAATATAACACCATAAGATATATGAATAGAATTAGGCCACTCTGCCCAGCATGTCTGCTGCACCATTCATTATGGCTGAAATATTATCCCTCTCAACCCCATTCTCCTGCCTTCTCCCCTAACCTTTGACACACTGACTAATGAAGAACCTATCAACCTCTGCTTTAAATATACTCAATGACCTGGCCTCCACAGCCACCCATGGCAATGAATTCCACAGATTCATCACTCTCAAGCTAAATAAATTCCTTTTCATCTCTGTTCCAAATGGACGTCCCTCTATTTTGAGGCTGTGCCCTCTGGTTCTAGACTACCCACTACAGGAAACACCCTCTCCACATCCACTCTATCTCAGCCTTTCAATATTTGATGGGCTTCAAGGATATGCCCATCATTCTTCTAAATTCTATTGAGTACAGGCCCAGAGCAATCAAATGCTCTTCACACTCCTGGGATCATTCTCATGAACCTCCTCTGGGCCCCCTCCAATAGCAGTACATCTTTTCTTAGATAAGTAGCCCAAAACTGCTCACCATACTCCAAGTGCGATCTGACCAAAGCCTTATAAAACCACAGCATCACATCCTTGTTCTTATACTGTATTTCACTCAAAATGAACGCTAACATTGCATTTGCCTTCCATACCACTGACTCAACCTACAAATTAACCTTTATGGAAACTTTCCAAGGCACAAATCCATGGTCTCACGAGACTAACAGATGCTTAAATATGCCTTTATTCCTCCTACCAGAGTTCATGACTGTAGTGCTAAGAGATTGAGTACGGGAGTTGACATTGTATGAAGTGCTTCCAAATAACTGAGCTCCAATTTCAATTCTTTATTACAAATCCAGCAAAGATGAACAAACTTAGTGATAAAAAAACATGAAACTAAATTAGAGATATAGTGGAATAAGAGTAATTAGCTTTCATATTAAGGTAATTAAGTGAAGATCATAAATAACTGTTACAATTAGCGAAATAAGTGGTCAACAAAAAACATCCTTTCCCAGTTGCCTCGAAGTCTCAACAAGACGAACTGACTAAGTGTGAATAAGCAACTATACTCATTTGCTGTTCTTCTGTCGCTGTTGTTTTCTGCGAGTGAGGGAATCGGGGATTGTTATGCAGAGAGGATCGCTGACTTGTGGCTGTTGTTTTGCTGCGGGCAAGGGGAGGATTTTGCGGTCTGCAAGTTTTGTTTCTTTTTCATGCCAGTTGGGAGGGGAGTTGATGTGTTTTCTTTCATCACCATCCATCGTCTTTCTGTATTGAATGGTTATCTGGAAAAGACAAATCAGAGTTGTATTGTACATGCATACTTTGACAATAAAATGAACCTTTGCTTCCATCATGCCCCAACTCGTGATACATTACCCACAATAAATATGCAATACAAAATACAATACAGACAGACTGAAAATAGTTACATGGCTCCTACAATGGTGATACACTTCCCAGCACTTTGTTCCATCTGTTCTCTCTTCGCCCATTCTTCCAATCTTTCCAACTCCTGCAGATTTGCTGCTTCCTTAACACTACCTGCCCCTCCACCTATCTTTGTATTATCTGCAGACCTGGCCACAAAGTCATCAATTCTGTCATCCAAACCATTGACATATAACATGAAAGAGAAGTGGTCCCAATACTGACCCTTGTGGAGTACCACTAGTCACCAGCAGCCAACTAGAATAGGCCCACTTTAATCCCACTCTGCCTCCTGCCAATCAGCCAAACGTCTATCCATGGGCTCTTATCATGTTCAGCAGCCTTACGTGTGGCACCTTGTCAAATGTCTTCTGAAAATCCAAGTAAACATCTACTGATTCTCCTTTGTCTATCCTTCCAGAACATTTGTCTGGCAAATTTTTCCTTGAAGAAACTGTGCTGACTTTGCCTACTTTATCCTGTACCTCCAAGTACCCCAAAAACTCATCCATAATAATGGACTCTAACATTTTCCCAGCCACTGAAGTCAGGCTAACAGGCCAACAATTTTCTTTTTGTCTCCCTCCCTTAAGTGTAATTTAAGTGAAAATTTGCAATTTTCTAGTCCTCTGGAAGCATTCCAGAAACTAGTGTTTCTTGAAAGATCATTACTAATACCTCCACAATCTCTTCAGCTACCTTCTTCAGAAAACTGGTGTGCAGTCCATCTGTTCCAGGTGACTTACAGCTAGTGACTTTCTGTCAGGGCACTGGAGCAGCGATCCAATCGCAGACCCAGTACTGTGCACACAGTGATATTAATTGAGTAACATATCCCAAGGTGCAAACAAAGTCGGCATCAAAGTTCAGGCAGAGATCAGAACATCCAGAGAAATCCAAAAACCAGAATCGGGAAACAGGTAGAGCTGATATTCAGACAGACAGAGTACAGATACAAATGCTGGAAAGGCTCAGGAAAACTCACCGGCACAATCTGGCAACAAACAGGTGAAAATGCAGGACTGAAATACACCGAACAATAAACAGAGAGGCAGATGATAGGTGGAGCACAATGAGACACAAGTGGCAGCAATACAGGTAATAATGAGAGACGGAGTACTCAGTGATACAGGGGCCGGAGTAGAGCAGGAGCGGGGACAGGAGCACATGGCAATACGAAACCACAGACTGACAGCTAGAGGGAAACACACAAAAAGACAGAGTTCAACTGGAGGTACTGACACTTCTACAATGAAGACTGACACAAAATACTTAAGTTTGTTTGCCATTTCATTGTCTCCTATTGCTCACTCTCCATCATCATTTTCTAGCAGTCCAATATCCACTCTACTTCTCTTTTACTCTTTATATATCTGGAAAAAAAGTTGGTATCCTCTTTGACATTATTGGCTAGTTTGCCTTTATATTTTAATCTTTTCTCTCCTTATTACTTTTTTAGTTGTTTTCTGTTGGTTTTTACAAGTTTCCCAATTCTCTAACTATCCACTAATTGTTGCTATATTATATGCACTCTCTTTTGTTGTCTTTGACTTCCCTTGTCAGCCACAGTTGCCTCATTCTCCCTTTAAAGTACTTATTCATCTTTGGGATGTATCTTTTCTGTGCCTTCTGAATTACCCACAGAAATGTCAGCCATTGCTGTTCTGAATCAGAATCAGCTTGTCATGGTCTGGTCTGTGAAATCCGCATTCCGGTTCACGGTCCGGTCCATGTTCATTATTCCAGGTTTTCCTGTTTTTCCCAGTTTCTGTTGAGGCAGCTGATTCTCGTTTGGGCTGGCTTCATAAATAGCTTCAGGATTCAGCCTCTGGCTGCTGGATTGTTCCTGTCTGTATCCCTTCCCTTCACCTTCCTCTTGGAGCCTCGCCTTGCCTTCACCGCTGTCAAGTTCAACCGCTGGAGCAAGATAAGGAACTCTCTTTCGTTGTTTTGAACTATCTCTGTGTCCACGCCTTCGCTAGGTAGGTCCGGCCGTCTGCCACTACCTTGGGTTAGGAACTGTCTCGTTGTATTCTGAGTAATGAGCCCTGGCCCTACGTCCTGTACCCAAGGAGGGGTCCCGGCTCTGTGTTCCATGTTCCTGTCTCTTCCTCGATCAAGTCAAGGCTTTGGGGTCTCGCCTAGTCCTAGCCACGTCCAAGAACCTTGTCCTGTCCAAGCCATGGCTTTGTGTTCTCGTCTTGTCTATGTGCCTCACCCAGCCCTGGAGTACCTTGCCCAGCCCTCTGCTGGGGTTCCCTTGTCCTGTCCAGGAGTCTCATGTCCAGTCCTGTAGCCACGTCTTGTCCTTGCCTAGTTCTGGGTCTGAGCCTGAGTCAAGACCCAGGTTCTGGGTCCTTGTCCAGTCTCTGGCTTGGAGTCCAAGCCCAGGCTCCTAGTTCCCAGTTCCATGTCCTGGTTCTGCTATCCTAGTCAAGTCCTAGCCCAGGCCTGGAATCCTTGTCTCCTCCAGGGCCTGTATCATGTCCAGCGTACTTTCTTCCCCATTTTCCTTGCTTCCTTCTCATGCCTAGTCCTGTTAGTAGTGCAAAAAAGAAAAACAAATGGGGTAATGTTCTAGGTTTTGATGTCTATTCAGAAATCTGTTGGCAGAATTATTCTTGAATCATTGAGTGTGTGCCTTCAGGCTCCTTTACCTCCCCTCTGATGGCAGCAATGAGAAGAGGGCATGTACTGTGTAATGGTAGTCTTTAATGATGGATGCCACCGTTTTAAAGCACCGCTCTTTGAAGCTATTCTGGATGCTGGGGAGACTGGTGCCCATGATGGAGCTGACTGAGTTCACAAATTTCAGCAGCATATTTTGATCCTCACCCTGCTAGTGACCCCCTTCAGCCATATTTCATGAGAAATTAGTTGTAGCACGGCTTAAAATGCAAAGAAAAAATGGAGGGGAGGAGAGAGCAAAGGGGAAAGTATGTACAGTAGATAGGAAGACAAGAGCAACGGAATGACAAAAGAAATAGCAGAGCAGAGTGAAAGGGAGTAATAAAGGCATTTAGGTCATGATATAGGATACGTATGAAAAATACACTGAAAAGATCATAACATGTTTAACATGTGACAATTATGGAGGTCATATTGTGATATTCAATGGGCATTATTTTAAAATCATGGCTTTGTGTTTGAAATGCCTAATAGAAACGTAGAAAATAGGTGCAGGAGTAGGCCATTTGGCCCTTCGAGCCTGCACCGCCATTCAGTATGATCATGGCTGATCATCCAACTCAGAACCCTGTACCTGCTTTCTCTCCGTACCCCCTGATCCCTTTAGCCACAAGGGCCATATCTAACTTCCTCTTAAATATAGCCAATGAACTGGCCTCAACTGTTTCCTGTGGCAGAGAATTCCACAGATTCACAACTCTCTGTGTGAAGAAGTTTTTCCTCATCTCGGTCCTAAAATGCTTCCCCTTTATCCTTAAACTGTGACCCCTCGTTCTGGACTTCCCCAACATCAGAAACAATCTTCCTGCATCTAGCCTGTCCAATCCCTTTAGAATTTTATGTTTCAATAAGATCCCCCCTCAATCTTCTAAATTCCAGTGAGTATAAGCCTAGTCAATCCAGTCTTTCTTCATATGAAAGTCCTGCCGTCCCAGGAATCAATCTGGTGAACCTTCTTTGTACTCCTTCTATGGCAAGAATGTCTTTCCTCAGATTAGGGGACCAAAACTGCACACAATACTCCAGGTGTGGGCTCACCAAGGCCTTGTACAACTGCAGTAGAACCTCCCTGCTCCTGTACTCAAATCCTTTTGCTATGAATGCCAACATACCATTTGCCTTTTTCACTGCCTGCTGTACCTGCATGCCCACCTTCAATGACTGGTGTACAATGACACCCAGGTCTCGTTGCACCTCCCCTTTTCTTAATCGGCCACCATTCAAATAATAATCTGTTTTCCTGTTCTTGCAACCAAAGTGGATAACCTCACATTTATCCACATTAAATTGCATCTGCCATGAATTTGCCCACTCACCTAACCTATCCAAGTCACCCTGCATCCTCTTAGCATCCTCCTCACAGCTAACACCGCCGCCCAGCTTCATGTCATCTGCAAATTTGGAGATTCTGCATTTAATTCCCTCATCTAAATCATTAATATATATTGTAAACAACTGGGGTCCCAGCACTGAGCCTTGCGGTACCCCACTAGTCACTACCTGCCATTCTGAAAAGGTCCCGTTTACTCCCACTCTTTGCTTCCTGTCTGCCAACCAATTCTCTATCCACATCAATACCATTCCCCCAATACCATGTGCTTTAAGTTTGCACACTAATCTCCTGTGTGGGACCTTGTCAAAAGCCTTTTGAAAATTTAAATATACCACATCCACTGGCTCTCCCCTATCCACTCTACTAGTTACATCTTCAAAAAATTCTATAAGATTCGTCAGACATGATTTTCCTTTCACAAATCCATGCTGACTTTGTCCGATGATTTCACCTCTTTCCAAATGTGCTGTAATGTAGCCTTCTTGGGCAAATAACATAATGAAATAGAACCAGCATTCCAATAATAAACAATTGTTATTTGTGCACCCAGCAGCCTAGATTCCAGCTCTGTATCACCATATACACACTGCAGCAAGTAGTTTGTATTGGACAGTGCAGCACACACTGGATATAAACCACAGGGACTGTACCCCAAATTTCTTGGAGAATGAGATGGAACTTCAGGTGGGAGCGCCTGAAGAAAGCATCAGTTTTAAGTAAGGGCTGGTAGGCAGCCCACCAGGGCCACTAATGGAAAGGCTTTGGATGACTGACTGGTGAAATTACAGCACTCTCTAGTTTCCACAACTGTGGATCAAGGTTGTAGGAAGTTTCATGATTTGACCAGTTATATCAAGGAGTGACTTTTGCTGAAACGACTCTGCTCCTCAGAATTGTTATTTTTTTTTTACCTTTTACGTTGAACCACCGCCTACATCAAAATTTTAAAAAACGTGCAGTCACTAAGGGGTCAATAATTATCTTTGTGCTCATGTCTACCACACGCAGCCACAAGTATGTACATATACAACAAAGACTAAAATGCTTACGTATCATTTATTCCAAAATCTACAAAAGCCTGCACACGGACTACAGGTGCCAGGAATGGAAAACTATCCCTGCAAACTGTCGGTGGCCCAGTGAAGACTCTGACCTCCTCATAGCTATGCCTTTGTGAGGCTCAGTGTGGGATTACCGCAAGCGCTTGAAGTTGCTGATGGTGCCCATGTAAATGAATGCGTATTTCCATACCATGTTCCATTAATCTTTTACTCTTACAGTTTATTTCCATTCCTTCATGGGCCCTCATATCTGCCCCTATTTACGAATAACATCCTTTGCTGAGGTGCTTCCCTCTTGTGGCAGGAGGAAGATGAGGCGGGAGGAGCACCCACGTGATGAGTTGACTCAGAAAAACACGTTGATGGTGACCCTTCTTTCAGCCCTGGCTGCCGTGACCTTGCATCTGACTCCACACCACAGCAGCTCAAAAGCAGTGTGAAGGAAAGGTTGAGGACTGGAGATTGGCAGAATCGTGGGGAGAGCATGATAAAAAACAGAATGGGTTTATCTTTGTGCTAACAATAAATCATGTCATCAATGAGGAACCGATTGTATAGGTAGGTGCTCGTGTAAAGTTCGGTAAGTGTCTGGAGAGTCACTGACCCAGTGTGATATAGTGTGTAGAAATTGGAATAAGCTTGCATTGGCGGAGACGTTCGGAACAGCTCCCCGTGAATTCAGGAAATAAAGGCGGTAACTAGCTTCGACGTCTTTGCCTACTTTGTGATTGACCGTTCTAAATTCTCTAACAGAATCTGGCGACGACGACGGGATCCCAATGGTACGGGATGCCAACGAACCCATCCGACAAACTTGTTTATCATCAACATCGGACTATGTGAGACCTGCTTGAAAGATAGAAGTGAAGACCGGAGTAAGGAGCGCATCCCATACCGGCCGGTGACCACCCCTGAGTTCAGCCCTGACTCAGAACAAGACGGGTTTGGCAGAAAGGGGTTGGGAGCTCTGATTAACATACGGTATTAAAACTAAGGCAATTAAAAGACGACGTTGAAACGAAGGCAATTAAAGACCTCGAGATTAGAACCTGCCCCACTGGCCAATGGAAAAATGTGAGGGAATTATATAGGGTATATGTCTCTGTACGAATTAAGTGTTTCCCTTTGCAGAGAACAATTGACAGGTAGGTAGGATGGGTAACCTCCAGAAGGGGAATCGGAAAGGCAGTTCTGGATCCACACCACGCCAGGACTCGGAAGGCGGTGAGCAGGCAAACAGATAAGGTGAGAGAGGAAAAAAGGGGATGGAGAATGGTGGGGGGGGGGGGGGGGCTTTCCACATTTGGTTGGTCCAGATTTGCCAAATGTTTACTCCATCCACCTGGAGATGAGAAGACATTGGTGAAAGTAGCTACAGAACTTTCTGGCCAGGAGTTAGATCAGGATTTCTCAATGCGGCCCAAGGACTACAAGGGGAGTGGGCCCCTCCACCGGGGAATGGTGGTGGGAGTCCTACTGCCGGAATGCATTACAGGTATTGGCCGAACGGAGCAAAAGATGCCATTCTCGCAGGAGTCAGGCAACACTAACTTTGGAGAAGTAACTAGAGGTCAGCTAAAGAAAGAGGAGACTATTAATGATTTTATTGCTCGGTTTAAAGGTACTTGGGAACCGAGCGCAGGAATACCTCTGGCAGGGAACAACCCACTGGCAGCGCAGTCATTTCTAAATTGACTCCAAATGGATGTAGCATATTCTTTTAAATTGACCAATCTGAAATGGCAGAACAAAAATTGAGAAGATGTTATAACATTCCTCATTAATATGGATAGGAATGGGCTATCTTAAAATCAGGGAGAAAGGGGACAGTAAGGGCAACAAAAAAGAAGAGGTGATTTGAGAGAAGGGAGAAGTGTCAGAAGGGATGCGGGCGGTGTGGGAAGAAAGGACATTGGGCTAAGGAGTACTGTACCGTTATTCTTTGTGCCCCCGGAAACAGACTGCCTGGGCTCTGCACTACAATGCTTACAAAAACTAAACAATCAGAGGATTCAGCTGCTCTCCAGAGCTGGCGTATTGAGGGAAATCCCTGGGGAAATTGGCTATGGCAGCAAATTGAAGCTAACGCTAAAACAAGGGAATTTCTGGACAATTGAACTGGGACTTGTAAACTAGTAACTGCGCTGCATTGTGCCGCGGCCTTCCAGGATCCGGATCCCAATGACGATGATAGATTCCAAGCAAATCGCCACGAAGGCAAGAGGCGTCTAGTATTCTTGGCGAGTAGGGTAATTTTTGGCCCCGGGGGAACAGCGGCTGAGGTTGAGCTCAAAAGAAAGCAGGAGGCACACATTCTCACCGGCAGTGAAGCCTAAAGACTTGGGGACTAGGGGTGTTGGAATACAGAACGCCACCTAACCAAGAGGGGGTGACTTACTGTGGACCAGATACAGGGCAATAGTATCTCCATTACATACTTACTGTGAATCCCATAGACAGAGCCCACCCCCTCCTCCACCCCAATTGAGCGATCCACAAGACTTCCGCAGGGTGGATCCTGTACTGTGGGCACAGCATATGGATCATGTAGGATCAGAGAAATCCGTAGTGACGCGTCAGGTGACTCTTAAACGAAGCACTCCGGAAGCCGTCACCGGTACTGAACCCGTCATGCAGACGCTGTTGCGACAAGGGGGTTCTGCGACTAACTCAGAACCTTTGCAATACGCCGATTTTACCCAATCCCAAGCCGGGGAGACCGGATGACCGGCGGTTTGTTCAGGATTTACGGGCTATAAATCAGAAAGTGCAGCCCATTTCACCGGTGGTTCCAGGCACCCATGTGATACTGGCCCCTCTCCCTCCGGATTTCTGTTGGGGTACAGTGATTGATTTGTTGGTGCCCATCTCTCTATACCTCAGCATGAGGACAGTCAGTATCTGCTTGCTTTCACATATAATAGACAGCAATATACGTGGACAAGACTACCGCAGGGCTATACAGAAAGCCCGCAGTCTACGCAGCCGCTTGGTGGTCATTAGGGAATATTTTGGGGGGCTGATCGTACATAATGGACTGATTTTGGTGATAATTGTAATAGTGGTTGGTAATCCGGTGTACCTGCGCCTTGATGTCGAGGTGTAAAATGAAACCAGAATCATTTGATCCTGAGTATGTTGAAGGTGACTTATTGTGGGCCTCGCAGACATGGACTGATTGTAGAGAAGACGCCATGTCGTCGTTGAATCGTATGGTCGCCGGAGAACATGGAGCCTCCCTATCAGAATTACAACTGCCAGCCCACAGTAACATATCTGGGGGATGTACTGCACTTGAGCGCCCGCCCAATGGCGCCGGGGCATGTGACTGCCATTGCGCTGTATCCCAGACCTGCTACCAGAAAACAGATTTTCCTGGGGAATGACGAATTACTGCCGACATTGGATACCTAAATACCGACGCTGCCCGACGCGTCGCAGTAACCCAGGCTGCACCTGATACCATACAGTGGTTTGAGGATATGGAGCAAGTTTACGAAGCACTAAAACGTGCCCTAATACAGGTCCCCGCATTGGGATTGCCCGATTACAACAAGCCGTTCCAGCTGTAAGTGAATGAACGGGAGGCGTTTCGCAACTGCGGAACCCATGAACCTGGTGGCTTACGAAGACCAGTGGCGTATTCTTCCTCCCTTTCGCCTCCAGGGGTTAGAGGAATGTCAGGATGTTTAAGGGCAGTGGCGGCGACGGCAGTAATGGTCAAGGAGGCTGCACCGTTGATGCTAAACCATGCCTGTACCATACTGACACCATGCTGCCACGCAACATTTCCCCGCCGCCCGCCGCACGGGGTACGAGCTCATGCTACGTAGCGAGTCGAATTTAACTTTTAAAAGAGTACCCGACTACGCTCATTGCTATGACAGAGTCCTCAGAACCCCATGACTGTGCAGAGACCGTTACGTCACCACGACCTGGCCTATCCACTGCACCCTTGACAACCCGGATTTAATACTCTACGGACTGGCAGGCCTGCTGACCCTATACTGCAGGCTATGCGACAATGACCCCCATTGATACTTCAGAGGTAGGAGCCTTTCCCCAAGGGACTCCGCTCAGGCATCTGAGCTTTTTGCTTTAACACGAGCTCGCACAGTAAACATCGATACACACTCCCGGTATGCCCTCGGGGTGGCCATTGATTTTGGGTGACTTTGATTCATTACGTCCGCGGGTAACCCCATCTAGCATGCGTATCTCATTAAAAAAAAAATCTGCTACCAGAAGTGCGATGCCCGAACAAATTGCTGTCATTAAGTGCAAAGCCCACACTACTGCCTCAGATCCCGTAACTAAGGGAAATGCTGCTGCCGAGAGTGCCGGAAAAGCTATGCTCATTCGTATGCGGGTACAATGTTCCCCTGTCACCCCTACCCCAAACCTGCAAGATTTAATTTCCGCCCAAGACGGGAACCCGGAAAAGGAGAAGGGAGTATGGAAGGAAAAGCAGTGTTTTAGGGACTCGGCGGGAGTGTGGAGACATGCGGACAATCGCCCCGTGTGTCCCAGGAATCTCCTGCATGCCCTTGTTCAACCCATAGATGGGAAAGGACATGTAGGAAAGGGGGGGGGGGGGGGTATTATACATCAAATACAACAACAATGGTTTGCACCAGGGTTAATAGGCATTGCGGGACAGATTGTGCAAAACTGTGAGATTTGCCAGAGAAACAATGGGGGTAAATCACCTGCTAAATTTGACCACCCGCGGAGGCACCATTTGCCAAATGACGAATAGACTTGAGCAGTGCCTGCCAGTGGGGGTTATAAATACCTATTAGTAATAGTGGATATGTTCTTCTGAAGGGTGGAGGCGTTTTCCACTAGAAAAGATTATTATCGAGCTGTGGTTAACTAACACATTAATGAAAGAAATTATTCCCAGATTTGGGGGTTCCATACACACATAACAGTGATAGAGGGACACATTTTACAGGTAAATTAATTAAGGAATTGGGTCAGGCGTTAGGATTTTCTTAAGAGTATCACCTTCTGAGTCAGCCCCAGTCCTCAGGACTAGTGGAACGGATAAATGGAGTATTGAAACATACATTGGCAAAGGTATGTCAGGAAACGGGATTGAGATGGCCAGAGGCTCTTCCCATAGCATTATACACTCTAAGAAATCAGGTGAGCCGGACAACTGAACTGACTGCCCTCGGGGTGTTGATGCCGGCGGGATCTCCGGACCCTTTGACTGGTGCACAAACGTCCCTGGTCTGGACCGACGAGGACATCATAGAAATTGTTAAAGTCCTAGGCGAAGCAATAAATACAAACCAAGGACATGTAGCTAGCTGCTGCATTACTCACCCCTTTAAAGCCGGAGACTGTACATGTGAAGAAAGACTCTTTCTCCTGGATGGAAAGGGCCCTTTAGGGTGATCCTGCGACAAGCGGTGCTGTGAAAGTCCAGGGGAAGCCTGATTGGATACACGGAACCAAGTTCAAGTTCCCTTCTCCGGAAGACGGGGAAATTAATTATGAAGAAATTACGTTTGTTGTGTGGACTATTGGGGTTTATTATGCTGGGAGAGCCTCTAATACTTAGATGGGCTTAGCTCGTGAATATGACCCACTTACTAATGTAGTTGTTGGGTGTGCATGGGGCAAGAGGTATATCCTTATGGCCAGTTCCCTTCAGTGAGAAGAAGCGAGAATGCTTCAATAAGAAACCAGCAGTTTTAAAAGCTATTACTGGCCAGACAAAAGGAAGGAATGGATACAGGAGGGAATAGATAATCAACAGAAGAACAAGGCTACATAGATGGTTGACCTTTAAGGGAAAATGCTTTGAGGGATATAATTATACCATAATTTAACAAATCATAACGTGCCTAGATTGCATATAGCTACACAAACAGCTGGAAAGCTTTGGTGCCGGGAAGCTAGACGGGTCAATTAATGGGAAGGAGTAGATGCGGAGAGAAGACTGATTTATGGAGGGGTAACCACAGCGTGATTCAGCGAAGGGTCACCGTGATTATTAGATGGCACATACTGGATATGTGGGGGCCGAGCTTACACCTGTTTACCTCTTAACTGGACCGGTTGTTGTTACCCCGGATTTGCACTACTGGCGGTACATCACTCTCGTGTCTCGTACCCACAGGCCCATCCGCGAAGCAAGAGGGCGATGACAGATGGAGGGAGGTTCTGGATGATTATGTTTCCTACGTATGGGGCAGGCAGAGCAGCTCAAGAATTGATGCGCATCGCTTCAGCCCTTGGCTCTGAAGGGTGTGCATTTACAGATAAAATAAGTAACCTCTGAAATAGCAGCTACCAGATCTGTCTGTGGCTTTGCAGAATCGCAGAGTCCCAGATTTTGTGTTAGCTGAGAGTGGAGGCACTTGTGCCATAATAGGACAGGAATACAGTATATTGCTGATGAGTCCGATTGTAAAACTAATCTGGCAGACCACATTAAGGAGAAAATGGAAAATATGAAGAAGGTGGAGCGGAACTTCATGATTATAATTCCCCAGGGTCTTGGTGGTCACCAGGGAATATTTTTGGAGGATGGTGGGAACCCATCATATATTATCGATGTTAATTGTAATAGTGGTACTGGTAATCCGATGTTCCTGCGCCTTGATGCCGAGGACTCGACCCAGACCCGAGGGGATATTTCCTAAAATGAAACCAGAATCATTTAATCCTGCACAAGAGAAAAATCTGCAGATGCTGGAAACCCGAGCAACACAAAGAAAATGTTGGAGGGACTCGGCAGCATCTGTGGAAAAAAGTATGGTCGACGTTTCGGGCCGAAACCCTTCGGCAGGACAGGAGCGAGAAAAAATGCTGAGGAGTAGATTTAAAAGGCGGGGGAGGGGAGGGAGAAACTCCAGGTGATAGGCGAAACCTGGAGGGGAGGGCTGAAGTAAAGAGCCAGGAAGTTGAATGGTGAAAGAGACAGAAGGCCATGGAAGAAAGAGAAGGGGGGCGGGGTGGAACGAGGAACTCCAGAGGGAGTCCATGGGTGGGCAAGGAAATAAGGCGAGGGAGGGAAAAGAGTATGTGAAATGGTGAAGGGGGGAGGGGTGGCATTACCAGAAGTTTGAGAAATCGACGTTCATACCATCACCCAAACGGAATATAAGATGTTGTTCCTCCAACCTAAGTGTGGCCTCATCACAAGAGTGGAGGAGGCCATTGGTGGATATATCGGAATGGGAATGGGAATGAGAAATGGGATTTAAATGGATGGCCACTGGGAGATCCCGCTGGTGCTGAACTCGTTGACTTCATCCACTTTGCCTCCAACTTCCACCCTGCCCTCAAATACACCTGATCCATTTCCGACACTTCCCTTTCTCAATCTCACTGTCTCTATCGCCGGAGACAGTTTATCCATCCATTACAAACCCACGGATTCCTACAGCTATTTGGACTATACCTCGTCCCACCCTGATACTTGTAAAAACGCCATCCCCTTCTCTTAATTTTCATTCTAGATCGAAGGAGGCGTCCTCCTTTTTCAAAGAAAGGGTCTCTCTTCCTCCACCATCAACGCTGCCCTCAACCGCATCTCTTCTATTTCACGCACGTCTGCACTTACCCCATCCTCCCGCCACCCTACCAGGGATAGGGTTCCTCTTTCCTCACCTGTCACCCCACCAGCCTCCGCGTCCAGCACATAATCCTCTGAAACTTCCGCCGTCTCCAATGGGATCCCACCACCAAGCACATCTTTCCCTCTCCCCAACTTTCTGCTTTCCACAGGGATCGCTCCCTACGCGGCTCCCTTCTCCATTCGTCCCTCCCCACTGATCCCCCCTCCTGGCACTTATCCTTGCAAGCGGAACAAGTGCTACACCTGCCCCTACACCTCCTCCCTCACTACCATTCAGGGCTCTTGTTCCAGGTGAGGCGACACTTCACCTGTGGGTCTGTTGGGGTCATATGGCCTCCCGGTATTTCTCCAGTCCTGCCGAAAGGTTTCGGCCCGAAATGTCCACTGTACTTTTTATCCCTGGCTTGGCCCGCTGAGTTCCTGTCATTTGATCCTGATTATGATGAAGACGCTCGCTTAAACTGTGGCCTCTAACCCCTGATTATGAAACCCCGTTTCCAGATGATGAGGAGTAGGGTCGATCTAGCGATCAAAAAGGAGGACTCTTGTGAAGGAAAGGGGTTTAGCTTGAGGACTGGGGGTTGGCAGAATCGTAGGGAGAGCATGATAGAAAAAACGGAATGGGTCTGTCTTCACGGTAACTAGATCATGTCGTGAATGAGGAACCGACTGTATAGGTGTTAATCGTCTGAGAGGTGACGTGATTAGTGTATTGTTCGGTAATTGGAGCAATGAGGAACCGATTGTACAGTTGCTAATGCGTAAATTGCGGAAACAGAGTCTGGAGACCGGCTGACCTAGTGCGATTAGATTAAATGTATAAATTTGAATTGTAACCTCGCGTTAGCGGAGACGCGCGTAACGGTTCCCCGTGAATTCCCGAAAATGAGACGGTAACAAGCTTCAACACGTTATCTGCTTTGTCTTTGTTTGATCGGTACTAAATTCTCTATAACAAGAGGGATGAGAAGTCATACCTAGATTAAAGGGTCACATTTCATGAATTGGGACACATGGGACTATTAGGCAACAGGCAGGCTAAATTGAGTGTGTCTTGACGTCTGACTTGGGCACAACAGCCTCCTAGTTTTGACTGAGAGGTTTCAGATGAGCAGATAAAAAGAACAAGTCAGAGGTGATAATAACAAAATGCCAAGGACCCACCTGACCGACAATTTGCTGCAGCTTCAGGAGATCGCATGCTCAAGTCTCATCATTTCCAGAATATAAATTCATTTACTGGGGTGATTTATATCTCCCAGCCGTCCCCCGTGGCCATTACATGAGCTGAAAGATTATTCTTGCTTCCTTACTGTGTGCACAAGCAGAGTCGGTTGAATGAACAGATCTGACTCGGGAGGCTCAAGGATCATCTGTTTGAGCTCTGCTGGATGCCACTCATCAGCACAGACGCTTGTTCTGAACGAGTACAGGCAAGCAAGCCGCAAGATGAGAAGAGAAATGGGTGAAGAATTCCTAGGTATTTGTGAGCGCCTTGTGGCTTGTCTCGCCCCTGTTACATCTACCTCACACCAGGTGCACGCCACTACTTCTTCTCAGTTCCCTGAGGACTTTTGTCTCATTGATGAACGGGAACGTGCAGATTACTTGCAGAACAGGAGCATTTCTCATGCCTGTATTCTCTTCTGGAAATCATTGTATCTCTCTTTCTCGCATCTGCAAGTTGCACCTGGTTTGTTAGAGCTGTCGGGAGGGTTTAAACTCTCTTGGCAGGGGAGTGGGAACTGGAGTGAAAATACTCAGGATAGGACGGATGGGGAAGAAAGTAAAGATAGCATGCAGTTAGACTGTCAGGAAGGGCAGGCAGGTAATGGGACTTAGTTGCAGCCAACAGGCTGAGTATCAAATCATTAGAGATGAAGAGTCAGAAAGGATAGCAAATGCGGTACTCGAGGTCTGTATCTAACTATGCCTAGTATAAGAAGTAAGGTGGATGATCTTGTTGCAATATTACAGGTGTGGTATAATGTTGTGGCCAGCACTGAATTGTAGCTGAAGGATAGTTGTAGTTGGGAGCTGAATGTCTGAGGTTACACGTTTTATCAGAGGGATTGGAAGGTAGGCAGAGGGGGTAGTGTGGCTCTACTGTTAAAGAATGGCATCAAATCAGTAGATGTGACAAAGGATCGGAAGATGTTGAATCCTTGTAGGTTGAGTTAAGAAACTGCAAGGGTAAAAGGACATTGATGGCAGTTATATACAGGCCTCCCAACCGTGGCTGGGAGCTGGACCACAGGTTACAACAAGAAATTGAAAAGGTTCGTCAAAAGGGCAATGTTATGGTAGTCATGGGAGATTTTAACATGCAGGTCAATTGGGAAAATCAGGTTGGTAATGGAGAGTAAGTTTGTTGAATGCCTAAGAGATAGCTTTTTAGAGCAGCTTATTGTTGAGCCTACTAGGGGATCAGCTAGTAGGTTGTTATGTAATGAACTGGAGGCGATTAGGGAGCTTAAGGTAAAAGAACCACAAGGAACCAGTGAAAACAATATGATTGTGTTCAACTTGAAATTTGAAAGTAAAGTCTGATGTAGCAGTATTTCAGTGGTGAGGGAAATTACAGTGGTATGAGAGAGGAGTTGGCCAAAGTAAATTGGAAGGAGCTGCTGGCAGGGATGTCAGCATTTCTGGGAGGAAGGTGCAGGACATGTGTATTATAAAAATGAAGAAATACTCAAATGGCAAAATAGTACAACCGTGGCTGACAAGGGAAATCAAAGCTAATGTAAAAACAAAAGAGAGGGCATACAACAAAGCAAAAATTAGTGGGAAGATAGAGGATTGGGAAGTTTTAAAAAACCTACAGAGAGCAACTAAAAAAGTCTTTAGAAGGTTAAAGATGAAATATGAAAGCAAGCTAGCAAACAATATCAAAGTGGATAGTGCAAATAAAAGAGAAATGAGAGTGGATATAGGACCGCTAGAAAATGAGGCAGGAGAAATAATAACGGGGAACAAGGAGATGGCTGGTTAACTAAATGATAATTTTGCATCAGTCTTCACTGTAGAAGACACTAGCAGTATGCCTGTTGTTGTAGTGTGTGAAGGAAGAGAAGCAGGTGCAGTTACTGTTACAAGAGAGAAGGTGCTCAAAAAGCTGAAAAACCTAAAGGTACACAAGTCACCCGGACCAGAGGAACTACACCCTAGGGTTCTGAAAGATGTAGTGTTAGAGATTGTGGTGGCATTAGAAATGATCTTTCAAAAATCATTGGACTCTGGCATGGTGCCAGAGGACTGGAAAATTGCAAATGTTACTCCACTCTTTAAGAAAGGAGGAAGGCAGCAGAAAGGAAATTATAGACCAGTTAGCCTGACCTCAGTGGTTGGGAAGACGTTAGAATCAATTGTTAAGGATGAGGTGACGGAGTACTTGGTGACACAGGACAAGATAGTACAAAGTCAGCATGGTTTCCTTCAGGGAAAATCCTGCCTGACGAACCTGTTGATATTCCTTGAGGAGATTACAAATAGATAAAAGGGATGCAGTGGATGTTTTATATTTGGACTTTCAGAAGGCCTTCGACAAGGTGCCACACATGAGGTTGCTTACCAAGTTAAGAGCCTGTGGTATTACAGGGAAGTTACTAACATGGTTAGAGCATTGGCTGATAGGTAGGAGGCTGCAAGTGGGAATAAAATGATCCCTTTCTGGTTGGCTGCCAGTGACTAGTGATGTTCCACAGGGGTCGGTGTTGGGACCACTTCTTTTTATATGCTGTATATAAATGATTTAGATGATAGAATAGATGGCTTTATTGCCAAATTTGTAGATGATACAAAGACTGGTAGAGTGGCAGGTAGAGCTGAGGAAATAGGTAGGATGCAGAGGGACACTGGGAGTCCTTGTGCAGAATACCCTGAAGGGTAACTTGCAGGTTGAGCTGGTGTTAAAGAAGGCAAATGTCATGTTAGCATTCATTTCAAGAGGTCCGATGTGATGCTGAACCTTTATAAGGCACTAGTGAGGCCTCACCTTGAGTCTTGCGAACAGTTTTAGGCCACTCATCTTAGAAAGGATGTGCTGACATTGGAGAGGGTCCAGACAAGGTTCAGAAAGATGATTCTAGGAATGAAAGGGTTATCATACAAGGCACATTTGATGGCTCTGGGTCTTCACTCACTGGAATTCAGAAAGATGAGGGGGGTATCTCATTGATACCTTTCTAATATTGAAAGGCCTAGACAGAGTAGATGTGGAAAAGGTGTTTCCCATGGTGAGAACATCTAGGACAAGAGGGCACAGCCTCAGGATAGAGGGGCACCCTTTCAAAACAGAGTTGCAGTGAAATTTCTTTATCCAAAGGGTGGTGAATTTGTGGAATTTGTTGCCACATGCAGTTGTGGAGGCCAGATCGTTGTGTGTATTTAAGGCAGAGGTTGATAGGTTCTTGATTGGACATGGCATCAAAGGTTACGGGGAGAAGGCCGGGAATTGGGGTTGAGGAGGAGAAAAAGAAACTATCAGCCATGATTGAATGGTGGAGTGACTTGATAGGCCAGATGGCCTAATTCTGCTCCTATGTCTTATGATCTTATGGTCTTTGGTTCTGGAAAGAGCAGTCAGAAGTAATCTGTTGTAAAGTAAGAGCTATTTTACTGTGTATTTACCATGGTTTTCTGATGTTAATTATTCAGCTATTGAGTAGTACCTGCACCACCATCTGCAGTCTTGTGTCTCCATGCTTCTGCCAATACAGTAGTTTGAAAGATAGTAAACCCACATATTTGCATATTTGACTGTAGTTCCATATGATTCAGCCCGCTGACCCTGTGCTGCTTTGACTGGACTCCTATTTCTTCACAACTCTTTCCCTCCTTGAATTCCTATCAATTCTCGCACTCACCTACACGAGGGGCAATGCACAATGATCAATTAATTAACCAGCAATCCTGCATGTCTTTGAGATGTGGGATGAAACAGGAGCTCAAGTGAACATTCTGGTTCTACAAGCTGTTCCACTGTACTGTCATAAGGTTCTGGGTAAGAGCTTTGCCTCCCCCTACTCTCTGCTTTTTGCAGGGATTGCTCCCTGCATGATGACCTGGTGTTATGGTCCAGTCCGGAGCACGCATTCTGGGTCTTGATCCGGTCCGCGGACTCCAGGTCTTGTAGCTGTCCCTCCTTTCACCCTTGAGCCCAATTAGTGACACCTGTGGATCATTGTGGCTTGTTGGGACTCAAGGAGGCGCACCTGATGCCCATCGGCTGGCGGTGTATATAGGGGGCTCTGGGACTGGGGGGAGAGGGAGATATCCCCTTGGTAAAGATGAGTTCTTTGAGTCTGGCAGTCACCCTGGACCTAGTTCCCTTCCTATCCCTTGCCTCTGTTGGGCAAGCCTGGCTGGACTGCCGTTGCCTGGTGGGGGACTCTGCTCCTTTCCATCCCTCACTGCCGATGGGTTGTGCCCTGCAACCTACCCAGGTGCCCTGCGACCTGCTCAGGCCCCTGTGTTCCTGCCTGGGAGGTCTGGGCCCTGTCTAGGAGTTATGTGGCCTGCCCAGAGGTCTCTGCCCCTACCTATCCCTTGCTGCTGATGAGTTGTGCCCCGCAACCTACCCAGGTATCCTGTGACCTGCCCAGGCCCCTGTTCTCTGCCTGGGAGGTCGGGGCCCTGCCCAGGAGTTATGCGGCCTGCTCAGTGAACTCCAAGGTCCTGCCTTGCCTGAACTCTAAGACTCTCCCGGAACCCCAGAATCACCTTGAACGTCATGTCCCTCACGCACACCATGGTCACCACATCTTGTCTATCGTTTAGTTGTTCCTGTCCTGCCTCTAGTACTTAAGTGCCTGCGTCCTGCACTTGGGTCCAGCCTCCTGTCCCCCTTATGACATCTGGTCCAATTGTCCCTCCCAGCCAATCTCCCTCATGGCACTTATTCCTGCAGGTAGAAGGAGTGCTACACCTGCCCATTCCCCTCCTTCCTCACCTCCATTGAGTGCTGAAAATAGTCCTTCCTGTTGAGGCAACACTTCCTTTGTGAACCTGTTGGGGTAATTTACTCTAACTGGTGCCCCCCAATGTGGTCTCCTCTACACTGGTGAGACCGGACATTAATTAGGAGAATGCTTTGTCAGGGATCTTCTCTCCACCCACAAAAGGTAAGATTTCCCAGTAGCCAACCATTTTGGTTCCAATCTGTGTTCCCATTCCTTCATGTTGGCCCATGACCTCCTTTACATAAGGCCACTCTTAGGTGGGGGAGCAACACTTCGTATTTTTTTTAGCTTCGAACTGGATGGCATGAGCATCAATTTTTCCAACTTCCTGTAATTTTTCCACCTCCCCTGTCTGTTTTCTTCAATTCTCCACTCTGACCCCTCTTACCTCTTCTCCTCTCCTCACCTGCCTCTGGTGCGCCTCTTCCTTCTCTACCTCCACTGGTCCACTCTCCTCTCCAATCAGATTCTTTCACCTGGAATGAATGTATATGTACCTCAGTAATCTTTCACTCCCAGCTTCTTACTTCATCTCCCATCTCCTACCCACCTGGTTTCACCTATCACCTTCTAGCATTACTCATTCTTCTCCCACACCTTCTTATTCTGGCTTCTTCCCTCTTCCTCTCCAGTCCTGATGAAGGTCTCGGCTTGAAATGTCTGTGCTCATTTCCATAGATGCTGCAGACCTGCTGAGATCATCCAGCATTTTGTGCATGCTGCTCTGGATTTCCAGCATCTGCAGAATCTCTTGAGTTTATAATTTTGGAAACTGTCTCCTTTAAATTTCTGCAATGTATTTGACACTTGTGGATGAAATGGAAAAACAGCTTTGAAATGCAAAGCAGACGAGCACTTCATAAACATCTTGTATGGCGAAGTTGCTGTCGCTATCCCTCGAGGTTAAGGATGATGGTCTTTGTTCCATTGATCACTTGAAGATGTAGCTCACAGAGCGAAGATGCCTGTGCATGTATTTGTTTAACGTGTACTTGATGTTGCACTCCACATCATTGTGAAGTTGCATACTTCACAAATCAACCAACTGATTCCAATGGCATGAAAACCACGACGATTGGAGCTGATGGATTTGTTGCAGCCTTCATCCGCTTTCACAGCTGTTGAGTTCAAAGTAACTTCATCTGCCTGTTCCACCGTTGAGGTCTTGGTTGGATTGATCTTTGTCAGGGACCTCACCCTCGACCTTACCGCCATGAATGACCCTACCAGGAGCATAGCTCCAGACAGCATCACTCTCGGGATCTCAGGACCACACAGGCTTCTCCACCACGACAAGGTGACAATCCACGGAGAAAATGGTGAAGTAGAATGAGTGTTTATGTACCTCAGTTATCCTAACCATCAAAAATATTATTTTGGATGAAACAAAAGAAGCATCAAAGAAATTAAACTTTCAATAAATTTACCAGAGATCTTGGGCAATCATATTTCACTGTTGGTTGTTCAATAAGGCTCCAGGCTTCTTGCTCTGTCTCCCAGCCCCTTTCCTGGCCATTGTCAGTTCCTTGAGTGACATTTTGGCTCTCTTCACCTACATAATATTGCACCATTTGACATAACTGATTATAAAATGCTCAAATTATTCCACAGGCCTTTTAGGTTCCTAATTGTTGGAAGGGCATAAGCATTGACAATGATAGGACTTCCATAACTGTCCATTATTACCAAACACACTGATAGGGAGATAACACTGAAGGATACATATTTAATCAATACTTTTGAACTAAAGCCAGCTGATTATTTGTCCCCAACAGTATTAAAAATGTTAGCACTCAGTGCAAAGCGATTGTTATGTTAGTACTTTATGCAAGGCAAATGTTAAAGTAAAATAAGATCTTTAAATTTCATAAACTAAATAAGTATGCATAAAACACTCAGATCATGTCAATCATAAAACATTGTAATACTTATGGTAGTACTTGGACTGTAGTGGTAAGATTGTCAGCACATTACAAGTGAGATATTACTACTGTGCCTGACAGATTATGGAAAGGATTGGAAGTTAATGTGGCTGATAGCTTTAAGACTGAATGTTTGAATGTAGGAGATCTAGTCTTGCTTGAAGAAGTCTAAAAGTTGAGAGGAAGAATGATAGAGTTCTTTCATATGTCAATATGTTTGCATACAGTGTAATGTCATAATCTATGCAAATGTTTCTTTTTAAGCTAAATTATATTGTAAGATTTTGACAGGTGATATCCTAATCTTTCTCAAATTGTGTTTAATTTGGTCTTAAGTAATATTTTATGTGAATAATTTTGTTTTCTGGACAATTAAACTGTTTACAGTGAACCTTAAAATATTCTCCACCCAACCTCCAATCTATTGCTTTTTTTCTAGAACTGTGGAATATCTCCAGTATTTCTTTTCCGTTAATATTCATTATATTATTAAGGTGAAATGTTTCAACAACAGCACTTCTCAGCTTGATTGGTTTTATTTTACTTACATTTTGCCACGACTGTTGTAGAGATCACACAAAGCAGCTCCATCATGGACATAGCCTCCTCACCATTGAGGACATCATCAAAACGCTTCGCCTCAATGCCATCTTCTCATTACTACCGTCAGAGAGGAGAAGATACACAATGTTTTAGCAGCGGCTTCTTCCCCGCTTCCATTAGATTTTTGAACAGTCCATAAGCCCATGAACAGTAGTGGTTGCTGGAGACTGAGGAGCGGTGACAGGATTGCCTTGAATCAGTGGACTGGGCTGTGTACAAGAACTCATCTGAGGACTTGAATGACTCCACCAGGGTCATTACAGACCTTATTAAAACAGCTGTGGATGAGTGTGTCCCCACAAAATTATTCAGGGTTTTGTCTAGTCGGAAACCCTGAATGAACAATGAAATTCAGAACCTGCTGAGAGCCAAATCAGAGGCATTCGAGGCTGGAGGTGAAGAGGTGCAGGTATGATCTCTGGAAAGCCACCTCTCGGGTGAAGTGGAGATTCTAGACAAGACTGGAATCAACGAGGGATGCTCGATAGCTGTGGCAAGCTTTGAATGCCATAACCTCCTACAAAGCTAAATCTTGTGACATAGAGGACAACAGAACTTCACTTCCAGGTGAGCTCAATGCTCACTTTGATCACCAGAAAAGGGAGGAATCATCGCACACCCCAATGTCTCCCGATGATCCTTTGGTCTCAGAATCAGAAGGTGATGTGTGGGGTGCCTTCAAGAGAGTGAATCTAAGGAAATCATCTGATCTGGATGGAGTACTTGGCTGAATACTGAAGACCTGTGCCAACCAACTAGCTGCTGTATTCATGGATATCTTCAAACTCTTGCTCTGGCAGTGTGTGGTACCCACCTGCTTCAAGCAGGCTTCAATTGTACTGGTACCTCAATGCCTAACGCCCAGTAGCACTGGCAGCCACAGTGATGAAGTGTTTTGAGAGGCTGGTGTTGAAGCATATCAGCTCCTGTCTGAATGGCAACTTGGATTTGCACCAATTGGCCTACTGAAGGTCTAGAGCAGATGCTATCTCGTTTGGTCTTCACAGAACCCTGGAATATCTGGACAGCAAAGATGCACACATCAGGACACACTTTATTGATTACAGCTTGGCATTTAACACCGTCATCCCCTCAAAACTAATCAGTAAATTCCAATTCCTGGGCCTCAATACCCCCTTGTGCAGTTGGATCCTGGATTTCCTCACTTGCAGACTCCAGACATTTCAAATTGACAAAAACATCTCCTCCACAATCTCCATCAGCACAAAAGCACCACAGGGATGTGTATTTAGCCCCCTGCTCTACTCGCTTTACACCTATGACAGAGTGGCTAATACAGCTCCAACACCATGTACAAGTTTGCTGATGACACCACTGTTGTGGACTGTATCAAAGGTGGTGATGAATCAGTATTCAGGAGGGAGAATGAAAACTTTGCTGAATAGTGTAATAACAACCTTTCACTCAACGTCAGTAAGACCATGGAACTGATTGTAGACTTCAGGAGAGGGAAACCAGAGGTCCATGAGCCAGTAATCATCGAGAATCAGAGGAGGAGAGGGTCAGTAACTCTAAATTCCTGGATGTCACTATCTCAGGACCTGTCCTGGACCCATCATATAAAATTGATAAGAAAGCATGACGGTTCCTCTGGGAGTCTGCAGAGGTGCAGCATTTCATGGAAAACCTTGGGAAACCTCTATAGATGTTTGGTGGAAAGTGTGCTGACTGGCTACATTACGGCCTGGTATGGGAACACCAATGCCTTTGAGTGGAAAATCCTACAAAAGGTAGTTAATTTGGCCCAGTCCATCACGGGTAAAACCCTCCCAACCATTGAGCACATCTACATGAAATGTTGCTGTAGAAAAGAGCATCTATCATCAAAGATCGTCACCACCCAGGCCATGCTCTTTTCTCACTGCTGCCATCAGATAGAAGGTACAAGAGCCTCAGGACTCACACCACCAGGTTCAAGAACGGTTACTAACCGTCAACCATCAGGATCTTGAACAAAAGGGGACTGCAACACTCATTTAAGGACTATGTTATATTGTTATTTCATGCTTTTTATTTATTGCTATTTATTTATATCTGCATTTGCACAGTTTGTTTACAGTTACTGTTTTATAGATTTGTTAAGTATGCCCGCATAAAAGAACCTTAGGGTTGAATGTGATGATATGTATGTACTCTGATAATAAATTTTACTTTGAACTTAATTATTTTGCTGTCTTTTTGCACTATTTATTTATGTTCCTTTTATATTTCTTATTGTAACATATAGTATTTTTATGTATTGCATTATACTGTTGCTGCAGAACAACAAATTTCATGACATACCTGTACATCAGTGATAATAAAGCTAACTGATTCTGATTTTTTTTTTGCAGTATATTCAAGAGATTCAAGATTGTTTAATGCTGTTTCATGTACACAAGTGTAAGGCAAACAAAATAATCATTACTCCAGATACCAAGCAGTACAAAAAAACACACACAAAAGATAAATGCAGTTTGGGAAAGTGTAGAAGTTTTTCAAAGTTGAACTTTGCTTGCTTGGACCACAAAACATTTACAGTGTCAGGTATTTACTGTAATTTAGTACATTTCTAACATAATCTCTTTCACCACAAAATATCTGATTTTCATCTTCCAGGACAGAATTTCTGTGTCTGGGAGAGTATCTTTGTAATCATTAAATACCACTTAAATAAAATGGAAACATCAGTAAAAACAATGGTATTAACTTAATCATATGGATATTATTTAATGTAATGGATTTGCAAATTAAAATTAATTGTAGAAAACCTTGTAATCGTGATGACTATTTTAATGTGGAAGTATCAATAGCATTGCCTACTATCAATTTAATAAACAACTTAATAGAGGGAGGAAATTTTATTTCTATGGGGAAATACATTTCAATAATCCACACATCATTTAGTATTCAATTTAATCATTCTTTTGTCCAGTGTTAAATTATGGTGTCTATAATAAATTTAATATAATGATAATTGAGAACTCCTTTGATTTAGGCCAAATCTTTGGCAAATGAAGACAGTTTTAAAGATTTTAAAAAGTCTGTTTTGTTTTCTTAGCAAGGGAAATTCTTGAAAATGGTTTTATATATTAATTACGTTAAAGCAAAACATAATTATCATGCACAAAAGTAATCTTGGGCCTCGAAGTTCATTTGCATTCAGTGCAATGGACTAAATGATGATCGCATAATGCACCAGCAGTTGTTTTGGCAGTGGGCTCATCAAGGCTCTGAGCATTACTGAATGATCTTTCCACTAATTTCTTTGTGTGCGCTACCAGTATAAAACATGTGAAAGGAAACTGCAAATAAGAGTTCCCTGAAGGTCTTAGTCAAGGGACATCATGATTTGAACATAGGTTTAGGTTACATTCAGGGTTGGTGGTTAGGAGAGGATTCTGTTAAGGGCTAGTGAGTTTGAAAGGATTATGGTATTTATTGCAGGAAGGTTCGAGTCGAGCTTAAAGACTTTTTATAACAATTACATAAGATCCAATGAGACTGAAGTTGGAATATTTAGACTTTCTACCGCAGAATGGAGTGAGAGCAATTAAATGATTTCTGGATAGGGGGTCTTGCCCTTGAGGAAAAATTACACAAACTAAATGATGGGCAAATGCAAGGATGATATATCTCCTGGCCTGGAATCACACTCTCAGAATAATGCCAGAGCATATTGGAACTTTTTACTGGAAAATTAAGATCTTCGCAATTTTCCGCCCAAGTTGCTCAGACAAAGAGTATGATGAAGATGGAAATAGATTTTTAGCAATTAAGTGATATAGATTTAGTGCAGCAAAGTGGCACTGAAGTAAAAGAGAGTTATGATGTTACTGAATGGTGGAGTAAGCACAAAGAGTTGATGGTCTACTGTTGCTTTTACTTCTGTTCTTATCAGGACCTCTGTGAGGATTGGATTGTACTTTCCTTGGGTGTTGGCACTGAGTAAGGTGTGGGACTGGCAACAGCATCATAGGCACATGGCATCGTATAAGCAGCATTCACGTGGGAAGTCCAGGGGGCAGGTGGGAGGTGATGGAGAGAGTGGAGACTGGTACTATGAAGGCACGGCAAAAGAGAGAATGCATGGAAGTGAGCTTGAAATGATGTTGCACAAAAATGACATTATTCAATGTGCATCTGACCCACAAATATGCACTATCAAAACTGATGCAGCTTCTGGGAAATACATAGTCATGATTCAATATGGCGCAATTTGAACCAAAAATTGTTACAATCGCTTTCTGCTGTGGAACTGTTTCTTCACATGGTTGGTGCTGAAAATAATCCTTACCATTTATTTACATTTCTAGGTTTTTCAGCATAGAAGTGGTTAAATATTTTAACTGGGCTATTATAACATGAAACTTAAATCCTAAATATGTCTTGTAGAAGTTACCACTAGATGACACTATAAAATTCAATATGAAATAAGCATTCATGGTAAGCACGAAACAATGATCTATGTAGCTTAAAATCAGATAAAGAAGTAAAAATCATTGGGTTACATAAATACAGTGACTATAATGGGAAACACTTTGAATAACAGTTTAAATTTCATACTTAATTACGTGGCAGTCTTTAAGAAAATGTGATTCCGCACCTTGTGTTTTGAGTTCAACACATAATTTTGTCAGTCCTGAGAATACTTACATTTCCCCAAACAAATATTTATATCTGGTAAAACCTTCCATGATAATTTAAGTGGTCATCAGACAAAAACTAAGGATTTGATATAGTTTGTCCATGGAACTTTACCCTATTAAAGTTAATCATCCAGGTAATTTTAAATAATCAAAAGATACAATCAAACTACTTTCTAGTATAAGAAGTGAGGTACCAAGATTTTATGTTGGTGAACCATCCTGGTCTGTTTGGGAATTTCTACAGAAATTAATGCAGAAATTTAGGGAAGTGTTGCAACAGGTCCAGACCTTAGCAAAAGGATGAGACAAAGGAAGATACATAATGAATCAGAATTAGAATCAGGTTTATTATCACTGGCATGTGACATGAAATTTGTTAACTTAGCAGCAGCAATATGCAATATATAATACAGAAGAAAAAATAAAACAATAATAAATAAATAAATTACAGTATACATATATTGAAGAGATTAAAAATCATGCAAAAAACAGAAATACTGTATATTTAAAAAATTTGAGGTAGTGTCCAAGGGTTCAATGTCCATTTAGGAATCCGATGGCAGAGGGGAAGAAGCTGTTCCTGAATCGCTGAGTGTGTGCCTTCAGGCTTCTGTACCTCCTACCTGATGGTAAAAAGTGAGAAAAGGTCACGCCCTGGGTGCTGGAAGTCCTTAATAATGGACGCTGCCTTTCTGAGACACCGCTTCCTGAAGATGTCCTGGGTACTTTGTAGGCAAGTGCCCAAGATGGAGCTGACTAGATTTACAACCCTCTGCAGCTTCTTTCGGTCCTGTGCAGTAGCCCCCCCCCCCCCCCCCATACCAGACAGTGATGCAGCCTGTCAGCATGCTCTCCACGGTACATCTATAGAAGTTTTTGAGTGTATTTGTTGACGTGCAAATCTCTTCAAAATCCTGATAAAGTACAGCCGTTGTCTTGCCTTCTTTATAACTGCCAATGTAAGTGACTTGGCGCAACCGTGTTATTACAACATATATGAAGTTTTAATTTTGATGCTATTTAGCTTAATCTTAAACTTGCAGTCTGGGGGTTAAGTTGAATGTAGAAAAAAATCTTTAAAATAATCTTATTAATCTGGGTATCAACTGAACACGTAAAAACAGTGAAATATGATGGGACTAATTTACTAATGGCATGTGTAGACAAGGTAGCACATTTCTAATACAGAAATTACCAGTCTTCTGGCTGACAAGGTTGTATGGAAATTTATTCTGGGTGTATCATACCGCTGTAGTTTATAAAAATATATAAGCATTAGGAAGCCCCTATGAAAAATCAAATTTATACAGAAATTAAAATTTTATTGTTGCATATCTCTTTACATTTATACTGAAGCTGTATAAACAGCAAAACCAGTTGCTCCACTTACTCATTTTAGTTTTAAATCCCTAAAAAATACCTAAGCCTTTCTTTCCTCCCCAAACCTCCACTCTTACTTATACTCAGTTCCATTTCTTCTCAATTCTCAGATTCTTCATTTTGCCACTCTTTTTTGATTCCAATTTCTGTAAGTATGCATTCACAAGAAAACACACGTACAGTATATAGCTAGGGCACTTCAGACTGTTGCACAGTACTATATTTATCAATGCAGAGTGGTGAATAAGTTTGAAAATCTGGCAGGAGCAAAGGAAGTTGGGAATAGAGAGGATGGAGCACCACGGGGGGGGGGGGGTCAGGTGGCAGAGAAGTAGTGCCAGGGGTGGGGTGGCATAGGTTTGTAGACACACCCAGCCTTGAGACACCAGGCAAAGTCACTTAATTCCAAACAATTGGTTTATTTTGGGAATGCTACACAATGATGTCCAAGTCACTTTGTGCCTCAGAGTTTTGAATTTTCTCCCTGCTTAGAAAATTTTCTATGCTTTTGTTTCTCCTACCAAAGTGTATGCCCACACACTTCCCGAAACTTTATTCCATCTGCCACTTCTTTGTCCATTTTCCTAATCTGTCTAAGTCCTTCTGCAGACTCCCTGCTTCCTCAACACTACCTGCTCCTCCACTTATCTTCGTATCATCCACAAATTTGGCCACAAAGCCATCAACTCTGTAATCCAAATCATTGACATATAATGTGAAAAGAAGAGGTCCTGATATTGACCCCTGCTGGTCATCAGCTGCCAATCAGAAAAGCTTAATTAACCTTTAGGGAATCCTGCATGAGGGCTCCCAAGTCCCTTTGTGCCTCAGCATTTGAATTTTCTCTCCTTTTAGAAAATAGTCTGTGCTTTTATTTTTCTACCAAAGTGCATGACCATGCACTTCCTGACTCTGTATTCCATCTGCCATTTCTTTGCCCATTCTCCTAATCTGTCTAAGCCATTCTGTCACCTCCCCCCTCCACTTATCTACGTATTGTCCACAAACCTGGCCACAACGCCATCAATTTCATCATCCAAATCATTGACATATGATGTAAAAGGAGGCACTCCCAACCCAAACCCCAATGAAGCACCACTAGTCACCAGCAGGCAACCAGTAAAGGCTCACCTCATCCCCACTCTTTTCCCCCTGCCAATCAGCCATTGTTCTATCTGTGCTAGAATCCTTTCTATAAACCATGGATGCCTAACTTGTTAAGTAGCTTCATGTGTGGCACCTTGTCAAAAGCCTTCTGAAAATCCAAGTACATAGCATCCTCTGCTTTGCCTTTATCTATCCTGATTGCTATTTCTACAAAGAATTCCAACAGATTTGTCAGGCAAGATTTTTCCATATGGAAACCATGCTGACTTTGGCTGCATTATCATGTGCCTCCAAGTACCCTGAAACCACATCCTTAACGATCGACTCCAACATCTTAGCAACCATTGAGGTCAAACTAACTAGCCTAAAACTTCCTTTCTTTTGCCGTTTTCCCCACGTTACATTCTATGGATTTGAGATGGTTATATTACATTTAGTTTGTGTATTACAACCTTGGAAATGTATCTTTCTTGTAACTTGTGAAAATGTGTTTAACTTTTGCTACTACTGTATCTTCTGTTTTATCTGTACAGGATGGACCCATGGACTCTTGTCTTACCATGATATAAGGAGAACTCTCTTTAACATTATTTAGCTAAAACTGGGTGTCTGGCTGTTTGCTGAACCCCTAAGCCCAGGTTATTAATTGGACTGCCACCATTAGCAAATAGAAGCCAAGTCTCCAGCAAGTTTACATTAATTTACTGCCAAAATCTCCTTTGCTAACAAACTTATCCGTGTCTGATTCTGTTATGCTGATGAGGCAGAAGCTAAACAGAGTAACCAATCCATATTCTGTGTTTTGAACAGGAAGAATTCCATTCTGTCACATCTTTTCAGTTGGTATGTAGACTGTATTTTTTCTCAGTGTTATATCGTGCATGTGCTTTATCCTTGCATTGTTTACCTTTTATGTCCAATTGTTAGTCTTTTCACTTCGTGCTGCAGGTGTCTCATTTGGGACCATGGGGATTATTAAGCTCTTTTTTGTATTTATCACTTTTCTTTAATTTGTGATAATTTAATTAGCACATGTCTGGAATTCCCGTGTGCTCCAGGGTGTACTTCAGGGGGCATGCCAACCTCTCTCGGTTGGGTCGATGTGTTTCTTTGTCGGTTGAAACTCAGACCAAGTTCTTCTGTGCATTGTCAGTGATTTATGTTCATCAAGGTTCTGTACAATTTGCCTGAACTCTTGTTTATCTTGTTAATTTTCTATAATAAATCTTCAGTATTATGTTAATTGCCAAGGTCTCTGTGATTCCTGCACTTAAGTTCGCTAGTGACCCTCACACATTCATTCTTCTTTGAAACTATTCAACAAACCATGCAGGATGTTGGGCTGAAAAGCATTAATTATTTTACCAGAGAAACATCATATGACAGTCTTTTAGACTTCCTTATCAGTACAGTGCTGCTTGGAATGCAGAATGCGCCAGTTCAGAGAGCAGCACATCTGGGACATTTTCTGCACTGGGCTCAACACATCACATCTGGAACAGAACTTCAGTGGGCTGAACCTCACCGGAACTGACCAGCAGTACACTCTAGTACATCTTGTACCTTTTCATTGCAACTGGCAGGTATGGAAATTCATAATGTACATGCACACGTACATGTTTGGGCTCATACGTACATAAACACACACATACAAAGTTTGCAAGAAGTCCTTTATGGATCTGCCCATTACCTTTCACTCTGATCCCGCTCAGTGTTCAGTCTGGAAGGCTGCAATGTGCCGAGTCAAAAGAGGAAGTAGTCTTCCTTGAAATTTTGCTGAGATCATTGTGTTCCACCTAGCTGCCTTGTTTGGACTTTGTGAATCAGTGATCTAAACCTAACTAGCATATAAACATGTGCTCAAACAAAATACAAGCTGCTGGAAGAAGTCAGCAGAATATGCAACTTCTCTGGAGGTAAAGGGACAGTCATCTTTTCAGGTCAGGACCCTGTTGCAAAGTCTTGACCAAAGCCATTCCTTTACCTCTCCAGATGCTGACTTACCCTATGATTTCCTCAAGCAATTTTATTTATGCTTCAGATTCCAGCTTTTACAAGCCCTTGTGTCTCCATACTTGTGGACTAATTTGTATCTATGAAGAAATTTTAAGGCAGTCCTACCTAGGCAAGTAATTTTAATCAGTGACTCCTAACAAGTTTTGTACAGTCAAAACATTAAGCATCTCTATTGTTTGGGCTGACAGTGGATCAAGCAGAAATTGAATGCTGTAGCAGGTAACGCAATGACTGGTCTTGTACACTGAGCCTAAGTTCATGACTTGTAGTTTACAAATAGAGAATAATTTGTTTTGTTATTATTGTCACGCATTTATCATCTTTTATCTATAGTAACAGACATTAAATGACAGTGTTTGATAGCCAGCTTGGTCCAGCATGATGTAGCTATCTGTCAAAATGTGTGAGAGAGGCTTTATCTCTCAGTGGTGTCTGCTGAGATCTTTGCAGGCTAGGTATTTTAACAATGAAGTATTTAACACCAGTTATGAAATCCTGTGCCGGGTGTGTCTGTTACACCAAAGATAAATGCCTACTGCCCTGGAGTCATTCAGCTTGGGATTGGCCCAAAACCAAATTTTTGTAGGTCATCCTAGATACTAGAAAATTATAGGGAGGAAGGCACTAAAGGTGTTGAGACAGCCAATTTATTTTTTGTATTTATTTATTGTGATACAGTGCAGAAAAGGCCCTTTTGGTCCTTCAAGCTGCACCACCCAGCAATCCTCTGATTTAATCCTAACCTAATCACAGGATAATTTACAATGACCAATTAATCTACCACCAGTGTATCTTTGGACTGTGAGAGGGAACTGGAGCACCTGGAGGAAACCAACATGATCACAGGGAGAACATACAAACTCCTTACACACAGCGATGGAAAATTGAAGCCAGGTTGCTGGTACTGTAAAGCATTGTGCTAACCACTATGCTACCGTTATGGGGAAGTGTGTCAATGGAGGAAGTGGCTTCGTGGTATTGTGTTTAACTGACTGGACTAACAGACAGAGTTCGAATCCATCATAGATGTTGAAATCTCACCATGGTAGCTGGGGAACTGTTAGTTTGGAATTAAATCACTGGAATGGAACATTGATCACTTCAACATGTTGATGACAATAGAAGTTGTGCTACTGCCATGGTGAATACATGAAGATCTACATCATCAACATGTTTTTTTTTTCAGAATTCTTTTCTGTCAGGATATCTTTCTTTGCATTTATTTGGTTCTTTAGTGATATATTCCAGGATGCATCCCAGGAGGCAGATCTGACTTGAAAGATGTAGTGCGTTCATAATCTTTCCTGGCTAGGGTGAGTGGGGTTTGTCTGTGGACTGCCGATATGGGAAAGAAAACTATCTTTAAATATTTTATAGATGTTTTATGTTCAGTCAAACATTAGTATGCGTGGTGTCTCAGAGGAGGACAATTAGAGACATAGGTCCTGAGAGACCATTCAACTAATTTGATATAAGATAGACATTTACAAAACCCTCCTGATACTACAAAATAAATACAGGTATGTACTTTCTCTCTCTAATGGTTTGGATTGAAAGGTTTGGTGTTTCTTACATGCTTCTTTTAGTTAGAAATATATTATGTTAGATTAACAGAGCAATATTGTATCCTGACAAAACAACTTGTTTGGTATATATTTCAGGTTCTGCTGATAAATGCTAAGACTCAGGTAATCAAAAGGCAGAACATTTTTGATTATCTGAGCCATAGCATTGAATGGTTCTGGTGCAAACCATCAATGCTATGACAGCAATCGAGGCTATGCAATTCTCTCAAGACATTTTTCCTGTCTCCCCGCAGCCCACCAACCTCTCAGCTCTACAAGTCATTTTTGCTCAAGTGTTGTTCTAATAACCTTTTAAAAGTTTGATTTATTGTTGCTTTTACCCCCGTCGGCAGCCAGTCCCAGGTTATTACTGCTCTCTGTGTAAAGAACATATTTCTCATTCCTCCTAAAAATTTTCAAGCTCCATTTTAAATCTGGTTTCTCCTGTTCCTTACACAATCTGACTGTGGGAACTGCCTCTCTCTACTTACATATTGTGTGTTTTTTACAGCTATGTCTCAACCTTCTCTGCTCTAGGACAATACCCTTGGCTTCTCTAATCCAATATTGTCCTAAAATCACTCATTCCTGGAGCCATATTTTCTGACACATGCATTAGCATCTGTATAGCCTTCCTAAAGTATATGGTGATAGACTGGGAAAAGAGAACATGCAACAAGACTGGATGTCCTTCTACACGAGTTGCTGAGAGCAAACGTTAAGATATGCAGATCTGCATATGCAGATATGCAGATAGGCCAACATTGCAAGAGGTTTTGAGCACAGAATAAAGGATGACTTGTTGCCACAGTAAGGAGTCTTCATGAGACCCAGTGGGCAGCTTAGAGTGCAGTTTTGGCCATGGACGAATGCAACAAAGGTTTTCTATGCTTATTCCTAGGATGGCAGGATTGATAGACAGACAGACAGACATATTTATTGATCCCGAGGGAAACTAGGTTTCGTTACAGTCACACCAACCAAGAATAGTGTAGAAATATAGCAATATAAAACCATAAATAATTAAATAATAATAATAAGTAAGTTATGCCAAGTGGAAATAAGTCCAGGACCAGCCTATTGGCTCAGGGTGTCTGACACTCCGAGGGAGGAGTTGCAAAGTTTGATGGCCACAGGCAGGAATGACTTACTATGACGCTCAGTGTTGCATCTCGGTGGAATGAGTCTCTGGCTGAATGTAGGAGGAAGGATTGATTAGGCTAGGCCTTTATTCACTAGAGTTGAGAAGAATAAGAGGAGATTTCATTGAAGCCGACAGAATTCTATCAGGACCAGACAGACTCAATACAGGAAGGATGCTGCCAGCAGCTGGAGAGTCATTCAAAATTAAGACCTGGAGAAGTTTCTTCACCCAGGGGGTGGTATGCCTGTGAAGTTCTCTACCACAGAAGGCAGTGTTGGCTGTGTCATTAAATTTATTCAAGGAAGTAGATATATTTCTCAGTGCCAAAGGGATCAATGAATAAGGAGAGAAGGCAGGAGTAGGACACTCAAGCAGATGGACAGCCATGATTGCCTTAAAGAGTAGAGCAGCCCCAAAAGGCCAAATGGCCTCATTCTGCTTCTGTTTTCTGTTTCTCTGTTTCTATATATAACGTTGCAATCAGAATTAGATGCAATACTTGAATTGTGAATTTGGTAAAAATTTTTATGAAGGATAAATATCCCTGAATCAAAGAAATGACAGCATAGATGCGTTTGTTTTTAATAGTTCACTGCTGTGTGATTTAAATGTGAAATGATACAGATTGAAAGTGCTGAACCGGATGACATTATGGCAAATTAGTAGTATCAATTAAATCTTTATAGTACCTAATTAAACTATCGTGGGACCTAAATATCTGAACATATACGAGCCAATGTTAATGACCTTATTAGCAGAGATGGGAGGTTTTTTCTAAGGTAGTGGGACAGTGATAGCTGATACTTAGGGTTTCATGTACAGAGATCATTAATAACTCATGGACAGGTCTAGAACTTAATCAAATAGCCTATTGGAATGCTATCCCTATAATAGTTTGTGTAATCTCACCTGCAATGTAACAAGTGTCATGCTGCACTCCTTCCAAGGCAAATATAGCAAGGGAAATTAGTTCAGGAGTGGTTGTGTGCAGTTAACTTGTATCTGGTTCAGACCTCATACAAGCTTCATGCTCCTCGCTCTATAACATGATTGTAAAGTCTAGTCTGTGCCAGACCCTTTTCACTATGCCTGATTTCGGGAAGGCCTCCACCAGTTGAAGCTTTGCAGAACAATTTAAATCCAGTTTTAATTTCATGAAAGCAAAGTGAATTGTGACTTTGAGTGCTGGTTGAATTGGCTTGTTCAATAAAGCATGGCATAGCACTAGGGACTGTGGCTCCCTAAACTTCCACTGGCGTAATGGAGACACTGTAAAGGAGGAATGCCATAAGGATCAGGAAACACTTCCTGCGAACTTCACTTTGCCATTGGGAGGAGGCAGCAGAAGAACTGATTGATCAGAGCTGAGCACCAAGAAACTGGATATCATGCTGCAGAAAGTTCAATAAAGCCACATACATGATTAATGTGAGAGAAGACATCTTCAAGTCCCATGAACTGACTAGTAATGTCACACACTATTGCCTTTGCAGGGCAAGAGGATCACATAGAACACATCCCATAATTCCATCTGCAGTCAGCCATGAAAGAAGTCTTGACGACTGACAGGTCAGACTCCATTGAGGACAACTATATCCTCCTTCTAATCCTCTTTCCTCCTATCTGTTATTAGAAACATAGAAAACCTACAGCACAATACAGGCCCTTTGGCCCACAAAGTTGTGCCAAACATGTCCGTACCTTAGAAATTACTAGGCTTACCTATAGCCCTCTATTTTACTAAGCTCCATGTACCTATCTAAAAGCCTCTTAGAAGACCCTATTGTATCCGCCTCCACCACTGTTGCTGGCAGCCCATTTCATGCACTCACCACTCTCTGAGTAAAAAACTTACCCCTGACATCTCCTCTGTACCTACTTCCCAGCACCCATGATCAATGCCTCTCATCATCTTGTACACCTCTATCAGGTCACCTCATCCTCCTTCACTCCAAGGAGAAAAGGCCAAGTTCACTCAACGTATTCTCATAAGGCACGCACCCCAATCCAGGCAACATCCTTGTAAGTCTCTCTGCACCCTTTCTATGGCTTCCACGTCCTTGTTATTATCTTCTAAGATTTGAAAAATGCAAATTGTGCAGTATGTGTCTTCCAATTTCCCCCTTTCCCTCAACCATGAGCTTGAGGTATGCTCCTGTTAGATTTGCAAGACTTGCATTATGATCATGCAGTAGTGTGTGAGAGAGAGGAAGGATAAAACAACACTATAATTTACTTTAACACTCCCAGTCATTGACTCCAATCCATTACTGAAGAGCAAGATCAAACATAAGTTCTGTGGAAGAATCGGATGCAACTTTCAACAAGTCAACCTGCTAAAAGAATTTAACAGTTATTTACATTGAGATGACTCAGTGATCTCATAAATCAGGCAGGAAACATGTATGCAGTGTCAGAGACATGTGAGAGTTTAGCACCTGTCTTCAATAGGTCTTGCGTATGGCTTCAGACATCCTCCCCAGCAAATTGTGTCAATCCTCATGCAACATCTAACACAGGGGTTCCCAACCGTTTTTATGCCACGGGCCAATACCAGGGTGGCAGGGTGAAGGTAAGTCTCTAACAAAGGAGATGTAAGGTGCTCCTTTCCTCTGGTAGTCAGCAGATCATCCTTGAGCAAGGTATAGTACCTGCTTAGCACCCCCCCCCCCCAAATCAGGGGCACATGAAGCCATAGGTGGATGGTCATATGAACAGCTGGTGTATATCGTAAGACCTGGTTATGCGACCACTGATGCCAGGCAGACAATCTCTGAAGAGTATTGATAATGGCTGGGGTCACAAACCTTGTAAAGATACAGTCCAAAAGAAGGCAATGACAATCCACTTCAGAGGAAAATTTGCCAAAAACAACCATGGTTGTGGGACCATGATCATCCACGATATAACACAGCACATGATATAACATAGCACATAACGAATGAATGTACGGACCAATACCATTAAGCAAGGGATCCGTGGACCCCCAGCTTGGGAACTTCTAACAGCTAATGTATTAGCCATGATTCTTCAATTGCAGTATAATAGCCATACCCAGATTATGCCAAAACTGAAATTCTGACTACTTCAATTGTTGAATAGAAACTGAAAGTGCCATTAGCACTAAGCAGGTGGAAAGAAAAACAAAATTAACATTTCAGATCAGATACACTTAATCAGAAATGGAAAGGAGAGAAATCAAGTTAGTTATAACTCTGGTGGGTGGGTAGGATGGATAGGCAAAGAATATCATTGAGCCATCTGGTGATGGGATAATGAATGAAGTTTAGAGAGAGGGAGAAAAAAGAGAGAAATAAACTTGTATCACCTGAACTGCAGGAAATACCTCACAGTGTGGATTATGTTGGTGGAGAGGAAAAAACTGAGTTAAAACTATAGAAAGTAGCTCGTTATGAACCAGCCAGAGAAAGCAAGTTACCTGATATTGAGTCCAGAAGGCTGCAACATACCAAGACAGAATATGAAGTATTGTTTTACAAGTTTACGTTGGGCCTTGCTAAAATGGTGCAGGAGACAGGATGGAGAATTAAAGTGACAGGCAATTGAAAGCCTAGAGGTACAAGAGATTGCAAATGCTGGAATTTGAACCAAAATGACCTAAAGCAATGACTCTCCATTTCCATCTACAGTTGCAGCCTGACCTTATGCCCCTCTGGAAATGAATTTGGGTCTTGGCTTGAAACGTCGACTGTATTATTTCCGTAGATGCTGCCTGACCTGCTGATTTCCTCCAGCATTTTGTGTTGCGTCGCTTTGGATTTCCAGCATCTGCAGGATCTCTTGTGTTTATGACTCTACGGTCTGTTGAGTTCCTCCAACAGCTTGTTTTCTGCAGCTGCAAGTTCAAGCTGCTTCTGTGAACTGAACAGAAAGCAGTCACACCATCTAGATGTAGCTTCTTATTTATTGAGTAAGCCACATTGACCACAGGTCCGATAGGCCCTTACAGCTACCTTAATGATACTTCCTGCCACTTAACCTCCTGCAAGGACTCTATTCCACACTCCTACTTCTTCCTTTCTGTCTTTGGCCTACTTCCTGTTTTAATGACGCTGAACTGTGAGACAGTACCCCAACTTACATCTGGACACAACTTCTGGGTTCAAACCGAATTCTGCAGTTTGGTTAGCTCATTTGCACTGTTTGCATCAGAACTGGCTAGGATTGTTGTTGATCAACTGTCTGTAAAATTAGGTCTATTTTGCCCTTTCCACCAGTTTGATATACAGGGATTCTTGCAGCATTGCATTCAACAGGTTTTACATGTTCCCTTGTGTTTTCTCTCATTCTTTCCAAATATAAATGGGGAAATATTTGAGTTCATTCTGATGTCCCTTGCACAAAAGAAAGACAGACCAGGCCAGTGCTAAACAGGCATGATTTAGTCTTCTGAAAATGAGCTCATCCTATTTCATGAGCTGAAGCAGGGACATGGATGTTAAACATAATGGCAATGCAGGCTAAATGCAGCAGTGTTTTTCCATTACCACATGCAATATCAGAAATAATTTTGGATCAATACTATATCACAATGTTCCCACAAACACCAAAATAACAGGTCTCCCTAGTATTACTTACATCTATTGTAGGTAATTTGCTCTGCCATTCAATAACGTGCATCTGAACTTTTATCTCATCACCATTTTGCTGGGCTAATCCATATCCCTTGATGTCACTAATAATCAGAATTAGTATCAGTATCAGGTTTCTTATCATCTAGGAGGGCATTATAACTGGCTGCATCACCATCTGGTATGGGCAGGGGGGTTGCTACTGCGCAGGATTGAAATAGGCTGCAGAGAGTTGTAAACTTGGTCAGCTCCATCATGGACACAAATCTCTGAAGTATCCAGGACATCTTCAAGGATCAGTGCCTCTAAAAGACGGCATCCATCAATGGGACCCTCATCACCCAGGACATGCTTTGTTTTCAATGCTACCATCAGGAACGAGGTACAGAAGCCTGAAGGCACACACTCAACGATTCATGAACAGTTTCTTTCCCTCTGCCATCTGATTTCTAAATGGACAATGAACCCATGAACACTACCTCACTACTTTTTCATTTATATTTTTGCACTACCTATTTTATTTAACGAGTGTATATATTTATATGTTTTCCTATTATTGTGTATTGCATTGTACGACTGCCAAAAAGGCAACAAATTCCACGACATATGCCGGTGATATTAAACCTGATTCTGATTCTGACATATATCATGAAATTTGTTATTTTTGACAGAGGCCAAGTTCCTGGAGCTTACTTATTAGGCACTTCTCATGTCTTGGTAACTTACCGTAAGAACCACACCCTATGAAGAAAACACTCCTTCCGGGTGAGGCAACACTTCACCTGTGAGTCTGTTGGGATCATGTACTGAATCTGGTGCTCCTGGTATGGTCACTTGTATATCGGTGAGACCCAACATAGATTGGGAGAACATTTCACCAAGCACTTATTCTCCATCTGTCAGTAAAAGTGGGATCTCCCAGTGGCCACCCATTTTAATTCCACTTCCCATTCCCATTCCAGCAAGTCAGTCCATGGCCTCCTCTACTGTCGCAATGAGGCCACACCCAGGTTGTGGGAGCAACACCTTATGTTCTGTCTGGGTAGCCTCCAACCTGATGGTATGAACATTGGTATCTCAAACTTCCAGTAATGCCCCATTCCCTTTTCCTTCTCTCACCTTATCTCCTTACCTGCCCTGCCAACACCTCCCTGGGGTGCTCCTCTCCCTTTTCTCTCTTCCGTGGTTTCTGTCCTCTCCTAACAGGTTCCTCCTTCTCCAGCCCTGTATCTCTTTCACCAATCAACTTCCCAGCTCCTTACTTCATCCCGCCCCCACTTCTGGATTCACCTATTACAGTACTTTGTGCTTCATTCTTCCCTGCTCACACCTTCCAACTCTGACTCATTTGTTTTCTCCTGTCCCGATGAAAGATCTCGACCCAAAACGTCGACTATACTCTTTTCCATAGATTCTGCCTGGCCTGCTGAGTTCCTCCAGCATTTTGAGTGTGTAGCTTGGATTTCCAGCATCTACAGACTTTCTCTTGTTTGCGCTAATTTGCTGCTCCGTGGCATTCTGAAGCGTCTCCATCCTTGGATCTTGTTTTAATACCCTGCCCTTGAACATTAATGTAATGGATACGTGAACTCGCAGCTGTGTCATCTTCCGTCGGGAATTGTGCAGCGCGGGCCCTTTAAACGGTGGTTGGGCTCCTCGCCCAGCCAGTCGATTCTCTTTTACAGACGTAAATTGCCGGCCCTGGCGGTTCCCATGGTTTCTAGGATCACGTGTTCCTGACAGTCGGTGATCGGGGAGGTTCCTCTGGAAAATGCTGCCAATTATTCTGTGCCATTGAAAACGGGCGAGGAACAGAGGGGGGAAGTACAATGACACTTCAATTCAGCAGGGCGGCATTTCCTGGGACCTCTGAGAGTTTGCATGTGTCCGTGTGATCAGGAGAGTTTGTCAGGAATAAGTTGGCGTGGCGTTCTTCTGCAGGCGCTGTAATTCTGTTGTGATTTCCTCGGTACATCACAGCGTAGGAATGAGTATTAACATCCCCGCTGGGTTGACGGACTTGCTGCAAAGCTTCACCGTGGAGGTGCTTCGGAAGCAGCCGGTCGATCTGATCGGCTTCGCCGTGCAGTATTTCAGCGGGCTGCAGGCGAGCCGTGGGCTGTCTGTCGGCAGCGCCGCTGGACGAGCCCCCAAGACGGTTAACTTCGCCGAGGAGCCCATGCAAACCGATTCTGAGAACGGCGACGAGGACGAAGACGACATCGATGAGTTGGAGGGTAAACTTAATTTCTTAATATGTGCATACAATTAAATTACTGGCGTTTATTGCATTGTATTTAGTTTTGGTTTTGTGGCCACAGGATGTGGCATGTGATCATCGGAAAGCTGGAGGAGAGAGATCAAGAACACGGACTATCGGCCAGTTGACTGGGATCAGTGAATTAGATGGTCTCTGTTTAATCAACGCAAAGCAATAACTTTAAAATACATTATGCGTTCGACGCTAGTCATTTGGAGTTCTCACGTAACCCGGGACAAATGCGCGTTCAAAAAGAACGGTGGGAACGTAATGTTTTTTTTTATTGGGATGAGAGTACATTCTTGAATGTCTTTGGGCTTGACAGGTGAAGGTTTGGATTGGTGTAGACCACTTTTAATTTTTTTTGGGTTGAGGATAGAGAATGTAGTAGCAAGGGCTTGGTGGCTGGAGTCGCGGATCTGGCTTGGTGGATGACGAGTTTCCATCCGTCATTGAGTTTAAAGCGGCAGAGTCGTTAATTTGGACATTATGTTGGCAGTGACCGAAGGAAAGGCGGTTAATAAGCAAGTGATCGAACTGTTGCAACAAAAAATGTTACTGGAATGTTTCGTTCTTGGAAATACTCCAATTACGCTGGACAATATATGGTCGATATTTGCAATTATAATGAAGCGTAGTGTAATCTGTATCTCTCCACCTTGTTTGACATCATTAAAGGTCATGTTCCCTTTTCTCTCCATGTGAACCTTTTGATATTAAATCAGCTCCCAAGTTCTGGGGATAAACTGATTCTGTCATTTCTGGTGGATTGTTAGTTCTTCTGAGCTTGTTTAAACAGCATCAGAGTTAAAAAAAAAATGCTGTGTAAAATAAAAACACACACACCCAGAAAGCTGGGACCATTCAGCAGGTCAGCTGTGGAGAGAGGAAACCTGGGCAGAGCTTCGGGTCAGTGAGCCTGCTGTCTTCACCAGGAAAACAATCAATGTAACATGTCCCAGAATCTGTATATACACTTTGCCAGTCTCTCTGCAGAGCCTCACACCGCATTCCCACTTCTCCTTGGAAGACTGTATTGCTAACCCAATTAGTTCCATATTGATTTGCAGCTTTGCAGACCTCTTGTCTGTTTTGGATGCTTGAGAACATTCCTCTTGTGTACTTAACATCTGTTCTCTTTATACTCAAGTCCTGGTTTTGCAAATCACTTGTAGTTAATATCTGGTTTTGCATATTACTTGGACTTATTATTTGCTCTTTTTCTCAACTTTCTCAGCTGACCCCACTTGGAGTAGGACATTTTTGTTGGCATCTCCACAGTGGAGGGTGGGGGAGGACCTCCTATCCATTTTCAACTAGTGATTAATGATGCCTCTTGATGTTTTTCTTGTAGCATTGGACTGTACTACTTGGGTTTCTGTCTGGGTATCATTATGCCAGTACCTGTCACTTCATCCTATGCATTCATCAGTAATGCTCCATTGTAACTACTTTCAAGCTTTTATCTGTGCTGGATCTGCCATCTCATTTGCAACCATCATTAGATTTTTAACAGGAGGTTCAGCAGATGCTGGAAATCTTCAGCAACTCACACAAAATGCTGGAGGAGCTCAGCAAGTCAAGCAATATGTATGGAAGCAGATAAGCAAGCATTGTTTCAGGCTGAGCTCCTTCACCAGGACTGGAAAGGCAGAGGGCAGAGTGCAGAATATGAAGGTGGAGAGAGGGAAAGGGGGACAAACCAGCAGCCGATATTTGAGAGTAACAAGCGCCAAATGCTGGAGGAATTCAGCAGGTGCATCGGCATCTATGGAGAGGAAGAAGCAGCTGATGTTTCAGGCTACTTCATCAGGCTACTGTAGGTGGTAGGTGAGGCCAGGTGGAGGATGAAGTCAGAAGCTGGGAGGGAATAGGTGGAAAGGGTAAAAGGTTGAAGAAGATAGAATCTAATCAGAGAGGACAATGTTCCAGGGAAGGAAGAGAGAAACCATAGGGAGGTAATGGGCAGGTAAGAAGAGAAGGCTGAGAGGTTAACTAGAATGAGGAATGGAAAAGAGAGAAGGGGGGAAGGGGTGAAATTATTGAAATCATTGTTCGTGCCATTGGGTTGGAGGATAACCAGACTGAATATGAGGTGTTACTCCCCCAACCTGAGTTTGGCTTTATCGTGACATTAGAGGAGACTGTGGACAGATGGAAATGAGTATCCACTGGGTGATCCTGTCTTCTGTGGCAGAGAGAGTGAAGGGGTTCAATAAGGCAGTCTCCCAATCTGGCTGATCCCCATCTTCTACATCATTGGCCTGTTCAATGTGATTCTTCAGCTACTATATTATCAAATTCAAAAGGGAAATTTCCTACACCAACTTCTGGTTTAAGATGGCTCTACTTAAGATGGGAAACAGCTTACTGGTGGTTCGTAAAGCTAGAAATGCAACTGAATAATTTATTAGTAACACTTTTTCTGTGGTAAGTTGTGGGTAAATGATCACCGCAAATAATGAAGAGGTGAACAAAGGCAAGGCTGACTTGAGGGTCAAGGCATGAGGGTGCAATACAAAGTCAAAGCAAAGTCAAGACATGGTTGAGGAGAACTGTTTGGAGTGAGGTTGAGGCATGTTTGGGTTAGAGTGAGCGGAGCGGAGAAAAACTGGAGTAAAGATGTTTTAGAGCCCATCCACCTAAACCAAGAGTGAGGCTGGATTGATCTAAGTGCCAGCTGATTTGGAAAGGTCAATTATGGGCCAGAATGTCTTGGTGGGGCCCAGGCCCAGAGTGTGTTGAGGCAATGGGGTCCTAGTGCAGGGTCCACCTGGTGTTTGGACAATTTAAATGCCAGGCCAGATGGACTGAAAAGGAAGCGTGTTGGGACTGGCTGGGGCATTTCTGATCACTGCTTCAGCACATTTGCTCCACTGTCTGTGGTGCTGAGGCTGTGAGATTGCTCCGGCTGTTCCAGGCTTCGTGTCCATGAGCTTCACGGCAATTTGACACTGTGTGTTAGGCTGAGGCTATGGGCCTGCCTGGCTGCTCCAGGTTTCGTGACTTCGAGCCAATTGCACCCTGAATGCTGTTGCTTGTTTTTATTTTTTGCAAGATCTTTTTCCTCTCTCTACATGTTGGGTACTAGTCTTTTTTTAAAAAATTGGGTTCTTTTGGGTTTCTTGTTTTGTGGCTGCCTGTAAGCAGATGAATCTCAGGTGTATAGTTTATGCAAATTTTGAACTTTGAAGACAAGACTTTCAGATATCTGTAGGGACAAGGAAATTTCCATCATCAGGTGTGATTGTTTAGTAGCAGTATTCTGTGGCTTCTTCATGGTGTCTATTGTCCTTCCTTCCTCCAAGACCATCCTTCTAGTGCAAGGGTTTCCAACTGCAGTCCAGGGAACCCTTGCATAGTGGTAATGGTCCAGGGCATAAGAAAAGTTGGGAGCCTTTTTAGTGGGTCATGCAGTTTAAATTATTTGCTACAGCTGGCTGTTCTCCATCATTGTGTTTCTTTGCTGCTGGAACTTTTTTTGTATATTTTAAAACATTGACTTGATCATGTACCAGACAATATTAATAGAAGCTCTTACCGAAAACAATCTTCTCTTCCTCTTGGTCAGCTCGTAATCACTTCTTCATGGCAGAAGATCATGACTTAACTTTACAAAACTTGTAGTTCCAAGATGTGATGCATCTGCATTTGCATGCTGACATTGTAGAGATTAATTTTGCATCTTCTAAGGTAGGGGTTCCCAAACTTTTTTATGCCATGGACCACTAGCATTAACCTAGGGGTCTGGGTCTCCAGGTTGGGAACCCCTGTTCTAAAGACATTTCAGATATGCACCCTGGAATTCCTGAACACTCCACTCTGCAAGCTCCCAATTTCTCAGTTGCACCAGGAACCCTTACCTTTATTTGAGAAGCCTGATGGTTCAGGTTACCAGTAACACAGGACAAGTTCCTTTATGTTGTTCAACTTTGCTAAACCTATGCTATCAATATGGTAGAAGCCTCTTTCCATTTCACGGTTCTTGATGATATTTCTCTTGACCACTGGATCATTGTACTAACATGATCCTGGTGCTTCCATGAGCATTAGTATTGGTTTGCTAGAACAAGACTTGTACTTTCGTCTAAATGGGAGGAGGAGCTAAAGGCAAAGCCAATGGTCATGGAGATGAGACTGACCTACTGGAATAGTGATTAGGCAGAAGAACCTTTCCTCTTAGTCCTTGTTTCCCAATCTAATCCCAACTTTATTGGCCACTGGATGGAGGAGCAAGGAGGTGACATTGATTAGGTGTGGATAGAATTGTTGTTCTTTTCCGCGCCCTGTAGTGAATTGGGCAGCAACCTTGCCAGTTCTGTAGCATTTTTGTCTGTTCTTTATGAGGCTGAGTTGCTGGCTTGATGCTCAATGCCAAACAGATGGAAAGCATGCAGATAATTGGCTGGTTTCGAAACCGAGACCACTCTCTTCGGAAGTCTAGTGCTGATGCTAATGCACCAATGGTCGTCTTGTATGAATAGGACAGGCACTTGGAACTCTGCTTTCCAATGACCTGGGGTGTCACCAAATGTCTCCTGTCTCATTGGCAGTGTGCTTTGTGCAATTGTCCTGCTGAAAGACTAACTTCCTTCCCAGTTTAAGCTTTCTGGCAGAGGCTAGCAGGTTTTATCCAAGAACTCTCTGTATTTAGCAGCATTCATTTTCCCATCAATCCTGACCAGATTTCCAGTCTCTGCTGCTGAAAAGCATCCCCGTAGCTTCACCATACTTTTCAGTAGGGATTGTGTTACCTGGCTGATGTGCAATATCTGATTTACATCACACATATGCTTAGTGTTGAGGCCAAAAAGTTCTACTTTAGTCTCATCTGACCACAGAACTACCTTCCATATCTTCACAGTATCTTCTAAGTGACACTTTGCAAAGTCTTTATGGGCAAGTCAGGGCTTCTTTCTTGCTACTCTTCCATAAATATCCATGTTGTGCAAGGCCTTGGAGATTGTGGAGCCATGACCTTCATCTCCAGTTGCAGCCACTAACTTCTGCAGCTCACTCAGAGTGATCTTTGGCATGACGGTAGCCTGTTTTGCAAGTGCCATTCTTCTCTGGTGACTAATTTTAGAGGGGTGTGCTGACTTGGGCAATGTGGCTGTGGTTTCATTTTTTTTCCACTTATTCAGGATGGACTGCACTGAGCTCCAAGGTATGTTCAGTGCCTTTGAGATAGTTTTGTACCCTTCCCCAGATTTATGCTTCTCTACAATCATTTCCTTGACTTGTCTTGAATTCTCTTTTGACTTCATTTTGGTTTGGTCTGTTGAAAATTTACCATGTTATTGGACCTTATGGGGGGGGGGGTATTTATTCTTATGAATTCATTGCAAACTGGTGAACCTCCAATTTTTTTTTACATCAACAAATTGGCTGAGTTGGTAAGGTAACATACAGTATTGCACCTGAGGAAAATTAGCATTGTAATTACAAAGGGGATGAATACTTCTTCAGCCTGACAACTTTGGTTTTTCATTTTTAGTAAATTGTTCAAAGGTTTTGGAATTTTTCTTTTGATTTGACATGATGCTCGATGTTTTGTAGATTAGCTCAAAAATCCTACTTCAATATATTTTAAATTTAGAAAATGAGACAGTAAAATGAGAAAAGTTGTGAGGGCTGAATATTTTTTCAAGACACTGGATACTCAACATAAAGCCTCATTCATATGTTTTAGTTGCAGTTATGAACTTGTAGCTTTTCATTCTTTTACCGTCTGTTTACCATGTGATTGTTAACTCTAATGGCATGACAACATCCCTTGGTCTGTATTTGCTAGGCATGTTTCCTTGCCTTCAAGCAAACTGAACTAGAATTTTTTTTTTTTGGTTGTACTATAATTATAACAGCAGGCCGCTTTAAATCGGGAGGTAGAAGCTGTGTGGCTTTGCTGACATCAGCAGCAAGGCCCACTTCTGCAGTTGTGTGACTTGTGGTTTTCCTGTCTCTCAGGTTCCTGTGGTTAGTTGGTTTACTCCAAAATGGCACAGATAACTTGGTTCTGTTGGAGAAATGGTGACTACTGCCATAATTACTCCCCCTGTAGCTTTTCCCTGCCTACTTGTAGCGACACCATTATGCATCTCAATATTATTTCCATCAAAATTGCAATTCTGCTTGCCTTCTGAACGGAAGAACCTCAAACATTGGTGTTGGGTTTGTAATCTCATGTCATTTAAGCTGCACACTAATCTGTCCCTCAACACTCTTGAACTTTCTAAAATTGCTGCCTTGCTAAGCAAGTCCCCCAAGGTGACAGTGTAATCCCCCATTTCATCCACTGGCATCTGATCATAAATTTGTAACTCTGAAATATTTTGAACAATGCTGTGTTGGAGATGCTTTTAACTACTCAACTATCTTGCTAGATGGGTGACTATTATATTGACCACCTCTCCGAACAACATGGCTTTTAAGTCCTATATGCAGATGGTCTTCAGCATTGTTTCATGAGGCCTCTGTATTTTCATTAACCTTTTAAAACATGTCCAAACGTTCCAGGTGAACACCCCTTTGCTTTATAATTCAGTATTTTCCACACTTGCTAATTTATTTTGTTTGTGTTGTTTCTGCCATCCTGCCAGGGCTCCTTTTCTGAGTGTATTATTCTTTATTTTAGGTTCAAAGAATGCCTTTTTTTGCTTCCACATGTTTGATTACTCACCCAGTTCTATTTTCTACAGCCTGAGACTCCAGTGTATCCTATCTCTGTCACCAGTGTAGTGTATTGAATTTTCTATTGAACTGATCTGCAAAGCACAGTATCATTGCTGCTCATTTATTCAAATAAACATAACCTTTAGTTTGTGGGAATCAGTCATCTGCAAGGAAGGTGCTAACACTGTAACAACGCTAAGCTTGTAGCACGGATTAAGACTGTCGGAACTCGACAACCTTGGGTAACACCTCTCCATGCAGCGAACAGACAAACAGAACATCATCCTTTGTTCATGTATTTAGTTACTTGTGTCTCAGCATATGCAGTATTGTGGTGTTTGTGTTACAATGTGCAACAAACCACATCCGAAGTAAGGGGTGAGAAGTTGTAAATGCAAAACAAAATTCTCTTAACATTTCAATCACATTTTCTCATTTGTAAGTTGGAAAAGTGTAGTGCTAATATAATGTCTTATCTAATGAGATTAGTTGAGAATTGAATGTGAACTCCGACCAGTGATTCAGGACGTAAGTGTTCCCTGCAGAAAGGGTCTTGCACTGAGACTTCTAAGAAACTTGTATTTTAATCACTTCTGCAACTATAGGTTTGGCGGGAAGGAACCAATTCGACTGGCCTTGTTCTGTCAAGTTTATGTTAATATTATATTATGTCACGTTAAGGTTGTCATTTGTGTGTAGTAGAAAGCACTTATGCAAAAATTACATGAGGCATTCTATGCGAGGAGAGCCCACAAGAAAAGTTCCTTCAGGTTATATATGTTTATGAGCAATGGTGTCTAATGCTTTTTCTTGAATTAATGCAATGAAGTCATAGCTGGTCATCTCTGGCCCATGGAATACACATCATATACTTTATAGGAATGAATTCCAGAACACTTCCCATGTCCTGGACATGTACAGATGATGGTGACATAGCCACAGATTTCCAGGGAATTTGCCTGTTCTTCCTGTAACAGCAGGGTGCCGGGGTAGAGATACGTCTCTACCAAAGGAGGTGTAAGATGCTCCTTCCCTTTGCTAGCCTGTAGGTAATCCGTGGACAAGGCGTGGCACCTGTTTAGCCCCCCACCCCCACCCCACCAGATCAGAATCGTATGAAGCCATGGGAGCAGGTGGTATGCCATGGCCGTATGAGCAGCTGGTGCATATCAGAAGTGCTGGTTATGTGATCACTGATGCCAGGCAGACAATCTCTGAAGAGTGTTGATAATGGCTGGGGTCACCTGCCTTGTAAGAATACAGCCCAGAAGAAGGGAATGGCAAACCACTTCAGTAGAAAATTTGCCAAGAACAATCATGGTTGATTGCCTATATCAAAGGACATGGCACTTAACAAACAATCCGATAACAGTGCAGCTATTTGTTAGCCTTCAGGTTTGGGTGGTGGGGCCATTGCAAGTGCCCTGGTTGTGTAGATGAATGTGGTAGTAGATTCCGGGAGTGTTTATGGGAAGAATAGATGGAATTTGGATAATTGGGAACTTGATGGTTGTCTTGGACAAGCACCTTTTTCCATGCTCTCTGACTCTGACTCCAAGTGTCATAATTTGGAGGAACCAAGCTGTAGGTCTTGGAATTGGACTCTTCAGCGGATATCCCTGCAGTGCAGCTATGAGGTTGAATATTTTGTGGATAACATATCTGGGACCACCCTGTAGTTTGAAAGATTTTGGGGATAGTGGGCATGAGATACAACCAGCTAGACAATGAAGTGCAGGCAGATAATTCAGGAGATCCCTGAGAGCATCTTGCTCTTAAATTGTATTTAGTTCTTGAGTACGTGCAGTCTGTGGGAGCGTTTTCCAATGAGGAGTGAGCCCAGACCACGGATAGTTCAACAGTAAGTGAGGAAGGGGAGGAGGAAAACAGAGCAATAGTTGTAAGAGTGGTGCAGCAAACAAACGTTTGTTGTTTCAGGGTGGCATGGTACTGTAGTACTTTATAGCACCAGCAATTGCAAGTGTGTAAGGAGTTTGTATGTTCATCCCCCGACCGTGTGGGTTTCCTCCCACGTTCCAAAGACATACAGGTCAGGGTTAGTACATTGTGGAAATGCTATGTTGGTGCCAGAAACATGGTGACGCCTCCAGGCACATACTTGCACTGTGGTTGTTGGCATGACTAACACATTTCACTGTCTGTTTTGATGTTTCAGTGTGCCTGTGACAAAGCTGTTCTCATCTTCAAAGACAGTTTCCTTTACCTTTAATTGTTTCTAGGATAGGCTGTGACTTTCCTGTGTTGGGATTAAGGATACCTGTGGGAAATTGATGTCAAATATAGTAGAAAAGGAGTGGGAGGGGGAAGGTACAGAAATAATTTGGAGATAGGTTGCCCAAGGGTAAGAAATAAAATCGTTTTCACTAGAACCAGATCAAGGGAGAGCACAAAGGTCTGCACTTATGCAATGTATTCATATGAAACATTAATCAAGACAATTGAGAGGAGATTTGATAGAGGTATACAAAATCGAGGCGTATAGATAGAGTAAATGCAAGCAGGCTTTTTTCCACTGCCTTTGTGTTAAGTGTGAAAGGTTTAAAGGGACAATGAGGGTAAGAACTTCACTCAGAGGGGAGTAAGGGAGTAATACTTGCGCTGCCAGTGCAAGTATTGCATGTGAGCTCAATTTCAACATTTAAGAGAAGTGTAGATAGGTATGTGGGTGGTTGGGGTATGGAGGACTATGGTCCTGGTGCAGGTTGGTGGGTGTAGGCAGTTTAAATGGTTCACTAGTTGGGCTGAAGGGCCTATTTCTGTGCTGTACTTTTCTATGACACTATGACTAAAGTTGAGCTATTGGCACTTTTATTCACATGGGTTTGCAATCATATCGTGATCCAAAGACTTTTGTAAATGACAGGTAGGTATAGTTTCCTAAAGATTGCAAGTATTCCTGGATATAAGATGGGAAATGGATATCAGGAGAGAGTACAGCAGAGGAATATTTTGCTGCTGGAGAGATGTCCTGGCAAAATCAAGGTTAGAATCTTTCTTGGCGGTAAATTGATCTGTAATTGCATTACTGGTACTAATTCTGCAGGCTGCTGACTAGAGGGAAAGACACTGAGGAACATATTTGTAGTGCAATGGAGAGATGTGCAAAAGGGCAAATATAGTCTGGGATATCAATCGGAAAAAACATGAGCTGTTTTTGAAGTTAGTTCAGAAAAGCTTTCTTGACAGTATGCTTCTGGTCGACCTTTAGAAACATAGAACGTTACAGCACAGAAACAGGCTTTTTGGCCCTTCTTGGCTGTGCCGAACCATTTTATTGCCTAGTCCCACTGACCTGCACCTGGACCATATCCCTCCATACCCCTCTCATCCATGTATCTGTCCAAGTTTTTCTTAAATGCTAAAAGTGAACCCGCATTTACCACTTCGTCTGGCAGCTCATTCCACACTCTCACCGCTCTCTGTGTGGAGAAGCCCCCCCAATGTTCCCTTTAAACTTTTCCCCCTTCACCCTTAACCCATGTCCTCTGGTTTTTTTTTTTCCCCTGGCCTCAGTGGAAAAAGTCTGATTGCATTCACTCTATCTATACCTGTGGTAAACTATGTATACCTGTCTGGACATGCCCCTCTGCTGACTGCTCCTGTGGCTCCTCTCACAGACCCCTGGATAAAGGCGATTGGAGGCACTGCTCCCCCCTCAGTCTCCGAGATGCTGTGCTCCGTTTTGATGCTAATAAAAGCATATCGTTCACCTCCTGTCTCCGAGAGTTATTGATGGTGCATCAATTTTATTAGCAGCAATTTTAAAACATGGAGAGCATTTTACGACCCGACAGATTGGATATTGATCCTCAATCTCCGGAAGCCAGCATCGCTTTTGAACTCTGGCTTGCATGCTTCCAATCGTACCTGGAGGAGATTCATGTGACCGAGCCTGCAACGATGCACAAAATTCTCCTCTCCAGAGTCAGTCTGCAGGTCTACTCCCTGATCAGGGACCTGCCGACCTAACAAGGGGCACTGGATGCCCTCAAAAGACAATACCTGCGGCTGGTGAACACTGTCTACACAAGGCGACGCGGCGGCAGTGGGCCGGAGAGTCGAGCGCTGAGTTTGTCTGGGCCCTACAGACACTCGTGCGGGCCTGCGACTGCAGGGGACTGATGGCGGAACAGCATGCGGAGCTCCTGGTACGAGACGCCTTCGTTATGGGGATCAGGTCAGTGTACGTGCGCCAGCGGCTGCTGGAACACGCCAATCTTACCTTACATTCGGCGATCGAGCTGGCCGACACACTGGAGGCTGCTCTGCACGATGCTGACGCTGTCCAGGCGTGCGATCTCCTGCCAGCCCCGTGGACGCTGCAGACCCCGCAACCCGCCGGCGAATCGACCTCGGCTGCTGCCAGTCGCGAGTCCGTGAAGACCCCGCAACCCGCCGGTGAATCGACCTCGGCTGCTGCCAGTCGCGAGTCCATGAAGTGTTACTTCTGCGGACTCGAAAAGCACCCCTGAAAACGCTGCCCGGCCCGAGAAGCTACCTGCTCCAGCTGCGGAAAGAAGGGCCACTTCGCCAAGGCCTGTAAGTCTAAACCACGAGAGGGGTCGAGCAGCGCCGCGTGCGAGGGCACAGAATATCGGGACTTTGCGTTACTGGTTATGCCTCAACTGTGTGCCCCTGTGCTATTGGGGCTTGACTTCCAGAGCCACCTGAAAAGTGTGACAATGGAGTATGACGGGCCCCTCCCACCAATCACTGTCAGAAATTCCCAGTTTTGTGGGACTTCGTCACATACCCCGCTACTGACCACACACACACACCGACCTGCACATCCCACCCAACACCATGCCAACAGCCGCACTACTGACACCATTGCAGCCTCTCCACCCTCAAGATCCCTCCCCCACCGCTATTCGCCAACCTGACCCCCGACTGTAAACCTGTGGCAACTAAAAGCAGGAGGTACAGTGTGGGGGACAGGGCCTTCATTAAGTCGGAGGTGCAGCGGCTGCTCAGGGAGGGGATCATTGAGCCAAGCAGAAGTCCTTGGAGGGTCCAGGTGGTTGTTGTTCAGACCGGGCAGAAAAATAGGATGGTCGTGGACTATAGCCAGACCATCAATAGGTTCACGCAGCTTGACGTGTACCCCCTACCCCGCATCGTGGATATAGTCAACCAGATAGCTCAGTACAAGGTGTACTCGACCATAGACCTGAAATCCGCTTACCATCAGCTCCCCATCCGCCCGGAGGACCACCCCTACACCGCCTTCGAGGCGGGCGGCAGGCTCTATCACTTCCTGCGCGTCCCCTTCGGTGTCACGAATGGTGTCTCTGTCTTCCAGAGGGAAATGGACCGGATGGTGGACCAGTGCCAACTGAAGGCCCTATCTGGATAATATCACCATCTGCGGTCACGACTGGCAGGATCACGACACCAACCTCCAACGATTTTTCCAAGCGGCCAAAGCTCTTAACCTCACCTATAACAGGGACAAGTGTGTGTTCGGAACCACCCGACTTGCTATCCTTGAGTATGTCGTGGAGAACGGGGTCATTGGCCCTGACCCCGACCGTATGTGCCCCCTGTTGGAACTCCCCCTTCCCACCACCCTCAGAGCCCTCAAACGGTGCCTGGGCTTCTTTTCCTATTACGCCCAATGGGTCCCTCACTACGCAGACAAGGCACGCCCCCGGTCAAATCCATCGCATTTCCACTCTCAGCCGAGACCCGCGCGGCCTTCAGCCGCATTAAAGGGGACATTGCCAAAGCAACAATGCATGCGTGGACGAGACCATTCCCTTCCAAGTAGAGAGTGACTCCTCCGACTTCGCGCTGGCTGCTACCCTCAATCAGGCAGGAAGGCTGGTAGCATTCTTCTCTCGTACCCTTCAAGGCCCTGAAATTCGGCACTCTGCGGTGGAGAAAGAAGCCCAGGCCATAGTGGAAGCTATTAGGCACTGGAGGCACTATCTCGCCGGCAAAAGGTTCACCTTGCTGACCGACCAGCGCTCAGTTGCGTTCATGTTCAGCAACCAACAGTGGGGCAAAATCAAAAATGATAAAATTTTGAGGTGAAGAATAGAACTCTCCACCTACAAGTATGACATCCGGTACTGGCCTGGAAGGCTCAATGAGCCCCCTGATGCCCTATCCCGGGGAGCGTGTGCCAGTGCGCAGCTCGACTGGCTATGCGCCCTCCATGCAGATCTTTGCCACCCGGGGGTCACCCGATTTTACCATTTCGTGAAAGTCCGGAACCTGCCTTACTCCCTTGAGGAAATCAGGACGATGACCAGGGACTGTCAAGTCTGCGCTGAGTGCAAACCGCACTTCTACTGTCCTGAAAAGGCACAACTTATCAAGGCCACCCGCCCCTTTGAGCGATTGAGTGTCTACTTTAAGGGCCCCCTTCCTTCCACCGACCGCAATGTCTACTTTCTCAACATAATCGACGAGTACTCGTGGTTCCCCTTTGCCTTCCCCTGCCCCGATATCACTGCCACGTCCGTCATAAAAGCCCTGCGCCAGCTCTTCACTCTGTTCAGATATCCCTGCTATATCCACAGTGATAGAGGGTCCTCGTTTATGAGTGACGAGCTGTGCCAGTACCTGCTGGCTAGGGGTATTGCTACTAGTAGGACCACGAGCTATAATCCCCGGGGGAATGGACAGGTGGAGAGGGAGAATGCCACTGTGTGGAAGGCCACACTCTTAGCCCTTAGGTCAAAGGGACTGCCGGTCTCTCACTGGCAGGAGGTCCTCCCCGAGGCGCTCCACTCCATCCGCTCCCTGTTATGCACGTCCACCAATGCCACCCCTCATGAGCGACTCTTTTCTTTAACCAGGAAGTCTGCCACTGGGACCACCCTACCGGCTTGGCTGACGTCCCCGGGGCCAGTGCTGCTCCGGAAACATGCGAGGAGCAATAAATACTCCTCGATGGTTGAGAGGGTTCACCTACTTCATGCGAACCCCCAGTATGCCTACGTGGTCTTACCTGATGGGCGGGTGGACACGGTCTCCGTCCGCGACCTGGCACCCGCAGGAGTACCAGACCCCTACTCCGAACACTCCACGGTGACTATGAACCCCATACCCACTGATGCATATACCCACGAGACACCACACACACCAAGCCCTACACAGACTCCTCACGACACTCCCATACCGGGCGCCTCACACACGCATGAGGGATTACTGACGCCTAACGGGCTGGCACCTCCAGTCAGGCCGGAGCCAGCACAACCACCATCACCGGTGCAATCACCACCAGTGCTACGTAGATCGCAGCGCCAGACTCGACCGCCTGATAGACTTAACCTGTAAATATATTTGTAAGAAACTTTGCCCCGTGGGGACTCTCTTTTAAAACGGGGGGGGGGGGGGGGGTGAATGTGGTAAACTATGTATACCTGTCTGGACACGCCCCTCTGCTGACTGCTCCTGTGGCTCCTCCCACAGACCCCTGTATAAAGGCGATTGGAAGCACTGCTCCCCTCTCAGTCTACGAGATGCTGTGCTCCATTTTGCTGCTAATAAAAGCCTATCGGTCACCTCCTGTCTCCGAGAGTTATTGATGGTGCATCAATACCCATCACAGTTTTATATACCTCTATCAAATCTCCCCTCAATTCTTCTACATTCCAGGGAATAAAGTCCTAACCCATACAACCTTTCTCTGTAACTCAGTTTCTCAAGACCTGGCAACATCCTTGTAAACCTTCTCTGCACTCTTTCAATCTTATTAATACCCTTCCTGTAATTAGGTGACCAAAACTGCACACAATACTCCAAATTCGGCCTCACCAATGCCTTATACAACCTCACCATAACATTCCAACTTTCATACTCAATACTTTGATTTATAAAGGCCAATGTACCAAAAGCTGTCTTTACTACCCTATCTACCTGTGATGCCACTTTTAGGGAATTTTGTATCTGTATTCCCAGATCCCTACACTTGTCTGTATTAAACTCCATCTGCCATTTCTCAGCCCATTTTTCCAGCTGGTCCAAATCCCTCTGCAAGCTTTGAAAACCTTCCTCACTGTCCACTACACCTCCAATCTTTGTATCATTAGCAAATTTGCTGATCCAATTTACCCCATTATCATCCAGGTCATTGATATAGATGACAAATAACAATGGACCCAGCACTGATCCCTGTGGCGCACCACTAGTCACGGGCCTCCACTCAGAGTAGCAATCCTCCACTACCATTCTCTTGACTTCTCCCATTGAGCCAATGTCTAATCCAATTTACTACCTCACCATGTATACCTAGCGACTGAATCTTCCTAACTAACCTCCCATGTGGGACCTTGTCAAAGGCCTTTCTGAAGTCCATGTAGAAACATCCACTGCCTTTCCTTCATCCATTTTCCTGGTAACCTCCTCGAAAAACTCTTAATAGATTCGTTAAACATGATCTATCACGCACAGAGCCGTGTTGACTCTCCCTAATAAGTCCCTGTCTATCTAAATGCTTGTAGATCCTATCTCTTAGTACTCCTTCCAACAATTTACCTACTACCGACGTCAAACTTAGCGGCCTGTAATTTCCTGGATTACTTTTAGAGCCTTTAGACTTTAGAAAGGTAGCATTGCTGAACAGGCTTAAAGGAAAAGAGAACCAGGTTAAGTAGAACAAGTATTGGGGGGGAGGGAGAAATACAGTGCTGTGCAAAAGTCTTAATCATTATATATAGTGACTAACACTTTTGTACAGTACTGTATTTGTCAATGCGGAATGGAGAGCAAGTTTGTAAATCTGACAGAGGGGTGTGGGACAGGTGGCAGACGAGGAAAGTCAGTGGTGGGGTAGTGCGGGTATAGATGCACCCAACCCTGAGACGCCAAGCAAGGTCAGTTGATTCCAAGTAATTGGTTTATTGATCATATAGAATGTATCTTTGGTGCTTCCTGCTCCCCCCTCCCCCCAACTTCCCCTTATCACAACTATGATTTCCGCTCTCAGTCCACAATAGCGACCCATTTCAGAATCAGGTTTATCATCACTCATGTATGTCATGAAATTTGTTTTGCTTTGTGGCAGCTGTACTGAGCAATATATACAATTATCGCAGTACTGATAAGGCGTGAGAGATGATGGGAGAGCGTGAGAAAATGTTGGCCGCAAACAAAGGAATCCAAACACATATTTCATAGGCATGTGATTAGAGATGGTTTTCAGAGAATTGTGAATGGTCAGAGACCAAAACAGAAATGTACTCATGGTGATGGATGGTGTAGCTTGGGTGCTAACAGTACTGTACTTCAGTCTTCACTGAGGAAGAAGGTACAGGTGAAGTTTCAAAAAAGAAAGATTTCAGATGGACCATAAATTGATAGAGGTGTTCAACAGATTAGGTGTACTTGGTACAGGTAGGGTGCATGCTTAGTTGCCTAGGAGGAAATCGCAGAGGACCTGGGTACAATTTTCCAAACATCTGTCAATTCAGGGTTTGTGCTTGAGAACTGGAAACTACTAATGCTGCACTCTTTTCTAAAAAAAAATGTGGTGCAGGGATAAACTCAGTAACCAAGATTTGTCTGTTCATTTCAATTTCAATACTAGAGACAATTGGGGCAGAATTAGTAGTCATTTGAGCAAATACTGTAAGAGGATTGGAGTTAACCATAGTTAAGTGCTGTTATAATTATACGGAGATTACACTGGACCTACCTCTCTTTCAGAATGGATGTACCGGCATTGGAGGTTGTCCAAAAGAGATTCTATTGGGCTAATTTCTGTGGTGTGAGCGTTGTCCTTTTTTAATGAGCAGTAAAGTAATGAAAAGTGATCTCATTGAAATATAAAACCTTTAGGGGGCATGTTAGATGTCAAGATGTTTCCACCAAGAGGAGAATCTCAGAGCTGGTACAGAAGAGGAAGTGAGTCCTTGGGCAGATCAGCTATGATCATATTGCATGCTGGGGGCAGGTTTGAGAGGCTAAGTGACCTATTTCTGCTCCTGTTTCTGTAAGTTTGGTTCATGTATGGCTTGATTAGGGAATAATTGATTAGCATAAGCTTGTGGGGGAATTGCATCAAACTTTGTTAATTCTTGTTTTAATTAATAGTTTTGAAGAATGAGAGAAATGCAGTTGATATGGTAAAAGTGGTCCTACAAAAAACCATTTGTTAAGATGCCATGTAGTAGGTGTGACACCAAGTTGGGAGGTGGTGAAATCAGAGGCTGTAGGTTTGAGAGGTGAAGGATTGTTATTGGCACTGGCTGGAAATGTGTAGAAAATTCCTCAGGGCTGGTGCAAACAGAAGAGGGACCACTACTTGAAATATATTAACAACAGACTTACATAGACACAGGGTACAATTGTAAGTTTTATAGATGATACAAAACCATGGATTAGAAAGCTGAGGAAGATGGTAATAGACTCCCAGATGGGTTGTCAGATGAAATTTAATGTTGAGGAATCAAGTGTTACAAGTGTAAATCTCAGACTATTCTCCATGGAGGTGAATTTTCAAGAGCATATGAGATGGTGGATTATTCTTATCCAGAGCTGTTACAGACCATAGGCCAATTGTCTTCCTCCAAGTTCCTCAATTGTGTGATGTGGAGTGGAGCTATAAATGGATCAGCATATTTCAAAATAGGAATCTCTCATTCTATACCATATTTTTGAAAGTTCCTTCTATACAGTGTATTGCACATCTATAATAAATTCTAATGCAAACTTGTCACATATATTGCAAGTCATCTGCTATTCATAATGCATCGTTGCTTTCACTGAAGGAGGTTGTAATAAATTATTAGGCTTGTGTTAGCATTTTTCATCTTTAGTGAAGTAAGTAAGCATTTATGTTTTATAATTTTACATGGTGGCACAGTAGCATGGTGGCTAGCACAACACTACAGTACCAACGATAAGGTTTAATTCCCGCCACTGCCTGTAAGGCATGTATACGTTCTTGCCCTGACTGTGTGGGATTCCTCCCACAGTCCAAAGACATACAGTTTGGTAGGTTAATTGGTCATTGTAAATTGTCCTGTGATTAGGCTAGAGTTAGGTTGTGGGTTGCTGGGTGGTGTGGCTTGAAGGGCCTATTCTATGCTGTATCCCAGTAAATAGATAAGCAATCTTAGAAAACTCCTGTTATTTATTGCATATTTATAATAAATTCTAATATGAACTTGTCACATATATTGCAGTCATCTGCTACTCGTGATGCATCATTGCTTTCACTGAAGGAGGTGATAATAAATTAAGCTTGTGTTTAACATTTTTCATCTTTAGAAACAGATGTAAGCATTTATGTTTTATACAGTGCCTATAAAAATATTCACCCCCACCCCGCCCAGAAGTTTTCATGTTTTGTTTTACAACATTGAATCACAGTGGGTTTAATTTGGGATTTTTAACACCAATCAACAGAAAAAGACTCTTTCGTGCCAAAGTGAAAACAGATCTCTACAAAGTGATCTAAATTAATTACAAATATAAAACACAAGATAGTTGATTGCATAAGAATTTACCTCCCTTTAATATAACACTAAAACATCACTGGTGTAGCCAGTTGGTTTTAGAAGTCACATAATTACTGAAATTGAGTTTTTTTTTGGAGACCTGTGTGCAGTCAAGGTGTTTCAATTGATTGTAGTAAAAATACACCTTATCTGGAAGGTCCAACTACTGATGAGTCAGTATCCTGCAAAAACTACACCATGAAGACAAAAGAACAGTCCAAGCAGCTCTGCGAAAAGGTTATTGAAAAGCATTTGTCAGGAGATGGATACAAAAAAAATTCCAGTCACTGAATATCCCTTGGAGTACAGTTAAGTCAGTCATGAAGAAATGGAAAGAATATGGCACAGCTGTAAATCTGTCTAGTTTGTAAATCTCTAAGGCCGTCCTCAAAAACTGAGTGACAATGCAAGAAGGGGACTAGTGAGGGAGGCCACCAAGAGAGCTATGACAACTCTGGAGGAGTTGCAAGCTTCAGTGTTTGAGATGGGAGAGACTGCTCATACAATAATTTGCTCTGGTGCTTCACTAGTCATAGCTTTATGGGAGAGTGGCAAAGAGAAAACCACTGTTGGGTGGGGGGGGGGGGGGGGAAGAAAGCTCACATGAAATCTCTGCTAGAGTTTGCCAGAATGTTTATGGGAGACTCTGAAGTCAGCTCGAAGAAGGCTCTATAGTCAGATGAAACCAAAATAGGGCTTTTTGGCCATCAGACTAAACACTGTTTGGCATAAATAAAACACTGCACATCATCAAACACATACCATCCCTACTGTGAAGCATGGTGGTGACTGCATCATGTTACGAGGATGCTTCACTGCAGCAGGGCCTGGAAGGCTTGTGAATGTACAGTAATAGGTAAAATGAATGCAGCAAAATCCTGAAGGAAAACCTGAAGAAGACTGCTAGAGAATTGCGATTTGTGAGAAGATTTGTTTTCCAGCAAGACAATGAACCCAAGCAAAAAGCCAAAGCTACACAGGAATGGCTTAAAAGCAACAAAGTTAATGTCTAGACTGATCTGGCCACTCCAGGACCTCAATTCAATTGAGAATTTTTGGCTGGATTTGAAAAGACTGTCCACTCACAATCCCCATGCAATCTAACAGAGCTTGAGCAGTTTTGTAAAGAAGAATGGGGGAAAATTGCAGTGTCCAGATGTGTAAGCTGATAGAGATTTATCCACATGGACTCGGCAAGATGCATCTACTAAATACTGACTTGAAGGGGCTGAATGGTTATGCAGTCAATTATGTTGTGCTTTATATTTGTAGTTAATTTAGATCACTTTGTAGAGATTTGTTTTCACTTTGGCACGAAAGAGTCTTTTTCTGTTGAACAGTGTCAAAAAAGCCAAATTAAATTCACTGATTCAAGGTTGTAAAACAATAAAACATGAAAATTTCCAAGGGGAGTGAATACTTTTTATAGGGACTGTAATTGGCAGGAAGTGCATGGAGCCATAGATTATTTTTTAATACATAAACTTGCAAAAATATACCTGTAGGCCTTCACAGAAATGTAATGGCTGAAGCAGCAATGTGGCAAAAATCGTGAAGAAGGGTCTCAAAAGGTTGACTGCTTAATCATTTCCATAGATGCTGCCAGACCTGCTGAGTTCTTCCAGTGTTCTGTGTGTATTGCATGTGGGGCAAAATGGAGCGTTAATAATCAAAATTTTGGCAACAAACTGGGTTTAAAGAGCAAACATAAGAGAAAATGGTGATACATAATGATTCAAACATGAGGATATCTGCAGATACTGGAAATTCAGGTAACACACACAGAATGCTGGTGGAACACAGCAGGGCAGGCAGCGTCTATAGGAAGAAGTACAGTCGATGTTTCGGGCCGAGACCCCTCGTCAGGAGTCCTGGCCTGCTGCGTTCCACCAGCATTTTCTGTGTGTTGCATACGTAATGATTATTACCTTTGCCTTACGGTTCCATTTTTGAGCTTTAATCTAATTAAGAATGACAAGGCAGATGTCGTAAAGGTTCTGTGCGGACAGATGAGCCATTCATGCATGTTGTACTCGTATATATCCAAATGTTGTTTACTCATCTGCTTTTTCTGGCTCGTGATGAATAAACCAACTGAGATGTTCTAATTTTGGTTGTGGTATTTTAAAACTAATTTAATGCATTAATCGTGTCTTTAAAATGATAATAATGAAGTCAGAGCTTTGTGTCTTGTTCCTGAATTGGTATGCTTTAACCCTAATATGGAATCTTACAATAATCATGGATTACTCAATAATCATAGATCAGAATATTTTACAGTCAATGTGTCAAAAATGGTTGATGAACCAAATTGGAAAAATGTAGGAAATATTCAGATGTCGGCTTGTATAGACGAAGGAAAATATCATTATCATTTTATACCTGTCATCTTTCACCTGCACGTTATGATCAATGTTATTACCTGAAGTTTTTTGTTGTTTTATCATCTGATGTGGGAAAAATTAGGCTTTTTTGTATTTCAGGCTTTAACTATCTACAGTATTTTTCCAAAGAACCAAGCAAAAGGTGCCTCATTAAATAGGGGTTCAATCCACAAGCATTGAAACATGTGCAGCAACAGATAAATTCTTTGGTCTTTTGTTCTCATGCCACTAGTGCCTGAGATTAAGAAAGAATCCAGAAGCTATTAACAAACCTATAGTGTAAGAATATAACAGCTATTAACAAACATTTAACAAATATACAGTATTTAACTTGTACAGATGCCTGACATGCTGCGAGCTCACAAAGAGTTAGGCTACATCCACACTAGACCGGATAATTTTGAAAACGCCGGTTTTGCTTAAAAACGATAGGCATTCACACTAAGCGTTTTTGAAAATTCTTCAGTCCACATTGAAACAGAGATTTTGGCGAATCTCCTCCTCCTGCGCATGCGCAGGACACATCTACCGAAAACCAGCGACGTGTATGGTGTCGAATCTCGCCATGAAAGTACGCGTTTGTGCAGTTACAGACTAGAAAAACTTAAAATGATGGACAGCTGTTGCCTCTTGCACAGGAGAACGTAAAAGAAAATACTGGAGCGTATGGAGGCAACCGACAGGGAGTTCACGGACAGATTGACCCGGCTGACGATGAACATTGAAAAACTGACTAACTCTGTTGCATTAATAAAGCACCTTGTTAAATCTATAAAACATGTCTGCATCAGTGTTATCTTGTATTTCCATACAATGTTACATTAGGCTGTTACACATCTATTGTCAGAGAAGTACTTGCATAAATAGGTAAACCACCTTCATATGAGCAAGGACAGAAAACAGGGCAAAGTGAGTACAGTATACATTTATTCAGTAAGCTATGGGTCAAAGTATTTGGTGAGTACATTTCTAACTTTTCTGGCTTCAGTCTCGTTGCCGTCTGTTTTGAAATTGTTAGGTTGCGTACAAGAAAACAATGAAATACTGTGCTGCCATCTGACAGCGTTTTCAGATTTCTCCGGTTACCCCGTCCACACTGCTCTGGCCAATCCAGCATTTTCAAAATTACACACCCTGGAGAGCGTTTCTGAAAAGCTTTGGTTTCGGGCCAAGAAAACGTCGTTTTAGTGTGGATGGAGGGTAAAAACGAAGAGAAAAAGCTTCGGTTATGGATTTATCCGGTGTAGTGTGGACGTAGCCTTAGTGTCACCTTGAATTGTTCAGATTTTCATCTAATTGTTACAAAATTTAATATGCCACAACACTTTATTGGAATTATTTTACTGACCAGTGGGGTTGGCAAAGGTATCAAGAGTTAATATTTTGATACTATAAAATGTTAATTTACCATAGATGTTGCATAACGAAATAATATCTCCACCATCTTTTCCATTTCACTGGTCTTTAAGGATACTTTTTTTCATCGGCAATCTCTTTTAAAACAATTTGACTAATTGTTAGCAATACCAAAATTGAAATATGAGTAATTGGCTTTGTGTTTATGCCAGGCTATTGGGTACTGAACAGCTAATGAAATTCTTGTGGAGTGATATGCTGTTGTAAAGCAAGGAGATGTGGCAGATATTTAGTTTAAAAACTGGTCTTGCTGTTGATAAAGGGATATTGTCCAAGATAGTGAGAAAAGCCCTTGCTTCAGGATATTGTGGGATTTGCTTTTTGCCCAGGAATTTTAACATCAGTCAAAAGATCAGTCAAAAATTAGCCTGAGTATTCATAGCAAACCCCTTGAAATAAGTTTTCTCTTAATAGTTGTATAACAATGCTTAGCTCACTTTTGTGCAAGAATGCATATACAAAAAAAATCCTGTACATTATGTAATTTGTTTTTCTGGTAATAACAATGTTCATTGGTGATTTTGTCTTGAAAGCCTGGGGGTGGGTGGGTGACAACTCTTTTCAATTAATCTCTTCCATATTTAATATTTTTCTCTAAAATATTGTTTAAAAATAGAGGTGTCATTTCCATTTGCTGGTTTCATGAGACTTGTATTGAAACTGTAGGGGATTCCACTTGCTGCAGCAGTGCTAATGAACTTCCGTTTGAGATATCTTGCAGGCAAATGTAACTTGTAATGAATTTTAAATGGCTTCTATCAAATTTGTGGTACTGATAATTTTACATTTATGTATCATCGAGTATTATCATGAATTTGTGTATTTTCTGATAATTGCAGTGTTCTAAAGTGATAAAAGTACGTTTACAACATTTGGTTTCCTCTTTCGGACTTAATCTTCTTGAGTGTTAAATGGAATTTTTTTTAAAAAAGGTCAATTGGGAAAATTAGTAGAAATTTGGACTCATCTTAGAAAATTAATTTGGATTTGAAATGTGATGTGTGGTATAAAGAAAATTGCGAGAACTTTGAATTTATAAAAACCACTTTAATATACCAATAAATGGTACTGCCCTGGTGAGGTCCTTCAGCTTTGTTTTGAGAGCCCTCCATCCAGAGGTTCCCAACCTGGTGTCCACAGACCCTTAGTTAATGGTGGGGGACTATGGCATGCAAAAGGTTGGGATCCCCTGATTTGAAGGAAGGTTTTATTTTTACTGTTGCTGTGTGCCATAATGTTATTCAGGAAAACTTCCTTCATGATTTGCACTTTGTCATGCTTTGGATAACAATAGCAGGTAAAATTTTGCTTGTTAAATTTTGCGGAAGTATGAAGACGTCAAAGCAAGGCAAAATAGAACTAACCATTAGCATATCATTGAGACAAGTCACCAGAACCTCCAGGCTAGGGCAGCATGGCATAGATCAAAATGACTATAACTCCTACCTTATGATGTCATTGCATATTTGTATAATAAAGCAAGCAGGCGCCAGACATATAAATTATTCTGGATTAAATCACAATTTTAATGTATAAGCTACACACACAAAATGCTGGAGGAACTCAGCAGTCCAGGCAGCATCTATGGAAAAGACAGTGGAGGAGGCTATGGATAGGCATATCAGAATGGAAAGTGGAATTAAAATGACACGCCAGGGAGACCACTTTGCTGAGCACCTACTGGAAGAAGCTGGATTTCCCAGTGGCCACCCATTTTAATTCTACTTCCCATTCCCATTCTGCTACGTCTATCCGTGACCCTCTTTGCTGTTGTGATGAAGCCACACTCTGGTTGGAGGAGCAAGACGTTGTATTCTGTGTGGGTAGCCTCCAACCTGATGGCATGAACATCGATTTCTCGAACTTCCGATAATGTCTTTTCCCCTCTCTTCCCCCCCCCCCCCCACCGCTGCCCTCTCCTTCACCATTCCTCATCCCCTTTCCCTCTCTCACCTTATCTCTCTGCCTGCCCATTGCCTCCCTCTGCTCTTCCCCCTTTTTCTGTCTTCCATGGTCTTCTGTCCTCTCCTATTATATTACTCCTTCTCCAGCCCTGTATTCACCAGCTCTTTACTTCACCCCTCTCACTTCTGGTTTCACCTATCACCTTGTGTTTCTTCCCCCCATCCCCCCACCTTTTAAATCTACCTCTCATCTTCTTTTCTCCAGTCCTTTTGAAGGATTTTGGCCCAAAACTTTGTACTTTTTCCATAGACGCTACTTGACTTGCTGAGTTCCTCCAGTACTTTGTATGTGTTGTTTGGATTTCCAGCATCTGCAAATTTTCTCTTGTTTGTGATTTTAATGTGCAAATTTGTTATTGTATTGTTACGTACCCCATAACTGGCTGTCAGACCAGCAGAGATAGAAGAATCCGTTGGAGTCTGGTGGTACCAAACTAAAGGTGTTTATTAATAAAAATAAGCAAAACCATATCAATAATGCAAATATACAAGGTAGCAGTAACAAACCTAAAATAATAATAGGAATAATAATAATAAGCAATAATAAACAAGCTCTATCGATGTCTAGGGGTAAATGAATTGTCATAGAATATAAAGTTCAGTTCATGAGTGCTGATGTAGTTATGGTTGTTGTATTGAGGGAGAGGGGGAGAGGGAGAATGAAAACAAACAGCTACAGCAGCCCAAACCTTCCTTTGCTGTCTTAATCTGTCGTGTTGTGGTGGTCATTCAGCTATGACCCCTCTGTCCTTCTGCTAGACCGTTCTTCTGTGGTGGGCTCGTCACTCTGGCATGAGTGGACATGCACACAAGTCCCCACCGCCCTGCTTTTACACTGATAGCCTTACTGACCAACCTCCTGGTTTGGTCTCCGTAGCCCCCACCTTTCTTGTGTGTTCCAACACTCAATCAGTGTCCACTGGCGTGTCTGGAGGGTGTCTCTCCAGACCTGTCTTTTTTTCCCTACTAACGGGGACTCAGCTATCCATCAATCCTGAATGACCGTGTCCATTAAATCAGGCCACTCCTTCAGTCCACTGAGGAATGTTATTGAGCAAGCTATTGTCCTTGCAGTGAAACAGTAAATAATTCAAAAAAGGAGTCACAGTACAGTTAATCAGCAATTTCCCCCTCTCTCTTATCTGTTGCAGATGTTCTTGCCTGTTTTTCGTCTCTCTTTCTCATGGTCAACATAGCAACAGTAATAGTTCGTGGTTCTCGGGGGGGGGGGGGATGGTTAACTCTTTACCCCATTGTCCATCAGGTCTGTTCATCACTCATAACAGTATGAACTGGTAATTTGGACGCACAGCATTATCTCCTCTTGCCCCGCAAATCCCTGGGTTATGTGGTTGGTTCCTGTCTTCTCCCGTGACCTGGCTCCTAGCAGCTGAACATGCCTGGTTAAGCAGAGGCATTCATCTCAGCAGGGACAGGCCTGGTACACTCAAGAAATAACTTCCTTAATCATTAACGTCTTTCCTGTCCAAGCTACTGTCAGCTGAAGTTATTGCTTCTTTTGGTGAATGATTGTCAATGTCTTGATATCAAAGCATATGGAATGTTGTTAAAATATGAAATTAATATTTTTATGGATCTTGTGCTTTCCTGGTAAATAGGATGAAAATACTCTTTGGCTTCCAGCCGGGTATAGGTATTAATTTTAACTGATGTTTCGATGACAAATTCTGCTATCTTCATCAGGGATAATGCCTGGGCATGTCTAGACTGGTGGTATTTGTAAGACCGTCAACCGCCCCTCTTGATTGGTTAGTCGTCATCCAGCCAGGTTTTCCCCCGTCCTACCTTGTTTACAATCAAATTCCGGTTCTTAGAGCAAGACCTTCATCTTTGTTAAAATTCTTTTCCTCTCGTTTTATTTCAATGGCTTTCTTCAGCAGGCGGTCCCAAAAGTGTGGCACAGTAGTTTTGTGCCAATGAAATCAATCCTGTGGCCATTTTGAATGCAATGTTCTGCTACTGCCGATTTCTACGGTTGACCCAAATGGATGCACCTCCTGTGCTTCTTGATGTGTTGTACCACTCCAACGTAGAGCAGTTCTTTCTACTTTGATAACAATGCAAAGACTGGTTCGGACCTGGAGAGTCTCCACGAGGAAATAAAATGATAATGCGTGATGTTTGTATGGAATGGCTAGAAGGTGAAGAAAATCAATCGGACCCTTTAAAGGGCTGACAGAATAACCAGGAAACCTAACAAGGAGAAACCCATCACTCTTCCCTGTATTCCCTTTATTTCCATTGTTTCTGGAAGGATTGCCAGGATCCTGAAGAATTACCGGATTAATACCATCTACAAACCCTTAAGGAAGCTCAGATCACAGCTATGTGAGTGAAAGGTGACCCGGGACGGCTGGCCCTGTGAATGTGGAGCAGTGCATATCGGCCAGACGGGACACATGGTGAAAGCCTGTATGGAGGAGTGCAGGAAGTTTTTGTAACCATTTGGATTACCTGGAAAAATTGGCGGTAGCAGAACATTGCATTAAAAATAGCCATGGGGTTGACTTCGGCACAAAACTACTGTGCCGCGCCAATGGCTTTTGGAACCACCTATTGAAATAAAACTAGAGGAAATGAAGATGCATGCATCAGGATGCTCTTCATTGATTACAGCTTGGCATTCAATACCATCATCCCCTCAAAATTAATCAATAAGCTTCAAGACCTAGGCCTCAATACTTTTCCTCACGCAGATCCCAGTCAGTTCAGATTGGCAACAACGTCTCTTCCACGGTCTCCTTCAGCACGGGTTCACCACAAGGCTGTGTGCTTGGTCCCCTGCACTACTTGCTTTACACTAAAGCTAAGCACAACTCCAATGCCATATTAAGTTTGCTGACAATACCACTGTTGTTGGCCGAATCAAAAGTGGTGATGATTCAGGAAATAGGAAGGAGATTGATATTCTGGCTGAGTGGTGCCACAGCAACACCTCTCACTCAATGTCAGCATGACCAAGGAGCTGATTACTGACTTCAGGAGAAGGAAACGAGAGGTCCTTGGGCCAGTCCTCATCAGTGAGTCAGCGGTGCAGAGGATCGGTGTTATCATTTTAGAGGATCAGCACGTAAATGCCATGAAAAAGAGAGCACGGCAGCACTTCTGCTTTCTTGGAGGATTGTGAAAATTTGAAATGTTATCTAAATCTTCTGTGGAATTCTTTGCCACAGGCAGTTGCGGAGGCTAAGTCTTTATATTTATATGAATATAATATATTTAAGGCAGAGGTTGACTGATTTTTTTGATTTGTCAGTACATAAAGGGATACAGGGAGAAGGCAAGAGATTGGGGCTGAGAGTAAAATTGGATCGGCCATGATAGAATGGCAGAGCAGACTTGGTAGACCAATTCTGCTCCTATATCTTATGGTCTAAAAATTCAAACAAATATCTACAGCCTGATGTGAAAATACCAATGCCTTTGAGTAGTGGAAACAGCCCAGTCCATCATGAGTAAAGTCCTCCCCAGCATTCAGCATATTTACAAGGAGACATACTGCTGGAAACCTGCATCCAACATCAAGGACCCCCACCCTCTGGACCATGCTCTCTTCTTGCTGCTGCCATCAGGAAGAAGGGACAGGAGCCTCAGGACTCACACCACCAAGTTCAAGAACAGTTATTACCTGTCAGCCGTCAGGCTCTTGAACCGGAAGGGGATAACCTCAGTCAATCTTCGCTTACCCCATCCCTGAAGTATTCCCACAACCCATGGACTTGCTTTCAATGATTCATTCATCTCATGTTCTCTATTTATTTTTTATTATTTTATTATTTCTTTTTGTATTTGCGTAGTTTGTTGGCTTTTGCACATTTGATTTTCTGTGCTGTTGGGTGCGGTCTTTGATTCTATTGTGTTTCTGGTACTTGCTGTGATTGGCTGCAAGAAAATACCTCTCTTGGTCGTATATGGTGACATACAGCATGTGCTTCAGTAATACAGATGGAATGGTTTATTGAGTAAGAGGAGCAGGGCAGATATCAAGTAGGTGATGTGAAAATTATGTGGAAAAGATATAACTGAAGAGATGACTTTCAAACAAGTGGGGCGATTAAACAACTTGGAAAGAATTTTAAACTGTGTTTAAGTAATGGTTGAATAATTGTCACTTTTTAATGTCCATGTCGTGTTTATTTCCTCAGACTTTATATTTTCACATGCTATTTTACTAACATTTGAACTGCAAGCCTTTTATTTTAAGTAACCTAGATTGGGGTGGAGAACCAGTTTAGTTCCTCAGACTCTGGAACTTTGTGTCAGATGATTCCTTTTCATTATTCCTGATTTGATATTAATTAATGGATTCTCTGAAGTTGGTTGGAAATTATCTGATGTTTATGTCATGGTTTAAGCATAGTATAAAGCAGATTTATTAATTAAGATAAAATGAAACATATGGCTCTAGATTCTATGGCGTTGATTATATGTTGGAACCATTTCTTTGCACAAGTGTGTGAGAATAATGAGTTACTTAGAAAATGCATAAGATTCAAAGTACACTTATTATTGAAGTATGTATGCAGTATACAACCCCAAAACTCATCTTTCCTTCAGACGGTCACGAAACAAAGAACCATGGAACTAACCTGTTCAATGAAAAACATCAAACATCAAACCCCCCTCCCCTCCTTTTTTTGCATATAAGCAAATATGCATAAGCATATTTCATAGAACATAGAACGTAGAAGAGTACAGCACATTACAGGCCCTTTGGCCCACAATGTTGTGCCGACCCTCAAACCCTGCCTCCCATATAACCCCCCACCTTAAGTTCCTCCATATACCTGTCTAGTAGTCTCTTAAGCTTCACTAGTGTATCTGCCTCCACCACTGACTCAGGCAGTGCATTCCACGCACCAACCACTCTCTGAGTGAAAAACCTTCCTCTAATATCCCCCTTGAACTTCCCACCCCTTAACTTAAAGCCATGTCCTCTCGTACTGAGCAGTGGTGCCCTGGGGAAGAGGCACTGGCTGTCCACTCTGTCTAATCCTCTTAATATCTTGTACACCTCTGTCATGTCTCCTCTCATCCTCCTTCTCTCCAAAGAGTAAAGCCCTAGCTCCCTTAATCTCTGATCATAATCCATACTCTCTAAACCAGGCAGTATCCTGGTAAATCTCCTCTGTACCCTTTCCAATGCTTCCACATCCTTCCTATAGTGAGACGACCAGAACTGGACATCGTACTCGGTAAGTGTGGCCTAACTAGAGTTTTATACAGCTGCATAATTACATCGCGACTCTTAAACTCTATCCCTCAACTTATGAAAGCTAACACTCCATAAGCTTTCTTAACTACCCTATCTACCTGTGAGGCAACTTTCAGGAATCTGTGGACATGTACCCCCAGATCCCTCTGCTCCTCCACACTACCAAATATCCTGCCTATTTCCTTAGTGGTAATTCAAATAATTAATACTAAAGAGAATAATTTGGTATTTAGTAACTAAGCTCTTCATCTTTTATCTGATTCTATTTGATCTAATGTGCCTTAAGCCCAGTAGTTTATTTTGGAAAGAGTCTTTCTGTGCAGCATGGATATGACTTGAACTTGATCTTGTGGTTTACTTATCCGGGTTACCCTGTGAGGTGGAACGTAAGACTAAAATGATTGGATCATGGTAGTGAAGCTCAGGCAGATTTATTAACCAATAGAAATGGGGTTGGAGGGATGGAAACCATCTCTGAGTTAATAATTGGGGAGGGGGGACAGAAGATCTGTTATAATTCCAATTATTTTGTGAAATAAAGAAAACTTTGTTTTAAAACTGCTGCGCAAAAGTCTAGGGCGCATGTTTTTAGCTATGGTAGCTAAGACTTTTGCACAGTACTGTATTTGTCAGTGTAGAGCGGAGAGTAAGTTTGTAAATCTGGCGGGAGCAAAAGATGTTGGGAATGGTGAGAGTAGAGCACCGCAGGAGGGGTGTGGGACAGGTGGCGGGGTGGCGCGAGTGCAAACACACCGCACCCTGGGACTCCAACCAAAGTGCTTTGATCCCAAGCAACTAGTTTATTGTTCAGTACAGGATATCTCCTTGGTGCTTCCCGCTCCCTCCCCTCTCCTTTCCCCTTTTTCCTAACCATGATTCCCCTCTCCCTGCCCCCTTCCCACTCTTAGTCCACAATAGAGACCCATATCAGAATCGGGTTTATCACACTCACCTAAGTCCTGAAATTTGATTTTTTTTAAATATATGGTAGTGGTACAATTCAGTACATAAAATTACCACAGTACTGTGCAAAAGTCTTGGGCACACTAGCTATATATGTGTTCCTAAGATTTTTGCACAGTACTATATGTGGCAGAGTTGCATCATGGAAACCAATGGCATATAAATAGGTTCTTGGGCCATGGTGTGCTTGCTGGCCGAAGGAGTACTGTCCACGTCTCTGTAAATGTTGACACTTGAAATGCTTATCCAGCTTTCAAGATTGTATACCTCCACCAGCCTTTCAGATATTGTACCAGATTCTGACCACCCTCTTCTGTTTTTTAATCTCTCCCTGCTCTCTTCTGCTCATTTCACAAGTTACGAGTTTAATCCTGAAATGAAATTTGCTTAATTTATTTAAAACTGGTGCTGAAAACAGGCAAATTGATTTTGCTTAGTTCTCACAGACATAGGGAAAATGTTTGTGGTTCTGTTGTAAAGGGGTGAACATTTGCTGAAGCTATGTGGGAGCTTTGAATTGAAGTTACAATTTCATTGTGCTGAATGGGAAAGAAATGCTTAAATGCATCAAGTCCTGATGTCGAGTCTTGGCCTGAACGTCGATAGTTTATAGATGCTGCCCGATCCGCTGAGATCCTCCAGCATTTTGTGTGTGTTGCTACAGATTTGCAGCATCTGCAGAATCTCTTGAGTTTAAGAAGTTTTCTGTATGTTCATTTTAGTTGAGTCCCCATGCTCTGCTAGTATTAGAAGATTATAAAGAAAGTTGCAGGATCTTTTAATAGATTTAGCACAACTTTATAATATATTTTAAAGACTGAAACTTGGTGATTTCTTTGTTGTCGGATTTGTACTTTACAGAAACCCTAACGAGGAGAACAAGTTTAGTTTCATGTGGAATTGTTTTGAACTTGTCATGACATTTTTCATATCTGTCTTGGAACTTGCACAAGTATAACTGTCAGATTATAGCAACTTGCAGAAGTTTGGATTTCCATAAAAGGATGAAGCTTAAAGCATGTTTAAAAAAAAATCTGGGCTGAATCCATTCCTATTATTCTGTAGTGGGAAGTATTGTCTGTCACTTAGCCAAAACTAAAATCAGCAATTACAAAAATTCCCAAGAGTGATTTTTTGTTAAAATAGTTCAGTTGTAACTGATCCAGATTGTTGAGCCAATTTAAAATCTTGTGTAATGTAAGTGACTTGGGTGCAGCTTGCATGGCATAGAAATAACAGCAAATCTTTCACCTTGTTAAAGAGTCTTGGGGTACTGTGTGTATTCCATCTACTGTGTTGAAGGAGGGTGAAGCAAGTTTGAACACTGAATAGATACGAATCAGCATTCATAATTGGATTTTCTTTAGGTTAAGGGTCTCTTAAAGCTAACACACAATGAGCTCTGAATTGTTCTGTCTTGTTAACCCGTTTATTTCCTATTGTTCCATGGTTAGAACTCATTAGAAATGTACATTTCTTTTAAGCCTACTGTTCACCCTATAGCTGTAGTGCTTTGTTACACTGCTGGATCCTCAGTACTTTCCAATACTCCTGAATAATATGTTGCAGTACGGGCTGAATCTTGGTGTTTGGAATAACCAGCATTCAGCCATTCAGACAGAAGCCAGTTGTGATTTAATATTTCAGTTGTATTTGAGTAATCATGTTTTTGTGTGTGTGTGTGTGTGTGTGTGTGTGTGTGTGTGTGTGTGTGTGTGTGTGTCTGTGTGTGTGTGTCTGTGTGTGTGTGTGTGTGTGTGTCTGTGTGTGTGTGTGTGTGTGTATGTATATATATATATATATAATATAAACAATTACACGATGGAAGCAGGCCATCTCGGCCCTTCTAGTCCGTGCCGAATGCTTACTCTCACCTAGTCCCACCTACCTGCACTCAGCCCATAACCCTCCATTCCTTTCCTGTCCATATACCTATCCAATTTTTTTTTTAATGTCAAAATCGAACCTACCTCTACCACTTCTACTGGAAGCTCGTTCCACACAGCTACCGCTGTCTGAGTAAAGAAGTTCCTCCTCGTGTTACCCCTAAACTTTTGCCCCTTAACTCTCAACTCATGTCCTCTTGTTTGAATCTCCCCTGCTCTCAATGGAAAAAGCCTATCTATGTCAACTCTATCTATCCCCCTCATAATTTTAAATACCTCTATCAGGTCCCCCCTCAACCTTTTACTCTTCAAAGAATAAAGACCTAACTTGTTCAACCTTTCCCTGTAACTTAGGTGCTGAAACCCAGGTAACATTCTAGAAAATCTTCTCTGTACTCTCTCTATTTTGTTGACATCTTTCCTATAATTCAGTGACCAGAACTGTACACAGTACTCCAAATTTGGCCTTACCAATGCCTTGTACAATTTTAACATTACATCCCAACTCCTATTCTCAATGCTCTGATTTATAAACGCCAGCATACCAAAAGCTTTGTTCACCACCCTATCCACATGAGATTCCACCTTCAGGGAACTATGCACCATTATTCCTAGATTACTCTGTTCTACTGCATTCCTCAATGCCCTACCATTTACCATGTATGTCCTATTTTGATTAGTCCTACCAAAATGTAGCACCTCACAATTAGCAGCATTAAACTTCATCTGCCATCTTTCAGCCTACTCCTCTAACTGGCCTAAATCTCTCTGCAAGCTTTGAAAACCTACTTCATTATCCACAATGTCACCTATCTTAGTATCATCTGCATACTTACTAATCCAATTTACCACCCCATTATCATATATATAAGCATTCTTGTTCATTTAAATAATCAGTTATGGGTTATGTATAAATACAGTATGTGAAATGCATACATAATCACGCTACCATGTGATACGTGTGTGCATTACTTAAAGTAAACACAAAGTTAGACTTGCTTTCTTGGACTCACATTGTCTTCCTTTTAATTAGTTTAATGTTTTGAAGTTGCAAAACATCACACAAGTCCTGGATGTGAGCTCATCTGCTAAAGGTCTTGGACCTGCTAAGTAGCAGATGGGATAGCATCTATCACCATATTTTGCAGCTGGACGCCAAATGGAATAAAGTGATTTAGCAACTTGAACCTGACCCAGCTCTGTGGAAGCCACTCCATTTGGGGTCTCACAACCCTCAAATACTGCCCTTTTTGTATGTTTTCCATCACTCTGAATGCTGGAATTAGCTCTGAATTTCTCTCCAGCCTGAGAAATGACCTTTCACTGGAACTCTGTTGCCTGGAATTTGGCCACATTTCTCTTTATACTGCCACAACCTCTTTATTCTACTGTCTTGATGACACCCCTATGTAATAATGACGAGCATACAGTACGTGATATAATATGTCTTAGACATTTGGAAATACATGCACACCACATCCATCACTTTTTCTCTCACTTTTCATTATCTTATGAAGGAATCTATTATCAATATTATGCTGACTTGTTCTTGGAGCAGGATCAGAAATTTCACTGATTTCAATGGGTGTTCAAGGCCTGCTGATATTAATTAACTAACTTAAAATAGTTTGAGATGATTTTATTTAATTTTTTAAAATTATTTTAAAAATTCAACAGATTTTTAAATTGCAGGTAGGGAAGCTTTATAAACCTGTGGCAGCTTTGATTTCTGGCAGAGCAATGGCCAGTTTTGGCTTTAACGCAAATAGTGGATATTTTCGGAGCTGGGTCACTGTTCTGTATTGAAATCTTGGACCAAGCTTTGTTCTTTTCTGATCCACATACAGAAAGCTGAGTTATCTGGCATGCACTAGATTTGACCAAAGCCTGGTGATCGATTGTGCTAGTCAATCAAGTATGGGCAGAGGGGTTCCCTCACTCAAGTGGGCCGAGGGCCTCTGTCAGTGCTGGTTGTGAAATGCTCGTGCAGTAATTGGTGTGTACCTGTTTTTAGTGAAGTACGTAGTTGAACCGTATGATGGAATATGCAGGAACCATGGCAAGTGATTCCAGCTGGCTTGCAAGGTCTTGCACTGTTGATTTCTGTTCTATACGTTTCTCAGCATTAAGTCATTCTGTTCAGGTCATTGTTTGCAGTTTCTAGTTGTTAAACTTTGCCGTTAAGTGCTTCACAAGCTGTTGAGGAGCATGTGTATGCCCATCAGGCATAAACTATATAAACATTAAATTGTTTCTGACCCCATTATAAAAATATTTGATGGCCAGGAATAATTGACTACCTGAAATTATCTGTCAACTGTTGCCTTGTGGGTGCCTCCTGAAGTTTACGGTTGGCTTTTCTCCAAGCTGTTTTCTAGAGGAAGCCAAACAAGGTCGGTGTGATTTTATTTTGGCCCTCATTGGTGAGCCTGTATTCATCCCTGACTGGACTCTGTTTACCCATTTTGTGTTGAATGTGGAACAGTAGTTCCATTCAATATGTAGTTCTCCAGTTGTGTTATTCTATTTCCTTCATTTATATTATGTTGTCTTCTAGGGCTGGATCCCTCAACTCTTTGTGCCTTGTTATTCTGAATATTCTAAGTGTTACTGTTGATTTCTCCTATTGGATCTACTTAGTGAGGTGAACGAGGATTGCACCATCATGTCATTGTTTCTTCTAGCATTTTTATCTAAGGCTGATTCAATGCTGTGGCAGTTCTCACTTTCAAATTGATTAACATGGAAGCATTTATTTTCAATGTTAGTGGATCTTACTGAGTGTTATACATTTCTCTTTGGAAGAAGTGATAGAGGTTGTGGAAAAGTGGGAAAGTAAATGCACTTGATTTTTGGGACTGAAATCAAGCAGAATTTACAAGGGTAGTTCTGACAGCGATGGTATCACCATTGTTTTTCATTCAAGGGTGGGATCTTGTCACCACATGCGAAGGTATGAAGCAGTACTTTGCAAACACTAGACTAATGTTGCTGGATGTCCAGAGTTTGATTGTTTGGGGCCAGGGAGAGCGTTGGGATTTGGAAATAAATGGAATATTAGCCTTATTCATATTTAAAGGAAGATACTGTATAAGAGAGGAGCTTGGAACAGTACCAAGATTCAAGATTCAAAGCACATTTATTATCAAATAAGTTATAAATTATACTCCATCAAGTTTGTCTGCTTGCAGGCAGCCACAAATCAAGAAACTTGAATATCCAATGTAGAATAAAGACCAAAAACCACTGTGCAGCGAAAAAGAGGGTTTAAAAAAAAACGTATTTTGCAAACAGTAGAAGCAAACCAACAGCATCCTAAACCAGACTGTCCCAGATCCATTCATGGAACCGCCAGAGTAGGCCCAAGCCAAGCCTTGGTCCCCAATTTTCACACCAGCGGGGCATAAACACATGGCAGCCGGCTCAGTTCACAGCCTTGGTGCCGTGGAGAAAGGAATGAACATTCGTGGGAGAGCAAGTGAAATCAGCCCGGCCCTTGCCTCTGTACCCGACATTTGGACTCCCAGTCTTATCTGGACCAGTGTTTAAATTGCCCAAGCACAGAGTAGTTCCGCATTCTAGGACTGCGATCCCGGCACCCTGATACGCCTAGACCGCCCTGCCCAAAACCATTCTCAGTCTCAGCTTGGAGTGATCCAGCCTTGCACCCAGGTTAGGTGGACGGGCATCAAAACTCTTCCACATCGACTCCTCTCCAAATTGCTTGCTCCATCTCCAGTAGCAATACAAACTCCATCTGTGAACCCCACAGCCCGGACATGTTGCGCCTTGCAATCTCTCCGCACAGCTCATCCCCCAAACCAGACTCGCCTCCGCATTGTCTGCGGTGATAGTTCCCCACAACTTGCTTCATAAAAGATGTTACCAGTAAGCTGTTGCACATCTTCAGTCGCGCCATCTTTAACTGAGTGAAACAGTTGTAAGAAAAGTAATGAGCTCTTAGAAGCTGGGCTAGCAAGAGAAACTGGGAATCTGGCAGAAAAGGAAAATGAGCAGAGTGGGTGGTAAGAAGCCTCTTTTGATTTTTATTCCTTGAAATTAGGGATGGGTGCTGTCCAAGTAACAAACGAGAAGTTTACAAGAACAAATCCAAGAATGCGAGTGGGCGCAGGCTCTTGAGTTGAGTAGCCATTTAAAATGAAGAGTAGGGTTGCAGTGATCCAGAAATATAAAGAAAAGCACTTGGAGACTAAAATTTGGAAAGGCAGCCAGAGAAAGCTCAGCAAATTGGTGGGAAGCCTGCAACTACAGGATAATGGATAAACGTTTACAGAGACTATTCCCATTGTAAACATTCACTTAAAATTTTGTTTGCACACAGTTTATTGCAATATCTTTTAGTGCAGTGAATACTGGCTGCAAAAATTAAGATTACAGTGGTGTCGTTTCAGGGTGTTTGACCTTCTTGATTTGGATCTGGTTATGTTCAAACTTAAAAAGTGTTTTTTTAAAGTTTATAATCCATTTCATAACCAGAGCTTTGTGGGCGGGGATCAGTCCATGAAAAATGGAAAAGGTGGCCTTTTTTCCCCCAAACAAACCGATTGGCTGTGGAATGTGGCTTCCCTTCAAATCAAACAGTTGAGTTCATCCAGGCTCCTTATGTGAAGATAATCCTTAGAAACAGCAGTAAAGAGCAGCCAAGAGTAGAGTGACTGCAGGCCTGTTGTCAAATCTCTAAACATGGAGGGCTCAGAGTAAATGTCATTACTTTTCTTTCCCAAGGGAGAACAAAAGAACAGGAAAATGAATGTTTTGGGCCTGGTGGTAAAATCTGATGAGAGTTGGATTAAAAATTTGGCTGGTGTGTCTCAAAGGAACAGATGTTCCTGGTCATAACGTGATTGGAGGATCATTGTAGCAGCAAGAGGTGATGGGAAGAAAGAATCTGCCAAGGGGTCAATTTTAATTCCCAGAAATATCACTGGGAAGTTTCTAAATTGAGTATATAGCAAAGATGAGCTTAATTAATAATATCAAAAAGTAATGCCAACATAATAGCAAGGGAAGTAGTTTGTGTGTATTTTAAAAAGAGTGGAATTGCAGAAGACAAATTAGCAGTTACAAGAGCTTGTTCACTCTTAGTTTCTTTAAAATAAAACAACAACCTTTCAATTATATGGGAAAAATTTAAATCCACAGAGCAACCCAGACATTTTGGTTTTTTTTAAAACCATACTGAAATTTGAATGTAAAATGGAAGTTATACATTGAAACCAAGGGCAAATGAGAAACATGTCATGCACTTCAGATTAAAGATCTTCATTGAGAGAGTTCATGTATGTATTAGTGAAATGTAGCAAATTTGTTGTTGGGTTCAGCTGTCAAGTTGTGTGTTTAAAATGTAGAATGCTAAGAACTGTGCATACTTTTTATTACAAGGTAAACACTGTTAAAATCAGGTCAACCATTTCCATTGTGTTTTTAACTAAATGCATTCAGAAAACATTTATAATTTGCATCCAGTATTACTATTGAACGTCCTAAATATTTAATTTAAAAAATCTGACTGACAACCTCTTTGTTTGCTTTCCAGTTCCAATCAAAAACAGATTAACTCGACGACCGTCTGGTAGGAATGTTATTTACTTATTCTTGAGAATCTGGGAATTATTGGGAAGGCCAGAATTTATTGCTTAACTCTGCTTGCCTCCTTCAGAAGGTGCTGATGATCTGTTTTGTTAAATTGAAAGCTGCTTGTCCCAGTGTAGAGGATGGGGAGTTCCAGAATAATGGAGGGGAGGGTGGGGTGGGTGGAGACTGATATATTTCTAAGCTCAGATGGTGATATTGACAGTGTTCCCATGTACCTGAAATCATTGTCATTGATAATGGAATTTGCTGAATTACTCTACATGTATTCATGGTCCATCTTAGCCTGGCTGATGTTTGGGTTTAATAGTGATGATGGGAACTTGTTGTTCTATAAATTTGCTAGGTATGCCCATAGAAAAAGAATCTCGGGGTTGTATGAGGTGACATGTGTGTACTCTGATAATTTTACTTTGAACTTTGGTACTGATAGTGAATGGCAAGGGTAGGAGTTTGACTTTCCCTTGTTGGAGATGATCGTTGCCTTTCCTGGTGTAAGTATTGCTTGCCACTTAGCACAGGTCCAGATCTCACTGCCTACAAGTATGAGTTGTTATGAGTGGCATAATGCAAGCATCAGCAAGTGTGTTCCCACTTATGCCAGGCAACTCGTGAAGTTGATAACGATGTTTGGGTTGAGGAAATCCTCAAGGAAGTGTTCAGCAGTGATGACCTGGAGCTGAGATGATTGATCTCAGAAAAACCATGATCATCTTTGTGTGAGGTGTGACTTCTACTACAGGAGTGATTTCCAAACCCCCCCCCCAGGACACCCACAGTGTTATCAGGGCTTCTGGATGCCACTTTGTTGAGTTTGTAACTTGACACCAAAGGCAGTCACTCTCTCCTCGCCTCTCAAATTCTACTCATTTGGTTCATGTTTAGACCCAGGCAGTGAGCATCTGAGGCTGAGTGGTCATGCCTGTTCCCAAAATGGACAACAGCAAGCAGGTTATTGGTGACCAAATGTTGGATAGCATTATCATTGCGACGATCCATAACTTTCGAGAGTCAGTAGGATCATTGCATTTTCTGCATCCCCTGTTCTCAATTGTTCTTGATTTCAGATGCAAGTTGTATGTAATAACACAGTGGTTAGAGCGACGCTATTACAGCTTCAGAGTCAGAATTCAGAGTTTAGTTCCAGCCTCCTCTATAAGGAGTCTCTCTACGTTCTCTTTGGGGTTTCCTCCCGCACCACAATCCAGGGAAATACTGGGTAGGTTAAATGGGCATTGTAAATTGTCCTATGATCAGGTTCAAAGTAAATTTATTATATTCAGAGAACATACAATATATGTCACCATGTATAACCCCGAGATTCTTTTTCCTGCGGGCATAATTAGCATGACTGTGTAACTGTGACATGAACAATGAAAGATCATGTAGAGCAAAGAAGACTACAAACTGTGCAAATACAAATATAAATAAATAGCAATAAATAACGACAGCATGAAATAATAAGATAAAGTGAGATCATTGGTTGCGGGAACCAATAGCTGACTGTAGTTATCCTCTTTAGTTCATTAGCCTGATGGCTAAATCAGGGTTGCTGGGAAGACACTGCTTGAAAGCCCAGATGGGCCTACTCCACGCTGTATCTCTAAATAAATAAATAAATAAATAAAACAAATTAAATCAATTCATCAATATCAGTTCAAGTTGCACAATGACATCTGGGAAATTTAAATTCAATAACTAATCTGGAATCAAACCATTCTTATGAAAATACACCAGTATCATCAAAGATGACTAAAACAATCAGATCTGTACTTTTAAAACAAAAATCCTGTTGGTTGACCTATTTTTCTCATCTCCCAATCCACATGATCGTCGTGGCAGTTTAAGGCAGCCGTTCACCACAGTTTCCTCGAGGGGAAATCGTGTTTAGGGAGTAATGGTTTTCTTTGTCAGCAGTGTGTATATCCTCAAAGTTAATAAACTAAAGCCAATGTATTGCCAGTATGATTTGTTTGAAAGATGTTTATTCTTTGCTTCACAGACAGAGCAATGTCCAGACAATCATTTAATATTTCAATAGTAAATTAAATTCATCTCAGTAAAATGTATAGAAGTTGGTTCCCAAGTGATTTATGAAAGAAGTTGCCATCTGAGGTCCTGAAACGAGAGTATAGGGAGTTAGGAAGGCAGTTAAGAAGAAGGACCGCAAAGGTAGTAATCTCGGGATTACTGCCTGTACCACGCGACAGTGAGAGTAGGAATGGAATTAGGTGGAGGATGAATGCGTGGTTGAGGGATTGGAGCAGGGGGCAGGGATTCAAGTTTCTGGATCATTGGGACCTCTTCTGGGGCAGGCGTGACCTGTTCAAGAAGGACGGGTTACACTTGAATCCTGGGGGGACCAATATCCTAGCGGGGAGGTTTGCTAAGGCTACTGGGGAGAGTTTAAACTAGAATTGTTGGGGGGGTGGGAATGGAACTGAAGAGACTGGGGAAGAGGCAGTTGGCTCACAAATAGAGAAAGCTTGGAGACTGTGTGTGAGGGAGGACAGGCAGGTGATAGAGAAGGGACGTGCTCAGATGGACGGTTTGAAATTTGTCTATTTTAACACAAGGAGTATTGTGAACAAAGCGGATGAGTTTAGAGCATGGATCAGTACTTCGAGATAAGATGTGGTGGCCATTACAGAGACTTGAATGGCTCAGGGACAGGAATGGTTACTTCAAGTGCTGGGTTTTAGATGTTTCAGAAAGGACAGGGAGGGAGGCAAAAGAGGTGGGGGCGTGGCACTGTTGATCAGAAGTAGCGTCATGGCTGCAGAAAAGGTGGATGCCATGGAGGGATTGTCTACTGAGTGTCTTTAGGTGGTTAGGAACAGGAAGGGGTCAATAACTTTACTGGGTGTTTTTTATAGGCCGCCTAATAGTAACAGGGATATCGAGGAGCAGATAGGGAAACAGATCCTGGAAAGATGTAATAATAACAGAGTTGTCGTGATGGGAGATTTTAATTTCCCAAATATCGATTGGCAATTCCCTAGAGCAAGGGGTTTAGATGGCGTGGAGTTTGTTAGGTGTATTCAGGAAGGTTTCTTGGCACAATATGTCGATATACCTACAAGAGGAGAGACTGTACTTGATTTGGTATTGGAAAATGAACCTGGTCAGGTGTTAGATCTCTCAGTGGGGGAGCATTTTGGAGATAGTGATCATAATTCTGTCTCCTTTACGATAGTATTGGAGAGAGATAGGAAACACAAGTTAGAAAAGCATATAATTGGAGTAAGGGGAATTATGAGGCTATCAGGCAGGAAATTGGAATCTTAAATTGGAACAGATGTTCTCAGGGAAAAGTACGGAACAAATGCGGCAAATATTCAGGGGATATTTGTGTGGAGTTCTGTATAGGTACATTCCAATGAGATAGGGATATTATGGTAGGGTACAGGAACCGTGGTGTACAAAGGCTGTAATAAATCTAGTCAAGAAGAAAAGAAAAGCTTACAAAAGTTAAGAGAGCTAGGTAATGTTAGAGATCTAGAAGGTTATAAGGCTAACAGGAAGGAGCTTAAAAGTTAATTAGGAGAGCCAGAAGGGCCGTGAGAAAGCCTTGGTGGGCAGGATTAACGAAAACCCCAAGGCATTCTACAAGTATGTGAAGAGCAAGAGGATAAGACATGAAAAAATAGGACCTATCAAGTGTGACAGTGGGAAAGTGTGTATGGAACCAGAGGAAATAGCAGAGGTACTTAATGAATACTTCACTTCAGTATTCACTGTGGAAAAGGATTTTGGTGATTGTAGTGATGACTTGCAGCAGACTGAAAAGCTTGAGCATTAAGAAAGAGGATGTGCTGGAGCCTTTGGAAAGCATCAAGTTGGATAAGTCACCAAGACCGGATGAGATGTACCCCAGGCTACTGTGGCAGGTGAGGGAGGGGATTGCTGAGCCTCTGGCGATGATCTTTGCATCATCAATGGGGATGGGAGAGGTTCTGGATGATTGGAGGGTTGAGGATGTTGTTTCTTTATTCAAGAAAGGGAGTAGAGATAGCCCAGGAAATTTTAGACCAGATGCATTGCTTATTGAGAAAGTAAGGAGACATAGGATCCAAGGGGACATTGCTTTGTGGATCCAGAACTGGCTTTCCTACAGAAGGCAAAGAGTGGTTGTAGATGGATCATATTCTGCATAGAGGTTGGTGACCAGTGGTGTGCCTCAGGGATCTGTTCTGGGACAGCAGCTGTCAAAGCAGCTGCGCAGGTTGACTCTGTGGTTAAGAAGGGATACGGTGTATTGGCCTTCATTAATTGTGGAATTGAATTTAGGAGCCAAGAGGTAATATTGCAGCTATATAGGACCCTGGTCAGACCCCACCTGGAGTACTGTGCTCAGTTCTGGTCGCCTCACTACAGGAAGGATGTGGAAGCCATAGAAAGGGTACAGAAGAGATTTACAAGGATGTTGCCTGGATTGAGGAGCTTGCCTTATGAAAACAGGTTGAGTGAGCTCAGCCTTTTCTCCTTGGAGCGACGGAGGGTGAGAGGTGACCTGGTAGAGGTTTATAAGATAATGAGAGATATTGATTGTGTGGATAGTCAGAGGCTTTTTCCCAGGGCTGAAATGGTTGCCACAAGAGGACACAGGTTTAAGGTGCTGGGGAGTAAGTACAGAGGAGATGTCAAAGGTAAGTTTATTACTCAGAGAGTGGTGAGTGTGTGGAATGTGCCGCTGGCAACGGTGGTGGAGGCGGATATGATAGGGTCTTTTAAGAGGCTTTTAGATAGGTACATCGAGCTTAGTAAAATAGAGGGCTATGGGTAAGCCTAGTAATTTCTAAGGTAGGGACATGTTCGCCACAACTTTGTGGGTCGAAGGACCTGTATTGTGCTGTAGGTTTTCTGTGTTTGATGGCTCTGGGCCTCTACCCACTGGAATTCAGAACTATGAGGGGTGACTTCATTGAAACCTCTTGAATGTTGATAGGCCTCAGTAGACTGACTGTGGAGAGGATGGTTCCTATGGTGGGGGAGTCTAGGACCAGAGGACACAGCCTCAGAATAGAGAGGAGTCCTTTTAGAATGGTGATGAGGAGGAATTTCTTTAGCCAAGAGTGGTGAATCTGTGGAATTTATTGTCACAGGCGGCTGTGGTGGGCATGTCATTGAGTATATTTAAGGCAGAGGTTGATAAAATTCCTGATAAGTCAGGGTATGAAGGGATACAGGGAGAAGACAGGAGATTGGGGGGCGGGGGGCTGAGAGGGAAACAGATCAGCCATGATGAAATGGTGGAGCAAAGTTGAGGGGCCAAATGGCCTAATTCTCCTCCTGTATCTTGTGGTGGTGTTATGGTCTTTGACTGTTTTTCTTTGTATGAGTACTTGCCTGTCAGTCATAGTATTTTTGACCAGTGCTTGATTTGTAAAATGCCTTGTCTTCATTACACATGTAACCAGGATAAAATAAGGACACATAAAATCTTGTTACAGAATGCAATGAATCCTATGTATATTATGCATAGATACTTTTATGACTTACTATAATCTTGTGATTTATACTTGTGATGTTGTCATGAATAATTAAATATGTAAACCTGACCATTCCCAAGAAACTTTGTGTGTGATGAGACAAGATACAATTTAATTTAATTAAGTTTCAGCTGGAAGTGTAAGATGTGAGATTCATAAATATTGACTTTTATAGCCATCATCATCACGACGTGCTCTCCCATGATGTAGACTATCATGGTCTTTGACCATGATTGTTCTTGGCACATTTTTCCGCAGAAGTGGTTTGCCATTGCCGCCTTCTGGGCAGTGTCTTTACAAGATGGGTGACCCCAGCCATTATCAATACTGTTTGGAGAATGTCTTCCTGGCGTCAGTGGTGGCATAACCAGGACTTGTGATATGCACCAGCTGCTCATGCCACCATCCACAAACTGCTCCCTTGACTTCACGTGATCCTAAGCAGGTGCTACACCTTGCACAGGGGTGATCTGCAGGCTAGTGGTGGGAAAGAGCGCTTTTGACCTCCTTTGGTAGAGACTTATCTCCACCCTGCTACTCATTTGTAACCATGTAATAGCCAGGTCAGTCTTGAGATAGCAAGTGAGCTTAAGATAATTTTTGCTAAAATTTAGAAGCACTGTAATCTTCTAATTTGGATGGAAGTTCATAGAATATCTTATTTCATTATATTTATCTTACGCAATCAACCAGCAGAGATGTTAAAGCAATTTCAAGTTCCTGGATGTCAGATCTCTGAGAATCTAATCTAGACCCAACATATCATGGCAGCTACAAAGAAGGTCCTAAGACGTAGGAGCAGAACTAGGCCATTCAGCCCATTGAGTTTTTACTGCCATTCCATCATGCTGATCCTGGTTTCCTCTTAACCCCATACACCTGCCTTCTCGCCATATACTTTGATGCCCTTATCTATCAGGAAACTATCAACTTCCACTTTAAATATACCCTCAGACTTGGCCTCCACTTCAATTTGTAGCAGAGTATTCCACAGATTCACTACTATCTGGCCAAAAAAAAAAATCCCTCCTTAACTCTGTTCTAAAAGGTTGCCCCTCAATTTTGAGGCTGTGCCCTCTGGTTCTGGATACTCCCACTTCAGGAAGCATCCTCTCCACATCCACCTTATTTAGTCCCTTCAACATTCGGTAGGTTTCAATGAGATCCCCCTGCATTCTTCTAAACTCCAGTGAGTACAGGCCCAAAGCTGCCAAATGCTCCTCGTATGTTAACCCCTTCATTCCCAGAATCATCCTCGTGAACCTCCTCTGGACTCTCTCCAATGACAGCATATCCTTTCTGAGATATGGGGACCGAAACTGTTGACAGTACTCTAAGTGCAGCCTGGCTAGTGTCTTGTAAAGCCTCAGCGTTTTCTCCTTTTTTTAATATTTCATTCCCCTTGAAATAAATGCCGACATTGCATTTGCCGCCTTTACCACAGACTCGACCTGTAAATTAACCTCTTGGGAGTTTTGCCCGAGGACTCCTAAGTCCCTCTGCAACTCTGATGTTTGAATTTTCTCCCTATTTAGATAATAGTTTGCACTATTGTTCCTTTTACCAAAATGCATTATCATACATTTCCCAACACTGTATTCCTCCTGCCACTTTTTATTCCCATTCTTCCAATTTGACTATGTCCTGTTGCAATCACGTTGCTTCCTCAGCAGTACCTACTCCTCCATGTGTCTTCATATAATCCACAAACTTTGCCACAAAAGCCATCAATTCCATTATCTAACTCACTGACAAATAATGTGAAAAGTAGTGAGGAACCCCACTAGTCACTTGCAGCCAACCAGAAAAGGCCCCCTTTATTCCCAATCACTTCCTCCTGCCTGTCAGACATCCCTCTGGGGGGTGGGGATCTCAGTGAAACATTTTAAATGTTGAAGGCCTAGACAGAGTAGAAATGGAAAGGATGTTTCCCATGGTGAGAGAGTGTACGACGAATGGGGACAGCCTTAGGATAGAGGGGCGCCCTTTCAAAACAGAGTTGCAGAGAAATTCCTTTAGCCAAAGGGTGGTGAATTTTTGGAGTTTGTTGCCACATGCAGCTGTGGAGGCCAGATTGCTGATCAGCTGGCTCCCATCTTCACTCAGCTCTTTAACAGATCTCTGGAGCTGAGTGAGGTTCCGACTTGCTTCAAGCGCTCTACCATCATCCCGGTCCCCAAGAAACCCACCATCACAGGACTGAACGACTACAGACCTGTCGCACTGACATCTGTAGTCATGAAATCCTTTGAACGCTTGGTGTTGAACCACCTGTAGACCCTCACCAGCAGCCTGCTGGATCCCCTGCAGTTTGCCTACCGGGCAAATAGGTCAGTAGACGATGCAGTCAACCTGGGACTGCACTATATCCTGCAACATCTGGATCGTCCTGGGACCTATGCTCGGATGCTGTTTGTGGATTTCAGTTCGGCGTTTAACACCATCGTCCCTCATACCCTCTGCTCCAAATTGTCTCACCTTACTGTGCCACCTGACCTCTGCGATTGGATTTACAGCTTCCTGACCAACAGAAGTCAGCAGGTAAGGATGGGACAGGTCACCTCGGATATTCGAATCACCAACACCGGCGCCCCCCAGGGGTGTGTCCTCTCTCCACTGCTGTTCTCCCTCTACACCAATGACTGCACCTCCTCCAACCCCTATGTGAAGCTTTTGAAGTTTGCAGACGACGCTACCGTCATCGGACTCATCCAGAATAGTGATGAGTCTGCATATCGACAGCAGGTGGACCAACTGGCGCTCTGGTGCAGTCGGAACAATCTGGAGCTGAACACGCTCAAGACAAAGGAGATGATAGTGGATTTCAGGAGACATCCCCCCGCTATGTCTCCCCTCACAGTCCTCAGCAGCCCTGTGTCCACCGTGGAGAACTTCAGGTTCCTGGGAACCACCATCTGTCAGGATCTGAAGTGGGAGCAGAACATCAGCTCCATCCTGAAGAAGGCCCAGCAGCGAATGTATTTCCTGCGGCTCTTGAGGAAATACGGTCTGCCTCAGGAATTGCTGCTGCAATTCTACACTGCAGTCATTGAATCTGTCCTGTGCATCTCCATCATTGTGTGGTTTGGAGCCGCTACCAAACAGGATAGAACCAGACTACAGCGCACAGTGAGGACTGCCGAGCGCATTATTGGAGCCTCCCTGCCCTCTATTGTGGACCTGTACTCTTCCAGGTTGAAGAAGAGGGCGGGGAACATCATAAAGGACTCCTCCCATCCTGCGCACGGACTGTTTGATCTGCTTTCGTCTGGTAGGCGCTTTAGATCCCTCCAGACTAAGACTAATAGGCACTGGAGAAGTTTTTTCCCTACTGCGGTCACTTTGCTGAACAGTTAACTGCCGGTTAACTGTCAGCTAACTATTACTTGGATTGCACTACCTGTATGTACAATTTATATTTTCATTTGTATTTATCATTATTATTGTTATGAGCAGAGAGACAACATCTGCCGGAAGTAAATTCCTTGTATGTGCATAGGTACTTGGCGATTAAAGTCTGATTCTGATATTTAAGGCAGATACTGATAGCTTCTTGATTGGACATGGTATCAAAAGTTACGGGGAGAAGGCCAGGAACTGGGGTTGAGGAGAAGAAAGAAAAGATCAGACATGATTGAGTGCTGGAGCAGACTCGATGGGCCTGATGGCCTAATTCTGCTCCAGTGCCTTATGGTCTTATCCATGCCAGTATCTTTCCTGTAACACCATTGGATTTTATCTTGTTAAGCAACCTCGTATGTGGCACCTTATCAAATGCCTTTTGGAAATCCAAGTAAATGTCATCTACTACCTCTCCTTTATCCACCCTGCTGGTTACTTCCTCAAAGAACTCTAACAGATTTGTCAGGCAAGATTTCCCTTTACAGAAGCCATGCTGACTTTGACATATTTTATCATTTAGTCTCCAAGAACCCCAAAACCTCATCCTTAATAATAGACTCCAACACTTCCCCAATTGCTGAAGGCTAACTGGCCTATAATTTTCTTTCTTTTGCCTTCCTTCTTTAAAGGGTGGAGTGACATTTACAATTTTCCAGTCCTCTGGGACCATGCCAGATTCAAGTGATTCTTGAAAGATCATGACCGCTATCTCTACAGCAACCTCTCTCAGGACTCTGGGATGTGGTCCATCTGGTCCAGGTGCCTTATCAACCTGAAAACTTTTGAGTTTGCTTAGCAATAATAGCAATAGCACTCACTCCTTCTTGCTGACACTCACAGACCTCTGGCATACGGCTGGTGTCTTACACATTAAAGACTGAAGGAAAGTACTTACGTTCATCTGCCATTTCTTTGTCCCTCATTGTTACCTCACCAGCATCATTTTCCAATGGTCCAATATCAACTCTCACCTCCCTTTTACTCTTTTCATATAATTGAAACAGCTTTTGGTATCCTGCTTTATATTATTGGCTGGTCTGCCCTCAGATTTCACCTTTTCCCTTCTCATAGCTTTTTTAATTGCATTTTGTTAGATTTTAAAAGCTTCCAAGTCATCCAACACTCCACTCACTTTTGGTACCTCATGTGCCCTTTCCTTGGTTTTCATGTAGTTTTTAACTTCCCTTGTCTGCTGTGGTTGCCTACCCCTGCCATTTGAGAACTTCTTCTGCAGGACGTATCCATCCTGCGCCTTGTGAACTATTCCCAGAAACTTAAGCCACCTCCACTCTGCCGTCATCTCTACCAGTATCCTCTTCCAGTCCACCTGGGCAAGCTCCTCTCTCATGCCTCTGTAATTCCCTTTATTCCATTGCAATTCCGATACATGTGACTTGTGCTTCTCCCTCTCAAAGTGCAGTATGGATTCAATCATATTATGAACACTGCCTCCTAATGACATGCCTTTTCCAGCTCCCTTTGCAATCTCAATCCCACATCTTGGCTACTATTTGGAGGCCTCTATATGATTCCCATAATGTTTTTTACCCTTGTAGTTTCTTAACTGCACCCATAAAGATTCAAAATTCTCTGATCCAATGTCACCTCTTTCTAAAGATGTAATTCCATCTCTTACCAACAGAGCCACACCACCGTCTATGCCTTCCTGCCTGCTCCCAACTATGGCCTTCTTTCAGCCACAACTCAGTGATGCCTACAATGTCATACTGACTAATTTATAATTGTACCACGAGTTCATCCACCTTATTCCAAATGCTACACACATTTAAATACAACACCTTCAGTCCTGGATTCTTCACCCTTTTGAATTTTGCCTCGGTGGTATAATTTAATTCTTCACTCTGTCTGCATTTGCACCTGGTCATTGGCTTCTCCTTTGTTACATTCATGTTACACCATCATCTATTTGTAAACCTGCTAGCTCATCCTCAGCTCTATCATACTGGTTCCCAACTCTCTGCATATTAGTTTAAACTACTCCCAGCAGCTCCGGCCTATGGATAGGCCACACTTAGACCCCCTCCAGTTCGCCTACCAGCCCCGACTAGGAGTTGAGGATACCATCGTCTACCTGCTGAACCGTGTCTACGCCCATCTCGACAAGCTGGCGAGCACTGTGAGGGTCATGTTTTTTGACTTCTCCAGTGTGTTCAACACCATCCGCCCTGCTTTGCTGGGTGAGAAGCTGACAGTGATGCAGGTGGATGCTTCCCTGGTGTCACGGATTACTGATTACCTGACTGGCAGACCACAGTACTTGCAACACTGTGTGTCAGACAGAGTGGTCAGCAGTACTGGGGCTCCACAGGGGACTGTCCTGTCTCCCTTTCTCTTCACCATCTACACCTCGGACTTCAAATACTGCACAGAGTCTTGCCATCTTCAGAAGTTTTCTGATGACTCTGCCATAGTTGGATGCATCAGCAAGGGAGATGAGGCTGAGTACAGGGCTATGATGGGAAACTTTGTCACATGGTGTGAGCAGAATCATCTGCAGCTTAATGTGAAAAAGACTAAGGAGCTGATGGTGGACCTGAAGAGGGCTAAGGCACCGGTGACCCCTGTTTCCATCCAAGGGGTCAGTGTGGACATGGTGGAGGATTACAAATACCTGGGGATAAGAATTGACAATAAACTGGACTGGTCAAAGAACGCTGAGGCTGTCTACAAGAAGGGTCAGAGACGTCTCTATTTCCTGAGGATACTGAGGTCCTTTAACATCTGCCGGACAATGCTGAGGATGTTCTACGAGTCTGTGGTGGCCAGTGCTATCATGTTTGCTGTTGTGTGTTGGGGCAGCAGGCTGAGGGTAGTAGACACCAACAGAATCAACAAACTCATCCATAAGGCCAGTGATGTTGTGGGGGTGGAACTGGACTCTCTGACGGTGGTGTCTGAAAAGAGGATGCTGTCCAAGTTGCATGCCATCTTGGGCAATATCTCCCATCCACTCCATAATGTACTGGTTAGGCACAGGAGTACATTCAGCCAGAGACTCATTCCACCGAGATGTAACACTGAGCATCATAGGAAGTCATTCCTGCCTGTGGCCATCAAACTTTCCAACTCCTCCCTCGGAGTGTCAGACACCCTGAGCCAATAGGCTGGTCCTGGACTTATTTCCACTTGGCATAATTTACTTATTATGTAATTATTTATGGTTTTATATTGCTATATTTCTACACTATTCTTGGTTGGTACGACTGTAACAAAATCCAATTTCCCTCGGGATCAATAAAGTATGCCTGTCTGTAGTAAACCTGCCCGCAGGAATATTGGTCCCTCTCAGATTCAAGTGCAACCTATCCCTTTTATACAGGTGACAGCTGCCCCAGAAGACGTCCCAATTCTACAAAAATCGGAATCCCTGCCCCCTGCTCCAATTATTCATCCGCATATTTATCTGCCACCTCATTCTATTCCTGTCATCACTGTTGTGTGGCACAGGCAGCAATCCTGAGATTACTACCTTCGAGGCCCTGCTTCTCAGCTTCCTTACTAACTCTCTGTATTCTGTTTACAGGACCTCCTCCCTTTTCTACCCGTGTCGTTGGTACCAATATGTACCACGATTTCTCGCTGCTTATTCTCCCTTTTCAGGATATTGTGGACGCATTCAAAAACACTATAGACCCTGGCACCTGGGAGGCAAACTACCAACCATGTTTCTACAGAATTGCCTATCTGTCTCCCTAACTATAGAGACCCTGTAACTGCTGCCATCCTCTTCAGTTCTCTACCCTTCTGAGCCACAGGGCCAGACTCAGTGCCAGAGACACAGCCGCAGTTGCTTCCCCCAGGTAGGTCGTTCACCCCCTAACAGTACAGTACTCAAAATGGAGTACTTATTGTTGAGAGGGACAGCCACAGGGGTGCTCTCCACTATCTGACATTTTCTCTTCCCTCTCCTGACAATCACCCATTTATCTGTCTCCTGTAGCCTTGGGGTGACTACTTCCCTGTAGCTCCAGTCTATCACCTCTTCACTTCCCCTAACAAGCCAAAGGTCATCAAACTGCAACCCCAGTTCCTTAACATGGTCTCTAAGGAGCTGCATCTCGATGAACCTGGTGCAGATGTGGCTATCAGAGGCTGGTAGTCTCCTGGAAATCCCACATCTGACACCCAGAAAGAACACTGGCTCTGTAGACATGCCCCCTATTCTCTCAAGAGTTAAAGAAGGAATGAACTTGCCTACTTGCCTCCGCCTGCTCTCTCCAAAGCCCTGTTGAGCCAAAGCCTTACCACTCTGACTCTGACCACTCCTATGAGGGCCACTCTGCTAGATGGTGTCCCTCGAAAATGGAGACAGTGTTTTTAAAGCTCTTCACTGGACTTGCATGGGAACACTTCTACTGTGTCTGTGCAGTAGTCCAATCAAAGAAGACACAACATGGCTGTATTTCAGCCCTGTATCTCTTCCACCACTTCCGGTAACGCTCCCCCTTCACCATTCCCCATCCTCTTTTCCTTATCTCACCTTACCTCCTCATTGCCTCCTTCTGGTGCTTCTACCCCCTTTTCTTTCTTCCATGGCCTTCTGTCCTCTCTGATTAGATTCCCCCTTCTCCAGCCCTGTATTTCTTTTACCAATCAATGTCCTAGTTCTTTGCTTAACTGCTCCCCCCTCGGTTTCACCTATCACCTTGTGTTTCTCCCTCCCCTCCCCTCACCTTTTCAATCTACTCCTAATCTTTCTTTTTTTCCTAGTCCTGCTGAAGGGTCTCAACCCAAAACATTGATTGTACTCTTTTCCATAGATGCTGCCTGGCCTGCTGAGTTCCTCCAGCTTTGTGTGTGTATTTCATTAGGAGTTTGAGGGGATTTAGCATGTCGCCATTTCTGCAGATGTACCATGGAGAGCATTCTAACTGGGTTGCATCGCTGTCTGGTATGGAAGGGGTACGGCTACTGCACAGGATTGAAATAAGCTGCAGAGAGTTGTAAACTCAGTCAGCTCCATCATGGGAACTAGCCTTCATAGTATCCAGGACGTCTTCAAGGAGTGATACCTTGGTAATGAGGCATCCGTCATTAAGGATCCCCATCACCCAGGTCGTGACTTGTTCTCATTGCTACCATCTGGGCGGAGGAGAAACCTGAAGATGCGCACTCAAAAGATTCAGGAACAGCTTCTTCCCCTCTGCCGTCTGATTTCTGAATGGGCATTGAATGCATGAACACTACTTCACTACTTTTTTGTTTCTAATTTTGCACTTAGTTAATTTAACTATGTACTTTTTTTTTCTACTATGTATTGCATTGTACTGTTGCAGCAAAGACAACAAATTTCTCATCATGTACTGGTGGTATTAACTGCCTGTCCAAGAGTACACAGGATTTCTTGTTAATTTCTATCTTTTACTTAAAATTTTGTGTCCATGTATCTGAATTTGAACCAAGACAGTAAAAGGAGTTTACTACTCCTTTACACTCTTTTGATTTGTAATTTGATCTGTCCAGCAGCGCCAAATTTCACTGGAGTTTTTTTAAATATAAAAGTTGAACAGGTGAAACCCTTTTGCTGTTATGAGTGAATTAAATTTGTAAGGTTTTGTAAAATATAAATATCTGAACCATTCTTCTGTAAGCTTTTATTAATATTTTCAAATACTAAAGCAGGTTGTGAGATAGGAACAAAATTAAAATTTAGAACAGGATCAGTGTAGCAATCACTTGCCTGTATTTTTTTTGGATGGAATATTATTCCATATGATCAATTGTCAATCTGTTGCAATGAGGGATGACTGCTCTATTTGCATGAATACAGACAGGCCCTCAATTACAAGAGGTACTTCTGTGTAAATTTTTTTCTCCGCATCTTTTTAAAAAACTTTTTCCCTTTTTTATTTATGCTGATGCTGCAACCCCAGCTTCTTCACACTTCTTCATTCATTTGAAATTGCGGTAATCAAACTTGCATCACTAATGCTGTCATGATCAGCTTGTGACCTTTTGCTCTCGCCAATTTCATATCCTTTCATCTTTGCTTCCTGTGAGTTGTTTGCTGAGGTATAGTGCCATGGCTTCTGGTAGTATCTGAAACCCACGCAGTTGGCTGATGTTCATGAGTTGATCTGGATAGGGAATTTTGCATTTTTTTGGAACATTAATCAAACATTCCCAATGTGTGCACTTCAATTAGCTTGAAGAAATTTCAATGATTTTTTTGCTTGAAGTTAGTCAAATGGCTAAAAAAAATAGTGAATGGACAATAGAGCATTGTAGTCTGAAGGCACATTTAGTTGTATATTACTCACTGCACCATTGGCAAATCTGTCATTTTATTTATCGGATCTTGAATTTTAACAGGATTGAAAATGAGGGAACTTATTATTATTTTTTGAACATTTGATGACCTAACTTTCATAGCTAGCAGGAGTGAGCAGAGTTCAAGCTATTTGTGGTTGTGCTAGCTGGATTGTCTCACGGCCTCGCTTTCAATTTTCTCTGCTTCTGCTTTTGATGTGGCTTGTCCCATGAAGCTAGTGTTCGTGGTGAGCTGTGGGGTTTCAGGTGGACTGAATACTATTGACCTTTTGATCAAAGCCCCGTAGGGGGATGTGGCTGGGTTTGACCAGGATAGGATCTGGGCAGCAAATCATAAACATGAAAAAGTCTGCAGGTATGCTGCCTGACCTGCTGAGTTCCTCTAGCATGTTGTGTGTGTTGCTTAGGATCTGGGCAGTAATAGTGTGGATGCCAAGTTGTTTGACGTGTGGCTTGTTAATAAAAGCCTGCAGTAATGTCATAAATTCATGAGCAAAGGTATCAGTAGAATATGAGATGGGATTTTGGTAAAGGCAAGGAATGTTGATGGTGATAGTAATCAATGTTTCTTGTGATGGAAGAGTATTGTTGGAACCTGCATTTGGATTTAAAAGAGCCTTGGAATTAATTGATTCAGGCTGTGTGCGGGCTTGGAGAGGGCTTATCATTTGCTGTGAAGCCTGAAGATAAGTTTTTGTTCATAATTATGTAGAATTGACGGAAATGTAGATTTTTCAAAGACTGGAAATTAAGCAGTAAAAACTTTTAAAGATATCATTGATGTTGGGTCAATTCACACAGGTTACCAGTCAGGTTTTATAAAAGTATATTACTTAGGATCTATATCCTCCAGTATCTGATGGTAAAATTTCTGTTTTGTTTTCATATTGAATATTGGTTATTGCAAAATAAAGCTCTTTGAAACTTCAGTTTGGCAGGGCAGAGCTGCATCTCTACCAAAAGAGGTGTAAGGCGCTCCTCTCCACTAGCCTGCAGGTCACCCTTGGGCAAGGTGTAGCACCTGCTTAGCCCCCACCCCCAGATCAGGATCACGTGAATCCATGGGAGCAGATGGTAGATGGTCGTATGAGAAACTGGTGCATATCACAAGTTCTGGTTATGTGACCACTGATGCTAGGCAGACAGTCTCCGAAGAGTATTGATAATGGCTGGGGTCAACCGTCTTGTAAAGACACGGCTTAGAAGAAGGCAATGGCAAACCACTTCTGTAGAAAAATTTGCCAAGAACGATCATGGTCATGAGACATGAGACCATGTCGTACAACACGGCATGTAATGATGACGATGAATGTTACTTGGAATTTGTATGTAAGAGATTTGACTCCAAACAATATTCTGTGAAACTGCACTGTTACTTCAGTGTGCTGTAATGGAGTAGAGAGATAAAATGATTAATCTCAACTATACCACCAGAGGTTGTGTAGTGAAGTCCTAGGCACTTTCTCCCAACAGTATGGAAGAGTTTACTGGAGCATTTGTAGCGAGGAATCATGTTGATCTCTGGGTCACTTTCACTATTGGGAAGGTTCAGAACAGGTATTAAGCCTGCTATTCATGTGGTAGAAAGGGAAAATCTTCAAAAAGATTAGCTCGCGTCAGTGCTCCTCACTCCTTTGGCAATGTTATTACAAATTTGATTAACAGCAGTTCATAGAGCTTTTGCATTTTGAACAAAGCGTTGGGAAATCTATGCATCTGAATTGATTTCTCAGATCTAGATTCTATAATTCATGAAGTGACTGTACATTTTGATATTATCTTTGTGGCACCAGTACAGAATGAACATAAAATTACTATAAATACGTAATAGTGTAAGAAAGGGAATAATGGAAAAAAAATGGACTGCTCAGATATCTGAAGGTGGACCGTGAAGAAAGTGTTCCTGAGTCATTGAGTGTAGGTACTCAAACGTCTGTACTTCCGCCCCGATGATAATGAGAAGAGGGCAGGTCCCAGATACCAAGGTTCCTTAATGATGGATGCCATTGCCTTGAGCCACCACCTCCCAACCTTTCGAATTTTGAAAGGCCTAGATAGAGTGAATGTGCAGAGGATGTTCCCTACGGTGGGGGAGTCTAGGATCAGAGGACACATTCTCAGAATAGAAGGATGCCCCTTGAGAACAGAGATGAAGAGGAATTTCTTTAGCCAGAGTGTGATTAATTTGTTGAATTCATTGGTACAAGTGGTTGTGGAGGCCAAGTCATTGGGTATATTGAAAGCAGAGTTTGATTAGTCAGGCCATCAAAGGTTACAGGGAGAAGGCAGGAGAATGGGAATGACAAAATTACTTTTTGGGCTGAATGGCCTCATTCTGCTCCTATGTCTAACACTCTTAAGATGTCCTCAATTGGGAGGAGGGTTGTGCCCATGATGGCACTGACTGAGTCTACAATCCTCTGCAGCCTTTTTTTTGATCCTTTGCTTTGGAGTCTCTGTACCGGTCTGAAATGCAACCAGTCAGAATTCTCTCCATTGTATATCTGTAGAAATTTACAAGAGTGTTTGGTGACAAACTAGCTCTCCTCAAACACTGAATGAAGTGGATTTGCTGGTGTGCCTTCCTCGTGTTTGTAACAGTGTTGGGCCTAGGACAGAACTTTGGAGATGTTAACAGTGATGATTGATGCCAGATTGGTGAAGATTGCACAGAGATGTGAAGGAGAATGAGGGAGATTATGTCTAAGTAATAGAGTTTGAGCCATCAACTGAAAATAATGGAGCTGTTGTTCCCAATATCCAGTGGGAAGGAATATTTGCTTCTCCTGTTTGTCTGATAATCAACATTCTGATAAGTTAGAGAAACTGAACCTACATTCGCGTATGACTGGATAGCATTGGATTATATTCTGTCCAGATGTTCCAGCGTTGTATGAAGAGCCAACGAGATAGCAACTGCTGTAGACCTGTTGCTTCAGTAGGTGAATTAGAGCGAATCTAAGTCACCACTCAGACAGGAGCTGATATGCTTTTACAGCAGCCTCTCAAAATACTTCGTCACTGTGGATGTAAATGTTACAGGGCGATAGTCGTTCAGCCGACTTACCACACTCTTCTTGGGCACCGTTAGGACTGAAGCCTATTTGACACAGGAGGGTACCACACACTGCTGGTGTGAGAGGTTGAAGATGTCCGTGAATGCATCAGCCAGTCGGTCAGCGGAGGTCTTCTGTACTCATCCAGACTCCACCCAGACTGGATGTTCTCCGTGAATTAACTCTCTTCGTCATCAGATACTGAGGCTAAAGGATCATTGAAAGACATGGGGGTGTGCGATCCTTCCTCCTTGTTCTAGTGGTCAAAGTGAGAAGGTATTGAGCTCATCTGGAAGCAAAACTCTACTGTTCCCTATGTCACAAGATTTAACTTTGTAGGAGGTTATGGCATTCAAACCCTGGCACAGCTGTCGAGTGTCACTTGTTGATTCCAGTCTAGTCTGGAGTCTGCATTTTGCCCATGAGATGGCTTTCTGGAGACCGTACCTGCACCTCTTGGAGCATTCTTGATCTCCAGACTTGAATGCCTCTGATCTGTCTCTCAGGAGGATCGGGATTTCATTGTTCATTCAGGTCTTCTGATTGTGGAAATTTTGTGGGGATATACTCATCCACAGCCGTTTTAATAAAGTCTGCAACGACCCTGGTGTTCAGGTCCTCGGATGAATTCTTGAACACGGCCCAGTTCACTGACTCAAGGCAATCCTGTAACTGTTCCTCTGCCTCCCGCAACCACCTCTTGGTTGTCTTGATCGCTGGAGCCTGCTCTTTAGGCTGTGTCTGTATGCAGGTAGTAGGAGTACAGCCAAACGATTTGACTTGCCAAAATGCAGTCTCATGAACAAACAATAGGCATTCCTTATTGTAGTGCAGCAGTGGTTTCGTGTTGGGATCTCTGGTGCAACAGGTTACTTGCTGGTGATAATTGAGCAGGGTTTTCTTCAAACAGGCCTGTTTGAAGTCGCCAACACTCCTTGCTTTTCAAAAATTTTAGCTATGAGAATAGACTCGCACTAATTTTGCACCAATTGCATGATGCAGAAGCTTGGCTTCTCATAGTTCACTGAGACTATGTCCACATTCTTTTGATCCATTGTCCTCAAACAAAAATATCTTGTGTTTAAAACGGGCAGTCCTGTTTTTTTGAATAATGAAGCCAAGTCCCAGATTAAACCATAACAGCAAAGTATTGTGTATTTAATATATCAATAATATTTGAGTTATATTGTGAATATATTGTTTGATTATTTAAATACATTATGGTTATAGCTACAAAGTACATGAATGGCATATGTTATCACGTCACTGAATCATATTCCTGTGTTTCGCTTAAAGTAAAAATGAAGTTAGGCTCCCATTCCAGACTCCCTTTGTTTTCATTTCAATTAGTTCAACGTTTTGGAGTTGCAAAATATAACAAAAATGTCTTCTGTCTCCACCATGTCGAGATCTCATTCAGGAACTCATTTATTTCACTTTGGTCTCCTGCCACTTTACTAAATTCCAGTGGATCTAGCCTATCCTAATCTTCCTCATTATCCTGCCTTTCAAAGCTTCTGAACACCTCCTAATTTATTAATAACCTTCTTTAAGTAAGAGGACTAGTGCAGTGTGTAATAATTTAGATGTGGTCTTGCCAATGCCCTAGATACCCAGACATTCTCTTTTGCCTTGATGTTTATAAATTTGTAACTGCTTTGCAAAGTACTTGCATATTGCAGGTGACACAAAAATGCAGATAGTTCTAGTGTAAAAGAAATCTTGTTTTCGATTACCATGTGGAGGCACTAATGAAGCTTGTGCAGTAAAATATCAACTAGTTCTGTGGTAAAGTTCACAAACTCCGTGCAGAAGTTGGTGAACAGAAGGCTGAGTACATTTGATAATAAATGGAGGAAAAGCAAGCAAGTGAGCGGCTCTGATAACTTGCTGTCATATCTTGTCTCGTTGCAACATGTTAACTATGACCTTAGAATTGAATACTTGCCAGTCATCTGAAGGGAATGAAGTGTGTGATAAAGTGCGAATGGTTAAACAATAGGATAGAGAAAATAAAAAACTTGGTTGGAAGAATGGACTCATACTAATTTTGCATCAATTGCGTGATACGGAAGCTTGGCTTCTCAGATTGTTGCATATAACTAATTTCCTTGAAGATGGCTGTGACCTTGGTTTTTTTGGATAAAACATTCTTCAGATGGGTCCATCTGTTACACTATGAAATGTTTAGTTTCATTCACTCGTGCTCATTTTAATGCAAGTAAAAGTAAAAAATTCAGGAGATATGACTTGGAGTTTGAAAAAGCATGCTCTATAAATGCATAAGAGCATATTTCATAAATAAAGATTGTGAAGGTCAGTCAGATTTACCATTGGTGTCTCAAAATAGATTTGGACATGACATGGATGAAACTGGACATGATTAACATTACTAGGATATGACTGATGGGGAAAATTCATAGAATATGATTATACTTCAGGTATTATGAGAAAATTCTGAAGGAGCAAGATAGGTGATCAGCAATCTTAAATTTTGAATTGAATTGACTTTATATTACTTACATCCTTAATATACATGAGGAATAAAAGTCCTTATGTTACATCTCTGTCTAAATGTGTAATGTGGAATTTATAGTAATTTATAATAAATAGTATGTGCAACAGGACAGTTAATATAACATAGAAATACAATTGTATCAGCATGAATTATCAGTCTGATGGTCTGGTGGAAGAAGCTGTCCCAGAGCCTGTTGGTTCTGGCTTTTATGCTGTGGTACTGTTTCCCGTATGGAAGCAGTTGGAACAGTTTGTGCTTGGGGTGATTCAGGTCCCCAATGATCCTTCAGGCCCTTTTTACACACCTGTCTTTGTAAATGTCCTGAATAGTGGGAAGTTCACATCTGCAGTTGAGCTGGGCTGGCTGCACCACTCTCTGCAGAGTCCTGCCATTAAGGGAGGTACAGTTCCCATACCAGGCAGTGATACAGCCGGTCAGGATGCTCTCAATTGTGCCCCTGTAGAAAGTTCTTAGGATTTGGGGGCCCATACCAAACTTCCTCAACTGTCTGAGGTGAAAGAGGCGCTGTTGTGCTTCTTTCACCACACAGCCGGTATGTACAGACCACGTGAGATCCTTGGTGATGTGTATGCTGTGGAACTTAAAGCTGTTCACCCCCTCAACCCCAGATCCATTGATGTCAATAGGGGCTAGCCTGTCTCCATTCCTCCTGTGATCCACAACCAGCTCCTTGGTTTTTGTGACATTGAGGGAGAGGTTGATGACTATCAGGGTGATGACTTCCTCTCTGTAGGCTGTCTCATTATTATTTGAGATTGGGCCAATCAATGTATTATTATCAGCAAATTTAATGAGCAGATTGGAGCTGTGGGTGGCAACACAGTCATATGGGTATACAGGGAGTGAAGAAGGGGATTTCGTACACAGGACTGAGGGGCTCCTGTGTTGAGGGTCAGAGGTGAGGGAGTCCACTCTTACCACCTGCTGGCGATCTCACAGGAAGTCCAGGATCTAGCTACACAAGGCAGGGTGAAGGCCAAGGTCTCTGAGCTTCTTGTTGAGCCTGGATGGAATTATGGTGTTGAACTGTAGTCCAAGAACAGCATTCTCACATAAGCATCCTTTTTCTCCAGATGTATAAGGACGGTATGTAGAGCAGTGGCTATTGCGTCATCTGTCAATCGGTTGCGTCGATAGGTGAATTGTAGGGGGTCCAGTGTGGGCGGTAACATGCTGCAGATGTAATCCTTCACCAGCCTCTCAGAGCATTTGCTTATATTTGAGATGAGTGTGGCAGGATGCCAGTTTTTCATACAAGTTATCTTGGTCTTTTTAGCTTCAGGAACGATGGTGGATGTTTTGAAGCAGGTGGGCACTCTACACTGGGAGCGAGAGAGATTAAAAATGTCTGTAAACACACCTGCCAGCTGTGCCATGTTCACTCTGAGCACCTGCCCTGGGATGTCGTCCAGCCCCGCAGCCTTGCAACTGTCCAGCCGTTGGGAACACCTGCATACTTCAGCCTCCGAGATGACCAAGGTGCAGGTTGTTTTGGTGGCCCTCCTCGGGCTCAGTGTTGGCGACATTGAACTGAGCGTAAAAAATATTTAGTTCATCTGGGTGAGAGGCGGTGATGTTGGAAACTCCACTGTGTTTAGCTCTGAAGTCTGCGATGGTGTGCAGACCTTGCCATAAGCTGCGTGTGTTGTTGCTGGAGAGTTGTGTCTGGATCTTGTCCCTGTATTGTCGTTTCGCTGCCTTGATGACTTTGTGCAGATCATAACTGCATTTCTTGAGTTCCTGTTGGTCACCGGCAATGTAAGCTCTTGGGTTGCGCATTAAGTGCTGCTTGCATGGAACTGTTGATCCAGGGTTTCTGGTTTGGATAGACCCTGACCGATTTCTGGGGGACAACATCCTCGATGCACTTTCGGATGAAGCTCGTGACCCCATCTATGAACTTGGAGACATCCTCATCACAAAAGACATTCCAGTTGATGTCATCAAAGCAGTCTGGTAGCATGGAGTCCAATTGGTTGGACCAACAGTAGAAGGTTTTAACTATGGCCGCCTCTTGTTTTACCTTTTGTTAAAACATTTTTCTGCGTATCTTGTTACTAATTATTATGTACAATGTGGGGAAAGTATATTTTTTAGTGTTATCAAAGGAATTATGACTTTTGCTTTGTCCTTTTTAGTTGGGTATAACTTTTTTAAAATTGATGTGCTGACCTTCAAACTTATTCTGAGATCATCCTAACCCTTCCCTCCCACGTAGCCCTCCATTGTTCTATCATCCATGAGCCTACCTAAGAGTACTTTAAATGTCCCTCATGTATCTGCCCCTACCACCACCCCTGGCAGTGTGTTCAATGCACATATCACTCTGTATAATTAAAAAGAAAACTACCTCTGATACAACATCTCCCCTGTACTATCCTCCACATTTCTTTTGGCTGCACCACCTCCCTTTAGGTAAATTTGTCCTTTCAGCTGTGAATCGGATAGGTGATCTACACAACTCTTGGACTTCAGGCTGTCTGTTGTTTCAAGCTACTAAGCCAAGATTTGCATTGAACACACGTTTCCTCAGTTTTGACCCTCATTAACCAACACCAAAAACAGGAGGTATTCTTTTTCTTGGAAGTTTTTTTTAAAATCCCAGTGCATCTTCTAGGTCAAATTAGGGTTAGGGTTAGGGTTAGGGTTAGGGTTAGGGTCTGACTCTCATTAACCTACTGAGAGCATATCATGCAATCTGATTGCATTGGACAGTAAGAGGTGAACACTGAACTTGTTTTGGATGTGAATTGGGTTTATGGTGCCTTCTGCATCTACTTTTACATATGACCCTCAATGTTTTTTTTCCAAACGTGAACCAAGAAAGGCTTTGTCACCTGAAGCTTGATGCAAGTATAATGATGTATATGAAGTTTAACTGTCAAAGTAAATTCTGTAGTTCCTCCATTCTTTTGGTGAATAAATTCCTCCCTGGCTAAGTCTGAAAATCAGAAGACCGTAAGATATAGGAACAGAATTAGGCCATTTGGCCCATTGAGTCCGCTCTGGCGTTTCATCATAGCCGATCCATTTTTCCTGTCAGTCCTAATCTTTTGCCTTATCCCTTCATGCTTTGACCAATCAAGAATCTATTAACCTCTGTATTAAATAATATGTAAAGACTTGGCCTCCACAGCTGCCTGTGATCTCCACAGATCACCACTCTCTGGCTAAAGAAATTCCTCCTCATTTCCATTCTAAAAGGACACCCTTCTTTATTAAAATTCTACAATAATGAGAATAAATGAGACAAACCATCTGTTTAATAGTTGACTTGCATATTAAAGTGTGTACAAATTAATTTATTGAATACTTTTTAAGAACAATAACTGGTTATTTTCATTTTGTAGTTGGCAGTGTTGTTACTTTAATTTCATTAAACCCTTAAACATGGGAAATAAATTTTCTGCAGTTGCTGAAAATCCAAAGCAACACACATAAAATGCTGGAGAAAGTCAGCAGGTCAGGCAGTATCTGTGAAAAAGAGTAAACAGTCGACATTTCGGGCCCAGCCACCCCTGTCCCAAGACTTGGGTTTGTCTCCTTTGTTAATTGTAACCTCAGAAGTGAGTTACTGAGTTAAACAAGTTCTTCATTCAGTGACTGGGCAGCAGTATGTCAATTAAACTGATGGCTGCTTTCACTCAGTCGATATCGCATTGAAGGAAAGGAATAACGGCAAGAAGATCTGAATTAAGCTGATTACTTCCGAGATGCTGTTGAAATTCAATGTGGTCTGCTCCGTAAGTCATTGTGGAGATGGGGTGAGCATGTAGTGAATTCTAAATCTTAAATAGCAGTCAGCTGGTTTGAAAAAGAAAACTTTGCTGCATTGAGTGTAAGTTTGCCAGCATGCTGATGTGGTCAGGGTTTTGGTGCGGTGGGGGTTAGGAAGCCATTATTTCTGCCTCCAATACTTGAGGTTTGTGTGAGCTTCATACAATCAAACAAAACAGAACTGTCAGACCAAAAAAAATTTGGTTTACGTTACTTGCAGCCTGTGATTGTGTAGTGGCACCAGCACCGGACCTCAAGACGAGTGGTCCCAGGTTCGAATCTGGCCGGTTCCTTACACTCCATGCTGGGTTGAGCATCGAGATAGCAACTTGGGCTCGTAAAGAAAACAGACAAAATGCTAAAGGAACGGCAAGGTTGTCGCCAAATGCACCGTGAGGCACAGACAGGAATTGTACACATTGCTTGAGGACGATACAGTTAATGAATTATTAGCTACTATTAAGTGAATATGTAAAATCCAATTTAGTAGACAAAACTGTTGTAACTGCAGAATGTGTGGGCTGGATGAGAACAGTGAGATCAACAGCACCATCACCTGCATCCTGATGATCTTTCAGCTCAATAGCTCTGACCTTGACTGTAGATGTTGTGATGCATTGGGGGAAGGAGCAGTCACCTTGCTGGTCTAATCAGAAAGCAGGAACACACCGGCCAGGAATAGAAGATGTAGCCGGTTCAGGATGTGGTGATGCAGGAAATTGTCATAGGGCTCTGTCTATTCAAGTTTAAATTGTGTTTTTATTACTCCAGTCTTGGGGATTATTTGTTCAGTATCTTCAGCATTTTGTTCTCTTGTATCTCATTCTTGGTTGTAATCCTCGAGTGAATGGCAAGGACTGGAACTGGTACAAGTTGGATCCAAGCCTAGTTGCAGTTGCAACAAAATGAAGCTCTGAAATCATGATTTGAATAGAGTTCTCTCCTCGCTCTACGCCTGATGACCAGAATTAGAAAGTGGCTGGAATAAGCTGGGGCTCTGAATTATCCCAGAGAAGCTGATGTGGAAGGTGAAACTCTAATCCTACTGACCCCATTCCATAATGATTTGAAGTTCAAAACACACAAAAAAAAAGGAAAAGCAATAAATAGCTTGGAAGTTAGGAAGAGATCATCTTAAATTAGGAATGTGCAGAAGTATCCGTGGTTGAAAAGCTGTTATTTTTAACTGCTAATTTCAGCAGGCTGTTTTCATCTTTGAATGTTATTACAGTTTGGTGTCAATTTGAAAAACAAATTATTATGCTGGTGATGTTAACATCCTGCTCTTGATATGATTTGTCACATGAGATTACTGTTGGGTTGAGTAGCAGTAAGTATGTACTTTGAATAATTTAGTTATCATACTCTACGTCTCCTACTATTTCTGAAAAGCATTGTCAGCTGCCTTTCCAATCTGCATGTATTCCCACTGTCCAGGAACCAGTGCAGCAAAACCTCATCAGGTTCAGGTAGCTGCATCGCTTTGAAAAGTTGCTTAACTCAAAGTCCCAGTAATTGGCTTCCAATGTGATTTGACCTTGAAATAGCATTCAGCATCTTCAATAGTACTGTTTAAAACTTTCAGCATTTGCAACTTTTAGTTTGAGACTGGCTTATTGAAAAAAAATTTGTAAACACCGTCTCAAAGGAAGATTGGGTTTGTGGATCGTATTTAGTAACTATAGCCAGGGTGAAAGCAGAATGATTTCTTGCTGATGGATTCATATCACTGACATTGCCAAATTAACCCCTTGATATTTACTGCCTACTTTATCAATACACAGCACAGGTTTACTTTCATTTCTCACTGTAGCTCATCCTTTTTGCAGAAGTTCCTTTTGCAGGATTTGTATTTGGTACTGTTTCTTTCAATACTTCTCATAGATTGTTCGGATCTCAACAGGAATAGGCTGGTAATGGTAACCTAGTGGATCAACTCTAGGCATTGAGAATATCTAGAATTAAAAGTAATCTGTTGCTAAATGGGGAGAGGTTTATTTTTTTTCTGTAAAAACAACTACTTCGCTCTATTAAACTGGTAGTTATTGCTTTAAAGTCATCAAACTGCATGCAGTGTCTCTATTTTGAATTAATTACATCAGTATTACTTCCAACCTCATTATATCTGGATTATTAAACAGAACCTTTGGAAAAACAATTGTAAATATCTGAAATATTCAAATTTTTATTCAAATTATTTACACACGTCAACTGAAATAATTATCTGTATACAAGAATCTTTCCTTGTATCTTGTCAGATTGTCAGACTTTATCGCCTGGTCTTGACAGTGTGATTTTGGACTCCTGTGGTAGACTTGTTATATATTTTTTCCCTTGTGATCACCAGTTTAAAAACTCATTGCAACTTTGCTCACAGGGTGGTGCAAGTGGGGAGCAGGCTACCAGCAGAATTGGAACACATGGATGCAATTGTAACATTAAAGTTTGGATGGGTACAGGGATGAGAAAGGTATGAAGGGCTTTGATCTAGCTGCAGGTAGATGGAATTAGGCAGAAGACCTGATCAGTACGCGTAGACGGGCTGTTTCTATGATTTACTTTATGATGACTGTAATTTCCATGTGGTTGCTGGTGGTTTTAATAAATTTTCTGTCATTGCATTCCTTCGATTTGTTACACTGACACATTAGGACAGTGTTATTTTACAACAAGTTGTCTAAAATGGATATTTAAGAGATGGTCTTAAATTATATGACACTTAATCACTAGATTAATAATTAAATAACTTGCTTTCAAGTGAATAACATTGGTCAAAGCAATCATAAATGATTAGAAACCTTGTCAAGAGTAACCATAGATTCTACTTATGAAGGAGATACTAAGCTCCAAGTGCTTTGAAAGCATTATTGTACTGAACTATTTTTGTGAACGGTTATCAATGTGAAGTTTATTTCGACACAAGACTGCAGATGCTGGAATTTGGAGCACCAGTCATTCTGCTGGAGAGGCTTGCCGGGGGAAGGAATTGTTGGAGTTTCAGGTCGACCCCCCCCCCCCACAATCAGTGCTGAGAGCAGAGTGGAGACAAAGGAGAGGGGGAGTGGTGAGACAGGATCCCAAGGTGACTGGTAAACGGAGGAGAGAAGGATGACAGGCAGGCTGAGCCGGTTTGGGTGGAGTTGGAGGCAGAGGCCGGTGGATGATGAATGGAGGTAGAGATGAAAACAAATAGGTAGATGGAACTCAGCAAGTCAGGCTGCAGTTATGGAAGGAAATAAACAGTTTCTTCTCCTCCATCGATGATGTCTGACTTGCTGAGTTCCTCGAGCATTTTGTGTGTGTCACCCTCCCTTGCTGTATCTGCCTCTCCCTTTTTACCCTCAGCTTCTATTCTTCATTTGCCTCCTTCTGTTTCCAAACCACACCCTTCCTCTCCTGTACCTGGTTTGACCCTACTTGTCATTCTCCTCCCCTCCCGAGTCCACCAGTCACCTTTGGGCCCTGTCTCACCACTCCCTCTGTCTTTGTGCTAAATGTCTTCCCTCTCCACTGCAGGCTCTCTACCTAAAACATTGGCAACTCCTTTGCCTTCACAGATGTTGCTTGACCTGCTGAGTTCCTCCAGGAGATTGTTTATTGCTGAGGCTTATTCAACCCACAATTGTCCTTAACATTGTTTCGTAGATAACTTGGGTGGCTTGTAATGATGGTGAAGAGTAGTTGGGTGAATGAATATTGAGGAAGGTATTCTATTCAATATTTTGTTTTTCCTACTCTTCATAATTGTAACTGCAACAACTTCTGGTATGTCCTGACAAGGGGTTTCAGCCCGAAACGTCAACAGTGCTTTTCCTTACAGATGCTGCCTGCCTGCTCTGTTCCACCAGCATTTTGTGTTGTTTGAATTTCCAGCATCTGCAGATTTCCTCGTGTTTGCTCTGGTATGTCTAGGATCCCTTTGTGAAGTAGTCCCAAAGTTATTCATGAGATTGCTTCCAATTAGTATCAGACATGAAGCCACAAGGACATTGGGCTCTGGGCAAAATATTCAGTGGAAGAGTTTGCTTTTAAGGAGCATTTTATGAGATGAGAGAGATGAAGAGGTTTGGAACTAAGACTTGCAAGCTAAATCCACTGATGGTGGAATTGGATGAGAGAGTTATAAAATGGGGGGGAAGATGAGGGAAACTAAAATTGTGGATGGATTTAGGAAAAGGGGGTGAGAATCTTGAGATGTTGCTTAATCAGGATCTGTTATAGGTCAACAAGTATTAGGATTTGGTTGTGATGGGTGATAAACCTTCTATTTATTTTGAGGGGTGCGGGCCAGAAACATCATGCTTTGGAGAGTAGAGGAGAAAATGTGTAGATGAAGGTCTACCAGTCTGGACTTGCTTTAAGAGATTTTTTTTTGAAAAATTCAAAGCATGATATTGACATGGCTATATTTAATGTACCTTTCACTGAAAACAGCTATTGTCAGGTCAAGGTAGTGATTGGAAGGGAAGGCCTTCTGCAAGTTTTGCTTGGTCTTCTGCTGGAGATGTTTGATGGTTGATGTTCTGGCTTTATTTTAAGGATCTCAGAGTGCATGCAAGATTTAATTGCATGCTTGAAGGAAGGGATTCTGTAGCACTAATCTTTAAATTGGGAGCTTGACTTTCCAACATTTTAATCTTATTAAATGATGTACAGTATAATTTGTTGCATCTCAGCACCAAATACCACATCTCAAAATAATCAGTGCTGCTGTTAATACACTTTTGGGTGTTTCCTTTTACACCCTGACCTTTTAAAACTTGAAGCCTGTGTGAACACTGACATTTTTCTTTATTTGAAAATGATATAATATCCACGTCTAGTGAAGTGTAACTCTTCCTAGAAATTTTCACAATTGAAAAATTAAAGATTTGTGTTTGATTATGTAATAGATGTTATTTAATGGATATTAATCATACTTTGTATAGTAATGAGGATGTTTCAAATCTTTGAACACTTTTTTTTGTTTTTCTTCAGTCAGCTCCATAATTCTTTTAAAAACTTATTAGTGTCTCTTTTTATATTTAAGTATGTGCGGAGCCTTTCAATCCTGATGAGGAAGAGGAGGATGTGGAACCACGGGTATGCAATGTTTTATAGGATGATGTATAATAATGTGATAAGTGGAATATGCATATTTTGAGAAACTGAATGGTATCCCCACCCCTCCTCTCCCACCCCCAACTCCTCTCCCCTAGGCTTGCCCCAATTTCTAAATGTGCACGTGTGCCCAATAACTTGTGATGGTGTCAAAATCAGACTATATTCATTTTGTTTGGGGATTACTGCATCAGACCCTGGGTTGGAAGAAGAAGGAGGACTTTTGTTGCAAATACCTTTGAGGGAAAACCAAGGTAGCCACCAGGAAGAAGAAAATCTGAGCTAAAAGAAATTTTATTGAGAAATAATAATTGCAAACTGGAACAACTTGTACAAGATACAAGAAAAAGGAGGGGAAAATTAGAGAATTAAAACTAAGCAACATTAAATGGTAACAGTAACATTAATGAAAAGAACAAATATTTGGGCTTTTAAAGGTGATTAGCTGTCAATAATAAAATTCTTTTATTTCATACTGTGACATGCCAGCTGTCCCAAATTCCTAACAAGATGAAATCAAGACATAGGGATAGAGTTTATTGCCTTAATAGGATGCAGGAAAGAACAGCAGAGGGCAGCAGTGGCTGCAGTGAACAGTGCTATAGATGGGAAAATATAGACCAAAGCATTTTGTTCAAAATGTAAAAAGCAGTGGGAAAGATAAGTCACATCAGAAAATGTGCAAAGGTGTTCTCTACATTTTACGAATATACAGAAGTGTCTGTATCTAAAATTTGTTCAATAATTGGTAAATAAAAACAATTCAACTGCTTAAGTTATGACTTGCTAGTCCATGTCAACTTACCTGCAGTTTTGAGTTTATGATATCTGAGGCCACTGTTTCTCTTTAAAAAAAAACCCTGCAAGAAACAACATAAGCCAAGCTTGGCCTGCTTAATAGCAATGAGTTTATATGTATTTTTGCCTAGTGCTCTTCATTGGCCCTAATGGGTTCTAGCCTCTCTAGTATTGAAGACATCTTCAAGGAGCACTGCCTCAGAAAGGTGGCATTCATCATTAAGGACCCCCACCACCTACAACATGCCCTCTTCTCATTGTTGCCATCAGGAAAGAGGTACAGAAGCCTGAAGGAACACACCCACCAACAATTCATGAACAGCTTTTTCCCCTCTGCCATCTGATTTCTAAATGGACAATGAACCCATGAACACTACCTCACTACTTTTTGGGAACAGCTTCTTCCCCTCTGCTATCCAATTTTCTAAATTGCCACTGAACCCAGGATATATACAGAACCATATATATAGATGTATGTATGTGTGTCAGTGATATTGGACCTGATTCTGATTATCTTCCTTTAGTGAAAGGATATTTAGTCTGCAGTCCTTTCAGTTCTGAATCCAAAGTAAGGGATTTGGTAGTTGTGTATTACTCCTGGACCATCTTGACATTTACCTATAATAGTATTGGTGAGATGACAATTGTGTATAGTGCCTTGGATTTTCCAGTTTTGTTTGTTAGGCCCTCAAGTAAATGACTATGCTATTGAGAGTGAAACTTAATAAATTTACTTGATATTTCTCTTGTAGGTTATTCATCCAAAAACCGATGAGCAAAGGAGAAGATTGCAAGATGCCTGTAAAGACATTCTGCTCTTCAAAAACTTAGACCAGGTATCAATATCATACTAAATGCCTTGTACGGTGATCGAAATGAGCAAATGTAACTATATAAATATGAAGACATGACTTGTTATTTGAACTATACTGTCTTCTCCTTAAATTGCCAGATAATGTTATGCATGTGTTTGATTTTATTTTTGCAATTCCTAAACTGTAAATAAAAAAAAAAGCAGCAATTTGGGCTGATGCTTTTTCGAACCAGAAAAGGCCATTGTGCCCAGGGAAGCTATTGCTTATTTGTTCATCAGGCCCACTCTATTTGAATATCATCTGTTCATTCCCTGCTCATCTTCATATAATGATCTAAATTATTCCTTGATTGTTCATCCTGGGTAACTTTTAGCTGGGTACCAACTAACTTGGCTCTTTGTCCATCATTTTAACAGATTTAGCATTGTGGACAAATTGCTTGGGTAAATTTTCAGGTATATTTTGTCAGCTTAATTTAAAAAAATTCTCCATAGCAATTCTTTGCTGATGCAAACTACGAGATAAATAAATGTTTTCTTACCAGGTCACCCACAGCAACAGGTATGTAAACAATACAAAATATAGATTTTTTCCCCCTACTTATTTGCCATCTCTAATAATCTAAGCATTTTAAAAGAATTTTAACTTGTGCTTATTGGGGATGATAACAAAAATTGAGCCCATGAATTTGGGATCCTTAGCTATTAGAATCCTAGAAAAGTACAGCACAGTAGCAGGCCTTTCAGCCCAGCTAGTTCATGGCAAACCATTTAAACAGCCTACTCCCATTTAACTGCACTATGACCATAGCACTCCATACCCCTACCATCTGTGTACCTATCCAAACAGGTTCTGAATTTGCCTCCCTTAAATGTGTCTCCTAACTCTCATCGTGGTCATTTAATGTAATGTTATCTGTAAGGCCCCTTTACAATTCCACAGATCCTTTCCCACTACACTTCCCTTTCTTACACCCATTCTACTTACTATTGTAAGTGATTTCTGTAGGGTATATTAAAATAGTTATGAATTGACTCCCAGTTTAGGAGCCACATATCTATTTCCTGTCATGAGTTGGGGAGTGGTAGAAGCAAAGGAGTAGTTACGCGTTCTCATTTTGTTAGTTTAGTATAGTCTTGTGGAGATGGGTTGAGCTACAGAGAACAATATATTTTTTTAGTTGACCTCTTAGTGCCATTGAGATCGCAAATTTAGTTTGGCTTAGTTATGCTCATTGGGACGTTATTGGAACACTTACTAATCACTAACTTTGTATACGTTAGTTCGACTGCTAAATTTGCTACTTTGCTAATTTGAATACTATATCACTAACTTGGTTTCGCTAGTGTTTTTTATTGCTATAAGATTGTTCATCTCTGCTTGCTTTGTAATAGGGGATTGAACATGCCTTTTTTTGACTTTGGAACTTTATTAATTTGGAAGCATGTCGATCTCCTGGCTTAGTCCCTCAGTGGTTTTGGTTTGTTTTAAAGTTACCACTACACTCAATATCCTAAAAAACTGCGCCTGATCTCCAGACACTTTTCAAGTCTACGTATTTTTTTTTGTTCTGTCATCTTCTAAATGAATGTGTATTTGACCACAACGAATTTGGTTGATTGTCCAACTCCTACCACAAGACCACAAACAATTCTAGTCTGGGCCTAGCTGACATCATGATGGTGACTGTATTCTCTTAATTTTCAGTCTCTTTAGATACACTGCCACAATTGTCTGATTTTTTTTTTCTCCAATGGCTTTTCTGTGTCCTTCTTAATAAACTTACAATCACTGTGGTTCTCTTCATTTCCTTTGGTGATCACCCCTTCCCAGGATTTTTCCCTTTCTTCTGGCTCAATTATGAGCTGCTCCTTGGCAATGTGTCCAAAGATGCTGAGTCATCTTCCTTGTATTCTGAACTCATCATACTTTTGTACTGAGACATCACATCTGCAGTTCGATCCTAAATAAATTAGCTTAAATCCATTGTCTTCCTCCACAGATCCCTGCCTCAACTCTATTCTCTTAATAATGCCACTGTTACAAGCTGTGCTGATTTTCTCCCTTCCTTCATCTCTCTCTGGCATTCCTCCCTCATCCCATTGACTTTGTTCTCTTGTTTTTTAAAATCCCTTTGTAAAATCCATATTCTTACCCCTAATATTTTTTTTATGTCTGTTTCCGTTTGCATCTGAGGAAGCACACTGTTATTTTTAATGTTTAGGACAGTAATTAAAATTAGTATTTGTGAGTTAATGTGCAACTGTAAAGAATTTGATGTGCTTTCTTCAAGATTTGAGTCACTGATTGAAAACTTCAGAGATTAATTCAGTTTGATTTTGGTTCAAGGTCCATAAGTGGGTTAAAATTAGAAGTAATTACTGTAATATTTTGCACTGCACGATCACAACGATTTTGGGAGTATGGTTCAAAATGAAAATATTAGGCTTTCCAGCATGAAAATCTTCAACTACGAAAACTAAAACAACTTTGTTTTTCCTCAAACAATTTAATTTTTGTTATTTCCTGCACTTGTGTAACTTTCCACTCGTTTGTTTTAAAGTGATACTAAAATTGATTTCTAAAAATGCTCAGACTGTGCACTTGGCCCTGTTTGATATGTGCTGAAAGGAATCTGAAAAGCTTCTCGTTTTGTTTTCCTCCCTATTTTCAACTTTTATCATTGATCATTTACAATGTGATTTCTGTTGCGATTTCTTGTGTTTCAGTTCAGATTGCAACTATGCAATCAAAAATGTGACGGTGTCACTACATCATTGAAGGATGGAGCTGTTTGCATTACAATGCCACCTAGTGAGCCCGCGATTTGAACAGAACAGTATTGGAATGTTGTTTAATGCTTGGGGCTTGGGAGAATCAAATGCCTACTCAGAATAGTCCACCATTTGAGTGTTTACCTACATAAAACAGGATGAACCAGAAATCATATTTTGGTCTTTCTTCCCCCCCCCCCCCAAATTGCTCGATAATAACTTGTCATAATTAGTACGTCATGCTCCTTCCTACTACATTGGACTTTGCTCACAATAGGCCTGAACAAGTCACTGCCCTCTCAGTAGGAATGAGGTATTATGTTACTTGCTTCCTTTTTTTTTGAGGAAGTTTAGAACTTGCTACTAATACCATGTGATTTGTAGCCTATAGCATAACTCTGTTACTCTGGATAGACTGTTCCAGTGCCATTAATCCATTTTGGGATATGGAGCTTGGGAATTATTATATCCACCTGAAATAGTTTTAAAATATGTTTTAATGAGACTCAAGAACTCTATTTCAACATTCAACCTCTGTTAAAATCCTCAAGATGATATTGTATTGCACTAATCAGAACAGAAATCATTGGTTGCTGGGCCAAAAAGATATTGGGTTAATGAGGGATCAAATTAATGGGCGGTTGACATCTGAGATATCACATTGATTCCAATGAGGAACTAATTGAATTGCAGCAGCAAATGTTATGCAACCACAAGATTAAAAGCAGTATTCAGTGACCTTGTAGTCTCAATTGATTTGCATTTTGTGGTGTTACTTGAAAACAAAGCCAAACTGCTGAGTGGCTGAGTACAGGAGTAGGCACTGTATAACGAGCTTCCAAAGTAACTAAGTTCCAAGTCGAGAAAAGTAACTTTGATCCTTTTATTATGAAACCAAGACAAACGGCCTTATAGTGAGATAAACATTCCAATTAGCGATATAGCAAAATTAACGGTCAACAAAAAAAAAATCACTCCTGGCTCAACCGTTCTCAACCAGATAGAACCGACTAACTAAAACAAAGTGAGAATATGTAACTATACTCTTTGCTTCTACCAAGCCCCTACCCACGTGACTAATTACCCATAATAAAATGTGCCACCCAAAATACAATCCAGTCTGAAAATAGATACATGGCTCCTACACATCTGATTCCCTAATGTCATGGAGATAACTGGTTTGCAAACAGGGTCATGATATCTAAATGAGTTGCCATGTGGCTGCTTTTGTTTTTGCAGTAAGCTTTCAAAGGTACTGATTTGGCTTTATTACTTACATTCTTCATATACTTGAGTAAAAATCTTTGTTACGTCTGTTCGAATGTGCAATTATAGTAATTTATAATAAATATTATGTGCAGCAGGGTAGTTAATACAGGTTTCCCCCGCTATCCGAAGGTAGAGCGTTCCTATGAAACGGTTCGTAGGCTGGAATGTCATAAAGTGAAGAAGCAATTACCATTTATTAATATGGGAAAAGTTTGTGAGCGTTCACACACCCAAAAAAAACCTACCAAATCATGCTAAATAACACAAAACTTAAAATAACAGTAACATTTAGTAAAAGCAGGAATGATGTGATAAATACACAGCCTATATAATGTAGGAATACTTTTCTGCAATCATTGCAGCACTGTCTAGCGTAGCGAAAATCTCACGCAAGCACTATCAGCAGAAGCACTCTTTCCAGTAACCTTTAAGCTATGAAGCTGCCAAATCATACCAAATAACACATAAAAATATACAGCCTATATAAAGTAGAAATAATGTATGTACAGTGTAGTTTCACTTACTGGAATCGGGAAGACAGTGAGCACACTGATGATGGTGTGTTAGGCTGAGTCGTCGGAGGTTGGGGTGGTGGGAGGTACAGGAGACTGGGGTGTCATCTCATCGTCATCTGTTTCCATCAGGGCAGGCAGGTCACTAACGTCTTCTATGTCTGCCTGCCTTGATGTCGACGGTCGAGGTCCGTCGTCTGCTGTGGCTGATGTGGAAGGCTTAAAAAACGACAGTATGCTTGACTGCTTAGCCTCGCGCATTTTTCTATCATACAGTTCTTTGTAAGCACTCAAACCATTCTGCAAATATGCCCTAAACCTATGTATCCTTTCAAAATTAAAGTCAAACTTTTCTGCAATCATTGCAAGCATTGTCAATCGCAGGGAAAACTTCACGCAATTGCTTCACGTTCATTTCCTGGATGACTCCACTTTTGGGCCGTTCGCTACTGCGTTTGGTTTTGATTGTTATCCTTTCCTCTTCATCAGCTCTTCATCTGTCAGTTCTTGGTCATGGGATGCCAAAACCTCTTCAACATCATCTTTGTCAACTTCCACAAACCCAGCCTCTTTAGCCAAACTCACTATTGCCGTATTTATTGTTGATGGTTCAAAGCCTTTAAAATCATTCCCTGCTTTGAGACACAGTTTCCTCCAAACGCCATTTCTCTTTGAGACTGTTAGCCTATTGAGAGCATTTCCAATGTTGGTGATTGCCAGTTTTATATTGTACTCTTTCCAGATCTCTCGCAAAGATGCTTTGGAGTTCCTCTCTGTCAATGGCACTTAAAATAAAACGCATCACATTTTGTGTATAGTAAGCCTTAGTTGTGGTTATTAGGCCTTGGTCACACGGCTGCAGCAACGATGTCGTATTCGGAGGTAAAACCGTGAATGTTACCGCCATACTGGGTAATGCCAGGTGGATGAGCAGCACAATTATCAACAATCACAAGACAGTTACCATCGAGGTTAATTTCTGTACAGTATTTTTCAACAAAAGGACTAACGTATCCACTCATGTACTCAGAAAAAAGCACTTGGGTATTCCAACTACTTGGATGTGAACAGAACACAACGGGAAGTGTCTTCTTTAAGTGCCCTCGGATTTTCTGAACGGTACACTAGTAGAGGCTTAAGGACAGCATCACCAGTGGCGTTAATAATAGGCATTAGGGTAAACCTGTCCTTCGATGCCTTGTGCCCCTTAGCCTGCTTTTCTTCTATTGAGATAAATATCTTTCTCAGCAATTTTTTCCAATAAATTGCAGTTTCGTCACAGTTAAACGCTTATACGAATAACCACCTTCTGTAATTATTTTCTTCAGTTCTGCTGGGAACTTTTCGGCAGTTTCAGTATCAGCTGAAGCACTCTCTCCAGTAAACTTTAAGCTGCGAAGCTGCCCTCACATCAGAAACCTATCAAACCACCCATGACTACCTTTAAATTCCACTTTTGCAACACTTTCATTACCATTGTCCAGTGCTTTCTGTTTCAGCTTATTAAAAAGACTGACTGATTTCTCCTTAGGTACAAGATAAGTTAACGAAACACCAGGCTTCATACACCCATCAATCCACTCAAGCAATAGACTTTACATTTTATCCATTATTGGATGCTGACTAAAAGAGACCACTTTGCTACGAGCAGAACCAACAGTAACATCGGCAGCTTTCAAGATTCTTTCTCTCTGCGTGTAAATAGTGCAAATGGTGGACGCAAGCAAGTTCAGCGTGCAGACAATGTTCTTACTTCATTCACCAAGATTGAAACACTTAATTATGTCTAGTTTTACACTAAGTGTAACACCCTTACGAGCTCTTTTGGGCTTTTCCGATACCTTAGAACTCATTTTGCTAACAGATGCACAAAATAAATCGAGATAAAGCACAGATGCTCACAGACACGTGTTTAAGCAATGCCGGCTAGAATGCAGTTCCGGGGGAGGAGTTTGACTGCTCGGGGCACGCTTTTTTCGTAACAGTGAAAACACCTTCTGTTAGCGAAAACAGATAACTAATGTAGGTCTTTCGTAACACCGAGGTGTCGTAAAGCGAGCATTCGAAAAACGGGGCACCTGTATAACATCTGATGTGACTATCAGCTACTTGAACAGGAAATGCGAAGGATATTGCAGAAATCAAAAGTATACTGTAAAGTTGGAACGGAGCTCGCAACACAGCTGCCGTGCGCGGTACCATCTTGATGAGGGTAGTGGAGGTGTAGGTGTTTGCAATTCTTTTTTGGTCTATTTAAATATTCCCATTGGATTGCGTGTGTGGAGAATAAAATAGGATTATGTGGTCATGGAGCAGTAAGATGGTCACTAGTATCCTAATTGGATGGCTATGGCTTTCACAGTTGGGCAGCAACACTCTTTACTGTTTTATGATTAATTTGCGCCCTTTAATTGTTTCAGAAGCAAAAATTGTTCTGTTGTTTGACTATTTATTGTTCTGGTTTCCACCTGTACACACCGTTGCTAGAAAGTGCACCTATGATTACTGTTTTGGATAATATGAAGCGATACTCGGAAATCAAAACAGCATTAACTCCCTGTAACATTGCCTGGATCTCAAAATGAAATTTCAACCAAAGCCAGTAATTTTCACTAAATGAAAAATTACTTAAGTACCATTGTCACTTGGCTGAATAAAAATCAGTAATATGAAATAGTGTGATTGTTTGTTCATCATCATTACTGTCCAGGTAGATATTAATGTAATTTTATGGGGAGTGCAATGGTAAGGAATGCTGCAAATGGCAAGGAAAAGAAATGGGAAATGCAGCAGAATTTTCTATTATACTCATTTGTATTTATCTGTGGCTGCCAGCTTTAACTGGGTAAGTATATTAATTCTGCTTAGACATATAATGCTCTGAAGATGATGTCCATTCCAAAGTCAATCCAAGTAAAACCTAGAAACAGTATTAAAGATGTACAACACCCTCTGTGTTGTATTCTCTTAGAACAGATGTAAACCACTGTTTCAAATAGCTCTTTGGTAGATTGTTAATGATTAAGTTGTTGTTACAAAGAGTGGGAGAATTATTGTCTTTGCTTTGGCAACAGTTACACTTCAATTAACATGGCTCAATTATTATCTGGGAGCTTACCATTGAGCTGTTAGATAGTATTCAAATTTGCTGAACCCAAGAAGTACTTGATTGGATCTGATGTAACTGAATGTTCATTTCCTGGTTAGAATTTTTGTTGCTTTGTTCACCAAGAAGACACAAAGCTCTTTCTGTTATCTCTCTCTTCGTGCTGATGGTTTTGTCCACTGCAAAAGCAGCGTTATGGCGAGCTTGGCAGGTACAAGCTTCTACAAGCTGTTAGCACATATTTGTTTCCATATGCGTTGCTATCCACATTGCAGAATGAGCAATGACTGAACCGTTACTTGGATAATCGAGCTTCTATCTCCCATTGCCCACCCCTTCACAACGGGTATTTGCTTCTTTCTAGAATTTGGAGCCAAGGTTCTGTTTTGCTTTTGTTCATTCACTTGTTTGCTCTTAGTCCAAGCCTGAGACTTCACGGTGATCATTGGCATGTTATTCAATAGGAATTAGTTTAGGGTTTAGGTAGGGTGGAAAGATTTGTAGTTACTCTGTATATTGGAACTCTAGGAGAGGGTGCACAGTGGGTCAGATTCTACATAATAGCTTTTCAATATCAAATTTGTATCGCAATTGTGATGTTACAGAAACTGTTCTAGAATCTAACAGGAACTTCCATCTACTGTATGCTTTCAAGTCAAGTAAAGTTTATTGTCACTTAATTATACATGTATACTGTCAAACAAGATTACAGTTCTCTAAATCAGGGTGTATGCATATTACATATAATACGCAATAACTTATGAAAGTAAGGAAAAAATCCTACAGATTAATTACATGTAAATAAGCAAACTAAAGTGCATAAGTTAAATATTGTAAGGTACAGAACAGATTAACCAATGACACTTTGAATGCGGTATGGTAGGGAGTTTAAAAGAAGCCTAATGACCTGAGGGAAGAATCTGGATCTATCCTGACCATTTTTGCTTTTATGCATCGTAGTCTCCTGCCTGATGGTAGAAAGTCAAAGAGAATGCTGGATGGATGGGTGGGATCCTTGATAATACTGAGGGTCCTGCATACTGATAAATGTTTCTGATGGACAGCGGAAGTATTAAAAGAAAAACTAAAATGTATATTTTATTTGCGAGGTTATTTGCAAAAATGGGCTGCTATTACCACTTATTGTCCATTGTTGAAGCTTATTATAACCTTTATTTCTTCAGGAACAAATGTTTCAGCTATTGGATGCCATGTTTGAAAGATTTGTTGAAGTGGGGGAACACGTGATTGATCAAGGAGATGATGGTGATAACTTCTATGTAATTGAAAGGTAGTTTCTAATTTTATTATATTCTGAATGTAGTTTGTAAAAATAAAATATTTCATTGAGATTGATGAGAACAAAGAGTTTATGATTTTCCTTTAGCAAGGTGAAGCTGTCATTTGGGAGGTTGTTTCATTTGCCTGCATTTCTACAGTAGAGGTTTTCCTGAGATCAGACCCATTGGTCACCACCATTCTTGCCCTTAACTTTTCTCTCCAGCATCTAATGGCATGAATTGATAATTGGCACTCATTCAGTTTATTGAATTCAATGAATTCTCTTGAACTTATTATGAAGGTGCAAGAAGGAAAATACTCAGGTGAGGTCGGGCACAATTGCAGCCAAGATGATTTTACCTGCAAATATTTGTTTGTTTAATTATTGAGATAAAGCATGGAATAGGCCCTTCCAGACTTTTGAGCCCCGACGCCCAGTAACCCCCGATTTACCCCTAGTCTAACCACAGGACAATATACAATGACCAATTAACCTGCCAACCAGTACATCTTTACACCGTGGGAGGAAACCAGAGCACCTGGAGGAAACCTACGTGGTCATAGGGAGAACATATAAACTTCTTGCAGGCAGCAGTGGGAATGGAACCCTAGTCACCTGTACCGTAAACCATTGTGCTAACCACTACGCTACTGTGCTGCCCTAATTAAATGAGCAGAATCTACTTTTTTATATCCAGAGCTTGTTAGTCCTTGTAGCAATGTGATTTTGTGATGAATTTATGAAAAATTAATGGCAGGATTACAAACACCAGGAATATTTAAGCTACAAGTTTGCCTGAGTTCATTCAGCAATTCTTGCATCCTGTCTTTTATTTTCCTCTAACAGTCTTCAAAGATTCAAAGTACATCTATTATCAAAATAGGTATAAATTGTACAACCTTGAGATTTGTCTGCTTATAGGCAGCCACAAAGCTAGAAACTCGAAGGAGCCCAATTTAAAAAGAAAGACCCACACCCAATGAGCAGAGAAAGAAAAAACACAATGATGCAAACAACAAGAGCAAGCAATGGCACTCCGAACCAAATTGTGTCCTTCGATCTGAATCTCTGGAGCAGCCCAGAGTAGGCTCAGAGCCTTGGTCTCAGTTCACCATATAGCGGGGCAAATCGCTGCAAAGCTCACAGACATGAAGCACTGCAGCTGGGGCAATCTCACAGCCTCAGCGCTGTGGAGAGAGAACAGAACATAGCAGGAGAGCGAGGGAAATTGGCCGAAACCTCACCTCGCCTCCGGTCCCTACACTCTGCCTTCCGTGTGTGTGTGTGTGTGTGTGTGTGTGTGTGTGTGTGTGTGTGTGTGTGTGTGTGTGTGTGTGTGTGTGTGTGTGTGTGTGTGTGTGTGTGTGTGTGTGTGTGTGTGTGTGTGTGTGTGTGTGTGTGTGTGTGTGTGTGTCACATAGATGATAGAAAAATGGAGAGCAAGGTAGGAGAGGAGGGTTAGGTTGTTCTTAAAGTAGGTTATAAAGTCGGCTGAAGGGTCTGTACATGTGTTTTATGTACATTATAATATACAACAGTGTTACACAGGATATATTATGTATTCTGTTAATGTTAATTGTGCCCTTCCATCACCTTTTTTATCTTTTAACATAACATTTTATATCTGGGATCTAAACTGTCAGGATGCCATCTGCTTGCAGTGTACACTGATTTACTGTGGAATGTTCAAAGTTCAAAAGTTTAAAGTAACTTTTATTATCAGAGTACATGCATGTCACCACATACAACCCTGAGATTCTTTCCCCCCATTCCCCCCCCCCCCCCCCGGGCATACTCAGCAAATCTATAGAACAGTAACTGTGAACAGAATCAATGAAAGAGCAAGAGCATGGAAGACAACAAACTGTGTAAATGCAAATATAAATAAATAGCAATAAATAACAAGCATGAAATAACAAGATAAAGAGTCGTTAAAATGAGATCATTGGTGGTGGGAACATCTCAATAGATGAGTGATTTGTTCAAGAGCCTGATGGCTGAGGGTTAGTAACTGTTCTTGAACCTGGTGCTCCGAGACCTGAGGCTCTTGTACCTTTTTTCCTGATGGTAGCAGTGAGAAAAGAGCCTGGCTTGTGTGATGAGGATTTTTGATGGTGCTGCCTTTCTGTGCCAGCATTTCATGTAGATGTGCCTGATGCACCATCAATAACTCACACTGAGACTTAGGAAGCGAGATATCGGCTTTTATTGACTGGAAGAATAAACAACACTACATCCTGGGGAAAATGAGGGAGAGCAGCAGCCCACAGTCGCCTTTATACAGGGGTCTGTGGGAGGAGCCACAGGAGCAGTCAGACAGGGGTCTGTGGGAGGAGCCACAGGAGCAGTCAGCAGGGTCTGTGGGAGGAGCCACAGGAGCAGTCAGACAGGTATATCTAGTTCACCATAGTGCCCAATGGACAGGAGGGGTTAACCCCTGATGCACTGGGCCAAATCCACCATGTTTTGTAGGGTTTTTCATTCAAAGGCATCGGTGTTCCCCTACCAATCTGTAATGCAGCCTATCAATCGTGTATTCAAGGACTACCCTTTGTCTTGAGAAGATCTTATAATGTTTCTGTTTATATCTCACTCAACTGGTGTTTTGCCTGTCCAAAACTGAGTTCAAGAATGCAGGCTAGTGGCAACACAATAAGACCCTGAAAATCTGGCATGCTTGAAACCTTTATGCTATGACAGATTTTCTACATGTGTGGATTTTTTTCCCCAACATGCTTTTAGTTCAGTTCATTTCAGATGGTACATAGTATTATAAATTTTTTTTGGATAAACTAGCTGAATTGAAAGGGAATGCTGAACACCGGCAGATGAGCCAGATGCTGAATAACCGGGATTTCCAAATAGTTGATGAGAGGATTATCTGAGATTTACTGTACTAGGGAGGTATTTTATTGGTGGTACCAATATTGTATCAAATAGTAAAGCACTAAAACAAGTGGATTATAAAGGATCCTTGGGTCATTATTTTGGAAAAGAGCAGGAGTTTTTATCTCAAAATCAACATTGTTAGATAAGATAATGTGAATGTCCATGAGAGCTCGCTGTGGAATGTATGTATTATGGCATTAAAGATGATACTGCATTGAGATACCCTGAAATTCTGAAGGGCGTTGTGGAAAGGTAATTATGTTTTTGATTCACATTTAAAGCATTTTTGAGAATGGATATTAGGAATCTATTTTCCTTGACTGCAAGGTATAGAAAAGGGAGTCTGGGGTAGAAATTTGCCTGTCAGTAAATGTGCACACATAGCGGTTTATTTGTTCATGCAATATTGGATAATGCTAGCACTCTGGCACTTTTGCTTCATATTGGTTGACCATGTCAGAAAGCGTTTGGGGAAGTTGAACAACATTAATGGGTAACACCAACTCTGATTTCCTTGAAATACAATATGCAACAATATACATAATATTTTTAGCTCTGTTAGATTTTTAACAATGTTTGTTAACAGATATCTGCCATTAATGATCTGTTTCAATGAGATATTCCAGTTTGATATGATCAAAGATGCAATGTAACCTCTTATCATGTGAAATAAATTTATTTTCAGTTTCATATCTGTCTTGCACCATAAGACATAGGAGCAGATTGAGGCCATTTGGCCCATTGAGTCCACTCCATTATTCCATCATGGCAGATTTATTATGCTTCTCAACCCCGTTCTCCTGCCTTCTCTCTGTAACCTTTGACACCCTTATTAATCAAGAACCCAGCAATCTCTGCTTTAAATTGATTGAATTATTAGGCCTCCACAGCTGTCTGTTGGAATGAATTCCACAGATTCACCGCTCTCGGGCTAAAGAAATTCCTCTTCATCTTTGTTCTAAAGAGTAGTGCCTCTATTCAGCGGGCATGCCCTCTGTTCCGAGACTAACCCATTATAGGAACCATTCTCTCCACATCCACTCTGTCTAGGCCTTTCAATATTTGATAGGTTGCAATGAGATTCCCCCCCCCCCCCCCACCATTCTTATAAACTCCAGCAAGTACAGGCTCAGAACCATCAAACGTTCCTTGTGTGTTGACCCTTTCATTCCCAAAGTTATTAACGTGAACAACCTCCAGCCTCTCCAATGGCAGCATATTTTTTCTCAGATAAGACTGCTTACAATACTCCAAGTGCACTTTGAGCAATGCCTTATAAAGCTCTGGCATAATTTTTCTGGTTTAATGTCTTCAGAAGATCAGTTAAATATGTATCCTTTGGTTAATCAGTGTATCTATTTGCAAGGGTTTACTTGGAGATTTTGTCAGACACTATTAAAATATTTTAATTTTCTCATCAACTGTGCTGATATAGGCAACTTGTAAATCTTTTGAAGAGCTAATCAACAAGGGGTATAAGGTTGTGCCAATCAAGGAATTAGGGTATAATAGAATAATCTGCATTTCTAAAACAATTGAGTCGTAATCAATTTAAACGTTAAAATTGCTAATATGGACAGGAGGCAGTTGAGAGGTCGAACACCAAAGTTTTATCTTGTGGCAGGGGTTCCCACCCTGGGGTTCATAGACCCCTCGGTTAATGGTAGGGACCCATGGTTGAGAACCCCTGTCTTATGGTATTTAGGGTAATTCTAATTATTTTTGAATCTGATTTGTTTTACTTTTCAGCAATTTAAGCCCTGATTCTTGTATTAAGTACATAACTACCGGTAATTGATTCAGATATTAGTTCTAAACTCTGATTTGTGCCAATAGGAATACATGCATAAATTTTTAAAAATGTAGAATCTCTAGAGATCTATAAGAGAATTCTAGGGTGCCTAAGACCAATATTCTAAGACACCCTAGAATTTTCTGCTGTGGTTTTTAGATGGAATGGTCTCCTAAGTGCCCTGATCTCAACATCACTGAGGCCGTCTGGGATTACCTGGAGAGACTGAAGCAAGCGAAGCAGCTAACGTCTGCAGCAAAACTGTGGCAAATTCTCCAAGTCGCTTGCCTAGCCGGTGTGCTTATAAAACTGCATAACACTGTTGCACTAGATGAAGTTTTGATGAAGTTTTAAAGGCAAAGGGTGGTCACACCAAATATTGATTTGATTTAGTTTTTTTTATTGTTAACTGTTCTTTATAATTTTTTGCTATTTAGAAACTTTTCATGTTTTTAGTGTATTCATTTTGTAGTCTTTTTATGTGCCTAAGATGTTTGCACCGTACTGTGTGTCTGTCTGTCTACAGATTGTGCCACGATGTCAACTGATATATATAATAAGAATAAAGCACCACTCGAACCTAAATCAGCAAACAAGAGTTAGATTGCCATTTACGTATTTTGATATCTATATATATTCCTCCTATCCGTCTTGAAAAAATAAACAGACATTATTGGAACATGACCCAGAAAATTATACTGGGGGAAATTGCAGCTTTATTGTAGTCTATAGTATTCTGTGAACAGGCTTCAGATTAATATAGCTGTAACTAAGACCATCTGGAAAACTAACAGCATGAATGTTTCTGCCTAAAGTTTTCGTGCAACTGTGAGAAAATCATACTTTTATTAGTTGGTGTGGCTTTCATTAATTAAAACTTCACTGACCCAGTTGTGTCTGGTTTTGTTGTCATACCTGTTGATGCATTGACCTCTGAATCTCCCAAAGTGGAAACACAAGAGACTGCAGATGCTGGAAATCTGGCGCAACACTTAAAATCCTGGACAAACCTTGTGGGTCAGGCAGTATCCATGGAGGAATATAAACAGTTAAGATTTGGATCAAGACAATAGACAGTAGATGCAGGGGTAGGCCATTCAGCCCTTCTAGCCAGCACCGCCATTCACTGTGATCATGGCTGATCATACACAATCAGTACCCTGTTCCTGCCCTCTCCCCATATCCCTTGACCCCGCTATCTATAAGAGCTCTATCTAACTCTCTCTTGAAAGCATCCAGAGAATTGACCTCCACTGCCTTCTGGGGCAGAGCATTCCACATATCCACCACACTCTGGGTGAAAAAGTTTTTCCCGCATCTCTCTTCTAAATGGCCTACCCCTTATTCTTAAACTGTGGCCTCTAGTTCTGTACTCTCCCATCAGCGGGAACATGCTTCCTGCCTCCAGCGTGTCCAATCCCTTAATAATCTTATATGTTTCAATCAGATCCCCTCTCATCCTTCTAAATTCCAATGTATATAAGCCCAGTCGCTCCAATCTTTCAACATATGACAGTCCCTCCATTCCGGGAATTAACCTTGTGAACCTACGCTGCACTCCCTCAATAGCAAGAATATCCTTCCTCAAATTTGGAGACCAAAGCTGCACACAATACTCCAGGTGGGGTCTCACCAGGGCCCTGTACAGCTGCAGAAGGACCTCTTTACTCCTATACTCAATTCCTCTTGTTATAAAGGCCAGCATGCCATTAGCTTTCTTCACTGCCTGCTGTACCTGCATGCTTGCTTTCATTGACTGATGTACAAGAACACCTAGATCTCATTGTACTTCCCCTTTTCCTAACTTGACTCCATTTAGATAGTAATCTGCCTTCCTGTTCTTGCCACCAAAGTGGATAACCTCACATTTATCCACATTAAACTGTATCTGCCGTACATTCGCCCACTCACCTAGCCTGTCCAAGTCACCCTGTATTCTCATAACATCCTCCTGACATTTCACACTGCCACCCAGCTTTGTGTCATTGGCAAATTTGCTAATGTTACTTTTAACCCCTTCATCTAAATCATTAATGTATATTGTAAACAGCTGCGGTCCCAGCACCGAACCTTGCGGTACCCCACTGGTCATATCCTGCTGTTCCGAAAGGGACCCTTCAAATTCCTTCTTCACACCCTTCATCAGGACTGGAAGGATATCCTCCATAGCTGCTGCCTGACCCCTGCTGAGTTTCTGCAGCATTTTGTGCATTGTGGAAGATCATGTGTGGTTGGTGATGTTGACTTGCCTGAAATGGAGGCAGGATTCAAAAACACTGTGTTGGTGCAAATGTTGTAGGGCTATTTGCTCTTTAATTATGGTGATACTTAAGTACAGATTAATCTAACTTTATATTTTACAGGGGAAAATATGATATATTTGTAAGTGTGGATGGCATGCAAAAGTGTGTTGGGACCTATGAGAACCATGGTAGCTTCGGTGAGCTAGCATTAATGTATAATACACCCAGAGCGGCAACCATTATTGCTACCTCCAGTGGAGCACTATGGGGCTTGGTAAGTGTTCAGAATTTGTAAAAATTTGTTTGTGCAGCCCAAGAAAACAGTTAAAATGGGAAATCCTTTGCTTTATTTTGACATAGAACTGGTCATTGAACTAATGGTCAAAAAGGATAAAGCACCACTTAAGAACCTGAATCAGCAAACCAGAGATGCATTGCTACTTGCATGTTTTCTAGTAATTTCGATATTTCTTTATGATGTGCAAGGGCATTTAGTCCATCAGATCTAATGTCCCCCCCCCCCCCGTCAATCCCTCCTGTAACATATTCTCCACCCCACCCCTAATTCTACACTAAAAGAGATCTTACAGTGGCCAATTAACTACTGGGACGTGGAAGGAAATGAGCACCTGGATAAACAATGTGCAGTCATGGGGAGAACTTGTAAATCCTACGCAGACAGTTTCAGAGGTTGGTTTTGTACCCAAGCCCCTGCTGCTGTGCCACAGCCTCTACTGGCTCAGCCATTATGTCACTTGGTGTGTAAACTTTCATTTCTGGTATCATTCCAGTTGATCTTCTCAGCACTTTCTTCATTACCTCGATATGTTTTTTAAAAAAAATACTTGGGGGGGGGGGTTTAGAACTGCACATAGTTCTTTAAGTACATAAGGTTTGGTACAGTTTTAGCTTTCATGTGTTCATTCTGTGGCATGTTGTATGATGCGGACGATCGTAGTCTTTCCATGATCACGATTGTTCTAGGCATATTTGTCTACAGAAGTGGTTTGCCATTGCCTTCTGGGCAAGATGGGTGACCACAGCCGAGACTGTCTGGTGTCAGTGGTAGCTTAACCAGGACTTGTGATATGCACCAGATGCTCATATGACCATCCAGCACCGGCTCTCATGGCTACACATGACCCTGATCAGGGGGCTAAGCAGGTGCTACAACTTGCCCAAGGGTGACCCACAAGCTAGTGGAGAGAAGGAGCACCTTCCACCTTTGGTAGAGGCTCATCTCCACCCAGTCATCCAAAATTTTAGCATTACGTCCTAATTTTCCCTCCAGAAATGTATGTTGCTACTCACTTTGCATTTTTTACATAACTTTCCATATCTGTGGCACAATATTTCAGTGATCCTTTTGTTCCTTTCTCATGTGATTTTAAACTACACCTGTTAATCATTTGCCCATTCTGTCTGTTCATCTGTATCCTTTGTTTTCAGTCTTCCTCAGCATTAATTATTTTGCACCACCTTGTCCTGTCCCCACAAGTTTGCTTGCAAATTTGCGAGCAAGAAAATTGAACTTTTAAAGGAAATGAGCATTTTCTCATCAAAGAATCAGGGCTTAGAAGGGAAATTCGGGAAGGTGAAATGAAAGTAATTGAACATTGAAAAACAGATGAAAAGCAATTCAGATAATGGACAGGATTGCATTGACAGCTAAGCATCAGTTCCATCATGAACCACTGGCTGCCTGTAGTGTAGGTGCATCTGATCGCTTTACTCTGGACACTGGAGAGCCCAGATATATCCTGTAACTTCTGGAGTCAAGGGACTAGCTTCTATGATAAACTACATCAATCAATAAAGATTGTTTCACTGGTTATGGGTGTAGGTTAACCCTTTTCCTCTTGTGCACAACCATATGGTTGACTTTGACATTGATTTTGGGGAAAAAACAGTTGAACAGAGAAAAGGTAGTTCTACTCAACTATTTTTACAACCATGTTGTTAATCTGATATTTTACTCTCTGTTAAAATTATTTCAATGTTACAGAAGTGCAAGTTACAAATGAATATATCTGAAACTGGAACAAAGTTAAACGTGAGATTAGATGAATTGACAATTGGCCATTTTTTTTTCTAGGACAGGACCACATTTCGTAGAATTATTTTGAAGAACAATGCCAAGAAACGGAAATTATATGAAGAATTTGTCAAATCATTGCCACTTCTAAAGTCATTAGAAGTATGGTGCCAAAGTATTTACTGATTCCACATACCAATTAGTCATGTAAATAACTATAATGAACCTGTTAAGTGTTTTCTTCCGTTGTTTAAAATTGTTAGTGTACATGTCCCATAGTTGTGTACAAATTATTAGTTCTGAAAGCACCATCGGTTTACATGTGCTGTCTATTATGTGTTTTTGTGGATAGTACAGAGAGCTGATCAAGCAGTAAAAATGTTAAAAACCTATCCATTTGCTCATAAGGTACTACTGATTAGAAACTTATTGAGAAATTGTGACTGCAGAAAAGTCAATCTTGCTTGTACTTTTGTGAAGAACTTGGATTTATATGCATTTTTGGAATAATGACATTTTGCTTTTTCAAGTTGGGGGAAAGGTTGAAAGTAGTTGATGTATTTGGAACCAAAACGTACAACGATGGAGAACGCATAATTGCTCAGGTGATGAATCCTTATTCCTTATTCCATCTGCTTGATTCTTAAACTGTCAATAATGAGTAAAAAAGATCTTGCACCATTAGCAGAATTATTTTTATGTTAACACTAATCTTAATGCTGATATTTGCTTTATAGTATTTAGTTTTGAGTGGGTAAAGCAGTTTAAACTAGGAATGAAATTTTTGTGGCATTTATGAATGGTACATATTGCAAGTGAGAATGAGAATCTAATGTTGCACTTCTAAGGTAGGAATAGAACACAGATGTTTGAGCCTATGTGTACAGTTGGCACAGTAGCATAGTGGTTAGCACAATGCTTTGCAGTTCAGCTGACCAGGTTTGATACCTGCCGCTGCCTGTAAGGAGTTAGTACATTCACTCCGTGACTGTGTGGGTTGCCTTTGGGAGCTCCGGTTTCTCCCACAGTCCAAAGAATACAAGTTAGTATACTAGTTGGTCATGGTCAATTATCCCATAATTAGGCTAGGAATAAATCGGGGGATTGCTGGGTGGCACAGCTCAAAGTGTGGAAAGGGCCTACACAGCACTGCATCTCAATAAGTAAAGTTTAAAAATCCTCTTTTTTTTTCACCAATGACCTTCTCTTTATCATAATGTTGAAACTGAAGGAGTATATGGGTAGTTAACCTTCATCACAGTTTACCAGATAGTGAAGTTGGAGACGTCAGAGGCTGCTGTTATGTTTTGTAACTCCAAAACATAAAAACTAATAAAAGGAAAGCAAGGGAGTTGGAAATGTGAATCTACCCTCATTTGTACTTGAAATGAGGTGCATAAGTATGATGTGGCAGTGTAATCACCTATGCCATTTACGTACCCCTGCAATACATTATGTAAACAACAAAGAATGCTTTGTCAAAAATATTTACAATATTATACAAATATTACTGAATTATTAAATACATGACACTCCTCTCTGCTTAGCTGTGAACTCCATATCAATATAGAAGGCATCTCAAATTATATACATATATATACAGTATACTGCATATACAACTACTATATAGACATCCACAGCATAGTAAATTTTAAATTGTCCCATTCAGACCTAAGGATTTATTGGTGAGGAAGGAGGCTTTCTTGGTCTTTGTCTTTCCTGACAAGGGAGATCACTCTACCTGGTAGGAGAGACTTGTGGCTGACAAAACAATCTCAGGTTTTGGGGCCTCCTTTGTGGTGATTGCAGGAGTTAACTCATTTAAAATTGGGTCTCATTTATCCTTTCCATGGCACTTGTGTCATCCTCCTCTTTCTTTTCCTTTTTTCTTCTCTCTAGTTTGTGCATCTTGATCTTGGGAAGGTGCATTTAGTTCACTGGGGTATTCTCTTTAGTAATCCTTCTATTGTTCTCTTTTATGATCTGATCTCTCCCCTTTGTTTCTTCATCCACAATGTATGAAAATATCATCTGTTTTCATATCTCCGTTGAATCCTTTCACTTTGCTTTCCAGCTGGGCTTTGGTCTTTTTACAAGCCGCTTTTTGTCTCCCACTTGCACTTCATGCAATAACCTTATTGAATGCAGAATAGATGCTGGTTCTTTATAGTCACAATAGCTGAATGTTTGCAACTTTCCTAAAGCTCCATGAACTCTCTTTCGGTTTAAAATGAAGCAAGATTTCACAAGTAACTACCTGATTAACATATCAGGAAGTTTCTCAGATATGTTGCCTACAAAAGCCGCTGTAGTCGGACCACTGTTTTTGTCGCCTTCATGATCCCTCTGTGCAGCATGGTTCTTCCTTGGTCCAAAATGCTTTCCAGCCAGAGGCACAAAGGCTGGCACCAATATCTGTTGCCCTCTGTTGGGCACTGGTTCATGGTGTACAGCAAGGAGACAGCTGTGGCATCATTCAGTACCTTTCTTGATTTAGTTACAGTTGACTCGATTAAAGGGGATATGACATGCTAATAGTGGATGAATCTCTAATTAAGTTCTAGTTGTCTCAACCAATCATGCCCCTACAATGCTGGCCCTCCTGTTTTTACAACGTACAAGCCCAACGTGGCTTGTTGTTTGTTGTCTCTCACTGTTACAAATGTCAATCCCACGGGAGTTTTTTTTTCCTCCAGTGTAGATTCTCAGTTGAATATCTGCAGGTTTCAGTTCAGTATCTTTGAAATGCCATTCAAACTCATTTTACGGAATGACTGAAACAGCTGAGTTAGTGTCCAATGCCAATTTAATTAATTTGCCAGTCACTTCCTGTGTAAGCCCTATTGCTTGTCAATTGTTAGTTTTCATGTTATGGCTATTTCAATTGCTCCAAAAAACTGCTCAATCCAGTTGGTACACAAAATCCAGTTGTCTGTTGTGTAATCAAATGGGTTAATCTTTCTGATGGAGCCAGCCATTTTTTAAATACATGATTATCATCACCTGCTATTCACTGTTTATGAATCTGTGAATTTGTCTGTTCTCTACCTGTTTGTTTTTAGCTCGACCGTGTCTGTCCCTTCCCAAACAAGCGAGGCGTGTACCTATGACATGGCAGTAAAATGATGTATGCCATTTAGGATACTTTTAGATATAACCCACTATGCATTATGTAAGCACCAAAGAATGCTTAATCAACAATATATTACAATATTACTCAAATATTATGGAAATATTAAATACATAACAGCTGCAGACCCTGGAATCTGGAGCCCAAAAAAAAGCAAATATCTGAGATTCAGGAATTTGGTTGACTCTTGGCAGATGCCATTACGATCTTTAAATTACTTGTCACCGAGCTCTGTATAGCCTTATTTTCTACCGATCAAAAATCATTTTTTAAATCCCCACTGCATCAATGGGGATTTCCCAAAGTTATAAGCTTCCCTTCCCTAGTTTATTTTCATTTTTGATAAAACAAACTTTTCCTGTGAAGTAAGCCAAACATATTTGAATTGTGACTCTAAATCCAGTTTTTAAAAAAATATTCTGAAAATCATTACCAAATAGGAACATTTCTTCTGGACAGTTTACTTGTACTGCCTTGTTTTGAACATTCTTTTAAAGTAAATGTCTTGGAATATTTGCTAATAAAATTAACTCGAGTTTTTATTATACTTCAGGGAGACAAAGCTGATAGCTTTTATATTGTAGAATCTGGAGAAGTCCGGATTACTATGAAGCACAAGGTAAATGAAATTACTTAACTTCATTTGTATTTTTAGATGGTTACATTTTTTTTGCTTGTGTGTGCCTGACTGTGCTATATGTTGAAGATAGGAATATGTTCTGTAGCTCCTACAAATGCAATTTGTTTTCCTGGAGACTTGGCTGATTTGTAGAGGCTGGTGAGAGAAACATCTTGCCCATATTTTAGAATATGGACTATTTTTCACAAGTTGCATGCATTAAGAACAGTGTAATGCAGATAAGATATAATCACTTTGCTGATCTTCAATCAGTTGTTCATTTGTAATACCTCTGATCTATCCAGTTCTCTGCAAGTTGCTATTTTTAATATCCACAGTGAAGCAGTATTCCATGTCTGAGAAAGGGCAAAGAAGATATGTGTTACAAAGCTCAATCATTCACTGCCAGCTAAATTTGCCTCCATCTGTTAAGATGAATTTCTGTATCCCATACAGGGTTGTATATTTGTGGAATTTATTTTGATTTGGGATTAATTATCTAAGATTTTATTTTATCTAATAATTTAACAGAGAAGGGCCTGATGGAATGAGGAGGAATGGAAGAACACATAAAACATTAAAAAACTATGCAAAGATGAAAATTTTGTTTTGGTCATTGGCATTGTACTACAGTAATTATGGAATTCCATTTGTTTGCCAAATCCGGGCCTGTAAAAATTGAGAGGAGGGTTTTCTTTTTATGTTCTAAAGACATTCAGTGTGAAATGAGTGTGAAGAGAAAGAAGATAGTTAAGAACAATGTTGGGCCCTTGAAGAATGAATTGGGTGAAATTGTAATGGGAAACAGAGAAATGGCAGAAGAATTTAATGAGTACTTTAGATCTGTTTTCACTAAGGAAGACACAAGCAATCTCCCAGATGTATGGATGGGCCAAGGACATAGATAGGGTAACAGAGGAAATGAAACAGATTGACATTAGGAAGGAAACGGTGATGAGAAGACTGATGGGACTGAAGGCTGACAAATCCCCAGGTCCAGATGGTCTGCATCTTAGGGTACTAAAGGAGGTGGCCCTGGAAATTGCGGATGCATTGGTAATCATTTTCCAATGTTCCTTAGATTCAGGATCAGTTCCTGAGGATTGGAGAATGGCTAATGTTATCCCACTTTTTAAGTAAGGAGGGAGGGAGAAAACAGAGAACTATTGACCTGTCAGCCTGACATCGGTGGTGGGGAAGATGCTAGAGTCCATTATTAAGAATGAAATAGTGGCATATCTAGATAGCAGTGTTAGGATTGGGCCGAGCCAGCATGGATTTACCAAGGGTAAATCATGCTTGACTAATCTGTTGGGGTTTTTCGAGGATGTAACCAGGAAGTTAGACGGGGGAGATCCAGTGGATGTAGTGTACCTCGATTTTCAGAAGGCATTTGATAAGGTCCCACATAGGAGATTGGTGGGTAAAATCAAAGCTCAGGGCATCGGGGGGAAGACATTGACATGGATAGGAAACTGGTTGGCAGATAGAAAGCAAAGGGTAGCGGTGAATGGGTGTTTCTCAGAATGGCAGGTGGTGACTAGTGGGGTGCCACAGGGCTCGGTATTGGGACCACAGCTGTTTACAATTTACGTCAATGATTTGGATGGAGGCATTGAAAATAACATCAGCAAATTTGCTGATGATACTAAGCTGGGTGGCAGTGTGACATGTGATGAGGATGTTAGGAGAATTAAGGGTGACTTGGATAGGCTGGGTGAGTGGGCAGATACTTGGCAGATGACGTTTAATGTGAATAAGTGTGAGGTTATCCACTTTGGGAGTAAGAACAGGAAGGCAGATTATTATCTGAACGGTGTAGAGTTAGGTAAGGGAGAAATACAAAGAGATCTAGGAGTCCTTGTTCATCAGTCACTGAAGGTGAATGAGCAAGTGCAGCAGGCAGTGAAGAAGGTTAATGGAATGTTGGCCTTTATTACAAAGGGAATTGAGTACAAGAGCAAGGAAATCCTCTTGCATTTGTACAGAGCCCTGGTGAGACCACACCTGGAGTATTGTGTACAGTTTTGGTCTCCAGGGTTAAGGAAGGACATCCTGGCTGTAGAGGAAGTGCAGCGTAGATTCACGAGGTTAATTCCTGGGATGTCTGGACTGTCTTATGCAGAGAGGTTAATGAGAGACTGGGCTTGTACACGCTGGAATTAAGGAGATTGAGAGGGGATCTGATTGAAACATATAAGATTATTAAGGGATTGGACAAGATAGAGGCAGGAAATATGTTCCAGCTGCTGGGAGAGTCCAGTACCAGAGGGCATGGTTTGAGAATAAGGGGTAGGTCATTTAGGACAGAGTTAAGGAAGAACTTCTTCTCCCAGAGAGTTGTGGGGGTCTGGAATACACTGCCTCGGAAGGTAGTGGAGGCCAATTCTCTGGATGCTTTCAAGAAGGAGCTAGATAGGTATCTTATGGATAGGGGAATCAAGGGATATGGGGACAAGGCAGGAACCGGGTATTGATAGTAGTTGATCAGCCATGATCTCAAAATGGCGGTGCAGGCTCAAGGGGCCGAATGGTCTACTTCTGCACCTATTGTCTATCGAATCTTTAACTAGATAGGGGTGGGCTTGAGATTCTGAGTAAAGCACTGTGGTTTTCACTGCAGGCAAAGTTGATGCTCCAGGATTAGCATATGAAGTAGTTTTCAAAGTAAATTATTTGCACCGCTGTCATGATACCCTTTGATCTGTTATTTTACTGGACAAAAAATGAACTGGTTAATGCTTGTATTAAGAATGCACAGCAGTGTTGTATCTTGGGGTGATCCTCTGCAGTGACGTTTTAAACTGAGTTAATTTTCAACAAAATTTGCAGTTAAACACGTAGCAGATACTGGAATTCTGAAATTGGAAAATATTGGGTGTCATGCAAGCCAGGCCCACCTTCAGAAAGTTCGGAGTTTTAGAGTAGAGTACCTTGCCAATACACAGCACTCCCTGTCATTAAGCACATTTACGTGGAGTGCTGCCACAAGAAAGCAGCATCCATCATCAAAGATTTCTACCATACAGGCATGCCTTCTTCTTAAAGCTAGCATTGGGCAGGAGGTGCAGAAACCACACCAACAGGTTCAGGAACAGTCATTACTCTATAACCAACGGGCTCTGGTTCTGACCTGGATGACTTTAATCACTGCTGCTCTGACCTGATTCTGCAACCTACAGACTCTTTACAACTGATGTTCTCGGTCTTTTTTTCGCACAGTGTGTCTTCATTTGCAGATTGGTTGTTTGTCAGTCTTTGGTTATCTATAGTTTTGCTTAAATTCAATTGTTCTTTGGAATGTCTGCAAGTAAACGAATCTCAAGATTTTGGTAACTTATAGGTACTTTGATAATAAATTTACTTTGAGTTGTTTGAACTTTTAAGCATACTTTGATAAAGATCCATTTTATTGTAGCATGTACAATACAACTGATATTCATCTTCTCCAGATACTCATGAAGTACTGAAAAACCATGGGAAGTCATTGGAACAAATAGATATCAACCCCCCCCCCCCGCATGAAAAGGATAAAGAACACCCTGAAACCCTATACCCCCATCCCTCCCTCATACAAAAAAACTAAGAGATCTTGTGCGTGAAGAATGGCAGTGAGATCATCAAGTCCCAAACCCCTCCCCTGCATAAAAGCTAACAGATCACTCAGTTGGAAAAGGGTGGCTAGAACATCAAAAACTGCCAACCAGCAACAAGAAAGAAAACACAGAAAACAAAGAGAACAATATAAACTATAGTCCAATAATCCTTAGAATTTCAAAAACATCCCCTCCCCATCAAAATTGAGGAGAGCGGCTGCTCGAACTCAGTCCTTCTGTGAAGAGCAGCCATCGTGCCAATGGCATATAGCCTTCTGAATGCTACCAACCGCCATCGACCCATGGCCTCCACTGCATCTGACTTCCACCGCATTCCATCTTCGAAATGGAGTCGATTGCCATCTTCTCCACGAGGCAGCTCATGATTGCGGACCTCTCTGGGGATGGCAGAATGCTACATTATTTGATCAAACGCCACACTGCACATCACGGATTCCAACAGTTTCCAAAATACAATCCAGAGAAAAAGAATAAGCAGAAGGTGTAGAAAAAGTGAAATAATAGAAGAGATTGGCTATCTGAAAGATGTCATCTGAGGAATCGTTCACTTGTACTGTTTTGACAGGGTGTTACCTAACTTTAAATTCCTTGGCATTGTCCTATCAGAAGATCTGTCTTGGGACCAGAATATAAGTGCCATCACAGAGAAGACACAACACCTCTACTTTCCTAGTGGTTTGCATAGAATTGGTCTGTCACCTAAAACTTCAACAAACTTGTATAGATGCACAGTGGAGATTATCCTAACTGGTTGCATCACGGCTTGTCATGGAAACACCAATGCCTAGGAATGAAAAGGTCTGCAGAAATTGGTGGAACAGTCTAGACTATCACAGGCAAAACCCTCCCCACCACTGACCACATTAACAAGGAGCGCTGCCACAAGAAAGCAGCATCTATCATCAGCTGCCCCACTATTCAAACTGTGCTCATATCTCACTACTACCATTGGGCAGGAGATACAGGAGCCTTGGGTCCTACACTATTAGGTTCAAGAACAGTTAATACCCTTCAACCATCAGACTCCTGAACCGACAAAAGATAATTTCACTCAACTGATTCCACAACCTACAGACTCCCTTTCACTCTACAATTCATGTCCTCAGGATTATTTGTTTATTTTTAATTTGCACAATTTGTCATCTTTTGCACTTTGGTTGTTTGTAAGTCTTCGTTTATGTATAGTTTTTCATAAATTCTGTTGTATTTCTTCAGTTTTCTCTAAGTATTTGTGTGGTGACTTTGATTAATGAATGTACTTACTTGCCTAAATATTGCTCCAACTGCTTTTTTTTGTTTGTTTTTGTTTCAATGATTATAATTACTAATGTACCAAATTTGTATTTGTTTTGTAATCACTTCCTCTTTGTTTTCTTTCAATACAGTCTAAACCTGAGGCAGATGATGCAGTGGAAATAGCACGTTGTTCAAGGGGACAGTATTTTGGAGAACTTGCTTTGGTAGCAAATCAACCACGTGCAGCCTCCGCATTTGCTGCGGGAAGCGTGAAATGTCTAGGTAAAGTTTTTTTTTTCCGGTTTAGTAGGCATTTAAAAATGTTTTTCTTTTGTGGTGGGATGACCTCTGATGCTGTTCACAATGGCGTAAGTAAATTTTTGGTTAGCATGTAACAGGCTTGAAACTTACTGAAATATAATCAAGATGTGTTTCCTCAGATGCTATGCCATATACAGTATATTGGATATACCACTGTTGAAATATCATGCGTAACTCTAGTCTCCATGTTACAAGAAGGCTTGTAAAGGCTTGTAAAGGCTTTGGAGAAGATGCATTTACAGTTCAAAGGATAATACAAAGTGGCATACTCACTCAGTCCAGGATGGGACTCTCAGCAGGATAGGTGGCTACAACATTATTGGTCTTTAAAATTACAATGGGCTGTCAAAGGGTAGGCGTTATTTTTTATTTATTTTATTTAGCGATACAGTGTGGAACTCACCCTTGCGTCCTAACAAGCCACATAGCCCAGCAACCTAACTATTTAACCCTATCTCCATCACAGGACAGTTTACAAGCTTCATTAATATTAGATAGTACCTAGTAAGTCTAATCAAGAAATTAAGTGTAACTTTTTGAACCCAGAGGGTAGTATGGTCGAATTTGGAACTCCCTGGTACCACCCAGAGACCTAAACAATCCCTTTAGGTGTGAGGTTACACCTCTTCCAACCTGGTCTACTTCATTCTAGGCTCACAAAGTAGATTCTCCTGCATTGGAGAAACCAAATATAGACTAGACAACCATTTTCCAGAACACCTACACGTTGTCTGTTATGGCCTTCTGGAGCTGCTGGTTGCGTGTCATTTTAACAAGCCGTGCTCTTTGTCATTTTCATTGTCCAGTCTGATAATACTACCTTCATGTACTTTAATATCCAATTTTATATAGTGCTTGAATCCAATACTTTTAATTATAATCAGTTTCATCTCAATAATTTGCTCAGAAGATGTGTTTTAACTCATTTGCATTGTTGGTGTAATGTGATTACTACTTGCTTATGAAGAGTAATGCCTTTAAAATTAGCATTAAATTAAAATTAATTTGGGTGGGGGATTGGGGTTTGAAGTTAGAGTATTAAATAACCTGTTTATTTTTTTTTTGCTGTAAGGATGTAAATATCTTCAATGCAAAATTAGTATTTTAAATTTCTACATTTCAAATCTGGTTTGTAATTTTAAGAACCGGGAGTTGCAACGAATCTATCTATGAAATATTTCTTCCCTTACGAAGTAGAATCAAGCAGATATGACTAAGGGTGCGCTAACTAACTTCATGCCAGTGATGATCAAATTCTGACTTTTGTGACAGTGTTCCCAGTAACTTTATGATGTACCATTCTGTGATGGCCCAAGTTAATTCTTTGGTATTGCAAGAATCAAGAAATTATTCTATAATTAATGACACTGGCAAAGGGTGTTTTGAGAATATGATGCAGTACTAAAATAGCTGACTTAGGCATGTGACACACTGACATAGGATGATGTAAAAATGTAGTAAAATGGGTTTGTATATTTAAAATAAAAAGTTTTCTTAACACCCATGTAAAATACCATAAAGCCAAAAAGAAAGCTCCGATCAAGGACATCTGAAAAGTAAAAGTGTTATTAATGTTTCCTGTTCATTATATTGACAAATGCAGTCCCATTGCATTCTGATGAACTATAATCTTTCTACCTAGGATACAATCGATTAGATGTGCTTTTAATCTTCAACAAATTAATGCTAATTTACTAATCTTGTACTGCCTGAATTGGATCTCTTAGGATTTGCAAGACCTGCCAACATGAATTTTACTGGAAATCAATCTTTGTTCTTGGCAACTGCTTTCTAAAAGTACTTGAATATAGGATACTATAATGAAGGAAAAGCTAGTATACTAGCTGAATTTTTTTGGACCACACACTAAATGATGGTGGAACGCAGCAGGCCAGGCAGTGTCTATAGGAAGAAGCGCTGTCAATGTTTCGGGCCGAGACCCTTCGTTAGTCCTGACGAAGGGTCTTGGCCCGAAACGTCGACAGCGCTTCTCCCTATAGATGCTGCCTGGCCTGCTGTGTTCCACCAGCATTTTGTGTGTGTTGCTTGAATTTCCAGCATCTGCAGATTTCCTCGTGTTTGAATTTTTTGGATCTGGTTTACTTACTTCACTTTGGATTTGTAATTTATTCTATTCCATTCAAAATTGATTTTTTTTTTACCATCTCAATCTGAATTATTTCAATTCTTAACTGTGACAATTCCTACAATTCAAGAGACTTGATGTTGAAGACAAATAGGTTGTAATGCATATAAACCTCTAATGATAAGAAATGTTAGAAATCTTTGCCCATTTTAATAAGCAGGGTGTTATGTAGTTCCCACTGGCTGAGAGCAAATTGGATCAGCCATGATGAAGAGACAGAGCAGACACAATGGGCCAGATGCCCTAATTCTGCTCCGATGTCTTATGGCTGAAATATGTATGACTTGGGCCACAGCCTTGGATTGTGTTTAGCCCTTTAGGAATGAGAAGATTTTATTTTTCCACTATATTTGAAATGCTCCATTCCAGAGAAATGTGAATGCTCAATGTTTGACAAAGCTTTGCATGAAGAACTTTCAATAGTTAAGGGAATCAAGCAAAACAAATAATTGTGTAGAGAAAATGTAATTGATTTGGAATTCCAGTCAATTTTATTGAATGCTGACATTAGGTTGAACAATACTCTCTCCATCTCTCTCTCATTAGAAAATACACATGCGGATTTCAAAAATCAAGTTAGAGTGCATTTGAGATACCGGCAGTGGCAAATAACCATCTGGGCTCATTTGGAAATTGGAATCCTGGTGCATTCTGTTGATTTGTGATCTTTCATCACAGGTAGACAGTCAGATAGATAGAGTTGCAATGAAAGCTGGCCACTCAATTACTCCCTTAGCTTTGAAACAACCTTTTGAAAATATGCTGGAAAGCTATTTGTCCCATGAGAGCGCACAGGCAAATTTGGGGTGCCTGGGGAAACTTGTTTCTTTGCAGCAACATGTACAACACATTGGAGGAACTCAGTAGGTCGGGCAGCATCCGTGGAAACGAGCAGTCAACGTTTCGGGCTGAGACCCTTCGTCAGGACTGAAGAGGGAGGGGGCAGGGGCCCTATAAAAAAGGTGGGGGGAGGGTGGGAAGGAGAAGGCTGGTCGGTGCCAGGTGAAAAACCAATAAGAGGAAAGATCAAGGGGTGGGGGAGGGAAGCAGAGAAGGGATAGGCAGGAAAGGTGAAGCAGGAATGTAAGGGGAAAGCACTATGGGTAGTAGAAGAAGGCAGAATCATGAGAGAGGTGATAGGCAGCTGGAGGAGGAGGCAGAGTGAAACTGGGATGGGGGTAGGGAGAGGGAGGGAATTACCGGAAGCTGGAGAATTCGATGTTCATACCAAGGGGCTGGAGACTACCCAGACAGTATATGAGGTGTTACTCCTCCGACCTGAGTTTGGCCTCATCATGGCAGTAGAGGAGGCCATGTATGGACATATACAGCTGCTTATCACCTCTCTCATGATTCTGTCTTCTACTATCGATAGTGCTTTCCTTACACTCCTTCTTCACCTTTCCTGCCTATCCCCGCCCTGCTTCCCCTCCCCCACCCCTTGATCTTTCCTCTGATTGGTTTTTCACCTGGCACCTTCCACTCTCCCCCCCCCACCTTCTTTATAGGGCCCCTACCCCCTCCCTTCTTCAGTCCTGACGAAGGGTCTCGGCCCGAAACGTTGACTGCTCGTTTCCACGGATGCTGCCTGACCTGCTGAGTTCCTCCAGCGTGATGTACGTGTTGCTTTGACCACAGCATCTGCAGTGTACTTCGTGGTTGCTCCTTTTCATGTGTACACCCAATGGCCACTTTATTAGGTACACCTTGTAAAAGCAAATATTTAATCAGCAGTCATGTGGTAGCAACTCAATGCATAAAAGTATGCAGATATTCCATTGCTGTTCATCAGAATGGGGAAGAAATATGATTGAAGTGATTTTTGACTGTGGAATGATTGTTGGTGCCAGATAGAGTGGTTTGAGTATCTCAAAAACTGCTGATCACCTGGGCTTTTCACAGTCTTTAGAGAATGGTGCAAAATAAACCAAAAAAGCCCATCCAATAAGTGGGAATTCTGTTGGTAAAAATGCCTTGTTAATGAGAGTGGTCAGAGGAGAATGGTCAGACTGGTTCAAGCTGACAGGAAGGTGACACATTACATGAGTGGTGTGTGGCGGAGCATCTCTGAGCATACGGCACATTGAACTTTGCAGTGGATGGGCTACAGCAGTAGAAGACCACAAACGTACAAAAGTATGTTCAGTGACCATTTTAATGGGTATCTCTTGTACCTTATAAAATGGCCACTAAGTGTCAGACCCAAGAGACAAGTGTTAGCCTCTGGTAGGAGCAGGATAAGGAAGCAGCTGCTAACTTTTTTTTAAAGTCAAACACTGATAAAAAAATTCATGGGAAATTATTCTTTCTACCCTCAATTGCAGGAGTATATTAAATGGTAACTTGTTTGTTTCAAAGCTTATTCAATATAGATAATTGAATTCGTGTTCCACCTTCAACCATGTGCAATATATCTGTGTACAAATTAGAGTAGGTAGGTTTTTGTTTCAAAATATACAGGTGAGTCTACTTTGATCCGTGGGCTAACACTTTAAATGGTACAAATTATGTATTATGTATCGATTTCTCCTTCCGGTTTAAAAAAAATTCCTTGTCCTCCCCTCTTCCTCTATCCCCCACTCTGGCCTTTTACCTCTTCTCACCTGCTTATCACTCTTTCCACACACCCCCTCCCACCCCGGGTCCCCTCCTTCTTCCCTTTCTCCTATGGTCCACTCTCTTCTCCTATCAGATTCCTCCTTCTTCAGTCTTTTACCTTTCCCACCCACCTGACTTCTAGATAGCCTCCTTCCCCTCACCCACCTTTTTATTCTGTTGTCTTCCCCTTTACTTCCCAGTCCTGAAGACAGGTATCTGCCCAAAACATTGTTTGCTCATTTCTGTAGATGCTGCCTGACCTGTTGAGTTCTTCCAGCATTTTGTGTGTGTTGCTTCTGCAGAATTTCTCATGTTTATATTCTACTGTCATGTGAACATGTCAACAACTAAACCTTTAAATTGAACATGTATTACCTTTTCCTTTCACAATGTTTTTATACCTTTTTTACAGTTATGGATGTTCAAGCATTTGAGAGACTGCTCGGTCCCTGTATGGAAATTATGAAAAGGAATATTGCAAATTATGAGGAGCAACTGGTGAATCTTTTTGGAACAAATATGGATCTAGCTGATCGCAGCGCATGAAAAAAGAATCACAGAGGTCTCAATACATCACTGTGGAAACTGATTTTACCACTGAAAGTGCATTTGAATTGTGTAGAAGCAAACAATTTTTATAATGATTCTATTTATTTCAAACCAAAAATGGAAATTATTCTTTTGCGGTTTAGGAATAATCCAGAGTAGTAGCCTTTACTGCTTTTTATCTTGCTCTCCAGAGTAAACAAGTCATTAAATAATGGATACATTCTGAAATATATTAGTCATATCTGAAATGGATAGTTCAACCAAATAGTTGTTCAGCAGAATGTCTGTAATGATCAACAAAGTACACAAACTTTGGATTTTAACGGTGTTTTAGTACAATTTAAGCTGTCAAATAACAATTTACAATTATGGTCTTGTATTGATATACATCGTTAAATACACAACATGTAAATAGGAAAGTAGAATTAATTTCATTTCTATGCAGTTTTGCATCATAACATTAAATTTTCATTCAAAAGTGAGATAATTGGTGAACACAATTGATTTTCAGCTATTTCATTCTGATGAATTAGCATAGAATGAAAATTACAAAACTATTAGAACTTGTTCAAATAAAACTATATATTGGGAAGTCCAAGTAAAGTATATCTGGTGAAGTGAAAGTTTAAAAAAAGTATTTATTTCTAAACTTATTTTTACAGTAAAGTAACTAATATAGTTTTACCCTGCAATTTTAAGTCTCCCACTATATATCTTGGACTTTTTAGAACAACAATCATGATGTGTTTTGAAGCTGATTTTATTATGAAAATTGAAATGACATGAGAAAAGCAATTCCATTATTTTGGAATATACAGGTAATTACCAAAGGCTCCCTTCAGAACTGCAAACCATTTAGACTGTGGCTTTAATTAGTATGCAGGGCAATGTCACTGCACTGAGGACAGACAAGGAGTTGGTAGGGGTGTGCATACTTCATTAAGAGTGATGATTCTATTATCTGTTTTTACATCATGTAGTGAATATTATTCCATTAGATCTATTTCAGTCCAATTATTTATCTCTCTAATTCACAGTTTCTGTTTTAATATGGATGTTGCATTGAATTGAAAGGGATATTGAGAACAAAAATAATAATTTCACTCTGGTTCTGTATCCAGAATATTTTATCTAACTTAAATCATCATGGTTGTGCATTACATGGTAGCCAGATACTAAAGACTGTTGATTAATCAAATGATTCTCCCTAGTGAACAATGTTCATCCCACATGTTGTCCTGTAATAGGATTATAGTCCTTTTTTAAAAAAAAACTACTTTTGGATTATTACTGTTTTCTTAAGTATACCTAGTCATTTTTAGAAGATGTATATGCACCTAATAAAATATGAATTTATTTAAGAAATTATTTTGTAAATTTTTCGAAGCAAAAATTATTTTCAGTTCTTATTTTCAGCTAAGAATTATGGCAAAGGAAGTAAGTTGAGTGATTTTGGATTTTTGTGGTATTGCTCACTGCTATTCCTGACTCTGGTCTGATCAATTAAGAATTAGCGCAAATAATCTTCTCTCTGAATTTTAGAATTTAAAAGACTAAAATTGTTAGATTGTTCTATCACTCCAGGAGCAGAAGATGAACAGAACTGCTGTAAAATCCGTGGCTGGATATAACCTGCTCCAAGGACTGGAATAACTCTTTTTAATGCCTTATCTGGAACACCTAAACTATTCAAGCACTTGTGTCAAGTGAGGTTAACTTGGATTATAAGAACTCTTTCAGCAACTGGTTCAAGCTTTAAGATTGAGTGTGGCTTTGGGGAAATCTTGCACAATGCCAAAGGGTGGTCTTTTTTCTGGTCAAGATGGCACCAATGAACAATGATTCCTCGGGCAACATCTTCAAGATAGCCAATCTCTTCAATTAGTTGAAATTTTCTATGCCTTCTGCTTGTTCTTTTTGTCTTGTCTTATGGAAACCATTGGAGCCTGTGACATACAGTTTGGAACTTGATTGAAGGATCTAGGGCTCTACTGTGCTGTGTCCGGAGAGCTGCCTTGAGGAGAAGATCAGAGATGGGGACCTGAAAAGGACTGAGAACATGAGCTGATGCGTGGAGAAGACCAACGACGGTGCGTGGAGTCATGAACGGCGCCATCTCAAAGCGGCAAGGAAAATTGAAGCATCGAGATGAATGTGGATGGGTCAGTAATCACTCTCAACGGAGACCACTGGGGCAGCAGCCGGGTTGGCGGCATTCAGATCTGATGTGGCGGTCACCCTTTACGGAAGAACTGAGTTCATGCAGCCGCTCTCCTCTCCTGATGGAAAGATGTTTTTGATATTCTGAGACTTGTATGATTGTTGAACTGTACGTTATATTAGTTTGCTTCAGTTTTCGGTGTTTTCTTTCTTTTGGTGGGTGGGCGATCTGTTAATTTTTTGTGTATGTGGAGGTTGAGGGATTAGTTGCTATTGTCGCTGCTCTTTTTTGCGAGTGAGTGGGGACTTATTGTTTCTGCTTTTTTCTGTGCGTGAGGGTGTGGTGGATTTGATGCTATTGTTACTGCTTTTTCTATGGGGAAGGGGTGGAGGATTTTTGAGGTCTGTAAGTTTTATTTCCTTTTCGTTTTGATGGGAAGGGTGTTGCTGTCTTTTATTTCAACTGTTCCCCACGTCCTTCTGTTATTTCATGGCTATCTGGAGAAGACTAATATCAGAGTTGTATTGTAAATGCATACTTCGACAATAAAACAAACCTTTCACTTTGGCCTTTGATCATCTCTCTGTTGGGATAAAGGCCAAGCCCTGCAATATCAGCAGCAGCTGTAAGAAACAAAGACAAATCTTAAGAACCATAAGATGACCATTGAATTCCTGATCCAGCTTTGTAAGAGCACCCAGTAAATGTTTGCTCTGTACTTCCTGAACAGTCACTTAAAAATGCTTGATACAGATGATCACCCCCTACCCTCTCATATCCATGATGTTGAAGGTGCTCTGAAGCTTTGTTCAATTGATCCAGTGAGTTCAAGCAGGACAGCAATATCTCCAATCCCAATCCGACTTAAAAACAGTAAATGTTGAAATTTTGGGATATCTCAGCCGTGGGGTGGGGGAGGTAGAAGAAAAAGTTCTAAGTTGCAGATATGATTGCTTACTTACTGCCCATTATGCTATTGGCATTTAGGGCAACGATGAAGGTCCTCCATCTCTGGCACTCTTGTTTTTCTCTACTGTTGGTCATACAAGTCCCGGGTGGAGACTCAGGAATACCTGTACTGTTGTACTCAGGTGTACAAGGATTCTCCATTGCTGTTTCTCTAACTGTTTTATTTTACCAGTCAGGGTTGTTCACCCTGAGCTGAACCCCCGAACCTGAAGGACTGCTGGACCACTTAGTCTGGCCTCTACCCTTTGACCTGTTTGGCATGAGTGACCATATCAGGAGCTAATGTATAAAGCCCTGACTCCAGTCAACATAGCTCTCTGGATCATTGAGACATGTAAGCCTCCAAACCCAATGACAAGGTTGTGGTTTGCTGGGAAATGCAGATATGATTTGGGGAAGTGGGGTGCTAGAGGAAAGAAAATATGTGATATGCGTGATATGCTGTTTACCAAATTATTCAGCTGATCAATTAATGAAGGCAATTTATTTATTTAATTGTAAAATGGTTTCAGAACCAAAGGGAGAATGTTGGAAATGCTCAGCAAATGTCTGTTGAGAAAAAAAAAGAGAATAACTTTTTACAGCAGAACTGTCTAGGTTTACATGAAACAAGATTTGCCTATAGTTGTTGACTTTTAATACGAAGTCCTGAAGGCTCCAACATATCCAGATGGAAGATGAGGTGCCACTCCTTTATGCTTCTGGTGATCTTTGCTGGAACAGAGGATGAGGATACAGGCAGATGAAGCTATACTTTTCCACCCTGTATTTTATGGACCTGATATTTACGTCAATCATCTGAAAATGTATGGGTTTTAAAACATCACCAGACTGAGCTGTCCTTTGTGATGAGGTGTTTTAAAATGATATTTGGATGAACACTGCAGCTCCAAAGATGAATCTGAGAGAAAGAACAGTGAGATCCCTTGAGGAGATAAATAAGTGTTCTGATGAAGGGTCTCACCCTGAAACATTGACTGCTTGTTCCTCTCCAGCATCTTGCGTGTGTTGGTCTGGATTTTCAGCATCTGGCAGCTTATCTCGTGTTTGTGCAATGTTGCTTACATTTTACCTTTGCGTCATCACAAGTTTAGTTTAACTTCTGGGAGAAGAATTCCACCAATGTTTCTAAACACATCTAACAAACAGATTTTCAGTTGCAGTGCGAACATGTTGACTGCTGTCTGCCATGGTGACAGCTACTACTTAATTGTGCTCATCAAATATGTGTGAGCTATAGGACTTACTATTCACAATCAAGTTCAGTTTATTGACATCCAATCATACACATGAATACCACCAAACAAAAGAATGTTCCTCTGGACCAAAGTGTACAACACGGTAAGTGTGGGTGTGTATAACATATACAGTTCTTGCCTGATGCTTCCTTCAGACTTGGCTTATTAACTGTTTTCCTAGTCCTTGACAACTTTATAAGTTGTTTTTAAAACTTTGAGATATAAAAATGCACTTGACTTAATGACTTCACAATACAAAATACACTAACTGTAAATAATGAACACAAAATTCATTACTCTTCAAATATATTCTTTCTTAAAAGTTTTTTTTTAATGTATTCAACATTCTTCCAGTGGAAAGTTTAACACATTTTGGAAAGCCATTCTAAAATGAGATTTCAATAATTTAACATTACAATTCAATTGCTACTTATTAACATTTCTCTTTATATTTCTCAGTAATTATACTGCAGAGGTGGCATTGGAACTTAGGAACAGGTAAAAGGTTATTCTGTTTGCATATCCATTGCGCTGCTGCTTGCAATCTTGAGCTTGTGTAGCTGTTAGGACATGTGAAATTTAAGACTTTCTACATTGTGTAGAATAGTGAGAGGGAGTAATTTATAATACAGTATATAATTAAACAATTCAAATGGAAGTCTGTTCTCAGTGGTGTTCAAAGCATCACTGGGATTACTTTTTATGCTGTATATCAATGATTTAGATGAAATAGATGGTTTTGTTGCCACATTTGCAGATGATATGAAGATTGGTGGAGGGGCAGATAATGTTGAGGAAACAGGAAGGCTGCAGAAAGACAGACAGATTAGGAGAATGGGCAAGAAAGTGGCAAATGAAATAAAATATTGGAAAGTGCATGGTCATGGCTTTGGTAGAAGAAATAAATGTGCAGAATATTTTCTAAACAGGGAGAAAATCCAAAAATCTGAGATACAAAGACTTGGGAGTCCTTGTGCAGAACACCCTTAAAGTTTAACCTGCAGATTGAGTTAGTGGTGAGGAAGGCAAATGCAATGTTGGCATTCAATTCAAGAGGTCTAGAATATAAGAGCAGGGATGTGATGCAGGGGCTTTATCGGGCACTGGTGAGGCCTTACCTTGAGTATTGTGAACAATTTTGGGCTCCTCATTTAAGAAAATACGTGCTGGCATTGGAGAGGGTTCAGAGAAAGCTCACAAGGATGATCCGGGGCATGAAAGGGTTATTATTTGAGGAATTCTGTTTGTCATATGATGGCTCTAGGCCTGTACTCGCTGGAATTTAGAAGGATGCAGGGGGATCTCATTGAAATCTTTTGAATGTTTAAAGGCCTAGACAGGATAGATGTGGAAAGGCTGTTTCCCGTGTTGGGAGAGCCTAGGTCAAGAGGGCACAGCCCAGGATAAGAGGTGCGAGCGTCCGCTTAAAACAGATGTAGAGGCCAGGTCATTGGGTGTATATACAGCAGAGATTGATAGGTTCTTGATTAGTTTCATAGGTTACGGGGAGAAGGCTGGGGAGTGGGGCTGAAGAGGCATAAAAGGATCAAACATGATTGAATGGCGGAGTAGACTCGATGGGCCAAATGGCCTAATTCTGCTCCTATGTCTTATGGTCTTACAACAGTGGCAAAAGAATCTTTAAGATAAAAATCCATTAAATTTCAGCATAACACTTTGAGGGCATATCTTGCCAACTGATTTTTCTTTACATATTTTGGTATTTACACTTCTATGTTTTGTAACTCCAAAACATTAAACTAACTGAAAGCAAAAAGCCAGGAGCCCATGAAAACATGTGGTTTGTTTTTGTTTTTCTTTAAGCAACCTGAAATCATGATGTAAACAACAAAGAATGCTTACTCAAACAATATATTTACAATATTGCTCAAATATTATTAAACTATTAAATACACACAACACTCCTCCCTGCTTAGCTGTAAACTCCAACTCCGTATAGAATGCATCACAGTACTATACAGACATCCAAGCATAGTAAATCATAAATGGTCGCATTCAGGCCTGAAGACTTAATCACTGTGGAGGATTTCCTGCTCTTGAGATAACATTTTCACTGACAAGGGAGGTCTCTCAGCATATCGGGAGAGACTTGTGGCTGTGAAAACAATCTCGGGTTCTGGGGCCTCCTCTGTGGTGGTTTTAGGAGTTGACTCACTGCAGGAAGTGGTTCCAACAGCTCTGGATGTCTTTCTTCTAGTTTGTGCATCTTGATTTTGATAAGGTCCATTTAGTTCACTGGTGTATTCTCTTACTAATCCTAACGTTGCTGCCTTTATGATCTGATCTCTCTTCTTGGTGTCCTCATCCACATCATTTGGCAAACAGTTTTCATATCTCCATAGACTCCTTTGTTTTTTTTTTGGTCTTCCATTTATCCAGCTGGACTGTGGTCTTTACATTATTTTTACAAGCTGTTTCTGTCTACCACTTGAAGTTCATGCAATAACCTTAATGCATGCAGAGTAGATTCTGGTTCTTTATACTCACAAAAGCTGAAAGCATGCAACTTTTCTGAAGCTCTTTAAACTCTCTTCCAGCTTAAAACCAAGCCAGATTTTGCAAGTTGCTGCCTGAATAACATGTCAGAAGCTTTATCAGATACGTTGCCTCCAAATGCTGTTATAGTCGGACCACTGCTTTTCACTTTCACAATCCCTCGGAACAGCATAGTTCTTCCTTCGTCTAAGATGCTTTCCAACCAGAGGCACAGAGGCTAGCATCGACACTTCAGTTGAGAAACTGTCGACGAGGTACATAGAGATACTTGTGGCATTATCCAGTCCTTAATTCGCTTTCAGTTTATTTTATTGTAGGGGTTGTGGCATGCAAATAGTAGATGGATCTCCAATCAAGTTGTAGTTGTTTTAGCCAATCACACACCCACATTTCTGGCCCTCCTGTTTTTACCAGATACAAGCCCAATGTGGCTTGTTGGTTGTTGTATTTCACTATTACAAATGTCATTCCCACAGGAGTTGTCTTTTCTGCAGTAAAGTTATTAGATACCTGCAGGCTTCAGATAAGTATCTTTGAAATGCCATCACTTAATATTGAGTTACAGAGAAGTACAGCACAGAAACGGGCCCTTCAGCCCATCTAGTCCATGCTGAAAACAATTTCAACTGCCTACTCCCAATGCCCTGCACTAGGATCATAGCATTCTACATCCCTACTATCCATGTACCTATCTAAACTTCTCTTAAACGTTGAAATTGGACCACTTGTGCTGGCAGCTCATTCCACACTCTCATGACCCTCTGAATGAAAATTTGCACTCCTGTGCCCCTTAACCTTCTCACCTTTCACCCTTAACCCATAACCTCTAGATGGAAAAAGCCTTCTTGCATTTACCCTATCTATACCGCTCATAATTTTGTATACCTCTATCAAATCTTTCTTCAATCTTCTACATCCTAAACAATGCAATCCTAACCTGTTCAACCTTTCCTTTTAACTCAGGTCCTCCTGACCAGCAACATCTTTGTAAATTTTCTCTGCACTCTTTCAACCTTGTTTACATCTCTCCCCTAGAACTGCACAACAATACTCCAAATTAGGCCTCACCAAAATCTTATTCAAAATCATTATAAGATCCCATCTAATGTACTCAATACATTTTGCCAATTTGCTAAAAGCTTTCTTTTCAACAAATGATGTACCTGTATTCCCATATCCCTTTGATCCACCACACTCCTCAGTGCCCTACCATTCAAGACCAGCCCTGGTTGGTCCTACTGAAGTGCAAAACCTTGCACTTGTCTGCATTAAATTCCATCTGCTATTTTCCAGTCCATTTTTCCAGTTGATACAGATCCCTCTACAAGCCTTCCTCACTGTCTACTGAACAACCAATCTTGGTGTCATCTGCAAATTTGCTGATCCAGTTAACCACATTATCATCCAGATCATTGATATAGATGCCAAACCACAAATGACCCAGCAACAATCCCTGCAGCACAGACTTCCAGTCAGAGAGGCAACCCTCTATGACCACTCTGGCTTCTAACACAAAGCCGATGTCTAATCCAATTGACTACCTCATTCTGTATGCCGAGCGACTGAACCTTCTTGTCCAGCTTCCCGTGTGGGACCTTGTCAAATGCCTTACTAAAGTCCACGTAGACAACATCCACTGCCTTGCTTTCATCCACTTTCCTGGTAACTTCCTCAAAAAACTCTCATAAGAGTGGTTAGATGTGACAAACCATGCTAACTATTCTTAATCAGTCCATATTTATCCAAATATTTATATTTCTGGTCTCTTGGGATACTTTTCAATAACTTTACCACAACTGATGTCAGACTATATACCGACCTATAATTTCCTGGTATCTATGGAGTAACAAACAGCTAAGCCAGTATCCAATTTCATTTTATTAATTGCCATTCACTTGTGTATGCCATATTGCTTGTCTATTGTTAGTTTTCACACTGTCAATCTCAAGGCTACTCAGACCTGCATCACTCTCATCAACAGCATGCAGATTAGTGTTCATTTTGGAACTACTTGCCTTTTTATATTTTTCTCTTCCCTGTGCAGCCCATTTATTTTTGTCTGCCCAACATGCTGTTTGTATGTGACCTATTTTGTCGCATTTTCTACAAGTTTCACCTTGAAACCTGCATTAATCTGCTGTCTGAGTCCCTACCCCAACAATTGCACAATTTGTTCAGCCAGGCCAGTTTCTCCTTAGATGACGCAATGATGTTTATGCTCACTTTCATTCCTGGACTGTACTGTGCCAGTCTGCTGTTTCCATTGATACAGCAATTTCAACTGCTCTTTTACATGTAAGGTGTGCTTCAGTTAGGAGCCATTTATAATGTATTTTTTGTAATATTCCACAAACTAAACTATCTCACAGTGTATTGTTAAGTTCATCATTGAACTGACAATGCTCAGACCACTTCAATTCAGCCATGTATGCTGAAATGGATTACCCTTCTTTTTGGTTCCGCTTATGAATCCTAAAGCATTCTGCAATCAGCAATGCATTCAGTTCTAAATATTGCTGCATTACCTTCACAAAAGCAGCAAAGATCTTTTTGGCTGGTCATTCCAAAGCAAACTGTATGCTGTTCCACCCACTGCACTCAGTAAAACTGGTACCTGTTTCTCATTGGCTATTCCAATTGCTTTAAAGTACTGCTCAATTAACTCAGTATACATGAGTTAGTTATCCGTTGTGTGCCAATCTTTCAGATGTAGCCTGCTATTTCTGTTCATTTTAATGATTGTTATCACCTGATAGTCACTATTAATGAACCTATGAACTCTTCCATTTTCTGCCTTTTATTTTAAACGTGAATGTTTCTTCCTTCCTGAAGAACGTGTGTTACGATTTTTGTTTTTCTTTTTAGCTCAAAACTTGTGCTTCGCTTCAACAGGTAGTAGTCATCTCACATTAATTTAAATTCCTCATCATTGTTGTGTTTTGTAACTCCAAAGCATTAAACTAATTGAAAGCAAAAAGACAGGAGCCCAGGAAAACATGTACTTTATTTTTTAAAAATCTAGTGCACTTAACACATGGCAGCACCATGACTTAACTAATTCACGTACTCTTACATATAACACACAATGCATTATGTAAACAACAAAGAACGCTTAATCAGACAATATATTTTGAATATTACTTCAGTATTAAATACACAATATACACCAAATGCATTCACTTTTCCATTGTACACTGTATCTGTATTTCTAATTGTTACAGCTGAAAGTCTTCAGTACTGCAAATCTGTGTCTTTATTAATGCTTGCTGGATGGTGCTGATGTTTTTTTTGCTGGTGAGGATGGGTGGTGGTCACTGCTTGTGTGTGGGAAGGGGAGCTGAGGGGGGCTTTAGGGTTCTAATGTTTTAACTCATTTATTCTTTGGGGCACTCCTGTTTTCGTGGATGTTTGTGAAGAAAAAGAATTTCAGGATGTATATTGTATATATTTCTCTGACATTAAATGTACCTATTGAAGTTATTCAACTAGTTCCTTAATCCCAGTCCTCAATATTTTGTTTCTTAAGCTTTCAAAGGTTATTGTTAATGGACTGCAAACTCCACTTTTGATAGGACATTTTAAAAGCAGTAACAGTTGAAACATAAGTAAAAGCCTCCTTATGCTATAGACCAGTTTGTGCCTAATCTGTTATTCAATTGTATTCTATCTGTCCTACTCTCTCCCAATGCCCATGTCACTCAGTATCTTCACTGTTCAAAAATTACCGATTTCTACTTGGAATAAACATCCTCGGTCACAGTCAGAGTTGTGCAGCAGCAAAACAGGCCCTTTGGCCCGACTAGTACATGCTGACAAAGATGCCCCATCCATACTGGTTCCATTTACCAATGACCTTCTGAACTTTTCCAATCCATGCATCTGTTCAAGTGTCTTTTAGAAGTCATTGTGCCTGCCTCAATCACTTCCTCTGGCAGTCCATTTAATCCATGGCCACTCTCTGGGTGAAAATATTCTCCACTGGGTTCCCATTAAAGCTTTCCCCTCATGATTTTTTTTTTCATAAGATCACCTTTCCATCTCCTAGATGCCCAAGAAAAAAAAAATCCTAGCCTGCCCAACCACTTTCTCACTCAGTCCCTCAAGTCCTAGTAACATCCTTGAAAACCATTTCTGCATTCTTGCCAGTTTAATAACCTTTCTTGTAATCTTTCCTATGGCAGGGCGACCAAAACTGAACACAATACTCATCGGCATCCTGTATAACTACACCATGATCCCCCAACTTTTATGCTGAAATGTCCTGACTTACCAAGGCCAGTGTGCCAAAAGACCCCTTAACCACCCTTTCAGTGAACCATGTACAAGGATCCAAGGTCCCACTGTTGTACATTACCTAAAGCCCTGTTGTTCACTATGAATATCCTACATGAATTTAACTTTCCAAAATGCAACACCTCACATTTATCTGAATTAGACTCCATTTGCCATTCCTCAGCCCATCTAAACAAGATTCCCTTGTAATTTTAGATAGATACATTCATTGTCCACTTTACCACCTATTTTAGTGTCACCTGCAAAGTTTCTAACTACACCCTCTGCATTCTTCCCCAAATCATTGATATAGATCACAAATAAATATAATGTTGTTACAGCAGGAGTTTCTGACAACCATGTGGAACTCCTGGCCTTCACATGTGGCTTAGCTACTAAGCCTGGTGGACAGGAGGAAGGCCAAAGGCGGGTTTACTGGCACCTTAAAACCAGTCGCCTTGGGCAGATAGGGCTCATCATCTAGGAGAAGGAAAACTCTGAACTGAAACCTCCGTTGCCTTGCGGCTATATCCACTCATGGGGAAGGCTTTGGGAGTAAACTCTGAGGGAAAAATTCAGAGCTGGAGTCTCTAAGACAGCCCTTCATTGAGTTCAACATTGACTGGCAACTCATGCAATGCTGCTAGTGCCAAACAGTGTTAGTCTCTGCAGTTCCTTTGTGTTCATAAGATGCGTGGAGAGGGAGCCTGCTGTATGGGTAACAGCTTATTCTCCATATTGTACTGCTCTGGCGTGTATATCATATGGACAGCTAGGATGCAACATTCATGGTGTGCCCTGACCAAAGGCGGCCTCTCAATAACGGGCCTACACTGACCCTGTAGTGCATCACTGATTACAGGCCTTCAGCTTGAGTAACAACCTTCCATCTGAAACTCCTTGCTTTCTACTAAATTGTATATCCAATTAGCCAGCACTTTCTGTTCAGCTGAAGATATCTTTGGCTCTCTCATTCCTAAGTGAGATGATTCATCCTATTTCTATCCTGTTCTTAAGTGGTTTACAGTTAGCTTTACAGTTACCACACCAATCAACTCCACTCATCTTTGAAAATTAATGAGATCGTGCTCTAAGCTTGAGTGCAAAAGGCCAATTTTATTCCATTTCTCCTCTTTAGACAATCTTTCATACCAGTAATCAATTCAGTGAATCTGCCCTGCCTATAGCCCAACGCAAATTTATATCCTTACTTTGGCATTGAGACCGCATGCCAGCGTAGCATAGCGGTTAGCGCAACTGATCAGGTCATCTGAGTTTGGAGTTCAATCCCAGCATCCGTTATAGGGAGACTGTGCATCCTCCACGTGGAATGCATGAGTTCTCCCTGGGTGCTCCGCTTTCCTCTTTGTCCAAAGACATACCAGTTAGTAGGTTAAATGGTCATTGGTGCCTGATTAGGTTAGGGTTAATTGGGGGTTGCTGGTTGGAGTGCCTTGAAGGGCCAGAGGGGCCTTTACGTACTGTATCTCTGAATAAAATAACAGCAAAGTACCCTAAAGCCTTGTAAAAGTTCTCTACAAATGTTGCATTCCTAATCCCTTGTAGTAAAAAGGCCATCTGAGCTTTCCTTTCTGTTTGCTTGGCTTTCATTTTTGCTTCCTATATATAATAATCTTTCTCTGCAACATTTATTCAATCTTTTTGCTCTCTACCAAGAGGAAGAAACTCACTCAGTTATGTTGTATATTGTTTCCCACCTTTTCGCTCTCCGGGTTGGCCAACCTTTTACATTCCATGCATCAATTTTTTCATGCATGAGTTCTATATTAACATATTTTTACAAGAATTAAATGGGGGTACAAGAGTTGTATAGCGCATCTGTACTTGTGAGTGAAAAAATTGACGCATGGAATGTAAAAGGTTGGCCGCCCCTGAGTTAACCTGACTTTATCTCATTGTATCTACTTCATAGATCACTCTTGTATCCAATATACCAATAAACCTGGATGCATTACATTGCCTTTTAATAGCACTGTATTTTTAATTTTCTTTCCGTCATTATCTGAATCAGAAATTAGATTTTGTCCTTTCTAGAGATATAATTCACTTGTGACATCAAGACAAAGTAATTTAGGATCCAGAGAGAAACATCTACAACTGTGCTCTGAGGGTATCACCTCGACTGGTGGTACACTAATTACCAAGCTTAGCAAATACCTGTACCACAACATCAAGACAATGTAATTTCCATTAATAAATGTATGTTTAATATCTCTCAGGAGAAACCTACCATGAGATGTTAATCACTAAACTGCTTTTATGAAGAGAATTTGGGTAATTTTAGATAAACCTGCTCTCATGGGACAATGTTTTACAAAATTAAATCATCTGCAATTTCTTTTGATCTAAAATGGGAGCCTTTTTTGGAGTATCAATCTGGAAGCAAGTGGTGGATAAAACATTCAAAACATAAAATAGAATTCCTCAGTTTTCATAACTTTAAAAAATATTATTTGGGCAGCCAGTTCTTTCAGCAAATTAAAAACTTCAATCTGATGTGATGGTGAACTGCACAAAAACTTATGAAATAATACAATATTGATATTTCTACAAATTGAGTGCCTTGCAAATTCGGAATTTAAAATGATGCTGACAAATCTTTAATCATTATTGGCTTATGATGAGGCCAGTTAAAGGCTGGACAATAAGTGCAGAAATTGGACTGTGCAACATGCATCCTGAGGAAAATATGTATAGTTGAATGCAGATTGTTTTTTGGAGTCTGAAGGGAAACAAAAAAATTCTCTTCTGTATATTATTTTATTGCTGTATATTACTGTATTGGTCTGTAGTCCATGTAAGTTTGTGCATCTCAAAAGACTGTCGAACTTGAGTTGTATTTTTAAACTTAAATAAACTAAACTTAACACACTCAAAGTGCTGGAGGAACTCAGCAGGTCAGACAGCATCCATGGAAGAGTGTAAACAGTCAACGTTTTGGGCCCAGACCTTCTTCAGGACTGAAAAAGAAGGGGGAAGATGCCAGAATAAAAAGGTGGGAAGAAGGAAATGAGGCTACCTGGAAGGCGATAGGTGAAATCAGGTGTGTTGGAGAAGAAGGAATCTAATTGGAGAGTAGAGGGGTGTCCATAGGAGGAAGGGAAGGATGAGGGGGCATGATAGGCATGTAAGAAGTAAAAGGTCGAAGTGGGAAAAGGTGGTGGGGGGGGAGGGATTTGTTCACTGGAAGGAGAAATCACCATTTATGCCAACAGGTTGAAGACTAAGTACCCAGACGGAATATTAAAAACAGTACAAGGTTGCTGATAATTTTGATATGCCTGTAGCTCCTTACTCAAACTCAACACTGAAAATTCCGCAGCTTATTTCCCAAAGTTCTTTCACTTCTGTTGATCTCAGTAAATATATTCTTCCTTGGGGAAATCCTGTTTCTTAAAATCGTCTGTCTAATCACCAACTTGCATGTTCTTGCAGAACATGTATGTAAAATTGTAACTCTTAACTGCATACATAAATCTCAAGTATTAATAAATAAAGATGTGCAAATTACAATAATGTGTAACATTTAGTTAAGTATTTAAACATAATTAATAAGGCACACCAGCTTGTATTCATGCAACATTCCCTATAAACTATTTAAATGAAAACAGTGATCTATTCATAGCAGATTTTATTAGTTTGCCTTGGTGATAAGATTTTCGATCTGCTAAATCAGAATCAGGTTTATTATTACTAACGTGTGTCATGAAATTTGTTTTGTGGCAGCAGTGCATAACAGTGATTACTGCAAGTTAGAAGAAATTATATAAAACAAGTAATAATACAAAAAGAGAGCAAAAGGTGTTCATGGATCCATTGTCCATTCGGAAATCTGATGGCAGAGGTGAAGAAGATGCTCCTAAATCATTGACTGTGTGGCTTCAGGCTCCTATAACACTTACCTGATGGTAGCAAAGAGAGGAGGGATATCCTGGATGGTGAGGGGCCCCCATTAGTGGGGAGGCTAATGCCCATGAGTTTACAACCAGCTTTTACCAAACATGTTTCCATATCTGTTGTTTATATACCCAGTTAGAATGCTTTCCATAATATACCAGTAGAAATGTGTTAGGGTCTTTGGTGAGATATCAAATTTGCTCATACTGCAAATTAAATATAGCTCTTTTTCATAAATGCATTAATATGTTGGACCCAAGATAGCTCTTCAGAGATGTTGACACCCAGGAACCTGAAGCTGTTCAGTTTCCACGGCTGACCCCTCGATCAGAACTGCTTTGAGTTCTCCTGATTTTCTCTTCCCAAAGTCCACAATCAAATTTTTGGTCTTACTGACATTGAGTGCAAGGTGGTAGTTGTGACACCACTCAACCAGCAGATTTTTCACACTCCTGTATACCTACTTGTCACCATCTGAAATTCTGCCACCAACAGTTGTGTCATTGGTGTATTTATGGATGGAGTTTGAGCTGTGCCTGGCCACATGGTCATGAATATGGAGAGAGCAGAGCAGTGGGCTAAGCAGGAATTCTTGAGATGCGCCTGGGCTGCTTGTCAGCGAGGAGGAGATATTTCCAGTCCAGAATGACTGTGGTTTCCTGATGAGGAAGTCAAAGATCGAGTTGCAGAGTGAGGTACAGGGGTGTACATTTTGAAGCTTGATGATTATTACTGAGGTAATGATGATGTCGAATACCGAGCTTGTAACCAATAAACAGCAGCCTGACATAGGTATTGTTGTGCCCAGATGGTCCAAGGCCGACAGGAGAGTCAATGAGATTTCCTTCACTGCAGTGGGTCCAAGTCTTTGCTCAGGTAGGAGTTAATTCTATCTATAGCCTCTCAAAGTTCTTCATAACAGTAAATGTGACATTTGTTGAGGCAACTCGCTCTGCTCTTGGGTTTGTTTGATGATGCAGGTGGTAATCTCCAACTGGAGCAGTGAGAGATTGAAGATGTTCTTAAACACTCAAGCCAGCTGGTTGGCACAGGTTTTCAGTGCCATGTAAGGCCTGGTGCCTTGCAAGGGTTCCGACCCCTTGTAAGATGTTCTAATGTCGTCTTTTGATTGAGATATAACAGGGTCACCAGATGCTGCAGGGATTCACACAATATTGTTAATTTGGTACATTCTTATTCCAAGACTTGAGGTGTTTCATTTGGAGTGCTAGACGGAATATTTGAAAAAATCACATTCAATTTTGAATTCAGTTAGCTTGGTTGATTGTAGTTCGTCTGAAGCTGATATCTGGTTTAGTGCTCTGAATTAATTAATGACTGCCTTGTATAAGACAGATGTTCAAAACTTTTTTGCACAATTTATGGCCCATGGGAATGGTCAACATGAATCTCCTGTTCTGAATTGGCCACTGTGTTGGTGGTGAGCCTCCTTTGTAAATTGCTGCGGTTGCTAAGGTTCCTTTACATTGCTCTTTGGGCTCCAGGTTTTGACACAAACTATTTTGAATCATGCAAAATGTTAATTAAACAAGTTGTTTTATTTTGAAAGTTGTACTGCTTTGAGTGTGTTTGGACCTATATACATTCATGTAATTCAACATGGCAGCTCACAGGGCCACAGTGGCTACTCTGGTTTTCAGTTTATGAAAATACAATCACTCTATGTATATAAGCTTTCTAACATATTTTAAAATACAGAGTAAATTTTAGTTTCAAAGTACAAAAATACAAAGTACACCATATACAACCTTGAGATTAATTATGTTTTATTATTATGTTCTTTATCCTTTTGTTTTTTTTTTCTTGTGGTGCATTAGATCCCGAGAAACAATTATTTTGTTCTTTTTACACTTCTACACAGGAAATGTTATTAAACAAACTTGAATCTTGAAGTTTCCTGTTTTGCTCATTCGTTTGACACATAGGTAAATGGAAGGTTTTACGAGTAGTTAAAACACAAAGGAGTTGTTTTAAGAAATCTGTCCTCTACCTATTGTTACATGAAATGGGGCTGGTCAATTGTCATCTTCAACATGTTAGTGGATGGTATTTAGACTTGTTACTGACATTGAATGTCAAGTGGAAGAGGTTATTGTAAAAGTTCAAAGTAAATTTTATCAAAGTACATATATGTCACCATATACAACCCTGAGATTCATTTTCCTGTGGGCATACTCAACAAATCTATAGAATAGTAACTACAAAAGGATCAGTGAACGATCAATCGGAGTGCAGAAAACAACAAACAGTGCAAATGCAAATATAAATAAATAGCAAAAAATAACAAGGACATGAGATAGTGAGATAGAATCATAGAGTGAGGTCATTGGTTGTGGGAATATCTCAATGGATGGGCAAGTGAGTGTATTTATCCCCTTTTGTCTGTCATATACTTGTGCAGATATGCAGAGCTTGCATTGATATTTAAAGAATGGAATTTATCACCACCTCTGATTTTACAAAGGAAGCGACGGGGATGGTATATCAACTGAAGGTCAACCAAGAAGCTACAGTGATGTCTGACGTTGCATAGATTGGCCTCCAACAACCACAGTCAATGACTTTTGTGCAAGGTTTCCTCTGATTTCTACTAATTTCTGTTTTACTCAGTGCTGTTCTCGGTCAAATGCTTTAGTTCATATCAAAGGCAGTCATTTCCAATTCTGAAATCAAGTTTTAATTAGTCTATACTTGCTCTTAAGCTACAATGGAATTTGGGACCAAGTCTGGGTATACAGTACATTGAACAGAGCACCTTTGAACACAGCACTGATGGCAGTTGACAATACCTTCATTATTTTGTGCTGACTGTTCTTGATTTTTTTAAAATTGCCGTCAATAGACAGGACATAAAGCAAATTTCTATGTTGTGAATTGAATGGAGTGCCCGTTCCTGGGCACTGTATGGTGAAGCTAACTGCACTTGTGTTTAAGTCATCCAGGACAGTCACAGAACTCCATTCAATTTACAACATAGAAATTTGCTTTATGTCCTGTCTATTGACGGCAATTTTAAAGTGAAGCCCTGCAAAGTGAAGCTCTCTGTTATGAGCTCTTAACTTCTTCCTACAACCATTCCAACTAAAGTTAGTTTCAATTATTTCACTGCAGATTTACAGGATGGGCAGTGACACCTGCATATTTTGCAGTCAGTGTTTGACCTGCCAATCTCCTAAAGAACTCAACTAATAGAGTACATGAAGCATGGGCTAAAATACCCAGCACTTGCAGCTCCAACATGTAGGAATATGAAAACTTTCAAGTTATGTATTTGAAAATGTGATATTACTCCACTAACCCAGAGTCAATGTCATGGAAAACTGGAATGCTGGAGTAATCTAAAATGATGTTATGTCAAAAAATAGCTGTGACATTGTTGAGAGGCCGACTGCTGCTTTCTTTCGTTATACGTATGCCAAAATACGAGAGAACTTTCAGAACAATAGGTGCAGACTTTACGACAAAGGCTTCAAACTAACACTCAGGCACAGATAGAAATCAAAACAACTGGTTCAAAGCTCAAAGTAAATTTACCAACAAAATACATATACACTGTCTCCCAACATACAACCCGGAGATTCATTTTCTTGCGGGCATACTCAATACATCTGTAGAATAATAAACATATCAGAATCAATGAAAGACTGGTTGAACGCCCAAGCTGGTGTGAAAAGAAATAAACTATAATAATACATAAGTGAAAAGGGATCTAGTTTGTTATCGAAGCGTCGGTTAAAATTGATACCTGTTCCCGGCTGGAAGCCGGAGAATAGTTTGTTCGATATATAAATATCGAGACGATGAGATAAAGAGTCCGCCTTGATAGTGAGTCCATAGCTTGGGGGAAGTTTCAATGATGGGGCGTGAAGTTATCCCCTTTGGCTGAGGAGTATGATGGTTGAGGGATAGTAGCTGTTTCTGAACCTGGTGGTGTGGGTTCTGAGGCTTCTGTACCTTTTCCTGATGGCAACAGAGAGAAGAGAGCAATAGCACCTACATCTGGTTACTGTAATTTTTTAAAGAATGCATTTTGGGGGAAGGCGACGGTCAACGAGAATGAAACCGCTCTCAACCGCACTGCTTTCCATCCGGGTACCCAAGACTGCGAGAATCCTAGTTCCAAGAAAACATCTCCCGGCATGCTCCACTACGTATTGTTTATTTTTCAACGTGACGTAACACGGCTTCTTCAATCGGAGCGGCGCTTCCTTTGATTGGCGTGCGCCCGCGCTCCAATCGGCGGGCCGCGTTCTGAAGGTCTGGTGCCGCCCTCGCCACTGTGGGGGTTGGGGGAAGAGAAACTCGGTAATGGCGACGGAGCTGGTGAGTGAAGTCGGGAGGATGTAAACAACGCGCGCTCGGCGCCTGCACCCGGCACTCTCGGCTCTCTGGCGGCCGTGTGAGGGCCGAGGGGGGCACAGCGGTCGTAGGCAGCGGGGTTTGGAGCGCGGTCGGGGCGGCTAGCGGGGAGTTGTGACGTGTCGCTCATTGTTTATAAGTTTGTTTTTCTTCTGTCGGTGACGTTTCTCCCATTCATTTCGTGACAGCGCCGCGACCCCAGTCAGCTCAAGCCCAGTCCCCCCCGCACCGCTGTCTCATCCCCCCGACATACGGTACGCAAGTCGTGATGTCCCGGGTGATTTGTTTTTGTTTTCTTGAGCCTCCTCCTCCCGCAACCTCACGAAGATTTAGAAAGAAATGAATTGAAATATGTCTCGCGATTGCGGGGTAAATGTTTGCGGCTGTTGGCGACCCCTTGACGGCACCAAACCTTACGTTATGTAATTTCAGTTCTTCTTTAAGTAATCATGTAAGTTAATTGTGGAAGTAAGAAGATAATGTTGGCCTGTTTATGAAACAGTTGTTTATGTCTCGTTACTTTCCGGACTGAAACGATACATAAGATCCCGGAGACGTCTGATGTACTTTATAACGTTATACAAGGAAAAGTATGTTTTTATAATTTTGTTAAGTTGGTGCGATGGTTGATTTGTTATTAAATTCCCTTGTTACGCAGTTCTGAATGAATGAGCTGACACGCAGGCGCACTGTTCCAGCTCAGGGCGTGTAAGTGTCACATGATGATGTATTTAAAGGCTCTGCGTGTTTGTGAGCAGACTTCAGGCATTTGTTTACTGATTGTAGTTCCCCCCCCCCCCCCCCGTCACTAATGGTAGATCTTCCTGAAAAGACAAGTGTCGACTTTTGCATTTGCTTGAGTCTGTTGTCGTTAATTAATTCTCCAAGCTTCTTCGAATTTGCCCTCTTTCGCTTTCAATCTGTTTGCACTTAGGCGAAGGAAGTTTAAGGCAGAGTGACGCAGATCACAAATTGATTTTAAGATATCGAGATTTCGTTTCTAAATAGGTGTTCAAACGAGTCTCAATCAAGGCAGATCTATTGGAAGTCGTTAATTTCCTGACAAGTTGAGTCGAGCAAATTTTAAGAGACAGAGTTTTGCAATTTTCTCAATAATAGTAACGAAGATGTTACATTCTTAAAAGGTCAGAAAACTACAACTTGGAAATGAACCGAACACTTTCAATACGTAAGTTCTACGTAATTAAATCGGTAATGAATTACAATAGAAGAGCCGAGTTACCATATTGTTTGTTCAATTAAAATGAATGAATATGAAGAAAGAAAAACGCGCTTATTTATTTTTTGAAAAGTATGTGTAAGATATGACAGATAGCTACCATTTAGTCCAACTAGTCCTATCTGCTTCCAACATATTTGCAATGTCAGATAGGATAATGGCTCTGAATTTTGTGGTTTCTGAAAGAGTAACATGAGTTGTACATTAAGCTGGCCTGCGGGGAGGATGCAATTTAGAGTGTTGTTTCTCTTACGTAGGACTATTTTGTCGAGAAGATGGACTGACCGAAATTTTATCAGGTTTTAAAAAAACTTGCACTGGGTACAGAGTTCAATATATCTGCATGAGTTGGATGTAATGAATGGCTTGACTGATATGGAGCTCTGAGGAAAATACCAATTCCCTAATGGCACATTTTCTCTACCGAAAACAGAGTCAAATAAGTACCAGAATTTAAAGAGATGATCTTTGGTTTAATCCATGACAAAATTCCTGGATCTCTAGGGCAGATGAATAGTGAGCATTCTGAATAAATGTGTAGTTCTGTACCATTTGAATGAATAACCGTCATCTCTGGCAGTTGAAACAGAATTGTGTCCAAAAGTGAAATCACTGAGTATCTAAGGACAAAGAGATAATTTAAAGAGCAGTGACTGGCAGTATTCATATAAATTCCAATTAAGAACCAGAATCAGGTTTATTATTGCTATCTTAGATGATATGCAATTTATTGTTTTGCAGCAACATTACAGTGCAAAGATATAATACTATAAATTACAAAATAAACAGTGCAAAAATGAATAATGATATAGTGTTCAGTGACTGTTAAGAAATCTGATTGGGGGGGGGGGAGCTATTGCTCAATTGTTGTGCTGAGTCTTCAGGATCCTTTTTCTCCTCCCTGATGGTATCAATGAAATGAGTTCATGGCCCAGGTAGTGAGAGCCCTTAATTATCGTGATAGAGTTAGTTAAGTCTGTTCTGAGTTTATATCAAAGGAAGCAGAAAAACATGAAGATGTCAGGGATAAAACAACACACTGAAAAGAATAGATGATTGAAATGTCATGTTCTGTAAGACTTTCTTAGGGTGGGATGGAATTGGGGATGCAGTTACCACTATGAACCTGAATAAAGGAGAGGCACAGCATAAAAATCTGCAATTTCACATGGCTACTGTTATTAAAAAGCATTTGTAAGATGAACAACATGCAAACGATAACTTTTTCATCTTGCACAACAATGACACAGCAATTTTTAAAATAATCTTGTGTCTTCCCAGAGATTTTAATTATATGCATAAGACTGGGAATGTGATCACTATCCAATAAATCTCAAATCATTTTATCCCTGGACTGTTTTTGAACAATAGATGAACTTATTGCGATTTGTGTCATAAGTATATTCCGTATCATGTCATAGGCCCTGTTCCAGAATTACTCCCTGCTGATAGGTTTTCAATTAGGACTACATAACCTATATAAAAGCTATTAAGGGAATTAAGATAATCCTTCTGATGTGCTGGAGAAAATTACATGTGTGAGTGGCTAAATGTAAACACAGGAAATTCTACTGTTTTTGGAAATCTTGAGCAACACACACAAAATACACATGGTGTGTGAATGGTTAAATTAAGTACCAATGTAGAACGTACACAATTTTATGCTTGTATATGGTTACCAACTAGCTATTTGATTTAGAGTTGGCCGAAAAATAAAATATTTGTAGTTTGTGAATCATAGTGTTAAAAATACAAATAGCTTATTAGGGTCATCTGTGTGGGTCGAGAATTGACTAAGCACTTGGTAACTGAAGAGAAATGAAATTTGAGGACTATGATAGAGTTTACTGCCACATGATTATAAGCTTGTAACTGTAGTTAAAGCTTATAGCTATCGTATAGTTATTCTCTGGTTCACCTCATGCCCTTGTATAAGCCCAAAGTACAGGAACAGCTAGCTACTACCAAGGTAGTAAAATGGTCTCCAGAGGCTATCGAGGCCCTGAAGGGCTGCTTTGAGATTACTGACTGGAATAAGCTTTGTGAGGCTGTATAGGGAGGACATTAACAGATTTACTGATTGTAATACCTTCAAGGGCTGTTACTGCTTCCTTAACTACAAACCGTGGGTCACCAGTGATCTAAAGGCTCTTCTCAACCACAAAAAGAGAGCCTAATAGGTCAGGAGACAGGGAGGAATTGGGACCTGTGCAGAGGGAGCTAAAGGAGAAGATCAAGGTGGCTAAAAAGGAATACAGGAGAGAGCAAGTTTGGACAGAGTAGCACACGGGAGGTGTGACGGCCATGAAGAACATCACTGGCTTCAATCAGCCTAGCTGTAGAGCCTTCGAATGCAGCTGTGAATAGGCTAATGAGTTAAACCAATTCTTCAATAGGTTTGGCAATCATCCTCCTATTCAGACCCCCTTCAACATACCAGCCCAGGTGCCAAGGCATCTAGTGCTCCCTCAGCACCAATGCCTCCTCACCCCCCCCCCCCCCCCCGCCGATTCAACACGTGGATGAACAACACAGGCTAGCACTGTGTACATCCCCTCCTTGCCCTGCATCTACCATCCACACCTCCACATATCAACTGCTATTGACCCAATCTTCACCTCCCCCAGCCCCCACCTTCCACCAACTCCCCAGTAGCATGGACTCACTTCACTTCTGAGCCGGTGAGAAGGGTTCTGGGGAAACTCAGACAAGGCAAAACATTAGGTCCAGATGGTGTGAACTTCACTGTCCTGAAGGAGTGTGCTGAGCAGCTGTGTGGAGTTCTGCATATTTTCAATCTGAGTCTCTGCCTGGAAAGAGTCTCAGTACCCACGAAGGGCCAGCTGAAAGTCTTGAAAGACTACCATCCACCCGCCCTGACCTCACACATCATGAAGACCCTGGAGAGCCTGGTCCTGGCTCACCTCAAACCCCTGGTCAAATCAGCTCTCGATCCCCTTCAGTTTGCCTACCGGGAGCACATTGGAGTCGACAACGTCATCTACCTGCTGAACAGAGTCTACTCCTGTTTGGATAAGCCGGGCAGCACTGTGAGGATCATGTATTTTGATTTCTCAAGTGCCTTCAATACCATACGTCCCTCGTTGCTGGGGGGAAAGCTCTGTTCAATGCAGGTTGGCACTTCCATTGTATCCTGGATAATGGACTCCTGACTGGCAGACCACAGTTTGTGCTGCTTCAGAGTTATGTGTCAGACATGGCTATAAGAGGCACTGGGGCCTCCTGCCCTGTATACCTAGAACTTTAGATACAACACTGAATCATGTCATTGGTAGAAATTCTCTGATGACTCGTCAGTAGTTTGTTGTACAAAGGGAGGACAGGAGGATGAATACAGGGGTCCAGTGGAGCACCTTGTCAAATGGTGCAGGCTGAATCATCTGCAGCTCAACATCAGTAAGACCAATATACTCTTGAATATGTTAGCAAGAAATACTTTAAGAAGTATTATTAAAATTTGAGAATTATTGCTATCCTATTGCCACACCAATTCAGTATAAGTTAATTTAAATTGGATTGCATCAGCAATGCAATACTCAAATTCTTCTTCTCAGACTTCTGCATTGCTCGGTACAATATATAGGATTTTGCAGCACTGTGCAAGAGTCTTAAGTACATATATATAGCTAGGGTGCCTAAGACTTCTGCACAGTACCGTATTTGTCAACAAGGAGCGGAGAGCGAGTTTGTAAATCTGGCGGGAACAAAAGCTTTCGGGAATGGTGACAGAGTGTCACAGAAGGGGTGTGGGACAGGTGACGGGGAAGGAGTGCCAAGGGCTGGGGGTGGGGGTGACATAGGTGCAGACCCACACAGCCTTGAGACAGCAGGCAAAGTAATTTGATTCCAAGCAATTGGTTTAATGATCATTACAGAATGTCTTTTTGGTGCTTCTGACATCCTTCCCTCTCCCTTCCCCTTTTCCCAACCATGATTCCCCTCTCCTTGCGCCCTTCCCACTCTCAGCCCACAATAGAGACCCATATCAGAATCAGGTTTATCGTCACATATGTTATGAGATTTTTTTGTAGTAGCTGCACAGTGCAATACATAAAGTCACTGCAGTAGTGTGCAAAAGCCTTAGGCAACATAGCTATATATGTGTGTCTAAGACTGCTCTATGTCAGGGTCGATGTTATTTACTGTACAGACATCCCACCCTGCAAAAACTCAGGGAGGTAGCACCCCCGCCCCCCCCCCCCCCCATCGACCTCCAAGGGTGTATGTAATACTTTGTTTAGTGATTTTGTCTAATCTGTAAACCAGGTTGGGTATATGCAGAAAATGTGACATTAAAATATGTACTTATATTATCATGGGGTCATTTTTTAAATTCTATTACAACTTTAAGCAAGTCTACAGGGAGTTTGGCCTCATCACGTAGGACATCAATAGAGTAGCTCCTTAGCAGCTAGCGAGCTAGTTTAAATAACGTTAGCTATGCTAATGAACGAATGACACCTGTTAAACTCACCTCAACATGTCTTTTACATTTTAACCCACCATGGGCAATAGAAAAGTCAGTTGCAAACAGTGCAGTGAGCAACACTGTCATTATTTTTGAGGTCGACTGGAAAGTTCGCCCACAGAGAAAACTGATAGGTCTACTTAGCACGAAGAGAGACCAATCAGGATGCATGCTCTTGCTCTCGCTCTTCCTCTCCCTCTCAAAAAAATCGATTTCCGGGATATTGTATATAATTTGCATGCGTCAGGGAGCCACTATCAATATGCGGGAGACTCCCGGAACTTCTGTGAGAGGTGGGATGTCTAAATGTATAAAGAGAGTTTTGGTCTGCATTCTATGTTCAATCATCACTTCTGTGCACTCTTTCTCGTTATCAAAGCGCCAACATGATAACTACATTGGCAATGGAGTTTTAATTCTTGATGCATTTATATAAATTTGGTTATGTTGCCGCATAATTGGGAAGACATGAGGTGGCGTGCCACTTGGTCTTGGAACACCTGGACAATAGTTATACCTGTATCAGGTTGCTGTTTATTGATTGCAGCTCGGTGTTCAACAGAAACACCCAGAGTTCTAATGAACAAGCTCCAAAACTAGGCCTCTGTGCCTCTCTCTGCAACTAGATCCTTGACTTCCTCAGCAGGAGACCACAATCTGTGTAGAGCGGAAATGACATCTTCTCCTTGTTGACAGTTAACACTGGCGCATTCCAAAGATGCGTTCTTAGGCCACTGCTCTACCCTCTCTACACCTAGGTCTCTGTGGCTAGGCACAGCTGAAATCCCATCTATACATTTACAAAACTATTCTTGGCAGAATTTTAGATGGTAATGAGGAGTCATACAGGAGTTAAATCCGAAGAGTACCTGAGGATTAGCTGGTTGAGTGGTGTCACAGCAGCAATCTTACATTCAACATCATTAAGATCAAGGAATTGATTGTGGGCTTCAGGAAAGGGAAATTAAGGGAACACACACCAGTCTTCATCGAGGGATCAACAGTGGAAAGAGTGAGCAGTTTCAAGTTCCTAGGTGCTAAAATCTCTGAAAATCTATCCTGGACTCTGGATATTGATGCAATTATATAGAAGGCACACCAGTAGCTTCATTATTTCTATATTTCAATAGAAGTCTAGGGAGATTTGGTATATCAGAGATTCTAGCAAATTTCTACATATGTACTGTGGAGACTATTCTAACTGGTATGGCATGGAAAAAGCTGAAGAGTTGTAAACTCAGCCAGCTCCATCATGGGCACCTGCCTCCCCAGCATTGAGGATGAATTAGAAAGGTGATTCCTCAAAAAGGTGGATCCCCATCACCCAGGACACACTCCCTTCTCATTGCTGCCATCGAGGAGGAAGTACAGGAGCCTGAAGATACACACTCAATGTTTCAGGAACAGCTTCTTCCCCTCTGCTATCAGATACCTGAATGGACAATGAATCCATGAATACTAACTACATCAATATATATTTTTTCTCTTTTAACACAATAAAAAAATCTTGTAATTACAATACAAATTATGTATTTTGATTTACTGCTGCTGCAAAACAACAAATTTCATGATATATGCCAGTGATGTTAAACGTGATTCTGATTTAGGAGTGCTACTACCTCTGAACATCCAAATTCTCAGCTCCGTCTATTAGAAGTTTGTGGTATAGTGCCAGTGTCAATCAAAAAGTGTTGGATGAGCAACATCTTTCAGATTTTCATCTTCATTGGACACTTAAAGCCCAAAAGGCAGAACTTCCCACTAGACAATGTTAGAAATGGAAGGTTATCAATTTGAAATGAAAACCAACTTTATCTGACCTGAGGACTTCCTGCAATTTTTTAATATATCAAAAATAATTTAGTTTGTAAAATTTTGCTCTGATAGTCTTGTTACATCCTGAGTTTCATATTTATTATTTTAAAATACTACAGTTTCTAATGCTTAGTAGTACTGTTAACTTAGTTTCCTTCCATTCACTATCCCTTGAATGGTCATGGTATTTGAAGACATTTTTGTTCCTCTAAATGTTCAGCTTGAGCTTTGTTTTCCTTTTATTTGGATGATGTTATCAGCAAGGTTACCTTTAAATGCCAGAAAACAAGTTGGCTGAAACTGTTTAATTAAGTACTAAGGTCATGAAACCCAGAGTCATAATAGTACAAAGACTTACTATATGGAAAAGCTATTAATTTTGAAGAATTGTAATTATTTTTAAGGATTCATTGTAAGAGTATTTAGTAATGTATTTAAATAAAAGGCTGTTTCATTAAGAACCTGCAAAATAGTATAACTGGCTGATATTTACCAGGCATCTCTTTGAACTAATTCCAATATGTCATTCCTTTTATACCATGCTGACTAAAATGGCATGAAAAGGGTTAAAGAAAATTTGTAAGGTAGGGAAGGTAGTTATTTTCAATTTGTCATATCAAAGCATATATGATCAGTCATTTAGCAAACTTAACTCACTTTCACCTTTGTCTGTTGGGCTCTCGTTTTTTGGTAGGAGTCTTTAGTATGAGAAAGATAAGAAAGCAATGTATAAACTTACCCGAACATTGTTCTGTTAAGGTAATAGCTTGTATGAATCTAAATTAACTGTGCGTATGTGTATATGAGGGACAATAGAATAAAACAGTATATTATTTTCTTTTGTATTATGTTTGCATTTTTATTTTTGGATGTTCAGTGAGGAAAATAATGGTAAGAAGGTTTGATAACAGTATTACAATTTTTTTGTGAGCATATTCCACTGTAGATACATAAGGGAATAACAATTTATTATAGAAAAAGTAAAGACAGAATATATGACATCAGAATGGCACTGATTTTTTCTCATATTTGCCCAATTAAATGCATCATCACACGAATATTCTGCTTGTTTTTGACTCAATTTGTGTAGTAATAGGAAATTAGCATGTAAAAATAGGTAAATGATGAATAAACTTGAAAAATGCAAAATAAATGTTATGTTTTTATTATACCTTGATGCTAATTTTTAATTGAAGTCAGTTTTGTGTAAATGTTTTTATGGAGTTAGTGATCTTTAATCCAGATATTTCATATGCATTGTTGTATTTTTTTTGTTCAAGTCAGCTGAAGTCCAATGGCATAACATGGTGTGGGATATGAAAACGAAATGTACACCTAACAGAGTGCAGAAAGTTCAGTTTGTAGTGGACAAGAACCCTTCTGGGATGGATGATTCATTTGAGTTATTAAAATGTAATGAAGATTTACCATCATCACCTGGAAATGCAAACAATGATCAAACAATGGAATATGGTAAGCTGTTATTTTTTAACTTAAGTTTATCATGGCTTTACAATATTTTAGGGTACTTTGTCAAAAGTGTAAAATTGGTAAAATATATAAAAAAACTTAAAATTAAGAAGTAACATTGAGTAACAGTATCATGTTACATTTTGAAAAAATCTGTAACTTTGAGTTCACACAGTGAATTTTGTGTAATCAAATACATTCGTTTTGGTGACTTTTTCCTCGTGGAGAACACCTGACTCAGTGAAGTTTCTATCCTTTTAGTTAGCTGTTTAGTTGTATTATTTTAAAATCTATTAGGCATGTCAAATGGGAGACTTGAGGCTTATGCAAAACTGAAGATAGCTAGAAATTGGAAAGCATTAAAATATAAGAAGATGGTAAATGGAATTTTTATTTTCACCTTTCATCATCTCCCCTGTTACACCCCTTAAATCTGTGCAACGTTGAAACAAAAGTGGGTCTGGTGAGGGGCATTCAGACAGTTAAAGAGAAAGGACAAATCGGTAGTGTAGGCAACAAAATAGGTAATGATAGCAAGAGTCAGTTAAGGAGGGACAATGCATAGAAACAAACTAATATACATCAGAGATCAGTGGTAGAAAAACAAAATTAAAGTTTTGAATAATTAAATAATTAAGTTGTGATCTCTTGGCCATTATAGAGATTCGATTGCAAAGGTTGGAAATGATATACCAGGGTATTTAACTTTCCGAGGAGATAGGCAAAATGGGAAAGTATGTGAAGCAACCATAACAAGAAAATTAAGCTAAAAGCAACAGAGAGGTGGGATCTTGTCATGAAAAATAAAGGATTTGATAAAGGAAAACAAAGCACGTCAAAAGAAAGGTAAGGTAGAATATGAGAGGAGGTAAAAGAAAAGTGTAATAAGAGTGTAAGAGCTCTGTGAATTGGAGAAGGTTTTGTGAAGTTAAAAGGCATTTTTGGAAGGAAAGAACTACTTTGGAAATTAAATATTTAATGTATGTCTGCAAGGAAGAAGACACAGGAAGCCTCTATAATGTATTATGGGATTACCGATATAAGGTGAATAAGGAATTCAAAGAAGTTAACACTTAATAAAAAAAAAAGTCAATATTGGAGAAGGTAAATGGGATTGTCCAGTGATAAATCCCCAGAATCTGATCACCCTGAATCTTAGGACTTTGAAAGAAATGGCTCTAACAATTGCAGATGCAGTGGTTGTCATCTTCTTAAAGTTCATTGATTTCAGTACAATTCTTCTGCACTTGCAATCTGTGAATGGACTTCTGCTGTATTAGAAAAGGAAAAGAAAAAACAAGGAACAGAGAACCAGTTTCTCAATTTCAGTGATAAAGAAAATGCTGAAGTCCTTTATTGAGGATGTGGTGACAAGATAAGGATGAGACAGAGTCAGATGGCTAAGGAAATCATGTTTTATAAATCTTTTAAAGTTTCATGATGTAGTTAGGAACAGCAATTAGAGTAGTTCAGTTGATGAGGTATATTTGGCATTCAGAGGATCATTGATATGATGTCATGTGAGATTATAAAGTAAAAATACAGCATACTGCATTGGGGTAATAAACCATCTTGGACTGAGGATTGCTTAATCAAAAATCAAAGGTAGGAGTCATTTTTGTGTTTGGAATCTGTGACTAATGGGGTGTTGCTGGGATCCATTTAATCACAATCTAAACCAATGATTAGGCAAGGGAACAAAATAATTTTTTTCCAAATTTGTTGATAAAATAATGGAGGGAAAATAATTAGGGGAATGGGATTGATAGGACTCAGAGTGGATAGAGACTCAGTGGGCTGAATGGCTTCATATCATGGAAAATATGAGTAATTATTTATGAGTTATAAAGCTGACATTGTGGGCCAGAAAGAGATTGCAGAGGTTTTGGACAATATAGACAGATTAAATGAACGATCAAAAATATAACACATAGAAAATAACTTGGAAGTCACCCACTTTGGTAAAAAAATTGATAGTTTTTAAATAGTGTGTGATTGAAAGATGTTGATATTCTGAAGGAGCTGAGTGTTCTTTACAAGAATCATTGAAAGTTAATATAGTGCTAGGCAGATAAATGGCATGTAGGCTTTTCTCCAATGTAATTGGAGCCCAAGGATAAAGATATTTATACAGGACGCTGGTAAGAATGTATCTTGAATGTTATGCACAGGTCTGGTCTTCCTACTTAAGGAAGAATATATTAGCATTAATGCATCAGTCTTCCATTTGATTAGTTCCTGGATTGGTAGGATTCTTGATTTAGCAAACATGGTTCATACTTTGAAATGTAGAAAAACAGGAAAAAATCTCAATGAAATATACAAAATGATTATAGAACTTGACAGGGCATATGTATTGTTTTTATGTCTCTAAATTTGGGTTGTATGGAATTGGGTCACCAGTAATAGGAATGTAGTTTGCAGACAATCATTTGAACTCTGCATTGCTGGGTCTTGTGTGACTTGAAAGTAGTGCCAGCCATTCTCTTACCTGGGAAGATATTTAATCCAAGGTTATAATAAAATATAAAGTTAACCTCATTGTCTTTGTAAGTACTTTTCTGCTTTCTGATATTCAGTCATCATTTCTAGCAAGTGGGAGGATTATATGTGTTGAGACCATCCAAACAAATGTATCTTCTGCTTCCTCCCTCTCCACATTTGTGCTTGTCTGTTTGAAGGCAGCTTCCAAAGCAAATCCTGTTTTTTGGCTTTAATTCAGTTAATCTCTTGCTGAAACCTATATCATGCCCTTGTGATCTCTAAATATGACTCTAATGTAGCCATCCTTCATTGTTAAACTCTCTTAAATATGATGTCCTAATTGCCTGCCTCTCTGGTCCTAATTGGTACCCTTTGCTGATCGACTTTGGTTCCCCAATTCTTGCAAGTCTCTCTTATGATCTCATGCCTTGCTTTTTAATAAACTGAGCAAAGCAAAAGGTCCATCAAGATATTTGCATTCCTATCAATTATTGCTACTTTATCATTCCCTAATTTAGTAATTCCGCTAATGACAGCCATTTCTTAGCTCTCAAGCCCCAGAACTACATAACTTTAAATCCATTGCTTTTGCCTTTCTTCTTCCTTCAAGTTTCTACCTAAGCCTACTTATTTGATCTGGCTTTTGCTCATTTGTCAACTTCTCCTTAAATGAATTAATGTAATTATTTTAAACTAACTTTTCTGTGAAAGATCTGATTGCATGTTGTATGAAGTACACTAGCATAAAATTTTATTGTTAACTGAATAGAAAGAGAATTTAAAATTTGGCTACATCTTGTTGCCTAGTGCATCAGAATTGCATTGCAGTAGGCCAGTGACTATTTTGGGGTTTGAGCCATAGTGCGAAGTTTCCAATTTCAACTGAAGTTCTCTTTTGAGGAAAGGTTGAGAAGATCTGTGGCTGGAAAGGATTGGGGAGGGATGCGAGGCTCGTGAATTGGATTGGAATTCAGCATTTGTGGTTGCTGTTGGGTTTCAGAACAGTAATATGAAGTGGCATATTAATGTGAGGTAGGGAAATTGGATGCTGGGCAATTATTGCAGTGTTGGGATTATCAGTCTCGGGGAAGTGGTTATGAGGTGAGGCAGAGAGTTTTAGTTGGAAGGGCGGGGAAATTAGAGGTTTAAGGTTGTTTGTGGTATGAGCGTGGTTGGAGGTGTTGGAGGCCTTAAACTTGTTGCAGGATAATTGGGAGAATAGAGGAAGATGGGTTGTTGTGGGCATGATACTGGAACTGACAAGAAAGTAGGGAAGTGTGTCTGGATGTGCTGTAGGTTGTGGATTAAGCAGATCATGAGAAGCGGTTGAGGCGGTCATTTTAACGTGGGTAGTGTTCTGACCTCTGAGTTTGGAGTTCTGACTTTATGACTATGTTGTTTTGGGAATGTACAGTTATGGTCACCCTAAAAGCAAAGTTATTTCTCACAAAGTTACAAGGAGTGTTGCATGTAGAATGAAGTCAGCATATGAATCTATGGTTTGGTAATTGCATCAAAGTCTCGTTATTTTTCTTATAGAGGAATCACCAAATCAAATTTCCTGAGTGTGAAGAAACAATCTTGAAATAGTTGCTAGCTGGAATTTCACTGAAGTAAATTGTTTTTTTTTAATGAAATGCATTTTGCTAAATAAGCATTGTAGAATTAAATTTTAGGATGTATGAATTTGGTATCTAAATTGCACTAGTGGAATCCATTTTCACGCTTGCTTCTAAATCTTATTATTTGAAAACTGCCTAACATTATTTAATTTGTGATAAACCCAGAGTGTTTCATTTTGACAAAGCTTGAAATTTTCATTATTGTGCTGAATTAAGAACTAACTGCTGAACATTGATGGAATTTCATATCTTTCTCTAAATGTAAATACATTCCTTTAGCAAATTTGCAGTTCCAGCAAGCAGGAGAGTGGTTTACCCCTTTATGTAATATATTTCTATGTAATGTATCATAGACTATTTAAAATGTCTGATATTTCAATTAATTTGGTATCTCATTGAAGGTTATTTGGTTATAAATAGAGGAATATGTGGATGTTTTCAAAAACTAAAACTGGTACTCAAGGTGTGAGCTGATCAGGGATTTTAGCTAACTTTTTTGTTGATTTTCGAAGAGAATATACTCATTTGATTTTCATCGTGAAGTTGTTATGAGTATTTCAAATAGTTGAACAGTACTTTGAGACATTAGTTTATAACTTTACATTATTAGTTTTCATTTTTCCTGATGGGTAAGCTGCATGTGGAAGTCATCTCGTTCTGGAGCTCATTAATCATTTTTGATTGTAAACAAAGTGAGAATAAGTGCTTTGGGTTGGCAACTAACACCCAGAATAGTCTAATTAAAGCAAAGTAGATCAATGTGGTGAGGGTGGGGCAGGGGAGGGGGAAGTGGTAATGAAACACTGTTGTAAATTACAACTGCATATCCTCAGTGGAAAGATTTTTTAAACTAAAAGCTTTAGTTACATGCAGTTCAAACGGTTCTGTTTATTATCAGAGAATGTATACAGTGTACAACCTGAAATACCTGGAATTCACAAACATCCATGATAAACAGAAGTACCCTAAAAGAAAAATGTTAGATCCCCAAAGTACCCCAGCCCTCCCCTGCGCAAGCAGCAGCAAGCATCGCCCTCACCCACTGCCCATTTTAGCAAAAAGTCAGCATCCTTCGCCCACCAAGCAACAGCAAAGCACCCAAAGGAAACCATAATCTGCAGTCAACAAAGTCTGTTGTTGACCCTACAGTTTGACATGCCACAGGCTCTCACTTTCATTAACAAGGGTCAGAGAGATATCGCCCATTTTCACAGTGAAAGGGGAGACTGACAGTCGCTGTTATGGTATTACAGTTTACCATGTTGCTTTTGCAAACATCTGCTGCAGTGAAATCCTGATGTTCCATCTCTTGCGACACCTTATTTGGCAACGTCGGCCTGAAATCAATCATCCGAAGGGCAGCACAGGGCTGCACCCCAGAGGCACTGTCTTTCAAGCCGTGCCTAGAGAATGTCGGAACATGGTCAGCTAAGCAGCTCCAGGGACGGAAACTCATCCACTGCAAAAAAAAAAAACCCAGTTTGAATGCCACTTGCAGATCAGGACCTCGACAGAACTCCAACTGCTTCGAAATGGAAAGAAAGAGACATTAAAGAGAGGAATTAAGCTGATTTTTGTAGATGAGCTTAAAGAGGCTGCTACTTGGTGCCATCTTAATGATTTGCTGGAGTTTAATATGAAGCCTTCGTGCAAAGTCACGTAATATTCAAGGTGAAAAAAATGATAACAGAATTTCAATAGTTTCCATAAACTAATGATCCAGAGCAGATTCAAAACCCAGATTTCCAACCTAAATTGGAAAACGCGGGTTCCAATGACCTTGGACATCTCCAAAGTACTGATTGCGTAACCTTCTACTCTGACTCCAGCTTTGACCTCTAGGCCGGGTCTTCACTCTCTGCTGCTGGAACTCCCATCTCCCCTTCCCCCACCATCACTCCGCAATCCAGTCTCTCTCAGGTCCCATCACCAGCTCTTGGATCCTCGGAGACTTCCATCTTCCTCTTACCCCACCATCCCTGAACACCCAAAACCTCCCTTCCCAGCTCTCTTCCATGCCGGGTCTTCACCATTCCCTCTAATCTTCCCCTCTCTGAGGCAGAGCGTTCTGTCCTCAGTAAGGGCTTCACCTTTGTCCCCCTGCGTCTACATCTCAGAGAATTCTGCGCCTGCCATGACACTGAGCTTTTCTTCTGCCGCCTCTGTCTCTGAGCCTACTTCTTTGGCAAGGAATCTCCACCCTGTACTGATGACCCCCTTTTCCTATCTTCAACCCTCCGCCTGTTCCTGGACACTCTGCCCTAGTCTTCTGCCTGTTCTAGACCTTTTCATTGTCAACTGCTGATGGAACATCAACCATCTTGACTTCAACACACCTCGCTGCAATTCCAACCTCATCCCTTCTGGAGTCTCTGCTTGCCACTCCCTCTGCGCTAACGATAACCTCATCATCAAATTTGCAGTTAAAGGGGGTGCTGTAGTAGTCTGGCAGACTAGCTTGCTGAGGATCAGCGACAACTGTCAAGACACGTCTTTCTTGCCCCTCGAACAGGATCCCACTAAGGAGCACCAGGCCATTGTCCCCCACATCATCACTGACCTTATTTGCTCTGGGGATCTCCCATCCACTGCTACAAACCTCATAGTTCCTGCACCCCACACCTCCCTTTTCTCTCTCCTACCCAAGATCCATCCACAAGCCCATTTGTCCAGGTAGACCCATTTTTCAGCTTGATCCTGCCCTACTGAACTCATATCTGCATACCTGTCTTATCCCCAGTTTCATCCTTTCCTACCTTCATCCATGACATTTCACATGCTCTGGATCTTCTTAATAATTTCAAGTTCCCTGGCCCCCACTATATCTATATACTATTAAAACTCTCATGCTCTGTCTGTCTGTTTGTCTGTTTGTGACCTCCAATGCAAACGGTGCATTACAGTGACACTTTTTTTGGCTAAATCAAATTAAAATGAGCTAACTTACAGAATTTAGGCAAAGTTCAGGGTTATATATTTGTATAAAATTGCTCATTTGCCAAAATCAACAGGCCCGCTTTCACCCAAGAGTCGATCCACCATCATGGAAATCGGGACGCGACACCACGATGCATGCTTACGGCCAGCCTCAGCAGCGATACCAAGTGGAGCAAAAGGGCAGGGCAGGGCAGGGCAGCTCTATTTTGATTCTCTCAAAGGGTGCCCCAATGGGTCACCCTCTTGTCTAGTGCAGATGCTGGAAATCCAAGCAACACACACAAAATACTGGAGGAACTTAGCAGGCCAGGCAGCATCTATGGAAAAGAGTACAGCCGATGTATCGGGCTAAGCTGTTCCTCCAGCAATTATGTGTATTCCCTCCTGGCTCTTATCCTTGTAAGTGGATCAAGTGCTACACCTGCCCCTACACCTTCTTCACTACTATTGAGGGTCCCAAACCGTCCTTCCAGGTGAGGCGCCACTAAGCCTGTGAGTTTGTATTGAAACATTGCAGTGCCATTTACAGGAGCATTTTCAAGGAAATGCTAATATTTCCCATTACAACAAAGGGAGGAAGAAGGCCATGGAATAATTCAAAAAGAGAGATGAGAATTTGAAAATTGCTTTACCCTAGGCCACTGTAGATTAGAAATCACAGGTTATGAAGAAATAGGCCTTGAGTAGAGGAATGAGTGTACAGCGGCAAGTAAGGAAAAATTGAGTGAACTAAAGTTAAGAATTTTACATTGCTTCCTGTTCCACAAGTGACTGCAGATGCTGGAATCTGGAGAAACAAATGATTTGCTGGAGGAACTCATTGGGCCAAGCAGCATCTGTGGGGCAAGGAATTGTTGATGTTTTGGGTCTAAACCCTTCATTAACAGATTATTTGTTGTTCCTGTTAATGAAAGTTGTATGATGGAAAGTAGATCAATACTTCATTCAAAGAGATATTTAGAGATAATAAAGAATCTTAGCAGTTGCTGGGCAAAGACAGGGGCAACCACAAACAATGCTGCAGATACAGAAGTGGATAGTTTTTCTAATAAATGAGGCCAGAAGCACAAATATAAGCTGAATGATTCTATATGAACATTTTGTTCAATCTTAGAATTGCCAGAGGAAAGTGAGGGTCATGGGCTAGAGAGGAGAGTTTGTGGCAAAGATGAAAGGTGATGGCTTTTGTTTTCCTAGATTTTCAATTGGCATTCTATAATTAATTATTACCAATGTTTATAGCTATTGCGTGGTATTTCCGATATCAAGGTTTAAATTTGTTGCATAATTCACAGTTAATTATAGTCTATTATAGGCTATTTATTGAATAAGTAGGATTGCTTTGAAATCACTGTGAAGGATAGATTTTATGATAATTCCCTGTATGTTTATGAAAAATAATACAATCTTTCTCCAGATTTGTCATTAATTATAATAATGCTATTGATTTATAAGTCTGCATGTGAATGAGAGAAGGCCAGTTTTCTCTGTATGCTTGGTGGATAAACTGGATGTTCTGCAGAAAGTTTTGCTTGCAGGAAACAAGAGAATTATGGTTCTAATTCTGCAGTCTTATCTCTGAGCTTTGCTTTCTGTGAGTGCAAGAGATGGAGCTATCTTTATCAGCAAGGCAATAAACTATTTTGATGGATAATCTTTATTCAAATTAATCCTAACACTCCAGTCTCTTAACTTTGGTCGTGGTCTAGAAACATTAGTTATTTTGTAGATCATCTGATCATGAACTAAATGCATTTTGAGTTTTTGAATGTTCCTTGTTTTCTAGATGATCTTCCAGAATTAAAAGCTGTAGAGACAGACAGAACCATATCTGCAGCCTTCCAACTTAGCAGTGGAGTGTCTCATCAAGAATACCTGAGGTCTACTCGAACTATGTGTGCCTCTCAATCACCTGATAGTGCCTTGTCACCCTTCACCAGTGATTCTGGTGTGAATTGGCTGACTGAACTAGCTAATATAGCCACTAGTCCACAAAGTCCTCTCATGCAGTGCACATTTTACAACAGGTTTGTGTAAATGCAATTTCAGTCAGAGGAAGAAACTTGTAATGATTTAAAATGTATGAATATTGTTCTTGAATATAATTGGCAACTTCATTAAAGTGCATATTTTCAGCGTCTGCAGTTTTCACTTCATTGTTTTAGAAGGATGTGGACATTGTAAATGGCACTGTTCAAAGCATTATACTGTAGTTATTTTATATTGCAACTACTGTTTTTCCATGCTCTCAGCACTATTTATTCCTGTGGAGGGCTTTTTAACCTGGTCTTTCTGTCATTGCTTCATGAAATTTGTATTTGGTTGCAATTTATGATCATTTTAGAACAATGATTTTAGTTTGGAGTTTTTTTAATCTAAAGGTAATCTGTATGTTTTTACATTTCCCATTTGGGTTAAGCTTTTAAAATTTATATATGAGCATTCATTTTACTGAGTTTACATTTTTATTAACAGGACAAGAAAACAGCCAGTATGTCATGAGATAATCCTTTTCCTCATGGTAATCATGGTGTGAAGGTTTTTTTGTTAAGGTTGTAAGGATTTTCTGATACTGATTTTCAAGTGATCATGAGCCCAGAGTATTAAGCATTGCATTTTGTACACCTTGTCAAAATCACGCACTGACCAGAAAGATAGGTGGTATGTGCCAGCCTTAACTTTTTTTGAATGCCTAAGTGTCACCCCCGTTCTGATAATAAGTATAAATATTCATTAAAAACTGTTTTTGTAATGGAGGATAAAAGCTATTAATTTTAAGTTATAGTAGACCCCATGCATTATTGCATTTGATCACATTGTGGGGTTTGGAGAGGAGGGCTAGTCAAATATATTTTGTTCTGGCTAAGTAAAAGCAAATCTTAGGATATAGTGATCATGTGTGGTTCTTTTAAGCATCCAGTTACTTTTGATTTTTAGTTATTATTGATAATGTGCTTTTGTAGTGACAGTTCTTTGGAAGAACTTCCACAAGTTGCCTACAGATCCTGTGTACCATACATACTAGCCGATTGTTCAGTAATGTTTCATGTCCAGTGTACAATTGTGCTATAACCCGAAAGAAAGGTGCCTCTGTTAGATAAGTACACAGATTATATTTTTTCAGCTGTTGAATAACTGAAATTGATGTATTATTGTAGAGTAGATTGGTAGATGTATTTTACCAATCTTGTGCACTTTGGAAATAGCCATGGGGAAATGTTAAAATACTGTTAGTAAATGACCATTGACATACTTTACTGTCAGTCACATTAATTTCCATTTTCAAGAAACTTGAAGAATATTGCATAAAATATCATCAGTGTCACTTAAGCCAGGTTGTCATTTGTCCTTTAAGTATGCACTCTGAAATTCGGATGGTCTCCAAACATTTTGGAGAGCTCACCATTCCACCTGTCAAAGAAGGTATAAGCAAATGAAGCTGATGTCTTCAGAAATGGTATTTTTTTCCCCTAAAATTACATTTTTAATGTCTCAAGATATTATAGTTTTGCTGGGAAATACTAGTCCAGATTTTTTTTCTGTGGGTCTCTCAAAGGATAAGCATCAAACTGTTCTGCAAAAGGGATCGCACAGGAAGATTTATTTAACAATCTACTGTAAGGTGATTATGTGATCAGGGCAGGCATGTTTTAGCTGGCAACATCACATAATAGCCAACTGATTGGTTGATACTCTATTTTCTTTCACTAATTAGAAATACCTGACCCTGAAATGCTATATTTTTTTCATGAGTCCCAGCTTGTTTAAATACTAATGTGATCTTACATCATTCATTTCATTTACAGTTTTTTTTTTGATGAGCATAATGCAAATCAGATGTATTCTAAATGGTTTCAGTTTGTTAAATGTACTTGGAAGACAATCCATTTCCTAATATAAATCTTTGAAATTAGTTAACTTTATTGAAAAATGCCCCATGCATTTATATATTGTCTCTAGGCTTTCAATTTATTTTTGCAGTAGTTTCCTATTCATCCCCCTACTGACACCCCCTCTTCTTATCTCAATCCATCTATTTAGATACTTGTGGAGATCTTACAGTTTGTCTATTAAGCATTTAATTACTTTGTGATCACATAAGACATATATAACATTATTTTTCCTGTGCCTGAGGGTTATTCACAATTTTTCATTTATTGTTAATAGCTTCATAGCCTGAAGCTTCCTGGTTGCATATTAAAATTAAGCTTGACCAAGCTTTACCCATCATTTTCTGAAAACAAAGGCTAAATTCATTTCTGTGAATGAAAATTAGAGGATAAATGTAAATATACCTAATAGTGTATTGCCACTTAATTAAAAGTACACAAAAGTTAAAGTTTAGAGTGGTATTCAGAACTTAACAGCACAATGAGTTTATTTGATGTATCATATCTGTACTGGTTTTCTGAAATGACTATCCACAATCCCATTCATTTTTGCCGAGTACCCATTATTATTTAATCTCTTTAAAGAGTTGTCCCAGATATCAATATATGTTAACATTGTTCTACTTTAAAAATGTTTTGACCATGTTTCTGTGGTTCTTTTAATGATGAATTTAAATATATGTCATCTGGTTATCTGTCAGGTTTACCTGATCTTAATTAAACAAAATCCTTTGTAATTTTGAATCCTTGGAAACCAAACTGTTAGTTCAATCCTTTTGAGTGGTAATATTACTTCCCAGGATTAAACAACTGCTCTATAAGTTTAGAGGTTAGTTTTAAATGTCTGATTACTGTTTTTATTGGAGGCATTCTAATATTTAAATCCTTACCCCTCCCAACTTTCCTGGTGAATTGCATGGGTTACAGATGAAGGTTCCTCTGTAATATCAAGGAACATAACTGGATGCTTTTGTGTTCTTTGGAATAAAATACTGTTTTTTGTTTTTAAATTAATATACCAGAAAATTGCATTAAACTTGAAAAACTGAAACACTTATCCTGACCTTTTTTAGATAGATAGATAGATAGATAGATAGATAGATACTTTATTCATCCCCATGGGGAAATTCAACTTTTTTTCCAATGTCCCATACACTTGTTGTAGCAAAAACTCATTACATACAATACTTAACTCAGTAATAATATGATATGCATCTAAATCACTAACTCAAAAAGCATTAATAATAGCTTTAAAAAAAGTTCTTAAGTCCTGGCAGTTGAATTGTAAAGCCTAATGGCATTGGGGAGTATTGACCTCTTCATCCTGTCTGAGGAGCATTTCATCGACAGTAACCTGTCGCTGAAACTGCTTCTCTGTCTCTGGATGGTGCTATGTAGAGGATGTTCAGGGTTTTCCATAATTGACCGTAGCCTACTCAGCGCCCTTCGCTCAGCTACCGATGTTAAACTCTCCAGTACTTTGCCCACGACAGAGCCCGCCTTCCTTATCAGCTTATTAAGACGTGAGGCGTCCTTCTTCTTAATGCTTCCTCCCCAACACGCCACCACAAAGAAGAGGGCGCTCTCAACAACTGACCTATAGAACATCTTCAGCATCTCACTGCAGACATTGAATGACGCCAACCTTCTAAGGAAGTACAGTCGACTCTGTGCCTTCCTGCACAAGGCATCTGTGTTGGCAGTCCAGTCTAGCTTCTCGTCCAACTGTACTCCCAGATACTTGTAGGTCTTAACCTGCTCCACACATTCTCCATTAATGATCACTGGCTCCATATGAGGCCTAGATCTCCTAAAGTCCACCACCATCTCCTTGGTCTTGGTGACATTGAGACGCAGGTAGTTTGAGTTGCACCATATCACAAAGTCCTGTATCAGTTTCCTATACTCCTCCTCCTGTCCATTCCTGACACACCCCACTATGGCCGTGTCATCAGCGAACTTCTGCACATGGCAGGACTCCGAGTTATATTGGAAGTCAGATGTGTACAGGGTGAACAGGACCGGAGAGAGTACGGTTCCCTGTGGCGCTCCTGTGCTGCTGACCACTGTGTCAGACCTACAGTCTCCCAACCGCACATACTGAGGTCTATCTGTCAAGTAGTCCACTATCCAATCCACCATGTGAGAGTCTACTCCCATCTCCGTTAGTTTGTGCTTTAAGATCTTGGGCTGGATGGTGTTATTGAAACAACAAATGAGAATAGGGATGTTTAGGAAATAATTTTTTCAGCATTTTACATAGTATTGAAAGAATTGTTTATATGTTTGATTACAATGTTTTGTTTTCTTTTCCTCTCTGATTAGTTTCAGTTTTAATGAAAAGCTACCGATGTCCCATTAAGACATCATATTAATGAAAATTGCCATTTCTGGACAGTAGTGTGCTATAACCCCTGAATATCTAATTGTACATTTGTTTTTTTCTCTTTTCAGATCTCCAGTGCATATAGTGGCCACAAGTAAAAGTTTACATTCCTATGCTCGTCCTCCTCCAGTTCTTTCAGAAAGTGAACCTGGCCTGTCCACAAATCATTGGGAAGAACAGACTAATGTAAAAAGAGAAAGGGTATGTTTACTTAATTTAATTAGACTTGTACTTTTGTCAAAATACAGAAACAATGAAAGTAACATAAATAAATAAAGTTTACATATTCATGTTTGTAATCAACTTCTTGAATATGGCATCACTGCGTCAATTTCGATGACAGTCATGTTCAAGTTCCCCCCTTGCTACATCCTCTCCAGTCCAAAGACGTGAAGCGATGTCTCGGAGTGCAGTATTGTGTTCTTCACCTGCAAGGCATTTTCTTTAAAGCATTTGCATTGTGGAGAGTTGTAATAGCCAGAGCCAGCTCCTTAAAAGTAACCCCCTACTCTTTATCTACATCCATTAACCCATTCCCCTCTGAATTCTTTTAAAATTTTTCTTCCATGAACCTCAATCTTTGAATCCCATCCCTTTTGCCATTATCGTTACATTTTCTGATCCATGAAGTTTGTGCATGAAGAAAATGCCTTGTAGGTGATGATTGCAGCACTTTGTGCTGATCTTTCACAAATCCTCTGACGAGAGAGGGCGTGGCAAACGAGGAGCTTGGCTGCGACTGCACACCGAAACGACTTGGCAACGACATGTCTATCTCATTGTCCCACAGCACTGAGCAACTAAAAATAAAAACTGGCAACAATTTTTGTTTCTTTCATGAGTCCTGTCCCTCTGCTGAGTCGAATGCTGGCCTCAGCTGTGAAATAACGGCAGCAAGTAACTGTTGTTGCTGATAAAATGGCTTAATATGAAAGAGAAACATCTTGTAGGAACACATCCGAGTTTATAACATGGGATTCAATAGTGAAACAGAGGTTTGCATTACAGAAGCTTGTGATATGGATAGTATTCTCTGAATGCAACTCCTCTGTAATGCAAGAGGGAATGCATCGTAATAACAATTGCTTGTCTGATCTTTCTGTTTGCTTATGATTAATCATTTATACTTTATTTTGCTACAGGTGAGTAGTGAGTCAGAGTCAGATATCTTTTGTATGTCATCACTGTCAGATGATGATGAACTTGGTTGGTCGAATTCATGGCCACAAACTGCTTGGAACTGCTTCATGAAAGGTAAGAATGTACTTTGATTTATTCAGGCTAAAACATTCATAGAACAAATTATGTAATGAGTATTGAACATAATTTTAGTAGCTGCAGTTTTTCATTGTAAGCTGCTGTTAATCTGTGTGTTACAGGGACACGTCTGCGATTCCATAAGGGTGATAATAGAGAGTGGCTTGATGTTGAAGAATTTGCAAAATTGGAACTAGCAGCTGAAGATAAAAAAATCTTAAAGGGCAATGCACATAAGGTGGCCATTTTATGCTTTTTTGCTCTGAAATATTATTTTCAATTGAATTAATTTCCACCAAACACTTTAATAAGTTCACATTTTTTACCAACGATCTCCTGGGAATTTGATACTTTGTGGGGCATAAAAGTAAGTAGGGTACGTCCAGTAATTAGGTCCGATCAGGGGATTGTAATCTCAATTGCTGTGAATTAATCCATCCAATAAAAAACCTTGTGTGTGATGCAAGAAAATACATACTATCTTCCCAAAAAAAGAAGAAAAATGTACATGATGTACCATTAATATTGCAACATTGGTAGAATTGTCATCTTGATGAAAAACTAATTAAGGCAAGGTACATATCCATTTAGAGATCAGCTTTCTTAAAGAGCTGCATTTCAAAGTTTTAAATCATCAGCTTTTAAAGACAGAGCGAATTCAATTAAGACACTTTATACAGGGTTAAGTAGATGCCTTTTCAATTATGGCCTTTAAAAGATCAGGAAGCTTTTAAGAACCAACAGAAGGCAATTAAAAAATCATAAGGAGAGAACAGATGAAATGTGAAGTTAAGCTAGACAATAATATAAAAGAAGATGCCAAAAGGTGCCGCAATGAGATACATAAAAGAGTAAAAGAGAGGTGAGAGTAGATATCGGACTGCTGGAAAATTATGCTGGAGGGGTAGTAATGGTGGATGAACTTAAGAAGTATTTTGCATCAGTCTTCACTGTGGAAGACACCAGCCAGAAATTTGAACGTGTTGGGGGGCAGAAGTGAGTCTTGCTGCTATTTCTAAAGAAAAGGTGTTTGGAGAGCTGAAAGGTCTGAAGGTAGGTAAGTCAGCTGGACTAGATGGACTACATTCCAGGGTTCTGAAAGTGGAGCTGAAGAGATTATGTAGGCACTATTAATGATCTTTCAAGAATCACTAGATTCTGGAATGGTTGCAGAGGACTGGAAAATTGCAAATGTCAGTCCACTCTTTAAAAATAGAGGGAGCAAACAAAAATATCAGTTAGCCTGATATCAGTGGTTGGGAAGATGTTGGAGTCCATTATTAAAGATGAGGTTTCAGGGTACCTTGAGGTGCATCATAAACTAGACGAAAGTCAGCATGGTTTCCTTAAAGGAAAATCTTGCCTGACAAATCTGTTGGAATTCTTTGAAGAAATAACAAGCAGGATGACAGTCAGTGGATGTTATTTACTTTGGTTTTCAGAAAGTCTTTGACAAGGCGCTGCACATAAGGCTGCTAAACAAGATAAGAGCCCATGGTATTACAGGAAAGAGACTAACATGGATGGAGGATTGGCAGGAGGCAAAGAGTGGGGAAAACAGAGGCTTTTCAGGTTGGCTGCCGGCGGCTAGTGCTGTTCTGCAGGGATCTGTCTTGGGTCCGCTTCTTTTCACATTGTATCAATGATTTGGATGATAGAATTGATAGTTTTATAGCCAAGATTGCAGGCAATACGAAGATAGGTGGAGCGGCAGGTAGTATTGAGGAAGTAGGGAGTCTACAGAAAGAGTTGGATTAGGAGAATGGGCAAAGACGTGACAGATGGAATATTGAGAAGTGTATTGTCATGGACCTGGGTAGATGGAATAAAGTTGTAGACTATTTTCTAAATGGGAGAAAATTCATAAATCAGAGGTGGAAAGGGAATTGGAAGTTCTCGTGCAGGATTCCCTGAAGGCTTGCAGGCTGAGTCAGAGGCAATGAAGGCAGATGCAGTTTTAGCATTCCTTTCAAAAAGGACTAGAATATAAAAGCAAGAATGTAATGCTGAGGCTAAATAAGGCATTGGTCAGACTGCAATTGGAGGGTTGTGAGCAGTTTTAGGCCCCTTATCTAAGGAAAGATGTGCTAGCATTGGAGAGGGTCCAGGTGAGATTCATGAGAATGATTCCAGGAATGAAAGGGTTACCATATAAAAAGTGTTTGATGGCTGGGCCTGTACTTGCTGGATTTTGGAAGATTGAGGAGAGTACCTCATTGAAACCAATCGAATGTTGAAAGGCCTAGATGAGAGGATATTTCCTATAGTAGGGGTCTAGGACCTTAGGACACAGAATAGAGGGACATCCTTTAGAACAGAGATGAAGAAGGATTTCTTTAGCCAGAGGATGGTGAATCTGTAGAGTTCATTACCATAGATGGCTGTGAGGCCAAGTCGTTGGGTATAGAGTATTTAAAACAGAGATGAATAAATTATTGATTATTAGAGGGCATGAAAGATAACGGAGGAGGCAGGAGAATGGAATTGGGATGGATAATAAATTAACCATATGGATTGGTAAGGCAGACTCAATGGGCTAAATAGCCTAATTCTGCTTCTGTGTTCTATGGTCTCATGAAAAGAAAGATATTTGAAAAGAATTGTTCAGAATGGGCTATTTATGATGAAAACAATTTATATTACAGAAAAATAGATACGGTTCTGAGGGATTAAAGTTAGTGGGACACTCAGAAATCATTTCCTTTGGACGTTCTGTGCTGAAATTAACATTCGATCCTGGCAAGTCACAGGATGGCAAATTGACTGTGGAGTGCAGGTTGGATCACCCCTTCTATGTGAAAAATAAAGGTCAGAAATGTACCTGTGTTGTTGCAATTTTAATTTATTGATTCCTGAATGTGTGATATAGATGCTTTTTTTTTGCTAAAACCTGGATGCAATTATTTGTTTTTTCTTTAAATAAATGCAGGATGGTCTTCCTTTTACCCCAGTCTAACGGTGGTTCATCATGGAATTCCTTGTTATGAAATGGAAGTTGGAGATGTCTGTCTACCTCCCGGGCATCCAGATGCCAACAACTTTGACGATTCAGGAGTCTTTGACACATTTAGGAGGTGATGAGAAATTTATTTCACTGACTTTATTTATAAGTAGCATTGTTTCTAAATATAATGGATCTGAAATTTTTGAAAAAGGACATACTGTAAACTAGGGATGTAATTAGTTAAAAAGTATGTGATATCTTGAGTGTAAATAATGCAAATAAGAAGAAATGTATACAAAATTTCATGTTTCTTAATTGCAAAAAAAAAACAGGATGTTCTCATGCATTTTGGATCTTTTAATGGGATCAATTCAGCCATAAAATACTTCCTTTGGAATTTCAGAATGTTAACACCCCCTGGGGAATGAAACTAGGGGATAACATTTAAATTTAAATGTTATTTTATTGGGACTTCCATTAGGATTTCAGAGTTCAGAAATAATGTATTTGGTGGAAGGATATGAAGCCCCTTGATCCTGTTCTCATTTAATCTTGCCTGATCCTACACTTTCAGATAACTTCCTGTAAATACATTTATTATTAAACCTATATTGTATTAGTTCACTTGACAACCAAGAATCATCAGTGTTAAATTTAAGTTTTCCAATAAATAAAGATATTCTGAACCCAGTCACTTATTGGACACCTCTGTAGGCCAATGTATTATTTCGAAGTTCATAATTCGTTATTAAATTCAGCCTTTCCTCAATGGACTCTGTCTATATTTCGTGGCTCAGTTAGCAGTCAGCATAATAAAAGACCCCACCCACCCCCGACATTCTCTCCTATTCTCTCTTCCATCAGGCAGAGGACACAAAAGCCAATAGGCACGTAACACCAGGCTCAAGGGCAGCTTCAATCTGACTGTTATAAGGCTTTTAAATAGTTCCCTAGTATGAGTCCTAGTTGCACCTGACTCACAATATGGTTTGTTATGGACTTGCAACTTACTATATGCCTGTACTATACTTCCTCTGTAGGTGTTACATTTTATTCTGCACTGTTGTTATTTTACCTCATTCTACCCCAATGCACTGTGTAATGATTTGATCTGTGTAACAGTATACAAGGACAACTTTTCACGATGTTTCAGTACATGTGAAAAGAATACATCAATTCCAATATTGATTTTATGATTCTTAACATCCCATAATTTAAAGATTGATTCTACGGCCACCAGGATAAGCAAATAGTATGCTTCCAGGTAATTCTACATATCTGTGAAATGTTGCACAAGAGAATAATGCTTAAGAGGTGGGAAAAGGGTGAAACAGGGTATGCATAAGATTTCAGAAGATGTATAAAAACTATGCATTTTGTTAAATGGATTTGTTTGGTATACAGAAATTTTTTGTACTGTATGTAGGGTGAGAATGGGAATGGAGAAGTACCATCATCGGTGGTAGTATGTAGTTTCTATATGCCAAATTTACAAGAGTAGTTCTGTTCCTAGGAGGCCAGATTGACTGATTGTTTTGGTAAACTCACTAGCTCATTGTAGTTTGTTCTTAACCTCAGTGTTGGCACTTTTCTACACCCATGTCAGGACAAGCTAAAAGAAGCTATACTTATGTTAGATCTTGTACTCCGTTGCTGGACTTAGCATTGAGTCCACACAAACAAGGTGCAAATTCATTTTGCATTTGGTTCCTCAGCTTTAGGCCAACATTGAGTAAATTGGTAAGGACTGCTAAATGTCTTTTGTATTTCCCTTCATAGTTTAATATTGGTTATTTCATTGCACTTAAATTTACTGAGAAAGCTGTTATTCTGTAAACTTACTTCTAATACTCGTTAGTATTTTTAAAAAATATTGACGTCTATTTTTAAATGTCTTTGCTATAGAAATTTAATAGGAGTTCAAAGTCTGAAAGCCACAAGCTGTGAAAAGGATATCATTGCAGTGGGTGCCATGTGTAGTCTATTTACCATTCAGGCCTGCTCCATCTTGTATAGAGGACAGGGTCTCCAGTATCATTACAGCTGCAGTGCTGCAAAGAGTAAGTTTAGCCTTGGGAATAGTGTAATTAGCAGGCAGGATCAAACGTAATATGGTCCAAATGGATATTAGGGTTACAAATGCAAAATTATGGCAACAATGAAGAAATGTTTTACAAGCATAATATGTTTAATATACACTCTTGCATGACAATTCAGCAGTAAGTTGCTTTTTCCAGCAAACACTTTAAAGCAGTTAAAGATTTCTGGAAATAATCAGTAAAAAAGTTCATTACTTTTCATTTATTACAGCTATGATTTTACACCATTGGATTCCTCGGCTGTATACGTTCTGAGTAGTATGGCTCGTCAGCGTCGCGCTTCCCAGACAAGTGCCAGCAGTCCGGATTGTGAAAAGTCTGAATGGATTACAGGCTCTGTGCCTTCTGAATCACCACATCTGCCTTGTAATTATAATAAATCCAGTAAAAGTCTAACCTCAGGGACCGCAAGCACATTGAGTACCACTTCTCCCACCAATAGTAAATGCAAGAGACCAATGAATGCCTTCATGCTCTTTGCCAAAAAGTACAGAGTTGAATACACTCAGATGTACCCAGGAAAAGATAACAGGTTGGTTTAAATAGAAGTGGATTTTAATTATAAAAGATAGTAAATCTTAATGAAGTAGTAGTCCCATTAGCAATTATTTTATATTATTTATTGCACTTGCTCTACATTTGATTTGTATCTTTGAATTTTGTGTTACCATCTTAGTTTATCTTGAAATAGAAAAGAGTTTCTATATTTTTTGAGTTTAGTTTTCATATGGGAACTTGGATCATGTTTGGGATATTACAATTCCAAAAGAATTGATCAAAAAGCATATAGAGAATGGTATGGAAAATTGTATTCTTGTGGCAGGGAAGGGATGGCAAAGTTTCCCCTCCATTTCTCCATTTCCTTGCAATCTTCTACATCCTGTTTTGACATTTTTGCTCCTACCTTTATGGAATCTTCTCCCAAGACCAGGAGGGATGACTGCTATTGATGAAACATTCCTGCAGATCTGCTGTGCTCCAGAAGACACTTTGTTCAGTAATGCTATCCTTATGAACCATTTGTACGTCATCTGTTTTAAGATCTGGTTATCTGCAGAGTGTTTATTGGATTCATAGAGTTGTAACATTGGTGCTGATCCTGTGAAGAAATACTGCTTTCTGATCTTGTAAATTCTGAAAATCAGTTATGTTAAAGGTTTGGTATGCAGTGTCTGCTGTGGTTTTCAATTTTCAGAATATTAAATAAGTTTTGTTTTAGCGTCATGCCATGGTGTTACACAGTAATGTTGCAACTTCAGGAACAGTTCCAACCTACACTGGCTAGACCATTCATAACTTAAATACTTTTCTACTAGCTTTCTGTACCTTTTCCAGTCTAACCAAGTTATTAATATCCTTCATCCATGGAATCATTCTAATAAATATTTTCTGTACTCTTTCTGAGGCCTTCACTTTGTTCCTGAGGTATGGTGTTTGGAACTGGACACAGTGCTCCATTTGTGGTTGAGCAAGTTCTTAATGACTTTCCTGGTCTTGTACACTATCCTATTAACTTCTCAACCTGCTCTATCACTTCAAAATAACTACCCATATTTCTTTCGGACTCTTCTTGTAACCTTTTCTGTATCGTGCACTCGAGCTTATATTGTGTATCCTTGTTCTTAGCTTTTGGCATTTACCGGTTCACAATACAGACAGCTTGATCTGGCAAATAAACTGGAACTCAATGGGATGGAGTTGCCTGGCAGGTGTATAGCATTACTAGAACATGATAACCTTTGCCCTCTTGTATATTTATTTGCCACTTCAATCACTTGCACTGTTCTCTATTCCACATAGATTTTATTTGTCTTAAAAAAAATACTAGCCTAATTTTAATGCTGAAGTTTGCTTAAGTATAAGCAGGTCAGAAGATTGGACAGAATATATCAAAACAAAAGTGAAGAATAACTTGAGGGTTAATAAGGAAGGGAAAAAACAATCAAAAATATAATCAGTATCAGGTTTATTTTCACCGGCATGTGTCATGAAATTTAACTTAGCAGCAGCAGTACAATCCAGTACATGATAATATAGAAGGCTAGTACCCAAGAGGGAGTTGACTAATTTTGCAACTTTCTGCAGCTTCTTTCGGTCCTGTGCAGTAGACTCCCATACCAGACAGTGATGTAGCCTGTCAGAATGTTCTCTACGGCACATTTATAGAAGTGTTCGAGTGTTTTAGTTGACAAACCAAATCTCTTCAAACTCCTAATGAAATATAGCCACTGCTTTCTTTATAGCTGCATCGATATGTTAGCACCAGGTTAGATCCTCAGAGATTTTGACACCCAGGAACTAGAAATTGCTCACTCTCTCCACTTTTGATCCCTCTATGAGGATTAAATACTGTATTTAGAAACAAACTGAAGAGTGTTGGTCCTGTAACAGTGAGTCTATAAAAGGGAATTAATGGATAGGCAGGGAGTAAGTGAATCAAAACAGACTTTTGGCATCAATCTGTACTATATAGGACTTAAGTAATATCTCAGAAATATCTCAATATCAGGATTTGGAAAGGAAGGAAGAGCTCAGGAAATTAACCACACCAGAGATTTAGTACCAACCAGGTTGATGGAAGTGTGGGCTGATGCATCAGGGTCCTCATGGACTCAATCCTTGGTTCTTTAAAGGTGTGGCTAGTGAGAAAGGTGATTTTAGTTCTCTAAAATTCCCCAAATTGTGTGAGGGCACCATTTGATAGAAGAAAGACAGAAACCAGGGACACAAGAGATTCTGCAGATGCTGGAAATTTTAAGCAATGCATTCAAAATACTGGAGGAACTCAGCAAACCAGGCAGCATCTATGGAGGGGAATAAATAGTCAGCTTTTTGGGCTGAGACCCTTTATCAGGACAGGAAAAGAAGGGGGAAGAAGCCAGAATATGAAAGTGGTGGGAGGGGAGTACTTGGATTTTCAGAAGGCCTTTGAGAAGGTGCCACACATAAGGCTGTTTAACAAGTTAAGAGCCCATGATATAACAAGAAAGATACTAGCATGGATAGAGTGTAAGTTGATTTGCAGGAGGCAAAACGTGGGAATAAAGGGAGCCTTTTCTGGTTGGCTGCCGGTGAGTAATGGTATTCCACAGGAATCTGTGTTGGAACTGCTTCCTTTTACGTTACATGCCAGTGATTTGGATGTTGGAATTGATGGCTTTGTGGCCAAGTTTGCAGACGATATGAAGATAGGTGGAGGGGCAGATGGTTTTGAGGAAGTAGAGAGGCTACAGAAAGACTTAGACAGATTAGGAGAATGGGCAAAGGAATGGCAGATGGAATAATAGTGTCAGGAAGTGTATGGTCATGCACTTTGGTAGAAGAAATAAAAGCATAAACTATTTTCTAAATGGAGAGAATTCAAAAATCTGCGGTGCAAATGGACTTGGGTGCCCTCGTGCAGGATTCCATATAAGTTAATGCAGGTGGTGAGGAAGGCAAATGCAATGTTAGTATTCATTTTTAAAGAGGACTGGAATATAAAAACAAGGATGCAAAATTGAGGCTTTATAAGGTACTGATGTGGCCTCATTTGGAGTATTATGAGCAGTTTTAGGCCCTTATCTAAGAAGTGATATGCTGATGTTGAAGAGGATTCAAAGGAGGTTTACAAAAATGATTCTGGGATTAAAAAGTTTGTCATATGAGAAGCGTTTGATGGCTCTGGGCCTCTACTCACTGGAGTTCAGAATGGTGACATCATTGAAGCCTATTGAATGTTGAAAGGCCTTGATAGAGTGGATATGGAAAGGACGTTTCTTATGGTGGGGGAGTCTAAGATGAGGGGACACTGCCTCAGAATAGAGGGATGTCCTTTTAGAATGGTGATGAAGATGAATTTCTTTAGCCACAGAGTAGTGAATCTGTGGAATCCGTTACCACAGGCAGCTGTGGAGGCCAAGTCGTTGGGTATATTTAAGGCAGAGGTTGATAGATTCTTCATTAATCAGGGCATGAAGGGATATTAGGAGGATATTGGGGCTGAGGGGAAAATGGATCAGCCATGATGAAATGGCGGAGCAGACTCAATGGGCCAAATGGTCTGATTCTGCTCCTAAGGTCTTAGGGAAGGAGTACAAGCTGGTAGGTGATAGGTGAGAACAGGTGAGGTAATGAAGTAAAAAGCTGGGAGGGGATAGGTGGAAGAAGTAAAGGGTTGAAAGAGAAGGAATCTGATAGAGGACTGTGCACCATGGAAGAAGGGTGAGAAGAGTAACCAGAGGGAAGTGATGAGCAAGTGAGAAGAGATGAGAGGGTGACTAGAATGGGGAATGGGAAAAGAGAGGAGGGAAGGGCATAAATTACCAGAATTTATAGAAAATCAATGTTCATCCCATCAGGTTGGAGGCTACCCAGATTGGAAATGCTCCAGCTTGTCCTCATCATGGCAGTAGAGGCAGTCATGGAAAGATGTGTCAGAATGGGAAGTTGAACGGAAATGGGTAGCCACCAGGAGATCCTGTGTCTTGTGGCAGACATAGTGAAGGTAATTGACAAAGCGGTCCCCCAATCTATGTCTGGTCTCACCGATGTAAAGGAAGCCATACCGGATACTATGGATGACCACGACATACTACACCTCCTCCCATACCACCATTCAGGGCCCCAAAGTTCTTCCTTGTGAGGTGATACACCCATGAGTCTGTCAGGGTCTTCTTGTATCCAAAGCTTCCGGTGCTGCATCCTGTACATTTCTGAGATCTGACGCAGATTGGAGGACCACTTTGTCGAGCACCTTCACTCTTTCTGACGCAAAAGGCAGGATCTTCCAGTAGCTACTCATATTCCGTCTGGGTAGCCTCCAGTTTGAATATCAATTTCTCTAAATTCGGGTAATTTCTCCCCCTCCCTCCTTCTCTCTTCCTTGTTCCTCATTTTGATTACCCTTATGCCCTTTCTCATCTGCCTATCACCTCCCTCTAGTGCCCCTACTTTTTTTCCCATGGTCCACTGTCTTATCCAATCAGATTCTTTCTTTTTTACCTCTTCCACCTAGCTCCTCCTCCTAGCCTCTCATTTCATCCCCAGTCACTTGGTCTGACATATCACCTGCCAGCTTGTATTCCTTCCCTTCCCCCTAACTTCTTAATCTGGCTCCTACCTCCTTCCTTTCCAGTGCTGATGATGGGTCTCAGCCCGAAACATTAGCTTTTTATTTCCCTCCATAGGTGCTGCCTAACTTGCTGAGAAAGCAGGGACAGTTTACTGAAAATTAGTCATGGGAAAATGTAATGCACTTAATATCAAAATAATCTGGCAAAACCAGGGTGGTTTTGTGGAAGGGAGATAATGTTTGACTAATTTATTGAAGTCTTTGGAAGAAGTAACATTCTGTGAATAGAGGGGAAGTGGTGCATTGTACTGTGATGAAATCTTCAGAAAGAGGTGCCGCGTTATGATGATAAATGAACACTCAAGGTGTAGGAAGTAGCGTGTTGGCATGGATAGAAGATTGGCTGGCTCACAGAAGAGTGAGCGTAAATGTTTTTTTTTGTTTGGTGGGACAGGTTGAGTGGTTTGTCTCAGGGATTGGTGCTGGTCCTTAATTTCATGTAATTTAGTTAAATGGTGTGAGTGAATACACAGATGTAGATGGATAGACCCATCTATCTGTGCTGGACCATGGACTTCTCATCCATGTGTCTATCCAAACTTCCCTTAAGTGCTGCAATTGAACCTGCACCCACCACTTCTGCTGGTGGCTTGTTCCACATTGCATCACTCTCTGAGTGAACTTGTTCTCCCTCTGGTTCCCCTGAAATATTTCACCTTTCACCCTAAACCTATGACATCTAGTTTAGTCTCACCGAGCCTCAAGAAAAAAGCTTGTATTTATTTAGCCAACATGAGGAAATCTGCAGATGCTGGAAATTCAAACAACAACACACACAAAATGCTGTGGAACACAGCAGGCCAGGCAGCATCTATAGGGAGAAGCGCTGTTGACGTTTCGGGCCAAGACCCTTCGTCAGGACTAACCGAAAGGAAAGATAGTAAGAGATTTGAAAGTAGTGGGGGGAGGGGGAAATACAAAATGATAGGAGAAGACTGGAGGGGGTGGGATGAAGCTAAGAGCTGGAAAGGAGATTGGCGAAAGTGATACAGAGCTGGAGAAGGGAAAGGATCATGGGACAGGAGGCCTGACCTATTTAGTTATTGCCTGTTCCCAATCTCCCTCTGGTGCTATCCCCCCCCCCCCCCCCCACCGCCTTTCTTTCTCCTGAGGCCTCCCGTCCCATGATCCTTTCCCTTCTCTAGCTCTGTATCACTTTCGCCAATCACCTTTCCAGCTTTTAGCTTCATCCCACCCCCTCCGGTCTTCTCCTATCATTTCGCATTTCCCCCTCCCCTCACTACTTTCAAATCTCTTACTACTTTTCCATTCGGTTAGTTCTGACGAAGAGTATCGGCCCAAAACGTCGACAGCGCTTCGCCTTATAGATGCTGCCTGGCCTGCTGTGTTCCACCAGCATTTTGTGTGTTGTTGTATTTATTTGCCCTATTATGCCTATAATTTTGAATACCTGTATAAGATCTCCCCTCATTCTTCTACATTTCAGGGAATAAGGTCCTACCCCATTCAGCCATTCCCTATCAAGTTCTGGTAGGTCCTCAAGTCTCAAGAACATCTTTGTAAATTTTTTTTGCACTCATTGAAAACATTCCTGTAGATAGGTCTCTTAGTTTATTGACACAGAAGTTAGAAAGTAAGTTGTGGGGAGGATATATGGAAACCTCAAAAGATAGCCATTTTAAGTGGCAAATAGAGTATGTAGTGAAGCATGTACTATTCAGATAAAGTGCGGTTGTGGAGCTGTGAAAAGTTCCTGTCTTCCCCCTCTTTGTATGCTTCACAACTCTTTCAATATAGTATTGAAATTTCACTAGGTTCTTTATGGTAAGAAGCACAGTGGGCACTGACTATTGTTGAAGGTTGCTAACACATAGAAGTCTTGGTGCTGGCCAACAGCAGTTTCCATCACATTCAGCTGGAGGTGTTGAGAAAAACTGTAGGGTGTGGGTGTTTGGGTCAGTACATGGAGCCGGTGTTGCTGGTTGTCAGCAACAGTCTGCACTTACTGTGCCGGCCAGCATGCAACCCAATCAGGGCTGAGTGACCACATCACTTGCCTGGTCTTGCCCAACCCCAACCTGCACCGATAGCCTCTTCACACTGAGTTGTGGGTGATGATTCATTGCTGTGAGAATGCCAGCTGAGGGTAGGAATTCACAGGGGCATCTGGCCAGAAGCAGTACCATGGAGAGCAGGGTTTATGCGAGGTTTCTGGCACTCCAGCGTGATGTCTATAGTAAGTATCCCTGTGCTAGGACTTCAGGACCAAGAATGCCAGAATGTATTAGTGTTTGATACTGTGCCCTGCAGGGATCCCCTGTGAATAGGATATTTGGAGAGATGAATCTCTTATGCTGGTGAATCTTTGGAAAACTCATTCTCAGAAGGCTATGATATTTTAGGCAAAGACAGAAGGATTTTTGAGTGCCAGAGCTACATGGGTTAGGCAGCATCTGAGGGGAGAGAACTAGAGTTAATATCAGGTCAGAGATGCCTCATCAGAAGGTATAGAATACAGTGTGATAATAGAGCAGTTGCAGGTATGGACAAAAAATGGCAGATGGAGTTTAACCCAGATAAATGTGAAGTGTTGCACCTTGGGTAAATGCAAGGAGACAGTACACTGTTATGGGGAAGACCCTAACAGTGTTGCTGAGTGGTGAGATCTTGGGGTCCAAGTTCATAACTCCATGAAAGTGGGTACACGTGGTTAAGAAGGCTTATGGAATGCTTGTTTTTATTAGTCGAAGCATTGAGTTCAAGTCACGAGATTATTGCAACTTTATAAAACTCTGTTTAGGCCACATCTGGAGCATATCATATAGTTCTGGTTGCTCCACTAAAGGAAGATTGGTGAAGGTGCAGGAGCGATTATCAGAATGCTTCTTGGTTCAGAGGGCATATACTAACGTGAGAGGTTGGACAAACTTGGGTTGTTTCCTTTGGAGCAGCAGAGGCTGAAGGGAGATCTGATAGAAGTTTATAAGATTTTGAGAAGCAGAGATAGAGTAGACAGGCAGTATCTTTTTCCCAGTGTAGTCTAATACCAGAGGACCTGCTTTGAATGTGAGAGAAGATAGGTTCAAAGGAAATGTGCGCAGTAGGTTTTTTGGAGTAGTGGATGTCTGGAATGTGCTGCCTAGTATGGTGTTAGAGGCAAATACGTTAGAGACTTTCAAGAGATGTGTTGAGAGGCACATGAATGTGAGGAAGATGGAGGGATATGGACATTGTGTAGAAAGGGGCGATTAGTTTTTTTTATTTCTTAACTAGTTTGGCACAAGATTGTTGTTGTTACAGCACTTTTGTATCAGATTTCCAGCATTTAGAATACAAAGAGAAAATGCTGGGAATACTCCATTTGGAAAGAGAAATGCAGTTAACATGTCAACGTGAATGAAGACTGTTTATCTGGCATCTGCACTTTTCTGTGTTTCAACTAATTAGATACTTGATGGTAAAGAAGTGAAGATTTCCAGTGGGTAACAGTGATTGCTCTTAAATGAGCAATAATCTTATTAACTGATGAAACAAGCTTAAAAGGGCCAAGAGGATTACTCCTGCTTCTAATTTTTATGTTTGTAAACCTCCTTTTGGAATTCTAATCACATCAGGATTTTGAACATGACTAACCCACAATAATAACCCACAAGCAGCACAATAATTGCTACTAAATACTTCTTTTTAAAGTGAGATGTTAATGTGGGCAAGTGATCTATGTAAAGTTTCTAAGCTAAAAGATAGAGAAAAGGATTATTCACAGGACAGAGATCAGTTAGGAATTTGAGCAGATGAAACTTAATCCTGACAGGTGTGAGTTGATGCATTTTGGATCATTAAATGCGTGAGGGAGGTATACAGTTAAATGGAAAGACTCAAGAGCTATGATAAACAAGATCTTGGAATGCAAGTCTGTACCTGCCTGACAGTAGCAACGCAAGCAGACAGGGTGGTAAAGGTAATGCCTGGCATGCTTGCCTATATTGGTTTGGACATTGAGTATAAAATAGGAATGTCAAGTTGTAGATATGTAATAAATTTTGTCAGGCCGTAGTTAGAATATTGTATGTGCCATACTATAGGAAGTATGCATAAGCTTTAGTGAGGAAGCTGAGAAAGTTGTCTAGATTAGTGTGTCTTAATTGAGAGATTGGGCAGACTTGAATTATTTTGACCAGGTTGTTTGATGTCGAGGAACAATTTAGTGTGATGCTGTTACAGCTCGGGACGTTCAGAGTTCAATTTCAGTGCTGTCTCTGTAAGGAGTCTGTGCCTCTTCTATGTGAGTTTTCCCCAGGTTCTCTTGTTTTCTCCTAGAGTCCAAAGATGTACCAGCTAGGTTAATTGGTCATTGTAAATTATCCCATGATTAGTTGAGGGTTAATTGGGTTTGTCGGGGGTGACTGGGGCGGTGTGGCTTGAAGGGTCATAAGGATGTGCTCTACATTGTATTACTAAATAAATAAATAATCATGAGAGCCACAGATAGGATTGCCATTCCTCTCCCTCCCCCCCCCCCCGCCTTCGCCTCCCACGAGTGGAAATGTCAAATGATAGAACATGGGTTTAAATATGAGACTATAAGACAAGTGAGCAGAATTAGGTCATTCAGTTCAACAAGTATGCACCACCATTATTTTATCATGGCTGATTTATTATCCTGCACCATTCTCCTGATTTCTCCCCATCACCTTTGACACCCTTACTAATAAAGAACTTGCTTATAGAATATTTGCTTTACATTTACAGAATGACTTGGTCTCTACAGCTGTCCATAGCAATAATTCCATGGATTCACCACCTTGTGGCTAAAGAAATTCCTGCTCATCTCTGTTCAACAGTGATGTCCTTTATATTCTGAGGCTTTGCCATATAGTCCTAGATTCTCTCACTATCGAAAACATCCTCTGAACGTGCACTCTATTTAGGTCTTTCAATATTTGACAAGTTTCATTGAGATCAACCTCTTACCCCCGCGCCCCCCCCCCAATTCTTCTAAACTCCAGCGAGTACAGATCCAGAGCTGTCAAACGCTCCTCATAAATTGACTTTCATTCCTGGGATCATTCTCATAGCAGAATGTTGAGAAGGAACAATTTTTAACATGGAGTGGTAGATGCCTGGACTGCACTTCCAGGGGAGGTGGTCAAAGCAGATTTAAGATACACACACACAAGTAGTGAATGGAGGAATGTGCACCACGTGCAGGTAGGTGGATTAAGTTCGAGTGACATTGTGATCAACCCAGACACTGTGCTTGTTTCTGTGCTATATTTTTCTATGCTGTTCTAGGTACTAAGGTTACAAAGATCATTACCAAATTCGAAGATTCTTGCCTGGCACTAAATCTATGATTACCATTTACTGCCCTTGTAACTTGCCTGCAGTTTTTACAGGCATTTATGAGTTTTTTTAAAAAATGGGATACAGAGGATAAATGGTTCTTAAATGGATTTCAATGCTATTTCTCAGTAAAATACTGGTAGAGCACAACTTATGGAGAAACAGAACACAGATTTATGCTTTTAGCTCCATTTGTGGACCCAGAATTTCCGATTTACTCATTTTTTCTTAAATTCTCTTGACCAGTAGTCCCGCAGAGGAATGAAGTTTGCCTGCTTTATCTTTGTGTGGGGAAGATTGCCTTTAGTTCTTATCAAGGAAACCTTAAGACCTTTATAAGGTGCACAGCCATTCCTTAAAAGTTTTAATTTTTTTCAGTATTCTAACAATGATGTAAGTTATCCTCTCACTTGCATTCCTTTCTAGTAATATACACAGCTTCACGCAATCCATACTCTGAAGTATCCTGGGGTTGAGAAATTCAAACATTTTATTACTTCCAACATTGGTATTTACCTGTAATTAATTTTGTGAAAAGAAAGGCAGAATATTAGTGATATTACAATAGTAATCCAAATTTTATACACATCAGGTACCTTACCATCCTAAAAGTTATCTCTCATTCCTTTCCTGATTTCTCGTAAAATATGATGTTCTTTTCCAATTATACTACGGAGCTTGATCATTTAGATGAGCTATCACTGAGGTCACTTTGTATAATATCTGTATATGGTATCTGCAGCTGTATCGGCTTTCCGTAGAATCTGGGGAAACCATCTGATGTTCCTAATTGGTTTATATTAATAGGTAATATCAGAGAAATGTATACAATATACATCCTGAAATTCTATTCCTGGATATCTAATGATTTGCTACTTTTGAGATGATACTGCACATTAATCTACACCTTCCAGCTTTCTGGTTTTTAAGCCTAACACATTTACAATGGTTTGATTATATGTGCACTGAATCTTATCATTAGTCTCAGCTCCTATTTTGTTAACACCTGCAGATCTGGAGATCCCTTCATATGAAGACAACCTTATTATTTATAAACATGTCAGCCAGTAATGGTCCTAGTACTCATTCAAGTACATGGGCTGACAGTTGGGTCCTAGTCAGTTAGCTTTATGTACTTTAAGGCATAATACTTGGTTTGAACTGTACCTTCAAATTGTAGTTTGAAGTGAATAATAAAACATTTGAATAATAATCAGAAAGCCAAGATACAGAAATGAATCATCATATTTCTTTGGTAGAGCAGAGCCATTTAAAGCAAGTAGAAGCATTTGAAATCACCCTGCCATGTCACAGAATTAGAAACAAATTAATCTTTTTTTTTAATGAAGATGCAGCAGAATACTTTATTTGCCAAGAATACGTGCAATTAAGCTTCAAATGTAAACATGGTACATTTTTAAGATGCCATCCATATTAAGAAAGATTTCCTGGCAGAAGAGATTCTGAAAGATGTATCAAAAGGAGACTGTAACATTTTGAGCTGAACTCCTAATTTGCCAGTATACAGGCTCAGTTATTTGAAAAATTCTTACCCTACATGGAAGTTGAATAATCACACAGCGCAACAACAGGCCCTTTGGCCCAACTTGATCATGCTGAGCTTCTTCCATTTGTCTGCATTTGGTACATATCCCTCAATAAACTTTTCCTGTCAAATTTCTTTTAAATATTATAATTGCACCCACTTTCACTACTTCCTCTAGTAAGATTCTTCTTTCCTTAAGTGCCAACAGTGCTGCAGTAGTATAATACTGAATTGAACCAGGTGCAGTTGTGTTCAAGATTCCAGAGCAGGCTAAGGATTGCTGTATTTGGAATCAAGGACTTCTGAGAAAGAAAGAAAAAGTATTGCATCCAATTTTGTTATTTATTCTCAATAGCAAAAGATAATGGTAATTAGTAACATTAAAATTGTAACATTTTAAAATAAAAGTATATGGGGTATTTTGCCATTGTTTTTTTAAAAATCAAAGTCAGTAGTTAAGCAGATATAATGTATTTTCCCATTCTTTTCCAACTAACCATTATAGGAAGTGCATGACGTTTTTACCTATCATATTGAAAAACAGTGAGCTCTAAATAGTGGAGGACCAATTCTCATATTAAACAACTGATTATTGTATATCACACAAGTATCTTACATCAAGCTCTGGAAATTGTGCCAGATTCTTATTTTTTGGATCATCCATCACTGAACTGTTTCTTAATATAAAATTGGTTCAGTTAGCAGAATTGTCAGATACCGTGAACTTTGTTTTGTCCCCATTTGTAAAGGAAATTAATACAAAAAGCAAATAAGGGTCAGCAGTTGAGGGCAGTTTTATATAGTATAATAGGAGAATTTAGAGCCATTTCATCCAGCAGTTGGGAGCCACTATTCCAACTCTGGATTTGAATTGTTTTGGATATCTTTTAAAGATGGCAGAACATCCCTTGGGGCTGACTCTACATTCAAAGGCACTCCTGTAATTATATGATTGTAATTGTAATCTGCACAGCACTTACTACAGTAATCAATTCACAACTACTAATGCTCACAATAATAGAAAACAATTAATTATATTGCAAATCATTTAATTTGTCATGGGTTTAAGAAATTTTCACCACTTTACAAGATGATTGTCAAGCATAATTAAAGCATAAAATCCAGCTAGTTCAGTTATTAAAAGATCCAAGATAAGACTTAGTAGATCACACACTGGGGAGAGGAAGGTTTACTATTTTGGTCAGTTTTTTGAAGCTTGTTTTAAGAATACATTGAGCAATAGTTTGCACTACACAATGCCAGCTCTAAGGGTGGAAAGTTATATGTATATTTCAACAAATATAATTTATTCTTCTGCCCCCGCAGCATTAGAGAGAATATTACAAGCAGTTTCAGGTTAAGATAATTCAAATATTCTGTGATTTTTGACAATTCGTAGAACATCTTAATCTATCCTAATTGATTTGCTCACCAAGCATCAAGTTGGCTCTTAAACCCACATGGAGGAAATAGTGCCTAGATAACTGGAGACTGCTTGTAAATAAAAGGATGAAAAGCCTCCTAATTTCTTTTGATGAACTTTGTAGCTCTGACATTAGTGGCTTCCAACGAGCATACATTTAAACAAACATTCTACCACAAGAGGTCACGAGTGTGCCTTTTATAATATCACATAGTACTGTTGCATTAGCAGCTGTTGTTTCGTAACTTGTTGAGGCTATTTTTGTCTGTCATTGGTATTAAACAGCTAATATAATTGAACAATAAATAGAATAAATAAATTGGATAATTGGTGTTTGGGGCAAATTATACCATTTCTAGTTAAGGAATCAGTAGAATGTGAATGAAGTTGAGTTGAAATGATTGAATTCTTTGAGGTTTGTAGAGTTCCTTTGTATTCAAACCAATTTTTTTAAAAAGTCATTATTGTTTTACATTAAGGAGTGCAAGCATCTGAGTTGTGACAGATCAACTGATTAAAAACTCCAGTTAAATTCTTGGCAATCTGTTAAAAAGTATCTCTCAACAAACGAGTTTGATTTTGCCTTTATTAGTATGCTCAGATGAGACTGCACTGTATTAGATTCTGAACAAAATTAAATTTTACCTCATGTAGAATGCAATGTAGATTCCTCAGTTTTGCTTTTGGATTGATGCTTTTTTAAATCAGCGTGTATTGCAGTGCCATATATACCGGTCATCTGAAATCCGCAGTGATCCCACAGGCAGATCTTTTACAACTTTCAAGACCACTCTTTGTTTTTGAATGTCAGGACATCATTTACTGAGATTGGTCTTACCCTGGTCGACTGGCTGAGTTGGAATAATGGGCATGATATAGTATCCATATAACAGTAAAATTTAGAACAGTTACAGGACAACTCTTGATAGATTTAGAATGTACTTCTTATTCAAACTCAGTTTTAATGAAATTATTGTGCTCTACTTACAACAATTCGCATGAATGGAGAATTATTTGCATGAAAAATATACTGGTAATTTTGTGGTGAGACACACTTTAAGATCAGATTACATGTGTAATCAGAGAAATGTAAATTGGGTATTAGTTTGCATGTATGATCTTGGTCTAATACAATGCACTTGTTACATAGGGCCATCAGTGTAATTTTAGGTGACAAGTGGAAAATGATGAAAAATGAAGAGAGGAGAATTTATACATTGGAAGCCAAGGCTCTGGCGGAGGAACAAAAACGCCTTAACCCAGACTGCTGGAAAAGAAAACGTAGCAACTCTGTAAGTATTTAAAATAATCTGTGTTCTTAAATGTTTTTAACCTCTTAATACTCTTTACTTAATAATAAGTATTAATATATACGAGGGAAAAGAATACAATAGAATTATAGTTGTCAACTTGAGTGATTCTTTCATTGTTAGAGTACAGCAATAATTAGCAATTCTTTGTTGTCACTGAAGTCTTTGCTGTTGATATTTAAGGTGATCAAATACCTCTGTTTATTTTTGAAATGCTTTTTCTGGAAAGAAGGCAGCGGCTATTACGTGATTCATTTTAAGCAGCTTTATTTTGGAAAAACGTCTTCTCCCAGAGAGTTGTGGGGGTCTGGAATGCACTGCCTCGGAAGGTAGTGGAGGCCAATTCTCTGGATGCTTTCAAGAAGGAGCTAGATAGGTATCTTATGGATAGGGGAATCAAGGGATATGGGGACAAGGCAGGAACCGGGTATTGATAGTAGTTGATCAGCCATGATCTCAAAATGGCGGTGCAGGCTCAAAGGGCTGAATGGTCTACTTCTGCACCTATTATCTATTGTCTATTGTAAAGTTAAAAACACTAGAATGTTAAAATTTAGACAGTTAATCATGCATTTAGAGAGAGGTGGAATTGGCAGTGGCAAAGCTAAGAGATGAAGGATAAGGTGGAAATTGATGTCACACGTGATGGATGAGAGTGAAGATAGTGTAATTGAGATTGCTTTTTGAGTACACAAGTTATTCTCAATTTGTTTAGAAGGCTATCAAGCGAATCTTAACCTTGTTTCTCTGTTCATCGATATTGGCTGAGTATTTTCATTATTTTCTATTCTCGCATTTCCAGCAGCCAACTTATTTTGCTTTTGCTGAAGTGGTAAAATGGCACTTGAGTAGCTACTGCAATAGATCTAAAAAAAAATCTCAAACTTGTGTATGATGCTTTACTCGATATATTTGTTTTCTACCTTTGTTGTACTTTCCCTTTCAGTATTAGTCCATTTTCTCTTCCACTTAAAAAGTACTTTGCATTAGTCGTGTTTCTTTATTCTGTTATACCAATACCATTGCTGGTTTTTTAAAACTGGCAGCAAAGCAATTTTCTTTCTGTGTATAACGAATACTGAGAATAGTCAGTGGTCTACTTCCTTCTGAGGAATTGATAAGGTGTGTGTATCATGGCACTGTGACCTACCCATTGAATGAATTTGCACATGTGGAACTAATTTGTAGAATCAATAGTTCATAATGTTCAGAGGTTTTCTTTGTCATGTTGACCCCTGTCTATGTATAACACTTCACATACAATTACAGAGTTATCCTTAGGATAATTAAACCTGCTGTATTGATTTTTTTCTTTCTTTCATAACAGGGTTCACAGCAGCAGTAACCAGACTTTTAGAAACCCACTTTATCCTCTACTTTCACCATTTGGAATGAATTTTAGAAAACTGGATGCAAGTGAGCAAAAAGACTCAATGTATCTATATATTTCAGTTTTAATTTTGAAGATTTTGTGATAAATCTATATTTAGATAACTGTAATAAAGTGAGTATAGTTTGCTTTTTATATAAATAGCTGATAGTGTTGTAAATCTTAAGCATTTAATCTTTCTGACTTTCTTAATTGTGTATTGTAAATGGCCATAATTCCTCATTCTTCCAAAGTTCAGTCAAAGATTATTTCAGGTAAATATAGCTTTTAGGCTTGAAAACTTTGTACTAAAAAATCCTGTGGTGCTAAGTTAAGGGAGGAAAGTTGGTATATAAAGATGTCTATTTTTAAGAATGTAAATGGGTAAAGTTTAAATTCTGTATAACTACTGTTGTATCATGATTTGTATCACTTATTATATTGCACAATTTTAATTCAATTAACTTTATTTGCAAACAGTGGGGGAATTAGTATATGTAGCAGGGATGCTCCCAAATTTACTTTGTGGTGTTTTAGCCAACAAAAGTTGCCATAAAACTCGAGGCTTGTATTCATAAATTGGGGCACAACAAGCACGTGGGCCACAATTTTGCCATTGTGCTTAAGGACTATTGCACTTTAGTGTTTCTTGCAACGTTATGAAAAATGAGAATGTCTCATTGAGTCATTTTCATGGATTGGCATTTATGCCACTCAGTGTTGATATTCATAGTCACAGATCAACATTTATATAAACTGCTTTAACTCAAGTAAATTTATGTCTTTATGCAGGCTGTTATTCCCACAGGAACTCTTGCACAAAAAAATTATTGTATTCAAGTTCAAATAAATATGTAAAGTGTTAAATGTCTAGATTTTTTTCCTTAATCTATTCACAAAATTATGTACAAAATTGTGCTGCATTGTCCTGTTGATGTTACTTTATTGAGTCAGTTACTTTTTCTACCTGACAGCTCTTACCATCTATCAGTTAATGTGCATAGGCTGCTGAAAAATGAACAGATAAGATTTAAGGGTTAAAGTTGACTAATTCAAACAAAGGGCATCATGACGAAAGTTTATAAACATTAATATAGGCACACCATCATTTGACTGATTACAGCAACACCATTTTCTCCACAACCTTGACTATTAGTTAAACTAGTGGTGACCAACCTTTTTAAGCCCAAGATCCCCTACTTCAGCCTTAGTGAAAGGCAAGATCGACCTACTAAATCATTTTGTCACACGCATGCGCACCGAAAAGACCAGAAATAAAACCTCCCAACCCAGAAGTAGAAATAATGTGTGTACACCAGGGGTCACCACCCTTTTTTGCACCACGGACTGGTTTAATATTGACAATATTCTTGTGGGGGGGGTGTTAAACAACTGGAATACAGCGATACTCGAAGCAGATTCCTTATGTCCAGTCTACTCTGCAATTTGGTTTACATGGCTCTCAGCACTTAGCTTCTGTCCCACTTGCTCACGTTTTTTTCCGCTCAAAAAACTCAGTGGGTTTGTCTTTAAGTGCAGGGTGCTTGGACTCAAGGTGCTGAAGCAGTTTTGAGGGCTTCATTGCCTCATTAACAGCCTCCCACCTGCCCGCCACCTTGGCCAGGTGTGGCTGGTCATGGGTGGGTGCGAGGACAAGGTCAGGGCTGGAGGTCCCCGTGCCAGGGCCGTGGTGGTCGCAGTCCAGAGAGAGTGACGGACCGTGTGAGGAGTGCAACGGAGTGGGCACATCCCCCACCCCCCTCCCTGTAGGATCTTTTGGCCAACAAAAGTTTGTTTCAGTAGATCGCAGCAAGGTAACTGCTCTGTTACACAAAACCCTGAGCACAAATTAGGTCGTCTGCAAATATTTTAGCACTGGGTTCCCCACGAACATTTGGTGTGCTAAACAGGTTTAGAGGCAGCACCCATCTGTCTGTGCTCCAGGCCAGTAGTAACGGCACTTCCCGCCGGCTGTGCAAGGCCAACCAGTGATTCCTGGCGTGAGGGTATCACTGCGTTTAGACGACTGATGACCTCGCATACGTAATGACCTCATGTATTCAACAGTGGGCATGACAAGGAATGAGGGAAGGTGCAGCTGACTCATATCATTTCATATCGCCAAATCATATAATTTCCTCGCAGCCTGGTGGTTGGGGACCACTGAAGTACACTGTGTAGTGTGTGGCGGGGGAGCTACACGCATGCGCACTGGGCAGAAAGAACGGAACTAAAACCCCACAACCCGGAAACAATCTCTCAACAGTATTTGGGTACTTATTTTTCTTTTTTTTTTGGGGATCTACTGAGAAAGTCTCAAAGATCGACCAGTCGATCGTGATTGATGGGTTGGTAACCACTAATTTAAACTGTTTCACTCTTTTGTCCTTCCTTTACTGTTGATTTTCTGCCCACATAAGACAGGGTTATTTGCAGCAATCGAGTGTATGCTTGGCATTTCCTTTAGTCATACTTTTAATGAGCTGTAATGAGAGTTGGGAACGACTGTACTAAACACATTTCAACTGAATCTTTGACAGGACTTGAAACAAAAATAAACATAACTTTCAATGGAAAGGGTTAATAGCTCTTGATTTTATGTTTAGTAACAAGATGTGAAATAACATTAAAGAAACAGTATACAGAGTTGACATCTTTAATAAATCTAAACAATTGTAAGTTATGCTTATCTCACAAAATTCATTTTGCTTTTGATCCCAGCATTGTAATTAGAACTGCTTTAAATGACAGTTTTGGTTATTAGTTTTCATCATATCTACTTGTGTATTAAATTAAATGCTTACTTTACATATGATTTTTGGTTCATTCAGGAGTTTAGTGAATGGCAGTATGTTAGAAGCAATGCCCTAGTGACACTTTTCTACCAAGTTCAATAAACTACTGTTTAATAATTGGATCCACATCATAGTCAGTTCATGGTAATCTTAAGTTTAAACATCAATTCTTAAATTGATGTAAGGATACCTTATGCATCATTCAAATAGTAGCCTCTTTTTCCCTTAACCAAGTCACCTCATTAACTAATTTACCAAAGTAGATTATCCTGCTCTCAAAAGTAAAATAAAATTTTCCAATAAAATTAAAGTTATAACACTAGGAATTTAATAATTACAAGGGGTGATCGATAAGTTAGTGGCCTAAGGTAGAAGGAGATGAGTTATACAGAACTTCTACCTTAGACCACAAACTTATCAATCACCCCTGCTGTGGGCCACTTCTGGAGGTCCAAGACACCGACTTCTACAAAGAAGGGATCCGTATGCTCCACGACCACTTGGACTGTGTGTGTAAATGCAGGAGGGGAGTATGCTGAAAAATAAATGTGCTAGGTTTTCTAAAATTGACTCCTTCTACCTTAGGCCACAAGCTTATCAATCACCCCTCATAACAATTAATATGTCACACTTATGAATTATCTAAACAGACAGCAAATCCTGCTTGGGTTCAGGGAAAAAAACCATTTACTGTACTGAAGCCATGGCTTTTTGGAGCAATTGCAGCATTATTGGATAAACGGAAGCAAATTCTTTCCCTTCTCTTGCTCGTACTGATTGAACATAAGCCTCAAGAGCACCTCTGTAAAAAAAAACAGAACTTCACTTTTGTATTAAGATACTCATTAAAAAATTAAAATCATAACCAATAATACTTTCTATTACAACTAATTGACACATTAAGTATCAAATGTGTGGTAGAAGCTAGTCCATTATGAAGTAGTGTCAGACTATCATAATGATGCTTTGTGATAAAAGTATAACAATTGACAAAACATCATCTCTTTATGCTACCATCTGGGAACCACAGCATAAACGCCAGGACCAACAGGCTCCGAGACAGCTTCTTCTACCAGGCCATCAGACTGCTTAACTCATGCTGACACAACTGTATTTCTATTTTATATTGACTATCCTCTTGTACATACTATTTAATATAAATTGCACATTTAGACAGAGATATAATGTAAAGATTTTTACTCCTCATCTATATAAAGGATGTAAGTAATAAAGTCAATTCAATTCTGTTAAAACTTCATAGTAGGTTTTGATCTAATTTCTTGTCACTTCAGTGGATGCAAGCTGAAGCTGGTGAGCCTCTCTTCAAAAGAAACCTAACAATGGGTCAAATAAAGCATCACAGAATTGCTTCCAATAAATTAATTTTGCTCGATGAGACCATGACAACACAGTACTGCTGATGTAATTTCACCACTGTCATACATAAATGAAGCATACCATCTCCACTTTTGAATTTGATTCACCCAGCAGTAAAGGATAATATTCTATTAGCTTTCCAAATTACTGGTTGTATCTTAATACCAGGCTTCTGCAAAGCACGCACTGGGTCACCCAGATCTTTCTGCAATTCAGAGCTCTAGAATTGTTCATATTTAGATAATATGCTTTAAAACTTTTGCTAAATTAAATAGTTATATTCATTTTACCATCTTCGACCACTCAATTTATTTCTATCCCTTTATTTATTAATACCCTCTTTGGCTCCTTGTCAGAATTTACATTCTTGGTCATCGGCAAATCTAGCAACCAATCCTTCTGTGACTTGATACAAGTCATTTATGTAAATTATAGAGCATGAGGCCTGCAGCGCTGATCTGTGTCACTTGCTACATCTTGCCAACTAGAAGAAACACTCATTCATGTTACTTTCCTTGTTCGGCAGGTAATTTTCTGTCCATGTATGTATTGCCTCCTATAGCATAAGCTTTTAATTTCTGCAATAATATTTGAAAAACTTATAACATTTTCTGACAATTTATTGCATATACATGTCAACAAAAGAACTGGTCACTGACTTCAGAAAGGTGGGTGATACACATTCTCCTGTCTACATCAACAATGTTTAGGTTGAGAGCTTCAATTTCCTAGATGTGAACATCAGCAATAGCCTGTCCTGGTCCAACTATATTGATGTCACAGCCAAGAAAGCCCACAAGAAAACTCCTACTTCCTTAGGAGGCTAAAGAAATTTGGCATATCATTTACTCTCAACAATTTTTATCGATTAACCATTGAAAGCACTTTGTGTGGATATACAACAGCTAGGTATGGTGACCACAAATACATAATGGGATCCTTGACTTACTAATCAGAAGACCACAATCTGTGCGGATTGGTGATAACATATCCTCCTTGCTGACTGGCGCACCTCAGGGATATACACTTAGCCCACTGCTCTACTCTCTATATACACATGACCGTGTGGCTAGGCATAGCTCAAATACCATATATAAACTTGCTGATGATACAACCATTGTTGGTAGAATCTCAGGTGGTGATGAGAGGGCATACAGGAGTGAGATATGCCAACTAGTGGAGTGGTGCCACAGCAACAACCTGGCACTCAACGTCAGTAAGACGAAAGAGCTGATTGTGCACTTCAGGAAGGGTAAGACAAAGGAACACATACTAATCCTCATATAGAGAGCAGAATTGGAGAGAGTGAGCAGTTTGAAGTTCCTAGGTGTCAAGATGTCTGAGGATCTAACCTGGTTCCAACATATTGATGTAGTTATAAAGAAGGGAAGACAGCAGCTATACTTCATTAGAAGTTTGAAAAGTTTGTCATGTCAACAAATACACTCAAAAACTTCTATAGATGTACTGTAGAGAGCATTCTGACAGGCTGCATCACTGTCTGGTATGGAAGGGCTACTACACAGGACCGAAAGAAGCTGCAGAGGGTTGTAAACCTCGTCAGCTCCATCTTGGGTATAAGTACCCAGGACATCTTCAGGGAGCGGTATCTCAGAAAGACAGCGTCAATTATTAAGGACCTCTAGCACCCAGGGCATGCCCTTTTCTCACTATTACCATCAGGGAGGAGGTACATAAGCCTAAAGGCACACACTCAGTGATTCAGGAACAGCTTCTTCCCCTCTGCCATCTGATCACTAAATGGGCATTGAACCCTTGGACACCATCTCACTTCTTTTAATATACAGTATTTGTGTTTTGCACATTTTAAAAATCTATTCAATATACATATATTGTAATTGATTTATTTATTATTTTTTCCCTTCTATATTATGTATTGCATTGAACTGCTGCTGCTAAGTTAATAAATTTCATGTCTCATGCCAGTGATAATAAACCTGGTTCTGATTCTGAACCAGCTCCCCTTCTATGGACTCTGTCTATACTTCTCACTGCCTCAGTAAAGCACCCAGCATAATGAAAGGACCCACCACCCTGGACATACTCTCTTCTCCCCTCTCCCTATCAGGCAGAAGATAAAATATATCACCAGGCTCAAGGACAGCTTCTGTCCAATGTACCAGACTCTTGAATGACATCTTGTACAATAAGATGGACTCTTTACCTCATAATCTACCTTGTAAAGATTGTGTGCTTTATCATTTACCTACATTGCATTTTTTGATAGCTTCTACACTTTATTCTGCATTGTTATTGTTTTACCTTATTGTACTGTATGTACTGTAATGATTTGATTTGTATGAACAGCATGCATGACAAGCTTTTCACTGTATCTTCATACATGTGACAATAAAGAACCAATACATTGGCCTCCATGTAAACATGCTTTACAATAACTCCAGAAATTACATTACCTGATGAGAATTAATCGATCCTTTTCTGATGGATGGTCATCAAGCCACTGAGAATACCTTGCTACAGACCACTCTGCCCTCTGTAATGATTTCACAGCTCTTAATTACTGTATTATATAACTGAAGCTTTAAAAAAATTGTATAATACACACAAAATTCTTTGTGATTGTGCAAATACATAGATAACTTAATTCTGACATGATGGAATTTTTAAATAACATGGCAATTGAGATGTGTACCCTTGCCCAACATTCCTGCAATCTATAGAATAACAACATTACTCCAATAATGAGAAAAGTTCAATTGAAAAATGGATAAGTGTATATCAGAAAACATCAGTAGAAAAATTGAAAAGTGAAATTTAAACAGGGCTATTTTAAGAAGGTTCATTATACAGTCTTTCAATAGAGTATTAGATGTGCCGAGATGAATAATGATGCTTGTTCTACCTCTGGAGGCGCTGTTTGTATGGTATGCAGTTCAATTTGTATAACTATCACTTCCTGTTTGGAAGCGTTTTTTTTCCATCATTTCCTGCTGAGTTACTTCAGATTTCAACTTCAGCAGACTCAACAGCTTACCAAAGCTCTCACACAAAGAACCACAGAAGCTACTGGAGCATGCAGATCTGTTGTCAGAACTACAAGCCGCAAAAAACAAGAGTTACCTATATCTTGAACACTGTAAAAGGAATGAACCCTACAGTGGAGAAACTACCGAACAACATGCAAGAACGGTGGATAACTGTAATGTCTGAATATAAAACAAAGCATCATGCCCTTTATTGACCATGTTCATTCTTAGTGAAATTTGTCTCCCAACACGCAGAAATGCGAAATGACCCTAGTTTCATGCTCTCAACTTCCAGCAACACCTCAAAGAGAGGTCTCTAGTAGAAGCAAGGTAAACCAAAACCTGTATCATAATCAACAAAGCAGAAGTAGAAAAGTCTGCCACAAACCCCAAAAGACAATGACCTGTCCATAAGAAACAGGACTCTCTAAGGAAATGAACATGGTTCAGAAAAAAACCACTGGCTCTACATTCAGGGCCAGCGCCTTGGGCTATTATCAGATCCAACACACCTGCAGCAGAGCACGGCAGGAAGCCAGCTGAGTATTCATCACATGTAGCTACTTCCTCATGCATAAAGATGTGGGGAAAGGTATCAAGGCAAATCCTGCTCTAAAATATGTCTAGCAAGCATCTACCCAAAAAGATATCCATATGTATTATTCGATGATCAGAGCAATGTGTCATTGCCAAAGTCAACATTGTTTACTGCATTCAGTATCCAAGGTTCAGTCTCCTCAAACAATTTATAGACATTTTCTGAGACACCAGAACTTGTTGGAAGAACAGCCAGCGGATTTGTTGTGGAGTTAACAGGAGGGGAGATCAGCAACCAAATTCCCAACAGCAGGGATGAAATCCCAACCCCTGAAGCTGCACACAGTCATCCACTTCTTAAGGACATAGCAGACAAGATACCCCCCCCCATTTGATTCTTCTGCAGGGGTTGTCCTGTTGCTTGGCAGAGACACCATCCATGCACGTAAGGTATATGAATAGTGGTCAGCATGACACAACTAATGCCCAACAACTGGACCTAGGTTGGGTCATCGTGGATGAAGTCTGCCTCGATGGAGCTCATCAAACCACTGTCAGTATCTTCCAAGACTAATGTCCAGGAGAATGGACACCCAAGTCACTTCAGACTCTCAGAGTAGAATCTGTATAAAAGAGAAGATTGTGGGTAAGCAAACCAGGCACCCCAACATAACTACCACTGCTCAACCAGATTCATGCAAGTTGGTCTTCTGTCTCTTGGCAGATGATCATAAGCTGGCACCTTCCATTAAAGACGAGGTCTTCCTTCGAATTACAAATAAAGAGTAGCCAAAGGCAGCCCTTGCATTGGTTGGGAGATTTGTAAGCAACGTCTCAATGCAGAGCAACTGAATCAGGCAAAGGTTAGACTCCTTGTTGTTCAAAGATAGTTGTATGTGGAGGACGTTCAGTTCATCACAAAGCAAGCACTCTCCTAATCCAAAGTTACCTTACTGAACTCTGCTACTTACATGACTTGGAGGGGCTACGGCAGTGGTCCCCAACCTCCGGGCCTCGGTTGTTAGGTGCCGCTGGCAAGTAAATGTTGGCCCAGATCAGAGGCAATTGCGGATTTCACGCAATCGGCAATAGCCAATGATCTGGGCTGACATTTATGTGCTGGGCAGTACCTAATTAATTAGCTTGTTTATTTTGTTTTTTTTCTTAAAGATGTACTGGGTGCATTCCGGCTACCGCTGAACCCTTGCATGCTTCGCGGCCTGGAGGTTGGGGACCACTGGGCTGCGGTGAGTTGGAGGACGTATTAAGACAGAACAACTCACTTCAGAGATACCTCACCCAATCGTCACTCCGAACGAGCACGTGTCTGCTCAATCTGATGTTACACAAGGAAATATGTCATCAAGGACAACATTTTCAAAGCAAGAACAGTTAAAGACTGTGCAGTACGACTGTTTCAAGACTAGTTCCTGAGACAGTCCATTCTTTTGCCAAAGTCTTAATTAAATGGCAATTTGACTTTTAGTTTCATTAGTTAAGTTTGACATCATGGATGTCAGGTGGGGGAGTATTCTGTCTCTAGAGGCACTGTTCAGTTTGTATGCAGTTTGTTTTGTACAAACATCACTCCCTGTTCGTAAGCCCTTTTTTAAAAAAAACATCATTTCCTGCATAGGTTAGTTCAAATTTTGACTTAAAACACAAGTTAGAAAGACATCCATCTTTATTCACTCTTTATTTGTCCTTGAAGCAGCAATATCTTTTCACAAAGTCTTCTCATTAAAAACTCTGAAGAAAGCTTCTGTCTCTGGTGATTTTTGAGAGGTGTTAATTCCCTGCCTAGGTTTGCCTGTAATATACTATGAGGGCAGTAGACCCTCTGAAATATAAAGTCCTTCTTTATAACCATTAGAATTAAGCTGAACTTGGAAGAAACAAAGCATTTAACAGACAGGTAAACAAAACATGATACTGAAAACAGGCAGTGCCACAGGGATCCAGGATCTATGCCATAATGGCATATTGTAACAACAGGAAGCTGAACTAAAAACACAAATACCAGGAGTCACAACTATAAAATTCAAGTCCTTTCATGATTTTAGTGGATGCTCATTGGGACTGTAGGTAATCCAAAAAAAGGGTCCACGGTAGTGTAGCAGTTAGTGGGATGCTATTACAGCTTGGTACATTCCAGACTTCGGAATTCAATTCCAGCACCATTCTGTAAGAAGTCTATGCAGTCCTTCCTGTGGAATGCATGAATTTTCTCCAGGTCATCCAGCTTCCTCCCACAGTCCAGAGATGTACAAGGTAGGTTAACTGGTCTTTGTAAATTGTCCCATGATTAGGTTAGGGTTTATCAGGTTTATAGAGTTGCTAGGGCAGTGTGGGTTGAAGGGCTGGTAGGGCCTACTCCACACTGTATTGCTAAATAAGTAAATAAATATTACATCCAGATTAGATAGATAAATTGAAAGACATTCCCTAAATTAAACCTCTAGAATTTAATAATAGTGCTAGGGATAACGTAACCGGTGTTATGTCTGGACATTGAAAGATAAAGCATTTTACATCATATAGAAGATAAATAAAAGTTTCAAATGAAAAGACAAAACCTGAATTAGAGCTTCAATGCATCAAAATACACTGATTCATTTTGTTATATGATATATATTAATTCACAGGAAGAGGGAAAACTGGAATGAAATTTGATAAGTACCTGGTGAGGTGACTTTAGATCTGTAGGTGCTCTGGTAAAGAGGAAATGAAGAATAGTGCTGTATGGTATTATATCCCCTGCCGCTGGGCTATTAGCAATATGTTCACTTGTTTGGAAAAGTAACGGTCTGTGAAGTACAAAACAGATTTAAGCAAATATAGCAAAAAAATCAATCCTGAAATTGTATAGGATGTAATACTAGCCAAATTCCCATGTTGTCAAGGAGATGATCTATGACTTCTGATATTGCTGCTTTTGTTAACTCATTGCTATCTGAAACAATATCACACTAGTGTAACTAATGCACACCATACCAATAGTGATATAGATCATATTATCCCAATGATATTTTATAAAGCAATACAAGTACCTCTTCCAAGAACCTTAATCAAATTATACAATCTTCAATTTGTGGTTCCACAGTGAAATAGTTATTTACTCAAACAGAACTATATTCTTGTGAATTGCTAAAAATCAAATTTTCTATCAGCTTCATGATCAGAAAACCATAACATTTAGGAGCAGAATTAGGCAATTTGGCCCATTGAGTCTGCTCCACTATTTCATCATGGCTGATCCAATATTCCTCTTAGCCTCAATCCCCTTCATGCCCGACCAATCAAGAATCTATCAATGTCTGCCTTAAATATACATAAAGACTTAGCCTCCGTAGCTGCTTGTGGCAAAGAATTCCACAGATTCACCACTCCCTAGCGAAAGAAATTTCTCCTCATCTCTGTTATAAAAGGACACTGCTCTATTTTAAGGCTGTGTTCTCTGGTCTTAGATTCTCCCACCATAGGAAAGATCTTCTCCACATCCACTCTAACAAAGCCTTTCACCATTTGACAGGTATCAATGAGGTCACCCCTCATTCTTCTGAATTCCAGTGAATACAGGCCCAGAGCCATCAAATACTCTTCATATGACAAGCCATTTAATCCTGAAATCATTTTGGGAACTTTCTTTGAACCCTCTCCAGTTTCAGCACATCCTTTTGAAGATAAGGAGCCCAAAACTGCTCACAATACTCCAAGTGAGGCCTCACCAGTGCTTTATAAAGTTTCAACATTACTTCCTTGCTTTTATATTCTAATCCTCTTGAAATGAATGCTAACATTGCATTTGCGTTCCTCACGATAGACTCAATCTGCAAATTAACCTTTAAGGGATCCTGCACAAGGACTCCTGATTCAGTTTGCAGTTCAGACTTTTGTAACTTTTCTCCATTTAGGAAGTAGTCAACCATTTCTTCTACTAAAGTGTATGACCATACATTTCACAACACTATTCCATTTGACATTTCTTTACCCATTCTCCTAATGTCTACCTTCTCTTCTTCCTCAAAATGACCTGCCCCTCCACCCATCTTCATATCGCCTGCAAACTTTGCAACAAAGTCATTAATTCCATCATCCAAATCATTGACAATAACATAAAAAGAATCAGTCCTAACACAAACCCCTATGAAACACCACTAATCACCAGCAGCCATTCAGAAAAAAACTCCCTTATTCCCACTCTTTGCCTCCTGCCAATCAGCTTTATCAGATTTATGGATAAATCATTGCTTTATCTATGCTAGAATCTTTCCTGTAATGCCATGGGCTCATAGCTTGTTAAGCAGCCTCATGTGGGGCACCTTGTCAAACGGCTTCTGAAAATCCAAATATACAGCATCAACCCTTTCTCCTTTGCCTATCCTGCTTGTTATTTCTTCAAAGAATTCCAACAGATTTGTCTGGCAAGATTTTCCCTTGATTAAACCATGCTGACTATGGCCTATTTTTATCATGTGCCTCTAAGTACCCCAAGACCTCATCCTTAATAATCAATTCCAACATCTTCCCAACCACTGAGGTCAGACTAATTGGCCTAATGCTTCCTTTCTTCTGCCTCTTTCCCTTCTTGAAGAGTGGAATGACATTTGCAATTTTCCAGTTTTCCGGAACTATTCCAAAATCTAATGATTCATGAAAAATCATTCTTAATGCCTCTATCTCTTCAGTCACCTCTTTCAGAATCCTAGGGTGTACATCATCTGGTCCAAGTGACTTATCTACCTTCAGACTTTTCAGTTTCCCAAGAACCTTCTCTCTAGGTATGGTAACTTAACACATTTCATGACCCCTGACACATGGAACTTCGACCATACTGCTAGTGTCTTCCACGGTGAAGACTGATGCAAAATACTTGTTCAGTTTATCTGCCATTTCATTGTCCCCATTACTACCTCTCCAGCATTATTTCCAGCGGTCTGATACCCACTCCTGCCTCTCTTTTACATTTTAAGTATCTGAAGAAACTTTTGGTATCCTCTTTAATATTATTGGCTAGCTTACTTCAGTATTCCATCTTTACCGTCTTAATTATTTTTAGCTGTCTTCTGTTGCTTTTTAAAAGTTCCCAATCCTCTAATTTTTGCTTTATTATATGCCACCTCATAATTCGATAGTTGTCACTTGCAGCTCATTTGGCTTTGAATGCAGAAGTTGTGAATACTAGTCTCACTATAGTGACTTGTACAAATTAACAAAGCTGGTACTTTGGTGTAATACTAAGGAAGTACTGCTTTTTGAATGCAGTTTCAAACAAAATCTATCCCTTCTATATTCATGCAAGAGTTACCGTAATAATATTTCCACAAAAATATTTTTACTGCTGCCTAGGTCAATTTTTAAACATCCATTGAAGATTGATTATCTAGTCATTTTTACCAAGGGATCTTGCCATGCATACATCATTCTAGAATGCAGAACAGTACAGCACAATACAGGACCTATCTTTTACCTACTCTAAGTAGATTAAGATATGTTGAACTTTTAACTTGCTTTAAGATCAATATAATCTAAGCAATGGACTCACTTTCAAGGACTCTTCATCTCATGTTCTCAACATTTAATGCTTACTGATTTATTATTATTTCTTTCTTTTTGTACTTGCACAGTTTGTTACCTTTTGTGCACTGGTTGAACGCCCAAGTTGATGTGGTTTTTCATTAATTCTGTTATTATTCTATAGGTTTATTGAGAATGGCCATAAGAAAACGAATCTCGGGGTTGTATACAGTGACATACATGTAATTTGACAATAAATTTACTTTGAACTTTGAAACTCCTTAGACCTAATTAATCAGATTAAAGAATTAGATCAATTAGACAATAGACAATAGGTGCAGAAGTAGACCATTCGGCCCCTCGAGCCTGCACCGCCATTTTGAGATCATGGCTGATCAACTACTATCAATACCCGGTTCCTGCCTTGTCCCCATATCCCTTGATTCCCCTATCCATAAGATACCTATCTAGCTCCTTCTTGAAAGCATCCAGAGAATTGGCCTCCACTACCTTCCAAGGCAGTGCATTCCAGACCCCCACAACTCTCTGGGAGAAGAAGTTCTTCCTTAACTCTGTCCTAAATGACCTACCCCTTATTCTCAAACCATGCCCTCTGGTACTGGACTCTCCCAGCAGCTGGAACATATTTCCTGCCTCTATCTTGTCCAATCCCTTAATAATCTTATATGTTTCAATCAGATCCCCTCTCAATCTCCTTAATTCCAGCGTATACAAGCCCAGTCTCTCTAACCTCTCTGCATAAGACAGTCCAGACATCCCAGGAATTAACCTCGTGAATCTACGCTGCACTTCCTCTACAGCCAGGATGTCCTTCCTTAATCCTGGAGACCAAAACTGTACACAATACTCCAGGTGTGGTCTCACCAGGGCTCTGTACAAATGCAAGAGGATTTCCTTGCTCTTGTACTCAATTCCCTTTGTAATAAAGGCCAACATTCCATTAACCTTCTTCACTGCCTGCTACACTTGCTCATTCACCTTCAGTGACTGATGAACAAGGACTCCTAGATCTCTTTGTATTTCTCCCTTACCTAACTCTACACCGTTCAGATAATAATCTGCCTTCCTGTTCTTACTCCCAAAGTGGATAACCTCACACTTATTCACATTAAACGTCATCTGCCAAGTATCTGCCCACTCACCCAGCCTATCCAAGTCACCCTGAATTCTCCTAACATCCTCATCACATGTCACACTGCCACCCAGCTTAGTATCATCAGCAAATTTGCTGATGTTACTTTCAATGCCTTCATCCAAATCGTTGACGTAAATTGTAAACAGCTGTGGTCCCAATACCGAGCCCTGTGGCACCCCACTAGTCACCACCTGCCATTCCGAGAAACACCCATTCACCGCTACCCTTTGCTTTCTATCTGCCAACCAGTTTTCTATCCATGTCAATGTCTTCCCCCCGATGCCCTGAGCTTTGATTTTACCCACCAATCTCCTATGTGGGACCTTATCAAATGCCTTCTGAAAATCGAGGTACACTACATCCACTGGATCTCCCCTGTCTAACTTCCTGGTTACATCCTCGAAAAACTCCAACAGATTAGTCAAGCATGATTTACCCTTGGTAAATCCATGCTGGCTCGGCCCAATCCTATCACTGCAATTGTATGCTCAAACTAATAATCCTGAATTATACAAGAAGCATGTAGAACTTCAAACTAAATTTGATCTTCTGTCTACTCAACCTGTTGAACGCCAACTTCTTGAAAGTAAGAGTCGCTTTTATATTCATGGTGACAAATCTTGTAAATTTCTAGTTAATCAGTTGAGGCATTCTAAAGCTAAACAACATATTTAGCTGCGCAGGCGGGTGACGTCGGGCAGTGAAGTGCGGGAGATTTAAAAGGAACACAGCCCGATACAGCGGGCAGTGGAGTGAGCTGGGAGTAGAGTGGAGGCCTAAGGGCTTTGGCTCAACGGGCTTCGGTGGAACCGGGCGAGGCGAGGAATACCGGAGCTGCAGAGCTCTCACAGCTAGTTGCTTGGTAAGTATTGGTAAGTAGTCCTGCTTCCTTTTACACTTATAACTTTAAAAGTATTGTTAAATAGTGTGATAGTTAGCTGTATTGGGGCAAAGGGTTCTTGCATAACCAATACTAGTACATTAAATTAACTATATAGCATGGAGCAGGTGATGTGTTACTGCTGCGAGATGTGGGAACCGGTAGACCCCATTGAGGGACACGGCGACTACATTTGCAGCAAGTGTTTGTTGCTCGAGGAACTCCAGCTTCATATTGATGAGCTGCAGTCCGAGCTTCAGACACTGCGACACATCAGGGAGGGGGAGAGTTACCTGGACTCTGTGTACCAGGAGATAGCCACACCTAATGGCTGGACCGGATGGAGTTTCCCCACGATTACTGAGGGCCTGTGCGACTGAGCTGGGAGAACCACTACAGCGCATCTTCAACATGAGCCTGGAGCAGAGAAGAGTACCCAGACAGTGGAAAACATCCTGTATTGTCCCGGTACCGAAGAAACCACAACCAAAGGAGTTGAATGACTTCAGACCTGTTGCCTTGACGTCGCACGTTATGAAGACCATGGAGCGGCTGATAATACAGAATCTGAGGCCACAAACCAGGCACGCCCAGGATCCTCTTCAGTTTGCGTATAAGGAGAAGGTGGGAGTGGAGGAAGCTATCACGTATTTGCTGCACAAATCACTTTCTCACCTAGAGGGGGTCAGTTGTGCTGTGAGGATTACATTCCTGGACTTCTCTAGTGCCTTTAACACCATCCAGCCCAAGATCTTAAGGCACAAACTAACGGAGATGGGAGTAGACTCTCACATGGTGGATTGGATAGTGGACTACTTGACAGATAGACCTCAGTATGTGCGGTTGGGAGACTATAGGTCTGACACGGTGGTCAGCAGCACAGGAGCGCCGCAGGGAACCGTACTCTCTCCGGTCCTGTTCACCCTGTACACATCAGACTTCCAATATAACTCGGAGTCCTGCCACGTGCAGAAGTTCGCTGATGACACGGCCACAGTGGGGTGTGTCAGGAATGGACAGGAGGAGGAGTATAGGAAACTGATACAGGACTTTGTGATATGGTGCAACTCAAACTACCTGCGTCTCAATATCACCAAGACCAAGGAGATGGTGGTGGACTTTAGGAGATCTAGGCCTCATATGGAGCCAGTGATCATTAATGGAGAATGTGTGGAGCAGGTTAAGACCTACAAGTATCTGGGAGTACAGTTAGACGAGAAGCTAGACTGGACTGCCAACACAAATGCCTTGTGCAGGAAGGCACAGAGTCAACTGTACTTCCTTAGAAGGTTGGCGTCATTCAATGTCTGTAGTGAGATGCTGAAGATGTTCTATAGGTCAGTTGTGGAGAGCGCCCTCTTCTTTGTGGTGGCGTGTTGGGGAGGAAGCATTAAGAAGAGGGACGCCTCACGTCTTAATAAGCTCTGGCGGGCTCTGTCGTGGGCAAAGTACTGGAGAGTTTAACATCGGTAGCTGAGCGAAGGGCGCTGAGTAGGCTACGGTCAATTATGGATAACTCTGAACATCCTCTACATAGCACCATCCAGAGACAGAGAAGCAGTTTCAGCGACAGGTTACTATCGATGCAATGCTCCTCAGACAGGATGAAGAGGTCAATACTCCCCAATGCCATTAGGCTTTACAATTCTACCGCCAGGACTTAAGAACTTTTTAAAAGCTATTATTAATGCTTTTTGAGATAGTGATTTAGATGCATATCATATTTTTTTTACTGAGTTAAGTATTGTATGTAATTAGTTTTGCTACAACAAGTGTATGGGACATTGGAAAAAAAGTTGAATTTCCCCATGGGGATGAATAAAGTATCTATCTATCTATCTATCTATCTAATAGATTAACTAATGTAGATTGCAGTCAAGCACAGGATGGTGTGGCTATGAGTGAGGCAAGTAGGGGAATCCAGGAGGTAGGGCTGGAGGAGATGCAGGCCTTACTCTTGTCCAACAGATTTGAGGCTTTAACTCCCTGTGAGGGCAGGAGCGGGGACTGTGGGGAGAATGAGCAACCTGCCCATAGCACCGTGGAGTGGGGGGCCATTCCAGAGGGCGGAGTCAATAGAAATGTTGTAGTGATAGAGGACAGTATCGTCAGGGGGATAGATAGGGTTCTCTGCAACCGAGAGCGAGAGTCCCGAAGGCTATGTTGCCTGCCTGGTGCCAGGGTTAAGGACATCTCTTCTGGGCTGGAGAGAAACTTGCAGTGGGAGGGGGAGGATCCAGTTGTCTTAGTACACGTTGGTACTAATGACATAGATAGGACAAGGAAGAAGGTTCTGTTACAGGAATATGAGCAGCTAGGGGTCAAATTAAAAAACAGAACCTCAAGGGTAATAATCTCTGGATTATTACCTGAGCCACGAGCAAATTTGGCTAGGTTAAATAAAATTAGGGAGTTAAACGCGTGGCTCAAAGACTGGTGTGGGAGAAGTGGGTTTTGCTTCTTGGGATACTGGTACCAGTACTGGGACAGGAGAGAACTGTTCCGGAGGGACGGGCTTCACCTGAACCGGGCTGGGGATAGTGTCCTGGCGAATCATATAACTAGGGCTGCAGAGATGTCTTTAAACTAACTAGTGGGGGGGAGGATTCTAGAGAGCAAATAATTAAAAAGACAATGGAGAAGGTAATGGATGTAGGTAAAAGTGGAGGAATAAAAAGACAGAGTGTGTCAGGAGGGGAAAGAATGTACGGAGATAAGCGTAAAGTTGTACAAAAGGAAAAGGTAGGAAATATGTCAAACATATTTGAAAGTCCTTTATTTGAATCCACGTAGTATTGATGAGTTGACGGTACAAATAATTACGTATGGTTATGATATTGTGGCAATTACGGAAACATGGCTGCAGGGTGACCAGGACTGGGAATTAAACATACAAGGGTATTCGACAATTAGGAGAGACAGGCAAGAAGGAAAAGGAGGTGGGGTGGCTATGTTAATAAAGCAAGAAATCACTGCAATAAAGCGAAATGATATTGGCTCAAAGGATCAGGATAATGAAACAATTTGGGTAGAAATAAGAAATAGTAAAGGGAAAAAAGCAGTGGTGGGAGTAGTCTATAGGCCTCCAAACAGCTGTAACTCAGTTGGTCGGAGCATAAATCAGGAAATAGTTGGGGCTTGTAATAAGGGAACAGCTATAATTATGGGGGATTTTAACTTTCATATTGACTGGAATAATCAAGTCGGACACGGCAGCCTTGAAGAAGAGTTTATTGAGTGTATTCGGGATGGGTTCCTTGAACAATACGTTACTGAGCCGACATGGGGGCAAGCAGTCTTAGATCTGGTCCTGTGTAATGAGACAGGACTAATAAAAAATGTACTAGTAAAGGATCCCCTTGGAATGAGTGACCATAACATGGTCGAATTCCATATTCAATTAGAGGATGAGAGGGTTGGATCTCAAACAAGCATACTGAGCTTAAATAAAGGAGACTATGATGGTATGAGCAGAATTGCTCAAGATGGATTGGGAAAAAAGATTATAGGGTAGATTGGTACTTGATCAGTGGTGTATATTTAAGGAGTTATTTTACAACTATCAAGAAAAATATATTCCACTGAAGTAAAAAGGGTGTAAAAGAAAAAATAGTTATCAGTGGCTAAGTAAAGAAATAAAGTAAAGTATACGACTAAAAAGAAAGTTATATAAGGTAGCTAAATCTAGTGGGAAGATTGAAGATCGAGAAGCTTTTAAAGATCAGCAACAAATAACAAAAAGATTGATTAAGAAGAGGAAGATAGATTATGAAAGTAAATTGGCAAAAAACATAACAGCAGATAGTAAGAGTTTTTATAGTTATATAAAAAGAAAAAGGGTGGCTAAAGTAAATGTTGGTCCCCTAGAAGATGAGAAGATGAGACCGGGAAATTAATGGTAGGGGACATGGAGATGGTGGAAACGCTGAACAAAAATTTTGTATCAGTTTTTACATTAGAGGACACTCAAAATATCCCAACACTGGATAAACAGGGGGCTCTAGGGGACGAGAAGCTAACTACGATTCAAATCACCAAGGAAATGGTACTTGATAAATTAATGGGACTGAAGGTGGATAAATCCCCTGGACAGGATGGCTTGCATCCTAGGGTCTTAAGGGAAGTGGCGGTCGGGATTGTGGATGCATTAGTGATAATTTTTCAAAACTCGCTGGACTCGGCAATGGTCCCGGCAGATTGGAAAAATGCTAATGTAACTCCTTTATTTAAAAAGGGCAATAGACAGAAGGCTGGGAATTATAGGCCAGTTAGCCTAACATCTGTGGTTTGCAAAATGTTGGAATCGATAATTAAGGAAACAGTAACAGGGCATTTGGATAAACATAGCTTAATAGGACAAAGTCAGCATGGCTTTACAAAAGGGAAGTCATGTTTGACAAATTTGTTGGAGTTCTTTGAGGACATAACATATAGGGTAGATAAAGGGGAACCAGTGGATGTGGTGTATTTGGACTTCCAAAAGGCATTTGACAAGGTGCCACACCAAAGATTATTACTTGAAGTAAAAAATCATGGGATTGGGGATAATATTCTGGCATGGGTGGAGGATTGGCTTTCTAACAGAAAACAGAGAGTTGGGATAAATGGTTTATTCTCAGACTGGCAGTTGGTGACTAGTGGTGTTCCGCAGGGGTCGGTGTTGGGACCCCAACTCTTTACAATCTATATTAATGATTTGGAGAAAGGGACTAAGTGCAACGTATCGAAGTTTGCTGATGACACAAAGATGGGAGGGAGTGTAATGAGTGCGGAGGACATTGAAACCCTGCAGGGGGACATAGATAGGCTGAGTGATAGGGCAGACATTTGGCAGATGAAATATAATACTGACAAGTGTGAGGTCTTGCACTTTGGCAGGAAAAATAACAGAGCAAGTTATTATCTAAATGGAGAGAAACTGGAAAGTGCTTCTGTGCAAAGGGATCTGGGGGTCCTGGTGCAGGAAACACAAAAAGTTAGTATGCAAGTGCAGCAGGTGGTCAAGAAAGCCAATGGAATGCTGGCTTTTATTGCTAGGGGGATGGAGTATAAGAACAGGGAGGTCTTACTGCAGTTGTACTGAGTATTGGTGAGACCACACCTGGAGTACTGCGTGCAGTTCTGGTGTCCATATTTAAGAAAGGACATACTGGCTCTAGAGGCAGTGCAGATAAGGTTCACTAGGCTAATTCCGGGGATGGGTGAGTTGATGTATGATGAGAGGTTGAGTAGATTGGGACTCTACTCATTGGAGTTCCGAAGAATGAGAGGCGATCTTATTGAAACATATAAGATTGTGAAGGGGCTTGATCGGGTGGATGCGGGGAGAATGTTCCCAATGATGGGTGAAACTAGGACTAGGGGGCATAATCTTAAAATAAGGGGATGCCGTTCCAGGACAGAGATGCGGAGAAATTTCTTCACTCAGAGGGTAGTGGGGCTGTGGAATTTACTGCCCCAGAGAGCTGTGGAAGCTACTACACTCAATAAATTCAAAACGGAGATAGACATTTTCCTGGATAAAAATGGCATTAGGGGATACGGTGAGCGAGCAGGTAAGTGGACATGAGGCTAGGTTTAGATCAGCCATGTGATCTCCTGGACCAGTTTTCGATAGCCTAGATGGGTCGGAGAGGAATTTTCCAGATTTTTTCTCCTCAATTGGCAACTTGGTTTTTCTTCCCCGGGTGATCACATGGGTTTGGGCGGGATGAATAATAAAATAAAATGGGCGGCATGGTGCCCTGTTGGTTGGCACTGTTGCCTTGTGGGATTCGGTGAAAACTAGAGTTAAGATTGGATCAGCCATGATATTGTTGAATGGCGGAGCAGGCTTGAGGGGCCGATTGGCCTACTCCTGCTCCTATCTCTTATGTTCTTATGTTCTTATTACAAAGATCCGGAAGGAGAATGGAGATTTTACATCGGATCACTTAGAAATCAATGACGTATTTAAAAATTTTTACTCTCGGCTTTATTCCTCTGAATCTCTGAATGAGAATATTTCTGTTGATCTTTTCTTAAATAATCTGAATATTCCTTCGCTTTCATCTGATGTTAAAGCAAAACTTAATGAGCCTTTATCATCAGAAGAAATATCTTTTGCAATTTCTGCATTGTCTTCAGGAAAATCTCCTGAACCTGATGGGTTCCCTGTAGAATTTTATAAATCATTTTCTTCACTCCTTTCTCCTCAGTTACTCTCAGTACTATCTGACTCGTTTAATTATGGTAAATTGCCACCCTCTTTTAATGAGGCATGTATTATTCTTTTATTAAAAAAGGGTAAAGACCCAACAGAGTGCTCCTCGTACAGGCCGATTTCTTTGCTTAATATTGATGTTAAAATCTTGGCCAAAGCTTTGGCTCATAGATTAGAAACTGTTATTCCCTCTATTATTTCTGATGATCAAACTGGTTTTATTAAAAACCGTCTTCCTTTTTTTAACATTCGGCGTTTATTTAACATTTTATATTCACCTTCAACTGGGATTCCTGAATGTGTTATTTCTCTCGATGCAGAGAAAGCAATTGATCATATAGAGTGGAACTACTCCTTTGCAGTTTTAGAAAAATTTGACTTTGGTCAAAGTTTTATCTCTTGGATCAAATTGCTGTATCTGTGTCCTACCGCCTCTGTCTTGACTAATTTTCAGCAATCCCAGCTATTTAACCTCAAACGTGGCACCTGTCAAGGATGCCCTTTAAGTCCCTTTCTCTTTGATTTGGCTATAGAACCTTTGGCGATAGCATTCCGAAGCTGTCCTGAACTGACTGGGATTTGGAGGGGGGGTGTTGAGCATAAAGTTTCTCTTCATGCTGATGATCTATTACTTTTTCTTTCAAATCCGTCCACATCCTTATCTCCAATGTTTTCACTTCTTGATCAATTTAGCCAGTTTTCTGGCTATAAACTTAATTTACATAAGAGTGAACTTTTCCCAATTAATAAAGAAGCACAAGTATTAGCAGTTCGTGACCTCCCCTTTAAAGTAGTTCATAATCAATTTACTTACCTTGGGATTACAGTTACAAGGAAGTTTAAAGATCTTTTTCGTGAAAATTTTGCCAGTCTTTTATATACTACAAAACAAGAGTCTGTCACCATGGTCACCTCTAACTATGTCCTTGGTGGGTCGTATTAATATTGTTAAAATGTATGTTCTCCCTAAATTTTTATATTTATTTCAATCTATCCCAATTTTTATTCCTAAAACCTTTTTTGATTCCTTAGGCTCTATTATTTTGTCATATCTGTGGAAGAATAAGCGTTTTAGAATTAATAAAGTTTATCTTCAAAAATCTAAAAAAGAGGATGGCATGGCCTTACCTAACTTTTGTTTATATTACTGGGCAGCTAACATACGTTGCACTACCTTTTGGTCTTTTTTTCATAGCCAATCCGAGTGCCCTAATTGGGTGGCAATGGAGTTGAATTCCACTAAAGATTTATCTATTTCTGCACTTCTTGGCTCTGCACTCCCTAGTAGTTTGTCTAGACTAATTGTTAATCCTCTTGTCAGACACACTTTGCGAATATGGGCCCAGTTTAGGAAATTTTATGGTTTTTACGGTTTTTCCCTTTCTAGCCCTATCTTACATAATCATCTTTTTTTACCTATTATGTATGACTCAACATTCTATGATTGGTATAGGAAGGGCATTAGACATTTTGAAGATCTTTTTATCGATAATCACTTCGCATCCTTTCAACAGCTCTCTGCTAAGTTCAATCTGCCTAATGCCCCTTTTTTTTTAGATATCTCCAAATTAGACACTTTATCAATCCTTTAATTCCTAACTTCCCTGAAATGCCCGAGAAAAATGTTATGGATTTCTTTCTTTCTATTATTCCACTGGGTAAAGGTTTAATATCATTTATTCATGATAAATTAGCATCCTTACAGCGTGCCCCTGTGAATAAAATTAGAATGGCTTGGGAGCATGATTTAAATATTTCTTTATCTGATGAGATTTGGGACTCGATTCTCAAATCGGTTAATTCAATCTCTCTTTGTGCTCGCCATTGCCTTTTACAGTTTAAGATTGTTCATAGAGCCCATATGTCCCATATGGGTGAGACAGATATACGCTTGAGTTCGACTAAATGTCGAATATTATCTTTTGCTTCTCTCCTGGCTAGACGTCTAATCCTCCTTAGATGGAGAGATGTTGCCCCGCCCACGCATGCTCAATGGCTTAACGATATTATGTCCTGTTTAGACCTTGAAAAAATCCATTATTCAATTCTTAATTCGGATATAAAGTTTCATAAGGTCTGGGGACCTTTTATTGAGTACTTTCATAACTTTCCTCTTAATTAAGTTTTTTTTTCAATCCCTTACTTTCAGCTCTTCTTTTTTTTGGTAGTAGGCATTATTATCTTCAGTTTTCAAGTGTATTTACAGTTTTGGGGGTTTGAATGTCCTGATTTATATTCTCTACATTTTATTGTGGTTGGTCTGGAGTTTTTTTTTGTTGTGGGGCTTGGGGAGGATACTAACTTTACATGACCTCAATTTGGGTGCTCTCTCAATTTTTTTTTGTTATATTATTATTGTATGTTTATTTTGCACTGTATTAATTTTCTATTTTGGTTTGGGTTTTTTTTAAAAATTTGTAGTGTTGTAGAAAATGCATTAAAAAAATCAATTAAAAAAAAGAACTTTGAAACTCCTACATAATCATTTCCTCCATTTTTCTATCATCCATGTGGCTAGCTATGAGTTTCTTAACTGTATCTGCCTCTTACCATCACCCTTGGCAGGGCATTCCATGCACCCACTACTCCCTGTGTAAATAACTTAACTCTGATATTTCTCCTATATTTTCCTCCACTCATCTTAAAATTATGACCCCCTTGTATTAGCTATTTCTGCCCTGGGGGAGAAAAGTCTCTGGCTATCCTCACTATCTATGCCTCATCATCTTATACACCTCACATTCTCCTTTGCTCCAAACAGAAAATCCCTAGCTCTTCATAAGACATGCCCTCTAGTCCAGGCAGCATCCTGGTAAACCTGCTCTGCACCTTCTCTAAAGCATCCACATCCTTTCTATAATGAGGCAACTAGAATTAAACCCAGTCTTCTGAGTGTGGTCTAATTAGGGTTTTATAGAGATGCAACATTACCTCGTGGCTCTTGAACTCAATCCCTCAAGTAAAGAAGGCCAATACGCCATACGTCTTCTTAACAACCTCATCAGCTTGCAACAACTTTGAGGGATCTATGGACATGGATCACCCTGTTCCTCCACACTGTGAAGGATCCTGCCATTAACCCTGTATTGCGTCTTCAAATTCGACCTTCCAAAATAAATCACCTCACACGTTAATGGAATTAACTCCTTATGTCACTTCTCAGCCTAGCTCTGCATCCTGTCAATGTCCCGTTGCAACCTACAACAACCCTCTACACTTTCAAAAACTTCATCAACCTTCTGTCAAACTGAAGAAAGGGGGAAAAAAAACTTAACAACAAATATTCTGTCAGGAATCACTTTTGTTTATAATTCAATAATCTTAATTCCTTACAATCCGCCATTGCTTGCTCTCTGGATGTACTGCCACTAGCTTTGTCAAGTGCTCAGGATATTGATTCATGTCTTATTGAAAAAAAAATCTTGATTTAATTCATAATCTAGTCCATATGTCTTATCCCAGAACATTCATTGATTATACATGCAGTTTATTTTACTGTTAACCAGAGAAACTGAAACCGTTTTAAAGTCATATATTCTATAGTTTCTCAAGAAATAATTGGACCTCACTGAAAATCCATCCCACTCTCTGAATTCTTAAAAAACATATAGCACATATGCTGTTTTATGGTTAATATTCTTTGCACAATTCTGGCTAATTTCTGATCTCTCCATCAGCACAAAAAGTAGTTTTAGAATTTAAATCCCTTTGCAAAATAAAAACTACATATACTGTTTTTTGCAAAGACTATCAAAAAAATTACTCAGGTTATAAAATACAAGTGAAAAATTGGGAGTATCACAGATCAAGAAAAATTATCATAATTGATGCACTTTATCAATGATTTAAGTCTCACCCAAAATTCTTTATGTGAAAGTAACTAACCTGAATGACCTTAATAATCGGTATGATTTTCCTAGATCAGATACTCTTCTGCAAAGTGGTGCCACAGCTAATTCCATCTGTAGTATTGTAAGATAACAGTGTAACTTCTAATGACAGTGTAACTGCTTACTTTTATTGAACAGATAACATACATTATCAAACTGGTCTTTTAAAAGACTAAATGACATAAAAAAAATGTAACATTTACAGAAAGTATCAAATTAAACTTTAAATTTAAAAACTAAAATTTTATGTACTCTGACAACTGGAAAATTCTAGAGACATCTGAAAATTTCTTTAACCAAAACTTCACAATACACTTTTTTTTAAAGATAAGCATTACTGGTCAGATATAAAAATTATTGATAAAAATGATTACATTGAACAAAATTCTAAATCTTATTTCATTTTTAAGAGTCTATCTCTAAATTTTTCAGCAATTTCCCTTGTAATATCCTAGATTTACATTCTGAATGCAAGCTGTCCTGCAAAGTATTCATATTAAACTTTGTCATGCTTCTCAAATGCTTCGAAGTGTACATGATTAACTTGAAATATGGTGATTCCCACATTTGGGAAAGCAAAAGCCTGTATGCACAGCAAGATCTCATATAAAATAGCAAACTTAATTGGCTAATAAATGCCCCATTCTTTAATAAACCCTTAGTTTACCATCACAAGTGGAAAGTCGTGGTATCCAATAAAGTAACATTCCTTTTCAACTGCCAGCATAGATTACATGCTGAAAATGCTATGCTTAATCCATAGCATTACGCTGATGGAAATCTTTCAGACCTAGATTTTTGTTTTAAATTCGTGAATGTCATGACCAAGTCCATGAAGTAAGTTAAACGTTAGTTTAAAATATGTCAAATAAATCAAAGAAATGAAAATGGATAAGTGAGATTGACTAGTACATCATTAGAATAAGATAATAACCCACAAGAAGCAAAAATGAGGAAGAGATGAAAAGATAAACATAAATTAAAATGCAGAAATGCACTGAATTATGAATTATTTTCTGTTTCCAAACAGCACAACTATTTCACAATTGCATTATTTCCCTTAATGTAGGGTACCACTGACTCAAAAAAAAATTAAAGCTACAAAACAAGTTATGAAAGTAGAGGCTGAAAATGAATGAAAAGTAAAGAGACACACACAAGCTCATTTTAAAAAGGTAAAATTTCTGTAAGAGTGCAGAAAATTATGTTAAATTATAAATAGTTACTAAGAGCACAGAACAATTTTGTGGCTTACAATTTCCTTTTCTGTCATAGCAGTTAAATTAAGATCCCTTCTGTTCTTAGGTGAACAACATGAGCAAGAAAACCTATCCTCAATACCCTTCATTCTTCCATCTATATGCTAAAATAAATCAGGATTTCCACATCACATTGGTGGGAGCTCTGTGCATCGAGTTTGGCTACCATGTTTCTAACAACCACAAGTGTTTTGGAACTTAGAGATGCAAAATGTCCTAGAAAAGTACAAGCAGTTCTTTTTTTGGCAAAGCATGTAACTAAAAATATTTTGACTGCTAAAGAAAATAACCCAGAAAAAATATAAAAAGACAGAAAAATATCTCAAAGTATGGAGGATGGAACTAAAGTCTGAAGTTGCTAAACTAGAGGGTTAAATAGTATTCTGCAGAAAGATTCAGTGCTGTTCTCAAAGTATGATTATAGTGTGTAATAGATTTAAATATGAAAGGGCAATCTGAAGTTGCAAAACAAAGTCATGGCCATTTTTGCAGACATATGATTTCAGCTAAGTGATAGCACAATCTATATTTACTCTTCATAATGAAAGGATCATATGAAAATCACAAATAAGTTTTGTTTGGTGGTCTAGACAATAACATGAAATTGAAAGAAAGAACAGACATTAGACCTGTTATAGTTGCAAAGGAAAGTATAAAAGAAAAATATATGAGATTTTTCAGGAAGATCTGAGCCGTGTAGAAATCAAACAGGCAATGGATCACTTTGTGGCCATTTTGGTAGAGTTCCATCTGGCAAATACAAAGGCTATCAGAATGGGAGATAGTGAATAACATTTCAGAAAGAGAATGGAGACATTGTTGAAGAAACACTGGAGATGCTACTTGTCTGAACTACTACTTCTTTAACTTTGCATTTCTTACATTGAAACACTTCTTTAATTTTCAGATTTCAAAATATAAATCAAGATGGAAGAAACAAAAGCAACAATGGTTGTTAGTTCTTACCTGTGCAAAGTCGGCAGCCAGTCTCATTTTACCTCCCTCACCAAGAGGTCTCAGTAGACTTGCATTACGAATAAATAGTTGAATACTCCTCTGTGCAATATTTTCTGTACTGTCATATACGAAATCCACACATTCAAAATTTTTAAAGTAGTCACTCATGACTCGTGATATGAAACCTTGCAATTCTTTCATGTAAAGAGAGCATGGCACCTCTGGCTTCCCAGACAGGGACCTGTACAAATTAATGCAAGACATATCTTCATTTCCATTATTTTCCCGGAACTAAAATAGACAACCTCACATCTATTAAATAGAATCAAAGTATTTTAATAGTACTTTGTAAAGTTCAAATGCATTTTGCTATAAAGATCCCCATTTCATACAAACCTCACTCAATTCACATATTTTATGTCACACAAGTTTACTAATTAGTATCATTGAGTTCTCATCTAATGTTCCACAACCCATTCCCCCACTGACACACTACTGTTAATGCACAATGTCTTTTTGAGTTGGTAGTAGGGCCACTGATTGTTATTCTGTATCTCCCATGTTTGAGATCTTCTTAGGAAGGCTGTTTTTTTTTAGCTCCAATCAAAGTTTCCTCAGCTACATCATTTGACCCTTCAACAACATTATTGCCAAGCCCCCATGCTGTGTTCTTTCCAGCTCCATCTCTCATTTTCATAAGGGCTGAGCCAAGCATCACAAGTACATCACTGGCAGTGAAATACTTTAGAATGCCAGAATCTGTCAAGGGATATATGATTCTAATTTATTTTCAGATCCTTCCAATGTCTCTTATCATTTTACATCATGGAGAAGGGAAGCCAAACAATTTTTTCTACGTTTAAGCAAGTTTCAAGGAGTTCACTGTTGATGTAAGAAAGAAGAATTAGGGCACTGTAGGGATGGAAATTGTAAACATATTTCGATAGAAAATAACTAGACCAACCAAAAAAGATTGTTGATGAACTGAGTCAGTTTGGTGTTAGTATTGCTGGGCTTCAGTTGGCAAAAGACAATTGGAATTGGTTATTATTGTCACATACTGAGATACAGTGAAAAGCTTGTCTTGCCTACTGTTCATTCAGTTACAATCATTACCCAATGGATTGAGGTAGAACAAGGCAGAACAATAACATTTCAGAATAAAGTGTAACAGCCACACAGAAATTGCAGTGCAAGCAAAGAATAAGGCTGAAAAAATTGCGGAGTACATTGTGAGGTCAAAAGTCCATATCTCATACTAGGGAACTATTTAATAGTCTCATAACAGTGGGGTGAAAGCTGTCCTTAAGCCTCAATTTTGTATCTTCTGCCTGGTGGAAGAGGGGAGAAGAGAGAATGTCAAGGGTGGGTGTGGTTTTTGATTATCCTGGCTGCTTTACTGAAGCAGTGAGAAGTATAGACAGAGTCCACGGAGAAGAGGCTGGTTTTCCCGATGTACTGTATCAACAATTCTCTGCAGCACCTTGCGATCGTGTACAAAACAGTTGTCCCAAGGGAACACATGGGGCTCCACCATTAATTGAATCTATCTGGAACTACATGTTTATAGCCACGAAGCAGGAACATCTTAACTATGATATTGTCAAAAGCTGAATAATGAATTATGCATCTGTACTTGTTAGGTGAGCAGTTGTGATATGTAGGTTTAAAACCTACAACTGGGTATAAAATTGTGTAAAACCATTGCGATGAAGTTCAAAGTAAATTTAATATCAGAGTACATATCTGTCACCATATGTAACCCTGAGATTCATTTTCTTGTGGGCATACTCAATAAATCCATAATAGAATAATCATAACAGAATCAGTGAGAGACTGCACCAACTTAGGCATTCAACCAGCATGCAAAAGACAAGCTGTGCATATACAAAAAGGAACAATAATAATAGATACATAAGCAATAAATATCGAGAACATGAGATGATGAGTCCCTGAAAGTAAGTCCTTTGGTTGAGGGAACATTTCAATGATGGGATGAGTGAAGTTGTATCCTTTGGTTCAAGAGCTTGATGGTTGAGGGGTAATAACTGTTTCTGAACCTGGTAGTAAGTCCTGAGGTTCCTGTAACTTCTTCCTATTGGCAACAGCAAGAAGAGAGCATGTCCTGGATGGTGGGGCCCCCCAATGACGGATGCTGCTTTCCTGTGACAACATTTCGTGTAGATGTGCTCAATGACGGGGAGGGCTTTACCCATGATGGACTGGGCCGTATTCACTAGTTTTTGTAGGATTTCCCATTCAAGAGCATTTGTGTTTCCATACCAAACTGTGATCCAGCCAGTCAATATACTCTCCACCACACATCTATAAAACTTTGTCAAACTTTGACATACCGAATCTTCGCAAACTCCTAAGGAATTAAAAGGTGGGATTTTCTACAAAGGAGGAAAAAATCATATCTTGAATCGAGAGGAATCAAATATTAAATTGATTGTGAAATTTTATAATCTGTAATAAATACCCTGCAAAATCTTCTTGGTGCATTGTGATGATAATGGCTTCAACTGAATCTTCCACAGAATTTAGCAGTGGCTGTATTGCACATCCCATGAGAGTTTGAATTGTCTAAGAAAAAGTTGAAATTTAAATCTAGTCAGTATCATAACAGGTAACATTTAAAACATATGTTTTGTTTAAATTGTTAATTTAGAACACTGAGTGATACATTTCCAGCAGTATAACACTGCTTATTGTACAGCACAAAATTAATTTGCATGTGTTAATTATAGACAAAGAAAGGAAGGTCAGCAGTAATTTGTTAAGTGAAAACAACGTTTAACTAATCTTACACGGCTTTTTTACTTTGAAGGCCCAGTTAGATGCAGTTGAGGAGGGTTTTAAAGTAAATCTGAGAGGAGATTACAATTTGGAGAATTTTGTGAAGAAAATTCTACAGTTTAGGGTCAAGGCAGTTGATGCCTTAGCTACCACTGGTGGAGCCACTCAGGAGATTGCAAGAGGTCGGATTCAAGGTGAAGCAAAGAAAGACAGAGGCAAAATGATGCTTCAGTTGAAGGTGTCATGGGAAGATGGCAGTTTAGTGCAGAGGGTGAGGTTGATGAGACTACAGCAGTCTTAAAAATGATGGTGAAGATTTTAAAATTGAGATATTGTCAGAGTAGGAGCCAGTCTAAGTTGGCAAAACCAGCTGCAACTGAGGGAAAAGATCGCAGCAAGTTAAAATTGGGCAGTAGAGGTTTGAATGAATATGGGTTAACAAACTGTGGTAGATGAGTCTGGTCAGGAAAGCAACAGAGTTGTTGAAATGAAAGGTAATACGTTAAAATGCGGGTTTCAGCAGCAGATGTACCGGGACTGCAATACAGCCAAGTGGTTATGCCTTTGCAGTATTGGAACAAGTGAAGGAATGAAAATGAGATTCAGTGTCAAAAACAACACCATGGTTGCAAACCATCCAGCTCTGCTTCAGATGGTTTCTCAGGATTGAAACAGTAACCTTGAGGTCTGCATTTCCCATCTAAACAAACATCATAGTCATCCTCTCAAAAGTTATAACCCTCACCTGCAGTGTAGATCTCCTCCATTGAGATGAACTTGACTATGCTCATTAACTTGTTTCATTACATACTAGATTTGTCCAAAGCGATACTGTTAAATGGCCAGGGACATTTTATAACATTAAAAGTGCTAATATTTATGCAGAGTTTCTCTGGAGAGTCTTTGAATTGACCTCAGTGGTTATATTGAAAAAGACAGTACAAACCACTGATAATCCATGTGAATGGAAATTTAATACTGCATCATGGCAATAACAAAGACTTCGTTTTCATTCAAAGGTCCTGACGAGCAGGAAATTTTTTAAAAATGGCCATTTCTATGAATAGAGAAGGTAGAATACTAACAACAGAACCAATTTACCTCCAGTGCTGTTCTAACTGTTTGTTCAACAGCTGAAGGGAAAGAGCTCAGGGTAGACAGCATCTGAAAAAGCAAACAACAGATATACTCATGGTATGTAGAACATCTTGTGGAAATCTAAAATCATCTCTCAACTTCCTTTTCTCCAATGAAAGTTAGTTTCTCTGCATTGTTCATAACTTGGTGTTTGAAATTTCAGTCATCTTTACAATTTTACTCTACATCTTATAGTTAAATTTTCCCAAATGTAATGCCTGCAGCGCCCAAAGTACTTCACATGCATCACAGATGAAAATGTAACATTTTGAATGACTGATCACTTGTAGTTAAATATTTATGCCATCAAGAGACATTAGATTATGTGACTGTCATAGAATAACTATAAGCAAAATTCTTAAAACTTAATTGTGTTCTCACTGTTTGATAATGTCATGTGTTGCAGTGGAAGACTAATGGAAATAATATATCTTTGATAACCCTTTCACAAAGTTAATCATTAAGCAAGTTAAAATGGCAGAGTTTTGCCTGTTATTCTCCACTCAGCTAGGTCTAGAAAACAAGAATAGCTTTTGCCTCAAAGTAACACAGGAATATTCATGAAGCTCCTTGAACCAGTTCACAGACATTGAAAAGTTCAAGTAAAGGGAACCTATGCTTTTTCCCACTTCTTTTTAGCCAGTCTTTTGGATCAGTTGCTTCCACTACAGTTCTGTGAAATCAAACTTAACTGAGAAGTTGTGTATAGGAACCATAGATAGAGGTTAATGGTGGTGAATGGACTGAATAAATCTTAGCACTCTCCCAACCATATGGTCTTCACTGCCGGTCCAGAAAAATGCAAGTGCTCAGTAGCTTTCTACATACCTCTTTACCCGTTGTGTGTTCTTGGACCAGCAATGCCCATGCGTCAATGAAGATCTAATATCTTTTCAAGTAGGTTTTGAGAACGTTCTTTAAAAGTTTTCTTAGTCCTGGTAATCACTTGCTATGACAGAGCTCAAGTGCTTAACATTAAGCCCTATTCTAGGTCCCAGTTTTTACCTTTGTACCTTAAGGAATTTTAAGCGTATTTCCAAATACATTTTTTCACCACTCTTAGAGAGTCAGCTTCAGATTCTCACCCTTATTTGCATAAAAATACTTCTCAACTGCCCTCAAATCCATGGCATACATAATCTATTTTATTAAATCAGCCCAAAGTCTATGTTCCATTCAGTTCAACATGTAGGGCCTTAAACTCCTCACAGTACGTCAGGTGTGGTCACCTTTTAATCCCCATGTCCTGAAAATGTTTTGGCTTAAAGAGTAAAACTTAATAAGCTCCTTTAATGACCCTTTTAAAATGGATTTTCCATTTTCCCACCATGCAATGCTTCACAACAGTGCTGGAATCCTCCTTGAATTTTGAAGCTTGAGGCAGGAATCCATGTTAGGAGCAGGACAGTGGGAAGAAATACGCAAGACTTTTTAAACAGTAGCAAAATCAGACTTGGGTGAAGTGACGGTGTTAGGAGAGAGGTTTGTTTGGCTTTTGTGCAAATGTTAAAAAAAACTATTTCAAACTATTCATTAATTTATCTGAAAGTTTATGAAAAGTGGTGAAAATTAAGGAATATACACGCTGGTAAATGTTATTTTACCAAAACTCTTTTCCATCTGCTGAAGAACATGCCAGAGATATTTCTTCTTCACTATTAAAAAATAAGTAAATAGAAAGATTTCACACTCAACAATATATAGTAACACTTACCTTCAGCACTGACTGATGCAATTTGTATAATGAATTCACCACTGCTACATTCCTTCTCTGTCCTTCTGTTAGAGGCCCAATCACTTGACTTGCATCTCCCTGAGTAGACAGCTGTTAAGAAATTAAATTGAACACAATTTCAAATACATTTATGCAGACAACTCTTCCTCTTTATCTCCTTAACGCTACTTTGGTAGGATTCAAACTTGTGATTCCTGGTCAATAGTCCACATATCTGGTTACCACATATAAACCACTGTAGCATCGTAGTTAGCACGACACTATTATAGCTCAGGAGTTCCAACGGCGTCTGTAAGGGGTTTGTGCGGTTTCCCCATGAACCATGTGGGTTTCCTCCAGGTGCTCTGGTTTCCTTCCACAGTCCAAAGATGTACCAGCTTAGTAGGTGAATTAGTCATTGTAAATTGTCCTGTGATTAATCAAGGAATAAATAGGTGGGTTAATGGGCTGTGTGGCTCGTTGGTTAGAAGGGCCTGTTCTGTGCTGCACCTCTAAATAAAATAAAATATAAATACAGTAATGTGACCAGTATGCCACTGTATTTTGTATTCCATTTTGCAGTCCTACTCGAGATACCCAGTGGCCATAGTTACAGGAGGTGGTTTTGCTTTCCTAGATTATCCATAATGTGAAGCTATGTCATCCGCACAAACATCAAGAAATACAAGTAGAAAAAAGTAACAATTTTGTGTTTTCTCCCCTTCATAGACAAACTAAGGTCAACAATCCTGTGAAGACTACTGGACACGATGTCAATGTTTAGCCTCCTTTATTCTGTCCAGAAAATATAAAAAAACAAAAATAATAAATTAAAAATTGATCAGAAAATCATGATATAGCACATCTATATATGTAACCTTTCCCCCCCTGCCCCCCACCCCCCAACATTAGGCTGTTTGTCCCTAGGATAAACTGGATGCTGGATCAAAAAACAGAGTGGCATAATGGTCAAGCTAGTATTTAACCAAATGTCCAGACTACTGATCAAAAATCACAAGCTTAAATCCAACCAAAGCAGTATTTAAAAAGAATAAAAAACTGCTGTAGGTAAAGATGATGATTAATCTTCAGATTGTCATAAAAAGAGTCCATAAAGAAGGTAATATCTTAACCTTGTTTCTTTGAGATTACTGATGTACAAATAAGGGTGACTATTACCTGACCTCTGTAGTGATCTTGGTTCAGGAGGGAATTATAAACATATACCACATCTCAACTTTGCTAGCAAAGGCTCAATGTCACAAATGAACAAAAGGAACACCTGGTTCAATATGAGGCACAAATGACATGCATCACTGCCCTGTTATTCAATCCCAATGACCAGATTTTTGAAAGTGAGCACTGCTTACAGCAATGGAAATGTTGAAGATGACTAGGAATTTGGTGAATTAAAACCAAATAACATGATGCTTTAGAAACAATATTGTAGTCTATCATTTTTTCAGTCCATTAAGCGCTTTACAGCCTTTGATAATTTTGTAATACAGGAACAACCCTGGAAATAGATCTATACCATACTTACTAGCTGTTCCGATTTCACTCCAAATAAATGAATGGTTTTAGCAACATTCTTTGCAACAGCCAGGCTCAGATTTGGATCAACAGAAGCCACATTAAATTCACTGAAAACAGAGGGATTAATATATGTCAAAAACAGTAATAAATTTAAAGTTAATTTTAAATTAAAAGCATCATTTTACATTTTTAAATGTGTTTTAATGAAGGCTCACTTTCTAAAAATACTTTTATTATCACAACCTGAAGAAACACGTATACGAAACATATTCCAAAAGGCACCTTGAAATGATTTATCTTTAGCTCATCCATGCGCAAAATTTGCCTGCAAATTTGTCATGGCCTGTAAAGTACAGAAACATGTTATTCAGTCCACCACATCCACATCAACCTTTCAGCTCAGCTACACAAATCCCATTTGCCTGCTTTAGAAATGTATCTTTCTACTCGTGGCTTATCCAAGTGCCTGGCTAAATGGCTCTATAACATCATGATGGTATCCAACTCCAGCACCTCCTCTGGAAGTCATCCAGATATTAACCACTTGGTGTAGAAAATATTTTCTTCAGATCCCCTTTAAGATTTCTTCCTCTCATCTTAAACTTGTGTCCTTTGGTTTTGATATGTCAATCCAATCTGCCATTAAACTAGCACTCCAATCCAGGCAATATCCCGCTGAACTGCCTATGCACACATTTCATTGCAAACACATCCTTCCAATCAACTGGAAACCAGAACTGCACAGAATATTCTGATTGCGGCTTAACCAGTGTTTTATAAAGTTGCAACACAACATTATAAGTTTCATATTCTATGCACAAATTAATCAAGCAAAGCATGCCATATGCCGTCTTCACTGCTCTACATACCTGTGTTCTACTACGGATTTGAACCCCAATATCCCTCTGTTTGCCGATATTCCTTAGTGCCTTACCATTTATTGGAAATGTCCTATTCCTATTTGACTTCCCAAAATACATCACCTCATACCTGGTGGGATTAAATTAAAGTGGGGCTGAAGAAGGGGGGAAAAAAAGGATCAGCCATGATTGAATGGCAGAGCAGGTGAGATAGGCCAAATGACTTAATTCTGTTCCTATGTCTTATGGTCTATATTCTGCTAAAAGATCTTGCATAACCTTACCACCAATTTTCTTTCCTCTACAAACTTACTAATCAGATCTCCTACATTGACATTCAAGACATTAATATATAATCGCCAAAGGTCCAAGCACAAATCCCTTCGATACACCACTAGTCACAGACATCCAATCAGAAAAGCATCTTTCCACTACTACCTTCTTCCTCCTATCACCAAGACAATTTTAGATGCAATTAGCAGGTGTACTTTGGATCTCATGTTCCTTACATCTTCTGGACCAACCTATGATGTGATGGGTTTTGACAAGGTCCCACATCATTGGCCAGTAGAGAAGATTTAAGGCAGATGCGATACCATCCTGCTTTCAATCATCTTAGTCATCTTCCCAAAAAAAAACATAATGAAATTTGTGATGCAAGACTTCTCTGTACAAAATCATGCTGCCTATCTCTAATCACAAACAAATCTGCAGATGCTGAAAATCCAAGTGACACACACAAAATGCTGGAGTAACTCAGCAGGCCAGGCAGCATCTATGTAAAAATGTAAACAGTTGATGTTTCGGTCCAAGACTCTTCATCAGGATCGGAGAAAAAAGATGAGAAGTCAGAGTAAGAAGGGGGGAGGGGAGGAAGAAATACAATAGGTGATAGGTGAAACCGGGGGAGGGGTGAAGTAAAGAGCTGGGAAGTCGACTGATGAAAGACATAAAGGGCAGGAGAAGGGGGAATCTGATAGGAGAGGACAGAAGGCTGTGGAAAAGGGAAGGGGGAGGAGCACCAGAGGGAGGTGATCAACAGATAAGGAGATAAGGTGAGAGTGAGAAATGGGAATGGGGAATGGTGAAGGAGGAGGGGGCATTACTGGAAGTTTGATAAGGTGAGTGAAGGAAATGGTAATGAGGAATGGGGAAGGAAAGGCTTCCAGTAATGCCCCCCTTCTCCATTCACCACTCCCTTCTTCATTTCAGCCCTCACTCTCCCCTGCTTTCATCTATCACCTACTACCTTGTATTTCTTCCTCCCCTCTCCCCACCTTCTTACTCTGACCGCTCATTTTTTTTCTCCAGTCCAGATGAAGGGTCTTGGCCCAAAACACTGACTGTTTACTCTTTTTCCATAGATGTGGCCGGTCAGTTGAGTTCCTCCAACATTTTGTGTGCATTGCTGTCTATCTCTAATTAGGCTCTGCTTTTCCCAAATGTACTTAAATCATATAGCTTGGGAATTTCCTACCACTGATGTTAAGGTTTGCTAGACTGTGATAACCTGGCCTATCCCTGCTTTTTCTTTAATTAATGGAACAATATTAGCTAGCTCTCAAGTTTTCTGCATCTTATCTTTGGCACAAGGACACGGAGTGTAAGTGTCTTTACTCCCAAAATGTTCCGCATCTTCACTCTATTCTGTAGCTAAATCCATTACTGATTCCAAAGAAAACCCAAGGAACCAAGCAAAAGTCCAATTTTTTTTTTATTGCATGTGAGACTCCTACTTAAATTTGTGCTTCATCATGGTCCAACCTGAGTGTCACATTCTGATCTTAGAATAAATCAACTGTGAATTCCTCTTGAATACAGAGGAATTAATTACTTCTAATCAAATGTCCTTCTGAGATAGAGACCTAAAAAATCCTTACCAATTTGTGCTGACTTAAAATCAGTTGCAATATGATGATGAATAAAACTTTTCACACCAATTAAAATTCTCAGCTTTTCTTCATGATCATATTCTAATTTTCTACAGCTTTAATGGACTTTGACAGGGAGCAAATGATGTACTTGCTCAAAGTTTAAATAGAAATTCAGGCATGCAGTTAAAGATGGGGCAGAAAAATGGGGTGCAAAATACTCTACAGCAGAGATGTGGAAAAATCCCACCTGTTGGTAAAATCTGCAGATGACATTTTATCTTTGATATTTTATAAGAAGGAATCGGTCTATGGAAATAGTGCAAGCCTTAAAGTGGCAGGAGTTCTGCAGCAAAAAATATTATGCATTCAAACCTCAAGTTAAGGAACTGAAAATAAGCAAAAATGATTGGGCTGATTTATTAATATGTGAAGTATAGTTCAGTATATAAGAAAGGATGAAGTTTTTTAAATAATGCTTCAATATGCCCCAATACATAGAATGTACTGAATTCAGCTCAAGCTACAAAATGTTCCTCCAGCTTGTACTTTATACCTGTTAAGATGACAACTCCTCGGCAGCAATTAAAATTTAGAAATCAACTATTTAGCTTAACACCAGGTATAACTAAACAGCATCTTGTGGACACATTTGTAGTTCCATTTAATAATTAACAGAAGTTATAACCTCTCTATGGAAGGTATTGACACAATGAAGAAAGCCCTGAACACTGCCAGAGATCTTGGTCCTTCTTTGCTACATGAAATGCCAACGGTGTAAAGGGCAAAAGCGAGAAAGATAACTGAAATATTTGAAAGCTAAGGTATATGAGATCATTGCCTCCAGGGAAATTTGCACCACCTTTAAAATTTTGATTCTGATTCACAACGGTTTTCAATGAAGCTCACAAGTTTTCAATGCTCAAAGAAAAACTCTTAATTGATATTCTGATTAAGACGCTATTAAAACCCATCAAAATGTAATTTAAGCATGTAAGCATCATGTATAGCAAAATAAATACAAGATTAAATGAGCAGCTCTTTTGTAGTTATATAGGTATTAACATTCATATCCTGAAACAAAAACAGAAAATGCACATGAAATACAGCAAATCCATTAGCATTCAACGTGGTCAAGTAATATTCAGATGACAACCTTTTGATAACTATAACAGTTAAAACTATCTTTTTAAAGAAACAAATAAAACTTTTGAAAGTCAGCATTGCTTCTACTTCAAATCTACACCTTGTTAAGAATTTTTTTTTAAATCACAGTTTCACATTTAAGCTCCGATTCAGTGTTATAGAAAACAGGAATATATTTGTGATTAAATAAAGTCTCAGATAATTGTAAATTCAATTTCACTGAACTATAAAAACAATGAGAATTAAACTCATTATATGCCATTCTTACTGGGCACTTGGCCAGTGAGCTCTGATTTATTTTTAATTATATAATTCCAAAAGAAATTGACTTCAAGCAAGTGATTTGTATGTACCCATAATATTAAATAGAGTGAAGGGAAAAAAAACTATCAAACTTTGATGTGCAGGCCAACTTATATATGCCAGTGTAATGGATAACATGGCATTTAATCTTTTCACGTTTTCTTAGTAATCAGTCAAAACAAACTGCTGAAGGAATGCAAATGGAATTCTGTAATTTATAATGATAAGTAATAAAAAAGTTAATTAGTTCATGCATACTTTATTTTACAAAATGCCCTACCTTGTAATTGTTTTAATGATGCCATCAAGTTCATCATCTGAAGGAGGATTACGTCCCCCAGGAGGAAAGACAAGGTTGATTGGATCAAACAGACGTGATAATGACTTTGAGAGGTAGGCAGATTCATAGAATTGTAGAGAATCTTTCAAGGACTTTTCAGGGCTGAGGAAATGGTTAGAATTATCATTAGTATAATAACTTCCACAGCAATTATATTAATTGAAAATATTTGATCAGAACTTCTTGAATACAGCCTGCTCACTAAAGTCCTCACGTGACCAGATTCACCTGCACTGAATATTGAGGTCTGATCTTACCATTTATGCCTGGGAGCCCAGTCTAATGGTAAGTAGGATCAGCATACCACTGAGGCCTCCACCTTGTAATGTTTGAAGGTGCCTCTCAAGCTGTTAATATTTAAATAACTGACATTTAAAGACTATTAAAATTGATTTAAATAATTAAAATCAGATTTTAAAAAATCAATGAAGTAGAAATTATTATAAACATGAAACTAGAGGTGTTTAAACTCTCCCTCTTTCAGAAGCCAAGAAAACCTGCTTAAAATAGAGCTAAATACAGGAGATCCGTGGAAGTTCAGCTGTTATTTCTGTGTAAATCGAGGAATATTGGCTAAAACATGGAAAATTCAGCAGATAAAAATTTCGTCCCCAATGTATTGCATTTTTTTGTTGCCATAACTAAGCCAACATCACAAAGTTTGCCTGTATCTCAAGGTGAGCTCAACAATTTAAACATTACATGCTTGAAAATGCAATAATTGTCTAGCAATAAATCAAAATGAACAATGAATGCAGTGTAGCATTCCTCCTCAAGATACATTTTTCAGTCAAGTTCAAATTTGTGTATTGTTGTTATAGGCACACAGGGTATAAATGCCATGAAAATTAGTTTTTTGTAATACATTACAAGATGAGAACAAACATGAGTTAAAAAACTTAATCCAAAAATATCTGAAATGCATTTCCTCGTCCATGTCTCTCAGTGGTCGTACAAGCACAGAAAATTCACCCTCCTTCTGCCTCAATCCATTCAATGGTGGTACACACCACCTCCTCCGATGTCTTCTCTTTTCTGCGTTGCAGTAATTTCAATAAGAGTAACTCTTGTTCAACATTTATTAGCTCCAACTCCAACACGATGCGCTCAGTTTCAGTTGCCATCGTTTGAAGTACACAAAGAAACTCACTCAACACAGTGGCATAGAAACCCCACCGCCAACTAGTGTTTTTGGTGATGAATTGCAGAGCGATGCAGACGCACAAGTATAAATGGTCACAATGGCATAGCCTACGCAGAAGTTTAAATCAGCCTTAAGCTGCAACCCTTAAGCACAAAGTTACTCTATTCACCATATCTTGGCAGACAAAACACTCCTGGATTCTAGATTATTAAACAGGAAGAGATACAAATGGCCACCATGGTGCAGAGGTAAACATAAAAGTGCACAAGTGACTAGAATTGAACCAACATCATTAATGTCACAGAGATAATAAACTAAAACACAACTTACTCATAATCCTGTTTCTTCAACATAAATATATCTTGTGCATCTTCATCCTCCAGTGGCAATTCAGGAGGCAAGTCAGAAAATCCTCCTGTAGTTACACTACTTTGTATACTGTGGCTGTACTGCTGCAAACGTTTCCACAAGTCATTATATAACCGCAACAACTTTGGGTATTCTCCTTCAAATGCTTGCTTCAGAAATGTAGATGCTGAAAAAGATAGCTTTACATCCATAAAGCTAATCAATACCACCAGCTATTTTCCACTTTAGAGAGGTATAGATTATCTCACCGCTGTATTGCCAGCATTTATCTACAGACTGTTCTTGAGAATAAAATAATTTATCTCCTAGATTCTAAAGCTTGGATTTCAAAATTTCTTTCTGACCTAATAACCAATTCTCTGGGGTAGCCAATTAACTTTTTCCACATTTTCATATTATTTGCTATATTTTTAATTGCATTTCCAAATTATATTATCTAACAAACATCAGGAATTTTTTTTTTTGCTTTACGTAAATATGTACAAACCTTGGTATCTTCAAAGGTGGATGCTTTAATTGGGTAGCATTTACAATGTTGTATGACTTTGTATAGTGAATAAAGTAGTATTGGCAAATAGAGTAAAAATAGGAAATAAAGTACAAAGTGATTACAAAATTTGCATATTCTTGGCAGGCAATCAGCTCTTGTTAGAATTAGATGGCAAATGAATTGATGGCAAATGGGGTCTCAGCTGTTCAGAATCTTTATCAATGATTTGGATGAGGAGATCAAGGTATGCTGAAGCCAGCTGGCAGCACAGACCATGAGGAAACTACGGGGATGCAGAACGACTTTCATTAAAGTCTCTCATTATACCATTCCATAAACTGAAATATCGATTTTAATTTTACTGAATGTTTTTTTAATCAGGTATCCTCACTTCATTTTATGAAATGAACTAGAATGATTTAATTTGAATAAATTTGAGGGTTAACAACAGTAGCAGAAAACTAAGAGAAAAGCTTCCACAAGTATTTCAATATGTAAAGCTATAAACTCACCACTTTAAAAATCTACACTTACGCACACAATCTAACATACAGAAAATACAAATGATGAAAGAACAGAGACTATTCTTTTCCAGAGGCCAATTTAAATTGGCACTACTGAAGAGCACTTTGAAGTTTGATTCCTTGAAGCAGGATAATTCTAGAAAACTTTGAGTGCATCAGGAATTAGAAAATTTCTATCCAAATTAAGGTTCAGAGATTAATTCTTATGTAATTCAGTTTTGATCAATTACTTTTTAGTTCAATTTTCTTTGTTGCTTTATACAGAAATCCATGATGAGCCCAATGCATATTGTTAGAAACCTCAAAAGTTGAAAAAGGTAACCAAGATGAATCAGCAAATAGAAAGCTAGATAGGAACTATTATTCTTTTCATACAGTATTTAATTGCTTCTTAATATTTTGTCCCAAACACTAAAAGAGTCAGACTAAAATCATAGTGTTTAACAACGTTAATTAACATTGGATTAATGTCTTTAGATGTAATTACCTGTACTTTCCACATGCCTAGTACTGTGCACGTGTGTAATGTGTATCTATATGCATGAAAGTACTCAAGAATCATTGTTTCATTTTACCACAGACTTGCAATTTTACTTGAACTAATATGTACATTTGAGTTATTTGTGTTGCTTTAAGCAAAGATTAAAACTACAGTTATTCTTTCACAATTCACTTGTACTTTGATTAGAATTAACAAATTAATTTGCAAACTTATTTAAAATATTTTAAATATATATCCAAATATGGTTATGTGAATATTGTTTATTTCCAGAGTCAATGACTATATTAATTTGTTTTGCAAGTCTACTACCTAGCTTAATCATACGAATCCAACAATACTTTTTCTGTATGTGCCATCCATCCCTCTCCAAGATCTTGGCCCAACACTGTACCTACACAAAACAACATTGTCGGACCAAAAGGGTGCCTAACAAGCAATAACATATTACTAAGTCCAGAGATTACTGCATTCATACTTAAGGAGCTAGCATAAGAATTTAGTAGTTTTTCAAACCCATCCAGAACCAAACTCACAAAGCTGGGTCATGTCAGATTACCAGGCTTTAACCCACAATACTATCACTTCAACTCAACTGAAATATTATTCAAAGCAGAGTACTAAGGTTTACATTCAAAGTTACAGTCAAAACCTGACTACACAACCCAGGATGACATATTAGTCAGACTGATAGAAGTAATAATAACATTAATATACTCAATTTATTTAATTCTTCAGTATTTATACAAGGATGCTGCAACATATAAAATTCAAAGCAAAACTTACAATTTGTAGCTTGCTGGAATTTCAGTGTCAGCATTTCAGTAACAGAGTTCCAGAAAGCATACAAGATGTCTGTGTGACTATCCTAAAGGAAGAAAAATCAATACACATTTCCACTTATTCTTAGAGAAAGGAAACTGAGTGTTTCTTAACATTTTAATCAAAATTCTATTGACTTAGAATTTATGCTAGATAACAATGCAAGCTGAATGGCTACTTTCTGCCTCTACCTGCATTCTTTGCAAGAAAAATATTCTGAGTACAAAACTGCAGAGCTTATTTCATTTATTTATTTAGAGATACAGTGCAGAACAGCCCTTTCTGGCCCAATGAGCCACACCAAACAGTAACTTGTCCTATTTAACCCTAGCCTAATCACAGGAGAATTTGCAATAACCAATTAACTTCCTAACCAGTATGTTGTTGGACTGTGGGAGGAAAGCAGAGCACCCAGAGAAAACCCATGCTCACATGGGAAGAACATACCAACTGTCTTACAGAGCATGCCAGAATTGAACTCGGACACTCTGATCTGTAATAGCCTCATGCAAACTACTATGCTACCATACAGAAATTTCTTGCATCCAACAAAGCAGTAAATTTTAAAGTACTCAAGAACTAATGACAACATAAGAGAGCAGAGCATCTCAGAACAAGCAATGTTAAATACTTTGCAAGCTATGTCAATTATACTATGGAATTCAACATCATATTCCATGGGGATATCACAAAAAGGTTGGTGCTTAAATACTTTTGTTTCAATGTCACATTTCATTCTAAAATTTCACATAAAATATCTAGTATAACTTCTCTGAACTGCTTCCTAGTGTTTACTGTACATCCTTCCTTGAATAAGAAAAATAATAGCACAAAGAAAATTGAAGTCTTACCAATGCTCTAAGTAAATGAATCATTACAGGGTGTCTCTGGGTTACCACCATCCAACTTATGAATAGCATTACATAAAAACTAACATGCAGAATATTTTTACATTCAGAAGTTCAATGCCTTATAATGAACGACAGAACGAGATTCCTCCCTCCTTCCACCTATAATAATTGTTTATTTTGTATCAGTTTGATGTGCATTTGGTAACATTTTTCTCAATATTGTGGAGGTATAGCAATTTCTGTATATTTTCTGGCGCAGACAAAATCAAGGCAGCCTGTACCTTCCTAGTTTTGTATTCAATTCCCCAAGCAATAAACAACATTGTTATCTTTGCTAACTATTTGCTCCACTTCATCAAATCATGCATTAGTTCACTTTGTATCAGAGTTCTGCAATCTCACATCATTTTGATACAGGTTGTGAACACCCAATTTATAGACAGTTTGTACATATGAATAAGCTTTTTGTAGATTGGTGTTCTGGATTTACAGGCTGCTTGTGGACTGCAGGTATCTTTTGCTGTTTGGCCACTCAGTTTGGGATTTAATTACTGACGTCAACTGTTTGCATTACAAATGGTTCACAGGAACAACCCTGCTATATTCTGGAATAACCTATTATATGCTTTTGATTTTCTCTACATATTTGGACAACTTTAAATTTCCCAAGAATAATTCATTTGCCACAGCTTTTCCCACTTGCTTAACTTACCTTAAACCATCTGGAACCTCCTAATGTTCTTTTCATAACTTAATTTCTAATATTGAGTTATCAGCAGATTCAGCAACCGTCAGTATAAGACCATAACACATAGGAACAGAATTAGGCCACTCAACCCATCGAGTCTGCTCTGCCATTCCATCATGGCTGATTGCGGATCCCACTCAACCCTATACACCTGCCTTCTCGCGATATCCTTTGATGCCTGACTGGTCAGAAAACAATCAACTTCCACCTTAAGTATGCACACAGACTTGGCCTCCACCGCAGTCTGTGGCAGAGCATTCCACAGATTAACTACTCTCTGGTTAAAATAATTCTTCCTTATCTCTGTTCTAAAGGATTCTTCCTCAATTTTGAGGTTATGCCTTCTTGTTCTGGATACACCCACCATAGGAAACATCCTCTCCATATCCACCCTATCTATTCCTTTCAACATGCAGTAGGTTTCAATGAGATTCCCCTCCCTTCCCCCCCCCCCCCCCCCCCCGGCATTCCTCTAAATTTCAGTGAGTACAGGCCCAAAGCTGCTAAACACGCCTCATACGTTAACCCCTTCATTACTGGAATCATCCTTGTGAACCTCTTCTGGACTCTCTCCAATGACAACACATCCTTTCTGAGACATGGGCCCAAAACTATTAACAATATTAACAATACTCTAAGTCCAGCCTGACAAGTGTCTTATAAAGCCTCACCACTATCATCGCCTTGCTTTTATATTCTATTCCCCTCGAAATAAATGTTAACGTTGCATTTGTCTTCTTTGCCACAGACTCAACCTGTTAATTATCCTTCTGGGAGTCTTGCATGAGGATTCCCAAGTCCTTCTGCACCTCTTACCCAGACTCCAACACCTTCCCAGCCTCTGAAGTCAGGCTAACTGGCATATAATTTCCTTTCTTTTGCCTTCCTCCCTTCTTAAAAAATGGAGTGACATTTGCAATCTTCCAGTCCTCCAGGACCATGCCAGATTCAAGTGATTCTTGAAAGATCATGACCAATGCATCCATTATCTCTTCAGCAACCTCTCTCAGGACTCTGGGATGTAGTCCATCTGGTCCAGGTGATTTATTCACCTAAAGACCTTTGAGTTTGCCTAGCAAATTTTTTTTGTAATAGCAATAGCACAAACTCCTGCTCCCCGACACTCACAGACCTCTTGGCCTACTGCCAGTGTCTTCCACACTGAAGACAGATGCAAAATACCCATTTAGTTCATCTTGCCATTTCTTTGTCCCCATTATTACTTCAGCAACATCATTTTCCAGTGGTCTAATATCAACTCTCACTTCCTTTATACTCTTTATAAAATGGAAAAAACCTTTTGGTATCCTGCTTTATATTATTAGCTAATCTGTCCTCATATTTCATCTTTTCTCTTCTTGTAGCTTTTTTGGTTGCCTTTTGTTGGATTTTAAAAGCTTCCCAATCATCTAACTTCCCACACACTTTTGCTACCTTATATGCCTTTTCCTTGGTTTTTAGGCAGTCCTTAACTTCCTTTGTCAGCCACGGTTGCCTACCCCTGCCATTTGAGAACTTCTTCCTCTGTGGAACAGATCTATCCTGTCCCTTGTGAACTATTCCCAGAAACTTCAGCCATCTCTGCTCTGCTGTTATCCCCACCCATATCCTCCTCCAATCCATCTGGGCAAGCTCCTCTCTCGTGCTTCTGTAATTACCTTTACTCAATTGTGATACAGATACATGTGAGTTACGCTTCTCCCTCTCAAACTGCAGTAGGAATTCAATCATATTATGATTGTCATTCAAGTCATTTATATGAACTGTACAAGTCAAGACCTTTGCACCAGTTCCAGTGGCACATTATACATTATATTTGCCAACCACAAATTGAACATTTATTCTCATTCTGCCATCTACACTATGAGCTGTTATTTTTCACAATAATCTTTATGCTGCACCTTATCAAGTCTACCAGGGAGTTTTTCTTCTGTTCAGAGTTTTAAGTGTGATTTGCTTTCCTTCAAGTGTTGAACAGGTTGAACAAAGTCTACACATTTTCCTGAGATCAAGAAGCACTTTTCAATCATTGTGCATTTCTAGCTATCATTGTTTGATGGACTAAAACATTATTGCATGTAGAATCAGTACCAAATATGGTCCTTCCAAAAAGTGCAATTGGCTTGAAACTAATCTCAAGCAGTGCTATGGATTTTACCCAAAAATGTGCATTAAATTGTACTCTGCAGGCTTTGTCAGGACATTCCCAATTCACTGCAGCTTCTATTACAAGTTGATTGCTTCTTATCCAAAATGCCTGAGGCTGGAACTGTTTCAGATTTCAGTTTTTTTTTGGATTTTGGAATATATAATGAGATACCTTGGAATTACCATCATTTCAGACTCTGAATTTATGTGCTACTGGTAAGCAGTCTTTGCCTGACACTTGATCATCACACAAATGTAATTAACAGTGCAAATTATTACATATCATTAATATAATGAAAATATAATGAGTGCAGGGTAACAAAAACAGCACAGCAACATTGGGAGAATACCTAAATCAAGTGCAAACAACAGCAGGCTTTCAGTCTCCACCTACGATGTCATTTTGATTAAAAGGCTACAGTAAACTGTATTTGTATTTTACTTATTTTTTAAAAAATAGGTTTATGTAAGGTATAAAAATAATCAGCATTTAGACTTGTTCTGCTGTTAAATTTTCATCAGCGATGATCTTGGCAAACTCATCAATTAATTTCTCTGTAGCTTCATGATCAGCAGACATTCTTAAATTTCTCCAACCAGCCAGCTGAATATTAACAATTACCCTCAATTTTCAATTTGTACTGATAGATCTTTGCTTGTTTAATTATCAGCATATCATTAAGCAGCATATGTTGACTCTGACACTGATGAATCCACTCTTTCAATACACAATCAAGATCTTCATTTTTCGCTTTATGAAGTGCTTTTCTATTTTTTATTAACCTGTTCATTATATATGTGAGGTAATTTCTCAGAACTGTCTGTGCTGCGCATCACCTGGGAACCTTCCCAGCGCCTTGTGGATTCTTTTTTGTTTGGGACATCATGTCAATGCTCAAAAAAATTTTGGATTTTCGAATAAGGGATATTCAACCTGTACTTTGATGTATTGTAATCAGGGAACAGCATCAGCCCTTAAGGACACTCCTTTAGCAGCCATACAGCAATCACACATTACCTGTGCCATGGAGGAGACCGACAAAGGCATATGGACAGTGACAAGGTTCTCTAGGAACTACTGGTGAATGAGATGTGAGAGAAAGAATTCAACTGAGAAAAATAAACATGTACATTAGATATGCTGAAGTAGCTTCTACAGCATTACAAGTTATTACCTTAGTTATTTCATCAATAAAGCAGACATGTGTCACAGGATCCCTTTTCTTTACCAGAACTTTCTGTAGGTGCTGCACCTAAGAAAAGAAAATCATCAATTTACCACTTAAATTTACAGGCATAGGAAAACATCAACACCTATTAATTGCAGTATTATCATCTTCATTTTTCAAATGAAATTCAACAGTATTAAACAAGGATTGCTGTAAAGTCATAAAAGATTGTTTCATGGTAGGTCTATGATCTAAGTTCTGAGTAGATGACTTACATAACAAAATGGGGCTACACTAAGGTTGGTGGAGCAACATATTCCATCTAGGTAGCTCCCAACCAAATGGCATGAACATAGATTTTTCTAATTTCTAGTAATTTTGCCTCTTCCTCTTTTTCTGCTCCCTATTCTGGTTACTCTTTCCCTCACCTCACACCGGTTCCCCTCCTCCTTCCCTTTCTCCCCTAATCAGATTCCCTCTTCTTCCTCAGCCATTCATCTTTTCCACCCATCACCTCCCAGCTTCTTAGTTCATGCCCCATCCCACACCAACTTACCTTACCCCTTTACCTTGGCTCATCTGTCACCTGCTAGCTTGTACTCCTTCCTCTTCTGCCACCTTATTCTGACTTCTCCCCCCTTCCTTTCCAGCCCTGATCAAATGTCTTGGCTCAAAACATTGAATATTTATTCCCCTCCGTAGATGCTGTCTGACCTGCTGAGTTCCTCCAGCATTTTGTGCGTGTTGCTCCAGATATATTCTCAAAGAAGCCATATTCTTTGCATGAAAAAGATACAACTCAGATTATGAACAACTTCAGGGATTTTTTTTTTAAAGTGACCAAAGAGTCACCTTTTGCTCAGAAAATTAAATGAGTGGCATCTCCAAATAGGTATTCCCTTTGGAAGTAGTACAGATTTCAAATATGGTAGAAAATAAAATCATTAGGTAATCTAATTCGTACAGGTTCAAATTATACAAATACTAAAGGTGCATAATTATGAGTAGAGTGATTTTAGAGAAACACTTCTAAAAGCACATTGGGGCTTCAGCAGTTGAGCTGATAATACTATTTCTACTGTACATCCTAGCTAATCTAAAGATAAGTAACAAAATATTATGTCTGTTTCTCACATACAGCTCAACAACAAAACAACACAGAAATCTGAAATTCTGCATGCGATTGATTTTGTATGATGACATGCACTCCACTCTTAGTTCTTCTACAACACCCATAAGAGCACCTACCTCCATAGTCCAAAGGGGACCTAATTTTAATTTTCCTCAATAAAAATTGATATTTATTTCAGATCCAGTTTTCAGCAACTAAATATTTTGTGGTTCTGACCCAAGTACTTGTGGTCTACTTGAACCATAGAGTGAAACTGAAAATCTGTGCATCTAGTTCGTGCAGGGCACCAACTACGATTTAAACCAGTTAGGCAAATATATCCAAGAACCACCACCAAGCTTAGTGAGTTACCAAAGAAATACTTTAGATACGATTACAGAAGCTATTTACAGTAATCCCGGAATCATGTTTTTGTTGCTTCTGGTGGAATGGGAAAACATTTCTAATTAATATACTTTCTGCTGAATTTCAGATTATGCCCTGACTGTGGCATCAACAGACATTACTTCAACAGTTTTGACAGGGGTAAAGCAGCACATTTGGTTTTTCAAATCTCTTTAAGATTGACATATGTGGAGTAACATTCTAATAGTGGTCTGGGAACTCCAAAAGAAAAAGATCAAAAAGACTGTGAACTAATTGGCTGGGATGAATATAGACTGGCTCAAACCATTAGAACCATTAGAACAAATATTGCAAAATTTTAGACACTAATAAATGTTACTCTTGAAAACTAGAATAAGAGTGCACTTGACAGGCGATCCAACTGTATGAGTTTGCTTCTAATATATTCAAATTAGGAAATGGGGAAATGAAACAAAAACTGAATGGGAATGACTTCAATGAAAAACTCAACACTTTTTGAACTAATAATCTTTGTGATTTTAACATCAAATAATGATGCAATGCAGGCCATTAATAAGCATCTTTTTGAAGCCAAATGCTACAACAGCTTAAGATAACATTAGTGTGCAAGATGTCAATGGCCCTGCAGGTGGATGCTATGAATCTGGATTTAAAAATCAATAAACGAGGAAGAATTGAGCATCAATGAGCTGTAATTCCTAATTAAATTTCATAAAAACTGATCAGCAAAATCTTACTTGTCCACATGCAGCACAAATTTGATCCATTAGTTTCTCCATATTTGTCCAAAGGGCTGCACGGAAAGCTGGTGTATTGCCTGGAGGAGGCATTGTGGCTCGTCCAGGTCCTAGTAATACAAAAAACATACAGGAATGGAAAAGACAAATATATCCAGTCACAGTTAAAGACAAATTATGAAGGTCTCAGTTATTTTACTAAATGCTTTTGCTATTCCCATATTAAGTTAAACTTACCTCTCATGGTGGCTTGAATTGGCTGAGTTAACACTCTTATATCCAAAGCATTGCCAATATTATCTTCAAGAGACAGCCGATACCCATCTACTACGTTACTAATGGTCTCTTTCAATGTTCCAAGGTTGTAGAAAACTTGAAGTGCGGTTCCTACCTGTGTAGGATTCTTATTTTAAGAAAAAAAAAATTATACCTTAAACATGTAACAAGATAATTTGCCAGATCTGTTCTTTCTTATTATTTAAAAAACATCAAACCAAAAAAAAATTCTGACTCCTGAAATACTATATAAAGCATGAAACACTATACGAGAGGTGATTGATAAGTTAGTGGCCTAAGGTAGAAGGAGTCAATTTTAGAAAACATAGCACATTTATTTTTCAACATCGTCCCTTCCGACATTTACACACTTAGTCCAGTGGTCGTGGAGCATACGGATCTTGGACCTCCAGAAACTGTCTACCATGGCCTAAGGTAGAAGGAGATGAGTTATTAACTTCAAACTTTCTGCATAATCACTCAAAGAGTTGGCCTGCATGTGCATGTAACGAGAGCTGTATAACTCACCTTCTTCTACCTTAAGCCACGAACTTATCAATAACCCATGCTGTAGACAATTTCTGGAGGTCCAAGATCCTTATGCTCCATGACTGCTGGACTAAGTGTGTAAATGCAGGAGGGGACTCGGTTGGAAAAAAAATGTGCTAGGTTTTCTAAAATTGACTCCTTCTACCTTAGGCCACAAACTTATCAATCACCCCTCATACATCAGTTTAATACTACCTATTTTATCTAATGGCAATAATTTTGTCAGTGGCTAATATGCTGTATTTTATATCAGTCAATCTTGGGAAAGATTTACTGCATTATCTTTATCCATTCCCTCTGATTAGCATTTAAAAGCTAGTATACACTGATGATCTCTAATATTAATTTATAATATTTAATATGAAGTTTACATTGAGTTCAACTGTATTAATGCAAGGAACTGCGCTTTGAAATATCAAAAAAAGAAAGTATGGTGACTGCTGTTGTGGTAATTTACAATACACCAGACTGCCAGCTCGCCTGAAAAAAATGAGCAATGAAATAGGGCAATCCAGTTGACCTACATAAATGGACAGGAATTAAATTATTGCAAACAAACATGGAATATTCGCATCTGTATTACCATGCAATAAGGAATACAAAAGACAAGGCTTATGGCAGGGCAGAAAAGCAGAGACAGGCAAGAATGAAAAGTGAAAAGGGTCGTAGGACAAGTAAGGAAACAAAAGGAAAGTGCAAATGAAAGAAACAGAATCATCTGAATTTACCAAAGGAAAATATTGAAAATGCTGGAAATCTAAAATAAAAATAAGGAAATGATTTACTGAGATTGGAATGTTGCACTCTAGCTAATTATAAGATGAAGTGCTATTGCTCGAGCTTATATTGAACTTTATAAGGACAATACAAGAAGCCAGACTGAGAATGGGATAAAGAATTAAAATGACAGGAAGCACTAGGTTATGGTGGTGGACTGGAGATGTAATGCAAGCTCTTACTCCAAGCTACAAATTGTGCTCCCTATGTAATAGGCAGGGCCAGATTTAGTGGGGCCGCAGCCCCTGGGCTGGAGGCCCTGATAGGCCCCTGTCGACACTGTAAAATGCTGCTGTACCAAGCAAAAAAAGGCAAGAACAAGAGCAAAGGTCGTACTGGTCTAAATATCAAAGCTGTGGACCAAGACATTGGACAGTAAGTAATGCAGATTCTTAAGTTTGAAGGACAGCATTGAAAGCACTCAAAAATTGACCTAGGTTTAGAAAAAGTTATGAGGGAGACGAAGTATGATGTACCCAATCTTAAATCTTTATTTAGCTATTGCTGCACATACCATAGACCTTATTTGTCAAACAATGCCAAAGCATTTTTATCTAGGTATTCTTCTCAACCGTGTGTACTGAGGAAGTAAAAAGGAAACGAGAGACAAAAAGGCCAAGAGAGGTGGCACTATGGCAAACTAGGAAACTTGATAATACTCCAACAATCTTTTTGAAAAATGAGATCTAGCACATACTAACCTGTTGCTGTGCTATGTGGCTTGCAGAGTAAAGACCACTTATTACTTACTAGGTTTGTAAACAGTCAACTATTAGCCCATTGCCACAAAAAGAGGAACAGCACTGATGCACAAGTCTAGATATTTACAAAGTCAGATGCTCGTTTTTAAAAATTAAAGCCTAGTTCTTCTGGATTTCTTGGCAGCAAAGTCCTTGATCAAGAAGGGGAATATAAGAGCCATTGCCTTGATATGTACCCACCATTTACGAGCTTGTGTTTGAAGTGAAATTTGGAGAAAAAACGTCTCTGCTGCTTGTATACTCGTTCCGAAGCTTTGATATCCTCATCCTTATTCTGGCAGGACTCTGGCCCTTTCTTAGCCCAGTATGTTCGGATTGAATCATCTAATGTTTCCTTTCCCCAGCGACCAGGATCAGTGCTGGATCCTCAGTAGCGGTAACGTTAACATTAATGGCGGCCTGACTTGAATGTTCAGAGGCCTCTATGGTCGGGAATCCCAAAGTCATGCTCTCTGCCTCTTCAACGTTAGCTGCTGACTGTGGCAAGGACGGTGGTCCTGTGCTAACACTGGTGCTAGCGCTAGCTGTTGAACAAATCTCCATTTGTCCACTGGTCTCAGACTGTGACAAGAGCGATGGTGCTGCTGCATCATCGAGAACAGGTTTAAAAAATTCTGTCAATTTCAATGTTTTTTTTTATGCTTCTTTCTCACGGTCCTCTTTTTCTTGTTTCTTTTTTCTTTTCTGTGCTCCACTCTCGTAATTTTTTTGTCCGCCATGGTGATAGCTACCTATTTTGGGCCCCTCTGCAGCTCTGGCCCCTGGGCTGCAGCCCAGCCTAGCCCTGCCTAAAGTCAGGCCCTGGTAATAGGACACAGAGTAGTAAATGTAGTGAACTAAACTGGAAGTACAAGGAATTTGCTACTCCACCTGTGAAGTGTGTTTCAGCTCTAGGCAGTGGAGAAGAAAGAAAGTGGTTGTATAGGAAGGTGCCTTGAAAAAAGGATTAGCTATTGCAGCAGAAGGTGGAGCAGGTAGCCAGAATGTCCTGGACAGTATTGTCCTTTAAGGAGGAAGGAAATAGAAGATTTGTTCAGTGGTCATCATCTCAGAATTCTCTGAAATTAAGGGGTATAATCTGGAAACTAGGGAAAAGTTGCTGAAAAGTTTATGGGAGCCTATTTTGCTTCATGAGGTAACATCTGAAATGTGGGGATATTGAATGAACAAAGCAAAAAGCCCTTTTGGCCAATGTTTACAAGGAATCCAGGGTTGAGGATAAATGAACACATATTGGAAGCATTTGAACAATAAGTCTTAGTATTTAAAGAGAATGCCAAATTTCTACCAGTATCAACTTCACAACCTGAGGAGAGAATGTATTAGACCTGTTTTATACTGATGTTCGTGGAGCCTTCAATGCTAAACCTTGTTCTCATCTTGGATAGTCAGACCACATATCCATTTTGCTAATTCCTGCATATAGACTATTGGTTAAACTAGTCAAACTAGTTCACAGGGTAATCAGGACCTAGCCAGAAGATGCCACTTCAGCGCTGCAAGACTGCTTCAAAAGCACGACTAGAAGTATATTCAGAAAGGTGGATACCTATGATCTTTATGCCAACACTGATAAATATACAGGATCAGTGACTAGCTACCTAGAAAAATGTTTTGAGGACATTACTGTGATTAAACTACACTGCCAGGGTAAATCAGAAACCATGGCTGACTGTGCACTGCTTAGGGATCAGGACAATGCCTTCAGATTGGGGTACATGACAACTAAGGTCAGCAAGCACCATGCTCGCCTATACCATCAGGAAGGCAAATTGTAAGTACGCACAGAAAATCAACAGACACCTTGTTGACAGCAGGGACACACGGTGCAGTGACAAGGTGTACCAACCATAACCGATTACAAGTCCACCCTGTGGGTCCATGATGATGACAACTCCCTTCATGAATGCTTTCTATGCACGATTTGACCAATTGAATGATGTGACATCGAGGAAAGCCTCCTCTTTTCCTGAGGATCAGGCACGCTGTTGGCCGCAGCTGATGCGAGGAGGACACTAGGCAGGGTAAACCTATGCAAAGCTGTAGGGCCGGACAACAGACTTGGTCAGGTGCTGAGGGACTGCGTGGCCAACTAACAGAGATCTTAATGGACATCTTTAGTATCTCTCCGAAACAGTCCACTCCTACCGGCCGGTGGAATTTCCTTCAACAATCATGAAGTGCTTTGAGCAGCTGGCAATGCATTGCATAAAATCCCACCTTCCAGATACATTGGACCCTTCCCAGTTCTCCTACTGCTCAAATGATGCCGCAGTCTCAGCCCTCCACTCTGTCCTGTCCCACCTAGAAAATGATGCCTGCGTGTGATGTCGTTCATTGACTTCAGCTTGGCATTGATCACAATCACCCCTCAGAGGCTGGGGAATAAATTGCCTTAATTGGACTCAACATCCCTCTCTATAACCGGATCTTGGTCCTGCTGATGGAAAGATCCCAGTCAGTCCAAGATGGCAGCAACATCTCAAGCTTCATCATGCTGAGCACAGGTGATACCCCCCACCCCAAGGTTGCATGCTCAGTCTTCTGCAGACTCACAACTACTCTGCCAGATACAGCTCAAGCCACATCAAGTTCACTGATGACATACAGTGGTTGGTCTCACCAGCAACAATGATGAGTCAGCATAAAGAGAGGAGGTAGAGAAGCTTGTCAAATGGTGCAAGAACAACAATCCGAGTCTCAGCATGAACAAGACAAAAGAGAAGATTATGGACTTCAGAAAGGTACAGGTCGACCAATCTCCACTGCACATCAGTGGCTCTGCTGAGGAGAGAGTAAAGAGCACAAAGTTCCTTGCTGCGCACATAACAACCTAACTTAGACCCACAACACCTGCTCACTAATCAAGAAGGCACAGCAGCGTCTACATATTTTGAGAAGACTCCCTGTCCCTGTGCCTGCATCATTGTGTGGTAGCATCAGTTTTAGGACTGCTCGAGTGGGTAAGAGCTTTTCCCCTCAGGCTGTGAGACTAATGAATACCCTGCCACCACCAAGGTCTCATCACTAAGTCAGCAAGCTGTTTACTGTATTGTTTAGCTGTGCAGTATTTTACTATATGCATTTTGAATTATATTTTATTAAGCTATTTATAGTATATTTTTAATATATATATGTTGTGTGGAAGCACTGTGGTCTGTCAGATGACACTAAACTTGAACCTGAACAAAGAAAGAGTGTCAAGGAAAAGGAAAGAGGTGAGAGAAAAGTGAAAATCATTAAAATTGATGGAATTTTCTTGTTCAGCATAAAATGGCACCAAACAAGCCATCAATGTACTGGAAAGAAAGGTGTCAGATAGATGACAAGCAAGCAGAGCTTGGACCCATTTGAGACTGTTTAGCTGAAGGATAAGGGTGGAGTCAAAAGAAGAAGCTATTCAATGCATGTCAAGATAATAGAAGAACCTCTGCACTTTTTGACTTTTTTCAGTGTGAAAATTGGACCTTCTACAAATAACCAGAGCTGGAGAGACCATTGACTTATTTGGTGTGCTACCAACTTACAATTTGATTTCCATATTTTCCCATACATCAAATCCTGCCATATATTGTTTTGCTTTCTCAATTACTACCTCCCTCCCATATGCAACACAGATAGTAAACCATGCTGTGATTCCACTGGACAAGTACTTTAGATATCAAAACCAAAGTATTCACTTTTCACACAAAATGCTGGTGGAACACAGCAGGCCAGGCAGCATCTATAAGAAGAAGCACTGTCGACATTTTGGGCCAAGACAATTTCCAGCATCTGCAGATTTCCTCATGTTTGCTCTTTGTATTCACTTTTCACAAGTTAATCTAGATACCAAAAATCAAAAACTACTAAATAATGGGATGCAGTACAAAGTTAACATTGTTTTTTTATTCACAAACGCTTGTAACAGAGGTTAATTTTACAATGAATCTCCGATTATCAGTTGTGAAACGCATACAGTAAAGACAAAGCTATAAGAGCAGTGTAAATTGCTAACTAAGAATTCCAGGTGCTTGCCTCAGGTGTAAAAGTAGGAGGAATCTTCTCAGAGGTTACTTTACAATATTGTTTGAATACAGTATCACCATTCACACGTAAGAAATATTTATTAAATATCCAGAATGCTCTATAGGAAGCCTGGAGACAAGACATAGGGCCATAAAAAAAACAGAAAAGATTGACATCATCAAATATCATCATCAATATGAAAACAACAGCCATTTAAACATTTTATAACCATAATCACATTGAAAATTCACAACTGTAACTTTTATCAACCCCAATGGCATCCTTTTACACAATTTAAAAGGATGGAAACAGGAGCATAGGATAACCCACTCTCAGCTACACAGCAATGCTGAGAGTGCTGAGCCCACTGCTGTATACTCTGCTCACACACAACTGCACAGCCAAACACCCAAGCAATCATATTGTCAAGTTTGCTGATGAAATGGCAATGGTGGGGCTCAGCACCAGCAATGATGAAATGGCCAATGAAAAGGAGATGGAAGAATTCGAGGCCTGGTGCCAGGCAAACACCCTCTTCCTCAATTTCAACAATACAAGGGAAATGGCTGTCAACTTCAGGAAAACCCACACCACTCACACCCCTCTTTACATTGGCACAGTAGTGGAAACTGCAAGCAGTTTCAAACTCATGGCAATTCAGATCTCATACAACCTCTCATGGTCCCAGAACACATCCTCCAGAGTCAAGAAAGCTCACCAACACCTCTATCTTCTGAGGAGGCTGAAGACAGGTGGTTTACGCACACCAAAGCTCACGATCTTCTTCAGATGCGCAATGGAGAGCATCCTAACATGCTGTATCAGTGTGTGATACGTTAACTGCACTGTAGCAGTCAGAAAGATCCTATGACAAGTAGTTACAACTGCTCAGCACATCACCAGCACACCATCCATCAAGATGATTATATATACAGAAAGATCCTGGGAAAAGGCCAGCAATACCATGCAAGATCCCAAACACCCCATTTATGGATTGTATGTCCTACTCCCATCAGGGAAGAGGCTACGCAGCATTCACACCAGGACCACCAATTACTTCCCCCAAGCTGACAGGCTGATTACCTACACCCATTATTCCACCCTATCACTCCCCACCACATACACATCACCTCGCATCATTTTACGTACATACATACACACACTGCTGGACTGACCACTGTATGATTGTGGCCAAGCTCCATATGAAAGTGCGTCCCCGCCTTGTGGCTGCAAAAACTCAATAAAAAGCAGCTAAATTGCAACCGCCTGAGAAACACAGAAGTAAGAAGTGAGATTCGACACATCCTAGCTGAGAAACTAAGGGAGCTGGAACCTTGTATAAGTTCAGAAAATACCATGGAACAACAGTGGACCTATAGCTCTGCGCTCTATGAGGCATCAGCCCAATCCATTGACCATAAGAGCAGGAACCACCAAGACTGGTTTGACGATAACTCAGATACCATCCACAACTTGCTTAAGGATATTCACAAAGCACACCGGGCAACTTTAGATAACCCTTCATCCACCAGCATCAGACAGCACTGGCAGGCAACTCGGAGGAAAGTGTAAAAGGCAATACGGGCCATACAAAATGAGTGGTGGACTGAAAAGGCACATGAAATCCAGTCCTTTGCTGATTATAATGACATGCATAATTTTTACAATGCTGTCAAAACCAACCACAGCCCAATAAATCTATGCGTTACTCCCCTGAAAACAGCAGATGGTCAAACACTTCTGAAGAATCAGAATACCATTCTGCTGAGGTGGGCTGAGCATTTTAACACCCTGCTTAATCAGGATTCTGACGCAGACCCCACCATCCTGGACGAACTGCCTGAACTTCCTCCTACCCGCGACCTCAGTCTACCAGCAACCTTCCAGGAGGTTCTATCAGCTGTCCATTCCCTTAAGAACAACAAGTCCCCTGGCATTGATAATATCCCTGCTGAGTTACTGAAGAACAGAGGATATATGTGTCTACCAGTACATCACCAAGGCCTGGACTAATGAGAACATCCCACAGCAATGGAGAAATGCAAATATCGTTGTCATTTATAAGAACAAGGGTGACAAGGCCATCTGCGGCAATAGTAGGGGCAAATCACTCCTTTCGGTTGCTGGAAAGGTCCTGGCTAAGGTGATGCTTCAGAGGCTCATCAGCAACATCACCGAGTCAATGCTGCCTGAATCGCAGTGTGGATTTAGGAAGAACAGGAGCATGATCGACATGATCTTCACAGCCTGGCAGCTTCAGGAAAAGTGCCGGGAGCAACATGAGGACCTGTTTATGGCCATTTGACACTGTGCAAAGAGAGCTCTTATGGGATGTCCTCCTTAGTTTTGGCTGTCCCAATAAATTTGTTAACATCCTTCGCCAGTTCCACGATGGGATGACTGCTCAGGTGACCATAGGAGGACAAGAGTCCAAGCCCTTCCTTGTACACACAGGGGTGAGGCAGGGGTGTGTGCTAGCACCAGTGCTCTTTAACATCTTCCTCCTGTGTAACCAAGCTTCTCCACAACAAGATTGAGGATAGCAGCGGTGTGGCGGTGGACGTCAGATTAGATGGCAACCTCTTTGACATCAGGAGACTCCATGCAACCACCAAACTCCATAGAGAGCGGGTCCTGGAGCTGCAGTATGCAGATGACTGTGCTCTTGTGGCCCATACTCCAGAGGATCTTCAGACTGTCCTTGCTGCGGCAGTGAGAGCGTACAGCAGGATGGGGCTGACTGTCAATACCACCATGACAGAAGTGGTTTGCCAATGGAGTACCAGTGTCCCACGCACTCTACCTGCCTTCACTGTTGGTGATGAAAAGCTGTCAGTAGTGTCATCTTTCATATATCTGGGGAGCATTCTCTCTGAGGATAGCAGCATTGACAACGACATCCAGAGCTGCATTAAACAGGCATCAGCTGCCTTTGGGAGACTTCAGTGTCGAGTCTTTCAGAACAGGAGCTTTTGTCCCTCCACAAAGGTTGCCGTATACCAAGCGATCTGTGTCACCACCCTCCTTTATGGCTGTGAAGCTTGGGTAACCTACAGCCGTCACATCAATTCCATGGAGCACTTCCACATAAGCTGCCTTCAGCGCATCCTGGGAATTACCTGGCGTGTGTGGGTGCCTCACACTGAAATACTTGTAAAGACCAACAGCAGAAGTATTGAGGCCATGATCACCCAGCATCAGCTGTAGTGGCTGGGGCACGTGGTAAGGATGCCCCCCATGTCAGCTACCCCATAAAGTGTTACATGGCCAGCTACATCATGGTCGATGCTCAGCTGGAGGGCCAAAGAAGTGCTATAAGGATCAGATGAAGAATGCTTTAAGGACATGCAAGATCAGACCCGAGGACCTGGAGGATGTTGCTGCTGACCGTATCACTTGGCGACAGTGTAGGGACTGGGTTCGTATTCTGGAGATGGAAAGAACAACCAGAAGGCAGCAGAAGAAAGCCAGGAGAAATGCAGCCATGGTTGCCATCACTACTACCACTACCACATATGCATGTCCCACCTGCAATAGAACTTGTGGGTCCAGGATAGGACTGTATAGTCATCAAAGATTTCACCGTTAAAGGAGTGGACGTCATCACTGGATGTCGATGAGCAACCGAAGAGAAAAATATGTATTTCTTATATACTGTATATGCATGCTATATATGAATATGTCAGGAAGATGCTTCCCCCCCACCACCCCAAGGATGACCTGCTCAGAGAAGACCTCAGACAACAGCAGGGGAAGTGGAAATGGAACTGGGTGAAGCACAGCCAGAGAACCAGAGGCCATGGCAGGACAAGCCACTGCATGGGGCATACCATCACCAGATATCAAAGGTTGCTGATTTAAGAAAGTCTTACCGATGGCTGGAAATGGCAGGGCTGAGGGACAGCAAAGAGGTGATGCTCATGGCTTCACAAGAACAGGTGCTGAGCACAAGAGGAAAAGAAGGAGGGGTCAATCACACCAGACAAGACCCAAGATGCAAACTGTGCAAGAATTTGCTGAAACCATCAAGCATATAGTAGTAGGGTGCAAGATGCAGGCAGGAATAGCATACACTGAATGGCATAACCAAGTTGCAGGAATTGTGTACATGAATATCTGTGCTAAGTATGGACTGGACACACTCAAGACCAAATGGGAAACACCTGAGAAGGTAGTGGAGAATGACAGAGCTAAGATCCTGTGGGACTTCAAAATACAGACTGACAATCAGGTACTGACCAACCAACCAGACATTGTAATACTGGACAAGGAACAGAAAAAAGCAATAGTTGACGTGGCAATCCTGAATGATGGTAACATCAGGAAAAAAGAATATGAGAAGCTAGAGAAATATCAGGGCTTGAAAGAACAGATAGAAATGATGTGGAAGATTAAAGCCAGAGTAATCCCCGTGATGATAGGAGCACTTGGAGCTGTGACACCTGGACTGGGAGAGTGGCTTCAACAAATCCTAGGAACAACATGAGATCTCAGTCCAGAAGAGCACACTACTAGGAACAGCAAGGATACTGCACTGAACCTTCAAGTTCCCAGGCCTCTGATAGAGAACCCGAGATTGAGGTGAAAATAGCCATACACACCACCCATAAGGAGCAAGAAAAACTATACTGTCTGTTTGTGTGTGTGTGTGTATAAAAACTTATATACAGTTACTTGTACTGTACACTGTGTTTTACAAAATTGTATTTATATTTATTGTGCCTTTTTATTGTGTTCTTTATGCTTACTGTGCTTTTTTAAGCTGCATTGGATTTGGAGTAACAATTATTTCATTCTCCTTTACACTCCTGCACTGAAAAATGACAATAAACAATCTTGAGTCTTGAATGACACTCAACAATACCAGAGAAAAAACACCTACAGCTCCACCACTTCACTGATCATTTCGCATTTTAAACATAACCAATTCCACTCAGGTCTTTTTCTGGAAACTGTCAACAAACATTATAACCACTACAATGTAAAACAGGGTAACCAAAAGATGACTTAAAAAAATAATTTATTCATTTATGGAATGTTAATTTAATTATTGAGCTCCAACCAAATGAAAATCAAAGTACTTGTCCTCATCTACAAATTCATGACATTACCTTCCATCTGTACATTCTTCTGGACTGCACATCCAAATTCAGGCTCTCCAGTGCAGCTGAATTTCTGTACATCAATTCACAGTATTGAATTTGAATCAATTTAGTGTTATCGCACTGAAGTAACTATTCCATTCTGCTTCAGAGGACACTGTCAAACAAGATCTAACAGCAAGACCCATAACTGGAAACTAGTGCAGGTGAATAAAGGCTTGATCAGAGAATCGAGTTTTAGAGGTGGAAAGGTAGTGAAGGATTTGCAAAGGCTTATGACTCACCTTCCAACTATTAGCAGTGAAACAATTAAAATCAGGAATGCACAAGAAGACAAAATTAAAGTTTCAGATATCCAAGGATTTGAAGGGCTGAGTTATGCTTGAGAAATAAGAGAACCAAATCCACAAAACATCTGGAAACAGTAGCTATTTTCCTCTAAATTAAGATGTTGCACAAACCGTCATGCTACCTCAACAGGTTGATGGGTGAACAGGACATGGTCTGAGTGAAGATACAACAACAGAGTTTTAACTAAGCTTATGCTTGAGAAAATTGGGCATTCAGTCAGAAGTGTATTGGAATAAGCAAATCCAGAGGGAACAAAGGAATGGAATAAGGGTTTTGGCAGCAAAAGAGGCAGGTGTAATCAGGCAATGCTGCAGAGAAGAAAATAAGAAATTTCAGTAATTCAGCAAATGTGTGATCATTGCTTAATATTGGGGTGAAATATGAAAACAAATTTTGTACTCAGTCTTTTACCAAGCAGAGGAACAAAATCAGCAGGCAGAGAAGAGGATATGACAGAAAACTGTAGATACATTTTTTCTTATTAAAAGCTGGATGTCAGACAATCATTATCTACTTATGAGATAATAGTCTCTAGACGGTGATGGGCTGGGTGCAGAATCTAACAGTTTATGGATGATACCTCTAAGGTTGCCTGGCTGTCTAAATCTACTAACCCTTTCAATAGATCTCTTTGATCAGCGCATCCTTTGCTACCTAAAAAGAAAATCTCTACTTTAGTTTATTAAGTATTTGGCAACCAATAATTATTCTAAGAACACTTTCCCAACTTTATTTTTATTACCAGGAAACACAAGCAGCAGTATTATGTGTCAACTGTAGTTCAGTACTGGCATTCTCACTTCAGCAAAAGTCTGTAGTGGCTTGAGCCCAATTCTAGGATATTCCAATCTTGCCGCTTGACTGAAGTGGCTATAGAGTGATAGAGTCATAGAAAAGTACAGAATAGAAACACGCCCTACAGCTCACCTAGTCCGTGCCAAACCAGATAAACTGCCTAGTGCCATGGTTGCAGGATCAGTGAGATGTACTCTCTGTATCCATTCCACACAGAACAAGAGTGCAGGAACCATGGATGTCAATAAACCAATTGATAATTTCCACAACATTACTATCTTGGCAACAAATAGATTTGTTAAGTTAGCGAGGCATGTCTCCATAGTTCAATATGACCATTTACTACAAATAAAATTTTATAATATCTAATATGATTCACAAATAATTTGAAGTGGGTCACTCATTGATTAAATAACATACAAAATATAATCAAGGTATGTCTAGTCATATCATCTCATGGCAATCAAAAGCAAGCACTCCAAAATTCTGGATCATCTCGGTTGACATATACTGTTAGACTATTATCATTGTTGAAGGGATTTTTTATTACTGAATAAACATATAAATTAAGTCCTTTGTCAGATGGATATTTACTAACTATAAAATACATTTCCTTACCCCACCCCCACCACCAAAAAGAGCATTATATGAATGTTCCAGCTCTAAATTAAGCTCCATAAATAATCTTGCACCTTTAAAGTTAGTTTTCATTTGGGCTAAAATCTGGAATATATTCCAATTTAGCGATACTTCCTTGCACAACCCAACCTAGCTGCTTTAAGACAATAAAAGAACTTAAATCTCCATTCAAATTTTCTTTAAACAAGCAACAAAACATTCTATTAAAAATGCAAATCCAATCAACTGATTAATGAGCTATTAATAGGTGATATATTTGAGACTTCAGCCCTAGAGGCACAACCAACCTCTCACAATTAGCTTAATTCATTATGGATTTTTGATATCCACACGATGGAACCCAAGTTGCTTTCCAGATTGCCATCAAAGATACAGGGTACAATGGGACTTCAAATTCAAACCCAAGAGACAACGTTGGCAAAATTTCAAAACCCTGTAAGTGCTTAAATTCATGATGTCTAAAACAGTACTGAAAGCATCATTAAATACGCTTGCCAGCACCAAACTCCATAATGCCATGCAGAAGCTAGTAGGTACTAAGGATGAGTTTAGAGTATCATAAAAATTTTAGCATTCAATAGAGTTTCTAAATATATCTGTGTATTGAACACCTTTCCACATCAAAGAAAATCTATTCATTTTATTTTACGTGAGTCAGTCTTGTTCAGTCTCGACAACGCAACTATAACCTGACTTCCTGACGTACTGATTACTACAAAGCGATCTCAACTGGTTGATGGCTAGGTTGTGCTGGTGAACCTGGAAGTGATATTTCTATGTGTTGGCTGCTTTTGTTCTTGGTGCAGAAGTCAAGGGTTTGATTGGTGGTATGGGAGTAGCCCCAGTGAGTACTGTATGTGCAGCCTTGCTGCAGCAATGCTGAAGGGAATACATTGTAAGAATAGTAAATGATTGTCGGGTTGAGTTGAGTTGTTCTCCAATCTTAGGAACCCAACTCAACTCAGACATCAACCACCCGAGCTACACACCTTCCGCATTATTTCCATAGTGAATGATTGCTCAAACAAGTGGGCAGGTTTATTTTGCATGTGATAAACTGTCTGAGCTCTAAAAGAGTTAAACTTATCATGGAAAGTGGTAAGTATCCCAGTAATGTTTTTTTTGCATTTGCATTGCATTTTGCTGTTAGTAGAAAGGTTACAGGAAGTCAAGAAGAGAGACACTTTTCACAGTATTTAAGCCTCTGATCTACTTTCATAGTCTTAGTGTTTATGTTGCTGGTCCATTTCAGTTTTTTGGTTAATAATATCCCTTAGGACATACCTGATAGATCTCAGCAATGACACTGCCACTGAATGCCATCAATAACTTTACCTTCATGCTTTTTCTTTTGTATTGGAAGATCTTTCCTTGAAACAGTGCACTGCTGAAATAACAGTAGCTTTAAAGGGAACCCCCTCACAATCAAAACCTTGAAGATATAACTTTAAAATTTTGAGAAGTGTCTTCACTCCTAGAATTTCATATCACAAGATTGCCTCTTTCCAGTTTATTGATGTAAATGTTCATGTTAACCATTACATGCATGGGTGCAGCTTCTTGATTTTGTACAGCTACCTCCCATTTCCTAACCTGACCTCATTTTCTTTTAATGTTTTGCCACATAGGGAAAAGCACTAGTGGATAACATCCCTTTAAGATTTTAGCTTTGCCTAAAACAAGTTCATGTGCAGAATATGAAATCGAATAGGTCATTCAAAGCAACAATGAACTATTCAAGGATGATTTAAGTAGGTTTTTCCACCCTATAATTACTTCCTGGAGCTTTATTGAACAAACATAAATAACATAAAGTACTGACTTTAGCCAAAATCTCTATGGAACAAGGGCTACTTGAATAATCAATGACCTAACTTCAATACTTGGCCCTTGATTACAATCAAATACAGAAAAATCTTAAGTAATTAAATTGATAATAGTGTTTGCTTAATATCAGAGTGGAAAGTCAGGCCTGAATATCAAGCAACTTTAAATTTAAAAGTCATAGAATATCATCAAGAATTGACTTTATAGCTAGCTAAAGTAATCTACATGCCTTCTGTGGCTAGATAATGCAACATTACCATAACCAATATGAATTCGAAAAGTTTAAAGTATTGTTTATTAAATATGTTAAATGTACTACTATAATTACAGAAATGTTAAAAGCAACTACTCAATATCACTGATGTATTTCAGAAATACAGTTGTAATGTAAAAGTTACTTTCCTAAGAAAGTTCATGTTATAAAAAATCAATTTGTAACAGAAAAGCCTGTAGTTGCCTTCAAAACACAGATTTAAACAGATTTTCACAGATGTGATAGTCTACATAATGCAAATAGTGTTTCTTAAACCATCAATCGTGTTGTATCCAATTCCAATTATGGAAGCATGCATTATAGCATAGCTACCAGTACATTTAATTTTACTTCAATTGATATTATGATGTTGGCAAATGAGGAAAACAGAAGTAATAGACTTTCAAGTTTATAAATCCATACCAAAATCATTCATAATTTAACACATCATTTGAAACTTATTACTTGAAAAATTGAGAAAACACTTTCTACATTCAACACAAGATATTGACTATAGAACTAAGTACTCGAAATATTCAACAGGTCAGCAAACATTTGTGTAAACAGAAGAATTGATGTTTTAAGTCAAGGACCCTTGACTGGGAAAATGAGAATATCTTTGAGGGGGTGGAGGAGAATGGATAGGACAAAGGAAATAAATCTGATAGGATAAAGCCACAGTTGCCCGTGTAAACCAATTTTTTAATGGAGCATCTGATTAATAGCTTAATGGAAATAGTTAGAGAGTGGAAAAAAAACACAGGCATATAAAAGCAGTAAAATGTAGGTCAGAGATACTGCTAAAACCTGAAACCAAAAGGAGACTGTTCAGTAGATCAGGCTACATTTGTGGAGAGAGAAAATTTGAGTTAATACAACAGATGAAACAACATTACTACAAAAATGACCAATAAAAAATCCAGATACAAGATGAGTTGCTGTTCTTCAAACTCTAATATTAGCTTGATAGTGCACTCACTTAGTTTCAGGTAATAACTTCTCCTGCTTGAATCAGGACTAAATAGTTCAGTTACAAGATTATCCATCTGTAATACACAGCCTGATCAGCTGAACATTAGCAGCTTTCTCCTTTTGGCTTCAGGTTTTAACAAAAGCTCTGACCAGCATTTCACAGCTTTGTTCATTTCATTTTACTTACCTCTATCCTCACTAAATCTATTAAGCGAACCTTTCCACAAACATAAAGGACACAATTGCCAGATAACCCCAGAGATTTTTTTTGCCCTTTCTTTCCCTCCTCAAATCTTGCTGCGACGTAAAACTTGTCATTGCCCTTTTCCATTTATTTTGAAATACACAATTTGAAACATTATTTTTTTCTTTTTCCTTATGTGCTCCCTGCTCTTCTAAGTGCTTCCAGTGTTTCTTTATATCTCAGAGCTTTAGGTCAGGAGTGTTTTGATTTACAAAGTGTAGGCATTTACCTGTGTCTCCATTCCTTGTTCAAGTAACCGCTTGGCTTGATTCTCAACCTCAAGTCGGGCTCTTGCAATAAAAAGAAGATCATTTTCTATAACATCAATGCCAGAGAGATCAACTCCTTGTGAAAGATAATCTGTGAAGCAGAAGACAAACAGAATGAACTCTTAATACCTGGAATACAACTCTGCTGGTACATTAGTTTGGAAAACTAATAGGGACTGCATGTGCTGAATGCAGTTTCATGCTGTAACCTTTGTGATTACATTTGAACAACGAGGACGTTGTCAAGATTTTCTGTGGCAAATCAGTCATTCACAAAAATAGAGGACAATTGCTTTAGTAGTTGTGTTGTTATGCGTAACATGCAATAAATATTCCCATATTTATTGCCTTTCACCAAAACTAGACAGTACATTCCGGTTAATTGGGCCATCGGTTAATCAGGACTGCCACTTATTTGTAACAACTCTTAAAGGAGAAAAACTAATCAAAAGAATAGCTGGGATTCTCTTTATTTATTTTGGACAAAAAGCCGCTTAAGTAGTATGAGAGACTGTTACAAACCAGCTTCTAACTTCCATCAGTCTTGTGCACTTCCATGGCTCAGAGAAAACAGTTTTTAAATATAGTCATTTACTTGTGTTTGTGTTCAAATAACAATGATTTCTGACATTGAAAGTTTGCAAGTAATACGCAGCAAGACAATTTGGAACTGTTTTGCTCACTGCGGTTTTAAGCATTCAGGCTTGGAGAGGCAAGAAATGGCCAGATGTAAAAATGCAATGATTTCACTACTTCACAAGTTTGGAGCTATGAAGAATTTGAAGGCATTGACAATCATCTTGAAAGTTTCAATAAAAATACAGATTGAGGCTGCAATCATCTAAAGCAGTGGTAGGCAACCTTAAGCACAAATGATTTTCTAGCATGTGTTATCCATTAATTTGAGGCAAAACATAACTAGATGGCATTTATCTGGCCCACTGTCCACTCATCAAAACACGATCCGGCCCAGAGGCAAAAAAATTGCCGATCCCTGGTCTGAGGCTACATCCACACTAGACTGGATAATTTTGAAAACGCCGGTTTTGCGTAAAAACGATAGGCATCCACACTATGCGTTTTTGAAAATATCTCTATCCACACTGAAACGGAGATTTTGGCTAATCTTCTCCTGCTGCACATGCACAGGTGAGTACATTTCTAACTCTTCTGGCTTCAGTCTCGTTGCCGTCTGTTCTGAAATTGTTAGGTTGCGTTGAAGAAAACAATGAAATAGCGTGCTATTCATTGACAGCGTCTGACAGCGTTTTCAGAAATCTCCAGTTACCCAGTCCATACTGATCTGCCGGAGCAGCATTTTCAAAAATATCTACCTTGGAAAGCGTTTCTGAAAAGCTCCGGTTTCGGGGGATGAAAACGCCGTTTTAGTGTGGACGGAGGGTAAAAACGAAGAGAAAAAGCATCGGTTACGGATTTATCTGGCGTTGTGTGGATGTAGCCTAAAGCATTGTACGAAGGCAATCCATTATCTGCACGAGATGTCTGTGCTAATTTTGTTCATTTACAGTCGATCAACAGAACATAGCAGCATGCACTGGATTAATTCCTCTGTCAATAACTATTAGGAACCAATACAGTTTTGTAGTACTGTATTAGTATTGGTAGAGTACTGTTACGAATGAGGAGCAACTCTGATGGGCAGAAAGGTACAGAATCGCCAATGCCCGCCCCCCCCCCTTTTTGAGAATCGCAAAATCGCTATTATTTCGGGTCTGATACCCAGGAAATGAGAGAGATACACAGCATGTCAGTAATGAGAGAGAGACAACGCAGGGATACACAAAGGTGGAATGTCTCCTATTGACAAAGAGAGAGATTACTGCTATTGTCTCTTGGAGAAGGAATTGTGTATTGAGTACTGTTCTATTCATTGAAACCCCTCAGAGGGAAACCAGAGTGGTCTGGTTGATGTGTTGCATCATCCCAACCTGATTGACACCTGAGACCCTGTGAGTGGGGATAAAAGTAGGGTCTGGGGAACACCTCTCAGACGCACCAGGAGAGACGCTACGAGACCGGTGGGGGCTTACGTGTGTGTCCACCTTTGCCTGGGTGACGAGTCCTCCACGGAACGGTCTAGCTAAAGGATAGATACGGATCAAGATCGTAAAAGGAAAGTCGGCAAGTTACTCTCTCTCTCTCTCTCCCCAACAATTGCAACACAGTGAACAACAACGACTGCAGCCTGTATGAACTGAACTGAACTTTATATTTCCATCAGACAATTCATTATCCCCTAGACAACAACAGAGCTTATTTCTTATTGATTATTATTATACCCACACTTTTAGGTTTAGTATTGATGACGTATATTATCTGTATATTTGCATTGATATTATTTTTGTGTATTTTTACTAATAAATACTGTTAAAAATAGTATCATCAGACTTCAACGGATACTCCTATCTTTGCTGGTAAGATACCCAGTTACGGGGTTCGTAACAGTACTAATTTGTTCTGTATTTAATTTAAGTACATAAATTACCACAGTTAAATGGAAGTTTTTTAATATACCATTTTATCCATTTCCATGAAACTTCAGCAAATTAGGGCAGTTGCTTAATTGAGCTAAAATGTACTAGTCCCGATGTGTCCCAATTAACTGGAATCTAGTAAGCCATATGACTAGCACTCCAAAAATCACTTCTTTCTGCATTTCAATGGTATTACCTTCACCAGATTCTCCACCATCAATGTCTTAGGGGTCTGCATTAACCAGAAAATCACTTGAAACAGCCACATAGATACTGTGGTTACAAGACCAAGTTAGGAGGCTAAGTATCTTGTAGTGAGTTACTCATCACTTGACATAAAGGCCTGACCATCATCTTCACTTGCATGGATAAGTGCACCACCAACTCTGTCTGTGGCCAAGCAGTCTCCTTATTAATTTCATCAATGGCACGCGTGACACCACTGTGTACCATCTACAAAATGCATGATTGTCACTTGCTCAGCCTTTTCAACAGTACTTCCAGACCTGCAACCTCTACCATGAACAGGAAGAGCAGCAGCCGCTATATTAAAAAACTTTTTAGGTTCCGTTGAAGTGGTCACTGATTTTCATTTGGAAACACATTGCCAGTCCATCATCTTCACTAGGTTAAAATCCTGGAACACGCTGCCTATCGTAAGGACTTCAATACCACCAAATCAAGAATAATTAGGAAAGGGGAAATCAATGCATTGAATATACGTAAAAGAAATATCATAGAATTCATCGCATTCTATTCAAGCTCTTTATTAGGAAAATAAATATAGGCAAATATTTGAGTCCTAGAAGGAAAAAAATAGTTAATGCAGAGGGGTGACATTGTTGATTATTCTGATAAACAATGAATGCCTCTTAATACAGAGTTCTATTTTTAGTTTGAACTAGTATCTAGCACTTATGTTTCTTGATGGATATACAATTTCATAGACATACAGGTTAGAGAGGGGATATGAAGATTAACCTGAACAAGATCATTACCAAGCTTGGCTGAGAAATAATTAGACTGAGGTAAATTTTCAGACTCTAGCAATCTGTTTGCAACCTTTGTTTTCTGCAATCCAGAAATGTACGTAAGACCTATATTGCCCAATTTCTCCTTTATCCATCTCTGTCCAAAAACCTTTATGCTTTGCCACATCCAGATGTCTCACTCTAAAACTTTCTGTCAGAGCCTTTCATTTTCCAATCCCTATAAATTCCAATATATTAAAACAACTGATCCATACAGTAACACACACAAAATGGAGGAACTCAGCAGGCCAGGCAACATCTGTGGAAAAGAGTTCAGTTGAGATTTCAGGCCAAAACCCTTCATCAGGACTGGAGAGAAAAAGATAGGAGTCGGAATTAGAAGGTGGGAGAACAGGAGGAAGAAACACAAGGTGATAGGTGAATGGGGGGGGGGGGGGTGATGAAGTACAGAGCTGGGAAGTTGACTGGTGAAAGAGATACAGGGCTGGAGAAGGGGGATAGGAGAGGACAAAAGGCCATGGAAGAAAGAAAAGGGGGAAGAGGATCAGAAGGAGGTGATAGGCAGGCAAGGAGATAAGGTGAGAGGGGGAAATGGGAATGGGGAATGGTGAATGGTGAAGGGAGGGCATTACCAGAAGTTCAAGAAATCGATGTTCATGCCATCAACTTGGAGGCTTGGAGACAGTATACAATGTGTTGCTCCTCCAACCTGAGTGTGGTATCATTGTAACACTGGAGAAGGCCATGGACTGATGTGCCGGAATGGGAATTGGTAGTGGAATTAAAATGGGTGACCACTGAGACATACTGCTTTTTCTGGCAGACAGAGTGTAGGCGCTCGACAAAATGGTCACCCAATCTACCAAAGTACCTGAGGCCACACCAGAAGCACCGGACACAGTAGATAACACCAACAGACAGACAGGTGAATTGTCGCCTCACTATTTGGGACCTGAATGGTAGTGAGGAAGGAGGTGTAGGGGCAGGTGTAGCACTTGTTCCAGTTGCAGGGATAAATGCCAGGAAAAGATCAATGGGGAGGGACAAATGGACAAGGGAGTTGTCTGCGGAAGGCACAAAGTGGGGGGGGGGGGGCGGGGGAGGGATACATACAGTATATTTTGACTGCAACATGAGCGGTGTATCCACTACCCAAATTCTTGATGCCCAATCAACAAGTTTAAAATCCTCCTCTTTAAATTCCTCTATACAGACCTGGCCAGAAGATGCCACCACAGCACTGCAGCACTGTCTCAAAAGCAGGACTGCAGCATATTCAGGTAGGTGCCTACCTAAAATCATCACATCAATGTTGATAAATATGCAGGATCAGTGACTCACTACATAGGGAAGTGCATCGAGGCTTTACTATGATTAAGCACTACACTGCCAGGGCAAAGCAGAAAGCAAGGCTGACTGCACAGGTCTGTGCACTGCTTAGGGAATTGGGATGCTGCCTTCAGATTGGGGACCAGGACGACTAAGGTCAGCAAGAACCACGCTCTCCCGTGCCATCAAGAATGTAAAGCATGAGTACAAACAAAAAATTCACAGACAGCTTTGTGACACCAGCGACACACGGAGCATGTGGCAAGATATACAAACTAAAACTGATTACAAGTCCACCTTATGTGTCAATGACAGCGACATCCCCCTTCCAGATAGGCTAAATGCTGTCTATGCACAATCTGACCAACTGAATGATGTGACATCAAAGAAAGCCCTCTCTCTTCCTGAGAAAGAGACACCATTGCTGGCTGCAGCTGAGGTGAGGAATACCCTAGCCAAGGTAAAACCAAGCAAAGCTGCAGGGCCAGACAACATACCTGGTCAGGTGCTGAGGTCTAATGAACTACTTTAATCTCTGTCTGAAACAGTCCACTGTCCCTGCAGGTTTCAAGGCAGCCACCACCGTTCCAGTACTCAAAAGAGAAATGATAAATGGCCTAAGTGATTACTGCCCAATGGCACTAACTTCACAAACATGAAGTGCTTTGAGCAGCTGATAATGGATCATATAAAATCCCACCTTTCAGTCACTTTCCAGTTCTCCTACCACTCAAACCAGTCCACTGATGATTCCATAGACTCGGCCCTCCTCTTTGTCCTGTCTCACCCCGAAAATGATGCAGGATGTCATTCATCAACTTCAGCTTGGCATTTAACACAATTGTCCCTCAAAAGCTGGGTAAATTGTCCTCATTAGGACTCAGCATCCATCTCTGTACCTGGATCTTGAATTTCTTTATAGAAATACCCCAGCAAGTCCGAGTTGGCAGCAACATCTCAAGCTCCATCATCCTGAGCACTGGACATACTCCCACCCCCAGGGCTGTAGGCTCAGTCGGTAGCTAACTCACTACTGGACTGCCAGAGAGGATCATCAGGGTCTCCCACACTCTCCCCCCAACCCCCATTTGTGACATTTACCAGAGCATTGCAGATGAAGGGCCCAAAGCATTGTTGAGGATCCCTACCACCCAACCCCGAATCTCTCTGACCCTCTACTATCCGGAAGGATCAGGACTACAAATGCCAGACTCCCAGGCTGTGAGACTAATGACACCTGCTACCACCACAATCTTGTCACTAGAAGAGTGAGCTGTTTATCTGTGCAGCACCTTACCACGTATTTATTTACTGTATAATATTTTGGTTTATGTGCAGTGTGTGATACATGTTGTGTGGGTACACCGACCCAGAGAAACATTATTTTGTGTGTGTGTGTGTGTGTGTGTGTGTGTGTGTGTGTGTGTGTGTGTGTGTGTGTGTGTGTGTGTGTGTGTGTGTGTGTGTGTGTGTGTGTATATATATATATATATATATGTGTGTGTGTGTGTGTATATATATATATATATATATATATATATGTAGATGACAATAAAATTGAACTTCCAATCTTTTCATGTTCCTCAAGATCTCAGCATTCTCCACCCTCTAAACCAGGCATGGGCAAACTACGGCCCGTTAAGCTTTTTAATCCGGCCCGCAGAACTTGATGAAATTATATTAATAAACCTTGTTAACACCTCAGATCCATCCTGAGAATCGCCACAACAAAACTAAATCCAGACTTTGATGCGCTGGCTAAAAAGGGAGACCAACAACACTGTTCCCACTGAAATTAAAAATAAGTTTCTTCGTTGTGTTATGTAAAAAATGCATTTGAAAATATTTTTTTCAATAAGCCTTACATGTTACATGTCATTTCTGTTAAGTGATGGACATGAGTAGTGCGCAGGTGCACGTACATTCTCAAAATAAAAAATGCGCTCCAGATCAAATAACGCGCTCCGCATACTGGCGCGCTGTCACTGTTCTGTCAGTGACACTGGTCGCTGTTGAGTTTTGGCACAGGGGACAATTGAATAAGAAGGAGCAGGACAAGTAGACCTGCATCTCCTACCGTTTTTGAAATAAAGACAGTCAGGAGGAGAGTGATGATGATAATATCTTGAAGGATAACAGAATTTTCAGTGCTTTAAAATAATAACTGTTACTATTAAAAAAAGCTGTATTTTATTCATTTAATTTTCAGTGTTTTAAAAGTCATTTCAATAAATAGCTAAATACCATGGGACTTCAAAGACAGATATTTTGTTGTAATGCATTTGTTCATTTTCAATTGAAATTAAAGCACAAGTTTTCTACATATCCCATGATATTTTATTTTCTCTTATGAGGTGTATTACCAAAACACTCCGTCCATCTGCTCCTGATCCGGCCCCCCTGTCAAATTTTAGAACCCTTTGTGGCCCACAAGTCAAAAAGTTTGCCCACCCCTGCTCTAAACCAACAGTCCCTTAACTCTCCAATCCATAATTGGATTTATTGCAAAGGGAATTGAGTACAAGAGCAAGGAAATCCTCTTGCATTTGTACAGAGCCCTGGTGAGACCACACCTGGAGTATTGTGTACAGTTTTGGTCTCCAGGGTTAAGGAAGGACATCCTGGCTGTAGAGGAAGTGCAGCGTAGATTCACGAGGTTAATTCCTGGGATGTCTGGACTGTCTTACGCAGAGAGGTTAGAGAGACTGGGCTTGTACACGCTGGAATTAAGGAGATTGAGAGGGGATCTGATTGAAACATATAAGATTATTAAGGGATTGGACAAGATAGAGGTAGGAAATATGTTCCAGATGCTGGGAGTGTCCAGTACCAGAGGGCATGGTTTGAGAATCAGGGGTAGGTCATTTAGGACAGAGGTAAGGAAAAACTTCTTCTCCCAGAGAGTTGTGGGGGTCTGGAATGCACTGCCTCAGAAGGTAGTGGAGGCCAATTCTCTGGATGCTTTCAAGAAGGAGCTAGATAGGTATCTTATGGATAGGGGAATCAAGGGATATGGGGACAAGGCAGGAACCGGGTATTGATAGTAGATGATCAGCCGTGATCTCAAAATGGTGGTGCAGGCTCTAAGGGCCGAATGGTCTACTTCTGCACCTACTGTCTATAATGTCCAAGATCCTGAACACCCTCCAACCCCAAACACTAAATCCACTCAAAAACATTTCCACTTTGCTTCACAGCTGTAAAAGTAGACTTGGAAATGTGACTATTTTCAGCATGTAATGACTTACACTTTATACAAGGAAATGCTCCATGCTGAAATCATGCAAGTGCAGTCTGTGGCTGGCTGTATCTGCAGAATTTTCAACACATCCTCACTTTTGTCATAGTTGTAAACAAAGTCTATGCATTTAAATATTTATTTATTTGTTTATTATTTTGCTTTGCATATGCTGCCTTTTGATACCAATTCATATTACCCTATCATTACTCACCCCTGCATTGTCATAAGTACTTGCCTTTAACATTTATATCAACATAGCCACTTCTTTCATTTTCTCTCAAGCCAACAGACATTGATACCATAGCCAATATGAATGGAGGTGGCGTGGGCTGCTGCTTGAAGCTGGCATCTCTAATCAGAACTCACTTTCAGTGTTCATCTTCATAAGGCACAGCCACATTTTTCTTTGCCAGATTTTTCAAAGTTCCCTCCTCCTCAAATTATTTCTCTCCATTTGCATCTATTCTGATTATAAGGATAATGCTCCATTAACTATTGCACCCCCATTTTGTTCTATCATTTCCTTTACCCTTCCCATTTTGTTTTATCATTTCCCCTTGTCATTTAATCAGTCTTGCTGTCCAACCTATCTTTTTACTGTCTTCTTTCATTAGTTTGATTTTAACAAGTTGCAGTGTGGATCATCCTCAAATGTTTTGAAAAATTACAGTACTGTGCAAAAGTGTTAGGGATATACTGTACATATCCTAACACTAAGACTTCTTCACAGTACTGTATTTGTCAACATGGAGCAGAGAGAGTGTTTGCAAATCTGGCTGCAGCAAAGGATGTTGGGAATGGTGAGAGTGGAGCGCCGTGGGAGAGGTGTGGGACAGGTCGCAGAGAAGGAGTGCCGGGGTGGGGAAGGGGTTGGTGCAGATGCAGACACACCCAGCCCTGAGAAACCAGGTAAGGTAATTTGTTTCCAAACAACAGGTTTATTGATAACTATAGAATTACTATCTGGTGCTTTCCACTCCTTCCACTCTCCCTCCCCCTTTTCCCAGCCTAGATTCCCCTCTCCCTGCCCCCTTCCCAGTCTCAGTCCACAATAGAGACCATATCAGAACCAGCTTTATCATCACTCACATATGTCATAAAAACTTTTTTTTTGCTGCAGCAACAGTACAGTGCAACATATAAAATTACCACAAAACTGTGGAAAAGTCTTTGGCACCATAGCTATGTATATGTGCATAAGACTTTTACAAAGTACTGTATATGAATTTTAAATGCCAGAATATGAAGCCCAACACTTGAGATTTATGTATTTAGGATTGAAAGGTACCTTCAGGATGACATGCATTCAACTCCTAATGGACAACTACTGGGCAAAAATTGATCTTAAAAAAAAAATCCAGTGCATACTATTGGAGACAACTACTGTATATATTTTAAAATAATTTTATAAAAAATGCAAGTTGTATTCGGCAAGAAAGTCATTATGTTCTTAATTTTGTTTGGGAAAATAAAGTCATGACTTTTCCACAGCGAATCTGTGGATTAAGTGTCTATAGTTTTTCCATACAGTAACAACAACTTCTCCAGATGCTGTTATCTCTGAACTGGGCATAGAAGGAACAGGTGAGTTGGTCCCAAAATCAGAGTTATTACAAGCGATTTGAAGTTGCAATTGTGTTAAAATTGATTAAGATTGATAGAGAAACTAGTGGTGGATGATAAGTAAATATTGTTTGTAGAGTTTTCCTTTCATATAATCTTAGATCAAATAATCCTTCTGTAATTTCTTCATAATAACCATATTACTTGCAGCATTTTATTTTGTCTTAGATACAGTGTTATTTTTGATATAAAGAATTCCAAGTTGTTGTGTCATTCTACAGTCATGTGGATTCAGGGCCAAGCACAGTTAATAGGCATCAGGAAGGACGATCATTGCGAGCAGAAGCAGGAATATATTTTAAACACAATACTTGTCTAACCTGCACAGGAAGCACCTCATGACTGAAATAGGCCAGAGCAGTTATAACAAAGAAAAGTCTGAAACTCATGAAGATCATATCATTTTAGCAGTTGTAAGAGAGGAGGATCTGAAAAAGAAAGCCTAAAAATCTAAGTAGTGCAAGAGCTGGTTATAGTACTGAATGTCAAAAGGACAAAGGTTATATCATGCTGAATGCCCAAAAGAAATTCAAAGTAAAGGAACCATTAGGAGGTAGTGACCATAATATGATATGTTTTAACCTACAATTTGAGAAGGAGAAGGGAAAATCGGATGTGTCAGTATTACAGTTGAACAAAGGGAACTATGGAGCTATGAGGGAGGAGCTGGCTAAAGTTCAATGGAACAATACCCTAGCAGGGAAGACAATGGAACAAAAATGGCAGGTATTTCTGGGAATAATTCAGAAGGTGCAGGATCGGTTCATTCCAAAGAGGAAGAAAGATCCTAAGGGGAGTAAGGGGCGGCCGTGGCTGATGAGGGAAGTAGAGGGCAGTATAAAAATAAAAGAGAAGAAGTATAACATAGCGGGAAACCGGAGGACTGGGAAGCTTTTAAAGAGCAACAGAAGATAACAAAAAAGGCAATACACCAAGAAAAAATGAGGTATGAAGGTAAACTAGCCAAGAATATAAAGGAGGATAGTAAAAGCTTCTTTAGGTATGTGAATAGCAAAAAAATAGTTAAGACCAAAATTGGGCCACTGACAACAGAAACGGGTGAATTTATTATGGGGAACAAGGAAATGGCAGATGAGTTGAACAGGTACTTTGGATCTGTCTTCACTAGGGAAGACACAAACTATCTCCCAGATGTAATAGTGGCCAAAGGAACTAGGGTAAAGGATGAACTGAAGGAAATTTATATTAGGCAAGAAACGGTGTTGGATAGACTGTTGAGTCTGAAGACTGATAAGTCCCCGGGACCTGATGGTCTGCATCCCAGGGTACTTAAAGAGGTGGCTCTAGAAATCGTGGACGCATTGGTAATCATTTTCCAATGTTCTATAGATTCAGGAACAGTTCCTGCTGACTGGAGGGTGGCTAATGTTGTCCCACTTTTCAAGAAAGGAGGGAGAGAGAAAACGGAATTATAGACCGGTTAGCCTGACGTCAGTGGTGGGAAAGATGCTGGAGTCAATTATAAAAGATGAAATTACGACATGTTTGGATAGCAGTAGAAGGATCAGTCCGAGTCAGCATGAATTTATGAAGGGAAAATCATGCTTGACTAATCTTCTGGAGTTTTTTGAGGATGTAACTATGAAAATGGACAAGGGAGAGCCAGTGGATGTAGTGTACCTGGACTTCCAGAAAGCTTTTGATAAAGTCCCACATAGGAGATTAGTGGGCAAAATTAGGGCACATGGTATTGGGGGCAGAGTACTGACATGGATTGAAAATTGGCTGGCTGACAGGAAACAAAGAGTAGTGATTAACGGGTCCCTTTCAGAATGGCAGGCTGTGACCAGTGGGTACCACAAGGTTCGGTGCTGGGACCGCAGCTGTTTACAATAATATACATGAATGATTTAGATGAAGGGATTAAAAGCAACATCAGCAAATTTACTGATGACACAAAGCTGGGTGGCAGTGTGAAATGTCAGGAGGATGTTATGAGAATGCAGGGTGACTTGGACAGGTTGGGTGAGTGGGCAAATGTATGGCAGATGCAGTTTAATGTGGATAAATGTGAGGTTATCCACTTTGGTGGCAAGAACAGGAAGGCACATTACTATCTAGAGTCAAGTTAGGAAAAGGGGAAGTACAACGAGACCTAGGTGTTCTTGTACATCAGTCAATGAAAGCAAGCATGCAGGTACAGCAGGCAGTGAAGAAAGCTAATGGCATGCTGGCTTTTATAACAAGAAGAATTGAGTATAGGAGTAAAGAGGTCCTTCTGCAGCTGTACAGGGACCTGCTGAGACCCCACCTGGAGTATTGTGTGCAGTTTTGGTCTCCAAATTTGAGGAAGGACATTCTTGCTATTGAGGGAGTGCAGCGTAGGTTCACAAGGTTAATTCCCGGAATGGCGGGACTGTCATATGTTGAAAGATTGGAGCGACTGGGCTTGTATACACTGGAATTTAAAAGGATGACAGGGGATCTGATTGAAACATATAAGATTATTAAGGGATTGGCCACACTGGAGGCAAGAAGCATATTCCCGCTGATGGGTGAGTCCAGAACTACAGGCCACAGTTTAAGAATAAGGGGTAGGCCATTTAGAACAGAGATGCAGAAAAACTTTTTCACCCAGAGAGTGGTGGATATGTGGAATGCTCTGCCTCAGAAGGTAGTGGAGGCCAAGTCTCCGGATGCATTCAAGAGAGAGTTAGATAGAGCTCTTATAGATAGCGGGGTCAAGGGATATGGGGAGAGGGCAGGAACAGGGTACTGATTGTGTATGATCAGCCATGATCACAGTGAATGGCGGTGCCGGCTAGAAGGACCGAATGGCCTACTCCTGCACCTACTGTCTATTGTCTATAGACATATAGCTCGTAATAAATTGAACAGATGTGATCCCTACCCTCCTGTATGTTGCTGAAACAGGAACAACCTACAGAGTAATACAAAGTGCTAAAGAAGTATGAATAGTGCTGACTCTGAAAGATCTCTCAGCAGGGTGCTTGCCCAGCACTGGGACTCCAATTTCTGTCAGTCACCTCTGATAAGCAAGCCTATATCATTTTCTTGTCCAGCTTCAAGCTCCTAGTACGATCTAACTATCCTGAGCTCTGTCATAGCAAGAAATATCCTTCTGGAAACCACTCAAAAATGCTACCAAAGCTTTGATGCTCTCCCCATCAATTCCTAGGAATCCATGGACTACTTAAGAAGTAGAAGTCAAAAACGAACATATTTGCCAGAGACATCCATTGATGATAAATTCAGCTCAGAACTGTGGCCAGTTTTAAGGGAAAGACCAGCTTCAATAGGGAGTATTTTTCTTTGTACTGAATGCAATTTGTGCTTAAATTCTGAAACATTTTATTCAGGTTGCGTAAATTTCATAGAAGTTACACTCACTAAGGTACCTGCTGCTGCTTTTAAGGAGTTACTACGTTCTCCCAGTGATCGCATGGGTTTCCTCTGGATACTCCAGTTTCCTCCCATAGTTCAAAAGGCATTCCAGTGAGCAGGTTGATTGTTTATTGTAAATTGTCCTATGAATAGGCTAGCATCAAATCAGGGGATTGCTGGTCAGTGTGGCTTGAAGGTCAGAAAGGCCTATTCCATGCTTCTCTATCTAACTAACTAACTAAATAAATAAATAAATACATAAGTAAATAACAAATCAAAATCCCTTTTCCATACATGGAAAGGAAAATTCATGAAATATTATTATGAATTTTACCTAATTGAGATCTTCTGGCCTGACATATTATTTTTTCCTGTTGGGAAAAGATACGAAGAACATGGAACAAAGATTGGAACATGGTACCAAATTTGAAGCGCTGGATGCCATGACTGAACTGAGGAATGCAACAGACTTAATGAAGTAAGTGGCCTTACCTAAAGGTTTATAGAGAATTAGGCTGTGAGGGAATAGTTGTGCAAGTTACGGATTCAAAGATTCAAAGTACGCTTATTATCAAAGAATGTATACAAAATATAACTCTGAGATTCATCCTCTTGCAGGCACCCATGAAGCAAAGAAACACCATTGTACATTAAACACCTAATGCGCAAAAAAAAGTGCAAATTGTTCAGACAACAAAAAGTGAATGAATAACACATAAAATGTCAAACATCAAACCAGGAGTTCAGTTGTATTCAGTTTAGATCTGCAGAGCCATTCTTCGTGAAGCACCCCAGTCTACATCAACCGCCCTGATCAACCTGCTCAAAAGTGGCAAAATAGAAACAAGACTCCCAGAGCACGTGCAACATGAACCTCGTAGTCCCCCAAAATGAGTCCACCGCCTCACTGCTCAATCCTAGTAAACTGGATTCTAAGACTCCCAACAGCGGCAAGCAAGAGGGAGAGGAAGACTGGACAAGTGTAGGCAGATGGCATTGAACATCCACCCGTCCTCCACTCTTGTCTTCATTGACTTCAACCTTGCTTAACGCCTCAATCAGAGAGAAGCAAGAGAGTCGATCATGGGCTTGTGCCCTCTCTCCAGGCTAACAGGCCTCCATGCCTCACACTCTTCACCAAACCTCACTGAACGCCCTCAGGGACAGCAAAATACCAGATATTTCAATTAAGCACATCATTAAGATGTAAATCACAGGTTTCACTTACACATAGCTTTGCAGTGGAACCATTTTCAAAAGAAGAAGTAAAATAAGTAGTTTTGTGAACTATCTGCAGGGCATTGCCATAGGATGCTTTATTCGTTGGCACCATCTTGGCCTTGATCCTTGATGGATTGGCAAATTATGAAATTAAGGTGATATCATCCAACAGAATGGCCTACTCCTGCACCTACTGTCTATTGTCTATTATAAGCAAAAATTGAATGCAGGAGAAAGCCTTCATTTCTTGAACAGAATGGGCATGAATCTATGATTTGATGACAACAGAAAGGCAACGGTCAATAATATATTGATGGAGATAAGAAAAATACAAATGTGTTAGTGCAACATCTAAATTTAATATAATTACCTATTAATTAGGAATTTTATAAGAAACTGAAGCCCTAACTGCTTTGGTTTCCTTTAATGTTAGTTGCCAAAATACCTTTTACTCTCACAACACTTCTCTCCATCCTTGTAGTCATTGTATCATAGGAAGTGGTACAATAGCAAACACACAGAAGAGAGCAATCCTTGGAATCAACACTGACTCCAGAATACAGACCTGATGAAGTCTCATGGCATTAAGAAACTTCTACCTGATACCTATTAACCACTTCATCTTGGTAGATGGGTTAGTTTGCTCCTTGTTGGAAAGTGATTAATGGAGGCATGGAAAGTAGCAAAAATCACTCAACATGTCCATTATCAAGTGCACTGTGGATACAGTTGTTAAACTAGGTCTGTGACAGGAGTACAGTACATAAACACAACAGATAAACCAACTTGACAGTACCTTCACAAATCAAGCTGTGTAACATCCATCTATCAACAATAAGATTGGTAAAATTAACCGGTCTTTGACAAAATCTTCTTTCACACTTAGTACACTGGGTTAGATGATAGATCTGACAGTTCAAAATTGGTCATCCATGAGCAGAGAGGACCATCAGCAACAATGGAAGTACACAATCTCTGACCTCAAGAGAAGCAATATCCCATAATCTACCATAACCATCAAGCTAGAAGAACAATAATCTTTCAAAGAGGAAAGCAGAAGGTCACGCTGTGAGCGGTGCTATGCATATGTAAAAATATAGTGCCATATAATGAAGCTATAACACAGAACAAAGTGTGTTTAACAGTATTCAATATTCAAGAGGCACATAAACTCCCAATCAACTTATCAGATCAAATATCCGTCATCCTAATTATATATGACAGTGGCTAATTAAACAGCCAGCAGGAGGAAGTGGCTCCAAGAACATCCTCAACAATGTTGAGCCAAGCCCATGAAGAATAATGACCAGGTAAAATCATGAACTGTTCACAAAAGGACAAGCCTAATCAGCTAATTATTACCTATTCACTCTACTTTCAATCATGAAGGAAAATAATAGAAAATGCTGTCAAAAATGGTACAGAGGCACTTAATAATGACTGCCAAACTGTTAAGGCTTAATTAAGTCACATCACAAAAATGCAATAACTATCTCCAATAAGAAGAAGCCTAAACATTTACATTTGACATCTCATGGCAACACTATTGCTAAGTGTTCAACCATTAACATCATGTTAGGTCAGCATTTACCAGAAATTCAAGTGTACTGGTTACTACAATGTTATGATTGTAACAGGAGGTCAGAAATAAAGTATCACACAGTGAGTGATTCAACTCTAACATCCAATATCTTCCTACCAAAAGACAAAAGTGAAAAGAGTGATGGATAACTTTTCACTTACCTGGAGAGGTGTAACCCCAAGAAAGTTTAAGAAGTTCAATCTTGTCCAGGACAAAGCAACTAAATGAGTGGTAACCCATTCACCACCCTAAACATCCACTCCCTACACTAGTGGCTAAACTATGCATCATCTGCAAATGCATTTTAATTGTTTGCCCAGGGTACTCTAAAAGCTCATCCCAAGTTCTAGAGCTCTACCACCTGGGAGGGCAAGAAACACCAAAACCTGCATGTTCCCATCTGTATCGCCCTGATTTAGAAACATTTTATTGACCTTTCATCGTTCCTGGATCTCTACCTTGGAATTCCCTAGGCAGAAGGACTACAGTGGTGAAAGGCAGCAGTTTACATCAACTTCTCAAAGACAGTTAGGGATGAGCAATAAATTATTAATCCTGCCAGCCACACTCGGATCCCAAACAATGAGTTTAAAGAAACCTCTGAGTTTTGCATTCGTTTGACTTGTGCTTGTATTATTGAACTGCATTTTTTTCCCCCCAAAGGCATCAGGATTTTCCCTGCATCCTAGGCAGCATAATGAGACTTGTAAGCAAGCCATCTCTCTGACCTGCATCCATCCCTGCATTTCATTTCTGCCTTCGTACCTTATACCTAGGCCAAGTTCTTCCACATTTCACTATAGTCAGCTTTTTTCTGGTTAACTATTTTGTATTCTTGGTTGCTTTTTCGGTTCCTTAAAATGCCAACTGCTGAAAACAAAGATCTCTCTTTAAGTTGACTATTTGTAACAACAGCAGTAAACAAATCCAGTATGTGCCTTAGGTAAAATGAGAAACAAAAGTTTTGAATACGGTTGCTCCAATAGCACAGTATTTTCGGAGATTTACCAGCTTTGATACAGGAATGGAATAGGCCAGTAATGCCTTTCCCACCATTCTCCGACATTGCATGCGATACTTAAGACTAACTTTAAGATCTAGAATTAAATTGTCACATGAAGAGCATCTCATTCAGAAGAACAAACACGAGGAAATCTACAGATGCTGGAAATTCAAACAACACACACAAAATGCTGGTGGAACACTGCAGGCCAGGCAACATCTATAAGGAGAAGTACTGTTGACGTTTCGGGCCGAGACCCTTCATCAGGAATGATGAATTCAGAATTCAGGAATTCAGCAAAATGAGGGGTGACCTAATTGAAACCTATGAAATGGTGAAAGGTTTTGATAGAGTGGATGTAGAGAGCATATTCTCTGTGATGGGAGTTTCCAAGACCAGAAGACAGAGCCTCAGAATAGAGGGGTGTCCTTTTAGAATGGAGATGAAGAGAAATTTCTTTAGCCAGAGAGAAGTGAATCTGTGGAATTTATTGTCACAGGCAGCTGTGGAGGCCAAGCTTTATTTATACTTAAGGCAAAGGTTCATAGATTCTTGATTGGTCAGGGCACGAAAAGGTATACAGGGAGAAGGCAGGAAATTGGAGATGAGAGGAAAAATGGATCAGCTATGATGTAATGGCGTTGCAGACTTCATGGGCAAAATTCTGCTCCTGTATCTTAGGGTCTATGTCTTATCACATCCTTCATTGTTCTGGAACTATTATGTCTCACCTTTATTGTCATTTAAACTACTTTTAATTACATTTTCAGTTGTTAACAGGACGCAAAGGTCTCATAACACACAGAAGCTCTACATATTAGCAGATTCATCAGGGGCATATGTTCGCCCTAGAAGACAACTAGAACAAACAAAGCAAAGAAGGCTCAATGCAGCAACTTCAAACAGCAAATGCAAGATGCACATGAAAGGGCTTCCCATAAGAAGCCATCTACTGTAGCTCCGGCAGATTTTGTAAGTGAAACAAATTAAACAGCACCTAAAGATTTCGAAGTCTGCAAATAAAACATGGCTCAAGGACCAGCAAGATTTGCTATTCTAAGCGTAAACATATTTAATGAAAAGATTTGGAGCACAGAATTTAAAACAAAACAAAATCTGATTAAGGGTACTTTTCATGGTACTTTGAATATGTATTTATTAGGCATCAATGAATGTAAACAGACTGCTACTGAAGCAAAGGTCACTTACTACCTCACATCTATAGTCTATATAACCTGTTAATTTCTAGAAATTACCACTTTAAAATGCTTAACTTTTTGTAGTTTTTTTTGTAGTATTTATTTTACTGTACACACACACACACACACACACACACACACACACACACACACACACACACACACACACACACACACACACACACACACACACACACACACACACACATCATAAAATATTCAACTTCTAATAATCACCATGGGGTAAATTGGATTATTATCACACGCCAGCCTGATGTAACTTATTTACTTGGTTTCACTTGATAATGGCCAAGGGAAATATAATTAACAATATCAATCAATTGTCAAATGAGCTCCCGTGAGATACAAATGTACAAAATACTTTCAATGTAATGAGGCAACTGACTAAATTATTGATGAAATTGTCAGCAAAATAATTACCATTTCACAACAAAAAATTTTACTAACTGTAAAATAAAGAGAAAGGAGCTATACTTCACTACAGTATTTAACTACATTAAAAATCTCATTAATTTCAAAAGAAAATAAGAATAAAATTTTATCCAAGATTTATTTGAAATACTTTCCCCGAATAGACATTTTTCATCTTTAGATCAGGTTAACTAGACTCAAAATTTATGATTTCTTTCTTGAGAATTTTCCTCACTTATCAAGCCATATATTTATTTAAACAGCTGATTTTAAAAAATCTTTGCAGGAAAAAGTGGATAAACCTTTAATGATTAGCAAATCAAAACAAATGCATACACTGCAATTCTCTGCAGTAAAGGGAGGCAATGAGTCAAGCTGTCATTCAGTGAATGCCGCCCACAATTACTTCACGCTGCCATACCATTCTGAGAGAGCTAAATCTCAATGTGATCTCCAGAGACACAAGGCTGCAGTATGCTACTTTGATGAGATATTTTCAGAAGCTTATTGATTTCTTGGTTTATAGAAGCAACAGCAGCCTACTGAAATCCACTCATTGTATATGTTAAAACAATAATAGTCGAAGCAAATCTTGCTCAAAGCATTAGGTCCAAAACAATCGTGAAACTCTTCACTATATTCTGCTAGCAAAGGATCAATTCTAAATGGCCCACATACAGATTTGGTTTTGGTTTCCAGCCAAGGTAAGATTTGTTCATTTTTCTAGTAATTAGTTGTTTTATTAATTTTGTTATAATAATTTTAGTCATGAAATTCTGAAAAATAATTTACTTTTTATTATACGAAATAAAAAGCATTTTAATATATTTATTCATAATATATCTAGAAATACTAATTTTATTACTGTGTAGTGAATGGTTTCCCATAAATCAAGGACACATGCAAAACGTTCAGAAAAAGTGAAACGAACCGAATCTAAATGGTCAGTTTTAGCTGCTCTTTGAATTGACAAACATTGCAGCATTTTTCTATTATGCTTTTTACTTTATACATAATTAATTTCTATACAAACATACTTCAATTAGTTCTATCTTAATTTATTTGAATACATTATCTGTAGCTGGAATGTGAAGCCATTTTGTTGCTTTAAATTGATTACAGAGGTCAGAACTAAATACAAATCTACCCTCACTAGCTCTGAAGCACTAGCTCTGTCCAATACAATTTACTGGGAACAAGCAATTCAGGAGCAGTAAATATGATTTGTCCAGGTCTGCTTTCTCGTTCATCTTTAAAGGCAATCTGAAAATTATTCAGTAGGTCTCAATATGAATCAAGTCATCAAATGATTCTGGCAGAAATTCAAAGATCACATCTTTGATGCTATGTATGAGCCACTATTTATTCTAAGCAAAGTGAATTTCAATTCACACAATAAAAGCGAGGGGCTTGCTTAAACTGCCTCACGATTTAAAATAACGTTAATTCTGAAATTATGATGAAACCTAATTCAATCTGAAAAGATTTACCATCTAGTCGGATCTCTGGTCTAATAGTAAAAAGGCATCAAGAATAGTATCATCCTCACTGCTGCTTTACCAAATGTCCCTTGAGGTGCTATTTAAAAATGACAACAGTTGAAAAGCACTAAAAGTCTAGAAATCAAAATGCAATCAACATTTCTGATGAAGGGTCCTCAATCTGAAACGTTAACAGTATTTCTCTTTCTATCAATCCTGTGAATTGCTGCATGTTTTTCTGGATTTTCTGTTTTTAATTCAAACGGTTTATTCAAACAGTTTACATAATTTTGTTGACATTGCTTACACTTGAAACACCAAAATTAATCATGCATCCTTGTTATTTAAATTCCCTTTGAATCTCATTAGAGGAAAAACAAAATGTATATGGAGCACTGAAGAACATACTAGTACATGTTTTAATAGTATAGGAAAACAATTTTACCTATTAATGCAAGAAACAAATGGCAAAGAAGGTGCTGAAATATACTGAAACTGCTCAGACTGAAAGTCAAGTATATATCTCTTCCATGTCCTCCACTATATTAATACCACAAATCTTGTCAGATCTAGTCATGGTCTGGTGTTACTCTGGTGTGAATCCTACTTGCCACTTACCAGTCAATGCCCAAAATATTATTTAGGTTTTGCTGCATGCAGTTATGAATTGCTTCATTTGCCGAGGAGTTGAAAAACAAATTGAAGATGGTTTTGAACACTGTGCAGTCATTTTCAAGGACCTTTCCTTCACAAGGTCAGACGCAGCAACTAAGAATGGTTGGTCCTAAGATACTGTTCTATTCTGCCCGGGTCTGGGAAATTAATCTCTAATAACTATGTACAACCATCTTCCTTTGTGTGAGGTACGATCCAAACACTGACAGGATCTTGAGCCAATTGATCCAAGGAAAACCCAAACTATGTGGCGCTATATACCATGCCCAGTAGAGGGGAGAGTCATTGTCCTTTTAAACATTAACATCAATATTCCTTTTTACTTATCCCTTTTGTGTACTACTTTTTCCATGTTGCTTATATGATATATACAACCACATACACTAAAATGTGGCATGTTTACTTTATAAAGCATCAAAATCAGTTTACATTGAAAATGTAGCTATTTTACACTCATCATTTAACTAGCCAAATAAAGATGCAGTGCGAATTCTCTTTCTGGAGATATTACAGATGCAGTACCTAATATTACAGAATAAATGTTAGCTCAAATCAATTCCTAATTTGAAACTGTCTACTGCATTGATAGTGATGCAGGCAGTGTCTTGTTTTGCCTATTTAATAATCATGCATTTGTGAAGGGGAACTTCGTTATATATCAAGTCCAACTGAAGAAACACAGTGGACGTACTATTTGGTATTTATTTATAACAAACACATCATATTAAATCTGACACTTTTCATCAACTCCAATTCAATCAAAAACCAGTTAAATAACTGATTAGCAAATCTGTTAAGAATCTATGTTTATTTAGAAATAATTACACAAATGCAATCTGTAATTTGTGTAAATCTGTAAATAGCTTTTCATTTTAAAAAGCAACTTTTACACTTAGAGTGCAATAAATTAGTGGATTTTTGAGATCAGGAAAGTGTACATTAGCCAATACTGACAAATTTTATTCTAATCATTTCTTTTTTGTGTTAAGAAAAACTGGAACATTGTACTCTGAATTATACAAAAATACAGTATCATAACCTACAGAGCAAACACAAATATATTACTTTGTTTAGTCATTTGGATATACCCAGAAACAAGAACACTCATCAATCAGCACTAAAAGGGGTCATTGTAGCATTATATATGGAAACATTATTAACAGACTGTGTACAAGGTGGGAAGCACTGCCCTGCCTGCTACTGTGAGCTGTTGATCCAGAAGGTGATGAGAGACTCCAGAAGGCTCAGCCCTTGTGGACACTACTGAAATAAAATAGTCCTAAGGCTTGGTGTAGAATGAGCCACTTAGATTATATTTAGAGGCTGCCAGTGAGAGCTGATTTTGTGCAGACTGGAGCGAAGCAATGTGAAAGATGTAGGCTCAGGGTTTCATCCTGGCCAGCATGGACTGTGCTGATGTTTGGTAGTAACTCCCCCTGACAATGACAATTGTCTCTCTCATCACCTTACTATTGGATAACATTGAAGGCCTAGAGTTTGCTTTGTGGTAACAAGGTCAATGGTCAATAAACACCACTGAGTTAGTTACCAAGGCAAATTTCTGCACTGAGGTAAGCTGGCCAACCGAGGGGAAGAGAACAGCTTCCATCACATTCATGATGAAAACCCAATAGGATAGAGCTAGCCTCTCAGTACAGAGAGAAGCCAGTGCTAGTCTCCAGCATTCACCATGCCTACCATAATAATGGCCTAAGTCTACTGTCCACTGACTCCTCCAGGACACAGCAGTCACCTAAACCACCCCATACCAACCTTCATAGGCAGCCTGTGTACATCGCTTCAATGCTTTGGTCCACACCAATACGTGCAGCAAAGTGAAATAGCAGCAATCAGCAAAGGCTCACCTAGACTTCAGTAAGGCCTTTGACAAGGTACCACACAGAAGGTTAGTTAGGAAGATTCAATCGTTAGGTATTAATATTGAAGTAGTAAAATGGATTCAACAGTGGCTGAATGGGAGATGCCAGAGAGTAGTGGTGGATAACTGTTTGTCAGGTTCTGGAGGCCGGTGACTAGTGGTGTGCCTCAGGGATCTGTACTGGGTCCAATGTTCTTTGTCATATACATTAATGATCTGGATGATGGGGTGGTAAATTGGATTAGTAAGTATGCAGATGATAATAAGATAGGTGGCATTGTGGATAATAAACTCGGTTTTCAAAGCTTGCAGAGAGATTTAGGTCAGTTAGAAGAGTGGGCTGAAAGATGGCAGATGGAGTTTAATGCTGATAATTGTTAGGTGCTACATTTTGGTAGGAGTAATCCAAATAGGACATACATGGTAAATGGTAGGACATTGAGGAATGCAGTAGAACAGAGTGATCTAGGAATAATGGTGCATAGTTCCTTGAAGGCAGAAGCTCATGTGGATAGGGTGGTGAAGAAAGCTTTTGGTATGCTGGCCTTTATAAATCAGAGCATTCAGTATAGGAGTTGGGATGTAATGTTAAAATTGTACAAGGCATTGGTGAGGCCAAATTTGGAGTATTGTGTACAGTTCTGGTCACCAAATTATAGGAAAGATGTCAACAGATTAGAGAGAGTACAGAGGAGATTTACTAGAATGTTACCTGGGTTTCAGCACCTAAGTTACAGAGAAAGACTGAACAAGTTAGGTCTTTATTCTTTGGAGCATAGACGGTTGAGGGGGGACTTGATAGAGGTATTTAAAATTATGAGGGGGATAGATAGAGTTGACGTGGATAGGCTTTTTCTATTGAGAGTAGGGGAGATTCAAACAAGAGGACATGAGTTGAGAGTTAAGGGGCAAAAGTTTAGGGGTAACACGAGGGGGAACTTCTTTACTCAGAGAGTGGTAGCTGTGTGGAACGAGCTTCCAGTAGAAGTGGTAGAGGCAGGTTCGTTTTTGTCATTTTAAAAAAAAATTGGATAGGTACATAGACAGGAAAGGAATGGAGGGTTATGGGCTGAGTGCAGGTAGGTGGGACTAGCTGAGACTAAGTGTTTGGCACAGACTAGAAGGGCCAAGATGGCCCGTTTCCATGCTGTAATTGTTATATGGTTTATATAGAAAGGCAGCCTACAGCGCAAACAGATATCTTTTTCTCTTAAAAAGAAAAAATGCATGCAAGTAATTATCAGTGAATTTGGATTCCAGAATCATGAGGACTAGAACAAATTAGTGCTGTGGGTAGACACCAAGGGAAATGCCAACATATACAAACAGCTGTCATGAAAAGTTACTTCTTTTTCATGCATAGATTTTCCAAACACTGGTTCTGAATAAAGAATACAAGCAGTTGTAACTATTCATCCTCTCACTCCTGCTTCAACAGTAAACAAAACCATTGTAGATCATTTACTTAATAGCCACTTTGCTGTATTAACTTGATTCCTTCAATACCAAAAAACAGCTCACAATCATATCCTTGACTAAGCATCCACATCCACCTTGGGCTTAAGAGTTCCAAAGATCAACAGCACTCTAGGTGAAGAAACTTCTTCTCATCTGCCTGAAATATCCACCCTCTTCCAGGTGAGTCCTTGCTGATTGCTCATATTCCAGCAAGGCGATCACTTTACTGTATTGGTCAGTGTGGACCAAAGCACTGAAGCAGTGTACACAGGGTGCTTATGAGGTTGAAATTTGTAGTTCTACACACCCAACCCAGGGGGAAAAACAGCTCTGCATTCTTCTAAACACTTTATTATTGGCCAAGCCTACTAACTTTCCTTTTCATACAAAAACTCAAAATCCCAGGAATCAACCTGATAAATTTTCACTGTACTCCTTTTACTGCAAATAGATCTTCCCTAAAGTTCATACACCATACCCCTACACAATATGTTCATCCAAACCAATGGACCTACTGACCTCAAGCAATTGCAAGAGTTGCAACACCTATCCTATTACTACTTCCCTTCCCTTCACTGAAGGACCCAAACTTGCAATTCTTCTCATTTAGTGTACTGAATTTGCCATTCATAATGTAGTCTGCTCTACAGTGGAAAGATGAAGCACAGGGCACTTTGCAGAACATCCATGTTCCGTCTGCAGGGGTGACTCAAAGCTCCCCTTTGCTTTTCAGCTGAATTTTTCATCCTCCTCCATCTCTGACTGATAACTATGACCTCCTGCAACTTAAATTTAAGCTGAGGGATAGCACCTCATCCGCTGTCCAGACACATTACAACCTTCAGGACTCAATACTGTATTTTTTGATTTCAAGAAATCAGCTTTCTTCATCTATATCAAAACTGGCCATTTTCTGCTGCAGGTTATCCCACTATGACATTCACTAGATTTTTCTTTCTTCATTATCACATTATCACAATCTGACCTACTGGATGCATGCCACAATGCTGCATTTAATTACTTTTACATTCCTTTGTTTGTATTCTCTAACTGAACTTACATTGGAGCTTGTGTTCACTTTCTCTCTCTCTACCAGTTTTCATTAACCCATCAAATAGCATCCAACTTGTCACTGTCACAGATCACTATTCACATTCTTGCCTCACTCGCTTTGCAATTTAAAGCAGGTTTTTCTTCCCCAATTCTAATGATCCAAAACCTTAATCGTTTCTCTTTTCGCAGATAACCTTTTCTAGCCTTTTTTGTTTTAATTACTTTTCCTGATGTAACCTAGTACTCAATCTGACTGCAAGTCACCCAGTGCTCATGCAGAAGAAGTCTAGTATGCTCCTACTCCACTGTGGACTTCATTTAGTGCTCAGCAGCTAGTATAGCCTAGAAATCAATAGAATATTGAATTTCTACATTTGCACATGAGTTATATAATTACAAGAAATTCTGGGCAGCAAACACAAAAAAAACCTTCAGCAAAACTGGCTGAAATTTTGTGATTTGGAAACAAAATTTATAAAAGCTGTATGTGAAGAGTGAAATGACAAAAAAGAGAAGATATTTTTGTAATCAATTTATTTGCTAGCTAAAAAAAAAGTAGAATTTAATATTCTTGTTTACACTTTCAGGACTGATCATCTACAAAGAACCTGTTTCCTTTCCGCTATACAAGCCGCCATGCAATCGGAAATTAATCTGACAGTTAGTGATGAGACACATCATATTGATGATTACCCATCAAGTTTTCAAGCATTCCTTACTGGATTTTTGATACTGGAAATTGTGTTGGGACTCAGCAGCAATTTGACAGTACTGGGACTTTACTGTATGAAGTCAAACCTTATTAATTCAGTCAGTAATATTATCACTATGAACTTGCATATACTGGACGCTGTCATATGTGTTGGATGCATTCCCCTTACAGTAATTGTCACTCTCCTTTCATTAGAGGAAAGAGCTTTGATCTGTAATTTTCATGAAGCTTGCATTTCTTTTACTAGTGTAGCAACAGCAGCAAATGTCCTTGCAATCACTTTGGATCGTTACGATATTTCTGTGAAGCCAGCAAATCGGATTTTGACAATGGGAAGAGCAATAACGTTATTAACAACAGTATGGATTGCATCCTTTTCTGCATTTACAATCCCTTTCATTGAAGTCAATTTCTTTAATCTACGCAATGATGAAAGCACCTGGCAAAATAAAACAATCTTATGTTTTAGTGTAAATGAATATCGCAATGACCTGGGAATATATTACCATCTCTTTATTCAGATTCCCATCTTTTCCTTCACTGCTATTGCAATGTTGATAACCTACAGCAAAATACTCCAAGCCTTGAACATCAAAATAGGTTCCCGATTTTCAACCAGGCAGAACAAAAGAAAAAGAAAGACGAATATTCCACTAAGTATACAACATGAAAATACTGATCAATCAGAAAATAGAAGACATAACATCAAACTAGGAGTAAGAACTTCAGTTTCTGTAATAATTGCTCTAAGAAGAGTTGTCAAGCAGCATCGAGAAAGGCGGGAAAGACAAAAAAGGGTTTTCCGCATGTCTCTTTTAATTATTTCAACGTTTCTCATTTGTTGGACACCACTGTCAATTTTAAATACTGTTATAATATGTAAAGGATTAAGTGAGGGCATGGTAAAATTAAGACTATGTTTTCTCATTCTTGCTTATGGCACAACTATATTCCATCCTTTACTATACGCATTTGCACGACAGAAATTCCAAAAGGTCCTCAGGAGTAAAATGAAGAAGAGAGTGGTCTCAGTTGTTGAGGCTGATCCAGTCCCTAAACATGCAGCAATTCACAACTCCTAGCTAGATCACAAGAAAAACACCCTCCTTCAGATTTTAAAAATAACAAGTATGAACCAACAACTTTTGAGCTGAATATGAAAACAAGTTGTTTTAGTTGGAAAGATCTGTAAAATGGTTAATAATACACATATTCTGACCCACAATTAAAATACCAAGGTTTTTGAAAATCAAATAATATTCCTGACTTGTAAATATCACTTAATTATAATTGTGCATCATGTAACTAGTACAAATGTTGTAAAGCTGATTATTCCAGTCAACTTATTTTACCTGTCGCTTCATACCATTATGAATTAAATCATTTAGACTATAATATTTTTCATTGTGATTTTCATTGTCAAATTCTATCTTGAAACAAAAAACATTGAGAATCTAAAGCTAGCAAGAGGAATGGTTTAAAGCAAGAAAACAAAACAAAAAACAATTTCAAAAGTAATCTTTCAGTCAGCACAATGGTGTGGCTAACAGAGCTGTTCCCTCAGCACCAGAGACCCAGTTTCAATCCTCATGCCAGATGCATATTCCCCTGTGATATCATAGGTTTTGTGTGGATATTCATGTTTTCTTCCACATTCCTAGTGTTTAGGTAAGTAGTAGAATCTGTGGGTACTTGATGAAAATGTGGCAAGAATAAGACATGGTATTTATGCAGGAATAGTGAAGCGGAGTAGTGAAGTGAATCACAGGAATAGTAATGGTTGGCATGGACTCAGCAGGCTGAAGGACCTATTCCCATGTTGCATCTCTCTATGATTTAGGCTCAGCAGAGTTTATTTTAGGAATCATTGCTGTTATTAATAACCTTGCTTTCCAGTTAGTGGCTCACAAGATGAAATCCCATTCCTCTGCATTATATTTAATGCATGAAATTTAGAGATTACAATAATTTTTCCAAAGGGCAAATTGCTCTCAATTATTCTGAATTATGTGTACCTTTATCAGATTAAATTATCATACTTCTTGGTACAGTTTACATAATCTTGACTTGGACAAAATGATTGTAGTGTTTTATTACATCAAGTAAATGTGTTTCATAAACTGTAAGCTCTTCTTTTGAAGTATTAGGAAGACATATAAGATAAGAAATATTTAAAGCTAAATCTGAAAGAGTGAGAGAGGGGTTCTCTCTCAGAGATCCTGTAAGCCTTATCATTAGTTTCCTACATTACAAAACAGGAGCAGGACAACACTGAAACAGGCCATGGTGTCTATGCTGAACATAAGGCCAAATTAAATTATTCCCATCTGCCTGCCCCTGATCCATATCCTTCCATTCCTTGCATGTTCATGTGCCTGCTTAAATTTCTCTAAAAAAAAGTCACTAATGTATCTGCCTCCATCATGCCCTCTTGCAACTCTTTATGCAAGTAATTTGCCTCCAGTATCTCCCTAAACTTCCCCCTCTTACCTTAAAGCTATGCCCTCTAGGATATGACATTTCTATTCAGGGAAAAAGATTTATGCCATCATAAATTTCATGAACTTCTATCAGGTCTTGCTTCAGCCTCCAACACTCTAAGAGAAAACAATCCAAGTTTGTCCAATCTGCTTATGGATAATATTGTTTAATTCAGCCAACACCCCGGTGAGTATCTTCTGTACATTCTCAAAACCTCGACATCCTTACTGAAATGTAGCAACTAAAAATGTACACGAGACTCCAAATACAACCTAACCAAAGTTTTATTTAGCTGCAACATTACTTCCTGACTTTTCTCCTCAGCACGCGACTGATAAAAGCAAGTCTGCCATATTCCTTCTGTATCATTCTAGTGAAATGTAGCCACTTCCAGAGAGCTTGCAACCAAGATCTCTTTTTGCAACAATGTTCCAAAGGATCCTGCCATTTATTGCATACTTTCTTTTTACATTTGACCTCCAAAGTGCAACAGGCACACTTGCCTGGATTACACCCCATCTATTTCTCCACCCACACCTCCAACGATCTACATCCTGCTGGAAACGAGAAAAGAAAGGCAAGCTAGTTCATGCCATGTAATAATCAAGATATTACGCAGACCTCCTGTTGTTGGGCTAACTTGTTCTCTTAATGCATGGTTCTTATTCCCTTATGTTAGAGGACAAGGCCTGTAACAGCTAGATCATCAATACTCTTCCCCCACTATTTCCTTCTAAACTCTTTGGCCATTAACACCACTTGATTTTCCTAACATCCAACTACACTGGCGATATTTACAAGAGCCATTAAACATTCTTGGGGCATTGGAGGAAATCGAAAATGCTCAGTTTCCATCCATATGTCCACAGGGAGAAAATACACATTCTATACAGACCGAAACTAAGGTTGACTGACATGGAGTCAGGTGGGGAGGGAAGGTTGGAGAGATCAACAGAGGCTACAATTGATAAATGGAAAGCTTCAGATTATGGAATCTTAAGAAGAAAGGAAGGTGAAGAGAGGAAACAAGTAAGGAAGGGTGGTCGGTATATTAGCACAGAGATGGAAAGGGGACAGGAGACCAAGCGAGAGGGATGTGTGGATGATGTAACAGATGGAATAGGTGGGGAAGGGGAAAGAAGCTGATTCATTGGGGGCTTGAGGGTGGGGGGAAAGAAGATCAGTTATTGGAGAGAACATGAAAAGTGGGGTTATTTGAGAGGACCTGGAAAGACCAGAAGGGGAGAGAATGTGATAGAGTGAAAGATTACCTGAAGCTGAAGCATTTAATGTTCATACTTTCATGTGCATTGTCTTGCCCTAGCAATGGAAGAGGGCAAGGACATACAGGTCGGCGTGGGAGTAGAAAGAGGAATTAAAATGGCTGGCAACTGGGAGCTCCGTATTAGCATTACAGTCACAGTACAGACACTGGGCAAGGCCTGGCTTTAAAAACCATCATGCATGCAATGAATTCTTACCAAGCACAACACAATTCCCAATGTACTAATTTGTATATATAATGGGTGAACTCCAAGGTACTTTTTATCATTACAGTAGTGACCCTAGCAGAACTCATATTTGAACCATAAAATCTGAGATTTAATCACTAAGGTCAACAGGTACTGCCCCACTCATGAATTTCCTTTAGGACTTGCACAGTGTATTGAGAAACAAATCATACATGACCTCTAATAAATTAATAATTTAATGCAAGATCCAGAGTGTTTATAAAGCTTTATCAACCAGAAATACAGAAATATACACACTTGGATAAAAAAATGACTTTGAATTTTGAACTTTGAATATGAGAAACAGGAGTAAGCCAATCTGCTCCTCAATTCTGCTTGGCTATTCAATATGATCACAGTTGAAGCAATTTTGTCTCAACACAGATTTCCAAGTTCTTCTTCCATGTCCATTAACTCCTTTCTTATTCAAGTATGTCAAACTCCAGCCTGAATATATTCAGTGACCCACCCCACCATCTCTACAGCTCTCTGGAGAAAGACTATTAAAAGCAAAGCAATCCATGCAGCATGTCAGTAACCTGAAATAAGAAAGGAAGCACTAGCAATAATTTTCATCAGTGGGGAGAAAAATAAGTTAATCATTAGATAATCTCTCAAATTTAATGGAATGGTTTTCTTCTGAGAAGCTGTGAAGGTTATGCTACTTATTATTTGTTGTTTGAGAACATGGCCAATAAATCATATCAACTAAATAGAGTATTTTCCATAAAGAGTGAGGAGAGAGATTCACTCCTAATTTGAAATGTTACTATTGAAGCATCCAATTTTCCCATAGCTTTCAAAATTCAGCAAATAAAAGTAAAGAGCTGTTTTGGATTATATCACTTGGGATAAATATCAAAAATGGCATTACTCATGAACAACGGTCACTGTTTTGAAATAAATGCTGTTGTCAGTCAAGGGACCAACTATAAAATTTATTCGGATCTAAAATGTAAACGAAGCCGGTGCAATAGTGATTCTATACACTTCACTTATGAGTCCAATACAGGTATTACCTCAATATAAAGTGTAAATTGGTAAATAGGTTTATTATCGTCACATGTACTGAGGTACAGTGAAAAACTGGTCTTGCATACTATTGAAAAAATCAATTCATTACAACAGTACATTGAAATAGTACAAGAGAAAAAAAATAACAAAAATCAGAATAAAATGTTACAGTTCTGGTGTTACTGTGCAGGGAAACAATAAGGTATAAAGTCATAACAAGGTAGATTGAAGGGTCAAGAGACTATCTTATCACACTGTGGGGAAAAAAATCCAATTGAGTCACTGAAATACAATTGCATCTGTCTATTCAAGAAATATGAAATACTGCACAGTTCAAAGAAAAACTGGTAGTTCTCCCAATATCTTGGCCAACATTCTTTAGTAACAAAGTTGGCTTGCAAGATATTTGATTTCTGTTGATAGCTAAAATGACAACATACAATGACATTAGTCTTTTCTTCATAATAACTATTTTGTGATGATATTATAATGATCCAAAAAAATAAATACTATATTACAAGTATATTCACAAATTAAAACTTCCCACAATCCCATTTGCTTTGATTTTTTAAATCTAGATTTCACCTAAGATTATTTTGATGTAATTCATAAGAAATAGGAGGCAGGGTGGGGAAAGACAGCTATAGATAATGTAGTTCAACCAGATTAGCAATATTTATCAAATAAATAAATTGGATGTTGCAATCAGTAAAAAATGTTAATCTGGTCCTTCACCTGTCTGATCAGTGCTTATGAGAGTTAAGATATGCATTTCTCTCTCTTTATTGGTGTACAGTTTTTTAAAAATATATATCATCAGGAGGCAACATTTGAGAGTCAAGACAATAAATTTTCTGTTCATTCGTATGTGACTAAAATCATAATTTATAGACACAATAAAACACGTGATGAAGTATCAGTTACATAGGATTAGTTCATTTCGAGGGATAATGCCACAGAATTAAGGTTTGTGTTCGATAACGGACTGAAAAGCTTCTTCCACTGACTATCACTGTCTACTCCTGATCCATAATTTGTAATTTTATTGCTTAATTGGTCATAAAAGCAGCAGCAGGCCATTTGGCTTCTGTATCTGATCTATTAAGCAACTTTACATTCTCTCACTGACCCCAAATACCTGGATTCTTTCAATATCCAAAATTCTATTGATAAATCTTTTGTGTACTTGGCCATTGAGCTAAGATGGCTCTCTTGTGTGGAAGATTCCAAAATACACTATCGTCTGAGTGAAGAATTAATTTTTTCTCATCTTAGTTCCAAAGTGCCTACCAGATAAGTTGATTTTGCACATCACAGCCAGCAGAGAAATCAACTCCATAACTACCCTATCAAGCAACCAAAGAATTTTGCGTTTTACTAAGATGATGCAAGATTTTTCTCTATTCTCCTAGAGTATTGGCCCAGTCTGCTTAATCTCTCCTCAAACAACAAATGCACCATCATATGATCACCCTGGTAAAAACCTACATTGCACTCTTTTCATTCCATCTAGGTCTTTTCTTGGGCTAGAAGCTGATCCTATATACAATGCTCTAGACCACAGCAGGACCCCAAAAAGCAATTTTTACCCAATCCTCTTGCAATAAAGGCCAGCATACTCTTTACCTTCCTAATTGCTCGAACTTTAGTAACTAACTCATGAACAAGTTCTCCCTGTCCACCTTCCAAACTTGATAATTGGACATTTCATAAACAGCTTTGCTCTGGTGATCATCTACATAGTCATTTTTGTGGTCTTTGCTAAGCAGGGGCATGATACAATAAGTGTCAGGGGGGTTTAAATATTATCTATGTGCTGGAACATTACAATATTTCTCTGCAGATGGAGAGCTGAAGTGGCTAAATAGGGATTTGATATTTCTTACCCATTTTACAGTTCACAACTTAGTGGAATTTCCATTTTAAAAACATCCACAGATGGAATCTGAGAGAAAAGGATAAAATTTAACCAACAATAATCTGCAGCTATAATACTTTGCTCTAGTATTTAGATTGGTTATTTGGTTTTGTAAATTGCCCCTAGCTTTTGGGCAAGTGGTAGAATCTGGAGGAGGATGATAAGAATAAAATACAGGATTAATGTAGAATGGAACATATCAAGTGCTGGTCGTCAAGAGTGGACTTGACAGGATGAAGAGACTGTATCATGTAGAATGATTTTCTAACTCCATTATCAACCATGTACAAATATACTATATGGAAACTGCAATCAGTCATTGCTTTTAGATTATATTTCATTCAGAACAAAACCTACTTACAAAAATGGCACAACTGGTTATTTGGCATAATGTTATTTTGCTACATCTGTCACAAATGTTTCCTTTGTAAAAAAGTAAAACCACCTCAAAAGAAAGTCCAAACTATGACTTCCAAGAAAGTTAAGAGGATGCCTTTCATCAAAGCGCTTAAAAGTTTCAGTTCCAGAAAGGAGCACATATAGCCAAAAGCCTAAGAGCTGAAAGATAAGGCTTGTTGCTATGTAATACATTAATGTATCAATACTTTAAAATCTACACATTACTACTTCCAGATACAAATTTTAAAAATCTTCCCTTCCCCACTTAATGTACAGAAACTGATAAGTCTATGAAAATGAATTAAGTTACTGCTCAAAATAGAACAATAAAGTCTCCATGAAACAGATTGCATTATGGTACAAAATAAATCACATCACATAGGAAAGAAACATCATAAGATTTATTCACTCACCCAATTCATTGAGACTTTGTGCAGCTTTAGTAATCTCCCTGCTGCCTCCCTGCAGTTGGCCTTGCAGTCGTTTACTCAAGTACAAAATACGGATTATTCTTCGAAGCAAATCACAAGCTGCCTGTGAAATTTAAAAATATTAATTTACTTGGAAGCAAGAGTTATTAACCATGCTGATTTTGTTTTAACTACGCTAGAAGGATTTAATATTTAAATACTAAAATAATCTCACGTTAGTAATTTTAGTTTAACAAATAATAAACACTTAATTTTAAATATGTTAGTCATGCTTAATTCCAAAAAGCAATACGCAAAACTGAAGAACATTTAAGGGAAAATATTTAAAAGAGCAGTGTTAGTCCGCCACAACACTTTATTATAAAATTCATGTAGGAAAACAATTTTTTAAGATCATTACTGTCTCCACATCAGTAATTAACACTTTTTAAAAACTTACCATGTCCATTTAAGAGTGTAAACATATGAAAATGCTAAAGATACAACTTAAATTCATTGCATTGACAGTGAAGATAATACAAGGCATGTTCTAGTTGACAACTAAAACAGGCATACCTCAAGCTTAACCCACTGTTCTACTCTCTCTACACTCATATCTGAGTGGCAAGGCATCACTCAAATGCTATCTATATATTTGCTGATGACAGCACCATAGTTGCTGGCAGAATCACAGATAGCGAGGAAAGCATATAGGAACGAGACAGAGATCAGCAAATTGAGTGATGTAACAATGACCACCTTACACTCACACATTTGTGCCATGGGGAACATTCTGACTGGTTGCATCACTGCCTGGTATGAAGGCTCCAAAGCACAGGTTCACAAGGGGCTGCAGTTGACTTGGCCAGCTCTGTCAGACCCACACTCAATGTTTTTGGAATCTGTCATCAAATTTCTGAACTACCCATGAAGACATGAACACTATCTCACTATTCCTTGTTTGCATGATTTATCTATTTTAATGTATTTTTTTAAATTTAGTAATTTTAATGTATTGCACTGGACTATATGCCAAAATAACAAATTTCATGATATATGCCAGTGATAATCAACCTGATGCTCAGAACTTGCTTTCCATGGTTACAGCAAGTCAGATTGCTCTACTTTGCAATTACTATTGATCCAATTTCTATGCATCTATCACTATGCAACAAGCACAAGGTGATATCTTTGAAGTTGTATATTAACTTTCACTGAACTCAGAAATAGAACAATCTGCCTTTCAATGTTGTTATTTATGTTGATCTCTTTTTTTTTCATATTTCTCCTCACATTCTCATCAACTCTTTTAGAGATTCTGCCATTCACCTACATGCTGGAAGTAACTTACAGTGGCCAATTAAGCTATCAATCCACATACCTATGGGACCTGAGAGGAAAATCGAACTGTCCAGAGGAAACCCAATCGATCACAGGGAGAATGTACAAACCCTACTCAAACAGGATTAAACCTGGGTCTCTGATGCTGAGGCCTAAACCTGCTCACAATACTCCCAATGGGGTCTTATTAAGCCATAGCACATCATCTTCATGATTTTATATTCAAATCCTCTCAAAATGTATGCTAACACTTCATTTGCCTTCCTTACTACTGACTTAACCTGCAAGTAATTTTTTAGGAAATCCTCCACTTTTACACCTTTTAAAAGTTTACACCCTTGTCTAGAAGGCAGGAACAGAGCTTGTTCTGCTGAGCATGGTGAGCATGCTATGTTGGCACTGGAACATGTGGCAAAACTTGCAGCTGCCCCCAGCACATCCTATGTGTGTTGGCTGTTAATGCAAACCACGCATTTCACTGTATGTTTTGATGCACGTGTGATAAATACATCTAAATCTAAATCTGAAGGAGAGTAGATGTTACATCAATGAAGACAAATAAAGAAGATAATCCTGAAATATTTATGGTAACAGAAATACAAATTCAAATACAAGGAGAGCAGACTGGAAATGGAGATTCAATTTAAAGTGGAAAATGACTCATTAATCCAAAATCAACAGAATGAAAGAGAATATCACAAAAAGTCAGTAGGGGGCAGCATACTACAAGGATTAGTATGCCTGAAGCGGGCAATAACTTTCAAGATTACTTAATGCCATTTCCTATACACAAGAGTAAAGGGAAAGAAATTAATTGTTACTCTAGATCCAATGCTGCACAAAAGATAAAGAACACAATAATAATTCTAAAAATGAAATAAATATAAATAATTAAGATCGCTTCTATATGTAGATTGAATGTATGTCCATAAGTGATGCTAGGCTGTACCTAAGTTGACGGACAGAAAATAATAATGTAGTGGTCAAGTTATTGGATGGAGGTATTGATCAGTCTTACTGCTTGGGGAAAGTAACTGTTTTTGTGTCTGGTGGTCCTGGCGTTGATGCTACATAGCCTCCTCCCTGATAAGGTGTAGGACAAACAGTCCATGAGCAGGGTGTGTGGGATCCTTTATGATGTTAATGGCCCTTTACTGGCACCTTTCTGTGTATATGCTCTTGATGGCAGATAGGCTGGTGCCAGTAATGCACTGGGCAGTTTTGACTACCTGTTTCAGAGCCTTCCTGTCCATCACAAAGCAATTTCCATACCAAGCAATGATGCAGCTTGTCAGCATGTAACTCTGCATCTGTGAATTGACATGAGTATGGACGTGCAATGTCCAACTCTTTTCCGCCTCCTCAGAAAGTAGAGGCGTTGATGAGCTTCTGTGACTGTGTAGGATGTGCTTTGGGATGATGAGAGCTGGTGTGCAATGTGTACTCCCAGGAGTTCAAAACTATTTGCAGTTTCTACTGCTGTGCAAACATTGTAAAGGAGGGTGTGAGTGGTACGAGTTCTCCTGAAGTTGATAGCCATCTCCATTGTCTTGTTAGCACTAAGGAAGAGGTTATTTGCCTGGCACCAGGCGTTGAGCTCATCCACCTCCTCTCTGAAGGCCATTTAAAAAAATGGCTTTGTGTTCCTATGTGATCCAAATAAATTTATTCACCAATTAATTGACCATAATGAAAGAATGCATGAAAAAAAATTGCTGATTAATTGCAAACACCACAACCTTGCAAGGTACTTCAATAAATTGAAAGTGACTTCTGAATATAATTGCAAGTATTGCAGTGTTTCTGTTCACTGGTAATGTTTGAGTCCTAGTGGACACATCTGAATTTGCACATTTTAGCAATTTTTCAATTTCAAGCAGAATCACAACTGACTAAATAGTTACAAATAAAAATTCATCAGTAAAATAAATGCCAATCACTACATCACACCAAAGGACATATCAGCCTACAGAAAATGTGTGGGTTATATTAATATTCCTAAAACTGAAGACAACTATAAATAAAATGAGCTTGTGCTTCTGCAAGAAAAACAATTATTTAACATAAAACAACCACTCTTTGCAAGTTCCTTTTGAGCTGTAAGATTTTGGTAACTCGATTCATTTCAGAAGTTAATTTTTTTGAGTTTTCATGAGACGTACACATTATAAGCAAAAGCAACCAATGGAGGAAAGAAACCATGAGAAAATAATTAACTGTTTCCATATTGATTAAATTGGCTTTAAAATATCTGTCTATTGCTTGCACCTGTTCCTGGTTAAACCAACAGCTTAAATTCTTTAAGATAATTAGAAATTAGAAATACCCGCATCCAATATACGCCTCCGAAATACAAGTCATCATTGATGGCAAGATCTAAACAATAATATTTTCTGTGGGTATGTGGGTTGATCCACATTGCGTGAGGAATAATCTCTATTGAAATCGTGTTATCTTTGGCAGGTTTCCTACTTTCAAGGTCAGAACAGTAGAAATTGCATGATATATTTTGAACATTTTGTTTTGAAAATAACCCTTCCAAAAGGCTAGAAAGAAACATTACCTATAAGGATCCTCAATATACAAAAAAATCATTTCTCTCAGGAGAGGCAAATTAAAGTTGCTTTTGAAGAAAGAGGGAAAATTTAGTGAGTGAGCAGACATCAAAGCAGAGCTTGATGGAAGATTTTTTTCAGAGAAAGGACTGAGTGTTATGATGATACACCCAGGGAAAACAATGTCTATTTTTGGGCATTAAAAGTGGACACCAGTGGGAAGAGTAGCATTGGCTGGAGTTTCGGGAGGAACTCAGAAGACATGGGATCAGTTCATCCTGAAGCAGCAGCATTCTATAGGATATATGAGGTGATCGTGGCTGACAAGGGAAGTCAAAGACAGCAGAAAAGGAAATGAGAGGGCATACAATATAGCAAAAATTGTGCAAAGCTAGAGGACAGGGAAGCTTTTAAAAACCAACAGAAAGCAATTAAAAAAGCAATGAGAGGTAAGATCAAATATGAAAGTAAACAAGCCAACAATATAAATGATAATAACAAAAGTTTTCTTCAGATATGTAAGGAGCAAAAGACAAGCAAGAGTGGACATAGGACCATTGTGAAATAACGCTATAATGGAGAACAAAGAAATGGCGGATGAACTTAATGAGTATTTTGCTTCAGTCTTCAGCCAGAAATTTGATAATGTCAAGGGGCACAAGTGAGTGTAGTCCTTATTACTTAGGAGAAGTGCTTGGGAAGCTAAAAGGCCTGAAAATAGGTAAGTCACTTGGATCTAACAGACTACACCCTAAGGTATGAAAGAGATAGCTGAAGAAATTGGGGAAATACTAGTATTAATATTTCAAGAATCACTAGATTCTGGACTGGTTCTGGAGGACTGGAAATTTTGAAATGTCACTCCACTCTTTTAGTAGGGAGGCACAGTAAATTATAGACCAGTTAGCCTGACTTCAGTGGTTGGCAAGTTGAGATTCCATTATTAAGGATGAGGTTTCAGGGTACATAGATGCACATGATAAAATAGGTCAAAGCCAGATTGGTTTCATTAAAAAAAATATTTGCCTGACAAATCAATTGAAATTCTTTGAGGAAATATGGGTACGATAGACAAAGGAGAGGGAGTAGATGTTGTTTACTTGGATTTTCAGAAAGCCTTTGATAAAGTGCAGCATGAGGATGCTAAACAAGAGCCCACAGTATTACAGGCAGGATACTAGAAGATTAGCTGCCTGGCAAAAGGCAAAGAATGGGAATAAAGGAGTTCTTTTCTGGTTGGCTGCTGATGACTACTGGTGTTCTGCGGAGTCGGCGCTGGGTCTGGTACTTTACACATTGTATGTTAATAGTCTGGATGACAGAATTATGAACAAAAGAAAATCTGCAGACGCTGGAAATCCAAGTAACACACATAAAATTCTGGAGGAACTCAGCAGGCCAAACAGCATTTATGGAAAAGAATATAGTTGATGTTTCGGGCCAAGACCCTTCATAAGGACTGAAGAAAAAAGGAGTCAGAGTTAGTAGGCGGGAGAGGGGAAGAAGAAGCACAAAGTGATAGGAGAAACCGGGAGGAGGAGGGATGAAGTAAAGAGCTGGGAAGTTGATTGGTGAAAGAGATAGAGGGCCGGAGAAAGAGATATTTAATAGGAGAGGACAGAAGGCCATGGAAAGAAAAGGGGAGAGAAGCACCAGAGAGAGGTGATGGGCAGGTCAGGAGATAAGATGCAACAGCTTGCATTCCAAATTGTACTGCCTTGGCTTGTTCCAAGACAGCCATGACACAATATCCATAGCTGACCCCGACCAATATAGATGACCTCACTCGATGGGCCAAATGGCCTAATTCCGCTCCTGTCTCTAATGTCCCATAGTAGGGGGACCACTGAGTAAAATATTATGTTTTATTTTAGAGATACAGCACAGTAACAGGCCCTTCTGGACCAACAAGCCCATGCCACCCAATTATACCCATGTGACCAAATAACCTGTTAACCCAAATGTCATTGTAAGGTGGGAGGATACCAGAGTGCCAGGAGAAACACACACAGTCATGGTGAAGAACATATTGACTCCTTACAAACAGCAGCAGACTTGCACATGGGTCACTGGCACTGTATTACGCTACAGTAACAACTGTGCTATCGTGCCATCCCCAACCCCACCCCCCCTTCACCTCTTCAGGATAACAAAGCGTATTATATACATGTTACGTCTGAAGTATCACAAATAATTCTGTCTGCTTTAATAACCGAGAAAGGACTATTAGCCAGAGCACCGGAACTCCTTGCTTTCTTCAAATGGAATTTTTTGCTTTCACCTGAACACACAATAGATAGAACCACTGTTGAACATTTCATTCAAAATAGAGAGCGTCTTCATCTAATCCAACAATACTAGGCATTTGAAAAGTCCTCAGTAGTACAATGCAATGTCAGTTATCTCGCATACTTTTAGACGGTCAATTAATGAGAGAGAGCTTCCACTCAGAAAACATAGCACAGCTGTACAAATGCTGAAGATGCATTGGTGAAACAACCTTCTGAAAGCAACTATAATAATGAAGTACAGCACGATAGGGATGTTTGATCAGCTGAATTAGACGAAAGCAATATGAACACTTAAACAGTAACAAGTTGTAATCATTCCTCCAGACGGGCATAAGAGGGACATCTGTCAATAGGACAATAAAGTAGTGTTTGATTCAAACCCCATATGCAATACTGATTCTACATATTATCCCACTCTTGCTCCCAACATGAAAAAAAACTTTCCTACAGTATTGTTCCCAGTTTGAAGAAAATCAACACTGAACAATGCTGCAGGAGTTCAGGGCAGGGTGGCAACCCAATTTTCTTCGCATGCTTCATCACTGACTTTCCACTCCACCGTAACAACTCAGATGCATTACAATTTGGCAGATACAAAAGCAGTCATACTCGCAATAAATCAGATCCGGAAAAAAACGGGTTAAGTTGCTGAGTAGCAGTCTCAAACAAAGTAGAAAACTTTATCATTGAATGGCAATAATTTTCTTCCGGAAACATCCATCACTCCGTTGGCATCAAATCAATGTAATACTTGAATCACTGGAAATTACAAACTAATCCATTCAAAACCCTGACAGCATTCCACTGCTGAAAATGCAATATCAATTTCTAAAACTTAGAATCTGAATGGCTAGAATTTTCCCTCCTCTTCAAGCAACTTCTGACAACCTCTCTGGTGTTTTACACAAATAAACTGAAACAAGGTAATTTCTCTGTTGAGGCTCTTTAAGATGCCTTTTCATGCATTGTCACAAATATTGTTTCAACCTGGCTGCACAGAGCTAACAGAAAATAGCTCAGCCATCTGTTTTCCAGTACACGTCACTTATGTACAATGAATTCGGGGGGGGGGGGGGGGGTGGGAAGAATCAACTTCATATCTACCATTCATCGACATCAGCCAGCAGCTGCGTATGAACAGCAGCTCTGCTGCATAACCCTGTTCAATATTTAGGTTCAGATTTATCACATGTACATTAAAAATATAATGAAATGCATGGTTTTTGGTTAGGAGTGGGTGTGTATTCTTTATCGTGCATTGCATTGGAATGCTGCCACAAAGTTAACAGATTTCATGACATATGTCAGTGATATTAAACCTGATACAGTACTGATGTAAAAATTAGTGGTGGTAAAAATGGCCAAATTTCCTTTTTGAAAATTTAATTGGAAATGTTTGTTTACTATTCTAATAGCATGCACCAATCTGTCATTGTGTGTGTGTGTGTGTATTTCTCCCAAAATTCTATTACCTTGATTACTATAATGTGCAAAACTGGCCAATCTCCATCAAGCATCTTATAAAATGACAGTCAACAAGGGAAAAAAAACCCAAGCCCTGGGGTATCTCATTCAATACTTATTTCCTACCCTTCACCCAAGCTTGTTATCCATTTGCCATGACTTACATAGTTTTTGAGTAAAACTAATAAAACTCAAAGTTAGTTCATTGAATGACTGAGAAAATCTAAAATTTCATAGAGCTTATGATCAAAGGTAGCTAATCATCTCTTATGTAGATTAGTATTTTAGCAGTATACCTGCAACCTGGTCAACTGTGCAGTCCGAGCAACAATCTTGTTGTAAGGATCAACAATTTTTCCTCTGATCCTGTTCAAAAGAAACAAAAATGGCAAGCAACCAAATGAGTGAATGAATTGTTGAAGTAAAGTTCTGTGCAAAACAGTAGTATTACAAGGCTTTTGTTTCAAATTCTACTGTGACAATATGGAAACTAATATACAACAATGGGCACAGAGTTCCAGATTAATGAGAATGAGCATTTATAAGCCAGCTGACTTTAATGGCCAGCTAAACGGATTCAATACAAGCAACTGTCTTTTATCAAAACCATCAATTGCTTAAAAAAACACTGCAGAAATTTCCATAATCTGCCAAAATATGACTTCAGTGCATGATAAGATGTGGTCATAAGTTGCAGAAACAAAGTAAAATTCCTTAAGTATTTATTCCAATTCTTACATACCCCAGCCAAGCAAAAAAATTATCAGATGTAAACTTAGTTGTAATTGCAACTAGTTTAAGTGTTTTGACTTCTACCTCTTTTTGAGCAAAGTGCTTCGCATCTTCTGTACTCAAAAGTTCTCATCCTAGTTTTCTCAAACTATTTGCTTCCCATCTACCCCACAATTTATTTTCAAAATCCCAAGATGTGTGCAAGATCATACCAAAAGACAGAAGATTTATTCAGTTTGTCTACACACCACCTACCCAAAGAATCATATTCCTAAAAGAGAGTAAATGGTTGACTAGCAAAGTCCAAGAACACTTTCCCCAAAGTAATTCAAAAATTCCTAATCTATAACCAGTATTTTGATTTGTAAAATTGCACCAGCCCATGATATATTTTAAAGAAAGCAAAATCAATGTACCTTTTCATATCATTTTAGTTTTTCACTGATTCTATTGTATTTCTTTGTTCTGCCGTAATATCCCACAAGAAAATGAATGTCAGGGTTGTATATGATGACATTTACGCATTTTGATAATAAATTTACTTTGAACTTTGATTTATTTAACTTCCATTACTTCTAGGAACCAGTCACTTCAACTTGTGATGTACTTAATCACAATATTGTTAATCGTATTTCATGTACCTAACTTTGCTCACCTCAAGTACATGATTGGATGTTAAATTATGTAAAATGTCCATACATATTTTGTGATAGACCAAAATAGGCCAAACCTCAATTTTTTATATAAAAATAAATGATGTGTGATACAACATAAATCATGTTAGGTAACAGAAACAGCAATAGGCAAATTATTTCCGAAACTATAATTTCACATATATAGTTCATTAATATATTATTATGCTTCCACTGTACCTGTCAACAGTGCACTGAAGAGCAGAAATCCGAGTCTGCATCATCTGAAGAACTCCTAAGTATTAGAGTCAAAATATTAAAAAAGATATAAACCTATAAAACATTTACACAGGAATAGGCAGCCAAGCAAAATGTTGTCAATTTAAATCTTAAAATATTCTACTGGCATTCTAGAATTTAATATTTCCGTAATTATCTAAAAAACTGTGCTTCCTAAGTTCACTCATAAATGACCTAGCTTTAAACTACAGTGTGGTTTGCCACAATGGATGAAATAGTTTCTTTATCTCTGGTCCATCAAAACCCTGTAATTTTAAAATAATCTAATTTTATCTTTTAACCTCATAAATTTAAAAGAAATAGAAATTAATTTTACATTATCTTTAAGAACGTAACTCTTTAGAACATGGCGTCATTGTAGTAAATCTGAATTGTATCTAACTGGTGACTGGTGCCCAAAATTGAAAGGTAATCCAAATGTTTTGTAACCAAAGTTTAATTTGCAAATGTTTTTACAGCCTTGAGATGAAGACACATTCCGATCAACCATTATGATAGTGCATACACTTTTAACCTTCATCACATAAATGCTATCAATTAGCACCTAAACAACTTCAAATCTCTCATCATTAATAAATATTCTGATTTGTCCTTGTTCATGCAAATAGCCTTCAATCACCATTGACTTAGTTGCAGGAAGCTCGAAACAAGTTCAGGAGTCAAATGTACAAATCATAAATCAATGAAAAGGCCAATTTGGTCCATCATGCCCATTCTGCCTGCAGCATCTAATTTGATAACACTCTATTCCTTCCCATATTATTTAACAAGTTTATCTTTCCAAGAAACTAAAAGTAATCTCCAAATCAAACAGTTTATGAACTCTCAGAATAAAGTACTGTACATCCTAAGTGACCAAGTAGTATTATTAACAATATAGTATTGTCACGCCCAAATCAGAAATTTACTCAACATCTTTCTATGCTGTATGCTTGACAAGAGTATAACAAGTTCTACTCCATTCTACTGAACTTGTCAAGAATTCCAAGTGTTTTATGAAACCGAAAAAAGTTAAGAATTGTAAAAAACCATTAAAAAATAGTCAACCATGGAGTGGTTTTTAAATTTACCATATTTTATTTTGCTTTTATTTCAGCCATGATTTAATGGCAAAACACACTCAATGGGCCAAATGGCCTAATTCTGCTCCTGTGTCTAATGGTCTTTATGTTTAACTTTAAGCTGCAAGTGACAGAAGATCACATCCTGTGATATAAAAGACAGATGCTCAATTCAGTAATTATGGCATTTCTACGATATCTTTAAATGTCAAAGGTTTTTGGAAAAATACATAACAATTTTAATCTGTGGGCATTCACAAGCAAAAACAAGGACTTCAAGCTTAAAAAGAAACTTAAAATCATTGCCTTTTAATTAATTTTAGAAGCAATCCAAAAATATTTCTTAATAAAAAACATTATGGATTTAAACTAAAAAAAACACAAAATAGATCTTGCTAAGGGAAGCTTCTCAGTAGATCTATCTAAAAGGAATTCAGAGTTCAACCTTCTGTCACTTTCTTAAGTAATTCCAAAAACACTTTTACTGTCATTAAATTAACTACAGCTTATGAGTAACAACAGAACCCATTTTCAGCTCTGTTACCTCAGTTCAACATAAACATAGAAATATCTGGAAATTAGGAACTCCATTTCAATGTGCATCAAGTGACCTTCATTTGCAGTTTTCATTGCATGAAAAATAAACTGGACAAACCAAATATTCCAAGATTCATAACTTCATAAACAATTGTGCCAAACTTTGGAGTTCTACCAACAGGAGTTAATTATCCATTTAGTTAATTTTCCATTTGTTGGGTTCCTTCCTCAATCCCATTTTGGAAAGCTGGCCACATTGTTCTAAAATCTACTGGCAGCTTGCACTGTGCAAGCTAACTACTGCAAGGCTGGATTGCTTGAATGAGATGACCCAAACCAGTTAGTGGTTAGGATTAATGCACTGAAGACCCGGTTTGGGCACCTCTCTCTATACAATACATATGTGAAAAGACTTGTATTTATACAGTATGCATCATACAGTGGGTGTACTGTCAATTCTAATAGGCGGCATTCCTCAATTTGATTGTTTCATGTACTAACATAATATTTAGCTACAGTATATGATGTCAAATCACAAAAATATATACAGTACACATTACTAAATTTACCTCAAAGCAGGCAAGTCCTGTGGAGTTGATATTTTGATTCATAGTGGACCCCACTCACTAGCCAACAACCCAATTCCCACACTCCCTCCTCACCACCACCTCATAACAGCAGAGCTCCACACAAATCTCTCCTTTTTATTGTTGGCCCTTGCCTTACAAGGTTGTCTTAAACAGGATCTACAACAGCAAAGGAAGCCCTCTATCGCTGTAATAAAGCTGCACAATCAATCCCTGTCACCATGAATTCTTTTTGCCACACCACATGCAATGATCTGCATATTATCTTAAGTAATAAAAAGACATGGTTCTTGAAGCTTGTGAATAGTCTGAATTAGCTTCAATGGACAATTTGTCGACATTTATAATACAAAATGATGGAATTGCCAGATATCATGTTGAGGTGTGGGGCAGGACAGAATGGTCGATCTGGTTTGCATAGCTCTCATTGCAATGCAAATCTTTTGTTTTGAAAACACACCTACCTTCTAGTGACTCTATGCCAGTGGCCTGAGCCAGCAAGTTTTCATGTCTTGCAACAACCTGCAAAAACACAATCCCATTAAATATGTTACTCAATTAACATGGTATTTAATCCTAAGGTGTATTGTATATTACATTAAACTTAAATTAGCAAGCTAATTTAAACTTAGAGCAAAAAAAACTGGCTCATTAATCAATAAATTTGGTCCAACATGAAAGATTTTTCAAATAATTTTTTTCAAAAGCAATCTTCTTTCTATCTAACCATTCCATGTACCTATATCTTTCACATTGGCACTTGTCATAGGAAATTAAAAGTAAGTCACTCTCAAGCACCAATATTTCTCTTGTTTCATTGATATAGAAATATACCAAAATATTTTGAAATATTTTTCCACCTTTTTAAAAAAATTTCACTTATGTACATGGAAAAAAAAAGATCCACCCTCATGTTTTCTCTCCACCTCAGCAGCTCCTCCATTCTATCAGAATTCACTCATAGCTTAGTGCATTCTTTTGTGCAACTATCCTTGTCTTAGACACATTCCCATCCAAAATATTAACTGTGCTGCAAACCAATCCCCCACCACCCTTACCCAACCAATAATAATCTAATAAAAAGCTCCAAAAAAGATGTTCCCTTTATTAACCTCAACAGGATTTATGGAACAATTGTGCTTCACAATACTAAAAGTCACCATTCAAGCCACTGTGGCTGCAGCACCTCGCCAGGTAACTAGGAAGAAATATTAGACTAGACTTTGAGGTCAGCAGAAAGATACCACACCTCAGACTACAATAAACCTCACCCATGAAAATGCTAAAAGAACTGTTGGCAGCCAGCTTTTTGACTTTCAAAACTCACTAAAACCATTCCAACTATTAACAAATAAATGATCTCAAACTGATGATTAACAAGTCTATTAAAAAGGTTAAAAGTATGCAAAAACTATTTTTAAACATTGTAAAATTAACTAATACTTATTTTGGTCCCTGGCAACTATTCCTCTGCAGCCAAACAAATGAGGTGTTCCCACGGTAGAGCTAACCTGGTACAGGTTGCTTGACAGGTTCCCACAGGAAATTACTGGGAAAATGCCATGACTGCACAATCCATGGAGAGTACAGAACACAGAACATAGACTAGTATACCACAGTCCCTTCAGCCCACAATGCTACGCCAAACTGAACAAATTAGTAATCAAATGCCCAACTAAACTAATCCCTGCTCAACTGAAAATTGGTTTGTTATCACTGACTTACAGGAGGTTATAAAACTTGTTTTTTGGCGGAATTACAGAGCAAAATATTTTCAAAAATTACTCTAAATTACAATAAGAAATAAAATAAACAAATAGCCCAAAAGAGGAACATTAAGGTAGTGCTCATGGGCCATTCAGAAATACAATGGCAAAGGGGAAGGTGCTGTTCCTAAATCTTCAGGTTCCTCATCAGAGGAGGTCGTGCCCAAATTGTGAGAGCCCTTAATGATGGATACCACTTTAATGATGGAACAACATGCACAAAATTCTGGAGGAACTCAGCAGGCCAGGCAGCATCCAGGAAAAGAGTACTGTCAATGTTTTGGGCCAAACCCCTTCGCCAGTCCTGCCCAAGGGTTTCAACCTAAAATGTTGACTGTACTCATTTCCTAGATGCTGCCTGGCCTGCTGAATTCCTCCAGCACTCTGTGTGTGTGTTACTCAGATTTCCAGCATCTGCAGATTTTCTCCTGTTTATGACTTTAATGATGGAGTTGGTTGAGTCTACAAACCCTTGCAGCCTCTTTCGATCTTGTGCATTGAAGCCTCCAGAACAAGCAGTAATGCAGCAGCCAGAACACACTCCATGTACATCTGTGTAAGTTTACTGGTCGAGGACCAGTCTGAGCATTGGTCAGACCATATTCTCCTAAAGCTATGAATATGCTTTCTTCATGATTGTATCAAAATGTTGAGCCCAGGATAGATCCTCTGAATGAGGTTTCGGGGTACTTGGAGGCACATGATAAAATAGGCCAAAGTCAGCATGGTTTCCTTAAGGGGAAATCTTGCCTGACAAATCCGGTAGAATTCTTTGAGGAAATATCAGGCAGGTTAGACAAAGGAGAATTGGTGGATGTTGTTTATTTGGATTTTCAGATGGCATTGTACAAAGTACTAGATGGAATACAGTGTAGAGAAGTGTATGGTCATACACTTTGGTAGAAGGAATAAAGGCATGGACTATTTTCTAAACAGGGAGCAAATTCAGATGATAGAGGTGCAAAGAGATGGGAGTCCTTATGCAGGATTTCCTAAAGGTTAACTTGCAGGCTGTGTCTGTGGTAAGCAAGGTAAATGCAATGTAATCATTCACTTCAAAAGGACTAGAATATAAAAGCAAAGAGGAGTATATATAATGCTTAGACTTAATAAAAGCATTGGTCAGACCACACTTGGAATATGATGAGCAGTTTTGGGCCCCTTATCTAAGAAAAGTCATGCTGGCATTGGAGACGATTCAAAGGAGGTTCACAAGAAATATCCTGGAAATAGAACAGTTAACATATGAGGAACATTTGATGGTTCTGGGCCTGTACTGGCTGGAGTTTAAAAAAAGAGGGGTGGATCACATTGAAACCTATCAAATATTAAAAAGCCTAGAGTGGACATGGAGAGGATGATTCCTATAGTGAGAGAGTCTAGGACCAGAGGGCTCAGAATAGAGGGATGTCATTTTAGAACAGAGATGAGGAGGAATATCTTTAGCCAGAGGGTGGTGAATCTGTGGAATTCATTGCCATGGACAGCTGTGGAGGCCAAGTCATTGGCCATATTTAAAGAAGAGGTTGGTAGGTTCTTGATTAGTAGTGTGTCAAAGGTTACGGGGAGAATGGGGTTGAGCAGGATAACAAAATCAGCCATGATGGAATAGCAAAGCAGACTTGATTGGTCAGATTCTACTCCAACGATCTGCTTTATGGTCTCTGAGCTGTTGATGCCCAGGAACTAAAAGTTATGAACTCTTTCTTTTGCTGAACTCTCAACGAGGAATGGTGTATGTTCTCCCCTTCCTGAAATCCAAATCAATGTCTTAGTCTTACTGATGTTGAGTGCAAGGTTGTTGCTGCAATAGCACTCAACCAGCCAATCTATCTCACTCTGTATTCTACCTCATTGCCATCTGAGATACTGCCAACAATAGTGGTGTCACCGGCCATCTGAGTTGTGCTTACTCCCAGTCATGGGTGTAGACAGAACAGAGCTGTGGGTCAAACATGGATCCTTGAAGTTCACCTGTGTTATTTTATCTACCAGTGCAGAGATGTTATTCCCAGTCAGTGCTGACTGTGGTCTCCTGCTGGGGAAGTCAAGGATCTAATTGCAGGAGAAGATACAGAAACACAGCTTCTGAATTATTTCTGGGTTTTGCATGATTTTAAATCTATTCAATATACGTATACTGTAATTGATTTACTTATTTATGATTTTTTTTCTTCTATATTCTGTATTGCATTGAACTGCTGCTGCTAAGTTAACACATTTCACGACACATGCTGGTGATAATAAACCTGATTCTGAATACTGAGCTGTAATCAATAAACAGCCACCTGACATTGTCTGTGTGTTGACCAAGGCCAAGTGAAGAGCATGTCTCCATATCCATTTCCTTCATATTCATGTGCCTATCCTAAGAGCCTTGAATGCCCCTCGTACATTTGTTTCTACAGCTACCATCGTGTAAAAAACTTGCCTACACATCTCCTTCAAGCTTACTTGTCTCACTTTAAATGTCTGCCTTTAGGTATTAGACATTTCAACCCTGGAAAAGAAATACCCACTTCTACTCCGTCTATGTCTCTCAATCTTACAAACTTCTATTAGATTTCCCCTCAGACTCCACCATTCAAACAATCAAGTTCATCATTCTTCTCTTTGTAGCACATGTTCTCTTAATCCAGGCAACTTTCTGGTGATTTTGCATCCTCTCCAAAGCCTCAACATCCTTCCTATAATGGGAAGATCAGCAGTGAATACAGTACTCCAGGTATGGCCTACCTAGTTTTGTTAAGTTGCAATAGAACTTTCTGACTTGAACTTAATTCCTCAACTAATAAAGCCAATATGTCTTATGCCTTATTTACCACACTATCAACCTATGTAGCCACTTTGAGGAAGAATTGCTGATGCTGGTAAGAATCAATTGCTGTTGAACAGCTACCAGCAATTTCAGAAAGTCTGCATTCATAGTAATCATTGAAATGCCAATAATTGGCAATGCAACCAATGACCTTTCTCCACAAATAAAAAATCAATTTCATTAAGAATTCCACAGTAGGAGGATCAAGATAAAGATGCAGAAAAATTATTGTAGCAACTCTACTTCTCATCTTGATTGTGCTTTCTTTTGGATTAGAAGGGAATAGATATCCCTTTTTAATCTAGAAGATTTAAACCACAGTCAACCCAGGAAGACTGCTTTGCTGCATTATTCTCCCAAATGTACAGTCGGCCCTCCTTATCCGCGAGTTCTGCATGTGCGAATTCAACCAACCGCAAATCGAGAAAACCCGGAAGTGCTCTTCCAGCACTTGTTCGAGCATGTGCAGACTTTTTTTCTTGTTATTATTCCCTAAGCAATGCAGTATAACAACTATTTTACATAGCATTTACATTGTATTAGGTATTATAAGTAATCTAGAGATGATTTAAAGTATACAGGAGAATGTGCGTAGGTTATCATGGATCAGGATCGAAAAAAATCGCAAGTTCTCTTACTAAGTAAGTCGGAACAGGTACATCTGGTATTATTTAGCGTCAGTTAGTCAAACATTTGTCTTAGTATATAGTATATATTTTACCTTTCTATGTATATAAGACACTTAAGAACGTATGTTTCAGCACCGGGCTCGGGAACAGAAGTTCCCGAGTTCAATCCAGTGACAGATCGATCCCGAGTGTGCTCTCCACCGTGCTGGGTTGATGTGGAGGATCAAAAGCCCAAAACCCCAAAACCCAATAATTAAACCACTGCGTTGCTTAGTAATAATTGTAGCTTTCATCGGGGCAAGGCCTTTCTCACTTTATCCTTTAAAATTGTTCCAATCATTGACCGACTGTAGCCTAACACTTTTCCAATGACTGGTGGCGTTTCTCTCTTTCCAATCGCTTTATTATTTCCACCTTATTTTCAATCCTGATCATGATTATTTTCGTGAACAGACAACACTGCAGATTCAGAGCTCCGCCGCCACCAGGTCCTAACGTCCACCGCACTGAAACAGGTTGAATAAGGGACTTGAGCATCCGCGATTTTTGGTATCTGCGAGGGGTCCTGAAACCAATCCCTTGTGGATAAGGAAGGCCGAACTGTAAATTTAATATCAATATACGTCTATGTCACCATATACAACCAAGATTCATTTTCTTGTGGGCATGCAGTGTACAAAAAATAAACCATTATAGAATTAGGTTCTGGCCCTAATCCTGGAACTGGACCTGGTCCTGGACTTATTTCCACTTGGCATGATTAACTTATTATTATTTAATTATTTATGGTTTTATATTGCTATATTTCTACACTATTCTTGGTTGATGCAGCTGTAACAAAACCCATTTTCCCTCGGGATCAGTAAAGTATGTCTGTCTGTCTGACTAATGAAAGACCACGCTCAGCAGGGCGAACAAACACCAATGTGCAAAGACATCAGATTGTGCAAATAAGAAATAATAATGATAATAAATAAGCAATAAATAGAGAACACAAGATGAAGAGTCCTTGAAAGACAGTCCATTTCAGAGGGAACAGTTCAATGATGGGGCAAGTGAAGTTGAGTGGTAATAACTGTTCCTGAACCTGGTGGTGAGAGCCTCGACACTCCTGTAGTTTCTTCCTGATGGCAGCAGAGAGAAGTGCGCCTGGCCTGGGTGGTGGGGTCCTAGATGATGGATGCTGCTTTCCCATGACAGCACTCTGTATAGATACATTCAACGGTGGGGAGGGCTTTACCTGTGATGAACTGAGCCACATCCACTATTTTTTGTAGGATTTTCCATTCAAGTTCATTGGTATTTCCATATCAGACTGTGAAGCAAACAATCAATTTACTTTTCACCGTATAGCTATAGAAATTTGTCAAAGTTTTAGATGACATTCCAACTCTTCACAAACATCTAAGAAAGTAGAGGCACTGTCATGCTTTCTTCATAATTATACTTATGTGTTGGACCTAGGGCAGATCCACTGAAATGATAACAGAGGAATTTAAAGATGCTGACCCTCTCCACCGCTGATCGCTCGATCAGGACTGGCTCATGGATCTCTGGTTTCCCTTGGTCTTGCTGACATTAAGTGAGAGATTGTTGTTGTGATACCACTCATCCAGATTTTCAATTTCCCTCCTATATGCTGATTCATCACCATCTCTGATTCAGCCATCAACAAACTTCAATATGGCATTGGACTTGTGCTTAGCCATAGCCATGCACAGTCATAAATGTGCACAGCCTTGCGGTACACATGTGCTGATGGAGATTGTGGAGAGGATGCTGATGCCAGTCTAAACTGACAAAGATCTGTAATTGAGAAAAGTCGAGGATCCAATTACACAAGGAGGTATTGAGGCCAAGGTCTTGAAGCTTATTGATTATTTTTGAGGCAATGATAGTATTAAATGCTGAGCTGTGGTTGATAAAAAGCATTCTGATGTATGTATCTTTGCTGCCTGGATGTTTCAGGGTTGAGTGAAGAGCCAATGAAATGGTATCTGCAGTGTACTTGTTGACCCGATATGCAAATTGGAACAGATTCAAGTTGTTCTCAGGCAGCAGTTAGTATGCTTCGTCACCAACCTCTCAAAATACTGCATCACAGTGAATGTAAGTGCTATCGGATGATAGTCATTGAGGCAGGTTACCATGCTCCGGCACCCGTATGAATGAAGCCTGCTGAAAAGGTCTTTAGTAGTCGGCCAGGTACCCCATCTGGGTCGGATGCTTTCCAAGGGTTCACCTTACTGAAGGATGCTCTCATATCAGCCTCAGAGACTGAAATCACAGGGATATTAGGGGCTGAGCTTGGGAACGTTCCCCCATGTTTTGACAGTCAAAGCAAAGATAGAAGGCACTGAACTCATCTGGAAGTAAAGCCCTGTGGTCACCTATATCACTTGATTTTCACTTTGTAAGAGATAATATCATTCAAGCCCTGCCACAGCTGTCCAGCATTCTCCGTGAATCAAGTTTAATCTGGAATTGCCACCTCACCCAAGAGATGGCTTTCCCGAGATATATCTGGACCTTTCATATCTTACTTGGTCGCCAGACCCGAATGCCTCTGATCTGGCCCTCAGCAGCTTATGGATCTCGTGGCTCTTCCAGGACATTTGGTAGGGGAAGGAATGCTTGATCACTAGTTAATATTTAATTAAAAAATATAAAATAATGTTATATTTTTAGAAAAGTAGCTTTATTTTTGTCATACATCAAAAAGATAATTCTGATGAGGATTCAAACTCCTGCTTCTTATTGGGCTAAGGGCACTACCAGGTCAAAAAGACTTCCCTCACTTCTGTATCCATCATTCAGTGCTGAATACTTTTCATTTTCCTTTTTTCAAAATGAACAATTAGCATACTTCCGAACTGAAGTAAATGGATACAACAGTAAGCACAATTTTTATCCAAGCATGTTATAAAATGACATAAATACATAATGAAGCTCGGTGTACTCCAGTAGCATGGCTGGCTGTGACAATGGCTCATTGCATCTTTTGACCAGCATTCTGACGATACTAAATCTGAATAGCTATCACTGTTACAAAAGTGATCAATGTTAGGTTGGACATAATGCTAGTCGAGGCAACGATTTCAGTATTTTATGTTAGGATAACTTAGAAGCACATTTGTTGTTTCTCATATCTTACATCTAGAGAATAACACAAAAGCTCGTACCTGCACATGGAGCTCTTTATCTAGTTGACTGATTCCTTGAGCAAGTTTTGCCAACTGTTCAACAATCACTGCTTGATGAATTGATTGAGCTGTATATGTCTTGACATCAAATTCTTCTTTCATAAAGTCTGCATAGCAATCTAAAATGAAAAGTTGAAGCACTGTTTTCTTTCATTGCCAATAAAAAGGAAGCACACTGATATTATTTGAACAAACCCACCTTCTCTCATCTATTTCACCACATCCTTCTTTGCTGGGAAAAATAATACTTGCACAAAATACATAATTATTCACTCTGTAATCAATTAGATAGTTTTGTTTTTTAAAAAAAGGAGACAATCTAAAGTAAGAGGAATAGTCTATTTGGTCCCTTGAGCCTGCTCCAAGTCAGTAATATCATGGCAAATCCAATGTTCCTTGTCCAATAGACAGTCATGATTGTCTGAGTAAAGATGGCACCAATATGTGGCGATTCTGAGTGCCACTCAGATGGGATTCATCAAATATCCCCGTTAAGGTCCACTAAAGCTGAAACCCATTCACAGTTCTGGGTACTTCAGTAAACAGCATTGTTTTAAGATAAAACTCTATCAATACTCAAAATTGGACTGCATGCTTGGGTTGCGATTTCAGTTCCACCTTAAGAAAATGGAAGTATGGAAACCGAGCTAGACTGCAAGTATGACTGAAACGCAAAGGCCTTTGTCCCCCACTCCTGACTATCTTGCTGGTACATGTACAGTCTCTGCAAGATAAAACTGAAGACCTCAGAGCAAGATTGCTGTACCAGAGGCACATCAGGGACTGCTGTGTACTTTGCTTTATGGAAACATGGCTGTCCCCAGTCATTTCTGATGCAGTGTTGCAACTCGATGGCGTCACCATTCACTGCAAAAACATGACAGGTTTCTTTTAAAGGTAGAAGAGTATGCTTTATGATTAACTCATCATGGTGCACGGATTTGGCGGCTCTATCTTATCTAGTGGTCAAGTGTTTTTTTTTTGTCATTCAAATTTTTATTATTTATTCTTATTTTATAAAGCAGTACAGCATATCATAGAGCAGATACAGTAAAGCCATCCCATGACAGGAAAACATATAAAACTAAGAAATGGGAAAAAAACTTCTAATTTAAGTTTAAATTAACATACAACCAAAATTGATCCCATGCATCTTGCACTTTTCCCTCACTGTTAATTCTTCCCAAAGTGTTCATATGATGAAATCTTAACCATTTCCTCAGTCCATTCCCTCACAGTGGGACATCTGGGGTTTTTCCAGTTTTGCAATATAATTCTTGCAGCTGTGATGAGACCCACCTTTAAAATAGTAAATCTGTCATTGTTTACATTAGATATCATTGTCCTATCACCCAGGAGACAAAGTCGTGGGCACAAGGGCAGCGTAGGACCCAACCAATTCCCCAACAAATCAAGAACTTTACACCAAAATGGATGAACCATGGAACACTCCCAAATCATGTGAAAATATGTACCCACCTCATTTTTAAGTTTCCAGCATAAATGATTATCAACAATCCCTATTTTGTAGACTCTAGTTGGTATCCAATAATATCTGTGTACTATCTTATACTGAATAAATTTCCCTCTCGCTTCCCTAATATGTCTACCCATATTTGATAAAATATTTGAGCATTCATTATCTTCAATATCGCTTCCAAGATCCTTTTGTCCAATCCTTCCAATCTTGCTTTGAGATTGTTACATGGTTCACCCACAGAGTGCTTGAACATTTCATAAAACACTGATGCTTTATGAACTTCCTGTGGTAGTATATTCAGTTAAAGGGTTACTTTGTGGGCCACCATTCTTGAATATGCTACTAACGCAATGTCTTATTTGTAAATACTTCTGGAAATTCCCTTTATCTACAAAGTTATATTTCCTCTGCAAATCCACATACGACATAAAAATCCCATTCTCATAGAGATCACCTACTGTATTTACACCTTTAATCTTCCATTCCTTCCAGTACACCATTCTTTTCCCAATGCGTATCGCAGGGTTATTCCAGAGCGAGGAGTATAACTGATTTAAATGTGACATTTTACAAGCTTTATGAATTGTACTCCACACACTCCTTGAGTGAAATAGTTTAGGACTTAGATTAGTCTTGTTTTCCACACGTTGTGAGAGAATGTTAAGGGGATAATGTGGTGCAGCCAAGCTCCGTTCTATGACTAGTTGAGTGTTCTTTTTAATATGCCAAGGGAGTTTTCTGCTATCATCCTGGTAGTACATGCCACCTCAAGTCACATCAGCAGGCACTGGAGCAGCTGAGCACTGTAATCAGCAGGCATGAAGCAGCACACTCTGATGCCTTTCCTATCATCATGGGGTGTTAAATCAGACCAGCTTGAAGTCTCTGAACAACCACCACCAGCATATCACCAGTGGAACCAGAGGAGCCAACACACTTGACCACTGTTAAACCACCATAAAGAACGCTTACAGTACCATTCCACACACTGAAAAGTCTGATCACCTGGCTTTACTCCTACTCCCAGTGTATAAGGCACAGAATAAAGATCACAGCACCAGTGGTTAAGACCAAGAAGGTATGATCAAGAGGGGCAGAGGAGCAATTATCAGACTGCTCTGAGTCGGACTGGACAATATTCAGGGAATAATCTTCAAATCTGAGTGAATATACCGCAGTTGTCATCAACTTCATTAAGACAAGTGTGGATGAGCAGGGGCCTTCGAGAACATACTCATACTGGTCATCCTGAACAATACAAGAAGTCCAGGTACAACCTAGGGTAGGTTATTTTAATAATTCTAATTGAGGTTAGAGATGGAATCGGATGCACATCAGCTTTGCCAGGGGTTGTAGGCCATTATGACCTACAAAGCAAAACCTAACATCATGAATGACTGTGATGCTTCAATCCCAATGAGCTCAATGTTTTTTTCTGCACACTTTGAAATGGAGAATAAAACCACACTTGTGTGAATCCCTGCAAGGTCCGGTGACCCTATGATCTCTGTTTCGGAGGCTAACATCAGAACATCTTTAAAGAGGGTGAACCATCCCAAGGTGTTAGGTAGGCCCTGATGGTTTACCTGGTAGGGCACTGAAAATCTATGCCATCCAACTGGCGGGAGTGTTCAAAGACATTTTCAATCTCTCACTGATGCTGTCAGAGATTCCTATCTATTTCAAAAGGGCAACTATCATACCAGTGCCTCAGAAGAGCAGGGTGAACTGTCTCAATGACTATCATCCAGAGGCACTCACATCTACTGTGATGAAGTACTTTGAGAGGTTGGTCATGGCTAGAACCAACTCCTGTCTAAGCAAGGACCTGAACCTGCTGCAATACATCTACAGCAGATGCAATCTCGCTGGCTCTCCATTTGGTCTAGGATTACCTGGATAATAGTAACACATATGTCAGGCTGCTGTTTATTGACTACAGCTCAGCGTTCAACACAATTATACCCTCGGTTCTAATCAACAAGCTCCAAAACCAGGTCCTCTATACCTCCTTCTGCAACTCGATTCCTTGACTTCCTCACTGGGATATCACAGTCAGTGCATATTGGAAATAACATCTCTCCCTTGCTGACAATCAACATTGGCACATCTCAAGGATGTGTGCTTAGCCCACTGCTCTACTTCTCTACACATACAATTGCGTAGCTAGGCGCAGCTTGAACACCAACTATAAATTTCCTGACAACACAACAACTGTTGGCAAAATGTGAAATGGTGATGAGGAGACATACAAGAGCGAGAAAGAGTTTTATGGCAACAACAACCTTGAAATCAGTGAAAGGCACACACATCAGTCCTCATCAAGGGATCAGCAGTGGAGTTTGAGATGACTTGGTACAACCAAATTTCTACGTGTACTGTGGACAACATTCAAACTGGCTGTATCACCATTTGGAATGGAGTGGCCATTGCACAGGATCAGAAAAAGCTGCAAAAGTTGCAAACTCAATCAGTTCCATCATGGGCACTATCCTCTGCAGCATCCAGGACACCTTCAAAAGGCGATGCCTCAAAAAACAGCATCCATCATTAAGGACCACCATCTCTCGCATCAAGGTGGTGGTACAGGAGACAGAAGACGTATACTTAATGTTTCAGTAAGTTTCTTTCTCTCCGCCATCAGATTTCTGAATGGATAATGAATCCATGAACACTACCTCATTATTTTCCCCCTCTTATTTTGAACTACTTGTTTTTTTATATATATTATCGTAATTTTTTAAATATTATGTACTGCAATGTACTGTTACCACAAAACAACAAATTTCATGATATATGCCAGTAATATTAAACCTGATTCTGTTTCTAATTCTGATCTAATACTTGATTCCTATTCCCAGTATCTCAGCATTAAATACATCCACAACTATCAGACACAAAGAATTTCTATTTCACTTTAAGAAATTCTTCCTCATTTCAGAATTTAATTCCCCCATATACTGAGATCATGTCATCAAGTTCCAGACTCTCCCATACGTTCAAAGTTATAAGTAAATTTATTAACAAAGTACACATATGTTTAACACTCGAGATTCATTTTTTTCACAGGCATTCACAGTAAATTCAGAGAAACACAAAAGAATCAATGAAAAACCACAAACAAAATGGAAAACAACCAATGTGCAAAAGACAACGGGCCGTGCAAATATAAAAAGAAAAACAAAATGATAAAATAATAATAAATAGCTAAGCTATATTGAGAACATGAGATAAAATTACTTTTCTAAAATTAAAACAAACTGGAAATACAAAATGAAATAATAACATAAATAATTAGCAACATATATCCAGAACATGAGATGAAGAGAACATTTCAATGATGGGTAAGTGAAGTTATCCCCTTTGGTTCAAAAGCCTAATGGTTGAGGGCTAGTAACTGTTCCTGAACCCTTTGGTGTGAGTCCTGAGGGTCTTGTACCTTGTTCTTGATGGCAGCAGCAAGTAGAGCATGATCTGATTGGTGGGGGTCCCTGATGATGCATGCTGTTTTCCTATGACAGCGTTTCATGTAGATGTGCTTAATGGTTGGTTGCGAGGACTTTACCCATGATGGACTTGTAAGATTTTTCATTCAAGAGCACTGGTGTTTCCATACCAAGCTGTGATGCAGCTGGTCAATAGCCTCTCCACTACACACCTATAGAAGTTTGTCGTAGTTTTAGATGTCATGTTGAATCTTTGCAAACTCCTAAGGAAGTAGAGGTGGTACTGTGCTTTCTTCATAATTGCACTTACGTACTGGCCACAGGACAGGTCCTCCGAAATTATAACACTGAGGAATTTAAAGTTGCTAATTCCCTCTACCTCTGATGAGAGCTGACTTGTGGACCTTTGGTTTCCTTCTCCTGAAATCAATAATCAGCTCCTTGGTCTTGCTGACATTGAATAGGAGGTTGTTGTTGTGACACCACTCAGCCAGATTTTCAATCCCCCTCCTATATGCTGATCCAATACCACTTTTGATTCGGCTTAAAACAGTGGTGTCATCAGCAAACTTGAATGTGGCACTGGAGCTGGGCTTAGGCACACAGTCACAAATGTAAAGCAGTAGCATAGGGGCTTAAGCACATAGCCTTGTGGTGCACCTGTGCTGACAAAGGTCGTGGAGGAGTTGTTGTTATCAATCCATACTGACTGAGGTCGTCAAGTGAGAAAATCCAGGATCCAATTGCACAAGGAGGTATTGAGGCCAAGATCTTGGAGCTTATTGGTTAGTTTTGAGGGGGCGGTGGCATTGAATACTGAGCTGTAGTTGATAAAGAGCATCCTAATGTATGCATCTTTGCTGACCAGATGTTCCATCGTTGAGTGAGAGCCAATGAAATGCTATGTGCAATGGACCTGTTGTTCCAGAAGGCAAATTAGAGCAGGTCTAAGTTGCTTCTCAGGCAGGAATTGATATGATTCATCACCAACCTCTCAAAACACTTCATCACCATTGACGTAAGTACTACTGGGTAATATTCACTGAGGCAGGTCACCGCGCTCTTCTTGGGCACCGGCATAATTGAAGCCTGCTTGAAACAGGTGGGTAACATAGACTGCCAAAGTGAGCAGTTAAATATCTCAGTGAACACGCCAGCCAGTTGATAAGCACAGGTCTTCAGTATGTGGCTAAGTATCCTATCTGGGCCAGATGCTTTTAGTGGGTTCACCCTTCAGAAGGCAGCTCACAAATCGGCTTTGGAGACAAATTATAGGATTGTCAGAGGATGTGGGAGTTCATGATGGTTCCTTCATGTTTTGACAGTCAGAGAGCATAGAAGTCAATGAGCTCATCTCGAAAGGAAGCCCTGCTGTCGCTATGACACTTAACTTTATAAGAGATAGTATTCAAGCCCTGCCATTACTGTTGAGCAGCCTTCGTTGATTCAAGTTTGGTCTGAAACTGCCACTTCACCAGTGAGGTAGTTAATTCTTAACTTCGCTCTCAACAGTCTCTCAGAGGCATTTGTCATATCAAGATCCAACATGTAGCTCATTTTCCACCTAATTAAAAAAGAACAGGGCCTTGAGCCCATGATGTTGTCCAGCACTAATTAAACTAGTAATTAAATACCTAACAAAACCAATCTCTTCAACCATGTCCAGATCCCTACATTTTCCACACATTCACCTCTTAAGTACCTCTATAGTATTTGCTTCCACCACCATCCCTAGCAGCTCATTTCCAGGTACCCACCACTCTGTAAAAACTTTTCCTGACACATCTTTGAAGTTACCCCTCTCACCTTAAATGCTTGCTGCTGTCTGAAATGCATGTGTTTGGATATGATGTAGCCTTCGAGACTCAACATTATATTCAACAGATGCTGGAAAACTCACTTGTTGTTTGTATTTACACTTACTAGGCTGCTTTTCTGACTTGCTGGTTATTTCCTACATCTGCATTTCACAGTTTTTACATGGTCTTTTGTATTCTTTATATCTTCCCTCACTTATTTATCAACAAGCTACTCAGCAATAATTTACCCCAGAGCAAATTTCACCTCATCCTATTGGGCATATTCATTTTCTCCAATCTGTCCCTTCCCAAATTTTTTTCCAATTTAAAATGAACTTGACTTGTTTCTACCAATTCTGACAAAAGATCTGAAACATTAACTCTTGTTTTTTTCACGGATGCTGTCTGACCTGCTGAGTCTTTCCCACAATTCCTCTTTATATTGTGGATTTCCAACATCTGCAGCTTTTGATTCTCCCTGTTGCAGATGAAACACAAAATTCCTTCAGGGGCACAAATCACTGAAACACCGCCAGCTTTACAGATTTGATTAGTTAACAGTTTAAAATAATCAAATTTTAAAATGTGAGTTTATTTTACTATGCATAGCTTCATTTCATTATTGATGTTGACCTTAGTTTTCTAAAAGATTTGCCTAGCTTTGCAAACACAAGGAAATCTGCAGATCCAGATTCAAGCAACACACACAAAATGCAGCAGGCCACGCAGCATCTACAGGAAGAAGTACAGTCGACGTTTTGGGCCAAGACCCTTCCTTTTTTATCCTCTCCCAGTCAGTGGATGCTTCTACTCACGTTTACTGCCTCTGTAATGCCCAGCTACCAACAACCTTCCCTACCCTGATTCTGGGACATCCCTCTCCTTCCCCCATCTAAAACATCTTTGACACACACCCTTCCACATCCTTCTCTGAATTAACCCTCCCTCCTGCCTTTGGGAAACCCATTTTCCTCTGCCTCACATGGCAGTGAGTAATGAGGTAGATTAGCTGTGTGATAGATTTGCCAAAACAACCAGTGAGATCAAGGAATTGGTTGTGGACTTCAGGAAGTGGAGGTTGAGGGGAAGACACACCAACCACTACGATCAGTAGTGAACAGTTTCACGTTCCTGGATGCCAGCATCTCTCAGATCAAAAAGGGTCTCGGCCCGAAACGTCGACTGTAGTTCTTCCTATAGATGCTGCCTGGCCTGCTGCGTTCCACCAGCACTTTGTGTGTGTTGCCTAGCTCTGCATTGGGTAGACTATCCCTACAACTGTAAGATCAAGCGACAGCTCTGAGGATGGATTTCTCTCTAATTCAGAACTTGCCAGCGCTGGTTGTCTAACAGATGTTAAAATGTTCATAGTTAAAGGTAGTCTCTGTATCTCAACTCCAGCAAAGAGAAATGGCACACCGTATGTGCAACTCCAAATTCAATTTATTTACACTTATTTCCTCAACCAGCTCAAATTCATAGCATCAAGATCAATGGAAATAAAATCATGAGTAGTCAAAAACACAAGAGTTGATTCTTCTCCAATGACGGATGGAAAATCAGGCGAACTTCTTGATAAATAAGATTTGCTAAGAACAGTTCTGCTCCATCACAGTTCTCGCTGCCCCAACTGTCTTTCATTAGCGGCTTTAAATGGGCGCAATCCCGATTGACCACCGGTCCCTTACCATCCAAAAGCAGCTCCTTCACCGAGTCTTGCCCCAGCGCGGCTCCGTTTCCGTCCATGTTGGCAAACACGCCCACCCGGGCTCGCGCTCAGCATGCCGGGCTCGTGACGCGGCGCCGAGGGCTCGCGCTGCCGTTGGCCGTCACGAACGAAGAGGGCGGGTGCAGGCGCGACATGACCCACCGGAGGTCAGAGGGCAGAGGGTAAAGCCGCGTGTGGCTGACCCACCGAGTGGAAGAGACGATCCTGAAGGCATCTTAGCGTCGGGGGTTCCTCCATAACACCGTTCCCTGTGCGGTTCTGATTTGCTCAGCCGGCGTTGTGAAGGATATCCATGAACGGGGATTGTTTACCCTCTCAGTCGTTGCAAAGAAGATGCCTCGTCGATTTGTTTCATCCTGGCCACGTTGTAAGGATTTGTGCTCCCATGGTGCGATACTCAAAGTGAGTGATAGCAACGATCTAGTAATTTTGAGGCGATGTTTTTTTTATGACGAAAACCCGAGAAAGATATCGGAAATCCAAAGCAACACCCACAAAATGCTGGAGGAACCCAGCAAGTCAGCCACCTTCTATGGAGAAGAATAGGGTCTCGGCCCGAATCGTCGACTGTTTATTCTTTTCCTTGGATGCTGCCTGACCTGAGTTCCTCCAGCATTATTGTGCGCATTTTATGACGATGCATTTTGGTTGTTGATATGAGATATTTAAGACCACTTCTTCACATTTAACCCTTAGGTTGGCATTCCGTTCTCTCGTCAGAAGGTATGATTGTGAACTGTGCTTTACACCAATGATCGTTGCTTCGGCCTTCTTGAAGTCCGGCAAGGCGAGGGACAGCGAGTTCACAACAAATTTTGGTATGCATATTTCTGATTGCATCAGTAATATCACAAGATAAGAAAAATAAAATTACGAGTACTTGTTGAGTATAGTTCTTGTCTTCTAAAACTTGGATTGGTTTAGTATTGTTTATGACCTTGGTAATTACTTTGAATGTGTTTTAAACATGGTAAGACGAAATTCAAGTGCTCTTGTATAATGTGGAATCAAAAGTCAATTTGCCCAAGCCAAATAATTACAAACGATGTGATTCGGACAGATTATCGTTTTGGTGATGTTAGTCGTACTCTCTTCTAAAAAATGGTACTTTTTTTTAAGTAACGGGGCTTTCAGTTGAATGACTTCTAAAAGTCAATAGCTTCAAAAGTATAATATTCCATATTTCTAAATTAGCTAATTTTTTTAGCTTTCACTGGAGTTCTACTAATTTTGGCACAATTTTCAGTTTTTTCCATTGTTTTTCTATACTGCAGATAACACACGGTTTCACTGCCCAGTCAATGTCTGTAGTTATTCCTGTTTGAACTTGCCTTATTCTGTTGCAGAGGCTAGAATATTAGTCGAGAGCTTGCAGCTGTCCAGCGATAAGACCCTGAGAATAAGTAGGGCTGTGAATGACATATTTAGATGGCCATTCTTCTCAAGAAACCTTGGAGATTTTAATGGCTAGCAAGGTTTTGTCCCCAACTTTGCCACATATTATAGCTAACACACTTGTTTAACTGAACCTCTGACAATCACAAACATCTATAACCTTTAAATGTGGAATAATATTTTAATATTATTAAATTACTTTGAAAGATAGCTAAATACTTTAATGATTTTTAGATCATTTTTGTTGTTAACATTTGGAACCCTACAATGGTGTAAAATTTGAGATACAGTTCTCCTGTTTTAATGCTGGGGAATGTAGGAATCTCAGCAAGATTGGGTACTATGGGAAGTCCTGCAACAAAACACATTGACATTTATAGTGCCATTTATCACTTTTTACACTTGAGATCCCTGTTCCACTAGGTCACATTGGGAATTTATTGTTGACTTGTTGAATTTACGGAGAAAATAAATTCCAGAGGTGCTGTATTTTGGATGCTGGCCTGCAGAGTAGTGGCATCCGCACTGGACTTCAAGGCGAGTGGTCTCGGGTTTGAATCTGACCTGCTTCTTGCACGCTTTCCATTTGTGCTGGGTTGAGCGTTGAGTTAGCAACTCGGTCTAGAAAAAAAAACGCAGACTAAAATGTTAGAGAAGTGGCATGACTGCTGCCCAGTGCACCCCAAGGTGCGGAAAGAAACAACAATATTTTTTGGATGAGAAATATAAACTGACCCTCCCTGCCTGTAGACGTAGATGGAATACATCATGTGCCATAGTTTGAAGAAGAGCAAAGCAGTATGTAGTGAACGGCTATTGCTCAACCAACATCACTAAATTGAATTAATTTTTAAGTTGTTGTTTGTTGGGTAATGTTATGGAAATTGATTGTTGCATTTGCCTGTATACAACAGAGGCTATTCTATCCAGAGATATAAGTGCACAGTTCACTGAAAGTGGTTGCACAAGTAGACAGGTTGGCAAAGAAAGTATTTAGCTTGCTGGATTTCAGTCAGGCCATCAATTTTAGGAGTAAAAGCTATATAAATCATTGATGAGGCTGCAGCTTAAGTGGTGTATACTGTTTTGGTCACCCTGTTGTAGGAAAAGCATTGTCAACCTGGAGAGGAGGCGCAAGAGATTTATTAGGATGTGACCTGGCCCTCAGGCTCTGAGTAAGAGGGAGAGGTTGTCCACAATTAGGGCATTCAGACATTCGGTCATTGCTGATTTATTATTCCTTTCATTTTCCTACCTTCTCCCTAAAACCTTTGACACCCTGGCTAATCAAGAATCTACACAATCTCCATTTTAAACATACCCAATGACTTGGCCTCCACAACTCTCTGTGGCAATGAATTCCACTGGACCTTCATTTTGTTGAAGTATATGAGAATGAGGAGTGACGTCATGCAGTTTATAACATCATGAGGGGCATGGGTAAGGTGGACATTCATAATCTTTTTCCCCAAGGTTGAGGAGTCCAAAATTAGACGGCATAGATAGAAGACACGAGGGGAGAGATTTGAAAGTGACTTGAGAGGCAACTTCTTATGACAGTGGATAGTGAGTACCTGCAATGAGCTGCCAGAGGAAGTGGTCCAGCTGGGTACAATTGCAACATTTAAGAGTCATTTGGATAAGTACGTGGAGGAGAGGAGGCTTGGAAGGTTATGGGCCAAACATGGGCAAATATAATGAGCAGAGGGGATATTGTGGTTGATAATAGACCTGTTGGGCCTGTTTCAATGCTGTGTTACTCTGTGACTCTAATTTTTTTTTTAAATGATGAATGTAGGATATTATGAACATACCGAAAGATGGTATAGGCAGCACAGTTAGCACAATTCTTTACAGTATCAATGACCTGGGTTCAATTCCCATCACTGCCTGTAAGGAGTTTATATGTTTTCCCCATGACCACGTGTTTCCTCTGGGTGCTGCCATTTCCTCCCATATTCCAGAGGCGTACCGGTTGGTAGATTAATTGGTCATTGTAAATTGTCCCATGATTAGGCTAGGATTAAATTGGGGGATTGCTGGGCGGCATAACTTGAAGGACCTATTCCATGCTGTATGGCAATAAATAAATAAATTAAAACTAAATTTAAATTTTCTCCATGTGACAAATTATCACAGATTGGCCTGTGCACAGTTTGCAATATGATTGATAATGTTTATGAACATGGGTTTGCAGTAATTTATTGCAGGTGAAGATGTTTACATTTAGTGCAGATGATCAAAAAGTTGTTCATCTTTTCTGTCTCGTCCAGCAAAATTTTTTGCAATGCTTTGCACCCAGTAGTCAATGCTGTGGTTTCCTTTGAAAACTATTATTTAGTTAGATCTTACGTCTGCCGCATGCTTTTTACCAGGAGAACTAGCAAGATATGACATGGGTTTGATGCTCCACTCTCCCTGGATCAGTATGTTGCTGAATGGCAATCAAATAGTTATAGTCTATCTTTGCTTGATGGTATCCTGAATTAGCAAAACCCTTGATATCCAGAAATCTAATTAGCAAGTTTTTCAAGAAATGATTTTATTCTGTTTGGTTAATACACTTAATACATTAGTTTTTTTATAGTGCTTTGATGACAAGTCTTTTGTGTTTATCAAACTCACTGTATTCTAGGGTGAAGTTCTTCAGTATAGGTTACCAACTGAAAGTGAGAGTTCTACTACAGCAAATCTTGCATTCTGTTTCTCAGGTGATCGGCCACTGGTTGTGCAGTTTGCTGCTAATTGTTCGCAAGATTTAGCTGATGCTGCTCGCATAGTTTCCCCATTTGTAGATGGTGTTGATTTGAACTGTGGTTGTCCACAAAGGTAAGGTGATTTTAAGATAATCATTTTGTTATGTTTTGTTCACAATTGGGTAATAAAATGGCTAAGGCTGTATTATATGAGAAATTGGGAGGCTGGTTGTTTTGGAAGAAAAAATGGGCTTAAAGGACACAAGACTCCCCATTTTTCTCTGTTCCATTGAATCAACTTGAAGGAAAGGGCAATATCTCTGATACAGAGACTGGAATTCCAGATATAGTTTCACCAAAGCTCCTTTTTCTACTTTAGACCCAATGCAATGAAGGCCAGTATTATTTTGCGCTCCGCTATTTATTCATTCATTGTTTAGAATGTAGTCACTATTGCTCCTGAGGAGTTCCAAGATTTAGACTAACAGTGGTGAAGGAATGGTAGTTTTCAGTCCAAGTTTTTCAGAGAGTTTTGAATCGTAGAAATAGCTTTCTCGAGCTTCCCGTTTGAACCGGCCAGTTTATCAATTTTAATATTAAGCGATCCGAATTCCCACTTCATGTCTTGTATTGAAGAAAATATTCCCGCTAGTGTAACAGATTCCTCCGTTTTCTTGGTTTGTTCCGTTTGCTCCATTTCGGGGAAAGACTTGCCGCCTCTCAATTCAATACCAGAACGACTTTTTTCGGCCATTGTAATTAAGTCGTAAATCCTTCAGTAAAAATAATAAATCCTTCAGTAGAAGTAGTAAATCATCAAAACTAATAGGGATCTGTTAGTGGGATATAAAATATATTAAAAGAGAGAGAGCCGCTAGGAATGCGACCTTCTCCATGTGCTACAAGGTGGAGAATCTGTTAATCTGTTAAGACAGGCTGGGAAAGTTGTCCACACAGCCAGGAATGTGGGGCCAGCACTTAATGTAATGGCACCACTAGCACCCCAAAATAACAATGAAGATCAGACCTGTTGAATAGAATATTGGATAAATTAGAGATAACTTGTTGGTTGGAAGAACATTGTATTAACCTACCAAATAACACATAAAACCTAAAATAACACGAACATATATTAGCAGGAATGATATGATAAATATACAGCCTATATAAAGTAGAAATATTGTATGTTTTGGACTATGGGATTAATGGATTTGTGGCTAAATTTGTCAATGATACAAAGATTAGTGGAGGGGCAGATAGTGTTGAGGAAACAGAGCCTGCAGAGAGACTTAGATAGTTTAGGGGAATGGGCAAAGAAGTGGCAAATGAAATACAATGTTGGAAAAAGTATGGTCATGCACTTTGGTGGAAGAAATAAATGGGCAGGCTAATATTTAGATGGGGAGAGAATTCAAAATGCAGAGATGCAAAGAGATTTGGGAGTCCTTGTGCAGGATTTCCTAAAGGTTAACCTCCAGGTTGAGTTGCTGGTGAAGAAGGTGAATGTAATGTTGGCATTCATTTCTAGAGGTATAGAATATAAGAGGAGGGATGTGATGTTGAGGCTCTATAAGGCACTCGTGAGACCACACTTGGAGTATTGTGTGCAGTTTTGGGCTCCGTATTTTAGAAAGGATATACGGACATTGGAGAGGGTTCAGAGAAGATTCACAAGAATGATTCTAGGAATGAAAGGGTTACTGTATGAGGAATGTCTGGCAGCTCTTGGGCTGTATTCCCTGGAGTTCAGGAGAATGAGGGGGCATCTCATAGAAACATTCCAAATGTTAAAAGTCCTGAACAGATTAGATATGGCTAAGTTATCTCCCATGATAGGGGAGTATAGGACAAGAGGGCATGACTTCAGAACTGAAGGACGTCCATTTAGAACAGAGATGGGGAGAAATTACTTCAGTCAGAGGGTGGTAAATCCGTGGAACGTTGCCACTAGCAGCTGTGGAGGCCAAGGCAGAGATAGACAGGTTCTTGATTGGCCAGGGCATCAAAGGGTATGGGGAGAAGACAGGGGAGTGAGGATGACTGGAAGAATTGGATCAGCCCATGATTGAATGGCAGAGCAGACTTGATGGGCCAGATGGCCTAATTCTGCTCCTATATCTGATGGTCTTAAAATAAAGGAACTTGCTTGACTGTGATCCCACCATACACTCTGAACACCAATTCCCTCAATCATTAACACAAAAGCTAATGTGTGTACCATCTACAAAATGCATTACAGTTACATTGCCAGGCTATTCGAACAGCACCTCCTACACTCACAACTCTATTAACCAGAGGACTACGACTTCTGGTGCATATGACGTGGCATTTCTTTTCTAAGTCACACACTACCCTGACTTGGCAATTGTAATAGGTTAATACAATGTTCTTCCAACCAACAAGTTATCTCTAATTTATCCAATATTCTATTCAACAGGTCTGATCTTCATTGTTATTTTGGGGTGCTAGTGGTGCCATTACATTAAGTGCTGGCCCCACATTCCTGGCTGTGTGGACAACTTTCCCAGCCTGTCTTGACAGATTAACAGATTCTCCACCTTGTAGCACATGGAGTAGGTCGCATTCCTAGTGGCTCTCTCTCTTTTAATATATTTTATATCCCACTAACAGATCCCTATTAGTTTTGATGATTTACTACTTCTACTGAAGGATTTATTATTTTTACTGAAGGATTTACGACTTAATTACAATGGCCGAAAAAAGTCGTTCTGGTATTGAATTGAGAGGCGGCAAGACTTTCCCTGAAATGGAGCAAACGGAACAAACCAAGAAAACGGAGGAATCTGTTACACTAGCGGGAATATTTTCTTCAATACAAGACATGAAGTGGGAATTCGGATCGCTTAATATTAAAATTGATAAACCGGCCAGTTCAAACGGGAAGCTCGAGAAAGCTATTTCTACGACTCAAAACTCTCTGAAAAACTTGGACTCTCAACTTCAAACACTTCAGCAGACTACAACCCGAATCGAGAGTGAGCATGATCTATTCAAGCAAACTATTAAAGATCAAGGAATGAAGGTATCTTCAATGGAAAAGAAAATCAATGAAATTACCTCGGAACTATCTAAAACGAAGAAAAGAATGGTTGATTTAGATAGTAGAGGGCGTCGGAGGAATCTGCATATTCTGGGACTGCCTGAAAATACTGAAGCTAGCGATCTGTTAAAATTCTTTTCAGATATGTTGTACTCACTTTTCAATGAGACCCTCGAAACTAGCCCCTTAATTGACAGCTCACAGAATTCCATTTTCTCGGCATTCAGAATTACGTCCTCGAGCAGTTGTACTTTCTTTGCATTATTATATGACTAAAGAAGCTATTATTCGAGAAGCCAGAAAGAAACGGAAATTATTCTTTAATTCAACACAAATTCGTATAGTTGAAGATTATTCACCCGAAATCTTTGCCGAAAGGAAGAAATATCGAGAAGTTATGAGTGAAATGTATAAATTAGATTTAAATCCCTACCTTCACTTTCCAGCAAAGTGTTTTTCTCTAGCTAGGAAATTTACAGTAGAAATAGGATAATGGTTTTGGGGTAAGTGGTCCATGAATTTAGACAAAGATGAAGAAACCTGAATTTCTTGAAATCTTCTGAAGTATTGCAGATTGGCATTCACTGAATGTTTTAATCTCTAATTTAATGAAGCTTTTGTAATTGTATCTTATGAATTGTGGGTAGTGGATGTCAGACTGTATGAGATAATTGGCTTTGATCTGATGGAAAGGCGGAAAAATCAAAGGCTCTTGCATAGTTTTCCCATTTATTCTTTGCTTCTGTCAGCATTTGAAAATTATGTTGCTGCCAATATCATTAGCTTTCGCTTAACATTTTAGTTAGAGGTTTCTTTAGTTTTGTATTTAGTATGAAAATCTAAAATGAACTGCTTTGCTTTGGCATTTGTCAATTACATTTTTAGAAAACAATTTATGGTCCATATATACAGACTTTACAGTTATTTGGATTATTCATATCAATATGATTAATATATATATTTCATTCTTTCAGGTGGGCAATGGCAGAAGGATACGGTGCTTGCTTAATCAATAAACCAGAACTGGTTCAGGATATGGTGCGTAAAGTTAGAAATCAAGTGGAATGCCCAGAGTTTTCCGTCTCCATTAAGATAAGGTAGTTTTGAAAATGCAAATAAAATTGTGTTTAAAATTACATAGTTATAAATATGCAAGCCATTTTTTGATTTGCTGAAAAAATACATTACAGGAAGATATTTATTAGATGGAATTCATAAATTGTAAAGGTTGACTAAAGGCCAATCCCATAAGAAAATGTCACATAATTATCCAAAATTTGAAGTCAGATAGCTTTTGCATTAAAAAAAATCAGTCGACCAATAAATTGATTGCAGCCCTTCTCACAGAATTTTACATAACTTTGCAGTATCTAACTGCTCCTTTTCAAACTCTTGAGTATCTTGTGTTCCACTTAAAAGTTTACCAGAATTGGTAGCTTAGTGATTATGCACTTGGGAGAGTGAGAAGTTGAGCCTGGAATTCGGAGATTGTCTATAGGCTTCCTGAGACATTGCAGTAACGTTAGTTATCAATGCAACCCAGCCTTGGCTGACAAATAGCCACTCATTAACTCTCAATCCTAGTAGAAGCAAAGCAACGTGAACTTAAGCTGAATAGAGAACTTCAATACCCTTCACCAAATGTGGCAGTAAAAAATCTGCATCTATGCAACATTTTATGTCCTGTCACAAAAACAGCCCAAGTTCAAACTGGCCAATTATTCTCATCATCTGTCTGTAAATTGAAATTCTGTGAGGTTGATAATGTCAGGCTATTGTTTGACTTGTCTATAGTTTAACTCACCTAATTTTGGCACCAGTCCAAAAAGTTTGTGAAGATCAATTTACAAGTTTGATTGGGGTTTGGTCCACCCTGTTTATAATGCATGATGGTTAACATAGCAGTTACGCACAGATAGGATTGCATTTCTATTTCAGAAGTTATTTAATAATCAACCATCAGGAATCACCCATTTTAAAGACTTGTGTATCTGGGCAGCTGAAATTTTTAGATATGTGTGCTAAACAATGGAAAAAGGCTAACATCAGCTTATCTGATTTTAGAAGGGCAAAAGTAACATGTTCTAATAGTATCAGCAAGAAATTTTTCTCCCCTTCAAAATGATTAATTTCTCAACAGTTGTTTACATGTATTGTCTTAATTAAGCTGTCTTAAAATGTTACCTACTATTTTAATGAAGAATTTATTAAAGTTTACCTTGTCCAAGAACAAGCTGCTATACAAGCTGAGATTTCAGTGCAGAATCTGAGAAAATAGTACTTGTGTTTGCTGGATTTTGTTTTGTATATAATTTTATTGCTCTTTTAGCTATTATCTTATCTGACAGAAAATGTTATCTGTTTTACTGTAGGTTAAATTCACCTGTAGTATTCTAAATCTAATGGTATTGCAGATTGCACAAAGACCTAACAAGAACTGTAGATCTCTGCCGAAAGGCTGAGGCAGCCGGAATCTCTTGGATTACCGTTCATGGCAGGGAAACTGAGGAACGACATCAACCAGTCCACTATGATGCGATCAAGATTATTAAAGAAAATTTAACTATACCAGTGGTAGCAAATGGGGATGTCAGGAGCAGTAAAGATGTGGATCTTGTACGTCAACTGACAGGGATTGATGGTAAGGAATCTTTGTTGGTGTAAATCATATGTGTCAAACTCAAGGCCCGCGGGCCAAATCCGGCCCGCGGTGGAATTATCTTTGGCCCGCGAGATAATATCTAATTACTATTAAAGCTGGCCCCAGTAATCGAAGCGCCTATGGTGTATGATATGGCTAATGCTGAGTTTATTCAGGTACCAGGTTTTCAGGGTTTTTAGTGTTTATTCGGCAGTCTTCTTCATAAGAAACGGAATTTGTAGTTATAGCAGAGACTGAGACACATGAGAGCAGGCTGAAAAAACGGAGGCAACGAAAGCTGCGTTCGCACGCGTCCGACTGATCCGGCCCGCATGAAGCTGCAATTTGCTCAATTCGGCCCGTGACCTAAAATGAGTTTGACACCCCTGGTGTAAATGAAGCATTGACATTGCCAAATTGATTGTTAAATCTAAATTTGAGCTGGTACGGGACTTGTGATTCCATCACTTTCAATGATTATAGAGTGACAAAGAAGAAATCAAAGCTTTCATAGAAACATGGATGCTTGAAGCAATCCAGAACGGGACCACTCAGTCAACTGAATACATGCTGACCAATACAGAAAGGTGTGATTCCATTAGAGAGGGTGCAGGGGAGATTTAAGGATGTTGATGGACTGGAAAATTCAATTCTGACAATAGATTGAATAAGTTAAGGTTGATTTCAATAGAACAGAAAAGGTTTAGGTAAGACTTAATAGGGGAGAGAGGGAGGGTATAAAATGTTGGGCCTAATTAGTATGAAGAACAGAGGGGTTTAAAAAACACAGCAAACAGTTAAAAAGATGGATGGAAGGATTAGAAGGAAAATGTACAATGCCTATAAAAAGTATTCACCTGCCTTGGAAGTTTTCATGGTTTATTGTTTTACAACATTGAATCACAGTGGATCTAATTTGCCTTTTCTGATACTAATCAACAAGAAAGATGCCTAAGTTTATTACAGTTATTAAATACAAAATAATTGATTGCAAAATTACTCACAACCTTCAAGTCAGTATTTAGTAGATGCACCTTGAATCAATTACAACCTTGAATCTGTGAGGATAGGGCTCTATCAGCTTTTCATCTCTGGACACTGCAATTTTTCCCTATTTTTCTTCACAAAACTGCTCAAGGTGTGTCAGATTGCATGGAGATCGTGCATGAACAGCCCTTTTCAAGTCCACAAATTCTCGATTGGATTGAGGTCTGACTCTGACTTCGCCACTCCAGGACATTTGGTGTTTTTAAGCCACTTCTCTGTAGTTTTGGCTTTACGCTTGGGGTAATAGTCTTGCTGGAAAACAAATCTTCTCCCAAGTCGCAGTTATCTTGCAGACTGCATCAGATCTCCCTCCAGGATTTCCCTGTATTTTGCTACATTCATTTTACCAAGGTGGATGAATTGAATGTGCAGATAGTTATGAATGAATATGATATAGTTGGGATCACAGAGACATGGCTCCAGGGTGACCAAGGATGGGAGCTCAACATTCAGGGATATTCAATATTCAGGAGGGATAGACAGGAAAGAAAAAGAGGTGGGGTAGCATTGCTGGTTAGAGAGGAGATTAACGCAATAGAAAGGAAGGACATTAGCCTGGAGGATGTGGAATCGATATGGGTAGAGCTGCATAACACTAAGGGGCAGAAAACGCTGGTGGGAGTTGTGTACAGGCCACCTAACAGTAGTAGTCAGGTTGGGGTTGGCATTAAACAGGAAATTAGAAATGCGTGCAACAAAGGAACAGTAGTTATAATGGGTGACTTCAATCTACATATAGATTGGGTGAACCAAATTGGTAAGGGTGCTGAGGAAGAGGTTTTCTTGGAATGTATGCGGGATGGTTTTCTGAACCAACATGTCGAAGAACCAACTAGAGAACTGGCCATTCTAGATTGGGTATTGAGCAATGAGGAAGGGTTAGTTAGCAATCTTGTCGTGCGAGGCCCCTTGGGTAAGAGTGACCATAATATGGTGGAATTCTTCATTAAGATGGAGAGTGACATAGTTAATTCAGAAACAAAGGTTCTGAACTTAAAGAAGGGTAACCTTGAAGGTATGAGACGTGAATTAGCTAAGATAGACTGGCAAATGATACTTCAAGGGTTGACGGTGGATATGCAATGGCAAGCATTTAGAGATCGCATGGATGAACTACAACAATTGTTCATCCCAGTTTGGCAAAAGAATAAACCAGGGAAGGTAGTGCACCCGTGACTGACAAGGGAAATTAGGGATAGTATCAAATCCAAAGAAGAAACATATAAATTAGCAAAAAAGAGCGGCACACCTGAGGACTGGGAGAAATTCAGAGTGCAGCAGAGGAGGACAAAGGGCTTAATTAGGAAAGGGAAAAAAGATTATGAGAGAAAGCTGGCAGGGAACATAAAAACTGACTGTAAAAGCTTTTATAGATATGTGAAAAGAAAAAGATTGGTCGACAAATATAGGTCCCTTACAAAACTCCTTAGATTCTGGATTAGTTCCTGAGGATTGGAGGGTGGCTAATGTAACCCCACTTTTTAAAAAAGGAGGGAGAGAAAAACCAGAGAATTATAGACGGTGAGTCTGACATCGGTGGTGGGGAAAATGCTAGAGTCGGTTATCAAAGATGTGATAACAGCACATTTGGAAAGAGGTGAAATCATCGGACAAAGTCAGCATGGATTTGTGAAAGGAAAATCATGTCTGACGAATCTTACAGAATTTTTTGAAGATGTAACTAGTAGAGTGGATAGGGGAGAGCCAGTGGATGTGGTATATTTAGATTTTCAAAAGGCTTTTGACAAGGTCCCACATAGGAGATTAGTTTGCAAACTTAAAGCACACGGTATTGGGGGTATGGTATTGATGTGGATAGAGAATTGGTTGGCAGACAGGAAGCAAAGAGTGGGAGTAAACGGGACCTTTTCAGAATGGCAGGCAGTGACTAGTGGGGTACCGCAAGGCTCAGTGCTGGGACCCCAGTTGTTTACAATATATATATATTAATGATTTAGACGAGAGAATTAAATGCAGCATCTCCAAGTTTGCGGATGACACGAAGCTGGGCGACGGTGTTAGCTGAGAGGAGGATGCAGGGTGAATTGGATAGGTTAGGTGAGTGGGCAAATTCATGGCAGATGCAATTTAATGTGGATAAATGTGAGGTTATCCACTTTGGTTGCAAGAACAGGAAAACAGATTATTATCTGAACGGTGGCCAATTAGGAAAAGGGGAGGTGCAACGAGACCTGGGTGTCATTGTACACCAGTCATTGAAGGTGGGCATGCAGGTACAGCAGGCAGTGAAAAAGGCAAATGGTATGTTGGCATTCATAGCAAAAGGATTTGAGTACAGGAGCAGGGAAGTTCTACTGCAGTTGTACAAGGCCTTGGTGAGACCACCTGTGTGCAGTTTTGGTCCCCTAATCTGAGGAAAGACATTCTTGCCATAGAGGAAGTACAAAGAAGGTTCACCAGATTGATTCCTGGGATGGCAGGACTTTCATATGAAGAAAGACTGGATCAACTAGGCTTATACTCACTAGAATTTAGAAGATTGAGGGGGGATCTTATTGAAACATATAAAATTCTAAAGGGATTGGACAGGCTAGATGCAGGAAGATTGTTTCCGATGTTGGGGAAGTCCAGAACGAGGGGTCACAGTTTAAGGATAAAGGGGAAGCCTTTTAGGACTGAGATGAGGAAAAACTTCTTCACACAGAGAGTGGTGAATCTGTGGAATTCTCTGCCACAGGAAACAGTTGAGGCCAGTTCATTGGCTATATTTAAGAGGAAGTTAGATATGGCCCTTGTGGCTAAAGGGATCAGGGGGTATGGAGAGAAAGCAGGTACAGGGTTTTGAGTTGGATGATCAGCCATGATCATACTGAATGGCGGTGCAGGCTCAAAGGGCCAAATGGCCTACTCCTGCACCTATTTTCTATGTTTCTATGTTTCTACCATCTACCTTCACAAGCCTTCCTTGGCCTACTGCAGTGAAGCATCCCCACAGCATGATGCAACAACTACCATGCTTCACGATAGGGATGGTGTGTTTTTGATGATGTGCAGTGTTTGGCTTACACCAAACATAGTGTTTAGTCTGATGGCCAAAAAGCTCAATTTTGTTTTCATCAGACTATAGAACCTTCTTCCAGCTTACTTCAGAGCCTTCCACATGCCTTTGGCAAACTCTAGCTGAGATTTCATGGGAGTTTTTTTTTTCCGAACAGTGGCTTTCTCTTTGCCACTCTCCCATAAAGCTGCGACTGGTGAAGCACCCAGGCAACAGTTGTTGTATGCACAGTCTCTCCCATCTTAGCCACGGAAGCTTGTAACTCCTCCAGAGTTGTCATAGGTCTCTTGGTGGCCTCACTCACTGGTCCTCTTTTTGCACAGTCACTCAGCTTTTGAGAATGGCCTGCTCTAGGCAGATTTACATCTCTGCCATATTCTTTCCCTTTCTTGTGTCCATCTCCCGACTTGTGCTTTTCAATAGCCTTTTCATGGAGTTGCTTGGAGTGGTTTTTTTTGCCTTCGTGGTTTGGTGTAGTTTTTGCCAGGATACTGACTCAGCAGCAGTTGGTCCTCCTCCTCAGGTTATTACTGAAGTGTGGTATACAGAACTGCAAAGTAAAACCCCTACTAGTTCTTTATCAAATGAAAATTTAATTATCCCAAAAGCCCTATAGATTGTATATAATGAAAGACAATATTGTGAATATTAAGTCACTTCAATAACTTAGTTTTTGAATGAAAATTATCAACCTCCACCCAAAGATAGTAGTGCAGCCTGCATTTGCTTTCTTTCAACCATGTAAAAGAATGTGTTCAACTGTTTCATAACGATGACAGAATCTACACACCCCAGAGTGATATTTTCCAACCAGATATAAGGAATAATTAGACATAGTGTGACCTTTCTAAGTCAAGTCAATATAATTTCTTCCCTTCTTGTTTTACTCCCTTCTATCTACCAGTTTAATTTATTCTGTAAAGGTGTCTCCCCTTATGCCCATTATCCCACAAGTCTTACCATGATCCCCTAATTTTTTAGCCCTACCAACCCCTTAGCCTCTGATTTGCTTAGTGGAATGTTTATATCCGTAGCTGAATTTTTGATAGCTTTTTTGACCAAACAATCAACCTACTCATTCCCTCAACACCTCTGTGAGGGACCCAGAAGAAAAAGACATGTAAACCAATACTTTGAACACAGAATCAGGTTGGAAGAGCTTCCAGAAGTAAATCTGATGCACAGCTAGAATGACCCGTTTTAAGACTAGTCAAAACCAAAAAAGAATCTGAACCAATTATAACTCTGCAAGGACAAATTTCCTCCACCCACCATAAGCCCACAAAAATGGCAACCAATTCTGTATGTAGTAGTTAGGCCTTCGAGATGCAAGTGTATTTTTACCACAATCAATTGAAAACCCTTTTATGTGACTTCTGAAACCAATTGGCTGCACCAGTGGTGATTTGGTGTGTCATATTAAAGGGGGTTAATACTTAATGCTATCAATTATTTTGTGTTTTATATTTGTAATTAATTTAGATCACTTTGTAAAGATCTGTTTTTGCTTTGACATGAAAGAGTTTTTTGTTGCTCAGTGTCAAAAAAAGTCAAATTAAATCCACTGTGATTCAATGTTGTAAAACAATAACACATGAAAACTTTCGGGGGAGGGCTGAATACTTTATATAGGCACTGTGGATGCAAAAAAAATGCAGAGAGTGGTATGGGCCTTGTATTCGCTACCTGAAAAGTTAGAAGTGGCAAATACATAGCTTACAACATTTAAGTAGTTTTTAGTGTATAATTAAGGGTTGTGAGTTGCAGAACAGCAGGCTTTGTCCAGGATGTTGGGAGTCACTGAATAACATTTACTTTCCAGTTGGCAAGGACATGGTGGGGCAAATTCCTGTTTCTACATTGTATCTAATCCTTATTTTAATTATTTTATGTTTCTAATTATTTAAAACTATATTTCAGCTGTTTAGCTAGATTTACATTATTTTAGATTCAAAATTGTATAATGTAATCACTTCCGTTAGTCAAAAAATACTTCAAATAAATTGAGTATAATATCCAGAAAAATCCTACACTTTAGAAAGTATTACCTTTTTAATAAGTTCCTTAATGTCAATTGACCATATTATTACAATTTCCATACTGCATCAGAATCAGGTTTTGATCACTGTCTTCTAAGACGTGAAATTTCTTGTTTTGCAAAGACTTCGTTAATATAAATGACTAAAGTAAAGGCTTTTTTAAAAAATAATGAGGTAGTGTTCATGGGTTCATTCAGAAAACTGATGGTGGAGTGAAAGAGCTCTTTCAGAATAGTTGAGTGTGTGTCTTCATGCTCCTGTATCTCCTCCCTGATGGTAGCAATGAGAAGAGGGCATGTTCCAATTAGGAGATTGGATTCCTTTGAGGAAACTCAAGTTTGTTTCATACATGAGGCTTCTTTGTCATCACCTGCCATTTTCTTTTTGACAGGAAAGTTATTGTGACCTTATTAGTTTGATTTGTGTTCAAGTTTTAGGATTGTTGCATTATTTATGTTTCCTTACAGGTGTAATGGCTGCACGTGGTCTTTTGGCAAACCCTGCTATGTACTCAGGATATGAGGAAACGCCTTGGCAATGTGTTCGGGATTGGGTTGACATTGCTTTGGAGCATGGAACACCATTCACTTGTTTTCATCACCATTTAATGTACATGTTGGAAAGAGTAACTTCAAAGCAAGAGAAGAAAATCTTTAATGTGCTCTCAAGTACATCAGCTGTTATAGACTACCTTGGTGAGAATTATGGCTTATGACCCTGTAAATGAATACCAATTCTTTTCATCAATCTGTCAGCAGATATATTTGAAAAAGGAATTGAAGGATATGAGAGGAGACCTAGACTGCTTTTGGCCCTGTGTGAAAACAAAGCTCTTGTAAACCTCAAGCCATGGTCAGTAGCTTGAAATTACATGTCTTTGGAGCTCATTGTCATGCAGTCTGTTATTGTCAGCAGTCTGTTATTTCAAGAGATTTCACTTCAACTATTTTATATAAAATTCAGAACTTTGTCCTTTCATGCAATTTTTTTTTTTTGAAAAATAAATAGAACTTGATTTCTCAAATCTAGTTTTTAAATGTGATGTTTCTTTGGTTATACTTGGTGATAAATATAATTTTATTCCAATTTGTGAAGTATTATTGTCCTCTTGCCTACAAATAAGATTTAACTTTTTATCTCACTGGAATTGTTGATGTTTGCCATCATAAAATTGTTTATATTCAGATATTTTAAATAAAAATTATTGTTTCTCTTTATGTCCTTGAGGCATCTATGATTTGCTGAATTATATCACTGTCTCAGAGTACTTAATCTCCCAATCTACGTCGAGTCTCACCGATATATAGGATGCTGCACCAAAAGCATCATGTACAGTAGATGACCCCAACCAGCATCTCCAATAGGATCCTATCACCAAGCACATCTTTCCCTCCTTGTTCCCTTCTTTCTGCTTTTTGTAGGGATTGCTCCCTACATGGCTCCCTTGTCCATTCATTCCTTCCTACTTATCTCCCTCCTGGCACTTATCCTTGTAAGGGAAACCATTGCTACACCTGCCCCTATGCATCCTCCCTCACTACCATTCAGGGCCCCTGTGAGTCTGTTGGGGTCACCTACTGTATATAGGTGAGACCCAACATAGATTGGGAAACCACCACATTGAGCACCTATGCTGCATCCACCAGAAAAAGCAGGATCTCCCAAGGGCCACCCATTTTTATTCCACTTCCCATTCCAACATGTCAGTCCATGGCCTCCTCTACAGTCACGATGAGGCCACACTCAGGTTGGAGGAGCAATTCCTTGTAATCCATTTGGGAAGCCTCCAACATGGCATGAACATTGACTTCTTGAACTTCCAGTAATGCCCCCCTGCAACTTCACCATTCCCCATTCCCATTTCCCTCTCTCACCTCATCTTCCCATCACCTCCCTCTGTTGCTCCTCCCTCTTTCTACCATGGCCTTCTGTCCTCTCCTATCAGATTCTCCCTTCTCTAGCCCTGTATCTCTTTCACCAATCAACTTCCCAGCTCTTTACTTCACCCCACCCAGTTTCACCTATCACCTGGTGTTCTTCCCCTCTCCCCACCTGCTTACTGGGACTCGTCATCTTTGTCGACTCTTTTCCATAGATTCTGCCTGGCATGCTGAGTTCCTCCAGCACTTTACGTATGTTGCTTGGATTTCCAGCATTGGCAGATTTTCTCATGTTTGTGTTTAGCTGTCTCAAGTTGTTTTCCAGCTTGGTTATTCAACAATGTACATGTTGTAAGCCTGGGTATTGTGAACTTTAATAGTTTTCAATTCATCCATTACCTTAAGCAAACGAAAAGGTATTCCATTAATTCTGTGGGTAACTGTTCTTGATTTATTTTTATTTTGGAGGATCTGGGTATTACTGATTCTGCTAGCAATGTTTGCTGACCATTAAGTATCATTGAGAAGGTGGTGGTCAGCCATCATCTTGAATCATCGAAGACCCTCTGGTAAAGATACTCACACAATATAATTTTTGTTGCAGTATTTAGATCTAGTGAGGTCATAGAACTCTATAATTCCAGGTCTTGTTGGTATGTGATTTAGAAGTGTGACTTGCAGGTGGTTGTGCTCCCATACATTTTAAGACTCCTTGGTGGGGGCTGCAAGTATTGCAAATAATGGCATTGCATTTTGCATTATACATTGACTTCTGGAGGTCAAGGTCATTAATATTTAGGGTGGGGGTGTTTACACTGGAGTAGGCTGCCTTTCCTAAATGGTGTCAAATCACCTTGAGAGCTTTTGAACTATACTCACCCACAAATGGACAGTATTCTGTTTCTTTAAATTCTGACTATAGATGAAGGAAAGTTGAAGTTGCAAAGCTACAGAACATTGTAAAATTCATCAGCTCCATCATGGGTACTAGCCTGCGTAGTATCCAAGTTATCTTCAAGGAGTACTGCCTTAAAAGGCAACGTCCATTATTAAGGACCCTTATCTCCCAGGGCATGCCCTCTTCTCATTGTTACCATCAGGGAGGAGGTACAGAAGCTTGAAGGCACACACTCTGCAGTTCAGGGACAGCTTCTTCCCCCATACCATACAATTCCTATACAGGCATTGAACCCATGAATGCTACTTCACTTTTTTAATACATATTATTCCTGTTTTTGCACTATTTTTAATCTTTTTAATATGCATGTACTGTAATTTATGTATTTATATTTATGTATTGCGTTGTACTGCTGCTGCTAAATTTACAAATTTCACAACACATGCTGATAATAAATCTGATTCTGAAGGAAAGGCTTTAGGATGTCAAAGGTAACCCATTATCTACAGAATATGACCTGCTATTTCTGTGGCTGTTCCAGATGATTTCTCACCCTTAAGATATTGGTTCAGGGTTCTCAGTGATAGTAATGCCATTGAATGTAAAATGTAACTGTGAAATGTTAATGAAAGTGGCTATTGCCCTACACTTCCATGAAGCAAATGTCACTGCCTTGTTAGCTATGCCTGAATGATGTTTTGGTCTTTTGAATGTAGGTGGTGACTTCTTTGTTTGCCAAGGACTTATGGACATTGTGCATATTAGCAACCCCCCCCCCCCCCGCCATTTTAAACCTTGTGTTGGAAGGAGGCTCTTTGATGTATATTGAAATGGTCTGAATGTGGATGAACCTAAGACACAGCTCTGGGAAACTTGTACAGTGATTTTCTGCACTGGGCAAACTGAGCTCCAACAATCAAACCATTTTTCATTGTGTTCAGTGTTTTCCCCTTAATGCCCTTTGATTTCAGTTTTATCAGATCTCCTTGACACCACACTTGGTCAGATTCTGCCTTCATGTTGAGGGCAGTCACTAACACTTCACCTTGGGAATTCAACTGTTTTGGCTGAGTCTCAGAGTAGTCCAAGCTAAGATCACTGAGTAGTTGTTGTTGGTGAGTAATAGCCACATGGTAACAGACTGATTGAATGACAATTAACTGGATTACATTTGTCTTACTTTTAGCAAGCAGAACATCATGGGCAACTTTCTACATTGTTGGGTAGATGCCAGTATTGTTGCTAATTCAATCAGTTTGACTAGAGACACAGCTAATTCTAGAGCACAGGACTGTAGGATTACAGTTGTCAAGTCTTGAGGCCATTCTTTGTACCCAGTGCTCTTTCTAGATATCATGTAGATGATGGAGATTTCAGGAGGAAGCTGAGATCAATCATTTATTCCGCATCTTGTTTGATAATGATTGCAAAGTGTTTAGTCTTGTCATTGTCACTCCCAAACTGGACTTGTCACCACTGAGAAGGAAAATGATCTTGAAACATGCTTCTGTTGGCTATTTAACATCCTGTACCATTCACAGCTACATGTGGCAGAACTTAACAAGTTTGATTGGATTCATGCGATTGCTTAGCTCTGTTTGCCACCTTTGTTGTTCAGCATGCATCTGATCTTATGTTCCCGCTTCACCAGGTCAGCGCCTCATTTTAGGTGTGCCTGGCACAGCTCCTAATATTCCTTTCTGCTCTATTCACTGAAGAGGATCCTGTCTTAATGAAATTATAAACCCATAGAACACAATAGAGGATGTTTTTCTACAGGAAGATGATTCTTTGTCGCCATGCCGGTGCCATTGTTGTCATGGACAGATGCAATAGGTCAAGTATGTACCATGTACTTGTGTATGTACTTCTACAGACATACCGTGGAGAGCATTCTGACTAGGTAATGCACAGGATCGAAGTAAGCTGCAGAGAGCTGTAAAATTAATTGGCTCCATCATGAGTACTAGCCTCTGTAGTATCCAAGACATCTTCAAGGAGTGTTGCTTCTGGAAGGCAATGTCCATCATTAAGGGAACCACCCCCCCACCACCATCCAAAGCATGCCTCTTCTCATTGTTACCATCAGGAAGGAGATACAGAAGCCTGAAGGCACACACTCAGTTTTTGCACTATTTACTTTTACAATAATTGTTTTTTTTTCTATATTTATCATGTGTTGTACTGCTGCTGCAATATTAACAAATTTCATGATCAGGTGATACTAAACCTGATGCTGAAGTAGTTGAGGATCCAGTCCCAGAAGAGTGGGGAGGGGAGGGGTGGTGTGTTAATGAAAACTATTCATATCATATATCCCTAAAAAGCTGGATAAAGTACAAAGCTACTGACATGAACAGAATAAAAAACACTGTGCTGTAATAGTTTTAAAGAGCATAGGTTAAGCACATTCTTTATAATTCCAGGGTTTAAAATATGATAAAACATTAAAATTTCAATGTCAATATTGGAATTGCTGATTACAAAATTAGCAGCAAATATTATAATGTGCAGTTTGAGTAAATCTTAAAAGATGACAGATACAATATTGTAAGTTATATCTAACTCAAAACCTGAAGAATTCTTGAAATTAATCTTTAAAACATTGTAAGCCATGTTACCATGAAATAAAACACCATTGACATTTTCTCCTTTCATCAATTTTTGAATCATTCTCAGACTTAAAAGAACTATGTCATACCATTTATCATCCAGTTAATTAGATGCATGTCTTCTCAAAGTTCTTAATAGGTCAACACATTCCCAAAATGTAACCAAGCTAGTCACTATGTAGTACTAATCTTTTCAGGTTTTCTTCTGGGATTAAAACTCGACTCCCTTCTGACAACTAATAAACCCATTTCTTACTCATGCAAACATTAAACTATTTGTTGATTACCACATCAAAAGACTGAAATTCCTGTAATTCCAAAGGGAATAACAGGGCAGAATTGCAATCTTACAACTGTTTCCATACAGAGTCATATACTTGACCTCTAAATGAATCAGAAACTACTAGTGTCTCTCTTTTTAAGTTCTTGGCCTTAAGTACAAAATAATGCTACAAAAAATAGTGAATTAATTGTGTCCTCTGCCATCTTTGTAACAGTACAGCAGAATGTCCTGAACCTTTGTAATGGAAGCATCCTAAAACATATTGGGACATTGTCCATGTTTCCAATTAGTCTGCTCTTAATTTTATAACTGACTACAAAAATACCATTTTTGTTATTGTTATCAATGAGCTTCTTTTAATAAAACTTTTTGGCAAGTCTTTTTTATATAATGTTTGATTAAACATCATTGACTATACAGATTTCAATCTTGTCTTTGTTTTAGATATAGGGATTAGCTTTCTTCAATATCAGAATCAGGTTTATTATTACCGCATGTGTCATGAAATTTGTTAACTTAGTGGCAGTTCAATGCAATACATAATATAGAAGAAGAAAAAAATACATAAATCAATTACAGTATATGTATACTGAATAGATTAAAAATTGTGCAAAAAAACAGAAATAATATATACTAAAATAGTGAAGGGTTCAATGTCCATTTAGGAATCGGATGGCAGAGGGGAAGAAGCTGTTCCTGAATCGCTGAGTGTGTGCCTTCAGGCTTCTGTACCTCCTACCTGATGGTAACAGTGAGAAAAGGGCATGCCCTGACTGCTGGAGGTCCTTAATAATGGATGCTGCCTTTCTGAGACATCCTTGAAGATGTCCTGGGTACTTTGTAGGCTAGTACCCAAGATGGAGTGGACAAAATTTACAACCCTCTGCAGCTTCTTCTGGTCCTGCCCCCACCCCCACCCCCATATCAGACAGTGATGCAACCTATCAGAATGCTCTCCACAGTACATCTATAGAAGTTTTTGAGTGAATTTATTGACATACCAACTCTCTTCGAACTCCTAATGAAATATTGCTGCTGTTGTTCCTTTATAACTGCATCAATATGTTGGGACCAGATTAGGTCCTTGATACCCTGGAACTTGAAAATACTCACTCTCTCCACTTCTGATCCCTCTATGAGGATTAGTGTGTGTTCCTTTTCCTTGCCCTTCATGAAGTCCACAATCAGCTCTTTCATTTTACTGACATTGAGTGCAAGGTTGTTGCTGCGACACCACTCCACTAGTTGGCATATCTCGCTCCTGTACGCCCTCTCATCTCCATCTGAGAGTCTACCAACAATAAATACCCATCAATAAATCAAGCTCAATATTTTTTATATCCAGCCATAAGCAGCCTTTTCTTTTAGTTCATTTCACTATTGCCATATTTTTCATATTGTCTGTTTGAGGAGCAATGCCTCAAAAAGGTGACATCCATCATTAAGGATCCTTATCTCCCAGAACATACGCTGTCCTCATTACTACCATCAGGGAAGAGGTACAGAAGCCTGAAGGTACACACTCGATGATTCAGGAATAGCTTCTGCTCTGTTATCAGATTTCTGAATGGACATTGAACCATGAACACTACCTCACCATTTTTTCTCTTTTTGCATTACTTATTTAATTTAACTTATTAATACATATATACTTACCATAATTTACAGTTTTTTTATGTATTGTGTTGTACTGCTGTTGTATAGCAACAAATTTCATGAAGTATGCCAGTGATATTAAACCTGATGAAAACTCTGTTTGACCTCCATTAGGCTGCACATTTTATTAATTGCATATATTGTTTCAGAAGATCCCTTCTCATGTGTGTATGAAAACTCCCAGGTGGAACTAAAAAGTTGGTTGTGTAGCCTAACTTAAGAGCTGCACACTCAATTTATCTGTTGCTGTTATTAATGCATAGTAAAACTCCAATAATTCAGCATCTGATTGCTCACAAATCTGACTCGCTCATTAGTCTAGAATGTGAAGCAGAGATCTGGATAGCAATTGAGGTATTTGGACTGTTAACCTGGATGCTGGCTAGATTTCTACTTGAGACTTAGAACAGTAAAGTTCAAGAATGTCAGTAACTTTGCAGGTGGAGCTGGGATCTCGAGTGCTTGCATGCTTCCTGTTCCACATACAGTGACCAGATTTACAGGAAAATTTATTATCATTCCATGTAACACGTACAAAAAGTGAAAGGAAAGTGTTGGGTGTTTATAGGATGAACATCAAATACTCCTAAGATCTGCTAGTCCTGAACTGTATAAGAATCAAGTTTACTATAAATGACATATACTGTGAAATTCCTTGTTTTGTGGCAGCAGTACAGTGCAAGACATAAAAATTACTATAAGTTACAAAAATAAATAGTGCAAAAGTTGAATAATAAGGTAGTGATCATGGGTTCATGGATCATTAAGAAATCTGATGGTGGAGGGAGGGGAAGAAGCTGTTCCTAAAATATTAACTGTGGGTCTTCAGGCTTCTGTACTTCTGCTTCTGTTTCTGCTTGGTACTGCGCAAGCACTGCCAGATGGTAGTAACATAAGAGGGTGTGTCCTGGGCAGAGAGAAACCATAATGATGAATGCTGCCACCTTGAGGCATCGCAACTTGAAGATGTCCTCGATGTCAGGGAGAGTTAGGCATGTGATGGAGCTGGTTAAGTCTACAAACCTCTTCAGACTCCCGTGATGCTGTGCCAGGCTGTGGTGCAACCAATCGGTATGCTCTCCACCATATATATATATGCAGAAATTTGCTAGAGTGTTTAGGGACATATCAAATCTCCTCAAACTCCTAATGAAGTAGTGCTGCTGTTGTACTTTCTTCTTGATTACAACAATGTGTTTGGCCCAAGATAGATCCTCTTGCATGCTGGTGCCCAGAAACTTGAAGCTGCTTACCCTTTTCACTGTTGACCTCCCAACTTCACCTTCAAAGTCCTCATTCAGTTCCTTGGTCTGGCTGGCATTAATCTTGCTTCTTGCATATCCATCAATTCCCCTCAAGGAACAATTTACAATTGTCATTTAACTGACATGTTCAACACTTGCAATCCTCACAGATTAGGATTTCTTTCTTATGTAGTATGTACGGTTGAATTTCTTCACTAGATCTCTGCTACCAGTTCATACCATGATATTCCCAGAGCTCTATAATGAAATTATAGGCTTACATTGAAATCCATGGCTAACATCCTGTTTATTTTCCAACTATGTGCATGTTGTGGGAAACTAGTCATTCCATTCAGGATCTTGGATAGGCAGAGAATCAATGGTTGAATGCCTTCTTATTTTTAAGAAGCTATGGAAATGTGCTGCCAAGAGATTACAATATTTTTCTTTGGAATATAGATACTTTATTGATCCCAAAGGATTATAATACATTAGCAAGTCATATAGTACAATAAGTATTCAAAAATAGAAGAAAATGGAAATACTCAACAGATCAAACCCTTCTTCAGCCAGTCAGTTTGACCTGAAAAGTTAGCTCTGTTTCTGTCCACAAAGGTGCTGCCTGCTGAGTATTTCCAGTAGTTTCTGATTTTTTCCCCCCAGTTTTCAGTATCAGCAATTTTAATTTTCAAGCAGAATAAAATATTTTCACTGGTCACGATATCAATTCTATTCATTCATACAATAGTATAAATGGCCATTTTGGGAACTTTGGATTTGCCTGAACTCTCCAGTTATGAAAGTAACTGAGTCCTGACTTCTTGTGTATTAACTTTGTATTAATCACAGAGTTATATAGCTACACCAGTCCACCAGTTCAGCTACCTGGGATGCACCATCTCATCAGATGCCAAGATCGACAAAGGGATTGACAACAGATTGGCAAAGGCAAACAGCGCATTCGGCAGGCTGTACTAAAGAGTCTGGAACAAGAAGCATCTGAAGAAAGGCACAAAGATCAGCGTGTACAGAGCCATTGTACTGACCACTCTCCTGTACGTCTGCGAGTCGTGGGTCACCTACTGTCACCACCTACGACTCCTTGAGCGTTTACACCAGCGCTGCCTCCGCACCATCCTTAACACCCACTGGAGTGACTTTGTCACCAACACTGAAGACCTCGAACGGGCAGAGGTCACCAGCATCGAGGCCATGCTGTTAAAGATGCAGCTGCGCTGGGCAGTGCACGTCTCCAGGATGGAGGATCATCGCATCCCCAAGATTGTGCTGTATGGCGAACTCTCCGCTGGTCACCGTGACAGGGGGGCACTGAAGAAGAGGTACAAGGACTCTCTGAAGAAATCCCTTGGTGCCTGTCACATTGACCATCACCAGTGATCTACTTTAGCCTCCGATCACGAGGTCTGGTGACACACCATTCACCAGTCTGTCTCCTCCTCCGAGAACACACGCAGGGCTGGCCTTGAGGACAAAAGGAGAAGGAGGAAGAACTGTGACACAGCAGCACCAAACCCAGAACAGATTTTCCCCTTGCAGCCGCTGCAGCTGGGTCTGTCTGTCCTGTATTGGCCTTGTCAGCCACCAGTGAGCCTGCAGCAGACGCGGGCAGCCCCCTTCCTAAATCTTCGTTCGCGAAGCCAAGCCATGAATGAATAGCTAAGAAACAAGCTCTTCTTTCTTTCTTTTTAAATCTTTTTATTAATTTTTAAACAAACATAAATGAAACATGAATACAGAGAGTTTGAGAGTACATAGTTAATAGTTTAAATAAACATTCAAATAGATGATAATCAATATATAATAACCTCCCAAACTCATGGTAATTACGAACAAAAGAAGTAAAAAAAAACCCAAAGAAAGAAAAAAACTAACCAACATGGGCCATAGCATTATGTCAAATATATACAGTAGTGCCAATAACTCCGAACCTCCATCCAAATAATTAAGGATAATAAAAGTGAGGTTTAGGAAAAGACATTTTAACTCATATGAAAATGTTGAATAAATGGTCTCCAAGTTTCTTCAAATTTAACTGAAGGATCAAAGACAACACTTCTAATTTTTTCTAAGCTCAAACAAGAGATAGTTTGAGAAAACCACTGAAATATAGTTGGAGGATTAATTTCTTTCCAATTCAATAAAATAGATCTTCTAGCCATTAATGTAACAAATGCAATCATCCGTCGAGATGAGGGGGATAAACGACTATTATCCGCCATTGGTAAACCGAAAATTGCAGTAATAGGATGCGGTTGGAAATTGATATTCAGAAGTGTTGAAATAATACAGAAAATATCTTTCCAATAATTTTGCAAACAAGGGCAAGACCAAAACATGTGGGTCAATGAAGCAACAACAGAATGACATCTGTCACAGGTTGGATTAACATAAGAATAAAATCGAGCAAGTTTATCCTTAGATATACGAGCTCTATGTAAATTGTATTAGGGCATGTTTAGCACAAGTAGAAGAAGAGTTGACTAATTGAAAAATTTTCTCCCACTGCTCAGTGGGTATAAGACAATGAAGTTCTTTTTCCCATTCCTTCTTCATTTTTTCTGATACTTCTGGCTGTATTTTCATGATCATATTATAAATGATTGCTACTAAACCCTTCTGACAAGCTAAAAAAATTTCCGTAATGTCCGATGGACATAATTTTGGAAAAGACTGTAACTCATTATTCAAAAAATTTCTAACTTGCAACTATCTAAAAAAAATGAGTTTTAGGTAAATTATATTTTTTAGATAGCTGTTCAAAGGACATAAAACTATCATCTAAAAATAGATCACGAAAACATGTTATACCTTTTGTTTTCCATAAAACAAAGGCTTGATCCATTAAAGAGGGCCAAAAAAGAAAGTTAGATATAATAGGGCTTGATAAGATGAACTTATTCAAGCCAAAAAATTTACGAAATTGAAACCAAATTCGCAATGTATGTTTAACTATAGGATTAGTTATTTGTTTTGTTACGAATGTGGAGCAAATCTGATGGGCAGAAGGGTCCCGAATCGCCAATGCCCGCCCCCCCCCCCCCACTCCTTTTTGAGAATCGCAAGATCGCTATTATTTCGGGTCTGAGACCCAGGAAATGAGAGAGATACGCATCATGTCAATAATGAGAGAGCGAGACGCAGGATCACAGCAAAGGCAGTTGCCATAGAGACGCAGAATACACAACCAGGTGGAATATCTCCTGACATAAGCGGAACGGAACCACTGATTACTGCCATTGTCTCTTGGAGAAGGAATTGTGTTTTGAGTACTGTACTATTCATTGAAACCCCTCAGGGGACAACCAGAGTGGTCTGGTTGAGGGATTGCATCTTCCCAACCTGATTGACATCTGAGACCCCGTGAGTGAGGATAAAAGAGGGGTCTGGGGAACACCCCTTTAGACGCACCAGGAGAAACGCTAGAAATCCCGTGACAGCGTTTTATAGCAAAAGCCGGTGGGAGCTCGTGTGCGTCCTCCCTTGCCTGGGTGGCGGGCTCACCACGGAAGAACGGTTTAGCTAAAGGAGAGGTCACAATTGAACGGCCACGACAACGAGACACCTGACGGATCGAAATCATAAAGGAAGGTTGGCAAAACCCGTAGCTGTAAATGTTCCCATTCTCTTTCTCTCTCTCTCTCTCTCTCCAACAATTGCAACCCAGCGACACCCAAAAGGGCGGCAGCCTGTGTGAACTGCAGCGAACCTTATATTTCCATCGGACAATTCATTATCCCCTAGACAACGATAGAGCTTATTTCTTATTGATTATTATTATACCCGCACTTTTAGGTTTAGTATTGACGACGTATATTATCTGTATATTTGCATTGATATTATTTTTGTGTATTTTTGCTAATAAATACTGTTACAAATAGTATCATCAGACTTCAACGGACGTCTCTATCTTTGCTGGTAAGTAACCCAGTTACGGGGTTCGTAACAATGTGGGGCCTCGTCTTGAGATTTGATACCAAATTGGAGGGCCAGTAAATCGGGCTTTTAAGTCCAAACTTGGATCTGGTTGTGCGGGTAACCAGACGGGAAACCAGCAAAGATGGACATAGACGAATTTATAAAAAACCCGACTCTGGAGGCGCTAGAGGCTGCCACAAAGTCGGACTTGATAAATATTGCGAAAGGACTAAATCTCGCAGAGGTGAGGTTGTCAATGAAAAAGCGGGAGGTACGGAGGGCCATAACTCAGTATTATATTGTGAAGAATGTGTTTTCGGCTGAGGTATTGGAAAATATCCCTGAAAAGGTACCAGCTAGTGGGACGGCTCAGTTAGAGTTGGAGAAATTGAGGCTGGACGCGGAACAGAGGAAAAGGGAGTATGAGCTCCAGCTAAAGGAGTTAGAGGTGAAAAGGGAGAAGGAAAGATCTGAAAAGGAGCAGGAAAGAGCTGAAAAGCAGAGGGAGCATGAAATTAAGTTAAAACAGCTGGAAGCAGCTGAAAAGGAGAAGGAAAGAGCCAAAAAAGAGAAGGAAAGAGCTGAAAAGGAGAAGGAAAGAGCTGAAAAAGAGACGGAAAGAGCCGAAAAAGAGAAGGAAAGAGCTGAAAAGGAGAAGGAAAGAGCTGAAAAGGAGAGGGAGTATGAGGAGAAGGAGAAACAGAGGAAGCATGAGCTGGACATGGAGAAGTTCAGGCAAGAGCAAAGAGCTCAAGGGCCAGACCGAGAGGAGAGATTTAATGTTAGTAGGGAGTTTAGGTTAGTACCTCCGTTCGAGGAGACGGATGTTGATAGTTACTTCTTGCATTTTGAAAAGGTGGCAGTGAGTCAGAAGTGGCCCAGAGATCAGTGGGTGGCGTTGTTACTAAGTGTGTTAAAAGGGAAGGCACAATGGGCATATGCGGCATTGTCCATGGAGGAGGAGGAGTCTGAGAATTATGAGGAAGTAAAAGAGGCCATTCTTCGGGCCTACGAATTGGTACCTGAGGCCTATAGACAAAAGTTCAGAAATTTAAAGAAAGGGTGGAATCAGACATATGCAGAGTTTGCCTATGAGAAGGGTGTGCTCTTGGATTGCTGGTGTGCAGCAGAAATGGTGGAAGAGGATTTTCGGCGTTTAAGGGAGTTAATTCTGATTGAGGAATTTAAAGGTTGTGTTTCGGATGATATCCGGATGTATTTGAACGAGAAGCCGAATAAGTCCATATCCAAATTTGCTAGGTTCGCAGATGACTATGCCCTAACCCACAAGACAAAGTTTTCCTCGAATAAGAGTTACCAGAGAGACCGTGGGAACAGTAGAGAAAGCCCACCGGCTGAGGCAGAGATCCAGCCAGGAGCTAGTGGTAAAAATAAGGAGGAAGAAAGGCAAGACGGCAGGAGGGGTCCTGGCTTGACCTGTTTTAATTGTGGAAAGGTGGGTCATATTGCATCTAAGTGCTTTGCTCTGAGGAAGGAGACAGGAAAAGGGAAAGCAGCAGTCCCTACAGGATGTATTGTGTTGATCAGTAAATCGATGAGAAAGCCCCAGGTAGATAGAATACGAGAGGGGCCTGAGAAATTTATTTCAGAAGGGACCGTGTCGGTGAAAGAGGGAGAAACACCAGTTCCAGTGCAGATCTGGAGAGACACTGGAGCTGAGCAGTCATTGATTCTCAGTAAGGTACTAGATTTTGGTCCTGAGACTGGAGAGGTAGCTTTGAGAGGCATAGGAAAAGGGACAGAAGCTGTGCCTTTGCATAGGATCATTATAAATTGTGAGCTGGTATCTGGACCAGTTGAAATAGGGGTGCGATCAGAATTTCCGAGAACTGACGTAGACATCCTTCTGGGTAACGATTTAGCTGGTGGTGAAGTTTGGTCGGCCATGGAGCTGACGAGCCAGCCTGTAAGTGTTGAGGTCCCGCCCCTAGGTTCCAAGATCTATCCCGCATGCGCGATCACTCGCAGCATGTCGAGAAAGGCAGCTGAGAAAGAGACCAGTTTAATTCAGGCGAGTATCGATTTGGCTGAGACGTTTTTACCGACCCTGTACCAAGAGGGGTTAGAGGGTGGTAAAACAGAGAATAGGGAGGTGAAAGAGAGTAAAGGAGAGGAGGTAGACCTACCCTTAGCCAGGAGGAAATTTATAGAGGCACGGAGTAAAAATGAGAAACAGATAAGGCTGTTAGAAGGTCCAGGGTTGGACATGGATGATCTGTCTGGCTTGACAGAACTGTTTGAAGAAGTTGAAAATTTTAAAGGTGTTCCCGATAATGAAATGAGGGCAGTCCTAGATGAAAAGGATGCCATTACCTTGAAGGAGTTTGCTGGGTTGGCAGATGAGGTTGTTTCAGCCCGCAGGGTTGAGTTTACTCTGGAAGGGAGTTGCCCAGAGAGTAACTGGGAGGATCAGGGGAACTTAGAATTTGAAAAGGGGACAGGTATTGAAAGCCTGGAAGAGGCAGATGTCCCGTTTGAGTGTGTCCAAGATGTGGATGCACGTGGTACTGAACCTAGTAATGAAACTCAGGAAAAGTCTGAGGTATTTGATTCAGTTAAAAAGGAATGCAGTCCTTGTGGGTCAGATGGACTTGGTTCAGTGAAGAAAGGGTTAACCTTGGTACTAGTGGGAAGTGAGAATTCCCAGTTGTTTGTGTTCGAAGGTGTGTTAAAAGTTAGTGAGGAGATAAAAGGTGGTGATGTGAATATTATTATTGAAGGAGAAGGGAAAAGTGTAGTTCCTAAATTGAGTGAAGAAAATTTAAAGTCTGGATTGGTGTCAGGAGCAGGAACCAGGCTGAAGGGACAAGGGCTTGTTAACACGGTGCCTGCGAATCAATTACAGTTTGATTTGGAATGTAAAGGTGCCCCACGCGCTAATGTTATTCAAGGGTGTGCTGTGAAGAGGCAGAATTTGAAATGTTGTTTGGACAAAGAGGGATCGCTTGCAGATATTAAACTGACAACTAATAGAATGAAGGGTCCTGAAGATAAAACTAACGACTTGCTTAAAAATAAAGAATTGTGTGAACGTTCAGAAAATGGGCTACGTTTGGAAAACATTGTTGATAAAATAACTCCTATGAAAGGAGCATGCAAAAGCCTATTCCACACTGGGAAGCAAGCTAACCACGTGGGAGTTAACTGGAAAAGGGGCGAGGGTTGACGGGATGCCACTTTAAAATAACAGGATCCGGTTTTAAGGGATTTCGACAACGCATGTAAATAATAAAGACAACCTCATGGAAGATGGACTGTTAAGTTTGAAAGTAAAATAAAGATTAGTATTTGCATAAACTTTTGTAATATACATGTAAGCTATGATCACAACTCTTTAGTTTTGTTTTGCTGAAGAAAAGGAATAAAAATAGGTGGTTATTAAATTGGAGTCTGATGCTACAGGAATTTATTGAGGTACAAGATATTAAGATAGTAAAGGAAGTGATAATGTGCTCACTGACTGTTTATCTAGATGCTGAATTGAATGTATAACTGTATTACTCTGTAGTGAAAAAAAAACTCTTTTGTATTGTGTTAGATTCTGAAATCCTATAAGACTGTATTAATTAATTTTTACCTGTGGCAAAAATCCTTAGAAGGATGGGGGTGTTACGAATATGGAGCAAACCTGATGGGCAGAAGGGTCCCGAATCGCCAATGCCTGCCCCCCCCCCTTTTTGAGAATCGCAAGATCGCTATTATTTCGGGTCTGAGACCCAGGAAATGAGAGAGATACACATCATGTCAATAATGAGAGAGCGAGACGCAGGATCACAGCAAAGGCAGTTGCCATAGAGATGCAGAATACACAACCAGGTGGAATGTCTCCTGACATAAGCGGAACGGAACCACTGATTACTGCCATTGTCTCTTGGAGAAGGAATTTTGTATTGAGTACTGTACTATTCATTGAAACCCCTCAGGGGACAACCAGAGTGGTCTGGTTGAGGGATTGCATTTTCCCAACCTGATTGACATCTGAGACCCCGTGAGTGAGGATAAAAGAGGGGTCTGGGGAACACCCCTTTAGACGCACCAGGAGAAACGGTAGAAATCCCGTGACAGCGTTTTATAACGAAAGCCGGTGGGAGATTGTGTGCGTCCTCCCTTGCCTGGGTGGCGGGCTCACCACGGAAGAACGGTTTAGCTAAAGGAGAGGTCACAATTGAACGGCCACGACAACGAGACACCTGACAGATCGAAATCATAAAGGAAGGTTGGCAAAACCCGTAGCGGTAAATGTTCCCATTCTCTTTCTCTCTCTCTCTCAACAATTGCAACCCAGCGACACCCAAAAGGGCAGCAGCCTGTGTGAACTGCAGCGAACTTTATATTTCCATCGGACAATACATTATCCCCTAGACAATGATAGAGCTTATTTCTTATTGATTATTATTATACCCGCACTTTTAGGTTTAGTATTGACGACGTATATTATCTGTATATTTGCATTGATATTATTTTTTTGTATTTTTGCTAATAAATACTGTTACAAATAGTATCATCAGACTTCAATGGACGTCTCTATCTTTGCTGGTAAGTAACCCAGTTACGGGGTTTGTAACAGTTTATTCAATTTAGATAAAGAAAAAGGAAGTGAAAATCCTAAAATTGAAAACAATGAAAAGTCTTGTACAGACTTACATTCCAAATTTACCCATTGTGGGCAAGCTGCTATAGTCAATTCTAGTGTCCAAAATATTAAATATCGTATATTAACTGCCCAATAGTAAAATCTCAAGTTTGGCAAAGCCAAACCACCCTCCTTCTTAGGCTTCTGTAAATATTTTTTACTTAGTCTAGGATTTTTATTCTGCCACAGATAGGAAGATATTTTGGAGTCAATAATATCAAAAAACGATTTAGGAATAAAAATTGGTAATGCTTGAAATAAACATAAGAATTTGGGTAATACCATCATCTTAATAGCATTAATTCGACCAACCAATGACAAAGATAATGGGGACCACCTGGTAACAAGTTGCTTAATTTGGTCAATTAAAGGTAAGAAATTAACTTTAAATAAATCTTTATGTTTTTTGGTAATTTTAATACCCAAATAAGTAAAATAATCTGTGACAACTTTAAATGGTAAATGTTTATAAATTGGAAGTTGCATATTTAATGGAAATAATTCGCTCTTATTAAAATTCAATTTGTAACCAGAAAAGTTACTAAACTGAGCAAGCAAGGATGAAATAGCAGGAATAGATCTCTCAGGGTCGGATATGTACAGTAACAAATCATCAGCATATAATGATAACTTATACGTCCCTTCCCCATGAGTAATACCCAAAATATTAGGTGATTCATGAATGGCTATAGCTAAAGGTTCCAAAACAATGTCAAATAGTAAAGGACTTAAAGGACAGCCTTGCCTTGTACCATGGAATAACTGAAAAAAAGATCTTTGATTATTGGTAAAGACCGAAGCCAAGGGTTTATAGTATATTAATTTAATCCATGATATAAATTTAGAAATAAAATTAAAATGCTGCAATGTATTAAATAAATATGGCCATTCAACTCTATCAAATGCTTTTTCAGCATCTAAGGAAATGACACATTCTGGTATTTTGGGTGAAGGAGTATAAATAATATTAATTAATTTTCTAATGTTAAAAGATGGGTAGCGGTTTTTAATAAATCCAGTCTGATCTTCAGAAATAATTCGAGGTAATATATTTTCTAATCTAGTGGCCAAAATTTTACTAAAAATCTTAAAATCCGTATTCAGCAAGGATATAGGCCAATAGGTTGCACATTCAGTGGGGTCTTTATCTTTTTTAAGAATTAAAGAGATAGAGGCTTCATAAAAAGATTGTGGCAATTTACCTATAGTTAACGCATCTTTAAAAATTTTACAAAGCCAAAGAGAAAGTATAGAGGAAAAGGATTTTAAAAATTCTACAGTGTAGCCATCCAGACCGGGAGCTTTATCGGAATTCATTGAAAAAGTAGCCTTTTTTATTTCAGTTTCCGTAATAGGTGCATCTAGGAATACACTATCCTCTGTTGTTAATTTTGGGATATTCAATTTTCTTAAAAATTCATCTATTATAGAAGAATCCTCAACAAATTCTGATTGATATAAAGAATTATAAAAATCTTGAAAGGCTTTATTTATCTCTTTATGGTCGATCGTCAGAGTGCCATCTCGTTTACGAATCCTAGTAATTTGTCGTTTAACCGAAGCAGTTTTCAATTGATTAGCCAATAATTTGCCAGACTTATCTCCATGTACATAAAATGGGTTCTAGATTTAATTAACTGATTTTCAATCAAAGAGGATAATAACAAACTATGCTCCATTTGAAGTTCAACTCTTTCTTTATAAAGTTCTTTGCTGGGGGTCACTGAATAAATCTTATCAATTGCTTCGATTTTATCAACCAATGTTAATATTTTAGAATTAGTTTGTTTCCTAACTCCAGCAGGAGTTATTCTGTCCATGAATAAATGCTTTAAAAGTGTCCCATAAAATTCCACTAGAGATCTCTGCTGTAGAATTTGTTGAGAAAAACAAATCAATTTGTTGTTTAATAAAATTAAGAAAGTCTAAGTCCTGCAATAAAATAGAGTTGAACCTCCAAGATTTAGCATTAGTAGATGAGTCCATTGTCTTAATAGATAGCTTCAAAGGTGCATGGTCAGAAATAGTAATGGAGTCATATTTACAATCAATAACATCTGTAAGTAAACGGTGATCAATAAAAAAGTAATCAATTCTTGAATAATTATGATAAACATGAGAAAAGTATGAAAACTCTTTGTCATTGGGGTGTAAAAAACTCCAAATTTTGGAAATTCCAGAATCAATCAAAAAGGAATTAATAAGAGAGGCCGATTTATTTGGAAGAGCTTGGGTGGGAAGCTCTTCAATCCAGAGTTTGTATCAGAAACCTTTTTATACAAATCCCATATTCAAGATATATACATGTGATGTATTACTGTTTTTTGACTTGCTCAAAGGATCAGACGACAATGAAAATAAAGTGGTTGTGAGAACAACAGAGCTTGGGGGAGGATAAAACTATTTAATTTGCATCTGATGATTGTCATTCACTGGGTTATCCACATTTCTTTCTGTCTGTGTTGTTGGTTTTCAGGAGGTAGGGCTCATGAAAGCAATATACAAGTGAGTGATGTGGTAGAACTGAATGATCTGTTTGAATGGCAGGTGGTAGGGCAGTGGTACTACCTCTGCTCCATGGGCTCGGATTTGAGGCTGACCTAGGGTGCTACCTTGTTCCAGTTTGCACACTTCCCCCACAATTGCAGGAGTTCCTGTCAAGTGCTCCAGTTTTCTCCCACATCCCACAAATGTCCTGATTGATTAATTTTGTTAATGTATATTATGCACAAAATGGGCAAGTAATGAAAAAATGCTGATGAGTATAATAAAATAAGCTTCAGGGCTGAGATCAAATGGAACCAATGGGATTGTTCTGCTGGGACCCAATGAACTTAATGGACGGAATTGCTTTCATATATGTGGAATTCAGTAATAAAACATGATGAGTCTCAGTATGAAACGTTGACTATCCATTTCCATCCAGGTGCTGCCTGATCCACTGAGTTAATCCAGCAGCTCTGGTTTTTTTTTTTCTCTGGAAATTCTACATCTACAATCTCTTGAGCAGCTTCAAGTTCCTTGAAATCAATATCTTCAAGGATCTGGCCTGGATTGAACATATTGATGCAGTCACAAAGAAGGCACAACAGCAACTCCACTAGGAGCTTGAGGAGATTTGGTATCTCACCAAACACCCTAGCAAACTCCTGCAGACGATGCGGGAGAGTATTCTGACTCGTTGCATCACTGCCTGGCCTGGAAGCTCCAATGCACAGGATTGAAAGATGCAGAAAGGGTTGTAGACTCATTATGGGCACAACCTTCCACAACATTGAGGACATCTTCAAAAGGCAGTGACTCAAGAAGATGACGTCCAGGATTAAGGACCCTCACCAACTGGGACTTGCCCTGTTTTCATTACGAACACGCATGAAGACCCACACTCAAGGTTTCATGAACCTTTTCTGCCCCTCCTCCATCAGATTTCTGAATGGTCAATTACCCATGAACGTTACCTTGCTATTCCTCCTTTGCACTTTATTTTGTAACTTACTATAATTTTTTGTCTCACGCTGTATTGCTGTCATAAAACAAACAAATTCATTACATATTTCAGTGATAATAAATCTGATATTGATTCTCTGGTACTCTCATTATTTAAGAACGGCATATGATTGAGCATGGGAGGCTGGTTCAGTTGCTGAACCTTCATTCAGGATGAGGTAGTAAATTAGATTGACATTGGCTTTGTGGGAGAAGCCAGAGAGTGGGAGTAGAGGGTTGTGTCTCTGACTAGAGGCCTGTAACTAGTGGTGTGCCGCAGGGATTGGTGCTGGGTCCTTTGATGCTTGTCATCTATATCACTGATCTGGATGATAATTGGATCAGCAAATTTGTGGATGACAACTGAGTGGGAGCATAGTGGACAGCGAGGAGGACTATCAAAGCTTGCAACAGGATCAAGATCAGATGGAAAAGTGGGCTGCAAAATGGTGGATGGAATTTAATGCAGACAAGTGCAAGGTGTTGCATTTTGGAAGGACCAGCCAGGGTAGGTCTTACACAGTGAACGGTAGGGCATTGAGGAGTGTGCTAGAACAAAGAGATCTGGGAATACAGGTACAGAATTCATTTATAGTGGTATCACAGGTAGACAGGGTTGTAAAGAAAGCTTTTGGCACATTGGCCTTTATAAATCAATGTACTGAGTACAGAAGATCGGATGTTATGTTGAAGATGTTGGTGGAGTCTAATTTGGAGTATGGCATGCAATTTTCATCGCCTACCTGCAGGAAAGATGTAAACAAGGTTGAAAGAGTGCAGAGAAAATTTGCAAGGATGTTACCAGGTCCAGAGGAAGTGATTTATAAAGAAAGATTGAATAGGTTAGGACTGTATTCTTTAGAACATAGAAGATGGAGAGGAGATTTGATAGAGGTATACACAATTATGAGGGGTATAGATAGGGTAAATACAAGCAGGCTTTTTTCCAATGAAATTGGGTGGGATACAACAAAGTGCTCATGGGTTAAGGGTGAAAAGTAGGAAGTTTAAGGAGAACATGAGGGGAATCTTCTTCACTCAGAGGGTCATGAGAGTGTGGAATAAGCTGCCACTACAAGTGGTGCATATGAGCTTGATTTCAACGTTTAAGAGAAGTTTGGATAGGTACATAGATAGTAGGGATATGGAGGCCTATAGTCCAGGAGCACATTGTTGGGAGTAGACAGTTTAAATGGTTTTGACATGGACTAGATGGGCTGAAGGGCCTGTATCTGTGCTGTACTTCTCTATGACTCTATGAGAAACTACTCACTTCAAGGTCCCATTTTAAAGCATACACCACCGGGTCCCCTCTAGCATTCATTAGCGTGGTTGGACCTAGTGTTCTGCAAAAGGAGATGCTCTACAATGTTCAAAGTACCTTTAGTATCAAAGTAATTACATGTCACCAGATACTACCTTGATATTCATTATCTTGCAAGCACAGTAAAACAAAGAAATACAATAAAACCAGTGAAAGACTACACACAAACAGAAATTGACAAACAACCAATGTGTAAAAGAAGACAACCGTGCAAATATTAAAAATATATAAATAATACTGTAAGGAGCTTGTGCATTCTCCTTGTATCCGTGTGTGTTTGCTCCAGGTTCCTCCCACAGTTCGGCTAGAGGGTTTATGGTCATTGTAACTTAGGCTTGGGATGCTGGCACATAGCTTGTTAGGCCAGAATGGCCGGCTCTGTGCTATCGATAAATAAATAAATACTGAGAACATGAGTTGTGGAGTCCTTGAAAGTGAACCCAAAGGTTATGGAATCAGAAACAGAAGAAAATCTGCAGATGCTGGAAATCCAGGCAGCTCACACAAAATGCTGGAGGAACTCAGCAGGCCAGGCAGCATCTATGGAACAGAGAAAACATTCAACTTTTTGGGCTGATGCCCTTCATCTGGACTGGAGAAAAAAGATACCCATCAGAGTAAGATGGTGGGTGGGGAGGAAGAAACACAAGGTGATATGTGAATCTGTGTGGCATGTGGCCAACTGGTTAAGGCATTGGACTAGTGATCTGAAGGTTGTGAGTTCAAGCCCCAGCCGAGGCAGCGTGTTGTGTCCTTGAGCAAGGCACTTAACCACACATTGCTCCAGTCCACCTAGCTGAAAATGGGTACCGGCAAAATGCTGGGGTTAACCGCATGATAGACTGGTGTCCTATCCTAGGGGGAGTCTCGTACTCTCAGTCGCTTTACGCTATGGAAACCGGCATAAGCACCGGCCTGATGAGACTATGAGACTCGGGACGGACTTTAACTTTAATAAGTGAATCTGGGAGAGGGGGAAGGGTAAAGTGCTGGTAAGTGGATTGGTTAAAGAGATAGAGGGCTGGAGAACAGGGAATCTAATTGGAAAGGGTAGAAGACCTTGGAAGAAAGGGGATGAGGAATACCAGAGGGAGGTGATGGACAAGTAAGGGGATAAGGTGAGGGAGGGAAATGGGGATGGGGAGTGGTGATTACCGGAAGTTCGAGAAATTGATGTTCATGCCATCAGGTTGTAGGCTATCCAGAGGGAATATAAGGTATTGTTCCTCCACCTTGAGCGTGGCCTCATCTTGTCAGTAGAGGAGGCTGTGGACTGACATGTCGGAGTGGGAATGGGAAGAGGAATTGAAATGGTTAGCCACCAGGAGATCCCCTTCTTCCTGGCAGAAAAAGTTCAGAGTTGAGGTGAGTGAAGTTATCCATGCTGGGTTAGGAGCTTGATGGTTGAAGGGTAATAATTGTCCTGAACCTGGTGGTATAGGACCTAAAGCCTATACTTCCTTATCTATGTCAGCAGTGAGAAGAGAACTTGGCCTGGATGTTGAGGGTCTTTGATGATGGGTGCGGCATTCTTGTGCAGCCCTCCTTGTAGTTTGTGGGGAGGACTTTACCTATGATAGACTGGGTTGTGTCCATCAATTTTTATTGCCTTTTCGCTTCATGGGAATTGGTTCTTTTAGACAGGCCGTGATGCAACCACTATACAAGTTTGTCAAAGTTCAGTTCTTACAGTCGGCTAAATCCGGGGGGAAAAATCAGCTATCGTTTGATGTTTTGGCGGTAGTTACAGAAGGAATTTCAGCGAAAGGTATTTATTATGATTTAATACAATCATTCATGATTGTTGGAGTGCGATCACGGGTCACTCGCAGGACGCCCCCTAAAGCACGCGCCCGATCCGGTGTGACGTCAACTGTGCGCGCTTTGTTCGGACTGACGTCATCCGCAGTGCGTGTGGACGCTGGGCGGTGTGTGAGAGGGGGCTTGTTCCTTCTGCAAGAATTGCTTGGAAGGCAAGTTGTCTTGTATGGTTTTTCAGATTGTCCGTTTATCAAGTTATTGGATTTTTTTTTCAGCACAATCGAAACGTTAAGTTTGCTGAAGTTGTAGGGCATTTGAGGAGCGGGAGCGCGGGGGTCCCCACAGGCCCGCAGCACGGTGTCTTCAGATGTACACCTCCCCGTGTAACGCTTGGATTGAGGCAAATACGCTGCTTGCAGACAGGTTTTTAAATATCGACATACCTACTAATTATGCGGGCCACCGAAGGCCATAGAAGTGGCCCCTGGTTACTTCCGTGTTTGCTTTTACCTCAGACCCAACCCTACTAGGATGACAACGCTGTCCTCAAAATAGGTTTTTGCTAAATAAGGACTGAAAACACGCCTAGATCACTTAATCTTTTGAAAGCAACTTTTTTCTTTAGTAACTTGGTGATCCAAAAGCTCTCGTTCTATTCGAACTTTAATTAATGTAAAAAAAACAATTTTGTTGCAGCACTTGGCGAGATTTTGATACGCTCGTTGCTGTAGCATGCGTTTGGCAGTTGCTTTCCCCCTCGTTAGAAATGAGGAATTGAATAATGTGTTATTATTTGGAACACTTCATATTTGAGAGAAGACAATTTTCTTCAAGCAATCCCGGTGTCAGTTACGAATTTACCAACGCAACTTTCTCTGACACTCTTTTCAAATAGAAAAATTGTTCTGAGGCATTTTATACTGGGAACACTTTCCAATGCAGTGTTTCGCTGTGAGAGAGGTTTGAATGGGGGTGGGGGGAGGGGTAGGCAGATCAGAAAAATGTATGTGAATTTGGAGCTTGCGTTAATAAAATGGAGACGCGGCTGTGAATATTGTCTGGAATTGAGGATTTGGTCCTTGTGGAGGTTACAGATGTGAGGCCTGTTATCTTTTGAGCACTGAGCCAGCACCTGAAGAAGGGGCTCGGTCCAAAACGTCGATTGTTTATTTATTTCCATAGATGCTGCCTGACCTGCTGAGTTTACCCAGGATTTTGTGTGTGTTGTATCAAGAAGGACAGAATGGATGCATAAATCGGACTTTGGGTGTAATGGCCGAGTTTTGAATGAAGTGAAATGTTGGTGAATTTAGTGTTTGGTTAAGCATTTTAAAAGCTGAGGTGGTAAAGTAGATACAGTTTTATCAAGATATTTGTAATAGAGGAAAAATTGGAAGGTCATAAAGAAGGTTGCAGTAATTGAGGCTCTGAGAATAGGTGAATGAAACACATGATCTAGTTTAGTCTGGGCGTGGAGAATTTATGAATTTTCCCAGGATTTAGCTTAATCTTAGATAAGTGTTTGTTAATGCAGATAATGCAGTTAGTGAAGACAGTTTGGAGGATACTGACCTTCGCTAATTGGTGCTCAGGATATAATAGAGGTTATGGTACAGTTTTATGAAAGTTAGACTGCAAATTGGTGTCTAATTACAGTTGTCCCACACGTGGAAAGGCATGATTGCATTGGAAAGTGTAGAGGGGATTCACTAGGATGTTACCTGGGGTGGGATGTTTCCTTGGAGGGTGGGGGTGGGGGAGGGGGAGGTACATCCATTGTAGAAGAGTCAAAAATCAAAAGATGCGTTTAGCATGGGAGATCTGAGGAAAAAATGTTTTCACTCAGTGGGTGCTTGGAATCTGGAGCACCTGAGGTAGTGGGTGTTACTGTCACAACATGTATTAAGTATTTAGCCATGCACTTGAATTTCTAAGGCATTAAAGACAAAATGCTGGTGGAAATGGATTACTGATGGTTTAGAGATGATTGACTGCAGCAGGGTTTGTCTCTGTGCTGTGTAACTACTTATGAGATGTTAATAATGTAACTGATATATATATACACACACACACTTTTTCCATGTCTGGTTTCTTGAGGGTTATATAGGTTTTGAAAAACAGGGCCAAAAATGAGGTGAATGTAGTGATGTTGGCAGAGATGTAATGCTTGTTGATCCTGCAACAGTGAGGTTAATAGCATTACTTGCCAAAAACTGCAGAGAAACTAAAATTAAATGACATACCTCAAAAGTTTGGAATGTGTTTTTGTTCAGACTAATTTAAAGATCAGTCTGAACAAATGATTTGTAACTTGTCTAGAAAGTGAAGTTGAATGAGTCATCAATTTAATGACTAGATGAATCTTAAAGATATTTGGCAAGGAGTGTGGTGGAGACCTGGATTGGTGAAGCCGGTTAAAGGGCTGGAGAGGAAGGAATCCGATAGGAAAGGAGAGTGGGTACAGAAGAAAGGGACAGTGAGAAGAGATAAAAGGCCAGAGTGGGGAAGATGGAAGGGGAAGGGAAAATGTATTGTTAGTGGATGAAATCGATATTCACACCATCAGGTTGATGGCTACCCAGATGGCTTATAAGGTGTGCACTTGGGATTATTGGGCCAAATGAAGTGAAATGCAGTGACGAGTCATTTGAGGAAGCAGTAATGGAGGAAAGTACGTGGACTTGCATCTATTTGATATTAATGTCGTATGTGAATGACTAAGTATCATGATTGACCAATCTTTTAAAAACCAAGAAAGTTAATCATTACCTATGATCTGTTCATATTTACTTACTCTCAGGGAATTTTAATCAGAGACCCAAGTGATTTAAATTATGTACAACATAGTTCCAGTTCACCTATCAAATATGACAAACATCTTAAAATCCCAGGCTATAAATGATAAAGTAGAATATCTATTTCAAGTTGCTTCTTGAAGGCAAGTTGTTTTGTAAAGGATCCAAACAGCAGTGGTTTTGGTAAGTTTGCTGATTTGAAAGACATGAAAACTCCTTGTAGAATATTTGTTGTGCTGGGTGAATCAAGGCCTAAGGTAGAGTTTGGATTGTTAAGAATATTAGGATTGGTTGCAATACCTGAAGGCTTTGATTGCATTTCTTATGGTCTCAAACTGCCCTATTTGTTTTCCCATCAGCAATGGTTAACAGCTGATTTAAAAATTAAAAGAAAATGACAAGGGTGTGGGTGGTCATCAGAGGATCAGAAGTGGGGAGGGTCAGTAACTTTAAATTCCTGGGTGGCACTATCTCAGAGCACTTGTCCTGGACCCGTCATATAAATATAATTACAAAGAAAGCACTTCAGCACCTTTACTTCCTTGGGAGTCTGGAGATTTGGCAAACATTTATAGATGTGTGGTGGAAAGTATGCTGACTGGCTGCATTATGGTATGGGAACACCAATGACTTTGAACAGAAAATCCTACAAAAGGTAGTAGATTTGGCCCAGTACATAATGGGTAAATCCCTCCCAGCCATTGAGCGCATCTACATGAAACATTGCCATAGAAAACCAGCATCCATCATCAAAGATCCTCACCACCCAGGCCATGGTCTTGCTGCTGCCATCAGGTAGCAGGTACAAGTGCCTGAGGACTGGCGCCACTATATTCAGGAACAGTTACTACCCCTCAATCATCAGCCACTTGAACAAAAGGGGATAACTACACTCATTTAAGGGCTCTGTTATATTGTTATTTCATGCTCATTATTGCTTTTTATTTGTATCTGCATTTGCACAGTTTGTTTACAGTTAACGGTTACTGTTCTTTAGATTTACTAAGTATGCCCGCAGAAAAAGAATCTCAGGTTTGTATGTGGTGACATGTATGTACTCTGATAATAAATTTTACTTTGACTTTGAACTTTGAGGAAATGTCCCACTTGGTGGCGCAATAATATCAGCGCCAGACTCCGGAGCGAAGGTTACCAAGTTTGAATCCAAGTCAGGTTGAGCGTCGAACTAGCAACTCGGCCTCATAAAAACAAGAATAGCTTGCTACGGAAACAACGTCATGATGGTGTCCTGATAACACCACTGCCAAGCTAAGGGCAATTCTTCTTCTTTGAGGAAATGTGTGATTTTAAAAAAAAAGTCTCCTTGCTTACTTACAGTAGACCTGATGAGATCTATTTTAAGTTCTAGAAGACTCCAGGGCAGTGTTCGATTCATGGCATCCATTATTTTGATATGGAGATTGTATTTAGTATAACAATAGAAACTTGTATTGTTATTAGAGTAAATTCGGTTGCTTATCTTAGAAGCCAAATGCAGTGGACCAGTCCGTTATCATTATTGATTTGTGGCTACCTCTCAACCATCATGCTCTCAAACTTGAGTGGATAACTTCACTTACCCCAACACTCAACTGATTCCACAACCTATGGTCTCACTTTCAAGGACTCTACAACTCGTGTTCTCAGTATTTGTTGGTTATTTATTTATTATTATTATTTTGCTTTTTTTTCTCTCTTGTATTTCCATAGTTTGCCTTTTGTACATTGGTTGTTGTCCATCTTTGTTTTTTTTTTAATTTTTTTTATTTTTCAAAACATTTTACAAAATTAAAAACCCCAAATCCCAATGAGGAGCATTAATACAGTGCAAGATTAAGCATACAATAACAATATGCTACAAAGGAAGAAAATTTAACAAAAAAAGCACCTAAATTAAAGACAAGTGAGCTTAGCGTCCTCCCCAAGCCCCACAACACAAGAAAAAAACAACAACTCCAGACCAACCACCACACAGTATAAAGAGTATAAGTCTGGACAGTCAAACTCCCAGACTGTGAATACACTTAGCAACAGAGGATAATAATGCCTACTACCAGAAAAAAAAGGGAGCTGAAAGCAAGGGACCGAAAAGAAAAAAAAAGAAAAAAAAACCCTAGTCAAGAGGAAGGTTATGAAAGTACTCGATAAAAGGTCCCCAGACCTTATGGATCTTTAGATCCGAATTAAGAACAGATTGAATAGCTAAGGCAGATTTAGTAGGTGATCTGGTAACAGAGGACGATCGGTCCAGTTTAGGATCCAACCAACAGTTGAAATCACCACCCAATATAAGAGAGTATGAGTTTAAGTCTGGTAGTGAGGAAAAAAAAACGTTCAAAAAAGTTAACATCATCAAAGTTGGGGGCATACAGGTTTGCTAGTGCAACTTTAGTGTTATATAGTTTACCAGAAACAAAAATAAAATGGCCATTTGTATCAGATATTTTATTATGGAGTTCAAAAGGAATATTTGAATTAATAAGAATGGAAACTCCCCTAGCTTTAGCGGCAAAGGATGAATGAAAATGCTGACCCGCCCACTTTGACAGAAGCCGGGAGTTATCAAAACAACGAATATGAGTTTCTTGAAGGAAAGCAATGTCAGCTTTGAGTTGTTTGATATGTGAGAATACCTTCCTCCTTTTAACAGGGTGGTTCAGTCCCTTTACATTCCAGCTCACGAATTGAAGTGCACTAGCCATTATCAATTACTAATGCATAAAAGGCAGCAGGCATATAAAAAGTCAAGCAGTACAATAGCAGTCTGGGAGCAGAGATGTAAACATAGATTCGTAAGGTCAAAATATAAAAACATGTCCTAAGCAATAAAGAGATGTTGGAACTGGAAAACTCACTCCACCCGCACAACCCAAAACTAGACGGCTACCAAAACAAGTAGCTAGCTCTACCAAAAAAATTAACCCAAATACAACTTCCAGATCTGTGTCATTAACAACATTTCCGTATAAATATTATAGCAAATAATAACTAGTTTATGCACTAGAAAACATAACTACAGATTAGAACACCTTCTGCAGAGATATACAACTTAATACAGAGAAAATCGGAAGAAAACCAAAACTAACCTACCCGCGAAACATTATAGAAGAATAAAGTAAGAGAAAGGGAAAAAAAAGGTAAGAAGGAAAAAGAAAAAAAAGAGGAAGGGGAAAGTTATAAATTCAAGACGAGTGTTTATCAACCATTTACAGAGAAGGGAGAAGAAAATTCAGAGATTAGCAAAAAGGGGTCAAGAAAAAGGTAAAATAAATAAATATTTAAAACAAAGGAAAAATAAATCAGCAGTTGAACTGTGAACCGACAAACAGGGAGGCCTTCACGAAAGACTTCGAACCTCCAAAACAAGTTAGAATTAGTTGCAGAACTCTGTAGGTAAAGTTATACAAGAATAAAAATAGATTACACACACACCAAATCCCGGGAGAGATTGTCAACGGCCCTTAAAGTTTCAATGAATAATGTCCGAGTGATTCAAGTGAATTCTGAGTCCAGAGAAAGTAATTTTACTACGAGGAGTACTTATCCACCATTTTATGAGGTTCGATCAGATTCCGAAGATGGCTGGATAGCCGGAAGACTTGCCACAAACGCTTCAGCTTCCTTCACTGATTTGAACCACTTATATTTCCCGGTATTAAGCTTGATTTGTAGATCAGCAAGGTTACGAAGGGAAGGTTTGAAACCACGATCAAAAAGCACTTTCATTGCACCTTTAAACTTAGCGCGCATCTTTAAGGTCTGGGGTGCAAAATCTTCCACAAAGCGAATGGTTGTATCCTTGAAGGGAAGCGACCCCCTGCGACGCACCTCTACGATCAGACTGTGTTTTACCTGGTATTGATGGAAACACAAGATTACTGGTCGCGGGCGGGAGCCCAGAATTCCGGGGGGAACGTAAACTCTGTGTGCCCGTTCGAGCTCGGGCGGCTTCGGAAGCAAATCTTTCCCGAATAACTCACAGAGAAACTCGGCGAAAAACTTCATGGTTGATCCCTTTTCAGTCGCCTCTGGTAATCCCAGAATTCTGATGTTACAGCGTCTGCTACGATTTTCGAGATCCACCATTTTGGAAAGAAGTTTATTAGATTTTTCCTCTAAGCTGGAACAGAGAGTCTCCAAGTATCGAACACGACTTTCTAAATCTTCAGAAGTCGAATCGATGCGAGATAAGTGTTCAGCATGTTTGTCCACTTTATCGTTGATCCGATCCAGTTTGTCTTCTAACTGTTTGACAGCGGTTTTAAATTCCATTAAGATTTCGTCTCGCAGCTTTCCAAGCGCAACCAGCGTCTCGTCTGACGGGGTCATGGCTTCTTTTCCCCCGGGTTTAGAACTCTTGCGGAAGTCCCCTGTGGTTTTAAATTCCTTTAAGATTTCATCTTGCAGCTTTCCAAGCGCCACCATCGTCTCGTCCGACGGGGTCATAGCTTCTTTTCTCCCGGATTTAGAACTCTTGCTAGACATTGTAAGTTAGATATATTCACAGGCAAGTAAGAGATACCGAAATAATTCCTAACTAAGGTTTAAAAAATGGAGACATTTAGTGCAAAGGTAGCAACAGTAACGGAACAAAAGTTTGGAGCAGCTAAACAATCGCCATCTTACCGGAAGTCCTTGTCCATCTTTGTGTGCAGTTTTTCATTGATTCTGTTGTGTTTGTATTCACTGTGAATGCCCACTAGAAAACAAATCTCAGGGTTGCATATGGTAACATGTATGTACTTTGATAATGAATTTACTTTGAACTTTGATAGCTATAGTTCTGTGAATATTTCATTCTGTATGTTAAACCATGTGAGCAACTCAAACTGAACTGAAAATGCCATTGAAGATCCATTACTAAGTGTGTGTTTTAAATGTATTTAAAACACAAATGTTTTCATTTTGGTAGGCTTCATCAAGAACAATGACATTGCAATGGGTTGCAGTTGCGTCTTTCTTGTACACGGAAATAGGTTTAATTTTGCTTCTATGTTTACCATTCATCTCACCTCGAAGGTATGTTTAAATTGGTTAATTTATCTTGCTAAATTTATTTTCTGGTTAAGAATATACCCTGAAGTTCCTAAGAATATGTGTGCTTGCCCAGGTTGCATTAGAATGTGGGAGGGATTGTAGTCTGTTTGATACAGGGTGATGAACATCCAACTTCCACTGTGCCATCACATTTGTGACACTTTTCACCTCTTTCTCGATCTGTGTCCATTCCTCCACACTGTGGTACATCCTGGTACTTATCCCTGCAAGCATGACGAGTGCCACGCCAACACCTAGCCCTCCTTACTACCATTTAGGGCCCCGAACAGTCATTTCAGATGAGACGATGCTTCACCTATGAGTCTGTTGGGGTCATCTATTGTATCTGATGTTCCTATTGATGCCTCCTCTACACCGATGAGTCCCGAGGTAGATTACCATTTTGTCAAGCATCTTTGCTCTGGCTGCTGCAAAAGGCAAGATTTGCTGGTGACTACTTATTCCCATTTTGATATGTCTGTCCATGGCCTTTCCTACTGTCATGGAGAGGCGAAACTCTGGTTGGCAGAACAATACCTCATATTCTGTCTGGGTAGCCTCCAACCTGATGGCATGAACATCAATTTAATCTCTACCCTATTCATCCTCATTCTGGCTACTCTCTCATCCATTCTCCTCACCTGTCCATTACTCCTCTGGTTCCCCTCCTCCTTCCATAGTCCACAGTCCTCTCCTATCAGATTCCTTCTTCAGCCCTTTATCTCTTCCACTTACCTCTCCCAGCTTCTTACTTCATCCCACACTCCCCGTCACCTGTTCTCTCTGATCATTTGCCAACTTGTACTCCTTTCCCTCCCTCCGTCTGGTTCTGGTCTCTGCCTCCCTTCCTTTCCAGTCCTGGTGAAGGCCTCAACGCAAAACATCAATCCCCCTTCATAGATGCTGCCTGACTTGCTGAGTTCTTTTGGCATTCTGTGTTTGTTGGTCAGTTTTTATTTAGAACATGTACAGTCCTTTCATCTGAAGTCTCTAGTGACTTCTAGTTTGGAAGATTGATTTCAAATTTCTGTTTTCTCTTCTCTCCCTGACATATCATGGTATCTTGCATAAATCTTTAATCCCTCTGCACAATGTTTGCAAGACTAAGCATGACCTCTAATGGATTCTTGAGTATGCAAAGTTTTAATTATGCTCTGTTTGCCATTTCTTAAATTGCAGAAGACCCAAATCTAAGATCATCTTCCATAAACCTTCCTACATGGCTCCAATACACTCTCCACCTTCTTCGCCTTATATTTACTGTTTAAAATCTACCTGAAAACTTGTATGGTTCATTGTTATAGTAACACTTTTGAAGCAATTTGTTATATTTCCAGATAAATAAATGTAAGCTGTTTATCAAGTGTGCCTCAAGAAATGCTATATAACAGTAATCCTTTTTCCCTACCAAAAAAAATTAATGAAGCAAACCATCATAGACTTGAAATTCGAAGTTTCACATAGTTACCACAGAAACTAGTGTTATTATGCTTTGTTTTGCTTGTGGGCAGGAAAGGCTAAATTACTCTTGTCAAAAGAACCAAATAACTAGAAGCAAGATAAAGGCCATTTGTTACCCGTGCTATCTTGCTGAAGTATCTATAACCTGAAATTCATTGGAATGTGGAACTTGCCATAACATAAGATGGTTACAATAACAATCATTTAAAGGGGAATTAAGTCAACCCCTGAGGGAGAAGGGCAAAGCCTGAGAGGTTATATGCTAACCTGCTGAGAGGTTCCTTTAGGTGGAATGGTCATTCCTTGTTTTGTAATTTCAAAGCAAAAATATAATGTTTTTTGCCCCCTCCAGTTATGCTTTGTACTACAATTTTGTGATTCTTTTCAGGTGGTGGAAAGTTTTTTCTTTCCGTTTGTGGGAGAAAGTTGCTTCCTTTTGGAGTAGAGCCTTCCTCACAATTATTGTAGTCTTGGTTGTCTTGTTTTTTGGTAAGTGCAATATTTCAGGAAAATGGATTTAATGCATTTTCATAGACTGTATATACTGAAGAATCAAATTTAAATTTATTGTTTTTGCATGATTTTATTTATTACTTGCAATTGCCTTGCACTCTGAGTGCTTCTGTTTTTCTGGACCAGAGCATTTGATAGCTTTTTGAAGGTGCACATCGTGAGGATTTAGGGCTGGTGGTGTAGTGGCATCTGCACTGAACTTCGAAGCTAGTGGTCCCGGGTTCGAATCCAGCCGGCTATTTGCATGCTTTCTGTCCATGCTGGGTTTTGTGTTGAGCTAAGAACTCAGCCTTGTGTGGGAAAATATGGGCAAGAATGCTTATGAAATGGCAAGGGTGTTACCTGATGCCCCATAAGGCGTGGAGAGGAATAGCAACAACAGCAACTTGATGATGGGTTTCAACATAGTTTTGCATCATGATTAGGTTAATTTGTAAAACAGTATCTACAGCTTTTTGGCTCTATGATGAAGTGGTTTCTTACTCAGTATTGAACTTAAACATTTGTATTTGAACAGTCTCAGTGAGTTTTCTTGAAATGCATTTTGTTGTAGAATTGCAACAATATTTTCCCTCCTGTTTAGTACTAAAGTGAATATTAAGGTGGGAACGGATTGTTGTATTTAGGCTGAATTTGTAAAATTTGGATGCAGATATAACAAGGGCTCCATGAACTCCTGCTAGACTGATAAATGCAGCAGAGCATAGAGTGAGAATACAGAACTTTCTTTCAGAAGAATGTTGGTCTTTTCTACTATATAATGCAGCCAAACACAGGAATACGACCATTAAGAAGTTTATCTTTTACTTGAATTGAGATCAATATCTTGATACCAAATTTGATACTGGAATTGCAGTTTTGCACTAAAATATGGAGAGAAACAACTATTTCCATTTGTTCTCATATTTCACTCACAGGCTGAAAGTAACATCCTACTATGTACATTCTTTGTGTTGTTTTGTCAACATTGATATTTATGGTAGTGCTTTTCCTTTCATTTGATCTTAAGAATATTTCAACACAAAATTCTGTATTGTCTTAATTTTCAACAAAAATTCTAAACCATCTTCATTGTGTCATTTGCTATTTTTAACAGCTTTTTGCCTTCTAGGATTCTTCTGATGAAGTTGCTTGTGTTTCTAACCGTAGTCTAGCTCTTTAACTAGCATACAGAAATTTTTCGGAGCCACGTTGGTAACCTAGTCTTTGTGACACAAGTTAGTTTTGTAATATAGAGCTGTAAAGTCACATTGAAAGAAGTATTTGATTACATTGAATTGCATCTTGTGCATTTGACTTTTGCAATCCTGTTGTATAATGGTTTCTTTTCCTTGCCTGACTTACTTAGTAATTGCAAAACTAATTCTTACTAAGCTAAAAGTGGAGAGAAAGCATTGTTAATTCTGGTTCATTACCCTCAAAGTTTTGCAGAAATCTAAGTTACTAAAGAACTTCTGTTGGAAGTATGGTATAAAGGAACTGGGACCCATTTCTGATTATTGCACGCCTCAAGAGTTACCTCTTGGATCCACTAGATGAATTACAGTTGGCTTCTATAGAGATGAGTTTCAGCAGAGAAATTTTCAAAGTAGTTAGACGTGTTGTCTAATGGTATCATGAGGTGACTTCAAAAATATTTGGTGATGACAGGTGCTGCTTGCAAGATATGTTCAGAGAGGAGGTCTGGTTTTTCTGCCGATGTGAGAGTGAATGATAGACATCAAATTTCCTTGCTATGTTTGATCTGATATCGTATGATACCCCTAAGGTCTAGAACCAACGGTATGGATTTACAGGGTCCTTTCCGATTTCAAAGGACTGTCATTATTTTTGACTATGTTGGATCTTTAGGCAGGATGCATCAGCAGTTGAAATGGGAATATCTGACTTTAGATGAAAGATTTGTTTCTCTGAGTATGACTGTTGGTCTGTGGGACAGCTTTCCCTGCATTGAGCTTTAATCCTTAGATGAAGAAGATACTGCAAGGTAAACTGGGTGTGGGAAAGCTTTGTCCAATCTAAATCCTCGGCTAATCCTATTTTTGTGTGATCCATAGATTACCAGAGTTGATTTTGATACAACTAACCACTTTGCTAAGTCATTTCAGAAGACCACTAAGGGTTGTGGCTGCAGTTGATGAAAGATTTCCAGCCCAACCGCTCACCCATTGGATTTTAGAAATATGATATTGAAGTAGGCAAAATTTTATATTGGTCGCCAAATCTTAAATCAAAAGGATAGTAATGTAGTCTGGTCTAATATGCAGTCTGGAATAAGAGCCTCCTGGTTAATGCCACTTGTTGCAGACAAGTGTGAGATAATCAGGAAATAGCATAAGATTAGATATTTATGATTGTCATAGAGAGTATGGAAAGGCCCTTTGGACTGTGTAGAGAGTAAAGTGTTCCATAATTTTAAAAAAATTTGATTTCCCATTGTGACACTTAATTTTAGCTGGTTGGCTTTTCTTTTATTTACTGTTTAAAAGGAAATTTTGCCTGAATGCTCTTTGCTTGAGTCTAGATACAAATTTTGGGTGGGTGGTTGAACATGTGTGTCTTGAATGTATTTTTTTGCCATTTTGTGAACTATCATGAAGCTCAAAATGTGTTTCAAAATCTGTCGCTCTTTGTAGATGCCATTAGAGAGGTGAGAAAATATTCGATAAATCATGGAATTGGAAAAGACGAAAAATTGCTTCCAAATATGTATGATCATGTTAACATGAAACTTTTCCGGGCACAAAGGAATCTTTACATTTCTGGATTTTCATTGTTTCTCTGGCTGTAAGTGCACAATGCAAACAATATTTTCACTTTTTGACATCTTTAGTTCAAAATTGTCCATCTGCAGTGAATGGTGAGGAAATTGAGTCTGCTGTCAGCTGTTAAACAAATTGCATTTGATGCACTTAAGAGGTTAAATAATTGTATGAGAGTAAGAGGAATTAAAATTTAAAATTAAAGGATAATGAGAGTCTGGTTGGAACATAAATATCTGAACTGATTATGACTCATTGATCTGTAATGTTAACACTGCTTGCCTCTCCACAGATTCTGTCTGAATTGCTGAGTATCTCAAGTATTCTGTATTTATTTCAAATTTCCAACAACTGTGGTCTTTAGTGGCCCTGTTGGTGAGGAATGAGATTCAGTCCTTTGCAAGGGGGGACATCAGGTCAGGAGAAGTAGAGTCTGTGTGGATAGAACTGAGGAACAGTAAGGGCAAAAGGACCCAAATGGGTGTTGTCTACAGGCCAGCAAACAGTAGCATAGATATTGGGTGCAAGTTGAATAGGGAGTTAACATTGGCATGTGGCAAAGGTAATGTCGCAGTAGTTATGGGGGATTTCAACATGCAGGTGAACTGGGAGAATCAGGTTGGTGCTGGACCACAGGATAGGGAGTTTGTAGAGTGCCTACGGGATGCATTCTTGGAACAACTTGTACGAGAGCCAACCAGGGACAAGACTATTCTGGATTTAGTGTTATGTAATGAACAGGATTTGCTAAGTGATCTCGCAGTAAAGGAGCCATTAGGAGGTAGTGATCACAATATGATAAGCTTTTATCTGCAATTTGAGAAGGATAAGGGCAGCTCGGAGGTGTCAGTGTTGCAGATGAACAGGGGAAACTATGGAGCCATGAGGGAGGAGCTGGCCAAAGTTGACTGGACGAATAGCCTAGCAGAAAAGACAATGGAACAGCAATGGCAGGTATTCTTGGGAATAATGCACAAGGTGCAAAATCAGTTCATCCCCCAGAGAAGGAAGGATTCAAAGGGGGGGAAGGGGCCTCAGTGGTTGACAAAGGAAGTCAGAGACTGCATAGCATTAAAAAAAAAAGGAAATATGACAGAGCTAAGGTGAGTGGGAGGACAGATGATTGGGAAGTTTTTAAGGAACAATAGAACTTAACTAAAAAGACAATACGGGGAGAAAAAATGAGGTACGAACGCAAGCTAGCTAGGAATATAAAGGAAGATAGCAAAAGCTTTTTTAGGTATGTGAAGAGAAAGAAGATAGTTAAGAACAATGTTGGGCCCTTGAAGAATGAATTGGGTGAAATTGTTAAGGGAAACAGAGAAATGGCAGAAGAATTTAATGAGTACTTTAGATCTGTTTTCACTGAGGAAGACGCAAGCAATCTCCCAGATGTATGGATGGGCCAAGGACATAGGGTAACAGAGGAAATGAAACAGATTGACATTTGGAAGGAAACGGTGATGAGAAGACTGATGGGACTGAAGGCTGACAAATCCCCAGGTCCAGATGGTCTGCACCCTAGGGTACTAAAGGAGGTGGCCCTGGAAATTGCGGATGCATTGGTAATCATTTTCCAATGTTCCTTAAATTCAGGATCAGTTCCTGAGGATTGGAGAATGGCTAATGTTATCCCACTTTTTAAGAAAGGAGGGAGGGAGAAAACAGAGAACTATCGACCTGTCAGCCTGACATCAGTGGTGGGGAAGATGCTAGAGTCCATTATTAAAGATGAAATAGTGGCATATCTAGATAGCAGTGATAGGATTGGGCCAAGCCAGCATGGATTTACCAAGGGTAAATCATGCTTGACTAATCTGTTGGAGTTTTTCAAGGATGTAACCAGGAAGTTAGACGGGGGAGATCCAGTGGATGTAGTGTACCTCGATTTTCAGAAGGCATTTGATAAGGTCCCACATAGAAGATTGGTGGTAAAATCAAAGCTCAGGGCATCGGGGGGAAGGCATTGACATGGATAGAAAACTGGTTGGCAGATAGAAAGCAAAGGGTAGTGGTGAATGGGTGTTTCTCAGAATGGCAGGTGGTGACTAGTGGGGTGCCACAGGGCTCGGTATTGGGACCACAGCTGTTTACCATTTACGTTAACGATTTGGATGAAGGCATAGAAAATAACATCAGCAAATTTGCTGATGATACTAAGCTGGGTGGCAGTGTGACATGTGATGAGGATGTTAGGAGAATTCAGGGTGACTTGGATAGGCTGGGTGAGTGGGCAGATACTTGGCAGATGGCGTTTAATGTGAATACGTGTGAGGTTATCCACTTTGGGAGTAAGAACAGGAAGGCAGATTATTATCTGAACAGTGTAGAGTTAGGTAAGGGAGAAATACAAAGAGATCTAGGAGTCCTTGTTCATCAGTCACTGAAGATGAATGAGCAAGTGCAGCAGGCAGTGAAGAAGGCTAATGGAATGTTGGCCTTTATTACAAAGGGAATTGAGTACAAGAGCAAGGAAATCCTCTTGCATTTGTACAGGGCCCTGGTGAGACCACACCTGGAGTATTGTGTACAGTTTTGGTCTCCAGAGTTAAGGAAGGACATCCTGGCTGTAGAGGAAGTGCAGCGTAGATTCACGAGGTTAATTCCTGGGATGTCTGGACTGTCTTACGCAGAGAGGTTAGAGAGACTGGGCTCGTACACACTGGAATTAAGGAGATAGAGAGGGGATCTGATTGAAACATATAAGATTATTAAGGGATTGGACAAGATAGAGGCAGGAAATATGTTCCAGATGCTGAGAGAGTCCAGTACCAGAGGGCATGGTTTGAGAATAAGGGGTAGGTCATTTAGGACAGAGTTAAGGAAAAACTTCTTCTCCCAGAGAGTTGTGGGGGTCTGGAATGCACTGCCTCAGAAGGTAGTGGAGGCCAATTCTCTGGATGCTTTCAAGAAGGAGCTAGATAGGTATCTTATGGATAGGGGAATCAAGGGATATGGGGACAAGGCAGGAACCGGGTATTGATAGGAATTGATCAGCCATGATCTCAAAATGGCGATGCAGGCTCGAAGGGCCGAATGGTCTACTTCTGCACCTATTGTCTATTGTCTTTATTTATTGCTTTTCAACCAGGGTAGACCTGTTGGACTACATATTTGTGTCACTGCTGTAAATACTTTGTAATGTATGATTGTTATTCTGAGTAATTATCTGAAAACCCAATTTACAAGGATGCTGCCGAGACTTGAGAACATCAGTTATAGGAAAATGTTGAATAGGTTGGGACTTTATTCCCAAGAGAATGATAGGAGATTTGATAGAGGTATACAAAACTGATGAGTATAGATTGGGCAAATGCAAGTAGGCTTTTGTTTCATTTAGGTTGAATAAGATTAGATCTAGAGGTCATAGGTTAAGAATGAAAGATGAAAACCTTTAGAGGAAGTGAGGGTGAATTGTTACTGAGAGTGTAGAGCAAGCTGCCTGTGGAAGAGGTGGATGTGGGTTTGATTTCAATATTTAAAAGGAGTTTGAATAAATACATTGGACGTATATTGAGGGCTATCATCCAGGTACAGGTCAATGGGACTAGGCAGAATAATAGGGCATGGACTAGGTGGGCTGAAGGGTGTTTCTGTTCTTTGACTGTATAAAGAATCGTGCAAATACCAATAAGTATGTCCAAGTAGAATTCTCCAAGTTGCGACTTGGAGAGAAGTGTCCTGAGTTTATTATGTCTTTCAATTGAGAGTGTTTAGAATAACTTCGGTTGTTATGATGAATGCTGCAAATTGCATTGTCACGAAAGTTAAGAAGATTTTGCAGTTCTCTAAGGCCCTTTATCTCCAAGTAAGCGTGTCTTTGAATAATATTAAAAACTTGTGTTAAACTTTAGCAATAAAGAAATGTGAATTTTCACAACATTAATTTTTGCTTATTACACACACCTCTTGCTTGAGATAAAAGTGCTGATATTTAATGTATTCACCATTGTTCGATGGTCATACTGCAGACACAACAGCACTAACTGGCATACTATCATAACCCAGTTCCTACTGCTTTAATGCTACCTTAATGCTCTTTTACTTAATTCGGCTTTCTATGACATATTAAAACATGTCCCTATAATCGTGTCCCATTTATGCAATTTTCTTTGCAGTATTCTTCGACGTATGATCACCCTTATCTCAGAATTGGCAATTGCAATGGGAGAAAATCAGGCACTTAAAGTTCAAACAGATAATGCAAACGATGCAGCTAAAAGATACATGGAGGAAAATGAAGAACTAAGAAAGGTAATGCAAGTGTGAGACAAATATAAAGTATTGTAGGTGCTCCAGATCTAAAATAAAAACAGTAATAATCAGAACTTGTGGTGGTGGAGAGAGAAAGAAAACACACACCCACAATTAAGACTCCCTCAGTCAAGTCATCATTTCAGCTTGTTTTTGTCCCATTAATTTCTTCCTATTTTTATGTTTTTGCCATTGTTTAGTATCTTGTATTGTCACAACAGCATTTCTCAGATTACTGGCACAACTGTCTTTCTTAGTTGATTAATGCAGGTAAGAGCTTTTGCTAAGATATAATGTACTGTTTTTAATGTTTTATTTATTTCATCTGAAAAGTAGGCAGAATACAATTTTTGTTACTGAATTAGTGATTTTAAAAATTAAGACCCACATGTATAAAACTTAAATTTGTGTGATGCGGCTCTTTCCTTATTAAGCAATTGAAAATAATGTATTTCCAGAAGAACATGAAAGTAATTTCTCTGTTTCACAGTCGTCTTTTTAAAACCAGATACAATTCACCTTTGTACCTCTATGTTGGGACATAGAGGTAAAGTGCTCCATGAACTTAGTCTTCCCAGCATAATGATGTGTATGAGTACTTTGGATACCTTGTGTATTTCAGGCCCACACAGATCAGACCCCTCTCCAACCATTCTCCTGCAATCCCCAAGGCTCTTCCATCAACATATCACCATTAGTCATTGATGAGTTCATGTTGTACTCGACTTTACAGTTTCTCTAGTGTCTCTGAATTCCTCCTTTCTCCTGATTTTTTTTTAAAAACAACTTAATAGCTCAGAACTGAAATTTGAAATGTTTAACAGGTTATCCAAAAGTGAATTTTTTAAAGATTAAAATTGTTTTCAAACCTTCAGATGATTCATATGAAGTTAAAGTCTGAACCATTTATTTCACTGATAGTGAAATTAAGTGAGGAATGTTTTCATTGAAATTAATCCTATCTTTGTCACTTCACCCAAACATCCACCCCAAGTGAACCCCTGGTTTGAATTTCTCATCTTTCTGTAAGATTAGGTTCTGCTTGATACTGGGAAGCATTAATCCTTCAAACCCATGCTGATATATGAAGCTAATGTACACAGCTTTAAAAACCTACTGAATCATACATGAAAGCTGTCATTTTAAAAACTAGACACTGAAAATTTTGTAAATCTCCAGAATAAATATGTGAGAGTAGTTGGAGCCTCCTGGCCCCTAAACCCACCCCACTGGCTGCTAGTAAACTTTCTTCCATTATCTCAACTGTTAAATTTCATCCTACATTTCTAACTAAATACTGGCTCTAGCCGGTATTAGTTGAGACTTTTGGCCATTGACCTCCAGATATTCACATCTTGGAAGCTCCAGGTGCACAACCTCATTTGGGCACAGCCTGTCCACAGAGTTAGAGTCAAGAAGGCTTAGAGTTTCTCCTCTCAAGTATTAATCATCATAGGCCCTTAAATAGCTTGTATGCATTTCCCTTATTTGTGAAAATAGGAGCAACAAAAATATTTAAGAGGGATGCAAACTTTGTTTTGTTTCACACACTCCAGGCCCCCATGACCAGCTGGTCACGTGTAATTAAATTGCAGTTGGTCCACACCTTGACTACCAAACTGCTGCTTAATTTCATTTTTAATGTGTTCCTTATTTATAAGTTCATTAATAATGTATCCTCCTCTATTGGAGGTAAAGAGCATAGACACACACTAAAATGATACCAGGGTTTGTTACAAAATATTCCTGTGAAGATAGAAGATTTAAAAGTTGATTTAATTAAGCTATTTAAAATAATTAAAAGGTAGATATTCAAGTATTTCTTGTGAGAGGAGTCCAAAACAAGAGCAGCAAGATAATGTCAGGAATCATTTCTCCACACCAATAGTGGAAAGCTGTTGAAGTTTGAAAATTTCGAAACAGGATGCTTAGCATTTTGTCAGTTACATTACGGTTATGTTTGCAGTTCATGCTACATGCTTGGGTTAAAGGGGCACTGTACAGATCAACAATGCACCAGTTGCCTCCATCTCTTTCAGTTGTTGGCGAGTGCCATGAGTGAGCCATGGGCAGTTGTCAGAGTAGAACATGAAAAACCTTTGCCTTGGTGTATGACTGCAAATAATCCCAGCAATTAAAAACATGCATAAAAAGATAAAAGTTATCAACATCATTAGCCCTACATTCTTTTTTCCCCTGTAGGAGAAACTTGCGTCATTTACACTACTTCTTTCTAAGGCTTTTGAATTTTGTTTTGTTAATAGGCTTTTGGTAGAGGTGAAGGTGATGGAAATAAGAAATTTGAAGAGGAAAACAAGCAGTTGATTAAGGAAGTAGAAAAACTGAAGACTGAATTGAAGAAGTCCACAGAAGGTAAGGAGATGTTTGTAGAGAAAATTCTGAAGCTTAGTGGTTCATCATCATTATGTACTGTGTCATATGAGGTGGATGATCATGGTCTTTTCACGACCATGATTATTCTTGGCAAATTTTTTTTAAAGAAGTAACTGCCATTACCTTCTGGGCAGTGTCTTTACGGGATGGATGAGCTTGGCTATTATCAATACTCTTCAGAGATTGATGTCAGTGGTTGCATAAGCCGGACTTGATATGCACCAGCTCGTCACATGACCGTCCACCACCTGTTCCCTTGGCTTCACATAACCCTGTTTGGGAGGAGCTAAGCAGGGGCTACACCGTCCTCAAGGGTGACTTGCAGGCTAGCGGAGGGAAGGAGTGCCTTACAACTCCTTTAGTAGAGACGCATCTCCACCTCACCACCCTTTAGAGCTTACAGGTTAGGCAGATGAATATATAACTGCCAACAGTGGAGGGATTAAAATCAGGAATACGTAAAGAGACCAGAATGGAGGTCTACAGATATCTGGGGCCACAAGCTGGAGTCATTAATAAAGGGTACAGAATTCAAAGACGTGATTGGATTTTGAAACAAAAGTGAGCCATTACTTAAATTGCGCAAGTGTAGGTTGTTAAATACAAGCAAGATGTGCAAAAAGAGGATGGTGAGATTTATGATTTGACCTGTATCATTTTGGATGGATGATGGGAAGCTAAACAATCCTGAAATAGTTATTTCTGGGGGTGACAAAGCTGTTCTAGATAACGATTCAGCTTGGTGTTTGCATCTTCTCCCTATTATCATGTGGGTTTCCTTCGGGTGTCTCTCCTACACCCTAAAGACATTTGGGTTGGTGATTTGTTTGGCCACTGTAAATTTCTCAATGTCAGTGGAAAAAAATCCAGGGGAGCTGGTGAAAAAATGAGGAGAACTTTTAAAGAGGGGAATTAATATAGGTTTAGCATAAATGGGTAGTTTGGTGGGCCAAAAGCCTATTTCTGTGCTGTATTTCTCTCAACCTAAATCCAAGCACTGAAGTAAAATTATACTAGAAACCACATTTGCTGTGCTGTTAGTAATAGGTTCATTTCTAACTAGAAAACTCAATGAGAAGTTCAAGTATTAACTTAGCTATTGGCCAAACCTTTCTGCTGAAAACTGGAGGACATTTTCTATATTGCCTTCCTAATAGAATATTATAGAGCTAGATTGTATTGAGGAAAATAGATTTCTGTTGATGTCTGATGTCTAGCAGCTAAAGATTGGTGACTATTCCAGAGATTTAATAGAGGCAGACCTAGGGTTGGTAAGACTTCACATTGGGGGGGGGGGGGGGGTACTTATGATATTATTATCTTAAATCCAAGATTCCTTTAATTTTAATATCTATCTCATGGTTCAACCTTTTCTTTGAATAATCTCTTCATTCCCCACTGACAATGAAGCTGCTTAGTCTTCCTTTTCTAGTGGAGACCAGTTAACTTAGTACAGGCATGGATCAAACTTAACTCTTAATTGTATTGTTGAGACTGAGTAAACCCGCTGTACCATTATAGGAATCCTCATAAGAACCTGTAATTTTGTCGATTTCAACTTCTAGAAATTGTTCAGCTGCCATCCCTAGAAGAATTGAAAATATTTGTGGTATTGTGTGTTGGCATTCATTAAAAAATGGTTGTGATAATTTTAAGTTTTGAGTTAGGCAATTTTAAGTTAGCATGATTTCACTTACAATTTTGCAGCTGTCAAATTTAAGCGTGAAACTTCATGTTGCAGTGTAAGTGCATTTGTAAAGACTTCAAATTTCAAACTACATTAGTTAAAAAGTGTATAGCAGAGTGAGTTTTGTTTTGTGAAGGAAAATTAAGCAAGGTTTTGAATTGGCCTCTGCCATCTATTTGGGGATCAACAATTCAAGAAACTAGTCATTACCTGTTTGTAGGTGAAGAAAAATTGTGAGTTGCGTATGATCTTGTTTGTGTTGAAATGATTTCTCAGATAACACATTTCAACCTTCAGAAGGTCAAATATTGGCAGTTACCATTTTCATTAATAACCACTTGTCAGAGAGGTTTGAGTTAATTAATTTTGGAACATTGGATCATGAAACCTTGAAGAAAATTTAAGAAGAGAAGGGAAAGATTTAAAGGGGTACACAAGGGGCAACATTTTCCACACAGGTAATGATGGGAATGTGGAACAAACTGCTAGATAAAATGGTAGCTATGGGTACAGTATTTAAGAGACATTTGGAAAGTTACAAGGATAAGAAAGGCAGAGGTTCCCAATCTGAATATGTGGGATCTTGAAATAATGAAATCAAGCTCTGTAAATAATCCAGATATCTCTTAATGAGTTGGTTGTCAGTGTGTCCTATTATTGGCTTATAGAAATTATTTGCAGAGTATTAAACACAAAGTACATTGCAGATGCTGTGGTCAAATCAACACGTACAAACAAGCTGGAGGAACTCAACAGGTCGGGCAGCATCCGTAGAAACGAGCAGTCAACGTTTTGGGCCGAGACCCTTCATCAGGTGGGGGGGGGGGGGGGGGGGGAGGTGCCAGGTGAAAAACCAATCAGATGAAAGATCAAGGGGTGGGGGAGGGGATAGGCAGGAAAGACAAAGAAGGAATATAAGGGGAAAGCACTATGGGTAGTAGAAGAGGGCAGAATCATGAGAGAGGTGATAGGCAGCTGGAAGAGGAGGCAGAGTGAAAGTGGGAAGGGGGAGGGAAGGAATTACCGGAAGTTGGAGAATTCGATGTTCATACCAAGGGGCTGGAGACTACCCAGACAGTATATGAGGTGTTGCTCCTCCAACCTGAATTTGGCCTCATGGCAGTAGAAGAGGCCATGTATGGACATATCCGAAAGGGAATGTGAAGCAGAGTTGAAGTGGGTGGCAACCAGGAGATCCTGTCTGTTGTGGTGGACGGAGCGGAGGTGCTCGACGAAGCAGTCCCCCAATCTGCGTTGGGTCTCGCCAATGTAGAGGAGGCGGCACCAGGAGCATTGGATGCAATAGATGACCCCCAACAGACTCACAAGTGAAGTGTTGCCTCACCTAGAAGGACTGTTTGGGGTCCTGAATGGTGGTAAGAGAGGAGGTGTAGGGACAGGTTTAGCACTTACACTTGCAGGGATAAGTGCTAGGTGGGAGATCTGTGGGAAGGGACATGTGGACCAGGCAGTCGCGGAGGGAACAATCCCTGCGGAAAGCTGAGAAGGGTGGAGAGGGAAAGATGTGTTTAGTGGTGGGGTTCTGTTGAAGGTGGCGGAAGTTGCAGAGGATAATATGCTGGATCCGGAGGCTGGTAGAGTGGTAGGTGAGGACAAGTGGAACTCGGTCCCTGCTGTGGTGATGGGAGGATGGGGTGATGGCCAAAGTGCGGGAAATGGAGGAGATGCGGGTGAGGGCATCATTGATGACCGCAGAAGGGAAGCCACAATTCTTAAAGAAAGGGGACATTTGAGATGTCCTGGAGTGGAAAGCCTCATCCTGGGAGCAGATGCGGCAGAGAGGGAGGAACTGGGAATAGGGAATAGCATTTTTACATTTGGCAGGGTGGGAAGAGGTATAGTCGAGGTAATTATGAGAGTCAGTGGGTTTATAGAAGATGTCAGTGGACAGTCTTTGTCCAGAGATGGAGATCGAGAAAGGGGAGAGTAGTGTCCAAGATGGACCAAGTGAATTTGAGGGCTGGGTGAAAGTTAGAGGCAAAGTCGATGAAATTGACGAACTCAGCGTGGGTGCAGGAAGCAGCACCAATCCACTGATTCTTGTCCTCACCTACCACCCCACCAGCCTCCAGATCCAGCATATTATCCTCTGCAACTTCCACCACCTTCAACAGGATCCCACCACTAAGCACATCTTTCCCTCTCTACCCCTCTCTGCTTTTTGCAGGGATTGTTCCCTCCGCGACTGCCTGGTCCACACGTCCCTCCTCACAGATCTCCCACCTGGCACTTATCCCTGCAAGCGTAAGTGCTTCACCTGTCCCTACACCTCCTCTCTTACCACCATTCAGGGCCCCAAACAGTCCTTCCAGGTGAGGCAACACTTCACTTGTGAGTATGTTGGGGTCATCTATTGCATTCGGTGCTCCTGGTGCGGCCTCCTCTACAATGGCGAGACCCGACACAGGTTGGGGACCACTTCGTCGAGCACCTCCGCTCCGTCCACCACAACAGACAGGATCTCCCGGTTGCCATCCACTTCAACTCTGCTTCACATTCCCATTCAGATATGTCCATACATGGCCTCCTCTGCTACCATGATGAGGCCAAATTCAGGTTGGAGGAGCAACACCTCATATACCATCTAGGTAGTCTCCAGCCCCTTGGTATGAACATTGAATTCTCCAATTTCCGGTAATTCCTTCCCTCACACTTTCACTCTGCCTTCTCTTCTAGCTGCCTATCGCCTCTTTCATGATTCTGCCTTCTTCTACTACCCATAGTGCTTTCCCCTTACATTCCTTCTTTATCTTTCCTGCCTTTCCCCTCCCCCACCCCTTGATCCTTCATCTGATTGGTTTTTCACCTGGCACCTTCCCCCCTCCCCCCACCTTCTTTATAGGGCCCCTGCCCCTTCCTCCTTCAGGCCCAATGAAGGGTCTCGGCCCAAAACATTGTCTGCTCGTTTCAACAGATGCTGCCTGACCTGCTGAGTTCCTCCAGCTTGTTTGTATGTGTTAATTTGCAGAGTATGATCTCAAAGGACTTAAGCTTGAGGTATGTTACAGTATTGGAAAATAGTTCTGGAGTTGAATCCTTGTCATCTTTGAAAATGAATGCAACTTACTGACTAATTTAGAACTGGTATTTTTCATTGTATTATAATTCGTAACTGTTTTGTGTGATTAAAGCTCTTGAGAAGTCTCAGACTGAGAAGGTTACAATCCAAAAGCAATGTGATGGACTGACAAGGGAATATGACCGACTTTTGCAGGAGCATGATGAGCTACAGGTAAGAACCCTTGCTCTCTTAAAGTTTTTTTTTTAGTTGCCTGTATCTCCCTGTCTGATCGTGGAAGATACAAATCCCTTCTTGGTTTTGAAGCCAGGTCCCCAACAAGTTGACAACAAGCTGAAAAGAGAAGTAGCAGAAGAAGAGCATATTTTTACAATTTCTGTAGAGTCATGGAAGTGTGCAATGTGGAAACAGGCTCTTTGGTCCACTATATCCATGTTGTAAACACCAATCCCATTTGTGCACATTCGGTTCAGAGCCTATTGTGCCTTGCCTTTTCAAGTGACCTCCTAACTGTCCTTTAAATTTAGTGCAGTGATCAGCAATGCAAGTATGGTCAAACCAGTGGTCGGTAAAATTACGACATATTCTTTACCCTGAATTATGAATTCAAGCATGCTATATGCTTTCATAACCATCCTATCTGTCTACATTGCTTCTTTCAAGGATTATGAACCCTAACCACAAGGTCCAATTGTTTTTCCAACATCCCTTAACAGTGTTCTTCATCATTTCTTCCTACTCCTATTTGACTTTCCAAATCGTCACCTCACACTTATTGGAAATAAATTCCATCTATCAATGCTCTGACCAGCTTTCCATCTATAACAAACAACAAAGGTCCCAGCACTGATCTCTGTACCACTGATCATAAATTTCCAATCAGAAAAACATCCTTCCACCATGAACTAACTCATTCCCCCACCTCCTTGCCAAACCAATTTTGAATCTCATTAGTAAACTTGCCTAGCAAGATCTTGACATTTCTTTTTAAAGTCCATTTATAGATTATATGTACTGCTCTGTCTTCATTAGTTATCACCTCAAAAGAACAGACTTTCAGATTAGTACAACGGTTCTTCCCGTGCTCTAGGCCATGGTGACTATCCCTGATCAGCCCCTGTCCTGCCATGTGCACTTACATTTAGGGCTTTCTCCAATGATCCTCACTAGCCTCTAGTTAGCTGCCTCTCTCCTCTGCTGCCCTTTCCAATTAAGTTCACAATGTTAGCTATCTGGTCCTCTAGTCAATGAAGATACATAAATCTTTCAACTGTCTCATTCCATGCTTCAAGTAACAACCATAGATCTCATCTGGTCTTGGAGAGGCATCCAACAGAGATCTAACACCACTTTCTTAATATAATACAGACTGGATCCAGATTATCCACAGATCTCACCCCCCACCGCCCCCGAACTTGCTAACTTCTGCATCCTTGGTGACTGAAAATTGGAGGTGTTAATAAGACCCCTTGTCTGCAAGCATGAGTCCTTGTACTGTATAGATTTCCCCTTTGGCCCCCAAGAAGACCCATTCTCTTCCTGGCCACCCTCTTTCTCCTGATGTACATTGTCTTGATATTTTCCTTGGTCTTTGCTCCCAAGGACATTCAATGGCCTGTTTCCCTCCATAAACTATTTAATTTCATTCCTAGACACTGTATTCCTCAAGAAATGCCAATGATTCCATTTACCTGTACCTTCCAATATGTTTTTATCCCCTCTTAAAACCTTCTATACCCACTTCTTATTTATTCTCGGAGTATATTGACATTTTACTAATTCTCTTCTAAAAGAATTCCATTTATCAGTTGTTGTTACCCACAAGATCAGCTCCTGATTTTTCTTTCACTGGGTGAATTATTTTGATTTAGAGATACAGCATGGTAACAGGCCCGTCCAGCCCACAAGCCCATACTGCCCAATTACACCAGGTGACAACTGACCTGCACATGTGGCACAGTAAATTATCCAGCGATTATTACCCTAGAAGAATGACTTTTTAACACTGCCAAACTAGCCTGCATTACTTTACAGGACCTCATTCCTCTTTCTACTGGACACATTTCCAGCAGGTTTTGTCACCACGGGCATTAGAAGTGTCTCTAATCTGGAGATGAAGGATGTGCAAGCTCCTGCAGAATTGGGAGATTAGAGACACATCCAATGTCCCTGAGATGTGAGATGCAAATGTTGGAAATCTGGAGTCAATGTTTCAGGCTGAGATCCTTCATTAGTCCTAGTGAAGGATCTCGGCCCAAAATGTTGATTGTTCATTTTCTTCTGTAGAGGCTACCTGATCTGAGTTCCTTCAGCATATTGTGTGCGTTTCACCTTGTTATCAAAAGCAACACATTCATCTAAACAGCAGTTCCACCTCACTGTCTCAGTGGCTGCTCCCACTTACTTTGTCACCCTTTTTACACAAATGCTCACCAATGACTGTGGAGGTGCTCTCAGTCTGTTATCTTTATGGCAAGCCTTGCTTACTCAGACAGTCTATAATCAGCAGGCTGTAGTCACTACTGATCATTTTGTGACAGAGCAGAAACAAATTAGCATCTTTAGCAGTCGGATTCTTTTTCAGATCTTCCTGGCTCCTTTCTGCACTGAGTGTCTGTTCAATGGAAAGCAGAAATAACCAATCAAGATTCTGCTTTCCATCCCAGAGGAAACTATGAACTGATTAAAGTTCAGTTTGGCTGAGGTTATTTTAACTGCCTGTTACTTAGTTTGTTTCTGCTGAAAGTTTAGGATGGGTAAATTGTCTCAGTTGACTTAGTTTAATAAGCACATTATGAAACAAAGCCCCAGGCAATCTTGAGATTGGAAACAGAACAATAGAACTCAGGATGATTAGTTACATCATAAATGCTGAACAAGCAGAAATGTTATACTTTGAATAAAAGAATTAATTTCTGAATAGCTAGTTGACTTGCCAGCACTGATTCATTGTGTCCTGACAATATGAATGAAAATGATCATGAGCTTGTCTGAACAATTAACAGGGAGAATCAAAAATGAAAGCATTAATAAAGGCTACCCCCTTCCCCAGAGAAATAATAGGATAATTATGCATTTTCTGACTGTCTACTGTTAAAAGAACTGATGTACATCTGGGTTACTTTACAAACATATTTAGCTTCTTGGATTCAAAGCATTTTACCATCTCTTTCCAATATTGCTGGAAAGATTCCAGAAATTATTCTACCATCTGCACTCCTTTTCAATATGCTGAAGATTAATTTATTGCACCCCACCCACACACTTTGGCAGTCATAAAGTGCGTTTTACCCTTCTTCTGAAATTTGTTTCCTTATGGGTGGCAAGGTGGTGAAGTGGTTAGCATACCACTGTTACAGAGCCAGCGACTGGGTTCAATTCCACAGTGTCTGTAAGGAGTTTGTACGTTCTCCCTGTGACCCCATGGGTTTCCTCCAGGTGTTCCTCCCACACTCCAAAGACATATGGGTTGGTATGTTAATTGGTTATGACATAACTGTGTAATTGGATGATGTAGGCTCATTGGATGGAAGAGCCTATTAACATGCTGTATCTCTTAAGTAATTTCCTGAAATCATTTGGCATTTCCATCTGAAAGAGTGCAGCAAAGTGATTCGTTCCCAGGCTTTTGCAAATAAATTGCTATTTATAATCTATATTAATTGACTGAAGGGATTGAGTTTAATCATGCTTGCTGATATCAAGACTGGTGGGGAAATTATGTAATGAGAAGAACATAGTGTCTGCAAAGAGCTATATAGAAAATAAGTGGACATAGAATCGGCAGGTGAAGTAGAATGAGAAGGAATGTAACATTTCCACTTTCATGGGAAGAATAAAAAAAATTGAACACCAATAAAAAACAAAACAAAACAACTGCAGTGTCTTGCTGCAAGAAGCTAGGTTACCATGCAAACACAGCAAAATAGCAAGTAAAGGGAATGCCAAATTTAAATGTAAAGGGGTGGAAAGGCAAGGAAATCGTGTAACATTGTTACGTGACCTTAGTTTGAAGTACTGCATACAGCATTAGTGGCTTGAAGTTAGTGCAGAGAAAGTTCACTGGATTGAAGAGACTGATTACTATGCTTTAGGTAGAATTTTAAAGTTAGAAGTTACATTAATTATTTAGTTCTGATTAAGATAGCTTTGCTGCTGTAATCTATTTTTTTTAAGTCGAAGTGATCATAAGCATAAGAGTTGATACCATTGGGAAAAACCTATTTTGAGGCCTGGTAGGGAAGTGCTGTGATAATTGGAATTGGTTTGTTATTGTCAAATACTGAGATGGTGGGGTGGGGGGGGGGGGGGGACTTGTCTTGCATAGAGATCACATAATTACACTGAATCTCTGTTAGGGGAATCTAGAACTAGGGATCATAGTGTCAGGATAAAGTTAAGACTGAGATGGTGGAATTTCTTCTAACACTTAGGAATCTTTTGAACTCTAAAACTGTGCACTAGGTAAATTAATTTAAGCATATTTAAGACTGATGGCTAGATCTACAGAAGAATGGGGTTTTACTGGAATCAATAGGAATAAGTGGAATTAAAGACAAAATCAGATCAGGTGCAGTCTTTTAAAATATCGTATCATGCTCAGGAGTGACAGTAAAGTGGGTGGAACCCTTGGGCTCAATGAGTTATGATAGTGCCTTGGGTAAGTAACTGTTCATTCTACACTTGTCACATTAAGGCTTTCTCACAACTTTGTCAGTTATCACTTTCGAGATGCGGGGGGGGGGAAGAGGGCAGGTGTGATTCCATATTCAACTACACTTGATAAGTGTTATTTCAGTTCTTATAAGAATATAGTTTCATTACAGACCTGATAATGATTCAGGTGACTGACTTTCAGTGAATATTAATCTATGATTGGAAGTTAATCTGTTTTTGTTGTTAATTAAATAATTAGCTAGAGTGTGTTACTGTCTTTTTCAGAACCTTGTTGACAAACGCGATAAGAAGACTGAGTAACCAGGCATTTTTACCTTCTGCCTTCAGATATGTTCTGCAACAGCTGAATATTTAATTTGTTTTTGTTAACTGGATAATGGAACCGAACGTGAGTGAGTTTCTTTAGAAAAAATTGGGTTAATGGCTTCTTTGACAAAGGGAGGATACAGTTTATTATGCCTTGCTCTGTTAATACATCAAAAATGGAAAGGTGGACAATTAGTTGGAATGCAACTCTTTCAGCTTTGGTGGCTCATAATAATTCAAAGTATTTATGAATTCAGCTTGTTAGTTAAGATTTACATATCCTTAACCTGTAGACAATACCTTCTCACTACTGCAATCTGAATTTTCAAAATTTGCTCATAAGCTATCTGAGTTGCCAGCAATCTTGAAACATAGCTATATAGATTTGTTTAATGAGACTTGATGCAACTAATGGTATGGGAGGCTGCAGTTCAAGAAGGATGAACTTTCAAGAATACTAACACTCCTGTGCCATTTAAACCTCCATTTTGTTTGTTGTAAACATCACTCACTTTGGAACTTCACTGTCAAAAATGAAGATGACGTTCTTTCATTTTTCTTTAACGAGTGCACCAGAACTTCCAGAATATTGTTGGCACAAAGTAGTATTTTCCAATTAGTGCCTTCTCAATGGCCTTGAGATGCAAAATATATCACTTAGAATATCTTTTATTCTTACTTGCATTTAAATAAGTCATCTGATGTAAAGTAAACAAATTTAATATTTCCTTTGTCCATAACCAGTAAGTAGTTTCATTCACAGTAAAGCCTTCATTAAAGTCCCCTAGGGAAGAGCCCTTACGATGATGGAATTGTCAAAAACACCAGAGCTGCCAGTTCTATTGTACAAATGCACCTCAAGTCTTAGATGCAATGCAAGTAACTTAAAATGTGTTTTCTAGTGTTATTTAGGCATCCTGTGTTCGAGATATTTTGTACTCTGTTTACTCCTGTAAAACTTATGACTATTATCCAAGGAAAGATAAAGAATTCTGATGAAAGTTTAGCTGTTGGAATATTTAGTTTTTGTCTTGATTCTTTGCAATTGAATATAATGTAAAATTATTGCCACATTCCTTTTGGTGTTTACTAGAATATTTAAATTCTAGTTTGATTGGAATTTATCTAAAAAAAAAATTAAGTATTTTAAAAATTTAATTTGGGGAGCTCTCAGTTTGACCTTCCTGTTGTATGAACAACTGAAGTTGAAAGGGTATACTAATAAGTTTGTCACAACACATTTATTCTCTTCCTAATGCTTAAAATGATGCATCGCCTGTCTTGCCCTCATCTGCAGAATATTAACGGGAAGAAACAGTGGCTGTGTTGGTTAGTTTGATATGTAAAATAGTTTCATTTCCAAGGATCATAATTCTTCATAAAAACTACCTGGCCAACCAAAAATTGTTTGCATGTCAATTAACTTATTTTTTTTATACACATTGCATTTGGTCAAATGTTTTATGCTTGTACAATAAAAATACAAAATTGAATTTTAATTGTTTCATTGCAACAAATATTATTTAGTTCCTGTAACCAAGGCATCCACATCTCACTGATAATTTTTCCTTCCCAGTTTTCATTATTGTAACACAGGAACGTTACAGCATCAATGGTCATTTGGGATTGAAACTTGGATGATGGACATTTCACCCAAGCCACTTAGTAGGTGGTTGTGAAAGAGTGCTGTAGAATTGATTGACGCATGCATGAGAAAAGAGAACTAAACAGAATGATTAAAATGTATCTTTAAATCCCACTCTTTTATACATGGTCACGCTTTGATTCCTTTTTGAATGTATTCACTTTTCCATATCTTGCTTCTTGTGTAGTGTGATCATACTACTTCTCCTTTATTTGTCTTTGATAACCTCTCTAGTTGATCAATTCTTCCATAACCAGCTCAATGCAATGCAATTTATTTTACAAGGAACCACTTCAGTAGAGCTAATTAAAAGTAATGTAACTTGCAAATAAGATATAAATGGAAAAAAATGATTCCTTGATTATAAATTTTTTACCAAATGCAACTTGCATTTCTACAACATGAGAAAGTTGGCAGATCTTGGAAAATCAAAGCAATACCAAATGTTGGAGAAACTTAGCAGGTCAGGCCGCATCTATGGAAATGAATAAACAATCAATGTTTCGGGCTGAGAGTTGCCTTCGGGTTTGAGAAGGAAGGGGAATACGCTAGGAAAAAGGGTGAGAGGAAGGAGAATAGCTGGAAGGTCGTGGGTGAAGTTTGCTGGGTGGGAAAGGGCAGGGGTTGGAGAGGAAGGAATCCAATTGTAGAGGAGAGTGGACCACAGGATAAAGGGAAGGAGAAGGGGTTCCAGGGGGAAGTAAAAGGCAAAAGAGATAAAAGCTCAGATATGTGTGGGGGTGGGGGGGTAAGAGGAGAGAAATTGGAGAAATCGATATTCATGCTATCAGGTTGGAGGCTACCCTGACTGAATATAAGCTGTTGCTCTACGTGGAGGGTGGCCTCCTCTTGGCACAAGAGGAAGTCATGTACCAACATGTCAGAATGGGAATCGGAATTAAATGTTGGGCCACTGGGAGGGTGTGCTTGTGGCGGATGGTGTGTGATTGCTCAACAAAGTGATTTTCCCCAACCAGTTCTGCTAGATGGAGGTGGAAGGGATTTGGTCACTTCTTTCTTCAAGAAAGAAGTGGAGAATTTTGAGGCCTTGATGGGGGACAGAAGTGAATAGAGACTGAACATCAATGGTAAAGATGAGGCAGTCAGGACCAGGGAATTGAAAGTTGCCGAGGAGACCCAAGATCACAAACCCTTCCTCTGTAGGTTCCATGAAGATACTGTCTTGGATGCAATGCACATATTCTGCTCCATCTAGGCCTTTTGCACACTGGTGACACACTTTGCACATTGCATAATACCTAGAAAATTGAAATCTTAGATTAGCACTACCCAACTACTCTCATGAGTACGTGCAATTTCTCAACACATCTGCTCATCAAGTTCAAGTTGACTATTGTGGTTGGGGGGGGGGGGGGGTGTCTATAATATAGCCTATCCTTCAAGAATATTTATTTAGGTTATTGACATACAGTTTGGAATAGGCCCTACAAGCCACACCACCCAGTAACCCCTGATTTAATCCTAGCCTAATCGGAAGACAATTTACAATAATCAACCTACCAACCAGTAGATCTTTGGACTGTGGGAGAAAAGCAGAGCATCCGGAGGAAATTCATGCAGTCATGTGGAGAACATATAAACTCCTTTATAGGCAGCTGTGGGAATTGAACCCGGGTCGCTGGAACTGTGAAGCGTTGTGTTAACCATTAAGCTGCTGTGCCCTTTTCTAAGTTCTGCTCTTGTGTCTACGCTTATCAATAAGGCACTGTTCCTTTGACATGCCTAAAGCATTAGAACTCCAGAACACTGAGTTGACTGTCCTGTCCTTCTCTCAGCCACACTTCTATTATGGCCACAATGTCCCAATCTCTAGAGGTAATCCACGTCTTCAGTCCGTCCTCCTTACCAGTTAAGCTATGCACATTGAAGTAGATGTAATTTAAGGCAGTGGCTCTAACTGCTCTATTAATTTAAACATGTATTCTGCTTGCTAGGCTTAAACCTTGTGGTTATTGGATGTACTCCTGTCTTCTCACTAACTTCGTTCTCTTGAGACCTTGTTTAAACCCTCCCTGGCAGCAAAGGCAAATTCCCCTGCTAGAGCATTGCTCCCTTTGTGACTCAAGTGCAACCCATCCCTTTGTAGAGATTCATTGTACCACAGAAGACAATGATCCTAGAACCTTCAGCCATATATTCATCTGTCATCCTGACGAAAGGTCTCGGCCCGAAACGTCGACAGCGCTTCTTCCTATAGATGCTGCCTGACCTGCTGTGTTCTACCAGCATTTTGTGTATTATGCTATTCATCTGTCCTATCATTCTGTTCCTGGACTCACTAGCATGTGGCATTGGGAGTAATCTGGAGGTCACTACCCTCGAGACCCTACATTGTAATTTCTTACCTAACTCCATGTACAGTGGATTCCCATTAATTGGGACACATTAGGATCTGTACATTTTAACCATATAACCATTACAGCACGGAAACAGGTCATCTCAGCCCTTCTAGTCCGTGCCGAAGGCTTACTCTCACCTAGTCCCACTGGCCCACACTCAGCCCATAACCCTCCATTCCTTTCCTGTCCATATACCTATCCAATTTTACTTTAAATGACAATACCGAACCTGCCTCTACCACTTCTACTGGAAGCTCATACCACACTGCTACCACTCTCTGAGTAAAGAAATTCCCCCTCGTGCTACCCTTAGTTCCCCATTGTGTTACCCATTTGGCCCAGTTAAGTGGATGCCTCAATTAGCTGAAGTTTCATGGAAATAATTAAACAGGTATTGAAAAGACAAGATGCTGTTTAATTGAGTAACAAACAAAATACAGAACATGTTAGAAGACTACCATGGCAGGTGGTTGTTTATCATATCCACAATGACGGAAACCTGTTCGGAGAGTTTTTAAAGTGGAAAAACTGTTGCACTGAAACATTTACACTCTTTCGACCTCAAAAGTCTGGGTCATCAGAACTGGGAAAATCCTTGGTTGTAGTGATGACCATGACTAATTCAGTGCCTCATCATACCCTTCACTCTCCATGGAGCATTGCAAAACCACCTTCTTGGCCATTGGATCTTAATATGGATCTCATCAGTCTGCTGGAGTTGACTTCATTTGCGAGGACGGGCCTGTCCCTATTCCACCAGGATATGAGAACCACCAGCTATCTTCACCTTGTTTAGCCCACCTGTTGAAGCAGTGTACCAGAGTGTGGTGTTGTCACATGCAAACAGCTACTTGGAGCCACAGGTGAGAGCTGAGTATCCAGTGGGGGCCAAAGCTAACATTTAAGATGATTGTCAATACCTTCAAATTCATTGTAGTCCCTAACTTGTTGAAGCAGTGAAATCATTTCATTTTTACTCCTTACAGTTTCTGCCATTTCCAAGTCTGAATGCTTGAAACTGCAGTGAGCAAAACGGTTCTCAATTGACTTGCTGATTATTTTTCACCAACTATCAGTGACCAAAAAAAAAATCATTGATTTTGAACACAAATGCATGCAATTGAAGCTATTTTAAAACGGTTTGCTCTGAGCACGGTGTAGTGTCCAATGATGCTAGTTTGAAACTGTTTGGCAACAGTCTACTGTCCCAATTAAGCAGCAGAGTGTCCCAAATAAACGAAGGGAACCCTGTCCAGCACCAATATTCATTCCACCATCGAAGTAACTTGGATCACATTTCTTCCCAGTTCTTATGTTTGGTCTGAAGAACAACTGAACCCTCCTGACCAACGTGCATGCTTTTATGCATTGAGTTGCTGCCACGTAATTGGCTGATTAGATATATGCACTAATGAGCAGGTGTAGAGGTGTACCTAATAAAGTGGCCACTGTGTGTACGTGATACTGAGAGGCTTGAGGTTGAAGCCAAGAGGCACAAACTCAAGATAAGTTAGGTATTCCAGACAGAGATAAGAACAAAAGCAGGGAGGAGGTTAGGCAGTGTGTTTTGAGGCTCAGTGTATTCAAAGCTTCTTCGAATAAATTTTTGGGCACCATTCCTAAAATCAGAAAAATGGGTGGTAATTGAAAAATGTAGAAGATCAGTCATGATCTTATTGAATGGCAGAACAGGTTTGATGTGCTGCATCTATTCATTATTTCTGTACGTTCTCAGTATGGTGGTTTTTGAAAAGCTGACACACCTTATCCAAATCTCTGCTGAGACATATTGATGGCTATGTCACTCCATCAACTGCAGAGTTGTCTTCACATATTTCAAAAATTCTCATTCAAATTGTGAAGTTCCAATTTATTTATCACATGTACATCGAAATGTACAGTGAAATGCATTGTTTGTGTTAACAACCAACACTCCCAGTGATGTGCTGGGAGCAGCCTGCAAATATTGCCACACATTCCAGCGACTACGTGGCATGCCCACTGTGTTCAGCAGAACCACACAGGATACAATAAAACAGAACATACCAAGCAACAAGTCCTGTTCCTCTGTCCCACCCACCCATGCACATCCTCCGACCCCAGGACAGGTGGTCTGCGGTCTCCAGTGTCCAGCGGACTTGTGGATTCATGGGCATTGGGGGGCCTTCATCTTTTCCAGTGGACTCTCAGAGATTCAGACTTGGGGCTACGGTCACTAGGCTTTGACTTCTGGACTTCCAATTGACCTTCAGGCTTTGATGTGGTTTACTAAGATCTAAGGTTCTTAAATACACCAATTCTTAAAAGAGCACTTGTACTTTTCTATTACAAGTTTCCCTACACTGATGTGATCATAAGTTGACAAAAATTGTGACATTAAGTGGGGAGAGAGAAGGTAGGCATTGTATTGCAAGAAAGTGACAATGCATAACTTCAGTTCTCAACGTGGCTAGTGCATTAAGGATGCGTCTCCTATGTTATTTCAGATCCACAGTCAGTTTGCACATTGATTAGCATCTACAAATAGTTCTAGTTGGCAGTGGATTAACCACAGGAAAAGCAAGGCTATGCTCTTTAGCAACAGGCCAATACCCCCTTCAGGATTAGGTCTGACTACCTGAAAGTGCTGGGAATCTGGTTCAGAGTGACTGAGGTGTGTACAACAAGAATTGCCTAGCAGATTGGGGAGGTAGAACCAAAAATGGGTCTGCGGAAATGGGGGGTCTTCTGTCAATAACTGGTAAGAACTTGGTTATCAGTTGTGATACGCTCTCAGGACTGCTGTACTTATCACAATGTGGCCTGCTCCTCTGCGTTAGTAATTACGTGGGATGTCTTCCAGTTTACTTGGGGGTCCACATTAGAGCAACTCCAATGGGTCAAGATGCATAATTCCATGAAGTTAGATGCAAAAGTGTACCCAATATTGCCCTCATCCTGGTGACTGCCTTCACATTTGGCTGCATCAGTCAGTGTGTGAACTCAAGGTACATGCACACCAAGTGTCTCTATGTACTGAAATCCTACATGTCCCTAGTGTAGTGGAAGACAGGTCAGGATCCTCTACCACTCAACGCCCCGGTCAGGTGGAAACTGCTGCACTGCCCGTCCTTTGTGGGAGAGTACTCCCAAGTAAACATCTTTGACCACAAGTCCATCAGACAGTGGTCAGCATGGAACTTCTTGCAGATATTGCATGACAAGGATGCTATGGATATGAAGTTGTTCCCTGAGCAGACTGTTCAACCCATATGGCAGAATGTCTCATTGCCAGAAATCATCAACAAACACCACGATCTCACTTGACCGGTGGTGAAATGTTCCTATACAGACAACATACTATTCCCAATGCATGCTGCCCTCAGGATGGCTGTGGTAGGGAAGAGACAGTCATCCACATCTTTACAGACTGTGGATTTGCAAAGAGAGCGTGGCAATGGATTCAAGGCTTTGTGCCCTGGTTCATCCCCAGCAGCTTTGTAACGAAGGAGTCTAATCTTTGGGCTGTTCCCAGAGATACACATGAGACAAGTAATCAAGTGCAGCTGGAAAGCCATCAACTTGTTAGTCTTTCAGCACAGCGAGATGTCTGTAAGGGAATACTGTTACGAATGAGGAGCAACTCTGATGGGCAGAAAGGTACAGAATCGCCAATGCCCCCCCTCTTTGGAGAATCGCAAATCGCTACTATTCCGATGCTGTTATCAAAGGAAATGAGAGAGATAAACAGCTCATACAAATTTATGAGAGAGGGGCACAGCACAGGTTGGAATGTCTCCTATTGACAAAGAGAGAGATTACTGCTATTGTCTCTTGGAGAAGGAATCGTGTATTGAGTACTGTCCTATTCATTGAAACCCCTAGGGGGCAACCAGAGTGGTCTGGTTGAGGGATTGCATCATCCCAACCTGATTGACACCTGAGACCCCGTGAGTGGGGATAAAAGTAAGGTCTGGGGAAACACCCCTCAGACACACCAGGAGAGACGCTACGAGACTGGTGGGGGCTTGTGTGTGTGTCCACCCTTGTCTGGGTGACGAGTCCTCCGCGGAACAGTCTAGCTAAAGGACGGAGACAGATCAAGATCGTAAAAGGAAAGTCGGCAAGTTACTCTCTCTCTCTCTCCAACAATTGCAACACAGTGAACAACAACTACTGCAGCCTGTATGAACTGAACTGAACTTTATATTTCCATTGGACAATTCATTATCCCCTAGACAACAATAGAGCTTATTTCTTATTGATTATTATTATACCCGCACTTTTAGGTTTAGTATTGATGACTTATATTATCTGTATATTTGCATTGATATTATTTTTGTGTATTTTTACTAATAACTACTGTTAAAAATAGTATCATCAGACTTCACGGATACTTCTATCTTTGCTGGTAAGACACCCAGTTACGGGGTTCGTAACAACTTGGGGCCTTGTCTCGAGATTTGATACCAAATTGGAGGGCCAGTATATCGGGCTTTTAAGTCCAGACTTGCATCTGGTTGCGCGGGTAACCAGACGGGAAACCAGCAAAGATGGACGTAGTCGAATTTACAAAAAACCCGACTCCAGAGGTGCTAGAGGATGCCACAAAGTCGGACTTGGTAAATATTGTGAAAAGATTAAAACTCACAGAGGTGAAGTCGTCAATGAAAAAGTGGGAGATACAGAGGGCCATTGCTCAGTATTATGTTAATAAGGAGGTGTTTTCGGCTGAGGTAGTGGAACCTTCCCCGGAAAAGGTACCAGCTAGTGGGACGGTTCAGTTAGAGTTGGAAAAATTAAGGTTGGAACAGAAGAAAAGGGAGTATGAGCTCCAGCTAAAGGAGTTAGAGGTGAAAAGGGAGAAAGAAAGAGCTGAAAAGCAGAGGGAGCATGAAATTAGGTTAAAAGAGCTGGAAGCAGTTGAAAAGGAGAAAGAAAGAGCTGAAAAGGAGAAGGAAAGAGCTGAAAAGCAGAGGGAGCATGAAAGAGCTGAAAGGGAGAAGGAGAAACAGAGGCAGCATGAGCTGGACATGGAGAAGTTAAGGCAAGAGCGAAGAGCTCAAGGGGCAGACCGAGAGGAGAGGTTTAATGTTAGTAGGGAGTTTAGGTTAGTACCTCCGTTCGAGGAGACGGATGTTGATAGTTATTTCTTGCATTTTGAAAAGGTGGCAGTGAATCAGAAGTGGCCCAGAGATCAGTGGGTGGCATTGTTACAAAGTGTGTTAAAAGGAAAGGTACAACGGGCATATGCAGCGTTGTCTGTGGAGGAGGAGGAGTATGAGAATTACGAGGAAGTAAAACAGGCCATTCTTCGGGCCTACGAATTGGTACCTGAGGCATATAGACAAAAGTTCAGAGATTTAAGGAAAGTGTGGAATCAGACGTATGCAGAGTTTGCCTATGAGAAGGGTGTGCTCTTGGATCATTGGTGTGCGGCAGAAAGGGTGGAAGAGGATTTTCGGCATTTCAGGGAGTTAATTCTGATTGAGGAATTTAAAAGTTGTGTTTCGGATGATAACCGGATGTATTTGAACGAGAAGCCGAATAAGTCCATATCCAAATTTGCCAGGTTCGCAGATGAATATGCCCTAACCCACAAGACAAAGTTTTCCTCGAATAAGAGTTACCAGAGAGACTGTGGGAACAGTAGAGAAAGCCCGCCGACTGAGGCAGAAATTCAGCCGGGAGCTAGTGGTAAAAGTAAGGAGGAAGAAAGGCAAGATGGCAGGAGGGTTCCTGGCTTGACCTGTTTTAATTGTGGAAAGGTTGGTCATATTGCATCTAAGTGCTTTGCTCCGAGGAAGGAGACAGGAAAAGGGAAAGCAGCAGTCCCTACAGGATGTATTGTGTCGATCAGCAAATCGATGAGAAAGCCCCAGGTAGATAGAATACAAGAGGGGCGTGAGAAATTTATTTCAGAAGGGACCGTGTCTGTGAAAGAGGGAGAAACACCAGTTCCAGTGCGGATCTGGAGAGATACCGGAGCTGAGCAGTCATTGATTCTCAGTAAGGTACTAGATTTTGGTCCTGAGACTGGAGAGGTAGCTTTGAGAGGCATAGGAAAAAGGACAGAAGCTGTACCTTTGCATAGGATCATTATAAATTGTGATCTGGTATTTGGACCAGTTGAAATAGGGGTGCGATCAGAATTCCCGAGAGAAGGTGTGGATGTCCTTCTTGGTAATGATTTAGCAGGTGGTGACGTGTGGTCAGTAATGAAGCTGACGAGCCAGCTTGTAAGTGTTGAGGACCCACCCCCAGATTCCAAGATCTATCCCGCATGCGTGATCACTCGCAGCATGTCGAGAAAGGCAGCTGAGAAAGAGACCAGTTTAAATCAGTCCAGTGTTGATTTGGCTGAGACGTTTTTACTGACCCTGTACCAAGAGGGGTTAGAGGATGGTAAAACGGAGAATAGGGAGGTGAAAGAGAGTAAAGGAGAGGAGGTAGACCTACCCTTAACCAGGAGGGAATTTGTAGAGGCACGGAGTAAAAATGAGAAACAGATAAGACTGTTAGAAGGTCCAGGGTTGGACATGGATGATCTGTCTGGCTTGACAGAACTGTTTGAAGAAGTTGAAAATACTAAAGGTGTTCCCGATAGTAAAATAAGGGCAGTCCTAGATGAAAAGGATGCCATTACCTTGAAGGAGTCTGCTGAGTTGGCAGATGAGGTTGTTTCAGCCCGCAGAGTTGAGTTTACTCCGGAAGGGAGTTGCCCAGAGAGTAACTGGGAGGATCAGGGGAACTTAGAATTTGAAAAGGGGACAGGTATTGAAAGCCTGGAAGAGGCAGATGTCCCATTTGAGTGTGTTCAAGATGTGGATGCACGTGGTACTGAACCTAGTAATGAAACTCAGGAAAAGTCTGAGGTATTTGATTCAGTTAAAAAGGAATGCAGTCCTTGTGGGTCAGATGGACTTGGTTCAGTGAAGAAAGGGTTAACCTTGGTACTAGTGGGAAGTGAGAATTCCCAGTTGTTTGTGTTCGAAGGTGTGTTAAAAGTTAGTGAGCAGATAAAATGTGGTGATGTGAATATTATTATTGAAGGAGAAGGGAAAAGTGTAGTTCCTAAATTGAATGAAGAAAATTTAAAGTCTGGATTGGTGTCAGAAGCAGTAACCAGGCTGAAGGGACAAGGGCTTGTTAACACGGTGCCTGCGAATCAATTACAGTTTGATTTGGAATGTAAAGGTGCCCCACGCGCTAATGTTATTCAAGGGTGTGCTGTGAAGAGGCAGAATTTGAAATGTTGTTTGGACAAAGAGGGATCGCTTGCAGATATTAAACTGAAAATTAATAGAATGAAGGGTCCGGAAGATAAAACTAATGACTTGCTTAACAATAAAGAATTGTATGGAAGTTCAGAAGATGGGCTAAGTTTGGAAAACATTGTTGATAAAATAACTCCTATGAAAGGAGCATGCAAAAGCCTATTCCACACTGGTGAGCAAGCTAACCACGTGAGCGTTAAGTGGAAAAGGGGCGAAGGTTGACAAAATGCCACTTTAAATAACAGAATCTGGTTTTGAGGGATTTCAACAAAGCATGTAAATAATAAAAACAACACCATGGAAGATTGACTGTTAAGTTTGAAAGTAAAATAAAGATTAGTATTTGCATAAACTTTTGTAATATACACGTAAGCTAAGATCACAACTCTTTAGTTTTGTTTTGCTGAAGAAAAGGAATAAAAATAGGTGGTTATTAAATTGGAGTCTGATGCTACAGGAATTTATTAAGGTACAAGATATTAAGCTATTAAAGGAAGTGACAATGTAATCGCTAACTCTAGATGCTGAATTGAATGTATAACTATATTACTCTGTAGTGAAAAAAAAACTCTTTTGTGTTAGATTCTGAAATTCTGTAAGACTCTGTATTAGTTAATTTTTCTCTGTGGTAAAAATTCTTAGAAGGATGGGAGTGTTACGAATGAGGAGCAACTCTGATGGGCAGAAGGGTACAGAATCACCAATGCCCCCCCTTTTGGAGAATAGCAAATCGCTACTACTCCGATGCTGTTATCAAAGGAAATGAGAGAGATAAACAGCTCATACAAATTTATGAGAGAGGGGCACAGCACAGGTTGGAATGTCTCCTATTGACAAAGAGAGAGATTACTGCTATTGTCTCTTGGAGAAGGAATCGTGTATTGAGTACTGTCCTATTCATTGAAACCCCTCAGGGGGCAACCAGAGTGGTCTGGTTGAGGGATTGCATCATCCCAACCTGATTGACACCTGAGACCCCGTGAGTGGGGATAAAAGTAGGGACTGGGGAACACCCCTCAGATGCACCAGGAGAGATGCTACGAGACCGGTGGGGGCTTGTGTGTGTGTCCACCCTTGTCTGGGTGACAAGTCCTCCATGGAACGGTCTAGCTAAAGGACGGAGACGGATCAAGATCGTAAAAGGAAAGTCGGCAAGTTTCTCTCTCTCTCTCTCTCTCTCTCTCTCTCTCTCTCTCTCTCTCTCTCTCTCTATCTCCCTCTCTCTCTCTCTCTCTCTCTCTCTCTCTCTCTCTCTCCCCTCTCTCCCTCCCTCTCTCTCTCTCTCTCTCCAACAATTGCAACACAGTGAACAACAACTACTGCAGCCTGTATGAACTGAACTGAACTTTATATTTCCATCGGACAATTCATTATCCCCTAGACAACGATAGAGCTTATTTCTTATTGATTATTATTATACGCGCACTTTTAGGTTTAGTATTGATGACGTATATTATCTGTATATTTGCATTGATATTATTTTTGTGTATTTTTACTAATAAATACTGTTAAAAATAGTATCAGCAGACTTCACGGATACTCCTATCTTTGCTGGTAAGACACCCAGTTTCAGGGTTCGTAACAATACTGCCAACTGCCTTAGTCCATCTTGCACTGTAGTACATTCTGAAGCATGCACTTGAGCACAGTACAGCCAATGCTATGGACACAGTCTCGGATCTTGCACATGAGGGAGCAGAGTTAAGTGGGGAAGACCCTTAATTAAATGAAAAGGATGTGTCACCCACGGTGGGAGGTTTTGGGGGGTTGGGGCACATGAGTGGCATGGTGCTATGTTTATTTTTTTCTTTAAAAATTAAGTTTACACTACTGGAAGTATCGATCATGAAGGTATAAGGTTTTTGCACTGTTTCTTCCTTTGTATATATGTATATTATGAATAAGGTCAATTTTTGTAATAATTTTTTTTTAAACTCCTATGTTATTTCCAAAATCGTTTTCCAAACATCATACTTGGCTTTACCTTGATTCATTATCCTCACTCAAAGTACCTTGGCTCAGGAGAAAATCAAATATAATTTCAACACTGCTTTCTGTAATGTAATCAATCTACAGCGGCATGCAAAAGTTTGGGCACCCTGGTCAAAATTTCTGTTACTGTGAATAGTTAAGTGAGTAGACGATGAACTGATCTCCAAAAGTCATAAAGTTAAAGATGAAACATTCTTTTCAATATTTTAAGCAAGATTAGTGTATTAGTGTATTATTTTTGTTTTGTACAATTTTAGAGTGAAAAAAAGGAAAGGAGCACCATGCAAAAGTTTGGGCACCCCAAGAGATTTGAGCTCTCAGATAACTTTTACCAAGGTGTCAGACCTTAATTAGCTTGTTAGGGCTATGGCTTGTTCACAGTCATTGTTAGGAAAGGCCAGATGATGCTAATTTCAAAGCTTTATAAATACCCTGACTCCTCAAACCTTGTCCCACCAATCAGCAGCCATGGGCTCCTCTAAGCACCTGCCTAGCACTCTGAAAATTAAAATAAATGATGTCCACAAAGCAGGAGAAAGCTATAAGAAGATGGCAAAGTGTTTTCAGGTGGCTGTTTCCTCAGTTCATAATGTCATTAAGAAATGGAAGTTAACAGGAACGGTGGAGGTCAAATTGAGGTCTGGAAGGCAAAAAAACTTTCCGAGAGAACTGCTCATAGGATTGCTAGAAAGGCAAATCAAAACCCCTGTTTGACTGCAAAAGACCTTCAGGAAGATTTAGCAGACCCTAGAGTGGTGATGCACTGTTCCGCTGTGTAGCGACACCTGCACAAATATGACCTTCATGGAAGAGTTATCAAAAGAAAACTTTTCCTGCTTCCTCACCACAAAATTCAGCATCAGAAGTTTGCAATGGAACATCTAAACAAGCCTGGTGCATTTTGGAAACAAGTCCTGTGGACTGCTGAAGTTAAAATAAAACACTTTGGCCGCAATGAGCAAAGGTATGTTTGGAGAAAAAAGGGTGCAGAATTTCATGAAAAGAACACCTCTCCAACTGTTAAGCACGGGGGTGGATTGATCATGCTTTGGGCTTATGTTGCAGCCAGTGGCATGGGGAGCATTTCACTGGTGGAGGGAAGAATTAATTCAATTAATTTTGGAAGCAAACATCACACCGTCTGTAAAAAAGCTGAAGATGAAAAGAGGATGGCTTCTACAACAAGATAATGATCCTAAACACACCTCAAAATTCACAATGGACTACCTCAAGAAGCGCAAGTTGAAGGTTTTGCCATGGCCCTCACAGTCCCCCGATCTAAACATCATCGAAAATCTGTGGATGGACCTCAAAAGAGCAGTGCATGCAATATGGCCCAAGAATCTTATAGAACTAGAAGCCTTTTGCAAGGAAGAATGGGCAAAAATCCCCCAAACAAGAATTGAAAGACTCTTAGCTGGCTACAGAAAGCATTTACAAGCTTTGATACTTGCCACAGGGGGTGTTACTAAGTACTGACCATGCAGGGTGCCCAAACTTTTGCTTCGGGCCCTTTTCCTTTTTTTGTTATTTTGTAACTGTAAAAGATGGAAATAAAAAAGTAATCTTGCTTAAAATATTAAAGAAATGTGTCATCTTTAACTTTATGCCTTTTGGAAATCAGGTCATATTTTACTCGCTTAGCTATTCACAGTAAAAGAAATATTGACCAGGCGTACCCGAACTTTTGCATGCCACTGTATATGTTATAACCAATAAACTTGCAAGTGCTGGATATATTTGGCATGTCAGGCATATGAGACTATTCATATGACTGCAAATTTACCCCGATTGTCTCTCTGTAGATGCATCTTTTCCCAGCACTTTGTGTGTGTGTATATTGTTACGTATCCCGTAACTGGATCACTTACCAGCAAAGATAGAGAGGTCCGCTGAAGTCTGATGGTACCATTTTTAAACCGTTTTTATTTATAAAGGGGCACAAAAGGAAGGTTAATACAAACAATCAGATACCATAAGTCGTCAATACTCAATCTAAAGTGCAGGTATAGTAATGATCAATCAGAAATAAGCTCTATCGTTGTCTAGGGGGATAATATCTTGTCCATTTGGAAAAATATAACAGTCATTCAAAAAGTCGACAGGCTTCAGCCTTCTGGGAACCGCTGAGTTTCCCTTGTTGGAGAGAGAGAGAGAGAGAGGTTGGTGAGAAAAGGAACACTTGCCCAGGTCCTTCGAAGCAACGCGGTGGAATCAGGAGAGCAGGCTTTCTTGTTGTTAGTTAAAAGCGATTGTCCGTGATTCCAGCCACAGACTCCTGATTCGGAATCTAACGCACGTGGCTTCCTTCAAAATGGCTTCCCGCTACGACGGGATCGCTATCGTGTCTCCTTGGAGCGTCTGAAGGGATCGTCCCCCCCAGACCCTCCTTTATACTTCCTCACGAGATCGCAGGTGTCAATCTCTCTCTCAACCAGCCCACTTTGCCCGAGGGCTTTACACGTGGTCTTCATGAGACAATAGCCAGGGTCGCTTTATTCTGCTTCCCGGTGGAACGTGGTCTTCAGCACGTCTCCCTCTCTCGTGGGTCATTGACCCCCCCCCTTCACTAGGGCTCTTGTGATTCTCGCAAAGGAGGGGGCTGGTATCATAACAATATATTTAAAAATACTTATATAGTTGCATCATATGAAGATTCTTTATTTTTATAAACATAACTGAATTCTGTAAAACCTTAAGCATAAGAGAATTGATTCAGGAACAGTTTCTTTCCCTCTGCCATCAGATTTCGAAATGGACAATGAACACTACCTCACCATTTTTTTGAACTACCTATTTAATTTAACATATGAAGTATAAACATCCAAAAAGACCATAGGGGTCTCCTGACCATCCATCAGGAGCACTGTGTACACAGGGTCTTAAGTATTACTAAGGATCCCACCCATCCATCCAGCATCCTCTTTGAATTTCTACCATCAGGCATGAGGCTCCAATGCATTAAAAACATGGTCAGGAAGGGGAACAATTTCTTCCCCCAGGCCATTAGGCTTCCAAACTCACTGCCACATTGTATACAAAATGTCACTGGTTAATGTTTTCTGTACCTTACAATATTTAATTTATGCACTTTAGTTGTTTGTTGATGTGTAACCCATTGTAGATTTTATCTTTACTTATGGGTTATGTGTGTTATGAGTATGACTGCTTTACACCCTGGTTCAAAGAAACATTGTCTCATTTGACGGTTTACATGTATGTAGTTAAATGGCAATTGACTTGATACTCTGTGTGTGTATGTATATATAATATATACTACACATAACAACAGATTTTGTGACATATGCTGGTGATATTAAACCTGATTCTGATATACAAGGAATAGGAAAGTCACTGTTGACTTGCAAAAATAACTGGCTTAATGAGAAAGTGGCAAACTGTGGCAAATGCTTGTTTTGAATTCTGAAAGTAGACAGTAATATTCTCCAAAGGGTCAGTGTTATCAGTAAGTGGCTTGTAAATTGGAATGCAATAACAGTTCAAACTTTTTATATGCTACCAAGTTTTGTGTGAGAAACAATGAAGAGGATATTGATCTGCAGAATACTAGCAGATGTAATGTATAACCAAGAAATTGGGCTGATATACTTTGCTTTACAGGGGTTCCCAGCTTTTTAATGCCATGGACCCTTACCATTAACTGAAGGATCTGTGAACCCTATATTGGAACCACTGGACTTTAAGAGGATGGGTAAAGCTATTAAAGGCTTTAGCACAAGCAAATTGTCTCCTCGAGCACAACTACTGTGAGTCAAAGTCGACTTACTGGATTCCTTTGTCTGCTGGTGGGATAAGCACTCTAGATAAACACAGAAATGATAAGCTCCTGCAGTAACAATGGAGAATGAACAAAGGAAGTGTTTAAATATATGTACAAAAACTAATGAAACACAAGTAACTGACACAAGAACAAATATAGTTGCAATCTTTGCCAAGCACAAATGAGTACCAGAGGTGGTATAAAAATGAAACATTGAACTATTTCTAGTTAGATTTTTGTCTTTAGGCCAGCCGCATGTTTGGTACATTACCCACCTGGCCAATAATGCCAATGCACTAATGTTGAAAATCACTGTCCAAAAATTAATTTGTTTTTAATTAGCGTTTAGTTAACAACTATCCAGTGTTGAGTTAGATCTTATTATTTTGATCATTGGTGAGATCACTTTATGAGGGAATTGTGATGAATTAGTTTACATTCACAGACGGTTAGAAGAATATGAGATAATCTCATTGACATACATAAGGTTCAAAAATGGGTTAGCTGAATAGATCCTGAGAGGCAGGTTTTTCTGGTTGCAAAGCCTAGAACATAGAGACGCAGTATCAAGATAATAGATCAGTCATTTATGACTGAGACAAGGAATGAGATCTTTATACAGAACATTGTAAACCTTCAAAATTCTCAGCATAAAGTTGTGGGGGCATTCATTAAATATGAAAAATATAGAGATTAATAGAGCTTTGGGCACTGAATATACATGTACTGTATATTGGAGAAAGTAGATATTGGAGATACATATTCAGGCATGACTCCAAGAGTTATGTGGCATACTCTTGGTATTAATGTCAGTATGCAGGAGAATGAACTACCTGTAAGCCATGTCACAGGATTAGATGGTGGAGAACGATGTAAAATTATCGAGGGGTACAGTGAAGACCAGGAGAGTAATGTATAAAGTACAGAAATACATTAGAGTTATTTCCATGTGTAAGAGGAATGTTCAATGGTTCAATTTAATATCAGAGAATGTTACAGTATACAGTCTGGAATCCTTACTCTTCGCAGACAGAAGAAAATAACCCAAAGAATGAATAACAGAAAATATACAAACCAACAATTACTTAGAATTTAGAATTCATTTAGATCCTACATCCATCCCCCAATGTGAGAGAGTAAATATCTTTGTGTAATGACCCTGTTGCAATGTACAGGCATGTGAATTTAAAGGTCTAATGGCTTGTAGAAAGAAGCTGTCCTGTAGCCTGTTGGTCCTGGCTTTAATGCTGCAGGAGCTTTTGCCAGATAGAAGCAGCTGAAACAGTTTATGGTTGGGCTGATTGATGTCCCTGATGATCTTCCAGGCCTTCTTTCTGTACTTTCTGCTATAAATGCCCTCAGTGGAAGGAAATTCACATCCACAAATGCTCTGGGCTGTCCATACCACTCTCTGAAGTTCCCAGGGATTAAGATTGGTGCAGTTCCTGTTCCAGGCAGTGATACAGCCAGCCAGTATGCTCTCAAAGGTGCCCCATAGAAGGTCTTGAGGATATGGGGGCCCATGCTACACTTCTTCAATCGCTTGAGATGGAAGAGATGCTGGTGTGCTTTTTTTTTGCCATGAAGCCGGCGTGTGTACAGTCCAGGTGAGATTATCGGTGATGTGTATACCAAGGAGCTTGTAACTACTCACCCTCTCAACTGCAGACCCATTGATGCTGATCAGGCCGAGCCTGTCTCCGCTCTCCTGTAATCCAGATTGTTTTTTTTTGACAGGCCTATCTCAAGGAATGAATTAATCATTGCAAAAAATCATGCTAAAGGTCTAAGAGCAGAAAGTGCTGGATACAACATGTCAGGCAACAGGTGTTGAAGAAAAAACAGAGTTAGTGTTTCAAGTCAAAGATCCTTCATCAGAACGAGACGTGATAAAGCAAGTTAGTTTTGATATGCAAAGGTTGGGAATGGTTGGCAAAAACTGGAATTTCTCTGATAAGGTATGTCTAGGATTGCCATGGTGATATGCTGCTTACAATCGATTTATGAAGGCAGTTAGATAGAGAAAACAACCTAAAGGGCTGTGTAAAATCTGCAGGTCAGAGCTGTTGCAGAGTTATCTAATAGTAACTCAACTATCCTTTCCTCATACGTGATGGTGGTCATTTCCAACATTCTCCTTCAAAATGGTCAATGTGTTTGTCTGCATTGCAAATTGACTACACATCATCAGTAAGATCCTCTAGAACATGTTAAAGTTATGATGGTGCATCTCGATGGCTTATGCAGTTAAACACCTCAACATTTAGTATCACTGACATATGTATCAAAATTTGTTGTTTTGTGGCAGCAGTACAGTGCAATACATAAAAAACTATAAATTACAATAAGAGTATGTAAAAAAAAAGTTCTAAAACAGTGCAAGAAGATAGCAAAATAGTGAGGTAGTTCATGCTCAAGTTTAATTGTAATTCACCCACAGACGAATACCCATGGATACAGCCAAATGAAACAGCGTTACTCCAAGGCCAGCAAATGCACAGATAAACCTTAGTTCAATCAGTGGGGAAAGACCAGTATAGATTCATTGAAAGGCAAATCATATCTCACAAATTTGATATAGTTTTTCAATTAAGTAACTTGGTTGATGAAGGAAGTAAATTTTGATGCAATAGATATTATTTCTAAAAACTATTTGAAGAAGTGTCACATAATAGTGTAGACATCAAGACTGAAGCCTAAGGAGTAAAAGCAACTGTATCTGTATATAGATTTTTTTAAAATGTCAAGGGAACAGAAAATAGTAGTTTTCAGACTGGATGGAAATGTACAATTGAGCTTTCCAGAGATCAGCACTAGGACCCATAGTTTCCTTTATACTGCAGTCTTTGACTTGGATGTACAGGACATTATCTCCAAATCTGTAAGTGACACTAAACCAGGGATTCCCAACCCAGGGTCCACAGACGCCTTGGTTGATGGTAGGGTCCCATGGTATAAAAAAGGTTGGGAACCCCTGCACTAAACTCATAGGCATAGTGAACATAGTGGCATAGAATAGTAATAGAGTTCAAAAAGGTACACACATTATGGAATGAGTATTAACTGACTGATAAAAACTTATGCTGAGAATCTGATGCTGCAGTTTGGTAGGACAAATGAAACGAGCATGTAATTCTAAAAGGAGCGAAGGACCATAGTGATCTCACAATACGTGTGCATAATTTGCTGAAATGGCAGCACCATTGAGAGAGTTGTTATAAAAGAATATGAAACATTGGGCTTCAGAAACAGAGGGCACAGTGAACCTTAACTCCTATTGTGTCACACTTTAGGAAAAATGGAAAGGCTTTAGAGAGAAGAAATTTACTAAGAAGATTCTAGTGGTATAGAACCTTAGTGAAGAGACTGATGAAGCTGGATTTGTTCTTTCTGAAGTAGAAGAGATTATGAAGGGTATTTAAGATAATGAGGGATGAAGCCAATAAAAAGTGGAAAACCATTATGGTATGGGTCTAACAAGCTCACTTTCTTGTGTGCTACAATCATTCTACAATTCATATACTAAGCAACTTATCCACATTTTTTAAAAAAAGATGCTAAACCCCCTAATGCTTCCTCCTGTATTTTTCAGTTCCTGTATTACATACTCTTTCCCCCCAATTGCAATATTGCTAACACACCTCTCCTGCAAAGACAGACATAAACAATAAACTAAGAAAGAAACCCACTACCAGATTTCAAACAAAGATTGCTTTTTTGATCCCATAACATGCTCTATTCTGTCTTTAATATCCTCTTGCTCCTAAGGTACCCATAAGATATCTTTGGAATTTTTTTATATAATATGCAATATTTTCTGCAGTACCATTTTACCTATGAGCTTTATTTTTATACCTTCTATACTCTTCCAAAATGTCTGTGGAATTAAGTTCTTGGTATTGGACACTTTTGTTTTTAATATTCTCTATGAAATTTGTTTTCTAGGAGCTTTTGCTTTGGCACGTATATCCAAGATGTTCTGTTCTTCTCCCTGTTTTAAAATTGTGTATAGCTTCTATTGCCTCTCCTCAGACTTGCAAATGAAATTTAATACTTTGCATTTTTCTGTGTTAAATTTCACTTACCATTGCCGCCCATTCCATCAGCCTGTTTTAATCCTTTTGAAGTCCATTGATATCTATCTTTACATTTCAACACACTTTCAGTTTCTAGCCTCAGGTTCTGTTTTGCAGACCCTGCCTAACACTCTAGGTTTTAGGTGTGTTCTGCAGCAAATATTGCAATGTGACTTCTTCTCTATCAGCAGCATGACCTTGGTTCATGGTACACTTCCTTTCACCACACTCTTTCAACATATGCCCATAAGACGTCACATTTTACTAGTACTTGGCAACTCACACAAAATGCTGGAGAAACTCAGCAGGCCAAGCAGGCTGCATCATTGGAAATTATTAAACTGTTGACGTTTTGGGCCGCGACCCGTAAGCGTGTTGTACATCTGCAGACTTTCTTGTGTTTGTTTTTAGTACTTGTACTAGTTTGTACTGAGTATCACTATCTATTACTAAGTAGACCTCAGAAGTATCCATTCTCATTACCGAGCTGTTTACTTAAACAGTATTGTGAATTCACAAACACAAGAAAATCTGCAGATGATGGTAATCAAAGCAGCACTCACAACGTGCTGGAGGAACTCAGCAGGCCAGGTGGCATCTATGGAAAAGAGTAAACAGCCGATGTTTTGGGCTGAGACCCTTCATCAGGACTGGAAAAACAAGATGAGATGTCAGAGCAAGAAGGTGGAGGGTGGGGAGGAAGAAGTACAAAGTGATAGGTGAAGCCTGGAAAGGGCAGGGATGAAGTAAAGAGCTGGGAAGTTAATTGGTGAAAGAGATAACGGGCTGGAGAAGGAGGGAATCTGATAGGAGAGGGTAGAAGACCATTATTGTTACTGTGAATTCTCTGTGTCTTTTGTTCTGTCACTATTTGTCATGAAGGAAACTTTTGGCCCAATTTCAGCCAATTCTCCATCCAATATCATTACAGCTACAACAGCAGATGGCCGGTGCGCTGTGCTCACTAAATTTACCTCTGTATCTTGAGGTGACCCAAGCTCCTTTATCATTTTCAATGTTATTTCCCTCATACTCACAAATCTGATGACTTTCACAAATGTAAGCTCAGGTGTGTGAAGGAGCTCCATCTGAATATATTAATCCTTGAGGGGTGTTTGTGTTCATATTTAACAAAACAATCGTACAGTATTGTAAGGTCCAGAAATGTCCCAGGTTAGTCAGTGGCACCTTCAGCTATTTACATTAGAATTAGAAGCAGATTTATTTTCTCTGTTTTATATGACATGAAATTTGTTGTTTAGCAGCAGCAGACCAGAGCAAAGACATAACAGTTACAAAATATAGTACAAAAAAAAGGAATAATGAATTTGTCTTCATGGGTTCGTGAACCATTCAGAAATCTGGAGGGAAAGAAACTATTCCTGATTCATTGAGTGGGGTCTTCAGGCGGCTGTACCTCTTTGATGCTAGTAACAAGAGGCTATGTCCCAGGTAGTGAATATTCTTAGTGATGCCACTTTCTTGGCTAGCTGAGTCTGTACCACACTGCAGACTCTTGAGATCCTGTGCATGATAACCTCCATACCAAGCTGTGATGCCACCAATCAGATAGCTCTCCATCATACATCGTAGAAATTTGCAAGAGTCTTTGGTGACATACCAAATCTTCTCAACAAAATGGAGCTGCTGGTGTGCCCTCTTCATGACTATATCAATGTGTTGGGCCCTGGATAGGTTCTCCAAGATGATGACACTGAGGAACTTGAAGCTGCTCACCTTTTCCCCCTCTGAGGACTGGTATATACTCTCATGACATACCCCTCCAGCAGTCCACAATTCCTCGGTATTGCTGACATTAAGGAGGAGGTTGTTGTTGTGGTGGCACCACTCAACCATCCTATCTACCTCACTCCTAGACACATCCAGATTGGCATCTGAGATTTTACCAACAGTACTGTCATGTGAATTTATAGATGACATTTGAACTGTGCTTTGCCACATAGTTGTGGGTGTAGAGAGGATAGATCAGTAGGCTAAGCATGCAACCTTGAGGTCAATGATATAATCAGACAAATGTAAGTATTTGTAGCAGAAATAATGTCACTCAACCCCCTCAACATGATCCATCATTCAGTAACATCTTGGCTGAACTGATTGTAACCTCATTTCTTCATTCCTGAATACTCCCATATCCGTTCACCCTTTTGCTTATCAGGAATTTGTCTGACTCTGTCTTAAACCACCAGAGGAAATAAGTTCAAAATATATATAACCTGTTGATAGAAACAAACCCTATAAAATATATATGTAACCGTATAAAATTCTAAAGGGATTGGACAGGCTAGATGCAGAAAGATTGTTTCCGATGTTGGGGAAGTCCAGAACGAGGGGTCACAGTTTAAGGATAAAGGGGAAGCCTTTTAGGACCGAGATGAAGAAAAACTTCTTCACACAGAGAGTGGTGAATCTGTGGAATTCTCTGCCACAGGAAACAGTTGAGGCCAGTTCATTGGCTATATTTAAGAGGAAGTTAGATATGGTCCTTGTGGCTAAAGGGATCAGGGGGTATGGAGAGAAAGCAGTTACAGGGTTTTGAGTTGGATGATCAGCCATGATCATACTGAATGGTGGTGCAGGCTCGAAGGGCCGAATGGCCTACTCCTGCACCTATTTTCTATGTTTCTATGTTTAACCCTGGCCTTGGTCTGTGTTAAATGAGATACCCCTTGTTTTTAAACAATAATTCTGGTCTTAAATATTCCACAAGCTTTCAACCAAGTTCTTCTCAACTCCAGCAGATAGAAGACTAAACTGTCTTACTCTCCCTCAAAGACAAAATGCACAATTCAAATATTAGTCTAGTATGAGGAATAGTTTATTATTGTCACATGTACCAAGATATGGTGAATTGAATTGACTTTATCTCTTACATCCTTCACATACATGAGGAGTAAAAATCTTTACGTTACGTCTCCATCTAAATGTGCAATATGTTATCATAGTAATATGTAATAAATAGAACAGTCAATGTAACATAGAAATACACTCAAATCAGCATGACGTAATCAGTCTGATGGCCTGGTGGAAGAAGCTATCTCGCAGCCTTTTGGCCCTGGCTTTTATGCTGCAGTACCGTTTTCCGTATGGTAGCAGCTGGAACAGTTTGTGGTTGGGGTGACTCGGGTCCCCAATGATCCTTTGGGCCCTTTTTACACACTTGTCTTTGTAAATGAACTCTGTCTTTCTAAAGTGAGAAGCTTGTTTTGCACATTGCTCATACAGATTGAATCATTACAGAGTTCAGTGAAAAAAAAGAGCAGAACAATTATACTAGAAATCATGAATAGATCTGCAGGGAGCAGCTTGCAGAGTCGCTATGCTCCAGCGCCATTTTGCATCAATCTTCTACTCTTTGTTGTTTCCGTATATTGCTCATTTTGCATTGCCAATCTGTTATTTGTGTCTTAGAAAAGAAAATGCCATTAATTTTGATATAAATCATTCTCTGAGCTGCCTCTAACATATTTACTTATTAAAGGAGACCAATGCTGTACCTAGTATTCCAGATGGGGTTTCACTGTTCCACTATAACCATTATATAACAAACTTGTTCTCCCTGCAATAAACACAATATCCAGTTAGCTTTATAAATTAATTGCAATGCTTGCATTCTGGTCTTCTGTGAATCCTATACTAAGACACTCAGATTCTCCTGCAGATAATATACATTTTTATTTTCGAGATAAAATGGACATGACATTTTCCAACATTATGTTCCAATTGCTAGATCTAAACCCTTTTGCAGCCTTCAAATGTCCTTTGCATGACGTACTTTGCCACAATGTGTCATCAGAAAATGTAGCAACTATACCTCTGGTGCCTTCATTTAAAAATCATTTAAGAAGTTGAGGCCCCATCCCCGAACCCTGTGGCTCATCAGTCACAATATCTTGCCAACCAGAAAGCGATACATTACTGCCTATTTTGTTTCCCATTAGCCAGCCAATATTCTATCTGCGCGAATGTTTCCATCTTTTATATTCCACAATAATCTTTGTTGCAGCACTCTGATGTCAGTCCCCTTTATCCACGGTGCATTACTGTTCAAAGAAACGCAATAATATCAGTCCAACATGATTTCCCTTTCACAAAATCATTTTGACCTTGTCTTATTGCCTTGATTTTTTTTATAAGTGCCCTGCCATGATCTCCTTAATAATATAACATTTTCCCTATGGCAGACTTTGAGCTAATTGGCTTGCAGCTTCCTGTTTTCTGTCTCTCTTTTTGAATAACAATTTACAATTGCAATCCAGTGAATTTTGGAAATTAAAGCCAATTGGTAACTATTTCACTATTTTTTATGACCCTAGATGAAGTCCATCAAGACCTGAGGACTTGTCAACCTATATAATGTACTGTAGCTCCAACAATTTGCTCAGGACCAATTTTCCTGGTGATTATAATTTTTCCAAGTTTTTACCTTCATTTTCATTTTAATATTTGTAGCTAAATCTGAAGATACTGCATTCTCTTTTATGTAGTACAACTATTTAATTAATCTGTCACCTCCTGATTTTCCATTACTAATTACCTGAGCTCACTTTAAATAAGACCATCATTCACTTTATTAACTCTTTTATTTGTAAATTTCTGTACAAACCATTTTTACAATTCTGTCTAGATTTGTCTCATATTATAGCTTTTTTTGTCCCTCTTTAATAACTTGCTAATCATTTTGTTACTTTTTAAAATATTTTGTTCAATATTCTGACCCACCACACATCTCCCTAAATTCAAGTCAAGTCAAGTCACTTTTATTGTCATTTCAACCATAACTGCTGGTACAGTACATAGTAAAAATGAGACAATGTTTTTCAGGACCATGGTGTTACATGACACAGTACAAAAACTAGACTGAATAATGTAAAAAAAACAACACAGAGAAAGCTACACTAGACTACAGACCTACACAGGACTGCATAAAGTGCACAAAACAGTGCAGGCATTACAATAAATAATAAACAGGACAGTAGGGCAAGGTGTCAGTCCAGGCTTCGGGTATTGAGGAGTCTGATAGCTTGGGGGAAGAAACTGTTACATAGTCTGGTCGTGAGAGCCCGAATGCTTCGGAGCCTTTGTGTGTGTATATCTTCTGTGTGTATATAGCAAATATCAAACTCGAGTAGACTAACAAAAGCATTGGAGTGAAATCATTTAATGGCCATCCTAAGCTCTCAATTGCTGATCATTCATCTCTTCCCCCCATTCCCTCATTTACCTCTCCAAGCTAGTTCTCTACTGAGACAATGAAGCCCCACACAACCAGGAGCTTTTATTCTGACAACCCAATACCATAAATGTAGAGTTTTCCAAATTTAGTTCCCCCCTCCCTACTTCCCTTTTTTTCTTCTTCCTTCCTCTTCCCCACTTCTCCTTCTGATCCTCCTGTCCCCTTATTTTTGTCCTCCTTTCTGCCCTCCTTTCCCTCTTCTCCATCTACCAACTTCATACACAAGTCCTCCACTTCCACCCTCCCTCCCCCCATCTGATCCAACCTGTCATTCACTACTCTACACTATCAAAGTATGTGTGCAGTACACAACCCTAAGATTTGTCTTCCCGCAGACTGCCATGAGAAAAAGAACCTGTTCAAAGGAAAACGTCAAACTGCCACAAAAAAAATCATGCAAATAACAAAATAAAACACATAATCAAAAGGGTCGAGGCATACTCAGTTCAGTTCAACAACTAAATAACCTTTGCAATATTCCTTTGTCTGCCCCTGTGTGTCTTCCACTTCAGCACATATACTCCCTTCTGCTGGCCATCTAACATTTCCAGTCTGGGTTTGAATAGCTGCTTAACAAGTCTTCATTCACTTTTCAGGATTTATGATTCCCTATCTTTTTGTCTTTCCACAGCCCAGGCACCCAGATCCCACAGGTAATCTATATCTGAAAAGCAAATCTACAAAAACCATAGATCTATTAAAAAAGTAAAAATAGGATTCTTACTACTCCTGGTAACATTTGTCTAAAAAAACAGGTCAGTGAGCAACTGTTTAACTTATAGGTGGGTTGCAAAATGCTTGTAACGCACCTAATACACTTTTCAGATTGTCATTGTAAAGATTAGTGGTAGGTATATTTTCACCCCATGTTACTAATGAGAAATCATAACATCTTTTTTTCTGCTAAAGCCATCTCAATATCCAGTGAAAATCTTTTCTTTCACTCTTTCCATTTATTAGACTTGGAAATCTGTCAATTGGGGGGGGGGGGGGTGAGAACTTGTTTGTATCGTGCAGACAAATTTAATTGAATATATAGCTTGCTGCTTCTTGAGTATGTCTACATGTTATCACAATTGGGAAGGATCTTAGCTGGCATTCTGTATTCTAATTCAGACATGGCTTCCCAATTTCATAACTTCATTAACTCATACTTCTTACACCATATATCAATATATCTCCCTAATATCCTTCTTGGAGATATTGGAAATATAATTTAAGCTAACAATAGGGATTTTGATTAATGAAAAAAGAAATGAGTTCTTGACAGTACTCTCACTGCAGTCTTCTTGCAAACAGATTGCCTCTGGAACTTCTCACATTTAAACAGTTGTAACACAGAGAGCAGTTAATCACCTAGTATATTCGGTACAGAATTGCTTTAAATCAGTAATTACTGTACACAGAATGACATGACTTCTGTTCCAAAGGTGGTGATCATCCAGAGGTTTCCTTTTCTACGTTTGTCCTTTTTACATGTTTCCCTTCATCCTTTTCAAATTCTAATTGAAGCACATACTGCTGTGTTTCACAGAAATATTTCAGGGCTACCTGTGCATGAATTATCCAAGCAATATTTCTATCTTCTTTTCTGTTTGCTCTTTTTGTATTAGGGAATTCATCAGCACCACTATTTTCTACTACTGAGAAATATAGCAAATACTGGAATGATATGAACTTTTGACAACACATGAAATAAAATCTGAAAAAAATTACCAGCTGCATTTTTTACTTATCTGTCAGTCGATTTGAAAAGGCTGAGAAATCATCAAATATATGTTAACTAAAATCTGTAAAGGCATATTTCCTTTCATGGAGGTTATATGAAGAGTGTGCAAATACTTCTCTGGCAATGGAAATTAAATGGAGCTCCCAATGGTTTTGGGCAAAGAAGTTGAAATCAGCAAGACTTTTCACCATCACCTGTGCAGTCATCTGATAGAATCAGAATCTGCATTTACAATAAACAAATCTTCTGCATTGATAAAAACCTATTTTCTGTCTCTACTTCCTCTAACCTGTTTAGATTGGATGATAACTATGCATGGGAATGATCAGTTGATCAATCTTAATTCATGCATAGAAAAATCCTAAAATACCCCATTGTATAATTATAGTTTATTAATGAATATAAGGAGCTTCTTTCTGCTCTATCTGGAAATTTATTCTGTGTGTTTAAGCCTTACTTTTATAAGAAGTGATTTTCTTTTTGTTTTGTTAAATGCTTTTTTTTTTAAGTTCCACCATTTATTGCCTTATCAAATTCTTGGAATTTAATTTAATCTGACTTCCTCAATTTACTTCTCCTGTATAATTTCCTGTTTTTTTAATTTTTTAATTATTGAGATGCAGTGCAGAATCGTCCCCTCTGTTCCTTCAAGCTACGCCACCCAGCAATCCCCAGATTGGCAGAGCAAGGCTCTGATCCTGTGGTAACCAAACACGCACATACATGGGCTCCTGTATCTCCATGTAGGATGAATGAATTACAAAGAGACAGAAATTAGCTCCATTTTCACTTCTTGAAGATATGCTCTTGTCATACTTCAATTTCCACCTTGATTTCAGCAGATAGATGAATTAAAGTGGTTTAAGTTCAAAATTAATTTATTATCAAAGTATGCATATGTCACTATATATTATCTTGAGATTAATTTTCTTTAGGTGTTCACAAGGGAACAAAGAATACAATAGAATCAATGAAAAATTATACACAAAGACAAAATCAAAGGTTGAATGGCCTTTCTCATCCATAAATTACTTAATGATGTTAATTTGCCATTAAAATCTAATAGATTTTGTTTAATAACTGAATTAATTTACTATCCTTTGCACTGCTTTCATCTTCACAATAGCATCAGGTGATAGAAATAAATGATTTCTATTCCATTGAAAATAATTTCAGCTTTCAGAAACATTTATTTATGGTGATAGCCTGAATACTAATATTCTGAACACACACACACACACACACCTCCACCCCCCCCCTTCAATTTTACTGAAGTACATATTAGCCTCAGGACAAAATATTAAGCATAGGTCTGGTTTGTGGTGTACTCTTGTATTGACAAAAGCAGGAGATGCACATTTAAAATGTAACCCAGGGCATGCTGGAACAAAAGAACTGTGGCTAAACCAATTTACAGATTAGAAATCTGCACTCCAAGCCAACTGTTCAGCCTATGATCCATTTCATTGATTATTATGGTAATCCGGCAGTGCAAAACAAAATTTCTGTCAAGTTTTCTCCACTAAACTCATATAGTGGCACTATAAGAGGAAATTCCCACATTTTTCTTGTCGTCGTCATAGAAAGCATAATCACCTCTCTACAAAATCCTGCTCTGATTCATGTTCCTTCAGCATGTTTCCTACAGTTGGCTACCGCAAGAGCTGCTTCAGCATAGTTAGTTGTTGATCTCCCTCTGGCCAGCCCATCCCAGGATAATTACTGCACTATGTAATGATGCTAGGTCACCAGAAAAGGAAAACATGAAGGAGAACCCAGCTTGCAGGATATCAGCTGGCACAAAAATTATTTTGAGGCAAATGTTTTCAGACAAAAATTTACTCAAAGAATTCCTAGAACACAGAAGGGTACCTTTTATCCATCCAAAACTATGCAATCTCCTAGTTGTCTCAACTCATTAATTGTATTCTCTCACTCTTTTCCCATATCCCTGTATATGATTCTTTCTTAAGTGCATATTCAAAGTTCGAAGTAAACTTATTATCAAAGTACATATATGTCACCATATACAATGCTGAGATTCATTTTCTTGCAGGCATATTCAGTAAATCTATAGAAAAACAACCATAACAAAATCAATGAAAAACCGCACTAACAAAAGGTTTTAGTCTCCTGAGATAGTAGATGTGTTCATGAGTTTTCTTGGCCATGATATCTACAACTCTAAAAAGAAAACAAACTCCAGGAATTATGTTAAAACTTGGTAACCCTCACTTTATCCTCATATCCCTTGATTTCTCTAATACCCAGAAATCTATAAAAGTTCAAAGTAAATTTTATTATCAAAGTATATATATGTCACCATATACAACCCTGAGATCTATTTTACTGTGGGCATACTCAATAAATATATAGAATAATAACCATAACAGAATCAATGAAAGAATGTCAGTCCATTGCCTCCTCCACTGTCGCAATGAGGCCACACTCAGGTTGGAGGAGCCCTGTATCTCTTTCACCAATCAACTTCTCAGTGCTTAACTGCAGTTCTCCCCCCTCCCCGGTTTCACCTATCACCTTGTGTTTCTTCCTCCCCTCCGCCCACCTTTTAACTCTATTCCTCATCTTTTTTCTCTAGTCCTGATGATGAGTCTCGGCCCAAAATGTCGTCTAAACCCTTTTCCATAGATGCTGCCTGGCCTGCTGAGTTCCTCCAGTATTTTGTGTGTGTTGCTTGGATTTCCAGCATCTGCAGATTTTCTTTTGTTTGTTAATGAAAGACTGCCCAACTTCAGTGTTCAGCCAGAGTGCAGAACACAACAAACTGTGCAAATACAAGAAGAAAGAAATAATAATCATAAATAGTGAATTTTGAGAACATGAAATGAAGAGTCCTTGAAAGTGAGTCCATTGGTTCTGGGTCCATATTCAGTTCCTTGTAGAGGCAGCTCTTTGACTCTGTTATCACTATCCTACTTTGGGGTAAAGTTAATTCTGGAACTTCCTTCCAAGTTATGAAAACTGAAGAGCAGATTTGTTACAATTAAGCATATTAGTTGTGCTTGTAAATTTCAGCTTTGTCCCTTAAAGAATGAGCATGCAAATCAGCAGAATAATAATTTGTGGCACTCAGAAACTGACTCACTGAATAAAAAGCTGAACGTGGTAATGTTGAATTCTGCCTTTTCATATATCCTTTTCTCAACCCATATTTAAATTTCAAAAAAGAGGTTCTTGATGGCAATGAACGTAATTGCTTAAAGGGGTTCACTGAAAAGAATGTTGCTGAACTGGTTCAGAACTTGCCAACTGCACTTGTGGCATTCTTAAAAATAGATCCACCCCTTCCTTAAAAAAAGGCAAGAAGCTTTTTATTAACTTTAAAGAGGTGTATAGTTAGGAACACCTCATTCACCTGATATAGTTGGCTGAAGGAATTGGAATCAATGAGGAGCCCCAGCTGTTTGGGCCCCATTTGTAAAGATATTCGGCAAGTCCAAATACATCAGTTTCAGGTACGACAGTTTATCTTTTGGAAGTTATTACTTCCTGTTATTTTCATTGAGTGCCATGATTGATATTTGAAGATCCTAAATACAAGATCCCATGTCAATGTGTTATTTACGGTATTTGAATTACTTTGTTCAGTGACACATTTGTAGAGTATACAGCAAATGATTTTGATGCTACAAATAAAGTCTGCATTTGCTTTTTTCTTGTTAAACCTATTTATTATTTAATTTTAGAGCAGCTAGGCAGTACATTGCAAGTTATATGGACCAGACAGTCACCGCATTACCTTACGGTGACTCCACTGACAGCCAAGGTAAAGTCCCGTTAATTTTGTCATTTATATTAAAAAGATCATGCATATAATATTCTTGTGTAAGAAATTAAAATAAAACTGATAACTAATCAACTTGTACTATTTAGATATTGTGCTAAATTTACTGGATATTTCTGAAAATAAGTTATGAAAGAGATAAAGAGTGTTGGAGATAGTGTACAGACAAATAGACAAGTACTATATTTATGACAGCCATTATGTAAACACTTAGTAACGTAAAGTATATCACGCATACAATATTGGCTTTTTGAGTTCAAGTAATGTATTTGATGGGCTGATTAGATTTCCAAACAGACCATGAAGCCATGAACACTACGTCGTTAATTCTTTTTTGTACTATTTATTTATATTTTGTAATTTATAGATTTTCTTTGTTGGTGCACTGCACCTTTGCTACAAAACAACGAATTTCATGTCATATATTAAGTGATTAATTCCTTGTTGTGAGCCATGTCATGTTGGTGATAATAAATCTGATTATTATTGTGGATTGTGGAACTCAGTTGCATTTCCCAGTCAGATGACAGGAGAGAATGAAAATTAAGTGTATGCCAATTTTTAGACTGTTATTTTCTCTTCTCCTGTCTATTGACATTGGGACTAACTGTTCCACCCCAAAAGCAATCCCTGCTAAGATCATTAAATACTGCAAATGACAAGGAATCAAGCTCTGACCTACTCATTAGAATTGTATAACTGTTTTATCTAGAAATGTACATACCGGTAGTCAGATTAATACACTGGGCTACAAAGATAAGATGATGGCTCAGTCAAACACACAATCATGATTCATTTCAACCTAGTGTCTTGTGATTTTGGGTCGTTACTACTATTCTATGTAAGCATTCCGAAGGATTATATAATTCATGTGTTGTAGTTCATATGTATGTTATTTTATGGGATGTGCACAGGCATTTGGAAAGCGTCCCAAATTTATGATGTTGAAGATTTGTAATTCTAAAAATGTTTTTACATGCGGGTCTGTTGGGAAGAAGGCTTTATCTTAATCACTGTTTCCATAGCAAACTCTGTTAAGTCCCTCCTAAGTAAAAGTAGCCTTGTTTTAACTTCATAACAAATTTTTAAAAAGCACAATTAATAGTCAATTTAAAATGTGTAATTTGAATATTTGGGAAAAACATAGTTATGTGATATACATTTATATTCCTATATGCTCAACTTTTGTTTCACAGTGCTTTAGTTCAGTCTACTGATCATTTACCATGTAAAAAGTGAAGAAAATGGGCATAAAAATAGTCAAGGTAGGGAATACATATAAACTGCTGGAGAAACTCAGCACGGCAGACAACATCTATGGAGGGGAATAAACAGTCAACCTTCCGGGCCAAGACCCTTCATTAAGACTTATAACTTGACTTCATGACTTGCTGAGTTCCTCCAGTATTTTGTGTATTGCTCAAGATTTCCAGCACCTGCAGAATCTCTTGAATTCATAGTCAAGAAGGAATGTATTCAGAAAGTTCCTAAGAAAAGTGTGAGAGGTAACAAAGCAATGGGCTGGATCGAAAATCCCAAATGCATGAGAAAAAGTGTTGAAGAAAACTCTGTTCTGAATCTTTAATTTTGAATCCTATCGAATAGACTATGGGTTAAGAAATGAACTATTATAAAATTTAATAATACTGATTTAATGTTAAAATATGCTAATATGCTAGGATATACAAAAATAACTAGAAATGTCCAAATGTTGAGTAGGTTGAAATATCACAGTTTGTAATTCTACAATTTCATACATTACTCTTGTGTCTCCCCCAATCAACAGATTGTTCCTTGAGTTTAATTTAAACCCCGACATGGACAGACACATCACTGAACCTCTTGTTCAACCAAAATAACAAAGCAAGCAGTTTGTAGGAGGCAGCATCAATCTCCATAAGTAAGAACAAGAAGTTCTGTTTAAATTACAATATCATTGTACTTAATGAAATCTTTTGCTATAAAACTTTGGGTGGATAGTCCAGATCATACCTCTAAATGGTATTCTGTAATTTTCCTTCTACTAAAAATAGTGTTGTTCCCTGGCAACTGAAAATTATATCTTTAATCTGGTAATTTATTTATGATGTCCTGGTAATTAGTGATTTCTGTTTTTTTTTAAATGTGAGTTTCCTCCAGGTACTTGGTTTCCTCCAACAGTCCAAAGACACAAGGGTTAAAAGGTTAATTGGTCACATGGGTGTAGTTTGGCCTGTTGCTGTGCTGTATCTCAAAATAAAAATAAATTAAAAATAAAGCAAAATCTCACAGCAATATAAAACGAGATATTAAAGTACATAGCTAAACACTTCACCTAAGACCTTTGTTTTAACGATTACCTTAAAGGAAGAAAGAGGCCAAGAAGTTTAACAAAAGTTTGTCAGACAACAGATGGTGGAACAATCACAATCAGGATGCTCAAGAGGTCAGAATTGGAGAACACAAGCATCTGCAATGAAGCTGAGGCACATTACAGAAAAAGGAAAGGATGGGAGAATAGAGTGAGCTCAAAAGAGGATAAAAATTTTAAAACTGAGGTTTTATTTAATTGGCAAACACCATAGATCAATCTAAAGAAGAAGGGGGATTCAATACAATTTGGAACAGGAACATGTGAATTTTGAGCAACTTAAAGTTTTTTGGAGATAAAACTTGAAGTTGCTCAAAATTCTCTTGTTCCTGTTCCAACTGAGGTTGGGCAGGAGTACATTGGAAGTAGTCAAGTACAGAGGGGGAAAAGGGCCCAGCAAAGCATTGCAGGAATAGAAGAACTGAAGCAAGTTTGCTGTTGAATGGAAGTTCAAGTCTAGAGATTATGCACCGAAAGAAAATTCATAATAATTCATAAACAGAATTATAAGAATATCAAAGAAAGCATAACTAAGTCATTTGTCTCCTTTGTCATTTACCACCATTCAATCAAGTCCTAAAATTCATCCATATTTTCACCAGATTCTCATATCTTAGTTTCTAATTATCTGTCAGTGTCAGTATTGACCAGGCTTAACACAGTGTATCCATAGTCCTCTCAGATAATGAATTTCAAATAGTCACAATATTCTGTGAGAAATAATTTTACTTCTCCAGCTACAAAATTTGTCTGTTTTATGTTGAAACCCTGCTTTCTCCTTCCAAAATCTCTCAAAAAAAGAAAAAGACACCTGACATCAACTGCCAATCATTATTACAATCTTGTACGTCTCAGCCTCATTCTTCCAAACTCCAATAAACCCTCAATTGATCCTCTTTGGATAATTCCGTCATCCAATGCATCAGTCTTGTGAGCTGTTGGTGCATTGCCTCCAAGCATGTAGTACAGTATAGAAGCCAGCTTTGCAGGTAATACTCCAATTTGCCTGACTTCCTCACTTTATTACTCTAACACATTTGTTCTAAAGGCCTTCATATTATTTGCTTTCCTAGTTGTCTGCAGCACATGTGATTTGCTGCATTTTTAATAACCAACACTGCAAAGTTTTTTCACATTAACAGTAACTTTCTGGACTTCCCTCCAAAATTAATCACCTCATATTGCCCATTTTTCAACTCTATCTCACACTTTCTTGGCCATTTAACTTTCTATATCTTTTTGTAAATGTTTTGTATTCACTTCCGGCCTGTTATTATTTTCAGCTTCACTTGGATACATCGTGGTAGCATAGCACTTTGTGTGATGTTATTGCAGCTCGGGGTGTCAGAGTTAGGAGTTCAACTCTGGCACCACCTTTAAGGAGTTTGCATGTTCTCCCCATCACTGCCTGTTTTGCTTCAGTTTCCTCCCACTGGCCGGTTAGAAGGTTAATTGGTCAATGTGAATCGTTCTGTGATTAAGCTAGTATTAAATAGGTGGGTTGCTGGGCAGTGTGGCTCATAGGGCTGGGAAGGCCTGTTCCATGCTGTATCTTTAAATAAAATCAAATATAAATAAACATAAAATCAAATTTTGTCTTTTTCTTGATTTTTATTCTTAATAAAAATTTGATTCTTTAATCTGAAATAATGACCACAAAATTATCGGTTTGTCATAAAAATGAACTAACTGGTTCACTAAAGTCTTTCATGAGGTGCAATCTGCTGACCTTTCCCATCTAGCCTGTATGTGACACTAGACCCAGTTCTTAAATATCTTCTGAAATAGCCAAGCTAATAATGTACTTCATGTACATTTGGGGATAGACAATGAATTATGGTCTTTCCAGTGCAATATAAAATTTAAAATAAAACATTTATTTGTGCCATAAAGTTCTAGCTAAGCTGAATGTTATCCTGATGCTAACCAAAGTCGCTGACCAGTACTGTGCCATAAGAATCAGTGCTGGGACCCTTTATGTTTGTTATTTACATTAACAACTTTGCAAATGTAAGAGATATGATTACTGAATTTGTAGGTGACACAAAAGTGTATGTTGTTGCAGAGAACAGGGATTGTTTGTTGCTGCGGTGTGCGCTGGGCTTTGCAATTAGCTTGCAAACGTTTTATTATCAGCCCAGGTGACATCCTCAGCGTGCAATTGTTGGTGTTTCTCCCGGCAGTGCTCACATTTATGCAGACTGTCCATTCTTGCCTTGATTCTGATTGGCTACCCCTTCAGTTCACCTTAGAATTTATTGGCTCAGTGTTTCTTTGGCTCTCAAGGGTTCATAGATGGCGTTTATTTTGATTTGTTTGTTTATGGAATTAACAGAAGAGAACCATGCTCCTAAACATCCTTGTGCCTGTTTCGTGTTTGCCTATATAAATGTGAGCACTCCCAGAGAAAAAACTCATTGCCAAGCTTGGAGTACACTGCAACATCAAACACCCCAACCCAAGCTATCAATATTCACCACTATCCTAAACAGGGACTGTCTTAGGCTATAACATGATATTTGTCAATTGGAAAGTTGAATGGAGCAAATGCAGGTGGAAATTAATCCTGGAAAAAGTGCGAAGTCAAACAAAGGCAGGACATATACACAAATGGTAGAGCCTGAAGGAATATTAAAAAGCAGAGAGAGCTTGAGTACAAGTCCAGGGGAAGTAGAGCGCATGTACATTGGGTGGTAACAAAGACACTTGCGATTCCTTTCTTCATTAGGCATGGCATAGAGCAGGGATCTCACATGACAACTTTACTAAACATCGCTTAGGCCACACCTTTGAGAGGTTAATTAGGCCAATACTTTGAGAGGATGGTCATGACTGGACTGAACTCCTGCCTCAGCAAAGACCTGGACCCATTGCAGTTTGCCTATTGCCACAATAGGTCGATGCCAGGTGCAATCTCAATGGCTCTCCACATGGCTTTAGACCACCTGGACAACACAAACACCTATGTCAGGATGCTGTTCATTGACTATATCTCAGTACTTAATACAATCATTCCCACAATCCTGATTGAGAAGTTGCAGAACCTGGGCCTCTGTACCCCCCTCTGTAATTGGATCCTCGTCTTCCTAACCGGAAGACCACAATCTGTGTGGATTGGTGATAACATCTCCTCCTCACTGACACTCAACACTGGTGCAACTCGGGGTGTGTGCTTAGCCCATGCTCTATTCTCTATATAACCATGACTGTATGGCTAGGCATAGCTCAAATATCATCTATATATTTGCTGACAATACAACCATTGTTGGTAGAATGACAAGAGGGCGTACAGGAGTGAGATATGCCAACTAGTGGAGCGGTGCCGCAGCAACAACCTGGCACTCAACGTTGCACAAGGTGCAAAATCAGTTCATCCCCCGGAGAAGGAAGGATTCAAAGGGGGGAAAGGGGCCACAGTGGTTGACAAAGGAAGTCAGAGATGCATAGCATTAAAAAAAAGGAAATATGACAGAGCTAAGGTGAGTGGGAGGACAGATGATTGGGAAATTTTTAAGGAACAACAGAACTTAATTAAAAAGGCAATACGGGGAGAAAAAATGAGGTACGAACGCAAGCTAGCCAGGAATATAAAGGAGGATAGCAAAAGCTTTTTTAGGTATGTGAAGAGAAAGAAGATAGTTAAGAACAATGTTGGGCCCTTGAAGAATGAATTGGGTGAAATTGTAATGGGAAACAGAGAAATGGCAGAAGAATTTAATAAATACTTTAGATCTGTCTTCACTAGGGAAGACACAAGCAATCTCCCAGATGTATGGCTGGACCAAGGACATAGGGTAACAGAGGAAATGAAACAGATTGACATTAGGAAGGAAACGGTGATGAGTAGACTGATGGGACTGAAGGCTGACAAATCCCCAGGAGCAGATGGTCTGCATCCTAGGGTACTAAAGGAGGTGGCCCTGGAAATTGCGGATGCATTGGTAATCATTTCCCAATGTTCCTTAGATTCAGGATCAGTTCCTGAGGATTGAAGAATGGCTAATGTTATCCCACTTTTTAAGAAAGGAGGGAGGGAGAAAACAGAGAACTATCTTCCTGTCAGCCTAACATCAGTAGTGGGGAAGCTGCTAGAGTCCATTATTAAAGATGAAATAGTGGCATATCTAGATAGCAGTGATAGGATTGGGCCAAGCCAGCATGGATTTACCAAGGGCAAATCATGTTTGACTAATCTATTGTTTTTCGAGGATGTAACCAGGAAGTTAGACAAGGGAGATCCAGTGGATGTAGTGTACCTCGATTTTCAGAAGGCATTTGATAAGGTCCCACATAGGTGATTGGTGGGCAAAATCAGAGCTCATGGCATTGGGGGGAAGATATTGACATGGATAGAAAACTGGTTGGCAGATAGAAAGCAAAGGGTAACGGTGAATGGGTGTTTCTCGAAATGGCAGGTGGTGACTAGTGGGGTGCCACAGGGCTCAGTATTGGGACCACAGCTGTTTACGATTTACATCAACGATTTAGATGAAGGCATTTAGAATAACATCAGCAAGTTTGCTGATGATACTAAGCTGGGTGGCAGTGTGACATGTGATGAGGATGTTAGGAGAATTCAGGGTGACTTGGATAGGCTGAGTGAGTGGGCAGATACTTGGCAGATGGCGTTTAATGTGAATAAGTGTGAGGTTATCCACTTTGGGAGTAAGAACAGGAAGGCAGATTATTATCTGAACGGTGTAGAGTTAGGTAAGGGAGAAATACAAAGAGATCTAGGAGTCCTTGTTCATCAGTCACTGAAGGTGAATGAGCAAGTGCAGCAGGCAGTGAAGAAGGCTAATGGAATGTTGGCCTTTATTACAAAGGGAATTGAGTACAAGAGCAAGGAAATCCTTTTGCATTTGTACAGGGCCCTGGTGAGACCACACCTGGAGTATTGTGTACAGTTTTGGTCTCCAGGGTTAAGGAAGGACATCCTGGCTATAGAGGAAGTGCAGCGTAGATTCACGAGGTTAATTCCTGGGATGTCCGGACTGTCTTACGCAGAGAGGTTAGAGAGACTAGGCTTGTACACACTGGAATTAAGGAGATTGAGAGGGGATCTGATTGCAACATATAAGATTATTAAGGGATTGGACAAGATAGAGGCAGGAAATATGTTCCAGCTGCTGGGAGAGTCCAGTACCAGAGGGCATGGTTTGAGAATAAGGGGTAGGTCATTTAGGACAGAGTTAAGGAAAAACTTCTTCTCCCAGAGAGTTGTGGGGGTCGGGAATGCACTGCCTCAGAAGGCAGTGGAGGCCAATTCTCTGGATGCTTTCAAGAAGCAGCTAGATAGGTATCTTATGGATAGGGGAATCAAGGGATATGGGGACAAGGCAGGAACCGGGTATTGATAGTAGATGATCAGCCATGATCTCAGAATGGCGGTGCAGGCTCGAAGGGCCGAATGGTTTACTTCCGCACCTATTGTCTATTGTCAGTAAGATGAAAGAGCTGATTGTGGACTTCAGGAAAGGTAAGACAAAGGAACACACCCCAATCCTCATAGAGGGATCAGAAGTGGAGAGAGTGAGCAGCTTCAAGTTCCTGGGTGTCAAGATCTTTGAGGATATAACCTGGTCCCAACATATTGATACAGTTATAAAGAAGGCAAGACACTGGCTATACTTTATTAGGAGCTTGAAGAGATTTGGTATGTCAACAAACACACTCAAAAACTTCTATAGGTGTACCGTGGAGAGCATTCTGACAGGCTGCATCACTGTCTGGTATGGGGGGTGGCACAGGACCGAAAGAAGCAGCAGATGTTTGTAAATTTAGTCAGCTCCTTCTTGGGTACTAGCCTACAAACTACCCAGGAGATCTTCAAGGAGCAGTGTCTCAAAAAGGCAGCGTCTATTATTAAGGACCTCCTGCACCCAAGGCATGCCCTTTTCTCACTGTTACCATCAGGTAAGAGGTCTGAAGGCACACACTCAGCGATTCAGAAACAGCTTCTTCCCCTCTGCCATTCGATTCCTAAATGGACATTGAACCCTTGGACACTACCTCACTTTTTTAATGTATGATATTTATATTTTTGACACAATTTTTAATCTATTCAATATTCATATACTGTATAAAGTATACTGAATAAGATTTACTTATTTATTTATTATAATTTTTTCTTATATATTATGTATTGCATTGAACTACTGCTGCTAAGTTAACAAATTTCATGTCACATGCTGGTGATAATAAACCTGATCCTGATTCTTCTGCTTCTGACCTGTATTATTTTTTGCAATTTTGGTTTGCAAACTTTAGAAAGGGTTGTGATTGCACAAAGGAGGGAGCAGAGGAGATTCACCAGGACTGGAAGACTTCAGTCAGAAGGAGATTGCACAGGCTGGGGTTATATTACCTGGAAGGGAGAATACTGAAGGGTGACCTGATAGATAGGAAGATAGTAAACACTTTTCCCCCATAATGCAGATATCTGGCACAGGAGAACATGGGTATAAGGTGAGAGGTAGAAGGTGTAGAGTGAATTTTAGCGGAATTTTTCCCACCTGAAAAGTGGTTGGAATCTAGAATGCATTGCCTGAGGAAGTGGTGGAGACAGGTACAAGCACTTGAATTGCCAGAACAAAGACGGCAGACCATTGCAGCTACATGAGATTAGTATAGATAATTACAATGGCTGGCGTGAACATGATGGGTCTGTTCCCCTTCTTCGTAGAGTCTTCTTTCTAAGACTCTACAAAGAAGAGGAATGTAAAAATGCTTTTAAATATCTTAAGTATTGCATGGGCAATGTAATCGGTTTGAAAAATAGATAATTCCTCACAAATTCAGAAGTGTTGATGTCTGCCTAATGAATATTATGTTGATTGGATTTTCGCAAGTGATCTCATCTGTTAGACTTTTGAAAAAGGTTAAATATTCTAAATTAACTGCAAACTAGCTTGTTAAAAAAAGAAAGGAAAATGAAATGCTGTTTCATTGACTAGTGGAGTTGCTCAAGAACATGGGGCCATACTAACTGAACCACCATTAGAGGTGAGTGCTTCTAACAGTCAGAGACATCAAACTATGTAACCAGAAGTAAAATATCAGGAAAATAGACAGCAATAAAATAATCTTGTTTTGTTAGGGAATTAATATATTGAGGACTACTAAAAAAGCATGGTCATTTACACAAATCTGAAACTTTCCACAGCCAGATCCAATTAGCTCTTTTTAAAATGGTTTGTAGGGACCAGTATAATGAAATTAAAGATGTTTATTATTGCAATAACCAACATAAGATATAAACTGTCACAGCATCAGAGGTAACTAAAGTATATTCTGAAAGGCTGTTCCCTATGAGTCTTTTCCAGTCTGTCCTTCTGGGTTTATATGTTTTTATATATTTTTAATAATATATTTATATTTATAGTCTAGAAAGAGTAAGCTTAACTGGAGTCCTGCTATTTCTACGAGTTGAATGTAAATAATTTTCATTATTATCATCATCATCCAGTTTTATTTCAGAATTAGAATCAATATTAGGTTTAATATCATTGGCATGTGTCCTGAAATTTGTTGCCTTTTAAATTTTCTGCAGCCGAGAAATGCCAGTGTGTGCCCATTGAGAGTTTATGGCATCTCTTCATTAGAATCTGAGTCAGAACAAAAGCTCCAATTGTTCTGAGCTAATGAAGATGCTGAAAATTACTTTCTGAGCAGAGATTTTTGGAGAATGAAAACATAATAGCAATAACAGAAGAATTGTCACTGAACAGAAGAATGAAAGTTAATTTAACCATTGCTGATTGACAAAGGTTCCTGGAATGCAAAGCTGCAAAAGGTCACAGGGCCCCTTAAACTATACTCTGACACACAAGCACAGCAATTTTAAGACATCATCTTTAAAAGCAAGGCAGATTTATTGAAACAGCTCCCCCTAATGTTTGAATCAAAGTGGTCACAGAGGTATCTACATCCCTACATATAAAAATTTGCTGTTCAATTACTGCTAGTTTGGAAAGGCAGTCATGTCATTGTACAACAAAATCACTTAAAATGGAAATAGTTTCAATATGTTTCATAACAATGACCCAGTCAATATCCATCATGTAATTCATTAGAGTTATCTGAAATGTACCTCCTGCTAACAACTTAAATATTAATAGTGCTACATTTACATTGAAGAGTTGCTATTTTATGTTTTAAACCTACATAATTAAAAAAATCTATTTCCTATTTATAAGTTACTGCAACAACATGGTTTAATGGTGAAGGAAGCATTCCATGATACTTCACAAGAATTTTATTAAAAAATAAAGTGACTATACTTATAATTAGGCACAATACCAAGAACCCTGGTGTGACTGGCAGGCTTCAAAGAGAGGTAACTGTAGAGCTCGGAATTTTGGCAGCTGAAGGGATAGCCAACAATGAAGGAGTATTTAAAACTGGAAATATTCAGTCAGTCAGAATTGGAGGGCATCTTGAACACTTTGGAGGTATGAAAAGATTGAAGCACCTTGCTATCAGCATTGCAACAGCTGCGGGTTGAATTGTGAGTTAGGACAGGGTAGCATTGTTTTGGTGACCTCATGTTTGAAGGTACAATATGCCTATATTTTCTACCATTAATAACTTTAAGAAAAAATATGCAGATATGTAGTTGGAGTAGACCAGTAAGGAGAACATAGCCTTTACAGTATAATAATTTCTACTTCCAGCTGAAAAACTAGTTAATGTAGAGTGTCAGAATTGACATAGCATGGAAAGTCATTCAGCTCATCTCTTTGCCAGTTCAAAGCAATCCCACCAGTCCCACCCACTCTTTCCTGCAAACTTGTGCTTTACACAAATTCACAAATTCTGCGTCACTTTGGTTTTGTGCTCCATGCAGTTATGAATCCATGCGTCTTGTGTGTCTTACTAATCACGCTCTCAGTTTACCCTACCATTTTCAAACTTTGGATGCGTCTTTACTCATCCGCTCCCGCAGACCCTCTGATTACCTCTGTTCACTCTTCTCAGACCTGTTTAAATTTCTGCAGAGAGAAAAAAATAGCGTATAATCTGCATTGTTTGGAAGTAGCCGGGAGCGGTAGTTCTGAGAGAAGCTCTCCCAAACTAGAACAGACTGCTCTATGTGTGCAGTAAAAATAAAGTCCCGAATATGAAACATATAAACCAGAAGGAGACGCTGCCCTCGCAATAAAACCCTGCAGAAGACAAGTGCTCTCAAGATCACTGTGGTAAAAGATTTATTTTGAGCCTACGGTGATAGGAAAATTATCATCTGTATTGGTAATTTATAATATTGTGGTTTATAATTTTAAACTATTAGCAAGATTTGACTTCACACGGAACGTATTTCCGAAATTTTACCGCAACGTTACTTCAATATTTACCGAGGATTTTAATCAGTAACTACTTTCAGTTGTGTAGCCTCGGAGTAAATTGAATCAATAATCCTTATTTTTTTTTAAAGTGTGGATTTTTAAAAGTAATTTGTCCGGAGTAAAGTGGAAGTTAAAAAAGTTTAAGTGTTTTTTTTAACCAGGAAGCAGTCAGGGGAGTTTTAGTGTGACCACGTGCCCCCTTCACATGGCGGTAGTGGTGTGTGATGTTTCATTGTGTTTAGCCTTGAGTTTCTTTCACAAGAGTTTGAGATGCTCAGCGGGGTGGAAGTCTTCCTCATCCGCGGTGTTTATTCCAGCGAAGCCTCTGTTGGAACCGGGCTGTAAAAAATACCTGCTTTAATTCCGCCGATCTGCGGAGAATGCATTGCTCCACGTTTTTCTAGAAATCGTGGAATTTTAGATCTGTGTAGTTTGCGCTGGGAGCTGTTTATCCGGAAGTGCTGCTCTCCAACCCTCTGGAGAGACGGTCGCCACCAATTCTTCCTCTGTGGTAGAATTAAATCCAGCAGCACGTGAATAGTTATATACCTACTAAGCCTGGGTAACTTTTACTAAGAACTTCAAGACTGGACGTTAAAGCTGCCGTTGAATCGCTGCAGTCGAGCGGAATGTATTCAAAGGCACCACCCCTTGCACGTTAATATTCTGTAATCGAAGCTCATTCTTTTTCAGTATCCAGCCACCTATTCGCGGAGCAGGAAAGTCTTGGAGGCACCGAAATGCCGGCACAAGAAAATGTCACTGGCAACTATTTTGTGGCCCGTTCAGTTTATTCGGAAAATAGTTTTCTAGAGGAAAATGAAAGAAAGGAAAAAGTCCCTAAAACTATACGTGACCGGCTGACCAAGGGATGCAGGTGAGTTAAAAGTTTTCCGGGTTCCGAGATTTTCAGCAAGTTATTGGCTACTATAGTGTAATTTAACGAGCTCTTACAGTTTTAACTTTGCCTGCATTTACAAAAACTACTGATGCCGGTGATTTCTTTAGATGTCAAACCAAAAAGGAGAAAGACTTTAGGGTGATCTCAACAGAGGGGTGGTTCGGAAGCGGGGAAAACTGCACGGCGCAAATCCTGAATCCACGATTACAGAACGAGAAGCTCATGTGGTTTTAGGTTGTGCCGCGACAGATTAGCACAGGACAGTCAGGGCAGCAATGGGGATAAATCTAGACTAGATAGAAGGGTCTGGAGTCATCACCCTATATATTAAAAAAGGGCCAAAGCAAGGAAGCAAGTTATTATTCCATGTAAATTTTACTAATAATCTGGTAGTATTTTTGTAGTGAAATAACATTTTACCTATGCAATGACATTTGCCTTTACATTTTAGCTTAATTTTCCCACCCTTTGTATATTTAATTATGTGTATATGTGTACACTCTAATCTGACTTCCTAAATTCTTATTCCCATTTTGAATACTTCTGAGTATTTCCTGTTTTCAACTTGGTTCTCTGTTGGCAACTTAATTATTATCACAAGGCTTTCTGCTTGTTCATTTTAATCTCCATCTTTAGACATTAAAAAGTTTTTTTGCCAAGAATATGCCATTCAGTCCAACAAAGCTGGCCAAATTCCTATTCACACAGTGTGTTGAAATAACTATTGAGTTTAGATTTGAAAGTCTCTAAGCTACGTCTCTCAACTACACAACTAGGTAGTTTGTTCAATGCCTCCACTACTTGCTGCGTAAAGAAGTGCTTCCTGATGTTAGTCTGAAATCTCCCTTGAACCAGTCTCCACCTAAGGCCCTGTGTCCTTGTTGATTGATTGATTTGGAAGTAGCAGCTTCCACTTAATCCACCGTAATTATACCCTTAATGATTTTGAACACTTCTGTCATGTCTCCTCTCATTCTACATCTACTTAAGTTAAAGAAATTTAATTCTTTCAATCTTTCTTCATATCTCATACCCCGCAGATCTGGTATGAGCCTGGTCATCCTTCTCTGTGCTCTCTCCAGTGCCTTCACATCCCTCACTAAATCTGGAGACCAAAGTTGTACACAGAACTCAACGTGTAGCCTCACAAGCACATCATGCAGCTTAAGGAGAACGTCTCTGGACTTGAACTCCACTGAGCGCATTATGTAGCCCAACAATCTATTAGCCTTCCTGATCGCTTCTGTGCATTGTCTAGATATTGATAGTGATGAGTCTACCAGGATGCTCAAATCCTTCTCAGACAGTGCACGTTCTAACTCAAGATCCCCCACTGTATATTCATGTCTAATATTTCTACTTTCTATATGTAATACTTTACATTTACTTAGATTAATCAGCCCACCTCTGGATTTTGTTTAAATCTAACTATTGATTCTGCTACCTGAATGTCATCTGCCCATCCTCTTAATTTTGTCATCTGCAAAGTTTACTAGTATATTTGTTATGTGCTTATCCAAATCATTGTACCGGTAAATTATAAACAGCAGTGGTCCTAAAACTGTTCCCTGTGGAACCCCACTTTTAACAACTTCTAGGTATGAAAATTATCCTCTCACCATAATTCATTGTTTCTTTTTTTTTAAGTCATTTGTGCACCCATTCGCATACCTCACCCTTAATCCCTACCTCCTGTAATTTGATTATTAATCTCTTGTGGGGTACCTTGCCAAAATCCTTCTGAAAGTCCAAGCAAATCATATCAACTGCTCTATTGCTTTCATAAATTTTAGTGCCACTTCATTGAACTCCAGCATATTAGTAAAATAAGTTCCCTTTTTGGAACCTATGCTGTCTTTTTATTAACATCCCTGTTCTTATGAGCTGTGTTTCCATCTCATTCTTTAATAATGTTTCCATTATCTTGCCTACAATACACATTAAGCTTACTGGTCTATAGTTACCAGGGTCAGTGTGGTCACCCTTCTTGTATACTGGGCCAACATTAGCCTAGTCAGAGAGCTCTTGTTTTGAATGCTCTTTCTTTCCCCACCCCCTCCCCTTGTGATCAGGTCTGCACCAGAACACTCTTCTCCTGGCAGTGTTTGATGCCAGCCCACCTTGGCTAGATCCCCTTTTAACTTGTTGAACTTAACTTTCCTCGTGATGGTTGTTCTTACTTTGGATTATCCATTGTATGCCTCTGTTACCAAATGTGTTGCAGGCAAGCCATGCTGCATATTCTCCTCTTCGTCCCCCAGATCAGGCACTGTTTCCTGCTTCAGGACAGGAGATCTGAATGAGAGTTGTCTGTAGCTTGCCTTGTCAGCTCCTTCTGCGTGTTGCTAGCAGATCCACTCAGGACGTAACGTGTTCATCTTGATTGTTGGCTTGTTATGATGAGGTGATGTGTCCTCAAAAGTTTAGTGTAATGGACAGCATGTGGACCTCAAGCATATTGATGTGAGAATCATACAAGAATATTTGCCTCTGCTATTTCCAGAACTAGGCTCTGATGGATGAAACCTTCATCTGTATATAGTTCTCTGGGTCTCATTTTGATCTCAGTTTTGCTTAAATGATTGAAAACTCCCAGTTTAAGCCAATATGTGGCACATATGTGGATATGTACTTTTGAACTACTCTACGGTAAATGCAATATTGAATTTTCCCCCTGCAGAGGATTGATCATTTCTCAGTCAAGGTAGATTTGTGGTGAAAAGGGTAAGTGTTTCCCAAAGGGGAGAAAGAGACCTCCAGCCCCCTGCCCTGATCCTGAGCATCTCACCTGAAAAAGGAGTTGATGTGTCAACCTAGTACAGTATATGACATTGAGGTTTGACATAGATGGCATTAGGATGGGTGTTAGCCTTGATGTAGGTTGTTCATAGTAAAACCTGTTTCATTTTGAGGTGACCCCAGTGGTGACATGGTAGCTCAGAAATATTGCAAAGTAAATTTTATTATCAAAATGCTTACGTCACCATTTACAACCCTGAGATTTGTTTCCCTGCAGGCACAGAGTAAATCTGTAGAATAGTAACTATAACAGGATCAGTGAAATATCAACTAGAGAGCAGATGAAAACAAACTGAGCAAATGCATATATAAGTAAATAGCAATAAATCATGAGATAAGAGTCCTTAAGGTGAGATCATTGGTTGTGGGAACATCTCAATGGATGGGCAAGTGAGTGTAGCTGTCCTTTTTGATCAAGAGCCCGCTGGTTGTGGGGTATTTGTTTCCCGGGTGATAGATTGGCAGTACTCTTGGGTACCATTAATAACAGGACTGCTAATGATCTTGCAAGTGGAATCTCAGGTGACGGTGGAATCATTTAGAACAAAAATATTTCCTCCTTGACAGGATCATCTTGCACACTGATATTCCAAAGGATAGTATTCATAGTCGGCAAAGTACTGTGGGCTTTAAGCAATAAACTGCAGAAATAAGTTGGAAGAAAGGAGGGAAAACCCTGCAGTTTTCCCCAGCCATGTCTAAGCTTTTTGTACGTTGGGGGGTGGGGGGGGGGGATGTGTCTCTATATGGAGAACACACATGCATTCAATGTTAGATAGAAGACATTGTTGTAATTATTTTTGATAGCTTAACTATGTGGCTGGGCAAGTAAAAGAAAAAGGCTAGGGTCTGTATATTGTTATTGAAGGATAACTGTCTGAAAAAGCTTTGAAGAAAAGATAAGCAAGTAAGAACTTCATTGTAGATTTTTATTTATTCTTTATACATGGATTCTGAATGTTTCTGCAACACCACAATTTAACATCCGTTCCTCATTGCTCCTGAGATAGTGAGGAGCTACACATTGAACCTTCTAAATTTCATAGCTAAAGTATGGTGCTATTGGGTCGAGGGTTTCAGGATTTGGCCTCACTGATAATGAAGTCACTGCCACTCAGGGGTTCCCAACCTGGAGACCCCTCAGTTAATGGTAGGGGTCCATGGCATAAAAAAGATTGGGACCACTACCGCTGGTTGTATTTCCAATTTAGAGCTGATGTGTGACATTGGTGGGTGAGCTGCAGATGTAATTTCCAAGCTTGTTGCTCTGTGCATCTGATGTAGGGACTTAACCTGAAATGTCACCATCCCTTTGCCTGTAGATTCTGTCTGACCCACTGATTTCTTCTGGAGAAATGTTTCCTACACCCCCCACCCCAACTGTTGTGTTGGAGGGTGTATATTACACTGCACCATGGTCAGTGAATATGTTTTCTGTCACTATGATGGGGAATAGATCTTCAATATAGCTGAAGATGGTCAGGCCTAGAGCATTACCCTGAAGATAGCCTGCACTACTGTACTGAGGCAAAATAATTGCCATTCAATTACCATACGGACTTTAGAAGAATGGAGGAGGGGGTTGGTGGAACTATATTGAAAGGCCTAGATAGAATGTATTTGGAAAGAATGTTTCCTATAGTGGGAGAGTCTAGGACTAGAGGGCACTACCTCAGAGTACAAGGCTATCCCTTTAGAATGGAGATGAGGAATTTCTTTGGCCAGAAGGTGGTGAATCGTTTGAATTCCTTGTCACAGGTAGCTGTTGAAGCCAAGTCATTGGGCATATTTAAAGTGGAGGCTGTTAGATTCTTGATTAGTAAGGACTTCAAAGGTTATGGGAGAAGGCAGGAGAATGGGGTTGAGAGGGATGATAATATTCAGACTTGCCGAGCTGAATGGCCTAATTCTTCTCCTGTGTTTTGTATTCTTATAATAGTCTTCCTTTGCATAGGGTGTGACTCCATCTATTGATTCCCACAATTACTAATTTTGCTAAGGCACTTGTCTGTTCACTCAGTTTCAAAGTCAATTCCTCTCAACCTTGAATAAAGGCAGAACTTGGAAAAAGTGAGTAAACAAGTTTATTTTTAAGATGGGAGAAGGGTGGAGAGAATAAAGAGAAAATTTTTGATAGGTTGCAGACCAAGATTGTACTCGTGACACATGTTGATGATATCTGGGAGAAGGTGATGTGTGTGTGTTTTTAATTATAGTTTATTTGTCTGGAGGCATACGAGTATAGGCAACAGAGGGAAAGAAAAGTTAGAACTGAGATTCAAAACAGTTCTTGCTCAAAATCTGAAATAACAGGGAATGCTGGAAATAACAGGAATGCTGGGGGCATGGGGGTGCACGGTGAGCAGACAGGTGAGGGCAATAACGCAGATACCAGTTTCCAGGCAGCTTCTGCAGAGGAAGAAACGGTTAACACGTTGATGATCATTCATTAGAACTGGAAGAGTGAGAAAGCAAGCATGTTTTGAGTTCCAAAGATTGGGTGGGGTGGACAGAACGAAGGGAATGTGTTTGAGATGGCGTCAACAGCATGGAGTTGATGTTGATCCAATGGAAGGCGTCATCAATTCACTCCATGTCTCCGGCTCTTTGCCAGTTAAAACACACTTGTTTTCTTGTTTTCCCAGATCTGATGACAAATCATTGACCTTGTTTCTCTCTCCACATGTGCTGCCTGACTTGCAGAGAAGCTGCAGCATTTTCTGTTTTCAAATTGGGTTTCCAGCTTGGGTTTTTCTGTGCTGTTCTCCCTGCATTTACTTACTTTTGACTATGATTCGATACGTGTGATGAGTCCTGGAAATTGTTGACTCTGATGGAACCCAAACAAAAATCCAGTGTCTCTATGACTGGTGAAACCTTTTATTAAATGCAGAGCTTTTGAAAATAACATTGTCAAGAGCTTTGTGTTTGTAATTAGAGAGTATCTGAGAAGATAACATTCATGAGATTGGTACATGAATTAGGGGTCATGGGATTGTAGATATCTAGACTTTTAAACTTGTTCTGAAACACTAAGACATGATCTTTTACCTTAACAGCAATCATGTTCTTTATCTCCTATGCCTTCATTTCCTTGGAAGCCTTTTTGATATATCTCCAGTGAAAACACTCAATAATTGTGCATTCATGTGCTTCCGGTGTGGAGAGTTTCAAAGCATCACTAGTTGTGAATGCAAAAGAAACCTTTTGACAACTTAACCATTTGGCTAAATCTTATTATGGGACTAACACCAAATTCTATATTTCCGCAGAATCTTCACAATGTTTGTTTCAATGAATCTACATCATATTTTTCTAAGCTTTAGGTATTCAAAGCTGTGTAGGAGAAATTAAATAAACTATCTCAAACCAAGAACTAGTTTAGTATGCCTTTCTTGCATTCTCTCTGAAGTAGGCAAAAATTTATGCCCCGTTTTAATAATAAAAAAAATCCCTCCCCCTCCTCTCTTAGTCTTTTCATCGCTTCGGCTTCTTACTTTTTCACACCTGCCTATTATCTCCCCCTGGTGCCTCTCCTTCCATTTCTGCTATGATCCGCTCTCTTCTCCTATCAGATTCCTTCCTCTCCAGCCCTTTACCTTTCCTACCCACCTGGCTTCACCAAACATCTTTTAACTATACTCCTTCTTCCACTCCCTTCCCCCCCCCTCTCCACCCAGCCTTTTTATTGTGGCATTTTCTTCCTTCGTCCCAGTCCTGAAGAAGGGTCTTGGCTTGAAACATTGATGTTTATTCATTTCCATTGATACTGCCTGGCCTGTTGAGTTCCTCCAGCACATTGTTGCTTTGGATATCCAGCAGCATCAGAATTACTCATGTTTATATTCTCCTTTATTCAGGAGGCTAAATACTGTATGTAAAGTATCCCAGCAAATCTCCATTTAATTGTAATGTAATTTCTTATAACATCCAATTCTATTGCATTTCATCTTTATGACTTGTGCTGCATATTTTCTTTCCTTGAATTGTTTACAAAGAAATTCAAGGTCCTTTGAATGCAAACCCTTTCCAGATTATTGACATTTGAAAATATTCTCCTTTACAAGTTGTCGTATCATATTTAATAACCACACTTTTCCACATTCTATTCCTTTTTTTGTCATTTCTAGTAATTCAGTTGAGTTATTCATTGTAGCCTCTGTTCGCTTTGTAACCTGCTTTCCCACCTAGCTTAGTTACACAAGACAGCTTTGAGTCCCCATCTCAAAGATGTCGTAGGTTGCCAAAACCCCAAGCACAGATTCTTGCAGAGAAAATGTAGCCTGCAAAGACCAGCTTCTGCCTGTTTTTTCTGTCTGTTAACCAATTCTAACACCATATTTGCAGAATCCCATGACCCTGATGTTGTGTAATAGTCATCTTCTGAGTACTTTCTGAGAATCCAAATCACCAATTCCATGAATTCTCTCCTACCACACAGCTTAGTAAAATGTAAAAATGTTCACAAAAAAGCAATTTCTCTTCCTTGTATTGCACTCTGCCAATAATTATTTTATGTATTTCATATTTCCAGTATCTGCAGTTTTATTTTGATCTTCAGTGTTTTTGTGAACTCTGTTCATCTTTCCTTCAGTAGATTCTTGTGTTTATCTCCCTACAACTAATGTCAGTCTAATGTGTTTTTTTTTGTTTCTTCTCTTCTTCTGTCTTTCTCCCTCCTGACTTTGTTAAATAGTCACCTCAGATTTGCTACCTTCCATTCAGTCTGTAGCTGGCCAGTGGTGTGGTGGCATATGCACCAGACTTTGAGGCGAGTATTCCCAGGTTCAAATCCAGCCGGCTTCTTGCACGCTTCCTATCTGTACTGAGTTGAATGTCGAGCTAGCAACTCAGCCTCATTTAAAAAAAAAGAAATGCTAAAGGAACAGCAAAGTTGGCACCCCATGCACCACAAGACGTGGAGAGGAACAATGATTGAGTCTATGCTGAGTAAAATCCAGAGAATTTCTGGGAACTTGTTGCTTAACCCCTTAATCATCCTAGTATCATTTTTTTCCCTACTGCCAGTTTTTAATTTCTCTTTGTCACTGAGCTTTGGATTCACTTATTTTAAATATTTTTCATGCTTTCTACCATGAAATGTGGAGAGAATTCTGAAGTGAATATTACTCTAATCTTTCCTATCTGTTTGCAAGGGACACATGTATGTTTTCACTGTTTGCTTTCTTGTATATAATCTTCATATTTTTGATAGCTTATTTTCTTTGTTTTCTGTGTCAGCATTCTTTACCAAGTCCTAAAATATTTCCAATCATGAAGCTTAAACTTCTTTCTTTAATGCTATCTTTAAAACCAATTTGTTTTTAAACTAAAACTGGACCATTTTTACCATGTTCTTATCCCTTCAAGGGAACAAATGCTCATTGCAAATTATGAATCAAGGATTTAAGCAAACTATATTGTCAATTTTGTTTTGGGATCTGTGCAACTTTTATGAAGATGGTCACGGGTCATCTTTTTAAACAGCTGTAGTTCTTTGAAAAGCTATTGCTGGGTCTGAATTCTCCAATGACAAAGAAACAGTAATATATTTCCAAGTCGGCATGTTGTGCAACTTGGACTGAAACCTGTAGTTAGTGGTGTTCCCTTGTACCTGCTGCCTTTGTCCTCCTGGGTCAAGGTTGTGGTGTTGGAAAATAGTACCTGAAGAGCAGTTCCTAGCAAATGCAGTGGTGTCTTTTGTAGATGGTTTGCGTTCAGCCGTGGTACTGAGAGCAGAGGAGGTGTATTTTTATGGTGGTGAATCATGTACCAATTTAGCAGGCTGCTTTGTCCTGTTTAGTATAGTCCGTTTGGAAAGCGAGCAGGGTATAACTAGGTAACTTTTCTTGATTGTCAAGTAGATGCCTGTGTTGTAAATGGGTTAGAGGCACAGGTAGTTTTGGAGTGCAGTCGTGAGTACTGCCTTGTTTCTTAGCCCTTTCTTGGTCCAGTGCTTAGTAGTGGATTGAATCAAGTTGACTGAAGAGAGACTCCTGTAATGGTGAGAATCTTGGGAGGAAGCTAGGGTGATTTATCAAATCACTACTGTTAACTTAATAATGTGAATGCTTCCTCGTTGTCCTTACTCTTCAGTGAGCCATCTTGATGTTGAAGTGTCCAGGAGCCTCCTCCCAGTACCAGATAAAGATGCCAATTTCTGAGCTTATGGATTGATTGCAGGTCCATTTGTTGTATTAGAAATGGTAAATTTAATCGAGTGGAAGAACATAAATTCAGAGTAGGAAATGAACTATAATGAAAAATGTTTGTACTGAGATCTTTCGGTTGCTGCTAACTTGAATCAGAAAAAAACTAAAGAGGTAAAGTTTGTTTTTCTATTGTTTCCTGAACTCCATAATGTAGGTGTTTTTAGTGGTTGCTGTGTATACATTTGGATTGTTTTGGCTTGTGTTACAAAAAGCACTCATGAATTGATAAAAGCTGAGATTGGCAGTCATAAATTGAAATGTTACTTTTGGTTCTTTCATGTATTTCAGCAGATTATATTTGTGATATTTGTGATTTTTATACTCCAGTTGCTCAGCTAAAAAGGTTCTGGGTATTATTAAAGCTATGCTTCCTATACTGGATTGGTTGCCCAAGTACAGACTGAGGCAATATCTACCTGGAGACATTATTTCTGGACTGAGCACTGGCCTGATTGCAACATTACAAGGTAAGTTTATTTTCAAAGTACCACCTTTGAACTTTTAATCATTTTGATTTAGGCATTTTTGTATTATTAGTAGCTCTGTTATCTACACGTGTGTAACTTCATCAATTATCAGTTCATTTAACTAACAGTGGTCTATTTCTCCTTTTCACTATTGAATCATTAATAATTTAAAATTTATGAACTAATTATTTATTTATATTACATGACATTCTTAAGTGTACTTAGTGGTGTTATGATATGATGCCTCCATCAAAATTTATATATTTGAAGCAAAAGAATCTATTTTTTACCCATTTACATGCATCTAAATAGATCCTTAATCTGTTACGAAAGAGATTTGTAGATATCATTGGATTGATCATTACCAATAGAAAACTAACTGTGTTCTACTTTGTTCTTTAGTCATATGATGTTTTCTACTAGTCATTGATAAGTTTTAGTATAAAGTGAGGGCAAAATTAAGCAAATTGAACTGTTGCATAAACATTAATTGAGATCTGTTTGCATTCTGGAATCAAATTTCACGACAAGATATTAATATAACTATCCATTAACATTTTCACAACAGAAGAATATATCGGCCTTAAACATTTGATCTCAAAGAGACAAGTTCTTGATGGGAACTATTTTCTTACTTGCTTTGTATATGTTGCTACATATCAAGTTGAAACAATGAAAAGTGTTATTACAACACATCATTTTTTGAATTTTCAGGTCTGGCTTTTGCTCTACTGGCAGAAGTCCCTGTTGGCTATGGTTTGTACTCTGCTTTCTTCCCCATTTTACCATATTTCTTCTTGGGGACCTCAAAACACTTAGCTGTGGGTGAGTATACCCTTAGAGTTTTTGAGTTCTTTTATTGTTGTTCGTTCCCTTTTACCATCGGGTGAGAGTTTTTTTTTTGATGCCTCGGCATGAGAGCCAAGCCTACAGGTTTTAAAATAATCACCCCTGCAATTACAGTAACATTAAATGATACAAGGACAGTAAATGAAAAAAAAAAGAAAGGCTAAGAGTGGAATAAGAGAAAAGAACTAATCTGAAAGAGTTGTAGAAGAAAACCTACTGAGTACCATCTCAGTGCAAATGGGGCTAGTGGAGTAAATTACCATCATTGATGCCTGTATTCTAAACTAGATTTCAGAGTTTGATGCAATTTTAAACGAGGTAGTGTGTTCAAATACAGAACTGTTAAATAAATGGAGATGTGCTGTAAGTGCAGTATTTGGGGAAACAGCAAGGGTACTTTAACAGCAAGACCCAACAGTAATTATCTTCTTCTTGAGGAATGGCAACTTGTTGAATTACAATCAGTGCGTACGGGTCAATAGACCAATTTGGGCATAGTTGAAGTTTTGAACTAGTAAAGTTTCCAGGGTTGGGAGAGGGTGGGTGGTTAATGTTGGTGACAAAGCATCAGTAGTTGTAAAAAGATTTGAGAAAGGTTGTTTTCAGTTTGTACAGCAGGCTAGTGAATTGAGTGGCGCAAGTAGAATGGATCAGAAACAACAATAGGGCATTATTGACTTGGTGAACGTTGATGCTATGAACCCATGAACACTACCTTGATATTTCTTTTTATCACATTATTTATTTATTTATTTGTGTAATTTGTAGTTTATACTTTACTGCTGCTGTGAAACAACCAATTTCCTGTGATAGTAAATTTGTTTCTGATTCCGCAAGCCAAGAGCACTGGGAATAAATTCAACATCTCCAGAAGTGTGGGGGTTTGTCAGCACCTGAATGGTACCGGGCGAAACTTTAAAGCTTAGCACAATATCCGGTGCTTTTGGGTGCAGCAAATGAAGCTTCTGTGGAGGAACTGGGCAGTAGGAGGCCCTGCAGGCATGTGGTTTATGAATGGTGAGAAGTCAGAAGTAGGTACAGAGATGAATGAAACTCTGACTTTAAGTTGCCATGTTCAGTTAATGAATCTTCAACTACCATTTGTTACCAGTTATCCTCCAATGTTCAGTCATTGACCAACAGACCATAGCCTCAGTTGTTGACCTGCACCACCTTTAACAATTGGATGTAAGTTAATTTGTTCCATTCCACTGTCCAGCATGCAGAAATTTTGTAGGCCTATAACACACTTGTTTCACAGACTGCACACCTTCCCAGATATTCAGCCATGACAGCCACATGACCTGAAGCGATTGCACAGTGCTTCCAGTTGCAATACTAGGTAGCAAAAACCTGAAGCAAGGTGGAGGATGACAGGTGCTGGGCACTATCAACCGTGAACGGTACTGAGGCTAAATCTCCTGGTAATGAGTGTCCTTTCACCTCCTCTTCATTTTCAACATCGCCAGGGCTTCCCAGTCTGGGGTCCTCAGACCCCTTGCTTAATGGTGTTGGTCCAAGGCATGACAAAAAGTTGGGAACTCCCTGCTATAAGGTCTTCAGACTTGCGGTTTGCAGATGGTGCGCTTCTTGCTTCCCCTTTGCCTCTGCATCATTACTTAACCCTTTGTAGCTTTCTCCTTCCGGGTAACCAAAGAAGTACAGAGTGTAGTCAGTGAAAGAATAGCAAGATTGCAGACTGTTTTTTTTTTTAAAAAAAAGGCTTTGTTCTGTAGCTTCACATTTGTAGGCACGTTGTTCAGAAGCTTTGCAAATTTAGAATATGGCAAAGGTTCTGGAACAGGATGTGGTTTGGCACCAAATGTGAGTGAGTTGCAGTCATGGTGAAGTACGTTGCAGGTGCCAGCTCATGTGTGTGTTCTACTGCAGAGGTTTCAGATTTGGGTTGCACCATGAGATGCAGCTGGGCTGTCATGGATAATCCCCTCCCCACATCTACACGAAACACTGTTGTAGCAAAGCAGCATCCATCATCAGGGCCCCCAGCACCCAGGACATGCCACCATCAGGAAGAAGGTACAGGAGCCTCAGGAATAACGCCACCAAGTTCAACAACAGTTATTGCCCCTTAACCATCAGGGTCTTGAACCAAAGAGGATAACTTCATTCAACTTCACTTGCTCATCATTAAAATGTTCCCATTACCAATGGACTTGCTTTCAATGGCTCTTCATCTCATTCTTTTCAATACTTATTACTTGCTTGATTATTTATTTATTTGCACAGTTTGTTGCCTTGTGCACACTGGTTGAACACCGAAGTTGGGCCATCTTTCATTGATTCTGTTAGGGTTATTATTCTATGGATTTATTAAGTATGCCTGCAAGACGATGACTTGTTTAAAATAAATCTGTGGGTCCATCTGAAAGCTCTTGATGTTCTTAACTGAATTAAAAGTGGCCTATTTGTTTTGTATCCACAGACAGTAGACCCTTGTGAACTAGGGAAAACTAGGGAAATCAGGTGAAGATTCTAAGAGATATAGCTATCATATTTTGGAGGTGACAGAAACATTTGAAATCCCTGGTAGTCATATCTGCATTGTGATGAACTACAGCTCAGTGCTGAGGGTGTGACCAGAATTAGCATTGCAAAGTTTGCAGCCCTTGGGTTTCTCCAACTGCAGCAAGGTTCTTGCACACTCCAGGTGAGCTCTGAACTAAGCTGAACATTGATAGATTGTTTCATGGACTCTGTGGTTTGATATTTTATATTCTGTGTTTATCACTTTTTCTGCTGTTGGTACGATTTGTTATTTTTTTGAGTGTGTTAGGGTTTGATGTTTTCTTTGAATGGATTCACTGGTGTTGCTTTGTTTCATGGCTGTCTGTGGGAAGAAGAATCTTAGGTTTGTATACTGCATACAAACTTTGATCATGTTCTTTGAACTTTGAGAGCTGGTAGATATACACAGGGAATCAGTCAGTTTGGGGAGTCAAAGGAGATTGACCAGGAATCTTCTGCTAAAGTCGTGGCTCGTTTAATTAATGTTGATCTGGGGTCCAAATGCTGTTGAATGATTGTGAAAGCCTTAAAAATGGTGAATTTTTTTTTGGAGCATTGGTTTTCAAAATGACAATGCTGATGTCAAGGCAGGACTGCAATCTAATAGTACAGTCTTCCTACAGTACACAATAGATATTTGCTGCATGTTTAAATGTCTCATGTTAGTTATGATGTGATTTTCCACAAGAATACCTATTACCTTGGATATAGTTTGGACCAAAGTTGGGAAGTCATAATTGCAGAAAATACTATTTGTGGCAAAATTTATAGGCTTCCTAATATTGGTTGTTAGACAGAATATAAGCTAGGAATTAAGTGTTCCTTCAAGAGAAATTCAGTCATCCTGTGACATTTAATGTAGAGAGAATAAGCAAAGTTTACAGTTATAATATGGAGGTAGGATGCCTTAAAGAGGGCTTTCTTGATCAGAATGCAGAGAAATCAACATAGAAACAGACTGTATGTTATAAATCTAAATTGTGAGACAAAGTTAATTAAATCTTTTTATGAAAGATCCTTTGGAGAGGAATGACATAATTAGAATTTTATGGTGAATTTGAATAATTTAATTACATTGAAAGCTAGGATCTTAATTCTGAACAAATCAGTTTTGTAGGTATGAGGAGCAATAGACTGAGATAAGTTGGGAAGCAATTTAAATGAGCATCTAGCTGATTAACAGCGAATTCATAAAGTAGTTTTGCAATTATGGGTTCTCTCCAGCTTACAAATGCTCAACTTGTGCAAACCAGTACAGGTGAATGAGTGTTTAGGAGACTGGCATTATGGATTTGTTGGCTGCTGTAGGACTGCAGGCATCTTCTGTCGTGTGGAAATTTGGTTTGTTGTTGCAGTTCTGACTGAACTTCCCAGGTTATGTAAGGTTGCAGTAATGGAACCCTGCTGTAACTTAGGGACAAGCTGTAATTTGCATTCCTTTTAATGATTCAAAATTTATTAGGGGAAAACTGATCCAGCTGTAGCTGATGAGATAATCTGAAGGTTGCAGTAATCCAAGGGAAAGGCTCAGAAGTTTCCAGACCAGGGGAAGAATTTGAAAATTCAATAAATGACAAACAAATTGGGAGGGAGGAAAAAAATAAAGATGAAGGTAGAAGAGGAAGAAAATGAACACCAGTTGTTAAAAAAGCCTCTCTAGGCTTGTAACAAGGATACCATTAAGTGGAATAAGTAGTTTCCTGATTGAAAGGGCAGGAAAGATTAAACACTGAATTGTGAATGTGGCAGAAATTCTAAAAAAATCATTTGTAATTCTTAATGCTTGAAGATGCAAAAAAAAATCATTCCAGATGTAGTATAGAAGATGAGACATTTAAACATGCAACAAATGTAGACGAAAACAGAACAAATAGTTTATTTTTTTAAAAAAGGTGTATTAGCAGAGATACACTCCTGGACGAATCAGTGGAACTAGAAGAGCTGACAGATCTCATGGATCCAATGACTTCAAATGTTTGGCTATAGGGAAGATGATGGTGTTGCATTTGATTTTCCAGAAATGGATGCCAGCGAAAGAGAGATGCAAGCCAGTCATTGAAGAATAAGATTAAGTCGGTATGTTAAACTAACAGCAGCATTACAAGTGCCGGCACCTTGTGTTTGAAAGGTCAATAGATTAGAAATGTGTAAACTTATTAGGCAGTGTAAATAAAGATTAAATAGATTTCTTAAACTTCTCATTTGAGTTTTTTGAGATTGCAAACTCGCAGGAAGATGAAGCAGAATCCAATGTATTTAGATTCCTTAGACCACACGTCATTCCATTAAAAATAGGGCAATGTAACATTGCATGAGGTTTTATTTAAACACGTAAGATATAAAGATATGGAATAAATGCGCTATATTTGTATCAGCAAGCCGTTACCTGTAATGTGTAGCAAGGGTTACTCTCTGGATTAACTGTATACAAACTATATTAACTTGAATGCAAAAACTAAATGATATAAATTTGATGGCCTTGTGGATGGAAAAATTAAACCCTGAAAAGACTGCAGAGGATATTTAGGAGTTGAATGTGTTTGAGTCTGTTGGATAGAAAATAAAATGGGAAACCTGTACTCATTGGCGACTTAATAAGGTACAACACTGTACCTATTCAATTGGCCACAGGAGTGGAACCCAGAGAGGTTTTCTGCTCCTGTAGGCCACCTTCCTCAAGGTTTGATCTGTTGTGCATTCAGATATGCTCTTATGCACACCACTGTTGTAACATATGGTTATTTGAGTTACTGTCACCTTCCTGTCAGCTTGGACCAGTCTGGCCATTCTCCTTGGACTTCTCTCATTAACAAGGCTTTTGCACCCCACTGGACTGCTGTTCACTTGATCTTTAGTTTTTGTGCACCATTCTCTGTCAACTCTAGAGCAGGGTCAGCAACCTTTTTGCCTCTGTGGGCCGGATTGCGTATTAATGAGCGGATGGTGGGCCAGATAAAAGCCATAAAAAACTTGAAATATTGGAATTATCCATTTAAATACATCTAGTTATGTTTTGCCTCAAATTAATGAATAACGCATGCTAGAAAATCATTTGTGCTTAACTAAGGATGCCAATTAGTAATCAAAGAACTCAGTTTAGTTGCAATTTATTTCAATCAAGGCATCTTTTGAATCTATTAAAAGGGACACAAAGAATCTTTAAACTTAAAACATATGAACATAATGCATTGAAAGGTGGTAAATATAATCAAAAAAAGATAATTTCAATGCAAACAGTCGATAAATCAATGTGAAACTCGATGCTGCTTGTTGCTTGAAAGCTTCTCAATATTGAGTGTCAGACTTGTTGATGCCAAGAGCAAGATATTATCCGGATGGGCATCAGTCAATCTTGTTCTCAAATGTTTCTTGGTGTGCGTCATTTTTGAAAATAATTGCTCACACGGATAAGTGCTGCCAAAATATGACGCCATCTTTTTTGCATGGTTCACTAAGTTAGGATACTTCCCACTTGGATGAATATATTTTCTATAGAAGTCAAGCACTGACACACCTTCAGAATGAAATTTCCATCTCAATATGTCGTCACACTGCATCTCAATCAATTCCATCTGAAAAATTTCTGATGCACTGGTTCATACCAGTGTTTGGTTTGGAACAAAATAGAACCTGGGGCCAGTGCAACAAGACGCCATGCATGTCCATCAGTGTGGTCGCGTGAAACACTCAGAATAAGGAAAAATCACTCGCAGGCTGGATAAGCATAGTATCCCAATATTTGCCCGTGGGCCGGTCAAAATACCTTCGTGAGCCGGATCTGGCCCACGGGCTGTAGGTTGCCTACCCCTGCTCTAGAGTGTTGTGTGTGAAAATCTCAGGAGATCAGTAGTTGCTGAGATACTCCAACTACCCTGTCTGGCATCAGCAGACATTCCATGGTCAAAGTCACTTAGATTACATTTCTTCCACATTCTGATTTTTGGTCTGAACAGCAATCGAACCTCTTGACTATGTCTGCATGATTTTATGTGTTGAGTTGCTGCCATATGATTGGCTGATTAGATATTTGCATTAATGAGTAAGTGTGCATAATAAAGTGGCAACTGAGTACATATTTTCTTTGGTAGAAAAGATACAAAACAGGGACCTCTGGGAGCCTTGGTATTCAGACACTGGAGTATCAATGTTCATACATCACAAGATTAATGAGCAAGTATAACAAGAAGTTTAGAGGTCAAATGCTGTGGAGAAGTTCCATAAGTAATTGGAGAATAACAGTAAATGATCCTGATCAGTTTTGCACTGCCACTGGGTGAGCTCAGACATAGAATATTGTTTTTTTTTGTAGATTGGCTAAGTCACAGGAAGTACTGGAGGTACCTGTATAATGGATTCAAGACTCATTTATTTCTCATGTACATCAAGCGTACAGTGAAATGCATCATTTGTATTAACAACCAACATGCCTGAGAGTATGCTGGGGGCAGCCTGCAAATGTTGTCACGCATTCCCACGCCAACATAGCACGTCCACAATGCTTAGCAGAACAGCACAACACAACGAGCAACAAAACAACGACAGCAAAACAAGTCCCTGTTCCACTCTCCCACCCACGCATCCTAGCCCAGTCTGTATTCTTTGGTCTCTAGTCTCTAGTCTCCAGCAGACCGGATTCAGATACAAACGTTGATCCTTCAACTACCCCAATGAGATATTCACAAACTTGAGCCCCAGGCATGGGTCTCAACGTTTGGGCTTCTGATCCTGGTCATCAACCTAGGACTTGCCAATTTCCAAGTTCTGGACCTGACAATTATCAGACCTTGCTCCTCTTGTTCCACAGAACTCCAAATTTAGACTCTGGCCTGTCCTCTAATTCCCCCACATTCCTGTCCCTAAAACCCTAACCTGACCTTTGCCTCCCCTTTCTGCCCCTTAAACCCCCCCCTCCACACCAAAAAGAAATACTTTTTTAAAAAAACACTAAACCCTGCAATCTCAATGGAGGTCAAAGCTCAGTGCCATCTTGCTTTCCTCCTTGGTGCTACAGTGGATTTTTTCATAATTTGCAGATGGCACAAAACTTGGAGATAAACGAATTACATGGAAGATATTAATCAGTTTCAAGGAGGTATGGATGGAGAGATGACCAATGAAATTTAATGGTCATTATTATGAGCTCGTGCATTTTGGTAGGAGGATTGAGAAAAGATGACCAATAAGAGGGCATAACTTTAAAAGAAGCAGAGAGTGATCTGATGGATACGTGGTTTGGTAAAAGTGGCAAAGCAAGTGGAGAGCATGGTTGAGAAGGTAGCTGTAATCCTGGGCTTTATTAATAGAGGCACATCTCAAGACCAAGGAAGTCATGATAAATCTTTGTAAATAACACAGCCCTAGACTGTACCATTGTGTAAAATTCTGGCCACCATTCTTTGGAAAAGGTGTGCAGACTTTAGAGAGAGTGCAGCAAAGATTTGCGAATATAATTTTAGAGCTGAGTATTCTTTGAGGATAGTTGTAGAGCTGTGGTACTTCTTCCAAGAGCAGCTGAAATTCCAGTGTGATCTCAAACTTGTTTAAGATCATGAAGTTTTCAGAGAGTAGACAGCATGTTTTTCGTGTTCAAAGTAAATGTATTATCAAAATACATATACAGTATGTCACACTGAGATACACTTTCTTGTGGGCATTCACGGTAGAATAAAGAAATACAATAGAATTAATGAAAAGCTACACACACAGACTGACAAACAGCCAGTGTGCAAAAGATGACAATCTGTGCAAATAAAATGTAACAAATGATAATGAATAAATAATACTGAGAACATGAGTTGTAATGTCCTTGAAAGAGTCCATAGGTTGTGGAATCAGTTCAGTAAAGAGGTGAGTAACGTTATCCACGCTGGTTCAGGACCCTGATGGTGTGGGTCCCAAAGCTACTGTACCTCTTTCCTGATGGCAACAGCGAGAAGAGAGAGGGCCTGGATGGCGGGGTCTTTGATGATGGATGCTGCTTTCTTGTGGCAGTGCTCCTTGTAGATGTGCTCAGTGGTGGGGAGGGCTTTTCCTATGACCGAATGGATGATATCCACTACTCTTTGTTGGTTTTTCTGTTCAAAAGCATTGGTGTTTCCATACCAGGCCATGATAAAACCAGTCAGAATGCTCTCCTATGTGCGTCTATAGAAGTTTGTCAAAATTTTAGATGACTTGCTGAATCTTTGCAAACTTCTAAGAAAGTGGAGACACTGCTATGTCCACTTTGTAATGGCACAATGTGCTGCTCCCAGCACAGATCCACTGAAAAGGTAATGCCATGGAATTAAAGGTTAATGCCCCTCTCCCCCTCCAATCCCCTGATGAGGACTGGCACTTGGACTTCCAATTTCCTTTTCTGGTAGTCAAAAATCAGCTCTTCGGTTTTGTTGACATTGAATGAGAGGCTAATGTTGTGGCACGATTCAACCAAATTTTCAAATTCTCTTCCTATATGCCAATTCGTCGCCAGCTTGGATTCTGCTAACAGTGGTGTTGTTATCAAACTTATATATGGTATTAGGGCTGTGCTTAACATCACAATCATAAGTATAAAGTAACAGGGAAGAAGGATAAAACTTGTGGTCCACCTCTACTGATGGAGATAGTGAAGAAGATGCTGTTGCCAATCCAAACTGACTGGGGTTGGCATGGGAGGAAATGGAGGATCCAGTTGCACCAGGATGTATCGAAGCCTAGATCTTAGAGCTTATTCAAGCAACACACACCAAATGCCTGAGGAACTCAGCTGGCCAGACATCATCTATGGAAAAGGCCTGCGATCCTTCATCAGAATCCTCTGCCCAAAATGTTGACTGCTTACTCTTTTCCATAGGTGCTGCCTGACCTGCTGAGTTCCTCCAACATATGGAGTTGCTGGGGATTTCCACCATCTGCAGATTTTCTTTTAGTTCTTGGAGCTTATTGACTAGTTTTGAGGAAATGACGTTGTTGAATGCTGAGCTGTAGTTGGTGAAGAGCATCCTGATGTATGCATCTTCAGTGTCCGGGTGCTAATGAACTGAGGGAGAAGGGATGAGTGGCCAAAAGAAACAGATGTGACACGGAATAAAACATTTTTCACAGCAAGTCTGGAATATATTCCAATGTATTAGAGCAGCTGGAATGGGGGAACCAGTGCGGCATTCATAAGGGAGCTGGCTGAGTATCTGAAAGAAAAGGGCATGCAGGCGTTTTGGGAGTGGGGCTTGCTGGATTGCTTTTGGTTGAGCCAAGATAACTTGACAGGCTGAGTAGCTGCCTTCTTCCATGCTGAAGTTATTCTGTGACTATGATACCCAGGAGAGATGTATTTTACTTGAGGAAGTGGGACATAGGCAAAATATATGCCATGAGTTTCAGAAAATGAGAGGTAACCTCAGCAAAATGTACGTGATTCAATAGGTCAGACTCTAAAAAGATGTTTCCCCTGGTTCTAGACAATAGAACTGAGTAAATTGGTGTCCTAGAATAAGCAATCTTTTAGGACGAGAGTGGTAGGGGAATTTGGGCATTGATTACACTAAAGGCACATCAATAGATTGTTGTGTTCATGTGGATCAGGGGGATATAAGGGAAGTCTGAAGAAACTCAAGGCTGAATCATTTAATCCTTGTTTTTAAAACAAGTGGCCTCTGTGCACAGTATTTTCCACTTTGCAGATCATTTGTCGGAACTATTGTATTTGTGGGAATATAAATATTTAAATTTAGATTTGGATTTCAGTTGTCAATTTTAATACCTTCTCAGAATTATCTCAACTAAGTCTGTCTTCTTCCAGAGTGTGCTGGTACAGAGTGAAATAGTATCAAGTCTCTGTATACACCTGGTAATGGTTTCCTGTGTAAGACCAGAAACTGAAGTACTGTAGTGGTATTTGTATGAATGTAGAATGGTATTAAGTTGATATACCTCTTGTACCTGCTCTCACCAGTGGGAATTCCACATAAGTGAATTGTCCTAGACATGTTAGAGTGCACTTGGTACATGTGGGGCTTGCATCTGCATGACTTCCTTGCTCCAAGAAGGAATGAGAAAATTGTAAAGCTTAAGAGGAATGAGTTTGCTTGTCATGGGAATTTTCCAATTGAAAGCTCTAAGCCTACTGCATTCTGCTTTTGACACACATTCTCTTGACTTTACACAGGTCCATTCCCAATTACCAGCTTGATGATAGGGTCTTTGATTCTGCAGTTGGCACCTGATGAGAAGTTCATGATGTCAAGCAATATGACCGAATTCAGTAATGACACAAGTGTGGATATTGCTGCCAGGGATGCCCAGAGGGTTGTCATTGCTTCCACTGTCACTGTTCTTGCTGGCATCATACAGGTACTGCATTTTTAGTTGTTGATAATACTATTCTTCAACAACTGCAGCATGTCAGTTAAATTCCTTTTGGTGATAACAGTTGTTTCCTCAATTCTAGCTTGTGCTTGGGGTTCTGCAAGTTGGTTTCATTGTTCGGTACCTCTCCGTGCCCTTGGTGGGAGGATTTACAACTGCTGCTGCCTTCCATGTCTTTGTCTCCCAGTTGAAAATAGTTTTGAGTGTGCCGACACAGAGTTACATGGGAGTCCTCTCTGTCATATATGTGAGTATTTGCTTAAACCCATCTGAAGAATTTTTATGTAATGACATTTATAAATACAGAGGATTCCAGTTCATTGGGCCAAAAAGTACAGGTTCAAATTAAGTAGCTGCCTCAGGCAGCCAAAGTTTCATGGAAATAATTCAAAAGGTTTCTCAGAATGGAGGCCAGTGGCTAGTACTGTGTCAGAGGGGCCATGTTGGGACCCTTGTTATTGACAAATAAACTCTCCTTGGGCTTCCAACCGGGTACAGGTATAGATTTTTTAACCAACGTTTTGATAGTGACTCTGCCATCTTCATCAGGGATGATTGCTGGGCATGTCTAATCTGGTGGTGTATGCATACCACTGTCGTCTGTGTTTCCTGATTGATTGGATGAGGACAAACCAGCTTGCCCGCTGTCCCACCTTGTTAACTATCATATTACAGTTCTTACTTAGAGTGAGATCTTCGTCTTAGTTATAATTCTTTTTCTCCAGATTTATTTCAATGACTTCCTTCACCAGGCAGTCCCAAAAGCCATTGAAATAAAACCTAGAAGAAAAAGAATTTTAACAAAGTTGAGATCTTGCTCTAGGTAAGAATTGGAATTTGATTGTAAACAAGGTGGCACAGTGGAAATCTGATTAGTCAGTCCTCTTCCAGTTAGGAGGGGAGGAGGGATGGATGATGGGGTGGGGGGGGGGGGGGTGTGTGTGTGTGTGTGTGTGTGTGTGTGTGTGTGTGTGTGTACATGTACCAGTGGCAATAAATTGCATAGATTTACCCTCTGGCTAAAAAATTTCCACCTCGTGGTTATTCTAAGTGGACGTCCACTCTATCTAGGCCTTTCAATGTTCGATAGGTTTCAAGGAAATCCTCTCTTCGAAATTGCAAGGAATCACTCTGCATTCGATAAGGCTTTCATCCCTGAATCATTCTCTTAAACCTCCTTTGAGCTATCTCCAATGTTAGCACACCCTTTCTTAAATAAGCGAGCCAAAAATGCTCTCAATACTCCAGGAAGTAATTGCTTAAACTGGGCAAGATTTACAGTGATGCTGCCAGGACAAGTGGCCCTATGTTGTAAGGAGAGGTTAGCCAGCCTCTGTTTTCTTTTACCTTTAAAATGATAAAAGATTAGCTTTATTTGTCACATGCACATCAAACCATACAGTGAAATGCGTCAATTGTGTCAACGGCCAATACAGCCTGAGGATTTTCTGTAGGCTGCCTGCAAGTGTGCCATGCTTCCAGCAACAACATAGCATGCCTACATTGTAGTAACCCTAACCCATTCCACTTTGAAGTGCTGGGGGTAACCAGCGCACCCGGAGGAAACCCACATGGCGACAGGGAGAACGTGCAAACCCCTTACAGAGGGTGGAGGGAACTGAACCCCAATCTTCCGATTGCTGGCCCTGTAAAGCACTATGCTAACCGCAATGCTTTGTTGGAATGTTGGAGAATGAGGGTTGACCGTAAAGGAACATTTAAAATTCTGGGAGGCACAGATGAGGTCAGTGTTTACAGTCTTAATCCAAGGCGCATAAACTTAGCGTGAGTTGGAAAGGATTTAAAGAGACCTGAGGGAGCAACTTAATCACACATAGGATGGTGAGTATATGGAGTGAGCTGCCTGGGGATGTAAATAAGGCAGATACAATGGTATTGTTTAAGAAACCATTTGATAGGTGCATCAAGAATGATGAGAAATAGCGGTGTGTGGATTGCATTCAGAACACCATAAACAGAAAAGGGAAATAACTGCAGGGAAGAATTTTTCTACAGGCCAGATTAGAGTGGATTGATGATGTACCGGTAATTCAGATGATCATCTTTCTGCAGTTAGTGAAAGGTTGCTGCCTTTATTATAAACAAAGTACTTTGCCTGTGTGAGGGTGACACATTTGCAGTGGATAGTGTGGTATAGGGAATTTTACCCATTGTAGGAAATAACACCACTGCCTTGACTCTTTAAAAAGCAGAGGGCTTCTAAAATTTCACTTTGCTGCTCAAGCTAAATTATACAGATTGCTTTTAAAAAAAATAGAATATACATGTAATTAAGTTGGTGGGTTTTTTTTTTGCATTCAGTCTTTACCCAGTTTATAGCCTTTGCTTGCATTATGTCATTTTGGTGTGTGATAATGCCTAACGGTTTATCTCCTGCCATTGTTCTTCACTTGCTCCAAACCCCTTGATTACTTTAATATTAAAAAAATCTGTCCATCTGTCTTGAATATATTCCACACCTGAGCCTCTACAGCCCACTTGATTAGACAGTGTTTTAAGATTCAGCCTCTCCAAGTGTCTAAATTATTCTTATCTCTGTTCTAAATAGTATTATATTGTATTGAGACTGATCCCTGGTTCTAGACACCACAGCCAGAAGAAACATCAGCTTTATATCACCCAGAACTTGCAAGCAGTACTCCTGCTAAGGTCTGACCAAAGTTCTATAAAGTTGGAGTATAACATCCCTACTTCTGTATTTGATACCCTATCTGCCTTCCTAAACACATTGGCTACCCATTTGACATCTTCAAGAATCTATTGACTGAGACCCATATGCTCAATATTCCCTAAGATCCTATCATTCATGCTATGTATGTCCTAGTCTCTGTTCCTCTCTGTGCCTTGTGGCACAATAGGCAGCAACCTTGCCATTTTTTTTTAGCATTTGTCTGTTTTTTATGAGGTTGAGTTGCTAGCTTGATGCTCAACCCAGCACAAATGGAAAGTGTGCAAGGAGCCAGCCAGATTCAAAACCTGGACCACGCATCTCAAAGTCCAGTACGGATGCCACTATACCACCGCCCAGCATGTCCTAGCCAACAGTGCTCTCAAAATGCATTGCATCACAATTGTTTGGATTAAAATCCATTTACCATTTCGTAGCCCATTTTGGCAAACATTGTAGCATAAAACTAACTTCTGCACTATCAGCTGCTCTGCTAATTAGGTCATCTGCAAACTTGCTGATCTTCTCTGCCACACCTACATTGAAGTCATTCACTTACCTTATATAACAAACAACAGAGGTCCCAGAATTGATCCTTGTGGGATACCACAATCCACAGCATTCAATTGCAGAAATCAAAGCCAGTGCCATCACCTCTGTCATAATTTTTGATCCAGTTTGCATATTTGTCTTGGATCCCATGGATGCTAACTTCCCATGTGGGACCTTGTCAAGGCTTCACTAAAATCTATGTAAGTCACATCCACTGCAGTAATTTGCTTTGTTACCTTTTCAAAGAATTCAATCAAATTGGTCAGACAAGCTGCCCATGGCAGAGTGATGTTGGCCACCTACGATTAGTTCCTGCCTTTCCAAGTGATTATTAACCCCCTCAGAATTGTTTTCCAGAATCTTTCCTATTGCTGATGTTAGGCTCACAGGTCTGTCGTAACCAGGCTTTTCCCTGCTGCCTTCCTTGAAAAAAGGGACCATGCATAGTGGGTAGGCTCCTACAGCTTGGGGCATTGGAGTTCCGAGTTTGGAGTTCAATTCTGTTATCTACTGTAAGGAGTTGGTACGTTCCCCTGTGACTGTTTGGGTTTCCTCATAGGTGCTCTGGTTTCCTCCCACAATCCAACGCCGTGCCAGTTTGTGGGTTAATTGGTCAGTGTAAATTGTCCTGTGGTTAGGCTAGTGTTAAATGGCAAGTTGCTGGCTGGCATGGCTTATTGAGCCTGTTGGGCTGGAAAAGCCTGTTCTGTGCTGTTTCTCTAAATAAAAATAAAATTAATGGAACAGCTGCTGTCTATCTCTTTTATATTCCTATCTATATTTTTCAAGGGTGCAAAATTTGGCCAAAACATTAGGAGAACACACTTCAAAACTTGCCTGGAATCTTGTATGGAATGTTGGTGGCTAAATAAAGTCGAGACAGCTACTTGGGTAGAGGTGCAGCTTTTGTTACAGCTTTCATTTATTTTATTTTTCAGACGCTTATTGACATATTTCGCAATATTCGACAAACTAACATTGCAGATTTCATTGCTGGTTTGATCACCTTTGTCTTGTGTGTAGTTGTGAAAGAAATCAACACTCGCTTCAAAGATAAAATAAAAGTGCCTATTCCAATTGAAGTAATTGTGGTAAGTAAGAGTGATGGAGCATTAGTCTCCTATTCCTCCCTCACTTAGTTTTTGTCTTTTCCTGCCAATGATAGCTCACATTAAATGCCAGGGGACTCTTCAACTTAAGTAGTGTTTATTTAGGGAACTGAGTGTGCTCTGACCTGATGTTCACCTTTTGGTAGTTGAATCAGAGTCAGGAACAGGAATTTCACTCTCATCCTCCAGAGATCACTAGTGCCAATTCTCTAGACCAGTTGCTGCTCTTTTCCAAATCATTCGGGGTCTAGTAATTGCACCTCGGTTGGAGATACTCCATGTGAGGGGGGGGTGGGGGGAATCTGTTTTCAAAACATTATTGGAATGTTCTTCAGGCACCAATCTGCATACATTGAGTGATACATGGCATTGTGCCAATTCTTCCCACTTATTTTCATGATGGAGTCCCCACATGGACATATAAAGCACCTGCTCACTCAGACTCTTGTTTAAGAGTTGCAGTTCACACATTTTCGTTCATGGCTGAAAGATTTTCCCGATTGGTTATGCAAGGGGGAGCTTACTTCTTGCCTTAGCAAAACAAAGCTTTAACTGTCACACAATTGGATGTTACTTTCCTATATAACAATTGAACCCTCTATCTAAGTCAAAGAGATGTAAGCAAGAATGAGCTTGCATTTCCAGAGCATCTTTCACAATTGCAGGTGACCGCAGTCTTGGACAGTGAAATATTTTCAACTGCAAACACGGTTGAAATGTTGGACATCTGGTAACTCATTCATGACAAGCAACCTTTCAGAAAAGCGAGGTGCTGGCCAGGCAGTGTACCTAAATGATATTAATTTGCAGAACTTCCAGGATAACTCGCTAGCCATCCAAATAATGTTTTGAGATCCTATTGAACACTTCTGAAAGTGTCAGTAGAAGCTTCTGTTTTACATTTGAAAGATGATATCTCCATATTGCGATGATGTGTCGTTAGAGTTTCAAACTAGATTTGACCTCCAGTTGTAGTGCTACCTCTGAGCCAAGTCTGACAACTTCATGGCTACCTTGATGAATAACAACACCTGTTGGCTCCTCTATTTCAATTTAAAGCCTAAAGGTGTTGCCGTCATATTTCCCATTTGCAGTGGTCATTATTGTACACAGACCGTGAGGTTTCCCATGGTGGATGTCAGAAAAGAGCATTCTACTGCCATCTTAAGGGAATAGCAAAGAATGAAGTGTACTAGCTATTACTGTCCAATGCTCCATTAATGATAAAACAGTAAATAGATGGTGGTCCAAAACCTTCAGCTGTCATGGCTTGTAATAAATTGTCAATGATACTTGTAGAAAGGAACAGTTTAAAAAAACATACTCTTGAAAAGTTAGTTTAAGTTATCTTAATCAATTGCTATATTTCTGATATTCTAGATGCAGTGAATGGCAGGGAGAAATAGAAAAGATCAGACTTAGATACGTTGGTTCATATTTTTAGAAGGAAATCCATTATTAAATAAATCACATCAGTGAGAGTATTTTTCCAACTGGTGATCTGACCCGAAGTCTGATAAGACCATAAGATATAGGAGAAGAATTGGGCCATTTGGCCCATTAGGTCTTCTCCACCATTTCATCATGGCTGTTTGATTTTATTTTTCCCCCCATCTCTCGGCCCCAGTCTCCTGCCTTCTTCCCGTATTCCTTCATACCTGTGACTAATCAACAATCTATCAACCTCTGTCTTAAATATACCCAAGGACGTAGCCACCACAGCTGCCTGTGGCAACGAATTCCACAGATTCGCCACTCTCTGGCTAAAGAAATTCCTCCTCTTATTTATATGGTTGCTTGTGATGTAATGGATGAGAGCGAGTCCTATTTAAGATGGAAGGTCCCAAGGAAGGGAAGTAACTCGTACCATAAAGATGGAGGAGCTTCTTAAACTTAACCATTGAAACCCTATAGGTGGAGTCAGCTGGTGCTCCGTCAGTGTATTTGAGTGGCATGAACCCACATTCTAATTATAAAGTTCTAGCAGGACTTGCATTGAAGTTCCTACCTTGACATCCAGTAGCCCAAGCACTTCACATCAATGACATGTTGGCATTCTTATTAAATCTTGTGTGCACCAGGCAATTTCTTCACAGTAAGCTTTCAGAAGCACCAATGTCTTAATGACTAGGTAACCTATTAGTGATGTTGCCTAATGTGTAGGTATTGGTTAAGGCACTAAAAATATTTGCCATATAATTGCCACTTCAAAATAGTGCCATTGGATCATTTAGTTACGCCTAAAAGGGCGCACAGGCTCCTCGCATAACTCCTCACCTCAACTCCAGTGTCTCAGCCTCTCAGAAAGTCAGCTCACATTTTTGTACTCCAGTCTCTATAATGAAGACAACCTTGTGTTCACAGGTTTATGCAGTCTTCAGCACAGTAAACAGATTTGGAGTATTCATCTCTGTGCATTTTTCATGAAACTTGTATGGAGGAGCAAAGGACACATGCATTTAAGAAAACGAGTGCTAAATTATCATATGAAAACATTGGGCATGGTTTTAATTCTGAAGATATCAGAGGAAGGAAAGTTGGGGATAGTGGTTAATGCCACAGTTTTGAGATACTTCAATGCAGGGAAGAATGACAGCATGCAGTACTGGTCAAAAATTTGAGGAAAATGTGTATAACTAGGGTGCCTAAGACCTTTGCACACCACTGTAGTAATTTTATTTATTGCACTGTGCTGCTGCTGCAAAAAACCTAATTTCCTGACGTGATGATAAACCTGATTCTGGTATTGTCTCCATTGTGGACAGATGGGAAGGGGGCCAAGAGAGGGGAGTCATGGTTTGGAAAAGAGGAAGAGAGAAGGAAACACTGGAGGGACTTTCTGTAATGATTAATAATTCAATTGTTTAGAATTAAATTACCTTGCCTAGTGTCTCAAGGTTGGGTGCGTCTGCACCCGCACCACCACCTGGCCCTGGGACTCCTTCTCTGGCACCTGTCCCACACACCTCCCGTGGCGCTCCACCCTGGTCATTCCCAACATCCTTTGCTCCCGCCAAATTTACAAACTCTCCCTCCACTCCACTCTGACAAATACAGTACTGTGCAAAAGTCTTGGGCAGTTTACAGCATAGATGGTGGTTATTGTTCAAACATACTGTATACGTCTGCTCGTTTCAGACTATCGTAGCTACCGGAATATCATATGGTGCTAATTTGGAAGAAAAATATAACGCTGGTATTATCAAAAAAATTCCAACAGGGTAAGAAAAATGAGGAATTTTGCTTTCATTTAAAAAGTCCAAATTCTAAAGATTCTGTTGGTATCCTCTACTACAGACTCGAATTTTTATCTGATTGATTTCAGATTGCCTGTTATTTTTTTTTACTTGTACACAGATTTTTACCACCGACGCCACCAGATGTGAACTTGTTTAGTCAAATGGGAACATCAGCATTTTCTATTGCCATAGTGGGATATGCTGTGGCTGTTTCTGTTGCTAAAGTATTCGGTACCAAGCACGGTTATCCAATTGATGGAAACCAGGTAAGAAAAAAATGTGAACATACCTTCCATTAGCCTCTTGAAAGGTAACTTGCATCCCAAATGAAAATGAGTGAACTTGCCTAGCTATTTCAGATACAACACACACAAAACTCAGTAGATTAGGCAACATCCACGGAAATGAACCAACAGCCAACGTTTTGGGCCAAGACCCTTCTTCAGGACCTGAAAAGGTCTTGAAATATCGATGGTTTGTTGACTTCCATAGATGCCACCTGACCTACTGAGTTCCCCTAGCAGTTCACCTGTCTGTAGCACCTCCCAATTTTTTGTTTATGGTGGCATTTGTTCCAGACTGAAACTGCAATTACTTTATCTTTACATCTGCTAGAAAAGGTCAATCTCTTACATAATAGTTCCCTAAAATGTGATGCTTATTATAAATTCACATTAATGTGAAACTGTGGCCCATTTTTGCTTTACTATAGTGCAGGTGTGCATGGACTTTACAATGAGTGCTGTGTCTGGTTTAAGGCATTCTCACTGCCTGAGGACTCGATCATTTACAGAACTTGGAACAATTGGCCATCAGGCCCTTTAGGAGGGAACAGGAAGTTTAAAAATGGGAGTGCAGTGCTTGACCAGAGCAATTGCACTACCCATCCTGCAAGCTGAAATGATCCAAGCTGTGAGATGGTTGTTGTAGACTAGTTATCACAAGCCCTGAGCATTATATGATAGCATAGTAGGTCACACGACACAATTACAGCTAGGGGCTTCGAAGTTCAGAGTTCAATTCCAATGCGCTCTGTAAGAAGTTAGTCTGTCCTTCCCGTGAGCGCGTGGGTTTCCTGCAACTTTCCAAAAGTTAATTGGTCATTGTAAATTGTCCTGTGATTAGGCTAGGATTAAATGGGTGAGTTGCTGGGCATTGGATGGGAAGGGCCTGTTTCACAAAGCATCATTAATAAATAAGTGATAGCATGGTGGGAAATAAGGCAATATTAATTCCATTCAGCTGCAGGCTGAACTCCCAATACCTTCAAACCTAAGGTTGTGGAGGATCTCGGCACAAACTCTATCAGTAATCTTCTTTGGATACATCTCCACATAGTAAGTTAATTGATTGAGTGCATCAAAAGTGAGACAGCCTGGTCTTATTCCTTTATTTAAATTTGTCTTGTGCTCTGGGCAATGTTTGGGTTTAACATTTGCTACGTCATAGTGCTGAAGGGCTGATGAAGAGGTTTGCTGACCTGCTGCCCTATCACCACACGTGGGAACAAAAGGATCTGTCACACTGCTGTGGTTTGTTGATTACAGATTTGCTTCACGCCCACTGTGGAACCATTGGATGCACATTTATACAGCAAATTGTACTGTCTGTCACATTAATAAGACGGATGGCACTTGTTCATGCGGGGACCATGCATAAAATAAGTAATTTGTGAAATCAATTCCACATGCAACTCTAAATTTATGACAGAACTCAACAATACAGGTTGTTTCAATCTGCATGGAGAACCCATTATTAAGCAGCAGAAAGAATGTACCACATAAGGGTTTCAAAAACTTGTAATTGGACTGTTGTGTAGGAATGTTGGTTGTCAAGAAGCACAGGTTTGTGTTTACAGAGCTTGTCTGAGCTTGTGAAGGATAGTGAGGTGTGGCTTTTAAAAATAAAAAGGATGTCCTGACTTCTGAACTTCATCTAAGCTTTGTTAATTCAGCCGTGGAGGCTTTTTTGACTTGTCATTCTGGGAGACAGCTTGATTATAATGTTATTGAACTTGCAGCACACTCAAGTGAGTGTCCTGCACCTGATCAAAATGGATTAGATATACAGTACTGTGCAAAAGTCTTGAGTATATGTAGATAACTAGGGTGCCTAAGACTTTTGCACAGTACTGGAGTAATTTTATATATTGCACTGTACTGCTGCGGCAAAACAAAAACAAATTTCATGTCATAAGTGAGTGATGATAAACCTGATTCTGATAGGGGTCTCTATGGTGGATTGAGAGTGGGAAGGAGACAGGGAGAGGGGAATCGTGGTTGGGAAAAGGGGGAGGGAGCGGAAAGCACCAGAGAGACATTCTGTAATGATCAATAAACCAATTGTTCAGAATCAAGTGGCCTTGCCTGGTACCTCAGGGCTGGGTGTGCCTGCACCCAAGACACCCCCTTCTCTGCTATCTGTCTCATGCTCCTCCTGTGGTGCTCCAACCTCACCATTCCCAACATCCTTTGCTCCCACCAGATTTACAAACTTGCTCTCTGCTCCATTTGGCAAATACAGAACGATGCAAAAGTCATGGGCATCGTAGCCACATATATGTGCCCAAGACTTTTGTACAGTACAGTATTGCACATTGTGACAGTTTCAAAGCTGTCAGATTTAGTTCCCTGCACCCCTTAAGTAAAAGACCATAAGATATAGGAACAGAATTAATCATTTTAGCCAATGGCATCTGCTCTGCCATTCCATCATGGTTGATTTATTCTCCTTCTCAACTCCATTCTTCTGCCTCCCTGACACCTTTGATGCCCCTACTAATCAAGAACCTATCAACTTTCTCTTTAAAAATACCCAGTGACTTTGCCTGCACAGCTGGCTATGGCGAGGAATTCCACAAATTTACCACACTCTGGCTAAAGAAATTACTCCTGATCAGTTCTAAATAGGTATCCCCCTAATCTGATGCTTTACCCTCTAGTCCTCTCCACCGCTCCACATCCCTCTGCCATCCTCTCCACATCCACTCTATCTAGGCCTTTTAATATTCAATAGGTTTCAGTAAGATTCCCCCCTCCAGTCTTCTAAACTCAAGTGAGTACAGGCCCAGAGCCATCAAATGCTCCTTGTACATTAACCCTTTCATTCTTGTGAACCTCCTCTGGACCCTCAACAAAGGCAGCACACCTTTCCTTAGATAAGGGGCCCAAAACCGCTCACAGTACCACGTGTGCAGTCAGACCAATTCCTGATGAAGCCTCAGCATTACATCCTTGTCCTCTCAGAATGAATGCTAACATTGTATTTTCCTTCCTTACCACTGACCCAACCTGCAAGTTATCCTCTAGGAAATCTTGCATGGGGGCACCCAAGTCCCTTTGCACCTCTAAGTTTTGAATTTTCTATCTATTCAGAAAATAGTCCATGCCTGTATCCCTTCTACTGAAGTACACAACCACGCACTTCCCTACACTATAATCCACCTGTCACAGCTTTTTCCATTCTCCCAATTAGTAAAAATCCTTCTGCAGACTCCCTGCTTCCTCAACACTACCTGTCCCTCCATCTATCTTCATATCGTCCACAAAGCCATCAATTCCTTCATCCAAACCATTGACCTATAACATGAAAAGAAACAATTCTAACCCTGACCTCTGCAGAACACTGCTGGTCAATGGCAGCCAGCCAGAAAAGGACTCCTTTATTCCCATTCTTTGCCTCCTGCCAGTCAGCCAATCTACTGTTCATGCTAGATTCTTTTCTATAATACCATGTGTTCTTGTCTTGTTAAGTAGCCTCATGTGCAGCATCTTGACAAATGCCTTCTGAAAAACCAAATAAACAAGGACTGACTCTCCTTTGTCTATCCTGCCTGTTAGTTCGTCGGAAGAATTCCAACAAATTTGTCAGACAGAATTTCCCTTTAAGGAAACCACGATGACTGTGGTCTATTTTGACACGTGGCTCCAAGTACTGCAAAACCTCATCCTTAATAATAGACTACAACAGCTTTCCAACCACTCATGTCAGGCTACCTGCTTATTATTTCCTTTCTTCAGCCTCCTTCCCTTCTTAGAGTGGAGTGACATTTGCAATTTCTCAGTCTTCTGGGATCAATCTAGAATTTAGTGATTCTTGAAAGATCATTGCTAATGCCTCCATAATCTCTTTGGCTACCTTCTTCTGAACCCTGGGATAGAGTCCATCTGGTGCAGGTAACTTATCTACCTTCATACTTTTCAGCTTCCCAAGCACCTTCTCCTTATTAATATCAATGACACTTGCCTCTTACCCCCTTACACTCTTGAATTGTGGCATACTGTTAGTGTCTTCACGGTGAAGATAGAAGCAAACTACTTTTTGAGTTCCTCTGCTATTTCTTCCCCCCGACAATATTACTACCTCCGCAGCATAATTTTCCAGTGGCTTGATGTCAATTCTTGTCTCTCTTTTTGTATATCTGAAAAATATTGCATCCTCCTTTATATTATTGGATAGATCACCTTCATATTTCATCTTTTCTTTCTTTATAGCTTTTTAGTTGCCTTCTGTTGGTTTTTATAAGCTTCCCAATCCTCAACTTCCCACTAATTTTTGCTCTATTATATGCCCTTTCTTTGGCTTTTATGCTGTCTTTGACTTCCCTTGTCAGTGAACGTTGCCACATCCTTAAAAAAGCAACTTAGAATCTATCTGCCTGTTTCCACTGATGGGGTATCTTTGCAAGAACCAAATCTGTACTAGTCAAAAAGAACAACAGTGGAATAATATGCTTTTGCTGATACATTTTAGCTGCCATTTTATCATTTGTATGATTGTGCTATATTCCAGGAATTCATAGCGCTAGGAATTTCCAATATTTTTGCCGGCTGCTTCTCAAGCTTTTTAGCAGGCACTGCTCTGTCCCGTACAGCTATACAGGAAAGCACAGGAGGAAAAACTCAGGTAATAAATAATAGTGGATAAATATGTGTTTGTATCTTGTTAAAGTTCAAAGAAAATTTATTATCAAAGTACATATATGTCACCATATACAACCCTGAGATTTTCTTGTGTGCATAATCAATAAATCTATAGAATAATAACCATAACATTATCAATGAAAAGCCGTACCAAATTGGGTGTTCAACCAGAGTGCAAAAGACAACAAACTGGACAGATACAAAAAGAAAGAAAGAAAGAATAATAAATAAATAAACAATAAATATTGAGAATATGAGATGAAGAACCCTTGAAAGTGAGTCCATTGGTTAGTGGGAACATTTTTAATTATTGGGCCAGTGAAGTTATCCCCTTGGTTCAAGAGCCTGATGGTTGAGGGGTAGTAACTGTTTCTGAACCTGGTGGTATGGGTCCTGATGTTCCTGTAACTACAGTACTTTTATTTTCATTGTAGGTTGCTGGACTTTTAACTGCAGTAATTGTGATGATTGCCATCCTGATAGTTGGAAAGCTACTTGAACCTCTGCAGAAGGTAACTTTTCATTTGTATTGTGACATGTCTCCAAGATCGTTAGGAATAATTATGTAAGAGATGTTCACGTTAATTTGGGTTTATGCAGTCTGGCTTCACTGATCTGTGAAGCTCCGAATTTGCAAACTTTAAGTTTTCTTTGTTTTCTAAAGCCAGAATGACATTGTTTGTGATTTCCTCTCCCCATCCCAACCAACATGAAATTTGATGGTATTGCATTCAAACTGCAGCTGCAGTACAGTCTGGCGGTGAGCTGCTCTTGTTCACTCAATAATACTGTGCAATCTGGTTGCCCACAGAAATGCATTTTATTTTGTCAAGATTTATTAGAACCATAGAACATTACAGCACAGAAACAGGCCTTTTGGCCCTTCATGGCTGTGCTGAACCATTTTTCTGCCTGGTCCCACTGACCTGCACCTGGACCATATCCCTCCATACACCTCTCATCCATGTACCTGTCCAAGTTTTTCTTAAATGTTAAAAGTGAGCCTGCATTCACCACTTCATCTGGCAGCTCATTCCACACTCCCACTACTCTCTGTGTGAAGAAGCCCCCCTCCCCCCAATGTTCCCTTTAAACTTTTCTCCCTTCACCCTTAACCCATGCGCTCTGGTTTTTTTTTCTCCCCTAGCCTCCGTTGAAAAAGCTTGCTTGCATTCACTCTATCTATACCCATCATAATTTTATATACCTCTATCAAATCTCCCCTCATTCTTCTACGCTCCAGGGAATAAAGTCCTAACCTATTCAACCTTTCTCTGTAGCTCAGTTTCTCAAGTCCCGGTAACATCCTTGTAAACCTTCTCTGCACTCTTTCAACCTTATTAATATTCTTCCTGTAATTTAGTGACCCAAAACTGCACACAATACTCCAAATTTGGCCTCATCAACGCTTTACACAACCTCACCATAACATTCCAACTCTTATACTCAATAATTTAATTTATAAAGGCCAATGTACCAAAAGCTCTCTTTATGACCCTATCTACCTGTGACGCCACTTTTAGGGAATTTTGTATCTGTATTCTGAGATCCCTCTGTTCTATTGCACTCCTCAGTGCCCTACCATTTACCTGGTATGTTCTACCTTGGTTTGTCCTTCCAAAGTGCAATACCTAACACTTGTCTATATTAAACTCCATCTGTCATTTTTCCAGCTGGTCCAAATCCCTCTGCAAGCTTTGAAAACCTTCCTCACTGTCCACTACACCTCCAATGTTTGTATCATCAGCAAATTTGCTGATCCAATTTACCACATTATCATCCAGATCATTGATATAGATGACAAATAACGATGGACCCAGCACTGATCCCTGTGGCACACCACTAGTCACAGGCCTTCACTCAGAGAAACAATCCTCCACTACCACTCTCTGGATTCTCTCATTGAGCCAATGTCTAATCCAATTTACTACCTCACCATGTATACCTAGTGACTGAATCTTCCTAACTAACCTCCCATGCGGGACCTTATCAGAGGCCTTACTGAAGTCCATGGAGACAACATCCACTGCCTTCCCTTCATCCACTTTCCTGGTAACCTCCTCGAAAAGCTCTAATAGATTTGTTAAACATGACCTACCAAGCACAAAGCCAGGTTGACTCTCCCTATTAAGACCCTGTCTATCCAAATACTTGTAGATCCTATCTCTTAGTACTCCTTCCAATAATTTACCTACTACTGATGTCAAACTTACTGGCCTATAATTTGCTGGATTACTTTTAGAGCCTTTTTTAAACAGCAGAACAACATGAGCTATCCTACAATCCTCCGGCACCTCACCCGTGGATACTGACATTTTAAATATATCTGCCAGGGCCCCTGCAATTTCAACACTAGTCTCCTTCAAGGTCCAAGGGAGTACCCTGTCAGGTCCTGGGGATTTATCTACTATGATTTGCCTCAAGATAGCAAGCACCTCCTCCTCTTCAATCTGTATATGTTCCATGACCTCACTACCTGTTTGCCTTATTTCCATTGACTCCATGCCAGTTTCCTTAGTAAATACTGACACAAAAAATCCATTTAAGATCTCCCCTATTTCTTTTGGTTCCATACATAGCCGACCACTCTGATCTTCAAGAGGACCAATTTTATCCTTTACTATCATTTTGCTCTTAATATACCTGTAGAAGCTCTTTGGATTATCCTTCACCTTGACTGTCAAAGCAACCTCATGTCATCTTTTAGCCCTCCTGACTTCTTTCTTAAGCATTTCTTTGCACTTTTTATACTCCTCAAGCACCTTATTTGCTCCATTTCCTGTACACGTCATACATCTTCTTCTTCTTTATCAGAGTTACAATATCCCTCAAGAACCAAGGTTCTTATTCACTTTGCCTTTAATCCTGACAGGAACATACAAACTCTGCACTCTCAAAATTTCTCCTTTGAAGGCCTCCCACTTACCAATCACATCCTTGCCAGAGAACAACCTGTCCCAATCCACACTTTTTAGATCCTTTCTCATTTCTTCAAATTTGGCCTTTTTCCAGTTTAGAACCTCAACCCGAGGACCAGATCTAGCTTTTTCCATGATCAAGTTGAAACTAATGGTGTTATGATCACTGGAACCAAAGCGTTCCCCTACACACACTTCCGTCACTTGTCCTAACTCGTTTCCTAATAGATCTAATAGTCCATCCTCTCTAGTTGGTACCTCTATATATTGATTTAGAAAACTTTAGAACACATTTTACAAACTCTAACCCATCTAGACCTTTAACAGTATGGGAGTCCCAATCAATATGTGGAAAATTAAAATCCCCTACAATCACAACTTTATGTTTCCTGCAGTTCTCTGCTAACTCTCTGCAGATTTGCTCCTCCAATTCTCGCTGACTATTGGGTGGTCTATAATGCAACCCCATTAATGTGGTCCTACCTTTCCTGTTTCTCAGCTCCACCCATATGGCCTCAGTAGACAAGCCCTCTAATCTGTGCTGCCTGAGCACTGTTGTAACATTTTCCCTGACTAGCAATGCCACCTCCCCCACCCCACCTTTCATTCCTCTGCCTCTATCACATCTGAAACATTGGAACCCTGGAACATTAAACAGCCAGTCCTGTAGCCAAGTTTCACTAATGGCTATAATGTCGTAATTCCATGTGTGAATCCATGCCCTCAGCTCGTCAGCCTTCCCCACAATACTCGAGCGGAAGTAGACACACCTCAGAAGATTATTACCACCACACACAACCCTTCTATTTGTGACTTTGCATGAACTTTTAACATCATTTATTTTCACCCCCCCCCCGCTCCACTATCTGCTCTGGCACTCTGGTTATTGTCTGAGTTGAAGATAAGATTCTCCACCTCTTAGCTCCCTGGTTCTGGAAATAATCATGTCATTAACGGGCCATTCCCGCATCCCATGCATCACAATTGAAGGTGTCTCCCGAAGTGCCCTGCTGCAGGAAGCAAAAGGAAGGAGAATTGATTGCTCATAAAATGGAGGAGTTAATTTAAACTCGTTCACTGTGGTATTTCTACACTGGTTCACCACAATTTTAAGGCAAGGGCAGATTTGCAATGTAGATCATGGAGGGGCCCATCAGAGCAATGATTTTTTTTAAACCACATATAGTTCTGATGTGGTAGACATTGTGAAACATATGCCTTTTCCTGAATTCCAAATGCATACTCAATGGCTTCTTCAAAACAATTTTCCCATTTGAACAGTGTGGACTGCTGTTGTCATGTTGTCAGTCCATGTGCATTGTACATCTGCTGGATGTTGCAGAGAGTTTGATTTGCCATCTAAACCAGTGTAAACTAGGATTAAATTGACCTTTCACTCAAATTCTAATCTATTCCTTTGCATATTCAGAAATAACATGTGAAAGACATAAACAAAATAACCACATTAAAAAGACATTTGGATAGAAAAGGTTTAGACCAGGGGTTCCCAACCTTCTTTATGCCAGGACCAATACCATTAAGCAAGGGGTCTGTGGACTGCAGGTTGGGAAGGAACCCTTAGTTTAGATGGGTGTGGAGAGAAAATGAGACTAGCTTAGGTTGGCACCTCGTATGGACAAATTGGGCTGAGGGCCTGATGCCATTCTATATTCTACAACTCTATATGGCTCTCAGCAATGTGCTTCCAATTAGTTAGATCTATATCAACACAGGCCTATAAATCTAATCCTTCTCAGTCAGCGGCAAGCGAAATTCAAACAATTATCTCCCCACTTTTATTTTCTGAATAATTGTATCAGTGCTTTTTCTTTCTTGTATCTCTTACCATATCTAATTAATGCCTCTTCTAACTGCTATTTTATTGGGAAGAGTTATTGTTGTCTCAGTGTCCTTCCTCCTTGCTGAGCACATTGCCCTTCAACATTTTTTAGTTGCGGCAGTCACCAGTGCACTATCTTATATTCTTTCATATTGCTGTGCACAAGCTAGTTGCATATTTCCATCTCTTGGCATGGATAAACCGAGAGCTTCAAGGAGATAGAATGGTGTTATTACTAAAGTGTGTGCAGCTCTCATGTTTAAAAAAAAAAATGACTCCCATAACCTATCCAAATTTAAACAGAAAACCTTGCAAATTGGAGATCCAGATAGCACTTGCAGTCATAGCTTAGGGTCTCTTCATTGAGGCACCTCCTGGAAGGACTATAAAATCAACAAACTGAACTGCAACATCCTGATTCCTTCTATTATTTATGTATGCATCTCATCAGATTTTCAGACAAATGTTCTCAAAACTTCACACGGTGCTTCTGTCTCAAAGAATGTGCTGCTTTAGCCAGTCCCCATCAGCTATAAATTTCCAGGTCTTGGGCTGATATTGGATGGGGGAAAAGAGATGGTATCTTTAATAGTTATTATATTTCCAGACATGTAATCCAAAGGCCTGGAGGCCATCAGGACAGCAAAAGTCTTTCATTTCAGTTAATAACACACTTATAAATGTAAAAGTTAAAGATGACTACAAACTTCTGGATTGTCCAAAAGTCCCAACTGGATTATTAATGTACATTGGATAGGAAATCTGGTGTTCTTACTCAGTTTAGTAAATGTGTCTCCAGACTCAGCAACTTGGTTGATTTTAACCACCTCAGTTCAAAGAGGATATGGAATACTGTATATGCTGGCTCTGCCAGTGATGTCCTGATACTGAAAAATCAATAATAAAATTCAATTTGTCAAGTTCTTACTTCTCCACTCTCTCTTGCTTTTCTTTTTTTTTGTCCTTTAGTCAATTCTTCCAACGCCCTACCCTTTCCACCTTCCCAGAGTGAACTGGTAGTTGCATGATCAGTACATGTGATAGATCTTATTAAGGTGGTGGGACCTCACTGATTCTTGTTTCCTTTTAACAAAACTGGTAAATGAGAAAAAGAGTTATTTTAAGAGTCGTTTTAAAACATCCAGCTGCCTCCTTTGGAGCAATGTGCCGGAGACTTGTACTCAGTTGGCCATTTGTGTCACGTGTGGCTTGCAAATTGATCCCCGAGGAAGTTTGTCAGAATGACAGAAATTGCATTTAATAAACAAATGTAAATGTCTTTTGAAATGCTGAGAATTAATGTTGTATAATAAATTGAATTTTCTCATTAGTAATATTTCTTCCTATTGATTCAATACAGAACTTCATTTACAGTTCAAAGGAAACATTGCTGGAAGAACTCAGTGGGTTGAGCAGCCTATGTGGAATTAAAAAATATAAGTTGATGTTTTGGGTTGAGACTCTACATCAGCGTGTCCTCCACAGATGCTGCTTAACCTGCTGATTTCAAAAGTTCAAAGTACATTTATTATCAAAGTATGTGTGTGTGTGTGTATTATTTATTTATATGTATATATATATATTTTTTTAAATTAGTAAAAAGTAATGAGACGTGAGATAGAGTCCATGAAAGTGTGATCATTGGTTGTGGGGAAAATTTCATTAATGAACAAGTGAACTTGAGTATAGTTATCCCCTTTTCTTCCAGTGTTCTATTTTTTTTGTTCCCGATTTCAGCGTCTTCAGTGTCCTTTGTCTTTATTTCCACCTCTCGGACTCCATTTTACTGTACTAGAAAATTATTGTGAAAAATAGTGGGCATAACATGAAACTGTAAGCTGAGTTTTGAAATGCTAAGCATTGTATGTTTGATATTCAAATTTTTTTTTAATTCAGTCTGTACTGGCAGCAATTGTCATTGCCAATTTGAAGGGAATGTTCTGGCAATTTTTTGATGTTCCAGTTTTATGGAGGCAAAACAGAGTTGATTGTGTAAGTATTTTGAAAACAGTCCGTGTTGAAACTGTTCATTAGAAAATTTGGAGACTTCATACTCTTAAGAATTGGGTATGACTAAGATATATGACTGCCACCTTAGAGTCACAGTTAGCATGACACTATTACAGCTTGGGTTGGGGCATCGGAGTTCAATCACAGCATCCTTTGTAAAGAGTACCTGTACATCCTCCCTGTGGAAAGTGTGGGTTTTCCCAGAGTCCTCCAGTTCCCTCCCACAGTACTAAGGCTTAAGGGGTAGGTTAATTGGTTATTGCAAATTGTCCCGTGATGAGGTTGGGGATAATCAGGTTTGTTGGGGTTGCTGGGGCGGTGCAGTTCGAAGAGCTTGAATGGTCTATTCCACACTGCGTCTCTAAATCCAAATCTAAATGTTACTAATCTGGTATAGGGCATGCTTTGTGATGTTTTTCTTGTCCTCCGTCAATTTGAATGCAGCCATGCCCTCATTGCAGTAATACGAAGATGAATTTATTCATCCAAGTTAAATCTAACAATCAACAAAAAAATGTCCAAGAAGAACTAGTAACTTTATACTTTTACCCAATACTTTTTTTTTTAAAAAAGGAGAAATTTGACAAGCTATTGTAATGGAGAGTAAAACATGAATGGTTTATTTTTGTCCAATTATTGTATATCTGACAGCTGATAGATTTATAACTCCCTTGGTAAGATGAGTTTATTTTAAAAACTATTGATCATTAAAAGATTGTGCTGTAACTGACATTGTCCTGTTTTTCTGCAGCTTATATGGGTTGTGACTTGGATTGCAGCTATCCTTTTGGGATTGGATTTAGGGCTTTTAGTTGGTGTATGCTTTGAACTTCTTACTGTTGTCCTTAGGGCCCAGTTGTAAGTATTTGATTACCATTTTTAAGAATGAAATTGCTTTATTTATCATATACTAGATAAAATCATTTATTAAATTCAACGTTAATCTTCTAGCCCAGCTTCCACAGCTCTAGCGAATGTACCAAACACAGACATTTACAAGAATCTGAAGAGATATAAAAATGTAAGTATATTTCAATTTGTTTTACTCTGCTCCAAAATATGGTTCAAGTATTATTGTTCTAATGGAGAATGTTTTCCTATTGGTGTTTGACAGCTTGTTGAACCAAGTGGTGTGAAGATCTTCAAATTTTCTTCTCCCTTGTTTTTTGGAAGTGTTGATTATTTTAAGGAGAGACTCAATAGCATTGTGAGTATGTTCTGCAGTTGTATAAAATGCAGCTCTTTTAAATCCATACTTTTAGTTATGTGGCTTGTAATTTTATGAATGAAATATTTTCAGGTTGGATTTAATCCAGTTCGAGTGTTTAATAAGCGAACAAAGGCTTTGAAGAAGATTCAGAAACTTGTAAAGAAGGGTCAATTAAGAGCAACAAAGGTACTTAAATTGACTTTGTTATACTGGCCATTCTTAAAAATGAGTAAATTTTTAATTAATTCTAGCTTCTTACTCCATTCTCTTCAATTTTCTGGCCTTCATGTGCTGTATCTCTGCAGCCTGTATCTATTATCCTATTTTTTAAAAAAGTTTTTTCTCTCATACTTGTCACAATATTGCATTTCCTCCAACAGCTTCATCTCAATCTTGGATGTCTTTTGTTTGTATATTCACACATAACAGTCTTCCTCATTAGTGTCAGTCATAGAAAAGTACAGCACAGAAACAGGCCCTTTGGCCATCGAGCCTGAGCTGAACCGTTTAAACTACCTACTCCCATTGACCTGCACCAGGATCAGATCCCTCATCCGTGTACCTATCCAAACTTCTCTTAAACATTGCAAGTGAGTTCACATGCACCACTTGCGCAGGCAGCTCATTCCACACTCTCATGACCCTCTGAGTGAAGTTTCCTATCGTGTTGCCCTTAAACATTTCACTTTGCACCTTTCACCCTTGGCCCATGACCTCTGATTATAGTCCCACCCCACCTCAGTGGAAAAAGCCTGCTTGCATTTACCCTATCTATACCCCTCATAATTTTGTATACTTCTATCAAATCTCCCCTCAATCTTCTATGTTCCAAGGAACAAAGTCCTAACCTATTCAATCTTTGCTAATAATTCTAGTCCTCCAGACCTGGCAACATCCTTGTACATTTTCTCTGTAGTCTTTCAACCTTTTTTTAATCAATTACTTTTGCTAATTTTTTTTTTTTTTAGGTGAATATGAATTCCCTCACATTCAGCTTCCAAATGAATATGAATGACTGGTCTGTCTCTGTTGTCCAGAACCATCACTCATCACCCAACAAACCTGTAAAACACTAAACCCAGTGGGGTGGGCCTTCCTTGCTTTCCTGAACCATCCTGGATTCCAGCAAGAAATCCTGCCCATCAAGCTTTAAGAGCTGGAAAAACCCGTTCCCGTATTTACCAGCTGTAAAAGCTGAGTGTGGCTGATAGTGTATAATATTTAGTGATTTGACATTTTAAAAACTATTGAAAATAAAGTAATAAGATGTATATAAAATGCTTGATTTCATAAACATCTGGAAGCATTGGATGTTAGCCTACTTTTCAGATTCTGTCCTCCATCTCCCAACAACCTCTTTTCCTTTCACACTTTCAAAGCTCATTCACCGTATTCTGAAGTATTCTCCTGATCAAAAGTTTAAAGTACATATATGTCCTTGTATACAATGCAGAGATTCATTGTTTTTGTGGACATACTCAATAAATCAATCTATAGAATAATAACAGAATCAATGAAAGACTGCCCAACTTGGGTGTTCATCCAGAGTGCAGAAGACAACAAACTATGCAAATGCAAAAATAAATTAATAATAATTAAACAACCAATATTGAGAACATGAGATGAAGAGTCCTAAAAGGTGAGTCCATATGTTATGGAAGCATTTCAAAGATGGAGTAAGTGAAGTTGTCTCCTTTGGTTCAACAGCCTGATAGTTGAAGGGTAGTAATTGTTCTTGAACTGGTGGTGTGAGTGCTGAGGTTCCTGTACCACCTTCGTGATAGCAGCAGTGAGAAGAGAGTATGACCTAGGTGGTGGGGGTCCCCGATGATGGATGCTGCTTTCCTGTGACAATGATCCACGTAGATGTACTGAATGGAGGGGAAGTCTTTGACCATGATGGACTAGGCTGTATCCACTACTTTTTGTAGGATTTTCCAGGCAAAGGCATTGGTGTTTCCATAACAGGCTGTGACACAGCCAGTCAATGTTCTCTCTGCCATACATCTATAGAAGTTAGTCAAAGATCAAGAGATCTCCACTTAAGAACATTAAGAAATAGAAGCAGGAATGATCCTAAATTCTGAACATCTTGGATTTATTGCGTATGCCTGCAAGAAAACTAATCTCAGGGTCGTATATAGTGACATACATGTACTTTGATGATAAATTTCCTTTGAACACCTCAGAATACTGAAGCCTATTGATCGCAAGTATACTTTTATGATCAATCATCTGCAGCCTTTTCAGGTAAAGAATTCCAAAGGTTTGCAGTCCCCTGAGTGAACGGATTTCTCCTAGACTCGGTCACTTTATCCTGAAAAGCTGACCCCAAGATCATGATTTTGGAGCCTCTGGATGAAATTCTGCCAAGCCCGCTGGTTTTTCTGAACTGTCAAGAGTGCGCTGTGTCTCACATCTCTCTTTATTGAGTAACCACAGGATGTCCACTGCTCCAACTTAATTTCTCTCGCGCAGAGATCAAACTAATCCAAATGTGGTTTCATCAATGTTATGCACAATATTAGTAAAAGTTCCTTGTTTCTGTACTCTAATTCCTTTGGAATAGAGACCAAGGTCCCATTTGCTTTCTTAACTGCGTGTTTTACCTGCATGTTTACTTTGTCTCTCACGAACCAGGACACCCAAGTCTTTCTGAAAGCAAACACATTTCTCACACAAGTTCAAATAGAAATCATCATTTCTTTCCTTTCTGACAAAGCCCTTAGCCTCATATTTTCCCATTGTGTTGGTCACCTTCCTGTAACTCCAGATTTTCTTATTTTCCTCTGTGATCTGTTGAGGGTAATTTTCCATCAGTTTATGTGCTCGATGGATTTCGCAATGATCCAAGTCTGTATTTGTCCAACAGTTATATTTCAGAAATTCCTTTCCCATCTTTAGGACGGGGTTGTAACTGATGGAAGTGTTGCCAATGAAGCTTTTGAAGACGATGAGAATGCTGCAGAAGAGCCAGAACCAGACGTTCCAATGAAGGAAGTGGAAATCCAAGTTGACTGGAACTCTGAACTCCCAATCAAAGTCATGGTTCCCAAAGTTACCATTCATAGCCTTATTTTTGATTTCAGTTCTGTGTCATTTATTGACATTGTGGGAGTCCGAATCTTTAAAATGGTAAGTAAACTTTTGCTGTAACAAGTAGCACTGTGAAAATCATGTTTTTAAAAAATGCAGTCAGAAATGCATTACTTTTCAGTCGGCATTTAGGTGAAGTATGTTTGTGCTCAGATACATCATCTGCTGAAAAATACTATTTAAAAAAATTTAGACATATTTCCAGTTGTAATTTTTAATACAGTATTTTAGTATTTGCTTTTTTAATCTGCATCTTAATGAATTTTTAAAATATCCCTAAAGTACATCATTAGTATCTACAGTTTTAAGTGATTTGTTCCTTGTGAAATCCTTTCTTTAGAATATGGATGGCCTAATTAAAAGGAAATGAAGGCTAAGTTTTAGAATTCATTCTGATGTAAAGACCATAAGACATAGGAGCAGAATTAGGCCAAATGACCCATTGAGTCTGCTGTACCATTTAATTGTGCCTGATCCTTTATTTTCCCCCTCCTCAGTCCCACTCCCTGGTCCTCTGCCTGTAACCTTTGATGCAGTGCCAATCAAGAACTTATCAATCTCTGTGTTAAATACACCCAAATGACCTGGCCTCCATAGCTGCCCATGGTAACAAATTCCACAAATTCACCACCCTCTGGCTAAAAATTCTCCACAGCTCTATTTTAAATGGCGCCCCTCTATCCTGAGGCTGTGCCATCTTGCTCTGGACTCTCCCACCGTGGGAAACATTCTTTCCACATCTACTCTGTCTAGGCCTTCCAACATTTGAAAGGTTTCAATGAGATGCCCCTTCATCCTTCTAAATTCCTGTGAGCAGAGGCCCAGAGCCATCAAACGTTCCTCGTATGATGACCCTTTCATTCCTGGAATCATCCTTGTGAACCTCCTCTGGACCCTTTCCAATTCCAGCACATCTCGTCTAAGATGAGGAGCCCAAAACTGTACACAATACTCAAGGTGTGGCCTCACCAGTGCCTTAAAAAGCCTCAGCATCACATCCCTGCTCTAGACCCCTTGAAATGAATGCTTACATTGCATTTGCCTTCCTCACCACTGACTCAACCTGCCACATTCTTGCCCATTCTCCTAATTTATCTACGTCCTTCTACAGCCTTCCTGTTTCCTCAACACTACCTGCCCCTCCACCAATCTTCATATCATCTGCAAACTTGGCAACAAAGCCATCTATTCCATCGTTTAAATCATTGATATACAGCATAAAAAGAAGCTGTCACAAAACTGACTCCTGCAAAACACCACTAGTCACTGGCAGCCAACCTGAAAAGGACCATTTTATTTCCACTTGCTGCCTCCTATCAATCAGCCAATGCTAATAACTTTCTTGTAATACCATGGGTTCTTGGTAAGCAGCCTCGTGTATGGCATCTTGCCAAAGTCCTTTTGAAAGTCCAACTATAGAACATTCACTGCATCCCCTTTATCTATCCTACTTGGAATCTCCTCAAAGAATTCCAACAGGTTCATCAGGCAAGATTTTCCCTTAAGGAAGCCATGCTGACTTTGTCCTATCCTGTCCTGTCTCACAAAATACTCCATCACCTCATCCTTAACAATTGACTCCAACATCTTCCCAACCACTGAGGTCAGGCTTACTGGTCTATAATTTCCTTTCTGCTGCCTCCCCCCTTTCTTTGAGTGGAGTACCATTTGCATTTTTCCAGTCCTCCAGAACCATGCCAGTGCCCAATGATTCTTGAAAGATCATCACTAGTGCCTCCACAATCTCTACCACTACCTCTTTCGGAACCCTTGGGTGCAGTTTATCTGGTCCGAGTGAATTGTGCACCTTTAGGTCTTTCAGCTTTTTGAGCACCTTGTAAAAGTAACTGCTATTGTAAATTGGGTGTCTCTACTGTTAGGCTTTCTATATGTGCTGTTGCCATGGAAATCGAGAAGTTGTTTCTTTCTTACATTTACTCACTAATGCAATATTGTTAATCCAATCTGGAAGGTGTGTGGGTCAAAGTTAGGGCCACCCTGCAAAACCTTTAAGCTTCTGACTTGCGTCCCTTCTAGTTCAATGCATGGTAAGTGCTGTTGATGTTAAACTGTTTGAGGAAAGAACTTTTCCATCTCTACCTTGAAATTTCATGGTGTGCACACACCATTGACATCCATTATAAATCAGATTTGCCCATCTCTCGGAAGAATTCAGACCTTCTATTAGCAGGTATAACTGTAGACTCTGAAAATAGTATTCTAAATTGTACTTATCAATGTTTGCAATCATTAGAGTTTATTTAATGCATAATTCGGTAACTGGTGATGGAGCTTAGCGCCTGATTAATCCTTCTGATTAACTTCCAGAGCCTTCTGCTGCACTTGGATCATGTTCCCATTTTCCCCTTTCATTTGCTTTTCAGTTTCCCTTTTATTTCAGATAAGGTGTAAATCTATATGTGAGGGTTTTTGTTTCAAGTTGCTGAACTTTTTGACATCTTGCATTTTCTGCTTTATTTCCATTTATAAATAAAATTCACATAGTTCTAATAGAAACTTGAGTTTTCCTCAGCCTTTTTAAACTATAGGAAATGGCATTTGAAGTTGACCCCTGGTGACATGTAAATTATTATTTATTGCAGTTGGTAAAGCAATTTGAACGAATAGGCGTTAAAGTTTATGTGGCAGCATATGAAGGTAATTTAATTTTAAATAATAAATCAGTTTTTACAAAGCAGAAATATTAACTTGAAGCTTGTGATGAGCAAAAAATAAGTGTTTCTCTGGGTTTGCCCAGCAGCTCCATAATGAATCACTGACTAGTCCAGGACTCACTAGTATGACTGTTTCCAAAAACAGGATTTTGATTCTTGCTGATAGATTCCTGCTAGTAAACCTGTTGGTAAACACTACTGATGGGCTCAGCATGGAACTGTGTAGTACCCTGTGAAGTTCAGCAATGAAGCATTGGCTTGCTGCAATTCCCAAACATTTTCAAATCAAGTCAAATTTATTGTCATTTAACTATATACATGTATACTGTCAAACGAGACAATGTTTGTCCAGGCCAGTGTGTAAAACACTGTAATACATATAACACACATGTAACATATAATTGATGAAAGTAGGGAAAAAAATCTACAGATGAATTACACATAGATAAACAAAATAAAGTTTATAAATTAAATTTTGTTAAGGTCCAAAACAGGTTAACCAATGACTCTTTGAATACAATGCGGCAGTGAGTTCAGAAGCCTAATGGCTTGAGGGAAGAAACTGTTTCTCATCCTGACCATTCTTGGTTTTAATGCACCAGAGTTTCCTGCCTGATGGTAGAAAATCAAAGAGGATGAATGGGTGGGATCCTTGATAATACTAAGTGCCCTGTGTATGCAGCACTCCTGATAAATGCCCCTGACGGGTGGTAGGGAGTGATTAGATCTGGCATCTGATCAGTGAGCCCTTTCATTTGAACGGAGACATTATAGCTGCAGAGAGGAAAGATGAAGTCCATTTTCATAATTTCACTGCTTTTTAAATGTTTAGGTGATTTTTATGATTTTTAATTTGTAACTGTAATAATTATTTCCAGTGAAATGTGAATGCTTCAGACTCTGTTAGAACAATTTAATTGTAAGTAATAAAATGCATTCTTTTTAGTCTAACATTCATCCAAAACTTGAAATTTGCATGTTGTTGAGCTGCCCTGCTCTCAGCAATTTATAGCTGCCACAGTTCTATGGACTTGCTTGAAACACTGGACTATTATACCCAGTACAGTGGTGAATGATTAATTTTATGCCTATGATTCAAAGTAACTCCGAAGCAACAGACAGAAAATGCCGGAGGAACTCAGCAGGTCAGGCAGCGTCTATGGAAATGAATGAACAGTTGACGTTTCGGGCTGGGACCCTTCTTCAAATCTGACTTATTTTGGCTAAAATCCCAGTTAGGAATGATTTTTTAAAAAGATCTTGTTTCCCGCCTGAATTCCAGATCACATTGTGAAGAAGTTGGAAAAGTGTGGCTTTTTTGATGAAAGTGTGAAAAAGGACATGTTTTACCTCACCGTTCATGATGCTGTTGTTCACATACACACTCAGACTATGTACAAAGATATACAAGATCCTATATATGATAAGGTAGGAGGCCATTTAATTCTCTTTTGATGAAATTTTGCTTTTTGGATGGAAAACTTGCATCAAATCTAGAATAAAGATTGTAGATAATGTGTTAACAATAATTCCTATAACTCACACCATTTTCCACTGCTTACACAGTCAATTCTGATTACTGCCTGCTCACAGAAAGAAAGAGATGTGATCATTTCCTTTTAGTTTCCTGAGTAATGCTCTGAGCTGATGTTTTGTTTGTTTACTTATTTACTTTTATTTGGTGAGAAACAGTGCAGAATAGGTCCTTTGAGCCTTGCCACACAGCAATACCCCGATTTAATCCTAGCCTAATCAAAGGACAATTTACAATGAATAATTAACTGGTAGGTACTGTGGGAGGAAGCCAGAACACCTGGAGGAAACCCATGCAGTCACAGGGAGAACTTACAGGCAGCTGCAGGAATTGAACCCAGATCGCTGGTATTGTAAAGCGTTGTGCTAAATGCTATGCTACAATGCTGCTTACGCATATTGAAGGAAATGGGGATGAAGACTTTGGCAGGGAGATGGGAAGAGTGTATTGGAATAGAACTGCTCAGTTAATGCTTTTCACTTTTATATTGTGTCCTTTGGATCAAACTGTAAAACAGAGTCGGAGGCACAGCATACATGAAGGGAAGGACAAATACACTGTGCAGAATATCTGCTCGGAGGAGCTCATGCAGAACTGATATCTATTGAATTAATGTAAATGGGACCCTTGTATGGTGGCACCTTTTGGGAAGGAGGAGAAAACTGAAGAAAGTTAAGTTCCTGTATGTAACAGGGTTTACTATGCACCAGATCAAATTCTTGGATGAAAATGCCTGGAAACATGGAATGACATGGTGTGTCTGACATGGAATGAAAGCCACTAATGTTGTCTTGAGACTGGCCAGTAGTTGGTTGAAACATTCCAGTATCATTTCATAGTTCATTAACTGGAACCCATTATCCCGTTATCAGAATCTTACTCAATAAGTGGAGAGCTGTAGTCCACTGCCAGCATTTCGTATGTTCTTTGAAATAATTTATAAGAGCATTTTAACAACCCTGTGAGTTATTTTCCAATGTTCATAATTCTTTCCCCTCTTTTGCCACAAATGTTTGCAAGTCACCTGCAAACAGGAAGTAAGAAAAGTGCATAAAGTTCAGCAAGCTAAAATCAGACTGGGGACCCTTGTGGAATATAAAGTTAGCAGGAAAGTGTTCATACAGACAATTAGAAAGTTCAAAAGGTGCTACGAAATGGCCTTGGCAAGCAAGATCAAGGAGAATCCCAAGGCATTTTATACTTGTATTGGAAAAAAATAGGATTACTAACAGAAGGGTAGGTTCATTTAAGAATAATGGAGAGAATTTATGCCTGGAGTCGGAGCAAGTGACTGAGGTGCTAAATAAGTATTCTGCATCTTTTTTAATGGAGGAGTATGATTTGGAGGACAGTGGAAAAAGAGTGGGGCATACTAATGTGCTGGGATGCAGAGTGCAGAGGAGATGGTCCTCAGCTGCCTTAAAAGCATTAAGGTGGATAAGTCCCCTGGGCTTAATGATGTACTGTATATATACCAAAGCATTGAGTAGATTACAGGGGTTTTGACAAAGACCTTTGTCTCATCACTGGCAACAGGTTGTTGTTGGAGCATTAGAGAGTGGCCAATGTGCCTTTGTTCAAGAAGGGAAATGGGGATAGCCCAGGTAGTTAGAGACCACATCAATGGGAGAGAAGTAACTGGAGAGGATACTGAGGGATAGGATTTGTGCTCATTTGGAAAAGCAACGCCTACTTGGGAACAGCCAGCATGGCTTTGTGCGGAGTAGAATCATGTCTTAATGAGTTTTTTGAGGAGGTGTCAAAATTGCTTGTTGAGTTTGACGCAGCGGATGTTATCTATTTGGACTTTAGTATGATATTTAATAAGGTCTTCATGGTAGATTAATTCAGAAGATAAAGATGCATGGGAGCCAGGGTGAATTGCAGATTCGGATTTGGAACAGGTTTGCCCTTGAGAAGACAGAGTAGTGGTGGAAGGTTGCTATTTTGATTGGAGGTTCAGATGAGTGCTGCTCCACAAGGATTGGTGTTGGGACTTGATGGTTGTGATATTATCAATGATTTGGATGAAAATGTAGATGGTTAGATTAGCAAATTTGTGGGTGACACCAAGATTGATGGAGTTGTGGACAATGTAAAGGACTATAATTAAAACCAGTGGGATATAAATCAATTATAGATATGAACAGAGGAGTGGCAGATGGTGTTTAATCCAGGCAAATGTGAGGTAGTGCACTTTGGTAAGTTAAACAGAATGAGAAACTATACAGTTAAAGGTAGCATCCCAACAATGGGATCTTGGGGTCCTGCTCCATAGTTCACTGGAAGTGGATTAAGATGGATAAAATGGTAAAGGAGGCATATGTCATGTTTGCCTTCATTGGTAAGGATGTTGAGTAGAAGACTAAAGAAGTTGCTGCATTTATGTAAGATATTAGCCAGATTACTGTTGGAGAATTGTGTGCAGCTCCAGTTGCCCCATCATAGTAGAAGGTAGAGACTGTGGGGGAAAAAAGTACCAAAGAGGTTTACCATGATGTTGCTGGATTAGAGGGTATAGGCTGCAACAAAGCATTGAACAAACTTGGGTTGGGTTACTTGCTCTAGAGCAGGGAGCTCCCAACCTTTTCTTTTTAATGCCATGGAGCCTTACCGTTAACCAAGGGGTCCATGGACCCCAGTTTGGGAACCCCTGCTCGAGACCATTGCAAGCTGAGGGGAGACTTGTTGGAGTTCTTTAAAACTGAGGGGCATCGGTAAAATAGAAAGTCAGAATCTTTTCTCTAGGGTAGAAATGTCAAACACCAGAAGACATGTTTTAAGACGAGGATTCCCAACCTTTTTAGTGCCATGGACCCCTACCTTTAGCTGAGAGGTCTGTGGATCAGGCTGGGAACCACCTTTTTAAGGATAGGAGGGGTAGTTTAAAGGGAACATGAGTGGCAAGATTTTTTTCCCTCCTACAGAGTAGTGGATACCCGGAATAGGATATGTGGGTGGTAGTGGAAGCAGGCAGTTTGGTGGAGTTTGAGGATTTTGGACAGACACTTGAATAGAGTGAGATATGGAAAATGCACAGGAGGAGGACATTTAGTATAAATTGGCATCAAGTTCGGCCCAGCTTGATGGGCTGAATGGCCTGTCCCATGCTATCCTGTTCTGTATTCTGTCATCAACCTCTGCATTGATAAATGGTTGGAAATATAATGTTGCAGTATAGGGAGGTAACTCGGAGTGCTATTACTTGTAATATATATTAGATCATACATTCTAGAAAGCAAATTATATTTGTGCTCACAAGAAAAGATGTTGTTGTAACAGTCTGCTATAGGGGAAAACAAACAGTAAATTGCGAAATACGCTGATAGAATCAGTCTGTCAGATATAATAAATTGCCTATTGTTCAATAGACAGTGAGATTTACTGCCCTTCGTACTGTTTCATTATTATACAGCTACATTTCACTGATTTGTTAATTGCGTTTCCAACTAGATATCACTCATACAAGAATCGAAAGAACCTTTGGAAGAAGTCGAGGATGATGTGGAAGAACTAGAAGATCAGAATCAGGTAAATGCCAATATTTAAGAAGTATTTTTCTTCTAGCATATCTCGGGGTTTCCTCACTCTCAGGCTCACGTCATTAGGGCACAATCTCCTTTGATGTAAGGAGTGACCTTTATCATCCTTTGACCTTCCAGATCAATGTCAAAGCAGTTTACAGGAAAACCACAAAAGTAGTTTGTTGCTTGGTACATAGCCTTATAGATATCGTAAAGCACGAAACATGCTAAATATGCTGATAGAATTAGTCTGTCAGATATAATAAATTGCCCATTGCCTATTGAAAACATTTTTACAATATAGAATGGGTGTGCAATATAGAATGCCCAGCTGAGCTGCATTTACCTGCTAACTATGCATGGGACATTGTTGAACAGTGACTGTTTTAGACTTTGACTATGTCATGGTATTCGATGTCCAGGCTTGTAGTTGAACTAGTCAAAATGTACATTGGTTGCATTGTTAATAAGATTAATTGAGCAGAGATGCACTCAGAGGCCATTTTATTAGGTATACATATACACCTGCTTGTTAATGCAAATATCTAATGAGCCAATCATGTTTCAATACATAAAAGCATGTAGACATTTAATTGTCGTTCACACCACTCATCAGAATGAGGAAGAAATATGATCTAAGTAATTTTGACCATGGAATGATTGTTGGTGCCAGATGGGGTGGTTTGAGTATCTCAAACTGCTGATCTCCTGGGATTTTCATGCACAGCACGCTAGAGTTTACAGAGAATGGTGTGGGTAGAAACAAAATAATATCCAATGAATGGCAGTTCTGTGGGCAAAAATGCATTGTTAATGAGAGAGGTCAGAGGAGAATGGCCAGACTGGTTCAAGCTGACAGGAAGGCAACTGCAAATCAAATAACCAGACATTGCAACAGTGAGTAGAAGAGCTTCTCTAAATGCAATTCTTGTAGTGGATGGGCTACATTAGCATAAGATCATGAACATACACTCAGTGGTACAGGAAGTACCTATCTAATAAAGTGGCCACTGAGTGTATCCTCATAATGAGTTCAATTGTAATTTCTCTAACTGAGATCAATGGGAAAGAATGTTGAGATGTGGAGTAACTGTTGGTAAACTGAGTTGTGGCATGCATCATGTGTGTTAAGAATGGGCTTAAAGGCCTGAATATCCTCTTCCATTTTCTAATCTCAATATTGGCCCCTGCGGTAAAAGAAATCAGTGAGCAGCTGTTACTAATCATACTGCCTGACTCTTGAAGTGTGAGGATAAAGGGAGAAAGAGTGAAGCATATGTAAGGGGAAAAAGGAAGAGAATCCAACAAGTTAGGAAATGGGGAGGAAGTTGAGATGAATCAGTTGGAAGAAGTTAATGAGAATGAAATTGGAGAATTTTTAAAATATTTTTTGAGATGCAGCACTTCTTTCCCTTTGAGCCACGCAGCCTGGCAATCCCACAGTTTAATCCTAGACAAATCATGGGACAATTTGCAGTGAACAATTAACCTACCAACTGGTACGTCTTTGGACTGTGGGAGGAAACCCACAAGGACACGGGGAGAACGTACAAACTCCTTACAGGCAGTGGTGGGAACTGAACCTGGTTCGCCTGTATTGTACAGTGTTGTGCTAACCACTAGGCTACCAAGCCCCCCACCCCATAACCCTGAGGCAGAATGTGGGGGGAAAAGGGAATAGCATAACTGAGTAAAATGTAAACTTGAGAATGCAATATTGTGCGGGGGGTGGGGGGAGAGTCATTCAGTTTGTCATCTGATGTTGATTTTGCAACAACCTTGTATGTACAGTATACTTTAATTATAGCTACAATAACAACGACCTGAGCGGAACTGGCCAGAAGCTGGTTCCCAGTAGCAGAGGGTGGTTCAGCCAGTCTCGGGTTTGTATGCAGATAGGGTCACATGGAGAGGTCTGAGATGAAGTGAATGTTAGATGCTGACTTACCTGACCACCACCTCCACTGCTGCACTGGCCCAACAGTGAAACTCTGTGCTAAGGTGAAGCCTGATATGCCTTGCATCCAGCCCTTTCAACATTACAGTATGGCAGGCTCTCATAAGAACTACACTCTCCACAAGTTGTTTACAGATTTTCACTTTATTCCAGTATTTTAATTACTTGCTCCTTTTTAAATTATTTAAAAATGGTTCCAACATTTTAACTATCTATTTTGAACATTTTTCTTTTTTTTTTTCTCAAAACGTGTACCAAGAATCAGGAACTTTTGGCAGAAATAGCCTGTCAAAAGCTATCAACACGGTGTGAGGCCTCGATACAGTGCAGAATGAAACGTGGGCTATATCTCTGGTCCGTAGTGTTAGTTTTCTAACCCTGGGCTTGGAAGAGGAAATACATACAATAATACTGCTCACCATTGTTGTCCTTGTGACATTAGTATATATCTGGAGAGTGACTAAAGACGTGGTCAAGGCTTGCCTCTGATGTCCATGCACTTCAACTGTAGGCTTTGACACAAAGAAACACTTGCTCAGTCAGGAACTGGTGGTTGGATGGTACACAAACTCCTGTATCACTTGTAAACCAAAGAAAATAGATGCAGAGCTGGAAAACCACAATTCCACAAATCTAAACACAAGGAAATCTGCCGATGCTGGAAATTCAAGCAACACACACAGCTCTTGTTAGCTATTGCTATTTATTTATATTTGCATTTGCACAGTTTGTCTTCTATGCTCTACCTGATCTTTCATTGATCCCATTTGTAGTTACTATTCTATAGATTTGCTGAGTATGCGCCCGCAGGGAGAAGAATCTCAGGGTTGTATGTGGTGACATGTATGTACTCTGATAACAAAATTTACTTTGAACAAGCACAGTATTTGTAGCTAACTTATTTATAAAAAATGAAGCTGATCACATCTGGAGTCTCAACTAGGCACTTGAGACCAGTAGCCAATGGACTGGATTAGATTTTTCTGGGAAAACAGCTGTTTTTCTAAATGTTGCATTTCTTCATAGTTTAAAAGTTTTTTTTTTGGTTAATGCCGTTCAAGTTGCTGCTCCGGAAGGAAAAAAAAGTTAATATTTTATTTCAAATATTCCTTCACAGGGCCACACTGGATTCAGCTATTGAAGCTCTGATCCAAATGATCTTGGATACAGAGAATTCCCAAGGCACATGCACTTGTCAGTTCTTATGGATTCATTGGAGCTTTCTATACTAGGCCGCTGTTTTGTTAATATGGATAGGCCATGAATGATCTTTGATATAAATCTAAAAGATTTGCAATCTATTTTTATATGTATAAAGCACCTACAGAAATCTTTGCTTGAAATTCTTGCAATTGTGACTATTGGTTGTTTTGACCTGGGAATCATTGTTATATGGTATATTAGGCACTATCTTGTTCTGCAACTACGGACATGATACTATCAATAAATTGGAGTTGTGCTATTGCAGCCCAGCCTGAAGTACTCTGTAGTCATGTCCTATGGACTGTTTAGATCTGAAACAGACTGTTCACATGTCGCTGGGAGTTTGCACTGTTCATTTTCTGTCTACAGTAGATTCATAATTTTGCAGAATTAATCTTAATTGGATTGAAATTACATTTAATCAACCATAGCTCGCCGGGACAGGAATTGTTGCACATCAAAAACTTAAGTTTTGTGCCATTTTATTATATAAACTTTTGAAGGGTATGATATTTAGAAATATAGGAGAACTTCAAACCCAATTATTTCCTACAAAACAAACTTAATGGGTTAATGCATTCTATTCTAAGTTTATTCCAAATACAATATAAAGTAATTAGTGCATAATATATTCTGAACATTGAATATTACATAAAAAATGTCTAATCTTAATGCTATGAATTATTTTATTCTTGGAATTGTTTTTAAAAAAAATGTTTAGCTACCTTCAGGGTTAACGTGATTCTTCACATTATTGATACCAAAGTGTCCTTAGTCACACTGAGGAATAAAGTGTATTGAGATCAAGAAGAAAGTTGTTCTTAATTTGGAATTTTGCTTTAGATGTAACCCATGAGTAGTAATTTTTGAGGATGATTGTGATCAGTCTTTTTTTTCCTTGTGAGAGAACTGCACTATATTTACTATTTTATTTTAAATTTAACCACTGAACAGAATAATAGGTATCTCAAAAATTCAGGGTCAATCATACCATTTAAACAATCTACTCTTGCTTTCGGTGAAAACAATTCAATAGGCCATATAATTTGAAATGATGGATATGGGATGTGAATGGGTGCAGATTATTTGTCCATGCTGTGATTGTTATTAAAGATAAAAGTACAATATTAACAAATCTCGAATTAAACAAAAGACAGGGAAGTTTTATTTTCAATTACAAAAGTTCAACTTTAGTGAAAACAATTAATTTTTTGTAACATCAAAGTGGTATACTGTAGAAAGCCACTCTATACCACTGTGCATGGATTACAGTCTATGTGGGTGTTGATTTTAAAATTGGCTTTAAATACATTTTAATACATTCCACTGGAAATGTTGGAGTATTATTCCCTCAGAAATGTCCTCATTGATTGTTAGGTGGAAATTCTAATGGAATTATTGGGCTTAACAGCTAAAATCTTTTGTTTCCCCCTTATTGAATTAAGAATTTGAAGATATTGTTGTGGTAACTTTACTATTCTGTAGTTGAAGTAAGGAGAAAAGCTGATCTATTTCTTTTAGGAGTTTAAAGTTTGCTACCAAATAACCAGCTTTTTTTTTTGCATTCAGGATTGAAATTAAGAATTTTATTGAATAAATTTTCAAGCAAGTTAATTTTTTTTCAATTTTAACATGGGGGGGGGGATGGTGTTCTTGAGTGTTATTATGACATCACTTAAGATCCACTTTAGTTTTCATCAAATTTTCTGTCTACTTTATTAATTAAAGTATCAATCTGTTTAAAATCAGTTGATCAATACCTGTCTTACAATTGTGGGCATAGGAATATCATTGTATTCTTTGAACAATAGTATGTATTATGGTTTCTTCATCGATGGGCTCTGCTAATCCAGCTTTTGATTAGTTTTGCACTGCTCAGTTCACTGTTTTGCAACTTTTGTTCATTTATGTAAATTGGTGACAGGTCGTGATGGTAATTTGTCCTTGGAAGAATCTATTAGATAAACTACCTAAATTTCAGTTACTCTAATTTGTAACTGCAGACTCTGTAAAATAATATGCAATTAAGCTGTAATAAAATTATAGTCATTTCAGAATCTTGTAAGTATGGAATTAAGTAATTAAAAAAAAAGCAACTTTGGAATTGCGTGTGAAAATTGGGGAGAAAAAGAGGGATAGACTAACTCTATTGGACATGATCTGTCTAAGAATAATTGTTATGATACTTTGGAAACAATACACTATATAAAAATGCATGTTAATGTTAAATATTTTATACAAGTAAGCATTTGTTTCAATATTTTTAAATATGTGGAATGAATGGGGTGTTTCTTGTGTTTGAAAATATTTCGTTTCGTTTTGTTTTGAGGTTGCCTCATGCTACAAGTCTGATCTGTTTGCTAGTGGAGTCCTATGGTACACATTCTTGCTTGCCATGAAATGCTCTCTGATATGAAACCAAATATTGTTTGCCATTTAATACCTATATTTTTGTGCACTGACATTCTTTATAATTATGGATGAGTGGATCCCTGATAATTTTTTTGTTAATTTAATGTAATGATAAATTGATTGGATCAGTCTAATAAAGATATCAGTTAAGGAATGATTGAAATCAGGCATTGTATATGGAACGTGCAACCACTCACCCATTCTACTCATTATAGTTCACTAAGCCTCTTTCTACTTTTCTTTATCCGACTCGTATAACCCTCTTTCTTCCTTCACTTTTGTGCTAAATTAATTTACTGACCTATTTGCTGATTGCACTCAGTTTTTAACAAAAATTCTAAATTCACTAATTAAGTTGGATGGTCTTCTAGTCCTCTCCACAAATAGATACACACTATCTATCAAAACCTTTATTTGTTATGATTTCTTGGGTCAACCCGTTCAAGACACAAGCAAGCCTCTTTGCTCAGTCCTTCGTGATGGGAATAACTGTTTCTGGTGCAAACCCTGCAGTTTCTTTTCATTGTTTGTGTATCATTTAATATTCTTCTCCAGCCCTTTACCTTTCCCACCCACCTGGCTTGACCTATCCTCCTCCTCCTATTCCTATCTTTTCATTCTGGCATCTTCTTTCATTTCCAGCCCCAAAGAAAGGTCTCTGCCCGAAACATTGACAGTTTATTCATTTCCATAGATGCTGCCTGACCTGAGCTCCTCCAGCATCTTGTGTGCATTAATCTGGATTTCCAGCATCTGCAGAATCTCTTGTGTTTATTATTTCAAGTATGGTTTAATCGAACTCTAAGAGTTTACTGTAACTTCTAAATTGCAATTCTGCCTGTACAAGAAATAAATGACTTTAGTTTGTTAACTATGTTGTCTATTTATTAAACTCCAAGATCCCCATGAGCCCACACACCATTTATTCTTACCAAAATATAATTCACACTTATAACCATATAACAATTACAGCACGGAAACAGGCCATCTCGGCCCTTCTAGTCCATGTCCAACGCTTACTCTCACCTAGTCCCACTGACCCACACTCAGCCCATAACCCTCCATTCCTTTCCTGTCCATATACCTATCCAATTTTACTTTAAATGACAATACTGAACCTGCCTCTACCACTTCTACTGGAAGCTCGTTCCACACAGCTACCACTCTCTGAGTAAAGAAATTCCCCCTCGTGTTACCCTTAAACTTTTGCCCTCTAACTCTCAACTTATGTCCTCTTGTTTGAATCTGCCCTACTCTCAATGGAAAAAGCCTATCCACGTCAACTCTATCTATCCCCCTCATAATTTTAAATACCTCTATCAAGTCCCCCCTCAACCTTCTATGCTCCAAAGAATAAAGACCTAACTTGTTCAACCCCTCCCTGTAACTTAGGTGCTGAAACCCAGGTAACGTTCTAGTAAATCTTCTCTGTACTCTCTCTATTTTGTTGACATCTTTCCTATAATTTGGTGACCAGAACTGTACACAGTAATCCAAATTCGGCCTTACCAATGCCTTGTACAATTTTAACATTACATCCCAACTCCTATGCTCAATGCTCTGATTTATAAAGGCCAACATACCAAAAGCTTTCTTCACCACCCTATCCACATGAGATTCCACCTTCAAGGAACTATGCACCATTATTCCTAGATCACTCTGTTCTACTGCATTCTTCAATGCCCTTAAAACGGTTGTTGTTCCCTTTTATGCCTTGTGGCATATTGAGTGGCATTTTTGCCATTTCTGTAGTATTTAACTGTTTTTCATAAAGCGGAGTTGCTAGTTCAATGCTCAACACAGAAAGCTTGCAAGGAGCCTGCCAAATCTGAACTTGGGGCTGTTTACCTTGAAGTTCGGTGCTGATGCCAGTAACCGCTGGCCTACTAAACACTTAAGCTACGGTGAACTTCATTTACAAATGATATTCCTATCTCTCCTGGAAACTTGTCTTCTGCAAAGTTGGACTATAGCTCCAAAGATAATTTCTGTCAATAAATAAGGTCAAAAAGGATATTCCTGGGATGTTGAACAGGTTAGGACTTTATTCCCTGGAACATAGAAGGTTGGGGGGAGATTTAATAGAGGTATGCAAAATTATCAGAGGTATAGAAAGGGTAAATACATGTAGGCTTTTACCACTGAGGTTGAGAGAGACTACAACTAGAGGTCATGGGTTAAGGGGAAAAGGAGAAATGTTTCAAGGGAACATGAGAGGAAACCTCTTCACTCAGAGGTTGGTGCGAGTGTTGAACAAGCTGCCCAGAGCAAGTGGTGGATGTGGGGTTAATTTCAACATTAAAGAGAAATTTGGAGAGGTACAAGATTGCGAGGGGTTTGGAGGCCTATGATCTGGGTGCAGGTTGATGGAACTAGGCTGAATAATGGTTCAGCACAGACTAGATGGGCTGAATGGCCTTGCTGTCATGTTCGATGACTCTAAATTGCAGGGCCTGTATGTCCCTTCTATCACTCTGAATCACAATTCTCTGCCGTCTATAAACTAGTACAATGGCTGGATAATTTTAGTTAGGAGAACTACATGGATTTAAATGTCTCCTGGCAATAGTGCTCTTGTGTTGTCCATGGTATTTACTGACAATGGAAACACTGGGAATAATTTGTAACAAAGGAGAATACCGGGCACAGGATTCAACTTGACATTTGAACTTTTATATAATGGAGAGAATGCCAGTTAACTAATTCTGTGGGGTGAAAATATTAGTTAGGGAATATTTTGAATAAAGCTTCCATATGATGTGTAAAGACATTTTACCTAGATGTAGATATTAAGGTATAATTGCTGTGGCTGTTCAGCCAGCCCTGAAATAATAGAACCTCTGGGTAACATCATTGGATACTCCTGTCATTCTCTTACAAAGAAACTAACATTAAAAGTGGATTATTGTAGAGGTTAGTATCTAATATTATGGTATTATAATTGAACCACAAGTCTACTAGAAGAAAGATGTATTATTCACATCAGCCTGTAAAAATTAACTTTCTATTAACATTGCTCAGTGGTAAACACAACATTCAGTAAACTTTTTGACAATAGAGGACAACTGCATTGATTTTAAACAATTGAGCCGATATGTTTTGGCTCAACAATGGAAGTAAATATGGCTTGTGTCTTTATTCGAGACATTTTTTTTATTTTGAAGTTTCTGCTCCGTCTATCAAAGCTCATCTGGTCTTTGGATGCAAGGGTAGCTTAGCCCTGGTTAAATCAGACCCGACCACATGTGACATTTAGTTGTCAAACTAAATGTAACACTGAGCGTCATAGGAAGTCATTCCTACCTGTGGCCATCAAACTTTACAACTCCTCCCTTGGAGTGTCAGACACCCTGAGCCAATAGGCTGGTCCTGGACTTATTTCCACTTGGCATGATTAACTTATTATTATTTAATTATTTATGGTTTTATATTGCTATATTTCTACACTATTCTTGGTTGGTGTGGCTGTAATGAAACCCAATTTCCCTCGGGATCAATAAAGTACGTGTCTGTCTGTCTGTCAATGGAAAAGATCCAAGGGTGTTCTCGATGCTTGCTTCAAAGTCTAACACACTAACTCATCAGAATCCCTAAACTGCAACCATTTGGGGGTCTATTTGTGATGGCACATAGAACTTGACTTGGGAACACATGGATGTCCAAAAGGAGAACACAAACCAATTTGCTTGGCCAAGTACCACTTCTCCACTAATGGCAGAGTCTGAGGTCACACAATAACCTCACCTTTGGCCCCACAGTCTGGAGTGGAAGCAGTTTATCCTTTATTCCAGGGGACTACCTAAAGACAATTAAATCGGAGCTGTAATTGATGGCCTTTTATTTCTTGAAGGGTGTTGGCACAAAATGTGGTTTTCTTGGTATGAGTGAAAGCTGATTTTGGTGAAATTCCAATCCAAGGCTCCTGCTTCCTGCGCAATATTTCAATTGCCCCAGTCAATCCAACAAAAACAATGTGGCTCGTTTCAAATTTTATATTAACGAAGACAAAGTAAATGGAAAAAAAAGAACAATGCTTGGTACCAGTTTATTACACAATCTGAAATGTATGTAAATAAGTTCACTGTACAGAACAATCAATTACCTGGAATGCTTTTTGGGAATCAGTTTTTTTGAAGGGTTAGCAAGCTTGAAGTCAGCTAGATAGATAGATACTTTATTCATCCCCATTGGGAAATTCAACATTTTTTCCAATGTCCCATACACTTGTTGTAGCAAAACTAATTACATACAATACTTAACTCAGTAAAAATATGATATGCATCTAAATCACTCTCTCAAAAAGCATTAATAATAGCTTTTAAAAAGTTCTTAAGTAGTTTACTTAAATACATTAAATACAATCAACCCCGGCACTTTAACATATCTTACTCCTGGCGGTTGAATTGTAAAGCCTAATGGCACTGGGGAGTATTGACCTCTTCATCCTGTCTGAGGAGCATTGCATCGATAGCAACCTGTCGCTGAAACTGCTTCTCTGTCTCTGGATGGTGCTATGTAGAGGATGTTCAGGGTTTTCCATAATTGACCGTAGCCTACTCAGCGCCCTTCGCTCAGCTACCGATGTACTTTGCCCACGACAGAGCCCGCCTTCCTTACCAGCTTATTAAGACGTGAGGCGTCCCTCTTCTTAATGCTGCCTCCCCAACACGCCACCACAAAGAAGAGGGCGCTCTCCACAACTGACCTATAGAACATCTTCAGCATCTCACTACAAACATTGAATGACGCCAACCTTCTAAGGAAGTACAGTCGACTCTGTGCCTTCCTGCACAAGGCATCTGTGATGGCAGTCCAGTCTAGCTTCTCGTCTAACTGTACTCCCAGATACTTGTAGGTCTTAACCTGCTCCACCTGCTACATCTCTAAAGGAGGTTGAAGTTGTTGCAGATCCTTTAAAAAACAGTAATTCCACTGCCGGGGGAAATCCATATAAAGGGCAACTTCCTTATAATGATAATGACCCAGGAACCTGATCTACAAGTTACAGTTCTGAAGTTAGGAATAAGGAAGTAGCTTGAAAGTGATAAGGATTTCACATGCAGTGATTTCCCTCCTCCTGCAGTAAAAAGTTGGAAAGGAGGGGAAGAGGGAGAGAAAAGAAATATAAGAGGAATACGCAGGCAGAAGGTGGGCGAGGAAGAGGAAATGTCTCAACATTTTACACAACCTGAGTACTAATAAAGATTGAGACGTATTAAAGTTTACTTTGAGTGCTTTCTTTGTCCGCCAAGTCAGTGAACTCCCCACAGATGCAGACAGATAACAATGTGACAAGATTTCAACCACCCTCTGGGTGAAAACATTCTTCTCCTAAATCTCCAGTCCTTCTAATTATAGGCAGTCCTGTTAAGTGGAAAAGAGTCTTATTATCTATGTCCTTAATTTTATTTGTTAATTGTGTCTCCCAAGCCGCCTTCACTTCAAGACCAACAAACCTTGCCTCTCTGATATCTCCACTAGCTGAAGTGCTCCATCCCGGTCCACACATCTTCATTTTTTTCCAGTACAAATACATCCTTCTTAGTGTTTTAATGACCAGAACTGTCCAAAGTAGCCTAACTAATGTTTGACAAACATATCGAAATAGACACCATCTATGAATCCCTTAGAGCTAAACAAAAACGTGTCAGTAGAATTCAAAGGTCAACTGAAGGGTTAGCTAGTAAGACCAGAGGCAAGTGAACCTATATAAACCCGAGCACTCCCTGTGGTGAACTACATATACCTGTCTGGACTGCGCCTATGACTCCTCCCACAGACCCCTGCTGACTGCTCCTGTTCCTCCTCCCATAGACCCCTGTATAAAGGCGATTGAGGCCTGAGCCCAGCCTCATTCTCCAGGATGTAGTGTTGTTCATTCTTCCAGTCAATAAAAGCCGATATCTCGCTTCTTACGTCTCAGAGTGAGTTATTGATGGTGCATCACTCCCAGAGGGAAACACCAACAACTGCACACTGAGGGTGTCACCTCGACTGATCTGCAAGCTAATTGCCAAGCTCGGCAAGCACCACAACATGAAATGTTTGAAACAGTTGTGATATCATCTTCCTGTATCCCTACTAATGGAGATAAGTATCCCGTGTCTTAATCATCTTATGTAACTGTGCTGCTGCATTATGGGATACATGACATGCGCCAAGAACCAGCAGTTTCTCAGTACAAAGTGCCCACACATAACAGACATTTGGGTAGTGAAAATTCACTCTTACATAATTCACAAAATGATTCCAGAAGATTTGGGATGCAGACTAAAAATTCACTCTGCTGGAGAAAGTAACTAAACACAAACCAAATGTAACACTTACCCAAAAGGCTGGTATATGTCTCGGGGAAAAGGAGATCCAGCCACTCACCAACCCACCTCCCGTACACGCAGGTGCTGTGAGAATCGAGTTTATGCCTCGCGTCCACCAACAATATCAAACCCACCACAAATACCGTTATGAAATACACTTTAAAGAGTTTACTAAAATTAAAAGAGTATTAGGCAATACAATATATATATACAAGGAAAAAAACAAAAGGCGCCAACTTATCAAAGTTCAGTCAGTTTAGTGCACTCGTTGGAGCTCAACCATCGAACCATTCGACTCCTCGTCGCTTGCCTCCAACTTCCACGTCTTCCACCTCGGACTCCCCAGTGGTCTTCCGAGCGCACGTCCACCTTCCTCGGCGTCTTCTTCCCGACTTCCTTCACACCACAAGCCCGCCCAACCCCTCCCCCAAGTTCCCAGCCTCACAAAACACATTAACATTCCCCATTGATTAACAAATGAATACAATTACCATATCAGCCATTCTAAAGCGAAACAACGGCGAGAGAAACACTTATCAGACAAAGAAGCATTCCTACTCGTAACAAACCAAAGAAGCCATTTTGAGTAACATACACAGGACATTGTACATTCTCTCCCCACCAGCAAATGTCATGCCCTCATGGCATTACTAGAGTTCCCCAAAGCTTCTTGCAACACACAAAACCCAACCCAGGTGCAGAAAGCAGTGACATAACTACCCAGAGCAGTAGAAATCACACTCGGTTCTCCTGGCACCACATTTGTCAACCGCTCCGGGGGGTGCCTAATCCTCTGAGATCTCCATACCCCTTCTGCCCCACTGGGCTCCCTCTTCACCTGTGAACCCACTGTCTCGGACACCCCAGGTCTACCTGACAGACCCTCACCCCCTTCCTCACGGGGGTCCTCCCTCACCTGAGATCTCTCCGGCTCACGCTCAGGCTCCACCCTCTCTCCCACCACTGTTAGCTGCCTCTCCATCTGACTCTCAAGACCTTCCCTCCTCTCACCCAATTCAGTATGGGAAGGGCCAGGAACCTCCTCTCCGGGTACTGGAGCACCAGCGAATGGGAACAGGGGCCACTCATCTGAGTCGTCCTCTTCCGAATCGGTAGCCATTTCCGGGCGAGGGACCCGTCCCCGCTCTTCAGCAGCGGGCTCTTCCCTTTCTCCGCGCCCTCGCAGAGTCCTTGTACTAGGCGTAACCTCCCACTCTGGCTCCGTATCCACCTGCACCGCTTGACCCAGCGGCAGCAGGTGATTCCGATGGAGTACCTTGATAGGCCCTTTCCCATCCTCAGGTTTCACCCGGTAAACTGGCAGGTTCGGCATCGGGCTCTCTATTACATAGGGGCTGGCCGCCCATTGGTCTGCCAACTTGTGCTTACCAGGGAGTCCCAAATTCCGTAAAAGGACCCGGTCGCCCGGCAATAATTGAACAAACTTCACCTTTCGATCATACCGCATCTTATTCCTCTGATTTTGTTTGGTAGCCGCCGCCTCGGCCAACTCGTACGCCCGCTGTAACTCCCTCTTCATGTTGGACACATACTTTAGATGGGACTTCCCGGGTAATTCACCCACTTCACCCCCAAAACACAAGTCAATGGGCAACCTCGCTTCCCGCCCGAACATCAGATAATAGGGCGAATATCCTGTAGCATCATTGCGAGTACAATTGTAACAGTGAACCAATTGTCCAATATGACGACTCCACCTGCTTCTCTGCCCAATCTCCAGCGTCCCGAGCATATCCAACAGGGTCCTGTTGAACCTCTCTGGCTGAGGATCTCCCTGTGGGTGATAAGGGGTAGTCCTGGATTTCTCAACCCCAAGCATAGTCAGTAATTCATGGATAAGGCAGCTCTCAAAGTCCCGCCCCGATCGCTATGGATTCGCCTGGGAAGGCCGTAATGAACAAAATACTTCTCCCATAACACCTTCGCCACTGTCGTCGCCTTCTGATCCTTAGTGGGAAATGCCTGAGCATAGCGAGTGTAATGATCGGTGATGACTAAGACATTCGCGGTGTTGCTGGTGTCAGGCTCAATCGACGGAAAATCTATACATACCAGGTCCAGAGGTCCCGCACTCTGCAAGTGCGACAGTGGAGCCGCCAACGCGGGCAGGGTCTTCCTCCGGATGCAACGACTGCATCCCCTACACGCAGGGGTGCCAAACTCAAATACACAGTGGGCCAAAATTTAAAAATGGGTACAAGTCAAGGGCCGGACTGGTTCAGCGTTTATTGCTAAACTTATTGAAATGAATTTATTACGCATATTAACCTGGAACTAACAAAGCTTAGGTTATTGCCTACAAAAACAACATTGAACATTAAATAAATAAAAAATCAGTTGCATTTATTTCTTATGGCTTTATCTGCAGCTTTTCCGGAGTAATTTCTAATGAAAACATTTTTCCACAGGCCAACACCCTGTGATTCACACTAGTCTAAGCCAGATACTTGGCATCTCATCTTGGATGCAAGTTCATCAATGTTTGGAGTCAGGCTCTGAGCTGAGGAAATCCTCAGAACTGAGTGAAGGTGTTCATCAGAAAGACGACTCCTGTGTGATGTTTTGTTTATCTTCATCAAAGAGAACAGTTGTTCACACAGATATGTGCTGCCAAACATAGAGAGCATTTGAGCAGCTTGGGTACGCAGCTGGGGCATTGTGTCGGGAATGAAACGTAGAAACTGTGCAGCGCCCTCCGAGTCATACTTTGCCTTGAGTGTGTCACTACATTGGAGTTCAATCAGCTCCATTTGTATGTTGGTTGGTGCGCTTTCCACGTCAGCTGCAAATGGATTACTGAGCAGTTCAAACCTGCTTTTTTGGGCTTCAAAGTCGGTAAATCTCCGTGTGAAGTCGGCACCAAGTATGCTAAGTTTTTCAGCAAACTTTGCACGTGGGAACACTGCGGTAGAAACCTGCTCTTTCATAGTTTGGCAACACGGAAAATGGCTCAAGTTTTCTTGCTGCATCTGCGTCTCCCACAGGCGCAGCTTGGTTTTAAAAGCCCTCACTGCAGCGTACATGTCTGTGACCACACGACCCCGCCCCTGAAGCTGCAGGTTGAGCGCATTGAGATGGCTCGTGATGTCACACAGAAACGCCATTTCACAAAGCAACTTTTTATCCCGGAGCTCTGTTGTGTCTTTCCCTTTGCTTTCCATGAACTAACAGATCTCCTCACGCAACTCGAAACATCTTTTCAGCACTTTTCCTTGGCTTAACCATCACACCTCTGTGTGATAGGGCAAATCATTATATTCTGAACCCAACTCCTCCAGAAACGACTTGAACTCGCGGTGATTCAAACCTTTGGCTCTTATGAAGTTAACTGCTCGTGTTATGGTGCTCATTATATGTTCCATTTTCAAGGCTTTGCCACACAACGAATCCTGGTGTATGATGCAGTGATAAGCTGTCAGCTCACCTGCGCCGTTTTCCTCCCGCATCTTCTCCCGGATCCTGCCCACCAATCCACTCTTTTGACCGCACATCGCGGGCGCTCCATCTGTCGTCAGTCCCACAAGTTTATCCCAAGGCAGCCTCATTATATTTACACATCTGGATACCTCTTCAAAGAGATCTTTTCCAGTAGTTGTGCCATGCATTGATCTTAATCCCAAAAGTTCCTCTGTTACACACAGACTTGAGTCCACTCCACAAATGGCCCTTTATCTGGGCACACGACGTCGCAAACTTTCATCATGCAGTTTTTAACAAATTCTCCCTCGGTAAGGGGCCGGGCTGATTTAGCGATCTCTGCTGCCACAATAAAACTAGCCTTTACAGCAGCCTCACTTTGTGTTTTGGCTTTTGTGAACATAGCCTGCTGTGACGCCAGACTTCTTTTCAACTCTTCTACCTTCTGGAGCTTCTGTTTCTTGTCCAGATGCTTGTATTTGTCGTGGTGTTTCGTTTCATAGTGTCGTCTTACGTTATATTCTTTAATTACAGCCACACCGTCTCCGCACACAAGACAAACAGGTTTGCCCTTTATATCTGCGAACATATACTCTGCCTCCCCCCTGCCTTGAAAACCCCTGTTTTCAAAGTCCACCTTTCGTTCAGCCATTTTTGGGGAGAGGGATAGCTGAAAGTTGACCACACGTGACTAGCGCCATAAGGATGCTGATGAGAGAGTAAGGCAAGAATGCACTGGCAGTGCATTGTGGGATTTGTAGTATTAGTGGTGCATGCAATATACCGGCGGGCCAGCTCTAATAGAAAAAAAAATTATTCATTAATGATATTCAGGAAATAAACCAGGGAAACCGAATAAACACTAAAAACCCTGAAAACCTGGTACCTGAATAAACTCAGCATTAGCCATATCATACGCCATAGGCGCTTCGATTACTGGGGCCGGCTTTAATAGTAATTAGATATTATCTCGCGGGCCAAAGATAATTCCACCGCGGGTCAAATCCGGCCCGCGGGCCTTGAGTTTGACATATATGCCCTACAGTATTCTTCGACTTCCCCCCTCATCCGGGGCCAGTAGAACCGGTCTTTGAGTAATCCATAGGTCTTTTCCACCCCCAAGTGTCCAGAATCATCAGGTAGGGCCTGGAGTACAGCCTGCCGATACTCCTCCAGCAGGACCAGTTGCCAACAGTGGGGTTGGTCCGGAGGCGCCGTTACCCAGTACAAGATTTGGTTCTTTAACTTCAACCGAGACCATTCCTTCAACAACAGAGGCACGAATGGGTGTTTCGCCTTCTCAGCCAACGCCCCATCCCCCTTCTCGACCGCTCTCCACACTGTGCCAATGCCCGGGTCATTTTGCTGAGCAGCTGCCACTTCCCCCGGACTCAGTTCCGGCAACTGTTTAGTCCGCAGTGCGGTCAGGTCACAGTAAGCTAGGGGTATGGCATCGTCAAAAACCCCCAAATGGTCCACGGCTCGTTCCAGCCTCCCTCTTCCCTCGGCCTTCACGGTGATAGCAAACTGACACATCGCCTTCACTCCAGGGGCAGGGACACTCTCCCACTCCTCGGCCCTCTCCTGTTCCCCCGGCTCCCGACGAGACAAAGCATCCGCATCGACATTCTTGCTTCCGGGCCGGTACCTCAGGCTGAAATCATATACCGACAAGGCCGCCAGCCACCAATGTCCTGTGGCATCCAGCTTCGCCGAAGTCAAAATATAAGTGAGAGGATTGTTATCCGTTCTCACCTCAAACTTGGCTCCGTATAGGTAATCGCCCAGCTTGTCCACCACCGCCCACTTCAGCGCCAGGAACTCCAACTTGTGAGTGGGATAGTTTCTCTCCGATGGCGACAAGCTTCGGCTGACAAAGGCTACCGGTCTCAATGCTTTGCCATGCTCCTGGTACAGAACAGCCCTGAGACCCTCTCGACTGGCATCCGTGTGCAGCACATAGGGCTTCTGGGGATCGGCAAAAGCCAACACCGGGGCCTGGGTCAGTGCCCTTTTCAAAGATCGGAACGCCTCTTCACATTGATCATCCCATCTTGAGCCAAAAGGTTCCGCCGGGTTCCAGTATCCTCCAGCGTCCTGCCTCTGGTCCCCCATCCTTTTCTTTCCCACCGGGGGATAGCCACACAACAGCTGAGTCAACAGGTGACACAATTTGGCGTATCCTTTCACAAATCACCAGTAATACCCACAGAACCCCAAAAATGAGCGCAGAGCGCCCACTTTCTGGGGTCTCGGCCAGGTGGTCACGGCCTCTATCTTGGTTGGATCAGTAGCCGCTCCCTCTCGCGAAATGATATGGCCAACGTAGCTAACCGACGACTTGCAGAACTGGCATTTGTCCAGGGAAAGCTTCAACCCTTCTTCATTAAGCCGGCCCAACACCTTCAACAGCCTCTCCTCATGTTCCTCCAAAGTCGATCCAAACACTATCAAATCGTCCAGGTACACCAGCACCTCTAACAGATTCATATCCCCCACAGCTCTCTCCATGAGCCTCTGGAAGGTGGCTGGGGCTCCCGATATGCCTTGGGGCATTCGTTCGGACTGAAAGAACCCCAGCGGGCAGATAAAAGCAGTCTTCTCTTTATTGCCCGCACTCATCGGGATCTGGTAATACCCACTTCTTAAATCCAGCACACTGAACCACTTCACACTGCTCAGGCAGGCCAACGCATCCTCGACTGCCGGGACAGTATATTGATCAGGGACAGTCCGCCGATTCAACGTCCTGTAGTCAACACACATGCGCACTCTCCCATTCTTCTTCTGTGCCACCACTATTGGGGACGCATAAGGACTTCGGGACTCAGCTATGATTCCGGCCTCCTTCAACTTGCACAAGTGTTGCCGCACGTCCTCAACATCTGCCGGAGCCAGCCGCCGGGATCTCTTTCAGAACGGGGTGTCCTCCGTCACCCGGATGGTGTGGCGAGTGCTTTTGGAGCAGCCAACATCAAACTCGCCCCGAGAAAAAACAGCTTCCATCTTCAGCATCTTCTCCACTAGCCTGTGTTTCCACTCCGGCGAAACAGGGGAATCCCCGAAGTTAAAGACTTCAGTGGTCAGCACTCGTACGAACCAACACCCAGCTAGACTCCACCTCTTTACCACACCGTCTAGCTACCAATTCTACCTGCCCCATACCCTTCACCAAACTTAACCCCCGCACTAACGCGTCTCCCGAAACTCGAAAATCCACTCCGCTCACTACGCATGCATACTGCACCGGTACACCTTCAAATTCGCACCAGCTAACAATCTTATCTCTGTCCACCTCCGCTCTGCTGCCTGCGCGATTCCACAGCCCCTGAAAATCCAATCCCAGACGAGCACCCCACAAATGTAACACTTACCCAAAAGACTGGTATATATCTAGGGGAAAAGGAGATTCAGCCACTCACCAACCCACCTCCCGTACACGCAGGTGCTGTGAGAATCGAGTTTATGCCTCGCGTCCACCAACAATATCAAACCCACCACAAATACCGTTATGAAATACACTTTAAAGAGTTTACTAAAATTAAAAGAGTATTAGGCAATACAATATATATCTACAAGGAAAAAAACAAAAGGCGCCAACTTATCAAAGTTCAGTCAGTTTAGTGCACTCGTTGGAGCTCAACCATCGAACCATTCGACTCCTCGTCGCTTGCCTCCAACTTCCACGTCTTCCACCTCGGACTCCCCGGTGGTCTTCTGAGCGCACGTCCACCTTCCTCGGCGACTTCCTCCCGACTCCCTTCACACCACAAGCCCGCGCAACCCCTCCCCCAAGTTCCCAGCCTCACAAAACACAATAACATTCCCCATTGATTAACAAATGAATACAATTACCATATCAGCCATTCTAAAGCGAAACAACGGCGAGAGAAACACTTATCAGACAAAGAAGCATTCCTACTCGTAACAAACCAAAGAAGCCATTTTGAGTAACATACACAGGACATTGTACATAAGGAAGAAAAAGTACTGTCACTTTTTCTCAAGTTTGTCCTCCCCTAATGCATCATGTTGCATTTTGTTTTCCACGATGAAGATCCACCTGCCATCTATCTGCCCATCTTACCAACTCCAGCTCATTCCTACCAGTTGTACCACAGCTAAACAAGCAGGTTCCACTGCATTCACTGATGATCCTCTATCTCACAAAATAAATTGGCACAAAACTGATTCAACAGAAGCCATAGCTGATTGTATAACATTTTTATCTTATCAAAATGCTTATCTATAAAACATAACCAGGTCAGGTTGCATAATTAAGCTCAGTTAATCACAAATTTTCTATAATAAAGCAGTCATGGTGACTTGTCTGCGAGTCTGTTTAAAAAAATACTCAGTAGCAGTAATGACGACTATGATTATTTTTAAAACCCAAATAAAAATTGATTTAAAAAAAGGGAGTAACTCAGCAGGTCAGACAACATCTGTGGAAAAAGAAATAGCCAGTGATTTGGGTTCACATTTCTCTTTTTTGTTAACTCTTTCTGGGGGTGACTGTGTTTCTTCCCACCGATGCTGCCTGATCTGATGAGTTTTTCCTGCATTTTATGTTTTTCCAGCATCTGCAATTTTTTATTGTCACAGAACCCCTCATGGTTCCCTCATGCTGTAGAGAAGGGAATTTGCCTTCCTTACCTACTCTGGATTATAACCATTAGCAAGTTCACAATGATGTTGATTTCAGACATGGTAAAACCAATATAACAAAATACAATAGTGTGGAAAAGTCTTTCGCGCTTTATATATATATGGCTAGGGTGCCTAGGACTTTTGCACAGTACTGTATTTGTCAAGGTGGAGTGGAGAACGGGTTTGTAAATCTGGCAGGATTGGACGATGTTGGGAGTGGTGAGGGTGGATCACTGCAGGAGGGGTGTGGGACATGTGGCAGACTGGTGCAGGGGAGGCGCAGGTGCAGAAACAGCCACCCCAGAGACGTCAAGAAAGGTCACTCTATTCCAGACAATTGGTTTGTTGATCATTACCGAATGTCTCTCTGGTGCTTCCCGCTCTCTGCCCTCTCCCTTCCCCTTTTCCCAACCATGATTCCCTCTCCCTGTCCCCTTCCCAATCTCAGTCCAGCTCAGAATCAGGTTTATCTGCGCTCACATACTGTATGTCATGAAATTTGTTGTTTTTGTGGCAGCAGTACAGCGCAATACAGAAAATTACTATAGTGCTGTGTAACTGCCTTAGGCACCTTTTTACTGAGTCAATGCCTTTCCACCAGCCATTTTACAGCCACAGCGTAAGAGCATAGAAAGCACAAAGACACGTGGAAGAGAGATGCTGAAAGAAGACAGAGCGAAAATTAGGTTTACATGTGCAATACAGTGTGACTTCATTTTTAAATTTTGACGCATGTCTGTTTTCTAGTTGTGTTAGTGTTTAAGGATGGTGGGGTGGAGATACAACTCTACCAAAGGAGGTGTAAGGCGCTCCTTCCCTCCGCTAGGCTGCAGGTCACCCTTGGTGTAGCACCAACCTAGCCCCCCCTCCCCAATCAGGGTTATGTGAAGTCATGGGAGCAGCTGGTCCATACAAGTCCTGGTTATGCGACCACTGACGCCAGGCAGACAGTCTCTGAAGAGTATTGATAATGGCTGTGGTCACTCATCTTGTGAAGACACTGCCCAGAAGAAAGCAAAGGCAAGCCACTTCTGTAGAAAATTTTGCCAAGAGCAACCATGGTCATGGAAAGACCATGATCGCCCACGTGTTACAACACGGCCCATAACGAATGAACCTTAGCGTTTAGAGCACGGCCATGTGGATGATGTGATTGTCAGTGAGAGGGGGAAGGCTAGAGGAAGACTCCTGGTGAGTGGAGAATAGGGAACGCGGGTACGTTTGGGTAGGGCTTGAGTCCTTTTGTTTTGGTCAGCCCTGGCATATATGGGGTATAAGTACTGCCTCCTCGTCCTCATGCTCATCAACTGCAGCCACAGCACAGAGCTGGTGACGCTGACTGACCTGATGATGCCATGGCTGTGAGAGTTCCAACAGGTCACACTCTCTCCCAAATATACCCACACGTCTTCATCGTAGTCCAGTCCGCAGAAACCGTTTCTGCTCCAGGGTTTGGACCTGTTTTGGTTTGGAATGCTGTTGCTCACTTCAATTTGTTTTCATGATTTGTATTTTATTTTCTTTTTCTTGCACATCGAGTGTTGGTCTTTTATTTTTATTTTTTCTCTTCAATTAGGATCCTTCAGGTTTCTTATCTTGCGGCTACCTGTGAGCAAGCAGATCTCAAAGATGTATAATTTATACATTCTTTGATAATAAATGTACTTGAATCTTGAATCAGTGAGCAAATGACCTGTTCTTTAGGCAGTCTGTACAAAAAACAATGTTGTAGGTCATTCTTTTGGTTTGGTTAATACCATGATTGATTTGATTTTAACAGAGACTCAAATGCAGTTTACAGAATTCACCTTGTGGCAATTCCTTGGAAACTGGGCTTAGACCTGCAGGAATCATTAAGCAACTTAATGACTGGTGACTGGTGGAACTGACTTGCATCACCTAAACCACAACTTTTGTGTAAACAATAGCTCTCTAAAGAAAGGGTGCCAAGTGGGGATACATCTCATCATAGTAAGGTCATCTGTCTTTGTGATCTGTTGCTTTTTGGAAATTCAGGATGAAACGTAATTAGTGCTCTTTCAATAGAGATGGCTGTTTGCTTCGTTCATGCCACAGTGAGATGATGCAAGTAGTTCCAGCTCCAGCTTTTAAAAAGAGTCTGCTATATAAAAGTTTGTTGCCATGGTCGGCTTAGCAGCTCCTGCTGAGACATTTAGACTTTGGCCTGCCACAAGCTTCTTGGTTTTCCAACGGAAGGGGATTTCTAAAAGCAAATGCTGTTAACTGGCACATTCCAAGGTGCAGGAGTAAAAGAAGAAGTAAGTTTATTATTATTAAAGTACATATAGGTAACCTTGTACTACCTTGAGATTCATTCTCTCACAGTCATTTACAGGGGGAGAAAAAGAAATATAATAGAATTTTACAACAAAAATCTATATGTAAACAGACAAAGACTGATACACAGCCGATGTGCAAAAGAGGACAAGCTGATGTCACGCCCAAGAAGCCTCACCAATGCCTCTACTTCCTCAGGTCCCCATTGAACCTCACCAGTTTTTATCAATGCACCACAGAGATCATTTTGTCTCAATGCAGCTTGATACTGGCATTTGCTCGACACATGACCACAATAAATTGCAAAGATTTCTGGACACAGCTCAGCACATCATAGAGGCTAACCTCCCCTCTATGGACTCTGTCTCTACTTCTCACTGCCTCAGTGAAGCAGCCAGCATAATCAAAGACACCACCCACCCTGAATGTTCACTCCCATCAGGCAGCAGGTACAGAAGTTTAAAAGTCCGTACCACCAGGCCCATGGACAGCTTCTGTCCCACTCTTGTCAGACTCTCAACTGGATCTCATTCTGGCATCCCCCTTCCTTCTCAGTCCTAAAGCAGGAACGTCGACTGTATATTCATTCCCATAGATGCTGCCTGACCTGCTGAGTTCCTCCAGCATTTTGTGTGCGTTGTATAAGAAGCTGGACTTGATCTTACAGATGAACTCGTTATTATCTTGCACTTTATCATTTACCTGCTCTGCTCTTTTTTGGTGGTTTTTACATTCTATTCTGCATTGTGTTACCATTATTGGCTCAATGCACTCTGTAATAAATTGATCCATTTGAACGTATACAAGGTAAGCTTTTCACTGAACCTTGGTACATGTGATACAATAAACCAATACGAATATCAGTACAACTAAATAAAAGATATATAATTCTGAGAGCACAAATTGTAAAGAAACCTTGAAAGTGAGTCTGTAGATCATAGGATCAGTTTAGACTAGAGGTGAGTGAAGTCACACACAATGGTTAATAACTCATTGGGGTGATTGATAAGTTCGTGGCTTAAGGTAGAAGGAGATGAGTTATTAACTTCAAACTTTCTGCATAATCACTCAAAGAGTTTGCCTGCATATGCACATAACGAGAGCTGTATAGCTCATGTCCTTCTACCTTAGGCCACGAACTTAACAATCACCCACCTGCGGACACTTTCTGGAGGTCCAAGATTCGTATGCTCCACGACCGCTGGACTAAGTGTGTAAACGTAGGAAGGGACTATGTTGAAAAATAAATGTGCTAAGTTTTCTAAAATTGACTCCTTCTACCGTAGGCCACGAACACATCAATCACCCCTCGTAGATCATCTACAAGAATAACTCTTAAAGTTGTACAAAGTAATATTTCACAATGGTGTGAATTTACATGTTATTAATAAGTGCCAATGTTAGAAGTCAAGAACAGATAGACAATGTTTCAGGAACAGCAATGAGGTTATTATTCTCTGCCATCATGCTTCTCACATGAATTGTGAAGATGATAACAGATGAGGGTTTTTGCTCATATATTTACAGATAATGGTGTCATTTGTAAGCTTGGAAGAATGGGAAGAGAGGCTTTGGGGGTCTAAGTTTTTCGGTCATTCATTCTTAGGGGGTTTTCTGTTTTGTCTATGTCTGTGAAGAGTAAGAATTTCAGGCTGTACACTGCATACATTCTCTGATATTACATTGAACCACTGAATTATTAGCTCATCTTGCTTTGGCTTTGAGAACATCGCGGAGAGCTTGCTTCTTGAGTGTGGTAAAGAGATTTCACAGGCACTGTCAGGTAGGTACTTCCAGTTCCAGGACAGGAGGGCAGGGGAGTTGGATGGCAGACTGCAGGGGAGAGCACATTGGGCACTCGGGCCCACGTGGAATAATTTTCAGCAGGACTGTCGCCAGCTCTCATCACATCCTTCTGGACTGCTTCCAGGCGGTGGTTGACAACCTACATGGGGAACAAGGGCCTGTTTGAAATCATTGACAGCGGGTGGGTGACCAGCATTGTGTAGGTCACATGGATTCCCACTGCCCCCCAGATTGCAGTGATTTTATGGTACATACACTCCTATTTTCTTCAAGCTACTGGCAATTTAACCATTATTCTTAAAAGGAACTGCTGGAGACTGCATCACAAACTGTGTGGTATCTTTTGGGGTAAGAGACAAATTTGATAGCCTCATTATTCTATTATTGACTGAAGGGGATGTGTGGAACTATCCTCAGTGTTATTGATGGCCAGCGTTCCATTGGGTCTGTTCTGATGTCACAAAATCAAACTTCCCTAAAATTTATCAGATATCTTTGTTATTGCAAGTTTTCTTCCAATTAGAAGACTGGAAGGTCTAAGAAATCATGACACGTGATTATTGAAGCAGTCTCTTTTACACTTGCATAATCAGAAATTGCTTGACTGCAAACAGTCTTTGTATAACAAGCACACATTTTCCAACAGATGTACTACTGTTTAGCCCAAGACATAATGGAAATAAAACATGTCATTATAACCTTCTGTTACTGATACTGCTCCTGATGTGTTGATGACACATCAGCATTTCAGCTCTAAATAAGAGTTCTTTTTTGTTATGTGCGTTAAGTTGTGAGCTCAGTTTACAAATATTCCTTTGCACATGGCTTCCCTAGTACGATTGCCCTGCAGGTGCTGAGCACGCCTACATGAACTTGTTTTCCTGGATTCCTGACAAATTTACCACTTCAGTAACTAGAGTACGGTACTTTTGCTGGTGATTTTCTAACTCCCATCACACAATGGGTTTCTCTTTTACTCTGCAGTGCTTTATGGTGTCTCGGCTTTGAACAGCTATGCAGTTATGATATCACAATCTGCTCTTTTCATGAGCCCAACATTGATTCCCTACAATGACAGACATCAAGTGCTTATTATAAAAATACAGGGCGGCTGACTGCGTACATTAAACAGAGCTGGATAGGTCTAAAATATTCAATGTTATTGAGGGACGTTAAACAGAATCCAGATGAAATAAATACTAGGTGAGGCCTGACAAATATGAGAAAATTTGCAGATGCTGGAAATCCAAAGCAACACACACAAAATGCTGGAGGAACTCAGCAGGCCAGGTAGAATCTGTGCAAGAGAGGAAGCAGCCAAGATCCTTCATCAGGTGAGGTCTTGGACAGGAGATCATATGCCATGGACAGTAACAACAATATGCCCGATAAGACCATATGGCTTAGAAGTGTAATTTGGCCATTTGGCCTATCAAGTCTTCTCCACCATTTATTAATCCTCATGGCTAATTTATTAACCCTCTCAATCCCATTCTCCTGTCTTCTTCCTGTAATTTTTGATGCCCTGACCAATCAAGAACCTATCAACCTCCACTTTAAATATACAGTGGATTCCTGTTAATTGGGCCATCAGATAATCAGGGCAGCTGCATATTTGGGACAACTCTTAATGATAAAAAAAACTGATCAAGAAAATAGCTGGGATTCCCCTTCATTTATTTGGGACACTATGCACTTAATTGGGGCAGGAGGCTGTTGCCGAACAGTTTTCAACTATTGTCAGATGTGTGCATTTGTGGAGTTGTTAGACACTACACCATGCTTAGAGCAAACAGTTTTTAAATAGCATCAGTTGTAAATGCTTCTGTTCAAAAAGCAGTGATTTCTGTCACTGATAGTTGGCGAGAAACAAACAAATAAACAATTCAGAACTGTTTTGCTCACTGCCATTTCAAACACTTAGGCTTGGAGTTCCCAGAAATGGCCAGCAGTGAAAATTAAACAGTTTCACTATTTCAGCAAGTTAGAAACAACAAAGAATTTTAAGTTATTGACAATCATCTTGAATGTTACAATGAAAATGAAGATTTAGAGCGGGGGTAAGCAACCTACAGCCCACGGACTAGATCCGGCCCGCGAGCTATTTTTCCTTATTCTGAGTGTTTCACGCGACCACACTGATGGACATGCATGGCGTCTTGTTACACTGGTCCCAGGTTCCATTTTGTTCCAAACCAAACACTGGTATATATGAATGACGGGAAGGCAGACTACCTTATTAATATGTATTAGATACGCTCCGAGCACGCGCAGGTTTTCAGATGGGATCGTTCAAATTTGTAAACAGAAACAACATCACTGTGTTTTAACAAGAAATCCACGCTAAATATCCAGATATTTACATGTGCTACGATACTTGTAGAATAACTCGTTTTTCAAATTAAAATCGAAGAAAAAAATTCCAATGGCAATGAATGCAAAACCCAGGAAGATAGACACTGAGTGCCAAAATTTCTAAGACACTTGGACACTAGATTACTTCTTCATCAAGCAAGCTGTGAAACCAGTTTGTCTCATTCGCCTAGAAAATGTTGCTGTGAAGAAGATGGAATCATTTTTTGGCAGCACTTATCTGTGTGAGCAATTATTTTTGAAAAATGAAGCACACCAAGAAACATTTGAGAACAAGATTGACTGATGCCCATCTGGATAATGTCTTGCTTTTGGCATCAACAAGTCTGACACCCAATATTGAGAAGCTTTCAAGCAACAAACAGCATCGAGTTTCATGTTGATTTATCGACTGCAGCGGATAGTGAGGTCAGCTGAGAAGATCATCGGGGTCTCTCTTCCCGCCATCACGGACACTTATACTACATGCTGCATCCACAAAGGAAACAGCATTATGAAGGACCCCATGCACCCCTCATACAATCTCTTCTCCCTCCTGCCGTCTGGGAAAAGGCTCCGAAGCATTCGGGCTCTCACGACCAGACTACGTGACAGTTTCTTTCCCCAAGCTATCAGACCCCTCAATACCCAGAGCCTGGACTGACACCTTGCCCTACTGTCCTGTTTATTATTTATTGTAATGCCTGCACTGTTTTTGTGCACTTTATGCAGTCCAGTGTAGGTCTGTAGTCTAGAGTAGCTTTCTCTGTTTTTTTTATTACATAGTTCAGTCTAGTTTTTTGTACTGTGTCATGTAACACCATGGTCCTGAAATACATTATCTCATTTTTACTATGTACTGTACCAGCAGTTATGGTCAAAATGACAATAAATTTGACTTGACTTGACTGTTTGCATTAAAATTATCTTTTTTTATTATACTTAATTTACCACCACTCAATGCATCATGTTCATACGTTTTATGTTTAAAGATTCTTTATGTCCTTTTAATAGATTCAAAAGATGCCTTGATTGAAATAAATTGCAACTAAACTGAGTTCTTTGATTACTAATTGGCATCCTTGGTTAAGCACAACTGATTTTCTAGCATGCGTTATTCATAAATTTGAAGTAAAACTTAACTAGATGTATTTAAATGGATAATTCCAATATTTCAAGTTTTTTATGGCACTTATCTGGCCCACCATCCGCTCATTAATACGTGACCCGGCCCACAGAGGCAAAAAGGTTGCCGACCCCTGATTTAGAGGATGCAATCAAAGGCATTGTATGAAGACAGTCCATTTTCTGCACTAGGCGTCCGCGCTAATTTTATTTATTTACACGCAATCGAAAGAACACGGCAGCATACACTAAATGAATTCCTACATTGATAACCATTAGGATCTAATACAGTTTTATAGTACTGTAGTAGTATTGTTCTGATTTGTTCCATATTTCATTTAAATACATAATTTGTTACTCAGTTCAATGGTCCCAAAACTGCTCATATTACTCCAAGGGCGGTCTGACCAATACTTTATAAAGCCTCAGCATTACATCCTTGCTCTTATATTCTAGTCCTCTCAAAATAAATGCTAACATTGCAATTGCCATCCTTACCACTAACTTAACCTGCAAGTTAACATTTATGGACCCTGCACAAGGACTCCAAAGTCCCTTTGTACCTCTGAATTTTTGAATATTCTCCCCATTTAGAAAATAGTCCATGCCTTTATTCCATCTGCCAAAGTGCATGACTGTGCACTTCCTGACATTGTATTCCATCTGCCACTTCTTTGTCCATTCCCCCAATCTGTCCAAGTCCTTCCGCAGACTCCCCGCTTCCTCAACACTACCTATCCTTCCGCTTATCTTCTTATCATCTGTACACTTGGCAACAAAGCCATCAATTATGTCATCCAAATCATTGACATATAACGTAAAAAGAAGTAGTCCCAACAGCAACCCCTGCAGAACACCGTGAGTCACTGGAACCCAACCATAGTACTCCCCTTTTATTCCCACTCTTTACCTCCTGTCAGTCAATCTTCTATCCATGCTGATATTATTTCTGTAATACCATGGGCTCTTATCTTGGTAAACCTTGGCTTTCTGAAAATCCAAGAAAACAACATCCACTGGCTCTCCTTTATCTATCCTGCTTTATTTCTTTATTTCTTCAAAGAATTCCAACAAATTGATCAGGCATGATTTCTCCTTAAGGAAATCGTGATTACTTTGGCTGGTTTTATCTTGTGCCTCCAAGTTCCCCAAACCTATCCTTAATAATGGACTCCAACATCTTCCCAACCACTAAAGTCAGACTAACTGGCCTATAATTACCTTTCTTCTTCCTTCCTCCATTCTTAAAGAGTGGAGCGACATTTGCAATTTTTCATTCCTCCAGAAGCATTCCAGAACCTGGTGATTCTTGAAATATCATTACCAATACCTCCACAATCTCTGCAGCTGCATCTTTCAAAATCCTAGGGTGTAGTTCATCAGGTCCAGGTGACTTGTATACCTTCACACCTTCTCCTTAGTAATAGCAACTACATTCACTTTTGCCCCATGCAACTCTTGAATTTCTGGCATGCTGTTAGTGTTTCCACAGTGAAGACTGACACAAAATACTTATTAAGTTGCTTCTCCATTCCTTTGTCCCCCATTACTACCTCTCCAATGTCATCTTCCAGCAGTCTGATATCCACTCACCTCTCTTTTATTCTTGATGTATCTGAAAAAAACTCTTGGCTATCCTCTTTGGTTTCACCTTTCTCCCATCATGTTTCATCTTTTCCCCCCTTATGGCTTTTTTAGATGTTTTCTGTTGGTTTTTAAATTGCTTCCCAATCCTCTAACTTTCCATTAATTTTTGCTATATTATATGCCCTCTCTTCTGCTTTTATGCTGTCTTTGACTTCTCTTGTCAGTCACAGTTGCCTCATCCTCCCTTTAGAATATGTCTTCATCTTTGGGATGTATCTATTCTGTGCCTTCCAAATTGTCCAAGCATTGTTGTTCTTCTGTCATCCTTGCTAGTGCCCCTTCCAATCAACCTTGGCCAGCTCCTCTCTCTTTTGTAATTTCCTTTACTGCACTGTAATAGTTATACATCTGACTTTAGCTTCTCCCTCTCAAATTGCAGGGTGAATTCTATCATATTACGATCATTGTTTCTTGAGGGTTCCTTTACCGTAAACTCCGTAATCAAATCTGGTTCATTACACAAAACCCAGTCCGGAATTGCCTTTCAACTACAAACTGCTCTAAAAACCATCCTTTAGGCTCTCCCAATTTTCCCAATCTACCTGCATATTGAATATGCCACTGACTATCGTAACATTAACCTTTTTACATGCCTTTTCTATCTTCCATTGTAATTTGTGTCACTCATCCTGACTACGGTTCAGAGGCCTATATATAATGTCCATCAGGTCTTTTTACTCTTCCAGTTTCTTAGTTCTACCCACAAAGTCAAGTCAAGTCAAATTTACTTATAAAGCACATTTAAAAACAACCCATGTTGACCAAAGTACTGTACAAACCATAACAGGCAGTTAAAATCACAAACACAAGACACACAGATATAAACAACAAGGCACTCAGCTTCTAGGCACAAAATGAACAACACACGAGCCTAGGCACAAGCCAAAAATCAGCCACATCAGGAAGAGTCAAACACTAGTGAATAAAGGGGAGTTTTGAGCCTGGATTTAAAAGAGTTAATGGAGGGGGCAGATCTGACAGGGAGGGGAATGCTGTTCCACAGTCTAGGGGCTGCAATAGCAAAGGCGCGGTCACCCCTGAGCTTAAGTTTAGATCGCGGGACAGCCAGGATCCCCAAGTCAGCTGCCCTGAGGGACTTGGAAGTAGAATAAGGGGTTAGAAGGTCTGCGATATAGGAGGGGTGGGGGCCAGCCCATTTAGGGCTTTATAAAGAAGCAGGAGAACCTTAAAATCAATTCTAAACTGTACTGGTAGCCAGTGGAGAGAGGCCAGGATAGAAGTAATATAGTCCCTCTTCCGGGAACCTGTCAGGAGCCTGGCTGCGGCATTCTGGATCAGTTTTAGGTGGGACAGAGACGACTGACTAATCCCAGTATACAGGGAGTTGAAATAGTCCAAGCAGGAGGACTTAAGGGTGTGGATGACTTTCTCGAGATCTTTGAAAGAGAAATGGCTTGATTTCGGCAGTAGTACGAAGCAGAAAAAAATTGGCTTTTACTACTGCATTAACTTCCTTGTCAAACTTAAAGGTCGAATCAAATATCAAGATCAAGATCAAGATTCAAAAGCTTTATTGTCATTCTAACCGTACATCAGCTCTGCAGGGCAGAATGAGACAGCGTTTCCCAGGAGCAGTGTAATCATAACATAACAAACGCAACATTAACTAATAAACATAACAATAAATAGTAAAACACAATAGCCACATGTCTGTTAAAATCAAGTTATAAGTGTCCAGTGCAAGTTATAAGTGTCCAAAGCAGAGTCAGGTAGAGCAGCTATTTAGCAGTCTGACTGCCTGTGGGAGGAAGCTGTTTAGTAGCCTTGTGGTTTTAGTTTTGATGCTCCTGTAATGTTTGCCTGATGGCAGAAGAACAAACGGTTTATGGAGAGGGTGTGAGGGGTCTTTAATGATGTACAATATCATGGTGTATAATGATATTGTATAATATAATGATATATAATATAATAATGATGTATAATATCACACCAAAGATTTTATATCTTCCCAAACTTATGTCAACTCTTTCTGAGAATTTGATAGCAACTTTTACCATCAAAGCCATTCCAAACCCTCATGCCTACCTGCTGTTCCTTTTGATAAAATGTGTAGCCATGGATGTTAAGCTCCCAACTATGATCTCCCCTCAGCCATGATTCCGTGACGCCCAAAATGTCTTAGCAGCCAATTTCTAACTGCACTACAAGATTATCTACTTTATTCCATATACTGCATGCATTCAAATATAACACCTTCAGTCCTGTATTCATCACCCTTTTTGACTTTGCCCCCATGTTACACTTCAATTCATCCCAATGACTGCAGTCTTGCCCTATCATCTGCCTGTCCTTCCTCACAGTCTCACTACACACTGCATCTATTAATGCACCAAATGCTCCACGTCCTCAGTCCTATCGCTCCAGTTACCAACCCCTCCCAAATTAAGTATAAACCCTCCATAACAGATTTTGCAAACTTGCCCTCAATGCTATTAGTTCCTACTATTAGAAACTGCTGGGTTTCGTGTAACCCATCAGTTCTGTATGGGTCATACATTCCCTGGAAATATGAAGCCCTGCCCCCTGCACCTATTCCTCAGCCACGCATTCATCTGCCAAGTCATCCTATTTTACCCTCACTGGTGCATAGTGCAGGCAACAATCCAGAGATGACCACACTGGAAGTCCTGATTTCCAGCTTTTTACCTAACTCCCTATACTCTCTCCTCCTTTTTCCTATCTATGCCAATATGAACCATGACTTCTGGCAAGGGTGTTGTGCATTTGGAAATATCATCATCAGTTGGATTGGATTGAATGCACCCAATTTCATCCATACCTCTCCAAATATAGGCCACTCCTTCTACAACAGTTAGCAAATACTCCTGCTTCCTGCAAATGCCCTTGCAAGTAAAATTTATCAAAACTCCAGCAGTCTACTCAGGACATTCTCCCACAGGAGGAGAATACAAATAAAGAGACTTAGACTTGAGAACCTATAACTGGAAGCAGAAGTGAGATTTGAACTTCAGGGCCAAGAGGCAGAGATAGAAAGCATGGATCCAAGAACCAATGGAAAAGAATTGGATTCTTGAACCAACAGTGGGGTAGTGGAATGTACCCACGCACCAATAGAAAGAAGTAAGGGGAGGGGGTGGCTGCTGGAAGACCTGATGACAAACACCAATAGGACTTGCTTTATGCTTCCTTATTGCTGCAATTGGCTGACAATTAGCAGCTTCCTACCAATCAGTTGTATTTGGTTCATGGTGTATGGACGAGATCATCAAGGGGAATTTGGACCAAATCAAGGACTCTTTGAGCCAAAGAATCTGCTTCCATGCTGTATAACTCTGAGCTTATACTGTTCTAAAGGCCAAAGGAAGATGAGAAGGATGAAGCACAATAATTTATCCAGATATAATGTTATCAGTTACTTTAATTAGAACTATGTCAACATTATGATAGAGCCAGAAATCTGGTTAGTGGGATTCAAATAAGGAATTCAGGGAAAGATAGGTTTGAATTTGGGATGCTGGTACACATTCAAGGGAAAAAAACACAAAATGTTAGAAGCATTCAGAAGTCAAACAGCATTTGTGGATAGAGAAATAGGTCTCGAAATCTGGATTCTCCAACTTGCATACCTAGGGGGGTCACCTGCCCACATGGACTTCTGATCCTGGAACCCATCGACCTCCAGGGACGGGTCCACCAGCCCTTGTCCTCGCTGGTCTTTGTCCACAGTGCTTGCTGGCCCAAAATCTGTTTAAAGAATGTCCTTCATCACACATCCATGTCAAACACGGGACAGAGACCTAGACTCTGGCCTGACCTGTATCCCTGTCCCTGATTCATAAGGATACTGAGAGAGAAACCTCTAGTAGCTCATGACTGTTGTATGGATTTCCAAAATAATTTTGCCATTGGAAAGAGGCCCTGCAAATAGGAAGTGATAAATTACAATATTGATTTTCCTGCTACAAAAATTACATCAATATGTGACTTCTGATGTCTCTTGCTTCCTTGGAAATGAAGCACAATTCTTTGTTAATGCTGGAACATTGAATTAACAATGGTGTATCAATGAGACCACCTTTGACTGAAGCCTCTGTGACTATCAGGTACGAGGATAAGGATTGTGGTTATTGTGTAGTAACAAGCATTTGTTATGTGGATTATAAACTGTACAATAAGATTTATTTAAGTGTATATTTTGCTATCAAGTTCAGAACAAAGATGTTTCTCAGGGTAAATGCTATTTTTAAAGGACCATTACATTTCTAAACTTTATAGAATCATGGATCTCTGCAAAACAGAAATGGGTTATTTGGCCCATCCAGTCCATGCTGATTCAATCTTTTGCCTGCTTGCACTGGGAACATATCCCACCAATCCCCTGTCATCCATGTACTGTACCTGTCCAGACTTGTCTTAAGGATTTGAAGGAATCTAAGTACATTTATTATCAAAGTATAATAAAATATACAACCCTGAGATTCTTCTTCTTCATAGACAGCCATGAAACAAAGAAAATCAAGAAAGAATATCACGGAGCCCGCTCAAAGAATAAAACCATCAATCCCACCCATCCAAAAAAATTTTTGCGCAAGCAGCAACAAGAGAGAATGAGTAAAAACACATAAAACACAAAGTCATAGAGTTTATATTCAGTTCATCGGTGTTCATTAACTGCCCCAATTCAAAGTTGCCCAAAAATCCAAAAATAGCAACTGCAAAAAGGGCAGCCAGAAACCAGAGAACACATCGTAATGTGAACCACAGTCCAATGTTGATTAAACCTCGCTCCAGCACCATTCCCCATCAGCATCGAGGAGAGAGAAAACATTGGAATGCAGGGGTGTTCCCTCAGGAGCAGCGAGTGAGAGGGAGAGAGAGAGGGACGGTCACACACAGTCACCTTCCTCTGACAGCAGCGAGTGAGGGGGAGAGAGAGGGGGGGATGGGCACACACAGTCACCTTCCTCTGACAGCAGCGAGTGAGGGGGAGAGAGAGGGGGGGACGGCCACACACAGTCACCTTCCTCTGACAGCAGCGAGTGAGAGGGAGAGAGAGGGGGACGGCCACACACAGTCACCTTCCTCTGACAGCAGTGAGTGAGAGGGAGAGAGAGGGACGGTCACACATAGTCACCTTCCTCTGACAGCAGCGAGTGAGGGGGAGAGAGAGGGGGACAGCCACACACAGTCACCTTCCTCTGACAGCAGCGAGTGAGGGAGAGAGAGAGAGGGGGGGACGGCCACACACAGTCACCTTCCTCTGACAGCAGCGAGTGAGGGGGAGAGAGAGGGGGACGGTCACACACAGTCACCTTCCTCTGACAGCAGCGAGTGAGGGAGAGAGAGAGGGGGGGACGGCCACACACAGTCACCTTCCTCTGACAGCAGCGAGTGAGGGGGAGAGAGAGGGGGGGACGGGCACACACAGTCACCTTCCTCTGACAGCAGCGAGTGAGGGGGAGAGAGAGGGGGACAGCCACACACAGTCACCTTCCTCTGACAGCAGCGAGTGAGGGGGAGAGAGAGGGGGACGGCCACACACAGTCACCTTCCTCTGACAGTAGCAAGTGAGGGGGAGAGAGAGGGGGACGGTCACACACAGTCACCTTCCTCTGACAGCAGCGAGTGAGGGGGAGAGAGAGGGGGACGGTCACACACAGTCACCTTCCTCTGACAGCAGCGAGTGAGGGGGAGAGAGAGGGGGACAGCCACACACAGTCACCTTCCTCTGACAGCAGCGAGTGAGGGGGAGAGATAGGGGGACGGTCACACACAGTCACCTTCCTCTGACAGCAGCGAGTGAGAGGGAGAGAGAGAGAGGGACGGTCACGCACAGTCACCTTCCTCTGACAGCAGCGAGTGAGGGGGAGAGAGAGGGGGACAGCCACACACAGTCACCTTCCTCTGACAGCAGCGAGTGAGGGGGAGAGAGAGGGGGAGAGATAGGGGGACGGTCACACACAGTCACCTTCCTCTGACAGCAGCGAGTGAGAGGGAGAGATAGGGGGACGGTCACACACAGTCACCTTCCTCTGACAGCAGTGAGTGAGAGGGAGAGAGAGAGGGGGACGGTCACACACAGTCACCTTCCTCTGACAGCAGCGAGTGAGGGGGAGAGAGAGGGGGGGACGGGCACACACAGTCACCTTCCTCTGACAGCAGCGAGTGAGAGGCTGGTAAATAGCTCTGAACACTCACTCGCCCTCTGCACTCGTCTCAATGTTTTCAAACTACCTCGACGCTTTAATCGGTGATGTTGGCGAGAAATTGAGTCATTCATTGGCTTGTGCCCTGTCTCTAAGCTTCTAGGCCTCAAGGCCGCTTGCCTCCCAGAACCTTCTCATAGACAACGAAGCGCCAGATGGCTCAATTGGCCCAAAAACACACCATCAAACTGCAGATCTGTGGTGAACTACATATACCTGTCTGCACACGCCCCCTGATGACTGCTCCTGTGGCTCCTCCCACAGACCCCTGTATAAAGGTGATGGAGGTCTGAGCCCGGCCTCTCAGTCTCCAGGATGTAGTATGGTGGTCTCTCACTGCTCGTTCCTTCTTCCAGTCAATAAAAGCCGATATCTCGCCTTTACGACTCAGAGAGAGTTATTGATGGTGCATCGAGATCACAGGCTACAACAGTATCAGAACCACACTTAAAAGAAAAAGACATAAACATTACAATAGAAATCACAGTATCATTTCCACTGGCAGCTCATTCCACACTTACGCCACCCTCTGAGTGAAGAAGTTTCCCCTCAGATTCCCTTTGAATATTTCACCTTTCATCCCAAATTTATGACCTCTTGTTCTATTCTCACCTAACCTGAGGGGGAAAGAACCCGTATGCATTCACGTTATCTGTATCCCTTGTAATTTTGTTTACCTCTGTGAGATCTCCCCTCACTCTCCTGAGATCCAGCCAGTGAAGTCCTAACCTATTCAGTCTTTCCTTATACCTCAGGTGCTCAAGTTCTGGCAACATCCTTGTAAATTTTCTCTGCACTCTTCCAAGTTGTTGTTATCTTTCCTGTGGGTAGGTGACCAGAAATGCACATACTACACCAACATGGTAGCATAATAATAATCATAATCATCATAATAACAATAACAATAATAAGTACTTTATTGATCCCAAGTGGGAAATTATTTTGTTATGCTGCAACATTTAAAACTACACTCAGCAATGATAAATAATAATGATAATGAATAAAAGTACAGAATAATAATATACACAACAATAATTTACCAATGTGCAATAATAATATACAAAATAATAAAGCGGAGACTATTGTACTATGATGTGTGCTTTCCTGTCGCACAGAGATGAACTGTTGTAATGCTTATTGCATTTGGTAAGAAAGATTTTCTGTAACGATCCTTGTGACACCAGAGCTGAACGAACCTGTTCATAAGCGTGTTCTGCTGCTTATTCAGTCAGTGATGGAGAGGATGTGCCTGATTGTTCTTAATGGATATGTGGTGAACTAGATATACCTGTCTGACTGCTCCTGTGGCTCCTCCCACAGACCCTGCTGACTGCTCCTGTGGCTCCTCCCACAGACCCCTGTATAAAGGCGACTGTGGGCTGCTGCTCTCCCTCATTTTCCCCAGGATGTAGTGTTGTCTATTCTTCCAGTCAATAAAAGCTGATATCTCACTTCCTAAGTCTCAGCGTGAGTTATTGATGGTGCATCAATTTTATTGACTGGAAGTTAAAACATGGAAACCGTTTTACGCCCAGAACGCTTAGATTTGGACCCCCAAGACCCTGAAGCAGCTCTTGCCTTTGAACACTGGCTTGTATGCTTCCAATCATACTTGGAGGAGGTTCGTGCCACCGACTCAGCTGTTAGGCTCAGACTTCTCCTCTCGAGGGTCGCCCCAAAAGTTTATTCATTCATCAGGGACCTCTCGACCCACGGTCTCTGTCCGCGACCTGGCGCCCGCCGGAGCAGCAGACCACTACCCCGAACACTCCACGGTAACTATGAACCCTGTACCTATTCAGTCGGTGATGGAGAGGATGTGCCTGATTGTTCATAATGGATAACTGTTTGTTTAGTGACCTCTACTCCATCTCTAACTCAAGAGAGTCTGGGTTGTAGCCATCAGCCTTCTTGATTAGTTTATTTGGTCTTTTTGAATCACGAACATAGAGCCGCAAAGACGACTGCACTCACTACAACAGACTGGTGAAAGATTTCCAACATCCTGCTGCACACATTGGAGGATCTCAGCTTTCTTAGAAAATAGAGTCTGCTCATCCCCTTCTTGTAAACAGCCTTGGTGTTGGTTTTCCAGTCAAGTTTGTTGTTGAGGTGAACACCCAAGTATTTGTACTCCTCCACCACGGCAACTTCTTCTCCAGGAATGTATACAGGACTCGTCACAGTCCTCTCCCTCCTAAAATCGATCACCACCCTCCTGGTTTTGGCCACGTTCAGGGGCAGGCGATTCCCCCCGCATCACTTCACAAGCCTGGCCACCAGTTCTCTGTACTCCGACTCCTGCTCATTTCTGATACACCCAGCCACCGTACAGTCACCAGAGAACTTCTGCAAGTGACAAGACTCAGATTTGTACTGAAAGTCGGAGGTGTACAGTGTGAACAGAAATGGAAATAGGACAGCATAGCAGTTAGAGTAATACAATTACAATGTGAGTGACCCGGGTTCAATTCTGCTGCTGTCTGTAAGGTTTATATACCTTCTCTCTGTGACCACGTGGGTTTAATCCACCTTCCTCCCACATTCCAAAGATGTGCACGTTAGTAAATTGTGGGCATTCTATGTTGGCGCAGAAAACTTGCCAGCCGTTCCCAGTACATCCTCGTTGGTCAAAATGATGCAAAATGATGCATTTTGCCATACGTTTCAAAGTTTCGAAGTACATGTGACAAATAAAGCTAATCGTATATTTAGCATCTTGTACAACTTCACATAATATTCCATCTCCTGTACTCAGTGTCCTGAGTTATGAAGGCCAACGTGCTAAAATCTCTCTTTACAACCCTATCTACTTTAGATGCCACTTTTAAGGTATTCCCAGCTGCCTTTGTTCTTCTACACACCTAAGAAACCTAGCATTTACCACGTAAGTTTTGCCCTGGCTGTTTCTCCCAAAGTGCAACATTTCACACTTTTCTGCATTAAATTTCATCTGCCATTTTTCAGCCCATCTTTCCAGCTGGTGATGATCACCCTGCAAACTTCGATAGTCTTCCTTGCTGTCCACTCTGCTCCCAATCTTGGTGTCATCTGCAAATTTGCTGATCAGTTTGCCATGCATTCATCCAGATCATTAATATAGATGATAAACAACGACAAAGCGAGCACTGATCTCTGCAGTAGAACACTCATCACAGGCCTCCAGTCAGAGAGGCAAACATTCACTAACACTCTTTGGATTCTCCCACTAAACCAATATTGGATCCATTGACTACTTCATCCTGAATATGAAGCGACTGAACCTCCTGGAGCAGTCTCCCATGTGGGACTTTGGCAAAGGCTTTGCTAAAGTCCATGTAGACAACATCCACTGCCTTTTCTTCATTAACCTACTTGGCAATTTCCTCAAAAAACTTTAAAATTTGATAGAGACAACCTACCACACATAAAGCCATGTTGACTATTCCTTATCAGGCCCTTTCTATCCAAATACTTATACATCCTGTCCTTTAGAATATCTCCCAATAATTTATCCACAACCAACATCAGGCTCACTGGCCTATAATTTCTTGGCTTATTCTTAGAGCCTTTCTTGAACCAAAGAACAACATTAGTTATCCTCTAGTCCTCCAGAACCTCACCCTTGACTATGGATGTTTAAATATCTCTGCCAGGGCCCCTGCATTTTCATCACTAGCCTCCCATAAAGTTTGAGGAGAACACGTTGTCAGACCCTGGGGGTTATCCACCCTTTAGACTCCTTGCATAGACAACCACACTTATCTTCAAGAGGACCAATTTCAACCCTTGCTATCCTTTTGCTCTTAATATACCCATAAAAACCCTTGGGATTCTCCTTCACCTTGTCTGCCAGAGCAACCTCATGTCTTCTTTTAACCTTCCTAATTTTCTCTTAAGTTCAAGTTCATTGTCATTCAACCTTACATGTTTACAGCTAAATGAAACAACATTCCTCTGGATCAAGGCACACAACACATACATATAGTCAAGTCAAGTCAACTTTTATTGTCATTTCGACCATAACTGCTGGTACATAGTAAAAATGAGACAACGTTTTTTAGGACCATGGTGTTACATGACACAGTACAACAAACTAGACTGAACTACGTAATAAAAAAACACACACAGAGAAAGCTACACTAGACTAGAGGCCTACACTGGACTGCATAAAGTGCACAAAAAAACAGTGCAGACATTACAATAAATAATAAACAGGACAATAGGGCAAGGTGTCAGTCCAGGCTTCGGGTATTGAGGAGTCTGATAGCTTGGGGGAAGAAACTGTTACATAGTCTGGTCGTGAGAGCCCGAATGCTTCGGAGCCTTTTCACACACATAACACATAAAGTAATACTACCACAAATGAATTAACAAATAAGGTGTATTTACCAAATAAGTTAAAAAGTAAACAGTATAGCGCTACCGGGACTTCATACGTGATGAGGCCTGGGCGGTAACAGAAAGTTCAGTTGTCTTACAACCTGGGAGAAGAAGCTATTTCCTATCCTAATAATTCTTGTCCTAATGCTATGGTATCTCGTGTCTGATTATAGGGGTCAAAGTAACTATTGGATGGATGGGTCCAATCATTGCCAATGCTAAGACCCCTGTGTACGCAATGCTCCTGATAAATATCTCTGATAGGTGGGAGAGAGATCCCAGAGATCCTCTCAGAAATCCTTACAATATTTTGTAGAGACTTGTGGTCAGATGCCTTGCAATTCCTCTACCAGACAGCAGCTAGTCAGGACATTCTTGATGGTGCTCCTATAAAAATTGGTTAGAATGAGGGTGGGGGGAGGAGGCTCACTCACCTTAATCTCCTCAGGAAGTAAAGACACCGCTGCACTTTCTTGACCAAAGCGACGGTGCTGGTGGAGATCATCTGTTATGTGTACCCCCAGAAACTGAGTGCTCCTAACTCTCTCCACAGTGGAGCTGTGTATGTGCAGTGAGGAGAGGTCAGTCTGCACCTTCCTAAAGTCCACAATCATCGCTTTGGTCTTGTCCACGTTGTTGTGCTTGCACCATTCTACCAGTCGCTCAACCTCCTCTCTGTACACCATCTCATCATTGTTATGGATGAGACCAACCACTGTTGTGTCATCAGCAAACTTGATAACTCTGTGTGAAATGGATCTAGCAGTGCAGTCATGCATCAGCAACATGAATAGCAGAGGACTGAGCACGTATCTTTGGGGAGCACTGGAGATGTTTCTGCCAATGCAGGCTGACTGTGGCCCTTCTGTCAAGAATCCCATGATCCAGTTACAGAGAGAGGTGTTGAGACACAATGAGGACAGCTTACCCACCAGCTTCTGAGGTTTGATCATATTAAACAGTGAGCTAAATTTAATAAATAGCTTGCTGGCATATGTGACACTACTTTGCAGGTGGGGCAGGATGCAGTGGAGTCATATCATCTACGGCATCATCAGTGGACCAATTTGAGTGATACGCAAACTTAAGTGATCTCTTGCATTTCTTACACTCCTCAAGTGCTTCATTTGACCCTACATGCCTATACCTTCTATCCACCTTTATAATTACCAGGGCCTCAATATCCCTTGATATCCAAGGTTCCATAAAACTATTAGTCTTTTATTCATACAGATTCTATAGATACTCTCAAACATTTCACTTTTGAACTCCTGCCACTTATCAAGCATCATTTTGCTATAAAAGCAACCAACCCCATTTCATGTTTGCCATTTCCTTTCTGATGCCACCAACATTGGCCGTACTCCAATTTAGAATCTCAGTCTGAGTACCCGACTTATTCTCTCCACACCTATCTGGAAACTAATGGACTTATGACCACTAGATCCAAAGCTTTCTTCTCCACACACTTCCGTCACCCACCCCATCTCATTCCCTAAGAGGAGACCCAGTATTACAGTCTCTATAGTCGAGACTTTTAAACATTGATTAAAGAAACTTTCCTGAACATATTTGACAGACTCTATCCCATCCAATCCTTTTGTAGTATGGAAGTCCCAGTCAATATGTGGAAAGTTAAAATCACCTATAATCATAAGCTTATATTTCTTGCAACTGCCTGCCATCGCTCTATAAAGCTATTCCTCTATATCTCACTATTTGGAGGTCTATAATATAGTCCCATTAATACATAGCCATTCCTTTTTATACCTCAGTTCCACCTATGTAGCCTCAGTAGATGAGCCCTTCAGTTGGTCCTTTCTTAGCACTGTTGTGACATTTTTCCTGATGAGTAATGTCACCCCTTCCTCTTTGATACCTTCTCCTCATTGGAACTCCAGAACATTGAGCTGCCAGTCATACCCTCCTGCAACCAAGTCTCACTAATGTGCTCAATATCACATTTCCACATGTGGGTCCATTTTCCAAGTTCATCGGCCTTACCTACACTGAAATAGACTCATCTCAGAACATGCTCATAATCACAGTTTCAGTCTTTGCTTGTAGTCTTACCACAGCCACCTCTGCTGTCCTGCCACTCTGGTTCCCATCCCCTGCAACTCCAGTTTAAATACCTACCCCCACCAGCCTGCACCAGCAAGTCCTCCAGCAAGGATATTGGTCTGCCTCCAGCTGAGGTGAAAACTATCCTTTTCGTACTGTCTCACAGAGAGCCTAAGGATCCAAAAATCTGAAGCCATTCCTCCCGCAGCATCTTCTTAGCCGTGTGTTTAACTATTTCTTGTCTTGCTAGCATGCAGCATGATTAACAGTCCTGTGACTAACACCTTGGAGGTCTTGTCTTTTAACTCCCTGATCTCACTTCGCAAGATCTCTTTGCCCTTCCTGCCTATGTCATTGGCACTGATGTGGATCACAACTTCCGGTTGCTCAGCCTCCCCCCGTGGACGTCTCTGTCCCTGACACCTGAGCCAACACACTCTCCGGGTGTCTCATTTTCATCTACGGAATCTCCTGTCTGTTCCCCAGTCACTACAGTACTCTCTCCCTCCCTTCCCTTCTGAGCCACAGAACCAGCCCCAGTGTCAGAGACCTTGCTTTCCTGGTAGGTCACCCCACGTAACAATATTTAAACCCATTATTGGGAGGAGTGGCAGCCACAGGGGTATACCGTACTGTCTGCCTATTTCCTTTTCCTCACCTGACTGTTACCCAGCTACTTGCATCCTGCAAACTAGGTGTTACTGCCTCCCTGTAACTCATGTCTATTAACCTCTCGGTCTCCCGAATGATCCGTAGATCATCCAGCTCCAGTTCCCTAACACAGTCTGCAAGGAGCTGTAGTCAGATGTACCATGCAGGTTTCGTCGTCAGGGCCACTGGAATTCTCACTGACTTCCCACATTCCCAAAAGAGCAGCACCCCACTGCCCTGATTGTCATCCAAGGCATAACCTGACATTTTATGCCTTTCTCCATCAATGTTCAGATGTGTTGTGGAGCACCTGTGGACTGTTCACCGGACCGGAAGAATGAACAACACTACATCCTGGAGAATGAGGCTGGGCATCAGGCCTCAATCGCCTTTATACAGGGGTCTGTGGGCGGAGCCACAGGAGCAGTCAGACAGGTATATGTAGTTCACCACAGAAAGTCAAAGCAAAGCACAGAAAATAAAGGCGGAACTGAGCCCATCAGGCAGCATCTATGGAAAGAGTAAACAGTTGATGTTTCAGCCCAAAACCCTTCATCAATCCATCTTAGATGCTAGCTGGGCTGCTGAGCTCCTCCAGCATTTTGTGTGTGTGTTGCCCGCCACTAATTCTCCATCTTACCACCGCTCTGACCTGTGTGTCTGCGGACTTCTGCCCTGTTACAATGAGGCCCCGTAAAGCTTGAGAAGAGTACTTTGTCTTCCACCCGGCCAAGTTGCTGCCATCTAGACTCAATATCAAGTTTTCCAGCCTTTGTCTATCTGTATCAGACAACTCAACTGGCTGTTTCTGCTGTGATTTTGGCTCAGTTTTTTCTTCTCTTTTAATGCAGTCTGACCTGCTGGGTATGGCTTGGAGCCCAGGTTTTAGCAAGACACAACAAAAAGAAATATAATTGGCCTCTAACTACTCCATTAGACGATTTGGCCTGGTCTCACCCTTCCACAGATGTTCCTTTGGTCTTATCCGTTCCTTCTGACATTTTCTCTGCAAAATTACAGCACAAACAGCCAGTTCTGTTGTCTCATGCAGATAGACAAACATTCTGCCATATGTTGGAAAACTTGATATTGCAACCACCTTACACTCAGGGTCAGTAAGACCAAAGAACTGATTGTGGACTTCAGAAAGTGTAGGTCAAGGGAGCACACAACAATCCTCATAGAAGGATCAGAAGTGGAGAGGGTGAGCAATTTTAAGTTCCTCGGTGTCAACATCTCCGAGGATCTAACCTGGGCACAACATATCGACGCAGTTACAAAGGCCGCAGCGATATTTCATTAGGAGTTTGAAGAGATTTGGTATGTTACCAAAGACACTCGCAAATTTCTAAAGATGTACTTTGGAGAAAATTCTAACCGGCTGCATCACCATCTGGTATGGGGAGGAGAGGGTCACTGCACAGAATTAAAATAAGCTGCAGAATGTTGTGAACTCAGTCAGCTCCATCACGGCAATAGCATAGCCAGTATCCAGGACATCTTCAAGGTGGAATGCCTCAAAAAGACAGCATCCATCATTAAGGAACCCCATCAGCTAGGACATGCCCTCGCCTCATTGTTAACTGCGAGGAAGTGGTACAAGAACCTAAAGGTACACACTCAGTGATTTAGGAACAGTGTCTTCTCCTCTGCCATCAGGTTACTGAATGGACATTGAACCCATGAGCATTACCTCACTACATTTTCTTTTTTTCTTTCTCTCTTTGCACTTGTTATTTAATTTTACATTTTAAATTTATATTTATATATACTGTATATACTTCTTACTGTAATTCACTATTTTTATTATATATTACACTGTAATGCTGCCACTTAACAACAAATTTCATGACATATGCCAGTGATATTAAAACAGATTAGACCATAAGATATATCATCAGAATTAGGCCATTTGGTCCATTGAGTCTGCTCCACCATTCAATCATGGTTGATCCTTTTCTACCTCCTCCTCAACCCCAGTTCTTGGCCTTCTCCCTGTAACCTTCGATGCCATGTACAATCAAGAACCCATTAATCTCTGCCTTAAATACTCCCAGTGACCTGGCCTCTACAGCTGCACATGGTGACAAATTCCACAAATTCACCACCCTCTGGCTACAGAGATTTCTCTGCATCTCTGTTTTGAATGGATGCCCCTCGATCCTGAGGCTGTGCCTTCTTGTCCTAGATGCTCCCACCATGGGAAATGTCCTTTTCACATTTACTCTCTCTAGGCCCTTCAACGTACAAAAGGTTTCAATGAGATTCCCCCTCATCTTTCTAAATTCCAGCAAGTACAGAGTCAGGGTCATCAAACGTTCCTCATATGATGACATATGATATAATTCCTGGACTCATCCTTATGAACCTCCTCCGGAACCTCTCCAATGCCAGCACATCTCTTCTAAGATGAGGAACCCAAAACTGGACACAACACTCAAGGTGAGGCCTCACCAGTGCCTTATAAAACCTCAGTATCACATCTCTCCTCTTGTATTCAGGACCTCTTGAAATTAATGATAACATTGTATTTGCCTTCCTCAGCACCGACTCAACCTCCAAGTTAATCTTTAATAAGGTGTTCTGCACAAGGACGCCCATGTCCCTTTGCTTCTCAGATTTTTGGATTTTCTCCCCATTTAGAAAATAGTCCGCACATTTATTTCTACTACCAAAGTATGTGATCCTGCATTTTCCAACATTGTATTTCATTTGCCACTTTCTTGTCCATTCTCCTAATCTGTATAAGTCTTTCTGCATCCTACCTGCCCCTCTATCAACCTTTGTATCATCTGCAAACTGGACAACAAAACCATCAATTTTATCATCTAAATCATTTATATAGAACATACAAAGAAGCGGTCTCAACACTGACCCCTGTGGAACACCACTAGTCACTGGCAGCTAACCAGACAAGGGTCCTTTTATTCCCACTCGTTGCCTTCTTCCAATCAACCAATGCTCTAACCATCTTAGTAACTTCCCTGAAATACCATGGGCTCTTAACTTGGTAAGCAGCCTCATGTGTGGCACCTTGTAAAAGGCCTTCTGAAAGTCCAAATATACAACATCAACTGTATCCCCTTTATCTATCCCACTTGTAATCTCCTCAAAGAATTCCAACAGGTTCATTGGGCAGGACTTTCCTTTAAGGGAAACATGCTGACTTTGTGCTATCTTGTCCTGTGTCACCAAGTATTCCATCACCTCATCCTTAACAATTGACTCTAACATCTTCCCAAACACTGAGGTCAGGCTAACTGGTCTATAATTTCCTTTCTGCTGCCTTCCTCCTTTTTTAAAGAGTGGGGTGACATTTACAATTTTCCAGTCCTCTGGCACTATGCCAGAGTCCAATGATTTTTGAAAGATCATTGCTAAAGCCACTACAATTTCTAATGATATGGCTTTCAGAACCCTAGGGTGCAATTCATCTGGTCCAGGTGACTTAAGTACTTACAAGTCTTTCAAATTTTTGAGCACCTTCTCCCTCATAATAGTAACTGTACTCACTACATCTGACACACTGCATCTGGCATTCAACAAACTCACTCTCCTGAGATCCATTACCAGCCTAATTTTCCCAATTGACCTGCATGTTAAAGTCTCCCATGACCATCATAACATTGCCCTTCTGAGTCGCCTTTTCTGTTTCCTGTTGTAATCTGTGGTCCACCTCCCAGCCACTGTTGGGAGGCCTGTACATAACTGCCATCAGGGTCCTTTTACCCTTGCTGTTTCTTCCAATCCTTTGTCACATCTTTCTACTGACTTGATGCCATTCTTTACCAGCAGAGCCACGCCCCCTCTGCCTACCTTCCGATCTCTGATTCTTATTTAAAATTAGGTTCTGATTCTTATTTAAAATTAGATTCTGATTCGTATTTAAAATTAGCTTTTTAAATCTTTTCCTATTCTATGAATGGTTTCAAACTAGAAATACTAGCTCTCTTTCTTTTTTTTCCATTTGCCTGACGTACTAAGTAGTTCCAGCAATTATTTTGGGCTTCCAGCATCTCATCAGCATTTTTTTTCCAATATTCTTCTCTAAATTGTATTCACCTTTATTAAATCCTCCTCCCATCTTCTTTGCTCTAATAACTATTAAAGAATTTCTCTGGGTGAGTGAGTGAGTACAGAAGTTGGAAGGAAATAAGTTAGGGTTTTACTCTGTGCCAGCCAGCATGTGTGGAGGAGGGTGGAGGAATGTTATGTGTGGTTAATTTGTATGGAGGAGGAGCCACAGAAATCACAGCTGGTTCATTATTGCCATGTGCACAGTGAAAAGCATTCAGATCAATTCATTATACAGTGCTTTGAAGAACAATGTAAGACCATAAAACCATAAGATATAGGAGCCATTCAGCCCATCGATTCTGATTAAATTCTTCCAGTCATTCCCACTCCCCTGCCTTCTCCCCATACCCTATAATGCCCTGGCTAATCAAGAACCTATCTATCTCTGCCTTAAATGCACCCAATGACTTGGCCTCCACAGCCACTCATGGCAACAAATTCCACGTTTACCATACTCTGACTAAAGTAATTTCTCCGCATTTCTGTTCTAAATGGACTCCTTCAATCCTGAAGTTGTGCCCTCTTGTCCTAGACTCCCCCACCATGGGAAATAATTTTGCCATATCTAATTTGTTCAGGCTTTTTAACATCCAGAATGTTCCTATGAGATTCCCCCCTCATTCTCCTGAAGTTCAGGGAATACAGCCCAAGAGCTGCCAGATGTTCCTCATACAGTAAATCCTTGCATTCCTGGAATTATTCTCAAGAATCTTCTATGAAGCCTCTCCAATGTCAGTACACCCTTTCTAAAATAAGGAGCCCAATAACATTGTAGACTAATGTTACAAGGAACATTTTGTGTATCACAGTTCAAATGGTTCTGTTTATTATCAGTGAAGGTATACAGTATACTTGTCTTTGCAGATATCCGTGAAAAACAGAATCCCAAAAGAACAAATGACAGAGAAACATTAGAACCCCAAAGCCCCATGCTGAGGGGCTGATAGACAGGGCATACAGAGAGGTAGTTACACCTAAGGTGCAGTACACAGGAAACTGTGCGACTGAAATGAGGGGGAAGGGTAGAAGCAACCCCTGTGGCTGTTCCTCTCAAAAACAGGTATACCACTTTGGATACTGTTGGGGTGGGGGGTTGGCCTAGCACTCCCCACCCTGCCTCAGTGGTCAGGTCTCTGGCTTTGTGACTCAGAAGGGGAGGCGGAGAGAAAAGGTGAACTGAGGTGATAGGGCCTGGTGAATAGAAAGAAGGTTCTGTTGCTGAGAATGAGATTCCTGGATGGCATGTTGCCACCCGGGTGCCAGGGTCTGGGGCATCTCGGATCGGAAACACAACATTCTTAAGTGGGAAGGTGAGCAGCCAGAGGTCGTGGTTCACGTTGGTATCAATGACATGGGTAGAGAGGGTGATGAGGTCCTGCAAAGTGAGTTCAGGGAGTTAGGTGCTAAGTTGAAGGACAGGGCATCCAGGGTTATGATCTTAGGATTGCCACCCATGCCACAAGCTAGTGAGGCCAGGAGGAGGGAAAGCATACATTTTAACATCTGGCTAAGGAGAAGGTGCAGGAAGGACGGTCTCATATTTTTGGATCATTGGCCTCTCTTCCAGGGAAGGTGGGGCCTGTACAGAAGGAATGGTTTGCACCTGAATTGGAGGGGACTAGTATCCTAGCAGGACGGTTTACTGGTGCTGCACAGGGGGGTTTAGAGCATAAAACATAGAAATCTACAACACATTACAGGCCCTTCGGCCCACAATGTTGTGCCGACCATGTAACCGACTCTAGAGACGGCCTAGGATTTCCCTAGCACATAGCCCTTTATTTTTCTAAGCTCCATGTGCCTATCTAAGAGGTTCTTAAAAGGCCCTATTTTATCCAAGAGAGTTTAAACGAGAGTTACAAGGAGATGGGGACAAGAACAGCAGAGCAGATAGCGGAGAGGTTGTGGAGACAGATGTTATTAAGACCTCACACAAAGTCAGGAATCAAAATGTTGGGCATGGTGCAACTAATGTTCTGAGCTATGTATATTTCAATGCAAGGAGTATTGTAGGAAAGGTGGAAAAATATGGATCAGCATGTGGAATTATGACATTGTAGCCATTAGTGAGACTTGGTTGCAGGAGGGACAGGATTGGCTTTTCAGTTTTCTGGGGTTCTGTTATTTTAGACGTGACAGAATGGGAGGGATTAAAGGGGGAGGGGCAGCTTTCCTAGTCAGGGAAAATGTTACTACTGTGCTCAGACAGGACAGACTAGAAAGCTCATCCACTGAGGCTATAAAGATGGAACTGAGGAGTAAGAAAAGGACCACGTTAATGATATTATATTGTAGGCCTCCCAACAGGATTTAGAAGAACAAATTTGCAGACAGATCACAGACTGCTGCAAGAAATACAAGGGCATGTTAGTAGGTGATTTTAACTTTCCACATATTGCCTGGGACTCCCATACTGTAAAAAGACTGGATGGGAAAGTGTTTATCAAATGAGTTCAGAAAAGTTTCCTTAATCAGTATATAGAAGTCCCAACTAGAGAGAGTGCGATACTAAAACTCCTATTTAGGGAATGAGACAGGGCAGGTGACAGAAATTTGTGTAGGGAAGCACTTTGCATTCAGTGATTATAATGCCATTAGTTTCAAGATAATTATGGAAAAGGATTGGACTGGTCCTTGGGTTGAGATTCAGCAAGTGTGTGTTGGTACAAGTTGTTTTCTGGCAAAGGTCTACTTGGTAAGTGGGAGGCCTTCAGAAATGAAATTTTGAGAGTACAGAGTTTGCGTGTTCCTGTCAGAGTAAAAAGCAAGGATAGCAAGTTTAGAAAACCTTGATTTTTGAGAGATACTAAGGCCCTGGTTAAGAAAAAAGAGGAGGTCCATAGCAGGCAGAGGCAGGAAGGAGCAATGAGGTACAAAATGCTTAAGAGAAAATCCAGAGGGCTGTAAGAAGGCATAAGGTTACTCTAGCAGACAAAGTGAAGGAGAATCCTAAGGGCTTCTAGAGATATATAAAGAGCTAAAGGTTAGCTAGGGACCAAATTGGTCCGCTGGAAGATCAAAGTGGTAATTATGCATTGAACCAAAAGAGATGGTGGAGATCTTAAATGGAATTTTTGCATTTGTATTTATTCAAGAGCTTTCTTTATAACCCTATCTATCTGGTAGGGTTATCTATCTAATATATATCTAACATATATATTTATAGAAGACAGGCAAACCATCAGAGAAGGCATGGACCTTATACAGATTACAGAGGAAGAGGTGTTTGCTGTCTTGAGGCAAATTAGGGCGGATAAATCACCAAGGCCTGATAAGGTGTTCGTTTGAACTCTGTGGGAGGCCAGTGCAGAAATTGCAGGGGCCCTAGCAGAGATATTATATTTAAACCTTCCTTAGCCACGGGTGAGGTGCCAGAAAAATGGCAAATGGAATCTAATGCAGCCAAGTGTGAGGTATTGCACTTTGAACGCTACACAGTGAATGGTAGGGCACTGAGGAGTGTGGTAGAACAAAGGGATCTGTGAACATAATTCATTTAAAGTGATGTCACAGATAGGGTTCTAAGAAAACTTTTGGCACATTGGCCTTCATTAATTAAGGTTTGGAGCACAGGAGTTGGGGTGCTATGTTGGAATTATATACGTAATATGTTGGTGTGGCCTAATTTGGAGTATTGTGTATAGTTTTGGTCACCTAGATGTAATTAAAATTGAAAGAGTACAGAGAAAATTTCCAAGGATGTTGCTGGAACTTGAGGACCTGAGTTATAGGGAAAGGTTAAATAGGAATTTATTCCCAAAAACAGAAGATTGAAAGGAAATTTGAATGAAATATAGAAAATCACGAGGGCCATATACAGATAGGGTAAGTGCAAGCAGGATTTTTCCGCTGAGGTTGGGTGAGACTACCATTTAATAGTCCTGTAACAGTAAGGTAGATACTGCCCATGAGCCTTGTGGTACGTGCTTTGAGACCTTTCTATCTTCTGCCCAGTGAAGGAAAGGAGAAAAATTAAAGTCCAGGGTGGGTGGGGTCTTTGACAATGCTGGCTGCTTTACTGAGGCAATGGGAGCATTAGATAAGAGCTCACACAGGTGAGGCTGGTTTCCGTGATATGTTGAGCTGAGTTCACAACTCTGCAATTTTCTGTGGTGTTGTGCAGGGTGGTTCTCATCCCCACCTGCAAGGCATCTGGATAGGATTGAATGGTCAGCTGATGAGAGGTCATACTGTTGGAACTAAAGGGTGTTCACATGACTAGCAAATGCTTTGCACTGAGCCTCCAACATTGCTCATCAGATGAGGATGTTGAACCTGTTCTGGTATCGCTCCATGTTACATGAGATCTCACACGAAGCTGGAAACTATGACTCCACTTCCTGTTGGCTGTGACTAATGTATTTGAACTACAGTTGGTAATCTCATACAATAGGAATCTCAAGTGTCTGCCAAGGAATTGTAGGAAACTGCTCCTTCCGCTCTCCTGCTCACTGTTAATGGTTTTCCAAATGTAAACAGATTTTACAGTCGCAACATGGATCACATGTGTCCATTTAAGGGCTGGATCCTGGCTAAAGGCTCGGAGCTGTGTAACGTTGTGACTGCACAGGAGCTTCCCAGGTTACCAATTTAGTCCATAACACATTTTAGCAGAATTAGGCCATTTGGCCCATCTAGTATGCTCCGTCATTCAATCATGACTGATCCTTTTCTCCCCCCATTCCCCGGACCTTCTCCCTGTAACCTTTGATGCCATGTACAATCAAGAACCCATCAATCTCTGCCTTAAATACACCCAACGATCTGGCCTCCACTGCTGCCTGTGGTAACAAATTCCACAAATTGACTACTCTCTGGCAAAAGGAATTTCTCCACATCTGTTTTAAATGGACGCCCCACGCTCCTGAGGCTGTGCAGTCTTGTCCTAGACTTCCCCACCATGGGAAACATCCTTTCCACATCAACTCTGTCTAGGCCTTTCACCATTTGAAAGGTTTCAGTGAGATTTCCCCTCATCCTTCTAAATTCCAGTGAGTACAGGCCCATAGCCATCAAATGCTCATACGTTAGCCCTTTCATTCTCAGAATCATTATCCTGAACCTGCTCTGGAACCTCTTCAGCAGCAGCACATCTTTTCTTAGGTAAGGGGCCTAAAACTGCTCACAATAACCCATGTGTTGTCTGATCAATGCCTTATAAAGCTTCAGCATCAAATCCCTACTCTGGTATTCCAGACCTCTTGAAATGAATGCGAACACTGCATTTGCCTTCCTCACCACTGACTCTACCTGCAAGTTAACCTTTAGGATGTTCTGCACAAGGACTCCCAAGTCCCTTTGCATCTCAGATTTTCAGATTTTCTCCCCATTTAGAAAATAGTCTGCATGTTTATTTCTACTATCAAAGTGCATGACCATGTATTTTCCAACATTGTATTTCATTTGCCACTTTCTTGCCCATTCTCCTGATCTAAGTCCTTCTGCAGCCTACCAGCTTCCTCAACACTAACTGCCCCTCAAACAATCTTCATATCATCTGCAAACTTGTCAACAAAGCCATCTCTTCCATCATTTAAATCACTGATATACAGCACAAAAAGAAGTGGTCCCAACAACGACCCCTGTGGAACACCATTAGTCACTGGTAGCCAACCAGAAAAGAATCCTTTTATTCCCACTCACTGCCTCGTACCAATCAGCCAATGCTCTAACCATGCCAGTAACTTTCCAGTAATACCATGGGCTCTTAACTTGATAAGGCACCTTGTCAAGGCCTTCTGAAAGTCCAAATGTACAACATTCCCTGCATCCCCTTTATCTATCCTGCTTGTAATCTCCTCAAAGAATTCCAACAGCTTCCTCAGGCAAGATTTTCCCTCAATGAAACCATGCTGACTTTGACTTAGTCCTATCTTGTCCTGTGCCACCAAGTATTTCATAACCTCATCCTTAACAGCTGACTCCGACATCTTCCCAACCACTGAGGTCAGGCTAACTGGTCTATAATTTCCTTTCTGCTGCCTTCCTCCTTTCTTAAAGAGTGGAGTGATATTTGCAACTTTCCAGTCTTCTGGCACCATGCCAGAGTCCAATGATTTTTGAAAGATCATTTCTAATGCTTCCACAATCTCTACTGTTCCCTCTTTCAGAAACTTAGGGTAGAGTTCATGTGCTCCAGGTGACTAATGTACCCTTAGGTCTTTCAGCCTTTTCTGCACCTTCTCCTTTGTATTAGTAACTGCACTCTCTTCTCTATCCACACACTCTTCAATATCTGGCACACTGCTAGTGTCTTTCACAGTGAAAACTTATGCAAAATACTCATTTAGTTCATCTGCCATCTCCTTGTCCCCTGTTATGTTCTCTTCAGTCTCATTTTCTAGCAGTCCTATATCCACTGTCATCTCTCTTTCTATTTTTTACATGCTTGAAGAAGCTTTTACTATCCATTTTAATATTGTTTGCTAGCTTGCTTTCATTTTGTCTTTTCCCTCCTAATGATTCTTTCACTTACAGAAATACAAAATTCTGCCATACATTTAAAAATTATTATTATTATTATTATTATTAATCAAATGTTTTATGCTATTCTTTATGTAAATGGCCAGTGGTATAGTGGCATCTGCACCGACTTCGTGGCGAGTGGTCCCAGGTTCGATTCCAGCCTGCTTCTTGCATGCTTTCCACTCGTACTAGGTTGAGCATCGAGCTAGCAACTCTGCCTCGTAAAACCCCGACAAATGCTTAAAAAAAAAAGCAAGGTTGCCGACCGATGCACCATAAGACATGGAGAGGAACAACAAACAACCAAATAATGCTCTAATGAATGGATACAGTATAAATTATACTAGTTTAATATGGGTAGTGTTAGGATAATTAATCAATAAAATTAAAGAATTAAGCAAGTGCATACAAGACGATACTTTGCTGGCTCCTATCAAAAATGGATCTTTCTGACTTACAAAGCAATGGGCTGGTGGATAGTTCTCAGAAATGAACTCTTTTTTTAACCTGAGATCCTCCAAGAGGACCATAAACTTGACATTGGGTTGAGAGGCTTGCAAGCCTTAATAACCTGGAGAGCTATGTTGGCTGGAGTCAGAGCTTCATGCTTTGGCTCCTGGTAGGGTCACCCATTGCCAAACAGGTCAAAGGGTAGAGGACAGACTAAGAGTGGTCCATCAGTCCTCCAGGTTTGAGAGCTCAGCTCAAGGCTAACAACCCTGACTGGTAACACAAAACTGTTACGGAAACAGCAATGAACGTTTGCTGAGCGTGATGAACATTTGCTGAGCGTGATGAACGTTTGCTGAACGTCTCCATCTGAACGTGATGGTATTCCTGAGTCTCTACCCAGTTCTTGCGCAAACCAAGAGGAAGCTCCAGACGCGATGAAGGAAGCCATGAACACTGCCAGAGATGGAGGACCTTCGCTGTTGCCCTAAATGCAAATGATGTATCAGGATAAAATAAGTAAGTAACCTGAGATCTACCTGTTCCCCTTCCTTCACCAGCAGAGTCTGGTTGACATATGAAGCAACATCTGGAATAAAATCCTGCTGAGCTAGTTCCATTTTGAGCTGTTCCCTCTTTTATTCTCCTCCCTCGTTACCAATCCCTTGTTACCAACAACAGGCCTAGTACACAATGCTTTAATTCCCCAATTTCAGAGCATATGAATTTTTTTCCCCTTCATAAATGTCATTTGCCACTGGAACACTGCAACACTTCCTTTTTAATAAAGCAGAGTCCTTTGGCTAACTCGTTGTTTCAACAGGTTGTGCAACATTAGATATGGTATGAGGTATAACATGTTTTTAATTGGAGGATGTTGCTCTAACCCAAGGCTGTACCTATTGACTTGACACTGTTTCAAATCCTCCTACTCATACAATAATGCCTGAAAGTGCTGGAAACACTCAGCAAGTCAGGCGGTATTTGGGGAAAGAGAAATAGTTATTGAAGACCTTAATTTGGCATAAAACAAACATTAATCTTGTTTCTTTTTTCCAGAGATGTTGCCTGACCTGCTGAGGGTTTCTAGTATATTCTGCTTTTATTTCAATTTTCCAGCATCTGAAATATTTTGTTTTCTGTGTTTTTTTTAATATACTAACGCAATGCTACTTGAAGGTAGATCACATGGTGCAGAATGACGCTTAATTTAATAGAACCAAAGTTCTTTTGTGGCTTGCACCAAACTACTATATATTAAGTGCCATTACAAAGAAAGCATGGCAGTGCCTCTACTTTCTTCGACGTTTGCGGAGATTTGGCATGTCATCTAAAACTTGGACACGCTTCTATAGATGTGTGGTAGAGTGTGTGCTGCCTTGTTGCATTACGGCCTGGTATGGAACACTTATGCCCTTGAACAGAAAAACCAACAAAAACTGGTGTATACAGCCCAGTCCACACAGGTAAAGCCCTCCTTACCTTTGTACATATCCATAAGGAATGGCATCATGGGAAAGCAGGATCCATTATCAAGGACCCCCACCATCCAGGCCATGCCTTCTTCTTGCTGCTGGAGCCTCAGGATCCACACAACCAGGTTCAGGAAAATGTATACCCTCCAACCATCAGGCTTTTGAACCACAGGGGATAACTTCACTCAACATCACCCACCCCAACAGTGAACTGTTTCCACAACCTATGGGACTCACTTTTAAGGACTCTTCATCTCATGTTTTTGATATTGTATTTGTAGTTTGTTATCTCTTGCACATTGGTTGTTGGTCTTGTACAGCTTTTCATTGATTCTGTGGTGTTTGTATTTACTGTGAATGCCTGCTGGAAAATAAATCTCAGGGTAGTATATGGTGACGTTTATGTACTTTAATAATAAATTTGCTTTGAACTTTGTATTAACCTGGAGGCCTAATAATTCTACAAATACTTCTTTGTGCAACTGTTATGGAGGCAAAGCTATGTTAAACATATCACTAAGTGCTTCTGAATTAAAGCAGCTAACTATTATGTGTGTTAGAATTCCTTAAAAGCTTAAACTACCAATTCATCTTCAGTTGTTCTGAAGTCAGTCAATATCATCTGCTGCTTTGAATTTTTGATTTTGTGAGTTTTAGAAAAAAAAATTTGTCTACTTACCTAACAAAATATATTTTTGCCACTCAGGACGACAAAGCTGTGGAATTCTGTGGGGCAGAAATCTGTGGTAGAGGTAAACTGTGCAAGGCACAAAGGTATCAAGTGATATAGGGGGAGTACAATAACCAGATATTGAGATTGCTGATCACAGCGATTGTATTGTATGGCGTAACAGGTTTGAATGGAGTAGTATTTTCTTTCAAGATAAATTGCCTTTTAAAACCTTGTGAGGCCACCACCCACTTAAGCCCTGTTTGTATATTAGAAAGCTTTTTACTTAAGAAAATGATAGGCATGTATCTTGGAAATCCCTAAAGACTAATTGTGTTAAAACTCTAGACGAAGTGATCTTGCATCTCCTCCATTTAGGAAGTAACTACAAACCTTTAACCTTGTAAGACAAAATCAGTACTTTTATCATTGAACTGAGCATTGGTCAAAAAATGGGATAATGAGTAAAAGCAAAGAAGCCAGGATAAATCTTTACAAAACAGCAGTTTAGCATTAACTTCAGTATTGTGTCCAGTTTTAGGCACTCTATTTAAGCAAAGACATTGAGGCTTTTTGGATGGCGCAAAAAATATTAACTGAAATTTAATGGAGATAAAAGTTACTGTATCTGGGTGGCACAGTGGCAGAGCTTGAAAATCTGCTGCCTCGCAGTGCTGAGACTGATGCACCATCAATAACTCTCTGAGACGTGAGGCGAGATATCGGCTTTTATTGGCTGGAAGAAAGAACAAGCAGCAATTGACCACCATGCTACATCCTGGAGACTGAGAGGCAGGGCTCAGGCCCCAATCGCCTTTATACCGGGGTCTGTGGGAGGAGCCACAGGAACAGTCAGCGGGGGGGGGGGGGGTGTCCAGACAGGTATATGTAGTTCACCACATAGACCCAGGTACTGACCATGGGGTGTTGTCTTTTCTCCTTGTGATGCTGGGGCTTCCTCCTGGGTGTTGCTGTCCTTGCCCGCTTCCCAAAGATGAGCAGCTTAATTTATCAACAGGTAAATTGGTCACTGTAAATTGTTCTTGGTCTGTACATGAATATGGAATGTGAGGAGAATTGATGAGAATGTAGGAAAAAAAGGGAATTAATGTCAGAATAGTGCAAATCAGTGATTGATGGTTAGTGTAGATACATTGGGCCAATGAGTCCACATGAACCAACATTAGTGACCAGCTTATATATTGTGCCTTTTGTGGACTAGTAATAGTCTAGGACTACGCTCCTTGGAGCTGGAATTTACAAAAGTATTTGAACTTGTCAGAATCATAGACAGATAGACAGGGGGAAGTTTTCTACTCAGAGAGTGGTGAGTGTGTGGAATGGGCTGCTGGCAACGATAGTGGAGGCGGATACGATAGGGCCTTTTAAGAAATTTTTAGATAGGTACATGGAACTTAGTAAAACAGAGGGCTATAGGTAAGCCTAGTAATTTCTAAGGTAAGGACATGTTTGACACAACTTTGCGGGCCGAAGGGCCTGTATTGTACTGTTGGTTTTTCTATGTTTCTATGTTACAGTTTGTGGTGTGGGGAGGTATGAAGAAACATAAAATTAGGAGAAAGTGAACACATGTTTGTAACAGAAGATGGAGCAGAATAAAATAGGGGATAATTCAAAATGGAATGGGAAACACCAGGCCTCTGGACACAATGTCATTGTAGAAATCCTGTCCATTGATTGGATGATCCTTCAAAATGAGGTCTTTCCTGAAGGTATCAAGATGAGAATGGGGATAGGGGCAGGTGAGGATGAGGATAGGGATGTGGAAGAGGAAGAGGAAACAGATTTGAAAAGGGATGGTAGTACATTGTGAATATGGTGGGAATGAGAATGAGTTGACAATGGGATGGGAATTAAAGATGTACAAAAAAGCTGGATGAACTCAACAGGTCAGGCAGCATCCGTTGAAAGGAGCAGTCAATGTTTCGGGTCGAGACCCTTCGTCAGGACTAAAGAAGGAGGGGGCAGGGGCCCTATAAAGAAGGTGGGGTAAGGGTGGAAAACCAATCAGAGGAAAGATCAAGGGGTGGGGGAGGGGAAGCAGGGGAGGTGAAGAAGGAATCTAAAGGGAAAGCACTATGGGTAGTAGAAGAAGGCAGAGTCATGAGAGGTGATAGGCAGCTAGAAGAGGAGACAGAGTGAAGGTGGGATGGGGGAAGGGAGAGGGAGGGAATTACCGGAAGTTGGAGAATTCGATGTTCATACCAAGAGGCTGGAGACTACCCAGACGGTAGATGAGATGTTGTTCCTCCAACCGAAGTTTGGCCTCATCAGGGCAGTAGAGGAGGCTTCCTCCAACAGAATGATTTGACTGAAAGTGGATAGAGTTCATATGGAAGTGGTTAAAAGGTTCAAAAGTTAATTTTATTGCCAAAGTATGTAAGTGCAATGTAACTCTGATATTTGTCTTCTCCAGACAGCAATGAAATACTGAAAAACCATGGGGTGGGGGGAAGCAAAACTCTCAAATCCCAAACTCCACCCCCCCCATCCTTCCCTCACACAAAAACTAACAGATCGCCCACATGGAAAACAGCAGCTAGAATATCAAAAACCCCAAACCTCCACCCTTCCTTTGCAAAAGAAAACAGCGACAATAACATCAAATCCCCAACGCCCTCACTCGCAAAAAGGAACAGCGACAATAGCAACAAACCCCATCCCCTCTCTCACACACAAAAACACCAACAAAAACATCAGACTGCAAACCCCCAACCCGTCCCTTGCAAAAAAAGTAACACGTTATCCACCCGCCAACCGGCAACAAGAAAGAAAACACAGAAAACTGAAGCAGACCAAGTAATCACATAAATCTCAGAATTAAAAAAAAACTCTCGACAGCATCGAGGAGAGCGGCCGTATAAACTCAGTCCTTCCATGACGAATGACTGTCATGGGGAAGGGAATGGGGATGAAGGTAGACTGGGATAGGGAAGAGACAGGGATGGGATAAAGTGGGTAGGATCTCCATCTTACTGCTGAGGAACTTGGTAACCAAGTACAAAACCTGTGCACAGCATAAACTCCGATTTTTATAATTTGCTTCATTTGTTGTGATTTGGGTTGACTGAAAGGATTGTCTCATAGCTTGTGTTGTTCAAAAAATGCTGCTCTCCCAGAGTCCAGGCGATAACAGCCATCTGGGCCAATCAGACAACATCTGAGAAGGAACTTTTATTATTACTACTCAATAATCCTTGTGGCTGATCAGATGGCCCCAAGGCAAGTGCAGTCTCATGGTGGTGCATTGTAAATGGAACGATGAGGATAGTACTGAGAACAGCGACTATGAAGGTCTTGTATTAATTGTCAGCAAGTTCCATGATCAAGATAATATCTTTGAAAAGAAAGAATTTGACCAACCAAGTATTTTTATAGTATAGCTTTGTAAACTTTGTAGAATTTCAGAAAATAGTTCCGGAAAACACAGAACTAGTAATTATCAACCATATAGTGTCTGATAAAAGCTTATTTCTTTAGTGCAGGAGTTCCCAACCTTTTTTATGACATGGACCCATAGCTGGGAACCACTGCTTTAGTGGCAAGAGGGTGGGTGGATTGAGGAACCCATTTCATTAGGTTTTATCTTTATTTGGCCAGGGCATAATGATAGACAGCTGCTGTGGCATTGGAATAGGAGGACGTCTCTCCTGCTCTTCTGCATTGATTTTCTGAATCCACTTCTAAAAAATGCTTGCTTCCAATGGCAAAGTAGTTTTTGCATCAGGGATTCCCTCATACTGGGTTATATGGATGGTCAATTCCCACCGATGCAGACAACGTGGCCATTTCTGTCAGAACAAAGTTGTTGCACACAACTCTGGTTACCACATTGCAGGAAGGATGTGGAGGTTTGCAAGGGGTCCAGAGAATGTTCACCAGCGTGTTGCCTGGATTAGAGAGTGTTAACTATGAGGAGAGACTGGACACACTTGGATTGCTTTCTCTGCAACATTAGAGCTGAGGGGCAGTCCAATAGATGCATAAGAAATAATGAAAGGTATAGATAGAGTAGAGAGCATCTTCTTCGTAGTTTGGAAATGTAAAATCTTAACAGGACATCGCTTTAAGGCGAAAGGGGAAAGTTTTCTTTTATGTATGCAGAGAGTGATGGGTGCCCAGAAATTGCTTCAAAGGAAGCAGTGTAGGTGAGGGTTAAGAGCCATTTCGGCAGGTATATGAACAGGCAGGGAATGAAGGAATATGCACTATGCACAGGTAGATGGGATCATTTCAGGCTGTATAATGATTGGCACAGACATCATGGGCTATAGGGCCTGTTCCTGTGGTGTTTGGTTGTACATTCTACATTGCGTATTCAAAGTTAGAAAGGAATATGAAGGTACTACTTGTTCAGCAACTTACTATTTCTATAGAGGACACAATTGTATCCCATCCTTCCAGAAATCTCTATAATGGCAGTACTCCCAAAGATTAATTTTCTCATTATTACTATTGTAATTGTTCTCACAATCGACAGGGTAAACCATGATCTTAGATCTACAACTACAGCATATTAGATTTTTTGTGCCAACTTTCAGTGTGAAACAAGCTGGAGGTAACCCCGTTTCTCCACCGGGAAGTCACTTTGGAATTCTGCCTCGTGCTGTAAAACTTACTTTATTAACTTGTAGCTGAAAATGTTGTTTAGTAAGCTGCTCAGGATTAGATACGATCTTCTACTGCAGGAGAAAAGCAGGTTTTTCAACAGTATTTAACAATAGAATCATAGAATTTCATTGCCCAGAAACACACCCCCTATTCCATGCCAACCATGATACCTATCAATGTAAAATGCCACTTGCCTGCTCTTAGCCCATACCCCTCCATACCTTTCCTACCTAGGCATTTTAAACATTGTACTTATATCTACCCCAGCCATCTCCTCTTACAGCTTGTTCCAGATAACCTTCTATGTGAAAAACATACCCTTCAGTTTCAATGGTTCAATTTAATGTCAGAGAATGTTTACAGTATACAGCATGAAATTTTTACTCTTTGCAGACAGCCACAGGACAGAAGAAAACCCCCCAAATAATGACTGACAGAAAAAGCCCCTCTTCCCCTCCCCCCACTTGCTCCAGCAAAACTATCAACCTCCCACATCCACCATGTAAACAATAGCAAAGCCCCCAGAGACTGTGATCTCTGTGACCTTCGAACCAGGGTGCAAAGCACATAACACACGATAACTTACGAAGTCAAGGATAAAATCTACAGATGAATCACACATAAATACTGTAGCAAACTAAAGTGCAATAGTATTAAATATTGTAAGGAACACAACAGATTAACCAGTGACACTTCAAATGCAATACAGCCGGGAGTTCAGAAGCCTAATGGCCTGAGGGAAGAAACTGTTTCTCATGCTGACCGTTCTTGTTTTTAATGCATCGTAGTCTCCTGCCTGATGAGAGAAAGTCAAAGTGGATGCTGGATGGATTGGTAGGATCCTTAACCTGTGTATGCTGTGCTCCTGATAAATGTCCCCGATGTTTGTTAGGGAGACCCCAGTGATCCTCTCAGCCGTTCTCACAGTCCTTTGTAGGGATTTCTGGTCCGATGCTCGGCTGCTCCCATACCAGGTGGAGATGCAACTTGTCAGGATGCTCTTAATGGTGCTCCTTTAAGACACAGTTAAGGTGGATGCTGCCTGACCTGGTGAGTATCTCCAGTATTTGGTGTGTTGCTCTGGACTTCCAGCACCTTAGAATCTCTAGTGTTCAAGGTTTTACCAGCTGGTTTGAGGGCCAGGCTTATTCTAGTCCCAGAATTATGGCAGTGATATGTGCAGGTTCCTTCATGCAGGGCTCAACACACATGACTAGATGGTTTTCATGGGAAATTTGATAAACATAAGAAATAGAAACAATGGTCAATCTTCATGCCTGCTCCCCCATTCAGCCTGATCATGGATGATGATATATTTCAATCTACTTATCTTGCATCACCTGTTCATCAATCCCATAAGAATGCCATGTTTCATTCTTCTGAATGTGGTGAATATTGCTCCAATCTGCTTCATTTTTCCTCAAAGGACAACTCCCCTAGTGCAGGAATTCTCAAAGTTCAAAATAAATTCATTATCAGCGTACGTGTATGATACCAAATACCAACCCGAGTTCCATTTTCCTGTGGGCATTCACAGTAGTTACAAAGAAAAACAATGAATTCAATGAAAAGCTACAAACAAACAAAGGTGGACAAACAACCAATGTGCAAAAGACTCGTGATCTTCTGAATGAAAAAAGGTCACCTCATTTCTGTCTTATGTGAGTCATGAAGAGACCTATTTCTATATTTTCTCTCAGGAGGAACATTCCTCCTACATCCATCCAAGGAGAAATCCCTCTGGAGAATGAAACTCTAAGGAAACCAGAGTTGCTGCAAGTGTTACAGGTTCGGTCACACCAAGGCCCTGGCCAATTGCCGAAGTATATTTTTACTCTTGGACTAAGAATAATCCACAACGGTACATTTTGTACTTTTCAAAGAGTTCAGTGACAAGATTGATGTTCGCTGCTTGCAATAAGATTGGCTCTTGTGTTGCCTGTAGATTAGATATTGGCTGAGAGTGTGAGAGTAACTTTATCTTTATAAAGCTTTTAGCCAAAACTCGTAAAAATTGACATTACTGTGCAACTGGATGCAATGTAGATGCTGCAGTAGCATTTCAAAGGCAATCATGGAAAATAGTAATATTGATAATAGTAACAGTAATTGCAAGAGGTAACAGAACTGGAGGAGGTGGGCTGCCTAACAGGAAAAAGTGACCAAACATAAATGTATAGTTTTCTGGTTGGCAAATTACTGCATGGATGGCCTAGGTCTGAACATTTTACCATTTATATGAATGACTTGGGTAAAGGCACCACAGTTATAATTGTTAAGATTATTAATGACACAAAGACAAGTAGGAAAGTAAACTGTGAAAGAAATATAAGGAGGGTATAAAGGGATATGGGTAGGTCAAGTGAATGGGGAAAGTTCCAGCACATTGGATACAACTTGGGGAAGTTGTCTACTTTGTCAGAGGATAAATATCTTAATGGTAGGAGATTGCTGAGCTCTAACGTACAGAAGGATCTTTGTGACCTAGTGCAGGATTCATAAGGGTTAGTTTCAGATGATGCAAATAAGAGCGAAAGCTAATACAATGCATTTGTTTATTGTAAGGGGTGTTGAACACAAAGGAAGAAAAAGTAGAAAGGTAATGCTGCAGAGTACAGGCATCTGAAGTTACAGGTACTATATTTGTTCCATTATTTTAGGAAGGATATAAATGCACTCAAAGTCATTCAATGAAGGCTTACTGAAGTGGGCCTGTTATATTTTGAGTGCAAATTGGATGGCCTAGGCTTTTATCCAGTGGAATTTAGAAAAATAGAGGAGGCTTGAAACAAATGCAAAGCAACAAAGATGATCTAGCGGCGAGCAATAACCTTAACAATAAACTGCAAAATAACAAGCCCTGAGAGGTCACCAAACAAGAAAGAACTGATACTTAGCAGGATAAGGCAACCAGGTGATTGAAGGCTCGGAGCAACTGGCTGGTTCATATGAGTGAGCAAAGACTATGAATGAGAGCTGGGTTTAAATAGACTCCAGATGATGAGGTGGAAACGAGTGGCAGGTGATTGAAGGCTCGGAGCAACTGGCTGGTTCATATGAGTGAGCAAAGACTATGAATGAGAGCTGGGTTTAAATAGACTCCAGATGATGAGGTGGAAATGAGTGGCAGGTGATTCCTGTTTGCTGGTTGGAGATTGGGAGCTGCCTCCCTGTGCTGGGCTGACAGAACCCCACCCCCTCCCCTACCATCAACCCCCATTGGCCCAGATTGATCTGGAATGGTCTGGTGTCACTTCATGTTGACCAATGGATCCGAAATGTAACTGGACGACACCCAAGACCTCTCCTCTGGGCGGAACCTTCCTGGTTGACCAGGTACCACACATAAAACCGCAACAGTATGAATCTACCTATCAAACAGCACAAGGGTGTGTCTTCCTGTCTGGGCCTGATCATCAGGTGCATCCATCTCTATCGCAAAAGGTCAAGCGGTTCGGACAGCAGAGAATGGAAGTGGTGGTGAAGCATCTCTTGAGCTGCTCGATAGTGTGTTCCACGGCAGCAGAGCAGGTTATCTGTAGGAGGAGCAGCCATTTGGTTACAGTTCCTGACAAAATGGCGGTAGAAGTTGGAGAAGCCCAAGAAGAGCTGTATCTGTTTGAAGGAGTGCGGTCCGGGCCAATTAACAACAGAGTGCACTTTCCCTCCGTCCATGGTTACGTTGGGTTCTGTGCATTCAGGCTATGTAAATATTTAGCTGGCACTTACACTTGCCCCGTTAATGCATGCACACAAGGAGCGGCAGAATCGCGGGTAAGAAAGCAGCCTTTACGTACTGAATGTAAATGGATAAAGTAAACTAAAGAAAATCATGTCTTTGTCGTTTGGAGCGTTAACAGGTTATACCTTGGGTTGAAAGGACATAATCCAGGTGGGGAATAACTGGGGTGTAGAACTGGCTTTTTTCTAAGTCTTCAGTACAGTTAGTTTTCAAGGAGACACTGAAGGACTGAATGGAAGTGCCAAACATGGTTTTGGGAGTCGTTGGGAAAAAATGAGGATGTCATCAAGGTAGCTTATCTCGGAATGAAGAAATTAATGAAGGCTTGGAAAAGTCTGAAAGGCATCACCAAGTATTCATAGTTGCTGGTGGGTGTCATGAACACAGTCTTCCACTCATTCCCCTGGCTGATACAGATCAGGTTGTATGCGCTTCTGACGATCTGGTCCCTGCGGAGTGTTTCGAATGTGCCATCAAGGGGAGACGGTGATGGTTCTTAATGGTGATTTTATTGAATCCGTGGTAGTCAATACATGGGCAAAGACCTCCATCTTTTTCATAAAGAAGAATCCTACACAAGATGGTTGAATGAAGCTGTGCTGTAGCCCTTCGGCGATGTAGTCATTCATGGCTTGGGTCTCAGGAGGGGAGAAGGAGAACAGACTATCTCGGTGAGGGGTGGTGCCCAGGAAGGGGCCAATCCTGCTGGGTGCTGGCCTCCCTATTTCTGAAAGCCATGGCTAAGTCATGTTACTCCGGTGGGAGTTTGGTGAAATCAAGGGTTTCTTTTGACTCCATGGATTTACCGGGTGAAGTCTTTTGAGGTTATAGGCAGGTGAGTCCCAAGTTGAGAGGAGTGCTGGGTGAGTCAATCAGGAGGAATTGGATAGAATTGCAGTGCTCTCCAATGCTCGCGTGCACGGGGCACGTGCATGGTCTGACCATCCCAGACCCCAAGGGATGCCCGTCAACGGCCGTGATCCAAAAGGAGCAAGAGATAGGCTCGGTAGGGAGTCCAAGCTCTACCCACAGAGTCCGATACGGAAAGTTGCCTGCTGTGCTGGAGTACACCAGAGCCTCTTATGCACGTAGAGCCATTGGGGTGTGATGGGGGGGGGGGGGGGCAGAGGGAGTGAGTCAGGCTATGATGCTAGAATGAGAGGCTTGGAAGGAGCTTTACCAGATAGAAGCCCCCTCACCTCCACCTGATGGTGCCTCTTTCCCAGACACAGTGGGCATTTGGTGATCGGCAGCTCTGCAGTAAGCACTCAAGTTGTTTCTCCACCGATGCTCCAGCTCTTGGAGGTTTAAGGGAGCCCTCCCTAATTGCATGAGTTCTGGAGGCAATGGTGATAAGAGCCCTGCAGCCTGCAATGGTCTGGGGACAGAACTAGGGCTTTGGCTGATGACCCAGAGGGTCGTTCCAAAGGACTATTGTCATTTTGGAGAGCCAGAGTGATGAGGCTTTCAAGGTCAGTGGGCATTTCTCAGATAGGTAAATCACGTTTTAATTGTTCCGAGAAGCCGTGATGTTAATGGGCCAACAGCACTTCTGTATTCCGCCACAAGAGCCTGAATTCCATTGAGTAATCCAGCGCTGAACGTGAGCCTTGATGCAGGCAAGGTATCCATTGTGCTGCCCCTCTTCCACATCCTGGATAGTCAAAAATCTGGTTCATCTCAGCGGTAAAATCTTCATATTGGTCGCAAATGGTGGTTTTATTGTGCCAGTTAGTGGTGGTCCAGATCAGAGTTCACCCAGTCATCTGAGAAGTGACACGGGCAGTCTTGGTTCAGTCCAAAGCATACAGAGATGCTGGAGCTCAAAGTGCAATGCGCACTGGGACAGGAAGTTGCAGCATGGGCTGGGGATCCATTGAAGAAGTCGGGCACTGGAATCCGGGGCTCCAAGGGAGACGGTTGACTGGTGTGGGGTTGCTGTGTCGAGATAGAGAGTTGGTTGAGAGTGGCAAGCAGATGGGAAATGGTTCCATACTGTTTCTGGTGCATCAGCTCCTGCTGACAGACAACATCCTTCAGGTGAGCAATCTCACCTGGGTCAATCGCAAGGTCACTCGTCCTGTAAAGGAAAAGTGGAAGAGTTCAACCCAAACACAGAGCAGCGGAGATGATTGAGTGGTGATCAACGTCTTTGATAATAAACTGCAAAGTACAAGCCCCAAGGGGCCACAAAACAAGAGTGAATGGATACTTAACATGACAAATCAACGGGGTAATTAAAGGCTAGGAGCAACCGGTTGAGACCGGCTGGTTCATATGAGTGAACACAACGGTGGATGAGGATCATTGGCTGCAGACGATGGAACAGAAATGAGTGGCAAGTGATTCCTGTGAGCGGGGTGGAGACTGGAAGCTGACTGCCTGTCAGAAATGAAATGTGACATGTTTGAAATAGGTAAGATGCCATGAGGTCTTGACAGGGTTGACGTAGAAAGAGAGAAATGAGGTGACCTTTTTTCCTTAAAGGGTGGTGAAAGCAGACTTCTGAATATTTTTTAAAGGTGGATGTAGATAGATTCTTGATAAGCAAGAAAGTGAAAATTCACTCCAGCTCACTGGAGCTGGGTAGGAATTTGCATACGTGGGTAAATCAGATCAGCCACAATGATATTGAATAGTAGAACAGCCTCAAAGACCGAGAGTGGCCAAATTCTCCTCCTAACTCATATACAGTACTCAAGTGACTGTGTCAGGTGCCTCAAGTCTGGGTGTGTCTTCACCCATGCCCCCCCCCCCCCCCAGTATTCCTCTGCCACCCGTCCCACATGCCTCTTGCTGTAAATATATATAGGCATCCGTTATTCTCAAGAGATCGTGGATTTGCGCCTTGGAAAGTTTCCAGGGATGTATGGCATCCTTGGCAGGGTTGTATGGGAGACCAGCAGTTGCCCAAGCTGCAAGTCTCCCCTCTCCACACCACCAATGTTGTCCAAGGGAAGGGCAAGGGCCGATACAGCTTGGCACCACACACACACAACTTTTGTATACTACTGTATTCAGAGATAACCAATTAGCAATAATAGAATTCCTCAACCAATCCAGAATTGGTACAAGTGACATAAACTGTGCACTTTTTAAACTAAGGAATGGAGGGGACAGGGAACTTAGAACAGGCCAGCCTCAGCTGTTTAAACACCATGGTGGAGAGTAACATATTAGGACATAAACATATAGGCTTCAAAAATATAAAAATGGGTCAGAATAGGATGAAAAACATCAGCAGTAGACTAAGGATGGCCTGTATAAATGCAAGAAGTACTGAAGAATATAATTGGAAGCTGGAATTATATGCAAGTGTGTTTAAGCATGAACTAATAGCAATAACTGAAACCTGGCTGATCTCAAAGGATGGTGATGAATAAAGTAATAAAGGATATACTTTACTTAGGAAAGAGAGGCAAGATCGTAAAGGTGTAGGGTAGCCATATACCATAAGAGAGAATTTAAATATGAGGCTGTTTATGATAGGAGATGTATCGAGACTTAGTGAAGATATCTGAGTGAGAATTGAAAGCTATAAGGTTAAAGGAATAACATTGGGTGTATGTTATAGACCCCCTAATTTTAGTAATTTTAATAAACAACTCTATCAGAATATCAGAAAACCATGTTCTGCAGATGATGCTATAGTTATGAGGGATTTTAATTTCCCAAATATTAAATGGGAGAAGCCAGTGATTAATGGATTACAGGAAAGTGAATTCATTGAGTTACTGAATGATAGATTTTTGACCCAGTATGTAAATGCACCAACAAGAGGGGAGGCCTGTCTAGATTTGATATTCTGTAACAATCAGGATAGAATTTTGAGTACAGAAATTGTTGAGCCTTTAGGAACAGTGATCATAACATAGTTAGTTTTTAAGTTTTTGGGAGTGTATCTCAGTAAAAACAAAACCATTAAATTGAATTTCAGACAGGCAAAGTTTGTGCAGATGTGGCAAAGACTTCAGAAGGTAAACTGGAAAGAACTACTTGATATTGAGTCAGTTGAGGAACAATGGGGTTGATCTAAAGAGTTAATACATGCAGTGCAGGAAATGTTTATGCCCAAGGTCGGGAGAAGCAATAAAAACAATAGATCAACTATATGGATGAATAAAGATATACATAAAAATATTGAAGAAAAGACAGCTATATAAGGAATACAGAAAAAGTAGTAATGATGTTAACCATAAGGCATATGAGAAAATGGGAGCTATGATCAAGAGGGAAATTCTGACTGCCAATAGGTAGGTTGAGAAGGATAGTGCTGATAATGTTAAGGTTGACCGCAAGAGATTTTTGTAATATTTTAGTAGTAAAAGAAAAGTCAAGGAGGAAGTTAAGTGTATTTGCAGTAATAGTGGGGTGTTAAATTATGCAGAGAAGATCAGAATGAAAACTCTCAACTGATATTTTGCTGAAGTATTCACTGGCAAAGGTGTTAGCAATATGCCAGTAAGTGTAGAGAAAAATAAGGTTGTTTTGAGATCTTAGAAAGTGAGGTCCTGCTTCAGCTGAAAAGGCTGAAATTTAATAAACCTCCAGGGCAGACAACATATATTTAAGGATACTTCAAGAAGACTGTGACTATATATACAAACCTTTAACCTGTATATTTCAAAAGTCAGTGAAGACTGGTGAAATCCCCAAGGACAGGAAATGGGCTAACATTGTCCTGCTATATAAGAAGGGTGACCACACTGACCCTGGTAACAATAGACCACTAAGCTTAATGTGTACTGCAGGTAAGATATAATAAAGAACGAGATGGTAAAACAGCTGATAAGAACAGGTATAAGGGGTGATTAATAAGTTCATGGCCTAAGGTAGAAGGAGTCAATTTTAGAAAACCTAGCACATTTATTTTTCAACATAATCCCCTCCTACATTTACACACTTAGTCCAGCGGCCGTGGAACATACGGATCCCTTCTTTGTAGAAGTCGGTGTCTTGGACCTCCAGAAGTGGCCCACAGCAGGGGTGATTGATAAGTTCGTCGCCTAAGGTAGAAGGAGATGAGTTATACAGCTCTCTTTACATGCACGTGCAGGTCAACTCTTTGAGTGATTATGCAGAAAGTTTGAAGTTAATAACTCATCTGCTTCTACATTGGGCCACAAACTTATCAATCACCCCTGCTGTGGACCACTTCTGGAGGTCCAAGATGCCGACTTCTACAAAGAAGGGTCCACGACCTCTGGCCTAAGTTTGTAAATGTAGGAAAAATAAATGTGCTAGTTTTTCTAAAATTGACTCCTTCTACCTTAGGCCATGAACGTATCAATCACCCCTCGTCTGTTAGCAGAAAGCCAGCATGGGTTCAGGAAGGGGAAATCATGTTTTACTAATATGCTGGAGTTCAATGAAGAGACAACTTACAAGTTTATGATAACAATAGAGCGGTTGATATCATTTGCTTGGACTTTCAGAAGGCTTTTGGCAAGGTACCCCACAAGAAGTTAATAATCAAATTACATGAGGTAGGGATTCAGGGTAAGGTGTACGAATGGGTGCAGAATTGGGTCAAAAACAGAAAACAACGAGTTATGATGAGAGGATCACTTTCACACCAGGAGGTTGTTAAAAGCAGCATTCCACAGGGATCAGTTTTGGGGCCACTACTGTTTTTAATTTACATTAATGGTTTGGATAAGCACATAACAAATAAACTAGTAAAGTTTGCTGATGACACAAAATTAAGGGGATGGGCTGATAACATTCAGGCAGCAGAATCAATACAGTTAGATCTAAACAAAATCCAGATGTGGGCAGGTAAATTGCAGATGAAATTTAGTGTAAGTAAACACAAAGTATTACATATAGAAAGTAGAAATATTAGACATGAATATACAGCGGGGGATTTTGAGTTAGAAAGTGCACTGTCTGAGAAGGATTTGAGCATCCTGGTAGACTCATCACTATCAATATCTAGACAATGCACAGAAGCGATCAGGAAGACTAATAGATTGTTGGGCTATATAATGCGCTCAGTGGAGTTCAGGTCCAGAGACGTTCTCCTTAAACTGTAAAACGTGCTTATTGTACCTTGAGTTCTGTGTACAACTTTGGTCTCCATATTTTGTGAGAGATGTGAAGGCACTGGAGAGAGCACAGAGAAGGGTGACGAGACTCATTCCACGTCTGCAGGGCGTGAGCTATGAAGAAAGATTGAAAGAATTAAATCTTTTTAGCCTGAGTAGATGTAGATTGAAAGGAAACATGACAGAAGTGTTCAAAATCATTAAGAGTATAATTAAGGTGGATGTCAGCTGCTATTTCAGAATTAATCCATCAACAAGAACACGGGACCATAGGTGGTGACTGGTTAAAGGGAGATTTTAGACTAACATCAGGAAGCATTTCTTTACACAACTTCTTTCCACAATTTCTTTACTTTGACCACAGTACTTGGAGTATTGTGTTCAGTTCTGGTCACCTCACTACAGGAAGGGTGTGGAAGCCATAGAAAGAGTGCAGAGGAGATTTACAAGGATGTTGCCTGGATTGGGGAGCATGCCTTATGAGAATAGGTTGAGTGAACTCGGCCTTTTCTCCTTGGAGTGACGGAGGATGAGAGGTGACCTGATAGAGGTGTATAAGATGATGAGAGGCAGTGATCGTGTGGTTAGTCAGAGGCTTTTCCCCAGGGCTGAAATGGTTGCCACAAGAGGACACAGGTTTAAGGTGCTGGGGAGTAGGTACAGAGGAGATGTCAGGGATAAGTTTTTTATGCAGAGAGTGGTGAGTGCATGGAATGGACTGCCGGCAACGGTGCTGGAGGCAGATACGATAGAGTCTTTTAAGAGACTTTTGGATAGGTACATGGAGCTTAGAAAAATAGAGGGCTATGGGTAAGCCTAGTAATTTCTAAGGTTGGGACATGTTTGGCACAAGTTTGTGGGCCGAAGGGCCTGTATTGTGCTGTAGGTTTTCTATGTTTCTCTGTTTTTTTAATGAGTTGTGGACACTTGGAACAAACTATCTAGTTGTGCAATTGAGAGTGGTACCTTAGAATCTTTCAAATCTAAACTCGATAGTTATTTCAACACACTATGTGAAGAGGAATTTGGCAAGCTGTGTTGGGCCAAGTGGCCTGTCCTTGTCAAAACCTTTCTAATGTTCTAAATTTTTAAATTAACAAATAGCATGTAGCAATTTAAAAATGTCCCTTGGAAACAATTCTTCTGCAGAATATATAATTGAAACTATATACTAAGGGTTTAGTCTGTTTGCCAGAATCCTATCAGTAGCATTTAAATGCAAGATTGGATTGAAGGATGGAACCTTATTATAAGCAAAATGGTTCTTACCTACTCATATCAAATGTGCATCTGTGTATGTATGCCCTTCCTTGTTCTTTTCTATTTATGGGTGATATCGTCCATTTCTGATGAAAGATCTACAGTTGAAATGTCAGCTCACCTGTCCTCTTCTCTACAGCTGCCAAAGCCATGAATATTCCCAGCAAACACGAGTGAATCTGCAGATGCTGGAAATAAATAAAAAACACAAAATGCTGGCAGAACTCAGCAGGCCAGACAGCATCTATGGGAGGAGGTAGTGATGACGTTTCGGGCCGAAACCCTTCATCAGGAGACTAATAACGACGTTTCGGGCCGAAACCCTTCATCAGGAGTCCCAGTACTTTCTTTTTGAGTCAAGTCTGATGTGAACTAACAGCGACCTCTCCAGGCACTAGCTTGTATTGCAAAGTGTATTATAGAAAATCTTAAGTAATTTTACTCTGGTACTTAAAATTTACGTAAAGAGAAAAATACTTGGGAACTTGTATTTGAGCATTTTAGAAGAAAATAATAAATGTACACGTATTATACAGGTGCACGCATTTGTGCAAATACTTAACATAAAGACTTGTTCTCATCCCCTGCTCATGCCCATGTATGGCGCTGCAGTGGTTAGGTTCTCATACTACTAATACAGAAGCATTGGGGGATAGTTTGAAAATTTTAAATATGTTTTAAAAACATGACAATAGATTAACTAAGTTTAGTAGAAGTGACGATGAAGTATAGTTGTAGAAGTGTACTCTCCTTATGCAAGGAACCTTTCCATGATTCTCTATATGTGACCCCGATCACAAACTATCATGGTTGACTCTTGGCACCTCTAAAAGAGCCTAGCAACTTACTTGCTGCATCGAGCATTTTAACCTGCACACAGGAGTATAGTAGTTCAAGAAAACAGACTGGTACTGATTTCCCAAGGTAGTAGTGGATGGGAGTAAAGGTGAGGATGAATCAAAAAGATAATTACCACTGGTTTAAAAAAGGTAATAGGGAGAAACCTGGGAACTATAGACTGGTGAATCTTACGTCAGTGGTCTGCAAACTACTGGAAAGGATTCTTAAGGATAGGATCTACAAGCATTTGGAGAAGTACAGTCTATTCATGGATAGTCAACATGGCTTTGTGAAGGGAAGATCGTGCCTCACGAGCCTGATTGAGTTTTTTGAAGAGGTAACAAAAGAAATTGATGAGGGTAGGGCAGTGGATGTGGTCTACATGGACTTTAGCAAGGCCTTTGACAAAGTTCCACATGGAAGGTTAGTTAAGAAGGTTCAGTCGTTAGGTATTAATGCTGGAGTAATAAAATGGATTCAACAGTGGCTAGATGGGAGATGCCAGAGAGTAGTGGTGGATAATTGTTTATCGGGATGGAGGCCGGTGACTAGCGGGGTGCCTCAGGGATCTGTTTTGGGCCCAATGTTGTTTGTAATATACATAAATGATCTGGATGATGGGGTGGTAAATTGGATTAGTAAGTATGCTGATGATACTAAGGTAGGAGGTGTTGTGGATAATGAGGTGGGTTTTCAAAGCTTGCAGGGAGATTTATGCCGGTTAGAAGAATGGGCTGAACGTTGGCAGATGGAGTTTAATGCTGAGAAGTGTGAGGTTCTACATTTTGGCAGGAATAATCCAAATAGAACATACAGGGTAAATGGTAGGGCATTGAGGAATGCAGTGGAACAGGGAGATCTAGGAATAACAGTGCATAGTTCCCTGAAGGTGGAGTCTCATGTAGATAGGGTGGTGAAGAAGGCTTTTGGAACGCTGGCCTTTATAAATCAGAGCATTGAGTACAGAAGTTGGGATGTAATGTTAAAATTGTACAAGGCATTGGTAAGGCCAAATTTGGAATATTGTGTACAGTTCTGGTCACCGAATTATAGGAAAGATATCAATAAATTAGAGAGAGTGCAGAGACGATTTACTAGGATGTTACCAGGGTTTCAGCACTTAAGTTACAGAGAAAGGTTGAACAAGTTAGGTCTCTATTCATTGGAGCGTAGAAGGTTGAGGGGGGATTTGATCGAGGTATTTAAAATGTTGAGAGGGATAGATAGAGTTGACGTGAATAGGCTGTTTCCATTGAGAGTAGGGGAGATTCAAACGAGAGGACATGATTTGAGAGTTAGGGGGCAAAAGTTTAAGGGAAACACGAGGGGGTATTTCTTTACTCAGAGAGTGATAGCTGTGTGGAATGAGCTTCCTGTAGAAGTAGTAGAGGCCAGTTCAGTTGTGTCATTTAAGGTAAAATTGGATAGGTATATGGATAGGAAAGGAGTGGAGGGTTATGGGCTGAGTGCGGGTAGGTGGGACTAGGTGAGATTAAGAGTTCGGCACGGACTAGGAGGGCCGGAATGGCCTGTTTCCGTGCTGTGATTGTTATATGGTTATATGGTTATTTGACAAGGTCCCTCACGAGAGACTCATCCAGAAAGTCATGAGGCATGGAATAAGTGGAACCTTGGCTGTTTGGATAAAAAATTGGCTTAAAGGAAGAAAGCAGAGGGTAGTTGTGGAAGGAAAGTATTCTGCCTGGAGGTCGGTAACTAGTGGAGTGCCGCAGGGATCTGTTCTGGGACCCCTGCTATTTGTGATTTTTATAAATGACCTGGATGTAGAGGCGGAAGGATGGGTGAGTAAGTTTGCGGATGACACGAAGATTGGAGGAATTGTGGATGGAGCTGTAGGTTGTCGAAGGTTACAACAGGATATAGACAGGCTGCAGAGTTGGGCAGAAAAATGGCAGATGGAGTTCAATCCGGGCAAGTGTGAGGTGATGCATTTTGGAAGGACAAACCAGAAGACTGAGTACAGGGTTAATGGTCAGTTACTTAAGAGTGTGGATGAACAAAGGGACCTTGGGGATCAAATCCATACATCCCTCAAGTCGCTGCACAGGTTGATAGGGTAGTTAAGAAGGCCTATGGGATGCTAGGCTTCATTAACAGGGGGATTGAGTTCAAGAGTAGAGAGGTCATGTTGCAACTCTACAAATCTCTGGTGAGACCACACTTAGAGTATTGAGTTCAATTCTGGTCACTTCATTAAAGGGAGGATGTGAAAGCTATGGAGAGGGTGCAGAGGAGATTTACCAGGATGTTGCCTGGTTTGGAGAACAAGTCATATGAAGCAATGTTAGCAGAGCTGGGACTTTTCTCTTTGGAGTGTAGAAGAATGAGAGGGGACTTGATAGAGGTCTACAAGATTATGAGAGGCATAGATAGGGTGGATAGTCAGTACCTGTTTCCCAAGGCACCAATAGCAAACACCAGAGGGCATATGTACAAAATTAAAGGAGGGAAGTTTAGGGGAGATATCGGGGTAAGTTTTTTACACAGAGGGTTGTGGGTGCCTGGAATGACTTGCCAAGGATGGCAGTGGAGGCTAAAACATTAGGGGCATTGAAGAGCCTCTTGGACAGGCACATGGATGAAAGAAAAATGGAGGGTTACGGGGTAGTGTGGGTTTAGTACTTTTTTTAAGGATTACATGGGTCGGCACAACATGGAGGGCTGAAGGGCCTGTACTGTGCTGTAGTGTTCTATGGTTCTATGGTCCTTTCATCATTTTGCTGAACGTGAGTTGGAATTTAAATTCCTAGGCATTATTATCTCAGAGGACCTACACCCAGTAGGTAAGTGCAATTACGAAGTAAGTACCTCTCCTTCCTTAGGAGTTTGCAGAGATTTGGCAAGACATCTAAAGTTTTGACAAACTTCTATAGATGTATAGTGGAGAGTATATTGACTGGCTGCATCATAGTCTGGTATGGAAGCACCAATGCCCTTGAACAGAAAATCCTACAACATGTATTGGACATGGCCGAGTCCATCACAAGTAAAGCCCTCCCAACCATTGAGTACATCTGTATGAAATGCTGTCACAGGAAAGTAGCATCCATCATCAGAGATCCCCACCACCCAGGCCATGCTCTTTTCTTACTACTGCCATCAGGAAGATGGTACAGGAGCCTCAGGATTCACACCATCAGGTTTAGGAACAGTTATTATCCCTCAACCATCAGGGTCTTGAACAGAAGGGGATAACTTCACTTGCCCCATCATTGAAATATTTCCACAACCAATGGACTCACTTTCAAGGACTCTTCATCTCATGTTCTCGATAGTTATTGCTTATTTATTTATTATTATTATTTCTTCTTTTTACTCAATTGTGGTTCAGAATGTTGTTGTTCACTTAAATTGTTTGCATGATTGATATTTTATTCTTTCTCTTGTGCATTGAGTGTTGGTCTTTTATTTTTTTCTTTAATTGAGTTCTTTTGGGTTTCTTTCTTTGTGGCTACCTGTGAGCAAGCAAATCTCCAGGTTGTGTAATTGATACATTATCTGATAATAAATGTACTTGAATCTTGTATTTGCACCGTGTGATGTCTTCTGCCCTCTGGTTGAATGCCCTAATTGGGCATTCATTGATTCTGTTGTGGTTATTATTCTATAGATTTGTTGAGTATGCCCACAAGAAAATAAATCTCAGGGTGTATGTGGTGACATATGTACTTTGATAACAAATTTGCTTTGAACTTTGGAATCAGAATTAGAATCAGGTTGATGATTCAAGATTGATTAATGTCATTTCAGTACACGACTGTAAAGAAGAATGAAATAATTTTACTAGATCTGATGCAGCACAAAAAGCCACAATAAGACAAAGAATCCAATAACAAAAAAAATGTAAATAAATACTTAACACGTACAACACGCTGGAGGAACTCAGCAGGTCGGGCAGCATCCGTGGAAACGAGCAGTCAACGTTTCCATGGATGCTGCCTGACCTGCTGAGTTCCTCCAGCATGTTGTACATGTTGATTTGACCACAGCATCTGCAGTGTACTTTGTGTTAAATAAATACTTAAGATAGCTTATAAACTTTGATTGATTTTGTGTCCATAAAGTGTAACTAGGTACAGGAGTATCTTACATAAGGTGACTCTGACAGGAAATGATATACAGTGCCTATAAAAAGTGTTCACCCCCCCCCCCCCCGCCCCGGAAGTTTTCATGTTTTATTGTTTTACAACATTGAACCACAGTGGATTTAATTTGGCTTCTTTTGACACTGATCAACAGAAAAAGACTCAATGACCCAACGACCCAAGTTCAATTCCCACTGCTGCCTGGGAGGAGTTTGTACATTCTCCCTGTGAACACACGGGTTCCTCCAGGTATTCCAGTTCCTTCCCACAGTTCAAAGGTGTACTGATTGGTAGGTTAATTGGTCATCGTAAATGGTTCCGTGATTAGGCGAGGGTTAAATCAGGGTTGTTGGGCAGCAAAGCTCACAGGGCTGGAAGGGCCTAGTCTGCACTGTTTCTAAAGTCCACATCTGCCTCTAAGTAACTCCAGACCACACTCAGATCATGAATCAGAATTACTTTCATCCAGTAGATTTCCATTGGTCTCTGCTCTCGTTGTTGCAAGAGTGACCTCTCTCTCCCTCGCTGGAGAGGGACAGCCTGTCTGAGATACCAAAGTGCTAGTTTGGGAACTGCAGTGAGGTGGACCCTGTATCAATGGACTGCTTGGTGCTGGGTGTGTGTGAGGGGGCGGGGGGTGTCGGTGATTATGCTGGCAAATGTCAGGGGGAGTGGGTTGATGCTTTTGCTTCTGATTATGCGAAGGGGAGGGGGCTTCAGGAGTTTGATGTTTCTATGGGGGTTTCTCTGTTTTGTTGATGTCTGTGAAGAGGACGAACTTCAGGTTGTATAATGTATACATACTCCGATAATGTGACTGTTTGCTGATCGGCCCGGACCACACTCACACAAACTCCCTCCATGATATCATACATCCCTCTCCTCTGCTGGAAGATTTATTGTGCATAAAGCCTTCAATTACATCTCCTCCCCAGTACTATGCCATTTCTCAGAATTGGAGTCTGGCTCATTCTGATGTTCTAGTTCCCTTGGGAGAGTTCCAACATTAGTGATGCCACTTCAGACAGTGGACACGAGTCTGGCGGACCTGTAATTTCCACCTGCAGGAATCAGGAGCTCCTGGTGAAGCTGCCAGAAGCTCAGGCATGTATATAAACTGCTGGAGTCTCTCAGTGTAATCTGGAGAGTTCCCAGGAAAGGGGCTGTGGAGCTTAGTCAGAAAATCAGAAGGTCAGAAATAGAAACAGGAATAGCCACTCAGCCGCTTGTGTTTTCTCAGCCTTTTATTTAGATCCTGGGTGATGCTCACCACCTTCCTGCACTCATCAGAGTGAAGAGATTTCTTTTGATCTGTCCTATCTGGTTGACCTCTTAATTTTAGACTGTGACCCCCTGGTTCAGGTATTCCAGTGCAGAAAACATCATCCCTGCACCCATCGTGCTTCATCTGTCATTGTAGGACAATATCTTCATTCCAGGAATTTATCTGATAAGTCTACTACTTGAAGGATGCCTTCCCAGCAGTGGAGAGGCCAGACCCTTACATAATTCTTCAGGTGAAGTCTGACAAGATTCTATATAACTTCAGTCGGGCATAAGATAGAGGTCACAACAGAAAAATTTGAAAATAATCGTAGGATTAAACATGGATTTGTTTAGGCGTAATACATAAAATTAATAATTAACAAAAGCTAATAATTACACTCACAACAATACATGTGCAATTATAAAATTACTACAGTACTGTGCAAAAGTCTTAGGCACCTTAACGCTATATATATATGTCTCTAAGACTTTAGTAGAATACAGTAATATGGACTATAACACTGAAGAAACCCATTAACAGTACTCAATGTCAAAGCTCTCCAGAGAAACGCCAACTGATCAGAACGTCTCTTGCAAAAATGCTATCCCCTTCTCACAATTCCTCCGTCTCCACCGCATCTGCTCTCAGGATGAGGTTTTTCATTCCAGGACGAAGGAGATGTCTTCCTTTTTTAAACAAAGGGGCTTCCCTTCCCCCACCATCAACTCTGCTCTCAAACGCATCTCTCCCATTTCCCGCACATCTGCCCTCACCCCATCCGCCCGCCACCCCACTCGGGATAGGGTTCCCCTTGTCCTCACCTACCACCCCACCAGCCTCCGGGTCCAACGTATAATTCTCTGTAACTTCCGCTACCTCCAACGGGATCACACTACCAAGCACATCTTTCCCTCCCCCCCCCTTTCTGCTTTCCACAGGGATCACTCCCTACACGACTCCCTTGTCCACTCGTCACCCCCATCCCTTTCCACCGATCTCCCTCCTGACACTTATCCTTGTAAGCGGAACAAGTGCTACACCTGCCCTTACACTTCCTCCCTCACCACCATTCAGGGCTCAGACAGTCCTTCCAGGTGAGGCGAGACTTCACCTGTGAGTCGGCTGGTGTGGTAAACTGCGTCCGGTGATCCCGGTGTGGCCTTTTATATATTGGTGAGACCCGACGCAGACTGGGAGACCGTTTCGTTGAACGCCTATGCTCTTTCTCTGCTAATGCCAGAGAAAGCAGGATCTCATAGTGGCCACACGTTTTAATCCCATGTCCCATTCCCATTCTGATACGTCTATCTATGGCCTCCTCTACTGTCAAGATGAAGCCACACTCAGGTTGGAGGAACGACACCTTATATTCCGTCTGGGTAGCCTCCAACCTGATGGCATGAACATTGATTTCTCTAACTTCTGTTAATGCCTCTCCTCCACTTCTTACCCCATCCCTTATTTATTTATCTATTTATTTATTCCCCCCCTCCCTTTTTTTCCTCTCTCTGCCTCTCTCACAATCACTCTTTGTCTGTTCTCCATCTCCCTCTGGTGCTCCCCTCCCCCTTTCTTTCTCCCTAGGCCTCCCATCCCATGATCCTTTCCCTTCTCCAGCTGTGTATCCCTTTTGCCAATCACCTTTCCAGCTCTTAGCTTCACCCCACCCCCTCCGGTCTTCTCCTATCATTTTGGATTTCCCCCTCCCCCTCCTACTTTCAAATCTCTTACTGTCTTTTTTTTCAGTTAGTCCTGACGAAGGGTCTCGGCCTGAAACGTCGACAGTGCTTCTCCCTATAGATGCTGCCTGGCCTGCTGTGCTCCACCAGCATTTTGTGTGTGATGCTAGAATCAGAATCAGGTTTATTATCACTGGCATGTGAAATTTGTTAACTTAGCAGCAGTTCAATGCAATACATAATCTAGCAGAGAGAGAGAGAGAAAATAATAATAAATAAAATAAAACATCATAATAAATAAACAAGTAAATCAATTACATATATTGAATAGAGATTAAAAATGTGAAAAAAACAGAAATAATGTATATTAAAAAAGTGAGGTAGTGTCCAAAGCTTCAATGTCCATTTAGGAATCAGATGGCAGAGGGGAAGAAGCTGTTCCTGAATCACTGAGTGTGTGCCTTCAGGATTCTGTATCTCCTACCTGATGGTAACAGTGAGAAAAGGGTGCTGGGTGCTGGAGGTCCTTAATAATGGATGCTGCCTTTCTAAGACAGCATTCCCTAATCTTTGAATTAAAATGCCGACCCTTTATTTGAATATTAAGATGTAAGTGATTAGGAAAGTCCAAATATTTTAAACTGCTTCCAATATTTATTACAACATGAAGTTTCATTAATTACTTACTCATTTACCTGAAAAGACACACTTAAAAGAAATCCTGAAGTAACAAATGACAACAGCATATATGCAAACTCTTTTAGCTGTTATCTGTGATTCATAAAAGGTAAACAAAGAATTAGGAGTTTCTCAAATATATTTCAAATATATGTAAAGTCAAAAGTTTTTTTATCATTGCATAAAATCTCAACGTGATAACAGGCATTTCAGCCGACATTCAAATTTCTTGCAAAACACCTGCCAGTCTGATAATTGCACCTTAAATTTTAATCATATCATACTTCCATATCTTTGGCAAAATTTGAAACTGTACCTTAACCATGCAAATACCTGGCCCCAAATCACATCTGAATTGTCTTTTGGAAGTATAGTATTGACATTTATGAAGCTCCAACTGGCTATCAAAACTTTAACTAGGCACTAGGTGTCACTGTTCACAAACAGTCACGAGGTTTCTTGCAAACTAAAGCTCAGAGTAAACTTTATCATGGGAGTACCTACTGTACTGGTCACCACATACAACCCTGAGATTATTTTTCTGTGGGCACACTTAGCAAGTCTATAGTACAGTAACTGTAAACAGGATCAATGGACAACAAACTGTGTGAATGTAGATATAAATAAATAGCAATAAATAACAAACATGAAATAACAAGGTAAAAGAATCATTACATGAGTATAGTTATTCGCTTTGGTTCAAGAGCCTGATGGTTGAGGGGTAGTAACTGTCCTTGAACCTGGTGGTGTGAGTCCTGAGTACCTTCTACCTGGTGGCAGTAGAGAAAAAAGAGCTTGGCCTGGGAGTTAAGGATCTTAGGTGCTGCTTTTCTACAGCAACCTTTCATGTGCTCAGTGGTTGTGAGGGTTTTACCCGTGATGGACTGGGCCAAACCCACTACCTTTTGTAGGATTTTCCAATCAAAGGCATTGGTGTTCCCAGGTCGCAATGCAGCCAGTCAGCACACTTACCACCACACATCTATAGAAGTTTGCCAAGGTTTTGATGACATGCTGAATCTCCCTGACTCCCGAGGCAGTAGAGGTGCTGTCGTGCTTCCTTCACAATTAGATTTATATGATGGGTCCAGGACAGGTACTCTGAGATAATGACACCCGGGAATTTAAAGTTACTGACCGCCTACACCTCTGATCCCCTGATGATTACTGGCTCATGGACCTCTGGCTTCCCACTCCTGAAGCCCACAATCAGTTCCTTGGCCTTATTGACATTGAGTGAGAGATTCACACACAAAATGCTGGAGGAACTCAGCAGGCCGGGCAACAGCTATGGAAAAAAGTACAGATGATTATTTCAGGCTGAATAGTACTCTTTTCCATAGATGCTGCCTGGCCTGCTGAGTTCCTCCGGCATTTTATGTGTGCTGCTTGGATTTTCAGCAATTGGCAGATTTTCTCTTGTTGAGTGAGAGGTTGTTGTTATTACACCACTCAGCCAGTATTTTTACAGCCATGGTAATGCATCACAATTCTTATAGATGGTGGGAAAGCATTAAAGACTGACAATGGCGTTGGATAGAAGCCACTGATCTCTTGGTCTAGCCTAGCCTGTGGTAACCCAATGGATATTGAATGTCAAGGGCAGGTGGTTGGCTTTGCTGTTAGGTGGGCACGGCCACTGCCTTGACCTTGTAACACAGCCCAAATATGAATGTTGCCCCAAGCATGCTATGGGCTTGGACTGCCTCTCATAATGAGTTATGAATAGAAAGGAACACCACTAGTGAACATTGGAATGACTGAGAGAAGTTTGATGTTGAAGTGGCATAATGTGGTTGGGCCCAGGACACTTTCCTGAGGCATTTTAGCAGTGATGTTCTGGAACTGAGATGAATAACCTCTAACAACCATAATCACCTTCCTGTGTCCCAGCCATAATCGCAACCAACGGAGAGTTTTCCACTTGACTTCATTTTTACTGTTCCTTCATATCCGATGAGGTGAGACATTGATTTGTTGTCAAGAACAGTAACTCACCTCAGCTTTGGAATTCAGGACTCTGGAAGCTTGGTTTGATTAATGCATGCATCATGGTTCCAGGAATTTCCAGGCCACCAGGTCAAATTACTATGTCAACATCGTCCATTCAATTTTTCTTTATCAACTGTTACAATGTAGTCATTGAGCTTCTTCTGGGCACTGATTTGCTGAGTTTTGATTGACATTTTGAATTTATTCCTGTTTCCAAAGGGAGGTAAGATGGAATGTTCACCTTTTGCCTGCCAATATTTTTTCCCGTTTCTGAAGTGAGAAATGTTAATTTTATTTTTGCTTTTGTGATGCTTGTTTTTAAAATGCCAAATATATTTTTAATGTTACTTATTATTGTAAATTGTAATAAATTGGAAGTTTTAAAATACTTTCCAACATGAGCATTTGTACTGAAAATAGTCTTCCTCTGTCATTAAATGTAATACCCTTTATACAACATCAGTTTCTGCATTGTAAAGATCCAAATTAAACTGTAGTATGTATGAAGAATATTCTCTATTCTTATTTATGTACCATAATTTGCTTTAGTAGTAAGAGATTCGTACCTCAGTACTGAAAAGGTGCTTTAAATATCAAGGATGGGGTGGAGGCAAGAGAAGGGAGATCTAATTTGACCCTCACAGAGAGCAATGCATGAAACCTGGAGCTCAACATGGAGTGATTTCTTACTGCACACCGATACTGGGGGGTCCAGACATGCATTGCAATATCTGATGATGATGCTTAAGCAATAGAACCCAACCATCAGTGAACACAGCGATGGAATCTCAGCTTCTGCCCCGTAAGTTGCAAATGCTCCTCTCACTGATTCTCAGTGTTTAAAAGGGCGATGAAGATACCTTATCACTGCTGTGTCCTGCTACCACCAAACAACAGATTTCATATCATCTATGTCAGTGATCAGCCGCATTGGGAGCACCTGACACAATAGATGATCCTAGTAGATTCGCAGGTGAAGTGTTGCCTCACCTTGCTAAGAGAGGATCATAGTTGGGAGCTTAACATCTAAGGATATGCATCATATCAAAAGGATAGGCATGTAGGCTGAACAGATGGGTTGACATTGTTGGTAAAAATGAAATCAAATCTTCAGAAAGTGGTGACATAGGATCGGAAGATGTAGAATCCCTGTGGGCAGCGTTAACAGACTGCAAAGGTAAAAAGATCCGGATGGGAGATGTATCCAAGCCTCCAAACACTAGTCAGGATGGGGGTTACAAAGGGCAATGTTACGGTAGTCATGGGGATTTCAATATGTGGGTAAATTGGGAAAATCAGGTTGGTGCTAGATTCCGAGAGGTTATTTGTAAAGTGCCTACAAGATGGCTTTTTTTTGTAATTTATTTTTTTATTGAAGTTCATCAAACAAACATTTCCATAAGATGTATTTCAGACATTGTACATATATATCATATAATCATATATATCACAAATCTCCACAAAGTATTTATCTGAGGTATACACTTATAGAAAAGAGTGGAAAGAAAAAACAAGCGAAAGGAAAGAACTATATACAAGTAGGGAGTGATCTTTTTTTTACAACAGATTCATTGATTTGTGAGAATAAAATCAGGCCTATGAGGCATTATGTAGTTAAACCATTTTTCCCAGTATGAATCAAATTGTTCCAGCTTATGATTAACAGATGCTGTTATCTTCTCCATTTTGTAAATGTCCATTGTAATTTCCATCCATGGATTTAAAGTTGGGCTCTCCTGTGATAACCATTTCCTAGTAAGAATCTTTTTACCAGCCACCAACAGTATATTCATTAAATATTTATCTCTTTTCAACCATTCTTGAGGTATATATCCAAAATATATGGTCTTACTCTCCAAAGGTATTTCACATTTAAAGATGTCTTGTAGGGCATTGTGTATCCCCCTCCAATAGTTTTTGATAACAGGGCAGTCCCAAAAAATATGATAATGATTTGCATTTTGATTTCCACAATTTCTCCAGCAAACAAGGAGGTTACTATCATAATGGGATTTCTGAGAGGGTGTAATAAAATATCTTATCAAGTTTTTCCATCCAAACTCCCTCCATTTCTGTGAATTGGTACACTTCCATTGATATCTCCATATTGTTGTCCATTCTTCCTCAGATATAATTATCCTTCCTTCCTTCTCCTATTTTGTTTTAATGTATGAAGTCAAATGTGTTTTAAGATTTGTCAACCCCTTATACATGCTTGAAATGATTCTACTACCGTTATCTGAATTGTATGCTTTTCTAAAGAGCTCTATCAAGCATGTATTTGCCTTGTTTACATTTTTAAGCGTCTTATTAACATATTGTTGCTGTAAATACTGATAAAAAATGAATATACTGCCCAGACTGTTATATCTCTTTCAGACCCTACCAATAGAGGCTAATCAAATCAATTCAATGAATGGAACAAGATGCTATCAAGGTATATTTGGCAGGGTAAAAGGCCTAGAGTTCGTCTCAAAACTTTGCAATTAGCAAAGGAAAAGGTGGGGGTGGGGCTTGCCTTCTCTTAGAGATTATTATTTTGCAGCACAGTTGAGAGCTGTGATATGTTGGTGTAACCCATCATATGACGCTCAATGGAAAAACATTGAGGAGCGGGTACTTCCCATCCCCATACAAGCAATTTTGGCTGATGATAACCTGCAAAGGTACATAAATACTAATGATAACCCATGGGTGAAATTGACTCTCAAAATATGGAAAACCACTGTAAAAGAATATAATCTAGAGGGAGATATTGCAATTCTTAAATGGTGTGCATATGACTCTGATTTTACACCAAATAAATTGGATGCTAGATTTAAGGACTGGACAGCTAAAGGAATAACAGTTCTTTGCAACATAATGAAAGAAGGAACACTGTTCAGTTTTGAAATGCTTTGAAAAACAAGATGGCTTTTTAGAGCAGAATGCGGTTGAACCCCTTATGGAAAAGGCAATTCTAGACTTGATGTTGTGTAATGAATCAAATTTGATTAGGGAGCTTAAGGTAAAGGAACCCTTAGGAGACAGTCACCAAAGTATGATATAATTAACCCTGCAGTTTGAGAAGGAGAAGATAAAGTTGGATGTATCAGTATTACTGTGGAGCAAAGGGAATTACAGAGGCATGAGAGAGGAGATGGGCAAATTTGATTGGAAGAGGAAACTACAGGGATAGTGGCAGAACAACAGTTGCTGGAGCTTCTTGGGACAATTCAGAATGCACAGGATAGATACATCCAAAAGATGAAGAAGTATTCTAAAACGAGAATGAGGCAACTGTGGCTGACAAAGGAAGTCAAAGACAGCATAAAAGCAAAGGAGAGGGCATAAAATATAGAAAAAAATAGTGGGAAGTTAGAAGATTGGGAAGATTCAAAAACCAACAGAAGGCAACTAAAAAGCCATAAGGAGAGAAAAGGCAGAATATGAAAGGAAGCTAGCCAATAATATAAAAGGGGATACCTAAGATTTTTTTCAAATATACAGTGTAAAGGGTAAAAGAGAGGTGAAAGTGGATATCGAACCGCAGGAGAGGTAGTAATTGGGGACAGAGAAATAGCAGATGAACTTAATAAGTAGTTTGCATCAAAATTCACCATGCAGGTCATGAACAATATACCAGAACTTTGAGAATGTCTGGGGGAAGAAGTGAATGTTGTTGTTATTACTAAGGAGAAGGTGCTTGGGAAGATGAAAGATCTGAAGGTAGATAAATCACCAGGACCAGGTGAACTACACCAGGGTTCTATTAGAAGTGGCTGAAGAGATTGTGGATGCATTAGTAATGATCTTTCAAGAATCACTACATCCTGGAATGGCTCTGGAGGACTGGAAAATTAGAAGTTGTCATTCCACTCTTTAAGAAGGGATGGTGGCAGCAGAGAGGAAATTATAGGCTAGTTCACTTGATATCAGTGATTGGAAAGGTTTTGGAATCTGTTATTAAGAATGAGGTTTTGGGATACTTGGAGGAACATAATAAAATAGGTCAAAGTCAGCATGGTTTCCTTAAGGGGAAAAATTGCCTGACAAATCTGTTGGCGTTCTTTGAGGAAACAACAGGTAAGATAGACAAAGGAGAGTCAGTGGCTGTTGTTTACTTGGATTTTCAGAAGGTTTTTGACAAGGTGCCGAACACAAGGCTGTTTAACAAGGTAAGAGCCCATGGTATCACAGGAATGATACTAGCATGGATAGAAGATTGGCTGACTAGCAGGAGGCAAAGAGTTGGAATAAAGTGAGCCTTTCCTGGTCGGTTCCCAGTGATTAGTGGTGTTCTGAAGTGGTTGGTGTTGAACAGCTTCTTTTCACTTTATATGTGAATGATTTGGATGATGGAATTGGAGGCTTTGTGGCCAATTTTGCAAACAATATGAAGATAGGTGGGGAGAGGGACAGGTAGTGATGAGTAAGCAGGGAGTCTGAAGAAGGACATACAAATTGGGAGAATGGGCAAAGAGGTTGCAGAAGGAATACGGTATAGGGAAGTGTATGATTATGCACTTCAATAAGAGGAATAAAGCCATAGACTTTTCTAAACAGGGAGAAAATAAAAAAAAACAGAGGTGCAAAAGGACTTGAGAGTCCTTGTGCTGGATCCCTAAAGGTTAACTTACAGGTTGAGTCGGTGGTAAGGAAGGCAAATACAATGTTAGCATTTATTTTGAGAGGACTAGAAAAGAAGAGCAAGGTTGTATTGCTGAGGCTTTATAAGGCTTTGGTCAGATGGCACTTGGAGTACTGACAGCAGTTTTGGGCCCCTTATCTAAGAAAAGAAGTTAATGAGAATGATTCCAGGAATGAAAGGGTTAACTGAAGAAGACTGCTTGATGGCTCTTATCCTGTACTTGCTGGAGTTTAGGAAAATGAGGGGGTTCTCGATGAAACATCGAATATTGAAAGGTCTGGATTGACTGTATGTAGTGAGGAAGTTTTCTGTTGTGGGTGAGTCTAGGACCAGAGGGCACAGCCTCAGTCTGGAGGGATGTCCACTTAGAATTGAGATGAGGAGGAATTTCTTTAGCCAGAGGGTAGTAAAACTGTGAAATGCATTGCCTCAGATGGCTGTGGAGACCAGGTCATTGAGTAAACTTGAAGTGGGGGGTTGATAGGTTCTTGATTAGTCAGGGTGTCCAAGGTTAAGGGGGTAAGGCAGGAGAATGGGTTTGAGAGGGATAACAAATTAGCCATGATGGAATGGTGGAGCAGACCTGATGGGCCAAATGGCCTAATCCATCTATTAGGTTTATAGTATTATGGTCTTATGTAATAAATGTGCATTTTTTAATAAAACATGTAATATCATAAGGAGTCTTGACCATTCGGATGAGGAGAGGGTATTTCCTCTTGGGAGGTAATCCAAAACTAGGGGTCTGTTCAAAAATAAAGGGTTTGTCCTACCCCGGCTGACCTTCTTGAATAAATTTATCACTCTGTTGTCCTCCTGTCATGTCATGTGGCACTTTAACGCTAAAAGATATTTCTATCAGAGCCCCAGCCATTTTTTCTCTAGCCTCTTAAAATAGGTTGTTGTCTTGGACCAGAATGTTAAAGGTGAATGTAATATTACAGAATTGTCAATTTCCACACAGTCCCTATTTAGGTAGGGCCTTATAAATACATATAATATATATATATATAACTTAATATGATTAATATATTATGTGCATATGTTTGTATGTAATATATGTCCACCTATGTATTTACTCTTTATCAGACTTTACTAAATTAATTTGTATAACCAATATGTATAGTTCCTTCACATATGTATGTGTTTCAACATATCAAGTCTTGATTTTTTAATATTAAAATACAATTAGTAAAAATGCTACACATAACAGCTAACAAGAACAGAATTTACATAATGGAAGAAATCTTGAATAAATATTTTCCACAATTAACAGGTGTTGGTTGAACAGAGATTTCCGTATGTGGAGTGTACTGCTCAACAGTTAATGGCCAGTTTGTCTGATGGAAGATATTGAGGGTTTTGCGTGTCACCATGTAAATGATCTGCATGCTTTTATTTTTTTGTTGTTGCTGCTTCAAAGGATGTGAACATAGAAAATGGTTAATTTGATGAGGAGAGTAAAGAGGATTAGTTCTGTGTGCCTGACGGAGACAGATTGGTTTTACAGAATGAGAGGACAACAACAGAGAAGAGTGATATGAGCTGAAGTTTGCTTTAAACTTCCTAAAATGAGCTTTATGGGAGGTAGACGGACAGCAGGCAATTAAACGTGATTGGATTAGACATGCCTGTAACTCTGAAGTGGCTGAACAAGTCTCTGTGGAGCCCGTGCTGGAATCTGTTGTGAACCTGCTGAGGTGTTGTCTGCACATTTCTGCATCCCAGCATGCAATCTCGATGTTTCCCCATCAATGGACAGAAATCTTCCACTTGCTAGTCACTACCTTTTGAATTACCAGACCTTCAACAGATTCCCGCTGAAAGCTGGGAACTCTCATTGCCATCTGTTTGTGGGAGACACAGAAATGGAAAGGGATTTGCCATTGCTCTGTGTAAACTGTGCAACAGTAGGAACTGTCTTGCTTTTGGAAGATCTTTATTTGTATCTGTTCCTCTTTAATACCTTTCTTTTCTTAACTCAATGCGTCAAATCACCCATAAAATCTTAGTCAGCAGGGGTGCCAAGTTTTCCAGTGAACTTAAAAGTGGGAGATCTTTCTGACAGCTTCTAGAATTGCCAACATAATTCCATTGCAATAACGTAAAGATCGAAGTATTTGCATATTTGTTATCTGACAAGAAGCACAGAAACAAACTCTTTTTGACGGAGGGGTGATGGGTGATAGTTGGGGAGTGGGGCTCCCTTTTCCCATTTTCCACAAATTATTCAAGTAAGTTTACTCAGGAGACTCTCATCCAATTCCCAGATCTGATGTAAGGTCATTAACCACAGTTGTTAACTCAGCTTCCCTCTCCTTTGATTTTTGTCATTACCTCCTGAATACTGGCTGTTCTTTTTCGGTTTTTTTTTTCCAGCAAAACAGTATTTTTTTCCCATGTAAGGAGTTCTATGTCTACATGCAAATGGCTGAGCACAGTGATATGAATCACACTCTGCCAAGACTTCTGTAGGTGCTGAGCACATATCACACATCATACCCACATCCTTCACCGATGTTTTGTAGTGTAAGCTTCTCAATGACCAGAAATACCTCAGTGCGGGCTTTTCTTTAGGATGGAGAGGCCCAGCTGAGGTGACCTAACAATGGAACCTGAGGCCCCTTCCTTGGGTAACTCTGAGATCTTTTGACCATTCCTGGTGTCAATGGTCTTTTCAGACGTTTCTAAATATCTCTGATGGTAAGAACATATAGATAAAGAGACAAAAATATGTTTTAAAAAATCAAATTAAAATATAATAGTTATTTAACGAAGTTGGACAATTCAATTCAATTGAATGGGTCCATGCCAGACGTACTACCATAGCTGGTGTGCAGCTGAAGGGCAGTTAAACAGTGTACCCACGTTCTCTGCTCAGGGCAAATGTGAACTACCTCAGGTCCCACAGGTGGTTCTTAGCTCATTGGGAAATTCCAAGACAAAATTCCCCTTGAGGGACAATGGTGGAGTGGGTGACGTTTAGAAAATTCAAGACTGATCACACTCTAGTAGTGAAGCTGGGTGGTATAAAGCTAGTGATGGGTCAAACTTCCGACACACGAGTGTGTGCAATTCGTTTTAAGGGTCGTCGACTGCAAACTGAAGTTACCTAAATAATGAAAGTAAAGCTTTAAATGTTCAACAAATCTGGTTAGACCATAAGGCATCAGAACAGAATTAGGCCATTCGGCCCATCCATTCTGCTCTGTCAGTTCATCATGGCTGATCCATTTCCCTCTCAAGACGTCCTCCTGCCTTTTCTCCATAACCTTTCACATTCTGACTAATTAAGAAGGTTAAACCTTCGGACTCAGTAATGGAGTTAAGTTGCTGACCTTTAAATGGGTTATTTTAATCTGAGCATTTACCAAAAATAAATTTACCGTACTCATAGAACTGCCCTTGAATTTTCCAATATCAGGTGATCTGCCTGTTTTGACTTTCCACCTCTCTCCTGGTCCACTGAGGTCCCAGGTTCTCTAAACCCTCCATCACCTTCCCACTGCTCCTTCCACCCCCACCCACCTCCCACCGTTACTCTGTTTCCTCCCCCTCCTCGTGTGGTTCCATCTGCCCAAGTCCCACTAGTTCTCCAGTACCCTTCCACATTGGTTCTCTCTATCCACCAACCCTCTCTGATCTGGTTCCACTTATCATTCTGCTTAACAGTTTCCAGAATCTGCAGCCCTTTATTGTTTCCACTTATCACCTTCCAGTCTCTGCCTCCAAATCAACCCTCGCCCCCCCCACATGGTTCCATCTGCCCCCCATATCCCTCTCTTCTCACCTAGTTCCACCTATCACTTGCCATCTCCTACCTTACCCTTCCCCCCACTATCCCCTCTCCCTTTTACACTCTCAGTCCTGTTGCAGGGTTCCAGCCTGAAGCATTGCCTAGCCCTCTGTCTCCACAGATGCTGCCTGATCTGCTGAGTTCCTTCAGCAGTCTGTATCTTGCTGTAATAGATAAATTAATTTTACAGATCAGCTCATATTCTGGCCTGATACTATAAACAGAATTTGTACTGTCTGCAGCCTGAAATAATTTGTCCTTGTTGCTTCATAAAAAGCTCAGTTCTCGATAAGCCTAATTCCTGTGATAGCTACCGTGCTTTGAAAAGAAAGAAGCGGCTTCCTTTCATGTGTCGTTTCCTGCCAAGGACAGACTGGCCATTCAGCTGACTGGCTAATGAGTAATAGGTACAGGAGCTGCATTTGACTTTGCTGTACAGCAGTTGAACTTTTGCAAAATTGTGCAGAGATAAAGTGATGTGAACTGAAGGCACAGAACTGCTGCCTCACAGGTCCAGTGACCTGGGCTCAGCCCTAACCCTGAGCACTGCTTGTGTGGAGCTTTTGGTGGCTATTTGAATATTTTAAAAATTACTTATTGAGATAGAGTGCAGAATTGCCCCTTCAGGCCTTTCAAGACATCTGATTTAATCCTAGCCTAATCACGGAAACATTTAGAATAATCAATTAACCTACCAGCTGGTACGTCTTTGGACAGTGGGAGGAAACTGGAGCACCCGGAGGAAACACACCCTGTCATGGGGGGAACGTACAAACTCCTTACAGGCAGCGGCAGGAATTGAACCCGTGTCGCAGGTGCTGAAAAGCGTGCTAGACCACTACCCTTGATGCTAAGCATTGTGCTGGCTGAGAGAATCCGACAGGAACTGATAGGGATACGAGAAGAAAAGTACAATTGGTGTAATTAGGTGCCAAATGGCTGGCACAGATGTAGTGAGCAAATGGGCCAGTCTCCATGCTCTATGTCTCAGTGTAGCGTGTGATTGAATGTTGTTGTTGTTAGGCCCTTAGCTCCTAATGGAGCTTAGCCCATCGATGACCTTCTGTCTCCATGGAGTGCGGGGAATATCACCAACCTTCCTCTCATTTTGCTCTGTCCAAGTTTTCTCTTCTTCTGCGTTTTGGTCCATGCACCACGAACAGCAGGCAAAGTCCCAAAGTTTTTCTTAACAAACTGCAAAAAGAAAAGAAGGTCAGGACAGCACCATCTACTTCAAAATAATTACCCTGCCTTCTTCTAATGTAAACATGAAGTCATGGAAATCCCAGGGCTCTGTAAAACAGAGAGCTGCAAAAACATTTTTATTTAAATTTCTCTCAGTGAAAGGGATTATCTAGATTTTCAAAGCTATTCTGTATTACCTTTGCGAGTACAAAAATCAAAGGAATTCTCCTTATTTTAAAACCTCCATTAACCATACCATCATCATTGTCATGTGCTATGTCTTATGACGTGGGCAATCATGGCCTTTCCATGACATGACTGGTCTTGGCAAATTTTCCTGCAGAAATGGTTTGCTATTGCCTTCTTCTGGGCAGTGTCTTTACAAGATGGATGACCCCAGCCTTTATCAATACTCTTCAGAGACTGTCCGCCTGGTGTTAGTGGTTGCATAACCAGGACTTATGATATGCACCAGCTGCTCATACAACCTGCTTCCATGGCCTCAAGTGACCCTTATCAGGGAACTAAGCAGGTGCTACACCTTGCCCAAGGGTGATCTGCGAACTTGCAGATCCTTTTGTAGAGATATATCTCCGTCCTGCCACCCACATAGCTGGATATTAGTACTAAATGCATCCTAGATTACTTTGCCAAGATTATGTGGCAGTAGAGGCCTGATTTCAAATCAAATTCCTACTTGAAATTGTTTCAATAATGGCCAGCACAAATCTGATTTGAGCCCAGTCAGACAGGGAAATCCAAACCCAGCCTGGGTTCCACCAACACCAGTCAATCCAAACCTGACCTGACCACGGCCAATTCAAACCTAACTCAACAACGGAAAATCCAGACCATCTAAGCCCAGTTTCACTATGGCTGAAAGCTATTCTGAGCCCATTCTGAGCATAACAGACAGACAGACAGACATACTTTATTGATCCCGAGGGAAATTGGGTTTCGTTACAGTCGCACCAACCAAGAATAGTGGAGAAATATAGCAATATAAAACCATAAATAATTAAATAATAATACGTTAATCATGCCCAATGGAAATAAGTCCAGGACCAGCCTATTGGCTCAGGGTGTCTGACACTCTGAGGGAGGAGTTGTAAAGTTTGATGGTCACAAGTAGGAATGACTTCCTATGACGCTCAGTGTTGCATCTCGGTGGAATGAGTCTCTGGCTGAATGTACTCCTGTGCCTAACCAGTACATTATGGAGTGGATGGGAGACATTGTCCAAGATGGCATGCAACTTGGACAGCATCCTCTTTTCCGACACCACCGTCAGAGAGTCCAGTTCCACCCCCACAACATCACTGGCCTTATGAATAAGTTTGTTGATTCTGTTGGTGTCTGCTACCCTCAGCCTGCTGCCCCAGCACACAACAGCAAACATGATAGCACTGGCCACCACAGACTCGTAGAACATCCTCAGCATCGTCCGGCAGATGTTAAAGGACCTCAGTCTTCTCAGGAAGTAGAGACGGCTCTACCAATCTCTATCCAACCTGAGTACCACTTGACCACAGCTACCTGCATTACTCATACCATGGACCATTAATAAATGTCAATTAATCTACTTCTTCAGACTAACTAAAGCAGTGCACCTAAAATGTCACATCTCATTTTTTTTATTTAGATGCTGACAGAATGTTTCCAACCTTTTCTGGTTTTGTTTCCTATTTCCAAAATGTGCAGTTTTTTGGTTATTTTTCTTTTCATTAATGCTTTGTTTCCTTGACAACCATTGCCTTGATCATGTGTTTGAACAGCTCCCCTAGGCTTGGTGGATTTCAAAGGTTACTTCAAAAAAACAAATCACACCTTGCTGGAAGACTCAAGTATGTTCATATCGGAAAAATAGATTCGAGACACCAGGAAGCCTTTCATTTTCCGGGTAAGAACTTTCTAGCATCAGGAAGTAATAGATGGAGATTTTGAAGAGAGTGTTGAAAGATGAAGGATAAATACTCATGCGATGCTTCTTATTTTACATATCCGCACATCACATCGCTGATATCTGTTGCCTGGTGTTTGGGCAGCTGCTCCTGGCACAGACTTCAATCCCAAAAGAGAACACAGATTGAAGTGAAGATTTGGTGAAGGCTCCTTGCATCCTTATGAGTGGAAAAATCAAGAGGAATTAAGCCCTGCTTTTTCCAGACTTTGTTACTGCTTCTGAAGATACTTTGAACAATAGGTAATCTAAAAATGTCCATTGATTATTTCACCACTTGCACGGACCTTTGAAAATCAGACTGAAAAAAGGTCGTGGTCTGCAGTACTATTTGGTCAGCAAAAAAAAAATCTAGGCACCGGTATTGCTTTCATGTGAGACAGCTTTGGGCAATAATAGAATAATCAATAATAGAACATGCAGTCGGAGTTTCAGGGCCATGCAGATTTTCAAGGATGTTCTGACTGCAGTTGATTAATTTCCATGTCGTTATTTTCTGCGTGCGTGCCTGTGCCTGATTGAACAAGTTGGGAAACGCTGCCTGGAAACTGAGCTTCAGCCAAAATCTGTCTCCCAGAGCCGAGCCAATGGCTTCATTATAGGTTGGGTTTTTTATGGGTCAGTCTGTGTATCAAACAAATTATCAGTGCTTAGGCTGGTTCGGGCCAGATCACCACTTTGTAAGTAAATACACTTAGGAGAGATGGAGCTGACTGCTGGCAAGTAGACGGGAAGAAGGCAGCGTTACTTCCCACTCTCGAACCAGGCTACCTGACCAGAGACGAAGGAGCCCAATATACAGTATATATAAGGCTTTGGTTAGCTGTGGCCACGTGTGGCACAGGTTGGATTTAGACTAGATATGGCCAGAATGGGCTCAGAATAGTTTTCAGCTATGCTGAGATGGTCTGGATGTTCTGTTGTTGGGCTAGGTTTGTACTGGCTGTGGTCAGGTCAGGTTTGGATCGACTGGTGTTGGTGGAAATCTGGCTGGGTTTGGATTACCATTGACAATCTGGGCTCAAGTCAGATTTGTGTTGCTCATTATTGACTCAAGTTCAAGCTGGAATTTGATTTGAAATTAGGCCTCTAGTGTCACATAATCTTGGCAAAGTAATCCAGGGTGTATATAGTACTAATATCCAAACAGTTGGGTGGCGGGCGGAAATATGTGTCTACCAAAAGAGGTGTAAGACGCCCCTTCCCTCTGTAAGCTTGTAGATCACCCTTGGTCAAGATGTAGTATCTGCTTATCCCCCCCAATCAGGGTCTCATGAAGTCATGGGAGCAGGTGGTGGATGGTCGTATGAGAAGTTGGTGCACATCACATTCCTGGTTATGTGACCACTGACGCCAGGCAGACAGTCTCTGAAGAGTATTGATAATAGCTGGGGACACCCATCTTGTAAGGACACTGCCCAGAAGAAGGCAATGGCAAACCAGTTCTGCAGAAAAATTTTCCAAAAACAATCATGGTCATGAAAAGACCATGATCACCCACATCATACAACACGGCAGTTTCCCTGATAACAGTTTGCAAGCTGGGCCGAGGGGATTTGAAATGGTGTTGAAATGTTTTAAATCTATTACATTTGCTAAACAAGGAACTGGGTGCTTTGCAGTGAGGGCTGCGGCGGTTTATTACCATTGCCCTGTCTTTGGTGAGCTTCAAAAGGGAAAGGTTTTCACTCTTGAAAAATCCACTGTAGGCACACACCAGCTCCATAGAAGGCTGTCATTGAGGCATGGGAAAAGTCAAGGAGCGGAACTGTCTTCCGTGAGATTGGCCACCCTCTGCTGCTCTGAGGGTGCCCCCATGGGACAAGTGGCCCAAGACAGGGCAGTCAGAGAAGTAGAGATCACCACGCTGCTCTGCAGTGCATTAAAAACTATCCATCTGCAAACCTGTCAGAACAAGGACAAACAATTGAGTAAATATTTTGTACAAGTGAAGTACAAACTTAGCAGGTGCCTTGATCAGCACATCAGTGTCAGATAGGAGACACCTTGATTTATGATCCAAATGATAACATTAAGGGCAGAAATAGGGGGTCAAACAGTGAAGCCATTAGGTGCACCCTTTGTGCCAAGTAAACAACAGGAATTGCTGATGGAAAGGGAAGTGCCTGGTCCTATATCCCAATGAGAAATTTCATCTAGAAACAATCTTCAGTGATACCTAACCCCGCTTATATGTGTGATTTGCACAGAAAAGGTAAATATGCTAATAAAAATCAGGAGAAAGTCTGCAGATGCTGGAAATCCAAAGCACCCCACACACACACACACACACACACACACACACACACACACACACACACACACACACACACACACACACACACACACACACACACACACACACACACACACACACACACACACACACACACACACACACACACACACACACACACGACAGGCAACACCCATAGAAATAGTTTGATGGATTCTTGATTTGGGATTAAAGGGATACGGGGAGAAGGCAGGAGATTGGGGCTGACAGGAAAAATGGATCAGCCATGATGAAATGGTGGAACAGACTCAATGGGCCAAATGGCCTAATTCTGCTCCTCTATCTTACGCTCTTATGGAACCGTGGGAATCACTTGGTTTTTTACAAAAAAATGCCGAATGACAGCCTGTCTCCAGAGATAGAGACAGAGATTGTGAAAAGAGAGGGAGTTGTCAGAGATGGACCAAGTGAATTTAGGGGAAAGGTGGAAGTGGGAGGCAAAGTTGATATAATTGTTGAGCTCAGCATGGGTGCATGAAGCAGCACCAATGCAGTCATCAATGTAGTGGAGGAAGAGGGGGGAGTACACTAATCACCAAATCTTTAGATTTGTGGTTCTGTAAGGAGCTAATATGTGCAACAGGAAATGCAATGGAATTTCCAGAATTTGTAAATTCTTATCACTATTACTTGGTTACAGATCATTTCTGTACCCCGCACTGCACCAGAATATAAGGATCCCAGATCAACCTGTACAAATACCTGTGGACCCCCCAATAGTCAACCCCTTAGAAGAACCTCATACTTGAGTGATTACCCTACCACTATTATTTCCATTCCAGTTTACTGCAATATTTCATCTGGCACATTGTGATTGAATAGCCATAACTGAAGATTCATGACTGATATTTTTCCAGCCCTATTCTCCTGCCTTTTCCCATAGCTCTTAATTCCTTTCTTATTCAAGAACCTATCTGCCTTAAAACCGCATAATGACTTGACCTCCACTGCCTTCTGCGGAACAGATTTTACAGATTTCTGGCTCAAGAAACTCCTCCTCATCTTACTTTTAAAGGGATGCCTCTTTATTCTGAAGCTGTGCCCTCACATCCTACAAATGGAAATACTCTCTCCACATTCACTCGATCCAAGTCTTTCCATATGTAGTTGTTTTTAATGAGATTCCCCACATTCTTCTGAACTCTGTCGAGTATAGGCCCATGCGCTCAGTAGCATAGCAGTTAGCATGATGCTATTGCGGCTCCGGGCAACCGGAGTTGTGAGTTTAATTCCAGCGCCATTCTATAAGGAGCCACTGTACCATCTCCCTGTGGAATGTGTGGATTTTCCCTGGGTACTCCGATTCACTCCCTCTCACCCCCCCCCCCGCCCCACCGCAGTCCAAAGTCGTACTGGGTAGGCTCGTTGGTCATTGTAAGTTGTCCTGTGATTAGGTTAAGGTTAATCGGAGTTGTGGGGTTGCTGGGTTGCCACGGCTCAAAAGGCCGGAAGGGCCTACCCCGCACTGGATCGCTAAGTAAATAAACAAAGATGAACAAGACCCATCGAATGCTTGAATCTATGTATCATGGACAAGTGTTGCATCTACGTGTTCATAAACATACAAGAAAACAGCAGCAGGAAGCCAAACTGCTCCTCAATCCTGCCTCACCATTCAAAGTAATCATGGCTACTCTATACAGGCCTCAACTCCTCTTCTGTACCAGTTCTTCATGCCACTCAATTCCTTGATCTCAAATATTTATCCATCTCCACCTTAACTGTATCTAATAATCTGACTATAGAAAGGGTGCAGAGGAGATTTACAAGGATGTTGCCTGGATTGGGGAGCATGCCTTATGAGAATAGGTTGGGTGAACTTGGCTCTTTCTCCTTGGAGCAACGGAGGATGAGAGGTGACCTGATAGAAGTGTACAAGATGATGAAAGGCATTGATCGTGTGGATAGTCAGAGGCTGAAATGGCTATTATGAGAGGGCACACTTTTAAGGTGCTTGGAAGTAGGTATGGAGGGGATGTCGGGAGTATTTTTTTTATGCAGAGAGTGGTGAGTGCATGGAATGGGCTGTCGGCATGGAGGTGGAGGCGGATACAATGAGGTCTTTTAAGAGACTCCTGGACAGGTACATGGAGCTCAGACAAATAGAGGGCTATGGGTAACCCTAGGTAATTTCTAAAGTAATTACATGTTTGGCACAGCATTGTGAGCCAAAGGGCCTGTATCATGCTGTAGTTTTTCTATGTTTCTATCTTGGTTTTAAATCATCCTTATTTTTTACCTGAGACCCCTCATTCATAATTCTCCCACTAGAACAGAGGTTTCTGAGTTGGGGTCCATGGACCCCTCGGTTAACGATAGGGATCCATGGCATAATAAGATTAGGAACCCCTGCACTAGAAGAAAGATCTTAGCACCTGCCTTATCAAGCCCCACTCAGCATCTTATCTTAGCACCCTCATGCCCACATGTGTGGGTAACAATAGATCCATGAACCTGTCCAATGATTCTGTGCATGCTCAAACCCATGTATCGAATGCACCATTAGTTTCAAGTCTCTAGATGCTGTTGGGTCATGGATGTGTGTTTCCTCAGTTCCTCTTTCTGTGTAACATCTTTTCCAGGTATCATTCAGACCTGTATCTGACCATACATTTATACTCATGTATTTTTATATTTTTGGACACAATACCAAATTTCCTTGGGCCTATCCTCTGGTGTACACATGGACATATATAGGCCTGATGCCTGTGGATCTGTAAGCTTGTGGGCTTGTGTGTCATTAGGAGTTCTGTATAGCGCATGTTTCACTCTCTCCCTGAATTGTTAACACTGCTTTGCTTTCTACTGGTGTTGCCGGATCTGCAAAGTATTTCCAGCACCTTCTCTTTCTGTAAGTGTTGCCTGGCCTACCAAGTATCTCCATCATCTTTCCCAACATTAATCAATAACAGATTTATTGTTGTTGCATGTACTGCTGTTCAGTGAAAATCTTGTCTTGCATACTAGCTATACAAATCAATTCATTACAATGGTGCGTTGAAGTAATACCTTCCAAAGGACCACAACTTTGAAGGTCTGCATGCCTCAATAACCTGGAGGACTATGTTGGCTGGAGTCAGGGCTTTATGCTTTGGCTCTTTATCGGGTAACCCATGCCCAACAGGTCAAAGGGTAGAAGCCAGACTAAGAGTGGTCCAGCGGTCCTCCAGACTTGGGGACTCGGCTCAGGGCTAACAACTCTGATTGGTAGAACAAAGCTGTTACAGAAACAGCAATGAAGAATCCTTCGATATCTGTGTGTGATGGCATTCCTGAGTCTCCAGCTGGCTGACAGCAGTGAAAACAGAGATGATGCTACTGGCACGATGAAGGAAGCCCTGAACACTGCCAGAGATGGAGGACCTTCATTGCTGCCCTAAGCACCAGCGGCGTAACAGGCAGTAAGTAAGTAGTGAGTCAGTACAAGGTAAAGGAATAACAGCATGCAGAATAAAGGCAGAGCAGAGTGCAGGTAGACAGGAAGATGCAAGGTCATAACAAGTTAGGTTGTGAGGTCAAGAGTCCATCTGATTTTACTAGGGAAACATTTAAAAATGTCTTACAGCAGGATGATAGAAGCTGTCCTTGAGTTTGGTAATGTGATTTCAGGCTTTTGTATCTTCTGTCCAATTGGGGATTCAGAGAAGAGACAATGTCCAGAGAGGATTGGGCCTTTGATTATAGTGGCTGCTTTACTGAGGCAGCGAGAAATGTAGACAGAGCCCATGGAGGGTGAGGCTGGTTTCTACGGTGCGCTGAGTTGTGTCCACAACTCTCTGCAGTTTCTTGTGTTTATGGGCAGAGAAGTTGCCACACCAAATTGTTACTCACCCAGATAGGAATCTTTCTGTGGTGCATTGATAACAATTTATGAGGGTCAAAGGGAACGTACCAAATTTCTTTATCTCCTGAGGAGGTAGAGGCATTGGTGAGTTTTCCTGGCTGTGGCATCCTTGTGGTTGGACCAAGACAGGCCATCAGCGATGTTCACCCCTGGGATCTTGAAACTCTCAATATCAGCACCATTGATGTATACTGGAACATTGGCATTCATCCCCCTCCCTCTTCACCCCATTTTCTGAAGTAAATGAACAGCTCTTTTGCTTTACTGTCATTGGAGAAAAGGTAGGAGCCATGCTTCTATGTTCTGTCTGTCCGTATTGTATTTTGTGTTGCGTGTTTTATTTTGGGTCATGGTAATTTGTCACGTGGGTTGGGGTGTGGTAGAAGCAAATAAGTATAGTCATGTATTCACCCTTTGTGCCATTACTTTAGTTGGAGATAGACTAAGCAAGGAGATGAATATTTTTTGTTGACCGCTAATTCTATTATTGCTAATAACACCATTAATTTAACTATTCCCATGCTGGTTTTGTTAGTTTTTCTCGCTCTATAAGATCGTTTGTCTTTGCTGGTTTCATAAAAAGGGACCGAATGTTCTTTTCTCAGGTTGGAAGTCAGTTATTTGGAATTGTGTCATACTGTACTGATTCCTTCATTCAGTCTCTCAGTAGCTATGGTTTGATTTACGAGTAGCCGCTACAGTTGTTATCATGTCACCAGGCTCTCGATATCCTTCCTGCATTCTGGCTCATCAATATTTGAGATAATTCCATCTACAAGTTTTCAGATGATACTAACCACATTGGTATCATCTGCAAACTTGGAGATGGAATTAGAGGAGAATACGTCCTTGCAGTCCATGAGTGTACAGGGAGTAGTGTAGGGTGCTGAGGGTGCAGCCTTGTTGAGAATAATAGTGGCAGAGATGGTGCTGCCCATCTTTACTGATTTAGGCCTGTTGGTCAGGAAGTCAAGGATCCATGTTCAATGGGATGTGTTGAATCCCAGGTTTAGGAGTTTGGAGATGAGTTTACTTGGACTTGAAGTGTTGAAGGCAGAGCTGTAGTCAATAAACAACAGTATCACATAGGTGTCTTTACTGTCCGACGCTCCAGAGATGAGTATAGGACCAGGGAGTGGTGTTGACTCACTGCAGTTCACCCACCACAGACCTATTTCATTGGTAAATGAATTAGGTGAGACACGGTTCGAGTTAATGCATGCCATGGCCAGCCTTTCACAGCACTTTGTGATGGTTGAGATCAGAACCACTGGGTAGTTATTAGGGCACATTATCTTGATTTTCTTAGATACCTGGATCATAGTAGTCTTCGTACAACAAGTGGGAACCTGCGACTGGAACGGAGAGAGGTTAAATTGCGTTCAAATACCCTGCCAGCTGATCTGCCCAGGATCTAAGGACACGGCCAGGGCCAGTCGTTGTTTGTAGGTTCATTCTCCAGCAGATTGATCTTACGTCTGCAGCGGTGACTGTGGGTTCAGGTGCACTTGAGCTGTATGCGTAGGTGGTGACATTGCAATAACCGTCAGTTCAAAATGAGCATAGTCTGCGTTGAGCTCATCGGGAAAGGAGGGATGTGCTGCTGTCGGTGATGCTGTTGCTCGCATTTCCTTCCTGATCTCACTGTCTCAGTGCTGATGGACCCATCCCCTCAAGCATAGTCTGCGTAATTCAATGCCTCACGCTCCTTCCAATCCTCCGGCAACAGAGGTTTCTTTCCCCTGCACTCCCTTCGCTCATCTTGTTGAGGTTTAACATTCGGTACAAAATAATTTCCATCCCTCTCCAGAATAATAACTGCAATTACTTTAATCCTTTCACTGGCAGTGGTGAGAAAGCCTTCATCAACTCCCTACTTAAACTGAGCATTAAGTTTTGTTTTGTTGGAAATTCTTTTCTATGTTTTTTTTTGTTAGTTCTGTAACTCACTGTTGTTTTCCTGTTGCACTTTGTGGTGTGTTCGCTGAATGTTTGCTTGCTGCTATGGTAGCAGTTGGAGGAAGCACTCTGTGTGGCACACTGTTTTAATGCTTTGTGTAGACTGTGTGTCTGCCAACTGGTTTAATGTCTCCTGTAGCAATAGTTCCCAAATATGGTATTAAGTTGTGCCAGGAAAACAATCATATCCAACATTAATTGTCCAATCACCCCAGTTGCACTCTATAAAGAGCACTTTCATCTCACCTGTCAAATACAGATTTGATGGCTTCACCAGTCCTAAAAACTCGAACGCTGTACTTGTGCTAGGGAATTCAATAACTTAATCCAGAATTTATTTGTTGTACATGCAGTACTTGCCATATAATAGCAAAAAACCCACAATATTTATAAAATACCTGTTACCATCTAATCACAGATCTTGCTACTTGTCTGATACATGCTTTACTTTTGAAATTAATGATATTAAATTCAATAACTCATTGTCTTCAATTATCTTAAGTATTTTTTTACATACAAGATCAGTGGGGGGGGGGGGAGATGTGGTTATTGGAAAGTGCATACATTACCACAAATTTGGCATCTAATATCTTGTGTTAGGCAAAGTGAACCATTATATTGGGATGAGAATTTATATGAAAGCAATTTTCTTCTGATTTGAAGAATTTGAGAAAAGTGTCCCTTGACTTTCAGTCGATCTAAAAATAACTGAGCTTTGTTGATTGCCTGTAATTTCTTTTTCAGTTCATTGACTTAGCACTGAATAAAACACAGGCATTCCACAAAAAAAAAAGAAATGGCATCAGAAGAAGGGCTATGAGTTTCCACAGGGAAAACAGAACTAGTAATGCCAACTTTCAGCTAACCTCAGTAAAATTAAGCCAACAACAGCAAGGCAGAAGGTCAGCTTCACACAGCCAGGTCAGATTCAATGATTGAACACTGGGCCATTAAGCTGTCACAGGACTTTCAAGCGCCTAAGCCTCTTCCCCAAAATGGGCAAGTGCCCAGTCACAGCTTCCATATGTGCCCATTTCAAGATCACAGCGTTCTTACTAAGTACCTTATGTTTAGGGGTATTTTCTACCTGCAAATTCTCATTCAGCTTTTATATCTTTTAATCAGCTATTTTCATTATACTGTACCAGGACTTCTTGTCTGCTCTACACTGTCCAAGCATTGTTGTTAGGGCATATTCTGGAGTTATGGAATATAGCAAACATTAATTTCAACAGCAACCAGTCTTCAGATCTGAATGTGGATTGTAGGTTAAATTTAAAATGAGACTCTGAACAATGATGTTCTTGGAGCTGCAGATTGGGGTCTATACCTAACCAAGAAACACTCATTGCCCTGACATGTCTGTATATGCATGAATGCAGCTCTGAGGCAATGGTGTTTAGCATTAATTTCAGGCGTCTGGAGCGTTGGTGTGAAGATGGAAGTGTTTGAAAATTATATGCAATTCAAAGGAAGATACATTGTACCTATAGAATTGTCCTGCCTTTGCCTTTGATCTTCAGTATATAAAAATGCATATAGTATTTGGATCAGAGAGCTTCTTCTTCCAAGAGTGTTTCCAGTATGATGCCTATTTGTTTTGCTGAATAACGACTTCAGTATCCACCAGTGTCTCTCTGATGACTTTGTTCATAGCTACAATGTTGTACAGAAGAACCTTACAATAACCATGTTGATTAGTATCTACAAGTTATACCTTATGCATTAGTCCTTCTTCCACAACTCGCAGTTTTGCTGGCCAATTTTCCTATATCCTTAGCAATTTCACTTCACAGGTCCCACCTTCTGAAATGGAATAGAGTCCAGTTTGGAGCCCATCCAGTGTTTCCTGTTAACTTACACCCACTCTGGCACTGGCAACAACCCTCTGGCTACTATTTACACTATATCCACTGTTTACATATTCCTTGCTTGTTGATTCAAGATGTGGTCTGACCAAATGACTGCACAGTTTGATCATTGTTTCTTAAAATTATGTGTGAAATTAGAAAATCTAGAGCCATCATTGGGATCTATGTTTGAAGTCTAGCTGATTAGGGGCATTCTTCCTGAAGTCAATTAAGAGGCAAAATCTATGAACAACCAGGCTGGTATGTTCAAGCGCCTCAGCAATGTGAGCAAAAGGCTTGCTCCACAGATGGGGCAAATGAAATCATGCTGACAAAGTGTTTCTTTTTTTTATAATTTATATTTTATTCAAGTTCATCATCAAACAAACATTTCCATAAGATGTATTTCAGATATTGTACATATATATCATATAGTCATATATGCCACAAATCTCCACATAATATTCATCTGAGGTATACACTTATAGAAAAGAGAGGAAAGAAAGAACAAGCAAAAGGGGAAAACTAAGTACAAGTAGGGAGTGATTTTTTTTACAACATATTCATTGATTTCTGAGGATAAAGTCAAGCCTACAAGGCGTTATGTAGTTAAACCATTTTTCCCAGTATGAATCAAATTGTTCCAACTTATGATTAACAGATGCTGTTACCTTCTTCATTTTGTAACAATAATGTATATCTTAATGGCTCTTCTCTTCCCAAAGGGGGTTGCTGCTGGCCATGATGGTCACCAATTCTGCCACCTGAACCATTGACATTCACCCTGCACCGTACCGAGATGAAACAAGTGCCGGCAGTTTGCTTTCAGTTCTGGTCACCCAACTATAGGAAGGATGTTGAGGCTTTGGAGAGGGTGCAGAAGAACCTGCCTGGTTTAGAGGGCATATGATAGCGTGACAGACTGGACAAACTTGGGTTATTTTCTCTGGAATGGCAGAGGCTGAGGGGAGATCTGATAGAGGTTTGTAAGATTATGAGAGGCAGAGATAGAGTCAATAGGGAGTATCTTCATTCTAGTGTAGAAGTTTCTAATAACAAAGGGCATGACAATAGACAATAGGTGCAGGAGTAGGCCATTCGGCCCTTTGAGCCAGCACTGCCATTCAATGTGATCATGGCTGATCATTCACAATCAGTACCCTGTTCCTGCCTTCTCCCCATATCCCTTGACTCTGCTATCTTTAAGAGCTCTATCTAACTCTTTCTTGAAAGCATCCAGAGAATTGGCCTCCACTGTCTTCTGAGGCAGAGCATTCCATAGATCCACAACTCTCTGGGTGAAAAAGTTTTCCTGAACTCCGTTATAAATGGCCTACCCCTTATTCTTAAACTGTGGCCTCTGGTTCTGGACTCCTCCAACATGGGGAACATGTTTCCTGCCTCTAGCGTGTCCAGTCCCTTAATAATCTTGTATGTTTCAATCAGATCCCCTCTCATCCTTCTAAATTCCTGTGTATACAAGCCCAATCGCTCCAATCTTTCAACATATGACCATCCCGCCATCCCGGGAATTAACCTCATGAACCTCTGCTGCATTCCCTCAATAGCAAGAATGTCCTTCCTCAAATTTGGAGACCAAAACTGAAAACAATACTCCAGGTGTGGGCTCACCAGGGCCCTGTACAACTGCAGAAGAACTGTAAAATAGCATGCATTGAAGGTAAAAGGGGATAGGTTTGAAGGGAATGTGAAGGGTAAGTTTTTTACTCGGGGAGTGGTGGTAGCCTGGAATACGCCACCTGGCATGGTCTTAGAGGCAAATACACAAGGTTTTTAAGAGATGTTTAGATTGGCGCATGAATACGTGCTATCGTAGGGACAGAAATGTGGGCAGAGAGGGTGGGGTGGCCCTGTTGGTGAGGAATGAGATTCAGTCCTTTGCAAGGGGGGACATAGGGTCAGGAGAAGTAGAGTCTGTGTGGATAGAATTGAGGAACAGTAAGGGCAAAAGGACCCAAATGGGTGTTGTCTACAGGCCACCAAACAGTAGCATGGATATTGGGTGCAAGTTGAATAGGGAGTTAACATTGGCATGTGGCAAAGGTAATGTCGCAGTAGTTATGGGGGATTTCAACATGCAGGTGAACTGGGAGAATCAGGTTGGTGCTGGACCACAGGATAGGGAGTTTGTAGAGTGCCTACGGGATGCATTCTTGGAACAGCTTGTACGAGAGCTGACCAGGGACAAGACTATTCTGGATTTAGTGTTAAGTAATGAACAGGATTTGATAAGCGATCTTGCAGTAAAGGAGCCATTAGGAGGTAGTGATCATAATATGATAAGTTTTTATCTGCAATTTGAGAAGGATAAGGGCAGCTCGGAGGTGTCAGTGTTGCAGTTGAACAGGGGAAACTATGGAGCCATGAGGGAGGAGCTGGCCAAAGTTGACTGGACGGATAGCCTAGCAGAGAAGACAGCGGAACAGCAATGGCAGGTATTCTTGGGAATAATGCACAAGGTGCAAAATCAGTTCATCTCCCAGCGAAGGAAGAATTCAAAGGGGGGAAAGGGGCCACAGTGGTTGACAAAGGAAGTCAGAGATTGCATAGCATTAAAAAAAAGGAAGTATGACAGAGCTAAGATGAGTGGGAGGACAGATGATTGGGAAGTTTTTAAGGAACAACAGAACTTAACTAAAAAGACAATACGGGGAGAAAAAATGAGGTACGAACGCAAGCTAGCCAGGAATATAAAGGAAGATAGCAAAAGCTTTTTTAGGTATGTGAAGAGAAAGAAGATAGCTAAGAACAATGTTGGGCCCTTGAAGAATGAATTGGGTGAAATTGTTAAGGGAAACAGAGAAATGGCAGAAGAATTTAATGAGTACTTTAGATCTGTCTTCACTAAGGAAGACACAAGCAATCTCCCAGATGTATGGATGGGCCAAGGACATAGGGTAACAGAGGAAATGAAACAGATTGACATTAGGAAGGAAACGGTGATGAGAAGACTGATGGGACTGAAGGCTGACAAATCCCCAGGTCCAGATGGTCTGCATCCTAGGGTACTAAAGGAGGTGGCCCTGGAAATTGCGGATGCATTGGTAATCATTTTCCAATGTTCCTTAGATTCAGGATCAGTTCCTGAGGATTGGAGAATGGCTAATGTTATCCCACTTTTTAAGAAAGGAGGGAGGGAGAAAACAGAGAACTATCGACCTGTCAGCCTGACATCGGTGGTGGGGAAGATCCTAGAGTCCATTATTAAGGATGAAATAGTGGCATATCTAGATAGCAGTGATAGGATTGGGCCGAGCCAGCATGGATTTACCAAGGGTAAATCATGCTTGAGTAATCTGTTGGAGTTTTTCGAGGATGTAACCAGGAAGTTAGACGGGGGAGATCCAGTGGATGTAGTGTACCTCGATTTTCAGAAGGCATTTGATAAGGTCCCACAAAGGAGATTGGTGGGTAAAATCAAAGCTCAGGGCATCAGGGGGAAGACATTGACATGGATAGAAAACTGGTTGGCAGATAGAAAGCAAAGGGTAGCGGTGAATGGGTGTTTCTCGAAATGGCAGGTGGTGACTAGTGGGGTGCCACGGAGCTCGGTATTGGGACCACAGCTGTTTACAATTTATGTCAACGATTTGGATGAAGGCATTGAAAATAACATCAGCAAATTTGCTGATGATACTAAGCTGGGTGGCAGTGTGACATGTGATGAGGATGTTAGGAGAGTTCAGGGTGACTTGGATAGGCTGGGTGAGTGGGCAGATACTTGGCAGATGATGTTTAATGTGAATAAGTGTGAGGTTATCCACTTTGGGAGTAAGAACAGGAAGGCAGATTATTATCTGAACGGTGTAGAGTTAGGTAAGGGAGAAATACAAAGAGATCTAGGAGTCCTTGTTCATCAGTCACTGAAGGTGAATGAGCAAGTGCAGCAGGCAGTGAAGAAGGCTAATGGAATGTTGGCCTTTATTACAAAGGGAATTGAGTACAAGAACAAGGAAAATCCTCTTGCATTTGTACAGAGCCCTGGTGAGACCACACCTGCAGTATTGTGTACAGTTTTGGTCTCTAGGGTTAAGGAAGGACATCCTGGCTGTAGAGGAAGTGCAGCGTAGATTCACAAGGTTAATTCCTGGGATGTCAGGACTGTCTTATGCAGAGAGGTTAGAGAGACTGGGCTTGTACACGCTGGAATTAAGGAGATAGAGAGGGGATCTGATTGAAACATATAAGATTATTAAGGGATTGGACAAGATAGAGGCAGGAAATATGTTCCAGATGCTGGGAGAGTCCAGTACCAGAGGGCATGGTTTGAGAATAAGGGGTAGGTCATTTAGGACAGAGTTAAGGAAAAACTTCTTCTCCCAGAGAGTTGTAGGGGTCTGGAATGCACTGCCTTGGAAGGTAGTGGAGGCCAATTCTCTGGATGCTTTCAAGAAGGAGCTAGATAGGTATCTTATGGATAGGGGAATCAAGGGATATGGGGACAAGGCAGGAACCGGGTATTGATAGTAGTTGATCAGCCATGATCTCAAAATGGCGGTGCAGGCTCGAAGGGCCGAATGGTTTACTTCTGCACCTATTGTCTATTGTCTATAATATGAGGAAGATGGAGGGATATGAACGTTTTGTAGGTAGGAGGGATTAGTTTTTGGGGTTTTTAGGATTTACTTCTTAGCTGGTTCATCACAACATTGTGGGCTGAAGGGCCTGTTCCTGTGGTGTACTGTACTGTTCTGTGTTCAATTATTCAGATAAGGTTCATGTCATCACCACTTTTACACTTAAAGACAAGGTCAACAAGATTCAGTCTCTGAATGACTTCATTGAGTTTAAATCCATTTTTGGGGTGGGTGGGGTAGAGGGGAATGGTGTTACAGGATAACTGATGGCAATGAGGCCTTCCCATCCCTTCGATCACCCTTACATCAGCCAGTATGATGCTTAGTCCTGTATACAAGAGCTACAGGATCAATCAGGAAAAGAGGAAGCACCCATGCCAATGACTTCCATCGACTCAATTGGAATTCATTGTAGAACGAGGCATGGCACTCAAGCACAGTGTCTACTGATGCAGAAGGAGGAAACAAACATGGAACCAAAGACTGATCCACTAAACTCCTCAAGTGCTTATTTGACTGTGAGCCACTTTAGGATGTCCCGAGTGTGGAAAGGTGTTACTCAGAAGTCAGCCCCTTCCTGTTCTTTTCTACTTTCTGAGGTTTACGCAGGTCCTTGTTTATCGCTGCTGCTAATTATGATTTTGCACCTCAAAACGAAGGGCCTGAGTAAGAATCTCCAGAAATTTAAGGGATGGTCGTCCCAATAGGATATTGATTCTCTTGTAAGGCTCCAGGAATTTACCGGCTTGAATAGGAAGAAAATAAAACAAACCTCTCACGGTTAACTAGCTTCATTCATGAAACATTTCCATGTCCATTTGCTTACTGCCAAAGCTCCTTTGCATAGATTGTTGAGGCAGAACAATTCCCCTGCTGAGCTAAAATTAGAAGCCATGACTCTCTTTTAACCAGAAGTGTGTATTACATGTATTTCCTTTTCAGTTTTTCCACACATACTGTTATGATCCTGGTTTTTTTTTAAAGAGGATAAAGAAGTTATTTAAATAGTTCTCCATCACATAGCTTTACTTAATGGAAAACCTTTCCATTTTCAACTTCAGAGTACAGAAGAAAAGGTCTACCTAATTCCAACAGTTAGAAAGGTCTTCTAGATAATGTTTAATTTATCCATAATCAGTTGCTGAATAAAGGAAACATCTGTTCTTGTGTTCTCTCATTGAGAGCCTGAAAGGAGAGAAAAGGCTTCTCATGTGTAAATGAATAATTGCAGCTGTGAACTACCAGCTGCTCTGAGTATTTGTCTGCCGGGCTCCCCAGAACTGGCTGCGGTTATACATTGCTTAATTTTGCTGCAGCGCTATGGCACAAAAGAGGTGGTCTTAGCATGTTAACCTACTGCGTATTAATTTAAATGATACTTATGCTGGTCTGTGGCTGACCCATCCAGAAAAGCTGATTTGCCATTTCGCATGCGTCGCAAGTATTAGGCACTAACAGAGCCCCACTGTAGAGTTTCAAAGTTCCTGCATTCTGTGGGTGCCTGTGAATGGTTAGTAACCACTAATGAATGGCAGTGCTTTCACAGCACAGCCATGTGTGAGCATTGGTAGTTTCCTCTGGATAAGAGCTAAATTTGCAAAAAGTGATTTACTGGTCCCCTGTATAAGCACTTAGACATGCCGCGATGAATGTCAATTTAATACTGAACAGAGTTGCATTTTCTCATTTCCTTCCTATGTCTTTAAAGTAGTTTTTAAAAAAAATATGGCGACATTCCTCAACATAACGATGGAGTTCAAACTAGTCCATTTAGAGAAATGAGTTATTTGTGTATGATAGAATTGATTTTGGTATCCTTTACTTTATTCTATGATGTTTGCATAAATTTTAATTGTTGACCTCATGTGCTTTTTTAAAAAAACACTAATGGCAGCCAAATGTTTATATATTAATCTGATTCTACTTGGCTTTTTGTTGCTGTGGCAGCCTTATTTTTCCAAGTGTGGTAAAAATTAATTTAGTTAAGTGGCTTTTTCAGTGTTAGTTTTAGTCACCATCTTGGGATAATAGATGGTGCTGGAAGGTATAATTTACATTTGTAGTTAATTAAAAAAAGGAGGAAATCAGTTAAATAGTGGACACTAGTAAGCTGTACTGCAACTGTCAACAGTGCTTCTCTGTGCTTTTTGCTTTTAGAGGTCATTGATATTAAATGCCTGCTGCCTGGTTTACACTTTGATTGTATAGCACGCTTTGCCACCACTGTTGTTTTGTGTGTGGTCTCCTCTTCAGCTCACAGAGAAATCAAAGGGCTCAGCATACTGGGATGTTGAAAGATTTTTTGAAGCTTGTGAACGTAGTCGGAGGAACTTGGTTTAACACTCGCCTCTGCAGAACATCCTCCGGTGTCACTGGCTTAAACGTATGGAGGATGGGCAGTCCCTCTGCTGATGCCCTCGAAGTTTTCCAGTCTGTTAGCAGCAATAGGAAATAAAAGTACCACATGGCGAATTGCGTGCATCTTTCAAAAATTAAAACACGCATCTTGTGTGATATTCAGAATTAATAAAGCTGACGTGGTGCTCATCTGCATCATGTGGTTCCTCACAATCCCTCCTTTGCACCAATGACTAAGGAAGTTTCAATGACCGGAGCAACACGCACAAAATGCTGCAGCAACTCAGCAGGTCAGGCAGCATCTATGGAGATGAACAAACAGTCAATGTTTCAGGCCAAGACCCTTCTTCAGGCCTGGAAAGGAAGGGGGTGGATGCCAGAATAAAAAAGTGGGGGAGAGCGGTAAGAAGCTGTCTGGAAGGTGATAGGTGAAGCCAGGTGGCTGGGAAAGGTCAAGGGCTGGAGAGGAAGGAATCTGATAGGAGAGGGCAGTGGACAATAGCAGAAAAGGAAGGAGGAGGGGACCCAGGGGAAGTAATAGGCAGGTGAGAAGAAGCAAAAGATCAGAGTGGAGAATAGGGCGGGGGAGAATTTGTTCCCCGGAAGGAGAAATTGATGTTCATGCCATCAGGTTGGAGGCTACCCAGATGGAATATAAGGTGTTGTTCCTACACCCTGAGGGTGGCCTCATCTTGGCACAAGAGGGGGCCATGCATTGACACATTGGAACAGGAATGGATCAGAATTAAAATACTTGGCCACCGGGAAACGTGTTTGTGGCAGACGTGCTCAATGAAGCAGCCCCTCAATTTATGAGGGGTCTCAACAATACAGAGGAGGCCGCATTGGGAGCACCGTACACAATAGACGACCCCAGCAGATTTACAGGTGGGATATTACCTTACCTGGAAGGACTGTCTGGGGCCCTATATGGACATGAGGGAGGCAGTGTATGGGCAGGTGTCGCACTCGGGTAAATGCCTGAAGGAGGATTACCGGGGGAGGGACGAATGGACAGGGGAATCACGGAGGAAGCGACCCCTGACGAAAGCGCGTGTGGGGGGTGTGGGGAGGTAACGATATGTTTAGTGGTAGGATCCCTTTAGAGATGGTGGAAGTTGCGGAGGATAATCAGTTGGATGCGGAGGCTGATGTGGTGCCAGGTAAGGACAGGAACTCACTGTTACAGCGGCGGGAAGATGGGGTGAGCACGGATGTATGGGAAATGGCGGAGATCCAGCTGAGGGCAGCATCAAGAACAGAGAAAGGGAAACCTCAGTTGTTGAAGAAGGAGGACATCTCTGATGTCCTGGAAAGGAAAGCCACATCCTGAGAACAGATGTGGTGGAGGTGAAGAAACTGGGAAAAGGAAATAGCATTTTTACAGGAGAGTGGGTTGGAAAAGCTATAGTTGAGATAACCGTGGAATCAGTTGGTTGACAGTTTGTCTCCAGAGATGAAGACAGGGAGATCAAGAAAGGGGAGGGGTGGTCTCAGAGGTGGACCAAGTGAATTTACAGACAGGGTGGAAATTAGAGGCAATGTTCATAAAATTCACAAGGCTCAGCATGACCATAAAGTGTTTCTGAGATATCCTGATGCAAACCTTTAAAAGTGTTTCTCTTAATGTGTGTCTCTACAATAAATTAAGCACTAGGTAGATAACTCACTCTTTAAAACCGTGATATCATTAATCAAATTTATTATAATGTTGTAATTAGTGAGGTAAAAATCATTACTTATCTTAAATCTATAAATGTACAAAACTGTGCAAAAGTCTTAGGCACCCTAGATTTTCAGACGATATGGCCTCCACAGAGCCCTAATCTCAACATGATCGAGGCTGTCTGGGATTACCTGGGAGACAGAAGCAAGGGACACAGCCAACGTCTGCAGAAGAACAGTGGCAAGTTTGCCAGGATGCTTGGAACAACCTACCAGCCAGTTTTCTTGTAAGCAATGTAGAGTCATGTATCTGTTCTCTTTCTGCTTTGTATTCTGCGTGGCACATTTATATGGAAACTAGTCCCATGACTGGACGGTCTGGTAAGAGTGGAGGGAATAAGTCACGTCTTCTTGCTTATTTTGTAGCGTTTTTGTTGCTTGGGACCAGCAGAGGTCATATCTTTGCTGGCCACATGATATCACTTCTAGATTGTATGTTTGCTAATTGCTAATAAAGGATCAAAATAAGGAATCTAACTCTTTGTAAAAATCATTTCACTTGAGCTGAGGGTGCGTCATGCAAATATAACAACCCCATGGTCGTTGCAGGCTGGCGGCAATTGTTCCATTTTGACTTTTTGATTAGTTTTTGCTGCCACAAGCACGGCAGTGTACCTAAAAGAATTGATGCAGTTTTAAAGGCAAAGGAAAGTCACACCAAATATTGATTTGATTTAGTCTTTTACTGTATACTGCTCTTTGTAGTCATTTTTTGATATTTTGAAACTTTTCATTTGATAATTTTGAAAACATCTTCACTTTACAGAATCTTTTTATGTATAAGGCATTTGCATAGTACTGTATAAGTACCAAAATTATTATTGTATTAATGGAAATAATTAGTTTTAAAGGCAAAGTCGGATAAGATACAGATTTGCTTGATGAGGAAGCACTTTCACAGTTGCTGTTTTCTGTTGCTGAATTCTAAAGTGAAAAACGTAATTGCAACAAAGTTCGAGGTACATTTATTATCAAAGTATGTATACTTTATACAACCTTGAGATTTGTCTCCTTACTGGCAGCCACAAAACAAAGAAACCCAAAAGAACCCATTAAAAACAAAAGAAGTCTGTCAAACACCCAGCATGCAGAGAAAGAAAGAGAGAGAAAAAAACAAATCGTGCAAACAATAGAACAAGCAAACGGCATTGAGAACTGAAGTTCACAATCCCAGGCATCACTGCAGCTAATCTAGAAGACCACCAGTTGTAGGCCGCTGCCTCAGTCGAGCACAGAGGTGATCAAAAAGGAAATGAAGATGTTCTTCTTTTTGGATTTTTATCCACACACTTCTTCCCATTAATTTAGACTAATGTTTTGTCAAATGGTCCTACATTCCTAGACTGGTCCCTATAAACCAATGGCTGTTAATTCTTCACATCTAAGCTCTGCCCCTTCGTTGTGATCCTCTGCCTATGGGATCTTTCTGACCAGTCAGCTCTTCCACTGTCATCTTCAGCTGCTGTCACCTCATATGCCGATCCACATAAGGAGTCTCTCTGAAAACGTGGTACGTGTTATTATGTGGAAGAGGGGAGCAATGCAGTTTTGTGTAAAATAGCAAAAGGATGAGAGAGAATGGAAGTCAGAGATGCCAATGCAGTAGCTTAAAAAGGCACATGGATACTAATGTGGAACAGTTGATCTTCAGGCTGATGCTGTAATGTAAGTTTCTACATAAAATTTTATGATATTTAAATCTGAAAAGTGAAAGTCTCTCTTGCCCCACTGCTCCTCATTGCTATTTAATTTTATTTTTTTAAAAATAGTAAGTCTCAGACAATACAACTTGTAGTGCTGAGTGTCGGAAGTCCATCTGTTCATTATGTACTGTGTCATATAACATGGGTGATCGTGATCTTTCCATGACCACGACTGCTCTTGGCAAGCTTTTCTACAGAAGTGGTTTGTTTGCCATTGCCTTCTTCCGGGCAGTGTCTTTACAAGACGGGTGACCCCCCCCCCCACCCCCAGTCATTATCAATATTCTTCAGAGATTGTCTGCCTGGCGTCAGTGGTCACATAACCAGGACACTTTGTCCATCAACTTGGCATCCTATTGGCAATATGCCATATGGGAATTTCCATCCCACTTAGAAAATGATGCTATTCCCTAATCACAAAATCCTCCAAAACTGCATACAGCATTTCCCTTCCTACTTCCTTATTGGCTAGTCTCCAGAGGGTTTATTATGATTTATGACTGATTTGACCAAATGATTGGGGGCGTCGATCAGTAATTCAGCCTGATGCTGATATGGTTAAGGAGTTAATTTAATTTGTCCCCACCAAGTTAATATCACCAAGTATTATTTCAATTAATATCAACACTGAGGCAGGTTTAGGCCATATTATGCACTTGCAGAATCTGACAGAGAATGCCCACACCAGCATTGTTTATCAGGGTCTGGTTCTGTGAAGGTATCCTGGTTGAGCACAGTATAATTTGCCTCTGCCGTGCGCCATTGGATGGGGAGCTGCATTTCTGCAGCAAACATATTTGAATATAACACTCTAATTAAGTAATAAGTGAAAAGCATGTGTTTTCTCCTTGAACTGATCAGATAAATATGATCACGTCTTCGTGTGCTTTGTCTATTTCACTCGGTGGACGTAGGCAGCTTTCCGCAGCTGTGCCTACTGTCTGTAAACACACTTCTTTATCTGGGCATTGCTAAAATGTAGCTCTGTCTCATAGTTTGCATTTCAGATTTCAAAGGTTTGAAAATTTACCCTCAGCATCTCACCCTATCTTCACCTGTCTACATGTTGTGGGTTCTAGATTTCACCTTGCATGCAGGTTCCGGATGTCTTGTGACATACTAGCAGGAACGTACCGAGGTCCCACCGTCAAAAATGATCTGAAATATTTAACAAGTGCACGTTTTCCTCCACATTATGCCAGCTACCTCCATCATAGTGTTCTGCCCTTTGCATTTATATGTTCAGAAAAAGAGTACTTCGACTGTGCCACTGTTGCCGCTGGATCCAGACTCCTAAATAAGTGGGTGAAGATGCCACATTCCTTTCCCTGACTAGCTGGGCCTCCAACAACAATCCAGCGGTTTTATGCGTTTAAGTTTTCCATCTGCCACACTCATGTCCCCGGATGAATGACCAATGGAGAGCTCAGTAATTGAAGCATAAAACAGACCCACGATATCCGGCTCCTAGATCTTCATACCTGGAAAACACATTTAAACCATATTAAACCCCTGTGATGGGAAGCATTAGCACTTTTGCACTGCTTTCTCTCCCTTTGCTTTGCACAGTTGTTCTAACCTGTTGCAACCGCCTGTGGTGTTTCATTCACCCGCATCCAATGAATGGACTCTCTGCGGGGTAGACACTTGACTTTGATGTCATGGGTCTGAGATCCCATTCGGAGCCTTACTTTACACTTCCCCTGACACTCCATGGATCGTACCTGTGCAATTGTTTCTCCTTACGAATGCGCAGCATTGTCACACACATTTAGTTTCCCTTCAATTGTTGAGATTGTTTTTCACTATCTGGCAGTGAAATTTTCTTGCCAATATGATCCCCCTTTTGAAATCTCAATCAGTGATCAATTATTCTTCCCTGTCGCTCATACAGCAACTGGCTGCTGGAAGCTAGGCCTGCGCTGGGCTTCAGCCATCAGCTTAATCCAGCTGTCCAGTACCTTTTTAAAATCGTAATGTGCCTGGTGCTGTACGAGTTCCTCTTAGTGCTTAATGGATCCTTGTTTGCTTTCCATCCTTTTCAGCAGTATAGCTCACTTCACCGTGAGCTCTCGTGAATCGGCTCAACAAGTTTTTACTTCCACAGCTCTAATGTTCTTAATCAGCCAAGGAACACACTGTGAGTGAGCGTTTAATTAGTAAGATGTCTAAGTGTTTCAATCTTCTCTCACAGGATATGGCCTGAAGTATGTACACATGCATCAGCCAAGTCATCTCAAAACCTTTCTGGGGAGGGTTGGCACTGCTTTTGAACCAAATGACAAACAGTTCACTGCTGCTACAAAAACACTACCTCACTGTTTCTTTTCGCTCCCTTTTTCCACTACTTATTTAATATATATATTTACAAACAGTACTGCACGAAAGTCTTAAGTATGTATACCTATATATATAGCAAGGGTGTTGAGGACTTTGGCTCAGTACTTTGTATTATGTCTTTCCAGTCACTAAATAACACTTAATATTACCGTGCTAATATAAAGATAAGTACACTTATTTCTGTTTCCCAACCATCTTCCTATTTTAACCAATTTACTATTACTGCTACGTCGACTCAGGCCTCGGGCGTCGGGCACGATGACGGACTCTCCACTCCTCCCTCTCCCCTCATCAGTGTGTTCAGTTCATTTATATTAGCCACGCCACTATCTCCTAGGAGCGTGTTGACCATAGTCTAAAAAGAAAACCTGTCCGATGGCGGATGAACTCCTTGTGACTCCTCCTGCGTGAGGAGTGGCGCACAACACAGTCTTTCGTTTCACGCCTTGTAAGGCATTATGATGGCAGACAACCAATTCACAATACTGTGCAAAACTCTTTGGCACCCTAGCTACATAAAATAAAATGAAAATACCTATGTGCCTAAAACTTCTGTACAGTACTGTATATATTTTTATTGTAAATTATAGTGTTTTTTTATTATGTATTGGAATCTACTGTTGCTGGAAAACAACATACAGTATTTCACGATATATGCCAGTGACATTAAACCTGATTTTGATTCTGTTTTCATGCATTTCCTCCTTAAGAACAAAAGATTATAGTGACAACAGCACTCTTACTATACTGAACACAGCTTGCCTAAAAAAACCTCTTTTAATTCAGGATTTTCTGAATTAGGTTCTCTAAATCTTTAGAGTGTGTCTGTGCAAATGTGTGTGTATCGAGGTTGTATTTGTGATGTACGTGCCTAATTGCCAGAGCGCTAATCTTGACACGCAGCGCGGTCAAGAAATTTCTTCTTTTCTCAGATGAATCATTCAGGGAAATTTCCTCAACAGTCATTTTCTGCCTCTTTGTTTCTACTTCTGGTAACCAGATGTCCATCTACTATACCTCATCTACAAAACTGAAGTGAATTATATCTGTAAAAGGAAAGGCAAACTCATAGCCCAATGTTGACACACTTGCAGACACTGCAATAGATACAATAGCATCTAACATACTGTGCACAATTATATACAGCTTGGGTGCCTAAGACATTTGCACAGTACTGTATTTGTCAACGTGGAACAGATTGTGAACTGGTGGGAGCAAAGGATGTTGGGAATGGTGAGGGTGGTGCGCCATGGGGGGGGGGTGTGGTGTGAGACAGGTGGCAGAGAAGGAGTGGGGGGTGGTACGGGTGCAGCCCCGCTCAGCACTGAGACACCAGGCAAAGTCATTTGTTTCCAAACAACTGGTTTATTGATCAGTACAGAATGTCTCTCTGGATGCTTTCAAGAAGGAGCTAGATAGGTATCTTATGGATAGGGGAATCAAGGGATATGGGGACAAGGCAGGAACCGGGTATTGATAGTAGATGATCAGCCATAATCTCAGAATGCTGGTGCAGGCTCAAAGGGCCGAATGGTCTACTTCTGCACCTATTGTCTATTGACCTCACGTGGTCTGTACACACCAGCTGTGTGGTGAAAAAGGCACAACAGTGCCTCTTTCACCTCAGCCGGTTGAGGAAGTTTGGTGTGGGCCCCCAAATCCTAAGAATTTTTTACAAGGGCACAATTGAGAGCATCCTGACTGGCTGCATCACTGTCTAGTATGGGAACTGAACCTCCCTCAATCGCAAGACTCTACAGAGAGTGGTGCGGACAGCCCAGTACATCTGTAGTTGTGAACTTCCCATAATTCAGGACATTTACAAGGACAGGTGTGTAAAAAGGGCCTGCAGGATCACTGGAGACCCAAGTCATTCCAACCACAATCTATTCCAGCTGCTACCATCCAGGAAGCGGTACCGTAGCATAAAAGCCAGGACCAACAGGTTCCGGGACAGCTTCTTCCACCAGGCCATCAGTCTGATAAACTCACACTGATTTGAGTGTACTCTATATTACATTGACTGTTCTATTTATTATAAATTATTGTAAATTACTATGATTACACACAACACATTTAGATGGAGACGTAAGATAAAGATTTTTACTCCTCATATATGTGAAGGATGTAAGAAATAAAGTCAATTCAATTCAATTCATAATCTCCACTTTGTTCCTGTGCAGACTGTGAATTCTAGAAGTGCCAGGTTGAATTTTAACAACTGGGTCTTTCTTGCAGAATGATATTATGTTTGTGATTTACTTTCAAAATTAACCCTCACAGCAGTGAAAGATATTGCAGCATGGTCTAATTTCTAGGCAAGCATCAATACACGACAGTAGACTCTCATTAACAAGAAAGGTAGGGTGGAATTATGTACCATAAAGATCATCACACAGTAGAGAATAAGCAATAGATCTCTCCATATCTATCAGCAACACTTGTTGACTGTTTGAGTTTGCAGATTTTTTTTGCAGTTTTCATCTTAATCCTATGAAATTAATAACATCTACAAAATCAAGTTCAGTGAATCTTTGAACAGCAAATCACAATCCAGCATTCCAAATGCTGGCATACAGTACTTGTTCTATGATAATGATCCATCCCTATATTAGAATATAGTTATAAATCAGAAAAAGCCTAAGAAGTTTAGTGCTTTGTAATTCTAAGACCATAAGATATAAAAGCAGAATTAGGACATTTAGCCTTCTAAGTCTGCTTCATCACTTCAGTATGGTTGATCTCTTTCCTTCTCAGCCCCAATCTCCAATGAATTCCACAGATTCACTACCCTCTGGCTAAAGAAATTCCTCGTCATCGCTATTCTACTCTGAGGCTGTGTCCTCTGATCTTAGACTCCTCCACCATAGAAAATGTAGTCTCCAAATCTACTCCATCCGGGTCTTCCAACATTTGACAGGTTTCAATGAGATCGCCACTCATTCTTCTGAATTCTAGTGAATACAGGCCCAATGAGTTCCAGGAAGTACAGGCCAAGAGTCATTTTAAATTAAGATTTGTAAGGGTATTTATTTAAAATGATCACTAAAGATTACCCTGATGAAAGGGAGCCCACATCCATATATCTCCTTAATTTTAAAGATACTTAAGACCATAAAACATGGGTGCAGAATTAGGCCATTCACTCTATCGAGTCTACTCCGCCATTTCATCATGGCTGATTTATTATCTCTTTCAACCCCATTCTCCTGCCTTCTTCCCAAACCTTTGATGTCCAGACTAATCAAGAACCTATCATTTCGCACTTTAAATATACCCAATGACTTGGCCTCCACAGTCATTTATGGCAATGAGTTCCACAGATTCACTATCCTCTGGCTAAATAAATTCCTCCTCATCAATGTTCTAAATGGCCATTCTCTATTCTGAGTCTGTGCCCTTTGGTCTTAGACTCGCCCACTGTCAGAAACATCCTCTCCACATCCACTCTATCTAACCATTTCATTGTTCAATTGGTTTCAATGAGATCCACCCACATTCTTGTAAACTCCGTTGAGTACAGACCCAGAGCCATCAAATGCTCTTTGTAAGTTAATCCTTTCATTCCCAGAATCATTCTCATGAACCTCCTCTGGAAACGCTCGGATGCCAGTTCATCTTTTTTTAGATAAAGGGCCAAAACTCCTCACAATACTCCAGGCTTGGCCTGATCAACGCCCTATAAATCCTCAGCATTACATCCTTGCTTTTATCTTCTATTCCTCTCAAACATTGCATATGCCTTCTTCACCACCGACTCAACCTGAAAGTTAACCTTTAAGGAATCCTGCACAAGGACTTCCAAGTCCCTTTGTATCTCTGATTTTTGAATTTTCTCTCCATTTTGAAAATAGTCTATGCCTTTATTCCTTCTACCAAGGTGCATGACTATACACTACCCTACCACTATATTGTATCTGCCATTTCTTTGCCTACTCCCCCAATCTGCCCAAGTCTTTCAGCAAATACCTTGCTTCCTCAATACTACCTACCCCTCCACCTATCTTTGTATCATCTGCAAACTTGGCCACACCACAATCCCATCAATTCTGTCATCAAAATCATTAAAAAGTGAATAAAAAGAGGTGGTCCCAACACCAACCCCTTAAGACCAACGCTAGTCATCCGAAGCCAACCAGAAAAGTCCCCCTTTATTCCCATGCTTTGCCTCCTGGCAGTCAGCCAATCTTCTATCCATGCTAGTATCTTTCCTGTAATAATATGGGCTCTTGTCTTGTTAAGTTACCTCATATGTGGCATCTTGTCAACGGCCTTCTGAAAATCCAAGTATACAACTTCCATTGACTCACCTTTGTCTATCCTGCCTGTTATATTGTCAAAGAATTCCAACAGATTTGTCAGGCAAGATTTTCCATTAAGGAAACCATGCTGACTTTGACTTATTTTAACATGTGCCTCTAGGTACCCTGAAACCTCATCCTTAATGAGGAGCTCGAACATCTTCCCAACCACTGAAGTCAGGCTAACTGGCCTATAATTTCCCTTTTACTACCCCTCTCCCTTCTTAAAGAGTGGAGTGGCATTTGCAACTTTCCAGTTGTCAGGAATAATTCCAGAAATAATCATTACTGATGCCTCCAGAATCTCTTCAGCGACCTCTTTCAGAACCTTGGGGTGTAGTCCATCTGATCAGGGTGACTCACCTATCTTCAGATCTTTCAGCTTCCCAAGTACCTTCTAGTGATTGAGACAACACTCGTTTCTGCACCCTGACACTCGTACATTTCTGACATTCTGCTAGTGTCTTCCACAATGAAAACTGATGCCAAATACTTAACTTCATCTACCACTACTACCCCTCGAGCATCATTTCCAGCGTTCTGGTATCCACTCTCACCTCTCTTTTCCTCTTTTTATATCTGAAAAAACTTTTGGTATCCTTTTTTATATTATTGGCTAGCTTACTTTTCTCTCCTTATGGCGTTTTAGTTGCCTTCTGTTGGTTTTTAAAAGCTTCCCAATCCTCTAATTTCCCACAAATTTTTGCTCTATTATATGTCTTCTTTCTTGCTTTTATACCGTCTTTCACTTCCTTCATCAGCCTCCCTTTAGAATACTTCTTCATCTTTAGTAACAAGGTCTTTAGATAAACAAACCAAGGTGTAGAGTAAACTCTGGATTTGAATTTGATGAGGATTTATTCAAAGAACATAACAGGAATAACAAATGACTCAGAAAATCCTTATTCAAATTCAAGATTCAGCAAAGAACGTGAGTCATGATGCAATCAAATTGTGCATATTGCATGGAAACCTCATGCTTATCAAAATCAAAGCTCATTAAACTGAAAACAGGATGCATGAGGAGCCCACATTCAAAAAGCAAATGGCACGAACAAGCACAAAGAAAACTTAACAACTAAACAAGTTCTAGTTAAAACAAATCAATGATGTTCAGGTTTGTTGGAGTTCCATTGCCTGGTGCTCTGAAGGCCCTGCATAAGTCCGAAGAGTTCATGATGTCTTTGAGATGTATCTATCTTACGCCTTTCAAATTGCTCCCAGAATCTCCAGCCATTGTTTTCTGCCATCATCCCTGCTAGTGTCTGCTTCCAGTCAACTTTGGCCAGCTCTTCCATCGTGCCTCTGTAATTCCCTTTATTCTACTGGAATACTGATACAGCTGACTTCAGCTTTCCCTCTCAAACTGCAAAGAGAATTCCATCATATTATCATCACTGCCTCCCAAGAATTCCTTTCCCTTAAGGTCCCTAATCAAATCTGGTTTATTACACAACACCTAATCTAGAATTGACTTTCCCCAAGAGAGCTCAACCACAAACTGTTCTAAAAAAGCATCTCATTGGCATTTTACAAAATCCTCGGCTGGGATCCAGCACTAACCTGATTTTCCTGATCTATTGTACTTGCATATTGAAATCTTTCATGACTATTGTAACATTGCCCTTTTTACATGCCTTATCTATCTCCCATTGTAATTTGTATCCCACATCCTGTCTACAGGCCTGTACGTAATTCACATCCAGTTTCTTAACTCTACAGATAAGGATTCTACATCTTCCAATCCTGTGTCGTTTCCCTCCAAGGATTTAATTTCATCTTTTACAAACAGAGCCACGCCACTCACTCTGCCTTCGTGCCTGTCCTTTAGGTACAATGTGTATCCTTTGATGTTAAGCTCCCAACTATGATCTTCTTTCAGCCATGACTGAGTAGCTGCCAATTTCTAACTGTGCCACAATATCATATACCTTATACTGAGTGCATTCAAATATAACACCTTCAATCCTGTATTCATCACCCTTTTCAATTTTGGCCCCCTGTTACATTTCACCTCACCTTACTGACTGCAATTTTGCCCTATCATCTGCCTGTCCTTCCTTACAGTCTCACTACACACTGCATCTTCTCGTATGCCAGCTGCCCCATCCTCAGCCCTATCACTCCAGTCCTATCCCCCGCCAAATTACTTTAAACCCACCCTAACAGCTCTAGCAAACCAGCCCATGAGGATATTGGTTCCCCTCGGGTTCAGATATAACCCTTCTTTTTTGTACAGGTCATACCTTCCCTAGAAGACATCCCAATAGTCCAGAAATCTGAAATCCTGCCCCTGCACCAGTTCCTCAGCCACGGATTCTTCTGCCAAATCATCCCACTCTTACCCTTACTGGTGTATGGTACACACAGCAATCCAGAGAGACAATCCTGGAGGTCCTGCTTTCTACCTAACTCCCTATATTCTCTCTTCAAGACCTCCTCCCTTTGCCTACCTGTGTCATTTTACCAATATGTAGCATGGCTTCTGATTACTCTTCGAAATGCTGTGGACCTGCTCGGAGACATCTCTGACTCTCGCACCTGAGAGGCAACACGCCTTTCAGACTCACCGAATTTCCTGACTGCCCCTCTTCCTCTACACATTGGCGACTGGTCTTCCTTTTTTTGTAATTGCGTTCTGTCAGCTTTCTTGCTTTGCAGCTGCCTGTAAGCAGACAAATCTCAAGGCTGTATAATTTATGTGTTCATTGATAATAAATGTACTTTGAAGCTTTGAACTATATATAGAATCCTCTATCACTACAGCACTCCTCTTCTTTCCCCTTCCCTTTTCAGCCACAGAGCCAGACTCAGTGCCAGAGACCCAGCTTGTGGGAGAACATGAGACATTTTAACATGTTAGATATTAGATTTCCACCTTTGGGACCCGAGTATAATTTCATGCTTTTCCGATGGGCTTAGATGTTGCCAAACCTGCTGACCGCAGTCAGTTATCTGCTGTACGTTGTTTTCATTGGGCACAACTGAGAAATGGTACTCAAGACAAGGTGGAGGTGAACAGCAGGAGCAAGCTCACAGCAACAGCAACAACCTCTTCCTCACAAACGATAGCCCCTCACTTCAGAGAGTGCATTCCAACCTGGGAAGCCAAACTTGTATAAGGTGGACACCCCAAGAATAAGCTTTCAGCTTGTGGTGAACTACATATACCTATCTGGACACGCCCCCCCGCTGACTGCTCCTGTGGCTCCTCCCACTGACCGTGGCTCCTCCCACGGACCCCAGTATAAAGGCGATTGGGGACACCGCCCCGGTCTCAGTCTCTAGGATGCAGTGTGGTGGTCAATTGCTGCTTGTTCTTTCTTCCAGCCAATAAAAGCTGATATCTCGCCTCACGTCTCAGAGAGTTATTGATGGTGCATCACAGCTCATGTTGAGAAGTCCATGATTTTGCGATATTGAGAGCCATGGTTAAGAATTTGCAGACATTTGCGTATATGGCTGACTGGGACAATACCTCATCCCACCTGCAGCTGGTGCCAATTCATTTTCAAAGGCTGGTAAAATGATCACTGCACTCAGCTTCTAGATCTTTGTAGCACTCTGTCAAAGGCATTTACAGAATCTTAGCAGAGCAGCCCATGAGCTTAATGTGTGATAGATGGTTTTGCTGTCAGGGTGGTCAGTTATATACAAGTGAGCATTAAAGCTTTCTGTTCAGCTGATTTCCCAATCATGAATAATGTCAGAATAATTTTACTGCTCCATTACACTGCTAGCTTTTAGGGCAGCAATGAAGGTTCTCCATCTCTGGTGGTGTTCAGGGCTTCCTTCATCGTGACAGTAGCTTAATTAGTCTCGGTTGGAGACTCAGGAATACCGTGGCACTCAGATGTAGAAGGTTTCTTCATTGTTTTTCCCGTCACTATTTTGTTTTGCCACTTGTTAGCCCTGAGCTGAACCCCTCAGGACTGGTGGACCACTCTTAGTCTGGACTCTACCCTTTGACCTACTTGGCATGGGTGACCCTTCCAAGAGCCAAAGCATAAAGTGCCGACTCCCTCCAACCTAACTCTCTGGGTCATTGAGGCATACAAGTCTCCAAACTCCATGATAAGGCTGTGGTTCTCTTGGAGGAATGTCAGAATCAGAATCAGGTTTATTTTCACTGACATACTATATGTCCTTAGATTTGTTGTTTTACATTAGCAGTGCAGAGCAAGTCATAAAAATTACTATAAGTTACAAAAAGTGCAATAATGAGATGAGTAAAAACACAAAATGCTGGCAGAACTCAGCAGGCCAGACAGCATCTATGGGAGGAGGTAGTGATGACGTTTCAGGCCGAAACCCTTCATCAGGAGTGATGAGATAGCGTTCGTGGGTTAATGGACTGTTCAGAAATCTGATGGCATAGGGGAAGAAGCTGTTCCTAAAACATTAAGTGTGGGTCTTTAGAATCCTGTACGTCCTCCCTGAAGTAAGATATGAAGAGGGCATGTCCTGGATAGAGTGAGCCCTCAATGATGAATGATGCATTCAACAGGATGCTGCCTGTTGAGATTGTCCCTGATGATGGGGGGGAGTTGTGCCTGTGACAGAGCCAGCAGCTCTACAGCCTCTTTGGAGTTTCCATGTTGGAGCCTCCATACCACACGGGGATGCAGCCTGTTAGAATGCTCTCCACTGTTCAAAGTTGCAAGTCTTTGGTGACGTACCCAATCACCTCCAACTCCTAATGAAGTAGAGCCTCCTTCATGACTAAATGAATGTGCTGAGCCCAAGATAGATCCTCTGAGATAATGACACCCATGAACTTGAAGCTGCTCACCATTTCCACCGCTGATCCCTCAATGAGGACTACGGTGTGTTCTCCCGACTTCCCCTTTCTGAAGTTCACAATCAAACTCTCCGTCTTGCTGATATTGAGTACAAGGTTGTTGTTGCAACTCCACTTGGCCAGCTGATCTATTTCACTTCTGCATGCTCTCTCATCGCCAACTGAGATTCTGCCACCAACCGTGGTGTCATCATCAAATTTATAGATGGAGTTTGAGTGTGTAAAAAACCATGGCACCAGCGAGGGGCAACTCTTTATGTGCAGCTGCCAAGGGAATTACCAAGTGCTCCTGTTACAGTTTACAACTACTACAGCAGAAATCTGAAGCCACAGACACTTCCGTAAGTAACATTGTTCCAAGTCATTGACTACATAGGTACATATGCAATTCAAGTAATTAAGACATCAGTCAAAGATGTTCATTAACTTAGGGGAATCTACTCCTTTATAGCACAGTTGTGTAGGATGGCTTTTTGCAGGCTAACTTTCCTGATCCCTTTACTCCTTTGTGTCAACTGCTTGTTCACAGAAAAGATATCCCATTGACATTGACATGGGAAAAGATATCCCATTGACATTGACATGGGAAAAGATATCCCATTGACATTGACATGGGAAAAGATATCCCATTGACACGTCGATGGGCACTACCAATGAAGCCCAGGGGTTGCAGAGTGAAAATCCTCTGATAAACAGATGTACCATTGACTAGGACTTCAGCTGAAGGTGAGTTTCAGTCCCATAGCTGATCCGAAAATGTCTTTCTATACAGACAATAAAAGGCTCAACATGGTTATATCCTGCATGACATTCCACAGCAGGGAAGTTTTAAACTTAAGAAAAGCTAAGTGCAGAGCACAGAGTTCCTTCAGATTATTCTCAGGATATGCAAGCAAAATGCAATTTGGTTATATTACACTGTGCTCCTGGGATACCCCATTATTCCAAAGTTCAAGTCAATTCCTTCCATTTGACAAACACACACAAAGACTATTTCCCTCTTCAAGTCTCCCCCATGAGAAAAGCAGTTAGAACTATAGAAACATAGAACATTACAGCACAGGAACAGGCCTTTTGGCCCTTCTTGGCTGTGCTGAACCATTTTTCTGCCTAGTCCCACTGACCTGCACCTGGACCATATCCCTCCATACCCCTCTCATTCATGTACCTGTCCAAGTTTTTCTTAAATGTTAAAAGTGAGCCTGCATTCACCACTTCATCTGGCAGCTCATTCCACACTCCCACCACTCTCTGTGTGAAGAAGCCCCCCCCCCAATGTTCCCTTTAAACTTTTCCCCCTTCACCCTTAACCCATGTCCTCTGGTTTTTTTCTCCCCTAGCCTCAGTGGAAAAAGCCTGCTTGCATTCATTAGGAGTTTGAAGGGATTTGGCATGTCAACAAATACACTCAAAAACTTCTGACAAACGGAAAGCATTCTGACAGGCTGCATCTCTGTCTGGTGTGGGGGGGGGGGGGTGGGGGGGAGGGGTTGCAACTCACAGAACCGAAAGAAGCTGCAGAAGGTTGTAAATCTAGTCAGCTCCATCTTGGGTACTAGCCTACAAAGTACCCAGTTCGGCCAACAACCCAAAATAGCCTGCAACATCAGCCCCCATTGTTCAGTAGCAGCTCACGTCTTATCTTTCACTGTTTGTAAAGGCCATTTGTCAGTCAGGACTCAAAAAGAGCCAAAATTCAAAGCAGAGAAAAGCGAAAAAATGGCCCAAAAATGTATAGAACCTCACCAATTTCACATGCAGAACTCAAATGATGCTACAAATCTATCCTCGCACCCTCCTAGTGCAATCCCCTGTGGCTTCAGTAGGGTACTGTAGGGTGGGGATGGGAGGGGGTAGTCTGTTCTGCCACCTGGTCTATCTGTTAGATGACCTTGACTGACTTTGCTGGGTTTTGGAGCCAGTGGGGATCCATCTACAGAGGCAAAATCAGCTGCCAGTACAGGAAGCAGCATCTTGGATACTGACTGGGTAAGGGAGAGCGGTGGGTACAGCTGAGTCGAGGATGCAACAATTTGGTCTGAGCACTAATTTCTTTGTTCTCTTTCACCATCCCGAAGTTTTCAGAACAATTTTGCCTCTGGCAACATAGTCGCTGTGCAGATACAAAATTGATAACCTCCCACTAACGTGGACAATTGTGAAGATATTCAATGCCAATAAGATGCACTGTAGATCTAACCCACCTGAATACTGACCCATCAGTAATGTACAAGAGGCTGCTGTCAACTGTGCTCTCAATCTGCTCACTATGTTTCAGTTTAAGCTCAGTCAGGTCAAAGCTCAAAAGCTCAAAGTAAAATTTATTATCGATGTACGTATATGTCACCATATACAATCCTTAATTTTTATTTTTGTTACATCCTTTTGCATTTGCACAGTTTGTTGCCCTCTGCACTCTGGTTGAACGCCTTGGTTGGGAGCTCTTTCGCTGATTCTGTTATGGATACTATTCTACAGATTTGTTGAGTATGTCCACAAGTAAATGAATCTCAGGGCAGTGTATGGTGACGTATATGTACTTTGATAATAAAACTTAGTTTGAACTTTAGTCTTCAGTGAGAATGGGCCAGGCTGTTGGTTAAATCGTGCAGCAAGTGTCAAATGCAGACCAATTCCTGAGCTGAGGTAGACTTGTGACAGCAGACTGAGGGGTCAGTGGTGATAAAAGTTTCAGATTCTGGTGGACATTCCAGTGCACTCTCCTTTCTGGCCCTCCTTAGTTTATTAAGTTGCTTTCAGTTTTAAATCAAGTGCTGGGGCACCACTTATTGCTGCCAACCTTGGGGCACCCTCTGAGCTTGCTGTCTCTTAATTTACAAGGGATTGCCATTAGCAATCCTCTCAAAGTATGAGGCGGAAACAGGTAAGGTTGGCCACCAGGGCTCTGGTGGAGCTCTATAGCTGTACAGTGGATACAATGGATTACAGAAACATTCCTGACCTCCAGTCAAAGGGAGGTTATTAACGGCCTACGCACAATTGGGAGCTAAGGGCCCGAGAAGAAGAAGAAGCCATTAGTAAAGAAGAGTATCTCTGTACAGGCACATTGTCATCACCAAATAGAAATTAACAAGTGAGTCATAGCCTTTAGATCACTGATCCTCATTCTGGTAATTCCTTCCACGGTGCTCCCCAATCCAAGTTCTTTTCATTGCATATTTCGGGTGTACCTTAAAAACTTCAGTTGAAACCAGCCAATTCAATTCCTGCTGCTGCCCGCAAGGAGTCTGCACGTTCTTCCTGCGACCACTTGGGTTCCCTCCGGGTGCTCCGGTTTCCTCCCACAGTCCAAAGACGTACCAATTGATAGGTTAATTGGCCATTGTAAATTGTCCTGTGATTGGGCTAGTGTTAAACTGGGGGATTGCTGGGCGGCGTGGCTCAAAGGGCCAGAAGGGCCTATTCTGCGCTGTACCTCGATAAAATAAAATCGCGTGTCACTATGCCCTTTCCTGTGGGTTGTGTAAACTGGAAATGAGTCGCTGGCTTGACATGTTGCTCTCGATTTCAGGTTTTCATCTCACTACTTGTTCAACTTCTAATTAAAATCTACTCCAGGAGCTAATGCCAGCCCAGCAGGACAGAGTGGTGGCTTGCTGTGGCGTTCACACCCAGCCAGGCTTTTCAGACGGTTCTGATTGGCAGCTCCAGTTTAAAAACTCTTCCTGTTCTACCGCCTGTGGTGCAGGAGAATAATTGGGGATTGTGGTGGTGGGATAAGGATATCACCTGCAGGCCAAAAGCAAATTATTCAAACTGTATAAATGATAATAGATTACTATCAGCAGACAGCTATCTTTCAAATGGGTGCAGAAGGTTCAGATCATATGCCAGGTTTGCTTTAACAGGATGTAATAAAAGAACCTTGCAAATTAGAGGGGGAGTCAATGAAAAACATTGGCATGTGGAAATGGAACATTGGCCAAGATGGAAGTAAAAGAAAAAGACAAGCACTGACAGCATGAACTTGAAATGGCTGAACAAATCTGAGCAGATAATTTGAGCCCATTATATTGCATGATAGTCTCAGCCAGTCGAAGAAAGGTTAAACGTTTAAGTCTGACTGAGATGAATTTGTAAAGCCTATGAAAAGGATTCTGTTCCAAACACCACTACTTATATCCAGAACTAAGGTTTTACAGGCAAAACAGTTGTGACCCCTTTTGTCCCTTAAAATTGCACCTTGGCAGCCTATCCCGGACTGTCTGCTTTAAACAGGCATACATTATATTCAATGCAAATGGAGCAGAAAATGTCAGGAAATTAGATGCATGATGTCATTTACAATTGCCGCAACATTTGCATACATCTGCAAATAAGTGAACAGGCACATTTCTTCCAATGAACTTCAATTTGAGAGAAAAATCCTCTCAAATAAAAATGAGCAAAGGTTTGGTTTATTTGATCCTTTTCCTTCCTTGTGCACTTGAGAGGAAAACCGAATCTAATATTGTTAAATAGTCTTGTGGCTACAGAGAAAATTTCACAATATGCCAAAACATCTTAAAGCTAATATATATGTATAATATCAGATTTTGGGATGAAAAGTTCAACTGCATCTAAATAGGGAGGACTAAGGTGGGCTAACAGATCATAATACAGTCCACACTCCCAGACCAGTGTAGTCAGCCCAGTGGTATGCACTTCTGGGATCAAACATTGGCCATCTGATAGTCTGGTCAAAGGCAACGTTCTGGGGAAGGGGCTTGTCAATGGCCTATGACCAAAGTCTCAACAGGGCCTACGCCATAGGAGAAGGGGGATTGGAAGGAACTAGAGCTTTGGATTTGTGGGAGAGGTCAAAATTGGGCCAAGGATATGTCAAAGATCAGGCTCTGTACTCTGCTGACAATCAGATCCCAGACTGTGTTGAGGTTTTATCCTGGGATCTTGCCAAGCATTGAGCTGAAACTTCCTCCAAGGATCAAGCTCTGAAGTGCGCCAAAGACAAAAATTGCACCATGGGCTAAGAGCAGGATTCTGCCGAGAAATAGGCCAGGATTGTGGAGAGGGTCGTGCTTGTGACTATGACATGCACTAAGCCTTAGAATGAAAAGAGGATTGGCTGCATGATTGCATCAGGTCCAAGTTTGTGCCCAGGAATATTGACCTTTACCGCAATTGCCATAGAGTATATAACTTGGAAAGTTTATTCCGTTGTTCATGAGACCATAGTGTGAGTGCAGCTCTCAACCACCCAGGCCATGCTCTCTCCTCACTGCTGCCATCAGGAAGAAAGTGCAGGAGCCTCAGGACTCACACCACCAGGTTCGCAAACAGTTATTACCCCTCAAACATCAGGCTCTTGAACCTAAGGGGATAACCAGTCAACTTCACTTACGCCATCAATGAAAATGTTCCCACAACCTATGGACTCACTTTCAGTGACTCTTCATCTCATGCTTATTTATTTATTCTTTCTGTCTTTCTTTTTGTATTTGCACAGTCTGTTGTCTTTTGCAAACTGGAATAATGCCCAACTTGATGTGGTCTTTCATTGATTCTATTATGGTTATTATGCTATTATGGATTTATTGAGCATGCCTGCAAGAAAATGAATCTCTGGGTGATAAATAAGTACTTTGATAATAAAATTATGTTGAATTTTGAACATTAGTCTGCATATTTAAGGAAGGAATTTGATTGTATTGGGGACAATGCAGTGTATTTTGACTGGGATGATTTCTGGGCTGAAATTGTTGACATATAAAGAGAGATTGAACAAGTTGAGTCTTTTCATATCAGAGTTTAGAAGTGATCTTACTGACACAAGGAAGATTCTGAGGGACAGAGGAGTGGGTTTAACAGGGTGGACGCTGAGAGGACATTGCCCTTGGTGGGTGTATCCAGAATAAAGGGTTGCCTGTTTAAAATGTACATGAGGAAGGTTTTTTTCTCTCAGACCATCATAACTTTTTGGAAATCTTTAGAGAAGTGTGGGAGTGGAATCAGTGAAAACATTCAAAGCGGAGATTGACATACTTGAATTACAATGGAGTCAAGTGACACGGGGAGAGGCCAAGAAAGTGGTATTATGCCAAGATTAGATAAACCAGGATCTTGTTGAATAGTGGAGCAGGCATGAGGGAATGATCGGTCGACTGCAGCCTCCTTTTCTTCCTTATTTAACCCATTCAACGTATTCCTCAAATACTTAACCAGCTTTCCCATCAATCCTTTCTAAAATTAATCTCAACTTCTTCTGTGGTTCCTTAACATCATTATTTGGACAAGGACTTTTTTCTGAATTCCCTGTCAAAGTTCAAAGTTCAAACTAAAATTTATTATCAGGGTACATACATGTCACCACATACAACCCTGAGATTCTTTCTCTGTGGGCATATAGAACAGTAACTGTAAACTGTAAACATCAGGAACTATGAACTGTGAACTAACTGTGCATATGCAGATATAAATTAATAGCAATAAATAATGAGTGTGAAATAACAATATAACAGAGTCCTTAAATGTGTGTAGCTATCCCCTTTTGTTCAAGAGCCTGATGGTTGAAGGTTGAACCATTCAGAATATGCCCTTTTCTTGTTACTTTTAAATACAGGAGCCTGAAGACCCACACTTAATGATTTAGGAACAGCTTCTTCCCCTCCACCATCAGATTTCTGAATGATCTGTGAACCGATGAATATTTCTTTTTTTTTACCTGCTTATTTATTTTCGTGAGTTATAGTAATTTTTTGTCTTTGTACTGGGCAAAACAACAAATTTCATTTAACCTAAGTCAGTGATAATAAATGTGATTCTGATGATGTCTTTGCAACAATCTCATATTGTTAGCCTTTAAATTTCCCTTCTGGATAGAAAAAATATTTGCCCCGAATTAATTCTGTCTTAAAGACAAATGCTATGCGAGTGTCAGGTGTGGTTTTAAACTTGGGGTCACTGACGAGTGGGTTTAGGGTTCAACATGCCGACCTCTTCCTCAGTAGCACACATTAACAGTGATCGTTCCGAGTTCGAGAAGTCTGTGAACTTATCTGTACAATCTGTTCTTAATATCACAATTTTCAGCGGGTGCTACAGCTTGAAATAATGGGGCCACTTGGAGATGAATTCCTGAAAATAAGACAACGTACTCCTCACTTGCTCCTCTGAAGCTTACCAGGAGATTATGGTGGCCGAGGTTCATATCTAAGAAACTAAACAAAGTGCTCTGAACCTCCATCATCACGAAAATCTTGCAAGGTTTCAGCTGAATAATGATCAGAAATCTGGTTCACCTTTGCGCCTGGAGTGTACCTATCTCTACACAAGTCATCATCTTCTTCCCTGGATTCAAACAGGTGAAATCCTCTGCACTGCATCCTTTAAGCACAGGGACTAAAAGTCGATGGTTACTCCAGGTGTGATCTCTCCAGCACAATGTAAAGTTTTCTCTAACCGCTTCCAATTAATGACTCCTTTCAGGCCATAGAATCTGTCATTGTAAGCACAGGATCTGCTTCATTCAGTCGGGCCATATTTTTCTGCTTGTGATCCATACTATGCTGTTTTTGTCATATTCACTATCCATTTAGACGCAGTGATGTTAAATGTGTGTTGGAAAATGAATGACATCACTAAGCATTCCCAGCATCCTTTGTCACTCATAACCACACTAAAGTGGTTGAAATGAAGTTTCAGTGTACAATCTGCACACTTTAAAATACTGATTTTGCTGTGAAATGTGTAAGTAAAAAAAGTACACAATTACAATTTTAGACTACTTTCTACCTACACTGTCAAATGTTCAATAATTCAATGATCATTACAGGTTGACTCCCAGCCTTGCTTTTTCACACAGAATGAGACCTGAACAATCAATACTTCAACAGGAGCAAGGGCCTCGGTCTGAAAGGCTGACTGTTCATTTCCCTCCATGAATGCTGCCTGACTTGCTGAATTCCTCCAGTTTTTTGTGTGTGTTGCTCAAGATTTCTAACATCTTCAGAATCTCTCCTGTCTCCACAATGAGACCTTGTTAACCTCTCTTGGTGAGTATAATTTTTGATAATTGTCTTGTGAATAATGGTCTCACAGTGCGGAACAGGCCCTTCCAGCCCTTCAAACCCACCCCCCTTGTTTAACCCTTGCCAGATCATGGGACAATTTTCTATGACCAATTAGCCTGCCAACCAGTAGGTAGGTCTTTGGTCTGTGGGAGGAAACTGGAGCATGCGGAGGAAACCCACACCATCACGGGGAGAATGTACAAACTCTTTACAGACAGTGGCGGGAATTGAACCCGTGATGCACCATTGTGCTAGCCACTAAGCTACCGTATCTTTCCTGTATGTCACATCCTTTTCACACAATGACTTTCAGAGCCTCGGGCAAAATCAACTCAAGGCTCAATATAAGCTGAATAAAGCTTCTCTGATTTACGATTTTACATCATCTAGAGACAAACCACAGCACTTTCTTTGCCTTATTAATCTGCATCCAGGTCTCTTTGCTCCTCACTCCATTCAGGTTACTTTTTCATTCATCCAAGTAATAAGGAAGTTCCTTATTTTTCTTACCAAATTGTTAGAAATTTCTTTCAACACTATGTTTGTAACTTCAGAACATTAAACTAATTCAAAGGAAAACAAGAGAGCTGAGAGATGTGAGTCTTAGTTTGTGTTTTTATTTTTTTATTTTATTTGTGAGTCAGTGTGGAGTAGGCCCTACAGCTTGTCACCATACACAACCCTAAGATTCATTTTCTTGCAGGCATACTCAATAAATCCATAGAATAACAACCTTGACAGAATCAATGAAAGACCGCACCAACCTGGGCATGTCACTAGTGTGCAAAAAACAACAAACTGTGCAAAGACAAAAATAAAAAAATAAAAATAAATATGCAATAAATCTCAAGAACATGAGATGAAGAGTCCTTGAAAGTGAGTCCATGAGTTGTGGGAACATTTCAACGATGGGGCAAGTGAGATTGAGTGAGGTTAGCCCCTTTTGTTCAACAGCCCGATGTTTGCAGGGTAGTAACCGTTCTTGAACCTGGTGGTGCGAGTCCTGAGGCTCCTGTGTCTTCTTCCTGATGGCAGCGGTGAGGAGGGAGCATGACCTGGGTGCTCGGGGTCGCTAATGACGGATGCTGCTTTCCTGCAACAGCATTTGATGTAGATGTGCTCAATGGTGGAGGGTGGGATGGGGGTGTTTTACCTCTGATGGACTGGGCCATATCCACTACTTTTTGTAGGTTTTTCAGTTCAAGGGCATTGGTGTTTCCATACCAAGCCAAGACGTTAATATACACTCCACCACACATGTGAAGCAACGCACACTATTGAAGTTTGTCAGAGCTTTAGATGCTTGAGCTTGGTGTGTATTCAGACTAATACATTATATAAAGATTATATTCCTGAGATATTTTGTGTATTGGAGCTTCTCATCAATGTTGCTGCTTTTCTCACTGATGGATAAACACACGTTAAAATAAAGCTTCACTGCCTTAGATGCTATACCGAAAGCGAAGTATAATACGTTAGTAATGCTGTGATCACAATGGTGCTCCTGTGAGAAACACACAACCTAACGAAGTTCTTTTTATAATTGACTGGAGGGTAATGTCAATTTTTGAAATGTTCGGTATGCTTTCATACAATTGATCGGTTCTGATACAATGCAGCATTTCAACCTTCCTGGCCAAGACAGTTGCCATAGTCCTTCACCGGCATTAATAAAAACACTATCAGCGCTGCATGACAAGCATCCATCATCAATAATAGATTCTCTGATCAAAGGTTGAATCACATTCCCAAGATCAACAGGAAGCAATTATAGTTGTTGATTGGCAAGGAACCTGACTAATGTGACTGAGATGCTACAAATCTCAATAACAAGAATCTAAGATAATGAATCTCAGGGTTCTATATGGTGACATATACGTACTTTGATAATAAATTTACTTTGAACTTTGAATGAAACAGCCTGAAATTGTTACTGAGCTTTTAACTGCCTATTCTGAAGATGATATTGTAAGTCATAAGTTTAATGTACAAGCTGAAGTTTTATTTAGTGTGAGTGTTTTCAAATGATCTCACTTCAGAAGAGATATTTGAGTATATTTTCTCTTCTGTTTCTATTCTTACTTGGTTATGTTGGCTGATCGTTTTCAGAAAAACTGCATGTTACTCAGTTATAGTGGAACGATCTGAGTTAAAGTCATGAGAAGGGCACACCAGACCAAATACTTTGCAAGTGAGATCATAGCCACATTTCTAGCATGTATGAAGCTGTAGGCTTTACCCCTAGCTATGTGCTATGATTGTAGAACTAAAAGGTGAAAGACACAGACTTATCAAGTGCTCAGTGTCAAAGAGCTTCTCAGCCACACGGCCTCCTAGATGAAAGATTTCTCCAGAGGGGTCAGCGAGGAAAGCAATTGCTCTTCCTGCTTGCATTCCTTACAGAAAGCAGCTGGAATCTTCCAAGAAATTTTGAAACATCGAACCGAAAGCAGTCTTCTTGGCAGTGGAAAACAACGTAGCACTGACTGAGAGAAGAGGGCTGGTAGATGAGTGCATTGTCCTCAGCTCAAGTGGGTCTTAAGGAAACCTATAGTTGGAATGCAGCATGCTTGTAGTTTAAACAAAATGTTATTGAGGCACCACAAGGAGATATCTTATTTCATCACATGAGACATTATTAGAATCCAGCTGATGGAATCTCAGAGTACTGTAAGATACTGCTTCATTTTGCTTGTCTTGCCATTAACAAGAAAGTAACTAGCAGCTGAAGATCGCTAAGATTAAAGGTCTGACACATGACTTAGGCCTTGTAAGATGAAAAAAATGTAAGGAGTCTATTTTCCAAGAGAGCTTGAAAGCACATTGCACAAAAGAAAACAATTAAAAGACAAATAAGCAATTTGAAACAAGGCAGATGATTTTCTCTGAAAAAGAATTTGTGCACTCTGAGCATTTTGCTAAAACTTTGCCCCATAAAGTTAATCTTTAACTCCTGCTGATAACTGACAACATTTAATTATATGGGTTGTTCACTTTCAATAGATACAAAATTTTAGAAAAACTGTGCATTTATAATCAGTATAATTCATATCTGCAATACGGTTCAGGCTCGAACAGGTTCCTAATCTGACAAACATTAAGATAAAATACAATATCGTCCCAAAATGGACGGCCATCTCAAATTTCCAGTGTGTTTCAACTTGCCAGATTACATATCACTTAATTTGGTTGGTAAAAACCAAGCTTACAAGCACAGGCCAATTCCACAGGAAATGGAATTTCCAATTAATTCAGTTCAGACCTAGAAATGAAAGTATGAAAGGTGCATACGTTGTAATATTGAACTCATTTATTTCATCCCTGGCAGGTTCTCTGTTTATTACTGTCAGTTTCCCATGTGCCAATAACATCTTGCGCTCATTCCATTAGGCTGCCTGCATTGCAATAGCATTTTTCACTGCATCAGAATTGTATGTACAGGATATAACCAAAGGTACACAGTTTCTGTTTGAAACATCCCAACCCATCCACAGATGTAATAGTTTCATTAGCTGAGGCCTGCCTCTGTGTGTGTACTCCGCAACCAATATAGTACATCTTTTACAGAAGCTTTGAATACGCTTTCTACATTTTGAATATTTACCACTTATTCAAAATGTTACAACCATATAATTTATATGTCCCGATATCCCCAACAGAGCGCTGGATTCTTAGCCTCCCATCTAGGGTACACCTGCTGCTTTACCTCCCGCGTAGTTGCCATCAAATTTCTCACTCAGTTCCAACCGGCAAATTCCATGCCATTGTGGGCAACACATCAAGTCAGCTTTAATGATATCCAATCCGGAAACATTTTGTGCTTTCCCTTTGTGTCGGGTTGAATTGGAGTGGTCGGATATGGGCCAAATTGAGGTGGCAGGGCCTGGGCCCAGGAGCATATCGAAGCAGCAGGGCCCAGATCTGAGAGCAAGGAATGACCCGAAGTTTGGACGATTAAGTGTCAGGCTCGATTGAAAAGGTCAGGATGATGAAGGGTCTCGGCCCAAAACGTCGACTGCTTACTCTTTTCCATAAATGCTGCCTGGCCTGCTGAGTTACTCCAGCATTTTGTGTGTGTTGTCATTTCTTAGCATGCTGAAAATCGAACAAGGTCTGATGTATTTATATACAAACTATGGAATCTCTGATGGAATTCTAGTCACATCAGGGTCTTGCTTGGGTTCCACATTACCTTGAACTCTCAAAGTTGGTTTCTTGTTTTGTTCAGCCAAGTGCATCTCTGTTCCTTATTGCTCTCTCATCTTCCGCAAGCTTGATTCCTATTATGTCAGTACTCACATTATGAAAAACAGATATTAAAATCAATTGTTGTACAGTGCTGCTTATTTTTAGTTTCACTTTCATTGCAAGCTGTTTTAACTAATTCATCGAAAGAGGCAGCACAGGTAGATAGGGTCATAAAGAAAACGTCTGGTGCTATGAAAGGGGCTTTCCTTCCTCCACTATCAACGCTATCCTCACCCGCATCTCTTCGATTTTGTGCACGTCAGCCCTCACTCCATCCTCCCACCGCCACACCAGGGATAGGGTTCCTCTAGTCCTCACCTACCACCTCACCAGCCTTTGGGTCCAGCACATAATTCTCCGTAACTTCCACTATCTCCGAAGGGATCCCACCACCAAGTACATCTTTCCCTCCTTTCCGCAAGGATCACTCCTTCACTCCCCTTGTCCATTCAACCCTCCCCATTGGTCTTCCTCCTGGTACTTCTCCTTGCAAGCAGAACAAGTGCCACAACTGCCCCTACACCTCCTTCCTCACTACCATTCAAAGCCCCAAACAGTCCTTCCAGGCGAGGCGACACTACACCTGTGAGACTGCCGGGGTCATCTGCTCTTTCTGGCGCTCCCAGTGTGGCCTCCTGTATATCGGTGAGACCAGACGTAGATTGGAAGACCACTTCACTGAGCACCTACGCTCTGTCCGCCAGAAAAGGCAGGATCTCCCAGTGGTCACCCGTTTCAGTTCTATCTCCATTTCCATTCCGACATGTCACTCCACGACCTCTTCTACTGCCATGATGAGGCCACACTCAGGTTGGAGGAGCAACACCTTATAATCCATCTGTCCGACAGACATTTCTCTGTTCGCCAGAGAAAGCAGGATCTCCCAATGGCCACACATTTTAATTCCACGTCCCATTCCCATTCTGATAAGTCTATCCATGGCCTCCTCTACTGTCAAGATGAAGCCACACTCAGGTTGGAGGAACAACACCTTATATACCGGCTGGGTAGCCTCCAACCTGATGGCATGAACATTGATTTCTCTAACTTCCGTTAATGCCCCTCCTCCACTTCTTACCACATCCCTTATTTATTTATCTATTTATTTATTCCCCCCTCCCTTTTTTTCCTCTCTCTGCCTCTCTCACAATCACTCTTTGTCTGTTCTCCATCTCCCTCTGGTGCTCCCCTCCCCCTTTCTTTCTCCCTAGGCCTCCCATCCCATGATCCTTTCCCTTCTCCAGCTGTGTATCCCTTTTGCCAATCATCTTTCCAGCTCTTGGCTTCACCCCACCCCCTCTGGTCTTCTCCTATCATTTCACATTTTCCCCTCCCCTCCTACTTTCAAATCTTACTATCTTTCCTTTCAGTTAGTCCTGACGAAGGGTCTCGGCCCGAAACGTCGACAGCACTTCTCCCTATAGATGCTGTCTGGCCTGCTGTGTTCCACCAGCATTTTGTGTGTGTTGATGATGTGAACATCAATTTTTCGAACTTCCAGTAATGGCTCCCCCCCCCCACCCTTTCCCATTCCCATTTCCCTCTCTCACCTTATCTCCTTACTTCCCTATCATCTCTGACTGGTGCTCCTCCCCCTTCCCTTTTTTCCATGGCCTTCTGTCCTCAGATTCCCCCCTTCTCCAGCCCTGTATCTCTTTCACCAATCAACTTCTCAGCTCTGTACTTCACTCCTCCCCCTCTCTCAGTTTCACATTTCACCTACCACCTTGTACTTTTACCTGCCCTCCCTCACCTTCTTGCTCTAACTTCTCATCTTTTTTTTCCAGTTCTGATGAAGGGACTCAGCCCCAAGCATTCACTGTTTACTGTTTACCCTAGATGCAACCCGGCCTGCTGAGTTCCCCCAGCATTTCATGTGCCTTGTTTGGATTTTCAGCATCTGCAGATTTTCTTATCTTTTTGCCAGTTTGGCCTGCATAAATCAAAGTCCAGGAGATGGGATGTTATGTTGAGGTTGTATAAGACATCGGTGAGGCCTAATTTGGACTATTATGTACAATTTTGGTCACCTACCTACAGGAAAGATGCAAACAAGGCTGAAGGAGTACAGAGAAAATTTACAAGAACCAGAGGACCTCAGTTATAAGGAAAGATTGAATAGGTTAGGACTTTATTCCTTGAAATGTAAAAGATTGAGAGGAGATTTGAAAGAGGTATACAAATTTATGAGGGGTATAGATAGGGTAAATGCAAATAGGCTTTTTCCTGAGGTTCATTGAGACTATAACTAGAGGTCATGGGTTAAGGGTGAAAGGTGAAACGTTTAAGGGGAATATGAAGGGAAACATTTCACTCAGAGGGTCATGAGAGAATAGAATGAGCTGCCAGCACAAGTGGTGCCTTTAAGCTTGATCTTGATGTTTAAGAGAAGTTTGGATAAGTAGATAGATGGCAGGGATATGGAGGACGACGGTCTAGGTGCAGGTCGATGGAAGAAGGCAGACTAAATGATTCAGCACAGACTAGATGCGTCGAAGAGCCTGTTTCTGTGCTGTATTTTTCGATGACTTTGTGTACATAAACACAAATTGCCACTTTACCTCACTTTAAGTACCTCATTTACTTAGAAGATTTCTTCTTTTTTCAACCAGTGTATATGAAGCTGCACATCTGAATATATCTTCATGGGGCACTTAAGCTTCCACAACCTGTGATGAAATATAAATACACATTTAGTGAAATATTCTGAAAATATGAAACATGTTCATTATTAAGGATAATCCAATGTTGCCCATTTTAAAATTATGTGGTGTTGTGTAATGGATTCAAGGAATAGGAACATTGCTGACAATACTAGATCGTGCCTGTGAATTCAGAGGTCTTTCACATTGTATACTTATCCATCCTTTGTTACGACCACAGATATTGGAGTAAACAGGCCACTTTGTGGATTTTCTGTTGAACTTAATCATTTACTGGGTGCTTGGGAGGAAAGGATACACCAGGCCAATCAATGTGAGTCCCTGTTCTCTCACAAAGTGCGAGCAGAAAGCATAACCAAAGTAGATCAGTCATCTGGTCGTAGTCATTCTTTAGCTGAGCATATGCTGTTACTTTTGAACACAGAGCTGATGTATCATTCAAAGATTCAAAGGACATTTATTAACAAAGTATGTATACAGAATACAACCCTGAGACTTGCCTTCCCCACAGCCAGCCATGAAACAAAGAAAACCATGGATCCCGTTCAAAGAACAAACATCAACAACCCCCCCACGTATAAAAAAACAAATTGCGCCAATGGCAGAATAAAAGGGAGTACAGGCCCATTCAGTTCAGCTCATTGTACTTTAACTGCAGGCCGAAAATCACCCAAAATAGGAGTGACCAGAAACCAGAAACTTATCATAAGGTATATTACAGAGTCCAATCCACAAACTGCATAGATTAAATGTTGCCCAAGACCCAGAACTCGGGCACCATTCTCTGACAGCATCGAGGGAGGGAGAGAGCATTCAAATGTCGGAATCTTCCCTCAGGAGCAGTGAGCGAGCGGGAGAGAGAGAGATTCTCACGCACATTCCACTTTTCCCAGCAGCAGCAAGCGAGAGGCTGGTAGACAGCACTGCTCAACTTTCACATTTGCCTCGATGATTTCAATCTTCACTGGCGCTTTAATCTAACTTTTAGGGATAAGTGTGGAAGCATGTATCATCACCAAGGTTAAGGCTTGATAATATTTAACTGAATTTTTAAAATGAGTCTGTTTTCTAATAATATAGACCCTCAAATTTAGTAATTTCACTTAATAAAAAGCAAACTGAAGGTCCTGCACAGTATTAGGCAGTGGAGCCATGCATATGTTATGCCCTGGTTAAGATTTTTACTGCTATGCTGTAGATATTTCGTTTTAGCAATTCTATAAGAGCAGTCTATTCTGCTTTTAGCATGTTTGGGTTTGAGCTAAAGATTCGGGGCTATGTTGTTCAGCTTAGGAATGTCGGGTCAACAAATCAGGACTGTGGAATTGGGAGAAGGTTCTAGAGAATGCTGGGTGGAGAGGTTTTTGTGACAGACGCTGGTGTGGGTTGAGGTCTTTTTGGCGGGAGCTGGGAGAAAAACGGAGGGAGGATGGCTGAGGATGCTGTCCCTCTTGCACAATGTGCTTTGTGCAGATGAATGGCTTCAAGGAGGAAGGACCAACGCTCCTATGGGGCAGCCTGTTCGTTCGCGATGGACTTTGAGTGACTTTCGGAAGGTGGTGTGCGTTTTCACGCTGACCGTGGTCCAGCACGTGAGTTAAAGACAACTTCAAGATGAGCTGTAACTTATGTGCACATTTCAACTGGGTTAATTGTAATGGGCCTTTTTTTCTTTTCTTTCCCTACTAGCTGTTAAATTAAGCTGGAATTTGTAAATATACTTTCTTTATAATTGCATGTAGTGTATGGTCTGTTATTTCTTGCTGATGGCCAATTGCATGGGGGCAGTATTTTACACAGTATTTGCACAGTTCGGGGTTCGGGTGGTCAAGACATCCTAACCTCCCGGTTTTGGTGGGACCCGAGTAATATTCATCCTAGATGTACGGAATTTGAGAATGACGGTTTCTCACTAAGTACAGTGGCTGCTCGTGAGAGGCTAATAAACCACATCTCTAGAGACGCCCAGGTAAAAGGGGTTTCACATAATTAGAAATTGCCAGTACTTTCACCATTTAGATTAATCTGCATTTGCCTTTTAGTCGCCTGATATAGCCGAAGGAACCGATATCCCAGGCAAAACCCGTAGTTGGGAATGGTCACTGCATCCAGTTCCCCTTTCTGTGGAGCAACTGGAGGTAACAAGGCTCTCCAGATTCTTTACACTGTTCAAAACATTGTAGGGCCAGGATTTTGCAATGACTGCCACTGATGTTGTGAAACAACATTATAAGCATGAATGGGATGAAAGTCCAGATTGACTCTGAGCCTCCATGTCACTTCATTATGTCACCCCCATGACTTTGTAGTGTGGTGGGGTGCAGATACACCTCTACCAAAGGAGGTGTAAGATGCTCCTTCCCTCCACTAGCCTGCTTGTCACCCTCGGGCAAGGTGTAGGACTCCCCTGCCCCCAATCAGGATCACTTGAAGCCATGGGAGCAGGTGGTGGATGGTCGTATATGGCCATCCATATGCCAAGTCCTGGTTATGCAACCACTGACTCTGGGCAGACAATCTCTGTAGAGTTTTGATAATGGCTGGGGTCTAAAGACACAGACCAAAAGAAAGTAATGGCAAACCACTTCTGCAGAAAAGTTTGCCAAGGACAATCTTGGTCATGAAAGACCACAATCGCCCTCATTATACGACAAGGAACATAATGAATGAACAAGTAACTTAGTGGCAAACATTGTGGTTCTTGTCTTCTTCCTATACAGCAGCATTAAACCCTGTGATTAAACTTCCTGATGGCATGGCTGCAGGAGCTGGAGAAGGTCACCTTACACATCTATGTACATCAGTAAAGGATGAACAAAGGGGATAAGAGAAAGACGGTAGTTCTGTAGAATTCGGCAAGCAACTGTGGAAAGTAAAACAAAATTAATGTAAAACATTTTTTGTACTTTTTCTGCAACTTCTCTTTACCTAAATCTTCCTTATTTTCTCTCTTTCCCAGTTCCAACAAAATATCTTTGCCCTGAAATGAAACCAGCATCCATCATTAGGGACCCTGACCACCCAGGACATGCTCTCTTCTCACTGCTTCGCTCAGGAAGAAGGTACAGGAGCCTCAGGACTCACACCACCAGGTTCAGGAACAGTTACTAACCCTCAACCATCAGGCTCTTCAATAAAAGGGGATAACTACACTCAACTTCACTTCCAACATTGTTGAAATGCTCCTACAACCAATGGACTCACTTTCAAGGACTCTTCATCTTATGGTATCGTTAATTACTGCTTACTTGCTTCTTCTTTTTGTATTTGGGAAGTTTGTTGTCTTCTGCACTCTGGTTAAATGCCCAAGTTGGGCAGTCTTTCGGTGATTCTGTTATAATTATTATTATTGAGTATGCCCATGATAAAATGAATCTCAGGGTTGTGTATAGTGACATATATGTACTTTGATAACAACATTTACTTGAACTTTGAAATGTTCACTGTTTTTTATTCCCCAGATAGCTCCTGATCTACTGAATGTTTCCAAAATTCTGTATCTTTATTTCATACAAGAATAAAGTTCCATTTGACTTGCCTTTTTTTTCAGCAGGGACTTTTGATAAGGAATTAAAGCGCTGACACGTATCATTTATACAGGAACTAGCTGGAACGTTTGGAGCTGTCTGGGCACGTGTGTATTGAAATCAGTTGTAACCCACCCTGTTTGCAGTCAACTTTGGGCCAAATTCACCTGACAGTATACAGAAACCTAAGTTTCACGCACCAGGTTAACTAGGTTAATGCAGTTAACTAGGCCATACATACAACTTAGCTTGAAAAGAAAAGGAACAAGTTATTCATTTCTACTTTTCATAAATAGACTGCAATAAACCATATAAGTGGGTGGTGGGTGGCCTACTGGGTTCCTTTCCTGTTCTTTCACCTCTATGACATCTGGGTTTACTCCAGATAAGGCAGATGGGAAGAAAGTCTTCTGTCTCTGATGCCTCTTTGTCTCCTGATTAGATTGATTTTGGCAGTCCCTGTGCAATTCCCTCCGGACAAAGTAAGCTCTTAAGACAAATCTGGCCTCGCAACTTACAGTTGGAAAATGCAAAGTAATTAAACAGTAAAAAATACATAGGAAATTAGATAATTACTCTAACTTCAAAGTTAAATACAAACATTATTTTGATACCTCTCGGTCAACATTTTAGATATTAAATGACTCCAATATGCAAACTGTGATACATACAGTATGATTAATAATTAGCGGCCACAAACTACTTCATTGGATAACTTCCCAATGACACTTAATCATTAAAACACTTTCTGCCATACGTGTGTATCACAGCCGGATAATGAAATTGTTTCACCATAACATGCCTACATACTTTCCACTGTACTACAGCGGGAGTTTCAACAACTGTTTTAAAAGAATGGGAACAGATGCGGTTGACAGGAGGAAGCCTGCAGCAGCCAACATTTTCCTTCATTCCTTACAGAATCTGTTGAGGCGCCATCTGGAATGAGAAAATCCTCCAAAGCTTCTATCTGCAAGGAAGGAAGCATTTTGTCATTTTTTTTTTATTTATCTCTTGCTGCTTGATCATAGTGCACGGGTCAAGCAGCAGGGAGTGAGCCTAATAAACCTACCCAGCAGTTCACTAAAGAACAGCAGTTGCAAAGTCCGGCCTTTCCTAGAGCTGCTGGTGTAAACGGCCACAGTAAACACGTTGTTCTGGGACATCCTGCAAGCCCAACTGTGGTACCATGGCACAACGATGCATAGAATCTGCCTGCACAACTGACATCATGAGCAACTTTGTTCTCAGCTCAGTCAGCATCTTAGACATTAAGTGACTCCGATATACGAACTGTGATACTTAACGTATTTACTCATATTTGCATACTTTGTCTAAATGTTCTACTCGTACATTAATGTGTACACTACTCAAATTAAATCCACAGCAAAGTTTGAGTAGCAATTTTCTTCAATTTCATTGGTCATTCAAACTAATTCATTCTTTTTGCAGAACTGTACTTCTGCAATTACATCACAGAACTTATGACCATAGAAACATAATTTCGGAGCAGGTGGAGGCTGCTCAGACCTCCAGGCCTGCCTGCCATTCAATAAGATCATGGTAGATGGTAATGTTAACTGCCCTCGCATCTACCTGTGGCGACCTTTCATTTCCAGCTCAGCCAGGATCTACATCTCTGGTAAATATACTTCAAGACTCTGTTTCCACTGCCCTTTGAGGGAAAGAACTCCAAAGGCTCACAAACCTTTGAGAGAGAAACAAAAATCCCTCTCCATCCACATTTTAAATTATTAACCCTTTATTTTTGAGCAGACCTCTAGTTCTGGATTATCTTACAAGACAGAACATCTGCTCCACATCCAAACTGTCAAGACCCGCAATGATATTTTATGTTTTATGAAAAATGCACATATGAGACCATAAGACACAGGAGCAGAATGAGGCTACTCAGCCCATCAAGTCTGCTCTGAGATCCCATCATGGCTGATTTATTATTCCTCTCAACCACATTCTCCTACTTTTCCCCCATTACCTTTGGCACTCTGGCTAACCAAGAACCTATCAAACTTTGCTTTAAATATACTCAATAATTTGGCCTCCAGAGCTGTCTGTGGCAATGAATTCCACAGATTCACCACCCTCTGGCTAAAGAAATTCCTTCCCATCTCTGTTCTAAATCGATGTCCTTCTATACTGAGGCTGTGCCCTCTGGTCCTAGACTCGCCCCCTATAGGAAACATGCTCTGCACATCCACTCTGTCTAGGCCTTTCAATATTCAATAGGTTTCAATGAGATCCCCCCACACCCCATTCTTCTGAACTCCAGTGAGTACAGGTCCAGAGCCATCAAATGCTCCTCATACATTAACTCTTTCATTCCCAGAATCATTATCGTGAACCTTCACAATAGCAGTGTATCTTTCCTTAGATAAAGGGCCCAAAACTGCTCGCAATACTCCACATGTTGTCTGATCAATGCTGCAGCATTACATCCTTACTTTTATATTCCAGTCCTCTGGAAATGAATGCTAACATTGCATTTGCTTTCCTTACCACCAAGTCAACCTGCAAGTTAGTCTTTAGGGAATCCTGCACCAGGACTCCGAAGTCCCATTGCACTTGACTTTTGAATTTTCTCCTGGTTTTGAAAATGCCTTTATTCCTTCTGCCGAAGTGCATGATCATACGTTTCCCTACACTGCATTCCATCCACCACATCTTTGCCCATTCTCCCAATTGGTCCAATTCCTTCTGCAGGGTCCCTTCTTCCTCAACACTGCCTGCCCCTCCACATTTTTGTATTGCCTGCAAACCTGGCCACAAAGCCATCAGTACCATTATCCTAATTGTTGACATATAACCAGGAAAGAAGCTGACCCAAGACAGACCCCTGCGGAACACCACTATATACTGGCAGCCAACCTGAATAGGCCCTCTTTATTCCCACTCTTTACGTCCTGCCAGTCAGCCAGTCTTCTATCCATGCTGTGGGCGATGGTTATTAATGTTCACAATGTACTGTAAAGATAATAATTTACATATTATTTACAAGGTTAACAATGATCACTCAGCACCTGTTTCTAGCCAAAATAAGCAGAGCATTTAACATATTTAAATGGTGATTTAATGATTCAAAAGCAGTAAATACAAAACTGTTGAATTACTTACCAATCTTAAATATAAGTAGTTTAATAGACTGTATATTATAGTGACATGGGTGGAGATACATCCCTAACGAAGGAGGTATAAGGTGCTCCTTTGCTCTGCTAGCCTGTAGGTCACCCTTGGGCAAGATGTAGTCCCCATGATCAGGGTCACCTGAAGCCGTAGGAGCAAGCGATTGATGGTCGTACAACCACGGGCGCCAGGTAGACAGTCTCTGAACTGTATTGATAATGGCTGGGGTCACATGTCTTGGAAAGACACTGCCCAGAAGAAAACAATGGCAAACCACTTCTGTAGACAAATTTGCCAAGAACAATCATGGTCATGGAAAGACAATGATTACATGACACAGTGCACAACGAGTGAACAAGTACTGTGCCATTTTCTCAATAATTTGAGCAAATATTGCTGCATTTTACTTGTTGTTGATTTTTAAACTTCATCTCCATTGTTACAGAATTATTAATCGAGTGTTTTGGATTTACAATCCAGAGATCTGAATTCAAATCCCATTGTGGCAGCTATGAACTGGCATCGGAAAAAATTGCCCTTGGTAATAATGAAAAAACTTCGGGGTAATAATTATTTTAAAAATAAGTTGGATTGCTTATGTTCTTCAGGGGAGAGTTCTGTGTTCTTTAGACAAGCTTGTCTATACTGATGGAGACACAAGAGACCCACAGATCAGTCCAGATGAGGGGTGACAAATCATTTTGTGAGCATGTGATCAAATTGGCAATAACCTCCTAAAATCTTCTCTCACATGCCATGGTAATTTTGAGCAGAGATTATCATCGATTAATAAATAACAATAATAATGTCAGGCCTGCACAGGCAGGCACCTCCCGGTCTCCACCTAGCTACTAATAGGAGTCACCTGACATTCGTCTCCAACTCATCGCCACCTGCAGCCTATTTAAACCCAGCTCTCAGCCACAATCTTTGTTCACTCATTGAATCAGCCAGCTGCCCCTGGCTTTCAGCTACCTTATTGCCTTGTTGTGTTAAGTATCCATTCTCGCTTGTTTATAGCCCCTTGTGGCTTGTTATTTTGCAGTTTATTATTGAACTGATCGCCCACTGCTAAATTGTCTCTGTTGCTCTGCGTCTGGGTCAAGCCTTCACTATATTTCCTGGCTGGATGGGTGAAATGGCGGTTGACCCTGTAGAGTCTGCCTGCCTAAAGGAAGATTTCTGCTGACATGAGTACTCAATCCAGAAGCAGCAGGAAACCGTTGACCATCTGCTCATAACTCTCAACCAACTCTTCATCTCATTACAGCAACCCTGAGCCAATCAGCTTCCTCCATTGCAGCCCCAGATTCTGGTGGATTGATGGATTCTTTGATGGATCCCCACCCCAATGCTGAAACATCCTGTCCTTGCATTTCCAGCTGTAGCTATCTCTGCACTGAAAGGGCTGAGTCAAGACTGCCTCTGTCATCTCTCTCTTGACGGGGGGCGAACTCTGACCTGCACCATCAATAAAACTATGCAAGAAATATGAGGAAATCACTGCTGAGATGCACCAGGTTTTCAACCAGCCAGGAAGTCGATCAGATTGGATACTTCGCCTCTTTCGAGGCTCACGATTGATGTTGGATTACACCATCGAATTCAGGCCGCTCTCAGCAGAGTGTGGCTGGAATGCTGAAGCGATGCTGCTGCACTATCATCACGGCCTCTCGGAGTGCTTGGAAGGCGAGCTCTCTACCCAGGAGATGCATAATGACCTCGAAAGCCTCATCACTCTAGTCCTTCAAAATGATAAGCATCTCATGGAACATCCCTCCAAGTTATCAGCCAGAACCCCAGTTCATTTCCCAGAACCATTTCAGGCTGTGGGATCCATGTCATCAATGTCGCCAGAACCCAGGAAGTTGGGGAGAGCTCCCTGAACCCACCAGGGGCACGAGCACCAGTGGAGAAACAACTTGTGTGCTTACTGTGGAGCTGCTGACCACCCACGTGTGAAATGCCTACTGTGTCCAGGAAACAACACCACCAGTAAAGATGAGGGGTCTTCTTAGGTCAAAGTTCCCCCAGTCATTCATTCCAGTTCCCCAGCCCAACTCACACTTTCTGTCCTTCTCCACACCCCATTGGCTCTACACACACCAGAGACTCTGGAGGGATTCCAGCACAGCAGGCAGCTTTCCGTACCGCACAATGTGTGTGCAGATTGGGCTCCCTACCGAGCAGATCTCTCACCACTTCTGCATCACGGCCATTGATGGGTGTCCCTTGGGGTCCAGGATGGTCACTGCCTGTGCACATGAGCATTGGAGAACACCACCGGTCCATCAAATTCCATCTAATCATTTCACCCAGCACTCCTCTCGCCCAGGGTTACCCCTGGCTCTCAAGGGCACGACTCTCACTTTGCCTAGTCTTCCCATTCACTGCTATTTGGGGACCCACTTGCCAGACCACCTGCCTGCAGCCTCAGCTGGCTTCACCCCTTAAATCTGTGGAAGCAGAGAAAACCAACGTCACCACGCTCCCACAGGAATGCCATGACTTAGCCGTCACTTTCAGTAAAAAGGAAACCAGCACCAAGCCGTCTCACAGACCACATGACTGGGCGATCAACCTCCCTAAGGTCATCTGTTCTCCCTCTGTCCTCTTGAGACCCAAGCCATGAATGACTATGTCACTGAAGCACTACAGTGCAGCTGCATTTGACCATCCTAGTCCCCAGCCGGTGCAGGATTCTTCCTTATCCCTGTTCAATTCAACAAAATCACCATTAAGAACTGCTATCCTCTCCCCTTGATGGATAACGCATTCAAGACATTCCACAGGGAGCAGATCTTCACTACACTGGATCAACAGAGTGCGTAGAACCTGATCCGAATCTGCCAGGGGATGAGTGTAAGACGGCATTCATAACACACACTGGCCACTACAAACACTTGGAGATCCTCTTTGGACTTTCCAACAGTCCAGCCATCTTCCAAGCCTCCATTAACAAGATCCTCTGAGACATGCTATTAAAATACATGTTCGTCTACCTCAGTGACATCCTTATCCTCTCCAAAGAACCCCAAGACCACGTCCGTTCAGTCTTTCCACATCTCCTTACAAGCCAGCTCCAGTGAGAGAAATGCCAGTTCCACACCCCAGTTATTTTCTTCCTGCATTATGTCCTTTCACCCCAAGGCATTACCATGGACCTAGAGAAGTTGCGTGCCCCTGACTGCACTCCCCCTAATAACTACAGAGCTTTCCGGGCTTCTACCACCATTACATCAGAAACTACAGCAAAATCGCCACTCCTCTCACCTCCCTTAAAAATCATCTGCCTCATGGACAACCTGGTCTGCTGCCTCAGACCACGCTTTTGAGGAGCTCAAGAGAAGCTTCACCACTACCACTTCTGTGCCTTCTGAACCTCTTTAGACCTATTATGGTAGAGGTGGACACATCTGACGTAGACACTGGGAACGGGATGGGGAGACATGCCCTTGTGCCGCCTTCTTGCGTAAATACAACTCAACACCGTATCGTTATGGAGTAGGAGACTCATTTTCATATGGGCTTTGGAGCAATGGAGACATAGTCAGCTGGGAAACATCAAGTCCTTCCTGATCTGGATTGACCACCAGAACCTCACATCCATATAACAGACCCGCCAACTCAGCCCACGTTAGGCTCACTTGCCTCTCTTCTTCAAGCAATCCAACTTCACCATCTCCTAATGACCTGGCCCCAAGAACACTTGGACACTTTAACTCAGCTGAAACAGAGATTGACGCTTAGTCCCCATTGCAGCCTGTCAGATCCTTGCCCCAATTGTCTGGGACCTTGAGAACCACATCTGCCAGACCCTATAACACGAGCTTGCTCTGGCTGACAAATCTGACAACCACCAGTGGCCATGCAATCTGAGGCACTTCAGTGGGACCTGCTTTTCACCCCTCACAACAGATTCTGGATTTTCTGTGATACCGGTTCTGATGGACCATCACAATCACAGATGTAAGTCAGTTCATAGATACCTTCCCTCAATGTGCCTAATCCAATTCCCTATCAGTCCCTCAACATCCGTGGTCCCGCAACACCATGGATTTCTTCAAAGGTTTGCCACCTTCCTGGGACCTGGGACTGGTTCTCCCAGGTGGCCCATTTCTTTGCCCTCCCCAAGCATCTATCATCCGTTGAGAGAGCGGACCGGGTTCTCCAACATGTAGTTCATCTCCACAGCTTCCCTCAAGACATTATGTTGGAAGGGGCACACAAGTCACCTCCCACTTCTGGCGAGTCTTCTGCTTCCACCTCTGCACTTCAGTGAGTTTGTCCTCTGGCCATCGTACGCAGACCAAAAGTCACTCCACGAGAGCTAATCAGCAAGTGAAGAAGCTTTTGCAATGCTTCACACCTCTAACCCTTCCACATAGAGGAAGCATCTGTTCTGAGACAAGTTGTCCCACAATCTACAAACCTCCAGCCACAAGAAAGTCACCCTTCGAATGCTTCTTGGCTCCCTGTGGAGGAGCCAACGGTGGAGGTCCCGTCCACTGGAGCAGCAGTTTGCTGCTGCCAGAATGCTTGGAAGAGGGCGCAAAGGGCCATCCTAGCTTCCAACTGTGCCTATTGCTGCCAGTCCAAGCGCCAGTGGCTCACGAATAGACTAATTAGATGTGGGGACCAGGTCTTGCTGTCTACCTGAGATCTGCCTCAGTGCACCAACTCCTGATGCTGTCACTCTGGTTCATTGGTCCCTTCGACATTACCCAATGCATCAGTCCAATCACTTACCATCTTCAGCTGCCATCTCCAGGGTCACACCCACCACCCACGTGTCCTGCGTCAAGCCCATTATTCATGGGCCACTCAGCCCACCTGATCCTGCACATCCGGAGCCTGGGATGGAGGAAGGTGGTCCAGTGCATACAGTCCTCCAGTTGATGGATTCATATCGTCACGGATGGGGTGTGCAGTACCTTATCAACCGTGTAGGGTATGGCCAGGAGGAGAGGCCTTGGGTACCGTCCAGTTTCATCTTAGATTTATCACAAATCGTGGAGTTCCAGCAGACCCATCCTGATTGTCCTGGGCTATTGGGTGTCCTGGTAAGGAGCGGGTGATCCTGTCAGGCCTACACAGACAGGCACCTCCCAGACTCCACCCATCTAACAGGAATCATCTACCACTTATTTCCAACTCATCACTTGCAGCCTATTTAAACCCAGCTCTTATCCACAATCCCTGTTCACTCATTGAAACAGCTAGCCTCAGCTGGTTGCTCCTAGCCTTCAGTTGCCTTGTCGCCTTGTCATGTTAAATATCTGTTCTCTGTTGTTTTGTGGCTCCTCATGACTTATTATTTTGTAATTTATTACTAACATGATTGCTCACTGCTAAATCATCTCAACTGTTATGTGCTTGGGCCAAGCCTCCTCTACATTTGCAGACAAATAATGGAATTTTGATTGGAAAAAGAGTAAGTCCTGTTGCTTATTTACATGTATTCATTGTTTTGCTATTAATAAAAGTATAACAGAGACTGACTGAAATGAATGAACCATTTTAGAAAACCTGTTCAAAAAGATTAATATTAATCTTTTAAAAACACAATTGAAAATTAGCATCATTCCTAAATAGTATTGATATTATACCTCATATGTAACATAAGAAATGTAAATGTAAAATTGTAAATGTAAAATTGGTTCGTATTCATAAAAGATTAAAGAAAGGAAAATAAACACACTGTATTCTCAGTGAGACTTGTGGCTGCACTACCGATGACAAATATTATATATTGGACTTGTATTCAAATACTTTGAGAGCTATAACATAGCACTAGTATCAACAGTACGTTCACTGCTATAATAAGATTTCACCAAGTTCTTCACTGGAAATGATTACTCACATGGATGCTCATGGTATTGCTAAACTGTATACAGTATTTACTGTTATCATCACTCAATATCCGGTGTTCACTGACAAAGGGTAGAAGAAAAAAATATAAACAGAGCAAAGCCAATGTCAACTGTTCACTATCAAATTCAGACATGTACACCAAGTCTGCGATGATTCCAGAACGTATCATCCATTATTACAAGCTCTCACAATCATGTAACTGGTGCCAAGCCAGTGTGAGGTGTTTCCTGTCAGGCTGCAAAAATATCATTTGTTGCTTCACTTGACAGTAAAGATAATTATTATGAATTTTTTATTAGGGCTGGGGTCAAAAGAATCGAGGGACAGCACTGAATACCACATGCCAACAAAATTTTTGCACGTGCCAGCTTGGGCACTCATGTCATGGGTTCACCACCCCTGACTCGCCTGTCCATTTTCCTTAATAGATTGAGCAGACCTACACGGTGAGTTCCTCCAGCATCTCAGGGACCGCTTGCCTATGTGCATCTCCATACCTATGAATGGGGTAGATTCTTCAGTGCCCTCAGAAGTAACCTGGCAAGCAAATCAACTCACAGGCAGTTAACAATGGACGAAGAATACCATTGATTTCCACATCCTCCCAAAAATACTGTCCAAATATTCACTTGAAAGGCGTAGACTGATAGTGCTCTGTAAAAGCCAATTCCATTTTGCTGTGCGCTTTCACATGCTGTGATGACCTTCCCTGTTTATACTATTACTGTATTCACTTTGAGAAAGATCCAAAAAAAAACTTGTTTCAAATAATACTAAAATAGGAGTTAGTACAAATAATGACAACAATGAAACCACCTGCAGAAATAATTTGGAAATTTAGCTGTAATTGCAGCAATTAATAATGGGAACAGGAATGAAATCAAGAAAAAGAAATTAAATTGAACAATATGTTGTGGACATCAAAAGGCTGTAATGAATAACCTAAAGCAAATCAACAGTATAAGACTTAGTTTGGTTGGCAGGGTGGAGGTACGTCTCTACTAAAGGAGGTGTAAAGTGCTACTTCTTTCTGCTAGCCATCAGGTCACTCTTGGGCACAGTGTAGCACCTACTTAGTCCCCCTGATCCAGGTCATGGGAAGCCATGGGAGCAGGTGGTGGATGGTCATATGAGCAGCTGGTGCATATCACAAGTCCTGGGTATGCGACCACTGACAATCTTTGAAGAGTATTGATGGTGGCTGGGGTCACCCGTCTTGTAAAGACACTCCCTTGATGAAGTTTTTCTCCAAACTACATCTGGAGAAAAAATTGCAAAGACTAATGACTGCCCAGGTCATATGACATGGCACATGATGTTGATGAAAACTTGGTTGCTGAAGAAATACAAATAATATATTGAGGTCTGTTCGAAGGGAGATGGAGCACCGGTGCAGAGATGACTTTGCTGGAATGTGCAGCAAATCAACAGCATGCAGTTCCATGCACACCACCACTGAAGTGTTATTATGCTGTAGAGGGGAAGAACGGAAAATAACAAAGATGCTTACGGGGATCATGAATTTAATTTGTGACAAAAGGAAAATGCAATTGGTCAGAGGCTTTGCAAAAAATATTTTCAATGATATGCTTTGTCAAAAGCAGTTCATGCCTTACGAGCCTGATTGAATTCTTTTGAGGATGTGGCTAAACACATTGATGAAGGTAGAGCAGTAGATGTAGTGTATATGGATTTCAGCAAGGCATTTGATAAGGTACCCCATGCAAGGCTTACTGAGTGCCCAAGCTGGCACGTGCAAAAATTTTGTGTGCCTTTATTTATTTGGTATGTAGTTGTACAGACGCAACAAATCGGTGGCGAGTACTAACCTGAATGTCAGCAGATATCACCAACTGCACCGACCATTATGAGACAACAGACTTCAGAGGAAGTAGAGAAACGTCAAGAGGGAAGAGTGAACTGAACCAGTATGGAGAAGGCGGTCCCGGATGCTAGAAAAGGGTACGGGAGTACAGTGCACAGTACACAGTGAGAGACGTACACGAGCAAAACTAAAATAAAAATAAAGTGAGGATGGCCTTAGTCAGGAAGGGTGACAAATATGATTGTGCTAGTGAGGACTGGGAATTGTATATCGAGAGGGTTGAACTGTATTGCAATGCAAACAATATGGATGAGGTAAAGAAAGTCGCCACATTTCTTAGCTAAATGGGTGCTAGAATGTATAGTCTCTTGCACAACTTAGTAACTCCTGAAAAGCCAGCAAGCAAGACATTCCACAAATTGTTGCAATTTTGCAAAATCACTTGAACCTAAAACTGCTAGTAATAGCAGAGTGACTTAGATTTCACAAAAGGAACCAGTCAAAGGATGAAAGCATTTCTGAATACATTGCAGAATTGCACAAACTTTGCCAGTACTGTGACTTTACAGATGGACTTTCTGATGCATTAAGGGACAGGCTTATATGTGATAGTCAAAGCACTCCAAAGAGTCTACTGTCAGAAAGAGAGCTAACCTTAGAAAGGTCATTGACCATTGCTACAGTACGTGAAATGCACAATATGTCCCTGAATGGTTCAAAAAGATTTTATCTATGTGGCAAATCCTCCTATGATACAAACGACTGTTGGTTCAAAGAAAAAGTTGGCAGGAAGTGTCACAGAGAATGTGTGCAAGTCAGACAAAAAACACAACCAAAGAGAAAAATGCCACAGAGGGAAAAGTTTCAAACACAAAGCCAAGTAAATTCACAAAGTGACTGAATGTGAAACTGAATCTGTTGACACAGAGTCTGACAAAGGTGAGCTGTCATGTCTAGAACTGTATAGCATTGCTGCAGCAGATCACAAAATCATATGAATCACAATAGATGTGTCTGGTGTAAAACTGAAAATGGAGAACCGTACAGGGTAAACTTTGTCTATAATTTTAGAAGATGACTACAACAGACTGTTTTCTAAGCTACCATTAGAAAATTCCTCAGTGATGCTAAAGAACTATGCAGGCGAAAAAGTGTCTCCCAAAGACAAACTGAAAGTGAATGTGACATATGGAAGCAAGACACAGCAGTTAGAGTATTATGTGTTAAAAAGTGGAGGGCCAGCACTTTCCAGATGTGAATGGTTGAGAAAAATCCAACTAATTGGCACACAATCAAAGGTCTCAATATGTCATCAATAGGCAACTGCAGCCCAAATGGTAGCACTAACCAGAGACTGTCACAGCTGCTTAATACTAATAAGAAGGTGTTTGAGAAGGGTATTGCTTAAATCAAAGGCATGAAGGCCAGAATTGAACTGAATGAAGCAGCAACACCAAGGTTCCATAAAGTTCGTCCAGTGGCTTATGCTCTACGTCCTAAAGTCAATGCTGAACTGCAGATCATGGAGGCCTTTGACATTCTCTCCAAGATTGAGTGCAGCAACTGGGTCATGCCCATTGTCTCGGTGATCAAGAAAGGGAAGGCTAGAGCTGTTCGCATATGCCTGTGCTGCTTACCGTGCAGTATCTCGTGCTGTGAATGGTAGGCATTTTTGCATCATTGGCGGGGAGAAGTGTTCAAAGATTGACTTGTCACAAGCCTATCTGCAAATGGAGATTGAGGAGTCAAGCAGGAAGTTCCTCACAATCAACACTCACAAGGAAGTGTTCCAGTATAATCGTCTCACCTTTGGCGTTGCATCAGCTCCAGCAATTTGGCAAAGAGCAATGGATCAAGTGTGCCAAGATATCCCAGGAACACAATGTTCCCTTGATGACATCATTGCGACTGGCAAGATAATGACGAGCACCTCCTTAAACTTGGAAAGTGCTTAGCAGGCTGAGTGAGTATGGTCAGTGCGCAAAGAGAACAGTGAGCTTTTCGAGAATGAAATCTCATATTGTGTACGTGCCGTTGACAAGCATGGCTTACGAAAGTCACAGGAGAAGATTGAAGCAGTGCTACAGACACCCAAACTGGAAAATGCATCTCAACTCAGGTCATACTTGGGCCTTGTAAACTACTACCACAAGTTTCTTTCAAATCTTGCTACAGTGCTGCACTCATTGAATGCACTTTTGCAGACGGGAGCAAAATGGGTGTGATCAGAATGATCTGAAAAAGCATTATAGAAAACAAAGAGACTAATAACATCAGATGAACCACTCACTCATTATGACCCACCTCTGCCCATCAGACTGGCTTGCAATGACATGCAATGTGTCCCCTTATGGCATTGGTGTCGTTTTGTCACACACTATAAAAAATGGATCTGAACACCCAATTGCATTTGCTTCAAGATCACTGACAAGCTCAGAATGCAACCATGCACAGATCAACCAAGAGGCCCTTCGTCTAATATGGGGAGTAAAGAAGTTCCACCACTACCTCTCCACACCAAAGTTTACATTAGTGATAGATCATCAGAACCTTGTGTCCATTTTCAGTCCCAGGAAGGGAATCCCAGTGATGTCTGCTGCTGCTGCTGCTGATGATGACGTCGACTCAGACCATGCCCAACGCTGGGCATTTTCATGCTTTACAAGCTGCGGAATGAAAGACTGTGTGGCGCGCCACTCCTCACACAGACATTTTGCAGTATTTTTCTTTATTTTACGAGGTTGAGTTGCAAGCTCAACGCTCAACCCGGGAAGGATAGAAAGCGTACTCGGGAATGGCCCGACTGGATTTGAACCCGGGAACCTCCGTTCTGGAGCCCAGCGCTGATGTCACTGTGCCACCAGCCGAGCTACCTGGTTGCAACATCAGGCACTTTTCCAGGAAGTAACTCTTCTGACATAGAGTTCAAGGGTACCAAACAACACAGTCACACTGACGGCTTGTCACGTCTTCTGCTGTTGACAACTGAAGAAGAAAAGTTTTCATTCTTTTACCCAGCAGAGATATTTCACACAGCAATGGTGGATCAGCTGCTGGTAACACATTTGGAAATACAAAAAGAAACAAGGAATGACCCGACATTGTCAAAAGTCTACGACATCACAAGCAAGGATGGCCAGCTCATGGTAATCATACATTTCCAGAGTTCTCAGTAAGATGAGACCAACTGTTGGTATATCAAAGAATGCTGATGTGTGGATCTCATGTTGTGGTTCCCTCTAAACTGTGCACCAGACTGTTAGAGAATCTGCATGAAGGACAACTGAATACAGTCAAGCTGAAGAGTCTCGCCTAGAACCATGTGTGGTGGCTGGGAATAGATAGAAAGATTGGAGACTTGACCAAAAGCTGTTCAGGATACCAAAATAATTTGAAATGAATCCCCAGAGACACCGTTACACCCATGTGAATGGCGGTCTTCACTATGGCAAAGAGTACGTGTTGACTTTGCTGACCATTCATGGACTCCATGTTCCTGGTTGCTCTGGATGCTCATTTGAAAAGTCCTGAGGTCATACCAATGAAGCATGATCCTGCTCTGAGGACTATTTTCTCCAGAAATAGCTTAAAAGAACAAATTGTGAGTGTCAGTGGACCACAATACATGACAGAAGAGTTCAGACTATTCATGAAGAAAAACAGCATTGAACATTTGAAGTCAGTTCCTTACCACTCAGCAATGAATGGGTTAGATGAGAGGTTTATCCAAACCTTCAAGAAGTCCATTAAAGCTATGGACAAAGAGCACAGGTAGACAACTTCATTTTTGTGAGTCAGAACTCTGTTCATGTGATGACAAATCGAACATCTGCAATGCTGTTCATGGGCAGTAATCAGAGATCTTGCATAGACCTCCTGAAACCAGACCTACGGAGGGAAGTGCAGAATAAATAGCTCAGCCAGTTGCCAAGTAAAGCAGCAAGGAGCTTTGAGATTGGACAGGAAGTCTTAGTGTGGGATTACTGAGATGACAAGTGGACACCTAGTAGGATAGCTACAAGAACTGGACCACTATGTACACAGTGGATGTTGGAGATCAGACATGGAGACATCATGTGGACCAGATATTGGATGCTCAACCGAAGAACACACCTGAGCTGACCACATCCAACAAGATGGACAGGTTACATCCACTGGACTTACCTCTCAGTGATGATTATGTCACGTTGTAGCAGCAATGTGACACCTGCAACAGAGAAACTTGTCTTTGACAAAACACCGGCCAAACCTGATGCTGCTTCACAGGTCCAAAGGCACTATCCTGAAAGGAAAAGAGTGCTACCCAAAAGACTGAATCTTTAGTATAGTGAAGTTAGTTATTGTGAAAGCATGTTTATTTGAATATGGTCTGTGGAAGGGAAACTGAATGCTTTATGTTATATATACAGTTTTATGTTACATTAATCTAAAGGAGGAGGAAGAATAATGTATGGATCTATTTCTTTCAGTGCAATGACTCCCCTTAGCACTAATTATTGACTAATATCTTACCCATGTGCATTGATTGTGTAGCTCTCTCTGCAAAGTGAATACACGTTAACTACTACTCCAATTGTGGGCCTTTATTTATTTGATATGCAGTTGTACAGACACAACAACGTACATAAGCATATAATGTATATACAAACGAGACCACATTTCTCTAAATCAGGGTCTAAAGCACAGTAGTACACACAGCACATGATAACTCATGAAGGTAAAGATAAAATCTACAGATGATTCATGCATAAATAACAAACTAAAGTGCATAAATTAAATATTGTCAGGTACGGAACAGATTATCCAGTGACACTTTGAATGCGACACAGCCGGGGAGTTCAGAAGCCGAATGGCCTGAGGGAAGAAACTGTTTCCTATCCTGACCGTTCTTGTCTTTATGCATTGGAGTCTCCTGCCTGATGAGAGAAAGTCAAAGAAGATGCTGGATGGGTGGGTGGGATCCTCAATAATAGCGAGGGCCCTGCATGCACAGTGCTGCTGATAAACGGTAGGGAGGCCCCTGTGATCCTCTCAGCTGTTCTCACGGTTCTTTGTAGGGACTTCCTTCCAAAGGGGCATTGACCCCAAGGTGAAATGTTGAACTGTTTAAGCTCAGGAAGTTAACAATAAAAAATAGAAGTGGAATGCAATAAAATAAGTCTATATTTTTATTGTACCTTTCACTTCCTCAGTAACAGCCATTCCATTTTGTAGCTATTTATTAACATTTGATGTATAGTTCGGTAGTCAAGCACTAAGGCCAAAATTGTTCGGTGGATGTCTCACAATACAATACTAGGACGAATGAATGTTTAATACATTTCAGTGATGTGGTTGAAGGCTGAATTTTGTCCAAGATGCTGGGAGAACTCCCTGTTCTTCTTTGAAAGGTGGCATGAATTTTTACATCCAGTTGAATGGCATTTGGACTGCAGTTTATATCGATTCAGCACTCACGTTTTGGAGTCAAGTCTGAAACAACTTCCTGACATCAAGTTACCACTGAGGAAGCCTGAAGGAAAATCAAACAAAACTTTATGCAAAATAATAACTGGGGCGTCCTTCCACCAAAGTCCCCCCCCCCACCGATCCACCTGCACGTAAGCCTTGAATGCATGGGCAGTAGTGTAGCTTTCTACTCTTAGAAACCCCAGCACTGGGATACTTGTGTGGCACTGGTGAACTTTTCATGCATTCTTCTAGACTGCCAGCAATGTTTACAGATTTCTCGGGAGTGTGGGGTTAGTGCATCACGTTACACTGTCAGCAATCAGTGATCGTGGTTCAATTCCCGCCACTGCCTGTCATTTATGTTCTCCCTATGAGAGCATGGGGTTCCTCCAGGTGCTCCGCTTCCCTCTCATATTCCAAAGATATAACTGTTCATGTCTGTGAGTTGTGGGCATGCTTTGTTGGTGCCCGAAATATGGCAACACCTGTGGGATGCCTCCAGCACAATCCTTGGACTAACTTGGCCGTTGTCAGAAATTACACCTTTCACTGTATGTTTTGATGTACATGTGCTAAATAAAGCTAAATTTTAAAGGTTAGATAAAGCTAATTTTAAATACAGTACATCCTGTGTGTCTGTATAGGTTAACCTGGTCCAAGTACAGCAGACTATTGAAATGAAGGGGGAAAAATTAACTCAAGATATTATTAAACTAAGATTGTTTAAAATATTTAATTGTTTTTATACATTTGTGCAAATGGGTGTGTATGTGCTCATCATTGTGTGGAGGAAGTAGTTTATAGGTTTTTTACTTTAAAACAAAGTTCAAAGTAAGATTTATTATCAGAGTACATACATGTCACCACATACAACCCAGAGATTCTTTTTCTGCAGGCATACTTAGCAAATCTATAAAACAGTAACTGTAAATTGTAATCATTAGGAACTACTGACTGTATGCAAACTGTGCAAATGCAGATATAAATAAAAAGCAATAAATAACGAGCATGAAATAACAATATAACAGAGTCCTTGAATGAGTGTTGCAATCCCCTTTTGTTCAAGGAGGCTGATGGTTGAGGGGTAGTAACTGTTCTTGAACCTGGAGGTGTGAGTCCTGAGGCTCCTGTACCTTCTACCTGATGGCAACAGTGAGAAAGGAGCATGGTCTGGGTGGTGAGGATCTCTGATGACGGATGCCGCTTTTCTATGGCAACGTTTCACGTAGATGTGCTCAATGGTTGGAAGCATTTTACCCATGACGTACTGGGCCAAATTCATTATTTTTTGTAGGATTTTCCGCTCAAAGGCATTGGTGTCCCCATACCAGGCTGTAATGCAGCTGGTCAGCACATTTTCCACCACACAAATAGATAATTATTCTTAACTACTAATGAGGCCCAAGTGATTTTGAATGTTGATACATTGTAGTACTGTACATGTGATGCTGGGAGAGAGGCTTTACTGGAAGTTAAAGCCATCCAAGAGAGAGTTCCTTTGCTGTCCAGTGCTGTTGAGGGCTTCACTGATGTGCTGGACCAGATTCTCCCAGCAAAAGGCAGCGCCTCAAACAACAAGAGAAAAAGCAGTATGCTTGATGGTCAAGCAGCTAACTATCTTGGAGCATGGGAGGATCGGCTCTGTCGAAGCCTTGAGGGGAAAATGGCAGTTAAGTGGGCTGAAGAAATAATGGATACACCAAGGAAGAGAAAAAACAATGAAGGAAACATAGTGAGTGAGAACGGACCATGTTGAAATGTAGATCAGGAGTGGTCCTGACAGGGCGGATATGGAAAGAAATTTCCCTTGTGGGTAATCGGGAAATAGGGGTCCCCACTTAAAAATGAAGGTTGCCAATTTAAGACAAAGATGAGGCAAAAATGTTTCCCTCAAAGTCCCTCAAGTCTTTGGAGCTCTTTGCACCCAAGAGCAGTGAAATCATGGTCTTTGAAGTATTGCTGGGCAGAGGTATGTGAAGTTGAAGGAAGAAGGTGGGAAATAAGAAAGGAGATTACAGTCAGAGCAGCCACAACTTTTCAAAGGCAAAGCAGGTTTGACGGGTCAAATGGCCTTCTTCTAATGTGAGCAGTTATGAAAAAGGGAGTCGGAGAAACAGAGCACAATTTGAAGCAGGTACTAACACCGCCAGAGGATCTGCCCCTGAAGCATTTATTTTGTTTACTTACTTAGCGATACAGTGCGGGAGTAGGCCTTACTGCCCTTTCAGTCACACTACCCCGGCAACCCCACAACTCCGATTAACCCTAACCTAATCACAAAACAATTGACAATGACAAATTAACCTACCCAGTACGTCTTGGGACTGTGGGAGGAATCTAGAGCACTCGGGGAACTCCCACACATTCCACCAGGAGGACGTATTGAGACTCAGTGGAATTGAACTCTGAATTCTGGAATGCCCTGTAAAAGCGTCACTCTCACTGCTCCGTTACCATGGTGCACTGTATCCTCTGACACAGCGTCTCCCAGGCAGTGATTATATCACTGTCTACGTTTCTCGTCCAGTAATTCGCAATGGTTTCCTAACTGCAAGAAACAGCGCCCATCTATTTATGGAGCATCCTCCGTAACAGTGTGACATCCCCGAGCACTTTAGAGTACTTTTCAAGCGTTTGCACCATTCTGTGAGCTTCACATGAGCAAGAAAGTCAATGCAATTTGGTATATATAGTATCTCATAATCTATAGTAAGAAACCCAACAGGATCTGGGCATTGGTGTCATGTTGTGGTCTCCATCCAGATCAAAGCCTGAAGGTCAATTGGATGTCCAGATCAAAGCCCAAAGTTCGAAGTACAGATATTATCAAAGCATGGATACATTATACAGCCCTGAGATTCATCTCCTTACAGGCAGCCGCAAAACAAAGAAACCCGAAAGAAACAGCTTGTTTTGCTAACATGAGGAAGTCTGCAGATGCTGAAAATTCAAGCAACACACACAAAATGCTGCAGGCCAGGCAGCATCTTTAGGGAGAAGCACTGTCGACGTCTCGGGCCGAGACCCTTCGTCAGGACTAACAGCTTGCTTTGCTGTTGTCGCTCGGTATGTTCTATTTTGCTGTGTCCTGCCATGCGTCGTGGGCATGTTATGTTGGCGCTGGAATGAGTGGTGACACTCACCCTCAGCCCCAGCTCACCCTCGGGTCCTTTGGTTGTTAAGGCTTGTATGTATTGATGTGCGTGTGAGAAATAGATCTGAATATGAAATCTGGAGTCTGCACCGACAGGAATGTGATTGGCTACTTTAATTTTGGATGATGGACTGTATGAGATGTAAGGAGAGCTGTGACGTGAGAAGGAGGATTAATTAGATCATTGAGGAATAGCAATAAAAGGCAGCCCTTTCCTCGCAAGAGGGTGAGGGCATGCAGGCTACACATTGTGTTAGCATCTGCTTTATCTGGATCTGTGCCACCTTATGCTGCAACGCAGACAGAAGTGAATTACTGATACACTTCACGGTTGAATAGCTGACTGTGTGTGCAACAATGCTGAAGTGTGTGAGGGTGCAAGGGAGACTTTCCTGTTCAAGAAATGGGGAGTGTAGCTGCATCACCACTGACTGTGCAGCACAAATAGGAGAAAGAAGAAAGGGCCGGAAGTCAAGACGACAGTGAATGGAAAGGCAGTGCTCGAGACAACACAACCTGTCAGTGCTCAGAAAGCAGAAATCATATGCAGCTTTAAGAGATGCATGGTATTCAGTGTCTAAAGATGTCATCACTAAGACCTGTCACCAACAGGAATTCTTTCTTCTTTTCATCTCCTGCTAAAAGACCATGAGATATCGGAGCAGAATTAGGCCATTTGGCCCATTGAGTCTGCTCTCCATTTCATCATGGCTGATCCAATTTTCCTCTCAGCCCCAGTCTCCTGCCTTCTCCTCATATCCCTTCTTGCCCTGACCAGTCAAGAATCTATCAACCTCTGCCTTAAATAGACATAAGGACTTGGCCTCCGCAAGAATTCCACAGATTCACCACTCTCTGGCTAAAGAAATTCCTCCTCATCTCAGTTCTAAAAGGACACCCCTCTATTCTGAGGCAGTGTCCCCTGGTCTTAGACTCTCCCACCATAGGAAACATCCTCTCCACATCCACTCTATCACCATTCAATAGGTTTGAATGAGCTCACCCCTCATTCTTCTGGATTCTAGTGAATGCAGGCCCAGCACTAACAGATGCTCTTCATATGACAAGCCATTCAATCCTGGAATAATGATTGTGAACCTCCTTTGAATCCTCCAGAATTTCAGCACATTCTTTCTAAGATAAGGGGCCCAAACCTGTTCTCAATTCTCCAAGTGAGGCCTCACTAGTGCTTTGTACAGTCTCAACATTACACCCTTGCTTTTATATTCTAGTCTTTTTGAAATGAATGCTAACATCGCATTTGCCTTCCTCACCACAGACTCAACCTGCAAATTAACTTTTAGACCATAAGACCATAAGATATAGGAGCAGAAGTAGGCCATTCAGCCCATCGGGTCTGCTCCGTCATTCTATCATGGGCTGATCCACTTCATCCAGTCATCCCCCTCCCCTACCTTCTCCCCATACCCTTTGATGCCCTGGCTAATCAAGGACCTATTTATCTCTACCTTAAATACACCCGATGACTTGTCCTCCACAGCTGCTCGTGGCAACAAAGTCCACAGATTTACTACTCTCTGACTAAAGTAATTTCTCCGCATCTCAGTTCTAAATGGATGTCCTTTGATCCTGAAGTCGTGCCCTCTTGTCCTAGAATCCCCTACCATGGGAAATAACTTTGCCATGTCTAATCTATTAGTCTTTTAACATTTGGAATGTTTCTATGAGATCCCCCCTTATTTTCCTAAACTCCAGGGAATACAGCCCAAGAGCTGCCAGACATTCCTCATTAGGTAACCCTCTCATTTCTGGAATCAGTCTCGTGAATCTTCTCTGAACCCTCTCCAATGTCAGTATATCCTTTCTAAAATAAGGAGACCAAAACTGCACACAATACTTCAAGTGTGGTCTCATGAGTGCCTTATAGAGCCTCAACATCACACCCTATCTTTTATACTCTATACCTCTAGAAATGAATGCCAACATTGCATTTGCCTTTTTCACAACTGACCCAACCTGAAGGTTAACCTTTAGGGTATCTCGCACAAGGACTCCCAAGTCTCTTTGCATCTCTGCATTTTGAATTCTCTCCCCATTTAAATAGTAGTCTGCCCATTTATTTATTCCACTAAATAAATAGTGCATAGTTCCCTGAAGGTGGAGTCTCATGTAGATAGGGTGGTGAAGAAGGCTTTTGGAACGCTGGCCTTTATAAATCAGAGCATTGAGTACAGAAGTTGGGATGTAATGTTAAAATTGTACAAGGCATTGGTAAGGCCAAATTTGGAATATTGTGTACAGTTCTGGTCACCGAATTATAGGAAAGATATCAATAAATTAGAGAGAGTGCAGAGACGATTTACTAGGATGTTACCTGGGTTTCAGCACTTAAGTTACAGAGAAAGGTTGAACAAGTTAGGTCTCTATTCATTGGAGCGTAGAAGGTTGAGGGGGGATTTGATCGAGGTATTTAAAATTTTGAGAGGGATAGATAGAGTTGACGTGAATAGGCTGTTTTCATTGAGAGTAAGGGAGATTCAAACGAGAGGACATGATTTGAGAGTTAGGGGGCAAAAGTTTAAGGGAAACACGAGGGGGTATTTCTTTACTCAGAGAGTGATAGCTGTGTGGAATGAGCTTCCTGTAGAAGTAGTAGAGGCCAGTTCAGTTGTGTCATTTAAGGTAAAATTGGATAGGTATATGGACAGGAAAGGAGTGGAGGGTTATGGGCTGAGTGCGGGTAGGTGGGACTAGGTGAGATTAAGAGTTCGGCACGGACTAGGAGGGCCGGAATGGCCTGTTTCCGTGCTGTGATTGTTATATGGTTATATGGTTAAAGAAAAAGACCATACACTTTCCAACATTGTATTTCATTTACCACTTCTTTGCCCATTCCCCTAAACTATCTAAGCTTCTCTGCAGGCTCTCTGTTTCCTCAACACTACCCACTCCTCCACCTATCTTTGTATCATTGCCAAATTTAGCCACAAATCCCTTAATACTATCGTCCAAATCACTGACATACATTGACATACCTTGCTTGTAACTTCCTCAAAGAATTACAGTAGGTTTGTCAGGCAGGATCTTACTTTCAGGAAACCATGATGACTGTGGCCTATCTTGTCATGTGCCTCCAAGGAACTTTTAGGGAATCCTGCACAAGGACTCCTAAGTCCTTCTGCATCTCAGTTGTTTGTATTTTCTTTCCATTCAGAAAGTAGTCAACCCTTTCATTTCTTCTACCAATGTGCAGCCAAACCCTTCCGGGCACATATTCCATCTGCCATTTCTTTGCCCATTCTTCTAATCTGTCAAAGTCCTTCTATAGCTTCTCTACTTCCTCAAAACTACCTGCCCCTCCAGTTATCTTCATATTGACTGCAAACTTTGCAACAAAGCTATCAGTTCCATCATCCAAATCACTGACATATAACATAAAAAGAATTGATCCAAAACAGCCCCCTGTGGATCACCACTAGTCATCGGCAGCCAGTCAGAAAAAAGCTCCCTTTATTCCTACTCTTTGTCTCTGGCCAATTAGACACTGCTTTATCCATGCTAGATTCTTCCCTGTAGTACCATGGGCTCATAGCTTGATAAGCAGCCTCACGTGTGACATTCTTGTCAAAGGCCTTCTAAATATCTGACACACTCAGTCTGTATTGTGAAAAGCCAATTCAGTGCTGATGAGACTGACCAAACCAGGTCAAAATTCCAAACCGTATTAATGTATCAAAGCAACACACACAAACTGTGAAGGAACCCAACAGCAACACACACAAAATGCTGGAGGAACTCAGCAGGCCAAGCAGCATCTATGGAAGAGTGGCAGGGTTGGTAACAGATTATGTGAAAGAGCAGCTAATCCAGGTTCCTATATTAGCAGGTTGATCCATAATCCATAATCCATCCACAACTACTGCCAACACCTGAGTGATGACCTGGCAATCCCAGTGACCTGTTAGAGGACGGATAACCAGAATAACACATCAACAAAGCCCCAAGTGCAGTATTGTTGGCCTTACTTTCCTTAGAGGAAAGAAGGTAAAAAACTAAAGGTGCAGAGAAGACATTGAGAGGAGGGAATCAGAAGATAAGACAAAAAAAGAATTAGGAACAAAGGTAATCAACAAAGTGCAGAGAACAGAGAAAAAATAATGAGAGAGAGAAATTTCCCCAACATATAATATACAATGTCATAGGTGATCTATTAATCACATTATAAATCCAAATTTCCTGCTTATAATCTGAACTAGAAAAGTTCCAATGTTAAAAATAGAAGTCCAAGGAAAATGAAAGTGAAGTGCTGACCTCCATGGGATCCAGGACACCTTCAAGGAGTGGTGCCTCAGAAAGGCAGTGTTCGTCACCCACCACCTAGGACATGCCCTCGTCTCATTGCTACCATCAGGAAGAAAGTACAGAAGCCTGGAGGCACACATTCAATAATTCAGGAATAGCTTCTTTGCTCTGTTATCCAATGTCTGAATGGACATTGTATCCATGAACACTACCTCACATCTTTTTTATTTCCTATTTGTTTGCACTATTGATTTAACTATTATATATATACTGTAATTCACAGCTTTTCTCTCTCTATTATTATATATAGCAATGTACTGCTGCTGCAAGTTTTCAAATTTCACGACATATGCCAATGATATTAAACCTGATTCTGATTCTGAATAGAGAGAAAGAATGCTACTGTGATGCCCTTCTCTTCCACAGGGACATCACGGATGAAACTAAAGACCTAGACGATACCATGTCAGGGAAAGGAAAGCTACCAAATGGATCTCAACTTTCTTGTTCTCTCTGGAAATGACAACCTGTCCATCAGTGCTCTTGCCTAAGCCAGGCTACCAGGCAGCCCTGACTACTGCTGCTGCTAATGACAAAATGTATAATCCAGGGCTGGACTACCCAGAACCGAGAGTGAAAGGTGAGAGTTGCTAACAATAGATATAGATGAGAATAGTCAATGATTGTGTTATTGGACATAATTCTTGCTCTGTAACACAGAAAGGTAGCTATTCTGCCTGTCAAGTCCATATTGGTTCTATACAAGCACAAACCAGCTGCTCCCTCCTTCACAGCTCTGCAAATTATTTCTGTTCAGAATCTTATCCTTTTTGAATGTTACTGTATTCCTCCCACTACTATCCCTGGTGTTGTGTTTGTTCTTGATAAGAGACAAATTTAGCATGGGTAAAACTAACACATATTTATTTACAGGATGCTCTAGTAATAGCTCCAACTTGACTCCAACACACGCAATCAGTTTCCCAACATCAGTTCTGGTTTCGAGTGAAATGCCTGCATTGCACAATGGAACTGTAGTTCTTTGTTACATACACACGTAATGACACATCTTCCCCCTTTAAAGAAAACAAGCACAATAGTACACCCTCATAAACCGGCAAGAAACAATAATGCTTTCCAACAAAGATATATATATTATCTTCAATTATAATGAGCACATAGAATGCCTTATTCACTCAGTTACTTTCAATCAGCCTCTGAGGTGAATAAACTCTTCTCGGGTTTCCAGCTGGGTACAGATAGCGATTAAACTAATGTTTCAATGACAAATTTGCCATCTTCATCAGGGATCTTCAGCGATGTCAGAATTTGTCATTGAAATATCAGTTATAATCAATATCTGTACCCGGCTAAAAGCCCGAGAAGAGTTTATTTCTCATATAGCCAGGAAAGCACTAGATCTTTTTTCAGTCTCTGAGGTGGTTTGATGATCCTTTTTGATCTGCTATTTGTCTCAACAGATGTATTCCTTTCACTTGCTGTGTTAATATTAATGCCTGAGTACTCTGAACATGTTCATTTCTTTCACATCCCTCTGCCAAGATCCTATCTGTTGTTCTCTGTTCTTGTTCTTACTGTGTGAGCATAATTCGCTCCACATGCCTCATAATGGCATTATGACTACATCCATGTGACCAGTGAGTCTTTGCACAAGTTCCAACTGATTCTGTCTCAATTCACAGAGGTCCCTCTGTTGGCTGCATATCACAAATAGCAACTCCTCCTGTTCATTTGTGCTGAACTGTTGCTGTTGTTCTGACCTTGGGGTCTGTCTGGTGTCTCCATCTTCCTTTATATTTTTCTTCTTCACCTTCGGAGAAGATCATGGAGATGTTTTTGATTTCCAGTCTTTAACTGGAAGTTGATGAGAGACAGACTTTGAGCCGCAGCTACGTGATGTGGAAGCAAGACTGGCAACTTCTTCATCATGATCATTCTGTTCAGCACGGGCATCCTGACTGTCGTGCTGGCGTAGATGGTATGGATATCTGTGGACGGTGGAGTTCTTGTGCTCCTCTTGCATAACCTCCCCGGATCTCTCGTGGATGAGTTTCTCAAATTACATCAGGTAAGCATCCGAGCCCCTCAAAGACATCGGTATGTTCTTCCATGAGTGTTGCATAGTCACCTTTGGTCTGTGAAGCCAATATGAAAACTCTTGCCACAAGGTTGAGCTTTTCACATGCATTCTGACCTAATATTGGCAGTGCTGTCTTATCTACAATCAGTAGCTGTGCCTTTAGGTGTGGTCCCTTTTGTTTGAAGGTTACTGTACAGCCCCTTTTACCAGAACGTTCTCTCCAGTATAGACTATCACATTTAATTTCATTGGGTAAATCTTGCTCTTACCTTTGGGATTCTTGTAATCATCCATAGATAACAAATTCACTTGGTTCCAGCGTCAAGCTTGAATGGAATCACAGTCACTGGAACATCCCATTCTGTTTTACCAGCACCCAGAGTCCATAGAGAATCCACAAAGACTTCCTCAGCAACCAGGTGCACCTTTCTCTTGGTAGCCCCAGATTTGCCGCACTTTGCAGAATGCTTCTTCTTCCCACAACTGTTACAGGACTATCCATAAGCAGAGCATGTCTTTGGGATGTGCCTACCTCCATGTTTGCTGTTTGAGCCTGCCCCTTTGCTATGCTGTTGCTTTGGGAAACACCTTGTGCTCTGCCCCCTCTGTTTTCACAGCATACACTGTTGTTTCTTCCCCGTGCAGCTCCTTAGCTTGTGATTGTGTGGTCTCCGCTGACCCACACATATCCGCAGCCTTCTCTAGCGTCAAAACTTCTTCAAGGAGCTATCTTTCTCTGCGCCCACTATTCGAAGTCCCACAGTCTATTTTGTCTCCAACTAGTGATTCTCTCAAAGCTCCAAACTCACAGCACTTACTCAGTGTGTGAAGCTCAGCTGAGTATTGGTTGAAGCTAACACCTTGTTTCTGGTCACAGGAAAAGAATGTAAATCTTTCAATCATGATGTTTTTATTTGGGGCAAAATAGTCCTCAAATTCTGTCATCAGAGTGTTCAATGTAAAGGCTGTCTCGTCAGTTTGAAAGCTGCTATAGCCGTCCAAAGCATCTTCACCATTACATGTAGAAAGATAGATGCTTTCAAATGTTCATCTGCCCCTCTTGCTCTTTTCACTGCTAAGTATATATTGAGTAGTTGTTTAAAGTGTTTTCAGTTATCTGTTAGAATGCATAGGTGTGGGAGGTCTTAGCTTATGCCACTTCTGACTTTGCACATTGGACACTGGGAAACGCGGTTATTTATTATGTCCACACATAAAAACACATCCGGCAATGCATTCCAGACTCGACCCCCTCAATATGTAAAAAAAAGGATTTCCTCCTATCAGTTTTAGTCCTTTTGCCAGCCACCTTCATCCTGTACTCCTGCATTCTTGAATTTTCTGTGAATGAGAACAATTTGTCTCTATCTGTCTGATCTATATCCTTCATGAAAATTAAACCCCTCTATCCCATTGTGACATGCCATCCTTTTACAAGCTATTCAATGGCTGGAAGTGCAAATACAGACATAGATAATCTATTCCTTGCTCTGCTTAGCTTCAATTTATAATAAAATTAACCATTATTTTCAGTTAAATTAGTTAGCATTTACCTCCTGCTAAATTACCTCTTGTATATGACCCAGTAGATATAAATTCAAATGTGCTTGATGCAAGGTGACGAATGCCTCCTTGCTATGCAATATTTTAAAACTGCTATTATATCTTTTCAAGCCACTGTTACAGGCTTTTCCACCAGTTCCTAATACTATGTCTAGTTTGGCTAACCTTTTCAAATTCAAGAAACAGAAAGGCACTTTCTGTCAGGCAGCTGTTACTGTATCTTCATAATTCTTAAGCAGGATTTTCCCTAGTTTGTATTGATACTTTTCAGGTTCCTCTGTTGTATAACAGCTGCTGCCTGATACCAGACGTGGTCCAATTTGTTTCCATTGCAACCCAAGCACATTTGTGAACAAGCTTTGTTAGTACTAAATGAACAAGTCCTTTTGGCTCTGCTCTCTGCCAGAGGTTTTCAGTTAACTGAGTTGCTCACTCCCATGAACAGAAAATATAACAGAAAGCACTTTTCTAACAAATGTTATTCTGTGCTTAGAACAACTGCGATGAACACCCAAATCTCTAAGAAGTTCTTTATAAATACATTCTCTTCAGCTTCTCCTGTGCTGATTTCATGAAGATGATTGGTCTGAAAACCACAGCTCAGAGCTGGTGCCAAGAGGGGCGATCAGCTCGATAACAGATCAGCACTCTAGAGCTATAAGGATAGGTTCATTGACTCTGGAGAAACACAGAGTTAAAAGGGAATGCCACTGAGGTTTTTAAGCAATGATGAGATTGAATAATGTCCAGACAACATAGTTAAGTAGGTCACCATATTCTTTGACTTAAGCCTCCGGTGTATTTTAGTGCATCTGCTCCACCTTCAGCAGCGGTGTCATCAGCTGCTGTGGCCCTAAATGAGCAGTACTCTGTCACGTCCCTTCATGCCTTCCCCGATTGTACTTTCCAACAGCTCCCGCAAAGGCTCAGTATATAGATCAGTAGTTTTTCTCAGCTTGGCAAGAGCAGGGGAAAGTCTCGCCATTATAAGGAACCTGAACGTGCACACTCAAGCCAGGTTTCAACCTCAGCCAATTGCAATAAGGAATCACAATTTACTTTTGTGGCAGAAGTTGCTGTCATCATCCTCATTTTTCTATGCACCACCCTAATAATTCTTTAGCCAGTCACATAGAAATCCAGAATTTTATATTCCCCGTATCAAAGTGCACTCAAGTGAATATTGATTTCCCTCCTACCTGCAGGACTGAAAGAGGCTGCAAAGACTCAGCCAGCTCTGTCACGGGCACACTCCCTAAGACCATAAGACCATTTGGTCTATCAGATTAGAATTAGGCCATTTGGCCCATCAAGTCTGTTCCACCATTCCATCGTGACTGATTTGTTATCCCTTTCAACCCAATCTCCTGCCTTCTTCCCTTAACTTTTGATGCCCTGACTAGAACCAATCAACCTTTGCTTTAAATATGCCCAATGACTTGACATCCGCTGCTATCTGTAGCAATGAATTCCACAGAGTCACCATCCTCTGGCTGTAGAAATTCCACATCACCACCATCGGGGATATCTTCAATAGGTGGTGGTCACGAGAAGGTGACATCCATCATTAGGGACACTCACCATCTGAGACATGCCCTTTTCTCATTACTACCATAGGGATGTAAAAGTCCTATTTATTTATTTGTGCATTTGGTTTTGGGACTTGCAGCAATTTTTATGTCTTGCACTGGACTGCTGCCATTCAACATCAAATTTCACAACATATGCCAGTGATAATAAACCTGATTTTGATTCTGAAATTAAGAATGCTTTTACATATATCTCTTTGCCCAATAATCATCCCATTTTGGAACACCAGGATCTGTGGCCACTGTAGCATAACGCAGAGACTCTGGATAGTTTGAGGCTTTGAAGAGGGTGGCATATCTACCCTTGCAACAGATATCAAGAAGTTTGGCCTGAGCATTGTGACCATTTCTTGAGACAAAACCCAGAAATTGCTAGGACCAGATTTATAATCAAGATCATGGTCAGAACCAAAAGGTTCTGGGATCAGGACCAGTTGTCAACTGTGGGGTCCGATCTTTGGTTAAAATTAGGAGTGAGATCACAGTGCTTAGGACAGGGAATCACAGATTTCAAGGTCCATCCATTGTAACAGCAAGAATCAATGGCCAGATATCACAGGACATCAACATTTAGGTTTCTTCTCTTATTTATGTTTCTTCTTACCATTAGCATCCAAGTTATTCTACATCGTTTTTTCTCCGTGCACTATTTGACACACAGTCTTCTAACCATGATTTAATCATCTTTGAATCTCAACTAACCCATAATAATTGATTATTTTGACCTACTGTCTGAATGTCACAATGAAACAAACTATAAATAAATAAGGTTGTTTCTAAAATACATCAAGAGCCTTTTTTGGGTTGGTTCCTTAAGATTATTGTAGCCAGGGGTGCTAATGTGGACCTCCATTACCACCCCTGGCTACAACAACCTTATGGAACCAATCAAAAAAAAAAGTCCTTGATGTATTTTAGCCCCCACTGCCTATTAAATGCTCCCAATGGTGTGTGCCTCAAAAAGCCTCTGACAAGCAAGTCCAGCTCCTGGCCTTCATGCGTGGTTTAGCTACTAGGCCCAGCGGAACCATTTCTACTGACAAAAGAAGGGACAAAGGCAGGGTACTGGTACCCCAGAACCAGTCGCTTTGGGCAGATGGGGCTCATCAGCCACGGTTGGCAGCTCATCTAGGAAAAAGAAAACTCTGACCGCAAACCTCCGCTGCCTTGCGGTTATACCCTCTCATGGGGAAGACTTCGGGAGGAGACCCGGAGGGAAAAATCTGGAGCTGGAGTCCCTAAGGCAGCCCTACATTGAGATCAACACTGACTGGCAACTCCTGCGATGCTGCTGGCAGTAAACTGTATCGGCCTCGGCCGTTCCTTTGAGTTCATCAGATGCACAGAGAGTGGGAGCTTGCTCTCCATATCGTACTGCCCAGGCTTGCATATCTAGACGGCTAAGACACAACATCCATGGTCAATGCTGACTGACGGAGGCCCTCACCTTCTATCATTTTTTTGAATAAAGAAGGCATTTCTGCACTGTATTACTGAAACAAGTAGACATTAGAAACCATCTTGAAATAGCAATTACAACATGATATAAAAATGAAAACAGAGAGAACAATATATATATTGGCCTGGCAAAATGCCAGTTTCCAATTACTTAAAAAGGGAACTCTCCAGATTTAGCAGAGAAAAAAAAGTTGTCAGATAAGTCTGTGTATAAGCAATGGCAAATGTTCAAACATGAGGCTGTTTTGGGAACAGAATAGATATCGTCTCATAAGGATAAGAAAGGCTCTTGAGCAAAAGTCAGAATCCCCTGGGTAAGTTAGAAAATTAAAGTTATATATAAAAAAAAGCAATTATGTATAAAAGAAATATTTAATACAAATGAAAGCCCAAAGAGATTATACAAAACTAAAGAAAGCCAGAAGAGAAAATAATAAATGCTAAGGGAAAGCGTGGAGAGATTATCAGATAACATAAAGGAGAATGTTGAAGACGTTTTCAAGTTCATGAAAAGTAATAAGAGAGCTTAAAGTTAAAAAAGGTAAAGAAAAAGAATATAAGAGTGGAGAGTTAAGAACTTAAGTTCATTCCTAATTGCATTTATATATTTTTTTATGTATGGGCCCTTCCAGCCTTTCGAGCTGCACCGCCAGCAGCCCACCAACTTAACCCTAGCCCAGTCGTGGGGCAAATTACAATGACCAATTAATCTGCTAACTGGCACTATGGGAGGAAACTGGAGCAACCAGGGGAAATCGACACACTCTCGGGAAGTGCATACAAGCTTCTTCCAGATGACTTCAGTAATTAACTCCAAACTTCGACGACTTGAGCTGTAATAGTGTTGCACTAACCACTACTATACCATGGTGCCCTATGGATGGTTTTAGTGGAGGGAGTGATAGAGTACAGAAGAAAAAGGGAGCAGAGTAATAAGAGAGAAATAGAATCGTATAAGATGGGAATAGTGAATAATTAATGCCGAAAAAAAGTCTTTAGAATATTTATTCCAGTTTTTTCAAAGCTAATTGAGCCAATGTAGAAGCATTAGATCGTTTCCAGGATTCAGAGGCTTTTGAATGAGGAGAGGTTCAAGATGACCATGGAAGTCAGAAGGATTAAATAAAGTCATGACATTCAAAATTGAAGAATTTTAACACATCTGTTAGGAAGTAACTATTTATGCCCTCTGATATATTGGCAACTTTGCAAAAGTGCTAAGGAGCAGGAACATACAGTAAATCAATAAAAGTACTGAGAAATTCATTATTTCTGTTTTGAAGGATTATGAGATTACAATGTGTTGCCCAATGTCAAATGGACTTTGATAAAAATGATTGTGGTCACAATGTGTATTTTTTTGGAGAGCTGCTTCAATACGTGGTGTTGGTACACAATATACACTCAGTGGCCACCTTATGAGGTACATCTGTACACCTGCTTGTTAGTGCAAATATCTAATCAGCAAATCATGTGGCAGCAACTCAATGCATGCAAACATGCAGATGTGGTCAAGATGTTCAGTTGTCGTTCAGACCAAACATCAGAATGAGGAAGAAATGTGATCTAAGTGACTGACTGTGAATGATTTAAACTGTGAACTAAATGATTTTTGGTGCCAGAAGAGGTGGTTTGAGTATCTCAGAAACTGCTGATCTCCTGGGATTTTCATGCACAACAGTTTCTAGAATTTATAGAGAATGCTGCAAAAACAAAAAAAAGTGAGTGGCAATTCTATGGGTGAAAGCGCCTTGTTAAAGAGAAACGTCTGTGGAGAACGGCCAAACTGGTCCAAGCTGACCGGAAGGCGACAGTAGCTCAAATAGCCATGCGTTACAACAGTGGTGAGCAAAAGAGCATCTCTGAATACAATACACATCAGATCTTGAAGTGGATGGCTACATACACAGTGAATGGAAATACACTCCTGCACCTAATAAAATGGCCACTGAGTGTACATCCTGAAGGCAGAAATTCAGTAAGTGATATTGTTCTATCCAGCCTAAGTAGTGAGCTTGCTGTTCCTATGTTCAGAGGAGTAAGTCTGGCTGGCTTGTATCTTAGGCAGGCAGGCAGGAGGTACAGGGAATCTGGTGTGACCAGTCCGTGCATTTGTACTTCGTTATCTCCGCAGCTTAGGTTAACCTGTTCCATTTCTGGTCTTTATGAAAGTTAAGGTTGCACAATTAACATTAGAGTGTGTGTTGTAAGACTTTTGATGTCAGTGTATGTGTCCAGCATTGGGCTTCATGCACATGGGGGATCTGTGGCAAATTTGAAGAACTGCATAGAGCAATCGGATTTTAGATTAAATCAGTCGATCAGCGCATAAAAATATTGTGTTACATAAAGAAGTGTCCAGCCCTTTTCTCTTAGTTGTGAAAGGATATAATTCAGTGAAGAACCATACATGGTCAGCATGCTTGCAGTCTGAGAACATAAAAACTTGACAAGGCGCTTTCAGTTTCTGCCCTGAAGATTAAGATCAATTTACTGCCTCAAATGCAGGTACGCGGAAGGAGATCTGCATTTTTAAGCTGAAAGCAGATATAATGGGAGTAGCATTTTTCTTGAACTCGGTGTGGGTAGCCATTTTACAGTGCGCTTGATTTTGGCTTTTATTGACACTTTCATGCTCAGCTTAAATGCACACAACCATGTCTCTATAAATCAGTAAAGAATTCAGCCATTTGTCATGAATGTGCACAGTACTTTGTGTAAAATGGTGTGCCCCCTTACTAATAGTAAGGAGACAGGTTATCCTTAAAAGAAGCCATCTGCCTTCAAAGATTTTATCTTCACTTACAGCAAAATGTCATTTTTTCCTTAAATGCCTACTGTTGAAACGTTGAATTTATGCACAGCACAAGTGAGTCAGACTTACCATTTATGCTTTGTGACCCAGCAAGATAACAGCGTACTGGAAAGAATTCGGAGGCTGCCCCATTTCAAGGAATGTATGAAGGAGCGAATTGGGAACATAACAAATTGCTAGAGAGGACCGTCATTCACAAACCTTAAATGACCCAGCAGTTAGATTTATCGTGTGGCAAGCACAGTGCTACTCTATATGAAGATTTTAACATAGTGTTAGCAATTGTGTTTGAAAGCATTTGAAAATAAATAGATTATTCTGGTTGAAGACATTAATTCCAAATGTAGATGCCGAAGTTACATAATATGTAGAAAACAACTCTTGCAGACGTCTGATATTATGTTCTCTGCAGCAAAGATTGAGGAAGTTTTAATTTTGTGTAGAGCCCAGCTGACACAAAGTTAGAATTTAGCATACCGAAAAGATTCTGAGACTCTCCTGTAACCTGGTACCATTTTTACATTAATATTCATATGAGGTCACATTCAGGAAATGGGAAATCTATACAGGTATACACAGAAGCCTATCAATAACATCCCATGCACTAGATATCTTTCTGGGAATTCTCATTTCCATCTGCCAGCTGCTGACTTACTTCTATGGTGTCATCTTTTTCATGATCATGTGTCCTCAGAAACTCTTGGAATAATGCAAGGAATCAAACAGAGTACGGAACTAATCCCTTGAGATTAACCCCACAAATTGCTCCAGAGGGTCTGAGTTCCATGTCAAAGGTGGGTCCTGCTATACAGATTTGGAACAAACCAAGGACTACATGCAGTCAATTTTCACTGTTGCTAGCCACCTTTTGAACATGCAGCGATATGACCATAAGACCATAAGACATAGGAGCAGAATTAGGCCATTCGGCCTATTGAGTGCTCTGCCATTTCATCATGGCTGATTTATTATCCCTCTCAACCCCATTCTCCTACTCACTGATTACTCAAGAACCTAGCAAACTCACCTTAAATATATCCAATGAATTGGCATGCACAGCGGTCTCTGATAATGAATTCCACAGATTCACTACCTCTGGCTAAAAGAATTTTTTCCTGATCTCTGTTCTAAAAGGATGTCCCTCACCTCTGAGGCTGCCCCCCCCCCCACCCCACTATGAGAACCATCCTCTCCACAGCCACTCTATCTAGGCCTTTCAATATTTGATACATTTCAATGAGATCCCACCCCCCCTCCATTATTATAAACTCCAGCAAGTACAGGTCCAGGGGCATCAAATGCTCCTTATCTGTTAACCCTTTAATTCCAGGGATCATTCTCATGAACTTCTTCTTTACCCTCTTCAATGTCAGCACATTCTTTCTTAGATTAGTGGCACAAAACAGCTCACGATACTCCAAGTGCAGTCCGATCAATGACTTAAAAACCCTCAGCATTACACCCTTGCTTTTGTATTCTAGTCCTCTCCAAAGGAATGCTAACATTGCATTTGCCTTCCTCACCACTGACTCAACCTGCAAGTTAACCTTTAGGAAATCCTGCACGAGGACTCCCAAGTCCCTTCGCTCCTCTGATTTTTGAATTTTCTCCTGATTTATAAAACAGCACATGTCTTTATTCTTTCTACCAAAGCATATGATCATGCACTTCCCTACATTATATTTCATCTGCCACTTCTTTTCCCATTCTCCCAATTTGTGCAAGTCATCCTTCAGGCATTCTGCTTCCTCAACACTACCTGCCCTTCCAATTGTCTTTGTATCATCCACAAACGTGGCCACAAAGCCATCAATTCCGTCATCCAAATCATTGACATATAATGTGAAAAGAAGTGGTCCCAACATCGACCCCTGCAGCACACCACGAGTCACTGGCAGCCAACTAGAAAAGGCTCTGTTTATCCCCACTCTTTGTCTCTTGCCACTTAGCCAATCTTCTATCCACGCCAGTGCTTTTCCTGTAATACCATGGGCTCTTTTCTTGTTAAGCACCCTCATGTGAGCACATTGACAAAAGCCTTCTGAAAATCCAAATTAACAACATTGACTGACTCTCCTTTGACTATCCTGTCTGTTACTTCCTCAAAGGATTCCAAAAGTTTTGTCAGGCAAGCTTTTCCCTTGTGCCTCCAGGAATCCCGAAACCTCATCCTTAATAATAGACTCCATAACATTTTTCCAACCACTGAGATAAGGCAAACTGGCCCATAATTTCCTTTCTCTGCTTCATTCCTAAAGGATGGAGTGACATTTGCAATTTTCCAGTCCTCCAGAACAATTCCAGAATCTAGTGATTTTTGAAAGATCATTAGTAATACCTCCACCAACTCTTCAGCTACTTCATTCAGAACCTTGGAGTTACTGTTCCCTCTTAAGCTGCAAGGGTGCACAGCCACGCAGTAACTGAAAGGCTCCTATGCACATAGCCTTTGTTGCCATGCATCTGGAATTTTATTTTAAAATATTTTTTAATTTTTAATTTAGCACTGCTGCTATCAGAAAGAAGATACAGGAGCCTCAGGACTCCCACCACCTGGTTCAGGAACATTTATTACTCCTCGACCATCAGGCTCCCGAACCAAAGGTGATAACTTCACTCAACTTCAAATCAGCCTAGAATCATTGAATTGTTCCCATAACCAATGGACTCACTTTCAAGGACTCTTCATCTCACATTCTTGATATTTATTGCATATGTATTTATTATTACTGTTGTTTATTTTGTATTTGCATAGCTTGTTGACTTCTGCACTCTGGCTGAATGTCGTAGTTGGGGGGGGGTCTTTCATTGATTCTGTTATAATTGTTATTCTGGGGATCTGTTGAGTACATCCACAAGCAAATGAATCTTAGGATTGTATAGGACGACACTGACATACTTTGATAATAAATTTACCTTGACCTTTGACCATTTAAACAGGCCCTTTTGGCTCTTGAAGCAACACTGCTCAGCAACAGCTGACAACCCCAATTTAACCCTAACCTAATCACTGGACAATTTACAAATGGCCGCTCTTGTTTCTCTTTTACTCTTTATATTTGGCTAGCTCGCCGTCATATTTCATCTTTTCTCTCTTTATGTCTTTTTTATTTGCCTTCCGTTGGTTTTTAAAAGTTTCCCCATCCTTTACCTTCACGCTAATTTGAAATATACACTAAATGTATATTGCCGAGGATTGTCCTCTATCGAAGCTCAAAAGTGTGTAACAAAATCGAGCACATCAAATGAAGGAGCCACTGCATGGCTCCAAGTATAAGCCGTCACTAAATACATAACTGTGTTTTGTTCACGTGTGTACACTATTAGAGTAATAGTGCAATCTCTCAGGTCTCAAGGGTTGTTTAATGGTGAGTTTCCAGATCACCATGGGACCTAATCGAGGATATTAATGTGGATTCCCTTAACGGATAATGCCTGTGCATGATTTTCTTTCATGTGGGGAGGCTGATGCTTGGACAGCCAACATACAGTCCTTCGCAGGTAAGGGTCAGGGTCCAGAGTCACGGAATGCAGATGACTGGAGATCCTTCACTGCTGCAGCCTTCCTCCATCTTCCCCAGCTCCATTAAGATGTTGTTTGGACTGCTCTTTCTCTGGAACCTTCCTCTTAACCATTCCACCATGGCTGACCCTACCACCTGATAGCTAAACTCCAGGCAGCATCGCTCTCAGAATCCCAGAAACTCACGAGGTTCTCAACCATGACAAGGTGATTATCCTCGGAGAAGGTACTAGACTACATGCAATAAACCAAACCCATTATAGTTTTGGAACCTATTTTCATTGTTCCTTCCACCTGACCAGGTTAAATTGTAGTGTAATGTGGTACACCAGACCATCAATTAGGGCATCTGTAGGTTAAAAGATACAGTATTTGAAGTGTTCTGCAGAAAATTTAACCTATTGAGCCTGGATATCCTGAATTTAAATTCCTGTTTGGGAAAGACCAATGAGACCCACTGTTGGTCAGAGTCAACCATGGATATTGCATCCTAGCTGCTTACAAGATCTACAAGCCAGCGTAGTATGACATCCAGAGCAAGCTGTTGTCCACGCAGCAGGCTTCCCCTCTCCATGCAGCTGATGAACGGCAGAGACTGATATGCTTTGGCACCAGTGGCTTCGCAGGAGCTGCCACTCAGCACAGAACTCAGTGTAGGACTGCCTTAGGGAATGCAGCTCTGGATTTTTTCTTGCAGCTTACTCCCGAAGCTTTGCTCTGAGTAGGTATAGCCACAAGGCAGTGGAGGTTGGAGATCAAAGTTTTCCTTCTCCAAGCTGAGCTGCCAACCGTAGCTGATGAGCCCCATTTGTCTGAAGCAATTGGTTTTAAGACGCCAGTAACCCACCTTTTCCCCGTAGAAACGGTTCCACCGAGCTTAGTAGCTAAGCCATATGTGAAGGCCAGGAGCTGGACTTGGTTGTCTGAGGCTATTTGAGACCCATGGCATTGGGAGCTTTTAATAGACAGTGGCTCATTCCCACTGCCTCCACTGGCCAGGACAACCTTAAGGAACCTAAAAAAGACCAATACATTTGACCTATCAATGGATCTCCTCAGGCTTGTTGTCAGGCCTCTCTCTCTCTGTGCTGAGGAATAAAAATATGTGATGTCAATTTCCCAGAAGTTCCCCCCCACCCCTTTGAAGTCAGGAAGTTTAAACATTGCTGTAGCTTACCTTTCCACGTTACAGATGTTTCAGTGCAGGGCCCAGACCTATTGCAGTGCTCAGCCAAGCTTGGCCTCAGAGGTGGGAGCTGGGGGAGAGAAAAGTACTGCATTAAAGTAGTGTATATATGTATATCTACATAGTGTAAATATTTATATTTATACACATGACCTCAGGACATCCCAAAGCACTTACACCACTGAAGCACTTTGTAGTGCGGCCAATAACGTATGAAAGGAAATGTCGCAGTCACTGCACAGAGAGGAAGCTCCTATAAACAGTGACTCTGTAAGAAGAATATAATTTATCTTTGTGATGTTAACTGGAACAATAAATTCACCTGAGGAAATTTCCTTGTTCTGTGACAAGATAGTTCAACTTTTCATTTGCTTCAGAGAGTGGAAGGCATCTCATTGTAAATCCTCAGATGAAAGACTACACCTGATGGCACTCGGTAAGATGGTGTCATAGCAAGGATAATGTATTGCCAACTCTTCTCTGATGCTGACTGCTGCATTATATTTGACTACAGAGTCCATTAGTAGGGCAACTGATTTTGTGACGTCTGCAGATAGTATCAGAGATTCACCTTCCTTCCTTCTGATCCACTGAATGAATGAATCTTCTTCATTCAACCTCTATCGATGAATTCCTTATCTTGTCCTCCCTGAGCCAGCTGCTACTTATCCCTGAGCACCAGTCCCAACATCTTGGTCCATCTTCATCCTCATTTTGCACTTCTGCACCGGGAAAGGATGGGTAGTTGTGGGGATCAAGGAGGGGACAGAGTTTGTGAATTGAATCACAGTTTAGAAATCGACTGGGAACAGACAACTGACCCCAGTCGCTGGAGTTCTATATGTCGTTCTGGAAGTCTTCTGGGAAGCCTAAGGGAGTTGGAAACCCTTCTCCCTCACTTGATCAGCCTTTGTGCTTAATGATTAGGGATTTTCCAGAAATGGTATTGGGAAAATAAGTTTCCATGTTCTATGTTCCACTAGATATGTGCATACTAGAATATCTGACCATTATCAACATTCCATATTTGTATAAACAGAAGGTAGTAGGGTCAATAGTCCAATCCTACTGCCAAATATACAGAATCCCTATCTCATAACCAACAAAATTAGAAGGGAAAAGGTCTTGAAATGAGCTTCATTACATAGTCATAATAAGCTCCTTGGTCCATATTGTGCTTGCTGACGGATCTAATTTTACCTGCAATGAGTTATAATAGCAATTCTTGAGAGGATCCTAAGTTAAAGTCATTTTTCTTGGGGGAAGAGCCAATCTACTGAACTTCACATAGCTCGACATTGACATGGCAGAACCACTGCCCTGAAGTTCACAGATCCTGCCAGTCATTGATAAGGACATGGTTTGCTCCTGTGGCATCCCAGAGCTTGTCAGTCATTGATTTGTGATAGGGGTACTCCTCTGAAGTTCAGAGTGTCTGCAGTGTAGGATATTTCTCTGATGTTCACAGAGCCTATTTTCTGGAGGATGAGCTGGGGGAGGGTGGTGGTAGGGGTGAGTTAGAGTGAAGTATCCATTGAGTTTGTCTATCATTTCTGGAGGTAGGACTATGTTGGGTTTCCATTCAATGTAACGGGTCACAACAGGTTACAGTCTCACTCACAAAACATTTCACTTAAAGTAGTATTTGTTACTGGGCTGAGAAGAACAAATGGCTACGGAAAGCCAGACTTACAGCCATATTTATGCCTGGAAGTACTCCCACAACGTTTATCCTCAATATCTATCTCTGAGGCTGCTCAAAATCAGTGTGAGCTCAAGTACAACTGCAAACATCTGAAGTGTGAAGCCAATGAATGAGTAACATTTAAGCACAGAAGGAGCCCAGATGACCCAGTGTGCCTGTGCCACTGTTTACCACTAACTGACCTCACTACCGTGGTTTCTCCTGATCTTCTTGTGCTTTCCTATATGATCTAACCTGTAAACCAGGAAAACACCCCAAAAAAATTGCACCAGAGCCCTCTCCCTAATGCCCCTCCTCCTTCCCTTTCTCCCATGGTCTACTCTCCTTTCCTATTAAATTCCTTCTTCTTCAGCCTTTTCTACCAATCACCAACCAGCTTCTCATTTCATCCCCTTCCCCCCTCCTACCCACTTACCTTCTCCCTCACCTGGCTTTACCTATCACCTTCTGGCTCAAGAGTTCCCAATGTTTCGAATGCCCTGGACCAATACTAATAAGCAAGGGGTCCATGGACCCTAGGTTGGGTATGGCTGCAATTAGCTTGTAGTCCTTCCTCTCCCCCACACTTCCTTATTCTGGCTTCTTCCCCCTTCCTTTCCTGCCCTGATGAAGGGTCTTGGCCTGAAACGTTGTCTTGTTATTCCTTTCCACAGATGCTGAGTTCCTCCAGCATTTTGCCTCTGTTACTCTGGTCTCCAGTCATCTGTGGAAAATCATTCCATGCTCCATGTAAAGATTCTTTCCCGCTCTTTCAATGATAATTGGAACCTGATGAGCTGTTCTGACTAGCAATCCAAACACAGTGTTAAACTATAAAACTAAATGCCAAGAATCAGGATCACGTTTATTATCACCGGCATGTGACGTGAAATTTGTTAACTTAGCAGCCCCAGTTCAATGCAATACATAATATAGAAGAGAAAAAATAATAAATAAGTAAATCAATTATAGTATACATATATTGAGTAGATTTTAAAAATGTGCAGAAAATGGAATACTGTATATTAAAAAAGTGAGGTGGTGTCCAAGGATTCAATGTCCATGGCAGAGGGGAAGAAGCTGTTCCTGAATCACTGAGTGTGTGCCTTCAGGCTTCTGTACCTCCTACCTGATGGTAACAGTGAGAAAAGGGCATGCCCTGGGTGCTGGAGCTCCTCAATAATGGAAGCTGCCTTCCTAAGACACCACTCCCTGAAGATGTCCTGGGTACTTTGTAGTCTAGTATCCAAGATGGAGCTGACTAGATTTACAACCCTCTGCAGCTTCTTTCAGTCCTGTGCAGTAGCAACTCCCCCCCCCCCCCCCCATATTTGGCAGTGATGCAGCCTGTCAGAATGCTCTCCACAGTACATCTGTAGAAGTTTTTGAGTGTGTTTGTTGACATATCAATTCTCTTCAAAATCCTAATGAAGTATAGTGGGTGTCTTGCCTTCTTTATAGCTACATGGATATGTTGGGACCAGGTTAGATCCTCAGAGATCTGGACACCCAGGAACTTGAAACTGCTCACTCTCTCCACTTCTGATCCCTCTATGAGGATTGGTATGCGTTCCTTCGTCTTACCCTCCCTGAAATGCACAATCAGCTCTTTCGTCTTACTGACATTGAGTGCCAGGTTGTTGCTGCGACATCACTCCACGAGTTAGCATATCTTGCTCCTGTACTCCCTCTCGTCACCATTCTACCAACAATGGCTGTATCATCAGCAAATTTATAGATGGTATTTGAGCTATGCCTAGCTGCACAGTCATGGTGCGCCAGTGTTGATCGTCAGCGAAGCAGCTAATAGAGCCAGAGATTCAGAGAGTAATGTAGCAGAAAAATGGGCCCTTCATCCCAACTTGTCCATGCTGACCCTGATGCTCAGCAAGTAGTCCCATTTACCCAAGGTTGGCCCATATCCCTCTAAACCTCTCCTGTTCACTTACTTTTCCAAATGCCTGCCTCTATCAATCACATTCCATATGTGCACCATCCTCTGTGTGATGAAGTTAGCCCTCAGGTCCTCTTTAAATCTTCCACCTCTCACTTTAAACCTATGCCCTTTAGCTTCAGCTCCCATTCCGTGGGTAAATTACCACATGTCCCTCATGATGCTTGGAGGTATGGGATCAACAGCTCATGAGAAACTACACCCGTCATACAAGGTGCACAGACAGAGTGCAACATTCCTGAGCACCGGTGCCTCGAGAGGTTCAGGATATTGTGTCAGGGAGCAACTGATACCTTGCAGCCTCCTGAAGGAAGACCTACAGGACCTTCTGGTGGTTGTCAAAGTCAGTCCTTCTTTTCCTCAAGCCTTCCAAGCTCTGATAGAGGTATCTGCAAGATTTCATGGCTGGCGGCACACAAGTGAATAAGACATGGAGTCTTACAGCTTGTCTTAAAGACATGGAGTCTTCCTGGCGTGTTTGCTAATGCTGGCAAGTGACTGAACTTCACTTGTGATGAGGTCAGTCAGAATAAGCTCTGGTTTTCAGCTCTGCGTGGATGCTGGGTATCACTGGCGGCACACTTGTGCCAATCAAAGCCATGAGCTCATCAATCATAAGAACTTTCACTTCATCAGTATGCAGCTGGTGCATACCCACAAGAGGATCTTTATACCAGTGTGCACAAGATCCCTATCCAGCTGCACAACCCTTTGGCAGTCATCTCTCCGTGATTTTTCAACACCTTAAAGCAAAAGTACCAACTGGCTGCTTGGAGACAGAGGGTGAACCCTTGAAAATGATTAATTGTACCAGTAATCAAAAGACAGAAAATGAGTTTTACCACAAGGAAAATATCTAATAGAGAGAAGAGTAATTGTTCATGTGAACAGCATGCTAATGCATGGACTTCAGCTGATGGGATTTAATATCTACTGGCTTGGCTCTCCAGAAGGCTGTAGTGTATTGCTTTGTGTAACACTGTGTGGCAGAGACTGTTAAGACCACAGAAGGCACAGATCACAAAACTGAGACTGAGGAAAAGCAGGAGTCATGCAGTTAAATTTGAAAAATTTTGAAGGGGTTCTTAAAACAGATGCACATTTCACACATACGTACATTATACACATGCATACATAGCATATGCACATGTGATACATTGCGTGTACATTACACACTTTGCACCCTTAGACACATTATGAACTGTACTTTTTTCCCGTAGATGCCGCCTGGCCTGCTGAGTTCCTCCAGCATTTTGTGTGTACAACATACACACATTCCTTTACTCCATTAGATCTGAGTGGATCGGAAGCATAGGAGGAACCAGAAGTAAATCATAAACCAGCCAGCCTGATATGTATCAGAGTGATCTATCTGGGTGTCTTATTACATTGAACATAGGAAGCTAGAGACACAACACAAAAGCTGGATGAGTTTGGCCCAAACTATCGATTGTTTGCTCTTTTCCATTGATGCCGCCTGGCCTGCTGAGTTCCTCCAGCTTTTTGTGTGTGTTGCTTTGATTACCAGCATCTGCAGATTTTTTCTTGTTTGTGACAGAACGCTTGTGTACAGGTACAGCAACTAATTCAGAAGCCAAATGGAACACTGCTCTTTATTGCAAAGGTGATGGAATATAAATGTTGGCAAGTCTTCCTATAAATCTGTAGAGCATGAGTGAGATTATACTTTAGAAATTGCATATGTTTCCTTATTCAGGGAGGGATGTATTTGTATTTAATGCAGGTCATGAAAGGTTCACTGGGGTCGATTCCAGGAATGAAGGGGTTGTATCATGAGGAAAGATTGAGGAGGATCTGAAAGGCCGAAGAGTGCCACATTGGGCAGCGATAATTAATGAATATTCCTGCTCTCAAATTCAGCTGCACACACAAAGTGCTGGAGGAACTCAGCAGGCCAGGCAGCACCCATGGAAACGAGGGGCGCCCATTTAGAACGTAGATGAGGAAGAATTTCTTTCGCCAGAGGGTGGTGGAACTGTGGAATTCATTGCCGCAGATGGGAGCGGAGGCTAAGTCATCAGGTATATTTAAGGCAGAGGCTGATAGATCCTTGATTAGTCAGGGCATAATGGGTTATGGGGAGAAGGCAGGAGACTGAGGCTGAGATGGGAAGGGATCAGTCATGATCAAATGGCAAAGCAGCTTTGATGGGCCAAATGGCCTAATTCTGCTCCTATATCTTATGGTCTTATGGAAATGAACAAAATGAACAAACAGGATGGGTCTATAGTTCTTAGAGGGAAAGAATGAGGGACAATCTTATTATGAAGCTTGACAAAGTATGTACTCAAGTGAAATTTCCTTCAGTGGGAAATACAGAACTAAGAAATTCAGATTAGTTGGTCAGCCATTTAGGTTAAAACGTGGAGAACATTCTTCTTTCTGGGGTTTATCAATCTTGTATTTGAGTAACGGTATAACATTTATAACTTTCCGGACAACAATCCTCGGGCAACATCCTGAATCAATAGGTACTTGGAAGGTCATGACCCCCTGTTTTACCTTTGTTTCCTCTCCCAGCATCTGGACCAAATGATTTATGCACAACGCCTCTCAAGAAACTGTCCCTCATCAATTTTAGGCCCCATCTAGGCCCTCTGCAAATTTTGCTATGATTCTAAAATCACTTTTGTCTTTGGCAAAGACTGGTCTGAGGTACTCAGCCACAGCCTCTTCCTTCCTGAGGATGTTGTCTTCTTTTCTCCTTCTTTTCCCTTGCAACACTTTTCCTTTCTACATGCTGAGAGAACATTTTTGGTCGTCTTTTTTATGCTTGCTGCCAGCCTTCTCTTGCCCTTGTTACTTCCCCTTTGTCACTTCCACTCCAACCAAAAAGATCCAGAAAGAACTTGCTGAGATTGGAGGATTTGAGTTATGCCCCTGGTGCATACAGTAGAAGGCAGAGGAATGACCTTATAGAGGTTTCTAAAACATGAGGAGTATTGATAAGGTGGATGATCATGGTCTTTTTTCCCGGAATGATTAAGTCGAAAACTCAAGATTAAAGGGGAACTTTAAATTTAAACACTGAGGTTTAAGTTCATCATGCAGAGAGTGGTGGGTGTGAGGAAGTGGTAGAGGCAGGTGAAATTGCAATGTGTAATTGGACAGGTACATAGAAACATAGAAAATAGGTGCAGGAGTAGGCCATTCGGTCCTTCGAGCCTGCACCGCCATTCAGTATGATCATGGCTGATCATCCAACTCAAAACCCTGTACCTGCTTTCTCTCCATACCCCCTGATCCCTTTAGCCACAAGGGCCATATCTAACTTCCTCTTAAATATAGCCAATGAACCGGCCTCAACTGTTTCCTGTGGCAGAGAATTCCACAGATTCACCACTCTCTGTGTGAAGATGTTTTTCCTCATCTCAGTCCTAAAAGGCTTCCCCTTTATCCTTAAACTGTGACCCCTCGTTCTGGACTTGCCCAACATCGGAAACAATCTTCCTGCATCTAGCCTGTCCAATCCCTTTAGAATTTTATACGTTTCAATAAGATCCCCCCTCAATCTTCTATCTCTATCTCAATCTTCTGGGCAGGAACAGTTCAGAAGAATATCGAGCAAATGGAACAATCTCAGGCAGGTACCTTGACCAGCATGGGTAATTGAGTGATTTGGGCCTCAAAGTCTGTTTCCATGCTGTATAACTCGATGACTCTGCAATCAGTCTGGTTCTCATTTGCATCACTAATATTGTATCTGGCACTTTCTCTTTTATGCTGTTTTATATTTGTTCATCTTTTTGTTTAGCTTTGGAGCTCTGGTTTCAATTTCCCCGTCCTTCTTCCTTGTAGACTGCAACTAGATGATAGTTTAAACTTCTCCATCTTAAATCTCTCATTATTCAATTACCACTGCCAAGCTTCAATTCCAATTTATACAAGCCAGATCCGTTTTCATCCCATGTCCTTCTTCGATTGACTATTTCTTATCTTGGTATTTTTTCACAATTACTCTAAACCTTATGATATTGAGACTACTGGTTTCTACACATTCCCTCACTAGTTCTTGCTTCATTTAGTAAGTCTCACTCCTGGAATCAAGCCAAATAATGCCGCCTTCCTCATTGGGCCTGATATAGACTGATCAAGCAGCATCTATGGAAATGAATAAATGATCAAATTTCTGGGTTGAGACCCTTCATCAGGATTGGAAAGGAAGTTGGGGTGGGGGGAAGATGCCGGAATGAGAAGGTAGGGGGAAGGGAATGAGTATAAGATAGCAGGTGATAGGTGGAGTCAGGTGGATGGGAGAAGGGGGATGACTTAAGAAGCTGAGAGGTCACACACACACACACACACAAAATGCTGGAGAAACTCAGCAGGCCAGGCAGCATCTAAGGAAAAGACTGCAGACGACATTTTGGGCTAAGACTCTTCATCAGGGCTGGAGAAAAAAAGATGAGGAGTCAGAGTAAGAAGATGGGAGAGAGGAGAAGGGAACGCAAGGTGAAAAGTGAAACCAGGAGGCAGGGAGGGGGAGGTGAAGAGCTGGGAAGTTGACTAGTGAAAGAGCTAGAGGGCTCAAGAAGGGGGAATCTGATAGGAGAGGACAGAAGGCCATGGAAGAAAGAAAAGGGGGAGGAGCACCAGAGGGAGGTGATGGCAGGTAATGAGATAAGGTGAGAGAGGGGAAAATAGTAATGAGGAATGGTGAAGGGGGGGCGGGGGATAATTACCTGAAGTTTTTTTCTCCAGCCCTGATGAAGGGTCTCGGCCCAAAATGTCAACTGCAGTCTTTTCCATAGATGTTGCCTGGCCTGTTGTGTTCCTCCAGCATTTTGTGTTGTTCTTTGCATGAAGAAATTTCCTTTTGTTTCAGTTCTACTTTTATTCTTCTTATCTTAAGCTGCCTTTACTCTTCAATATTCAAGATTGTTTAACGTCATTTCCAGTATACAGGTGTAAAGGAGAACAAAATAATTACCGGTATTTTTCTGGATCCAATGTGAACAAAAAAAACCCCACTATAAGATAAAGAACAAATAATAAAAACACAATAAATATAAATACATAAGATAGCTTATGTACATAGATTGATTATATGTCTATAAAGTGACACTAGGCACAGGTGTGTCTGTACATAAAGTGACTCTGACAGGAAATGATAAAGTAGTGGTGGGAGGAGGTGTTGATCAGCTTTACTGCTTGGGGAAAGTAATTGTTTTTCAGTTTGGTGGTCCTGTCATGGATGCTACATAGCCTCCTCCCTAATGGGAGTGGGACAAACAATCCATGGTCAGGGTGTGTGGGACCCTCCATGATGTTACTGGCACTTCTCTGACACCTTTCTCTACGTATTTTCTTGATGGTGCCACTGATGTGTCGGGCAGTTTAGACTACCCGTTGTAGAGCCTTATTTTCCACGGCTGTTCAGTTTCCATACCATGCAGTGGCGCAGCATGTACTCAGAACATCTCTGTTGAAAAGGCAGAAACATTAGTGAGCCTTCCTGAGTATGTAGGATGTGTTCTGGGACAATAAGAGGTTGCATATGATGTGCACTCCCAGGAGTTTGAAATTGCTCGCAGTTTCCACTGCTGTAAAGGGAGTGTGAGTGGAGCGAGTTCTTCTGAAGTCAATAACCACCTCCTTTGTTTTGTTGACAATGAGGAGGAGGTTATTTATCTGGCATCTGGTGCTGTTCTTCCTCCTCTCGTAGGCCGTCTCAATGTTGTTGGTGACGAGCCCCACCACTGCCGTGTCATCAGTGAACTTGACAATGAGATTACTCGGGTGTTTGGCTGTGCAGCCGTGTGTGAGCAGGATGTACAGCAATAGGCTGAGCACACAGCCCCAGGGGGGCACCCGTGTTGAAGGTGATGGGGAGGGAGGAGCGGTTGTGTATCCTGACTATCTGAGGTCAGTTCATTGGGAAGAGAAACACCCAGTTGCAGAGTGGTGTATTTAGACCAGGGAGCAGGAGCTTGTTCACAAAACTCTGTGGGACAAATATTGTTGAATGCTAAACTGCAGTCCAGAAAGTGTGTCAGGATCAGGTGCCTGACATGCTATGGCATCTGTTGTAGAGCAGTTCTGTTGGTAAGCATATTGGTTTGTGTCTAGTGGTACAGGAATGGAGTTTTTGATACATGCCATTAGCAGCCATTCAAAGCACTTCATGATGATTGGCATTAATCCCACTGGGTGGTAGTTGTTTAGTTGTGAACATGTTGAGATCTTTGAATGGGATGATAGTGGCTGATTTGAAGCGTGCAGAAATAGCAGTGTGGATGAGTGAAGTGTTGGATGTGTCTGTAAGCTGGTGTGCACACTCCCTGAGCATGTAGTCTGCCCCAGCTGCCTCATGTCCTTCTTGCATCTTCTGCTGTTACTGACAGTGGCTGCTCACCTGGGAGCGGGTTGCACACCTTAAAATGTGCATGAGAGTTATTTAAAGCATCAGGGAGAGAGACATCACTGGCACAGTTGGCACTGTTTTTCCTTGTGTAGTCCAAGGTAATGACCTTAATGCCCAGCAACATACATTGGGGATAATTATCAGACAGGTGTTCCTGAATTTTCTGTGCATAGGTGGTCTCTGGCCTCTAATTTTTTTTTACAGCAGTGCGGACCAGCCCTAGCTCTGAGCAGGAATTCTTTACACGGCCTGCACGGCACTTTAATAAAACATTATATAAAATAAACTTCCAGCTGCAGGATAAGAAAGGCTATGTAATTGGGAGCATTCCAGTTACTGTGTGGCTGCGTATCCAAGCAGCTTACAGAGAACAGTGCTTTTGATGCCTAAGATAAGTTTGCTCCTGGCTGCTCTGAGAGCTGTTCTGTCTCCAGACTTGAAGGCAGGGTCCCAGGCTTTTAGTAGGGAGTGCACATCTGCATTCAGCCTGAGCTTCTGTTTGGGCTGCGTAGCAGTAATAGCCAACACACCATTTGCTGCACCTTCACGTTAGTTTTCAGTAACCTGGGCATGGGAACACGTACATCCCTCTGATCACTTGCATACGCTTACTTGTCTGCCCATGCTTGAGTGTGGTCCAGGTCTTTCAACCCTCTGACAACTTTAATATCAGAGGTGTTGCACATAAAATAATTATCAGCAAACATCTCTGTTTCCAACTTTATAACGGACTGATGGAGACCAATGCTCTGAGACTGATGTAATTAGCTTTCAACAAGCCCAGCTGCCTTACTTTGTGCAACTTACCTCTCCAGTCTGTGGAGCAGTTTTCCCTGAATATATTGGATAGGTGTATCTGCATAACATATGCTGGTAAGGATGGGGTAAAATAGGACTTTTTCTCTATGCTACAGACCCGCGCTAGAAGCTGGGTCCATCAGTTCTTAGAAAGCATTGATACCAATGATCCACTTTGCAGACATTGGCAAAGTGGGTTCCAAAACTGTTTTATTCCATAGAACAATACCATTAAGCAAGGGGGTCTTTGGACCCCAGGCTAGGAACCTCTGGGCTAGATCATACTAGTATAGTGCACTATCAGGGTGCACTGGGTTTCCACCGGATGTCAGGTGCCAAAAGTTTCTGACTTTCTGTTATGCTCCTGACTCAGTACTGAGTCTAATGGTGGGTCCTGACTTGAGCAGCTGGACATCCTTTGTATTTGACCACTTTGCTTTACATCAGACATAGCTGATGTATCTAGGGTGGCACGTTAATAGTTGGTTGACTGCTTTTAATTAATATTAATGTTTTAATTAATTTCTATATGTTTTGTATGTGTTTAGACAACTTTATTTATTTTAATTGTTTTATTTTCCATTTCTAAAACAGCTTGCATCACAGCTTTTTCAGTTCAAGTTGGCAACAACATCTCCTCCACCATTTCCATCAGCACAGCTGCACCACAAAGCTGTGTGACACAACATCACTGTCATAGGCCAAATCGGCATATCAGAGGGAGATTGAAAATCTAGCTGAGTGGTGCCACAACAGCAACCTCTTACTCAATGTCAACAAGACCAAGGAGCTGATTATGGACTTTAGGAGGAGAAAACCAGAGGTCCATGAGCCATTCCTCATTGGAGGATCAGCAACTTTAATTTCCTCGGTATTATTATTTTGGAGGACCTGCCCTGAATCCAGCTTGTACTGTAAGTGCAATTACAAAGAACGCACAGCAGCGCCTCTACTTCCTGAGAAGTTTGTGAAGATTCGGCATGACATCTACAAACTTTTATAGATTTGTGGTGAAGTGTGTATTGACTGGCTGCATCACTGCTTGATGTGGAAACACCAACGCTCTTGAATGGAAAATCCTACAACAAGAAGCGGATACCGTTATGTTTAGCAACTTCAAAACATTAAACTACTTCAAATCAAGACAAGGGGAATCCAAAATTCAGGTCTAACGTTGAATTTACTTTAAGCAAGACACATACATATCATGTGGTAGCGTGTTGACATATGCAGTTCATGTATTTATACATGTAACCCATAATGAATTACTTAAATGGACAAGAGTGCTTAATCAATGAATATATATACAATATTACTTAAATATTATTGAAGTATTAAATACACAACAGTCACGGCCCAGTCCATCACAGGTAAAGCCCTCCCCACCATTGAGCACATCTACATGAAATGTTGTCACAGGAAAACAGCATCCATCATTGGGGACCTGGGGGGACACCCAGGACATGCTCCCACCTTCTGCTACCATCAGAAAGAAAGTACATCAGGGGTTCCAATCTTTTTTATGCCATGGATCCCTACTACTAACCAAGGGGTACATCGGCCCCAGGTTGGGAACCCCTGACATACAGGAGCCTCAGGCCTCATAGCGCCAGGTTCAGGAACGGTTACTACCCCTCAAGCATCAGGCTCTTGAAACAAAGGGGGAAACTTTACTGAACTTGTCCCTCGTTGAAATGTTCCCACTGCCTATAGACTCACTTTCAAGGACTCTTCATCCCATGTTCTCGATATTTACTGCTTATTTGTATTTATTTGCACAGTTTGTTGTCTTTTGCACACTGGTTGAACACCCCAGTTGGTGATGCCTTTCATTGATTCTATTATGGTTATTTTTCTATAGTGGATTTACTGAGTATGCCTGCAAGAAAACTAATCTTGGGTCATACGTGGTGACATATATATATACTTTGATAATAAATTTACTTTGAACTTTGAACTTTAAACTTTTTCTAAATGCACCTGGGCTGTCATAGAGCCATTATGGTGATCCAATGACAGGCTTGAGGTTTGATCATTATTCTCAGACTGTTCCACTTCCTAGATTGCCCTAAGCAGTCCTAAACCTTAAGGATGTTTTGATCCACATAGGTATTAAAGGTAAGTGTATCCAGGGACATTGTAGTGAAGCTGAATGCAAGGTACAGGCCAGATTAAGCATGTTCTGGCCTCAAGTACATTTATTCCCGTTCTTGCCCACAGTATTTATCACGGAGAAGCTCAAATTCATACCAGTTCTGAGTATGTGACATGACACTTTTGAAGTACCCTTAATTCATTGCCTATTGTTCTTTCATAGGCTTTCACTCTCAAAAAGTAATTTAAAAGGTTGTTGCTGGAAAGACTAGAAAACTGTGCTAGTTTACAACAAGTAGCAGACCTTGGAATGGGCTTCAAGATCCACTACAGTAAATTTGTACATGATCTTTCAATGTATTCATTTGTTTGTTATGAGCCATGTCAAATGACATGGGTGATCATGGTCTTTCCCTGACCATGATTGTCCTTGGCAATTTTTTCTACAGGAGTGGCTTGCCATTGCCTTTTTCTGGGCAGTGTCTTTACAATACAGTGACCCCATCCATTGGCAAAACCCTACAGAGATTGTCTGCCTGATATCAATGTGCACCAGCTGCTTAAGCGACCATCTACCACCATGGCTACCAGCTACCGTGGTCTCACGTGACTCAAATCAGGGTCTCAACAGATGCTACACCTTGCCCAATGGTGACCTGCATGCAGACGCCTTACACCTCCTTCGGTAGAGACACATCTCCACCCCACCCCTCAACTTGTGCACCACCTTTCTTTGTTTGAGGGTGCTTGAGTTTGATATTGAAGAGTAATCAGGGAAGGAGAGTCAGAGGTAAGGGTTGGTGGGAAAAAGAGGTGATAAAAAGTTCTTCAGAATTTAAGAATGATGCTGCCTCAAGAAGGCAGCATGCATCTTGAAGGACTCTCCCCATCCGGAAAATGCCTTCTTCTTATTACTAACGTCAGGAAGGAAAAGAACATGAGGATGCACGCTCAGCATTTTAGTAACAGCTTCTTCCTCTCCGCCATCAGATTTCAGAATAGTCCATGAACACAATCTCACTATATTGCTTTCTTTTTCCACTATTTATTTATTTTTTTAATATGTTTTTATTGTAACTTGTAATTTTTTTATGTATTGCACTGTAACGCTGCCACAAAATAATACATTTCTTGGCATATGTCAATGATAATAAACCTGATTCTGATCATGAACATCTTTGTTCTTCGTGCAGTTTTCAGTGTTAACACAGTATTACGGCACGAAGAGAAATGAAACAAAGTGTGCTCATTCTTTAAGCTCCTCGATGTACAATTTTACAGCATAGCATTCACACTACTATAGAAATTCTATGTTGTGGCTTTAATTATTTCCAGGCTAAGTGAAACAGTATTAAATAAATAAACTTTAACCCTTTCAGTATTAAATTTACAGCTTTTAAAGTGTGCATCTGTTTTCAATCAAAGCTGTAAAAATAGCTTTCTGTGAAATTCTAGTCATCCAGAAACTTGCACATGGAGTACATTAAATTCACTCATTTATTGACTTCGTGGTGTTCAGTGATGTCGTATCCTATGAATGATCCTCCTTTAATATTTGGTATGCAGCAACACGTATATTATTATTGAAATTACACTGTTTTCATAATAGTTATCTGACAGTAAAGGAAACGTGTATAATGTTTGAGCTGATTACTTACCACTTTCAGAAATACCTCAAGCAAATGGATGAAATTACTTCACAGTTGTTTTAAAACAGCTTTTCTGTAGATGATAATGCATGGTTAAGCATTATGCACACACTCTACCTGAAAACAAATTATGAACGAAACCAAAGTCAAGGAAACATGTTAGCAGCTACCCAAATCAATCATCTCAATGCAGCCAGGATTCTGATTTGTAATAACTTTTATATATCTGGACAAGTATGACAAAGGAAGATAACCAGGGCAGCAGGGACAATTTGCGAGGAGGCAGAAACGATGAATTCTGAAACGTAGCTATCAACAGGTATAATGCACAGAAAAGATAGAAAATTGCAGATGAAATAGTTTTGCTTTGAGAATAAAACTTGAATCTTATTTTTGGATGGAATGCCAATTACTTCCTTGAGGGATGTTCAGATGAATTACAGTAACAGGCAAAAGATGAAGAGAAAAAGTACATGACATCAAATGAATGGGTTATTGGTCAATATTCCACTGAACTTACCGTGGCCTTTGGCAAACGTTGTGTATTTAATACTTCAGTAATATTTGAGTAATGTTATAAATATACAGTACTCTGCAAAAGCATATATAGCTAGAGTGCCAAAGCACAGTGCTGTATATTGGTTAAAATAGGAAGGTGGTTGAGGAACAGAGGTAAGAGTGCTTAGCTTTGTATTAGCTCAGAAATACTGAAAAACTTAACAATACAGTCCTGTGCAAAAGTCCTAGACACCCTACTATTTACTGTAGATGTGCGTAAGACCTTTGCACTACTGCATTGTTTGATTAAGCATTCTTTGTTTACATAATACATTGGGGGTTATCTATAAAAGTATGTAAAATTACATGCATCATCACACCACCATGTTATACGTGTGCCCCTCGCTTAAAATTAAAACAAAGTTAGATTCACATTCTCTGCTCTCTTGTTTTCCTTTCAATTATTTTTTCTTATACTGTATATGTTTTAGAGTTACAAAACATAACAGGGAAAACCTCCCAAAAATTGAAGAAAATATTTTTACAAATCATAATGATCCAAGTTATCCAATTTCACCTTTAATGCCTTTTCAAATCAACTATTTCCCTTTTGCCACTCTTACATCTCCGCTTTATATCCAATTTTACCACCTTTTGTACTTTGGTAAATTTTGCTTTGTAAAAATTACTATATAACAATTATACTATTATGCACATTGTATCCAGACAAACAGATTTTAATTAGTTTATTAGATTTCCATTTCATTTGTATTTATTTCTGTTTAGTTTCAGAATGGTTGGGTGTTTGCTTTCATTAACTCTTCCAGAGGAGGAAACCAGGTTAATGAGCCAAGCCTCATCAGAGGATCAGAGTTAGCAACTTTAAATTCCTTGGTGTTATTATTTCAGAGGACCTGTCCAGCGCCCAGCATGTTTGCAATGACTAAGAAAGCATGGCAGTGCCTCTACTTGCTCTGTGGAGATTTGGCATGATATCTAAAACTTTGACAAACTTCTATAGATGTGTAGTAGAGACTATATTGACTGGCTGCATCACGCCTAGAATGTTAACACCAATGCTCTTGAACAGAAAATCCTGAAAAAAAGTAGTAGCCCAGTCCATCATGGGAAAGCCTTCCAAACCATCGAGCACATCTACTCTGTTGCAGGAAAGCAACATGCATCATCCGGGATCCCATTACTTACCCAGGACATGCTCCCTTCTCATTGTTGCCATCAGGAAAGAAGTACTGGAGCCTCAGAACTCACACCATCAGGTTCAGGAACAGTTCAACCCCTCAACCATCAGGCTCTTGAACCAAAGGGGATAACTTCACTCAATTTCACTTGCCCCATTACTGAAAGGTTCCCACAACCAATGGATTCACTTTCAAGGACTCTTCAACTTATGTTCTTGATATTTATTGATTATTTCTCTATTTATTAATTTATTTATGCACGTATTTGTTTGTTCGTCTGTTTATTTATTTGTTTCTTTGTTTATTTGCACAGTTTGTTATCTTTGCACTCTGGTTGAACACCCTAGTTGGGTTGATTCTGTTATGGTTCTTATTCTATAGATTTATTGAGTATGCCCACAAGAAAATGTATGGTGACATATATATACTTTAATAACAAATTTACCTTGAACTTTGAACAATAAATGTCGATGTTGCCCGGATTGGGGAGCATGCCTTATGAGAATAGGTTGAGTGAACTCGGCCTTGTTTCCCTGGAGCGACGGAGGACAAGAGGTGACCTGACAGAGGTGTACAAGATGATTAGAGGCATTGATCGTGTGGATAGTCAGAGGCTTTTTCCCAGGGCTGAAATGGCCGCCACAAGAGGGCACAGGTTTAAGGTGCTGGGGAGTAGGTACAGAGGAGATGTCAGGGGTAAGTTTATTTACTCAGAGTGGTGAGTGTGTGGAAGGTGCTGCCAGCAACAGTGTTGGAGGCGGATATGATAGGGTCTTTTAAAAGACTTTTGGATAGGTACATGGAATATTCAATAAATTCAATAAATGAAATTAATAATGAAAAGCCATCTCTCAGAGTCACTCTCTCAATCCTGCACTGGAAAGCCTGGGTAGACGTTTGTGTTCAGCCTCCTCGAGCAGAATTTGAATATACAGCATCCTAATTCAGGGTTCGCTAAGACTCAGCTAGCATTCCATACTCTATATTTTTTAGCACTTATGAGCGAGAATCTGGCACCTTTAAAGAAATGCTCCAAGGTTAACTACAAAATCAAAATCCTGTAGATGCTGGAAATGCAGAATAAAAACCGAATGTTGGGAAAACTCATCATATTGGGTAGTGCCTGTGGACAGATAAATAGAATTAAGAGAGCAGATTGGCTTCAATCAGTATGGGAAAAATACTAATAATAATAATGAAGCTTTAGGCTGATACAGGGGAATAAATTATCTGTGATAGGGTGAAAAGCAGAAGAACTCAGATGTTATAAAAAGGGTGAGTGTGCATTTGCTGTGGAGAGGTATTGCTTGATATAAGTCTATCATTTTAATCCCTTTATTCCAAAAGGCTAAAGGAACATTCGTCAAATACTGAAATTGATTCGATTCTTCCACATCTATTGTGCTTCCTTGCATTTGGTTGGATGACATCATGTTAAGGTCACAAGAAGGGTCTTATTCTCAACTCTTACTTAAGCAGGAACTCCCTGAAAATAAACAGATAAAATATCTAAACTGTATGAAATGGAAACATAGCACGTTGTTGGCAGATATGAATCAAACACCGCAACAACCTGTTCTGTTGCCTTTTTCTTTTCTCTGCTTTGAAATGATATATGTTTCTGTACACTGTTTTACCACTGTGAAACTAAGTTATCTCAACCTTGACGTGTTATGTATGTCTATTCAGTGAAAGGTCACGTGAACCTATTAATCTAGTGAGGTGACTATAAATTTTATCTCAGGTAAAAATGTTTCAAATAGTAGAAGTGTTGATTTAATCTTTATTCTCCTATTTTCTTGTACCACAGGGTATTTCATAAGAAATGTTCTACTAGTTGAGCAACATGCCACCTTAGATTTTTAGTGTCATTTACCCTAACCCTGACCTCCAAATAATAAACAAACAAATGATCCACGGAACAGCAAGTGAGTTATGCTGACAAGTCACTTTATGAGTGGGTTTCGGACAGGATATTAAAATGATCAACTCTGCATGTTTCCCATGGCAATTCAGAAAGACTGTTTTTTCACTTCAGCAGAATCTGAAACATTCAAAATTGCTGCATTTAAATTGAAATATGCATCAAAACTTATTGTACTGTCACAATGAAGATGAAATCTTAAAGTTGATTCTTGTCTCCTTTTATAGACTTAAAAGTTACCAAATACTGTTGCTACGTGCATATTTAATGAGTTGTACGAGATTCCTCTTTCTATAATTTCAGTAAAGTGTTGGTTTAATAGCTCTGCCAAAGTGAAGAGATTTGACTTGAATACATTAAGTTTTTGTGCAGTCACATCCTCATAATGTTTCCAGATTATTGGACATATAATACTGAAAAATTGTAAAGAAAAGTTTTGCTGAACTAAGAATAATTAGATTTTTCAAGCTGATTACTGCCCAAATCTTGCTTAGGATAACATTAGGTGGTGATAAGTTTCATCTTTGTGTATAGCCAGATATTTAATTGTGAAGCTAGCATTATTTGTTCATGATTTTTAACATAATACAACTAGGTAGCCCATCCAAATCCATTAAAATTCAAAGTAAGATTTATTATCAGAGTACATACATGTCACCACATACAACCCAGAGACTCTTTTTCTGCAGGCACACTTAGCCAATCTATAGAACAGCAACTGTAAATTGTAAACATCGGGAAATGTTAACTGTGAACAAACTGTGTGAATGTAGATATAAATAAATAGCAATAAATAATGAGCATGAAATAACAATATAACAGAGTCCTTAAATGAGTGTAACTGTCCCCTTTTGTTCAAGAACCTGATGGTCGAGGGGTAGTAACTGTGGTGAGAGTCCTGACGCTCTTGTACCTTCTCCTGATGGCAGCAGTGAGAAAAGAGCATAGTCTGGGTGCTGAGGATCTTTGACGATGGATGCTGCTTTTCTTCAGCAACCTTTCATGTAGATGTGCTCAGTGGTTGGGAGTGTTTTACCCATGATGGACTGGGCCAAATCCACCACCTTTTGTAGGAGTTTCCACACAAAGGCATTGGTGTTCCCATACCAGGCCATAATGCAGCCAAACAGCACACTTTCCACCACACATCTGTAAACATTCTGTAACTGAAGCAGTAAATTAATAATTTTATTAGTCTTGGGACTTAAACCATAGATGACTACATTCACCATCAGAACCACAAGTAGGTTTTATTTCTGTATTGAGATTCAGTGCAGAGTACGTCCTACTGGACCGTTGAGCTGCACCGCCCAGTAATCCCTCAGTTTAATCTTAGCCTAATCACGGGACAATTGACTATGTCCAATTAACCTACCAACTGATATGTCTTTGGACTGTGGGAGGAAACCGGAGCACCCGGAGGAAACCCACACAGTCACGGGAAGAACATACAAACTCCTTACAGGCAGCGGCGGGTATTGAACCTGGTTCACTGGTACTGTAAAGCGTTGTGCTGTGCTAATGTGCCACCCTTTTTGTATAGGATGTTAATCAGATCTTGAAAATAATAGGTATATCCTAAGGTGGCTTTGGCCGGCTAGTGGCGTAGTGGCATCAGCGTCGGACTTCGGAGCGAAGGCTCCCGAGTTCGAATCCAGCCGGCTCCCTTGCACGCTTTCCACCCGTGCTGGGTTGAGCGTTGAGCTAGCAACTCGGCCTCATAAAAATAAGAAAGCCTACTAAAAAATGCCATCATGATGACATCCCGATGACTCCACTTGGAGTTAAGGGCTTTCTTCTTCTTCTAAGGTGGTACACATCAGAAGGTGGTTTAATTCTATTCAACTACACGCTTCACAATGGTGACCCTTAAATCCTAATACGTAATTTATAGGATTTTGAGTGAAGTCACTTCGGACACTCAGTGGCATTATGCTCTAATCACTTCAAAAATTAATTAAAACTATAAATAGAAAGTGATGTTTTAATTTGGTATAAAGTGAGCCTTTGGGAATTAATATTTAACATTATTGTTATTAACCTCCAGTCACACAGGTCATAAAATTAAATATTAGACAAATTTGTTTAAGGCAAATTATTATATTCAAGTGCACTTGCCATAATGGATAATTAGTGAAAACATTTTAAAATATAAGATAGTATCCTGCAGGAATGGTTACTTGCAATCTCATGAATTATCTGGTGGTTGTACAGCTTTGTACTTGAAGAAGTAAACATCCTGTGCTTAAAAAACCTGCGATACTGATTAATTTAACATTTATGTATGCAGTGTGCCATTCTGATTGGTCCTTTGCGAGTAAGAATGTGGAAGCTTTGGAGAGGGTGCAGAAGAGGTTCATTAGGATGCTGCTTGGATTAGAAAATATGACCTATAAAAAGAGATAAAGACCTTTAAACCATAAGATTTACAGTAGGAGCAGAATTGGGTCATTTGTCCCATTGAGTCTGCTCCATAATTCATTCATGGCCTGTTTATTTTCCCTCTCAACCATATACTCCTTCCTTCTCCCTATAACCTTCGACACCCTTACTAATTAAGAATCTATCTACCTCCGCTTTAAATATACCCAATGATTTGGTCTCCAAAGTCGTCTGTGGCAATGAACTCCACAGATTCACCAATTCCTCTTGGTCCTGGATTCTCCAACTATTGGAAACATCTTCTCCACATCTATTCTATGAAGGTGAGATCCCCTTTCCACCATTCTTCTAAACTCTTGTGAATACTGGCCCAGAGCCATCAAACGCTTCTCATACATTAAACCTTTTCATTCCCAGGATCATTCTTACAAACCTCCTGTAGAACTTCTCCCATGCCATCACACCCTTTCTTCGATACGTGGCACAAAACTCTTATAATACTCCAAATGTGGTTTGACAAATACCTTAGCTTTTATATTCTAGTCCTCTTGAAATGAATGACCATACACTTTCCTACACTGTATGATCTTGCACTTCTTTGCCCATTCTCCTACTCTGCCCAAATCCTACTGTAGACACCCTGCTTCCTCAACACTACCTGCTCCTCCACCTACTTTTGTATCATCTGCAAACCTGGCCACAAAGCCACATTATTAACATATAAATAATGTAAAAGTAGTGGACCCAACAGAATAGGCTCCTTCTCTGCTTTTTTTGCCAGTCAGCCAATCTTCTATCAATGCTAATATCTTTCCTGTAATACTATGGGCTTTAATCTTTAACAGCCTCAAGTGCAGCACCTTGTCAAAAACCTTCTGAAAATCCATCTAAGCAATATCTACCAAATCTTCTGCCTGTTGTTTCCTCAAAGAATTCCAACAGATTTGTCGGCAAGGTTTCCCCTTAAGAAAACCATGCTGACCTGGTCAATTTTATTGGGTTCCTCCAAGTGCCCCAAAAGCTCATCCTTAATAAAGGACTCCAGCATCTTTCCAACCACTGACATCAGACTAACTGGCCTATAATTCCTGACTTTTGCCTCCCCCCGCCCCATTAAAGAGTGGAGTGACATTTGCGATGTTCCAGTCCTCCGGAACCATTCTAGATCTAGTGATTTTTGAAAGATTATTACTAATGCCTCCACAAACTCTTCAGTTCCCTCTTTCAGAACCCTGGGGTGTAGTCCATCTGGTCCAGGTGACTTATCTACCATTCAGACTTTTCAGCTTCCCAAGCACCTTTCCTTAGTAATAGCGATTACACTCACTTCTATTCCCTGTCACTCTTGAATTTCTGACATGCTGCTTCCGCAGTGAAGAGTGACATAAAATACTTAATTCCATTTGTCCGCCATTGTTGTTTTCCCCATTATTACCTCTCCAGTGTTATTTTCCAGCAGTCTGGTGTAAACTTTTGCCTCTCTTTATTCTTTACATATCTGAAAAAAATTGGTACCCTCTTTTATATTATTGGCTCTAGAAGCTGCCAGAGGTTGGTACTATTGTGCGAGGCATAGAAAGCATAAGACCATAGATCATAAGACATAGGAGTAGAAGTAGGCCATTCGGCCCATCGAGTCTGCTCTGCCATTCAACCATGGGCTGATCCAATTCTTCCAGTCAGTTAGAGTCTTTCTCCTTGGAGAGAAAGATCGAATACTGGAGGCCATAACTTTAAGGTGAGAGAGGGAAAGTTCAAGGAGAATTGTGGGGTAAGTTTTTTTTTACACACGGTGGTAAATGGTGTGGCATGCTCTCCCAGGAGTGGTAAACACAAAGTACACTGCAGATGCTGTGGTCAAATCAACACATACAAACAAGCTGGATGAACTCAGCAGGTCAGGCAGCATCCGTTGAAATGAGCAGATAACGTTTCGGACCAAGACCCTTCGTCAGGACTGAAGAAGGAGGGAGCAGGGGCCCCATGAAGAAGGTGTGCGTGTGTGACGGAAGGTGATGATGGAAGCCGACATGAAAGTGACAAACGCACGCAAAACGCTGGAGGAGTTTATCAGGCCAGGCAGAATCTATGGGAAAGAGTAATCAGTCAACGTTTCGGGCCGAGACCCACGGGTCATGAGTCGTGGTGAATGGTCTCGGCCCGAAACATCGGCTGTTTACTCCTTTCCTTAGATGTTGCCAAGCCTGCTGAGTTCCTCCAGCGTTTTGTGTGTGTTGCTTGGATTGCCAGCATCTGCAGATTTTCTCTTGGTAATTAAGAGCCTACTGGCCAGACACATGAAGATGCGGCGAACGGAGGCTAAGAGTCGTGTGGCACAAATAGGTTTACTTTGATGTAGCTGGTTAGCACTCGCATTATAACTGAAAGGGCTTGTCCCGTATAGCATTGTTCCATGTTCTAAAGGTCAACCAGTGCCGCAAGTCTCTGGCCAGATACTAGTTTTTTAAATTTTTTTAAACAAAATATACTTTATTCAAAAATAAAATTATATACAATAACCATTCAAAGACTTTCAATTCTTTACAGTTGGTACCATTACTGTCTTTACATTTTCAAAATTCAAAAGTTTTCCCACCCACGTGACACTTTGTTCTTTCACATTTCCATCCGGGGGTATACCCCAACCCCGCTACCCCTCAACTCCCACGAGAGAAGAACCCTATACTGTGGTCCTTCCCCACTGGACCCTTGCGGTGGCTGCACCGAGTCTGAGTGCGTCCCTCAGCACGTACTCCTGCAGCTGAGAATGTGCCAGTCGGCAGCACTCCCCCACGGACATCTCCGTGTGCTGGTAGACCATCAGGTTTCGGGCCGACCAAAGAGCGTCTTTCACCGAGTTGATGATCTGCCAGCAGCACCGGACGTTGGTCTCGGTGTGCGTCCCCGGGAACAGCCTGTAGATCAGAGAGTCCTCTGTTACGCAGCTGCTGGGGATGAACCTCGACACTGTCCCTTCCATCCTCCTCCACACCTTCTCCGTGAACCCACAGTGAGCAAAGAGGTGGGTCACCGACTCCTCCTCACTGCAGTCCTCCCGTGGGCAGAGGGGTGTGGAGACGACGTTCCGGGCGTACAGGAGGGATCGGTCTGGGAGGGCCCCTCTCACCGCCAGCCAGGCGAGGTCTTGGTGCCTGTTGGTGAGGTCTGGCGATGAGGCATTTTGCCAGATGAACTGGACAGTCTGCTCAGTGAACCACTCCACTGTGTCCATCACGTCCTTCTCCTGCAGTGCCTGCAGGACCTTACGTGCTGACCACTGCCTGATGGCCTGAAAGAACTTCTCTACTAAGGACAGGTATGGCGGCAACGACCAGCTGACAGGGGTGTTGCGCGGGAAAGGGGCCAGACCCATCCTTCGTAGCCAGGGCGACAGGTAGAACCTGGGCACGTAGTGGTACTTGGTGCCCACGTACCTGGGATCCACGCACAGCCTGATACAGCCACACACTAGTTATCTCAGTTGCTCCTGCCTGAGTCTGCAGCCTAACAAGAACAAGAAGACGAGGTCGGGGCTAGTAATATAACAAGCAACCCACATTTGCCATATGGCAAGCTGGTCAGCAAAATACAGGACCATCTCACATCTGCTCCCTGTAACTGCCACTAACACACGATTCGCCGATGCACGAAGCAGAATACCATTGTAATAAAGCTGGCAACTGTTTATGACGCTCTAATACGGGCAATTTACTGAGATATTTTCATTGAAAAGCTACAATGTGCGAGACTTATTGAATACAAGATTGGGTTATATGACTGTCAAAGTTACGAGGTTCTATTTAACAAAAGAATAAAGTCGCTGGGAGATGCGTTTTTAAAAAAATGATAAACCGAAGCACAGTTGAAAGTAACAGCACCGCAGTAATGTTTCCGTATTTCGCAACAGAAATATAGAGGAAAGTTTCCAAAATGTTTGTTAATGTTGCGGCAAGGTTCACATTTACTAGTTTAATTTTGCGGGCAACTTCTGCCTCAAAAACGTCTAGGATTGTTAATGTTGGTGTTTCTATTTCTGCTTGCAGTTGGGAGTTTCTATACAGTCATTATAAATGATTCCGGCAACAAAATTAATGCAAGATTAGTAAAATTATTGAGATGTTCTTAAATACAAACCGCAACTATGTGTTTTAAGGGGAGGGAAAGTACCCCAATCTGGATTAACGTTGAGCCAAAATTTTAATGTCATTCAGTAATTTAGAGGAAAATCCGTCAGTGGAGAGTTGGGCCTTATTTAATTGAAATAACCATGTTTAAGCTACAAATTGTGGACACTAATGGAACAGTTCATTAACCGACACAAGTAGTTTTCTTTCATGTGAGTAGACTTGAATAATATGCAGGTTACAAAGTATTATTGGTTTCAAAATGTTGCTATGAGCATTTTCACAACAGTTCTGTCTAAAACAGGAAACGCTGTTGGAGTCAGATGAAAATAGCGGAAGATCGCGGATCTCATCTGTAACTGACATTTGGAGCAGGCTTGTTTCCTCGTATTCCTGTTACTGCTGCGTTTCCCTCAAGGCTGCAGAGACTTGCTGTGCCGAATTACTGGGGGCGCTGAGCGAGTTCGCGACATGAAGCACGTGGACAAATCTGCCCAGCAACCTGCTGCGCGTCGTTCGGGGGAGCAACTCTGACGCGCAAGTGAACTGAGGGGCAGGTGGCAAAGTACACGATCCAAGTATTCCAGATCTGAAATTGTTAACCGCTTGTCTCCACCGGCACGCCCCAACCATCGTGTTCTGTTTTTGTGCCTTAGTTCTCATCGCTTCGAATTTAATTTGCACCATGTTTTGATTATTTGTGATAAAGTAAAAGTTTGAATCAAAAACGTTGGAAATACTAAGCAAATCAGGTAGAACTTGTGGACGCAGAAACGAAATTAACGTTTCTCGTCACCAGAACAAAAACACAATTGAAAACAGATACAGCAATTGAAACGGCAAAGACACAAAACAGGTTGCGGCGATGTTCCGAGTTCGTATACACTTAACGTTTAAATTGTGTATTCTTTGTACTTCTGTGATTACATCGTGTTTTGTAATCATATTAACTGTTCACCTCATTTGAACCCGTCAACTTAAAAGGAGCGAAAGGCGATTTAAATCTGCACATGCTACCGACGCTGTAGAGAAAAAAATCCAACAAGCATTGGCAGGCATATGGTATGTTAAATTCTCTGGATATAACCGGGCAGGTGATGTGTTTATTCGTCTCTCTGCGTGCACAGAACAAATCCTTGAACGGTGATTAAAAGATTTTAGCAAATCGCCAGGAGTTTGGAGCTGGGTTCCAAAGGCGTTTGTCTTTTGGCCACCGTAGATGAGATTTATTTCCTAGAAAGATTCTGGCACGCCATCGACAGCAGAGGAGCGGTTGGCAGTGTTTTGCAAGCCAGTATTTTTATATAGAGCAATTCGGGGATGTATGTCCATCAAACAGGAGGAGTTGGCGAAATCATGCGTTAACTGCGGGGAACCTGTCAATCACAGGATAAGGAAGGGGGGGGTCATCAACTCTGCAACATCGCGCTTTGATTCGATGTTCCTAGTGACGCATTCAAAACGTGTCCTAAATCGGCCGAGGGCGGAGCTGTCTCTAGCGGGCATCACGGCAGACTGTGACCCGGAACAGAGCAGTTGCAGTGATCTGCGCTCGCTGATCACTTGTCGGGACTGGGCTATCACTTTGTAGTCAGCTTCTATCACGTGCTGGGGAATAGTTGTGACTGTCAGTGTATTCTTGCTAACTTCCGCCTCAACATGTACTCCCACTTCGTGTTGGAAAGCTGAGGGAACGTTTGCTCACCAGCAGCCCTTACCCGCCTTTTACCGATGCCCAGATCTCAATACAGTCTTAATCAGGACGTGGAAAAGTAAGACCAATCACAGAAGTGGGGGGGTAGAGAGAGGAAATGACCTTGGAATCAAGGCAAGGTTTGATTGAATGTAACATCAAGGAGCCTGAATAAAACTCTCTGCTTAGTCTGCATTTTCTTTTTCGGCGATGTGTGCACATCCAAATTTTCGTAAACATCATCAGTTCTCAAAATTTCACATTTTAAAAACGCCCTTTTTTGTCAAAAACGGATTTCTGCATTTTTCTTTCACTTGGCACATCCTTGTCTGTCTACATCCCTGGAAGCCCCACTGCATGTTCCTCACAGACCACAATATCATGTAGCCTCTTTATCCTCAGCATATCTGGTGATAGGTGGAACTAGATAAGGGAGGCTGATGGCCAGATGGAACCAGGTGGAAAGGGACTGGGAAAGGAAAGGTGAAGAAACCCCAGTAGACAGGAATGTGGGTGGAGGGGCAGATTTAAGCAGGTGGGAGAAAAACATTAAATAGGTATGTGGGTGCTGGTCAGATGTAACCAGGTGTAAGAAGTTAATGTGTCTTTGTAATGAGGGGAGGGATAGAAAGGTGAATAAAGGAAGATAGAACTCAGGTTGGTGGGTGGAAGTGGGAAAGGATTACAGTGAGGATATAAAAAAAATAGAAAAATCTAAGTTTATATCATTGGGTTTTAAGTCCTGGTGAAGGAAGGGTCTTGGCACAAAACGTCAACTCTTTATTTCTTCCCATAGATGCTGCCTGACCTTCTGAGGTGTGTGTGTGTGTGTGTGCGTGCGTGCGTGCGTGCGTGCGTGTGTGATCTCTAGATTTCCAGGATCTGTAGGACCTCCTGTGTTTACGGAATATACAGACCCAGAGCCATCAAACACTCTTCATATGACAAGCCATTCAATCCTAGTATAATTTTCATGAACCTCCTTTGAACCCTCTCCAGTTTCAGCATATTCTTTCTCAGATAAGGGGTCACTTCCTGACACTAGAATAAGGAATACAGTACCAGGAAATGCATGGTCATACACTTTGGTAAGAGAAATGAAAGGCTTGACAATTTTCTAAAACAAGAGAAAATACAAAGAACTGAGGTGCAAAGGGTCTTGGAAGTCCTTGTGCAGGATTCCCTAGGGGTTAAATTGCAGGTTGAGTCTGTGGTGAGGAAGGCAATTGCAATGTTAGCATTTCAAGAGGACTAGAATACAAAAACGAGGATTGTTGGATTGTATAGCATTGAGACTTTAGAAAGCACTGGCGCGGCCTCATTTGGAGTGTTGTGAGCAATTTAGGGCCCCTAATCTGAGAAAGAATATGCTGAAACTGGAGAGGGTTCAAAAGAGGTTCATGAAAAGTCCAGGATTGAATGGCCTGTCATATGAAGAGCATTTTCACATAGGAGCCTAATTATGCTCGTATATCTTATGGTCTTATGGAATTGATCTTCAAGTTTGTGTTTGACTTCATAATGGTAGTGGGAAAGGCTAAGGACAAACAAGTCAGTGTAGGGATGGGAAGAGGATTTAAAATAACATGCAGCCAGATAACCATTTCAGAGAGAGTGAAAGAACTCTGCAAAACTGATGCCTAGTCTCACTAAAGTTGTGGAGGCCTATCAAGAGCACTAAAAGCAATAGACTGGACTGGAATCGCAGCCTCACTTAGAGGGTGATTTCTGCCCATGGGAAACGGTTTAGGGACATGTGCTGCACCTCCCATGGTTGCAAGGGAAAGTGCTAGGCCATAGGGGGAGAAGTGGAAAGAGATGAACAAACTAGTGAGCCAAGGAGAAAGTGGTTCCTGCAGAAAGCAGATATCAGTGATTAGGTTGTTTCCTGAGGTGGAGACAAAGGTCTCAGGAAAGGAAGACAAGTGTCAGATAGTTCACGTGAATTTGAGGACAGAGTGGAAGTACGTGACAAAGTTGATTAAGTTCATAAGAAATAGGAACAGGAGTAGGCCATCTGGCCCGTTGATCCTGCTCCACCATTCAACAAGATCATGGCTGATCTGGCCATGGACTCATCTCCACCTACCTGCTTTTCCCCATAACCCTTAATTCCTATGCAAAAATCTATCCAACCTTGTCTTAAATATATTTACTTAAGTAGCCTCCACTGCTTCATTGGGCAAAGAATTCCACAGATTCACCACTATCTGGGAAAAGCAGTTCCCCCTCATCTCTATTCTAACTCTACTCCCCCAAATCTTGAGGTTATGTCCCCTAGTTCTAGTCTCATCCACCAGTGGAAACAACTTTCCTGCCCCTATCTTATCTATCTCTTTCATAATTTTATGCGTGCATGTTTCTATAAGATCTTCTCTCATTCTTCTGAATTCCAGCGAGTTCAGTCCCAGGGGATTCAATCTCTCCTCATAGCCTAACTCCCTCATCTCTGGAATCTACCTGGTGAACCTCCTCCAAAGCCAGTATATCCTTCAAGTAAGGAGACCAGAACTGCACGCAGTACTGCAGCTGCAGCCTCACCAGTACCCGGTACAGTTGCAGCATAACCTCTCTGCTCTTAAATTCAATCCCTCTAGTAATGATGGACAATATACCATTTGCCTTCTTGATGGCCTGCTGCACCCGCAAACCAAACTTTTGCGATTCATGCACAAGCACTCCCACAAGTCCCTCTGCACAGCAGCAGGCCGCATTTTTTTACTATTTAAGTAATAACCTGATCTTCCATTTTTCCTTCCAAAGTGGATGGCCTCGCATTTACCAACATTGTACTCCATCTGCCAGACCCTTGCCCACTCACTTAATATATCTATATCTCTCTGCAGACTCTCCGCATCTTCTGCACAATTAGCTTTTCCACTCAGTTTAGTGTCATCAGCAAACTTCGATACACTACACTTGGTGTAGTGACTTCCAGATCGTTTCCCATGTCCCGTCCCCTAATACTGCCAGTCACAGAGCGGGACGCGGAACCGCTGGTGTGGACGGGCTCTGCCAATCAGTGTGAGGCGTAGTTCCTCCGGCCTGTCAATCATTGACAAAGGGGCGGAGTGATGTGGAGCCCGCCGAAGCGCAAATAGGAGGGAGGCGGACTCGGGTTCGATCTCAGTTAAACCCGCAGTTTTCAGACCCAGCCTCAGCCTGACCGGTCCTGCCCTTGGGTCGGCTGCGGACCGCTTCGCTCGCCTCCCACTCCCCAGCTATGAGAGGCACTGGGGCCGCGGTTCCGGCCTGCCGAGGAGTTGGAGGCCTGTAAGCGAGCGGTCCCGATGTGTGTGCGCGCCCTCCCCCGCCGCCGGCCTCCCCGCTTCCCCCTGCCAGCTTTTTGATGTTGTGTGCGTTTGCCCGGCTGCTTCGACATAAGGAAGGGGCTGCCCGCTCCCTGCGTCAGCCTGTCCTGCGCCGCCCGACTTCAGAGCAAAAGTTTGAGCCAGGGTGGGCCAATAGCCTGTCACCCTTGCCTCCCCTCCGCTCCTTTGCTGGCCATGGAGCTGCTGTGTTGCGAGGTGGATTCGGTGAGGAGGGCGCTGCCCGACTCCAACCTGCTGAATGACGAGCGGGTGCTGCACAATCTGCTGGTGCTGGAAGAGCGGTACCAGCCGGCCGGTTCGTACTTCAAGTGCGTCCAGCAGGACATCAAGCCCTTCATGCGAAGGATGGTGGCCACCTGGATGCTGGAGGTAGGTCGCTGTTGACAACCCGAACCCCCTCTCTCTGTCAGCTCGTCCCGAGCTCGGGGTCCCCACGTCGCGATTCCATTCCCAAACATTCCCTGCGCTTCCCATCTTAGCCCGATCTAGGTACCTCCTCCCTTGGGTCCCAGGGTCTCTGATCGTTTTCCATTCCCCACCCCTCACTACCCCTATAACTCTTCCACAGGCCGGGGCGCAAAAGGGGTTTTCCATGTAGTTCCCGCTGATGCATACGGGCCTAAAGATCCTGGGGTGGGGGTAGTCGTACAAAAAAGTGTGACCTCTTTCCCGTTTGCCCGGTCAGGGGAGCCACTTGCTTCTGGGTGCCACTTTGCGCGGACTTTTCCACTCAGTTGTGCTGGCAACCGGGAGGGGAAAAAAAGGTCTGGCTCCGGTCTGACCAGAAAGTGAGGGGGCGAGGCACATTCTTGTATGTGGAGGGGCACTCGAAAGTGTCAGATCGGTGGTGTGGGCGCCAGTGAGGTATTGCATCAGGTGGGGACAGATTTAGTGTGTTTATGTGCTGATTTTAAATGGGGGATAAGAGAGAGTGGGCAGAGGCTGGAGGGTGAGCATGAGTAGGTGAGGAAGTTTATCAGATGAGAAACAGAGTGACTGAGGCAGGGGCCTCAGCCAGATAGCCTGACTAACTACTGCAGCTGGTTGTGAGAGTTGGTGGTCCATGGCCTTTCAAGGTTAAGTTTCTCTGAAGTTTTGGTTGACTGCAGTGCTTCCAGAGGTGAATATAAACCTTTATTTCAATTAATTTTCAGAAATTAACCAAATGCTTCCGGTAATCTCTAAACATGTTGGTGTGTGATTGTGACTTTGAATCATTTCTTGCTGAGTAAACGTGAGGAATGTGTCAGGTTAGGGCCGGTACCAGGGCCTTGCTCACCACTTCTGGTACTTTTTATGACCTTGTTATCCCTAATTTTTAAGCCCATTTTTTCCCTTAGGTCTGCGAGGAACAGAAGTGTGAGGAGGAAGTTTTTCCTTTGGCGATGAATTACCTGGACAGATTCTTATCAATTGTGCAGACCACCAAATGCCATCTGCAGCTGCTTGGAGCTGTCTGTATGTTCCTTGCATCCAAGTTCAAAGAGACTATTCCTCTAACAGCAGAAAAACTTTGCATTTACACTGAAAACTCCATCACACCGTGCGAGCTTCTGGTAATTCCTCATTCTGTTGCTGTCTAAACAAGACATTATTGTAAAACCTTTCCCTGAGTCTTAATTGTACTTGCTTTTCAATAGATCTACATAGCTGTTTCATATTTGCATTTTGTAGGAAATCATGAAGGTGTTCAGCTGCAAAAACTCTTTTGGAATCTTAAACTGTACTCAAATTTACAATGATTCAATTGTTTTTCAGAATGCAATTGAACATTTTGAAGTTGACATTTTAAAAAGCTTGTTTTCCTCAGATATGTAGTTGGGTAAACATCGCGCTTTAGGAACTACCACAGAACAGTGGAACAAACAAAAGCTGGAGGTCATGTGGCCTTTGAGAGCCACAAGAAGTCTGGTCTGCAAGTTAAAAATGTTATGGCTGAACTTGTTTTGGCCCAGTCTACTTTCCTGCTGATTCATATACTCTTCATTTTTCTTAATTTGTTAAACTCAGTGTATGTAATAAAACTGGGCATCTGTACCCCTCTAGTAGAAAATACCAAAGATTAGAAATCCTTTACTTAAAAAATATTTTGCCTCATTGTAGTACAAAATGATCAGATATTCATATTAAGACCCTGCACCCTGGCTCTGGTCCACAGCAAAGGAAATAACTACAAGAGATTAAAATTAAAGTGAGTTATGAGTACTGTATACACTATTGTAAGTTGGATTTATTCTGCAACAATGTAATTTAAGTGGCGGCTTTTTATCATTGTTTGCTGAATAAAGTAAAAATGTTTAGTCTAAATTTGAAATGTTGAATGCAGGGGTAGAAAATCTGCCCCCCTTTTAACAATGAAACCAATGGTCCAAATTAACTGTAGCTCCCCCTGGAGGGAGATATCCAAAACTTTACCAAAACCTGGTCTGAAAATGAGCCAGTGTCATATCTTTCACAAGTTGAATAGGGAGTTAACATTGGCATGTGGCAAAGGTAATGTCGCAGTAGTTATGGGGGATTTCAACATGCAGGTGAACTGGGAGAATCAGGTTGGTGCTGGACCACAGGATAGGGAGTTTGTAGAGTGCCTACGGGATGCATTCTTGGAACAGCTTGTACGAGAGCCGACCAGGGACAAAACTATTCTGGATTTAGTGTTATGTAATGAACAGGATTTGATAAGTGATCTCACAGTAAAGGAGCCATTAGGAGGTAGTGATCACAATATGATAAGCTTTTATCTGCAATTTGAGAAGGATAAGGGCAACTCGGAGGTGTCAGTGTTGCAGACGAACAGGGGAAACTATGGAGCCATGAGGGAGGAGCTGGCCAAAGTTGACTGGACGGATAGCCTAGCAGAAAAGACAGTGGAACATCAATGGCAGGTATTCTTGGGAATAATGCACAAGGTGCAAAATCAGTTCATCCCCCAGAGAAGGAAGGATTCAAAGGGGGGAATTTAGGACAGAGTTAAGGAAAAACTTCTTCTCCCAGAGAGTTATGGGGGTCTGGAATGCGCTGCCTCGGAAGGTAGTGGAGGCCAATTCTCTGGATGCTTTCAAGAAGGAGCTAGATAGGTAACTTATGGATAGGGGAATCAAGGGATATGGGGACAAGGCAGGAACCGGGTATTGACAGTAATTGATCAGCCATGATCTCAAAATGGCGGTGCAGGCTCGAAGGGCTGAATGGTCTACTTCTGCACCTATTGTCTATTGTCTGTTTTTTGTTTAGAATCTGTTCCCTTTTGAGACTTGCGGGTATTTATTTTGTTCTTAAATGTTGTCTTCCAATGCAACATTTTGATTAATAAGCCATTATATATCTTTCGTTTGTCAGGAATGGGAGTTGGTAGTTTTGGGGAAGTTGAAGTGGAACCTTGCAGCAGTGACCCCACATGACTTTATTGAATACATTCTACACAAGCTTACCCTGCCTAAAGACAAGCTGCCATTGATCAAAAAGGACGCACACACCTTCATTGCCCTTTGTGCCACAGGTATGAGCAAGATATTGTTTATAGATGAAAGACCTTGGTATGGGAAGTTGCAGTTATTTATTGATTGAGATACAGCATGGCATGGAGTGGGCCTTTCGAGCCATGCCGCTATCCCCCAATTTGATCCTATCAAGTTACAATTTACAATGACCTACCAAGCGGCATGGGCCGTGGGAGGAAACTGGAGCTCCCTGAGGAAATCCACACGATCATGGGGAGAATAAACTCCTTGCAGGTGGCAGGGTTACCTGCGCTGTAAAGCATGCTAACCACTCAGCTACCGTGCCACTTATGTTTGAGTTGCAGACTAGATGAAAGGTATGGAGAAAATTTCAAAAATAGGTAATAAAATGACAATCCTTCTGATGGTGTAAAATTGTTTTCATTGGAAGAGATTGGGACTTTATGTATACGGCCCCCTGCATCACATCCAGTTTTTCTTCTAGAACTTTTTCAATGGACGTTGGAGCTTTTATTTAATGATGCATTGTTTAATAATGTGAGCCATTTATGAGTATTTATTCGTGTATCATGTATGGAAAACTATTGTTGTGCACTTCTAGTAAACTTATAATGGAAATATTTTATAAATTTGCCACTGCAATAATAGCATTCTGTTAGCGAGGAGTTATAATGCCCCCTTCAGTGGAAGGGTATGACTACAACACAGCATATTTTTTTTAATGGGGAATTTTAATTAGCCTTACTGATTTGAAGTTCATATATGAAATGTACAAATGAGAACGATGTTAAGAGTCAGAAGTTGGTCCTATTCTGTCTGTCATCCTTCTAATGGACTTAAATTGAAAAATATGCTTGATTTTTGACTGGTAATAGAAAATTGATGTACTACTATTTATTTTAAAATGTATTAATGGATAGGTCAATTCTCGTGCATTTTCTTTTGTGTTGTTCTTTTGTGTGCTGTATATTTAAGAAACTGTAACAATATGCCTAGGAACTGTTTTTCACAAAATGATCTTTCCCATGTTTTTATCTTAAATGACAGACATTATTAAGTTCCAACTTAGAGTCCTTAAGAGTATTTTCACTTTCAAAATAGCACTTTGATAAAACGATTGTTCCAAAGCAGGCTGAGAACACTGACGACAGCAATACCATATCTTTTGTTCATACAATGCAATAAAGTTCAAAGACCACTGCAGTAACTACTAACAATAGGGGACGTGTAGAGTAACCTGGGTTACAGAAGGTGGGTCCCTGTTCAGGGAATTAACATATTCATAATTCATACTTTTAAAGCCACCTGTCAGTCATTGTATGAAAGTTATTGAGAAACTTGATCTTTTCAAAAAAAATTGTGTAGCCCCACACAAAGGTATGTGTAGACAAGGAAGGATATTAAGGTTGTACATAGAGCTCACATGTCTAAAGATAAACTTGCTCGATTTTATTCTTATGTTAATTCAACCTGTGACAGATGTCATTCTGATGTTGCTTCATTGACTCATATGTTTTGGTCTTGTCCTTGTTTACAAAATTATTGGAAAGATATTTTTAATATTATTTCAAGAGTTTTAAATATCAATCTCCAACCGCATCCTTTTACTGCAATTTTTGGTTTACCAATGATAGATAATAATCGTCTATCCGCTTCATCTCAACGAATGATTGCATTTGTTACATTAATGGCTAGAAGATCTATTTTACTGAATTGGAAAGAAATTAACCCTCCAACTGTATTTCAGTGGTTTTCTCAAACTATTTCTTGTCTGAGTTTAGAAAAAATTAGAAGTGTGGTTTTTGATTCTTCAGTTAAATTTGAGGAAACTTGGAGACCATTTATTCAACATTTTCATATGAGTTAAATGGTCTGATCCTAAACCTTACTGTTATTATCCTTAATTATTTGGATCGAGGTTCGGAGTTATCGGCACTACTGTATGTATTTAACATTATGCAATTGCCCGTGTTGGTTAGGTTTTTTTAAAGTTTTCTTTTAGTTATTGTTGGGGTTTTTTTTTCTCTTTTTCGATTCTTTTACATTAATACTATGAGTTTGGGAGGTCTTATATATTGATTATTACGTATCTGATTGTTTCTTTAAACTATTATGTACTCTCAAATGTTTTGTATTCATATTTCACTAATGCTTTTCTTAAAATTAATAAAAAGATTTAAAAAGAAAAGAAAGGAAGGAAGGATATTTGGACCATCTGGTTTGAGCTTACGTAGAAAATTAAGCACGCTTCCATATACCAAGTAGCTGCCCACTAGTATGAAATAGTAGAGTTCATGGATTGCAGAATATCTGCTTTGCAAAAACAGTTTATCTTTGACATAATATTGTCACACTGCAATTGCAGTCACCAGAGCATTTTTTTTGCTTATATTTTCGTCAAGACTTAAACTTTAATATTTTTCACTTTAGCTGTAGCACTTAGAATAATGTTTTGAATATGTATACTTGAGTGAAATATTCAAGAACAGCATTTCAGTCTGATTCCTGTCAATGTAAACTCAAGCTCTGTTTCAGCTATTTGTGCTCAAAATTGTGGTGAATTAAGTTAAAGTCAATACTACTCTCTCAAATCTGTATAGAATAGTTCAATAGAATAATAATGTACTAGCCAACTTTGTACACATTCTATTAGTTATGGTTATAAGAGTTGTTTCCAGGAAAGATGTTATGTTAGTACAGACAAGGTTGTCCAGGACAAAGGTATCCCATATTTCCTGACATAAATTTTATGCTGTGAACTAAAGTAGATCTTAGATATTAACCTCGTATTAATCCCTGGTGAAGAAACTGACCACATTGGTTACTACTAGTTCTTATTGTACAAGTTTTGTGAGCCAAACTAGTAGTGCTGTAAATGATCCTTTGTTTGATGATTATTGACTTCCATGTTGATTTACCAGATCACAATTGGGGCAAATCATGAAGTTCATCATAATTTATCTATCCAGAGGCTTACACTCTATTGCCAGTATTGCGATGTCCAATTGTTCATTGAATGTTTCCTGGGATTTTTGTGGACTGTTTCAAGAAATTGTTCATTGTTCCATGCAGTGAACTTTGCTGCTTTACCAGTTTTAACTTGCACCTAGTTGTCATGTTTATAATATTTAAAGCCTCCATTTTATGAAACTAGAGATCATTTTTTGATTGTGCTCTGCAAAGCATTTAGTAATTCATCATAACTAGATTAATAATGCATCTATTTGGAACACAGTACCGGTAGTTTATGCTTTCTGTCATATGGTCCACAAGTTAAGCCATAATCTATGGTTTTAACTCGTGGACCTCAGTGTTTAGTATGCCACTTTAGCATTGGTTGACCATATTTTCTTCAGCGTCTACGAATTTCAAAGTAAGTTTATTTTCAAAGTACATACACGTCACCATATACAACCTGCGATTCATTTTCTTGTGGGCATATTCAGTAAAACCAATTACCATGATAAAATCAGTGAAAGACGGCACCCAATAGGGTGGACAACCAGTGTACAAGAGAACAAACTGCAAATGCAAAATAAAAAATCAAGAAATTAATAAATATTGAGAACATGAGATAGTCCTTGAAAGTGGGCCCAGGGTTGTGGGAACAGTTCAGTGGTGGGACAAATGAAGTTATCCACTCTGGTTCAAGAGCCTGATGGTTCAGGGGTAATAGCTGCTCCTGAACCTGGTGGTGTGAGTACTGAGGCTCCTGTACCACCTTTCCGATAGCAGCAGTGAGAAGGGAGTATGATCTGGGTGGTGGGGGTCCCCGATGATGGATGCTGCTTTCCTGCGACAATGATCAATGTAAATGTGCTCAGTGGAGGGGAGGGCTTTGCCCATGATGGACTGGACTGTATCCGCTACTTTTTATAGGATTTTCCATTCAAGGCCGTTGATGTTCCATTCAGGCTGTGATGCAGCCACTCAGTATGCTTTCCACCACACACCTATAGAAGTTTGTCAGAGTTTTAGACGTCATGAAAATCTTGCGGAGCAGTGGAGGCTTCCTCTGTAAGTATATTGAGGAAAAGGTTGGATAGATTTTTGCATAGTAGGGGAATTAAAGGTTATGGGGAAAAGGCAGGTAGGTGGAGATGAGTCCATGGCCAGATCAGCCATGATCTTATTGAATGGCGGAGCATACTTGACAGGCCGGATGGCCGACTCCTGCTCTTTTTTTAAATGTTCTTGTGTTCGCAAATTTCTAAGGAAGTCGAGATGCTGCCAGGCTTTTTTTGTTGTTTTGTTTCTGTGTTTCTTTAAGTTTCATCTCCAATGGTGATGGTTCTTGTGTGGAAGGGCGTAATTAGGATTGAGGGTCAGAGTATTTAATTTCATTTTTAATACTTTTTTTGCATCTTCAGAAGGAATTATCAGCCCAATAAATGTATGCTAGCTCCCAAACAAACCTCATTTATTGATTTGTATGTAACATTCTGTCAACATAACCATCAGCTTAACTCTGGTTCTTCAGTCATCCCAATATAATTTGCAGTGACCAATTAACCTAGCAACCTACAATCATTTGGGGGGAGGAAACCAGGAAACTTGGCAAGTAGCCATGCAGTCAGATCACTGGAAGGACGTTCAAACTCCACACAGACGGTACCTGAGGTTGGTATCAAACCGAGGTTCTTTAGAACTTTCTTTGAAGCAGCATTTCTAGTTTCTGTGCAAAGGTGCTGCACTTTTTTAAAAAGTATTTTCTTGCTGTTTTCACTGCATATAGAATTCAAAATGTGTTCCATTCAAACATTTTTTTCTGTAGTAGGTAAAAGTGGCAGTGAAAAGAAAGTTCCAATTTAATTAACTAAGCTATAAAACTGAGTGGTAAAGAATTTGAGAAGTGTCTTTTTTAATATCCATTTTTTTTAAAAGAGTTTAGTTTTTCTAGTAAGAAGCAAGACAGCACCGTATATTTGAATTGTAATGACTAAAATAAGTTGTGACCATTGGGTTTTTGTGCATATCAAATCCTTCGTTTTTCTTTCATTGATCCTGTTTTAAAGCATGAAGCAGACAAGTGTATGTTACTTGAAATTTGATAAGCACAGATGTGCAATTAAAAATGCTGCCTTTATCTGGTACACATATTGGCAAATAATTGAATTATAACTTCTAGATTGTTGATGAAGATTTTGGAGCAGTGAGGAGATTTTATTCATTGGGACTTTTTAAAAAAAAAATATTGCAGATTGCTAATTTTTTTTGCTAAATTATCCCCATCTTAGTGACTTACAGTGTTGCAATTCATAATAAAATCCTCCCCTTCTAGCTTGGTCGGGTGAGCTGGCAACCCTTGTGTGTGTGAAATGAGTGCCCTGCTCTCAGACCTTTTGTGAGCTTGTCAGTTTGAATTCATATCAGCTGGAAGGTCATTTCCATGATTTTCAATAGGAAAAGATGAGGAGGTGACTCCACACAATGGTGCCACACTCTCCTGTTGGAGACACTTGCCTCACCAGTTGCAGTAGTTAATTAATATGCTAAAAATAGAAACCGTTGATACAAATCACTCTGTTTTACACAACAAAGAAAGGACATGTGGAGCTTTGATAGCCAAGGTTATGATGTTTGCTATGGAGGAAAGGAAGAGTGGAGGTAGAGACTATGTGAGGCTTTGGAAGCAAGACATTAGTCACACTGGGCCTCTAGCCATTTGCTAACTGTCTCATTTGTATTGTGAGTGATGTTTAAAGGAGCCTACGAGGTTACACGGTTTTGAAATTGTGTTCATGTGACCACATGTAGAAACAGACCTACAGCAGAGTTGGTTGGCAGGAGCACTGTGGTTCTTTATTCAGATTTTCATGATCGGTTTGCTACTGGGATGCCCTTTTACTGAAAAGGGTGCCATATGTTTTGACGACTTAAAATATGTTGTAACTAATCTGAGTTTTATTTGGATCCGTCTGCTCAGTTATTAATTTATGTGCAAAATGTGTGTTCAACATGGAGACATGATTTTATAAATTTCATTTAAAAATATATATAACTCATGTGCATTTGGAGCATGAGTACTTGATTCAAGATTTTAAGTTTTTCTTGCTTTTACCCCTGCAGATTTCAAATTTGCCATGTACCCACCATCAATGATTGCTACCGGAAGTGTGGGGGCAGCAATATGTGGACTTCAGCTTCATATTGGCTACTGTTCACTTTTCAACGACAACCTGACAAAACTCCTGGCCAAAATCACCCACACAGATGTGGTGAGTACACTATTTAAAGGCTCTGGCGAATGTTTGACAGCCAATGTCCATGGATATTGTCAGTTTTGGATCTCAGATTCACTTTCAATTAAACTTCTTGAATATTAACACTTAAAGCTACTTGCAGATTGAAATTCTGAAGTAGAAGTGAAAATTAATCAATTGAGAAGATGAAGTTTAATCTTATGGAGTTCTGAAATCTGGATCAATCAGTAACACTGATGGAATTTTTGGGGGTTAAATGCAAATGTGCATGTTCAGAGATAGAGGTACTTGTACTTATTAACCATTTAGTATTGTGTTTCTCATAGCTTTGTCTTCCGTCAGTAATTTACCAGATTAGTGGAGTGGGAATAGAAATATGGAATGCTGTAGTCATTGCATTTATACAAATCTTGAATGCTTAAAACTTGTATGAAAATTCATCTTGTAGAATTGCTCATGCTGCAATTGACCTGTTTTGCATTGCATCCATTTCGAAAAAATCTTTTGGAAATTAAGTATGATATTGTTTAATTTGTTCAATTTACTTTGTACTGATTTTTCATGTGGATAGTTCAAGTAGACTAACTAGACGATAGTGTTGTTGTTGGTGGGGGAAATGATAATGCACAGAGGATGGCTTAGAATCAACTTATTACATCAGTGGAAAAGTCCATTGAGAAAGAAGAGTAATAAAATTCAGCTGTTTATATTCAGGTTTTAACATTCAGCTGTTATATTCAAGGTTTTCAGTCTTTCCAACATCGATCCACTTCCAACCTTAAGTTTGCTTTTATTAATCAAGTCATTTGAACATTACATTGCTATGTGATCATTAAACATCATTTCTCTGTAGTTTGGCATTAAAATAGATTGCCCTGAATGCTGCTGTGAACTTGGGCAAGTCTTATCAGAGCCTTAGCATGATACTCACTTTGCTTGGTATGCTACATACATTATACTCCTGTTGCAAAGGAACAGGTATTGACCAAGTGCAAGACCAAACTTATAGCTACGAGAGAAAAAAGTTGACTTGATTATGCATCACATCTGTTTTTTTAATATTATGTTGTACATAAAGACATTTGGAAGTTCTTTTGGAACTGAAGATGTACACTCAGTGTCTACTTTATTAGGTACCTTCTGTACCTAATAAAATGACCACTGTATTTTCATGGTCTTCTGTTGCTTTAGCCCATCCACTTCAAGGTTTGACATGTGTGTTCGGAGATGTTTTTCTTCATACCACTGTTGTAATGCATGGTTATTTGAGTTACTACTACTTCCTGCCAACTTGAACCAGTCTGGCTATTTCCTCTGACCTCTCATTAACAAGGTATTTTTGCTCACAGAACTAGATGTTTTTTGTTTCTTGCACCATTTTCTGTACACTCTGGAGACAACTGTGTGTGGAAAAACCCAGGAAATCAGCAGTTCCTGAGAAACTTAAAACGCTGCACCTGGCACCAACAATCCTTCCATGGTCAAAGTCATTTATATCACATTTCTTCCCCAGTCTGATCTCTGGTTTGAACAACAACTGAACCTCTCGACCATGTCTGTATGCTTTAATGCATTAAGTTGCTGCCACTTGATTGGCTGATTAGATATTTGCTTTAATGAGCAGGCGTACAGTTATAGCTAATACAATAAATGACCACTGAGTGTATTTTCTCAATTTGCTAAACTTGGTGGGGGGTGGGGGGTGAAGGTAAGCTTCTGGCATTTGTTTTTCAATGCTTGGAATTGGGTTTCATAAACAAAGACCCAGTCTAAGAACATGCTGTTTTGGACAACATCATCTTGTTTCTATCAGTTGATTTTTTGCCTGACTGCAATAATGATTCCTTTACTTACCTCTTGCTAATAACAAAAAAATCTGTGTAATGTCCAAGAATTGAGAGGGGAAATTTTTATCATGAGGACTTTACAGATATTGGTATCTATTAGATCATCACATTTGTTGACGGGAGAAACTGATCAAAAAGGCTGCTTTTCCAGATCAAGGTTAGCCCATTCCATTTTGAAGGTGCTAACACCTGTGGTCCCTAAATACAGAATTCTGGACTGAAAAAATTGTGACAGTGAGATAAGAGTTTTGGTGCAGAAGTGGCAGTAGTTGGTAAAGTATATATTCAAATGTGTTTAGGATCAACAAGTAGAGTACTGTATGTGAAACTCCCAAAACTAGGTTCTGATAGTCAATTTGAAGGAAGCTGCTTAACGTGAGAACACACATAAAATACTGCAGATTCATGCAACCTCAAATAAAAATAAAACACTGGAAATATACTATAGGCCAGACAGCAGTTATGGTCAGTGAAGCAGAATTAACAACCAAAAAACATATTAGCTTCATTTTTCTCTCTCCTCTGCTGTCTGGCATGCCACATTCCAGTCTTTTCTGTTTCTTTTAAGAATTGAAAGATATTAATAAATATTGTAAATTAAAAGTGCACTAAAACAATTAAGCACATTGAATGCTGATGCTGGATGTTAAATGTGTATTGAAAGAAAGTTTGTGGATATTAGTGAAAATGCCCCGAGTAAGATATAAGATGTAGCAAGCTGTGAAAATGACTTTGTTCTATGATGGAAAAGGGAAGTATTGCTGGAAGGAGCTACCTTATGTTAAATCATTGTCTAAATCACTATTGCTTTTATTTTTAAAGACAAAACTGGCCCATTATACGGCAGGTTTCATAAACAAAGACAAACTCAACTCCTCATGTAAGGAAGCGTTTCTGATTTATTTGTGAGTTGGTAGCTAGAAAAGATTGGAGGCGGGAACCTTGAACTACTGGTATGTAGCATGTTTATTGATTATGAAGGTGTTCATTAGCAATGATAAAGAACATGTAAATTATATGCAATGAAATTCAAGTAGGTAAGTGTGCCTATGCTGCTAAAGAACCACCTAATCTTTTGCAGATAATCCAGTGATCAATCAAGCGCAACCAAAGAGTAATGGGTTACCTGTGCACCAGCCATCACTCCCACTTGAAGCAAGCATCAGTGCAGATACACCATATTGGGAGAAGTTTATCGTGATGTTGAGCAGGAAGTACAAGGGAAGGTACTGAGCGCTGAATAGAGTGACATTGGAGGGGGTCAGCTGGGACAGAGTAGAGGCTCAGCATGTTTTGAGTGCCCTTTCCTGCTTTTTAAGGCAATAAAGACTTCAGTGAACCTGCCTTCCAGTGGAAGCAGTTGAACATGATACAGAATGAGGTTTATGTTGAAGTACTTGCCCTTTGAACTGAGAGATTTGTGGTGGTTAATTTAAAAGACTGCTCCTCAGTCTGATATTGAGCACACAGTAACACTGTGGCAGTTGAAACAGAGATTATAGCTGTAGTCTTATTTCATGAAAGCTCCTGCTTCTAAACACCATGCTTTGGAATCGAAATTCTAAGATGAAACTAACTGGTGGTCATCTTTCAAAGAAAATGATTGGAGGGAAGCATTTTCAAACCAGGTCGTGTACCTAGAAAGGTATGTCTGTTCTCGGGAAGTACATATCAGAGTATCTTGTGAAGAATGACATTAGACAGTCAAGTGTATTGCATCACATTGCACATAATTGGGAAAACTCCACTTTGAAAATGTGAGTTCACAAAGGTTGAAGCAACTGTAAATGACCATGCTATATCAGTGCTATCCAGGTGTCACAAGTATCTGTAGTGATAATTTATTCCAATCAATTCTCTGGTAGATTCAAAGTACATCTATTATCAAAGAATGTATAAATTATACAACTTTGAGAATTTTCTGCTTATGGATGTATAATTTGTATATTCTTTAATAATTAATGTACTTTGAATTATAGTCATCCAGAAAATATTTGTTCATTGAGATCAATTATAATAACACAAATAATTTGCCCTGCATTTAAATATTCTCATAGCTTAAAACATCAGGGACACTGTCCTAAGTTCTTAATGTATATTTTCTCTTGAAATATGCAAAGGACATCAAATTTGGTGGGTGTGGGACAAAGCTGTACCAACTTAATGATCTCTTTCAGGAGTCTTATTTACATGCTGCCCATTATGCCTGCTGGTGTTTAAGCAACAGTGAAGGTCCTCCATTGCTGTCTGTACTAGTCCATTCATTTCAGAAACTAACTTTGGTCTTGGTCTTGACAGTGTTCAAAGTTTCCTTTATTGTGCCAATAGCTTCCTCTTGGTTTTCACTACTGCCAGCCATGCAAGTCCCAGCTAGAGACTCAGGAATACTGTCGCACACAGGTGTAGAAAGATTCTTCATTGCTGTTTCTGTAACAGTTTTGTTTGGCCAGCTGGGTTTATTAGCCCTGTGCTGAACTCGTGACCCTGGAGGTCTGGTGGACTATTCTTAGTTTGGTCTCTACCCTTTGACCTGTTTGGCATGGCTGAACCTACCAAGAGCTAAAGCATAAAACCCTGGCTCCAGCAAGCATAGCTGTCCAGGTCATTGAGGCATGCAAACCTGGAAACCACAAGTTTGTGGTCCTCTTGGAGGTTTCAGGAGTCTAGACTGCATCAATTTAAGACTTGCCAGTCTTGTTAGATATATTATTGGGGACTATCTTGTGGTTTCAGGTTCCACCTGTCCTACCTGGTCAACTAGTGCATTTTCCCATCTTCAATACTTAAATCACTATAAACAAGTGTTCAAAGAAATTTAAAAAATAAGCATTTTCTGAGTTCCTCTTATGATTTTTCTCTGTGGTGTGTGCAGTAGTGTCATTAATCTTTTTAAGCTGAGTACAGGGCGGTCTTGTCTCTGTTTATTTCCCTTTTTCAATCTTGGGTTATTACCAAGTAAAATTGCATATGCCTAATGCATATGGTGAGGGCCAGCTTTGTGCATTAGTGGGCCAAACAAGATGCATATTGCCAGACTGAAAATTGTGCACACATTGTTGCTAAGGAAGATTATTAAATCTACCAGGACATGAATATGTTTGGTCCTAGCATCCTTCTTGCTATCTGCCCATACTATGCTAAGCAATTGACATTGACCTCTGAGGATAGCTCGCGTATGATTGCATACTGTGTTATCTCCCTCCAGGTAGAATTAATTTTAGGATGGGGTCATGTAATACTTCTTTGGGGGAACTAAGTGTTTATCCACTCTTTGTGCTGCTTAATGCTTGTGGTTTGGAAGCATATGACAAACCCGCTCCCTCGTCCTGCTTTGTTTGTTTGCAGACTGTACTTAGTATGCAAGAAAACAGCAGCTAGGATTGACTGAAATGAATGGAAGAATGAGATCGTTTCCTACTTGTATCTGCCTGAGTTGGCAGCTCATAGCATTCATTCAGTTTCCCAATTTGAGTGTTTTGCATGTGGAGTAACAGTAGGGTGATGCAGCTACAGAATAGAATAATTGTTAGTTATTATTCCATCAGACCTCGGATCCTATTCACAGTGAAAAGCACGGTGTGGCAGGTTACCCTGTGCCAGTGAGCTTAAAGATCAAAGGGAAATGAGTTTTAGAGAATTTCTAAGGGTGACTATAAGCAATCCTTAACCCTTTGTGTGCTGGTTTGTTTTGGAAGCTTATTGTAGACTCTGCCATTAATGCATTTGAGGGTTTGGGTTAGCTTTTAAAATATTCTTTTGCAGCTTTGGTGGCAGTCTTTGCACAGTTTTGTATAATTTAAATAACATTTTATACATGTAATGAAATGTGGCGTTTGAATAAATGAAAATAAACAGGATTGCATTTTAGCCTGGACATAAATTGATTTAGTGCATATTTCTGAAGATTTCATCTTGAAAGACACAAAGGTAAATTGAGCCTTATAAATACTTGTGACTTGAAACTAAAGTTCAGTGTGATTCTCTGCCAGCACATACTTTGTCAAAGTAATCTTCCTGCTCAAATTGATCTGCCTTGCAGCTCACCCTTGTGCAAGAATCTTTAAGCACCCTTCCCCCATTCATTTACATAAAATCTTCAGTAACCAACCCCTCCTCCATTACCCTGTCCTCTTATAGAAACCAGCAGTTGTCTTTACCCCTCGCCCCCTTGTTCATTTAGCAGAAAAATAGTAGGTTCCTATGTTTCAGTGTTGCTATGGAAGAATACCGTGTTCCACTGCCAGAGTCTAATTTCCTGTGTTCTTTTGTCCCCAGTAATTTTGAAGCAGTGGATTAGGTCACCCATGTTCCACATGCTGTTAACAACCAGTAATAATGGGTACCTTTTATAATGGATAAAAATCAATCCCAGCATTTTGTTTTTCTTTCTTGTGTTAATATGTATGTCTTCATTTCAATACACAATTTGTTCAGTTTTCTTAATTAATCAAAAATTTTGGTGATTAAGTCTGCCATCTGCATTTTACTGCTGTTGAAGGAGAAGGAAGTCTACACTCTTAACGCATTATGCAATCAACCTCGTTAGTAACTTTTGAACTAATAAAGTCATATCCACTTTCAGGTTTGTTATTCACCAATGTTGAACTAAAAATCTTTAAAATGTTACAATTGAATGTTTTTTTTCTCTTGTGCTAAAATAGCATCAGTGTTTTCAAGTGGGCTAATATTGAGGCATTGCTTGTCAGAGCAATGCAAAGGTGATGGCTTAACCCTGAATTAAAAGAAATGGACTACAAAACACAGCTCTCTATTGTACTGAATCTTGACTCTCAGAATATAATTTTAATCACATCATCCACTTTCCCCCACCATACATATTCTCAGTGTTTTATAAACACAAGACAGCTTTCTTTTTAAGAAACTGGAATTTATCAGCTGTTCTATAAAGTCTCAAATGGCAAAATTGAGAAATGTGTTGAAGATCTAAAGGTGTTCATAAACTAAACATGAATTCAGGTTTGTAACATCTACATTTAAGTTGCATTTTTTTCTTTTTTTTTCCCCTCTTTGTTGGGGGGGGTTTGAGTTTTGTCTTTTTTTTAAGCCTGCTATTGCAAGGAAGCTCTTAGTGTAATTGTTGCCCTGAAACTATGACATGCTGCACAGTGCCGAATTGAATATCCATGTTCATTTGATATGTGAAACACTTGTGTTCTCACTGTGGATAGTTGTACATGGCTAATGTGCAAAAGAAGTAATTTTCTCTGTTTGCTTGGTATCGATGGAGCTAATTTGAGGAAAGATTAAATTGCAAAGAGCTGTTTTTTTAAAAAAAAAAAATATTCTACTAACTGATTTTTATTTCCAAGCAGCATTTTAAAAGAGTGGGGTAGTTGAGCAGATTACCTTACGAATTATAAAAAATAATATCCAGACACATCATTTGCTTTAGTATTGCTTAAATGATGCAATGGAGTGTATTGCTTTCTCTCTGGTGGTTGCACAATGATCTCAAGTCCTGTTCTAAGACTTGAGCATGACTCAGTATAAAGTGAATGTGTGCTTCAATGGTACAGCTTTAATATTCCAGGGGGTGCATCTACCTTTTCAGAGAAAAATAAATATCATTATAATATTTTGGTTAAGTGCATCAGTTGTTCTGGCATCCTGACCATCACTAGTTTCTCACGCAGTACGAATGGTCAGATGTACAGGACCATCTTTAAATTTGCTGGTCTTTACTATCTTCTGCATAAGTGGCCTGGTAAATAGCAGTACATCAAGACCTTGGACAGAAGGTCCACAGGTCATTAATGATTGCAGGATGGAGGACAAATGATATTGAATGTTGAGGCACTGAATATTCAAGCCAAGATTATATAAAGGCTAGTCAGCCAGAGTTTATTTTTTTAATGTATTGAGATACAGCGTGAAATAGGTCCCTCCAGCCCTCGAGCAGCTCTGCCCAGTGATCCCCTGATTTAACTCTAACCTAATCACAGGACAATTTACAATGTCCAGTTAACTTACCAACTGGTGCATCTTTGGACTGTGGGAGAAAACCGGAACGTCCAGAGGAAATCCACGTAGTCACGGAGTACGTACAAACTACTTGCAGGCATTGTCGGGAATTGGATCGATTCTATCTACCACATTATAGGATATATTATTGCATTGGGCAGAATACAGGTAAGGTTTTCAGGGATGAAGGCAGGACAGGAGAATGTTAGTTGCAAGAAGAAACTTAATAAGCTGGGTGTATTTTCTTTTGAATTTAGAAAGTTGAAGCAAGATTTAATAATATATAAGGTTATCAGGGACTGAGGCTAGGTAAATAGGAAGGACTCCTCCCCCACCCCCCACATTTGAGGTCAATGACAGGAGAGCATAGAATTCAGATATTTGGAGCGGAATTAGTGGGAAATTGAGGAAGTTGGAGGGCGAGGCATCACATACTATTTGAAATGATAATGCAGGCAGAAGTCTAGTGCATTTTAAAAACATGCATGAGCACTTGAACTATAACTCACAGGAATGAAGATGGAACTAGGAATTGCAACTAGACTAATTTAGTGTGGTTTTTTTTTTGTCTTGACATGGGCACAATGAGCCAAAGGCTTTTTTTTCCCCCTAAAGTTTTATAAGTGTATAATGGCTCCTAAAAAATGATCTGTTGACTATTTGTAAAGCTCTGGGGCAATCATGAGCATATACAATTATGTGTCATAACAGTATGTTAGAAAGTCTGCATGAGTGGGAGAGGACGAATAATCAAAAACAGTGATAACATTGAGCTTGACAAAGACCATCAGCTTCATCATCTCCTATTCCATCTAAACTGTCCAGTAACAGGATACATAGATGTATTACCTTAAATCTACGAAGTTCAATTCATCCCCAAATAAATTTGCTACTCTGGGTTACAGCCAGTGACTTATGACTGAGATGTTGTAAGTTTACAGATGCATGTCACCAAGAAAAACGTGCTGTATATTTACTGCAATCTTGCTTTTCATAGAAGTATTAATGCAGCAGTAGTTCCACTGCTATATTGCAGTTTGAAAGCTTTCCTTGTTGAATAATGTGCAAGTGTACAATGCTTCTTTGTGTGGGGCCAGGTATGATGTGGGTCTAAGTTTATATGACAAAATGTGGCGACTTTAACTCTTGGAGGCAAGAATGATAATTGGCAGTTACAGTTTAACATGGCTAAGTGTTGTTAAGTGTTAAGTTAGATTCTCAATAGAGGTACGTGATTTTAGCTTTAGGATGAAATTGGTCAAATGTTTTGAGAAACTCATCTGCGTGGACAGAATGGATTATGTTTATTCTTCAGGTTGCATTTGTGATTTCAACCTATAGATGAAAATGAGACCTGAATTGTGATCTGCTTGCTTTGTTTACTGCAGTTAAGCTGTAAAGCATGGTAAATGCATACTTTGCCCTTCTGATTGGTATAAGGTGCCACTGGGTAGTCTTAATTTTTCTTCCTGATCTGCACCCTGTTCCTCTGGACACACACTTGCTCTTTCTAATAACTTCCACACACTCTGCACAACTTGTCAGTGTGGAGGAAGCCCTTCAGTGCCAAACAGGGTAATTCTTCTTTCATCCATTTCTGAAGGAGCAGCTGCATCAGTGAATGGAGAGGTTCTGTGTAGACGTTGCACTATTCTTCAGCAACTGCAGTGATTTCCTGACTTCTTTCTTCTTGCTGGAGAAATAAATCAGTTTGCCTTTAGTTTGCAACTGCAGCTGTGCCAGATTCTCTTTCTCCTCTTCTTTTTCCTCATTGCGCCAACCCACCCCCACCCAAACCCAGGCTAGGAGCTGGCACTGAAACTGAAAAAGGCTGACCCCAAAAGATCCGGTGGGTCAGTTGAATAACACAACCAAGGGAATGAAGTAAGACGAATTGAGGGGGATACAACACAGGAGAAATCTTTCTTGCCGATTGTTGTAAGACATGGCCAATGAGCAGTTTTTGCAGTCAATGGAGCTGAATACTCAGCCAAAGTGTAACACACGACTAATGTGATACCACCAGTTTTCTGTTCCCATGTCCAGTTCTTTTTTCAAAGCCTCATTTACCCCTTGTGAGTGGTGGAGGCGGGGAATAAATGAATGGATAGCAGCAGATTTTATAGCTGTGACTAAAGGCATTGACTTAGTATTCCCAGTATAGAGCCAGCATAGAGTTAGTGTCAGTCAGAATGTCTAGTTGCACAAAAATACTTTTGATGCGGTTGTCCTACAAGTCAAAATGGTTTTCCTACAAACTACAAGTGTTTGATGGCTCTGGGCCTGTACTCACTGGAGTTTAGAAGAATGGGGAAGGGGGATCTCATTGAAACCTATCAAAAATTGAAAGGCCTAGATAGAATGCATGTGGAGAGGATGTTTTCTATAGTAAGGGAGTCTAGGACCAGAGGGCACATTCTTAGAATAGAGAGACGTACCTTTAGAACAGAGATGAGAAATTTCATTAGTCAGAAGTGGTGAATCTGGAATTCATTGCTACACATGGCTATGGAGGCCAAGTCATTGGGTGTATTTAAAGTGGAGGTTGTTAGGTTTTTGATTAGAAGTCTGTCAAAAGTTAAGGCAAGAAGCCAGGAGAATGAGGTTGAGAAGGAGAATATATTTCCATGATGGAATAGCGGAACAGACTCAATGGGCCAAATGGCCTAATTCTATTCCTACGTCTTATGGTATTAAAGCAAAATTTATTTAAAATTATTTGTTTGCTGCTCTAAATTTGCTGCACAGAAATGGGCCATTCAGCCCACTGGCTCTGCATTGACCATCAAGTATCCTCTTGCAGTCAACCTATTTTTTTTTAATTCTCCGGATTCCCAGCAACTCCATGCAGGCTCTATGAATCACACCCAACCTGGAACAATTTGCAATATAGAGTTAAATTTATTTATTTATTGAGGTGCTGTGTGAAATAGGCCCTCCTAGTCCTTCGAACCTCGCCACCTAAAATCCCACAATTTAATTCTACCCTAATCATGGGACAATTTAAAATAACTAATTAAACTGCCATCCAGTACTTCTTTGGACTGTGGGGGGAAACTTGATCACCCGGAGGAAACCCAAGTGGTCTCGGGGAAAACGTACAAGCTCCTTACAGGCAGTGATGGGAACCTACCACCCATCGGGTTTTGGGATGTGGGAAGAAGCCAGAACACCCAGAAATAAATCAGTGCAATCATAAGGAGAAGGTGCAGTCTCCAGAAGGATTGAACTAAAGGTCAGAAACAAATACAGTTTGCTTGAGCTGTGAGGGGCATGCTGGCCACTTTTAAAACGTGTCTTAACATAGGTAAATATTGAGTATCTTTTAAGCTAAAGTGACTGCAAAAATTAATTCATAAGTGCTTGGCAAATGTTTTTGAGATTCTTGTTTTTATTTTGTCAGTATTCCTATATTATACTATTAACTTTATGGACTGGATCATTCTGGCCACCTCTGGGATCTAAACATTCTATATAGGGATGGCTGGTCAGGCTTTCCCTCCAGTATACAAGTCACTACGGGGAATGCATTGAAGCATGGTCTCAGTTGTTGGATCTTGGGTCCACCCCGAGATCTATGACTGTTCACCAAACTTAAAGATATTTGGAATTGTTCTTGAATATCATTGATAATTGTTCAGTGATCTAAATTTCAAAGCAAAATCGGGATGATTATGTAAACAAAAATTAAATAAGAATTCAGTAACAACTGGAGTAGGCTGGCTGACACCTCGTTTGCCTTTGTATCCAATTAACTGCTGAGAAGAAATTATGGCATCAACACCACTTTCCTGCTCTCTTGCCTTTCCCTATATCTTGTTCTAGTTTGGATGTTAGCAAGTAATTGAAAACATGGAAAGAAACTGCTCATCTTTTTTCTCCATAGGAGAGCAACCCCTTTTCAAATAAGTGAGGTCACACTTGTTATGCTGGCAAGTTCTGTCACGAGTGCTTCTCTCCCTCAGCACATAGGTGTCCCACTATTACGGCAAGTCTGGACGTGGTGGGGGAAGTTGTATGTGCTAGCATCTGATATCAGCTCATCTTTGTACTTGTGGTCAAATAAGGAAAAGCAAAAGGCAGACGTATCAGGGTGGTATGGGTAGAGGAAGGCAAGGGGAGTTGGACATCAGATGGCTGGTAGCGCTCCATCGAGTGAACTACAGATGAGCTTGATCCAGTCCAGTGTTTATTTAACGAACAAATTCTAACTAATGTCTGTCTACTAAACAGTTTACCTTTAATTATGATACAGAGATAAAGGAAAAACTTGTGAGACAAAACACATTGAAAATATATAATAAAAATTGGAAAGAATATTTATTACAGTACATATTGCATCTTCCTTTGCTCTGGGGGCTGAATATTTGAGTTTCACAGGTTGATATTTATTTTGAAAGGTATGGACATTCATGGTTTGGTTTACCTCTCTCCAATAGGATTGCCTGAGAGCTTGCCAGGAGCAGATTGAATCATTACTGGTGAGCAACCTGAGACAAATCCCACAGCAGAGGAACCCTTCAAAGAGGATGGTTGAACTGGACCAGGCCAGCACTCCCACAGATGTGAGAAATGTAAACCTGTAAGGCAGCTGGAGTGGAAACGACCCTGCGTGATCTTCCCTTTAGGAATAAATCTTGTTTCTTTCCATTTTACGATGCTCCTACATAGAAACTATCTGAAAGCTTTTAGAAAAAAAAACTGATATTAAAACTCTGGTGCCTAGGGTGTTCTGCAGAAGGGAATCCCACCATGTATGTTTGCATAATTGCTATTATATTATCAATGATGAACGTGCTTCAAAAGCATAAAATAGCTAGCTAAATGCAGGCCTGTGTATGTGGGATCAAATGACTAGATATTTACTGTTCAATTTTATGGTGCATGCACCCTCTTCAGATTTGAGGAAATGTCTATGATTTGTGGCTCAATTCAGATGGCAAAGCTGAAGACATGGGGAGGGTTGCTGGGAAATAATATTCTCTTATGAATGAACCATCTTCAGTGTAGAAGGAATTTAACTGCTTTAAGATATTGAACCTTGTATCTTCCTGTGAAATGAGTTACTGGAGGATTGCCCTGCAGCAGATTGTACACTGGGTATATATTTTGCCTTGAAAGTTTGGTGATTGTCCAGAAAGTCATTTTCTTTTAAATCAACTTAATTTGTTTTTGTGTGAGCTTGTCTGTTTTATCACTCTTCTCTCAATGTCATACTTATACTTGTCTCTCATTTTTACCTACTTGTGTGTTTCTCTGTTTTTAATTTATTTGTGAGATCTGGGCATTCACAGCAAGGTTACAATTTATTTTATGCCCCTAACCATCCTTGAGAAGGTGGTGAAGAGTCATCTTGAACAGCTGCAGTCCAGATAGTCCAGATGCTCCCACAGAATTGTTACTTAGGGAGTTACTGAATTCCAGTGATAACGAAAGGAGCATTAGTGGCTCTTTCTAATCTTTTAACTTTGAAATCATGTATTTTCACTTCCCCTGTGTTGGTTTCATATTTTTCATGCCTGTGTTTGTTTCACTTTTCTCCTCTTCATTTTCTGCATCTGTTTTTGTTTGTGCCTGTTTCATTACATGTCTCTCAGATTTTGGTTTCTCTCTCAGAAATGGTTCATTCTATTCAACAGCATTGCTGGCTCCAATTTATAAGTGTTTCTCTAGCTGTGGGCCAAATTTGAGTGCATCCAGAGAACTCCCTATCCAACTACCAATCAGTTGATTACACTTGCCATTGAATCTGCTGATAGGAATTTTTTATTCCGTACTTTGATCTCCTATAGAAACCTTAAGTGTTTGACTACCTGGAATTTTGAAGAATGAAGAAACCTAATTCTATACTTGCAATTGAAATAAGGTGTAACATTTTTCAGAATTATAATTCTCAATCATTTATTATGCACAAGCATTGGCTCACAGTTACCATTATTGTAAACCATTTCATTTGAAAAGCACTTTGAATATATTTCCCAAGGAATGAATGGAATGGTTTATGAAATTGAATTGTTTCCCAGTTTCCGGTGTACAATGTAATTATGGTATTGCTGTAAAAAGAAACTACTTTGTAAGGAAGACATTCCAGTTTGGGTTGCAACATTCCACAGATGTTCAGTAACTTCATGTGTTGTCAGTGTCACAGAAGGCTCTTGTGTGCCACAGGTGTGCCAAGCTTTGGACATTTGGATGAGAATCATTGCTGGTGCAAGAAGCAGCAAATATCATGGTTCAGAACTAGTTGTTATTTGAGAATTTGTATTCAGTCTACTTGAATTCTTCTGCTCCATCGTTAGGACATAGTTGGTAAAGAGTTTGGGAGGTTTATTTGCACATGTTTGATAATGGTCTTAAATTTGAAATTAAAGCTATTGATTAAAAAGTTGGTCTAGAGATTTGTGAAAAGCTGGACTAAAGGTATTTTTGAGAAATAGGTTTTTGCTGAATTGGAGCAGCCTGACTTGGGTTGATGGAATAGAAAATGGAGTATGAATCTTTAATTGCGCTGCTATGAAAAGCTATGATTTGTTTCATTCTTATTCACATTAACAGTACTTGGCTGTATTGTTTCACTGAGTGTGCTGCTATTTTATAAACATTTTTATAATATATTATTTTACCGCTTAAGTTTCAAAATCCTGGGAAAATGAGTACATTGATTTACTGGAAGTGCCCATGTACGGTTTTTTGCAATAGCCTTTCATGATTTTCTTTTTTCTGTCACATTCTACAAAGACTATAGTTACCTCAGGTTTACTGGACAATAAAATGGCTTGCATTTACAATACCTCACACTTATACAGTTTTTGGGGAGCTTTGAAGGCATAATTGTCTTAAGGAGATAAGAGTGGCACTCTGTTGTACATTGCTGCTTCAGCTGAGAGATGCACAAGCAGATTGCACAGACTTAAAGCTCCCTATTGGGCACAGTAACTTTACCATGTACCTCATTTACTTTCAGATGCACAACTCTGTTCTTAAAACTTTTTGCTTTACTGAGTGTGATGCCATACCAATACAATGTTACTCTCTCACAATGTGCTCTTGTATTTTTTCGTGATTGTTCATATGGTTAGGGATGAGTAGACAGCATTTATAGCTTGAGTACAATGTGGAAAACTTGTGGGGCAGTTGATGGCTACAAGGCTCATTTCAAGAGAATTGTGAATAAATATTCAAGTCTTGTTGGTTCAGTATGGAAAAGGCTTTTTATTCAATATATAATGACCTTGATTGGATCATAGGTGGTTTTATGGTGTGAGGGGAAATAGGCATATGTATGGACAATAAAGTCACTTGGTCCAAAATGTACTTGTGTATGTTATCTTTTTTTCCTTGCACTTTCTCACTTGTCAAGAAAAAGAAGAAACCTTTTGTGGAATATAATTTTCATTTAATACTGCTGTATGCGGATGACTTAAAGCCATGTGAATGAAGGGGATGCAAATGGCTTCAAAAATATAGTTGAGCTGAAGGAATGGGCAATGACACGGTGGTGGAAGTGTGGAAAATTTGAAGATATCCATTTTGATAGAAGGCAAATATTGAGAGATGGGAATGTTGATGTTCAAAGGGATCTTTGTCTCTTATATACAAGTCACTGAAAGCTAACATAGCTGAGGAGTCTAGAAATAGGGATGAATATGGAGTAACTAATTGAGGTCTGAAATAAGAAATTTATTCACTCATGATGGTGAGTCTTTGGAATTCTCTACCCAATGGTGGATTAGTCATTGCTACCAAATTGAGGGCAAAATCATCTCTATATTAGAAAAATGGTGTTGAGGTAGAAGATTAGTCATGATCGTATTGACTGGCAAAGCAGGCTTGAGGGGCTTGCTAGCAAATATGTGCTCCTATTTGTGTTATAGAGCATAATTCATAAACTCTATAAGCACTTTTGTTTTTTGAAGCACTAAATGTATTTGATATTTTAATGAATAGATAGGAGTTTGAAAAGTAAATATAACCAAATTGCAAATTTCATCCCTTCATTCATTCTCTGTGTAGCTTATTTGTCAAAAAGCTGATAACTAGGCTTTATAGTCAATCAGGCATTATGAGATTGTGGTTTTAAATAAATTTCCAATATCAGATATTAAGCTAATCATTTATTTAAACAATGTGAATCATGGTCAATTTTACAGGCTTAAGCAGCTGAATCAGCCGCGGATCTAGAAATATTCAGATCGTTTCAGAAATGAATTATCAAAATTCATTTGAGTTGAGAAAATTTAGTATTATTGGCTTGCCCTCCAGAATCATTTTGCAACAAAGATATTACTTTAATGGAAGTTCATTGGGCATGTTAATAATTTTTCCATTTGCCTCCAATTAATGTGGCTTTCACTAAGATCCACATACAAGTAGCCTCTACCTTGGATACACCAGACAAGGGATAAAGAATTCCAATTGACCATTAATACCAATAATGTGAACATTTAGCTAAGCAATTCCAAACCAAGGTATCATTTCCTGTGAATGTTTCTGTTGGCTACTTCATTGAAAAAATAAATGCTCCAGTTCTTCCATACAGTAGACCTTAAGCTTAGGACTGTTTCTACAGAGTCTGAGTGCCTGAACAAAGCTCTCAGAAAGATAGTTCTGGTGGTAATATATTAATTAAACTTCACATCATATTGAGATGTGATGTGACATTCTGCTCCAGGTGGATAGGTACATAAATGATTCTATGATTAACATCGTTGCTGCATAACTATATTTTTATGGTTATAAGTAGGATTAAATGTATTTTAAAAATGAATAATTGAGTTCTTTAATAGCTTGGTGTTTTTTAAAATTGAAATTACAAATAGATGTAAAGCAGCAGTCTATAAATCTTTGTGGTTTTACTGATTTTGTTTTTATGTTTATTAATTCACAAAATGAGTGCTGCTGACATTTTATGCCCGTCTTCAATGGTCCTTTGATGTGTGGTTTGCTAGATCACATGTTTGATGCTTAAGAGTATTCCATATTGCTGAGAGTCTGGAATTGTGTACAGGCCAGACTGGGTTAAGATTTAAAAAACATCAATGAACCACTTAAAATAACAATTTTACAGTCATCCATTACTAACAGATGTGTTGAGGTTTATCTCATTAACTGAATTTAATTCCCACATGGAACCTTTGAAATTTAAACTAGTCTGGAGTGGTGATCTGGAGACATTTAGATGTCTTAAAAACTTAACCATTGTACAGTTTTATTGTTCATTCACACTGCTTTCCAGTGGAGTGTTCAAAACAATATGACTGATCCCAAATTAGATATTGATCGATAATAATATTAATAATGACTTAAGAACCATTCAGAAAATGTATATGGTTGCTTATTACAGGAGTTGGACATTTTCTTTTTACAAAATTGCATTGGAAGATGCAAGAATTCATGAACAAAGTTTTATTTCCATTTGCGAAAACATTAGACTTGGAGGAAAAGCCTTTATGTTCAATAATGATCCAAAATTATAAGTCACAACTAGCCAGCCAGTGGTGTAGTGGCATCCACACCAAACTTCGAGGTGAGTGGTCCTGGGTTCAAATCCAGCTGGTTCCGTGCATGATTTCCATCTGTGCTGGGTTGAGTGTCAAGCTAGCAACTTGGTTTTGTCAAAAAAAAACAACATGCCAAAGAAACAGCAAGGTTGCTGCCTGATGTACCACAAGGCTTGGAAAGGAACAACAGTAAGTCACAATTATTTCTAATTTAAATAATGGGGAGAATTTTACAAGTACTGTACATTAATAATCTTTTTCCTCTAAGTCAGATTGGTGGCTTTGCTCCAGAAACTAGGCTAATACCCCTTGCAGAACAATCAGAGCGGTGCACCATTTGAGCTGCTACATTTCAAATGACACAATAAACCAAGGTCTTGGCATTGATTGGATGAACACAAGGTTCACTGAATGATTGAAGAAGTGTTCAGTTATTTCTGGTGAATTGACCAATGATTGAACTTTAGTGAATAAAATAAATTTGTTATTATCACCTTGCTGTCTGTGGGAGCTCTATGTGCGCAGTCTGATCATTGTTTTTACAATACAACATTGAGTACACTTAAAAGTACATCATTAGTTGTAAAATGATGTTCTGAGATTGTACAAGATAAAACAAAAGCATGCCTGACCACTTACTTTTAACAGGCTTTTATAAAATTAGTTTAGATGCTATCATCGCAGCCATTAAAAGATATGGATCTTGAGGCAGGAAAACTCATAATTCATCACTGTTAGCAGTCTCAAACCAATATAATGAATGACAAAAGTGGAAAGACTGATACAAGTGAGATACAATTTGAAGTATGACTTTGGGAAAACACAGGGGACCTTAACTATATTTATGGTCAGGTGTTTACCAAGTGAACATTTACCATCCAACATTATCTCCATCTTGAAGTGAGGAGTTAGAAAATCTTTTACTTAGTTGGTGGGCTGGGGTTACTGAACAAAATGAACTTTATATTTTACTGTGGAAAATATGATTAGTATTGCGTGGTTTCCAATTAAAGTTGAGCTTCTGGTACTTTACAAATAATACTATGTCATAAAACAGCAGTGTAAGATGTAAGCGTAGATTTTCTGAAAATGTGCTCTTTGTCTCTCTTGGAGGCATTCGGCCTCACTTACATGCTTTTCAAAACATATAAACAAACAACTGTCAGATCAGTGAGTTAAGGAGTTGGAAAAGATGGAGGGTATTGAATAAGTTTCTCACTTTCTGGCACATATTCTACCCTGCACAAGCCCTAATTAGATTTGATGCACTTATTCTGGCTGAATACTGCCCATTATGTTTCTGCTTAGTGTATAACTTTCTCAATTAAAACCTGATTTTTAGCATTTATATTAAACCTTATCCTCTATAGAACCTTCAGTTAGAGAAACCATTTCTTATTGAAGTCTTGAATGTGTGTTTTTCAGAGGAACATGGGCAGTGTGGACTGCAGACTTGAAAAACCACGTTTGAAATTCTGGAAATTCCCATATAATAAAAATGGAATTTGACTTATTTGATCAACACAAGTTCATGAATCAATGACCTTTTGATCAATTCTACTTCAATTTGTGACCTATGTGTTCTCTATCTGTGCATTATACATTTTAAAATCTTTTAGAAAATTGTTTCTTTCAGTGTCACAGTCTGTTAACAGTAGCAGTTTAACTCCTGCCTCAATCACTTTTGTCTTGGTTTGAACCACATCTCCAACCTATTTCTTACTACATGTTGTCTGGAATGCACAGATATTGCAAAGCTTTTTTTAAATAATAAAAAACAAGCTTAAGCAGTTTTAAAATTCAAAAATACAGAGTCGTTTCACTGCTGCTACGTTCCAAGTGCAATATAAACCAATTTGCATTGGAATTGACTACCCAATAAACAAACATTTTAATAGCTTGAATCACTGCTTGTGTTTGCATTCTTTTGGTAAAAATATTAGAATTTTGAAGATTTATTTTACTTAGTTTCAAACTGTGAAATTAAGGGTAAATAGGTGTTGAAAATAACCCATTGAATCTGTTATTTACTATTCTGGCTGAATTAGTGGCTCACTTTGGTTACTGAAATTGTCAGTGAAGACCTGTCTTAAGAGTGAGCTATATTAGATTTTCATTTTAATGCTACTATTTCACTGATTTGTAATTACAATTCATTTTGTTTTTGGTTGACTGTTGCTAGTCATGTGGATTCAATTTGATTTCATCAATTTCAACCCAATAAATTAAGCCTTTTTAAAAAAAACTAAGCAAAAATTAACTAATGCTGCATTTGCCAAAGTAAAGATGTAAAGTAACTCAAGAACCATAATGTAATTTACATTTGATAAAATGAATTAATACATTTAGCTATATTGCCTGCATTTTATATTGAGCCTGAAAACATTAGTCAACAGCACAACAGAAAAGTATGAGCGGCATGGATACGGCAGATGGTCAGAATGATTTTTCCCATGAGAGGGACATCAAAACTAAGAGGGTATAGGTTAAAGGGGAAATTTATACCCAGAGTTTTTGATATCTGGAACATGCTGTTGGAAGATATGGAATTGGATACAATCATTACCTTTAAGAGGCATTTAGATTGGTACTTGAAAGGCAAATCAGAGAACAATATGGCCCAGTTTGGGCAAATGTAAACAGTGGATATGGGCAAAAGGTTGACAAGGATGTGGTAGGCTGGAAAAAATGGAGGTAGATAATAATATGGTCAATGAGTACAATTGGAGAAAAAAGTGAATGTTAATTTTGACAGGAAGAAGCACATTATCTAAACAATGGATCTAAGAGATCTCCATGTCCTAGTGCATGACTGAAGCTGTTAGTGTGCAGGCACAGGCAATATAAAAGCTAATATTGTTATTGCTTGTGAAGCTGGAAACAAATGTAGGGAGGTTATACTTCAATTAGAATGGGTGCTGGTGAAACTATTTCTAGAATACTATGTACAATACTGGTCCCTTTAATTAAGGAAAGATGTAAATCCTTAGTTAAAAATGTTTCAGAGAAATTTTACTTTTTAATACTAAAAATGGGCTGATAAACAATGAGGACAGGTTAGACAAGCAGGGCATCTATCCACTGAATGGCACTAGGTCAGTAGCAAAATAATGTATTGTACTATATTTCTGCTGCAGCAAAAAAAGACATTTTAGAGTGATGATAAATCTATTTATGATATGAGTCTCTATTGTGAACTGAGAGTGCAAAGGGGACAGGAAAGGAGAATCATGGTTGGGAAAAGGTGAAGGGAGCAGGGAAGGAGGGGAAAGCACCACAGAGACATTCTGTAATAATCAGTAAAGCAATTGTTTCATAAATACACCAAATTTGGCCTATCAAGTCTGCTTTGGCATTTCATCTTGCCTGATCCATTTTCCCACTCAACCCCATTCTCCTTTCTCCCCATAACCTTTCATAGCCTGAATAATCAAGAACCGATCAACCTCCTCCTCAATACACCCAATGCCCTGGCCCCCAGCGATGTCTGTAGCAACAAATTCCAGAGATTCACCACCCTCTAACTAAAAAAAATTCCTCCTTGCCTCTATATTAAATGGACGTCTCTATTCTGAGGCTGTACCCTCTGGTCTTAAACTCCCCAACTACAGAAAACATCCTCACTGCATCCACTCTACTTTGGACAGGGGTTTCCAACCTAGGGTCCAGGATTTCCTTGTTTAGTTGTATTAGCTCATGACATAAAAAGTGTTTGGAATCCCTGATCTAGGCCTTTCAATATTCTATAGGTTTTAATGAGATCCCCTCTGAATTCCAGTGAGTACAGGCACAGAGCCATCAAATGCTCCTCATATGATAACCCATTCATTGCATTCAATGAAGCATTATGAATACAAGTGGCCGTGACTAATGTAGTGGTTAGCACAACGTACCATTTACAGTAGTTAACTGGGGTTCAATTCCCGACGCTGCCTGTAAGGAGTTTGTACGTTCTCCCCATGACTGCATAGGTTTCCTCCAAGTGCTCCGGCTTCCCCCCACATTGCAAAGATCTACCGATTGGTAGGTTAATTGATCATCATAACTTGCCCTGTTGGGCATTGCAGCTCAAAGGGCCTATTCCTCACTGTGCTATAATACATTTTTTAAAAATTCAAGTGGAAGGATCCAAAGGGCTGAATGACCACCTCCTCTGTTGTGGGGAAGTATGGAAATTGACCTATTATTTATTTCTGTTTGAAGACCTCCAAAGTTTTACTGTTGCCTTAAGTGTTTCCTGACTGAACTCTGGAAAGAGCACAGCTCTAGTTTTCATCAGATGCAGCAAGATCTGAAAGCTAGCCATATCTTCCCATCCCCATCCATTTCCAGCGTTTCTTCTCTCATTACCATCCCATGGATCCTTTCAGGTGAGGCAAAGATTTCTTTGTACAATTTCATCTATTCCCACTGCTGCCTGGAAGGAGTTTGTATGTTCTTGCCATGGCCTTCACTGTTCCCTCCTGGTGCTCTGGTTTCCTCCCACAGTTCAAAGATGTTGGTAAGGTTAATTGGTCATTATAAATTGTCCTGTGATCAGGCTAAGATTAAATGGGGGATTGCTGGGTAACATGGCTCAAAGGGGTGGAAGAACCATGTTATATCTCAACAAATATTGCATTCAGTGTTTCTGATGTACCTTCTCTTTCGTGAGACCAAACACACCAGGTGACCAATTTGCAAAGTAACCACACTTTGTCCTCAATTGGTATTCCAAGCTGGTTACATATTAGTTCAGCTCCCCTTCCCAATCCCACCTCCCTGGTCTTTCTTCACTACCAAAATTAGGCCCAATTCAAACTTGAAGAGCAACACCTTCTATTCTGCCTGGGTAGTCTAAAATCCAACCATATGAACATTGAGCAACATACAGAGTGCTCAAGGCACTCAGCAGGTCAGGCAGCACCTATGGAGAGGAATAAACAGTTGACATTAAGGGCTGAGACCTTTCAAGTTCATCATCTTTCAATGATTGAATCTTTCAAGTTCAGTATGTATACTGAATTTTCCAATTTCAGGTAACACTCACCCCCTCCCTTTCCTTCCAATCTACCTCCAGTCCTCCCATTTTTGTTCCCTTCATAAAACTGTTGTTAAAAAAAACCTACTTATAACGATTAGTGAGACACAGAGAGATCTACAAGTAAACTTGTACTTACTGACAAGTAGTTTTATTGTTTAAACTAAGAAGGATGTGAATTCATACACTAAATACCTTGTGTGCACACTCGCTAGGTATCCCTGACTCTCCTGAATAGTCAAAGAATAGCAAAGGTATTACCCGGGCAAAGGAGTTTACGCTGGCCAGGCATTCCTCGTTTCAATTCACTCGCCATGTGTTTCACATAGGGTTGCTTACACTTGTATCTGTGATGGTTATTCTTCGAAGTCACCGCTACCAGCACACATGAAGCATCCACTTTTATATCCATTCCTTATCAATTCAAATATTGCATTCCAGTGTCATTGGCCACAGGTCATACGTCTGTCCTTTAACACCTTGTTATTGGCTCTGCTCCAAGCCAGCATCAGTTTATTGCCCTCTTCCCATTAAGTGACAGTCAGAAATTTATGGCTCATTGTTCTCAATCAGCAATTAACTCTAATCAATTCAGGCAGACATCAACCCCAACATTCACAAACCTGCATGTTATAGCCAACCAAAAAACATCTCACAAGTAACTTCTTATTTGGAAATGATCTCGTCCAGCAAATTACCTGAAGAATCATTGTGTCTTTAAACCATTGATCAACCCCAGCATATCAAGCTCACAAAATGGAGAATAGTGTGTCTTTGCAAAATGGCAGCCTCCATCCCCAAGCATGCAGCAAGAACAAAGACTGTTTCCACTGTCCTTGATTCATTTGAATTCACTGACTTGCAGATTGACATTCTTTCTGGCCAGTGAAACATAGCAGGATTAAGCCATTCTGCTCATCAAGACTGATTTATTATTCCTCGCAAACCTGTTCTTTTGCTTCTCCCTGTAATCTTTGATGCCCTTACTAATCAAGAACCTGTCAATCTCTGCCATCTGTGGCAGTGAATTCCACAAATTCGCCAGCCTCTGACTAAAGAAAATTTTCCTCGTCTCTGTTCTAAAGGAATGTTCTTGCATTCTGAGGCTGTGTCCCCAGGTCCTAGACTATTGGAAACACTCTCTTCATGTCCACTCTTTCTAGGCCTTTCAATATTTGTTAAGTTTCAGTGAGATTCCCCTCATTTTTCTAAATTCCAACGAATGAGTAAAGGCCCAGATCATCAAACACTCTTCATACATTAATCTGTTCATTCCCAGAATCATTCTCAGGAACCACTTCTGGATCCTCTCCAATGCCACCACATCCTACCTTAGATAAGGAGCCCAAAACTGTTCACAATCCTCTCAAGTGCCATTTGACCAATGATTTATAAAGCCTCAGCATTATAACTTTTCTGTTGTATTCTGGTCCTATAAAATAGCTTCTGCCTTTATTCCTCCTACCAAACTGCATGACCTGTGAAACATGTGAAACTAATAAACAATTCGAATTCTAGTTGATGTACTGTCAAATTTAAGGGCACAATTTTAAGGTGCTTGGAAGTAGGTACAGAGGAGTTGTTGGGGTAACTTTTTTTTTTTTTTACGCAGAGAGTGGTGAGTGTGTGGAATGGGCTGCCGGTGACAGTGGTGGAGGCAGATATGATAGTCTTTTAAGAGTCTCCTGGATAGCTACATGGATCTTAGAAAAATACAGGGCTATGGGTAACACTAGGTAATTTCTAAAGCAAGTACGTTTTTGGCATAGCATTGTGGGCCGAAGGGCCTGTATTGTGCTGTAGGTTTTTTATGTTTCTAACCATTTCCCTACACTATATTCTATCTGCCACTTTTTTGACCATTTGCTTGATCAATCTAAGCCCTCCTGCAGATTCCCTGCTTCTTCAACACTACCTGCCCTTCCAGTTATCTTCATATCAACTGCAAACTTGGCCACAAAGCTATCAATTCCATCATCTAAATAATGTGAAAAGAAGCTGTCCCTACACAACCCCTGTGGAACACTACTAGTCACTGTCAGCCAATCAGAAAAGGTATGCTTTTTTCCCCACTCTTTGCCTACTGCTAGTTAGCCAATTTTCTATCCATGGTAGTACCTTTCCTGTAAATTCATGGATCTTGTTAAGCAGCCTTTTATGTGCCACTTTGCAAAGGCCTTCTGAAAATCCAAGTAAACAACATCCACTCACTCTCCTTTGTCCATCCTGCTTGTTATTTCCTCAAAGAATTTCAACAGATTTGTTGAACAAAATTTCTCTTTAAATAAACCATGCTGACTTTGGCCTATTTTATCATGTATCTCAATGTACCCTGAAATCTCATCCTTAATAATGGACTCCGACATCTTCCCAACCACCAAAGTCAGGATATTTGGCCTATAATTTCCATTCTTTTTCCTCACTCCTGTCTTAGGAAGTGCAGTGACTTTTGCAATTTTCCGGTTCTCTGAAACTTTACCAGAATCTAATGATTCTCAAAGGATCGCTACTAATACCTCCACAATCTCTTCAACTATCCATTTCCCACTCCCCCTTTATCTCTCCCTGAAAGTGATGTATTATCACCTTTCACCTTTCTTTCTTATCAGATTCCTGCACTCATAACTTAGTGTCTCCACTTATCAACTTTCTTGATGTTTCTACCACCGCCCTCCATCTTTGTATTTATTTTTCCCTCATCTGTTTCCACGTATCTCTCACCTGCCTCTGTCTTCCAACTCCAACCCCCCTCCTCCTCCTCCTCATCTGGCCATGGGCTTTTCTCATCATCGGTCCACATTCCACCTGTCTCACCTCTCCTCTTTATCCTGGCTGTCTTCCCTCTCCACTCTTAGTTCTGATGCAACATCTTCGCTCCAAAACGTCAACACTTGCACATTTCTTGATTAGTTGTCCCTTTGCCCTGCTCATTGCTGGTTCATCGTACACAGCCCTTTGGGCCAACACTCTTTCAGGTCAGCCTGTCTTCACCTCTTCAGGTGCGCCTGAGCGGAACCTGCAATTTCTAACAAAGGGTCGTCAGGCTGCGTTGGTTGAAACAGTGTGAATAGTTCAGGGCAGCTACGGGGTCAAAGTCTTTTATATATCAAAATAAAATTCATTCATACTAAAAAAAAAAGGCTTAATTAAATAGACAATTTGTACCTGGCCTTTGATGTTGATGTTGTTGCATTCAATCCATCATGTATCTTTCCCTTGTCGGTTCACACCAGATAGATGGACGTGTAAGAACGGGACAGGTACGGACTCAATGGTTATATGAATGCAAGGGCAGACTGCAAAAAAAATGGAAAAGGATGAATAGCTTTAACATATACAGGTTAAATTGAATAGAACGATTTAAATGGCAGAGGCAGACGCAGACTGCATTAAATAGAACAGTGTGAATGGAACAATATTAATGTAAGTGGGCAGGTATTGACTGTATTAAGTAGAACCGTGTGATTGGCCAAGAGAAAGTTGCAGGATGGGGAAGGGCAGGGCAGGTATGTGCCATGAGCAGGCTCTCTCGAATCACGCGGTTCTCGGAAGCTCCTTGCTCGGATTGGTTTGGGTTCGGCCTCTGGGCGGTGTGTCCTATCGGAAGGGGCTTTGCCGAGACGTGCAGCAGCTGACCGGGGAGGAGAGATCCCAGGACATGCGCCGGTATTATGAAGAACTTCGGCGTTACCTTGGTCCGTCAGTAAGTAACGAGCGAGCGAGCGGGGGCTGGGTGGTGCGCCTGGCCTCGGGAGCACCAGGGCGGTTGCTGATGCTGAGCCTCGCGGTGTCCAGCCTGGAGCAGGTCGTCGGCCCGGCGAGGCAGACCAGCTGCCCTCCTCTCAGTAATAACCCACTCCCGACCGAGTTCTCCGGCTCTGGGCACCGGAGGCTTCTTAACAGACAGCGGCGGACAGGACTTTTATTCAGGCTTCAATGGAGGAAGATCGTATTAGCAAACAAGATTAAATATCACTGGATGGTTATAGGCTTTAATCACTCGGCTAGACTGCATTTCCTTTGTGAGTGTGCGCCAGTACACGGGAGCCAGGCCCAGTAGAAATTCTCATCATCGGAGGAAACACGAGTGAAATGGAGGAACAGCTAGAATGAAATGGCTTCCTTACAGGAAGCAGAGGGAGAGAGGTTGAGAGAGCTGTGGGTTTGTAATGGATGCTGACTGTCGGTGTATCTCCTGGGATGAAGCAAAAAAAAGAAAGGACCATGAGATGGGCCTTTCGGGGATCAAGCTGAGAGCTGGGTAGGAATCGGCAGAGTTCTGAGTGGAAGGAGTAGCAGCCATACATGTTTTGATGATCTGGAAAAAGAGTCGGTGGAGGAGGCAGAGACAGGGGTATTTGGGATCTATGCAAGTTACATTAATTACATCCTTGACCATTAGAAAGTAGGTAGAGTTCAAAGAGAAAGTTCAGTCCAAGAAGATGCAGCTGGTCGAGTGGTTGCTAGAGGACAGAGTCCAATCCTAACCTCAGGTGCTGTTGTGGAGTTCAGAATCAGGTGTATTGTCACCAGCATGTGTGGTGAAATTTGTTAACTTAGCAGCTCAATGAAATGCATGATAATATAGAAAGAAAAAAATAAACAACCAAGTAAATCAATTAAAGTATATATATAGAATAGATTCAAAATAGTGCAAAACAGAGATAGTAGATCTTTTTTTAAAGTGAGGTGTTCATGGGTTCAATGTCCATTTAGGAATCGGATGGCAGAGGGGAGGAAGCTGTTTCTGAATCACTGAGTGTGTGCCTTCAAGCTTCTGTACCTTCTTCGTGACAGTAACAATGAGAAGAGGGCATGCCCTGGGTGATGGGGGTCGTTAATAATGGACATCGGCTTTCTAAAGCACTGCTTCTTGAACATGTCTTGGATGTCTGTGGAGGCTAGTACCCAAGCTGGAGTTGACTAATTTTACAACTTTCTGTAGTTTCTTTCGGTCTGTGCTGTATCTCCACCCGCCCCCGCCTTCCCCACATCAGTGAGATGCTGCCTGTTGGAATGCTCTTTACATCTATAGAAGTTTTCAAGTGCTTTAGTTGACAAACCGAATCTCTTCAAACTCTTAATGAAATATAGCTGCTGTCTTGCCTTCTTCATAGTTTCATCAATATGTTGGGGCCAGATTAGATCCTCAAGAGAGCTTGACAGTCTCGATTTGAAATTGCTCATTTTTTCCACTTCTGATCCCTCTATGAGGATTGGTTTGTGTTCCCACATCTTACCTTTCCTGAAGTCCACAATCAGCTCTTTGGTCTTGCTGACATTGAATGCAAGGCTGTTGCTGTGACACCACTCAACTAGCTGGTATATCTTGCTCCCAAACGTCTTTTCGTCACCATCTGAAATTCTGCCAACAATGGTTGTGTTATCGGTAAATTTATAATTGGCATATGAGCTAACCTAGCCACACAGTCATGGGTATAGATGTAATAGAGCAGTGGGTTAAGCACACACCCCTGAGGTATGTCAGTGTTGATCGTCAGTGAGGAGGCAATGTTATCACCAACCAGTTTGAGTGTTCACCCTGTGATCACATGGGTGTCCTCCAGGTGCTCCAATTTCTTCTCACAGTTGATCAGTGTAACTGGGCAGTTGATAATCAGTTTGGAGTTGCTGGGCCAAAAGGCTAATTTCTGAGCTTTATCTTTCTATAACTAACAAATTATAGGCAGAGGAGTAAGTGTGTTGATGGAGCGGAACTGCTTAAGTCTTCCTTCAAGGAAAAGGTGAAAGAAAGGCCTTCAAACCACCTTGGTGTGGTGTGGCTTTATTATATCATTGATTGTAAAGTTCAGACAGATGGGATGGGGGAATTAGAAAATGTCCAAATTACAGGAAGCATTAGGAAAGGGAAAGGATCAGGGAATAAAGGATGAAATGAAAGTAGAGAGAAATAATTTAACTGGGGCAAGGATAGGCTGAAACAATGAAGTTGATTGGCTTGTGGATCTTGGGAAGAGGATCAAAAGCATTTGTGCAGAGCTGGAGTGTTTTAAGAGTAGAAGCTGCTGGAAGGAGGACTCTTGAGGAAATGGGAGCCATGACTGTCATGGAGACAATGGCATGATGCTCACTGAGTGCCACGTTAGTGTAACATTTAGTATGACACTATTACAGCTCGGGGCGTCAGAGTTCAATTCCAGCGTAGTCTGTAAGGAGACTATATCCTCCCTGTGAATGTCTGGGTTTTCTCCAGTTTTCTCCCACAGTCCAAAGACATACTGGTTAATGGGTTAATTGGTCATTATAAATTATCCTGTAATTAGGCTGGCATTCAGTCGGGAGTTGCCTGGCGGTGCAGTTCGAGGGGCCAGAAGGGCTTATTCTGCTCTGTATCTCTAAATAAAAATGAATAAAATAAAAAATATATCATAGTGCCGAGAATGAGGGTGTGTCTGAGAGCAACGACTACTGATTTGGGGTTACTAGAGTATATTTCCTCCTACTGTTATTTCTGTTGAGATTTTACCTTAATAGTGTTATGTAAGCTGCTGAAAAATGTACCACGCTAAAAAATCTGCAAAAACTGCAGTTCTTCTGTCATTGTTCCTGTGCTCTTACAGTAGTAATACCATTTGTTTAGTTCGGGGGTTCCCAAGCATTTTTATTCCATGGAAAATTACCATTAATCAAAGGATCCATGGACCCCAAGTTGGGAACCCCTGGTTTAGAGATACATTTGTTGGTAGATATTTGAAGCACTTCAATTGAGTAGTGTGAAATTTTACTTTTTACTAATACTATTGATACAAATGTTCTATTTTAGTGGTGAGACGAGATACAATAAAGCAAAACTCCTTCAAGGTAAGCCCTAACATTAAGAAATATTACATATTTAATCTCAAGCTTGTGCCTCTTGATTTGTTTGTCCTTTTGCTTACCTTCTCAGCTTGGTGTTGGTGAAAACTTATTCCATTAGTTATCTCACTCTGCTCCTCCTTTGCACAGTAATAGTTTTAATATTTTGTATTTTGTTAAAAGGGTTAATGCATGCATCACAGATGCATTTAATGTGATGGGCTACATAATCTGTTTTAAAATTTATTACTTATTCAGAATCATTTATTTATCACATGTACATCAAAACATACGGTGAAATGTGTTATTTACATTCATAGCCAACACAAAGCTAATGGTGTGCTGCAGGCAAATGTTGCCACACATTCTGGCGCAAATGTCGCATACCCACCATGTTCACAGAACAACAGCAACAAAACAAACCCATTATCTCCAGGACAGATTGTCTCCTGGTCTCCAACCTCCAATAAGTACCGTAGATTCCGGATTTTAAGCCGCTACTTTTTTCCCACATTTTGAACAGCTTTGAACTTTGCGGCCTTTAATACGGAGCGGCTAATGCATTATTTTTTTTCATGCCGCCGAAAACATTTTGCCTCGTAACAGTAGACCAATAAAATTGATGAGTAGTTCACAGAGGTCCAATGAAATTGTACGATAAATCAAGCGCACTTTCACAATTAAATTATTGTAAATCAGTCATTTGTACTCACCCTCATCAACATGGAAAACACTCGAAGAAAAGCATTGTGCTGCCTTTATGGCAGTTATTTAGTTTATAATATTTTCGCTTAGTAATTCATTTTCTAGTTAAAGTTAGAAGAGTTTTAACTATATTTGTTTTCTGTACTACATCGCGGGATGCTATGACGTCACACCCGGTTTCGCCGCGTCTTGTGGGATACCGGTTTGCGATAAACGGGAAGGAGGGGGCATTAGACCCGAGCGAAACGCTGCTTTTAAATGCCGTTTGCGATAAACGGGACGGCGGGGGTCGAGCGGCGGAGCGAAAACGCTGCTTTTAAGTTAAAGGCGATCAATAACTTTTCCTGGTAGGCTGCAGTATATATTTTTTTACCAGTCGTTAAGAGATATTGGAATGTTGTTCAGTAAAGAAGTATACGCAACGTATATTTAAAAGTAGCCGCGTTACGGGCACGGTTCGAAAAAAAGCATTTGCAATATGTATTTGTTTTTGTTACCATATGGATTTAATTAAAAGTTAAAAAATCCTCACGTGTAATATCTTTCTGTGTAAATATCTCATATTACAACGTGGGACACCTGCGGCCGAAAATCCGGTGCGGCCTTTACAAGTAAAAAATTGATTTTATTTCTAAAATTAGAGCCAGCGGCTTTTAATCAGGTGCGCTCTGTAGTCCGGAATCTACGGTACATTTGCAGTTAGTTTGGGAGCCATTGTTGGCTCCCAAACAAAATCCTACAGAGGAGGATTGGCATCATTTAATCCATCAACTCCAATATGGTGTTTATCTTCAATCCTGGATTCGAAGATTCCTGAAGTCTGTAAGGGCACGTGTTCAAAATAAATTTATTATCAAAATACATGTATGTCACCATATACAACCCTAAGATTCATTTTCCTGTGGGCATACTCAATAAATCCATAATAGAATTAATGAAAGACCATACCAACTTGGGTGTTCAATCAATGTGCAAAAGACAACAAACTGCAAAGATGAAAAACATTCATTTTCATAGCTTGTCATGCCAGCCATGCAAATAAACAAACAAACATAAATAGAGAAATAATCAGTAAATATCAAGAATATGAGATGAAGAGTCCTTGAAAGTGAGTCCATAGGTTGTGGAAACATTTCAATGATGGAGCAAGTGAATTTGAGTGAAGTTAACCCCTTTGGCTCAAGAGCCTGATGGTTGAGGGGTAATAACTGTTCCTGAACCCGGTGACTCCTGTACCTCCTTCCTCAAGGTAGCAGCAAGAAGAGAGGATGTCCTTGGAGGTGGGGGTTCCTGATGATGGATGCTGCTTTCCTGCAACAACTCTTGGTGTAGATGTGCACAGTGGTGGCGAGGGCTTTACCCGTGGTGGACTGGGGCATATATATCCGCTACTTTTTGTAGGACATTCCATTCAAGGGCACTGATGCTCCATACCTGGCTATGATGCATCCTGAAAATATACACTCCACTACACATCTATAGAAGTTTGTTAGGCTGAATCTCCACAAACTCCTAAGGAAGTAGAGGCGCTGCCCTGCTCTCTTCATAATTGCTCTTGCGTGGTAGGCCCGGGACAGGTCCTCCGAAATGATAACACGGAGGAATTTTCAGCTGCTGACCCTCTTTACTTCTGATCCTCTGATGAGGACTGACTCACGGACCTCTGGTTTCCTCCTTCTGATGTCAATAATCAGCTCCTTGGTCCTGTTGACAGTGAGTAAGAGGTTGTTGTGGCTCCACTCAGCTAGATTTTCAACCTCCCTCCTATATGCTGATACATCATTGCCTTTGATTCGGCCTACTACAGTGGTGTCGTCAGCAAACTTGAATATGGCATTGAAGTTGTGCTTAGCCAAACAGTGTGAAGTGAGTAGAGCAAGGGGCTAAGTACACAGCCCCGCGGTGCACTTGTGCTGATCGAGATTGAGGAGGAGCTGTTGTTGCCAATCTGAACTGACTAGGGTCTGCAAGTGAAGAAATGGAGGATCCAATTGCACAAGCAGGTATTGAGGCCAAGGGCCTTGAAACTTGTGGATTAGTTTTGAGGGGAAAATGGTATTGAATGCCAAGTTGTAGTCGATAAAGAGTATTATTATGTATGCATCTTTGCTGTCAAGATGTTCCAGGGTTGAGTGAAGAGGCAATGAGATGGCATCTGCGGTGCACCTGTTGCTCCAGTAGGCAAATTGGAGTAGATCCAAGTAGCTTCTCAGGCAGCAGTTGATGTGTTTCATCACCAATCTCTCAAAACACTTCACCACTTTGAAGGGAAATAATTGATGCAGGTTACCATGTTCTTAAGGCACCAATATAAGTGAAGTATGCTTGAATCTAATGATCTCCATAAACAGCCAGTTGATCAGCAGAAACCTTTAACATTTGACCAGGTACCCTGTCTAGGCAGGATGTTTTTTGTGGGTTCACCCTCCTGAAGGCTGCTCACACATTGGCCTCGGAGACTGAAATCACACAATCAGTGGGGGCTGTGGGAGTTCATGATGGTTTCTCCATTTAACAGTCAAAGCGAGCATAGAAGGTATTAAGCTCATCTGCAAGCAAAGCCCTTTTGTTGTCTATGTTGCTTGATTTTATTTTATAAGAGATGATGGCCTGCCACAACTATTGAGCATCCTTCATTGATTCAAGTTTAGCCTGGAGCGGCCACTTCGACTGTAAGGTGGCTTTCCAGAGAACATACCTAGGCCTCTTGTAAGTTTCGTGGTCTCTGGACTTGAATGCTGCTGGCCTGGCCCTCAGCAAATTGCAAATCTCATGGTTCATCTATGGCTTAGAGTTAGGGAAGACTCTGAATGATTTTGTGGGACTCACTTGTCTACAACTGTTTAATAAAGTCTGTGACAACCATGGTATATACATTCAGATTCACAGATGAGACCTTGAACATGGCCCAGTCCTTCAACTCGAAGTAATCTCGTAGCCGCTCCTCTGCCTCCTGTGACCACCTCTTTGTTGTCCTAATTCCTGGAGCCTTGCTCTTTAGGTTCTGCCTGAATACAGATAGGAGAATGTTTTAAGGATATTGGAAATTGCATGGAGTTCCCTTCCCATCACCACGTCTTTACCTCTTTCCCACAACCACAGAATCATAGAAATATACAGCTCCTTCAGCCCATGCCACCCTTGATACTGTCTCTACTAATCCATTTGTCTGAATTAGGCCAAATCCCTTTACACTTATCCAAGGACTTGTCCAATTGGCTTTTAAAATTTGCAATAGTATCTGCATTTCCATGCTATTTGACTAATGAACCTAAAAAACCCTGAATGCACAAAATTGGCACTCAGTTAAAAGAATTGTCTTCCTTAATTAAAGTATAAGGCTGTGGTATAGAGGAGTGTTTCAGACAGCTGGGTCAAACAACACCATGTCTATAGAGTAGTGTACTTTCAACTCCACCCAAGCAAATTGCTAAACTGCTGATACCAGAAGTTACCACAGAATCTTCTACCAACTAAAAACATTGTGAATAGTTCTTCATTCTTGTGGTCTTGCATGAGATTGTCAGCAAACAAGCTAACAGAAAATGCTGGTAATCGAGAGGAACACACACAAAATCACTGTCACTGTTCATTAAAACTTCATCAGTTTTTAAATTGTGTTATGCTCACCAATTTACTTGCTAACATTTCTGTTTATTTATTCATGGCTTGTAGACATTGTCAGCAAGGCCAGCATTTATTGGCTATCCCTCACTGTTCTCAACAACAGTGATAAGCCAGTCCGTTGAGTTGCTGTCGTTCATGTGAACGCTAGTGAATCTGTTATGATATGGCTGCAGTTCGATGCCGTGTCAGCAAAAGGATAGCAATGCGCTTTTCAGTGGGGAATCGCCTGTGATTTGGGAAGACTGCTGTTACTTAATGCCTACTTATTCATTTGTTAAATCTGGAGAGAGCACTGCTTTCGTGAGTGCTGCAATATATCTTGTAAACAGTACATGTTCCAGCAGTGGAGTTCTGGTGACAGATGGGGCTTGAGTCAAGTGGGAAACTTGTCCAATTTGTTGTGTTTAATTGAACTTTTTTTCCCCGCAGAATGCCCCACCTTTGTTCTGATTTTAAAGGAATAATATTTCCAGTTGCCAAAAAAAAAGTTTGTGGGCCCTTTGCAAATACCTGCATTAATTACTCATAAAATGTGGTGTGATCTTCATCTAAATCACAATAATAGACAAACACAATCTATTTAAACTGATAACACACAAACAATTATATTTCTTCTTGTCAATACTGGGTACACCATTTAAACAATTACAGTCTAGGTTCAAAAAAGTAATGGACCTCTGGGGTAATGCCTTCTACAAAAGCTATTTGGAGTCAGGTGTTCCAATCAATGAGATGAGATTGGAAGTGTGGGTGATATAAGTGCCCCTCCCTTTTCTTTTAAAAAGCCTGCTCTTCTCAAGAAAGATCTGTTTGTATGCACCATCCCTCAATCAAAGGGTGTTTGAGGAAGAATTGTAGAGATGCATGAAGCTGGAAAAGTCTGCAAAGGCATTTCTAAAGACCTGAGTGTTCATCAGTCCACAGTAAGAGAAATTGTCTCCAAACGGAGGAAATTCAGTACAGTTGCTACTCTCCTTAGGAATGGGTGACATGAAAAGATCACACCAATGGCACAATGTACAATGCTAAAGGAGGTGAAAAAGAACCCAAGGGTTCAAAAAGATCTGCAAGAATCTCTAAAACTTGCTAAAGTCTATTTTCGTGTGTCCACTATATGAAAACCCCAGAACAAGAATGGTGTTCACGGAAGGACACCACTGGTCTCCAAAACAAACATTGCTGCACATCTCAAATTTGCAAAAGACCACCTGAATGTTCCATAACACTTCTGGGACAATGTTCTGTGGACAGATGAGACAAAAGTTGAACTTTCTGGCAGAAATGCACACCACTGTGCTTGGAGGAAAAAGGGCACTGCACAACAACACCAAAACACCAAACACGTGAAGCATGGTGCAAGGAGTATCATAATTTGGGACTGCTTTGGGGCCACATGGCCTGGACAGTTTGCCATCATTGAGGGAACAATGAATCAAGATATTTTATGGGAGAATGTCAGGATAGTGGTCCATTGCCTGAATGAAGCTTAATAGAAGCTGGATGATGCAACAAGACAATGATCTGAAACACAAGAGTAAATCAACAACAGTATGGTTTGGAAAGAACATTAGTATTTTGGAATGGCCAAGTTGGGAGTCCAGACCTAAACCCAATTGAGATACTGTGGTATGACCTGAAAAGGGCTGTTCATGCAAGGTATCCCAGAAATATTGATGAACTGAAACTGTTTTGTATGGAGGAATGGTCTCATACTGTCAGTACATTAATTGATTACTGTAAATTGCCCCTGCTGTAGGTATGTATAGCATCTGGGGGAAATTGATGGGAATGTCAGGATAATTGCACAAAAGATTGGAGGATGGGATGACTCTTTACAAGCCAATGTGAACTTGATTGGCTATATGGTCTCATGCTGTGTTGTAAAGGAAGGATGAAATGTGGAAGTTGTGGTATTTGGCATAGATCTCTTCACTTTCTGAGGAAATATAAATGGAATTGAAAGCTGAATAAGTATCAAAAATATCTCAACTTATGACCTTATGGTGGAGCATATCAGTGAAGCATATGGAGGTAGCTGGGCCTTAAACATTGCTTAGAAGAATAATTCCACCTTTGTCTTGAACTGATGTCATTGGCATCCAGTAACCAAAACATCTTCCTTCGTTCTAATTAAAAATATTAAGATTTACAAAACTCATGTTGGATTTTTACAAGAAGAGGCTTAATACATTTTTGTTTTAGTGGGAAATAATAGGTTTCTCTTGAGATGGGGATTAAACGGTTTCTCTATAATGAAAAGAATGTGCTAGCTTGACCAAACACTTTTATTTTCTGTTATAATTCAGAATACTTTAGAGATATGCATCATAAGTAACATTGACAAAAATTAATGTTTTCCCATCTGTATATCCCTTATCAGGACAAGGAGTGGATGAACCACTGTCCCAGATTGGTCTCAAGCAGGCTGAGGCTGCAGGCAAGTTTCTCAGCAACATCAAATTCACTCATGTGTTCTCAAGTGATCTACAACGTGCTAAGCAGGTGGGTTCAATTTTTATTTTGCTGGTTTTGCTTAGTGAAAATTCTGTTTCAGTTATATTTAGTAATTGTGTGTCTAAAATCATGCTAGAAAATTTGCTGTTTTAGCTATCTTGTTAATTAACGGATGTTGAAATGTTAAAAGTTAAAATTGCTGTTAATGCACATCTGAAATGAGTAAAGGGCAAGTTAAAAGTTTTACTGTGCAATCTTTTCCAAAATTTATTAATATGAAATTGCCTTGCTTGTTTCAGATGCTGATGTTATTCTCCATTTGCTGGAGACTCAAATTACATTAAAATGCTTCTGGCTGGAAGTTCACTATGGAACTTATCTAGTGGATCTGCTTGTCTTTTATTGTGCTTTGACAAGCTGGTGATGAGGTGCCAGCACCTCTGGAGTTGCTCTTGAATCCATTGCTAGCACACTGACATACCTAGCTGAAGGCGTGGATGCAATTAGCTAGAATAAGCAGCACATCCCATTAATTTGAAACGTGTTACTTACCTTCATTAAGAAGGTATGTGTTTTTTTATTTTTATGTTTTTAAACATTTCTGGTAGTTTATGAAGTATTTTTGTTAGTTTAAAGATCTTAAAGATTAACTTTATTTGTCACAAGTACCGTAGATTCCGAACTACAGAGCGCACCTGATTAAAAGCCGCTGGCTCTAATTTTAGAAATAAAATCAATTTTTTAATTGTAAAGGCCACACCGGATTTTCGGCCGCAGGTGTCCCACGTTGTAATATGAGATATTTACACAGAAAGATATTACACGTGAGGATTTTTTAACTTTTAATTAAATCCATATGGTAACAAAAACAAATACATATTGCAAATGCTTTTTTTCGAACCGTGCCCGTAACGCGGCTACTTTTAAATATACGTTGCGTATACTTCTTTACTGAACAACATTCCAATATCTCCTAACGACTGGTAAAAAATATATATACTGCAGCCTACCAGGAAAAGTTATTGATCGCCTTTAACTTAAAAGCAGCGTTCGCTCAGATCCAAAGCCGCTCGCGTAATGTGCTCCCCCCCTCCTTTCCGTTTATCGCAAACGGCATTTTTCCCACAAGACACTGCGAAACCGGGTGTGACGTCATAGCATCCCGCGATGTAGTACAGAAAACAAATATAGTTAAAACTCTTCTAACTTTAACTAGAAAATGAATTACTAAGCGAAAATATTATAAACTAAATAACTGCCATAAGGCAGCACAATGCTTCGAGTGTTTTCCATGTTGATGAGGGTGAGTACAAATGACTGATTTACAATAATTTAATTGTGAAAGTGCGCTTGATTTATCGTACAATTTCATTGGACCTCTGTGAACTACTCATCAATTTTATTGGTCTACTGTTATGAGGCAAAATGTTTACGAGGCGGCATGAAAAAAATCATGTATTAGCCGCTCCGTATTAAAGGCCGCAAAGTTCAAAGCTGTTCAAAATGTGGGAAAAAAGTAGCGGCTTAAAATCCGGAATCTATGGTACATTGAAATATACAGTGAAATGTGTTGTTTGTGTAAACAACCAACACAATCCAAGGATGTGCTGGAGGCAGCCCAGAAGTGTTACCATGCATGCCCACGGATTACTAACCTGAACACGTACAAACTTGGCCTGTGGGAGGAAAGCAGAGCACCTGGAGGAAACCCACACGGTTATACGGACAATGTACGACCTCCTTACAGACAGCCGTGGAAGTGGATAGCTGACACTGTAAAGTGTTGTGCTAATCATTATCTACTGCACCATCACTTTTTTTAAGAATTGTTGTGCAATTATAGACGTAATCCTTCCGCTAGCCTGTAGGTCACCCTTGGATCAGGTGTAGCGCCTGCTTAGTCCCCCCCCACCCTGATCAGGTCACATGACACCATGGGAGCAGGTGGTGGATGGTTGTGTGAGCAGCTAGTGCATATCACAAGTCCTGGTTATGTGACCACAGCAGGCAGGTCATCTCTGAGAAGTATTGATAATGGCTGAGGTCACCGGTCTTGTAAAGACACTGCCCAGAAGAAGACAATGACAAACCACTACTGTAGAAAAAAAATTGCCAACAACAATCCTGGTCATGGAGAAGGCCAGGATCGCCCACATCAATAAGACACGGCACATGATGATGATGATGTTATTGTAGTGAAAATGCATAAATTGATCTTTCATCATTTGGAAGGTGTGTGCATAAGCTTGAAAGTGCCAGCCAGTAAACCCTCCCATCCCTGCACCCTAACCCCCACCCCCAGATGTATATAAGTGGGATGGAGTAGAAACTTGACAGGGCAGGATGATTATTGAAGTCAGAAGTGATTAGATACATCTATTGAAAATCTAAAACATCCCAATCCTGTGTCATCTCTGCAAGAGTTCTTTCAAACAGCATGGTGGCCCCATTATTGTCAACTGTGTCCTCATAGAATTCTTTAGCACAGAGGAAATTGTTAACTCAGTGAAGATGCTCCCGGGGCAGTCCTGTTTGTTTTATTTATCTGTCCCTTCCTCAAAGCCCTGAAAGTTATTCTTTCATGGGTGCTTATCCAAAGCCCTTTTGAAAGTACCAACAAACCAATAATTTAGAGCTGTTTTGTAATTTTATCTTTGAACGTAAACCAATTTGCAATATTAATTCATTGCATATTTGGTGCTTATAAAATGCTTAATCTGTGTTTCAGACTGCATCTGCTATTATATTAAAGAACAGTTATGGATCTAAACTTGAAATAACCTGTGATACAAGGCTTCGAGAAAGAGTAAGTATCAGAAGAACTCAAAGGTGCGTTTTGAAGGGATCATAGATGAACTTGAAGAAAAACTTTGAGTTTTGTCAAAGTTTTGTGAATTCTGGAATTGAAGGTTTCATTTTGTCAGGACACATCACTGCAGGTTTCTTATCTTTCTTTATCTACAGTTCTCAATGTAATTTCTTGACATTTACTTGTGTCAGCTGTAAAAGTGCTGCCGTGTACAGTATTGCACAAAAATCTTAGCACATATAGCAAGCATCCTTAAGGCATTTGCACAATACTCTTATTTGTCAATGTGGAGCAGAGAGCAAATTTGTAAATCTGACAGGAGCAAAGAATGTTGGGACTGCTGAGGGCAGAGAGCTACAAGAGGGGTGTGGGATAGGGGTGGCGTGAGTGCAGGCACACACCAGCACTGAGACACCAGGTAAGGTCATTTGATTCCAAACAATTGGTCTTTTGATCATTACAGAATGTCTGTTATGGTTCCGCTCTCCCCACTCTCTCTTCCCCTTTTCCCAGCCATGATTTCCCTTTCCTGGCCCTTTCCCACTCTCAGTCCACAATCGAGACCCACATCAGAATCGGGTTTACCATCATTCACGTATATCATGAAATTTGTTTTTTTTGCGGCAGTGTAATACATAAAAGTACTGAAGTACTGTGCAGAAAGTTAGGCACCCTAGCTATATAGAGTTGCAAGAAAAAGTTTATGAATCCTTTACAATTACTAGGTTTTCTGCATGAATTATTCATGAAATGTGGTCTGATCTTCATTTAAGTCACAATAATAGACGAGCACAATCTACCTAAGCTAATAACACACAAACAATTGTACTTTTCATGTCTTTATTGAACACATTGTTTAATCATTCACAGTCCAGGCTGGAAAAAGTATGTGAACTCTGGTACGTAATAGCTGATAGCGCCTTCTTCAGCAGCAATAACATCCATCAAACATTTCCTGCAGCTGCTGATCAGATTTGCACAACATTTCAATGGGGTTAAGGTCTGACTCTGACTTGGCCATTCCAAAACACAAATTGTCTTCTTTTAAAAACATTCTGCTATTGATTTACTCTTATCTTTCAGATCAATTGTCTTGTTGTATCATCCAACTCCTATTAAGCTTCAGGTGACAGACCGTTACCCTGATATACTCCTGTAAAATGTCATGATACAATTTTGAATTTATTGTTCCCTCACGATTGCACGCTGTCCAGGCTCTGAGGCAGCAAAGCAGCCCCGAACTATGATGCTCCTTTCACCATTCACAGTGGAGATGAGGTCTTGGTGTTGGTGTGCGATGCCCTTTTTTCTGCAAACGTAGCAGTGTGCATTTCTGCCAGAAAGTTCAACTTTTGTCTCATCTGTCCACAGAACATTGTCCCAGAAGCGTTGTGGAACATTCAGGTGGTCTTTTGCAAATTTGAGGTGTGCAGCAATGGTTGGTTTGGAAAGCAGTGGTGACGTTCCGTGAACACCATTCTTGTTCAGTGTTTTTCTTATAGTGGACACAGGAACAGAGACTTTAGCAAGTTCCACAGATTCCTGCAGGTCTTTTGCTCTTACCCTTGGGTAACCTCCTTCACCTCTTTTAGCACTGCACGTTCTGCTGTTGGTGAGATCTTTGTAGGACACCCACTCCCAAGGAGAGTAGCAACAGTACTGAATTTCTTCCATTTGGAGCCAGTTTCTCTTACTGTGGACTGTTGAATACTCAAGTCTTTAGAAATGCTTTTGTCGCCTTTTCCAGCTTCATGCATCTCTACAATTCTTCTAAGGCCCTCTGAAAGTTGTTTTGATTGAAGCATGGTGCATAAAACCAGTTCCTTCTTCAGAAGGGCAGGCTCTGTCAGTAACCTGGCTTTGTGTGTGTGTGTTTTTATATAGCGCAGGGCCCCTCTACAACCCACTACTCAAATCTCATCTTAGTGATTGGAGCACCTGACATTTGTAGAAGGCATTACCCTGGTGTTGAACCTAGACTGTGATTGTTTTAGTGGTATACTCAGTGGTGATAAGAAGTACAATTGTTTGTGTGGTAATAGTTATAGGCAGATTGTGTTTTTCTGATCTTGTGACTTAGATGAAGATCAGACCACCTACTTGAGTGAATAATGCAGAAAACCAGTTCACAAATAGGTTCACAAGCTTTTTCTTGCAACTGTGTATGTGGCTAAGACATATATTACCTGGTATTAAAATATCTCTATTGTGTTGTGGAAAGGGGAAAAATAAGTTATGAAATAAAAGCTGGGCGTAATAGCAGCCTACAGAGCATCTGTAGTGAGAAGAACAGAGTTAACGTTTAGGTTGGGGCTGAACTGAAATAGTTGGGGAATTAAACATTTTTAAATAATTGCAGAATGAAGGGAAAAGACAAGGAAAGAAGAGACCAGAATTTCTGTAACAAGTGCAGGACAAAAGTGATTAAATGCCAAAAAGAGTGATAGCATGAGAGAGAAATGGGGATGGGACAAGGAACAAAATAAAAGTTGCTCAAAGTTTAATGGCAACACTGGTACATTAACGCCACCTAATGTCGAAAATGGGAACAGTGGTAATGGTCTGAAGATAATGAGATCCAGCTTTAAGTGCCCAGGCAAAGGATAAAGTGCCATTTTTAGAGCTTCATTGGCACAGTGTACAAAGGCAGATAATGTATAGGAGATATCTAATTTGAAAAGTCACGTTCCAGCACATGTATATTGAGGGAAACATAATCATTTATACGTGGAATTCTAAAACCTTTTTGAGCAGCTATCTAGAGAAGTTTCTTTATGAAATGTGTTGATAGAACCTGGTTGAAAAGGAAGGGTGCTTAGTAGGAATGCCTAAAGACAAATCAGATTTCAGGGTTTTTTTGTAGGTTGACCTATCTCTCCATCCCTGCTGTGCAAGAATGCTGTCATATTTGACTACCAAAGACTAACAACTATTAACTTTGAGAATGGTAAGAACTTATAATATGAGGTCAGTGAGACAGATTCATTTAGGCAAATATAAGATAATATAATTTGTGTATATAGGAATTATTGGATGAGACTTACCAAATCATAAAATCAGAAAAGGATTTATGCCAAGGAACAAAAAACAGGTGGGAGGTGTTAAACAGGTAAATGCAGGATAGGTAACGTAATAGACTCATGGAACACTACAGCACAGAAACAGGCCCTTCTAGTCTGTGCCAAACTGTTAATAGCCTAGTCAGATCAACCTGCACCTAGACCATAACCCTCCCACTCATGTACTTATCCAAACTTCTCTTAAAATGTTGCAATCAAACCCACATCCACCACTTCCGCTGGCAGCTCATTTCACACCCACACCACCCTCTAAATGAAGAAATTCCCCATTCCCTTTAAATATTTCACCTGTTACCCTTAACCTATGACCTCTCGTTCTAGCCTTTGTACGTAATTTCAGTGGGAAAAGCCTGCCTGTATTTACCTTCTCTATACCCCTCATAATTTTGTGTATCTCTGTCAAATCTCCCTTCATTCTTCTGTGCTCCAGAGAATTAAATTGTGACTTATGCATCCTTTCCCTATAACTAAAGTCCTCAAGTTCATGTAATATCCTTGTGAATTTTCTCTATACTGTTAAAATCTTACTAATCTTTCCTGTTGGTAGGTGACCAGAATTGCACTTAAAACTCTAAATTTGGCCTCATCAACATCTTGTATAACTCCAACATAACATCCTAATCTTGTACTCAATACTCTGATTTATGAAAGCCATTGTGCCAAAAACTCTTTACAGCCCTATTTACTTGTGATTCCACTTTCAAGAAATTATGGATCTGTATTCCTAGATCTCTGTTCTACTGCGCTCCTCAAGGATCTAACGTTCGGTGTTTATGTCCTACCTCGGTTTGTCTTCGCAAAATGCGACACCTCGCACTTGTCTGCATCAAATTCTATCTGCCATTTTGCAGTCCATTTTTTCAGCTGGTCCAGAACCCACTGCAAGTTTTGATAGCCTTCCTCGCTGTCCACTATGCCCCCAATCTTAGTATCATCCACAAATTATTAATATAGATAACAAGCGACAATAGACTTAGCACCAATTCCTGTGGCACATCAGTAGTTGCAGGCCTGCATCTGGAGAGGCAACTACCTACTACCACTCTCTGGCTTCTCTTGCATAGCAAATGTTGAATCCAGTTTATTACTTCATCCTGAATTTCAATTGATTAAACCTTATAGACCAGGGGTTCTCAACCATGGACCCCACGGTTAATGGTATGGGTCTAGGCCATAAAGGAGGTTGGGAATGCCTGTTCTAGACCATACTGTCACGCAGAACTTTGTCAACGGTCATGTAGACAATGTCTACTACTCTTCCTTCATCAACTTTCCTGGTGGTTTCCTTAAAAAAAAAGTCTCTAAGATTGGTTTATGTGTTTCATACAGAGTTTGTGCTTTTGCAGAATAATATCTAATGAATCAAATGAGGCTGGTCTCAGTTGATCCTAAAATATAATCCTTTAAGCTATTGGGGTTTTTCAATTTTCTGCCTAAATACTCACGCTTTCATGGCTGTTCTATATCCTCCACTTTCTGTTAACTTGGTCAGTGCCAAACATCTACATTTTTTGCCTGCTTTCTCTATGCTCACTAACCTACTTGAGTTTACTATTCAGCAGCATTTTTGATTTATAACTCTCATCTTTAAGTTAATATCGCTTCATGTCTCTACTATTTCCTGTGTCTATAACTTTCTTCATCGTTACAAAACTCTTGAGAACCCATGTTTTTCTTAAATCTGATCTATTTTGCATTTCCAGTGTCCTTCGCATCAACTAACCTCATCTAAGGTCTATTCTTTGCAATTCTGTTCTGCATGTTTCCACTCCACACTTTGATTTTAAAACTTGTGGGAAGGAATCCTATAAAGGCTTCTTTCTCTTAAGTTGATATTTAGAAAATTAATGGTACAATTTTAATTTTATAATTGTTAAAATTGAGTATGTAATATACTGGAACATTTCAAGTTTCCAAATGTATTTTTCTTGTATAATTTTACCTGCAGTAATATCCCTAAGCTGTGAAAATAGATTTTGGGGACTATAATTTTGATGTTTGATCTCCCCTAAACCAGTGTTATACTTGTAGGCAGTTAGTTAATTAAAGAGACACATCAGCAACATTCTAAAACTAGTTTAGATTTGGAGGGTGAAGTCTTTTGGTTGGATCTAAATCACATGAAATGATATAAGGGTAATGTTGAAAGAAGGGACTTTCAGCTGATGCATAATAAAATGATTCATCAGTAGCATGGTATTAAATTACAACTGCCAATACTTTTGACAATGATTGCAAGCTGATCAAAGTAGGAAAACATCACAATGGAAAGATACAAAAACTTTGCACAGAGTATATTGAATTTTATAAGTTATTTTAAATCAAATATTTATTTTGAAGTACTTATTCAGTGAGCTAATGATTTTCCTAAAATCCATTGCATATGTTTGCCTATATGCATTACTACTTTGAGCATTAAATAAATAATGTCTCCAGTTTGATCTGGCCATTTTGGGTAGATGCCTCTCACTAGCTGTCTCCAGCTATTGGGCAGTTTTAATGCTTAGGGTATTTCCAGTAGTTGAGGAAGTAATTCCTTTGATGTTCATCTACCATTAAAACAGTTTTTGGCCACATCACAACAAACTGATGGTGTGTGGAACAGCACGGAATCTATACAGATTTCACTGTAGAAAAGCACGGGGTATTTGAAAGCTTATTTATTAGTTAAACTCTCTTCTTTCTGTTAATCATAAGCTGGAACAATTTGATTCATACTGGGAAAAATGGTTTAACTTCATAATGCCTCATAGGCCTGATTTTATTCTCACAAATCAATGAATCTGTTGTAAAAAAAAGATCACTCCCTACTTGTACATAGTTCTTCCCTTTTGCTTGTTTTTTCTTTCCACTCTTTTTTATAAGTGTATACCCCAGATAAATACTTTGTGGAGATTTTGTGATATATATGATTATATGATATATATGTACAATGTCTGAAATACATCTTATGGAAATGTTTGTTTGATGAACTTCAATAAAAAAAATAAATTACAAGAACATAATTATCTCAACCAGGAGTGTCAGGGGGTGAGGAATAAGTGAAGTGGATCATGTAGACCCAACTTTAAACTACAATACTCTATCTTTTTCCTCGTACAACGACTCAGCTCATTATAATTTGGGGAAAAATTGAACTGCTGTGGGGTATAGCATTGAGTTTCTTTCAAGTGCAGTATGAAAAGCAGGAATTGCCAAGCAACTTCTCTATTGATGAGAGGAAGTTGCAGAATAACATGGTTCGTATTCCTTTTTGTGCTAATCAAAGAGGAAAAGTTGTCAAAGAAGTGAAGAGTTTACGTATGCAGGTGAAATAAGGGAATTTTAAATCTTTCCTTGAATACAAAGTTAGAATAATAAATAATAACCCCTTTTTTTGTTAATAGAGATATGGGATTGTTGAAGGAAAGCCCCTGAGTGAACTCAGGGCAATGGCAAAGGCTGCAGGACAGAAGTGTCCTTTCTTCACGCCACCAGGGGCTGAGACTGTAGATGAAGTAAGTCATCTAGAATTGCTAATGCAAGAGACAACCTTGTCTAGAAACATATGAGCTAGCTTGTCTCATTTATATTCAGATAAAGACTTGGAACGAATTTGTACAGTGAATGTTATTTATTATTAAATAGTTCAGCTATAATTGATCATTTTTTATCAGATTAGTGGAGAAGTGATTCTCAACTTTGAATGAGAAGACATGGCTCAGTTTCAATTCTGAAATTAAGTGCACTGGAACTGCACTTGCTGAGGTTTCCTGTTTCAGTTGGTGAAGCTTGAAGAAATGCATTTTTAAGTCTGAGGATCTCTCTACCCTTGCAAGTAGATATAAAAGAATTGATGGGATTTTTCAAAGCTTTTACAGTTTTATTTTATCCCTCAATCAACAACCCTTAAACAGATCATTCATTCTTTATCTCAAAGGTATTTATGAAACCTTGCAATATGCAAATTGGTTTCCTTATTTACTTACAATATTGTAACTAATACCCTCAAAAGTTCTTTGGGTGTACAGGACTTGGGGAAATCTTTAGTTGTGAAAATCATTTTACAAATTCAAGTTCTATCTTTTTTAAGGATTGTGCTTTAGGCTGGAATTCGATTTCATAAAGTGTGTGCAACAAATTTGGACCACACAGAACATTGAAAGTTCTTGGATGACTTTGTATCTGATGCCTCACGCTTTGTTCACAAGGAGATTGTGCAATTGCCTGGCCATGCTGAAGTATGTTTAAAATGTTCAGGTTAGATTGTGGTTATTAGTCTGATTGGATAATACTCCTGTAAATTGCATCAATGAGAATTGAATAATGACTGGTTTAAACTTTTGATTTTCTTTTTGTTGTGGATAACAGAATGCCATCAGCTTTCTTCAAGCTTCTTCAACCCACATTCAAAATTGTTGTGTCTACTAAAACAGTGAGCATTCCAGTAACAGAATATATGTGGTTTGTTCAGTGAATATTAATTCTGAGTTCACGAAATGGAAGACTGTCTATAATTATATCATATTTCCATTAGATTGTCTGATAGAAATATACAAATGCCATTTTCTCAATTGATAAATAAAGTAATTGTCCTAACCATGTACTAAATATGGATATCCACACTACTGGCAGGTTGTTGAGATTTAAATTAATATTGGCCTCTAAACATTAATTAGGCTGAAGTGTATTTTAAGTTAACAGTAGTATGCTGTTGCATATGTTGGAAGTCTATGTCCCATCACCACAATTTCTGTTATGTTTTGTCTTGGTCTTGGTCTTGGGTTTGATGATGCTGCTGTTACGTATGCAAGAAAAACAGAGTAGGAGTAAGCCTTTTTACTGAGTTCTGTTAGCCACAGTACACATTGAGCAACTTGCAGTACGGGAGCTAGGAACTTGGCCCACCAAGTTGAAAAATATGCATATTCGAAAGCTCGTGCCAAAATATGCCTCCTGCATATTTAATCAGCAGCACATGCAACTTGCAATCAATCTGATACAGTTCAGCTGTGATGGTGAGAAAGGAGTGCAGGTCACTTATGGAGTATATTGTACATACAACAGACTCTTTAACAAGACTCTTAATTGCTTTACAGGTTCAAGCTCGGGCAGAGGATTTTTTTAATTATTTATGTCAGCTTCCTATGGAGAATACAGACAAAGGTTATGGTACGCCAGATCAGTTTGATGAAGTTGCTGATTATTCAGGAGGTTTGCATATTTCAGTAAAAAATCCGTGCTGTGTGCACACCAACAGTTCTAATGTAAATGATGACAATTCCAGTAGTCCAGTGGATCTAATGGCTAATATACTTATAGTCAGTCACGGTGGATTTATTCGACAGTGGGTTAAGTATTTCGTAGAGGATCTGAAATGTCTTTTACCCCAATCCTGTGATGAATTTAAGGCATTTTCTGTATGTCCAAATACAGCAATAAGCAGTTTTATCATTACTTTAAATCAGGTAGTTAGCTCTTCTCCTCGGATAATGTGTAACTGTCTATACAAATGTAGCCATATTGATGATATTTCTCCTTAAAGCCAAAGAAATAATACATTCTTGATGATGTATTACAAAAATTTATGCTAGTACATTGCTAAAATCAGGTTCAAATCTTTTTTTTCTATCTATCCTTGCTTCAGAAGTTTACACTCCAGAGGATTGCATAGTCCTAAGAACTTGATTACTTTTGGAAAACTACCTCTTGTGTTTACTTTTGTGCAGTAAAAGATTATTTATGGTTACTGTGGTGTTATAATTTAGCACTCATCAGTAATTTTTTTTATTGAAAGCTGAGGGAAGAATACTACAATGTGTTGATTGAAGACTATAGTTACTGATTTATCCTGAGATACCTTGAAAACAAGGTATACCTATAAACAAGAACATATATGATTTGGTAATCTGGCCTTCATATTCGTAATACCATAAAGCTTATTTGTACCTTGAAAGTGATCATACTGATCAAAGAAACCAGAATGTGTGCTACTTTAAATTATTAACCCTAGTGGAAAATAATATTTAAGCATTCATATATACATGAAAGTTTGATTGAAGTGATATTTATAAAGAAATAACACTTAAATTATTGCTATTATGTATATTGTGGAAGTGAAAATAAAGGAGACATGCTACACAACTTGATTTGGTCTTCTATTACTTAGCAGTTTCTAAATCATGCTGTTAATAATTTATTGGTGCATCTCGGACCATTGACCCATTGGGATGTGAATTTGTGATCTGTTGGGTGTTCCATTTCCCGCTTGAATTTCCCGAATCTTGGCTGTTTTACTCTGTAATGATGGGGAATATGCTTTTCCTTTACAAATGAGGTAAAATAAGAAAAAAGTTAAATAAACAATCTGCTGGAGGAGCTCAGCTGGTCGAACAGATCTGTGAAAGGAAAGGAATCGTCCCCATTTTGGGTCAAAACCCTGAGTCGGGATCTGAGTTGTGATAACACCCTGGAACAGGTGTCCACAGGGCTTTGCTTAATGGTATTGGTCCAGGGCATAAAAAGGGCTGGGAACCCTTGTCCTAGACATTAGGCCTCTTACATAGTTATCTGCAGAAACCTAGTCCTCTGTGGCGACCCACTTTCTGCACAGGCGAACCGGCTCACAAATAGCCAGTGCGCGGGGGGAGACTTTAGTAATGCACCTCCGACGTCATTTCCGCCCGGAGAGGGCGGGCGCTAGGGATTAAATGCCAGCACCGCGAAGTTTGAATAAACTAGTCTCCAAACGACTTACCGACTGCGTGTCGTTATTTCAGCGCTGTGTGTAGCACATTGCTACATTGGTGACCCCGATGGTCCAAACGGGATTTGGACCAAAGATGACCGACTCTTCATCTGTTCACGCAGTTTTGCTAAAACTGCTGACTTTCTGGACGCTGCGACCACACGTGTGGTTTAGCCAAGCAGAAGCCCAGTTCCAGATTCGGCAGATATCCTCTGATTCCACACGTTACTACCACGTGGTGAGCGCCCTTGACCAGGAGATGGCCGCCCAGGTTGCGGATTTCATAGTCACCCCCGGAAGAAGGCAAATATGAAGCATTCAAAACGCTGCTCATTGGGACCTTTGGCCTCTCGCGGCGTGAGCGGGGTGCCTGCCTGCTTCACCTGGACGGTTTGGGAGACAGACTGCCGTCAGCATTGATGAACGAGATGCTGTCCCTGGCTGACGGACACAAGCCCTGCCTCATGTTCGAGCAAGCGTTCCCAGAGCAGCTGCCCGAGAACATACATATGCTGCTGGCTGACGCAGATTTCAGCGATCCCCGGAAGGTGGCAGCCCGGGCAGACATGCTGTGGAAAGCCAAGAGGGAGAGCGTGGCGTCCGTCGGTCAGATTACCAGGCCACGCACCCAACAGCAGACCAGACCAGGCCTGGCAGGGTGGCGCACACAACACAGAGGCAGGAGTGAGGAGGCCGGTGAACAGTGGTGTTTCTACCATCAGCGGTGGGGCACAAAAGCCCACCGTTGTCGTCCACCCTGCAAAGGCAAGGGCCAGGGCCAGTAGCCGCTAATGACTATGGCGGCTGGCCACCAGGACAGCCTCTTGTACATCTGGGACAAACAGTTGGGATGACGCTTCTTGGTCGACACCGGAGCGGAGATCAGTGTCTTGCCCCCGACGGGGTACGACACCCGCAACAGGAAGCCAGGACCCACCCTGAGGGCTGCAAACAGCAGCACGATACAGACCTACGGCACCCGCACAGTGCAGCTGCAGTTCGGCGCCAGCCATTTCACGTGGGACTTCACACTGGCCGCGGTGGCCCAACCACTCCTGGGGGTGGACTTCTTGCGAGCTCACAGCCTGCTGGTCGACTTGCAAGGGAAAAGACTGGTGCATGCCGAGACTTTCCAGACGTTCTCCCTGGGTGAAGCTAAGTTGCCGGCCCCACACCTGGACTCCATCACGCTGTCGGACAACGAATTCACCAGAATCCTGGCGGACTTCCCATCGATTCTGGCACCGCAGTTCACGGCAGCCATGCCCAGACACGGGGTACAGCACCACATTCCGACCCAGGGACCACCCCTCCATGCCTGCGCACGAAGGCTCCCCCTGGAAAAGCTCCGCCTGGCGAAGGAGTTCAAGAGGATGGAGGAATTGGGGATCGTATGGAGGTCCGACAGCCCATGGGCCTCCCCCCTGCACATGGTGCCCAAAGCAGCCGGGGGTTGGAGACCATATGGCGACTACCGCAGACTGAACGAGGCTACCACTCCAGACCGCTACCCCGTGCCGCACATACAAGACTTTGCAGCAAACCTGCACGGGGTAAGAATCTTTTCCAAAGCAGACCTCGTCCGGGGATACCATCAAATCCCGGTGCACTGTGAAGACATCCCCAAAACAGCACTCATCACCCTGTTCAGCCTGAAGAATGCCGCACAGACGTTCCAGCGACTAATGGACGCGGTGGGACGCGACCTGGACTTTGCATTCATCTATTTGGACAACATCCTTACAGCCAGCAGTTGTCGTCAGGAGCATCTGTCCCACCTCCGCCAGCTCTACTCCTGCTTGGTTGATCATGAGGCCAAAATCACTCCAGCCAAATGCCAGTTCGGTCTCGATACCATCGACTTCCTGGGCCACAGGATTACCAAAGACGGGGCAACACCTCTGCCCGCCAAGGTAGACGTGATCTGCCACTTTGCCCGGCCCAACACGGTCAAAGGCCTGCAGGAGTTCGTTGGTATGGTGAACTTCTACCACCGTTTCCTCCTCTCAGTAGCCCGTATCATGCGCCCTTTGTACACCCTGATGTCGGGTAAAGGCAAGGACATTACTTGGGACGAGGAGGCCACGGCTGCTTTCGTTAAAGGCAAGGAAGCCTTGGCAGATGCCGCGATGCTGGTGCACCCCAGAACGGACATTCCGACCGCCCTCACAGTGGACGCATCCGACACAGCAGTCGGTGGGGTGCTGGAGCAGCTCATCGAGGGGCGCTGGCAACCCCTGGCATTCTTCAGCAAGCACCTACGACCACCCGAACTCAAGTACAGTGCTTTCGACCGGGAGCTGTTGGCACCGTATCTGGCAATCCGGCATTTCAGGTACTTCTTAGAAGGCAGGCCGTTCACCGTGTTCATGGACCACAAACCGTTGACCTTCGAGTTCATGAAGGTGTCTGATCCCTGGTCGGCTCACCAGCAGCGACATCTGTCCTACATCTCCGAGTACACGACGGACATCCAACATGTCTCGGGAAAGGACAACGTCGTGGCGGACGCACTCTCCAGACCAGCTGTCCAGGCCCTGTCCCTGGGGGTGGACTATGCAGCACCGGCAGAGGCGCAGCAGGCAGACGATGAGATGCCCAGCTACAGGACCGCAGTCTCGGGTTTGCAGCTGCAGGACTTTCTCGTAGGCACAGGTGATAGGACCCTCCTGTGCGACGTGGCTACTGGCCAACCTCGCCCCATCGTCCCGGCAGCCTGGAGGCGGCGAGTTTTCGACTCCATACACAGTTTGGCGCACCCATCTATCAGGACAACCGTCCGGCTGGTCTCCAGCAAGTTCGCATGGCACGGACTTTGCAAGCAGGTCAGTGAATGGGCCAGAACATGCGCACAGTGCCAAACAGCCAAGGTGCAGCGGCACACTAAAGCCCTGCCGCAGCAGTTCGAACCCACCTACCGGAGGTTCGACCACATCCATGTGGATATCGTGGGCCCCCTATCAGTGTCCCGAGGAGCGCGGTACCTCCTAACTATGGTAGACCGGTTCACAAGGTGGCCAGAGGCGGTCCGGCTCACCGACACATCTGCCGATTCCTGCGCCCGAGCACTGATTGCAACCTGGGTAGCACGCTTCGGGGTACCGGCCCACGTTACCTCCGATAGAGGCGCCCAGTTCACCTCCAGCCTGTGGTCGGCTGTGGCCAGCCTGTTGGGAACGCAGCTGCACCACACAACTGCCTACCACCCACAGTCGAACGGACTGGTGGAACGCTTCCACCGTCACTTGAAGTCGGCTCTCATGGCCCGCCTGAGAGGACCTAACTGGGTGGACGAGCTTCCCTGGGTCCTGCTTGGAATTTGCACAGCGCCCAAAGAGGATCTGCACGCCTCGTCGGCCGAGTTGGTGTACGGCGCACCCCTGGCCATCCCGGGAGAGTTCATACCAGCCCCATGGGGGCAAGAGGAAGAACCCGCAGCAGTCCTGGACAGACTACGCAAAAGGTTCGGCAACCTGGCCCCTGTACCGACTTCACAGCACGGACGGACCCCGACCCATGTACCCAAAGACCTGCAGGACTGTAAGTTTCTGTTTGTACGAAGGGGTGGACACCGGGCACCACTACAGCGGCCATACGAGGGGCCGTTCAGGGTGATCAACAACAACGGGTCCACATACGTTCTGGACGTTGGGGGGAAAGCGGAGGTTTTCACGGTGGACCGGCTCAAACCAGCCCATGTGGACTTGGTGCAGCCGGTTGAGGTTCAGGCACCGCGGCGCAGAGGCTGATCCAGACTCTGGACATTGGGGGGTGTATCGCCAGTTCTGGGGGGGGGGGGGGTTATGTGGCGACCACTTTATGCGCAGGTGAACCGGCTCACAAATAGCCAGCGTGCGGGGGGAGACTTTGGTAATGCACCTCTGATGTCATTTCCCGGGCGCTAGGGATTAAATGCCAGCGCCGCGAAGTTTGAATAAACTAGTCTCCAAATGACTTACTGACTGCGTGTCGTTATTTCAGCGCTGTGTGTAGCACATCGCTTCACCCCTACCTTTTCTCCATCCTCTTAGCGAGTTTTTCAATTATTTAGAAGCTTTCCTTTAAAACTTTAAAACTAAGGATATTGCTCACATCACTGTACTAATCAAACTTCCTGTGGATATGGCAAAGTGTTGGTTAACAGCTAATTAATTTGTGGTAATAGTTTTTTTTATGATTGAGCGCGACAAAGGTTATCATGAATTTGCCCTGCCAGAAGACCTTAATTGTCTTTTGACTGTAAACCCTGATCTCACAGTGAATCTCCTTGACACTCCACCATCTTAATACTTTTCCTAAAATTAAGTGTCCCCCACTGGATGAAGTGAGCATCGTTGCTTTACCTGGAATCACAGAAATGTTTATTCCAGAAATAGGCGCATTATATTCCACTAGGTTTTCCCTGGTTCCCTCATCACATCATGTGTGCTGCATTGCTGCATGATTTGTATCGTGTGCAGTTTATGGAGGCCAGATTGGTATTCAAAGCTTCATGCAGAAGGGTGGAGTAAGGCAATGACTAGGCTGACTTTTAAGAGTTCTTCCAGGGGAAGAGAACTTCGGCTTGCTTATCCTTTGGATGACAAGAAAGAATTGGTTAAAGAAGACAATGGATATGATGAGCTTGCTCTCCAATAAGTTATCTTGGAAGTGGGGGCTAAGCTGGTCAATTGAACTCGTCACAAACACGAAACTTGCTATCTTCATGACAGTCACCGAGATGAGACTGATCTCTCTCCCCTCAATCAGGATCGTTATCTAATGTTAGATTAATCCAAATGTTCAGCAGAGAGAAACCTCTGCGATGGCCATTTGCTGGACTATCGAGCTAGAACTACTTCTGAGCTTTCATGAATTCTCAGGGCATCACAAACATTAAAAAGCCTTTGAAATCTGTCAAGTATAGAAAATAAAATACTCTATAAAGCACTGAAAATATGTTTCAGAATAATTATAAACATTGAATCTTATTGAATAGTAAACTCTCCAACCAAAGTTTTCCTTGAAAGCCAACTGCTACCATTTGAAAGGATCTGAAAAGACCGGATGTGTGCACTGCCCACTTGGAGTCCTCTGGTACAGTATAACTGGCAGTTTAGGGTTATGTTGTCAGCTTGAAACTAAGCTAGGAGCAGCATTCCCTCATTTCTTTACAGCTGCACAGACCAAGCATTGCTCTGAGCAGAAAATTTTTTACAAGGCCTGAGAAGTATGTGGCACTTTGTTTCTTTTAAAAAATGCTTACTATGAATATTTAGAATGAAGTTTTAAAATAAAATATATTTGATTTTCTCTATTAATTGAATATAATAAAATACAATATAACAGAAAAGCTTTTATGTTTTGTAAACTTTATCTCATCTGTCTTTATTGCAAATCCATTGTCTCTAAACACTGTCCAGATTAATTTTGCATCCAGATGAAAGATCATCTTAATCCTCATTAGAATGCCCACATATTCCACTTCTAATCTGTTTATAGATTTACTTTTGATTTAATTCAAAATACTGAATCCATGTTTGTAGTCAGCACTAGAAGTTTGAAATATTTCAATGATGTCAACAAGAACTGACTGTTCTTCAAATTCTTCATGTCTAAGCACATAGTTCAACATATCAGTGAATGTCTTAATTGAACCAGTCTCAGAATTAATTTTCTCCGAAAAGACAAATTTGAAATTGCAGTATTTCTGCGATATCTTAAGGCAACACTTTTGTTGTAGTTTGTCACAGTAGCCGAGAATTTTTTTGTCAGTCATACAACATTCTCCTTTGCAAATTCAGAATTGGTTGAGTTTGCAAGAGCAACAGATCAAAAGCTTGCCTTTCTCTTAAGTCATCATCAGGAAATCTATTATCCAAAGGATTACATTCACTTTCACTGAATCAAATGATAGGAGCAGTACCGACATCAGAACTTGTAGATGCAAACAGATGTCATTGCGTTCATCAAGCTGGTAGTTTATTAACAATGAGCTACCAACTTCCATTCTGAGTTTATTGTTATAATTTGTAACAGTTTAACAGAGTCAATGAAAAGCTGCCCAACTAGGGTGTTCAACCACGGTGCAGAAGACAACAAATTATACAAATACAAAAAGGAGAAATAATAAATATTGAGAATCTGAGATGAAGAGTCCTTGAAAGAAAGTCCATTGATTGTGGGAGCATTTAATGATAGGGGAAGTGTTATCCCCTTTGGTTCAAGAACCTGATGGTTGAGGGGTAGTAACTGTTCCTGAACCTGGTGGTGTGAGACCTGAGGTTCTTGCACCATCTTACTGATAGCAGCAGCACAAAGAGAACATGTACTGGATGGTGAGATATTGTATAAATAATATCTGGAGGTTGAGTTAAATAACCTCTAACAAGCACAATCACCTTTTTTCTGGGTGTGACTTAAGCCAATTAAATTTCCCAATGTTTCAGTAGAGTTGCTGAGTTCAGTTTTACTGATGGCTGTAGGAACTGTTCTCATCTCACCTCCAGAATTCCACTTTTTTGTCCACAGTTTGACTATGACTACGTTGAGCTTCGATGAGCAGACAAAATGGTTTCCCCCACCAGCCAGCTCTCGCTCCGCCCCCGTCACCGACCTCTCTGGCCATCCTCTGCATCAGGCTGTTGCTACCATCGTGGGTTACTGGAGCAACTGCTTAGATCTGCAGCTCTATAATCAGGGCTTGTGACTATTACCATATCCTGTTCTTAATCTCAATTCCTAATATCAAATTCATTGAAGATTAGTTTCTTTGACAGTCGGCACCTCACTCAGCACTTCTGCGTATGAAGCTATCAGCCTTGCCTTTTGCATTCACTGATAGCACCTGTCATTGTTGAGGATTGGGATGTATGTGAAACTGCCTCCTTTTGAGTGTTGATTGCCCACTGTCAATCACACTTGGATATGATTGACAGCAAAGCTTTCATATGATTCATTGATCCTGGAATTGATTAGTCCTATTTTCACACATCATTTAGTCTTTTGTAGGGTGTAAGCCTGGGTAAGTACACACCTCACTGAAGCAGGGTTAATCTACTGTCTTGGTAGAATGAATGGTTGATCAGGCCATGTGGCTATAGATTGTGGTAGAATTAAATTCTGTTGCATCTGGATGCTCAGTTTTGAGTGTCAGGTCTGTTTAAATCCATGTTTGACGTCCAGAGACGTGTATGGGTGACAAAGGGCATCCACAATCCAAGCCTCCAATCCACATACCAAGGCCAGCGACCAAGACTGCGCAAACAGGAAGCACAAGAGCCAGTCAGTGGGCATGCACAGAGTTTAAGCCTGGAGTCTGGGGACCCGTCTCTGTCTCAGGTGTCAATACTGAAGATCGGAGCCGAATGTCAATGGGTAGTCTGGAAATCAAGCCCAATGTCGAAGCCTGAAGATGGGAGAACTATCCTTGTCCATGCACCGAGTGTTGTACACTGTACTGTGCTGGTGCCGGAATGTGTGGTGACTCTTGTGGAATGCCCCCAGCGCATCCCTAGGTTGTGTTGTTTGTTAATGTAAATGATGCATTTCACTGGATATATAAACAAATTTGAATCTGCCTCTATTTATGACAGTAATATAACCAGAGTTTGGAGAGGAGGGGACTTCAATCAGCTCTTCAGTCCAAGGATAAAAGGCATGAGCGGGTTGTAGCAGAATATCATTCAGGAGGCTGAAGTGATGATGGATAGGACAGACAGACAGGTAGTTACACCCAAGGTACAGGTAACAGGAAATGGGTGACCACCTCCCAAGTTACAGGTAACAGGAAATGGGCGACCATCAGGAAGGTGAAAAGGGTTAAGGAGCCAGCATGGAGTACCCTGTGGCCTTCCCCTTCCCCCTTGACAACGGGTATATCACTTTGGATACTGTTGGGGGTGGGGGGGTTGGTATTGACCTAATAGGAAAGTCACAGTTAGTGAGTCTGGCACTGAGTCTGCCTCTGACTCAGGGGAGGGGGGAAGAAGTGTCGTAGGAAAGGTAGTAGGGAATTTATAAGGCAATGGACTGGAGATTCTGTGGGCAAGAATGAGATTCCCGGATGGTATGTTGCCTCCCAGGTGCCAGGGTCTGGGATATCTTGGATCAAATCCTCAGCATTCTTAAGTGGGAGGGTGAACAGCCAGAAGTTGTGGGTACCAGTGACATGGGTAGGACAAGTATCTAGCTTCTGCATGCGGAAGTTCAGTGAATTAGGTGTTAATTTGATGGGCAGGACCTCCAGGGTTGTGATCTCAGGATTGCTGCCCATGCCATTTGCTAGTGAGGCCAGAATTAGGAAGTTGGTGTAGGAGGGAGGGCATAAGGTTTTTGGATCATCGGGCTCTCTTCCAGGGAACATGGGACCTGTACAGAACAGACGGCTTGCATCCTGAACTGGAGGAGACCTAATATCCTAGCAGGGAAGTTAGCTAGTGTTGTAAGGTGGGATTTAAACTAGAGTTGGAGGGGATGGGAACCAGAGTGCCAGAACAGCTAGTGAAGATGTTGTGGAGGCAGATGTTGGTAAGACCTCAGACAAAGTTAGGAATCAAAGGTTGAGCTTGGTGCAACTAGTGTCCTCAGGTGCATTTATTTCAATGCAAGAAGTATCGTAGGAAAGGCAGATAATAGTGCTGCAGACCAGGTAGCAGGTTTACAAACAGAGGCAATGTGTAGTGAGGAGGGGTTGTTGATGGGGCAAAATTGCAGTCAACAGGATGAGTTGCAATGTAAAAGCCAGACAGACTTGAAAAGGGGAATACCGGATTGAAGGTATTGTATTGGAATGCGCACAGTATATGGAATAAGGTAGACGAGTTTGCAGCACAGTTGCAGATTGGCGGGTATGATGTAGGCATCACTAAATCATGGCTGAAAGAAGATTGCATGATTAAGTTGGGAGCTTAATGTCCAAGGATACACATGGTATCGAAAGGACAGGCAGGAAGGCAGAGGGGGTGGTGTTGCTTTATTGGTAAAAAATGAAATCAAATCAGTAGACAGAGGTGACATAGGGAAGGAAGGTGTTAAATCATTGTGGATAGAGCTAGGGACTGCAAGGGTAAAAAGATCCTGATGGGAGTTGTATACAGACCCCTAAACAGTAGAAAGAAGGTGGCCTACAAATTACAAAGGGAGATGGAAATGCCATGCCAAAAGGACAATGCTGCAATCATCACGAGGGACTTCAGTATGCAGGTAGTTTGGGAAAATCAGGTTGGTGCTGGATTACAGGAGGGGGGATTTCTAGAGTGCATATGAGATGTCATTTTAGAGAGGATTGTGAGCCCACTGGAGGATCAGTTATTCTGGATTGGGTGTTGTGCAGTGAACCAGACTTGATTAGAGACCTTAAGGTAAAAGGACCCTTATGGGAAAGTGATCATAATATGATCAAATTCACGCTGAATTTGAGAAGGAGAAGCTAAAGTCAGATGCATCAGTATTACAAGTGGAGTAAAGGGAATTAGAGGCATGAGAGAAGAGCTGGCCAGAACTGATTGGAAAAGAACACTGGCAGGGATGATGGCAGAGCAGCAATGGCTGGAAATTCCGGAAGCAATTCAGAAGGTACAGGATATATACATCCCAAAGAGGAAGAAGTATTCTAAGGGAAAGATGACACAACCGTGGTGAACAAGAGAAGTTAAAGCTAACATAAAAGCCAAAGAGAGGGCATATATTAGAGCAAAAATTAGTGGGAAGTTAGATTGGGAAGCTTTTAAAAACCAACAGAAGGCAACTAAAAAGTCATTAAGAAGGTAAAGATGGAATACAAAAGTAAACTAGCCAATAATATTAAAGAAGATACCAAAAGTTTCTTCAGATACATAAATTGTAAAAGAGTGGATATTGGACTGCTGGAAAACGATGCTGGTGTGGTCGTAACAGGAGACAAAGAAATGGTGGATGAGCTGAATCAGTCTTCGTGGTGGAAGACACTAGCAGAATGATGGAAGTTCCAGGTGTCAGGTGTTATGAAATGTGTGGAGTTACCATAAGTAGGGAGAAGGTTCTTGGGAAACTGAAAGGTCTGAAGGTAGATAAGTCAGCTGGATCAGATGGTGTACAACCCAGATTTCCAAAAGAGGTGGCTGAAAAGATTGTGGAGGCATTAGTAATGATCTTTCAAGAATCACTAGATTCTGGAATGGTTCCAGAAGACTGGAAAATTGCAAATATCACTCCACTCTTCAAGAAAGGAGAGAGGCAGAAGAAAGGAAAGAATTGGCCAGTTAGTGGTTGGAAAGACATTGGAGTTGATTATTAAGGATGAGGTCTCAGGCACATGATAAAATAGGCTGCAGTCAGCATGGTTTCCTCAAGGGGAATTCTTGCCTAACAAATCTGTTGGAATTTTAAAAAAGAAATAACAAGCAGGATAGACAAAGGAGAATCGGTTGATGTTGTGTACTAGGATTTTCAGAAGGCCTTTGACAAGGTGCCACACATGAGGCTGTTTAACAAGCTACAAATCATAGTGTTCCAGGAAAGATTTTAGCATGGATAAAGCAGTGGCTGATTGGCAGGAGGCAAAGACTGGAAATAAAGGGAACCTTTTCTGGCTGGCTGCCGGTAATTAGTGGTGTTCTGCACATGACTCTCTGTGTGAAAAACTTACCCTGACATCCCCTCAGTATCTATTTCCAAGCACCTTAAAACTATGCCCCCTGTGTTAGCCATTTCAGGCCTGGGAAAAAGCTTCTGGCTATCCACACAGTCGATGTCCCTCATCATCTTATACACCTCAATCAGGTCACCTCTCATTCTCCGTCGCTTAAAGGAGAAAAGGCCAAGTACAATCAACCCATTCTCATAAGGTACGCCCTCCAGTCCAGCCAACATCCTTGTAAGTCTCCTCTGCACTCCCTCAATGGTATCCACATCCTTTCTGTAGTGAGATGACCAGAACTGAACAAGTGGGGTCTGACCAAGGTCTTATATAGCTGTAACATTACCTCATGGCTCTTGAACTCAATCCCATGGTTGATGAATGTCAACACACCGTACTACTTCAGAATAATAGTCAACCTGCACAGCAGCTTTTAGTGTCCTATGGACATGTCCCCAAGATCTCTCAGATCCTCCACACTGCCAAGAGTCTTGCCCTTTATATTATAGTCTGTCTTCAAATTTGACCTACCAAAATGAACCACTTCACACTTATCTGGGTTGAAGTACAGTTCTGCATCCTATCAATTTCCCGCTGTAACCTCTGACAACCCTCCAGATTATCCATAACAACCCCAACCTTTGTGTCATCAGCAACCTTACTAACCCACCCTTCTACTTCTACATTCAGGTCATTTACAAAAATCACAAAGAGGAGGGGTCCCAGAAGAGATCCCTGTGGAACACCACTGGTCACCGACCTCCATGCAGAATACGAACCATCTACAACCACCGAGTTGCCTTTTGTGGGCAAGCCAACTCTGGATCCACAAAGCAAGGTCTCCTTGGATCCCATGTCTCCTCACTTTCTGAAGGAACCTTGCAGGGGGAGCCTTATAAAATGCCTTACTGAAATCCATACACATTACATCCACTGCTCTACCTTCATCAACATGTTTTGTTGCATCTTCAAAGAATTCATTCAGGCTCATAGGCACGGCCTGCCCTTGACAAAGCCACGCTGACTATCCCTAATTCCTTAGAAGGTTGGCGTCATTCAATGTCTGTAGTGAGATGCTGAAGATGTTCTATAGGTCAGTTGTGGAGAGCGCCCTCTTCTTTGTGGTGGCGTGTTGGGGAGGAAGCATTAAGAAGAGGGACGCCTCACGTCTTAATAAGCTGGTAAGGAAGGCGGGCTCTGTCGTGGGCAAAGTACTGGAGAGTTTAACATCGGTAGCTGAGCGAAGGGCGCTGAGTAGGCTACGGTCAATTATGGAAAACTCTGAACATCCTCTACATAGCACCATCCAGAGACAGAGAAGCAGTTTCAGCGACAGGTTACTATCGATGCAATGCTCCTCAGACAGGATGAAGAGGTCAATACTCCCCAATGCCATTAGGCTTTACAATTCAACCGCCAGGACTTAAAAACTTTTTAAAAGCTATTATTAATGCTTTTTGAGATAGTGATTTAGATGCATATCATATTTTTTACTGAGTTAAGTACTGTATGTAATTAGTTTTGCTACAACAAGTGTATGGGACATTGGAAAAAAAGTTGAATTTCCCCATGGGGATGAATAAAGTATCTATCTATCTATCTATCTATCTATCTATCTATCTATCTATCTATCTATCTATCTATCTATCTATCTATCTATCTATCTATCTATCTATCTATCTATCTATCTATCTATCTATCTATCTATCTAATCAGATTATGTCCGAGGAAGGAAGGCAAATGCAATGTTAGCATTCATTTCAAGAGGACTAGAATATAAAAGCAAGGATGTATTGTTGAAACTTCATAAAGCACTGGTGAGGCCTCATTTAGAGTATTATGAGCAGTTTTGGGGCCCTTATGTTAGAAAGGATGTGCTGAAACCGGAGAAGGTTCAAAGGAGGTTCATGAAAATTATTCCAGGATTGAATGGCTTGTTATAGGAAGAGTGTTTGATGGCTCTGGGCCTGTATTCACTAGAATTCAGAAGAATGAGGGGTGACCTCATTGAAAGTTATTGAAGGCCTTGGTAGAGTGGATGTGGGAGGATGTTTCCTATAGTGGGAGAGTCTAAGACCAGAGGACACAGCCTCAGAATAAAGGGGCGTCCTTTGTAGATGAGGAGGAATTTCTTTAGCCAGAGTGGAGAATCTGTGGAATTCTTTGCCACAGGCAGCTGTGGAGGCCAAATCTTTATGTATATTTAATGCAGAAGTTGATAGATTCTTGATAGGTCAGGCATGAGGGATATGAGGAGAAAGCAAGAGATTGGGACAGAGAGGAAAATTGGGTCAGTCATGATGGAGTGGTGGAGTGTACTCAATGGGCAATATGGCCTAATTCTGCTCTGATGTCTTATGGTCTTATAACACAACAGAATGGCAGGGGTGCCCTCACTATGGAGGTGGGGTTTGTCTCCACAAGGACTCCCATTAGTGAATCGATGTATCTGCAGTAGGGGTATTGCTGAGGTACAGGGTCAGAAAGGTTTCTCTCTATTGCTGCTTTTCTGTCCACCTTCAAGCCCAGTTAGGGATGAGCCTCACAGTGATCGGTGCTGTAGATCTAAAAGATCTTTTAATCAGGTCAACAACCAGGCTTTCCTAAAGTATCTCGTTTGGAGAATCTCTAAGTACATTGGTGTTTTATACTCCAAGCACAAAGATTAAGTACAATCACTAAGCAAGTGATTAAGTATAGTACATATTAACACTCAAAAATCTGGAAGAACTCAGAAGGCCAGGCACCATCTATGTAGGAAAATAAACAGTCAGTGTTTCAGGAACCGAAATTTTGCTGATACAGGGTATCTTGAGCAGCGCACACAAAATGCTGAAGGAACTCAGCAAGTCAGAGTGCATCCATGAATAGGAATAAACAGTCAATGTTTTGGACTGAGGCTACATCCACACTACACCGGATAAATCCGTAACCAAACCTTTTTCTCTTTGTTTTTACCCTCCGTCCACACTAAAATGGCATTTTCATCCCTCGAAACCAGAGCTTTTCAGAAACGCTTTCCAAAGTGTGTATTTCTGAAAACGCCGGATTGGCCGGATCAGTGTGGATGGCGTAAGCGGAGAAATCTGAAAACGCTGTCAGACAGCAGCGCGCTATTTCAATGTTTTCTTGAACGCGACCTAACAATTTCAGAACAGACGGCAATGAGACTGACGCCAGAAGAGTTAGAAATGTACTCACCAAATACTTTGACCCATAACTTCTGAATAAATAAGTATACTTTGCCCTGTTTTCTGTCCTTGCTCGTATGAAGGTGGTTTACCTATTTATGCAAGTACTTCTCTGACAATAGATGTGTAACAGCCTAATGTAGCTTTGTATGGAAATACAAGATAACACTGATGCAGACATGTTTTATACATTTAACAAGGTGCTTTATTAATGCAACAGAGTTAGTCAGTTTTTCAATGTTCGTCATCAGCCAGGTCAATCTGTCCGTGAATTCCCTGTCGGTTGCCTCCGTACGCTCCAGTATTTGTTTTTTTTTACTTTTAAGTTCTCCTGTGCAAAAACCAACAGCTGTCTGTTGTTTTAAGTTTTTCTAGTCTGTAACTGAACCAACACGCACCGTCTTTTACAGCGAGATTCGACACTAAACATGTCGCTTGTTTTCGGTAGATGTGTCCTGCGCAAGAGGAGGAGATTCGCCAAAATCTCCATTTCAATGTGGATAGAGATATTTTCAAAAACGCATAGTGTGGACGCCTATTGTTTTTACGTGAAACCGGCATTTTCAAAATTATCCGGTCTAGTGTGGACGTAGCCTGAGACTCTTCATTAGGATTGGAAAGTAAGGGGCGGAGCCAGGTAAGAAGCTGGGGGGTGGGGAAGGAGTACAAGCTAGCAAGTGATAGATGAGACCAGTTGATGGGGGAGGAGGATGTAATAGGAAGCTGGGAGGGGCATGTGGAAGTGATAAAGGGCTGAATAAGAAGGAATCTAATTGGAGAGGACCGTGGACCATGGAAGAAAGGGAAGGAGGAGAGGAACCGGAGAGAAGTGGTGGGCAGGTGAGGAGAAGAGAAGAGGTGAGAGGTGAACCAGAATGTTAAATGGAAGCTTCAGAGAAGGAGGGAGGGAGAGGAATTACCAGAAGATACAGTGCCTTGTAAAAGTATTTAGTCCCCAACCCCTTGTTCACATAAAAGTGTAAAAACAACCAGAGATTTTGATCAATTTAACTGAGAATTTTTTTAGCGAATCACATGCTCCTTTTTTCATAGTAGAGCCCCCCAAAAAAGGGGAAGATTGTAAAGCATAAAAAACTACAAATTAAAAAACTGAAATGTCAGTAGTTTAAAAGTATTCATCCCCCTTTGCTCAGTTCTTAGTTGAACCACCTCTCAGTTATTACAGTCAGTATTCTTTTTGGATAAGTGTCTAAAATCTTTGCACAACTTGATGGAGCAGGATTTGACCATTTCTCCTTGTAAAATTGCTCGAGCTGTGCCAGGTTAGTTGGGGAATGTCAGTGGTCAGTAATCTTGAGGTTTTGCAAGAGATATTAAATTGGGTTAAGGTCAGGCCTCTGATTGGGCTACTCGAGGACATAAATTTTCTTCATTTGAAGCCATTCCATGGTTGCTCTGCCACAGTGCTTTGGGCTGTTGTCCTGCTGGAAGATGAACTTCATCTCCAGTTTAAGCTTTCTGGCAGAGGCTAGCAGGTTTTTATCCAGGATATGATTTGTAGATTAGCTAAAAATGATCCTACTTCAATATATTTTAAATTTAGAAAATTGGGAAGTAAAATGTGAAAATACTCGTGGGGCTGAATAGATTTTTAAGGCCCCGTTCAATTACAAGGTCTCAGCCTGAAACATAGTATCTGGCTGAGAGCCTTTATCAGGACATAAAGCACACAAAATGCTGGAGGAACTCAGCAGGCCAGGCAGCATCTGAAGGGTCTCAGCCTGAAATATCGACTGTGCTCTTTCCCACAGATGCTGCCTGGCCTGGTGAGTTCCTCCAGCATTTTGTGTGTGTTGCTTGCGTTTCTGGCATCTACAGATTTTCTCTTGTTTGTACCAGGGCATGAAGGTCACTTTTGGGTGTGGACAAATAAAACTTAGCAGAATTATTTACACTGGATCACACTCCAACTGACTCATGTCTTTGAATTTTAAATACATTTTGGACGGCCTGAAGGGTCCTGTGTATAAAACTGCAGACACCACAACATCTCAGTGTGGAGGAACAGTTTCCCGAACATATTAACACCCAGCAACACACACAAAATGCTGGAAGAACTCCGCAGGCCAGGCAGCATCTATGGACAAGAGTGAACAGTCGATGTTTCAGGCCGAGACCCTTCATCAGGGCTGTCCACACATTTTGTTAGGTGTTGCCTTGACTTCCAGCAGATTTTGTGGTCTTTATTCAAACATCCAGAGTATTAACTGTCAGAACAAACATGTCTTTAACATGCGGTAAGTGGCAAGATTTGCTAAGTGACAGGATGGCTACTTAGGCTACATCCACACTAGACCAGATAATTTTGAAGACGCCGGTTTCGCGTAAAAACAATAGTCGTCCACACTATGCGTTTTTGAAAATATCTCCGTCCACATTGAAACGGAGATCTCGTCGAATCTCCTCCTACTGCGTATGCGCAGGACACATCTACCGAAAACAAGCGGCATGTTTGGTGTTGGATCTCGCTGTGAAAGACGGTGCGTGTTGGTTCAGTTACAGACTAGAAAAACTTAAACAACGGGCAGCTGTTGGCTGTCGCGCAGGAAGATTTAAAAGTAAAAAAAAAATACAAATACTGGAGCGTATGAAGGCAATCGACAGGGAGTTCACGGACTGTATGACCCAGCTGACGACGAACATTGAAAAACTGACTAACTCTGTTGCATTAATAAAACACCTTGTTAAATGTGTAAAACATGTCTGCATCAGTATTATCTTGTATTTCCATACAATGTTACATTAGGCTGTTACACATCAATGGTCAGAGAAGTACTTGCATAAGTAGGTAAACCACCTTCATATGAGCAAGGACAGAAAACAGGGCAAAGTGAGTACAGTATACTTATTTATTCAGTAAGTTATGGGTCAAAGTATTTGGTGAGTACATTTCTAACTTTTCTGGCTTCAGTCTCGTTGCTGTCTGTTCTGAAATTGTTAGTTTGCGTTCAAGAAAACAATGAAATAGCGCGCTGCCGTCTGACAGCGTTTTCAGATTTCTCCGCTTACGCCATCCACACTGATCTGCCCGAGCAGCGTTTTCAAAAATATCCACCTTGGAAAGCGTTTCTGAAAAGCTCTGGTTTCAGGGGACGAAAACACTGTCTTAGTGTGGACGGAGGGTAAAAAAGAGAAAAAGCTTTGGTTACGGATTTATCCGGCGTAGTGTGGATGTAGCCTTAATCTTGTCCCTGATCTCATCAATGTGGGCCAATTAACATAAACATTTACCTATTGTTTTTCCCTCATAGATTACAGTAGTGTAAATCTAGAATGCTAATGCCCCATACTCAATGGTTGATTTCAATGGGGTTTAAGAATCGATGGATGGTACATTGTGGACAGTTTTTATTCTTTTGGAAGACTAGTTCTTGTCTGTACGAATGGCTGCTGTGCAATAAGACTAAACACATTGATGAAGGTAGAGCAGTAGATGTAGTGTATATGGATTTCAGCAAGGCATTTGATAAGGTACCCCATGCAAGGCTTTTTGAGAAAGTAAGGAGGCATGGGATCCAAGGGGACATTGCTTTGTGGATCCAGAACTGGCTTGCCCACAGAAGGCAAAGAGTGGTTGTAGACAGGTTATATTCTGCATGGAGTTTGGTCACCAGTGGAGTGCCTCAGGGATCTGTTCTGGGACCCTTACTCTTTGTGAAAGAAAAATGATTCAGCACAGCCAAGAAGGGCCAAAAGGCCTGTTTCTGTGCTGTAATGTTCTATGGTTCTATATCTTCTAAGATGAGGAGCCCAGAACTGTTCACAATACTCAAGATGAGGCCTCACCAGTGTCTTATAAAACCTGAGCATCACATTCCTGCTCTTGTATTCAAGATCTCTTGAAATGAATGCAAACATTGCATTTGCCTTCCTCACCACTGACTCCATGTGTAAGTTAACCTTTAGGGTGTTCTGCACAAGGACTCCCAAGTCCATTTGCATCTCAGGTTTTTGGATTTTTTCCCCATTTAGAAAGTAGTCTACACATTCATTTCTACTACCAAAGTACATGACCATATATTTTCCAACATTATATTCCATTTGCCACTTTCTTGCCCATTCTGCTAATCTGTCTAAGTCCTTCTTCATCCTACCTGTTTCCTCAACACTACCTACCCTCTGCCAATCTTTGTATCATCTGTAAACTTGGCAACAAAGCCATCTATTCCATCATCTAAATCACTGATATACACCATACAAAGAAGCGGTCCCAACACCAACCCCTACAGAAAACCCACTAGTCACTGGCAGCCAACCAGACAAGGGTCCTTTTATTCCCACTCGCTGCCTTCTTCCAATCAGCCAATACTCTAACCATCTTAGTAACTTCCCTGTAACACCATGGGCTCTTAACTTGGTAAGCAGCCTCATGTGTGGCACCTTGTCAAATGCCTTCTGAAAGTCCAAATGTACAACATTCACTACATCCCCTTTATCTATCCTGCTTGTAATCTCCTCAAAGAATTCCAACAGGTTCGTCAGGCAGGATTTTCCCTTAAGGAAAGGATGCTGACTTTGTCCTATCTTGTCCTGTGTCACCAAGTACTCTAACAACTTCCCAACCACTGAGGTCAGGCTAACTGGTCTATAATTTCCTTTCTGCTGCCTTCCTCCTTTCTTAAAGAGCAGAGTGAAATTTGCAATTTTCCAGTCCTCTGGCACCATGCCAGAGTCCAATGATTTTTGAAAGATCATCTGTAATGCCACCACAATCTCTAACACTACATCTTTCAGAACCCTAGGGTGTAGTTCCTCTGGTCCGGGTGACTTATGTACCTTTAGGTCTTTCAGCTTTTTGAGCACCTTCTCTCTTGTAACAGTAACTGCACTCACTTCTCTTCCTTCACACACTACAGCATCTGGCACACTGCTAGTGTCTTCCACAGTGAAGGCTAATGCAAAATACTCATTTAGTTCATTTATCATCTCCTTGTCCCTGGTTATTATTTCTCCTGCCTCATTTTCTACCGGTCCTATATCCACTCTCATCTATCTTTTACTTTTTTACATATAGGTACTTGATAAAGCTTTTACTTTACTTTGATATTTACTTTTACTTTGATATTATTTGCTAGCTTGCTTTCATATTTCATCTTTTCCCTTATAATGATTCTTTTAGCTGCTCTCTGTAGGTTTTTAAAAACTTCCCAATCCTCTACCTTCCCACTAATTTTTGCTTTGTTGCATGCCCTCTCTTTTGTTTTTACATTAGCTTTGATTTCCCTTGTCAGCCACGGTTGTACTATTTTGCCATCTGAGTATTTCTTCATCACATGTCCTGCACCTTCCTCATTGTTCCCATGCACAACATCCCTGCCAGCAGCTCCTTCCAATTTACTTTGGTCAACTCCTCTCTCATACCACTGTAATTTTCCTCACCACTGAAATACTGCTACATCAGACTTTACTTTCTCCCTGTCAAATTTCAAGTTGAACTCAATCATATTGTGATCACTGGTTCTGAAGGGTTCTTTTACCTTAAGCTCCCTAATCGCCTCTGGTTCATTACATAACACCCAATCCAGTATAGCTGATCCCTAGTAGGCTGAAGAGCAAACTGCTCTTAAAGGCCATCTCTTAGACGTTCAACAAACTCACTTTCTTGAGATCCATTACCAACCTGATTTTCCCAATCGACCTGCATGTTAAAATTTCCCATGACCATCATATTGTCGTTTTGACTCGCCTTTTCTATTTCCTGTTGTAATCTGTGGTCCGCCTCCCAGTCATTGTTGGAAGGCCTGTGTATAACAGCCATCAGGTTCCTTTTATCCTTCCAGTTTCTTAACTCGACCCACAAGTATTCAACAACTTCCAGTTCTATGTCACATCTTTCTACTGACTTGATGCCATTCCTTACCAGTAGAGCCACACTTCCTCCTCTTCCTACCTTGCTATCCCTCTGATACAATGTGTAACCTTGGACATTCAGCTCCCAACTACAATCATTCTTCAGCCACGATTCAGTGATGGCCATGTGGTGTGCCAATAACAACCTTGTCCTTAACACCCAGAAGACCAAGAAGATTATTGTGGACTTAAGGCATGCTAGGAGCCACACTCATGTCCCCATCTACATCAACGGAGCTGTAGTGGAGCGTGTATCAAGCTTCAAATTCCTTGGTGTCCACATTTCCGATAATCTCACCTGGTCCCTGAACTCCTCCATCCTGATCAAAAAGGCAGAACAGCACCTTGTTTTGTCCTGAGGAGCATCAGGAGCTCACCTCTGTCCCAGAATACTGACAGACTTTTACCGCTGTACCATTGAGAGCATACTCACCAACTGCATCTCAGTGTGGTATGGCAATTGTCCTGTATTGGACCGCAAAGCACTCCAGTGGGTGATGAAAACTGTCCAGCGGATTATCGGCACCCAATTGCCCACCATTGAAAACATCTACCATAAACACTGCCTGGGCAGGGTGAAAAGCATTATCAAGGATGCATCTCATCCTAACCATGGACTTTTTACTCTCCTCCCATCCGGTAGGTGCTACAGGAGCCTCTGCTCCCACACCAGCAGGCACAGGAAGAGCTTCTTCCCTGAGGCTGTGACCCTGCTGAACCTCACATCACAGCGCTAAGCAGTATTACACCCATATTGTACTGTCTCAGTACTTTTATATCTGTATGCTGTAGTACTTAATTTTTATTCAGTTATTTTGTAAATAATACTATTCTTTTGCACTTCTGGTTAGATGCTAACTGCATTTAATTCGGCTTTGTATCTGTGCTCGGCACAATGACAATAACGTTGAATCTAATCTAATCTAATACCTGGCAATCTGTAATAGTGCAACAAGATCATTCACCTTACTTTTTACACTCAGTGCATTGAGGTACAACACCTTGAGTACTGTATTTGCTACCCTTTTTGATCTTGCATCCCTAATGTACTGATACTCATCCTGTTGGCTGTGACTGTATCATCATCTGCCTGCCCTTCCTGACGGTCTGATTGCACGCTATCTTTACTGTTTTACCATCCATCCTGTCCTGAGTCCCATCACTCTGGTTCCCACGCCCCTGCCAAATTAGTTTAAACCCACCCCAACGGCTCTAACAAACCTGCCCATGAGAATATTGATCCCCCTCGGGTTCAGGCGCAACCCATCACTTTTGAACAGATCATACCACCCCCAGAGGAGATTCCAATGATCCAAGAATCTGAAGCACCAGCTTCTCAGCCACACATTTATCTGCCAAATCATCCTGTTTCTACCCTCTGGCACCAATCCAGAAATTACTACCCTGGAGATCCTGCAGCTCTCTAAAATCTCTTTTCAGAACCTGTTTGCTTTTCCTTCCTATTTCATTTGGTACCAATATATACCAAGACATGGCTGCTCTCCCTCCCTCTCCAAAATGTTGTGGATGCAATCTGAGATGTCCCTGACCGTGGCACCAGGGAGGCAACATACCATTCGGGTCCTGTTCACGTTCACAGAATCACCTGTCTGTTCTCCTTACTATTGAGTCCCTGTGATATACAACCCCGAGGTTCATTTTCTTGCAGCCAAACTCAATAAATCCATAGTAGAATCAATGAAAGACCAACCCAACCTGGGCGTTCAACTGGTGTGGAAAAGACAACAAACTGTGCAAATACAAAAAGAAAGAGATAATAATGATAAACAAATAAGCAATAAATATCAAGAACATGAGATAAAGAGTCCTTGAAAGTGAGTCCATTGTTTGTGGGAATACTTCAATGATGGGACAAGTGAATTTGAGTGAAGTCATCCCCTTGGTTCAAGAGCCTGATGGTTGAATGGTAGTAACAGTTTCTGAACCTGATTGTTCAGGTCCTTGAATAAAAGTATTTATTCTGATGGCTCAGGAATAGTTTAGGATAAGCAGCAAAAATATATGTGTGAAATTTGTTGTTATTACTCAGGGAATAAAGTGAGATCACTTTTACACAGCTTTGATTAATCACTACATTAGTAGCTCACTGAATGGTTCAGGATGTGTTTGCAAAATAAAGATTCTAATTGAATCATCATGAAAGGAGTTATTATCGAATTATATATGGAAAGGAACATTGCTCCAAGTAATAATTAAGTGTCTCAACATGCATAGGTTGAATATGAACACTAGATGGTGCCAAAGCACAGATTTGTGATCACCATGTACCATCACTGTGGGAAAAGTATCAAGCTTTTTAAAGTCTTTGCAAGTGCCATTTGACACTGATGACATTTGTTTTCATCAAGCAGCTTTATTTTCTCACCATGTCTCAGTCTTTCCTTCAAAACACATTGGACTGACTCAACAAAGCTTTTATCGATAAAGTGTCAACACAAGATTTTCTGCAGATAACACACACAAAATGCTGGTGGAACACAGCAGGCCAGGCAGCATTTATAGGGAGAAGCATAGTCGACGTTTCAGGCCGAGACCCTTCGTCAGGACTAACTGAAAGGAGAGATTTGAAAGTAGTGGGGGGAGAGGGAAATGCGAAATGATAGGAGAAAACCGGAGGGGGTGGGATGAAGCTAAGAACTGGAAAAGTGATTGGCGAAAGTGATACAGAGCTGGAGAAGGGAAAGGATCATGGGACGGGAGGCCTGGGGAGAAAGAAAGGGGGAGGGGGGAGCACCAGAGGGAGATGGAGAACTGGTAGGGTGATGGGCAGAGAGAGAGAGAAAAAAAAACAAACAACTAAATATGTCAGGGATGGAGTAAGATGGGGAGGAGGGGCATTAACGGAAGTTAGAGAAATCAATGTTCATGCCATCAGGTTGGAGGCTACCCAGCCGGTATATAAGGTGTTGTTCCTCCAACCTGAGTGTGGTTTCATCTTGACAGTAGAGGAGGCCATGGATAGACATATCAGAATGGGAATGGGACGTGGAATTAAAATGTGTGGCCACTGGGAGATCCTGCTTTCTCTGGCGGACCGAGCGTAGGTGTTCAGCGAAACGGTCTCCCAGTCTGCGTCGGGTCTCACCAATATATAAAAGGTCACACCGGGAGCACCGGGTGCAGTATACCACACCAGCCGACTCACAAGTGTTTCTGCAGATACTGGCAATCTGGAGTAACACACACAAAATGCAGGAGGATATTGGGATCATGTTATATCCTCAGAGATCTTGACACCCAGGAACTTGAAGCTGCTCACTCTCTCCACTTCTGATCGCTCGATGAGGATTGGTATGTGTTCCATTGTCTTACCCTTCCTGAAGTCCACAATCAGCTCTTTTGTCTTACTGACGTTGAGTGCCAAGTTGTTGCTGTGGCACCACTCCACCAGTTGGCATATCTCACCCCTGTACGCCCTCTCGTCACCACCTGAGATTCTAGAAACAATGGTTGTATCGTCAGCAAATTTATAGATGGTATTTGAGCTACGCCTAGCCACACAGCCATGTGTATACAGAGAGTAGAGCAGTGGGCTAAGCACACACCCCTGAGGTGCACCAGTATTGATTGTACAACTAGAACAGTAGGAAGTGATCGAAGTGGTCATCGTGTGCTGTAGTGATTAGGATGATGATCCATTTGGTTCAAGGCCCTGGTGTGGGTACTACATAGCCTCCTTCCTGATGGGATTGGGCCAAACTGTTCATGAGCAGGGTGGCTGAGATCCTTCATGATGTTACTAGCCTTTTTCCAGCCCCTTCCTGTAGAGACGGTATGTCCTTGATGGCAGGTAGGCTGGTATTAGTGTCGTGTCGGGCCGTTTTGACTGCCAGTTGTAGAGTGTTTGTGTCCACCGCAGTGCAGTTTCCGTACCAAGCAGAGTGTTAGGATACACGAGTGAATCTGCAGATGCTGGAAATAAATAAAAAAACACGAAATGCTGGCAGAACTCAGCAGGCCAGACAGCATCTATGGGAGGCGGTAATAACGACGTTTCGGGCCAAAACCCCTCATCAGGAGTGAAGTAGCATGGGATGGTCGAGGGGGGATAAGAAGTGGGGGGAGGGATGAAGTAGAGAGCTTGGAATGATAGGCTGGAGGGAAATGGGCTAGGGGGAAGGAGGAGAATTATGGGAAATAAAAGAGAAAGAAAGTGTGGTGAACTACATATACCTGTCTGGACATGCCCCCTGCTGACTGCTCCTGTGGCTCCTCCCACAGACCCCGGTATAAAGGCGATTGAGGTCTGAGCCCGGCCTCTCAGTCTCCAGGATGTAGTATGGTGGTCAACTACTGCTTGTTCTTTCTTCCAGTCAATAAAAGCCGATATTTCACCTTTACGTCTCAGAGTGAGTTATTGATGGTGCATCAGAAAGGTAGGGCTGGGGGGAGAGATTATAGTGAGGGGGGAAAAGAGAAAGCGAATCAGACTAAAATAATAGATAGGGATAGGGGTAAGGGTGGGGGGTAGGGGTAACAACGGAGGTCAGTGAGATGGATGTTCATGCCGGCAGGTAGGAGGCTACCTAGGTGGGAGATAAGGTATTGCTCCATCGACCTGCGTGTGGCCTCATCTCGACGGTAGAGGAGGCCGTGGACAGACATATCGGAGTGGGAGTGGTCTGTGGAATTGAAGTGTGTGGCCACAGGGAGATCCCGCCACTGCTGGAGGACTGAGCGCCGGTGTTCGGAGAAACGGTCTCCCAGTCAAAACTCCCAGTCCCATTTCCCTCCAGCCTATCACTTCCCAGCTCTCAACTTTATCCCTCCCCCCATTTCTTATCCCCCCCTCGACCATCCCATGTTACTTCACTCCTGATGAAGGTTTTTAGCCCGAAAAGTCGTTATTACCTCCTCCCATAGATGCTGTCCGGCCTGCTGAGTTCTGCCAGCATTTCGTGTTTTTTTAGAGTGTTAGGATGCTCTCTACCGCACGTCTGTGGAATGCTGTAAGTATGGATGAGTGAAGTCCAGCTCTTTTTAGCTTCCGCAGAGAGTAGAGACATCGATGAGCTTATCTGACTGTGTGGGACATGTTCTGCGACCGTGAGAGGTTGTGTGTGATGGCACTCCCAGGAGTTTGAATCAGTTTACTGTTTCCACTGCAGTTCTGCCGATGTAAAGGGGCTCACTGCATAAGGATAAATTATAGCAGAAATACAGTACTGTGCAAAAGTCTCAGGCACATGTATATCGCTAGGGTGCCCTACGCTATTGCACAGTACCATATTTGTCAGCGTGGAGCGGAGAGTGAGTTTGTAAATCAGGAGAATGTAGGTAATGGTGAGGGTGGAGCCCACTTGTGGGGTGTGGACCAGGTGGCAGAGAAGGAGTGCTGGGGGCTGGGAGTGGTGTGGGTACAGACACACCCAGTCCTGGAACACCAGACAAGGTCATTTGATTCCAAACAATTGGTTTATTAATCATTACAGAATGTCTTTCCAGTGCTTCCCGCTCCCTCACCTTTCCCTTCCCCTTTCCCCAATCATGATTCCCCTCTCCCTGCCCCCTTCCAACCTTCAGACCATAATGGGGACCCATATCAGAATCGGGTTTATCACCTTTCACGTATGTCATGATTTTTTTTGGCAGCCGTACAGTGCAATTCTTAAAATTGCTACAGTACTGTGCAAATGTATTAGGTGTGTGTGTGTGTGTGTGTGTGTGTGTGTGTGTGTGTGTGTGTGTGTGTGTGTGTGTGTGTGTGTGTGTGTGTGTGTGTGTGTGTGTGTGTGTGTGTGTGTGTGTGTGTGTACATACAGTACTATACATATATACTTACACCTTTTCCAGTCCTAAAGAAGGGTCTCAGCCTAAAACGTTGGCTGCTTGTTCATTTCCATGGATGCTGCCTGATCTGTTGAGTTCCTCCAGCGTTTTGTGTATACGACTTCTCTTTGTCTGTGTTTGTACAATCTCCCTGTAAAGTTGTTATGGAACATTTCTCCAGTGAGGTTTCAGGCAGTGTTTTGTACATCATAACAGCTTGTTCCCTAAAATCTTCCCCCAGCTGCCTCTAGTTGTTTTCCCAATTAATTTTAAGTCTATGTTGCTTAGCAACCTACCCTTCTACTACCAGAAATAGTTTTTTTTCTTATTTACCCCATCAAAACCATATTAGGCACTATTAATTACCACATTTTCCCTGAACCTCTTTACCCTAGTTTCTCTATTCTCTCCCCACAGAGTTGAAGTTTTAGTAGATCTCCTTCCTAGCCTGTCAAAGATCTTAACATACTTTCTAAAATATAGTACCCTGAATTGATTATATTACTGTAGTTAGTATTTCATCAATTTTTAAAAATTATTCTGTGTATTTAAAATTCAACGTTAGTCACCAGTGTCAAACACACTGGTAATGTTGGCTACTGGTTGAATCAGTTTTTCCCATTCAACTCCATTGCCTTCAGAAGAACCAAACATGTGGAGTACAAGCCGTAACTGGTTCTCAGACATTCATTTAGCATTGCTAATGACACACCTCGCTTTAAAAAACCATAGACCCAGCTTTAGTATCTTCTCAATTTACTGTCCTCTTCAGGGAAGTGAGTAAATAAACCCCAGGTCTCCTTTAAAATTGTACCACTTGGTTTATATTGCTTATCTCCTCTTTTCCTACTAAAATGACATCTGTCTCTCTACTACATTCATCAGTGTATCAAAGCCTCCAGAAATCTGTACTAACTCCCTCAATGGATTCTGCATTTCTGAGTTTGATTTCATATGCGCACTTAGAAATGATCTTCTATTTACTAATTCTAAATAATTAATATGTCTAACTGTGGGAAGGAAAAAAATTGCCTAGTTCACTCCAATCTGAAAAGTCCTCCTGCTTTTAGAGGATCTCCTTTATCTACGGGCCTACTCCTGACTACCAGTTTATTACCAAAGACTTTGGGTTGCCTTTTGAATCTGCTAATCTATCCTCATAACTGTTCTTACTCCTTTCTGTTTCACACGCTTTTGATATTCAGCTTGGTTGCCTGTCACTGTTGCCTCTAAGTTGTGAGGGTGTGTGACCGCACAGTAACGGAAATGCTCCTGTGCCCGTAACCTTTGTTGCCACACCGCTGGTATTTTCTTTTATATGATTTAAACTCTGGTTTCTTTGGGCTGCGTACGTCTAGGGAGTACACACTCTGGTCTCACCAAATCCGTGAGATTGAGAGGGCTCTCCCACCCCAAACCCCGGTCTGTGTGGATGCTGTGTAGTTTGGTACCCTGTTACAACTCAATGCCAAGAAGTAACAGGCAGCACACTGCATACAATTAAAGGAATTATATTTACGAATGTTAACTAAACGGTTATTAAAGCAAAGAAAGAAAATAAACAAATAGGGCCCATTATAATTAAACAGTTAAATGTACACAGCTGAACTCTTCCGAAAGTCAATTTCACCAATCCTCAGTAGATTTCCACACCTTGCTCCATTGAACCACGGTCTCGCACTGGGTCGAGTCCTACAACCGGTTCTCTCCAGCATCTTCTCTCTTCATCTTCCACCAAACAAAGATGTCAGCTCACACCAGTGTCAGGCACACACAAAAAAAACACTCCCCTGATTGTATCGCTCACATTCCAAAGCCCCCGTTATCTCTAAACATAACCCAAACACTGCTTCTACAGAAGGACCATTATGCTAGCAGTGAAACATTTTCCAGTATGTTGCATAATGTTAATATAATTTTGAAATTTTATTAATATATTTTTGAAATCTATATTAATATAATTGTGAAATACCCTGTAATTAATTAAAGAATATATGCCATAAATGTTCTAAATAACAACAACTTTTTCTTTGAAACATTTTAGAGATTTCAAGTTACAATACTGTTACAAATTGTAACAATAAATGCAGAATGGAAATCGGTAGCTTATTGTTAATAAATACCCGGCTCACTGAATGCCAATGGCATCCAGTCAAAACATTTTACTTTTGTCATTGTGCCTGTCAGTTGATTTGATTTCCTGACTTTGTCTGTTTGTGTTGTGAGTTGTGGTTTGCATTTGTTTGATGTGCATATTACCAAAAAAAACCATTTAAAGTGCCACTCAGTTTTCGGCAGCGGTAATTCTTGGTCAGGGCAATTTAAGGTCCAAGCAGCCGTTAAAAAAAATTAGAGGGAAGGTTGTTCTTTGCCCAGTTCTGAAATTGTTTTTATCATCATCCAACTCCCACTCTTTTGTTTTATTGTCTAAATCTTTTGTCACTTAGGCGTTCTAGCAATGAATGCATTGCTTTTCCACAATCTAGAATAGGTTTGGTTAATTCCCATTTATCACCTCTTCCCATCACTTGGAAGAAACAATTTTTTTAAAAATCATCTCAGTTTTATCATTCTTATATTTTATATTGGTCCAATAATTTTGTTCTGTTATATTATCTATTTGAGGCTGAGTTTCCTACATTGATCTCACAATGAGCTTAAAGCGTGGATTGATACCTGGAATTATGATGTTGTAGCTATTAGTGAAACATGGCTGCAGGAAGGGTGTGATTGGCAACTAAGTATTCCTGGATTTAGTTGCTTCAGGTGTGATAGAGTAGGAGGGGCCAGAGGTGGAGGTGTTGCATTGCTTGTCCGAGAAAATCTTATGGCGGTGCTTTGGAAGGATAGATTAGAGAGCTCCTCTAGGGAGGCTATTTGGGTGGAATTGAGGAATGGAAAAGGTGTAGTAACACTGTTAGGAGTGTATTATAGGCCACCTAATGGGGAGCGTGAGTTGGAAGAGCAAATGTGTAAGGAGATAGCAGATATTTGTAGTAAACACAAGGTGGTGATTGTGGGAGATTTTAATTTTCCACACATAGATTGGGAAGTTCATTCTGTAAAAGGGCTGGATGGTTTAGAGTTTGTGAAATGTGTGCAGGATAGTTTTTTGCAACAATATATAGAAGTACCGACTAGAGATGGGGCAGTGTTGGATCTCCTGTTAGGGAATGCGATAGGTCAGCTGACAGATGTATGTGTTGGGGAGCACTTCGGGTCCAGTGATCACAATAGCATTAGCTTCAATATAATTATGGAGAAGGACAGGACTGGACCTAGAGTTGAGATTTTTGATTGGAGAAAGGCTAACTTTGAGGAGATGCGCAGGGATTTAGAGAGAGCGGATTGGGTCAAGTTGTTTTATGGGAAGGATGTAATAGAGAAATGGAGGTCATTTAAGGGTGAAATTATGAGGGTACAGAATCTTTATGTTCCTGTTAGGTTGAAAGGAAAGGTTAAAGGTTTAAAAGCGCCATGGTTTTCAAGGGATATTAGAAACTTGGTTCGGAAAAAGAGGGATGTCTACAATAGATATAGGCAGCATGGAGTAAAGGAAATGCTCGAGGAATATAAAGAATGTAAAAGGAATCTTAAGAAAGAGATTAGAAAAGCTAAAAGAAGATACGAGTTTGGTTTGGCAAATAAGGTGGAAGTAAATCCAAAAGGTTTCTACAGTTATATTAAAAGCAAGAGGATAGTGAGGGATAAAATTGGTCCCTTAGAGAATCAGGGTGGTCAGCTATGTGTGGAGCCGAGGGAGATGGGAGAGATTTTGAACGATTTCTTCTCTTCGGTATTCACTAAGGAGAAGGATATTGAATTGTGTAAGGTGTGGGAAACAAGTAAGGAAGTTATGGAACCTATGACAATTAAAGAGGTGGAAGTACTGGCGCTTTTAAGAAATTTAAAAGTGGATAAATCTCTGGATCCTGACAGGATATTCCTCAGGACCTTGAGGGAAGTTTGTGTAGAGATAGCAGGAGCTCTGACGGAGATCTTTCAGATGTCATTAGAAACGGGGATTGTGCCGGAGGATTGGCATATTGCTCATGTGGTTCCATTGTTTAAAAAGGGTTCTAGAAGTAAGCCTGGCAATTATAGACCTGTCAGTTTGATATCAGTGGTGGGTAAATTAATGGAAAGTATTCTTAGAGATAGTATTTATAATTATCTGGATAGACAGGATCTGATTAGAAGTAGCCAACATGCGTGGAAGGTCATGTTTGACAAACCTTATTGAATTTTTTGAAGAAGTTACGAGGAATGTTGACGAGGGTAAGGCAGTGGATGTAGTCTATATGGACTTCAGCAAGGCCTTTGACAAAGTTCCACATGGAAGGTTAGTTAAGAAGGTTCAGTCGTTAGGTATTAATGCTGGAGTAATAAAATGGATTCAACAGTGGCTAGATGGGAGATGCCAGAGAGTAGTGGTGGATAATTGTTTATCGGGATGGAGGCCGGTGACTAGTGGGGTGCCTCAGGGATCTGTTTTGGGCCCAATGTTGTTTGTAATATACATAAATGATCTGGATGATGGGGTGGTAAATTGGATTAGTAAGTATGCCGATGATACTAAGGTAGGAGGTGTTGTGGATAATGAGGTGGGTTTTCAAAGCTTGCAGGGAGATTTATGTCGGTTAGAAGAATGGGCTGAACGTTGGCAGATGGAGTTTAATGCTGAGAAGTGTGAGGTTCTACATTTTGGCAGGAATAATCCAAATAGAACATACAGGGTAAATGGTAGGACATTGAGGAATGTAGTGGAACAGAGAGATCTAGGAATAACAGTGCATAGTTCCCTGAAGGTGGAGTCTCATGTAGATAGGGTGGTGAAGAAGGCTTTTGGAACGCTGGCCTTTATAAATCAGAGCATTGAGTACAGAAGTTGAGATGTAATGTTAAAATTGTACAAGGCATTGGTAAGGCCAAATTTGGAATATTGTGTACAGTTCTGGTCACCGAATTATAGGAAAGATATCAATAAATTAGAGAGAGTGCAGAGACGATTTACTAGGATGTTACCTGGGTTTCAGCACTTTAGTTACAGAGAAAGGTTGAACAAGTTAGGTCTCTATTCATTGGAGCGTAGAAGGTTGAGGGGGGATTTGATCGAGGTATTTAAAATTTTGAGAGGGATAGATGGAGTTGACGTGAATAGGCTGTTTCCATTGAGAGTAGGGGAGATTCAAACGAGAGGACAGGATTTGAGAGTTAGGGGGCAAAAGTTTAAGGGAAACACGAGGGGGTATTTCTTTACTCAGAGAGTGATAGCTGTGTGGAATGAGCTTCCTGTAGAAGTAGTAGAGGCCAGTTCAGTTGTGTCATTTAAGGTAAAATTGGATAGGTATATGGACAGGAAAGGAGTGGAGGGTTATGGGCTGAGTGCAGGTAGGTGGGACTAGGTGAGATTAAGAGTTCGGCATGGACTAGGAGGGCCGGAATGGCCTGTTTCCGTGCTGTGATTGTTATATGGTTATATGGTTATATGGTAAATATGACTTGTAGATATGATGCTGTTTTCGATTTAATTGAAAGATCCATACACTTGGATTAGGATTGCCAGCTATTTATGGTCAATGCCAAGTGATGAGGGATATTTTGTCACCATCATTAAGAACATGCTCTCGTATTGGGCATGAGCTGTTCTTACCTTCCCATATTTGGTTCTCTGAAGTTTATCACCATCATTATCATTTTGATTATGTGCCATATCATTCCTCTGGCATTCTGCATGTGTTACTCAGCAAACAAACAGAACATGATTATGAGCAGTTTAATGGAACTCATTCATTTATTCATTCATTACGTGCCGTGTCGTTTGATGTGGGCAATCACAGTCTCATGACCATGATTGTTCCTGGCAATTTTTTCTACGGAAGTGGTTTGCCATTGCCTTTTTCTGGGCAGTGTCTTTAAAGACGGGTGACCCCAGCCATTGTCAATGCTCTTCAGAGATTGCCTACCTGGTGTCAGTGGTCACATGACCAGGACTTGTGATCTGCACCAGCTGCTCATACAACCATCCACCACCTGCTCCCATGGTTTCACATGACTCTGATTGGTGGGGGGGGGGGCTATGCACGTGCTGCACCTTGCCCAAGGGCAACCTGCAGGCTAGCAGAGGGAAGGAGCACCTCACACCTCCTTGGTCGAGGTGTAGCTCCACTCTGCCACCCATTCAATTTTATGGATCTGAATATTTGTAGCTGAGTACAGTCAAGGTTCTGATAACCTCATGTGGGCTTACTGCTAGTAACTAAAGATGGAACTCTGACTTACTTACTGCCTGTTATGCTGCTGCCATTTTGGGGCAGCAATGAAGGTCCTCCATCTCCATAGTGTTCTGAGCTTACTTCATCATGTCAGTATCTTCCTCTCGGTTTTCACTACTGTCAGCCATGGTGGAGACTCGAGAATACCGTTGCCTTCAACTGTTGAAAAAAATCTTCACTGCTGTTTCCATAACAATTTTGTTTTACCAGTCAGGGTTGTTTGCCCTGAGCTGAACCCCCGAACCTGGAGGAATGGTGGACCGCTCTTAGTCTGGCATCAACCCTTTGACCTGTTTGGCATGGGTGACCCTCCCATGAGCTAAAGCACAAAGCCCTGACTCCAGCCGACTTGGCTCACTGGGCCATTGAGGCACACAAGCCTCCAAACCACAACCAGGCAGGTGTATGGGGTTCAGTAGGATCTGGGATCTGCCATGATGGTATGGTGGAGCAGACTCGATGAGCTGAGAGGCCTAATTCTGCTCGTATGTCTTATAGTTGTGGTCTTATGGTAAGGTTGTGGTCCACTTGGAGGAAAATCGAAACTCACCATCAGGTATTTGGAGGTATTTCATTTGACGCCACTGTGAAATGCTGGACAATTAATTTATTCAGCTTCCAGCCTCATTTTCTTGAGTTTTGCATTTACAACACGGGTATGTGGCTGTTGGCCCAGAGTTTTATCCCAGCTTTATACTAAACTTTGTCATTCTCTGCATTCTCTCACCCAACATCCCCTGAATGTTATCTGAGCTATTTGCTCATGCTGCAATATTCTGTCACTTTTGGCTCACTTTATATCATTTCCCTTTTGTTCATCTCTGTATTTTTTTCAAGGCTATGACTTTCAGGTCTTCCTGATTATTGGAATTTACACAACCACAATCAGCATATTCTCATTTGAAACATATACCTAGCATCTTCCTGTTGATTTATTTTCTCCAATATTTTACTTTTTCATTGTGTTCTAACTGTTACTAACTCTTGTATTCCTGACTTTAAAATTCTTGATTCTATGGGAAGCTTATCGATGACTCACAGTTTGAATAAATAATCTCTTTGGTCATTTATCGATTGGAACTGGGTAAGCAAATCTGCGGGCTACATGTACTATGGTCAAATCAACATGTACAAACAAGCTGGATGAACTCAGCAGGTTGGGCAGCATCTGTTGACTGCTCCTTTCAATGAATTCTACTGTTCTCTTTGTACCAATGCAAGGTCAGTCCAACTTCTCCAATTTATAACTTTGAAACAGAGATCTCCCATTGGCCAAATGATTGATTCTTCTTCTCCCAGGCTCTGGCAATGGTGTGGGTGTGGGCTGTTCCTTGCAATCATTAGTCTCCAAAGTTCTCAATTGCTTTGTGTTTGAAGCCCCTCATTTTATATCCTCCTTATCAGTTCAAATGTGTTTCAATCTCATTGGCTCTGACATAATTGGCTAACGTGTCAGCCAGTATCATTTATTGCTCTTCTCGCAAGTGACAACTTGTGAATAATGTCTCTTGCTTCTGAATCAGAGTAGACCAGTCAGTTATTAGGCTCAGGTTAATCAGATCAGAGATGACTCCGCCATTTATAAACCCGCTTGTTCGGTCTTATTTGGAAATTACCTCTGGTTTAGCAGATTATCAGGAGCAGCACTGAGTCCCTTTTAAAGCACTTTGATACAGCTATTTATAGCAAAACCAGTTCACAAGACAGTTCACAAAATGGAGGCTACAAAGCAGTTGACAAAATGGGAGCCTCCATTCCTTCAACCACATGGCAAGAACAAAAACAATTGGCTTCTCTACTTCCACTGGCCTTGAGTTCAATGTTTTCTTCCACACTTCCATTCCTTCATAGCCAACAGACCTTGATATAGTTTGTCATTGTTGACTGGGAGGAGGAGAGTGGAAGGCTAAAATGTGTATCAAAGTTAAGTTTCCAAAAGGCTCGTCAAGACTTGCCAGCAAGTGACTCAGCTGATATCTGTTCCTTTCCATAGATTATGTCTGACCTGCTGAATTCCTCCAGCAGTTTGTACGTGTTACACAGCAAACAAGCATGGTTATGAGGAGCATAATAGAACTCATTCATTATGTGTCGTGTCATATGACATGGACGATTATAATCTTTCCATGACCATGATTGTTCTCGGCAAATCTTTCTATAGAAGCGGTTTGCCATTGCCTCCTTCTGGGCAGTGTCCTTACAAGACGGGTGACCCCAGTCAATACTCTTATCAATACTCTTCAGAGATTGTCTGCCTGGCATCACTGGTAGCATAACCAGGATTTGTGATATGCACCAGCTGCTCATACGACCGTCCACTACCTGCTCCCATGGCTTCATGTGACCCTTACTGAGGGGGGGAGTGGGGAGACTAAACAGGTGCTACACCTTGCCTAAGGGTGACCAGCAGGCTAGCGGAGAAAAAGCATGCCTTACACCTCCTTTGGTAGAGGCATATCACCACCCCGCCACCCGTTAACAGAATTGAGGGTTCCAAAATTATTTGGACAGAACATTACAATACTGAATCTCAGATTTCTAGAAACAAACAACACGTGCCATAAAACGCTAGGAAAAAAAGAAGTGAAACAAAAGTATAAAAGGAACATGGCAAGAATAGATGAAGTGCTGTTGAGATAATATTCCAAGTCATCATAACAGACTCTTTTGGTTAAGGTTCAAGATTTGAGATCATTTAATGTCATGTACAAAACAATAAGAGTTGAAGTCTCCATAAGACCATAAGATATAGGAGCAGACGGTGGGCCATTCGGCCCATCATCTGCTCCACCATTCAGTCATGGGCTGATCCAATTATTCCGGTCATCCCCACTCCCCTGCCTTCACCCTATACCCTTTGATGCCCTGGCTAATCAAGAACCTGTCTATCTCGGCCTTAAAATCACCCAGTGACTTGGTCTCCAAGGGGATATTGAATCTATGGACACAAAGATGGTGAATGAGGCCAATCCCAGACTTAGACACTCACAGTTCTGATTGGGAGTTAACATGCTCAGTGCAGACGTTTTCTCTTTGATTCACTTTCCATTTCTAGTAACTCACTTCTGGTTTCATTTCAGCTGGCTCTCAGTTCATCTGGGAGTTCATCAAGCATTGTTAAAACTCAGGAAGGAATTTATTTTAGGAGTACATAATTAACGTGTTGATTGTTACATTTTCTATCCTGTTGAGACAGGAAGATTTGCATTTAAGTTGTGCTTTTCACTCCCTCAAAACCTATAATTTTACTCATCTGCACAGTATCAATTTAACTCAATAAAAATCATTTTATTAGTATAGTGCAAAGGATAAATATGTCATTACTACTTACAACCTTGAAAATTTTTATGCCTAAAATGCAAAGGGCACTAGCATCATAAATCACCACAAACCTTATCACTATGGGGCTGTGACATACATTATATTGGTATTTTCTGAACAATTTCCATTACTCTGACCTCACTTCCCCCATTCACTGCAGTTCTTTTCACTTGAAAGATGTTTAACTAGTTTGGAATACCTACTGTGGTCTGAGGATCTCACTCTTTGGGCTGTGAATCTTCACACGACATGGACTAATTGTTCTAAAACGCAGCATGTAACCTCATTGACTCTAAGAGTTCCATTAAGAATGGAGAAAAAAGTATTTAATAAAAATAACAATGAGAATGACCATTTATTTAGTCCCATCTGGGGTGCTTCTGCTATCAAAACCAGATCTGATTACTGTTTGCATTAACTTTATCTACAAGGCTTCAGGTCACTCCTGTAGGAAAGTGCATTCTGTAACTGAGTGATATGATTTTCTCTGTACATTTTAATACATCTCCAATTTATTTTTTCTTTCTAGGTTACAAAGAACTCTACACACTCAGAATCCAAAGTATCAAGTCAAGTCATTTATTGTCATTTAACATGTATATCACCAAATGAGACAATGTTTCTCCAAACCAGGGTGTAAAGCACTGTAGTACACATAACACGCAATAACTAAGGAAAGTACGAATTAAATCTACAAATGAATTATGCATAAATCAACTAAGTAAAGTGCATAAATTTAATATTGTGGGGTACAGTACAAATTATGCAGTGACACCTCAAACGCGATGCAGCAGGGAATTCAGAAGCCGAATGGCCTGAGGGAAGAAACTGTTTCCCATCCTGACCGTTCTTGTCTTTATGCATCGGAGTCTCCTGCCTGATGGTAGAAAGTCAGAGAGGGTGCTGGACGGATGGGTGGGATCCTTGATAATACTAATGGCCCTGTGTACACAGTGCTGCTGATAAATGTCCCCAATGGATGGTAGGGAGACCTCTATGATCTTTTCATCATTCTCACAGTCCTTCGTAGGGCCTTCCCATCCGGCGCTCAGCTGCTCCATTCCAGATGGACGTCAGCTGGGGGTATGGGGGCCTCTCTTGCCTCAGTCTCCTCAGGAAGTGGACGCCCTGCTGTGCCTTCTTGTTCAGGGAGGTGATATTGAGGGACCAGGAGGGGTCAGCCATGACATGTTCTCCCAGGAACTTAGTGCATTTAACTCTTTCTATGTAGGAGCCATGTATGTGCAGAGGGGAACTTTTCATCTACATCTTCCTAAAGTCCACAATCATGCCCTTGGTCTTCTCCATGTTCAGACTCAGGTTGTTGTTCTCACACCGGTCCACCATCCACTACCTCGCTGTACTCCAATTCAACATCGATGACGCCAACAACCATTGTGTGGTCCTCAAATCTGATGATACGGCTTGAGCTGAATCCTACGACACAGTCATGAGCCAGTCAAGCAGAAGTTTTGTCCACCATTCTCGCAGACAGCAGCATGGTTTCTGAGCAATAGCAAGGAAACTGAGGTTAGTACTGTGTTCAGGGCTTGCTGTAATGAAAGGGTTATTTATTTTGTTCAAAGCTAGAAAAACTACAGGTGAAATTTTACATTATAAATATGATGTTTATTTTTGAGAATGATATGTATTCAAGATAAAATGAAATCGGGCTTGAGGTTGTTGGAAAATAAAGATGAAGATAAGTTTTACTTTTCACATGTACATTGAAACAATGACACATAAAGTGAAAATGCATCATTTTGCATCAGTGACCAACACCGTTTGAGGATTGTGCTGAGGGCATCCCACAAATGTTACCACACTTCCAGCTCCAACATAACTCACTAACTCCAGCTCTTCTTCTGTGACTGTGGGAGGAAACTGGAGCACCCGGAGGAAACCCACGAGGTCACGGTGAGAATGTACAAACTCCTTACTGACCGCAACGGTAATTGAACCCCGATCACTGACTGCTGGCACTACAAGGCAATTGCGCTACTGTTATGCTACCGTAACTTCGATCCTATGTTCAACTATCTGCCCTCTTAGTACAACTTGTTTATTTTTGTGTTGCTGTTGTTTGTTTGAGGGAAGAGGAAGACTGGGTTTGTAATTCTGCACGCTGCAGTTAAACTGAGATATTGTATTTCACAGTAAGTAACGTCACTACAGGGGATGAAAAGGTGATGGTGGAAAAGGGGTGAAAAAAAAAACAGCAGATGAAAAGCACGAACAAGAGAAGACCTGCAGATGCTGGCAATCCAAGCAACACGTGTAAAACGCTGGAGGAACTCAGCAGGTCAAGCAGCATCTGTAGAGAAGAGTAAACAGTTGACATGTCGGATCCAGGCCCTTCTTCAGGACTGAGAAGGAAGGGAGAAGATGCCAGAATGAAAGAGGTGGTGGGAGGGGAAGGAGGACAAGCTGGAAGGTGAAAGGTGAAGCCAGGTGGGTGGGAAAGGTCAGGGCTGGAGAAGAAGGAATCTGATAGGAGAGGAGAGTAGACCATAGGAGAAAGGGAAGGAGGCAGACACCCAGGGGGCAGTGGTAAGCAGGTTAAGAAGAGTAAGGAATAGAGGAAGGGAGTGAGAGGGGGAGTTTGTTCACCAGAAGGAGAAATCATTATTCATGCCATCAGGTTGGAGGGTATCCAGACGAAATGTAAGGTGTTGCTCCTCCACCCTGATGGCAGCCTCATCCTGGCACAAGAGGAGCCCATGGATCGACATGTCGGAATGGGAATGGGAATGGGAATGAATATGTTTGGCCACTGGGAAGTCCCACTTGTCCCAGAGTTGTCAAGAGATAACGTAATGCCAGAATCACCGAGGAGAGAAAAGTTGATCCCTTTGTGTTTTAGGCATTGAAAAGTACTTAAGGTTTTAATAATTAATCAGTAGGTTATTTAAGGTTTTAATATCTAAATTGTGATTTAGTGCAGTGATGCACACCTTTGTTTTGTGGAGAAGTTAAATCCAAACCCCCCCCCCCCCACCACACACACACACACACACACACACACACACACACACACACACACACACACACACACACACACACACACACACACACACACACACACACACACACACACACACACACACACACACACACACTATTTTGTCCAAGCTATTCAGAAAAGTCAATAAACTTGGATTTATTTTTAAGTTTGCTATTCACCTATTCATCCCCTCCAAGGGCAAATGTTTCCTAGTCAGCTCCTCTATTTACCCTCGGTAGCCATGTACACTTGCTGAAAACCTGGTAAGGAAGCCATGCTGGGTTGTAATTCAAAGTATCTTGTCACCCAAAATGCCTGTACTATCTCTTTAAAACAGCTCATAGAAATTACAGTTAGTGCCAGGTAGATGCCTGTACTCATCAGTACAGATCTTAGGTTTGCATGAAGTATTGTGGTTATTGTAGCATTGTCACAGCACCAGTGACCCACAAGGAGTTCACACATTCTCCTGCGACCGCGTGGGTTTCTTCCAGGTGGTCCCATTTCCTCCCACATTCAGAATCAAAACCAGGTTTATTATCACCGGCATGTGTCATGAAATGTGTTAACTGAGCAGCAGCAGTTCAATACAATACATTATATAGGAGGAAAATAATAATAATAAATAAGTAAATCAATTACATTATACGTCTATTGAATAGATTAAAAATCATGCAAAAAGCAGAAATAATATATATTTAAAAAGTGAGGTAGTGTTCACAGGTTCTATGTCCATTTAGGAATCGGATGGCAGAGGGGAAGAAGCTGTTCCTGAATCGCTGAGTGTGTGCCTTCAGGCTTCTGTACCTCCTTCCTGATGGTAACAGTGAGAAAAGGGCATGCCCTGGGTGCTGGAGGTCCTTAATAAAGGACGCTGCCTTTCTGAGACGCCGCTTCCTAAAGATGTCCTGGGTACCTTGTAGGCTAGTACCCAAGATGGAGCCAACTAAATTTATAACCCTCTGCAGCTTCTTTCGGTCCTGTGCAGTAGCCACCCGCTCCCCCCCACCCCAATACCAGACAGTGATGCAGCCTGTCAGAATGCTCTCCATGGTACATCTATAGAAGTTTTTGAGTGCATTTGTTGACATACCAAATCTCTTCAAAATCCTAATGAAGTATAGATGCTTTGTTGCCTTCTTTATAACTGCATTGATATGTTGGGACCAAGTTAGGTCTCAGAGATCTTGACACCCAGGAACCTGAAACTGCTCACTCTCTCCACTTCTGATCCCTCTATGAGGATTGTTATGTGTTCCTTCGCTTTACCCTTCCTGAAGTCCACAATCAGCTTTTTTGTCTTACTGACATTGAGTGCAAGGTTGTTGCTGCGTCACCACTCCACTAATTGGCATATCTCGCTCCTGTACGCCTTCTCGTCTCCATCTGAGGTTGTATCATCAGCAAATTTATAGATGGTACTTGAGCCACACAGTCATGGGTATAGAGAGAGTAGAGCAGTGGACTAAGCACACACCCCTGAGGTGCACCAGTGTTGATTGTCAGTGAGAAGGAGATGTTATCACCAATCTGCACAGATTGTGGACTTCCAGTAAGAAAGTCAAAGATCCAATTGCAGAGGGAGGTATAGAGGCCCAGGTTCTGTAACTTCTCAATCAGGATTGTGGGAATGATGGTGTTAAATGCTGAGCTATAGTCGATGAACAGCATCCTGATGTAGGTGTTTGTGTTGTCTAGGTGGTCTAAAGCAGTGTGAAAAGCCATTGAGATTGCATCTGCTGTTGACCTATTGTGGCAATAGGCAAATTGCAATGGGTCCAGCTCCTTGCTCAGTCTCGTCATGACCATCCTCTCAAAGCATTTCATCATTGTAGATGTGAGTGCTACTGGTGATAGTCATTAAGGCAGCTCACAATATTCTTAGGCACTGGTACAATTGTTGCCTTTTTGAAGCAAGTGGGAACTTCTGCCCGTAGCAGTGAGAGGTTGAAAATGTCCTTGAATACTCCCGCCAGTTGGTTGGCACAGGTTTTCAGAGCCTTACCAGGTACTCCATCGGGACCTTCCACCTTGCAAGGGTTCACTCTCTTTAAAGACAGCCTAGCATCGGCCTCTGAGACAGAGATCACAGGATCATCAGGTGCAGCAGGGATCTTCACAGCTGTAGTTATAATCTCCCTTTATATTCTCCCTTAGGATGTATGAGTTAGTAGGTTGGGCCAGAAGTGCCTGTTACTGTGCTGTATCTCTAAATAAGTAAAATAATAAATGATGTTAGACTTAAGCCCATCAGCGATGCACCCAGTGTTATTCACCACAGTTGTACACCAGGTCCACATTACAGGAGATCGATGGCTAGAACTACCTATAGACTGGGATCTGAGCTCAGCTGTAGAGACTTGGACAGGGCAGGCTAAACCCATCTCATCCCTGATTCCAAGCCTAGATCAGTTCCTATCAAGTGGGCCCTGGGCTCTATATTAGGTGGGACCCAATACTGGAACACTTAGGCCTTGCAAGATGGACAGCAAGCAAGGGAAGAGATAAGGGTTGAATCTTAGTGCCACTCTCTAGCCACAATTCTCCTGGGCTAATCCATTTAAGGAAATAGAGATGTTCCAGGGATTCCTGGGAACTGCTGATCTATGGCTGGATCAGCTCCTGGGAGACTTTGAAGCTCTGCTGGTGTTGATCATTCTTCAACGGACTTTGGTTGAGAAATTCGCTACGCAACTTTTAACTAATCAATGCTCACACTTTATAGTCTCTGCAAAACAACAGTATAACTATGCTGACCCCAGGCCAACAACTTTGAACACAAATTCTACTGTTCCCTTTGCACCAATACTTATTCAAACCACCTTTCCAATTGAACTAGGGGATCTCCTGTTGGCCAGACAATCAGTCCTTTCTTCCCCCTGCCCCTGGCGTGGTGTTCTTCCTTGCGATATGGTTAGTTTCTGGAGTTGTCACACCTTCACATTTCAAGCTCCTTATTTTAAATACTTATTAGTTCAGATGATGCACTTCATTCCTGTTGGCTTGAGGTCATATGACTGACCTGTAACACCTTCTCATTGGATGCAGTCAAAGAGCTACACAACTTCATATCTTAGGTGACTTCTTTTGTTTTCTTTGACTCTGGTTCGAAGCAGTCAAACCAGGACACCTAGACACTGGGTCAAGATAACAAGATTACTTTGAGAAACCTGCATTGTACACAATACATAGCTTATCTGAGAGTGAGCTCAGGTTTATCAGGTCAATAGCAGAAACTCTTTGGGTCCAGGTTTAATTGCTCTGATTAGGTTATCCCAGAGCAAGAATCAGTTCTCAAACAGTTCACAAGATGGAGGTTACAGAGCAGCTTCATAAAATGGCAGCCTCCATTCCTTCAAGCACATGGCAAGAACCAAGATAATTGGTTTGTGTACTTGCACTGTCCTTGATCCATTCGAGCTCGATATTTTCTTCCAAATTTTAATTCCTCCATGGCCAGCACTGGCGTTGCAGTTCCTTTGGTGAAGTTGCTCACATTGTTTCAGTTTAAGTACTTGATGTTTGTACACCTGCTGTGCTTTAGTACAGACATCCGCCAGCTATCTAAGCTTTGGTATCTCTATCCACTTCAAACTCCCATCATAGGGAGCTTACTCAGCTTATTCCTTCTAATATTGATACTTTCGCCAATCCAATCCCCCCACCACTCCCCAAATTTCTCAATCATATTGGATCCGTTATCTTTACTCTCTTGATCTAATTCCATTACAAAAGTGTTGTTTAACTCAATTAACACACCCACTACCCTTAAGGTTTCAGATTTGAACCCACTCTGCACACAAGAAATTTCTCGACATTTCAGTACTTTCCTGTGTCTTTTGCCCTTCATTTTGAATCTGTGAATCCTGGCCCTGGAGCCATCCTGTAATTGAAATAGATGAGCTTTATTTACCCTGTATAAAACCTACCCTAATCATGTCCACTATTTTGACATCTCCTCTCAACCATCTTAGCTCCAATGCGAATCACCCCAGCTTCTCCTGTAGAATCCTGAAGCTGAACTATCTCAACCCCAGAACCATTCTGACAAATCATTTCTTCACCCTCGCAAGGAACTTGTGTCCTTGTTAGACCAGTGCAAGGACCTTTGCCCTTACAAGGGAAAAATAAGCAGGAATGGCCTAATAGAAGTTTAGTATATCTCTCTGCTTTTTTTTCACTTGGTCTCTAGTTATTCAAGATATCATATACATAAGCAGACATTTGTCCAATATGTCCAGCTGCTTTCCAAGTTTCATTAGTTTTATAAATGCAATCTTTTATAATCAAATGAGCAAGTAGGTGCAACCCCATACCGCTTTCTGATTTGAAAATTATAAGGTCCTGAACACATTGATGAAGGAAGAGCAGTAGATGTAGTGTATATGGATTTCAGCAAGGCATTTGATAAGGTACTCCATGCAAGGCTTATTGAGAAAGTAAGGAGGCATGGGATCCAAGGGGACGCTGCTTTGTGGATCCAGAACTGGCTTGCCCACAAAAGGCAAAGAGTGGGTGTAGACAGGTCATATTCTGCATGGAGGTTGGTCACCATTGGATTGCCTCAAGGATCTGTTCTGGGATCCATACTCTTCGTGATTTTTATAAATGACCTGGATGAGGAAGTGGAGGGATGGGTTAGTAAGTTTGCTGATGACACAAAGGTTGGAGGTGTTGTGGATAGTGTGGAGGGCTGTCAGAGGTTACAGCGGGACATTGATAGGATGTAGAACTGGGCTGAGATGTGGCAGATGGAGTTCAACCCAGATAAGAGTGAGGTGGTTCATTTTGTTAGGTCAAATATGATGGCAGAATATAGTATTAATGGTAAGACTCTTGGCAGTGTGGAAGATCAGAGGGATCTTGGGGTCTGAGTCCATAGATGCTCAAAGCAGCTGCGCAGGTTGACGCTGTGGTTAAGAAGGCATATGGTGTATTGGCCTTCATTAATCATGGAATTGAATTTAGGAGCCAAGAGGTAATGTTGCAGCTATATAGTTGCAACTATAATTGTTGAGGGGTGGGAACTGAACTGAAGAGACTGGGGAAGCTTAGCTCACAAATAGAGAAAGCTTGTAGACAGTGTGAGAGGGAGAACAGGCAGGTGATAGAGAAGGGACACGCTCAGACCGAAGGTTTGAGATGTGTCTATTTTAATGCAAGGAATGTTGTGAACAAAGTGGATGACCTTAGAGCGTGGATCAGTACTTGGAGATATGATGTGGTGGCCATTACAGAGACTTGGATGGCTCAGGGACAGGATTGGTTACTTCAAGTTCGGGTTTTAGATGTTTCAGAAAGGACAGGGAGGGAGGCAAAAGAGGTGGGGGCGTGGTACTGTTGATCAGAGATGGTGTCACGGCTGCAGAAAAGGTGGCCACCATGGAGGGATTGTCTACGGAGTCTCTGTAGGTGGAGGTTAGGAACAGGAAGGGGTCAATAACTTTACTGGGTGTTTTTTATAGGCTGCCTAATAGTAACAGGGATATCAAGGAGCAGATAGGGAAACAGATCCTGGAAAGGTGTAATAATAACAGAGTTGTCGTGATGGGAGATTTTAATTTCCCAAATATCGATTGGCATCTCCCTAGAGCAAGGGGTTCAGATGGGGTGGAGATTGTTAGGTGTGTTCAGGAAGGTTTCTTGGCACAATATGTAGATAAGCCAACAAGAGGAGAGACTGTACTTGATTTGGTATTGGGAAATGAACCTGGTCAGGTGTTAGATCTCTCAGTGGGGGAGCATTTCGGAGATAGCGATCATAATTCTGTCTCCTTTACAATAGCATTAGAGAGAGATAGGAACAGACAAGTTGGAAAAGTGTTTAATTGGAGTAAGGGGAATTATGAGGCTATCAGGCAGGAAATTGGAGGCTTAAATTGGAAATAGATGTTTTCAAGGAAAAGTACAGAAGAAATGTGGCAAATATTCAGGGGATATTTGTGTGGAGTTCTGTATAGGTACATTCCAATGAGACAGGGAAGTTATGGTAGGGTTCAGGAACTGTGGTGTACAAAGGCTGTAATAAATCTAGTCAAGAAGAAAAGAAAAGCTTACAAAAGGTACAGAGAGCTAGGTAATGTTATGAGATCTAGAAGATTATAAGGCTAATAAGAAGGAGCTTAAGAAGGAAATTTACAGAGCCAGAAGAGGCCATGAGAAGGCCTTGGCAGGCAGGATTAAGGAAAACACCAAGGCATTCTACAAGTATGTGAAGAGCGAGAGGATAAGCTGTCAAAGAATAGGACCAATCAAATGTGACAGTGGGAAAGTGTGTATGGAACCGGAGGAAATAGCAGAGGTACTTAATGAGTACTTTACTTCAGTATTCACTATGGAAAAGGATCTTGGTGATTGTAGTGATGACTTTCAGCAGACTGAAAAGCCTGAGTATGTAGATATTAAGAAAGAGGATGTGCTGGAGCTTATCCATCAAGTTGGATAAGTCGCCGAGACCGGATGAGATGTACCCCAGGCTACTGTGGGAGGCAAAGGAGGAGATTGCTGAGCCTCTGGTGATGATCTTTGCGTCATCAATGGGGATGGGAGAGGTTCTGGAGTATTGGAGAGTTGCAAATGTTGTTCCTTTATTCAAGAAAGGGAGTAGAGGTAGCCCAGGAAATTATAGACCAATGAGTCTTACCTCAGTGGTCGGTAAGTTGATGAAGAAGATCCTGAGAGGCAGGATTTATGAACATTTGGAGAGGTTTGATATGATTAGGAGTAGTCAGCATGGCTTTGTCAAGGGCAGGTCGTGCCTTACGAGCCTGATTGAATTTTTTGAGGATGTGACTAAACACATTGATGAAGGAAGAGCAGTAGATGTAGTGTATATGGATTTCAGCAAGGCATTGATAAGGTACTGTGGTAAACTATGTATACCTGTCTGGACATGCCCCTCTGCTGACTGCTCCTGTGGCTCCTCCCACAGACCCCTGGATGAAGGTGATTGTGTCACTGCTCCTCCCACAGTCCTGGACAGTCATCCAGCATGGACGTGCTCCATTTTACTCTAATAAAAGCCTTTCAGTATTTACTCTACTTCCAGTCTTTTGGAATTATTGATAGTGCATCAGGTACCCCATGCAAGGCTTATTGAGAAAGTAAGGAGGCATGGGATCCAAGGGGACATTGCTTTGTGGATCCAGAATTGGCTTGCCCACAGAAGGCAAAGAGGGTCATGTTCTGCATGGAGGTGGGTCATCAGTAGGGTGCCTCAGGGATCTGTTCTGGGACCCTTATTCTTCATGATTTTTATAAATGACCTGGATGAGGAAGTGGAGGGATGGGTTAGTAAGTTTGCTAATGACGCAAAGGTTGGAGGTGTTGTGGGTAGTGTGGAGGGCTGTCAGAGGTTACAACAGGACATTGATAGGATGCAAAACTGGGTTGAGAAGTGGCAGATGGAGTTCAACCCAGAAAAGTGTGAAGTGGTTCATTTTGGTAGGTCAAATATGATGGCAGAATATAGTATTAATGGTAAGACTCTTGGCAGTGTGGAGGATCAGAGGGATCTTGGGGTCCGAGTCCATAGGATGCTCAAAGCAGCTGCGCAGGTTGACTCAGTGGTTAAGAAGACGTATGGTGTATTGGCCTTCATCAATCACGGAATTGAATTTAGGAGCCAAGAGATAATGTTGCAGCTATATAGGACCTTGGTCAGACCCCACTTGGAGTACTGTGCTCAGTTCTGGTTGCCTCACTACAGGAAGGATGTGGAAGCCATAGAAAGGGTGCAGAAGAGATTTACAAGGATGTTGCCTGGATTGGGGAGCATGCCTTATGAAAACAGGTTGAGTGAACTCAGCCTTTTCTCCTTGGAGCGAAAGAGGATGAGAGGTGACCTGATAGTTGATGAGAGGCATTGATCATGTGGATAGTCAGAGGCTTTTTCCCAGGGCTGAAATGGTTGCCACAAGAGGACACAGGTTTAAGGTGCTGGGGAGTAGGTACAGAGGTGATGTCAGGGTTAAGTTTTTTACTCAGAGAGTGGTGAGTGTGTGGAATGGGTGAAGGTGGATATGATAGGGTCTTTTAAGAGACATTTGGATAGGTACATGGAGCTTAGAAAAATAGAGGGCTATGGGGAAGTCTAGTAATTTCTAAGGTAGGGACACGTTTGGCACAACTTTGTTGTCTAAAGGGCCTGTATTGTGCTGTAGGTTTTCTATGTCTCTATGTCCAACAAAGCTGTTTGTCTCTGTACTCATTGGTAGTCATCACACCTCTACAATCCTACAGTCCTCATAGAGGAATATGAAGTGGAAAGAGTGAGTAATTTCAAGTCCCTGGGTATCAATATCTCTGAGGATCTACCCTGGACTCAACATATCAATGCAGCTAAAAAGAAGGCACGATAGTGACTATGCTTAATTAGGAGTTTGAGGAGATTTGGTATGTCACCTAAAACACTCATTAAGTTTCTATAGATGTACTATGCAGAGCATTCTAACTGGCTGCATCACCATCTGGTGTGGGGTCCACTGCACAGGATCAAAATAATCTGCAGAGAGTAGTAAACTTAGACAACTCCATCATGGGCACAAACCTCTGTAGCATCCAGAACATCTTTAAGGAGCAATGCCTCAAAAAGGCAGCATCTATCATTAAGGACCCCCATCACCCAGGTCATGCCTTACTCTCATTGCTACCATCAGGAAGGAAGTACAGAAGCCTGAAGGCTCACACTCAATGATTCAAGAACAGCTTCTTCCCCTCTGCCATCTGATTTATGAATGGACATTGAACCCATGAACATGACCTCACTACTTTTTATTTCTATTTTAGCTCTACTTATTTAATTTAACAACTTAATATATATACTTATTGTGATTCATGATTTTCTTTCTCTATTATTATGTATTGCATTGTACCGCTGCCATATAACAAATTTCACGACATATACTGGTGATTTTAAACCTGATTCTGATTCTAGCGCCTATCTCAGTAAGGCAACACTATGACCACTTTGCACTACAATGGACCTTTTTTGTTCTGATTGTGTTCTTTTTTTGTAAAATTTTGTATAATTTATGTTGTGTTTCTTGTGAATGTTGTGCACCTGATGCTACGTGCCTGTGATGCTGCTGACAGTAATTTCATCATTGTATCTGCACACAGTTTCCAATTCATATGACAATGATTCAGCTTTGACCTTGACTTTGACAGGGTGGTTGAGAGTTTGGCTCACTCACTCAGCTTAATGATACTTTAGTGCTGACCTTTTGGAAGTGTTATTCACCCAAACCTTAAGCTGGCTGTTTTCTACCAGTTCAGATAGATATTAAAGATATCATTTGTCATTTAATCAACAGATGTTAAATAATGATTTGCTGCAATGGAACCCATTTATTTGCAGCTGCTGGAGAAGACTTTGCTGAAATGTGCTTAAGAGTAAGCAATCCTGGAGGCAATAGTTGGTAGCCCCAATTACTTGCTGCTGGCTGCTGGTGTAGTGGCATCAGCATCCAACTTTGAGGTGAGAGGTTGTGGGTTCGAATCCAGCCAGTGCTGGGTTGAGTGTTGAGCTAGCAACTCAGCTTTCTACACTAAAGAAGCCGCCCAATACCACAAGGCATGGAGAGGAATAACAGCAACCAGGGACTTGCTACTGTCGTGACTTTTGGCAATCCATGGCTTTAGTTGGGTAGATGTTAACGTTAAAGAATTTACAAAATCACACAACATTACAAATTGCACAATTTTAATTTGTTTAAGCCTATACAGAATGAAAGAAATTTGATGACTATTTGCCCCCCCCCCCGGTTCACCCCTTTGTTAGTCAAGTTCCTGATGATTTGCTACTTCTGCACCATTACCCAATCCCTTAATATTCAGAAGTCTCTCAATATCTGTTCTGAATGTCTGCACTCTGCTGCAGAGAATTTCTCTTCACTTGTTGTAAGTGGCATACAGCTTATTCTGATTCAGTGAGCCATGGTCCTAGCTTCCTCAATCAGAGCAAATGCCACCTCTGTATCCAGGCTCAATGAGATTTCATCTCACTCCTCCAAATCCTAGACGGTTCAATCTCTCCTCACACAACAAACACACAGTAGTGTAGTGGGGTGGCAGGGCAGAGTAGTAGTTAGCACAAGGCTCTGCAGTGCCCGCGACTGGGATTCAGTTCCCCGCTACTTTCTGTAGGGAGTTTGACTGTTCTCCCTGTGACCGCATGGGTTTGCTTCAGAGGCTCTGGTTTGCTCCCACAGTCCAAAGACCTACCGTTTGGTAGGTTAATTGGTCATTGTAAATTGTCCCATGATTCGGCGGGTTAAATTGGTGAATTGCTGGGCAGCGTGGCTCAAAGGGTGCAAGGGCCTGTTCCGTGATGTAATCAGTAAATCAACCAACCAATCAATTGCACCATTCCTGGAACCAGTTCAGTGAGTTTTCACAACACACTTTCTTTGGCAAGCGTATCCTCTTTTTTCAGATAGATATCTAAATAAAGAATGGAACAAAGCCATAAGATTGATGTATAAAGTTGAATATCATAAGATTGATCAAAAATAACATTTTAAAGAACTTCAAAATCTGTATATTTAACATAGTTATGCAGAGGGATTATGCTGCACATACACAAGAGTTCTCCCTTGCGCCGGGCAGTTAAAAATAGTAATTATGGCTTGCCATATTAATAACTCACCCACCATTTAAAATTTTGACAATGGGATTTGTTTGTGCATAGCCTAAATCTCCTTCATTTCAAGTGAATGTGCCTTGATTGAGTTGAAGGAGGCCACAGGTAAAGCACCATGTGGAAGAGCACTGTCTTACCAACACCATTTTCAGAACTTCCGTATTGAAATGCAGATGCATCATTTCTTAGGTATGAATGACAGAATAATGTTATTCCTGAATTTTGCCGATACACAAGGATCTGGGTCATTAATTCTTCACATAGTTATTGAAGGCAAAGTCTAAATGGCATTTGAAATTTTCCATTCTGGTTCCTTTTTAGGGATTTCAAACTGTCAAAGGTCAGTCACGTCTCCGCTTGACTGTTTGGAAAATTAACATACTATTGGTTTCCATACAATTGCTAGCGATGAACTTGCCATTCCGGGTGGACTTTGATCATGTTCAATGGAGAAATTGTGAGAGGATCCTACGGGACAGCTGAGTTATCAACTGATCCATCAACTGCCTCCAGGGCTGCTGCTTGAATCTCTGAGTTTCCAGCATTCTTTGTTTTAATTGGCCGGCTGGCGGCGTAGTGGCATCAGTGCCAGACTTTGGAGTGAAGGTTCCTGAGTTCGAATTCAGCCGGCTCCCTTGCACGTTTTCCATCCATGCTGGGTTGAGTGTTGAGCTAGCAACTCAGCCTCATATAAACAAGATGCCTGCTAAAAAAAAACGCCGTTATGACGGTGTCCCGATAACTCCACTTGGAGTTAAGGGCTTTCTTCTTCTTCTTCTTCTTCTTCATTTTAATTTCAGTCCATTGAATCTTACTTCACAGGAAGATTAATAGGCAGACCTTCTCACTTACTGGTTCTACGAAACACAACGATCGCACAGCAGTCATGGCTATCCCGAACCTTTTAGATAAAGCATCTGACTTTGGTCCCACTGAACAAATCATGCAAGGTTATCACACCAGACCTCACTCAGCCTAATGAGGACAGAAAGACCTGGGTCTATTCAAGAATCAATACCTGTTTAATGATTATCCTTCATGACCCTGTCAACAGCCTCCAATTCCTCTATACACCCAGATATCCAATCACAAACAAGAGAAAATCTGCAGATGCTGGAAATCCGAGCAACACGCACAAAATGTTGGAAGAACTCAGCAAGTCAGGCAGCATCTATGAAAAGAGTTCAGTCGATGTTTCTGGCCAAGACCCTTTGGCAGGACCGGAGAAAAAAAACTGAGGAGTAGATGTAAAAGGTGTGGGGAGGGGAGGGAGAAACACAAGGTGATAGGTGAAACCTGAAAGGGAAAGGATGAAGTGAAGAGCTGGGAAGTTGATTGGTGAAAGAGATACAGGGCTGAAGAAGACCTTCTGTCCTCTTCTATCAGACTCCCCCTTCTCTTTCTTCCCCTGTATCTCTTTACTTCATCCCTCCTCCTTCAGGTTTCACCTCTCACCTTGTGTTTCTCACTCCCCTTTTAAATCTACTCCTCAGCTTTTTGTCTCCAGTCCTGCTGAAGGGTCTCAGCCCGAAACGTCGACTGTACTGTTTTCCGTAGATGCTGCCTGACCTGCTGAGTTCCTCCAGCATTTTGTGTGTGCTGCTCATATGTCCAGATATCTTCTGTTACAATCTTTACCAATGCCACCTCTTGATTCAATTTGAAATCTGCTGTTTTGAAAGCTTGTTAAATATATGAGTGTCATGAACCTGCAGGCCTGGGCGGCAAGCTGTAGAGTGTTGGGCTTCAAGGTTTCTAGAGCACTTGTATTTGTTAATTGTTGGCTTAACTAAAATCGTTAAGCCCTGCTTCTTTATGTTTAAGCTGGCCAAGTTTATTTTTGACGGGCATGGATTTTCCGTGAACTGTGATTATTTAAAGCAGACTCCTGATTAGCACTTATCACAGGGTCCTTGTTCTGAGAATGATTTGTCTCGTAGTGTCGTTCAGTCGAGCTACTGATGTTCTGTTGGAATTCTATGTATAAACTCTGGTTTCCATCTCTACACAGAAGTCTCTAGTTCCTCAGTACCTGGGTTCAGTCGTTGCCAGCACTCACTGTGACAATGAGTGAACCAAGGCACATCTGGGCTGGAGTATCCTTTGTCCTATGTTAGCTGAGTTTTGCAAAGCGTTTGTGCTTTTCCTCATATACTGGGCAGCTGGCACTGTTAACTACTTGCTGTTTGAGCCCGAGGACAATGCTGTAAGAGCCCTAGTAGTTCCTACCTTTGTAAAATAGAGCTGTTTCATGCTAGGAGATCCCTGATGTACCACTGACATGCACATTGGGCATTGGTTCAGTGTAGTCACAGATCCCCAATCCAGTACGTGACTCTGAAAGCCTCCTCCAGGTTTTTCTGTAACATTGAAGAATTCAAATAATTCAAAGGATTCGAAATTACTTTCCTTATCAAAGTACATATAAGTTATACAAGCTTGAGATTCATCTGCTTACAGCCAGCCACAAAAGCAAGAAACCCGAAAGAACCCCATCTAAGAAAAGACCAACACATAATGTGTAGAGAAAGAGAAGGAGGAAAAAATATGAATCATGCAAACAAAAAAAAAACAAGCAACAGTGTCCCGGACCATGTTGAGTCCATAGACCCAGAGCCCGAAGCAACTAGAGCCGGCTCGTAGCCTCGGTCTCAGTTAATCACACAGCGGGGCAAAGTGCCGGGGATTTTACAGACATGAAACACGTAGCGGTCAATGCAGTCTCACAGCCTCGGCACAACAGCGACAGGAGTTTATTATGAAAGTAGCAAATATCATTACTCTGTAAATTGAAGAATATGTCCTGATTTGGTTGATTATATTGTTAAATATAAACAGGTGCTAAGAACTGATAACTGCTGCGAAACAGTAACTCATGGGTAAACTCATAAATGTCAATTTTGTTTAAGTTTGTGTGTGACAAAACTATGTCATCAGATGTCTTGCGATGGGCTTTGCTAAGTGTCTCAGTGTGTTACTGCATCATATTTTCCAGTGCACTGCACAGTGAGAGAGCGATGCCACACGGTGCCAAGTGAATGGGTGGAGCCAATCCTTCCTTATCTTGCCCACCCACATCACGTCATTGAACTTGCTGCTCAGAAGTCCTAGAAAGGAGAAGGTGGCACCTTGGACCATTGTCAGTGACCTCACCAAGCCTCTACTAGTTGTATTCCCAGCAATCTGTTCCTCCATGCTCCCTTTTTGATCTACAACTTCAACATTCGGTTACGGTACGCACCCAACCGCATCAGCCCCCGGGGTTTGGACACTCTGATTCTCCAGAGTTTGGATAGTTGATGCAAACACTTTAAAGGTTCTGGCCCGTTCCGGTAATTGGTGACCAGGTTTTGGCACCAAGATTTGGATGTTTAAAGAGCATTTGAACTCAGGTTCGGTGCTCAATCGTCAGCTCAGCGTTGGTTCAGTCAGTGAAGGCATTTCGGATTTCTGTCTCACTTGGATTCTCGTCTAGTCTTATCAGGTTCTCGTCTAGCATCTGGTCAAGGACCCTGCTCTTGTCTCAGTCTCGAAATGGTGTCTCGGATACTCCGGTACTTGGGTCCTTACCGTCCTCGCCCAGGCCTCTCACACACACTTCCAGTTCACTGTGATGAAGCTGCCTTTCTCCTACCAGACTTCTGCACACCCCCTAGCCCTATTACACCATATTTTGCAGAAACACCAATGGTATCCAGATATTTTTTTACATACTGGCAGTTTGCATACTGCAAGAAAATTAATTTACTTGCTAGAATCTAGGACGCTGCAGTCAGTTTTTAAGAAGTTGTATCCCTTTACTTCCAATTGCCAAGCAACAAGTTTCCTCTCCTACAACTCCAGTCCCCATCATCTCCAACATACTTCTCCATGATTACATGACCTGACAGTAACTGATCTACAAATTGCAGCAGGATCAACTGCAGGTACACTGACGTGTAGAGATCTCACTCGACTGGCATCCTGTCTTCCTCAAGTGCTTCAGGGGAAACTCTGGCCACATTAGAAGATCAAACCTTCTTGGGGCCACTTGATATATGTGGAATGGAAATGGAAGGAAGGGTATGGACATGCACCTTGGTTGAAGGAATAAAGGTGTAGACTATCTTCTAACTAGGGAGTGAATTCAGATATGGGGCTTGGAAGTCCTAGTACAGGATACTCTAAAGGTTGCCTTGCAGATTGAATCAGTAGGAAGGAAGGCAAATGCAACATTAGCATTCATTTGCAAGAGGACTAGAATATAAAAGCAAAGATATAATTCCAAGGGTTTATAAGGCACAGGTCAGACTACATTTGGAGTATTGTGAGTAGTTTTGGCCCCCATATCTAAGAAAGGATTTTGCTGGCATTGGAGAGGGACCAGAGAGACAAAAATTATACTGGGAATGAAAGGGTTAATGTATGAGGAGTGTTTGAAGACTCTGGGCCTTTACTCATTGGATATAGAAGATTTGGGGGGTGGGGGGGAGGTACCTCATTGAAAATACACCGAATATTGAAAGGCCTAAATAGAGTGGACATGGAGAGGATGTTTCCTATAGCAGAAAAGTCTGACACAAAGGACACAGTCTCTGAATACAAAGAAGTCCCTTTAGATGAGAAGGAATTTCTTTAGCCAGAGGGTGGTGAATCTGTGGAATTCATTGACACAGATGTCTGTGGAGTCCAAATCAGTGGGTATATTTAAAGCAAAGATTGATAGGTTCTTGATTGATAAGGCCGCCAAAGGTTACAAGGAGAAGGCATGAGAATAGGGTTGAGAGGGGAAATAAATCAGCCATGATCAAACGGTGAAGCAGATTCAATGGCCAAACAGCCTAATTCCGCTCCTTTGTACTGGGGTCTTATGGTCTCATGGAAATAGAGGTGCATTGGGAAGTGAATTGGTATTTTAATTTATTGATCATAAGGGAACCATTTGTGATATCTCTTCCAACTCAGCCATGACTAAACAACTCTTCGGCAATGCAGGAGGTCTGCGCACATTGCTTTACCCAACCCTGATGTTAGGTCCTGGGTGACATTCAGCTTCATGAAAGGAGGCTGTTTGCTGTTGACAGTTGTCGGAGCGGTTTGTAGGTGTCTTTGTCTTTCTTGATTGGTTTGCATGCATATGTGTGACATGTTACGTTATTTCTTTAAGGCATCAATGTAGACCGTCCCACCCCTTTAGAGATTGTGCTTCACAGAGAAATAAAATATCCTCACTAATTTGCCCTTTTACTATTCTGTCCAGATTCCTATTCAGTTCCTCCCTCAGCTCCCCAGATTCTATCGCTCACTGGGCAAAGTAACTACCAAGCTGCACATCCTTGAATTGGGGCAGCACCATAGCAAAGTGGTTAGCACAATGCTTTACAGTACCAGCGACCCGGGTTCACTTTCCGCCGTAGCCTGTAAGCAGGTTTGCACGTTCTCCCTGTGGCCGTGTGGGCTTCCCCTGGGTGCTCCAGTTTTCTCCCACAGTCCAAAGACATAGCAGTTGGTGGGTTAGACTAGGGTTAAATCCAGGTTGCTGGGCAGTGTGGCTCGGAAGGCTGGACTCCATGCTGTATCTCAGCAGATAAAGAAATAGTGGAAGGAAACGAAGGTACTTGAGAGAAACATGGTCACCGGAAGAGCATGCAGAGTGCCCTTGGACTTCAGCTATGATGTAACTTTTCCATTATTTAGAGACAGTCCCTTCTAGCCCAACGAGCCCACGCCGCCCAAATGCCTCATGTGACAAATTAACCTACTAACCCGTACATCTTTGGAAAATCAGATCTCCCGGAGGAAACCCAGGCGGTTACAGAGAGAACATACAAACTGCTTGCAGACAGCAGCATGAATCGATGCAGGTCACTGGCGCCGTAATAGCTTTCCGCTAACTGCTACACTACCAGCTATGGTATAAGGTGTTTACCACTGATGAGAGCACAAAGCTGAGAGGAAGGAGATAAGTTATGAAGCTGAAGAGAAGCAGTGAAGGTCACGTCACTGACCACTGAAACTAAAGGTGTTTGAGAGAGGATGCAATTCTTGTACCTCAGTGCTTGGAAGATCATTTGAGAGTTTTACAGAATTGCATTAATGCCATGAACAGCCAGGCTCTTTGCACTCTCTTCTTTAGCCCTTCATGCTACTGGACACAAAGCTGTAATAAAGAGGCATTTCTACCTCGTCCTCCCACTCAGAGTGTTCAGACCATCCACAGAAACACATGGTGCCCTCTTGATTGTTGTTGCAGCCGTTTCTGAGAACCGGTGAACTTCCCCATTGCCTGCAGCCATGGTGTGCCTCTTCTTAAAGAGACAGTGGCTGTCCTTAACTGAGTTCAAGCACGCAACATTATAGCCCCATTATAGCCAATGTAACAGGCTGACAGAACATGAGTATCACCCACTGCCTGGCACGATGCCAAGAGTGTGTGCAGCATGTTAAATTTCTGCCAATATTAAATGCCTAGGCCACAGTCAAATACTGCTGGTGGACTTTTATTAAACTGTGCACCTTTCCAGATGTACTGTAGATTGAAATCCATGAACAAACATTCTTCTGTACAAGCCAGAATCAATTTATATTTCATATATATTTCTTGCTCAAACTTTTATTCTTAACCATTTCAAAGTTAAAGATGGACAGCATTATTTGAATTGGCATTGTGATATTGGAGTGAGTTGGAATTTAGCTGTACTGTTGGGTGGGGAGAGGGGGTTGACTCTGATCTTCTTTTTCGTACTTAGGCAACAGGTCTTGTCGAATTTTGACAAGGCTGCACAGTGATTTAGGTACTGTGACGCCTCCAAACTTTCAGGTTTAACAAAGGCAGAACAGATGCCTAGCAGCCAACAAACTCCAGAGAGATCAGTTGTCTTTTTAAATATTACACAGGGATAAAGAGCATCGGGCACAATCTGCTTTATAGGTTCAATCCATGGGGCACGGGAAACTTAACGGTGCATAGGAGTTTTGGGGAAAATGTACATGGTCCAAAAGCACAGCCTATGAGCCAGGAGGAGCCACCAGTGCTTCCCCCCACTGCCTCACTCTCCATCAAAATGTTTACTACTTCCCTAACTTTAAATCCAAGCAGAAGATTCAGGACTCACATCACCAGGTTCAGGAACAGTTATTGCCCCTCAACCATCAGGCTCTTGAACCAAAGGGGATAACTCCTCTCAAATTCACTTGCCCCATCACTGAACTGTTCCCACAACCAATGGACTGGCTTTCAAGAACTCTTCACCTCATATTCTTGATATTTATTGTTTATTTATTTATTATTATTTCCTTTTTTTTGTATTTGCACAGTTTTTTGTCTTTTGCTCTGGTTGAATGCTCAAGGTTGTATATGGTGACATAATATGTGTACTTTGATAATAAATTTACTTTGAACTTTGAAGAATGTTAACTATGTACTCTCTAGAATGAGTAGCTCTTTTGACTTTTTATGTCATGTCTCCATGCAGACCACCATCCACACTCACACTAACACAGCGATGATTTCCTTATTGTTATTGGGTCTGTGCCCGCCTCCTTAGGTACCTCTTTTTAGAGGTGATTCTGCTTTCAAAAGAGGGTTTGACAGCAAGCAAGAAAACCGAGATGACTGGCTGACCCAGTCAAAGCTCCTTCCCTTTCTTCAGCATGTAATACACCTGATAAATATCAGCAAAATAAACCTTAACTCACCAGTCAAAGTACCAAGGACAAGTTCACCAAGAACTGGGGCCTGTATTAGAAGCTAGAGCAAACTGACTGGAATGCAAGGTTGTACTTGCTGCAGCCTTTGATACCCTTAACTTTTGGCCTATTCTGGTGACTGCTGAAGAGCAACATTTTGATAGTGTAGATGTTCTTTTATCACCTTGTTATGGGACAGGAAAAGTGTTCCTTCCTGTATAATAATAACCCTTTTCATGCTGGAGATCTAAGTGAACTCAATTGGTAATAAATCAAAATACTTTAAGCCAGGGGTTCCCAACCTGGGGTCCATGGACCCCTTGGTTAATGGTAGGGATCCATAGCATAATAAAGAGTTGGGAACCCCTGCTTTAAGTATGATGGTACTGTTTCTACACAAGCCCAAAAGTCAATGTCAATTTTCATATTTTAAAATTCTTATGGAAGACTTATTGCAAATTATTGCAGCGGCTTCTAAGCTAAAAGTATACCTTTGATTGGAATCAATAGTGCAGGAGATGAAATGGGTGTCATACTTTTATAGCAACCCAGCAAACCTCCCAAGCAATCCAGCCTCACTGTTTATCTCAGTCATTGCAGTTATGGGACAGAAATCAAGACTATCCCTGTTTGCATTGGCGAGATGATTGAAACAGGTTTTGCGAAACTTTCCAGTAAAAATCCTGTCAATATCATATTGAAAACTTTTGTTAAAATGGCTAAATATTGCAATGAACAGGAATGAGTAGTTTTATTGCAAAGATGTGCATTTTGTTTACATACTTCAAACCTTGTTAATTGGTGTCATTCCTCAGTAATGCTGGACAGTTCCAGCTTGAAAATACACAAAATAATTTATATCCTCTCCAACCCCTTCTGGGAAGGGTAACACGCAAGAGATTTAAAACTGAGTGATATTTTGCATGATGTAATATATTGCCTTGTAAAGGCATTCTGGAGTTCGGTGTTGGAGCCACCTATAAGGAGTATGTACCTTCTCCTTGTGACCATGTGGGTTTCCTCCGGGTGGCCTGGTTTCCTCCCACAGTCCAAAGATGGACTGGTTAGTAGGTTAATTGGTCATTGCAAATTGTCCTGTGATTAGTCTAGTGTTAAATGAATGGGGCGTCGGGTGGTGTGGCTCATTGGGCCAGAAGGGCCTGTTCCACACTGAATCTCTAAATAAATAAAATAAACCACACACCCACTAAATAACTAAACTTTCTACACCCACAAATTTCTAGATGTACCATGCAGAGCAGTCAAACTGACTACATCACCGTCTGTTATGGGAGGGGGCAACTGCGCAGGATCAAAATAAGCTGCGGAGAGTTGTAAACTTAGTCAGCTCCATTGGGCGCAGGCCTCCATCGTATCCAGGACATCTTCAAGGAGCAATGCCTCAGAAAGGCGGCGCCCATCGTTAAGGACCCCCATCAACCAAGTCATTCCTTGTTCTCATTGTTACCATCCGGAAGGAGGTACACACTCAGCAATTCAGGAAAAGCTTCTTTCCCTTTGCCCACCTGATTTCTGAATAGACTTTGAACTGATGACCACAACCTCACTACATTTTTGCACTACTTATTTAATTTAACTATTTAACATATCAGAATCAGAATCAGGTTTAATATTACCGACAAATGTTGTGAAATTTGTTAACTTTGTGGCAGCACTACAATGCAGTACATAATGATAGAGAAAAAACAGAGAATTACAGTAAGTATATGTATATTAAGTAGTTAAATAAGTATTGCAAAAATAGAAATAAAAGGGTAGTGAGTTCAATGTCCATTCAGAAATCGGATGGCAGAGGGAAAGGAACTATTACTGAATCATTGAGTCTGTTCCTTCAAGCTTCTGTACTTACTGTAATTCCCAGTTTTTATTACCTCACTACTTCTTATTTCTATTTTTGCACTGATCAATTTAACTATTCTATATATACACACACCTACTATAACTCACATCTTTTCTATTATTACACATTGCATTGTACTGCTGCCACAAAGAGAACAATTTTCATGTCATATGTTGGAGATAATCAAACCTGATTCTGATTAAGGGAAGACTCTCTTCATTAACAGAAGGCATGAGATTCTGGTGTTGTATTATGAGTTTCAAGATTTTTGCCCCAAGGAAATTATTGACAAAAATATAAGCTAATAGAGTTTGAAGGATGTACTTAATTACAGTTTATTCAGAGCAGTGCTGTTAAAAGCTATTAATGGCAAACTGTCCATTTAGTTAATTGGATTGCTATATTAAATTACTATCAAGGGTCCTTGAGTAATTACAAATGTTTGTATTCAAACAAATGCATAGTTCGGTATGCTGTTGATTTGCTTCTACTGTTTGCGTGATGTGTGTTTTATTTTCTCTCTTTTTCTCTGCATAGTAGCTTTTGGTCTTTTTATATTGGGTTATTTGGATTCCTTGCTCTGTGGCTGCCTTTAAGCAGAAAAATTTCAAGAGTATAATTTATATGTTCTTTGATAAATGTGCTTTGAATCTTTAAAATGGAAAATTCCAATACTGAACATTTATTTTCTTTTATTGCTTTATTATCACCATTATACAAATCACCACTTAAGTTAAAAACTTCTTTTAAAAAGTAGTTGCATATACATATAAATATAAATATTGACAGCAATAATTTAAATAAATAGATAATTCAGAGTAGGCAATATGATTCCATGCATGAGATTAGCCTACTTTATATGCAGGAGTGATTCAAGTTATTTGCATATGTGAAATAAAAAGCATTTATATTGTCCTTCTAATCTCCAATATCTATTAAATTAGGAAGCATCCCAAGATAGGAAGGCCATTCACCCCACTGGGATTTGGAAGGGAAAGAATCTGCTCATTCTGCCCCCTTTTGAGAAGCAGCAATCCAAGGGTTTTAGTTTGATTTCAAAGGATTCCAGAGACATCTGACAAAGCCTTGCACAGAAAGCAATGAGTTCAATTCAAACTTTAAGGTAGGCCGGACATGAAAGGAGAGGAGTTGAAGAGTACAAAAAGTCTATGCTGGCTGGAGAGGTTATGTCAAGGTTGAAGAAGGATTGTGTGATAGCCGGGCCACAGTACTGAGACTAATGCCACTGCTGGCTGATGCTGACAAGCTGGTTTAGGTTCCTCAAGGCACAGTAGCCACAGATTCCAAAAATATCAAGTCTATGAAGTCATTGGAAGGAGTTGGAGTTAATGTGTGAGTGGGGGCAGGCCACTGAATGAAGGAAGAGAGGAATGGGCGTCATACAAATTCCTCGATGGTTTACAGTCACCGCAAATTAAGCCAAAATATCTGTAAGGCTTATTAAAATGCACAGGCCACTAAACGTCTTATAAAGGTCAGGTGCAGAGAACGAGCTGATTACTCTTCCATTTGCTTTGGTTGGAGTACCACACCCATTTCTCCTCGGGAGAAATTCGAAATTCTTAGGCAGATCACCGAGAAGGCGATGAGTTCAGAGATATGAATAAGTTTCCGGAAACTTGGAAGGGTCACATCTGAAAGGCGGCCTTGTACATAGTTATGGGAAGAATGTCAGTAATACTTTAAACAGGATTTCGTCTAAACTGGTAAAAGGCATTTGTTTTTTCTTACACACAAAAGCCGATCAATGTATCAAATGAACAGCAGAGAGAGTGATTGAAATTAAGGTCCTGGAAGCGCGTTAAACACAACTGAATATTCCAATGGAATCTTTGTGGTCGTAGCACGATTAATTGAGGACCGCTTCAACCCACCGACATCTTCTGCCTTAACTGTGCCAGCAGTCCTTCAATTGGCCCGCGCCTATTCTTACGTTTCTTTTCCATTACGAACTAAGTTGGCCGTGCAAGGTAATTATTAAGCAGAATCGAACCCAAGGAACAGTACTTTTGACCTATGTCATCGCAGAGATCGGATTTTTAAACCCTTGAAACGGCGGGAATGTCCCTTTACCCTCTGCTAACTCTGAGCTGTTTAGAACTTGCCTGCTGTACGGATCTCATCTGAAAGGGGTCGTTAGTCACCATCTCCGGTGCCCGCCTGCTGTGTGTAGGGGTAGGCAACTCGTTTTCTCGAGGCAAAATCATAGAAAGAGGAGGCATTTCTCTGTTGGGGTTGTACGGATGCTTGTCCACACTCAGAGAAAGCACCTTCTTGTGCCTCGGCGAGTGATACACGTTGTAAAACGTTTCTAACTGCTCCTCGTTGAAGTTGCAATCATCTTCACGGTAGGTTGTCTATACAAAAACAAAATGAGGAAAATATATTACAGCCCGGCCTCTGCTGGAGCATCCTGCACTGGAAGAAGGATGTGGGGCAGCGGAAAGGGTTAGGGGAGATTTAACAACTACGGCCCTTGGGATGAGGGATGCCAGTTCATAAGGTTTAGAAGGGTCATTTGTTTATTATCAACGTATACAACTCTGAAATTCCTCGGCTGTACAGCCTGGGACTACTTCCTTTGGAGAAAGCCGACGGGAGATCAGATTTTAAAATATGAATGACGACAAGGTCTGGAGCGAGTGGATAGCGGGCGACTGTCCTCACTGGCGGAGTGGTCAAGGGCAGACGGTGACAGATGTAACAGAGTGGCATGAAGTGGGGGAGTACATTACAGTGCGTTGGAGAATGGGTATGGGTGGTAGAACTGAAGAGTTGTACTGACAGGACGCGGGCGCGATGGGAGAATGGGTATGGGTGGTAGAACTGAAGAGTTGTACTGACAGGACGCGGGCGCGATGGGAGAATGGGTATGGGTGGTAGAACTGAAGAGTTGTACTGACAGGACGCGGGCGCGATGGGAGAATGGGTATGGGTGGTAGAACTGAAGAGTTGTACTGACAGGACGCGGGCGCGATGGGAGAATGGGTATGGGTGGTAGAACTGAAGAGTTGTACTGACAGGACGCGGGCGCGATGGGAGAATGGGTATGGGTGGTAGAACTGAAGAGTTGTACTGACAGGACGCGGGCGCGATGGGAGAATGGGTATGGGTGGTAGAACTGAAGAGTTGTACTGACAGGACGCGGGCGCGATGGGAGAATGGGTATGGGTGGTAGAACTGAAGAGTTGTACTGACAGGACGCGGGCGCGATGGGAGAATGGGTATGGGTGGTAGAACTGAAGAGTTGTACTGACAGGACGCGGGCGCGATGGGAGAATGGGTATGGGTGGTAGAACTGAAGAGTTGTACTGACAGGACGCGGGCGCGATGGGAGAATGGGTATGGGTGGTAGAACTGAAGAGTTGTACTGACAGGACACGGACGCGATGGGCCGAGTGCCCTCCTACTGCGCTGTAACGCGCTTCTGACAGTCTTGTAAAACATATGATTGGTTTTCACTTCGGAATCTTCGGGGGCGGCGGTGTGTAGAGGAGAGGTGAGTCGACCTAAGGGAACAAGTAATAGGGAACTCACCGATCCAAAGATGTGTCCCCTGGCGTCCATGCACAGGTACCGGCCTGTCCTCACCCCTCGGATCACCACCTGTCCAGGCTGCACCGCTTTGATCTCCACCAGAGCTGAAACCCAACGAGAAACAGAGCTCCGTTAGAAAGTTCCCTCATACAACCCAGCAAGTGAGTCAACCCCCGGTTTCACGCAGGGATAAAGGAGGACAACAGATGAAGGGGCAAGGGAAAATGGAAAACATTTTCAAAAATTTAGGACAGGCAGACGGCTCAATGGCGCTTTTTCTGTGATCATATGGTTGAGTCAGTTGGCAACGGCAGTACTGTCCAATCTCCTCCACCCAAGAATCCTGCATCCACTGAACACGTTAAGAAACACAGCTAAACTTTCAAGCCGACTTACTAAATAGCTACAAATCTTATTGATGGAATCGCGTGGCATGACATAGAATACAGACAAGATCGATTAAAAAAATAAATATACTTCGTGCAAAGTGACTTACTTTATTTATCACAGGAAATAAAACTGGGCAAGCGCAAGCATTCGGGGAAGAGGTGCGTTTCCAATCGGAAAAAGGATCTCATCCGTCTGCATTGCCCCGATGAGTTCGATAAAATTGGTAACAGCCGGTCAACTAAATTATACATTCTGTCGGCAGTTAGCCGAGTATAATATTTTCGACCACATAAGCAGGAGGAATTTAAGATATTTTTAAGGGAGATGAAACATTTAAGGATAAGTTGTCAGAACGTGTAAGTTCTCCATTGAAACATTAACTTACTGTAAAGGTTCTGAGCTGGTGAGCTGTCGATGTGCCCATCGGGGTTGATTTGCAAGTGCTTGCTGTTGCCTTCCACGTACAGGTGCTTGAATCGGATCTGCTGACCCCAGTCCTGTGGAGGTCCTGAATCTGTATCAAGCCTGACCAGTGAGGAGCCGAGGGCAGCGGCGAGCTGCAGTATCAGAAGAGCGTGGTGGATGAAGCTGGCGCCCATGCTGGAGCTCCGAGTTCAGAGCTCGACCCTTCTCCTGGACGCAACCCGGATCGTTCTTCCGGCCCTGGACCCATCGCGCGGCTTTTAAAGTCAACCCAGCAAATGACATCAGAATCACCTTAAACCCCGGCAGAAAGCCAGTGAGTGATGTGACAGCCTTGGATGAGGTTGTGGGTTTTTGCATCAGGTTCATTGCGAGCCACTCATCCTAGAGGAGGGCGAGGGGAGGGCACAAGGGGTGTTCGTTAATTGGCAAAGTTGGAATGGGTGATGGCGACGCAGTCAGAGCCAACTCTTCAACACAGACCGCAGCTGGGCGAACTTTGTGACAACTTTATACCCAGGTTGTTAAATTTCACTCTCTGACAGGGTTACCAGGCACCTGCGACCGTCTGCTTCAACAACACGGCGCTTGCTTTTCCAACACAATTTTACTTCTGACCATCCGTTTTCCAACTGTAACCTCTTTTCTCCAGTTGGGTTATCGGTTTATTGAGGACATCTCTCACCCTTAGCACTTCTGCGTCACTTTAAACGCTTCGCCTAATCTCCAGGGATACCCCGGTTTCCTTGTTACAGAAGTCGTGACTTAATAATGTAAGCAATTATCTTTCCAATCGCAGAGGTCCGGAATAGAGCGAATGAATATGTAATTGTACTAACTCCAACGCCAGGCTTCTACATAAAATGACATTAAAACAATTACTTAAGTTTGCTCTTCTGATAAACTGATTTTATATTTTGTCTGGGTGAAAGGGTAAATTGAAGCCGATTTCACCACTCTCGCGATCGTTAACCGTTCTTTCACTGAATGTTGGAGTTTCTTTCATTTTCACCAGCAGCAGATATTAGAACCAGGAAGTGCCTCCTGCTGTCAGACACTCTGTGCGGGACACATAAATCTGCAGCTCATTTCCATGTAAACGAAACTTCGCCACCGACTCTTCCAGTCCCCACGTGTCCCGCTTCCTGCAGCACGGAACACCGATCCACGACATCTTCCCTCTGACACGGCGCATGTGAGCCTCCAGAATGCTGGCGAGGCGGCCAGTTTATACGTGTGTCATTTCCAGAAACCTGGAATGGATGGCAGAGATTCCGGGTAGGTCAACAAATTTTCCGAAGTCTGCAGCGTGGAAATGAACATTGACCTAATAATGGCATGTTCCGGACGTACCTTAAATAACGTCGATTCTCACCACATAAATGTATAAACATTAAATAAATACTGTAGATCAAATGTATTTATTGTGCACCTTTAAGTGAGCCGTTTCATCAAAAAATTATTTTGAAAACTACGGGGTCCCACAATTCTTTGATAAATCGGTATAAATGAGTTACACTTCTTTAAACCGACCACAAGGGGTCGCACTGTGATATCCGTCGTGGTCGTTTCAACCTTTTCCAACCCCTCAAGATGCCCAAAGGTGTCTCCCGCAAAAAGGCAATTTCTGACATACATTTAAATAAAATCTAAAACGGGGGGAACAACTTGGTTAAATTTTCGCTACCATTTTATCACGTCAAATTAAAATAAAGCACATTAGCATTTTGATCACCTCACCCTTATTAGGGTTTTGATGCCGGTAAATCAGATATTAAGGCTGCATAGTTTGCTGCGTTGGAAGTCATCATTCTATATATTGCTTCTGCTGGTCAATGCACTTTTAAAGCTATTACTAAATGGCACCGTGCAGGACAGTAAGGACTATAACTTGCATTGTGCGACAACTTACTGTCAAAGTGAATCAGTTTGCACTTTTTCAGAGCTACCTGAACAAGACCTTGCTGTTTAAGACAGACCTTTTCTCCGAAACTCCAGCAGCCCGTGACGGCTGGCAGTGACTCTGGGTAAATAAATTGTTTCAAATGCCTCCCACCGTCTGTAGTCATGGAATATATGTTGACCCAAATGCAAACATTCACGTAAGTCACAGAACCGCCGCAGACCCAGTGAATAGGGGAATAGTCAAAAGAACGAAATAGCCAACTCCTTTCCTTTGGCACAAAGTGTTCTCCTCAAAATACTCAAATTTATCGCCATGAACGTGGAATAGAATATATTTCAGGTAAAACCACTTGGCATTTCTTTAAAAGCCAAATAATATATATATTTCAGAAATCTAGTTAATTCTATAGTGCAAACAGAAATCTGATGCAAAACAGTGTTGGTTAATAATTACGACAGTGGGGGGACAATAACTTTATTAATGTTTCACTCTTCAGATGAACTAAATTATTCCCAGGTCCAATGAAAAGAAAGCAGATCTATTCTATCGTCCATACTTTAATAGCCAATTTCAGCAAAGTATTCCATTACCCACTGTCCCTACCCATCAAAATTTCAATTGATACTCAGTTTATTCCATACATTTTTAATTAGTGGGAAGACATTTCTGCAATTTAGCATCTCGATCTGTCTCATTTTAAAATCATTGGAGTCTTCCTTTTAAAAAGAAATATAATCCTAGTCATTTGAGCTATTTTATTTCACATTCAGAGCACTGATTTTTGCCTCATTATTTGTCAGCAGAACTTTGAACTCATCAACAGTGGCCTCAGAAGGTAGAGTGGCAATTCATTCTGAACCACAAGTAACCCTTGTTAAGTACAGTGATTTTTTAGTGTAATCAGGTATCCTAAACTGTGTTAAACAATACTGTCAGAATCAGGTTTAACATCACTTGAAAACACAAGGAAATTTGCAGATGCTGATGCTCAGTCCTGACGAAGGGTCTCGGCCCGAAACGTTGACAGTGCTTCTTCCTATAGAAGTTGCCTGGCCTGCTGCGTTCCACCAGCATTTTGTGTGTGTCACATCACTGGCATATGTCGTGAAATTTGCTAACTTTGCGGCAACAATACATGATAATATAGGGGGAAAACGGAATCACAGTAAATATATACACATATATTAAGTAGTTAAATAAGTAGTGCAATAACAGACATTTTTAAAAGGTGAGGTAGTGTTCATGGGTGGAATGTCCATTTAGAAATTGGATGACAGAGGGGTAGAAGCAGTTCCTGAATCATTGAGTGGGTGCCTTCTGGCTTCTGCATTTCAAGCTGATTGGTGAAAGAGACAGCAGGCCATGGAAGAAAGAAGGAAGGGGGAGGAGGAGCCCCAGACGGGGGCGATGGGTGGGCAAGGAGATAACATGAGAGAGGGACAAGGGGATGGGAAATGGTGAGGGGGGGGGGTGGTGGAGGCATTACCAGAAGTTTGAGAAATCGATGTTCATGCCATCAGCTACTCCAACGGAATATAAGGTGTTGCTCTTCCAACCTGAGTGTGGCCTCATCACAACAGTTGAGGAGTCCATAGACTGACATGTCAGAATGGGAATGGGAAGTGGAATTAAAATGGGTGGCCACTGGGAAATTCCGCTCATTCTGGTGGACGGAAAGTAGGTGCTCGGCGAAGCGGTCCCACCATCACCGATATACAGAAGGCCGAACACAGTAACAGACTCACCGGTGAAGTGTCGCCTCACCTGGAAGGACTGTTTGGGGCCCTGAATGGTAGTGAGGGAGGAGGTATAGGGGCAGGTGTAGCACTTGTTTCGCCTGCAAGGGTAAGTGCCAGGAGGGGGATCAGTGGGGAGGGACAAATGGACAAGGGAGTCACGTAGGGAGCGATCCCTGTGGAAAGCAGGGGTGGGGGGGGGGAGATGTGCTTGGTGGTGGGATCCCGTTGGATGTGGCGGAAGTTCTGGAGAATTATGTGCTGGACGCGGAGGCTGGTGGGGTGGTAGGTGAGGACAAGAGGAACCCTATCCCTGGTAGGGTGGCGGGAGAACGGGGTAAGAGCAGACGTGCGTGAAATGGAAGAGATGCTGTTGAGGGCGGCGTTGATGGCAGAGGAAGGGAAGCCCCTTTCTTTGAAAAAGGAGCGCAAGTCTCATTCTGAGGGCAGATGTGGTGGAGACGGAGGAATTGAGAGACGGGGATGGCGTTCTTACAAGTAACAGGGTGGGATGAGGTATAGTCCAGGTAGCTGTGAGAGTCCTTTGGTTTATAATAGACCTCGGTGGATAAGCTGTCTCCGGAGATCGAGAAAGGGAAGTGTCCCAAATGGACCAGGTGAAATTGAAGGCCGGGTGGAAGTTGGAGGCAAAGTGGATGAAATCGACAAGTTCAGCAAGGGTGCGGGAAGCGGCACCAATGCAGTCACCGATGCAGCGCAGGAAAAGTGCGGGAAGGTCACCAGTGTAGGCTAGCAACATAGACTGTTACACATAGCCAACAAAGAAGTAGGCATAACTGGGACCCATGCGAGTGCCCATGGCTACAACTTTTGTCTGACGGAAGTGGGGAGTGAGGACAAGTTCCACTAGGCGGAGGAAGGTTGTGCTGGAGGGTGGAAACGGAGAGCTTTGAGGCCTTCCTGGTGAGGGATGATGGTGTACAGGGACTGGGCATCCATAGTGAAAGTAAAATGATGGGGGCCAGGGAACCTGAAATCCTTGAAAAGATCAAGAGTGTGTGAGGTGTCACGGATGCAGGTGGGACACGACTGAACGGGGGGGGGGGGGTGGGATAAAACAGAGTCGAGGTATGTTGATATGAGTTCAGTGGAGCAGGAACAAGCTGAAACAATGGGTTAGCTGGACAAGCAGGTTTGTGGATTTTGGGTAGGAGGTAGAAACAGGAGGTGCGGGGTGTGGGAACGTTGAGGTTGGTGGCAGTGGATGGGAGATCCCCAGAGTCAATATGGTTGGTGATGGTGTGAGAGACAATGGCCTGGTGTTTCCTAGTGGGGTCATGTTCGAGGGGTAGGTAAGAGGAGGTGTCTGAGATCTTGGCACTGGGCCTCAGTAAGGTCATGTTACTGCTCTCCAAATCAATGAATAGAAAATGATGTTATATTTTACTGCGTGGACTGGAAACTAATTTCCCAAGATTTCCTGTAAAGCATTCCTTCATTCTACATCAGCAATCAAATAAATTACTAAAATCAATGATGTATGCAGGAGCAATGCCTCAAAAAGGCAGCATCAATCATTAAAGACCCCCCCCCCCCCCATCACCCAGGGCTCGTCCTCTTCTCATTGCTACCATCAGAGAGGTGGTATCGGAGCCTGAAAACACACACTCATTGGCATATGTTGTGAAATTTGTTGACTTTGTGCCAGTAGTACAATGCAGTAGATAATAATAGAGAAAAAACTATGAATTACAGTAAGAACATATATATATAAAATAATTGTCACTAAAATAATTTCCAACATATACCAGTAATATTAAACCTGATGGTGATTCTGAATATAGGAACTGCTGTTTGTGATGTACTTCAGATTAGTTCATTGGGAGAAACTTGCTGCCTGAACAATTCTAAGTTTGTTATTCACATATGTTCTATTATATTCAGACTATAATTCAGGATTTGGAAATAAATAACTTTCTAGGGGATGGAGTATGAAAGAATAATGGTCACAAGGGTTTGGACAGCAAGGTGACTGTTCGCAGACATTTTCAGGATGTGATGGTCAGACTGTAATATTGACATCCTGGATTACCACAAACAAGGGAGAACTTGTTGTCTCACTTCAAGAATCCCAATGAATATTCACACCGTCAGGGAAATACAGTGTCCCTTCCTGTTAGCCATTAGTTTCAATGGAAAAGGATACTCTATCATGGTTTGATTAGTAAACCTTCTTGTCAATCCAGGACAGGACAAAGGGAGAGGAAGCCAGTCTGAGCAGTTGGGACAAGAAGGAGAAGACCAAAGGAAATGACTTGCTGTCACCTGATATGTGAATATAGGAAAGTCATGGAGATTTTTACTGTTGAAAGCTGGAAGCATGTGGAAAAGCATCTTGTTTAACTCAAATAAGATGTGTCACTAAAATAGGATACTCTTTATTTTCTACCATTATACAAAAGTAAGTTAATACTGATTTAACTGAATAGCTGTGCATTGCCGTGGATTGAAGAGGTATCAAAGCTCACCACAGGAAGCGTGGGGTCCATTCACTTATAGCAGATGTACAGAAACAATAAGCAAGAGCGTGTTGTTTGTTCCCAAACAATCAGACATCCCAGTTGCATCCAGTTTTGGGCAATAATAAAGGCAGGACAAACCTACTGGAGTGACAGCACAGGAGGTAGCAACCCTAGACGGTGATAAATATTAACCCTAGAGCTAACAATGTTTCATGGAATCTGCTCAAAAAATCAGTAAGGAAATATTATTTATTTATTGATATACAGTGAGGAATGGGTCCTTACCACCCTTCGAGCTGCACCACCCAGAAACCTCCGATTTAACCCTAGCCTAATCAAGGGACAATTTACAAAGACCAATTAACCTATCAACTGGTACATCTTTGGACTGTGGGAGGAAACCGGAGCACCCAGAGGAAACCCAGGTGGTCGCAGGGACAGACAGCGACAGGAATTGAACCAGGGCCGCTGGTACTGTAAAACGTTGTGCCAGCCACTAGGCTACCACAACGTGCCAATACTTCCCTTCCGATTACTGCCTATCATTATTGATGAATCAGTGCTGCTCCATGTAGACCAACACTTGGAGAAACCGTGAGAGTAACAAAGTAAAGGATACGCTTCAGGTGGGAAACTTCTAACTCTAATCCAGAGTAGTTTAGTGGTACCACCATTGACTGCGTAGACTGAGTTCTGATGGACATGACCACCAGGCCAGGTTTGCAGCAGATGTTAAGCAAACCAATACAAAGGACGAAAGCAAAAAAAACCACGCAATACTCAAAAGGGCGGGCAGCATCTATGGAGAGAGTAAACCATAGAATCATTAGAAGTAACTTGTTGAATACCTTATCTGTTTTTATACCTGATTTCTGGCATAGGCTTCCCTCTACCATTCCTGATTCAATGAAGAATGCAGAAACCCATGCCAGAAGGTGTTTCAGGTGTAGCTACAAACTAGTAGCCAACTTGATAATGGTGAGGCACAAGGTGATTTGCAAGCTGAACAGCAGGAGTCACTTGAGCTAAGCAATACCAAGACCCACAGTTCAGACCTCTGTAGATGCACTCAGGAGTGAATGGTGGTAGTCAATCAACACCTAACATGGGGAGGATACTGCGAGAACATCCCAATCCTCGGCAATGGAGAAGACCAGAATGTGATTATCAAAGGTCAGTGCTGAAGAATTTGCAACAATCAGCCAATCATTAGCGTAATTAGTTTGGCAAAACATGATGGGCCGAAGGGCCTATTCCTGTGCTGTACTCTTTGATGTTCCAGACACGTTACATGAATGAGCTATTTCAGTTTTCCATCACCACAGGACCAAACCTCAAACACATAATATTGACAAATGCTGAGGGCACAAAATCTAGTAATGGGCACGAACAAGCCAACATCCCACACACAGCACTGAAGGATTAGGTTTCTTGGGGGGGGGGCTTAAACTAAATTTGCAGGGGGTGGGGATCCAGAATGTGAGAGAGGATAGCGAGAGGAAGAATAAAGGACAGGTGGGGACTACACGGTTCTGGAATATTAAGTGTGTAGTAGAGAAAGGTGGGGCGGAACAAGTGATAAGGAGGACACGTACAGAGGGATGGTCTGACAGAACATGGAGTTAAATGTGCAGAAAGAATAAGTAAATTTAGGAAGGACAACAAAATTCTAGGAGCGTATAGTTCGGGGAGCTGGGTTAAGCACAATAGGCAGCGATTCAAACAGAGAGAGGAGAAATGAGCTAAAAATTCTATATCTGAATGCACGAAGTGTCAGAAATAAGGCAGATGAGCTTGAAGCCCAGGTGCGAATGGGTAACTATGATGTCGTTGGGATAACGGAGACATGGCTGCAGGGAGATCAGACCTGGGAAATGAATGTAGAAGGGTATACGTGCTATCGTAGGGACAGAAATGTGGGCAGAGGGGGTGGGGTGGCCCTGTTGGTGAGGAATGAGATTCAGTCCTTTGCAAGGGGGGACATAGGGTCAGGAGAAGTAGAGTTTGTGTGGATAGCACTGAGGAACAGTAAGGGCAAAAGGACCCAAATGGGTGTTGTCTACAGGCCACCAAACAGTAGCATGGATATTGGGTGCAAGTTGAATAGGGAGTTAACATTGGCATGTGGCAAAGGTAATGTCGCAGTAGTTATGGGGGATTTCAACATGCAGGTGAACTGGGAAAATCAGGTTGGTGCTGGACCACAGGATAGGGAGTTTGTAGAGTGCCTACAGGATGCATTCTTGGAACAGCTTGTACGAGAGCCGACCAGGGACAAGACTATTCTGGATTTAGTGTTATGTAATGAACAGGATTTGATAAGTGATCTTGCAGTAAAGGAGCCATTAGGAGGTAGTGATCATAATATGATAAGTTTTTATCTGCAATTTGAGAAGGATAAGGGCAGCTCGGAGGTGTCAGTGTTGCAGTTGAACAGGGGAATCTATGGAGCCATGAGGGAGGAGCTGGCCAAAGTTGACTGGACGGATAGCCTAGCAGAAAAGACAGTGGAACAGCAATGGCAGGTATTCTTGGGAATAATGCACAAGGTGCAAAATCAGTTCATCTCCCAGAGAAGGAAGGATTCAAAGGGGGGAAAGGGGCCACAGTGGGAAGTGGGCCAAAGGGAAGTCAGAGATTGCATAGCATTAAAAAAAAAGGAAGTATGACAGAGCTAAGATGAGTGGGAGGACAGATGATTGGGAAGTTTTTAAGGAGCAACAGAACTTAACTAAAAAGCCAATACGGGGAGAAAAAATGAGGTACGAACGCAAGCTAGCCAGGAATATAAAGGAAGATAGCAAAAGCTTTTTTAGGTATGTGAAGAGAAGGAAGATAGTTAAGAACAATGTTGGGCCCTTGAAGAATGAATTGGGTGAAATTGTTATGGGAAACAGAGAAATGGCAGAAGAATTTAATGAGTACTTTAGATCTGTTTTCACTAAGGAAGACACAAGCAATCTCCCAGATGTTTGGATGGGCCAAGGACATAGGGTAACAGAGAAAATGAAACAGATTGACATTAGGAAGGAAACGGTGATGAGAAGACTGATGGGACTGAAGGCTGACAAATCCCCAGGTCCAGATGGTCTGCATCCTAGGGTACTAAAGGAGGTGGCCCTGGAAATTGCGGATGCATTGGTAATCATTTTCCAATGTTCCTTAGATTCAGGATCAGTTCCTGAGGATTGGAGAATGGCTAATGTTATCCCACTTTTTAAGAAAGGAGGGAGGGAGAAAACAGAGAACTATCGACCTGTCAGCCTGACATCGGTGGTGGGGAAGATGCTAGAGTCCATTATTAAGGATGAAATAGTGGCATATCTAGATAGCAGTGATAGGATTGGGCCGAGCCAGCATGGATTTACCAAGGGTAAATCATGCTTGACTAATCTGTTGGAGTTTTTCGAGGATGTAACCAGGAAGTTAGACGGGGGAGATCCAGTGGATGTAGTGTACCTCGATTTTCAGAAGACATTTGATAAGGTCCCACATAGGAGATTGGTGGGTAAAATCAAAGCTCAGGGCATCGGGTGGGGGGGGGGGAAGACATTGACATGGATAGAAAACTGGTTGGCAGATAGAAAGCAAAGGGTAGCGGTGAATGGGTGTTTCTCAGAATGGCAGGTGGTGACTAGTGGGGTGCCACAGGGCCCGGTATTGGGACCACAGCTGTTTACAATTTACGTCAACGATTTGGATGAAGGCATTGAAAATAACATCAGCAAATTTGCTGATGATACTAAGCTGGGTGGCAGTGTGACATGTGATGAGGATGTTAGGAGAATTCAGGGTGACTTGGATCGGCTGGGTGAGTGGGCAGATACTTGGCAGATGGTGTTTAATGTGAATAAGTGTGAGGTTATCCACTTTGGGAGTAAGAACAGGAAGGCAGATTATTATCTGAATGGTGTAGAGTTAGGTAAGGGAGAAATACAAAGAGATCTAGGAGTCCTTGTTCATCAGTCACTGAAGGTGAATGAGCAAGTGCAGCAGGCAGTGAAGAAGGCTAATGGAATGTTGGCCTTTATTACAAAGGGAATTGAGTACAAGAGCAAGGAAATCCTCTTGCATTTGTACAGAGCCCTGGTGAGACCACACCTGGAGTATTGTGTACAGTTTTGGTCTCCAGGGTTAAGGAAGGACATCCTGGCTGTAGCGGAAGTGCAGCGTATATTCATGAAGTTAATTCCTGGGATGTCTGGACTGTCTTACGCAGAGAGGTTAGAGAGACTGGGCTCGTACACGCTGGAATTAAGGAGATTGAGAGGGGATCTGATTGAAACATATAAGATTATTAAGGGATTGGACAAGACAGAGGCAGGAAATATGTTCCAGATGCTGGGAGAGTCCAGTACCAGAGGGCATGGTTTGAGAATAAGGGGTAGGTCATTTAGGACAGAGTTAAGGAAAAACTTCTTCTCCCAGAGAGTTGTGGGGGTCTGGAATGCACTGCCTCGGAAGGTAGTGGAGGCCAATTCTCTGGATGCTTTCAAGAAGGAGCTAGATAGGTATCTTATGGATAGGGGAATCAAGGGATATGGGGACAAGGCAGGAACTGGGTATTGATAGTAGTTGATCAGCCATGATCTCAAAATGGCGGTGCAGGCTCGAAGGGCCGAATGCTCTACTTCTGCACCTATTGTCTATTGTCTATTTTCTATAAAACCAATCTTGCCTACAGCAAGGTTGTTCCGGTACGCTGCAACAGTGCCATCTACCAGATTATGTGGAAAATGCCCAGATTAACCCTAAAAAAGTACAGATACATTGATCCAACTGTCCACGTTCATGTTCAGCAAAGTGATTTGAGATGTTAACAGTAATACCAAGCATCATATGCTGTCAGCTAACCTGCTCATTCGTACTCTGGTTCCGTACTCTGTTTGGCTTTCAGTAACAAGATGTGATTCCACACTTCATTTATGGATCAAAGTGTTGAATTTCTATCAAGGCACTCTGGTAAAACTGAAGTCCATGGCCAATTTGGGGAAATTCTCTTCGTTGTGATTATTGCAGTTCCCAAATCAGCATTCAGGCATGGGCAAACATGTCATGCAAGTGCCAGACAATGAACAAATCCAACAAGGGGTATTACTATAGCCACCTCCTCTACCATCAACACCCTGGGGGAGCTATTATAGATCAGACACTTAGTAAGATCAGCAGCATAGATACTGCAGTAGGTATCTGGCATTGAGGGACTCATCAGCTGTTTCCCAAAACATCCTTGGGGTTCTTGCCAATTTGCAGAACTCCAGCCATAATATTTTTATAATAATATTTTGAAAGGCATCCAGAGTATCCATTTTGTTCTTACCTGTTAACAACCAGAATTTAAAAAGCACGCATCTCAAATTTAATAACTCTGCAAGTTTTCATTTAACTTATTACATGGTTGTGGTTAGTAAGGTCATTCAGGTCTGAGGCAGGTTTGTTCATTTTCTAATACTGTGCAATTGTACATTAAGATAATGCTGTAAACTGTTTGGCTTTGTTGCAGAAACCAAGCATTGGCAATCACCTTTCAATGGGCTCTCATGTCCTCTGCAATGTAAATTAATGACTTTTAAGTTAAATACAGACAAGATGATGAAGACATTTGGAGGTGGTATAAAAATAGAAAGTGGTTAATAGTGAGGAGGAAATCTTTAAATGGCAGGACAATAAAGATGACCTAATCAACTGGAGTAGAAAAGTGGCAAATGGAATTTAATCCAGAGCAGTGTGAGGTAATAATCATTTGGTGTGGTCTAACAAAGCAAGGGAACTCACCATAAATGGGGGGGGGGGGGTATTTAGGTGTGTGGACTTTGGAATGCATGCTCACCGGTCTGTAAAGGTAGCAGGACATGTTAACAAAGAGCTACGTGGAAACATTATTTTTATCATCTGAAACAAGAATACTAGACCTGCTGAGTTCCTCCAGCAGAGAAGGGAGGGTATTTATGCCAGACCAGTCAACATTAGTTAATTAGCTTGAGTTCTCCGTACAGAGCCGATTACCGTGTTACAGGAGAGATGTGATTATGTCAAAGTACAGAGGAAATGTTGTTGCCAAGATTGAAGAGTTATAGCTATGAGGAAAGATTGCTTCCACTGCAGCTATTCATTTCTGGAAGTGTAGGAACAGGGGAAGATTTAATTAGATAAGGTATTGTACTGTGCAATAGTCTTACGTGTATAAATAATAGAGAGAGAGAGTCTTAGGCACACTACCTATATACTGTATATGTTCCAGAGACTTTTGTACAGCATTGTATATACTGCAAATTTATGAGGGGCCTGGACAGAATAAAGAGGAAGGACTCAAGGGGTTCAGATTTAAAATAAGAACGAAGGATTAGAGCTGGGATGAGGCTTTTATTTTTCACGTATTTGTTCTGCTTACCAGCTACAAAATCTGGTGTAGCTACTTTTCAAGGCTGCCACAACAGCATTTCCCAAACATGCAACTCCTACCACCAAAAAAGGGCATGGACATCAGGCACGGAACATGACTAGTTACTGACAGCCAATCATAATAGGCTCCCTTTATTCCCACTCTTTGCCTCCTGCCAACCAACAAATTTTCTACCCATGCTAGTACCTTTCCTGTAATATGATGGGCTCTATCACTGTCTCTGCCTTGTTGATGGGGTGAAAATTTCTCACCAATCCCAGAGAACTATCACCAGAATGATTACAGCAGTTGAAGAAGCCAGCACACTACCCTTCCTTAAAGGTTGTAGATGCTGGTCCAATAACAGTAGATCCCTGAAAACATTGATCCCCCCAATTTGTAATGACCACTGTGCGTACAAGTAAGCTAGTTCTAAAATCTGCAGATGAATCATCACGAACTTCACGTTGTCAACACCGCCCGCATTAGAAACTGGAAAAAGTGAAATGTGATTGTGTACAATTGTGAAATATACTTAACATGCCAACGAGGTGGAGGGCGACAGCCTTTTGTGCGCAGTTTAAATTCCTTTGTGTGCTCGAGCAAAAGGTGTGTTCCTTAGAGGGACCATTGCCGAAAGCAAGTGAAAAGAAACTGTAAGTAATTGGGTTAAATAAAGGTTCACGAAATGCCATTGAATGATGATGAAAATGTTAGTAACAGATCCTTGAACTCATAAGAATCTGTGCTGTTTCTCAAAGTCCCTGCAGAAGAGTAATTAGAATTGAATTATTTTGGCAAATATAAGTTTTATGAAACAATATAAATGTGGGTGTCAGGGTGGAGATAGGTCTCTACCAAAGGAGGTGTAAGGCGCTCCTTCCCTTTGCTAGCCTTGAAGTTGTCCTTGGGCAAAGCGTAGCATCTGCTTAGCCCCCAATCAGGGTCACTTGAAGCCATGGGAGCAGGTGGTGGATGGTCATATGAGCAACTGGTGCATATCACAAGTCCTGGTTACATGACCACAGACACCAGGCAGATAATCTCTGAAGAGTATTGATAATGGCTGGGGTCACCCGTCTTTAAAGACACTGCCCAGAAGAAGGCAATGGCAAACCAGTTCTGTAGAAAAATTTGCCAAGAGCATTCACGGTCATGGAGAGACCATGATTGCCTAAGTCATACAACGCAGCATGTAATGAATGAACAAACTAAATATGATTATGTAACTGGACTAATATGTCATGAGAAAAATTTTGAATTATTTATTGGAAAAATATCTTCCAAGTGCCTGGGAATTGGATTTTACTGTCTGTTCCACCAATTTTATTCCTTCAATCAGTTATGCCACCACAAAGGATTGGCAAACTTTACCAATAGAATGTATCAAGCTTCTGCTTCCCCAGTTGCCACATCATTCCTTCTCTGACCTCTAGGAAGCTGTGGGTGCCTTGACGTATATTCTCAACATTAGCCACATCAGTCTACCATGGAGGAGGGGCACAGAAGATACACATGTCCTTAGAAGGCCACGGGGTCTGAAGCCTGATGAGACAACAGTATATGTATAAGGTTGGTAAAGCAGAGAGCAAAACTTCATTCATTTATGTCTGCTTGATCGCTTGCTGCCGGTTTAGTTTTTGCTGAAACTGAAAGTAGAGACAAAGTTTCTTACATCCTTACACCAACACAGGAAGAGGCTATTTGGATACATCTTCAGAAAAATTAAAAATTAAATTATTTGAAAAATGTCTTTCAGATGCTTGGGGATGAATTTTATCTAATTATCTGCTTAATAATGCCCTATTATGGCACCCACAAAAAAACTGGTGAAATTCTCCAACGATCAGGATTGAACCCAAGTTGATCGGAACCTGTGCTGCTCATTGAGTGAATTTTGTTTTGCTATTAACCTACATGAGTAGCTAATTTACATCAGCTAATTTGCCTACCAGATGGTTTTGGGAAATGGGAGGAAATCAAAGCATCTGAAGGAAACCAAGATCCATTTTCTGACAGAATGCCATAAAGAGTGCTGAGAATGTTATGAGACTATCATATGTAAAAATAATGCTAAAAAAATTATTATTGCACTAAATATCTTCAAAACTGGATATGCTCAGATACAGCCATGTGATAATGTGTTTGTGTTAAAAACATGTGCAAAATTGATTTTATAGAGGATTCGTGCATAACAATGAGTGATAGCTTATCTGATTTCTATGGAAAAGTGTCCAAAGTACAGTATGTTTTCATTAATGTTTTCATTTTGGAAATAGTTTCTACATACATAATCCATATTTGTCTAAATCTATAATCTTGATTTAATATTAACATTTAATTTCAAAGATTCAAATTTGCTGTGTATCTAATTTTTGTATTTGTTCTTTTTATAACATTTAATCATAGAATCTTGGTGGCTCAGGGCAAGCTGTGTAGTTCATGAATTCCTTGAGCAGCTCTCGTCAGTCCCATTTGTCTGTTCGTTCCCTTTGCGTCAATAACCCATCCAATTTAATTTGGAAAGATTGAATCTGGTTCCATGGTCTTTGTAGGATGTATGTTTCCTATTATCACCTCTCTTTTCCTTCACTCTGAATGACTGTCCCAACTTTCAAACAATTCCCTAGTAAGCACAGTTCCTTTACTCTTAACTATTGTAAAGTGACCACCTCTATCTCTCAACTTTCTTCAGTCCAAGGATATGAGATTGAAATGCACCAACCCTGAAACCATTCCTCAAATCTTCTATGGACCCTCTCACAGATAAATAAATGGATTTTAATGTGTGGTGACAATAATTGGATGCCACATGCAAAAGACCTCCTCGGCCATTGAGCACAGGTATAAGGAGTGCTACCACAAAAAAGAAGCATCCATCATCAAGGATCTCCACCATCCAGGCCATGCTCTCTTCTAGCTGCTATCATAAAAAGAAGTGCAATAGCCTTGGATCCTACACCACCAGCTTCATGAACAGTTATTACCCTTCAACCATCAGGCTCCTGAATCAGCGTGGGTAACTTCACTCACCTCTACACTGAAACAATTCCATAACCTATGGACTCACTTTCAAGGACTCTACATGTTCTCAATGCTACCCAGACACCAATTTATCTATCTATCTGTTTATTTAATAATTATTTGACTTTTTGTATTTGCTCAATTTGATGTTTACACATTGTCAGTCTTTTGTGTAGTTTTTCATAGATTCTGTTGTATTTCTTCGTTCTGTTGTATTTCTTGAATGCCTGCAAGAAAATGAATCATATATATATTTTGATAATAAATGTACTTTGAATTTTGGATGTGATGACTCATGTCCCTGTGTTGTTGCAGATTCTGTATGACTGTATTTTGGTGATATTACCTCTCCTCATTCCACCATCAAAATATTTTACTTCACATTTTGTTGTTTAGGATTTCAATGTTGCATATCAGCTCATTCTGCCGAGCTATTTCCCCTTGCATTCTATTCAGTGTCCTCTGTAAAGTTTGAAATGTCAGCTCATGGGAGAGATACATTTTCCTTTTCCACTTCCTTGCTTGTTTACTGTAAATTCTCATTTCTTGGGAATTGTAACTTTTATGCAGGAACTTCCCGCTATATTTGCATTCATTCTGGAAATGAATAAATAACAATTAGTAATTACTCATTCATTGTTTCATATGCAACATGCAGAATATCAGTCCAAGGAAATTACTTGCATAACCCAGGCTTAATGATTTACCAAACGCTGTGATGTAGAAGAGTGAGGAATCTATATTACTAATGAAAGATAAAGTTTTTTTTAATGCTAAGTATTATGCACTGAAATTGTTCAATAATTGTTTCAATAATACATTTTGGACAATTGTAAAGACAATAGCAAGGCATATAAGGTCATTAAACAATACAATTTTGAAAGATTTCAGTTTTTATTATTTAGTGATAGCTCTTATAATAGGATTCAAATCAATTCTTTTTAGATTAAATAAAATATATGACAATTTTGAACATTAACCATACTATATTATTTTGGTTTATATTTCATTTGAAATTATAGGACATAAATAAGAATATTCATAGCCTTTTCTGAAATTAATCTACTGTGTTCCCCCCCAGAGTTCCGAAGAATTATGTCATTACATTCTTTATATTATGCACCTATCTTATAGAATAAGTAGGTGAAGACACAAAACTCCATTTCCTGAATAATACATTGAAGTTACCAAAGACAAAATATTGATCTTAATTTTTTTAATGAAAAGCATATTCAAAATCATTTGAAAGGTTGATTTTTTTCATCAAGGGGCAGTCTTCTCCACTGAGTACAAAACATTATATATTAGCTTAACAAAATGTGCAAATATCATTAGTCGCTAAAGGATTAAATTCAATCAGGGAAACACTAGATGGAAATCAGTAATTTCCATGAATACTACAGATTCATAATTATAGTGTATTGTACATAAAAATTGTATTCCAGTATTTGCTGAAATGTAAACTGCAATTAGAAAGCTTCTGTGACAATAAGGTATGCAGACTTTATCAGAAACATTTCCACATGCCTTTGTAATCACTGATTAGTTACATTGATGTTTAATGTAGAGTTGCAGCAGCCACATGTTGAGTTTAAACCAAATTCTCATTAATCAAATTTAAATTTAATGAATAGTGATGCAGCCATTACTTTAATCACAATCGTTTACAATTAACTAATGCGATATATTAATTTAAACCATTAATCCCAGTACAATCACTCTAACAACATATTTAAATATTAACCTACGAATAATGAAATGCACAGTATATTAAACATATCTAATACTATCTATTAATGTAATACAACAAATTCCATATTAAGTACATGAGCCCATTAATCACAAATATTATTAAACCGAACACCCAACATTTTAACCTAATACTCCATATTGTTTTTTTTAGATTTTATTTTTGTTGTGCCTTATGTGGTTAGTATATTGTGTGTTGCATTTCAGTTTTAAGCAGACTAACTACATACAAGGTCACATGGAGTGCGTGAATCCGGATGTTAATAAAAATAGAATTTATTAAGGTAACAAAATGTCATAACGTAAGATTAAAATTGTCTGCAGAATTCATTTACTTTATGTATTTACCTATTTTAAAACATGAATTTACTGTACTGAGCGCGCAGTTTATGCTCCCGTCAGGCAAAATCTAAAATTGGTTAACGTCACCGCAACATCTCGATTCTCATCCAAAGCCTTGGTCAGACACCGAGATGCCATATCATAGGACAGCAGAGAAAGGGTCCCAAAGAAGTCCAAATCATTACCGATGCAGATTTTCACTTGAACGGATAATTTCTCCGGTCTTCTTTCCAAATCTTTGTTTCAGACTGATAGTTGTTAATTATGTATTGAGCACTGTTAATCTCCAAAACTGTGATGTCTTACAGTGTTCCACTTCAAAACATTCGTAATGAAAGAGTTAAGATTTAGATGACAGCGTGAATTCAGCATTACTTTATTAGCAGGCAATTAGCTGAACTCATTAACTCAGTCACACAAGGAAAAGTACTCTCCTCTCGTGTATGGTGAGGAAAAAGTAGATAGATCATGGACATGGTCTGAACATTAAGAATTTCCAGGGATCGCACTGATGTATTAGACCTCAGCTAGGCTGCTTGCTTCCAATAAATGATACTTTTATGTCTAGAAAGACATGAAACTGTTGAGTACAACGGAGCTTTATTTTCCTAAACCCTACTTATCCTGATACTCAAAATCTTATTTTAAAATAGAAAAATAGCAATTAGAAAAGGTATTCGTGAATATTAATTTAAAACAAAATATGACCATTAATGCATTTTACAGAGCTGAGCTGATTATTTTGCACTGGTAGATTTGCCTTAGTAGAACTGTGAGACTATAGTTAATTCACACAAATCTGGGCACATTATGGTAATATGGAATGTGCAGGCATTCTCAGAAAATCAAAATCTAACCACTTAAATAAAATTAGTCCATAAATTTAATAGCTCAGATTATGCACTAACAGCCATATTAGGAATGCTCCTTAGATTTAGATGCAGTTCTAATCTACTAGACCTTTATTGTCAGATAAAATATACACTGGTACACCTGCTCATTAATGCAAATATCTAATCAGCCAATCACATGGAAGCAACTCAATGCATAAAAGCATACAGACTTCGTCAAGAGGTTCATTTGTTGTACAGAACAAATATCGGAATGGGGAGAAATAAGATTAAGTGATTTTGGTCGTGGAATTGATGGTACCAGATGGTTTGAGTATCTCAGAAACTGCTGATTTCTTGGGATTTTCACCCTCAACAGTCTCTGGAGTTTACAGAGGATGGTGTGGAAAAACAATAAACATCCAGTGTATGGCAGCTCTGTGGACAAAACCACCTTCTTCATGGGAGAGGTAGAGGAAAAGGGCAGAACTGATGCAAGCTGACAGGAAGGTGACAGTAGCTCAAGTAATCGTGTAGTAACAGTGGTGGGCAGAAGACCATCTCTGAACGTATAACATGTTAAACCTTGAAGTAGATGGTTATAGCATCAGAAGACCACGAACATATTCTTAGTGGCCACTTTATTAGATCCAGGGGGGTATCTAATAAAGTGGCTACTGAGTGTATGTATTAACTGTGACTAAATTAGTAGTCAACATAAATTTTATCAATATGGTTTTATTAATTTAGGTTGCTATCATTCCACATCAGGGCACAAATACCACACTCAACTGTGAAATGACTCCAAATATTAGAATAATGAATGGGTTAAACATATTTGAATATGTTTAAATTTGACTAAATATTTGAATATCCCAATCAGATTAGACTTGCAAACACTTATTGACAATTGTTAGTATTATTAGTTTAATTGTTCTTGAGTCAGCTGGAGCACAGATTTGTCTCCAGACCTCTTGGCTGTTAAAGGAGATTATGCATCAGTGATGTTACCGTGACATTGCTTCATCTGTAAACATTTCCCTCACTCTTTAAATTCTTCCCAGGATTAAATTGTGATGTATTTAATATCAAATTAAATATGAACTCTTTAACAAAAAATTGATTTGTCATGGCAGTTCGATCAGAATCAAAATAAAATATACACACGAGAAAATCTGGAGATGCTGGAAGTCCAAGCAACACACACAAAATGCTGGAGAAACTGAGCAGGCCAGGCGGAATCTATGGAAAAGAGTAAACAGTCCATGTTTTGGGCCAAGACCCTTCATCAGGAGTCTGCTTTGCCATTCCATCATGGCTGATTTATTATCCCTCTCAACCCCATTCTCCTGTCTTCTCCCCATAACCTTTGTTGCCCAGACTAACCAACACCCTTCTAACCTTTACTTTAAAAATACTCAATAACTTGACCTCCATAGCTGTCCGTGGCAATGAATTTCTTTACTGTAAGCACCCTAATCAAATCTGGTTCATTACACAACACCCAGTGCAGAATTGCTTTTCCCCAAGTGAGCTCAACTACAAGTTGCTCTAAAAAAACCATCTCGTAGGCTTTCTGAAAATTCCCTCTCTTGGGATCCAGCACCAACCTAATGTTCCCAATCTACCTGCACATTGAAATCCCCCATGAAGATCATAGTATTGCCCTTATTACATGCCTTCCATTCCTGTTGTCGATTTTTCCTTCTTACTTAGTGTATATTACTAGGAGTGATTCCATGGTTAGTATTCATGAATTCTTGTTGTTTATTGTTCCTCAAAGGTCTATTTCTCTATCCAAATTAATTGGTTGTTTGGAAACTATAACCTCTCTAGCCCTTTACCTTTCCCATCTACTTGGCTTCACCTATTACTTTCTAGCTATCCCCCTTCCCCTCCCCCAATTTTTTATTCTAACATCTTCACCTTTCCTTTCCAGTCCTGAAGAAGGTCTTGGCCCAAAATTTCCACTGTTGTAAAACATATAGTGTGAGCCTTCAGCCTCCTCCCTGATGGTAGTAATGAAAAGAGGGCCCTGATGGTAGTAATGAAAAGAGGGCCCAGAAGGTGAGGGTCCTTAATGATGGATACTGCATTCTTGATATTCCACCAATTAAAAGATGCCCTTGATAATGGGGAGGGTTGTGCCCATGACATACCTGGCTGAGTTTACAAGGTGCTGCAACCATTCAGAATGCTTTTCACTGTACATCTGTAGAATTTTACAAGTCTTTGGTAATATACCAAATCTCCTCAAACTCCTAAAGAAATAGAGCCACTGGTATGTCTTCTTGATTACATCAATGTGTTGGGCCCAAGACAAATATTCCAAGATGTTGACATCCAGGAACTTGAAGCTGCTCAATCTTTCCACCACTGACTCCTTAATGACGACTTGTGTGTTCTCCCAACTTCCCCTACCTGAAGTCCACAATCAAGTCCTTGGTCATGCTGAAGTGTTGCAACTACACTCAACCAACTAATCTATCTCTGCCCTGTATGCTTCCTCATCTCCATCTGAGATTCTGTCAACAATAGTGATGTTATCAGTGAATTTATAGATGTTGTTTAAGCTCTGCCTTGCCACCCAGTCATGAGTGCAGATAGAGTAGAACAGTGGGCTAAGTTCACATCCTTGAGCGGGGTCTGTGTTGATTGAGAGCAAGGAGATGTTATTACTGATCTGCACTGACTCACAATAAGGGAGTCGAGGGTCCGTTTGCAGAAGGCAGTACAGAGACCCAGGTTTTGAAGTTTGTTGATTAGTAGTGAGGGGAAGATGGTTTTGAATGCTGAGCTGTAATCAACGAAGAGCAGTTTGGCATATGTTGTGCTGTTGTCTAAGTGTCCCAAAGCTGAATGGAGAGCCTGTGAGATTATGCCCGCTGTGGCAGTAGGCAAATTATAGCAGGTCCTGGTCCAGGCAGGGGTTAGTTCTAGCCATGACCAACCTCACAGCAATAGTCATTGAGGCAGTTCACCCTGCTCTTCTTTGGCACTGGTGTGATTGATGCCCTTTTGAATCAGCTGGGAACCTCACACTGCAGTAGTGAGTTTGAAGATATCCCTCAACACTCCAGCCAGTCGGTTGACAGTTTTAGTACTCTGCAAGATACACTGTTGGAGCCTGACTTCTTGCAAGGGTTAACCGTCTTGAAGGATGTTCTGAAATTGGCCTCTGAGACAAAGATCACAGGGTTGCTAGATACTGTGAGCATAAAAGGCATTGAGTTGATTAGACACTGAAGCATCACTGCCAACTATGCTGTTAGATTTTTCTTATAGGAAGTAATGGTGTACAAACCCTGCACAGATGCTATGCATCTAATCATATCTCAAGCTTCACACAGAATTTCTCTTTCATTCTCATGATAAGTCTTTTGTAGGTCATACCTGGACTGCTATGATTCTAAACTGCCAGTCTTGAATGCCACAGATCTAGCCCTCAGCACACTGTGATCACCTGGTTCATCCAGGGCTTATGTTTGGGGAAACTCATTGTGTTCTCAAAGACACACACTGCTCCAAGTCGGTGACAGTCAAATTGCATTCAGTCAGACCCAAAGATGAATCCCTGAATGTGGTCTAGTTTGCCAATTCAAAGCAGTCCTGTAAGTGCTCCTCTGCCTCCGTTCGCAGTGCTTATCACTGGTGCTGCAGTCTTCAGTCTCTGCCTATATGGTGGGAATGGAAGTACTGCCAGGTGATTGGACTTGCCGAAGTGCAGCCCTGTGATGGCACGGTAAGGGTTTTTGATGGAGGTGCAACAGTGATCGAGTATGTTAGCTTCTCTGGTTTCACAGATGGCTTGTTGGTGGTAGTTTGTCAGAGAATTCTTCAAACTAGCCTAGCTGATGTCCTCAACGATGATTAGGAAGGCATCAGGATGTGTTGTCCCATGACTGTTGATTACAGTGCTCAGCTCTTCCAGTGCCAGGTTGACACTTTCCTGGAGTAGAAAAAAATCTGCTCACAGGATGACGGTAAAGAACTTTCTCAGCTTATAGAACAAATGACACTTGATAGCCAGATTTTCCATGTCAGGAGAGTAGAATTGAGATACAACCATCACATTTGAGCACAACAACACACAACTAACTGGTTCACCACCACGAGGTTCAGGAACAGTTATTGCCTCACAACCTTTTGGCTCCTGAACCAACGAGAATAACTTCACTCACCACAATTCACAACTGATCCCACAACCTACAAGCTTCACTTTCAAGGACTCTACAACTCAAGTTCTTGGCATTATTCTTTTTTTTTATCTGCACAATGTTTTCTTTTTCCCTTAGGTTGTCTTTCTTTTACACTTTGTATATGTATAGTTTTCCATAAATTCTACCGTATTTCTTTATTTTCCTGTATATGCCTGCAAGGAAAAAGAATCTCAAGCTGGTATATGGTAAAATATACGTACTTAAATAAATTTACTTTGATTTTGACAATGAGTTAACCGGGAAGCAAATGCCTCAATTTACCCAATCCTCAGATAGTTTCCAATCAACCACAGTCAACTTGTAATTTGTGGTTATTTGTTTAGATTTTAAATCAAAGTTTCAGACTAGATATAGGTGAGTGATAGGATCTTGCCATGTTGGGGAGTGGTTGGTGGTGAGGTGAGGGTAATTTATAGTATATAGGAGCAGGAGTAAACTACCAGCCTCCTCAAGCCTCTCCTGTTTGATCACTGGTGATCTCTGTTGGCCTAAATTCTTATGTACCAGTTCCCCATGAACTTCAATTCCTTGATTTATCAAATATTTAATCAATTTCCACTTTAAAAATATTTAACTATCTGGCCTTCACATCTTTGGGAGCAGAGAATTCCAGCGATTCTCCACTCTCTGAGAGAAGTTTTGATGTACTTCATTTTAAAATGATTGGCCCACTATTTGCAGCTGTATGTCCCTTGTTTATGACTCTCTCACTAATAAATTTCCCCCCCTAGCCACCTTATATAAGACCATAAGACTTAGGAACTGAATTAGGCCATTTGGCCCATCAAGTCTGCTCCGCCATTCAATCATGACTGATCCTTTTTCTCCCCTCCTTAACCCATTCCCTGGGCCTTCACCCTGTAACCTTTGATGCCATGTACAATCAAGAACCCATCAATCTCTGCCTTATATACACCCAACAACCTGGCCTCCACAGCTGCATGTGGTATCAAATTGCACAAATTCACCACCCTCTGGCTAAAGAAATGTCTCTGCATCTTGTTTTAAATAGACACCCCTCAATCCTGAGACTGTGCCCACTTGTCCTACACTCACCAACCATGGGAAATATCCTTTCCGGTTCTACTATGTCTAGGCCTTTTAATATTCGAAAGGTTTCAATGAGATCCCACTCTCCATCCTTCTAAATTCCAGTGAGTACAGACTCAGAGCTATGAAATGTTCCTTGTACGGTAACTCTTTCATTCCCGGAATCATGCTTCTGAACCTCCTCTGGACCCTTTCCAATGCCAGCACATCTTTTCTTTGGTGAGGAGCCCAAAACTGTTCACAATACTCAAGGTGAGGTCTCACCAGTGCCTTATGAAGCCTCAGCATCACATCCCTACTCTTATATTCAAGACCTCTTGAAATGAATTTATATTTGCCTTCCTCACCACTGACTCAATCTGCAAGTTAACCTTTAAGGTGTTCTGCACAAGGACTCTCAAGTCCTTTTACCTCTCAGATTTTTGGATTTTCTCCCCGTTTAGAAAATAGTCAGCACATTTATTTCTATTATCAAAGTGCGTGAACATGCATTTTCCAACATTGTATTTCATTTACCACTTCCTTGCCCATTCTCCTAAGCTAAGTCCTTCTGTAGCATGCCTGTTTCCTCAAAACTACCTGCCCCTTCACCAATCTTCATATCATCTGCAAACTCAGTAACAAAGCCATCTATTCCATCATCTAAATTATTGATACACAGCATAAAAAGCGGTCCCAACACTGACCCGTGTGGAACACCATTTATTTATATATTTGAATATGGTCATCACTCATTTTTCTAAATTCCAATGAATTCAGGCCTATTCTGTCTAGCCTCTTTTGGAAGGAAAACTCTTTTATCCCAAAAATTAGCTTGATGAATTTCTTTTGGACTGCCTTCAATGGTACTATATCTGTTTTGAGGCGGAGACCAAAACTATGCAAGGCATTCCAGGTGTGATCTCACTGACATCCTATACAACTGTAAACAACGACTCCCTATTCTTAAACTCCTCTAATCCCTTCATGATTAAGGCCATTATGTTGTTTGCCTTTTTTAACCACTTGTTGGACCAAACTATTGGTACAAATGTACAATCCAGCAAAATCCCCCTGAGACATGAGGCTTTAAGAACTGGTTTAGAGGGACCACACCATGGCCAAGAGATGATAAGATCGGTCTACAACTCCATTATCAGTCGTGTTGATTAATTAATCATCCAATAACTTGCCCACATCCCACATTTGGTGCAGCTCATTGGAAACATTGGTACCTATCACACCAAAGTTATCAGTTTTATCGGTATCTAACTTCTAATTAGCCTAAAGTCAGAACACTGGAAATAATAAAACAATTGCAATTTGCATTGTAGCTTTGTATTTTCACAATGCAAGTCAGTAAATTAGTATTGTTTTATTAATTAAATGTTAATTTAATTCAAAAGAAATACAAATATTTTTAAAATTAAAAATTGAAATCTATTATTCAATGTAAAACACAAAATGCTGGCAGAACTCAGCAGGCCAGATGGCATCTATGGGAGGAGGTAGTGACAACGTTTCGGGCCGAAACCCTTCATCAGGAGTGAAGTAACATGAGATGGTCGAGGGGGGGATAAGAAGTGGGGGGAGGGATGAAGTAGAGAGCTGGGAAGTGATAGGCTGGAGGGAAATGGGCTAGGGGGAAGGCGGAGAATTATGGGAAATAAAAGAGAAAGAAAGGTAGGGCTGGGGGAGATTATAGTGAGGGGGGAAATGAGAGAAAAAGAGAACTAGACTAAAATTATAGATAGAGATGGGGTAAGGGAGGCAGGGGCATCAACGGAGGTCTGTGAGTTGAATGTTCATGCTGGCAGGTAGGAGGCAACCTAGGCAGGAGATAAGGTATTGCTCCATTGACCTGCGTGTGGCCTCATCTTGACGGTAGAGGAGGCCATGGACAGACATGTCGGAGTGGGAGTGGTCTGTGGAATTGAAGTGTGTGGCCACCTCCAACGGGATCCCACCCCCCCCCCCCCCACTCTCGGCTTTCCGCAGGGATCGCTCCCTACGCGACTCCCTTGTCCATTCATCCCACCGACCTCCCTCCAGGCACTTATCTGTGCAAACGGAAGAAGTGCTACACCTGATCCCATACTTCTTCCCTCACCACCATCCTAGGCCCCAGACAGTCCTTTCAGGTGAGGCACCACTTCACTTGCGAGTCAACTGGGGTGATATACTGTATCCGGTGCTCCTGATGTGGCCATTTATACATTGGGGAGACCTGTCGCAGACTGGGAGACCGTTTCGCCGAACACCGGCGCTCAGTCCTCCAGCAGTGGCGGAATCTCCCTGTGGCCACACACCTCAATTTCACAGACCACTCCCACTCCGACATGTCTGTCCATGGCCTCCTCTACCGTCAAGATGAGGCCACACGCAGGTCAATGGAGCAATACCTTATCTCCCGCCTGGGTAGCCTCCTACCTGCCGGTATGTACATCCAACTCACTGACCTCCGTTGTTACCCCTGCCCCCCCTTACCCCACCCCTATCTATAATTTTAGTCTGATTCTCTTTCTCTCTCTTTCCCCCCTCACTATAATCTCCCCCCAGCCCTACCTTTCTTTCTCTTTTATTTCCCATAATTCTCCACCTTCCCCTTAGCCCATTTCCCTCCAGCCTATCACTTCCCAGCTCTCTACTTCATCCCTCCCCCCACTTCTTACCCCTCTCCACCATCCCATGTTACTTCACTCCTGATGAAGGGTTTCGGCCCGAAACGTCGTCACTACCTCCTCCCATAGATGCTGTCTGGCCTGCTGAGTTCTGCCAGCATTTTGTGTTTTTATTTATTTCCAGCATCTGCAGATTCACTCGTGTTGCCTATTCAATGTAAAATATACTTTCTTTATACCGCATTATTTTGAATTGAATTAAACTTTAATAATTAAAACTATTCTAATTTACTAATTGTATGAAATTAATAAAACCTAAATCACTTTATTTATTCAATCCAGATTGGACCCTATTCAAACAGTGGGGTTATGTAACATATGACTGGTGTACACTGAGGGAGCTTGTGCATTGTGCCCAGACTCATTTCAAGAACAAACAAGCTGACATCTGAATTCCACAAGGTAAAGCACAACAATGAAGGTCAGGAACAAGCTGTAAATTCACCTAGTCAGCTGGTTGTTCCCTGTGGAAGCACAGGCTCAAGATCAGCTTGACCTGATCCACGGATTTTAAATAAGGAAATTGTTATTGGCTTTGATAGCAAGCTGAATAGAAACAGGCTGTTGGTAATATCAGCATGCATGTCTTCATACACATCTGGTTATATATGGCTAAAGTACACAAGCTTTACACAAATGGACTTAGGCAGGGCGGTATAACAGTACATGGAGTTTCGAGGAGGCAGGTGAAGATGCTGTGATGCACGAGCCAGGAATGGAAAATGACACCGACACTGACACAGATTTTGAACTCTTTATGTTGAGTGTGCCTCATCTGATAATTCAATCTGAGCTAAATGACCTAGTCAGAGACTTGGTTTGTCAAAGGCAAAAGTAGAATTACTGGGTTCAAGACTGCAACAATGTGGTCTGCTGTCACTAGGCATTAAAGTTTCCATGAAGGATTTTGATATTTCAATAGTTCCATTTAATATCAGAGTAATGTGTACAATATACATCCTGAAATACTTTTTCTTCGTTGACATCCACGAAAACTGAAGTGTGCCCCAAAGAATGAATGACATTTAAAATGTTAGAACTCCAAAGCTCCCCCCAACTCTTCCCTCTCACACACAAGCATCAGCAAAGCAACAGCCCTCCCCAACCCCCACCCACTTCTGCAAAACAGCATCAGCATCCTCCTCCCACCAAACATGCAACAGCACGGCTCCCAATAATGACCATGATCTGCAGTACAACACAAACTAATTGTTCACCTGACAATTTGACATGCCACAGGTTCTCTCTCTTACTAATAAAGAAAAAAAGAGGACAGCGAAGACAGATGCTTCCCAGAGCAACTGATTCCAAGATTAAGGAAGGCATTTCTGTTGGTTCACAAATCAAACAGGGCATCGATGACAGGCAATTCGAAGAACTTCTAGTGGGGCCAGAGAAAATCACATGGAAGGCACTCAAGGATATTGTTAAACATTTTCTTGGCAACTATAGAACACCAAGCTATGCATAGCTTGTTGACATGTTTCAGACATACAAAACCATGAAGTGAAACATTTCACTAAAGATTCATCTTCTGCATTCCCATTCAGAATTCTTCCCTGCAAAACTTGGCACTGTCAGTGATGAGCACAGTAAACACTGGAGTTCTGCAGAAATGGCACCAGGGCAACTGGAATCCTGGCTGGTCATTGTCGGACACTTAAGATTTAGACAGAGTACAAACAAAAATCATCAACAAAACATTTTAGGTCAGTTGAACTATTGCAAAGCGTCAGTACCGTTATGCAATTAAATGCATTATATTCAATAAAAGTTAATTTCTTGTCTCTCCAAGTAGTCTGAGATTATATTTGTGCTCAGCTTCCAGCAGTCTATCATAAACAAAAAGAAAATTCCTCAGAATTAACTTTTATTGAATATAATGCATTTAATTGCAATACATTGATTTATTTTATTGAATTACAGATAATTTAGTTCACACTTACAGTCACATAACACAGAAACTTGCTCTTTTGACCCACTTGTCAATACTGGCCACTAAGTACCTAACAGTACTGTTATGTTCTATACATTCAAAACATTTTTTAAAAAGTAATAGAAAAGAAACAAGAGATCCAGGAATGCAAGTCAAACTTTGTCTTTACTATTAAGCGAGGTGCGCACGTATCACGTGGTAGTGTCACGACGTATGCCATTTATGTACTTTCACATATAACCTGCAATGCACTATGTAAATAACAAATAATGCTTAATCTAGCAATATATTTACAATATTACTCAAATATTACTAAAATATTAAACACATGAGTACCAACTCTATTTTCCAGTACTTGACCCATACATGTTTTTTACATGCACACCTATATAATCCTTGCCTGTACTAACTTTCAGACAGTGCATCAAAAGTTCAACAAACCTTGGGTGAAAAAAAAATCAAATCCCATCTAAATGTCCTGTTTTGCTTTAAAGCTGATAATTTATTTCAAATTATCAATTTTATCAAATAATATAATAAAATTATTAATTTTAAAGCTGATATTATTTTAAATTATACAGGCAATTTTAAATGAACACATTTATCATACTGTATTATACTTGATTATTTAGAATAACATAAAGGATTTATCAAATTCCACAGGAAGCCTGTGTGCCACTGATGTATTACTTTGAATTGCCTACTTCATTTGCAATATTCCAGCTGGAGTTTCTGAGTAGTATTTTCTTCTCTTCCAGGAAAACTCTGACCATCAATATAAAACATGCACTCAGTGGCTGCTTTATTAGGTACAGGAGGTACCTGTTAAAGTGGCCACTGAGTGTATTTCTGTATGCTGATGGAAGGCAAATGCATTGTTAGCACTCATTTATAAAGCACTAGAATATGTAAGAAAGCATGTTATGCTGAGGCTTTCTAAGGATTTGGTCAGACCTCACCTGGAGTACCGTGAGCAGTTTTGGGCCCCATATCTAAGAAAGAATGTGCTGGCACTGGAGATGGTCCAGAGGAGGTTTATGAGAATGTTCCCAGCAATTAAAGTGTTAACATACAATATAAGGAATGGTTGATGCCTCTGAGCCTGTATTCACTGGAGTTTAAAAGAATGAAGAGGGGATGCCATTTAAACCTAATGAATATTAAAAAGCCTAGATAGAGTGGACAAGGACAAGATGTTTCCAACAGTGGGAAAGTCTAAGACCAGAGGGTACAGCCTCAGAATGGAAGCTAGTACACTGTCTGAAAGTTAGTACAGGCAAGGATTATATAAGTGTGCATGTAAAAAACATGTATGGGTCAAGTACTGGAAAATAGAGTTGGTACTCATGTGTTTAATATTTTAGTAATATTACCTTTAGAACAAAGATGAGGAGGAATTTCTTGAGCTAAAGACTGGCAAATCTGTGGAAATCATTGCCATTGATGGCAGTGAAGGCCAGGTCAGTGGAGATTAAGTTTCTTGATTAGAAAGGGTGTCAAAGGTTACAGGGAGAAGGCAGGAGAATGGGGTTGAGAAGGAATAATTAATAAGCCATGATCAAATGGGGAAGGCTTGATGGGCTGAATATCTAATTCTGCTCCTATGTTTTATGGTCTTTCATCATTAAATATCTTCATACATCTGTCATTTTCAAAGGCTTTCCCAATAAATGTAACGTGTGTGCTTCTAATTGAAATTTTGCCTACATAGGTCACATCTGAAAATTTTTGCACAATCTGTTCCTGATACAAGGCTTCATACTGCAAACTGTAGCTTACAGACGTCACGCTAGCCAGTTATAAAATTTTGTGGAAAAGTAAATCTGGCAAGTTGCCCATTGATTTTTCTGTTGATAATGTTTGTTACTGTACTGTTGGACAATCTTAAAATAGTTATCCTTTCCAAACAAGAGTTCCTTAGGTCATTTGCTCAAATTATATTTTTTTAAGCACTTTGATAATTTGATTTCAATCAGAAGGTACAGGTCCACTTAAAAGCTGGCACCCTTCCAGCCACCTCAGCACCTACATTGCTCTGGTGGATTCCTCGTGATTTCCCAGCTCTCAGGCTGGGCAGTCTGCCCATTAAACTTCACTTGTGCAAACAGAAGTCTCAGTAACTAAACCTTTATATTGAAATTTATTTCAATTAGTTTGAATTTTGCCAATTGTTCTTATATATTTTAGTGATTAGTCTTAAACTTTGTTCAATAAATTTTATTTCATTCATTTTAAAAAATATACTCCAGGTATTTTGAAACGTCATTTACACATAGTGTTCTTATAACAAAGAATTAAATGTATTCAGTTATCTTTGAATAGTGTCAGTGACCTTTATGTAATAGAGGAGAATAAACTGGGAAATGTTGCAAGTACCTCCACTTCCAGTGAACCCAATAGGTTCATCTTTACAGCATTTTGATAGCCATGGGCAATTTCTCACATGTACCATGATGTAGTCATGACATATTTTAGTGATTACATCCTGAATAAAGGCCATATCATTCATATATTGTTCCTCACCAAGAATCGCATTAGAGAATTATACCCTGAACATCCTGGGCCAAAAACAAAGTCCTTTCATTTCCTCCTCCATCTTCATTACCTGATGATTTTACTGTTCTTCCTTTCAATCAAGCCTTCCACCCTGGAGAATGCCATTAATACAACCATGTGTGGCAACAGATGTTCTGTGCAAAAGATTGAAAGAGCACAACTTCGGCTTTTTGTCACCTAAAAGACTACATCTCCGGCGGTGCTGCAATCCCTCAGGATTGCATGGAGTGCTTACCTAAAAAATCCTCTTGCTGAGGACTCTAGAGTAGAACTTGAACCCACAATCTTCTGACTTGGGGGACAAAATGTTAACATAGAAATTCAAATATAATTTTTAATTTATACACAATATGAGGACATTTAAGGGATGCTCAACACTATAGGATTCATGATGCAAAATCCCCCAGAAGCCCCTTTTCTATGTACACTATTTTACTGCTTAACTCTTTCATGAAGTGCTGTACAATGTGTATGGTGAAGGTGAAGCTGCTATGAACATAACACCGGCAAATGCTGAGCTTTGGGTGATGCACGACCACAAACAGCCATGCGTATTAGCTTTAGAACATAGAACAATACAACATGGGAGCAGGCCCTTTGGCCCACAATGTTAAATTAAACTGATCTGCTTGAACATGAACCATATCCCTCCATTCCTTGCATCTTCATGTGTCTATCTGCTTCTTAAATGACACTATTATGTCTGTTTCCACCACCATGTCTGGTAGCATTTACCACACAATACTTACCACATTGGGTAAAAATTTATTTTCCTCCTCTTGCATTAAAGATATGTCCTCTAGTATTTGACATTTAAACTCATGGAGAAATACTCTGGCTATCCTATCCACGTCCCTCAGAATTTTATAAACCTCTAACAGTTCTTCCCTCAGCCTTTAACACACAAATTTGTTCAACCCATCCTCCGAGCTAACACACTCTAATCCTAAAGAGTCTCCTCTGCACTCACTCCAAAGCCTCCACATTGTGCCTGTACTGGAGTAACCAGAATGGCACACAACATAAATAAATGTTAAATTATACAGTATCAGTTTTTAAAAATGCAGTATGTTTACTTCTTCAAATACAAAATGTATATGCTTGAGACAATTCATGAGATTACAAGTAACTATTTCCGCATGATTCTAAATATTTTGAACTGTTTTCATTCATTACTCTGTACACCAGTGCAATTGAAGATAACAATTTCTGTTATACAAATATGTGAAAAATAATGAATAATGTATTTTTACCTGTGCGCCTGCAGATAAACAGTAATGCCACAAATTAATTACAAATGGCTCTCTGTTATACCAACTTTAAACATAACTTTCCATTTTAGTGTTACTTAATTGGGTGCAGATGAGCCTTTAATGTTACTAAACATCCAAAGTGACATCATTCTAAATACATGTATAAAATCCTATAAATTACATATTAGGATATGAACTCAGAGAGTCACCATTGGGAATTAAGTCACAGTTGAAACTTGAAACTGAATAAAATTATAACAACTTATATGATATGTGAATCACTTTACACTTATTAATCCTATATTTATACATCATTGCAATATGTTGGTGGTTCTGATGCCACACTTAATCATCTGTGTTTTAAGCCGCAGAACAAAAAATGTATTAGTTGACTGCCTCATTTATGATCAATGTTTAATGGATTTAGATAGGCAAACTAGCTGCATATAGTTAAAAAGCATGGGAAAATAGTTCAAGTTCCACAATTAAATAGCTAGTTGTACACAAATATGAAATTTATCATCACCTAATGTTACCCAAAGCAAGTTATAGGCAGCAACCACTTTCACAAATCTAATTATTTTTAGGCCAACAACTTTGCCTCACACATGTACAAATATGAGAATTAGAAATGGAATAATTTTGAATATATTTTCATTATTATATGTTCCATAGTCTTGAAATATAGTGAGGATGTAACTGTACAAAGGCTTATTGCATTCACATCAAATCTCTTCATTTTGGCAGAGCAATTAAACCATAACTTTACTGAAATTATAGGAAGAGGAATCTAGTACATCTCATTAAATGTGCTTGTAACAGTACTTGGTAACTTTTAAGTCTATAAAAGAGACAAGAATCAACTTTAAGACATCATCTTCATTGTGACAGTACATTAAATTTTGATGCATATTTCAACTTAAGTGCAACAATTATAAATGTTTGAGATTCTGCTGAAATGAAAAAAGTCTTTCTGAATTGCTGTGGGAAACATGCAGAGTTGATCATTTTTATTATCTTGTCTGAAGCCCACACAAAAAGTGACTTGTCAGCATAACTCACTTGCTGTTCAGTAGTTCATTTGTTTGTTCATCGTTTGGAGGTCAGGGTCAGGGTAGATGACACTCTAAAGATCTGAGGTAGCATGTTGCTCAACTGGTAGAACAGTTCTTCTGAAATACTCTGTTAATATAAAATTATATTACCATTTATATTCCATGGTACGGAGCACACATTGACAGCATTATTCATACTTATTCAATGTAAGGGTGTGAAATTGATTGTTGCAGAGTGTGAAGGGCTTCAGGATGTTCTTCACCGGCTGGCTGCAATTTGCACTCTATTTGCCAAAAATAAGCTTTGCACATACCTAGTTAAGATATATGATGACGTTGTTTCCCAGAGAGGAATGCAGATTTTCTCAAAAGTGTTTATGATGTTCAATGGACCAGTGCAATTTTTAAATCTAGTTTGTCACTGCAGCTGAGTTTTACTGTAAGTGAACAACCTTTTGAAGCTTCAACTCTGGGTGTCTGTCCATTCGGATTTCTATCACTTTTGCAGTGTTAGCCATGACTACAACCATTTTGGCACCAAGATCTGGAATGTTGTCCTTCATAGCTCCTTGACAGAAAGTTTGCCTTTGCTAAATGGTATAGCTGAATACATTTCATTTAAAAAAAACCTTAAGGGACATGGCTATGAAAGCCGTGAATATATTGCTTAGCTTTGTTGAGGCTGATAATTTTACATTCCTGTTCTTCTGATGGTTTCATGTTGCAGGAGTGTCTGTTGATACGCCAGATACCAACATGAGAAATCACAACATGAATTCCAGTTCATATAGGTTCTGATATATTACAAAATAAAATAATAGAGAAGAACTGGGTCATCCAATCTATTGTGCTATTCCGCCATTTAATAAGATCATGCCTTTTTTTAAATCACTAAATCCACTTTCTTATGCTAAACCCATATTCCTTGATTCACCAGATATCCAAAGAGCTGTAGATAACTGTCCTTGGATGTATATTCAGTGACTGAGACTCCATAGTTCTCTACTCTCTGGAGAACAAAAATCTTTGCATCAAGTTGGGAAGTACAAGGAATTTGAAGGTATTGGCAATCTTGAATATTACCTTTGGTCCCCACCAGACACTCAGCTCTCACTTGCAGCTCCAATTAGTTGCTTACATGTGACAGCAGCTACACCCAGCACACTACTTTAATGGGGAGGCCAAACCAGCTGAGGATAGCTGGTGAGTTTTATAGCCCAGTGAGATAGAGACATGCTTGTCCTAGCATGCTAAATCACCTCCAGTGGACAGGGCAGATGAAATTTACAGTGACAGCCAATGGCAAAGATGGCTGTTCTGTAACAGTCAATGGAGAGGGTATGACGAGACACAGAGGAAGTCATGGTCATCCACTGCAACCAGGGAAGATCCCAATTTTTGTCTGCTAACCAATCCTCAGTCCATAGTAGTATATTAGCCCCAATTTCATGTGTTCTTGTTAATAAATTCTCAAGTCCATCTTACCCAAGTCCAATAAACTACATCTAGTGATTCCCTCTGATCTCTTATGCTAATTACAGTCTTAATAATCTGTTAAAAATTTGTGGTGTGATTTTCCTTTCAAAAGGCAAAAAAAAACTGTTGGGAGGAATCCAGTGCACCAGGCAACATCCATAGAGGGAAATGGACAGCTGACATTTCAGGTTGGATTTTCAGAATCAAGAATCACAACCTGGTTTAATATTACTGGCATATTTTGAGAAATTTGTTATACAGCAGCAGTACATTGCCATACATAATAATAAAAATTGTAAATCAATGTAAATTCAGGCATTTTCCCCTTCCTTTCCAGTTCTAAAGAAGGGTCTCGGCCTGAAACAGCAACTGTTTGCTATTTTCCATACACGCTCCCTGACCTGCTGAGTTCCTCCAGCATTTTGTGTTACTGTAAATTAGAGTATATATACAGTATATATATACTGTATATATTTAAAAAGTTAAATAAAACAAATAGTGGAAATAAAGAAAAAAACCTGTGAGATAGTATTCATGGGTTCAATGCCCATTCAGAAATCTGATGGCAGAGGGGAAGGAGCTACTGTGCCCAATTCTATTACTATTTGATAACTGCTCACTACCATAGCTTTAGTAATAGATTCTTTAATTTCCCCTACTATTGGTGTCAGGTTAATTGGGTCAATATCCCAGCCTTCCCTTTACCTCTGTTTTTAAATAGAGAGGTTAAATTTGCTACCTTGTAATCTTATGCCTTCAGGCATTCATTGCATTATTAAAATCTCTAACAAAGCAAGATAAATAAACCAATACACACCAGAACTATTCTAGAACTACACCATTTCCAGGGTTTCTGTGCTTACTTTTGAGAAGATAGACACAAAATACTTGTTTAATTTTTCTGCCATTTCCTTATTTCAAAATACATTTCATTTCGGCTTGGTTTGACAGGGATTCGCATTAACTTGGGCTAATGTTTTTCTTTTTACATAATGTATCTAATGAAGCTTTTATAGTTAATTTTTACGTTTCTCATCAGATTACTATTGTATTCTGCTCTCTCTTCCCTTACAAACATCTTAGCCCTCCTTTGCCAAATTCAGAAATTCGCTCAATTGTCTGGCTTGCTGCTCTTTTGGGGAACATTTTAGGTCCCTTCCTTTGATGTAACTCCTCTGCTCTTTGGCCATGGCTCAACCACTTTTCCTGTTTATTTTTCGTCTTAAACAAACACATTTTAATATCAACCATGTATTAATACTTCAAATGTTAGCTGTTGCTTGTTTATTAAAATACCTTCCAATGCTATTTCCCAATCTGCCATACAACCTGCCATTTCTTTCTAGTGTGGTTAGTGTAGATTTAAATTCTCATTTCACATTGGACTAAATCACTCTCAATCATTATATAAATTTACAAACAGAAATGTTTCCTCAATCTTTACTCAGGTGGTAGCCAGTAATGACACTGCAACATTTAGAATTGTTTCAAAACTATTCTAAAAACCTACTTTTTTAACATTTGACCAATTTACAGGATTAATTAATGCCAGCTGATGTTTATTTCATTTAAACAATTTGGTACATTCGATCCCTCCAAGACCGCAACCCCTTTGTCGTGGTTTGGAGGCTTGTGTGCCTCAGTGACCCGAAGATCTATGTTGGCTGGGGTCAAGGCTTTGTGCTTCGGCTCATGGTAGAGTCACCCATGCTAAACAGGTCAAAGGGTAGAGGCCAGACTAGAGCAGTCTACCGATCATCCAGGTTTGGGGGTTCAACTCAGGGCTAACAACCATGACTGGTAAAACAAAATCATTACAGAAACAGCAATAAAGAATCCTTCTACATCTGAATGCAACAGTATTCCTGGCTCTCCACCTGGGACTTGCATGACTGACAGTAGTGAAAACCGAGTGGAAGCTACTGACATGATGAAGGAAGCCACGAACATCACCAGAGTTGGAGGACCTTCATTGTTGCCCTAAATGCCAGCAGCATAACATGCAGAAAGTAAGCAACCTTTGTCTTTATGCCAGTGATGTAATGAGCAGTAAGTAAATAAGTATATTCAATTACATTTTAATCTATATAATGTTTGTCCTATGATTTTTAATTGTCACATTTTTATGACTATTTTGATTTATTTTTACAATCTATATAAAGCACTTTGAGCCTGCATCTTATGTACGAAAAGTGCTATATAAATAATGTTATTATTATTATTACATTAACTGAAGAAAATGTAGTGTTTGAAATTAAAATCAAATAGACAGATTTAGATGGCTCTTTGTCAGGCCAGTTTGTCATACATTATAAAGATTAATTTTCCGCAAAGTCCAGTCATTTAAAATGCAATGGGCATCAGGGTGAAGGACACAAGTAACTGGACTGTCAACAATTCAATATTTACCTATGATTTACAGAATCCACTATAATGGGACATAATTTAAAATCAAAGCTTGTATGGAATCTCATAAGCTATAGAAAATTTACCTGCATTTACAAAAATGATCCTCCTCCCCAGTAATAGTGGCAGGGCAAGGAAACAAGAGTGTTATGGTACTGTTTGAGAGATCTGTACAGAAACAGGCAAAAGCCATGCCATCAATTATTATCCTGCCTACAAATGACAAAGGAGGTGAATTGGACTATTGGGTCCATACTGCTCACATGCCCAACAAATCCCCTTGGTTTCTTTTTTTTTTAAACCAATAACCTACACCAAGGGGTGATTTACATTTGCCAATTCAAACAACAGCAAGACTTGGGAATGTGGGAGGAAACCAGAGTACACAAAGAGAACCCATATAGTTTTAGGCGAATGTGCAAACTCTGTACAGATGACATCCAAAGTCAGGATCGAGCCTGGGTCCCTGAACTATGAGGCAGCAACACTAACTGCTGAGCCATGATTGATAGGTACCGGTGCAGGAACTGATACCGAGGCCAAGGATGAACTGTACGTTCAAAGCTTCTCTACAGTGGGTCATGACCTTGGAATAATAAATCTGAAAATATCCAGTTTGCAGAACCTAGCTCCCAAAGTTATTACCGTAATTAACTTACGTTACATTTTTCTTGGCAAATATATAAAACACATGTATTAAAATCAATTAACAATGGTTAAACATGGAATCTTAATCCATGGAAGATTTAACATGTGAACAGATGCATCATTACAAAATATATTCCAAGGGTGAAGGCAAGAATTCATAGGAGAGGAGAAAGACAGTCCTCATGTCCTATTATAAAAGAATGGAGCTGCAGAATATGATTCTAAAGCAAACATCCAGGTTAAGTATTTAGAAATCTAAAATTTAAACTGTGTCTTTAGCATTTCAGTGTTTCTTTGTAAACTTAAAAAAAATAACTTTTGATTAGTTCACTTCAAGGGATGAAAAAGTCTGGTGAGTAGATCAAACGATACAAATATATGACCTTTTTATAAAACAAAACCTATTCATGAGAAAAAAAAAGTGTTGCTGTTAGGTTAGCATTAATTGTTCCATGAATTGAATAGCTATCTAGGCTATTTCAGAGGACAATTATGAGTTGCAATGAGTCTCACATTATAAGAGGCCATCTTTATGGAAGCCAGTTTCCTTTCATAAAGGAGTTTTTCCAACATAATTTTTCATGTCTTCCTTTATTGATACCAGCATTTATTCCAGGCTTTCCTTTCATTAAAGTAAAAACTTATTGGCTCCAATGCCAATATAGGAGCAAAGCTTAGGGATGTGGGAGGAAGCTGTCACACCAAAACAAAATCCATACAGTTACATGGAAAACTTGTAAATTCCACACAGACAGTGCAAGGTCAGGATTGAACCTGGGTCCATGGAGCAGCAAAGCAGAAGAATTTAAGCTACTCACCATTGTTTAATTTGGATTATGTCTGGATCATTGTCCAGGCTCCTGAATTACTGGTTCACTAATATAACTATTATAGCCCAATCAAAATAGAGCTACAACCTGTATTCTGCAATTACTGCTACATAAGAGAATTTCATAATGCTCCATATATCTCTATAGTTCATGTCCACAGGAAGCATTCCACTTTCTTGAAGCTTGAGGGTTACTGAGCGACTGGAGACACTACAGGGCATAATAGTAGGTGAAAGTTTTATGTCTGACAGGATTCAGAAAATCATCACATGTAAATTGAGATCCATAGAGCAAATGGTAACAATCTGCAAAGTTAGGAAAATGCAAGCAATCAAGGAATCCCCTATGAGTTTGGGTCCTTCAAGATATTGCGAATATTGGCAAGAACTGCACATAAAACATTGCAAAGGATACAAATGTAGTAATAATTGTGGATTTGATGATCGTAAGAAGCCAGTTTTTGTGATCATCATCATGAGAATAGTGGGGTAGGTTGCATTATGTGTGCTAGGATAAGAGAAGGTGGAGAATATCATATGAGAAGGGAGATGATGGGGGTGTACAGGGAATAATGAGACATCATCATCCAGATGTAATGAAGTCTTCAGCCCTGTGTGGGACCCCAGAGTGTTGAGCTCCTACGTACTTAGAGCACCTGAGTCGGTTAATTGTTACTTAGCGAGAGACATTAATTATTTAGAGTTCCTAGTGTTTTTCTTAAGCAACTCGGTCTCCTGGTGCTTTCTGTTACAGCTTGTTGAGTTTAAATTGATAGGCTTGGGGATTCCATGTATTTGTATTATTTAAGCAGATGCCTGATTAGCACTAATCACGGGATCCTAGTTTTGTGACCTCTTCTTGTGGGCGTTGCTCGTCTGAACCACCGATGTTCTTTTTGAATTATTATGAATAAACTCTAGTCATTGTCTCTACATCAGAGTCTGTCTTTCTTCTACACTTAGGTTCCGATATTGCCAGAGCACTTCGCGACACCAGATCATCCAATGCTTAAAGTTCAAGTGAAGAAATTAAAAAGCCAAAATTTCAAAAGGTTATCATCATCTCTGGATTACTTCTGCTATTGGGAATAACTTACGTGGACAGTATTCCACTTAATTCATAATACCTCTGGAATGACTATGTGGACCCTGGAGTGTTGATAGGAAAGGGATAAAAAAACAACTATATTTGCATGAAAAGTTGCCACAAGAGAAAGAGTGAATATTGGTAGAGATCGAAGCGTAAACTGGGGAGTAATCAAGGGAACTGTCCCTTCAGGATGCTGAAAGGGGAGATGAGATGGTGTGTCTGGTAATGACATCTTGTTGAAGGTGGCAGTAAGTACAGAGAATGATCCATTGAATGTGGAATAGCAATTCAGCTGCATTTCTTCAACTTAGTGTATGGAATTCAGTGCTGATGATGTGGTCTCTACTATATTGGGAAAATCAAACACAGAGTGGGTGACCACTTTGCTGAACACTTCCACTTATACAACAGCTCCCAACCATCTATCACCTTAACTTGCCACAGTATTTCATTCCTACTCTGACCTCTACAATTTTCCAATGAAATCAAATGTATCTTGACATCTGGCACCTTATCTTCCATCCAGGAACAATGAATTTGACAAATTCAGATAACTAGCTTATCCATTTGAAGCAAACTAGCCAGTTTGGTTGAAAGTTATGCTTTTATAGCATGTTTTTTTTTTAAATCGCTACAGATGATATCAGTGAGCGTTTTCAGCATTCTCTTTTATTTCAGATTTTCAGCATTGCAGTGTTCTGAATCTCACTGCTTCAGTATTGTTTTCTGTATTCCTCTCCTCTGCCTTTATTCAATTTCCATAAAAAAATGAAACTGATGACTCTATTACACAACGTTCATTCAGCTCTATCCACTTCCAGCACCACCATTTAGTAGATTGTGTAAAAGAGATATTCTAGTATAATTCCCAAAGGAAGGATTAGTTGTGTGCAGACAGGAATATCTATGCTTTCTTTCCTCATAACAGAAAAGACTGACAGAGTTGACAGAAATGTTTAAAATCATGAATATGAAAATTTAGATAGTTTAAGAGTCAACAGTAGATGACATGGAGTTATGGTGAACAACCTGTCACAATTACAAACAGAACTTTTCTACATGGGTGTTTTGGTTTTAGGATAGTAGGATAGGATAAGTTCAGTAGCAGTTTTCGAAAGGGAACAGCATAGATAACTGGAGAAAATATTTCCTAGATATGCAGAGTGCAATGAGACTAGCTGGATCATTCTTTAAAAGAATAACTTCACCTACAATTGAATGATTTTCTTTTGTATTACTCCAAGATATGAACATGGCTAATTCTGACCATCAGCTACCTTATTTGATACACATGAAAAGCTCTGGGTGTCAGTTCAACCAATAATGGCTCTACCCTGAACTCCACTGTTCCAAGCATTGATTACTTAGTTATATTTTCCCAGTGATGTTAGCAATTGTGCTGATTTAAACAGCACTAAAACATAAATTGTGAAATTATTCTGTATAAATATTAATTGGAATGACATTCATTTGTCTGCTATTTAGACAGGTTAATATATTTAAACAAATTATCATACAAATAATGGTCTATAAATTATGCTCAGTGGTCAATTTTCTGCTATAATGTATTTTTTCCACTAATTATAATGAACATTAGCTGCTTGACATATCTGTGATTAAACAATTGGAAATTATAAGTGAGGTAAAAAGTGCACAGAGATATAATTTTAGAATCTATGCTACAAACCAAGTGCATTAACTTACAGCATACTGTTTTTTAGGTCATAATGCTATGCACACTGAGGTTGTGTGGTGAAGGTGGGGAAAAGGCCTTGGTAGTTGTATACTGGCTGCAGCAACCCTACTCAGTTCTAGTTGTTCTGTGTTTAGCAGAAGTGGCTGCGTGGTTGAGATCAAGGATTCAACAGAGCCAGGGACCTAAGCTGACTAAATATCCCCTTGACATAATAATGAAATTCCCCAAGTCTGGCTCCCTTAACTCCAGAATTGTTCAAATATTCATCCTTACGTAGCATCTATCCATTGATAGTACCATGTTACTCAATTAATCACCAATTCAATTTGGCCGCAAAGGATTTGACATTTTATGTTGTTATGAATCACTTCATCTACTGATAATAGGACCATTGTGGACCAATATAATTTTGTGTTTATTATAAATCAATATCAATTACATAGTGATTTTAATGACCAAACCAATTTTACACCAGCAATACACACAAAATGATGGAGGAGCTCAGCAGGTCAAGCAGCATCCGTGGAAATGAACAAGCAGTCAATGTTTATGAAGAAGAGTCCCAGCCTGAAATGTTGACTGTTCATTTCCATAGATGCTGCCTGACCTGCTGAATTCCTCCAGCATTTTGTGTGTGCTGCTTTGGACTTACAACATCTATGGAATTTCTTGTGTTTAAGATTTCAAACCAGGACTTTATTTAAACTCAGAAATATTATTTATTCAAAATGTTTGATATGTGGGTAAGTTAGAAGCAATTTCCAAATAAATCTGTTGCACTTTAAATATAAATACATATCCCATCGTCTGGAGAGCCAAAAACATTTCAACTAAAACGTTTGGAGTTAACTTCTGCAGTAATCAATAGCCTTAGAGAGTGTGTGATCTTCTCGAAGTATTCATTCCCTTTTATCTTAACTAGATATTTTCATGGTGTTCACAGAATCACATCATTCTTATAGATGGACCTTGCTCCCAATTATGTGCTGTGAACCTTTACCTCTCCAGGAATTTGTAACAAATCAGGAGTCTTTTCACTGAATTTAAACTTACAGATTCTACTAAAGCTTAACTTCTTTCTTAACATAATCTTTCTTCACAGTACAATAAAAATACACACCCCGAGACAGTGGCAATGGGCATGAACTGATAACATTACTGAACAGCAAATAGATTACAAAGATGAAAGGTAACTCTGAAGTAGCTATCTCCATTGAAAAGGGTCAATTGCATTAGTTATGCTAAACCACAATTTAAGGATTTAGTAGATTATGTCATGGCCAGTACTGGGTTCACATCTCAGATACAACCCCGTCAAGGGAGGTATTTACTTAGTCTACTATGGTTTCACCTCCCATTACCCTTCTTCCCCTCATTTTCCATGAAGTAACCTACAGTCCTGCTCTGATACTCCTGATCCTTACAAACCTATCACAGACTGATCTATTGAATAATGCTCCACCAATCACCACTGCACTCATCCTTCCAACCAACCACTGGTTGCAGTTCTGGTAACTACTAAGTTACAAATGACCCTCAGATCAGTCACTTCATAGATCTACTGATCCTGATATGATTCCAATAACTGATATTCCTTCCCACTCCTGGGCTACTCTCCTACCAAATCACCCAGAATCAGCTCAAGTTTGTCCCAACCATCAATTTCCTGAATAAGTCTTCAGTATGCAAAGGACAGATGTTCAATAGCGCCAAATAATTCTGGTCCTGAAATGTTTACTCTTTTTTCCTCCACAGATGTTGCCTGACTAGCTGAATAATTCCAGCATTTATAAACTTATGTCAATATTTAAGCTCAGTCTTCCAGAATGAAAAATTGTTTCTATAGGTATAATTTTGCATTTACTGCAAATTACCTGGTCTCTTATTTTAGAATTTTTTTTTTATTACCTTTTTCTGTCTCAGTACATTTAACAACAAGGACCTGGAGCACCATTTTAAAACCCTTATACTTTGCTACAAATGAAATAAATTAAGACAGAGCCCTCAACAAGATAGCATGATATGTTGAAGAAGTAAGTGTGAAGATAATTCAACAACTTCATGCATGAGCAATGTTTGGCTGCAGTGTGTATCATTGCAGTTTGTTGCCCGACCACTGAGACAGCACCTCCCAAACGTCTGCCATCAGGAAGGATAAGACCACCAGCTGCTCTTCAACAGTTGCAGGCTCCCCTCCAAGGTCTACACAGTCCTGACTTATAAATTTCTCATTGTTCCTTTTCTGCTGCTGTATCTAAATTCTGGAATACTCTACCCAGCAGAAATCTTAACCAAAACAGGTTCAAGAAGGCAGCATGCCAATACATTATGGCAATTAGGGTTGTCAATAAATAAAAAATATATTCTTAGGTACAGCACTGACGTTCCTCTATTGGAAATGTAAACTGCTGATAGTATTTCAGAAGCTACCATAATAATCTTCAGACTTAGCTTTTAGCCAAGACTCAATTTGAAGAATGCAGATCATGGCTTCAGAATTGTGTGATCTAGAAGCAATGAATAAATCATATACGTGCTGCTCTTTAGATGAAAGAAAAAATGTAAATGGAGTAAAAATGGTGTAGATTAAGTTAGAGAAAGTTGTTTAAAATTCAAAAAAGGAAAAGGTGAATGGTAGAATTGTGAAAAAAGGAATGACAAAAAATGAAGGGGTTAACATACGAGGAGCATTTGGCAGCTTTGGGCCTGTACTCACTGGAATTTAGAAGAATGCAGGGGGATCTCATTGAAACCTACCAAATGTTGAAAGGACTAGATAAGGTGGATGTGGAGAGGATGTTTCCTATGATGAGGGTGTCCAAAACTAGAGGGCACAACCTCAAAATTGAGGGGCAACCCTTTAGAACAGAGTTAAGGAGGAATTTTTTTAGTCTGAGAGTAGTGAATCTGTGGAATGCTCTGCCATAGGCAGCTGTGGAGGCCAAGACTGTGGGTATATTTACAGTGAAAATTGATAGTTTCTAATTGGTCAGGACATCAAAGGTAATGGTGAGAAGGCAGGTGTATAGGGTTGAGTGGGGTCTGGAATCAGCCATGATGGAATGGTGGAGCAGACTCAATGGGCTGAATGGCCTAATTATGCTTCTACGTCTTATGGTATTTTATCTTTGATCATCAAGGCACCAGAAGTACACACTGTCTTTCAAGTATTGCCATGGGACCTCAACATCCATTTGAATCACCATTCACTTTGTTTCTTAGCCAACAGTTTGCATTTCTGATAAAGGGATCTCAGTGCTGTACCTAAGAATCTGTTTATTTATTGACAACCCAAACTGCCAACAAGTATTGGCATGCTGCCTTCTTGAACCTGTTTTGGTGAAGGTATTCCTACAGTTCTGCTGGGTAGAGTATTCCAGAATTTAGATACAACAGCAGAAAAGGAACAATGAAAAATTTACAAGTCAGGCTATGCAGCCTTTGGAGGGGAGTCTACAGCCATCAAAGTGCACCTGGTACCCTTATACTCCTTGATGGCAGAGGTTTGAGAGTCTCAGAGTCTGGACAAGTAACTGCAATGAATTTTATTAATGATACACACTGCAGCCAAACATTGCTCATGAATGAAGTGCTTGAATTATCTTCACACTTTCCTCTTCAACATAAGTTTCCAAACATATTACTCAATATACTTACATTCTGCGCAACTGGAAGTAATTCTAGACTAGTTCAGAAGACCTCCACACTTGTTTTTGTGGTATTAATTGTTCAAAAATGCATCCCGTACATGAGTGAATGAGTATGTAATCCAAATACAAGTGAATTCGTCATTACTCAAAACTTGTCCAAAATTACTTAGGCAATTGTATACTTATGAGTGGCCAAGTGGGGATGACTAAGGGTTTAAATTTTTTACTGAATGTTTAATATTACAGGCCCAGCTATCCATTCAATCAAAAAGGAGCTTCATGAAAATCAGAGACCTATGGAATACTAGAGTTCTTGTGCAATTTAAAATCCAAATGGATAGAGCTTTCACCATGAATGCTTTATTCAAATGACCAGGTCTGAGAAGGCAAGATTTCAAGTTATTTTTATGGCACCAGAAGGTGTAGAGGTGATAAAGAGATTTTGGGGAGCTGCATGGGGAGCCACTACCACTTTGATAAATACCTATTATGTCCTTTTTTCTGCATTGGCTGACCTTTAGGCTTTTAACGCTGCTTTGGTCTGGACTCCAATGAGATTAGGTTCCTCCCAATTTCTGCTTATTACACATTTTAAGAGGTCCTCCTCTACAAAATAGACTGGTGGGTCTTGCTACCCTATCATGTGCTCTGCTGGCATACCCACCTTGTTGACGGCTAAGTATTACAGATTTTTTTTTGCAAGTAGTTAATGCATTTCACTTGACTAACTAAGAATGCTGACATTTCCAGCCCAATGAGCATGGGAGGAGTTTGTAACTATCCAATTCGAGTATCAGAACACCAAACCAGTCACTGAGGTTAGACTTGGATCTTCAGTTAAGAAGCTTACTTGGTAAAATCATATTTCTTCCAGTTTAATAAAGAACTAAGGCATGAAAGAACCTATTCTCGGGATCCACATTTTTCAGCCAGAGTCATCTGAATTTGGTTTCTCGTACTCGCTTTAATTGTTTGCATGATTTGTGTCTTTTTTTCTCTCTCTCTTGTGCATCGGGTGTTAGTCTTTTATTTATTTCATTTCTTTAATTGGGTTCTTTTGGGTTTCTTGCTTTGTGGCTACCTGTAAGCAAACAAATCTCAAGTTGTATAATTGATACATTCTTTGATAATAAATGGACTTGATAGTAATTTTGCGATGAAGATGTGGTTATTGTCAAAAGAGCTACAGTGCCAGTAAGCTGAAAAAAATTAACCTCATCATTTTTATAATATAGTTTTCAAATTAAATTCTGAAGTTCTTATATTTATTGACAGGAGAATGCTAATACTAGATGTTTTTATTAAGTCTTCATCATTCTTGAGGAATAATTGTTTGGTCTTCCTAGGACAGCAGAAACCACGGATACTACCATGACTCCAATAACTGAACACTGTATGGTAACATCAATGTAGATTTTGACTTGTCAAAACAATATGAAACACACAAGAATCCTGACTCTGGCTATAAACCTACACATGCTCTCAACGTGGGTGATAGGGATAAAACTAGCCCACATCTCTGTGGCTGACCTTACATGTATGTGGATCTGCAGGTAAAAAGAAATTTGAGTACTATATATGGCTATCTACCCCACTGCCAAAACACCTACCTGAAAGAGATGTTGAACTGCATAATGTTTCTCAAATCAAACTCTCTCCATAGATGTGAATTTAAATAAGTTATAATATTTTCTATATTTCCAGAAATGCTGTTGCAGTATCTTCACTTTGGTTCTTAAGTTCTGCAGGTTTTAAAAAGAATGGAATGTTCAAACAGTAAAAAATTGGTACTCTACCTGTGGTACAAGGAACTGAACTGTACGAGAAGTTCCTCCGTCCCAAGATGCCATTTCCATCATAAAACCTAAAATAAAGATAATATACACCGTCACATGTTTAACATACACTGTACATATATTGTAAGAACATGCACATAAACTAGAATTGTGTGGTCATAAATGGGTCAGTGACCAATGGCATGAATGTTGAGAAAAGAAGCTAACACCATGGATGCGAGTGAAAATACTAAGGCATTTGAAATGAAGGCTGTAAAAATATAACTGTTCCAAGAAACAGATGGTTAGTGTAAGGGGTTTCTTCTTTATGTTAATGCATATGTTAATCAAAATGGCTTCTTGTTATGTTTAAAGTAAGAATGCTTCTTTGTTGTGGTAACTGGCGAGAGAGTGCTTTCTCTCGCAGCTTGTTTGGGTTATAATTACTGATAATGAGAATTGTATTCATTTGTTAACCAATTGGGATAGATGTTATTCTTTCTTGTGGGTCTGTAAGCTAGTGTTGCGTGGCCTTTTGGGGAGGTCAAGGGGGAGATCGCGAGGAAGGAGAACGTGCGGAATGCGCTCTGGTCGACCACCAAGGTTGGTTTCAGGCAGCGGGTCGAGGAGGTCAGAGAAGATCGAATAGTGGACCAAAGACTTGGATAGTTGAGCTCCAACGGTTGTGCACAAATTGACTGAACTCTGATAATTTTTAGTGCCTTTTCTTTCTTTCTTTTCCATATATATTGTATTGCTATTAATTACCTAGTTCTAGTAAGATTTATAAAGTGTATTTTGTAACCATACATGGTGTGCGGTCTGATATTGTGTGTGTGAGTTGGTACCAGTGTGCATTTCACAGCATCCATGCATATGAGAGACATGGTTTGGTGGGTGGGCGGATTTTCCCCTAGACATACATCAGCCGATAGCGTGAGCATTACATTAGGAAATGTTCTTTATATGGACAATAGACACAACTTGACATTGAAATTTTTATGAAAAGAGTGAAAATGTGATCAGGTTCATCTGATCAAATTAAGGGTAGTGAAACATAACTTAGAAAATATTCTAGTATAAATTAGAAGTAGGAATGCAGCTTCTTGTGGAAATAAAAGAAATTCAAGACTTTCCAAAGGGATCCATGCTGGCAGGCATAGCTTCTCAGTGTCAGACTGCATGAGGGAGCAACTTATTGGACTGATCTCCTGAGAAAAGAGTCAGTATTGTCCAAGATTGGCTGGAATGCATTTTCTAAACACTGCCAACTTGTATGCTCTCCAAACCGGGCCTGGAGTGAGTCACTGGGCGGCAAAATCTGGGCCTGGAGCAATTCGCTGGGCAGCAAAACCTGGGCCTGGAGCAATTCGCTGGGCTGCAAAACCTGGGCCTGGAGCAATTCGCTGGGCAGCAAAACCTGGGCCTGGAGCAATTCGCTGGGCAGCAAAATCTGGGCCTGGAGCAATTCGCTGGGCAGCAAAATCTGGGCCTGGAGTGCGTCGTCAGCTGGCATGGTCTTGGCCTGGAACACTGCTGATCCCCTGGAGCCTTTCACAGCAGCAGTGCCTGGGTCCTAGTGCAAGATATGATTCACTGTTTAGACAATTTAAATGCTGGCCCAGATCAGATGCGAGAGCCAATTTTGCACTCTCTTCATGATCTTCATTCCTCTCTCCAGGGCGCAGGAACCTTTCGCTGTTCCATTGTTTGGTCAATTTAAATGCCAGCCAGACAGATTCAAAAGACAGGGTGTCGGAATTTGGGACAAGAGCCGTTTTGCTCATTCTCTGCGATGGCCATTCCCCTGGCGCTGAAGCTACGAAGACTGCCCCAGTTGCTGTGCTCCATGCCTGCTAAGGCTTTGGGCCTACTCTGAGGTTCAGATCTGAGGGCACAATTTTGATTGGAAATGCTGTTGATCACTTCAGTTGGTAACATGATCTGTTTTTTCCCCTCTTTCACTTGTGCATCAAGTACTGGTCTTTTATTTTTATTCTTTTTTTTAAACTTAATTCTTTTGAGTTTCTTGCTTTGTGGCTACCTGTGAGTAAGAAAATCTCAAGGTTGTATAATTTATACATTCTTTGATGATAAATGTACTTGATTCTTAATTCTTGATTCTACAATTTGCCTTTGATTCTGTAATAAAAGATTTAAATAGGCACCCCTTTAAATTGTCTTGTTCATTACAACTAAACATAGTGCACTGTGTTTAGTTGGCTTGATAAAGCAGAGAACTGAACACATGAGTGTTCAACAGAAGTCAGTAGGAAAGGGGAAAAAAAACACCAGTAAGTTTAATCTTCACATTATGCAACCTCCATGATACACACTCATTTTAAACACTGATTCTCCCAAGCACATAAATGCATTGTTAATCAGAAGGTATCTAAAATTAATTGACAAATTTAATAACTTACTAACCTTTTACACACTTAAACACAAGCTCTGCCCTTTTCAGACACCAAGGTATCGTCATCTCCTGCAAATATATGAAGCGTTATGGACAAACTATCATGTAACCAGAAATATTAAAAAGAGGTTTCATTAATAAATTTTCATTAAGGATTACTTTTCTATTTGCATTTGAGGTTTTTTTTCAGGTAGGTCTGCACAGTATCTGTGACTATCTGATATTTGGCTCTGTGCATAGTGCTTGTAAATGTCAATATATTTCAAGTGCCAGATAGCATCTGGCCATTTATCCTCCATGGTTCAAACTACCAGAATAATATTGTGTTTTCCCATTTTCCCAGGAATACATCAAGTAGTCATACTTGCATTTTGCACTATACTGTTCTTAGCCCTGTTAGTTGTGGAAATGATCCACAATCAGATAAAGATGTGTAAGTGAATTTTCATTATGAGCTAGAAGCCTGAAAATATGCTTGTCTGTCAATTTGGGTGCCTTTGCTTTGGAAGGATGCTATCTTTAATTTTGATTCTGTGCATTAGCTGCAGCAATTTTGTAAAAATAGTTTTAAGCTAGATTTGTTAGAATTAAATTTCATTTCTCCCCAAATAAGTTTTGGAGTTGCATTTTAATTTAATTCAAAATGATATAACAAATTCTATGACAAATATAATCTCCAACTGAAATACATAACTAATGTACAGAATATGAGGGGATTGACAACAATTTAACATAATTTATAGGGTGAAAAATGTGAGTAAAGTTTGACTGATTTATGAAATGTACCAGAATGCAGCTTAAACCATTTTCAACAGCAGACACTTACAATTCTACAAAATCAGATTAAATTGGTGTTTTCTATTTCCTTCCAACATCTCTATCTTTCCATCCAAAATGGGGAAATTTATTTCATAGTAATCTCAATGCCTGCAATCATTTACCAAACTACCACTCTTGTCGGTGCCTTTAAACAATGTGTGTCAGTTAGTAAGAGAAAATATTTTCACTGATTTTATCTTTTTTTGTCCTCAGCTTTGTGCTTGGCCTCATCATCAGTTCAGAGCAAGAAAATTTCATTAAGTATGGAGTAAGCGCACTGTAGCACAGGCGCTAACTTTTAATTTACACAGGAGAGAAGGTATGAAGCTAGACTTGGTGACATTGTGAGAGAACATGGATAATAAAACAGTATTTTATTAAGGCAGATTACAAGAAGTGCTTTTTTTGTAATGAACATTTAAATACATCTAATTAATAGTAACTTTAATAATGTTGAGACATTGGGTTACATTTTCCTATCTGTAAGCAAGAAATTATACTAAACTATTTAATAATGAAGTAGTTCAGCTCAACATTAGACATTCACCATACCAATTTAGCAAGATTTAGGAATTTCACAGATGATCTCAGAAATATGCTTGGAAAGGAGGCAATGCAAAAGCAGGAAATTGTGTGCAATCTTTTGTAAATAATAAAAGGATTAAAGAACATTTTCAGCATTGCGCAATATTGTTTTTGGACTTTAGCTTTTCATCCAATCTATTTTAACAGTTTAGAAACTATAGCATTTATGAAAAAGATACAAAAAGTTGAAAGTAATTTCTGTAATTTTTCCACCTTTCAATTAAAGCAATCAAAAGAAATTAAAGCAATTAAAAGAAAGACCTGTTCTATTTTATTAAGCGTGTCTCCTCGAAACAAAACGAGCAGCACTGACTGTTATGAACAGTGCAGTCTGCACCAATTGTAAAGTACTATTAATGGAATAAACATCTGCATAGGAATGTTATGAAATGAAATACAACACAAAGGCACATCAGTACTTTGGTCAAAGAAGTTTTAAGAAGAGACTTGAAAAAAGAAAAAGGTGGAAAGGCTGAGTAGTTCAGCAAGCCTTAGTTGAAGAATGCACTGCAAACAATGAGGGAGCAATTAAAATCAGATAGAGACTAGAGTAGAATAATAACAAAAAATCATACAACAATACAAGGTAGGGAGAAGACATAACGATGGAGGGATTTGAAAACAAAGATGAAGATACTAAAATCATGACCGTGGGATTTTGTTATTCAGCAAGAAATGAAGCCTGAATGTTTGAATTTCTCCAGGAAATTTGAGGTCGGTAAAAAATTTTGTAAGGAAATTGAAGATAAGTAATAATTTACAGGATGAAGGGATTAAGGGTCACTTCTTTAAGAATTATTATGGAGATATTTAAAGCAGCAGAAATAATAACTCAGGAGAGAATTGATATGTCAATATTTCTTTCTTGGAGACCACAAATATATATTCAGTGGGAACAGGATCGCTGGAGAAGGAGATGGACCATTTGGACAAGAAAATTCCCAACACAGCTTGTGGAGAAGTAGAAGGGAAACCAGAGAAAGACATTTAGAACTAGGATAAATGAAAAACTTCGTGAAAGTTTCACAGACTATAGGAAAAGAACAAAATAGCAGAAGGATCTGATCAGTCTTAATTTGTAGAGTCCAATAGTGCCTCAAGAAGGCAACACCATCATTAAGTACCTTCACTGTCTACTCTTCTTGTTTCTACTGTCAAGGGAAGGTACAGGAGCCTGGAGACTGAGGCTCAATGAATCGGGTACAGCTACTTCCCCTCCATCTTCAGATTTCTGACTGGTCCATAAACACTATCTCAGTGTTCTTTTCTTTTGCACTATTTATTATTAACAGAGTATTTATGTCTTTACCCTATACTGTTGCTGCAAAAAAACTAATAAGACACTATAAGATGTCATATAAGACAGTAATATAAGATAATAAAGCTGATTCCAATTCTGTACTCCAAGCAGATTTAGAAGTAAATGTCTAAAGCAATTGTTTGTCAAATCTATTAATTTAACAAATCATGAAGAGGAAAAAAATTATGAATGATTACAGGATAGTTACAGTTTCTGATTTTTTAAAATTGGTCATTATAGCCTTGTATTTCACATTTCCATCCTTTTTAATCCCCTCTAACGGTAATATCAGATTTAATTTACTTCCTCCTATCTGCACCCCTTCTTGACATAGCTATTAATATTCACTGCCTTCAATCCATTTAATATAGAATACCACAGCTAATAACTTTACACTAGCACAGACATTCCCTTCTGTTCTCTGCCTATTTTCACTGCAAATTTAAAACTGTACTTACCTCTAGTTTTTTGAGTTCTCATGAAATGTCATCTAGCTGGAACATTAACTATTTCTGTCAAATCACAAAATATCTCATCTGCTGCTTATTTCCAGAATGTTCTGTCTTTATTTTTTTAATGTTTCTTATGCCTTCAGCTGATATTATTAATCACTTGAATACAGACTGATGTTGTTTGCCTTAACAATTTTCTACTTACCTCGGACATGTCATGCACTAGTAATAGAGGGATTGTGATTGTTGTAATGTCATGGGTGCAACAGACTTTCAGAATATTCCGTAGGCCCATAATTGCTGGATCACGGGCTGTAATATTGCTAGATCTTACATTATCATCCACGCACAGGTGAAAAACGACATGAACTTCGGAAAGATTAGAATGCCTCGTGGTGTAAAATTCTCCTGTAGAAAGTAAATGTTAAGTTTTGACTGTTTAATATCACTTAAAACACACCAACATTGTTAAATCATTTAAGAAAAATAACCACTGAAGGTGTGGAAAACATTATTCATTATTATTAAGAGATGTATATCATGTATTAAGCAAATATAGATTATCAATAAAGAATCACTCACATTTCTTAATTAATGGATAGCATTCATCTTGGTTGTCATGGTGAATTAATATGCAGTCAATGCAACTCCATATCATAAAAAACTTTGTAGATTTACTGATTATGTTAAGCTTTGGTTTTGGATTGGCTGTGGAGCATTTCCAGTGTCATGAACAACTGAATATTTAAAAAAGCTATCATGGCTAATCTGTCATAGAACCATGCACCATGAAACATGTAAACCATCAAGAAATTAACTACATAATTCCATTTTCCAGCACTCAGACAGAAGATTTCTAACCCATGTCATTTAAAGTGCTCGTCTAAATACTTCCTGGAATGTTGTGAGAATTCCTGCCTCCTCCAGCCTTTTGGATAGTGTACACCAGATTCAGCTGAAAAAAATTATTTCCAAATCTCCTCTAAATTTCTTATCACCTACTGTATGTGTTCTAGTTATAGACCCCTTTGCTTAGCAGATAGTTTTGAAAAGTCTACCTCATCTATGCACTTCAGAATTTTGTCTATCTTAGTCAGAACTTCCTTGGCCTTTTCCACTCCAAAAACTCCAAAAGACCACAATTCTTCCACAGACAGGGCAGGATGAGTCCAAGAATGATGGAGGAGTGGAGGGTTATTTTGTTGCCACTAATACAACTGCTTCTGTGCTCTCAGTACATGAACTTTTGCTTTTTAATACCATCCCAAATGCACCTTCACCTTCTGAGCAGTCATAGGCTGGGGAATTCCAGGTGTTAACAGGGAGGCTTTGAATGCATCTTTCCATCTTCTCCTCCATCTGGGTATTACTTCCATGATGGAGCTCAGAGAAAAGTACATGTTTGGGGAATCTGACATCAGGTTTATAAACAGAACCTGCAACTAAGGCCTCAAAGTTGGGGATGTGGGTCTGGGATAGGACATGTTTGTTGGTTTGCTTATACTTCCAAAAAAGTTGGAGGATTCTGCAGAGAAGATAAAGGTTGTGCCACTTGTAGGTATCCCGGTCTCTGAAATACATTGGAAGGGAGGGATCACTACTGCCAGACAGCATGAGTTTTGTAATAGGTCTAAACAATTGATCCTCAAATACACTTTTCCTCAATTTTCAAGAGCCAAGTAGAGTTTAGAGACAAGTACATTGGGCTGGTTGATGGGAATGTGTAGCGATGAGGGATGCACTGTGCAAGGTCTCCTGCTCCAACACACGCACAATAGCAAGTGTTCACGTGCCACACATAAACATTAACACCCACAGAAAAAATCTTGGTTTCTAGTTGTCTTGGAGACTCTTTCTACTCGATTAAGACCTTACTCAGTGAACCTTGTGTGGGGTAGAAACTATGCGCACACAAATTCTACTCGAGAACATGAAGTTCTAGACCTGGAATATCAAGATCCTCGTGGAATATACCAAAAGTCAAAGTTTTGAACACTCTCCAGCTTAAGAATTTGGACACTGATATTAAAATCATTGCTCAGAATGAGGAGGTGGCCAGTTTAAAGGACAAGGTGTTAGGTATATCTTCTTCAGGAAGGGCAAACTGGAAAAAGATTGCTGTCTTTATGAAGTGATCTTCCCTATAAAAATGATGTCTCAGTGACTCTTTCGGCACACTTAGTAAACACCTTATGATGCTATGGCTTACTCTAGTGTATACCTAACCTTATATTGTCATTACTGGTCATTTTGGAAACTTCAGATGAGGTGAAGGCAGTCTTCTATTCTACCCGTGAAAAAAAATCTTTGTCCACACCTTAAAAGGACAGGCAAACTAATACTCAACACCAGCATAAGGGGAGATTGCAATCTTTGATATTGTCATGGTAGGAATATGGAAGGATTCAGTAAAGACATAAGCACAAGACCACATGGCAATACTGGTCCAAGCACAGTCTCCTCCTAAAATTATAATATTGTTTGAGTGAGAGACTGCAAAGATACTTAATCACATGCACCATGATAAATACCAATGGCTGCTCGGCTGACCATTCCTGATATACTGCATTATCTGGCCTCACAACATCAGGAGCATTTTCATGGAAAGATCAAAGTCAAAGCTTTCCAGGACCCTACCAAATATTATTGATTCTCATTGTATATTGTTTTTACAATTAAAAAAACCTCAAAACGAATTATATAACATTAATTTTGCATTGATTCCTACAATTGATATCACTTTTATTCTGAAGAAATGCTCAATAGATGATCAATACTTCCAAACACTAAGGTTGATGAACAGGAAACCACATAAAACATAGAAATCTACAGCACATTATAGACCCTTCTGCCATAATGTTACCTACACAAGAAACTGCCTAGAATTACCCTACCACATAGTCCTCTATTTTTCTAAGCTCCATGTACCTATCTAAGAGTCTCTTAAAAGACCTTACAGTATCCGCCTCCACCACCGTTGCTGGCAGCCCATTCCACGCAACCACCACTCTGTGTGACAAACTGACTCTGGACATTCATTCTGTACCTACTTCTAAGCACCTTAAAATTATGTTCCCTCATGTCAGCCATTTCAGCCTTGGGAAAAAGCCTCTGACTATCCACATGATCAATATCTCTCAAAATCTTATACACCTCTATCAGGTTACCTCTCATCCTCTGTCGGTTCAAGGAGGAAAGGCCAACTTCATTCAACCTATTCTCATAAGGCGTGCTCTCCAATCCAGGCAACATCCCTGTAAATCTCCTCTGCACTCTTTCTATAGTATCCACGTCCTTCCTGTAGTGGGGCGACCAGAACTGAACAAAATACTTCAAGTGGGGTCTGACCAAGATCTTATATGGATGTAACATTATCTCATGGCTCTTGAATTCAATCCCATGGTTGATGAATACCAACACACCATACTCCTCCTTACAACACTGCCAACCTGTGTAGCAGCTTTGAGTGTCCTATGGACACGGACCCCAAGATATCTCTGATCCTCCACACTGCCAAAAGTCTTACAATTAAAGTTTTATTGGAATTTAAATGTTCTTTACCTAAAGTTCTATTAAATAGAGCAATTCCAGGATGCAACAGATATGGAAATTGTCAACACAATGCCCATTAGAAACACAGTGTCACATCTATTCTGAAAACTAGGAGTTGAAAATTACTGATGACAAGAATGCCATATACAGGCCAAAATAATGACTTTCCCATGACTATAAATCTCCCAGAACCTGGTTTAATCCTATCGGGGGATTGAAAATCAGAGTTCCAAATATTAAATTTCAAAGTAGTTTGCAGTTCCACTTACCTGGTAAAATATTTGATGGATTTCTTTCTCCGATCTTTGACTTATCTTCACTCCCTCCATTTCCATTTGGTAGCTCTTGTGCAAAAAATAGATTCTGGCATGAATTATTTTAGAAACTACTGGAATGAGTTGCTTTCAATTTTTTTGATACTTAATAGATCAACCAGTGTTTTAAGATAATCACTGCACAAGGTCTATGAGTGGAAATGTACAATTGTGACTTATTAGCCTTGATTTTGTGTGTCAGCAATGAAGCAATGGCACTCAGAATCTTAACCCTCAAAGATCCCGTGGTGCAAACATTTCCTTTCTCATTGACAGTTTCTATCAGGTATCAGCCAATGAGAATCTCTGCCATTCATAGCAACAGTGAAGTCACCAAGCAGGATGACCAGCCAAATACAACTGAGATTTCATAGCAGTCCATAAAATCCAGGTTAAAAAGTTCTAATTCTTAACTAACACTTTCGCATTTCAAAGAGTGAAACAAAAATTGGGCCATATGCATAAGATTATGTTAAAAGCATCATGCACAAACTTTACTCTATTAGAGTAAAATTAGTAAAAATCAGGAACAATGAAATAAGTATCAGTGTACACTTCACACACAAAATTAATTTCTCAAGCCAAAGGGCAGATATGGTTTATACATATTAAAAGTCTCATTTGAGTGCACCCCATTCAACAAAATGTAACATTTTCTGGGTTTCTTGAAATCAGAACGGCTTCAAAGTTGTTGAAATACTTATCAGTTCTCTGATTTCCACTGATTAGTGGCAGGAGGCTGCTATCATTTCAATCAAGAAAAGGAAATCAAGGTACCAACTTGACTTCTGAGTTAACTACAAATAGATATTTTCTGAAGCTATGGTTAGATTCCCTATGTTTTTACACAAGTGTTGATAATTACATCATTCTCATCACTAATTTGGTCCAAAATAAGACATTTATACTCAAAACAAAATAAGTAATTGATATAAATCCACAGGTCAGCTCCCACGTGTATAAAATGGAAATTGCTGTGAAAAATCCAAATTATGAAATTAGTGATGAACTTTTGGTTAGGGACAAGCAACTCTGAGATGTCACAGAACACCAGCTGTACTCAGAAGAGTGATTTTCGTCACAAGGCAAAAAACATAAAATGTTAGCAATAATAACAGATAATTCTTTTTGATTAATACTCAAGATTTAAAGCTGGCTTCCTCATAGGAGTTATAGCATATAAACATTCAGACCATAAATGTGATTTGAAGCAACTTTGTTCATTGTAAACTTGGTCAGACAAAACAAAATCACAATCAGTTTCCAGTTCAACTGTATACTTTCTAACTTACCAGCTCTTTCCCTTATTTTCTTGTTACGTTGAGCACTTGCATAAAGTACAACCTGTTGGACAATCTGAAGCTGCTGTTCCACTCTAGGGAAATGAAAATCTGTGCACTCCTGGCAAACTGTTGCAAAATCTGGCAAATATATAAAAGAAACAACAATTAATAGCACTGACAAATAACTTAATTTTCCAAGATCAGCATGAATAAACCAAATATTGGAATTGTGTAGCATTGCTCTTCCTGATGTACATTATAAGACAGTATTATTATTAAGGTTTTTTTTACTGTGGTAAAAAAGCAAAGTCAATAAAAAGCAAAGGACGCCATATTACTCTGTACAGTGAAAAATCTGTCAGTTACAGGCAAATTTGGATCACAGATTAGGTTCACTTACTGGCCTATACCATAATATTTTATCCCAGCTGGGGTATCAATAAGTGTGCCACAACTGGATTATGTGCCCCAGTCTAGGAAGAATATTCAGTCCTGTACACTTCCTAGCCTTTCTTGTTGGAAGTACCCAGCTATAAATATCAAATACTTGCAAAAGTGAGTATAACTATTCTGTCTATATAATGAGTCCTTCACAATAATAATTGTGATGACGTATCAAAGGGTATCCAGTGCTCAATAATGTGGATTTAATAAGAAGTATTGCTGGTTCCATATGGTTCCATGATCTATTGCCTAACTATGAAACTCATGTTAACTGTGACATTCTTTCTTTTACTCAACATTTTGCCTGTTCTTCTGGGAGACAAAATTGTTAATGAAATGGTTGGAATTAGACAGACTGTGCTTTTTATCGGTATTATTGATGGTACTTGTGGACAGCAAAGAGAGAGAAAAAATAATTAAATGCCCATAAAGAGCAACAAAAATGTTCCTTAAAGCTGTAAGAATTACCTAGACAAGTAAAACACCTTATCAGAAATTACTTTGTACATTAAGAAACCACCCTCAATCAAAGGTGAGGTTACCAAAACTTGATTGAAGATCATGGAATAACACTACTTTGTGTTGAGTAAATTAACTAATTAGTGATTTATCATAATTAAAGTAATTATTCTTGGTGTTTAAATAGAGGAGATAGCTAACTGGATTACTGTGGAAAATGTAATATGGTTTAATCATAACTGGTCTCAGTACAATAACTTTATGTAATTGGAGAGGTGCTGATCAGAAAATAGAAAAAATTCATGGATTTTGTATTACGTAATCAGCGACAGAACAAAGATCCAACACTGAAAATACTGCACAGATAAGCATGTAAATATTTATACAGATTTAGTGGGGTATTTTATTTGATTCCCACCCCCAACCCCCCAAGAGACAGGCTTGTTTTTCCCACTTGTTCCTGGCCCTATAGCTTTAAAGACCAATGTAGTAAACAACACTCAAAAATCAAGGAAAACTCATACATCAGGTCTTACAGTTGCCTACTGTGTTTTCTGCTAAAAATAATACGGACTTAAAGGATGAATCTCCTCGTTATAACCTTCTTTGGAATCAAAACATTATGTTTATATCACCAGCTAGAAATATTTCCCAGCATAGATTATTGTTCTCTTATGTGGAAAAGAAATATTTCATGTATTCTCCTCTATCTCATAGGTGAAGTATGCATTAGAAAAGGCTTACTGGGAATTAATCAACCCTTTACTTTTGATTACATTCCTCCTTTCACTCTACTTCCTATACAGACACAATTCCTTTCTTTCAGTCTTCTGAGGCCTGATGAAGGTTCTCAGCCCCAAAACATCAACTGTTTATTTCTTTCAATAGATGCTGCCTGACCTGTTGAATTCCTCCAGCATTTTATATGTGCTACTCTTTCAGTCTTCTATTTGCATTGCATCTGTTCTGATGACATTAGTTTCCTATGTCTCTGTCAATTAAGGGTCCATTCCATGACTTGAGCTCACAATTTCATTCCGTCCCTACTTGATTAATTGTCTTCACCTTTCAGTTATTTATTCTCTACCATTACTGGCATTCCTAGTAAACGCATTCTATTAGCATTCGCCTTACATTATCATCACCTTTATCATTTAATCTCTCAAAGGCTTCTATCCTGTTACAGAGCTTACATTTGATTTCTCCTCTTCTTCTCTTCACTCTGCTTCTTAAAACTTTTTATACAACATTTTAACTGAAAATTGATCTTGGCAAGCAATTGACATTCTCTGACTTCATCACATCATCATTACTGAGGCCTGAAATGGTCACTCTGTCAGAAACTTCCAAACAGGCAGTCATAGTAGAACTGACAGTGCATTGGGAAAACTGGATTCATGAGGTGTTCAAGAGTTAGAAACTACTACTAGGAAATAGTAGAGCAGTGTAAGAGACAGGGATAGAGCACACAATGTGAGCCAGCAGAGATGGAGTGTAGAGGTTTTTCTTGCTGCTCGCTCTGCAGAACTTACTCTCTTGTTGGCATTACGGGAACTGCAAAGAAAAGAGCCATCAGGACCATCACAGAGGCTACTGAACCAGCCTCCAGATGGCTATGGATCAAGAGATGTGACCTGTGGACCAATACTGCTGGGACACAAACTGGGGCCTGATCAATTCTGGTTGGGTCGCCTAGGCAAGGGTTTTATCGTTAGGTCGCATCTGGAATTTCCAGTTGGCAGACGATTTCCCTCCACACTGCTCTGTCCCAACACTTCTCATTAACGTCGTTGTTTTGATCCTTTATTGAGATTGACATATTGGGAAATAATGTACTTGGCAGGTTACAGCAGTGGTCTTCTGCCGGGTGAGTTTAAGGAGATCACCACCTCTCTTCTTGTTAGATCATCTGCTTGAAAAGCAACTATTGTCTTCCAAGGTCATAGCTCTTCTGCCTTCCCCACCAGTCTCCTGCTGAGTCCGCCATTGGCCATTGCTCATAACCCCGAGCAAGGGACCCTTACCAGGTGCTACTAGCTGGGTCAACCGGACCTGGGGCGTTTCGTTACACCGTGCTCCGGGCCGGGTGTTGCGGCAGCCAGCAGCTGTGGCAGGGAAACGAGGGGTGGAGCAACAGGGCCTGGGCCTCGGCTCAAAGTGGGCGCGGTGACGAAGGGCTGCGAGTGGACATCGCAGGCGAAGACAGGCTCCCGAGAAAAAATAACAGGAAACACATTTTCGTCCTTAAAATCTTGCCCAACCCACCTTTGGGAGAGACACTGTTCCCGCTGTGTTTCTCCCACCTCCGCCTCCTCCGTCCACAGCTGCTGCTGCTATCCTGCCGCCTTTAGGCAAGGATATCTGATGTTAAAAGGCCCAAAACACCTGACGACCCTAGGTTATATCACTGATGACGTGTCCCAGCACATCCTAGGCTGTATTTTAGTATCGTATCATTCTGTCTCTATTGATGCTGCCTGACTTGACAAGCACTTCCAGCCTTTTGTGAAAACATATAAAATATTTTTGCCAATTTCTGCAATAAGAGATATTGAATTAAAAAAATGTTTTGAAATACCTCGCTTGATACCACTGTAGGAATTGATGCGGTTATCAACAAGCAAGACAAGCCCACAGAGGGAAGTGGAATATAGTGACAGTGCTGTCTGTAATCTCTGAAGTTTAACACCACTTTGCTGATTGCGCTTGTGCTTACAAAAGTCAAGGACATCAGCTCTCACTAGGCGCAAGTTGTGCATGGTTTTCAACTGGGCTCCTGTAAATTGTACAAGAAAGTACAGGTAATTTAAGCACCAGGCTAAATAGATAAACATTACAAATTCCAAACTATGCTGAAGAACGGACAACATATATTGTAAAATAATTTCCTACCTAAATGTATAGTAAAACTTTCTTCCAACAGTGATCGCTCTTCAAACATTCGTTCATTTGTTACCGTAGATTGACTTTGCTTTACTTTGATTTCCTCACTTCAAAAAGCAGGAAAAGATTTTGTTTTTGAAAAGCGCACACTGGATCAAACTTGCTTTAGTGCAAAGCAATTTTTTAAATTATATACCCCTACTTACAAATAAGTTATTGACTACTTAAATTTTAGATTGAAAATGGAAAATAATCTATTTTTTTAAATTATTCAGAAACCGCCAAGATATCAGAATACACTCAGTGGCCACTTTATTAGGTACATCTATACATTTGCTCGTTAATGCAAATATCTAATCAGCCAATTATTTTTGGCAGCAACTCAATGCATTAAAGCATGCAGACATGGTCAAGAGGTTCAGTTATCAGATCAAACATCAGAATGGGGAAGAAATGTGATCTAAGTGACTTTAATTGTGGAACGATTGTTGGTGCCAGACGGGGTGGCTTGAGTGTCACAGACACTGCTGATCCCCTGAGATTTACACACACACACACACACACACACACACACAAAACAAAAAAAACAGTGAGCGGCAGTTACATGGGTGTAAATGCCTTGTTAATGAGAGAGGTTGGAGGAGAATGACCAGACTGGTTCACACTGATAGGAAGGCGACAGTAGCTCAAATAATCATGCATCATAATGGTGGTGAGCAGAGCAGAAGAGCATCTCTGAACACACATGTCGAACGTTGAAGTGGATAGACTACGGCAGCAGAGGACCACAACGGGTTCCACTCCTGTACCTTATAAACTGGCCACTGAGTGTAATGTACAATTGGAAAAAAAAGTTTGTGAACCCTTTGCAGTTACCTGATTTTCTGCATTAATTACTCTTAAAATATGGCCTGATCTTCATCCAAGTCACAATAATAAACAAACGCAATCTGCCTAAACTAATAACACACAGACATTTGTACTTCTTTTTGTTAATACTGAGTACACCATTTAAACAATTACTAAGTAATTACTATTCAAAAAAGTATGTGAACCTCTGGGGGTAATGCCTGTTACAAAAGCTATTTGGAGTCAATGAAATGAGATGTTCCAATCAGTGTGATGACATTGAAGGTGTGGGTTGTAGAGGTGCTCTGACCTATAAAAAAGGTTACAGACAGAGACAACAACACACACAAAATGCTGGTGGAACACAGCAGGCCAGGCAGCATCTATAGGGAGAAGCACTGTCGACGTTTCGGGCCGAGACCCTTCAGTAGACAGAGACTACTCTTTTCAAGAAAGATCTGTTTATGTATACCATGCCTCAATCAAAACAACTTTCAAAGGAATTTAGAAGAATTGTAGAGATGTATGAAGCTGAAAAAGGCTACAAAAGCATTTCTAAAGGCCTGAGTGTTCATCAGTCCAAAGTAAGAGAAATTGTCCACAAATGGAGGATATTCAGTACTATTGCTACTCTCCCTGAGAGTGGGCATCCTGCAAAGATCACACCAAGAGCACAACATGCAATTCTGAAGGAGGTAAAGGAGGTTACCCAAGGGTAACAGCAAAAGACCTGCAGAAATCTCTAGAACTTGCTAAAGTTTCTGTTCATGTGACCACTATAATAAGAATGGTGTTCATGGAAGGTCACCATGGAGGAAACCACTGCTCTCAACAAAAAACACTGCTGCGCATCTCAAGTTTGCAAAAGGTCACCTGGACGTTCCACAAAGCTTCTGGGACAATGTTCTTTGGACAGATGAGACAAAGGTTGGACTTTTTGGCAGAAATGCACATTGCTGTTTGGAGGCAAAAAGGCACTGCATAACAACACCAAACCCTCATCTCAATTGTGAAGCATGGTGGAAGCAGCAGCATAGTTAAGGACTGCTTTGCTGCCTTAGGCCAGGACAGATTGCAATTGTTGAGGGAACAATGAATTCAACATTGAATCAAGACATTTTACAGGAGAATGTCAGGGTAGCGGTCTGTCATCTGATGCTTAATAGAAGTTGGACGATGCAACAAGACAATGATCCAAAACACAAGAGTAGATCAACAACAGAATGGTTTAAGAAGAAGAAAATTCATGTTTTGGAATGGCTAAGTTGGAGTCCAGACCTTAACCCAATTGATGTGTTGTGGCATGACTTAAAGAGGGCTGTTCATGCAAGGTATCCCTGAAATATTGACAAACTGAAACAACTTTGTATGGAGAAATGATCTAAAATTCCTCCTCGCCATTCTGCAAGTCTGATCAGGAGCTACAGGAAATATTTGGTGGAAGTTAATGCTGCTAAAAGAGGTTTTACCAGTTATTAAATACAAGAGTTCACATACTTTTTCCAGCCTGGACTGTGAATGATTAAACAATGATTCTAATAAAGACATGAAAAGTACAATTGTTTGTGTGTTGTTAGTTTAGATAGATTGTGTTTGTTACTGAAGCTTAGATAAAGATCAGATCACATTTTATGAGTAATTAATGCAGAAAGCCAGGTAATTGTAAAGGGTCCGCAAGCTTTTTTTTTGCAAATGTAATTATACAACTACAGTAAAATAAACACCCAGAAGCTAAAGTCAATTTTCAATATTTTGTCTTTTGCCTCCACTTTCAATGTATGGTTCTACTGAAAACAATCATCAGGTTCTTAGAAACCAATACAGTTTTCTATGCTTACAGTCTATCTCACAAGCTGTACTATACCACTCATATTATCTTTTAGGATTCAAAAACTAAATTACAGATGTTGATCTCAATCATCTGAAAATTGGTTAATTTGGTGATAAGAAAGAGACAGAGAACACAGTTAAGAAGCACAGCAAAATAAAGACAACCGAACCAAATGCCAAATTCAAGAAAAACTACTTTTGGCAAAGTTATGCAAGCATCAAAGTATTGCCCAGAAACTAATAATTAATGAGGAACAACAAATAATCTTCTGGAAGAACTCAGTGGTTTGAACATTATCTGTTGGAGGAAAAGAGTTGTCGAAGTTTTGATTCAAAACTCTGTATTATGACAAGACTTTAGTCCTTAAGTTTCTTCTCCTCCCCCACCCCCACACACAGAGATAATGCCCACACTGCTGTATCCCTCCAGCAGTTTGTTTCTCATTCCAGATACCATCATCTGCAAACTCATGCCTCCTCTCTGAATGATTAGGCAGGTACAGTATGTCATGATAACAATGTTAATCATAGATCAATAAACAAATTCATAAATAAGCTACCTGACTGTACTGTTGTTAGGATTTTTCATGTCTTGATGTAGTTTTATTACCCACTCTTGGTATTCCTGTTTCTGAATTGTCATTAGTTGTTTCAGTTCACTGGCCCATTTATTTTCCAGTACCTAATTACAGAAATTTTACAGATGCTTACAAGATTTTCCTTAAAATATTTTCTTTACATTAAAATATAGTGATCTTACGTCTTTGTATTGTAATAATAAGTTTTCTAGAAGAGGCTACTCAGACTAGTAAAACTTTGATAATCAGATACATTCATCACCTTGGTGATGCCAGACATGCTGATTTTCTGGACAACAGGATGTCATATCTACTAACACCCAAAGTGCATTTATTTCTCTATTATGGATGTTAGACAACATTATAATAATTTTTTACAGTTAATTGGGTAAGTTTAATGGAAACATGGGAGCCATGCCCCAGCTAGTGGAGGTAATCATGGGAATTGGTGGCCTGGTGAGTAAGGGGGAGTTTGGTCACCAAGACCCCAGTGAGCAGGAAATGCAAACATTCACTGGTAACCAGATGCTGAACCATTAGGGTTTCCAAAGTTTTGGATTACAAATGACTGGAATGTTACTCTAGTACTATGTTCGTTCCACAGAACAAAATTATAGGCATGTGTGGCAGCAAAGTTAAATACGTTAACCTTCACCCTGTATATTCAAGTTGGTTGAGCTTTTGTGGAGCTTTTTTTTCTTCTTCAAAATAATTTGTACAAATTTCTGCACACATAAATAGACTACACTTAAAAAATTTTAAGATTTTGGTTCACATTATAATTTTTGTGGCTCCGTACTGAAGTGACTGATTTATCTGGGAATGTTACTTTGCACCTGAATTAAATTTAATAAATTAAATGTAATTGTCTCGGTGAAGTACAGCTGGATTACCTGTTGGGAATCAAAATGTTGAGCAGCAACTGAGTTTACATCTTGATCTGTAAGTGTGTTTCCTAGTTCTTGCATTACTTTGTCCATTTCTACAGACTGCCTATTAAAAAAAGAAATCAGTTTTAAAGGCATTGAGTTCCTTGAGAAGATAAATAACATACTAACCTCCCTCACACAGCAAAACCAACAAAAAAGTAATCATAATCATGAGAGAGAGAGAGAGAGAGAATAGTTAAAATAAAAAAGTCGTGCAAATAAAAATAAATAAAAAAGTAGTGATCATGGGCTCAATGTATATTCAGAAATCAGATGGCAGAGGGGAAGAAGCTGTTCTTGAATCACTGAATGTGTGCCCTCGGGCTTCTGTATCTCCTTCCTGATGGTAGCAATGAGAAAAGGACATGTCCTAGGTGATGGAGATGTCCTAGATACTACAGAGGCTAGTGCTCATAATGAAACTGACTAAGTTTACAACTCTCTGCAGCTTATTTTGATCCTGTGAAATAGCACCCCCCCCCCCCCATACCAGATGGTGATACAGCCACTTAGAGTGCTCTCCACAGTACATCTGTAGAGATATGTGAGTATTTTTGGTGACATACCAAATCCCCTCAAATTCCTAATGAAATATAGTTGTTGTCTTGCCTTCATTATGGCTGCATCGATATGTTGTATCCAGGTTACGTCCTCAGAGATACTGGCACCCAGGAACTTGAAATTGCTCACTCTCTCTACTTCTGATCCCTCTATGAAGACTGGTACGTACTGTCTTGTCTTATTTCAAAATACATAAAGCGACTATTCCAGTATACACCAAATCTAATAAACATAGGGTAAATTTTCATTGAAGGAACAGAAAAAGACATGAAAGTTTGCTGAATATATTCAATTTAGTCATGATGCACCACTGAAACAGATAATTATTGTGAATATGCATGCTGTCAATTAGAACTGGACTGCAGATAGTATAACCAGGTTCTACCAGTGGTATTAGATTTTGTGTAAAGTTGTATTTCATATCAATGAATATCAACTACATCAATTTAGCCTCACTAATCTCTCTTAGTGAACTACTTCAAATTATGTTAACAGCATTACTTTTCTTAATAATCAGAATATTTTCACAAAGAACTTGATAGCACTGATCAAACTTGCCATTCACCAGCAATTAATTCATCTCTGGAATTCCATGCTTATTATATCACTGCTGTATTTGCACCGGTTGCAACAATGTTTGGCTCAATTTCTTGGATTGAAAATACATTCCACTTTTGAGTTAGACAGAAAAACAGCATATTATGCAGACACTTTCATTTGTATAAAAATTACAAACCTTTCCTGTAGCTTCTTTAATTCCATGTCTCTTTCACTTATGAGCTCTGAAACTCTGACAAAGTAATTATGTTCCAGGTTTAGCAGAGTCTCAGAGGCTGGAGAATGTATCAAGTCATGGTATACATCTGCAAAATCTTCATCCCAGCTTGGCTCTTCTGGCCGAGCATATTCCAATGTGGTCTAGAAATTAATGAAGCACGTTAGTTAAATTTGGCTCAGTGACTTCTTTAAAATTATTTTATAACCTTGAAGCATCAAATCTATAGAATGCAATGTGCAGCAAACTAATTCATGGAAAATGACATGAGAATACAAGGACAATATTAACAGCAAGGTGTTTATAATAACATAGTGGTGAGAGTAACATTATTACAGTGCCAGACACCCAGGTTCAATTCTTTTGCAGCCTGTAAGGAGTTTATATGCTCTCCTTTAGGTGTTCTGGTTTCCTCCCAAATTCCAAAGGTATACAGGTTTGTAGGTTAATTGGTCACATGAGTGCGATTGGGCAGCGCGGGCTCATTGAGCTGGAAGGTCCTGAGGCCACATAGTATTTCTAAATGAAGAAATAAACTTCAATAAAACATGTAAACATTGGTATCATATAAATGTAAATATTTGAAATATTAACTATGTAATGAGGTCTGTCACAGGTTGTGCTTAAACCAATTATCCTTATTCTTTGGAGACACAAAAGACTGTAGTGTCAGTACCTCCAGTTGAACTCTGTCTTTTTGTGTGTTTCCCCCTAGCCGCCATTGTGTTTTTTGTACTGCCATGTGCTCTTGTTTGTTTTCATGCTCCATGTGCTCTTGTTTGTTTTCATGCTCCATGTGCTCTTGCCTCTGCTCCTGCTCTACTCCGGCCCCTGTATTACTGAGTACTTCGCCTCTCACCTGTTTCTCATTATTACCTGTTTTGCTGCCACCTGTGTCTCATTGTGCTCCACCTATCTCCTGCCTCTCTGTTTATTGCTCAGTGTATTTTAGTCCTGCATTTTCACCTGTTTGTTGCCAGATTGGGTCAGTGAGTTTTCCTGAGCCTTTCCAGCATTTGTGTTTGTTGCTTCTGGTTTTTTTTGGGATTTCTTGGGAATTTTTGATCTCTGCCTGAACTTTGACTCTGTTGCCCCTCAGTAAATATCACAGTGTGCACAGTACTTGGTCTGCAATTGGGTCCCTGCTTCAGTGCCCTGACATGTAGATGCCAGAAGTCATCTGCTCATCCTCCAGCTTCTTTGTGTGTTGTCCTTTAATGTCATAAAACCATATAAATCATTGTACAGCTGCTATGTTAAATTAGTCACAGAAAAAGAAACCTAGCTAATAGATGAAACAAAATTGTATTCCTGTAGGATTTTTTACTAACAGCTCTCAAATCTGCACTTAAGATTTATCTTTAGGAAACAAGCAAAGCAGAAGCATAGTCCAAAACAAAAATCTAATTCTTCCAATTGTTTGGTTGGCTTTATGCTATTGGATGTCCCCAAGCTATTGACTGACTTTTCTAAAATACATACCTCATGATAAGATTTTGCCCAAGCATTAACAAGCTGCTCAGTATTCAATTCGCTGCTTTTTACTTTTTCTAATGCAGCTTCTGCTTCTTTGTCATAATTCCTTTCAGTTTCTTCATTAATAAATTGATAAAGGGAATTTTTTAAATCTGTAAAACATTGGAAAAACATTGCTGAAAAAGGATTCACCTTTTCTTCAAAAATATCCCTTAATACGAAAGATGCAATCTAATGTCAACCATTCTGTATTGCTGTATTCAATCTAACACAGCATATTTCACAAAAGATTCAAATCTGAATATAACACTACAAAATAAAGCAAGAACCCAGAAATCCATACATGTAGAGTTTTGTGTTTTGGATACTCCAGGGTTAAATTTCAACTTTTCCTTACATAGACCTCACTGGAGATCATTTTCAGATGTGAAAATGGACTGAGGACTGCCATTTGCTATCATGTTGCTGCCCTTTCTCTGGCACACATCAAATGACAGAATTATGCACATTATGCCCATTTCCTCTGAAGCAAAAAGCTGCAACCTGTGACTTAAGTAAACCATGCACAGTGGAACCAGGAGCATATCCTGTATGCATTTTGCTAAACAGACAGACATTGTGTTAATGTAAACACAGGACAATTTCAGAAGCACAGAATGTTCTAGAATGCATGTTACAATAAATAGCAGTATTTTCTCCAACTCAGGGAACACCGCTGCAAACTAAACAGTCGATATTTCAGGCCAAGACCTTTCATCAAGACCTGATGAAAGGTCTCAGCCTGAAACATCAACTGTTTACTCTTTTCCACAGATGTTGTCTGACCTGTTGAGTTACTCCTGCATTTTGTGTGCATTGCTTTGGATTTCCAGCATCAGTAGATTTTCTTGTCCTAGTTTTGTAAATCTCATGGTTGCATGGGAAAGTGACACATAAAATGGGAAATAGTTTGTGGTAGAATCTCCCTGAAGTTGGTGGAAATTGTGAAAGATAATCTATTGAAGATGGTAAAAGTGAGCATGCTGGGATCTGAACTCAGACCTCTAAGTAAAAGGAATTCTGTCAGCATTTCTGTTCTGCAGGCATGAAGTATATGTACAGATGGCTTATGTTGGAGATTTATGAACTTTATTTCAACATTGATCATCTTTGAGAGGTATCTTTCCCCTAGTTAATACCTTGTGGCCACGTCATACTAGACATTTCTTAATATGAACCTGGTGGATCTTCAGGAGTACCATAGATGTACATGGAATGTACCCATCATATGCATCTCATTGATCAAAACTTGCATGTCCCTCTGAGTGATCATGGGAGCTGTCTCCCTTTCCCTTGAAGCCACTGTCTTCTCCAGTGTTTGCAACTGTGGAGTGTCACTGGGATTTTGAAAGTTCCTAGAGATGTGCAAAATTAAGCAAATGTCCTCCTGCTTTAGAATTGGAATTAGAATTGTTTTACTATTGTCACATATACAAAGATACAGTGAAAAGCTGATCTTGCATATGATCATACATATCAGATCATTACACAGTGCATTAAGCTAGAACAAGGTCAAAGAATAACAATGTAGAATAAAGTATAACAGCCACAGAGAAGGTGCAGTGAATGTAAACAAGATGCAGATCAAAGCGAGGTAGATTATGAGGCTAAGCATCCAAATTATTAAATAGTTCCCTAGTGCAATTGTCATATTTAGTAACTATTTAACAGTGGGGTCAAAACTGTGCTTGAGCCTGATGGTAGATGGGTGCTTATTTCTGGGTGTAAACCACTAATAATTTTTCAAGGCCTCAATGGAATCAAAGAATTAAGGTTAACATATGGAGAGAGAAGCAGCCAAGAACCACTGGGAAGAGTACTCAAATCTATCCATGACATCTGCTCTCTTGACTCAATGCCACATTTACCTACTTAGTCAGTAGGTTGATAAGAAGCTTCAAAGACCAAAGGCCACATACCAACTAAAAAAAGTTGAGGTTTCAGATGCAGATAATATCCCTACTGCTGTGCTAAAATTGGTGGCAGAGAGATGCAGTCACAAATTCGCTACCTCCATGTCCACATCTGGTAAATACAGGGGGACCTCAGATGATTCCATAATCATGAGCATCTTCAAGAATGGAGACAAGCTTGACTATGGTAACTAAAGTAGGGTCTTTCTACCATCTCCAAAAATATGTATCATTAACAGGGTCACTTCAACCACCTCTCCACAATAGCTACAGAGCTGCTCTCACAATTATAGTATAGTTTCTGTCCAACTACAGCTAAGCTACAATGAACATAACCTTCACATGACAGCTTCAAGAAAAATGTAGAGAGCAGCATCAAAGGCAATACACAAGCTTTTCAAACTTACTGGGAACTTTGACTCCATCAGGGAGGGATAATGGAACACCCTTCTCAAATTCATCACCAATTTCATGTTTGTTTCATAATAATCCTAACCAACAGGTCTAGAACAAACAAGAGAAAATCTGCAGATGCTGAAAATCCAAGCAACACACACAAACTGCTGGAGGAACCCAGCAGACCAGGCAGCATCTACGGAAAAGAGTACCATTGACGTTTCAGGTTGAGACCCTTCACCAGGACGGGGAAAAAAAGGTGAGCAGTCAGAGTGAGAAAGTGGGGAGAGGGGAGGAAGAAACATAATGTAATGGGTGAAAAGGGGGATTGAAGTAAGGAGCTGGGAAGTTGATTAGTATAAGAGCTACAGGGCTGGAGAAGTGGGAATCTGATAGGAGAGGAAAGAAGGCCATGGAAGAAACAAAGTGGGGAGGAGCAGCAAAGGAACTTGATAGGCAGGTAAGCTGGCAAGGTGAGAGAGGGAAATGGGCTTGGGGAATGGTGAAGGAGGTGGGGGGGTGGTGGGCTTTACTGTAAGTTTGAGAAATCAATGTTCACGCCATTAGGTTGGAGGCTACCCAGACGGATGATCAGATGTTGCTCCTCCAACCTGAGTGTGGCTTCATCGTGACAGAAGAGGAGGCCATAGACTGACAAGTCGGAATGGGAAGTGGAATTAAAATGGGTGGCCACTGGGAGATAACACTTTCTCTGGCAGACAAGGTGTGGGTGCAACAGCATCAATCATGGTGAAGACCAGTGTCAAATAAGGCTGCCTCATTATTTGAACATCTTTTTGAATCTTTCTTGCCCCATTTGTTGTATCTAATCTCCAACAAACTTCCCACTACAGTGGAACTAAGTTCCAGGATTATAGGAAAACTGCTTAACCCACAGTGACCATATGCCAGAATCAACGTTACTCAAAATTCAGTAGTCGAGCTGCAGTATGCAAATGATGTTTCATTAGTATTTGCTCAGGGGCTGAGCTCCAAGACATTGTTAATTTGTTCTCTGAAGCTTACAGGAGGATGGGCCTTATAATTAACATTCACAAGACAAAAGACATCTAACAAAGTGCCTCTCAGTAGAGCATTGCCATCCAACAATACAGTTTCCTGTCAAAATTACTTTGCATATCTCAGAAGCCATCTCTTGGTGAAGAAAACATCAATGAAGAGATTCACCATCATCTTCAGTGTGTCAGCGAAGTCTTTTATCGATATGAAGATCAATACAGATTTCACAAAACAAACTTAGTGTCTACTGTACAGTAGTGATCCTTGCCCTTTGTCTACTTTTGAGACCAGAACTACTTGCAACAGGCACCTAAAGACACTTGAAAAATGCCACCAATGCCCTCAACAATATTCTTCAGATTCACTGGAAGAATAAGATAATCAACATCAGAGTTCCTACCCAAAAGGCAAGTTAGATGATAGATACTTTATTGATCCCAAAAGAAATCAACAGTATCACTTGAATTGGGAGATTTAGTTCTGTATGTATTTTTAAAAATCAGATCCTAATTAATTTGTTGTTTTGAATAAAGTTTTCCCATAGTCCTCTTCAAGTGCCATCGTCCACTTAGTTTGCCCCATGCAGTAATGCTAGAGTCCCCCAATTCCTACAGCAATCTGCTGTGTTGCATCCACCATGAGAGAACTGCCAGTTTAATGGTAAAATAAGTAGTAATAACTGTTGTATACTGAATGACAGGGTGATGACGACAATAATTATCCCCCATAAAGCAGTCAGACAAGATTAGAATCCCTTCAGCTGGGATACCTTTGACACAATTCACTCCATCATTTCTATTGGATTGTTAATAAATAATTATCCATGCTCTTATTATTAGTAATACACTCTAATCTGACAATGCTGGCTCTCATTTTAAAGAGCATCACTCCTCATCACAAAGATTATATTGAATTTTAGTATGGCCGTAATGGACAGGTTAGGTTAAATGGCACCTTAGAATCAGATGATATCTTCAAATGGTTATAAATACATTATTATTTCTATTTACGAAAGCTTGTAATCTTCTTCAGACTGATGTCTGTGTTTACTCATAAAAAAGCAAAGCATTTGGTTTCAAGAGGTATATTTTGTTATTATTCATGATAATTAACTCATGCATATTTACACTTTTCCTCATAAAGATGGCAGCCAAAATAACTAAATAAACATTAAATCACCAAATTGAATGTAAAAGTAAGATAGAACTCTGTACAATTAATTTGCGGGACATGTCGCTCAGGGTCTTGGATTATATATGTATTTTTTATCGCATGACAATTTGATCAATGATGAATTGGTAGAAATGGGTAAATGGAGAGACAAATTGTTATTTCAGAACAGGAAAGTCAGCAATTTCTTCTGATAAGAAAATTAGTTTTACTCAATGACCAAGATAAGAGCATTTGAGAGGAAATCATTGTATATAGTTACGTACAGTTAAATGGTTTAGGTGGCTGTCAAATTTCAAATGAAATACTCACCATTCTCAACAAAATAAGGAAGATTATGTAAGAGCATAAGACGTCCATGTAAATCATTGATGCTTCCTTGCATTGGGATCTGGAGGGGTGCAGATAGCACATATGACTGTTGTCCTGACTTAAAGTTAAAAACAAATGTTTTTTCTGATGACTGGAAGTGTGTAGGTTTCTCTTTTATTCTTGTGCCTAATAGCATCTTCCCAGTTCTGAAATAAATAACAATAGATTAGAAAAGTACTGGGCTAGTAAACTTATAGACATCAGTACAATCAATGTGCGGGACATGTCGCTCAGGGTCTTGGACTATATATGTGTTTTTTTGCATGACTATGATTTTTGCTCTTGTTTTGAATGCCCTATGTATGTTTTACACCTTGCTCCCAGAGGAACACTGTTGTATTTTGCTGTATTCATGTACAGTAGAATGATAATTGAATTTGATTTTGATTTGAATAATTACTGTACCACATTGCTGTACAAAAAAGCAGACAAATTCAGCTCAACATAATTTATAACATGGAAAGAAACTGGTGCACTGCACATTCATGTGTGGGGTAAAGATCTAAAATTAACTTTGGTAATCCATGAGTACTGGGAAATTACCCAGAACAGGAGTTGAATCTCTTTTCTAATCATATAACAGCAGGAATAATTTATGAGGATGTTGCAGGACTAAGTTATGGAGACAGGCTCAGCATATTCGGACTTTATACAATGGAGCATAGGAGAATCAGCGGCATCTTACAGAGGTGTATAAAATCATGAGGGACATAGATAGGATCTTCTTAAAAGTCAAGGAGCCAAGAACTGAAAGTTTAAGCTGAGAGGGAAGAGATTTAACAGGAGCCTCAGAGGCAACTTTTTCACACAGAGGATGATTCGTATATGGAATGGGCTGCTAGAGGAAGTCCTTGAGACAAGTACATTAACAACATTTTAAAGACAACCGGACAGGAACATGGATAGGAAAGGTTTCGAGGGATATGGCTAAATGCTGGAAAATGGAGTTGGCTTAGGTGGGCATCAGGTTAGCACTGACTGCCCAGTTTGGTCAAAAGGACTACTTCTGTGCTGAATGATTCTAACTGGAATGGGACTGGGAGAATGACAAAAAAAATCTTACTAATTTCATTTATTGTTTGTTGAAAATATTTAGCTATTAGCATATTCAATAGCAATGCAAAGAACAATATTGTTAATACAGACACAATAAAGACTGCAGATGTTGGAACGAAGAAACACACAAAAACTAAAGGAAGAACTCAGCAGGTCAGGTAGCACCTAGGTAGCTTGATCTAGGCAGGTAAAATTTAAGGGAAGGGTGGAAGTTGTTATATTATTCAATCTTGTAAGGAGTTTGTAAGTTCTCCCCATAACTGAATGGGTTTCCTCTGGGTGCTATGGTTTTCTCCCACAGTCCAAAGACGTAACAGTTGGTAGGTTAATTGGTTATTATAAATTATCCTGTGATGAGGTTAGGATTAAATCAGGGATTGCTGCGTGGCATGGCTCGAAGGGCCAACTCCATACTGTATCTCAACAATAAATACTGTTAAAAATCTCCAACTTTATAATTTGTAACTGACATCATAATCAAATTCAAAATGCTGGAGGAACTCAGCTGGCCAGGCAGCATCCATGGAAAAAAGTACAGTCGGCGTTTCAGGCTGAAATCCTTTGGCAGGACTGGAAAAAAAAGCTGAGGAGTAGATGTGAAAGGTGGGGGCAGAGGAGAGAGAAATGCCAGGCGGCAGGTGAAACTTGGAAGGGGAGGGATGAAGCAAAGAGCTAGGAAGTTGATTCGTGAAAGATACAGAAGGCCATGGAAGAAAGAAGGTGGTGGTGGGGGGAAGAAGCACCAGACAGAGGTGATGGGCGGGCAAAGAGATAACATGAGAGAGGGACAAGGGGATGGGAAATGGTGAAGGGGAAGGGGGCTGGAGGCATTACTGGAAGTCTGAGAAATTGATGTTCATGCATCAGGTTGGAGGCTAACCAAACGGAATATAAGGTATTGTTCTTCTAACCTATCCCAGCAGTGGAGGAGGCCATTGATGGACATATCGGAATGGGAATTGGAAGTGGAATTAAAATGGGTGGCCACTGGAAGATCCCGCTTGTTCTGGTGGATAGAGAGTGGATGCTCGGCCAAGCGGTCTCCCAATTTACGTTGGATCTAACCAATATACAAAAGGTCACACCGGGAGCACCAAACACTGCCGGGTCCATCCATGGCCTCCTCCACTGCCGGGAAAAGGCCACACTTAGGTTGGAGGAACAACACCTTATATTCCATTTGGGTAGCCTCCAACCTGATGGCATGAACATCGATTTCTCAAACTTCCAGCACAGCCCCCATCCCCCCACCTTCATCATTTCTCCTCCCCTTTCCCACCCATCGCCTCCGTCTGATGTTCCTCCTACCCTTTTCTTCTTTCTTCCATGGCCTTCTGTCTCTTTCACCAATTAACTTCCTAGCTCTTTGCTTTATCGCTCTGCCTCCAAGTTTCACCTACCGCTGGTGTTTTTCTCTCCCCTCCCCCCACCTTCTGAATCTACCCCTCAGCTTTTTTTCTCCAGTCCTGCAAAGGGTTTCGCCCTGAAACATTGACTGTACTTTTTTCTATAGATGCTGCCTGGCCAGCTGAGTTCCTCCAGTGTTTTGTGTGTGTTGCTCGTATTTCCAGCATTTGCAGACTTTCTCTTATTTGTGATCATAATCATACTACAAGGGAATGAAATTGTCTATTTTAGTTGTGACATTAGTTTCTATTTATTTGCTGTGGAAAGAAATGCTTTAAATATTGCCTTTATGGATCTTAAGATGCCCAAAATGCTTAGGCATTACAATATTGCAGGAAAACAAGACTGCTAATTTCCCCATCAGCAAGCTCCAATAAGTAGAAATGTGAACATGAACATCCAGCTTATTAAAGAATAAATATCAGAAAACTGCTCTCCTGCTCTACTTCAAGATAGCACTATATGGTGTGTGTGGAAGTAAATTCAAGGTTCAAAATAAATTTATTATCAAAGTACTTGTATGTCACCATATACTGCCTTGAGATTAATTTTCATGCAAGCATTTACAGGAAAATAAAGAAATATAATAAAATTTATGAAAAACCATAAATAACAAAGACTGACAAACAACCTATGTACAGAAGACAAACTGTGCAACCATTATATTAAAAAATAAATAATACTGAAAATCACGAGGAAATCTGCAGATGCTGGAAATTCAAACAACATACACAAAATGCTGATAATAATACTGAAAACATGATTTCTTGAGTCCTTGAAAATGAGTCTATGGGTTGTGGAGTCAGTCCAGCATTGAGGTGAGTGAAGTTATCCACACTGGTTCAGAAGCTGATGGCTGTAGGGTAAAAACTGTTCCTGAACCTAGTGGTGTGGGACCTAAGATTCCTGTACCTCCTGCCTGATGGTAGTAGTGAGAAAAGAGCCTAGATGATAGGAGTCCTTGATGATAAATGCTGCTTTCTTGTGGCAGTGCTCCTTGTAAATATGCTCAATAATGGGGAAGGCTTTGCCTGTGATGGACTGGGCTGTATCCACCACCACTTTCTGTTGACTCTTCCATTTCTGGTCATTGGTGTTTCCATATGAGGCTGTGATGCAACCAGTCAGGATATTCTCCATTGTGCATCTACAGAAGTTTGGCTAAGTTTTGGATGACATGCCATTAACGCAAACTTCTAAGAAAGGGTCGGCACAACATAGTGGGCTGAAGGGCCTGTAATGTGCTGTACTATTCTATGTTCTATAATCCTGGATGACTGAATTTTAGTACTTTATTCTGAGGCTCAGTACTGCCAGTGGAAATTCCTTGGTTATCGTGAGAACAGAAATTTTCACTTAGAGAAATTGGTTCAACAAGAGATATGGCCAGAACTGACAATGAAATCAGTAAATAGAATATTGCAATTTTTTTGGCCAGATACTACTAAAGGACAAATTCGTGATTCAACAGATGATTTGTTTCTTAAGGAAATAAAAAGTGTATACAATGGCATATACAGTATACGCCTTGTTTCAAAATCAGTACGTCATGTTAATAAATTACAAAACAGTCCACTTCATGCAAACAAATCCCAGCATATGTAAATATTCCCTAAGATTTCAAAATAGTGGTTATTACTCTGAATTTAGATCTAAAACTTTACCTGAATAAAGTGTTCAGTAAAACACCTTGTTGAGTGAAAACAAAACTAAAAGATAAACACATTCAAAATGTCACATCCTATCTCAGTCTGCAATGCTGACTGATTAGTGGTTTCCCACTTAGAAAATTAATGCATTACCTTGTTTACCCATTTTCAAACTGCCCAAGTGTTTAAAATATGTGGATCTTTTGGAGTTCCTCAATTCCGTTTAGATTTCTGGTGAGCATATGACAAAGCATTTCCCACAACAGACTCGGGGATGCTGTAAATCCAGAGTAACACACACAAAATACTGGAGGAATGTATGTCAGGCAGTTTCTGCCTGATGGTGAGTTCACACAACAGACCGAGCATTTTGTGTGTGCCTCACAACAGACCGATGTTTACAAAGGATGATCTTAAAATATCCTTAAAATATCACCCTTCTGGATGAAGAAGGCTTGTTTTTGACTAGAAAAAAATCCCAACCCAAGAGATAGAGATAACTCCATTATTGCTACTTCTAAATCATTTATTGAAACAAACTATTGTGTACAACTCAACATCTGCTAAACATGTTTCACGGTACAGTTAGCTCTCTTTACTAACATTTTGAAAGCTGGCCTAGTCTGTGACAGTTCCTTCCATATCAACATGTGAAGAAACCACAGGTGGAAAAGTCTATTTTTGATCGTGTTTTGAGAAAAATGTTTAAAAACAATCTTTTTGTAAGAGGGCTTTAAGCATGGTGATGATATGGTAGAAATGAATAACAAGTTTGAAAGGGATGTGATTTAATGCAAAACTAAGGCCTTAAATCTAAACAATAGAAGCTGAAGGTATGAGGAGAAGAGCTAGCTGTGGTAGATTGGGAAAGATATGATAGTGAACAGGCATTTAAATAAAAAATCCAAAATTAGCACAAGAAACGGTATTTTCTTAAGTCACAGAAAGCCATCAGGAAAATGAACATAATCATGATAGAGTGGAGAAATCATTGCATTAAATCTAAGACAGAGGCCAACAAAGGGAGATGAAAGTGAGGGGTGGGGAGGCAGGAAAAAGACAGAGCAGATTATTTTATAGTCAGTAGTAGGAAATATCCTAGAATTTATAGTAAGATCATATGACATAGGAATAGAAATGGGCCCTCTGGTCCATTGAGTGTGCTCTGCCATTCCATCTTGCCTGATTTATTAGGTATCTCTTGTGCCTAATAAAGTGACTACTGAGTATATTTCTGTATGTTTATGGTCTTCTGCTGCCATAGCACCCCCACTTCAAGGTTCAATGTGCTGTGTGTTTATAGATGCCATTCTGCACTCCACTGTTGTAACACGTGGTTATTTTGAGTTACTGTGACTTTCCTGACAGCTTGAAGCAATTTGGCCATTCTCCTCCGACCTTTCTCATTAATGTGGCATTTTTGTCCGCAGAACAGCTGCACACTGTATGTTTTTTTGTTTTTTGCACCATTCACTTTAAACTCTAGAGACCGTTGTGCGTGAAAATCCCAGGAGATCAGCAATTTCTGAGATGCTTAAACCACCCTGCCTGGCACCAACAATCATTCCATTGTCAAAGTCATTTAGACAACAATTCTTCCCCATTCTGCTGTTTGGTCCGACAACTGAACTTCTTGACCATGCTTTCATGCATTGAGTAGTTGCCACATGATTGGCTGTTTAGACATTTGCATTAACGAGCAGGTATACAGGTGTACCTAAGAAAGTGGCAACTGAGTGTAAGTTAACCTTTTCATTTCTGGGAAAATCCCTGTAAACCTACTTTGGATCCTCTCCAATGTCAGCACATAATAGATAGGTTCTTGATTAGCCAGGGCATCAAAGGGTATGGGGAGAAGGCAGGAGAGTGGGGATAACTGGAAGAATTGGATTAGCCCATGACTGAATGGTGGAGTAGACTCAATGGGCCAAATGGCCTGCTTCAGCTCCTATATCTCATGGTCTTATGATCTTATAATGGAAATAATAATATAACATCTTGAACACAACAGGATTAAACAGAGTCAGTTTGGATAAACTATATGACAAGAAGACCAAACCTAACTAATCTATTGAAGAACTTTATGGATATAACCAGCATTACAAATATCTGGGAACTCATCTGGACAATAAACTGAGCTGGACTTAAAATACAGAGGCTATAGATTAAAAATAAGAGCCAACTGTACTTCTTGAGGGGACTCTGGCCATTCAAAATCCATGGTACAATGCTGCAGATGTTCTACGACTCAGTGGTGGCTAGCATTCTATTCTACACTGTAGTCTGCTGGGGCAGCAGGGTGAGAGCAGCTGATGCCATGAAGATCGATAAGCTCAACAGGAAGGCCGGTTCTGTTCTGGGGATGGAACTGGATTCCCTGGTGGTTGTGACTGACAGGAGGATGCTGTAGAAGCTATGGAGCATTATGGACAATCCCTCTCACCCCCTCCATGACAACTTGGACAAACAGAGGAGCACCTTTAACAACAGACTACCGGTAATTCCACCGAGGCACACCATTGAATGCCACAGGAGATCCTTTCTCCCCGTGGCTATAAGACTTGACAACTCCTCCTCCTTAATTATATATGTATATAATTCCATTGGACATTTGTATCTTGCATCATTACTTTTTAATGCATATTTTATATTTTTCCGTAGCTCAATGCTTAACATTTTATATTTTAAAGTACGGTATATATTTTTGACTGAGCAACCTTGAAACAATAATTTCCTTCAAGATAAATAAAGTCTTATTTTATCTTATCATATCTTATTGAAAGGTAAAACCAATAGTAGTGGTGCTTTTGGATTGTCAGAAGGATTTTAATGAAGTCCCATGCAGGAGATTGATCAATAAGGTTACAACACAGGAAGTTGGAAGCATTTTATTGTCACAGAGCAACAACTAGTTCAGTCATAAACCAGGTAGTGGCAATAAATGTTTTTTTCTCTCAGGCTGAGAGGCTCTGGCTAGTAAGGTACTACAGGCATTGTACTTGGGGTCTCATCTATTCCGTCTATATTACTAAATTGGCTGAGGGGACCAAAAGTGATAGTTCTAACTTTGCTGACGATACAGACTAGGAGGGATTATGCTAAGTGGATTTAAAGAAATATAGATAAGCTAAGTAAATAGATAAGTGCCATTTTTTTAAAATGCTAAGAGTTAGATAGGGTTGATCAAAGGAGTGGGGCCTGGTAACTTCGTAAAAGTCATTGAAGGCCAATATGCAAAGGCAGCAAGCAATTAGCAAATGGCCTTTAGTATGAGAGAGTTTGAGTGCAAGAGTAAAGATACGTATGTCTGGAGTACTGTGTATAATTTTAGTCTCCTTCACTAAAAATGGATATACTGTGGATTCTGGTTAATTGGGACACATCAGGACCAGTATATTTTTGCTACATTAAGCAGCTTCCCCAATTAGCCTAAGTTTCATGGCAATAGTTAAAAATGTATAAAAAAGACAAACTACTGTTTAACTGAGTAACAATTCATGTATTTAAGTGAAATACACAACAAATGGGAACACTACCACTAACTCTACAGTACAAAAAGCTATGTATTAGTTCCTAATAGTTATTGAAGAAAGAATTCATTCAATGTGCACTGCCGTATTCTTTTGATTGACTGGAAATGAACAAAATCAGCAGACACCTAGTGCAGATAATGGACTGCCTTCATACAATGTTTTCAATGATTGTATCCTCCAAATCTTCACTTTCATTGTACCAATCAAGATGACTGTCAAATTATTTGTAGTTTCTAACATATTGAAGTAGTGAAATTGTTTCATTTTCACGCCCAACCGTTTCTGGCACCTCAAATCTGAACGTGTGAAACCACGTTTAGCAGAACAGTTCTGAATTGTCTTATAGCTAATTTCTTGCCAACTATCAGTGGCGAATAGCACTGCTTTTTGAACACAAACACATGCAACTGTTCGCTCTAAGTACACTGTTGCCACACAAATACACCTGACAGACGCCAGGTAGAAAATGTTCAACAACAATCTCCTGACCCAACTAAATGGCATAGTGTCCCAAATAAACAAACAGAATCCCTGCTATTTTCTCGTTTCGTTTTTGTTCTTTAAGAGTTGTCCCAAATAAGCCGCAGCCCCGATTAACCAATGATCCAATTAACTGTACTTACTGTACTTATTTGAGAGGGAATGTGATGAAAATACACTTTACTGGTTCCATGGATGGTGTGTTTGCTGTTCAAGGAAATATTGAGTACACAGTCTGTGTTCTCTAAGCTCAGCAGAATAAGATGAAATTTACAAAATTCTTATAGGACTCAACAGACTGGACACAGGAAGGATGTTTCACCTGGCTGGTGAGTGTGGAATCAGAAGTCATAATATCAGAAAAGGAATAGATGTTTAGGACTGAAATTAGATTTTTCTCTCAGGCAAACATTTGTGAATCTATGACTTTCTCAACTTAACACAACTGTAGACGCTCAGTCACTAAGTTCATTCAAAATCAGAGACTGATAGAATTGTAAATATTAAGGTAATCAAGGGATATAAAGATAATGTAGGAAAATGACATTGAAGCAAAGCTCAACCATGACCTTGATGATGGGATATCAGCCTCAAATTACCAAAGCTTGATAGTGTTCATATTGAACAGAGAAAGAACAAAATGAAAAATAAACTTTCATCTTTCTGATTCAGTGAGGATATGAGACATTTCAATTCTTAATTGACATGGCTCCACATAATCACTGGCTAAAGACACCAGAAATCAAACCTTCTTTAAACTAGCTGACAGTGCCCTTCTTCAAATATCTTTTCTTGACTTGGTCGGTTGGAAACACTTCTACTTTTGAAACAGAAGGCGGGTGTAAGAAACATTCCAATACTTCAATGAGGCTTTGAGTAATTTAATACTAGAAATACCATCCATTTGGGTGAGTTATGAAACCACAGAACAAGACAAATAATAATCACAATTAGAAAAACTGTGCTAAAGAGATAAAGAATGAAGGAAAGGGAGTTGCAGGGGTGAACAGCGGGAGGGCAGAAAGACATGAGTACATCAGGAACTAGAAACATTGCAGAAATCATTGCACCTGCCAAGGAAAGTGAGGACACCAAATTGACACAAACATCAGAACTAGTTTCAAATATATCTATCAAGGTTCAAAGTCAATTTACTATCAAAGTATGTACATAACATCATATACTATCCTGAGAAAATGTTTAATGAAAGCATTAACCCTGCACTCTCACCTATAACACCAGTTAAAAGATATCCAAGAAAACATGGATTTATCACTGAAGACGCAATTTCACTTTGCTGCATTATTAAGAGGAACAAATTTCATGTCACATTATTAAGTAGAACAAATTTTAAGTCACATGCCAGTGATAATAAACCTGATTATGATTCTGATTCTGAAGTAGCAGGTCCACTCAAACTGCTGGAGCATTTCCATATGTGCAGCCTGAGATCCATTATGGGTATCCACTGGGACATTACTGGAAGTTCTCAATAGGGCAAAGACTATCAGTATTGAAGCCATGATCCGGAAACCACAACTTTGTTGAGCTTTCAAGATCATATGTATGGAGAACACCAGACCTCCTAAGAAGCTGCTCTATGGCAAGTTATTACGGGGAAGCAGAAACTGTGGTAGACCTTGCAAGAGGTATAAAGACTGTGAAGGCCAGCATCCCTGCATCTGGAACATAGGGCATGAGACAGAACTGGTTGGTGCACCTTGGTTAATTTTGCTCAGAGCCACTGAGAAGATTGGTGTCATGCGGACCTGGAGACTGCCTGAGAGAAGAGGAAAGCAGCTACAACAGCTGTGCCTACAGAATCAGAGCAACCCTCTTGTCCCCACTGTGAATGTTTATGACGTTCAGGAATTAACCTCTACACTCACCTGCAAGCACATCAGGTGAGCTGCACAAACACAATTATTGTTGAAATCGACAACCAACCAACACTTAAGTAAACTGAATATCACTTTTAGTATAATGTCACTGCCAATATAATTTAAACCATTTCTCTTTTAACATACCGGTACAAATTCTTTAATATTCTCTTTTTTTTGTTAAGCAGCATATTGTCCAAGAAAAAAAACAGATAACCACAATTGACTTAAAAAAGGTCTATTTTCTAATTTGTCCATTACAGTTGGGCATCACAATTATTCTTCATCAAATTGCAACATTAATTTACATTTCTAGCACACTTTCCTGTAACCAATAAAGAAGCAATAAAGCACAACTAATAATTAAGCTAATGATTAGGGTTGTAGAGTTTGGTTCAGAAATTGAATGGACGAAAGGAAGGAGCTGTTCTTGACCCTGGTGGTGTGGGTCTTTAGGCTTCTGTACCACTTGCCTGATGATGGTAACTGTGAGAAGATGGAATGGACGTTGCCTTTTTGAGTCAGTGCCTCCTATGTACTGATGGTGCCAAGAAATATGTCCTTGATGCGTTGGACTGAATTCACTATTCTCTTACAGTTTCTTATGTCCCTGTGCATTCAAATTGCTGTACGAGACCATGGTGCAACCAGTCAGAATACTTTTAACAGTACAAGGATGTTGCTGGGACTGGAGGACCTGAATAGGTTCAGAATAGGTTTAGGAATTCATTCCTTAGAACGTAGAAGATTGAGGGGAGATTTGATAGAGGCATACAAAATTCTGAAAGGTATAGATAGGGTAAATGCAAGCAGACTTTTTCCACTGAGGATGGGCTAAGGGTGAAAGGTGAAAAGTTTAAGGGGAACATGAAGGAAAACTTTGTCACTCAGAGGGTTGTGTGAGTGTAGAATGAACTGCCAGCAGAAGTGGCGTATTTAAGCTCGATTTCCACATTTAAGAGAAATTTGGATAGTAGTGGTATAAAACCATAAGACCTTAAGATATAGGAGCAAAATAGGCCACTTGGCCCATTACGTCTGCTCCACTATTTCATCATGCTGATCCAATTTTCCTCTTAGCTCCAGTCTTCTGCCTTCTTTCTGTATCCCTTCATGCTCTGACCAAACAAGAACCTATCAACCTCTACCTTAAATATGCATAAAGACCTGGCCTCCACAGCTGCCTGTGGCAAAGAATTCCACAGATTCACCAGTCTCTGGCTAAAGAAATTCCTCAGTTCAATTCTCAAAGGACGCCCCTCAATTCTCAGATTGTGTCTTCTGATCATAGACTCTCCCAACACAGGAAACATCCTCTCTATCAAGGTCTTTCACCATTCCATAGGTTTCAATGAGGTCACCCCTCATTCTTCTGTATTCTAGTGAATATAGGCCCAAATGGTTGTTGTGACGCATCTAGTGTGGCAGTGTAGTGGGTAGTGCTTGTTACTCTCACTTTCAGCTTCCACCACTGGTTAGCAGTCTTGCAAAAAGGAGAGCTGAATGTGCAAGTCTCTCCCTGCCAGTACACAGCCTCTCTAACAGTAAGCCACATGTAGTGCCTGCTCGCTGGCAACACATGCAAACTGAACTCCTTTCAGACTCAAGCTGAACTACAGGGGACAGGGAGGAAGTCTGGCCCTTGCACACGTAGCACGCAGGCCCACTGGCGTGTGGACATGCCCTGGTGCTCGAGAACCGGATCCCCAACTATAGGTAAATAGTCTCACTGCCTTGTGGGAAGCCTCGGAGAAGACAAAGGCTGTGGGAGTAAACACAGACAGCAAATCTGGAGTGGAGCCACTTAGACGGCTGAATGTCACTGAGCATGTTTCTGGCAGCTCCTAGAACCAAGCTGGTGCCAAACGTATTGCTTTGCTTCCCTTTGGACTACACTGGTGAGGCTGAGAGGGGGGATCTTGACAAATCAGAATCAAGTGTAGGATTACTTCCTACAAAGCGAAACTCAATAGCATGAATGGCAGCGTTGCTTCAGTACCAGATGAACTCAACGTCTTCTATGCACGCTTTGAAAGGGAGAACACAACTACAGCTGTGAAGATCCCTGTTGACCTGATTACCCTGTGATCTTCGTCTCAGAGGCTGATGTTAGGCTGGCTTTAAAGAGGGTAAACCCTCACAAGGCGGAAGGTCCCAATGGAGTACCTGGTAAGGCTCTGAAAACCTGTGCCAATGAACTAGCGGGAGCAATCAAGCACATTTTCAACCTCTCACTACTATGGGCAGAAGTTCCCACTTCCTTCAAAAAGGCAACAATTATACCAGTGCCTAAGAAGATTAATGTGGGCTGCCTTAATGACTATCGCCCAGTAGCACTCACTTCTACAGTGATGAAATGCTTTGAGAGGTTGGTCATGACTAGACTGAACTCCACAATAAGTCAACAGATGACGTAATCTCAATGGGTCTCTACACACAGCTTTAGACCACTTGGACAACACAAACACCTACGTCAAGATGCTGTCATTGACTATAGCAGCTTTTAATATCATCATTCCCACAATCCCGATTGAGAAGTTGCAGAACCTGGGCCTCTGTACCTCCATCTGCAATTGGATCCTCAACTTCCTAACCGGAAGACCACAATCTGTCTGATTGGTAATAACACATCCTCCTCGCTGACGATCCTCAGAGGTGTGTGCTTAGCCCACTGCTCTACTCTCTATATACACATGACTATGTGGCTAGGTATAGCTCAAATACCATCTATAAATTTGCTAACGATACAACCGTTGTTGGTAGAATCTCAGCCGCAGCAACAATCTGGCACTCAACATCAGTAAGACGAAAGAGTTGATTGTGGGCTTCAGAAAGGGTAAGACAAAAGAACACATACCAATCCTCATAGAGGGATCAGAAGTGGAGAGAGTGAGCAGCTTCAAGTTCCTGGGTGTCAAGATCTCTGAGAATCTAACCTGGTCCCAACATATCAATGTAGTTATAAAGAAGGCTATACTTCAATAGGAGTTTGAAGAGGTTTGGTATGTCAACAAATACACTCAAAAACTTCTATAGATGTTTTGTGGAGAGCATTCTGACAAGCTGCATCACTCTATGGTATGGAAGGGTTACTGCACAGGACCAAAAGAAGCTGCAGAAGGTTGTAAATCTAGTCAGCTCCATCTTGGGTACTAGCCTACAAAGTACCCACAACATCTTCAAGGAGCGGTGTCTCAGAAAGGCAACGTCCATTATTAAGGACCTCCAGCACCCAGGGCATGCCCTTTTCACACTGTTACCATCAGGTAGGAGGTACAGAAGTCCGAAGGCACACACTCAGTGGTTCAGGAACAGCTTCTTGCCCTCTGCCATCTGTTTCCTAAATGGACATTGAATCTTTGGAAACTACCTCACTTTTTTCTAAATATACGGTATTTCTGTTTTTGCACTTTTAAAAATTAATTCAATATACATAATTGATTTACTTGATTATTTATTATTAATTTTTATTTTATTTATTATTATTTTTTCTCTCTGCTAGATTATGTATTGCATTGAACTGCTGCTGCTAAGTTAACAAATTTCACGTCACATGCCGGTGATAATAAAACTGATTCTGATTTTCATTCATTATCATGAACCTCCTTTGAACCCTCTCCAGTTTCAGCCCAAAACTGCTCACATTGCTCCAAGTGTGGCTTCACTAGTGCTTTATAAATTTTCAACGTTACATCCTTACTTTTATAGTCTTGTCCTATTGAAATTAACCTTCCTCACCACAGACTCAACTGCAAATTAACGTTTAGTGAATCCGGCACAAGGACTCCCAAATCCCTTTACACCTCAGTTTTTTTCTATTTTCTCACCATTAAAAAAGTCAACACTTTCATTTCTTCTACCTAAGTACATGACTATACATTTCCCAACATTGTATTCCATCTACCACTTCTTTGCCCTTTCTCCTAATCCTTCTGTAGCCTCTCTACTTCCTCAAAATTACCTGACCCTCTACCTATCCTCAAATCATTTGAAAACTTTGCAACAAAGCCATCAATTCATCATCTAAATCATTGACATATAACATAAAAAGAATTGGCCCCAACACAGACCCCTGTAGAACATTACTAGTCACTGGGAACCAGCCAGAAAAGGCTCCCTTTATTCAAACACTTTTCCATCTGCCAATCAGCCACTGCTTTATCTATGCCTGAATCTTTCCTGTAATACCATGGGCTTATAGCTAGTTAAGCAACTTCATGTGTAGCACCATGTCAAAGGCCTTCTGAAAATCCAAGTGCACATCAACCGATTCTCCTTTGTCTATCCTGATTATTTCTTTGAAGAATTCCAACACATTTATCATGCAAGAATTTCCCATGCTGACCCTGGCCTATTTTATCATGCGCCTCCAAGCACCCTGAGACCTCATCCTAAATAATCAACTCCAACATCTTCCCAACCACTGACGTCAGACTAACTGGCCTAAGGTTTCCTTCGTTCTGCCTCTCTCCTTTCTTGAAGAGTTGAGTGACATTTGCAATTTTCCAGTCTTCTGGAATCATTCCAGGATCTAGTGATTATCAAAAGTTCATTACTAATGCCTCCATGATCCCTTCAGCCATCTCTTTTAGAACTCTGGGGTGCACACCCTCGGGTCCAGGTGACTCATCTACCTTCAGACTCTTTAGTTTCCCAAGAACCTTCTCTCTAGTTCTGGCAACCTCATACACTTCACGACCCCTGACACCTGGAACTTCCACCAAACTGCTAGTGACTTCCACAGTAAAGACTGATGCATGTTCATCCACAATTTCATTGTCCCCCATTACTACTTCTCCAGCATTGATTTCCAGTGGTCTGATATCCACTCTCACCTCTCTTTTACTTTTGGTATCCTCTTTAATATTATTGGCTAGTTTACTTCCATCTTTACCTCCTTAATGGCTTTTCTAGATGCCATCTGTTGGTTTTTAAAAGCTTCCCAATCCTCTTAACTTCCCACTAATTTTTGCTCTATTATAATCCCCCTCTTTGGTTTTTATGTTGGCTTTGATTTCTTTTGTTAGCCAAGGTTATGTCATTTTTCCTTTAGAATACTTCTTCCTCATTGGAATGTATATATCCTATGCCTTCCAAATTGCTTCCAGAAATTCCAGCCATTGCTGCTCTGCCATCATCCCTGTCGGTATTATTTTCCAATCAATTCTGGCCAACTCCTCTCTCAAATCTCTGTAATTTTCTTTATTTCACTGTAATACTAACACCTCTGACTTTAGCTTCTCCTTCTCAAATTTCAGAGTAAATTCAATCATTTTATGAACACTTTCCCCGAGGGTTCTTTTACCTTCAGCTCTCTAATCAATTCTGGTTCATTGCACAACACCCAATCCAGAATAACTGATCCTCTTGTGGGCTCAGCCACGAGTTGCTCCAAAAAGCCAGCTTGTAGGCACTCTAGAAATTCCTGTAATCCAGCACCAAGCTGATCCTCCCAATCCCCCTGCATATTGAAGCCCCCATGACCATTGTAACATTGCCCTTTTGGCATGCATTTTCCATCTCCCACTGTAAATTGCAGGTAACATCCTTACTACTGTTTGGGGGTCTGAATAGATAGATAGATACTTTATTCATCCCCATGGGGAAATTCAACTTTTTTTCCAATGTCCCATACACTTGTTGTAGCAAAACTAATTACATACAATACTTAACTCAGTAAAAAATATGATATGCATCTAAATCACTATCTCAAAAAGCATTAATAATAGCTTTTAAAAAGTTCTTAAGTCCTGGCGGTTGAATTGTAAAGCCTAATGGCATTGGGGAGTATTGACCTCTTCATCCTGTCTGAGGAGCATTGCATCGATAGTAACCTGTCGCTGAAACTGCTTCTCTGTCTCTGGATGGTGCTATGTAGAGGATGTTCAGAGTTTTCCATAATTGACCGTAGCCTACTCAGCGCCCTTCGCTCAGCTACCGATGTTAAACTCTCCAGTACTTTGCCCACGACAGAGCCCGCCTTCCTTACCAGCTTATTAAGACGTGAGGCGTCCCTCTTCTTAATGCTTCCTCCCCAACACGCCACCACGAAGAAGAGGGCGCTCTCCACAACTGACCTATAGAACATCTTCAGCATCTCACTACAGACATTGAATGACGCCAACCTTCTAAGGAAGTACAGTCGACTCTGTGCCTTCCTGCACAAGGCATCTGTGTTGGCAGTCCAGTCTAGCTTCTCGTCTAACTGTACTCCCAGATACTTGTAGGTCTTAACCTGCTCCACACATTCTCCATTAATGATCACTGGCTCCATATGAAGCCTAGATCTCCTAAAGTCCACCACCATCTCCTTGGTCTTGGTGAATACAACTCCCATCGGGATCTTTTTAACCTTACAGTTCCTTAGCTCTACCCACAAAGATTCAACACCTTCCAAACCTACCTCTTTCTAATGATTTGATTTCATTTTTTACCAACAGAGCAATGCCACCCCCTCTGCCTTCCTACCTATTCTTTTGATACAATTTGTATCCTTGGAAATAAACTCCCAGCTATAATCTTTCAGCCATGATTCAGTGATACCTACAACATTATACCTGCCAATCTGCAACTGTGTTGCAAGTTCATCTACCTTATTCCATATACTGTACACATTCAGATACAACACATTCAGTCCTGTATTCACTCTTTTTGCTCTTGTTGCACCATGCTCAATCTTTTGATTCCCAACTTTGTCTGAGGTCTTACCAACATCTGCCTCTACCCCTCTTCATTAACTGTCTCTGTACCCCCTTGCAACTCTCACTTAAACCCCACTGTGCAGCATTAACTAATCTTCCCACTAGGATATCAGTCCTTCTCAAGTTCAGGTGCAAATCGACCCTTCTGCACAGGTCCCACCTTCCCTGGAAGAGAGCCCAATGACCCAAAACTCTTATGCCCTCCCTCCTACACCAACTCCTTAGCCGCATATTAAACTGTATTATCTTCCAAGTTCTAGACTTGACACGGGTAGCAGCCCTGAGTTCACAACCCTGGAGGTCCTGCCCTTTAATTTAGCACCTAACTCCCTAAGCAGAACCTCCTCACTCATCCTACCCATGTCATTGGTACCTACATGGACCACGACTTCTGGCTGTTCACCCTCCCACTTAAGAATGCTGAGGACTTGATACACCTGGGTATGCAGGGCTATGGTCCTGGAGCAGGTCAATGGGAGTAGGCAGTTTAAATGCTTCAGCATGAACTAGATGGAGCTAAGTGCTTGCCTGTGCTATATTTTTCTGTGATTCTTCATCTGTAGAAGTTTGTCAGATTTTTTTGGTGATAAATCAAACCTCCTAAGGGCGTGAAGATGCTGACATAAAACACGTGTTTTAATGTTACGTGTGAAACAAAATAGATTCACTCAGAAACATATGACTAAAATGCAGTACTGAAGAATACAAGAGAGAGGAAAGTGACACAAACAGCAGAATTGTTGCTAATTTTGCTTCCACAGTTTCCAGATCAAATGCAGGAGATTAACAGAGAAACCTACTAGAAAAAGACAGAAACTGATACCAATCAGCCTGCCAGTTGTTAGAAAATGTCAGCTAAAAGCGATATTGGTTTCCCCAATTCTAGTATAAGCCGGCTAGTGGTGCAGAAGCACCAACACCAGACTTCAGGCAAATGGTCCCGAGTCCAGATCCGGCTGGCTCCTTGCATGCTTTCCGTCCGTGCTGGGTTGAGCACTGAGCTAGCAACTCAGCCGCATAAACAATCAAATGCTACGGAAATGGCAAAAATGCCGGCCAATGCGCCACAAGGCATGAAACGGAACAACAACGTTCTTAATGTAGTGGTGGGAATTAAGTTGTTGAAGTGTCTGGATTTTCAAGATATGATTAACATCCCAAAAACATTCAGGGGGGGCACTGTAGCAAAATGGCTACTACAACAGCAATAACAGTACCAGTGACTGAAGATCAACTCTCAACACTGCCTGTGAGGAGTTTGCACATTTTCCCTGTGTCCACGTGCTCTGGTTTACTCCCACTATCCAAAGACCTACTAGCTGGTGAGTTAATTGGCCACTGTAAATTGTCCCGTGATTAAGCTCAGATTTAATTCAGGGGAATTGCTGGGCGGTGTGGCTCAAAGGACTGGAAGGGCCTATTCTGAGCTGTATGTCAATAACTAAATAAATAGATAAACAGAATAGTATGTCAATACAAATAGACGACTGGTCTAATGAATTATTCAAGCATAACAAAGAATTTAAAATGGACAGGTATGGATCTTGTGTAGGCAGAAGGGATTAGTTTATTTAGGAATTTAATTAGTTCAGCTCCACATCATGGGCCAAATTCCTGTGGTACCGTTATTCTATGAACTGCACAGTCAAAGTTTATTGTCTTATTCTCAAGTATATGTATGCACAATGAAAAACTTGGGTACTTCTAAAGGCATCACAGGCACATAACATCATAAAGCAGATTATGTTCAGATTGCCAGGCAAACATTGAACGTATTTGCAAACTGTTTCTACTGAACAATGCAAAGGACAGAACACATACCAGAAAAACAGTTTTAAATCCTTAGAGAACCTGGGAACCCCTTTGATAAGCATCAGTTATAGCGCAGCTGCATGGTCAGGAATTGGGCAGAGGAGAAATGAAGGCGGCACAAGACAGGTGTAATTAACAGTGAAGCCTGTTAATTAACAGGATGGAGAAATTGCTGAAACGTCGTGTGTGTTCAAAGAGAGAGATAAAGTCTTCCGCGTGCATATAAAGAAAGGATGTGGGGTTGGTGGTGGAGATGGAGGATGGTCTTCAGTAATCATCACTAGGACGAAAGTCCAGTCTCCCGTGTTGTACGGAATGGAACCTTCCTCAAACGTCAACAAAATTTCCTATGGATATTCGATTAATATTATTTTTGTACTAGACAAAACAAAGATAATGCAATTGAAAACGGTAAGTTCAGAGACCTGATATTCCAGCAAGCGCCGGGATCCTTCACTAAACACTTCACGTCAAGTCCCAGCAACAGGAAGGCCGACTGAAGCCCAAAGTAGCCTTTAACCCACAACTGCAGATTCTCTACGCAGGTTAAACAAAAAAGATGTTTGCCTAAAAGTAGGGAAATTAAAAAAAAAATCTTTAGTACTTATTTCATTTCATCTGTAGCTATCAAAATCCGTCTAATTCTTGAAACGAAAGTGCGTCTGAGAACTGTTGCGAGTCTCGAGAGCGCGGGCTCTTGAATTATTTATCTTATTCCGGCCGGTTAATGGTTCCTACTGATCCTAAAAAGCCGCTGTTATGCCCAGGCCTGTCAGGTTCGTAAGTTTAAACATAAACAGAGGAGAGGAGAGAAGCAAAAAGAGCGGGGGGGGGGGGCGGTACGGGAACGGGAAAGTCGGTCGATGAGTGAATTGGGGGGAGGGAGATGGAGGGGATGAAGTTGGAGGTGAGAGAAACACCGCGGAACTGGAAGTCAGTGTTCACAGAGTCGTACGATGACAGGTCTTGTGTTCACCAGCCACCAACCTGGACGAATCCCGTTTTTCCTCTCGCTTTCCTAACAAATTCAACAATGTGCAATCAGCTACTTTTGGGACAAGCTTCAGTTTCCACTTAAGTCTTGACATATGGAAGGAAACTGGAACACTCGGGGAAGTTAAAACAGTCATGTTGAGACATAAACTACACAGAGGTCAGGAACAAACACAGCTTGCTGGAACTTTGATGAAGTGGGTAGGTGGGGGTCGAGGAGGAGGAAGAGGGAGAATGAAAGCGAGTTGGAGTTAACAGAGTGATTAGGGTTAGGAAGGAAAAGTGTCAAGTGCAGAGAGAAAGGGACTGGGGTGGTGGGGGGGGCGGGGTAGAGTTACCAAAGAGACATTATGGCTGGTTTTCAGATCAACTACAAAATAGTCACCAAGACTGTGAAGTGAAGTTGAGACATAGAGTGGATTGAAAAAAATAGAGGAGATGGCAGGCAGGGTACAGAGGGAAATAGGGAATTTAATTGACTTTATTTCTTACATCCTTCACATACATGAGTTAAAATCTTTGTTGGGTGGCAGAATAAGGGTTAAGGAGATGGGAACAGCAGATGGGGGTTGGAAGGATGACAAATCAAGCAGTAAAGATGGAGGTGGAGGGCTACCTGGGTAGAAAGGTACAGACTAGGAGTAGAGATGGAGGAGAGGCTGAGGGTAGAGTAGGAGATAGATTAGAAATAAAGAGAGGATAGATTTACAGATTTAGAAAAAGGGCAAAAGTCTGCTGGGCAGAGGAGAGTGTTGGATGGGGTTGTTAGAGAAAGGCGGCTATTTGTCTCAGAGACATACAACAGGCACAATGATTCAACGTATACCAATTAATTATGAGCATTACTGGCATGCTGTGACTTTGAATTAAAAAAAAGATTTGCTTCATGCTGTTCCCCCCCCCCCCCCCCCGTCCTCCACCTGTTTCTCCCCTCTCCTCCCTTCTACCATCTCCATGGGAGCTTCGTGGAATTGCTCTGTGGACAACTCTTTCACAGTGAGGTGCAGGGCAGGTGGAACAGTGGTGCAGCAGTTTATGGTGTAGCCTCACAGCCCCCGAGAGTGTGTTCAGTCCTGACTTTCTGGAGTTTGTGCATTTTCTGACTGCATGGGTTTTCCTCTCAGATAGATAGATACTTTATTGATCCCAAAGGAAATTACAGTGTCATAGTAGCATTACAAGTGCACAGATATACAAATATTAGAAGAGAAGTAAGAAAGAATAAAAAAAAATTACTTCAATCAGTCTTAACAGGAGGGGGTCATCACTTCCCTGGCTATAGGTTGACTCAGTATAGAGCCTAATGGCTGACGGTAAGAATGACCTCAGATAGCGCTGTTTGGAGCAGTACAGTTGTCTTAGTCTATTATTAAAAGAGCTCCTCTGTTCAGCCAAGGTGGCATGCAGAGGGTGAGAAACATTGTCCAGAATTGCCAGGATTTTCCATAGCGTACTTTGTTCTCCCACAGCAGGCAAAATGTGTCCAGTTTGACTCCTATAACAGAGCCAGCCTTTCTACTCAGTTTATTGAGCCTGTTGGCATCACCTGTGCTGATGCCATTGCCCCAACATACCACCACATAGAAGATTGTGCTGGCGACAACAGTCTGGTAGAACATGTGAAGGAGAGGCCTACATACTCCAGAAGACCTCAGTCTCCTCAGGAAGTAGAGGCAACTCTAGCCCTTCTTGTACACAGCCTCTGTATTGATGCTCCAATTCAGTCTGTCATCTAGCTGCATCCCCAGATACTTGTATGTCCTCACTACATCCACATCCTCACCATTAATATTAACAGGATGGCAAAGATGTGCTGGTTTATAGGTTAGTTGGTCACTATAAATTTTTCCAAGTAATATGGATACAAGAGGATTGTAGTGGGGTTGGGATTGGAGATTTTGGAGATGCAAGAGGAAACACTGGATTTGTACAAATAGCACCTTGGTGTTCACTACCAATGGTGTGGGCCAAAGCATCTGTTTTTGTTCTTTATGATGCGCTATCAGGAACTTCCTAGAGGTCTAGCTGACTGATAGATTGTCAAAGTTAGTCCGGATAGGCCATGAGTTATGCCAGCATTTCATAAGACCATAAGATATAGGACCAGAATTAGGCCATTTGGCCCATTAAGTCTGCTCTGCCATTTCTTCATGGCTGATCGATTTTCCCTCTCAACCCCAATCTCCTGCCTCCTCCCCGTATCCCTTCATGCCCTGACTAATCAAGAATCCATCAATATCTGTCTTAAATATACCCTATGACTTGGCCTCTACAGCTGCCCGTGGCAATGAATTCCACAGGTTCACCATTCATGGGCTAAGAAATTCCTACTCATCCCTGTTCTAACTGATGTCCCCTTGTTCTGAGGCTGTCCTTTGGTCCTAGACACACCCACAATAGGCAACATCCTCTCCACATCCACTCTATTGAGGCCTTTCAACATTCGATAGGTTTCAATGAGGTCATCCCTCATTTATCTGAATTCCAGTCAGCAGAAGCCCAGAGCCATCAAATGCTCCTTGTATGGTAATTCTTTCAATCCCACAATCATTTCATGAACCTCCTTTGAACTCTATCCAATGTCACACAACCTCCCTTAGGTAATGGACCCAAAACCACTCACAATACTCTTAAGTGAGGTCTCAACATTACATCTTTGCTTTTATGTTCTCGAAATTTCATTCCTGAGAACTGATTTTTCTGCAAGTCGGAAATAAACATTTTCAATTAAAATGAACATTAGATAGATAGATAGATAGATACTTTATTCATCCCCACGGGGAAATTCAACTTTTTTTCCAATGTCCCATACACTTGTTGTAGCAAAACTAATAACATACAATACTTAACTCAGTAAAAAATATGATATGCATCTAAATCACTATCTCAAAAAGCATTAATAATAGCTTTTAAAAAGTTCTTAAGTCCTGGCGGTTGAATTGTAAAGCCTAATGGCATTGGGGAGTATTGACCTCTTCATCCTGTCTGAGGAGCATTGCATCGATAGTAACCTGTCGCTGAAACTGCTTCTCTGTCTCTGATTGGTGCTATGTAGAGGATGTTCAGAGTTTTCCATAATTGACCGTAGCCTACTCAGCGCCCTTCGCTCAGCTACCGATGTTAAACTCTCCAGTACTTTGCCCACGACAGAGCCCGCCTTCCTTACTAGCTTATTAAGACGTGAGGCGTCCCTCTTCTTAATGCTTCCTCCCCAACACGCCACCACGAAGAAGAGGGCGCTCTCCACAACTGACCTATAGAACATCTTCAGCATCTCACTACAGACATTGAATGACGCCAACCTTCTAAGGAAGTACAGTCGACTCTGTGCCTTCCTGCACAAGGCATCTGTGTTGGCAGTCCAGTCTAGCTTCTCGTCTAACTGTACTTATTCATTGTCTTCTCCTGTGTAGTTACAATGGTACAAAATGCCTCATCCAATGGCTAGTTACCATGGCCTTGAAGTATTAGTTAATGTTACCTTATGTGATAAAGTATTTTACAAATCTCAGTGAAAGAGATCTCTTAAATGGCTTCCTGATGTGAACTAACAGCCTGCATTCATAAAAAAAATGGTGTCTGAATACTGTAGGAAGGTTACTTGTACAGGTGACACCTGCATTATAGCTATCCAAATAATGTAACTGCCCTTACAGTACTCTCAAAAACTAACCAAATCTCTGAGATATGGAATAAATTTTGCTCTCAATGAACTGAGGTGAAAAAAGTAAATAAAATTGTAGTGGATTCTGGTTAATTGGAACACATTGGGACCAGTACTTTTTGGCCCATCTAAGTGGCTGCCCCAGTAAGCTGAAGTTTCATGGAAATAGTTAAAAAGATATAAAAAAAATACAAAGTACTATTTAACTGAGTAACAAATTATGTATTTAAATGAACTATGGAACAAATTAGAATGCTGCCAATAGTACAATTGTACTATAAAACTATGTATTAGTTCCTAATAGTTATTGAAGAAAGAATTCATCCAGTGTATGCTGTCATGTTCTTTTGATTGACTGTAAGTGAACAAAACCAGTACAGACACCTAGTGGAGATAATGGACTGTCTTCGTACAATGATTTTGACAATTGCATGCGCCACATTTTCATTTTCATCGTAATGTTTAAGATGATTGTTGATACCTTTAAATTCTTCATCATTCCCAACTTGTTCAGTTAGTGAAACTGTTTCATTTTCACTCTTAACCATTTCTGCTGTCTCCAATCCTAAATGCTTGAAACTGCAGTGAGCAAAACGGTTCTTACTTGTCGGACTGCATATTTATCTATCAGTGACAAAAATCAGTGCATTTTGAAAACAATCACATGCAACTGACAGTATTTAAAGAAAACTTGCTCTGAGTATGGTGTAGTGTCTAACATAGACACAAGTGCCCATGACTGACAGTTAGAAATGATTCGGCAACAGTGTCCTGCCCCAATTAAGTGACATGTCCCAAATAAGGGAATGCCAGCTATTTTCTCGATCTGCTTTTGTTCTTTAAGAGTTGACCCAAATAAACAGCTGCCCTGATTAACCTGATTAATCCCCCAAGCTATTAGACTCCTCAATACCCAGAGCCTGGACTGACACCTTGCCCTATTGTCCTGTTTATTATTTATTGTAATGCCTGCACTGTTTTTGTGCACTTTACGCAGTCCTGTGTAGGTCTGTAGTCTAGCATAGCTTTCTCTGTGGTGTTTTTTTATGTAGTTCAGTCTAGTTTTTGTACTGTGTCATGTAACACCATGGTCCTGAAAAACGTTGTCTCATTTTTACTGTGTACTGTACCAGCAGTTATGGTCGAAATGACAATAAAAGTGACTTGACTTGAATTAACAGGAATCCACTGTCATTCATTTTTAAGTCATGTTTCTTGATGTATGGGCAGATGATTTGGCTTTGTGTTAAAGAGATTCAAGATGGACTGTTTACTTGGAGCACCCCTCCCCCCCCCCCCCCCCCCAGTAATGTGGCGGTCACCTGTAAACAGTTTTCTTTTGAAAAATATTTGTCTTTTGAATTAACTAGCTGTTACCACTAATCTATAATTCAAAGATGCTTGCAATTCTGTAAACTTTCTTATCTTGAAAAGTTCTTTAAAATTTTTGGGAGAATTTACATGAAGTCAGATTTCTATAAGTCACATCTTTCCTAAATCTGGAGAGCAGTCACACTTCCACTGTATTGCTACTGGAGCAGGAAACGAGAAGTAAGGAGGGACTGTGAAAGGAGAATGGAGAGAAAAGATGAAAGGAGCTGGGGGAAGGAAGGGAAACAAATTTGGATGTCAGGAAGGAAGGGCTGGTATTAGAGATGGAAAGGAAGATTATAGTTATTAGTTTTTCATTTCAGACTTAAGTATTGAGTTTAACTTTTGCAACTGGCATTGTGGGATCTGAATTATTCTCTAGATCAATCATAGAGGCCTCTGGATACAAATGCTATCACTTGATTGCTGTATTTCTGTACGCCTATAGTGATATGATTAAGAAGATCGTGCATTTAGCCCTATATGATGAACAAGAGACAACTCTTTCCATATCAGTATGTGTGCTTTGGTCAATAATTCTCTGGGGATGCCATGCTTATGCAAATCCACTGACAGGAAATTTCTGTCTCCTGACTAATGGAATAACACTGTCCATTCAGACAATATGCCAGAACTTGTCCTATCTCTTGTTCAATCATTTGCCAAGAAATGACAGCAATAAGATGTTACTCAGACAGTTATTTACAGAATGTAACATTTTAATAGTAGCTGAAAGTGTTTGTGGAAAAGCTGTGTTGATTCCCATAGAGATTGCATTGGGTTTCCCCTTGTCGAATTCCACTGTAACATGGAATTAATTTAAGAAATGACACTAAATTAATATCATTGACTATGCAGAGACTGTAAGAAAATTTAGACTAACAGAATGGCATATAGGTGAAAAATTAAATTAGAATGGTATGAAGTTACATCATTTATAAGTATAACTATTAAATGAAGTACAGTGGATTCCATTTTATTGGGCCTTCTGTTAATCAGAGCAGCTGATTATTTGGGTCAACTCTTAAAGAACACAAACTAAATCAAGAACTAATCCTTTATACCTACACGATGTCCATATTCTTCCATTTCCTACACATTCGTGCGCCTATGCTAAGAACTTCTTGAATGCCACTATTGTATTTGCCTCCACCACCACTTCAGGCAGCACATTCCAAGCACCCCACTCTTTGTGTTAAAAAATACTTGCCCCACACATCTCCTTTGAACTTAACCCTTCTCAGCTTAAATGCATGACCTCTGGTATTAGACATTTCAACCTTCAAAAAAAGATACTAGCTCTCTACTCTATCTATGCCCGTCATAATCTTATAAACCTTTGTCAGATCTTACCTCAGTCTCTGCTGTCCAGATTTTAAAAAAACAAGTTTGTCCAACTCTCCTTATAGTACGTGCCCTTTAATACAGGCAGCATCTGGTGAACCTTTTCTGCACCTTTTCCGTAGCCTCCACTAACTTTCTATAATGCAGTGACAAGATATAGCCTAACTGGAGTTTTTTTAAGCTGCAGCTCAACTTTTCAACTCTTAAAACTTCTTAAAATTTCTCAATTAATAAAGGCAAGCATGCTGTATGCCTTCTTTATATCAAACTGTGTAGCCACTTGATGAAATTAACGTTCTGCACACTGGTCTCCCTGTCCTCCACATCGTTCTCTTGAGCGCCACTGTAGCATGGCAGTTAGCATGGTGCTATTAGCTCGGGCATCAGAGTTTGGACTTAAGTTCAGTGCCATTCTATAAGGAGACTCTACATCCTCCCTGTGGAATGAGTGGGTTTTTCCCTGGGTGCTCCAATTTCCTCCCACAGTCCAAAGATGTGCTGCGTAAGTTAATCAGTCATTGTAAATTGTCCCACAAATAGGTTAGGATTAATTGGGTTTGTTGGGGGTTGCTGGGGTGGTGTGGTGCAAAGGGCCAGAAGGGCCTACCCCCAACTGTATCGCTAAATGAAATAAAAAATTAAACCAAATACTGATGCAAAGTACTCACTTAGACTTCACCCACACCCCATTCCTATAAGCCAGGGGTGTCAAACTCATTTTAGGTCACGGGCCGGATCAGTCGGACGCGTGCGAACGCAGCTTTCGTTGCCTCTGTTTTTTCAGCCTGCTCTCATGTGTCTCAGTCTCTGCTATAACTACAAAGTGTTTCACTTTACAAATTCCGTTTCTTATGAAGAAGACTGCCGAATAAACACTAAAAACCCTGAAAACCTGGTACCTGAATAAACTCAGCATTAGCCATATCATATGCCATAGGCGCTTCGATTACTGGGGCCAGCTTTAATAGTAATTAGATATTATCTCGCGGGCCAAAGATAATTCCACCACGGGCCGGATTTGGCCCGCGGGCCTTGAGTTTGACATATATGCTATAAGCACATATTCCCTTCTGTATCCTACCCACTTGCTGGTTTTCCTCTTGCTCATAATGTATGTTTAGAATGCCTTGGGATTCTCTTTAAATCTACTTGCCAGGGATTTCTATCCTCTTTGTAATTCTCAAGGGATACCTCTGTTTGCTTTTAGCTTCCTAAACCTTAGAAATATTTCCTTTATCTTCCTGTCTAAATTGGCCACTTCTCTTGACATCCAGGGTTACCCTACCTCGCCATCCTTGCTCTTCCCTCTTACTGCAACATACCAGTGCTCTGTACTCTGTGCATTGGTCTATAAACACCCTCAGCATGGCAGATGTGGACTTGCTAAGAACAGGAGTACCCAATTAACTCTCAGTTCCTTAATGGTGGGGAAAATAGTCCCATGATGAAGCTGGCCGAGTTTACAAGGCTCTGCAGCTTTTTCCAATCATGTGCAGTCACCGTTCCACACCATATGGTGATGCAACCATAAGACATAAAGCAGAATTAGGCCATTCAGCCCATCTGGTCTGCTCTGCCTTTCTCTCATTGCTGATTTATTATCCCTCTCAAACCCATTGTCCCACCTGCTTCCCATAACCTTTGACGCCCTTATTAGTCAAGAACCTCTGCTTTAAGTATACACAGTAACTTGGCCTCCACAGCCATCTGTGGCAATAAATTCCACAGATTCACCAACCTCTAGTTAAAGATTCTGGCTAAAACCAGTTAGAATGCTCCCCATGGTACATCAGTAGAAATTTACTAGAGTCTTTGGTAACATACCAAATCTCAAACTCCTAATGAAATATAGCCGCTGGCTTATCTTTGTAATTACATCAATACTTTTGGTGAGCCCAAAATAGATCTTCAGAGGTGACACCCAGGAATCTGAAACCGCTCACCCTTTTCACTGCTGACCCCTCAATGAGGACTGGTGTGTGTTCCCTCGACTTCCCCTTTCTGAAGTCCACAATCAATTCCTTGCTCTTACTGACATTGAGTGCAAGGTTGTTGTGACACCACTCAACCAGCCGATCTATCGCACTCTTCATCACCATCTGAGATTCTGATGACAACAGTTGTGTCATCAGCGAATTTATTGATGATGTTTGTGCTTTCCCTAGCCACATTGTCATGGGTGTAAGGAGAGTAGAACAGTGGGCTAAGCATGCATCCTTGTGGTGTATCAGTGTTGATTATCAGTGAGGAGGAGATGTTACTTCTGACCCGCACTGACTGGTCTCCCGATGAGAAAGTCAAGGATTTAATTAATGCACTGTTGTAATGAAATTATCTGTATTATATGACATGCAAACTTTTTCCACTATATCTCGGTACATGTAACAATAATAAATCAGTTTAATTTGCTGAGGGGTTTTGGCCCAAAACGTTGACCCTACTTTTTTTTTCCATAGGTGCTGCCTGGCCTGCTGAGTTCCTCCAGCATTTTGTGTGTGTTGCTCAGATTTTGAGCATTTGTAGATTTTCTCTTGATTGTAAATAGATTTTATTTGCTATTTTAGATCTGTGACCTAGTTTTTGATCTTTCTAAGGAAACATAATTTATCTAAACTCTTTAAACAGATGCGGGGAAATCCAAAGCAACATGCATAAAAGTGCTGGAGGAACTCAGCAGGCCAGGCAGCATCTATGGAAATGAAAAGCAGTCAACGTTTTGGGTTGAAACCCTTCTTCAGGACTGAAATGGAAGGGGGAAGTTGCCTGAATAAAGAGGTGGCAGTGGGGGGGGGGGGGGGGGGGGGGAAGGACGCTAGCTAGAAGGTAATATGTGAAGCCAAATGGGTGGCAAAGATAAGGGCCGGAGAAAAAGGAATCTGATAGGAGAGAGTGGACCATAGGAGAAAGGGAGGGAGGTGGGGACCCAGGGGAAAGTGATAGGCCGATGAGAAGAGGTAAAAGGCCAGAGTGAGGAATAGAAGAAGAGGGGATGAGGAGGGGAAAAAGTTAGGGGAAGGAGAAATCGATATTCATGCCACCAGGTTGAAAGCTACCCAGATGGAATATAAGGTGTTGCTCCTCCACCCTGAGAGTCGCCTTATTTTGGCACAAGAGGAGGCTATGGATCTTGATAATTTTTCATGTGTCTCAGTTATGTATCTCCTCAGTATCCTCTGCTTAACAATCCTAGCTTTTGTAATCTTTTCTCATTGTTACAATTTTCCAAACCTGGCAAAATTGTTCTCTTCTGTACCCTGTCAAGTGCAGTTACATTGTTCCTGTAAAGTGACTTTAACTGGAAGCAGTAATCAAGCTATGGCCTTAAAACAATTTCTAAATTGTTAATATGCGGGTGTCACAAAAAGAAAGGTTCTAAATTCGTCCACTTGAAATGGAGTGGCAAAAGTAAGTATTATTTAAGTCAAGTGATTCTAAATTAAATTTCATTGTGCATTTATTTATATATACTTTACCCGGGTGGCACAGTACCAACAAACCGGCTTCAATTCCTGTCGCTGCCTGTAAGGAGTTTCTATGTTTTCTCTGTGACTGTGTGGGTATCCTCTGAGTCCTCCGGTTTCCTCCACAGTCCAAAGATGTACCGGTTGGCAGGTTAATTGGTTACTGTAAGCCGTCGATGATTAAGTGAAGATTAAATCAGGATTTTTGGGCAGCGCAGCTTGAAGGGCCTATTTAGCATTGTATCTCAATAAATAAATATCTTAAATTCTAACCACAAGTGAATTTATAGCTTTGTCGTCTGTTCATTTTTGTGTTTGGTGATAGCTTTCATCCTTTACACAATATCACATGTATGAAGTAATTTGTATATATTTGTAATAAAAATATTTATATAATTTAAATTGGCTTGTGTCCATTCATGTAGTGGGCGAAGTTTCTGTTTACATTGACTAGCAGTGACTGTGTCATAAAACGGGGAATTGTGGTGACAATGTTTTCATACTGAGCATTTGTTCTTAAATGAAGTAAGATTGGAATGTCCCGATTTAGTGGTGTGAGTTAGGAAATTTGATGGAATAATGGAGGAAAACAGACCAAGATATTGACAATGAATGAGAATGAATTAAGGAATGGCAAGTAGTTTCAGTGTTGGTTAACTGAGGTTTCAAAGGATAACAGAAGAAGAAACTTCCAATTGAGTTAGTTTGGTGGCTAGAAAAGAGGTTTGGTGGGATGAATATGAAGGAAGAAGAGAAAGCTAAAGAAAGTTAGCAAAAAACAAAATTGGTAAACCTGAAGGGTTTTTGTCGGGGTTTAGAGTGGTGACAAATAAGAATATTTTAGGGTTGTAGGGATTGTGGAGATAACATTCAATATTTGAATACCAGGGAGGAGTTTAAGATTAAATATCTTACAGGATCAATGATATAAATGATGATTGTAATATCTTGTATGAAAATCACACATTGTCTTGACTTGATAAACTTGGGGTTATCCTGATGAAACAGCATGGAAGTTTATCTTCATTGCAGGAGTAATAATTATTTTGTAAACCAAGTAATAAACATGAAATTTCACAGATCTGAATAAGGCCTTACAGACCATGATACCCTTGCTAACTCTTTGAAAGAGCTATCCACATTAGGTCTACTCTATTTTCTTCTTCAGTTATCCTTTAAAACCTCAGTTTACCAATACTAACCTGTAATTTTTATTCTTAACTCATTTAGCTTGGTCTACTTTTATAATATTGTACAATACAAACATAATTCAAACAAATTTTTTTAATTTTTGCTGAAAAGTAAGAGATTTTTTTAATCATTAGGAACAAGAAAATTGTGGATTACTCACAGAATGAAGACTTTGATGATGGTAAGTTACAAATAAAAATTTTAAAGTGCTTGCTGGTTTTCTTTAGAATATGGAAATTCTTGAATATTGGCTTTCTGTAGAATATTAGAGTTCTCGAGCATCATGGTGTAATGTGCCAAGTCCAGCTCTTGCACTAGAGCTGCCTACAGTATGGTAGTTGTATTCCCACATTATTTGTCTATGTTATTTTATTTCTTAAATTTAAATACAGTTAAATGACTTGAATAACTGTGTAGAAAAGTAGCACTTATCCAAAGACAAGAAAGGTCCCTATATTCTTTCCTTTAATTCTTTAAGGATTATTCCTGGATTTATTCTTACTTGTTATTAATCTACTGACTCTCAGAAATAGCCATTACCAGTCAGTGTCATCTCAACATTTTAATAGTACTCTGCCCTCTAAATCATTCATGTCCTACAAAGTACTTATGGACAAGCAACTTTAAGCACAACATAAACACTGGAAAATCTGCAGATGTTCAAAATCCAAAGCAACACACACAAAATGCTAGGGAAACTCAGCAGGGCAAGCAGCAGCTATGGAAATTAATAGACAGTCAATGTTTCAGGATGAGACCCTTTTTCAGGCCTGAGAAGGAAGGGGGAATATGCCAGAGTAAAAAGGGGGGGGGATGGGGAAGGAGGCTAGCTGGAAGGTGATAGGGTAAGCCTAGTGATAGGGTTAGAAAGATAAGTGGATGGAGAGGAAGGAATCTGATAGAAGAGGAGAGTGAACCATAGGAGAAAGAGAAGGAGGCTGGGACCCAAGGGAAAGTAACAGGCAGGTGAGAATTTCTCCAACTATCTCTGAAGTCTGATGTTATTTGGTATTCCTTGTGCTTGCATAACCTTCAATTGTGGAATAAGAAGCTCTACAGTTATAGTTGTTGTAATTAACTGAAACATTTCTTGACTTTCTTATAAAGTTATATCAACTTAAAATTTCTTCATCTTAGAATATTATTTCTTGATTTCACAAACATTCACCGAACTGGAGTCAATATTGTGAGTTCTGCATGAATAGTGATTTTTGGGGAACAGCAAATCAATAATTGGAAGAGTAAATATTCATTAGAGTGAATATATTTTTCAGATGAAGATTTTGCGTGTACGTCTGCTCCTCCAAGTAAAAAGCCTCGTCTAAAAGTTGATGAGAAACAAAAAAAGGGGAAAAGTGTTAAAAAAGACAGTCAAGAAGCAAAAGTCAAAAAGGAACTGCCTAACGAAAGGTGAGATTGGTTTTCAACCTGAGAGAATCTCAATGAGAGCTACTGATGGCTGGAATACCTGTTCAGCCTGATTTACCTCCTAGAGTCTCAGTCAGTATCACTCTTCCCAGATTCTCATTGTTTCCTTTTCCAGCAATGCCTTGCAATTAATGAAAGTAGTTACTTATATGTAAACATGTTTTCAGTGGATTGGAAGCGTTCTGCTTCAGTGGAATTCTTCTTCCTTAAATGTAATGTCTGTTAAATGCTTGATAATCTTTTTCCTCATGACTGAGATATGAAACTTGTGCATAGAATTACAGACTCATTTTTGAATTCTGGTGATTTTGTACACTATATCAAACTGATATAAAGGGATCTAATACCAAAAGAAAAAACACTTTGAATTTGTTCTAAGTGAACTCTCATGCTTCTTGAGGATATTCCAAGCCAAGTTTGTTTTGTGATGGCTTTATCAATAAACAATGATGTTTACATCAAATATGATATTTACATATTCCACCAGAAAAAAAATCTCTGCACAAAATTGAATTATATTGAGGAATATTTATGACAGAATTTACTGTAAGTTTTCTCAATAAGAGCAGTGTGAATTTCTCCATAAATATGGACTGAGTGGTAGATAGTTACTTACAAATTTGCTGCAAAAAAATCCTTGTTTCATACAGCAATATATTCACCAAGATTTCTTGACAGAAAAATCCTTCATCTCATTTGTGGCTGAGAGTACTCTTGTTGCTATATGGAGTCAGCTACTCAGGAGAAACACTAGAAAAATTGAGGGAACTAGAAGCTAACAAATCCCCTGACAGATAGTCTGCATCCCAGGATTCTAAAAGAGGTGTTTGATGAAATAGTGGAAACATTGGAGAATTTTAGAAGATCATCACTATTGTCAGGAGATTAGCAGTTAGCAAATTCAGCATCACTGCTGAAGAACAAGAGAGAAAATAGGGAAGTATAATCCAGTTAGCCTGACACCAACTGTCAGGAAAAAGTTGCAATTCTTTAGTAAGTGCCATGTAACAGGACACTTGGAAAATACAGCGAAATTGTACTTGACAAGTTTAAATGTTTATTTTTGAGGATCTAACTACAAATATGGATATAGGATGTCTGGAATTTCAAAAGACATTTTGATGTTACCACATAAAAGGTGAATGGGAACAGTGGATTTGTTGAAGGACTGAGACTGAAATTTAAAAAGAAACAGGACCTTTTCAGGATGCTTCACTATTGCTAATGAGATGGGTGGCACGGTAGTGTAGTGGTTAGCATAACACTTTACAGTACCAGCAACAAGGGTTCAATTCCTGCCACTACCTGTAAAGAGTTTGTATGTTCTTCCCGTGACCATGTGGATTTCTCTGGTTTCCTCCCACAGTTCAAAGACGTATTGGTTGGTAGGTTAATTGGTCATTGTAAATTGTCCTGTGATTACGCTAGGATTAAATTGGGGCATTGCTAAGCAATACAGCTCAAAGGGCCAGAAGAGACTGCTCAATAACTTTGTTGAATCTCAATTAAAAAAGTCACAAGAAGCCTTCAGATACTCACAATCTATGGTAATGATTTAAATGAAAAATGTACATGTGCATCTACTAATATCGTAAAGCCTGGTGGAATAAAAAGCTGTAATGAAGATGCACCAGGCTCTGGAATTGTTTCTTAACTTTACTCTCGAAAGCTCACTTTAGATTTTACATTCCCTAATTTCTGATTTGTTTTTGTTTTGTTTTGCAATCAATGATCACTTATTTTTGAGAAGTACAGTGACTCCAAGAGAGACAATTTCTTTATGTTGGGCCTTATTGTTGAGCTGGATATACTTTGAGTTAAGTGTTGGACAGAGCCAATGTATACATTTGATTACTGCAAAGATCAATACACTACCAGTGAATAGAAAATTAGTTATTCCGGATCAGTGTAAGAGTTTTTATTGACACCCCAATCTAGTGATAGAGGCTTGTTCTTCCTCACTATCATAATTTCACCAAAATGGCTGGTTCTTAGTGGAAGCTCACATCATATTGTCCTGCTGTTGATGGCAATTTTATTCTATTCTTCAAAGTTAATTCTGCCAGTATAAAAATACTAAATCAACTGAATATATACATGGTAAATCTACTGTAAAATTATATAGAAAAGAAATTAGATTTTTTTGATTGTTTGATTTAGGGAAGTTTAGGGTTTCTTTTCTTGCTGTAGTTACTGAGCGATACTGTTGTATGACAGTGTCCCGCTCTTTTTTTTTCTTTTAGTGCTGTTTGCCCTTGAACTTTGATTATTTTAATTGGCCAGTTTGCTTTTTAACACAGACTACCACTTGATGAAAAAGTTTACCAAAGAAACTTAAAGACTGCATTAATCATATCAGCACAAGAGTCCACTTGTGAAGGTGAGACTAATATATATTTTAACAAAGTGCCAGTTTCCATTGCTGTAGTAAATAATGTGGATTGTATCCTAATGTAACAGCATACTACAGAAAATATTTCATTACATATTTGTTGTGTAATTTGCCTGAAATGCAAAATAATATACTATTCTATACAAAATGCTTAACAGATATGTACAAATTTACTAACACATTTATAAGTGGAAGTATACTTGACTCTGAGTATTTCCAACAGTTTCATAGAAGATGAGTACATTCATATGGGCTCACTTGTCATATTTATGTAAAAAGGTGGGCCCACTGAATATCTTCAAAGGTGTGTGCAACAGATTAGAAATGTGGACAACAAACAATCTGCTGGAGGAACTCAGCAGGTTGAAAAGCATCTGAGGGAGAAAAGGAATGGTTGATGTTTCCAACTGAAATTCTGCATCAGAACTGGGAGTGGAAAGAAGTGATAGCCAGGATAAAGAGGAGAGGGGGAGTGGTGACACAGGAGCCTGAGGTGATTGGTGGACTAGGTAGAGGTGACAGATGAAGGGCATGTCAAGCCATGTTGTGGAAGGGATGGGTGGAATTGGAGGGAGAGGCAGATAGATGGTAGATGGAGGTAGAGAAAAAAAATACCATGCTTCAAATTGGTAATGCAGCTAGTGTAATGCCATTGCAATGCCAGTGACTCCAGTTCAATTCTGCCACTATCTCTAAGGAGTTTGAACATTCTCCCCATGACCACGTGGGTTTCCTCTGGGAGCTTTGGTTTTGACCCATGTTCTAAAGACACACGGATTATTAAGTCGATTAGTCACATGGGTGTAATAGGGCAGTGCGGACTCATTGGGCTGGAAGGCCTGTTACCTTACTGTATCTCTAAGTAAAAAATAAAATAAATAAGTTATTCCTTTTTTTCTGAGCTATTAAATATAAACTCTGTATTTTCTGATATTCTGCATTAATAGTTTACAGAGTAAAGCATTTTTAGATAACTATCAAACAGCAGTATTTTTAGTATTCTATTGTACTGTTTCATTTCTACCTGAAACAATACGTTCTATTCCTTCTGTAATGTTGTTTATTAATAAAGTATGTTGTTAAAATAGCTATAATATTTTGTTTTGACTTTAAATATAGATGACTTTATTTTTATGTGAAGTTGGTCCCACTTGCAAAGGTAAAATTTATTGCTAATGTTCTCTATGTAATAAACAGCAAATGAATCAGCCGAAACAACAAATACAGATACATCATTACACTCTAACTGCAATGAGAATAGCAACTTTCCTGGTAAGCTTGCAGTAATTAATTGAATCATTGCTAGGTCACTTTCTTGTCCTACTAAATGCTGCTGTCCTTGTTTCATGTGACTAGTGAGTTTTCATGAATTGCCTTATATTTGTAACCAAATTACTGATCAGAATTCCAGTGATCAACAGTGGGCTTTTAAAACTTTCTCCCATCATTTCATTTTAAGTTCAGCAGAAAGTACATGGTTAAATTTGGCAGTTGAATTGTCATTTGTCTTTTTAATTGAATTTAATTAAATTGACTTTATTACTTACATCATATACATGAGGAGTAAAAATCTTTACATTATGTCTCTGTCTAAATGTGCAATTTATAGTATATAATAAATAGTATGTGCAACAGGACAGTCAATATTACATAGAAATACAGTTGTGTCAACATGAATTAATCAGTCTGATGGCTGGTGGAAGAAGCTATCCCGGATCCTGTTGGTCTTGGCTTTTATGCTGTGGTACCGTTTCCTGGATGGTAGCAGCTGGAACAGTTTGTGGTTGGGGTGACTTGGGTGCCCGATGATCCTTCGGCCCTTTTTTACACACCTGTCTTTGTAAATGTCCTGAATAGTGGGAAGTTCACATCTGCAGGTGCTCTGGGCTGTCCGCACCACTCTCTGCAGAGTCCTGTGATTAAGGGAGGTACAGTTCCCATACCAGGAAGTGATGCAGCCAGTCAAGAAGCTCTCATTTGTGCCCCTGTAGAAAGTTTTAGGACTTGGGGGCCAATACCAAACTTTTTCAACCATGTGAGGTGAGAGAGGTGTTGTCGTGCCTTTTTCCTCACACAGCTGGTGTGTACACCACATAATTCCCTCTGCTAAATTTTACCTTGAAGATCTCAAAGTTTTGGCCTCAAATCAAAATATTGGATAAAAATTTCTATCCTTCCCCTATTGAGTGCTGTCACTATGACCTGAATTTAGTCTATCTGGGTATGTATTTTACAGGATACAGCAACATTGTGCCAATGGAATAATTTTGCTGTGGTTCTTCTCATTGTTTGACTGATGTTTTTCAGAACTAGTTATTGAAATTATGGTAAAACCAAAATTGGAGAGTGAGAAGAAGAAGAGAAGGGCTAGAGAGGATATGTAATGAAACAAAATAACAACACAACCCAAACAGGGAAGCATAGTCTCTGTTTTATGTAGAAGCATGCTATTAAAAATAAACCTCTCTTCCTTTGGTCTGTCTCACATCTTTAAAATTATTAATTGATCTAGATCTAATGCCATTTGGTGTAGAATTTATGAGAAATGTTGCCAGGTGATATGTGTAAAAGGTATATGTTAAGTGGGTGCTATCTAATGCATGTATTCTTAATTTTCTTAATTTTTGAGCTACTTTTCAATTTTTTCTATTTTCTCTAATTTTGAGGGAAAAAAAATCATTTGTATTGTTTACTCTTGGTCATCCAAGAGCTGAATTTGCCTGATCCAAATCCGAGTGGCCTATTTTATGGGGGCTAACTGTAGCAGGTCCACAAACTAAGCAAAGGTGAAATCCTGCCTCAAGCTGCACTGACAGCTTTGACAACTGCAAAGTCTACCAGCGGCCTAGCTGCATGACTGTTGTCAGGGCTTTGAATATTTCTGACATATAGAAACATCTGAAAGACTATTAGAAATAAAATTTCCTTATTTTTTAAACATTTTTCTACAATATATTTAAACAAAATCCTAAAAACATGCAAGAAAAACTTCAGATAATTATTCTTTTTTTTCAATAGGGGCTTACCTTATCTTTCTTTCTTGTGTCCTACAATTTTCATTGAAATTGTTGGGGTGTGCTCTAACCTTGTATTGACTAAAGAACTGATTTACCTGAAGTAAATGCTGTGAGAACCTCAGATAAATGGAGTTCCGCAGAGGAACATATTGAAATATGGTGCCAATTAATAGTGATATCATTGAGCACTATCAGATCACAGCAGAGGATTTCAACAGATAAATGAAGACTGTTGCAAAAAAAAGTCCAGCCCTTCATTAGTTCATAGTCAATTTTCTGATGAATCTTCATGAACATTTTACATTCAGGCCATGAGTCAATTCACAGATCCTCCAAAGTTACCTGTTGGAGCTTGCTTTTGCACGTACATGAGAAAAGTAGTTTGACAATCACAGATTGCAGCAATTGGCAAGAACAAAGAAAGGATTTCAATGATATGGAACCAGTTAGATGAAGTTAAGTAAGATAGAAGTAGGCAAGGAAATGTCAGCAACAAGCTGATTGTTGTTTAAGATCCAGGATAGAATTCTGAATTTCTTTGATTAGCAATTAAATTAGTGGTTCTAATGATTTCCATTTGTGAATGTTTTCAATATATTAAAAGTTCTTGAAATGTGGCAGAAAAAGTTGGGTGAAATCTGGCAGAAGCTAAATATATGATAGATTTTATATAATGAATTGTATATTATTAGATATTATTTCCTGTACGGTATTAAGAATAATGACTGTTGTAATCCATTACACGTTTTTTGTTCTGGCTTAGACAAAACTACTGTTGAAAATGAAGGACCCTCAGTACGACCTAGACAAAGACAGGCAGCATCTGGAGCAGTGTTAAAACAGAGGAAGATTCTTCTTGATGATAGAGGCAGTGATGGTGAATGTGAAAAGGAATCTGGAAGTGAACAAGACTACATAACAAGTGAGTAGTGGATAATGATAATTACAAAATCAATATACTTGATTAAGTTAATGTTTCCATTAAAAGTAAGTGAAATTATAATTTACAAAAGCACTTCCAGCATGTTTGTAGTAATGCCTGATTTTTTAAAAAGTCGTCTATTACTTTACTCTTACTAAATTAATATTTGTGTTCACATTTGGAGTGATGGAATCAGATACAATTGTCATGTTTATGAGGAATTTAGACACATTTAGATGGACAAGGGGTAGAAGGATGTGATCTTAACATGTCAAATAGGACTAATGTAGATGGTGTTCTGACTTATGACTTGAGAGACACTGAAGCTAGTGGATATAGAAGCCTTTATTCAGCAAAGGTGTCATATTCGAGACACTCTTGAAAGAAGAGGCCTGCCTGACCCAATAGTACATGACATTTTTATATGTTAAAGATCAAAGGTAACAGCAGGACAATTCTATAGTTACAATGTATCTACAGTGCTTCCTTTGAATTGCATATAATTTTCAGACACCTCCATCTTCACACCCATACTCCAGACACCCAAAATGAATGTTAATTCTCTCTGACTCTGCGTTGCAATCATGCATATGAAGGCATTTAAGGTCAAATGCAGTGTTTCTTTGTTTGCAATCAACCCCAATATACAGCTCAAGAAGACCATTGTTCAGAGCTGCACTTTAAGTTCAAACTACTATCCATGTTCAGGTCCAAAGGCTGGCTGCTGTTGAAATTAGTATTTGCTATATACCATAACCCCAGAATATGCCCTGACAGATGGGCAAAAAAGTCGGCGTGGACCTGGTAGGCCAAATGGCTCATGTCTATGCAGTACAAATCTGTGACTCTTTGTCTTTATTGTGAGTCCACTTTTTGTTACATTAAGCGATCAAAGAATGCATTAATGTATTTTGAAATATCCAATTTTAAATCTCTAAGAACATATGGTATATTAATATTGTTTGGAATTTCATTTAAAAGTTTATATGCAGTTATCTTTTTCTAGAGCTTTTCTAAAATACCTCAGAGCAATATGAGGTGCTTAAGTTTTCTTTGGCCTTTGCATTTGTTTATTTTAACAAACAAGAACATAACCTAACTGAGAGAATCCTTTGAGTAGTAAAATCAACATATACCAGGATATAGACACAGAGAAATTAAAACATAGGTTTGCATGCAAAGTAAGAGATGATAAATAAAATACAATGGATTCCCGTTAATTTAGCCATTGGTTAATCAGGGCAGCCACTTATTTGGGGCAACTCTTAAAGATCAGAAACTAATTGAGAATTTAACCAGGATTCCCTTCATTTTTTTGGGACACTATGCCGCTTAATTGTGAAAAGGTGGCTGTTTCTAACTAACAGTTTCCAACTAGCATCAGTCATGTGTACTTGTGTAGCTGTTAGACACTACACCATGCTTGGTTTTTAAATAACATCAGTTGTGTCTGTTTGTGTTCAAAGAGCAGTGATTTTTATCACTGATTGTTGGTGAGAAATAAGCAGTAAGACAATTCAGAATTGTGTTGCTCACTGCGGTTTGAGCATTCAGGCTTGGAGTGGCCAGAAAAGGCCAGATGTGAAATGAAACTATTTCACTACCTCAACAAGTTGAGAATACAAAGAATTGGAAGGTATCAGCATTCATCTTGAATGTTACAATAAAAATGAAGGAGGATGCAGTCATCGAGAGCTTTGTATGAAGGTAATCCATTATCTGCATCAGGTATCTCCATTGATTTTTTTCATTTACAGTCAATCAAAAGAACACGGCAGAGTATGCTGGATGAATTCCTCCATTGTCAACAATTAGGAACTAATATGCAGTTTTATAGTACTGTAGTAATTTTGGTAGTGCTCTAATTCATTATATATTTCAATTAAATACATTAGTCACTCAGTTAAATAGTGGTTTGTCTTTTTTATACATTTTAAAAGTATTTCCATGAAACTCTTGAGTACATTGATTACTTGGGAACCACATTAAAGCAAGAATATTAGAGTCACAAAAGAGAAGATTTACAGAAGCAATGCCAGGTGCTCTGGTTGTGATGAAGGAAGAAAAAGAATGATATTTTCATTGGAACTACAGACATCAACGGGGTCTGATTAATTTTTTTCAAAGTTTTAAAGTTTTGAGATGTGAGAGTAGATAGAGAATAATTTTTTCTGTTAATTGCATTAGTGACAAGGGATGTGAAGAGAATAGTCACTAGAAATTTTCCTGTATTAGTCTGCGCCTCTGTTTGCTTCATGAGTAAATTTTATTTATTTAAAACCTAATTGGTAAACACAATTAGGTCCTTCAAGCACATATCATGCTTTCCACAAATTTGATCCACATATGTGCACTGACATCAAGTATTTTTAACAAATGTATTGATGTCACTAGCACAAAATTTATTTGTACATTCGTGTCCTGTGATGAGTGCAGACATTCATAGTGAAATTGGCATTGAATTCTGAAACCAGAAAGACTGAGGAATTGCATTAGCATTAACTAAACCTTACCTTGTGCGGTTAGAGGTATCTGTCATTCTAAGCCAGGGGTTCTCAGCCTTTTTATGCCATGGACCAATACCATTAAGCAGGGGATAGTGGATGCCAGGTTGGGAACCCTTGTTCTAAGCACTTTGCTTGATGGACAGAGAATGATGGATACCTCTTGGTACCAATATCATTAGACTTCTGCTCATGTGTAATACCAATTCCTTTGCCTCCCCATCTTACACATCCATGACCTGGCCAAATTAGCTCTTCCCCCTTCCCATTCCCATTTGATCTATGTCCACCAACCAAGATCATGTATCCAGCCCTCTTCCCTCAGTGCACTGAAACCCCTGTGGGAGGCCTAATACTCTTCTTTGAACTTAGGTCTTCTGCTCACTGAAATTTCTCTGCCAGAGTCCTTGCACAAATCAAGTACTCTGCAGTAATACACACAATGTGCTGGAGGAACTCAGCATATGTGGATAGAAATAAACAGTCAGCGTTTTGGGACAAGACTGCAAATTTCCAGCATCTGCAGTACCTCTTCTGTCTGTGAAGTACTCTGGAGTGCATTTAACATATATTTGCCGATTCGTTATCATTTCTAGCCCATTGTTTCATATAGCACGTCTTTACAACATAAAATACTTGAACACAAATACTGTAGTTATTGGTATAGTGCAGAAGCGAAAAGTATTTGAAGTATTCTTGGTGAAGAATTAGCATTGACATTGAAACAACAGTCCAACTTGGCAAATAGATTCATCCTGTTAGAAGCAGAGTTAGAAGTACAATATATTCTTTGTCTGAATAAATACCTCTGCCTCGTTCAGGGATAGGCTGGGCTAATGATTGATATTGCTGTCTTGCCATTTGATTGTCAAATTTGTATTGAAAATAACAAGGGATTAAATTTATGATTTGTGCATTTTGGATTTCTGTCACATAGAATATAGAACAGTACATAGACATAGAAATAGGCCCCTCAGCCTTTAATGTTGTGCCAAACCAATTACAGTCTGCCCTCCTTATCCGCGAGGGATTGGTTCTGGGACCCCTCGCGGATACCAAAAAACGTGGATGCTCAAGTCCCTTTTCAACCTGTCTCAATGCGGTGGACATTAGGACCTGGTGGCGGAGCTCTGAATCCACAGTGTTTCTGTTCACGAAAATAATCACGATCACAATTGAAAATAAAGTGGAAATAATAAAGCAATCAGAAAGAGGTGAAATGCCATCGGTCATTGGAAAAGCGTTAGGCTACAGTCGGTCAACGATCGGAACAATTTTAAAGGATGAAGTGAGAAAAGCCCTGCCCCAATGAAAGTTACAATTATTACTATGCAACGCAGTGGTTTAATTATTAGGTTTTGGGTTTTTGATCCTCCATATCAACCAGGCACGGATGGAGAGTGCGCTTGGAAGCGGTCTGTCACTGGATTGAACTTGGGAACTTCCGTTCCCGAGCCCGGTGCTGAAACATATGTTCTTAAGTGTTTTATATGCATAGAAAGGTAAAATATATACTATATACAGTACTAAGACAAACATTTGACTAACTGATGCTAAATAATACTAGATGTACCTGTTCTAACTTACTTAGTAAGAGAACTTCCCATTTTTTTCCGATCCTGATCCATGGCAACTACGCACATCCTCCCGTATACTTTAAGTCATCTCTAGATTACTTATAATACCTAATACAATGTAAATGCTATGTAAAATAGTTGTTATACTGCATTGTTTAGAAAATAATGACAAGAAAAAAAAGTCTGTACATGCTCGAACAACAAGTGCTGGAAGAGCACTTCCGGGTTTTCTCAATTCGCGGTTGGTTGAACTTGCACATGTGGAACTCGCGGATAAGGGGGGCCGACTGTAAATTAGTATCAAATGGCTAACTAAACTAATCTCTTCTGCCCACACAATGCCCTTATTCTTCTATTTTCCTCACATTCATGTGCCTATCTGAACATCTCTTAAAAGTCCCTAATGTGTCTTCCTCTACCACCACCCTAGGCTGTGCATTCTAGGCATTTGCAACTCTCTTAATTAAAAAAAACCTTACCCCTCACATCTGTTTTAAAATTATCCCCTCTCACCTTAAATGTATGCTCTCTGGCATTTCAACCCTGGGAGAAAGATACTGACTCTCTATCTATGCCTGTCATAATCTAATAAACCCCTATCAGATCTCCCCTCAGCCTCCACCACTCCAGAGAAAACAACCCAAGTTTGTCCAGCCTCCCATTATAGCACATAGCCTCTATTCCAGGCAGTATCCTGATAAACCTCTTCTGCACTTCCCCAAATCCATGACATCCTTCCTATAATAGGCAACCAGAACTGTATGCAATACTCCAGATGCGATCTAATTAGAATTTTATAAAGCTGCAACATAACTTCCTGACTTTTGAACTCATTGCCTAATAAAGGCAAGCATGCCATATGCCTTCTTTACCACCTTACTAACGTGTGGCCATTTTTCAGAAGCTATGAACGTTGACCTCTAGATCACTTTGCTCATAAACACTGTTAAAGGTCTTGCTCTTTAACAGTGTACTGTCTCTTTACATTTGTTACATTAGAATTTATTCTGATGCAGATATGCTTGGTATGACATCGATTAGTGTCTGTATCGGATTGGTAGGCTGAGCTAATCTCCTCAGAAGCAAGTTATCAATATTGGGGAGGAAAGGGAACTATAAGGTAATCCAGCAGAAAAAATATCCCCAAATGGATAAGGTGTATATGATGATAAAGGGAGAAAGTCTGTTACTTCTTGGAATTTTGCACATTCAGCATCATCTGCCATTCCCTTTCATGTGATCCTCTGCACATTCTTCTATTGAGATCCCAGTTTCTAGCTCATCAAGAAGGCTCAGGGCAGTGTAGAATCTTTTCTGGCTCAGGTGGTTGGCTGCAGTGACAAGAAAGGCGCTGCACCTACAAGGCTCCACCCTTTGGATAGTGACTATCATGTCTGTTATCCAAGCTATCAATTACTCAAGGCCTGTCAAACATAAAGGCATTAAAAATTTTAAAGTATACATGCACGACACAGACATGCATATGCACTTCACTGACTCACTCATGGAGAAATATAACTCTTTGGCCCCTGGCTCTGTGCAGACCATCAACCACTCATTCTAATTAATTTCTTCTTATTCTCCCCACACTCTCATCTACTCTCCCCAGATTCTACCACTCACCTGCATCCTACAGTTACCTAACAACCCACATGATAATTAAAACAATACCATTTAACCAGTACAGAGGTCCTGTGGTTGGCTGTCGGCTGAGTGAAAGGCTGTGATAGTGAATAACCAGTTATGGGCATATCTACTGGCAGATCTATGTGAATCTAGTAGGAGTTTTATATCATTAGTTTGTTGAGGTTTATTATCACCGGCATGTGACGTGAAATTTGTTAACTTGGCGGCAGCAGCAGTTCAATGCAATACATAATCTAGCAAAGAGAGAAAAAATAATAATAAATAAACAAGTAAATCAATTACATATATTGAATAGATTATTTTTTTAAATGTGCAAAAACAGAAATACTGTATATTAAAAAAAGTGAGGTAATGTCCAAAGCTTCAAAGTCCATTTAGGAATTGGTTGGCAGAGGGGAAGAAGCTGTTCTTGAATAGCTGAGTGTGTGCCTTCAGGCTTCTGTACCTCCTACCTGACGGTAACAGTGAGAAAAGAGCGTGTCCTTGGTACTGGACGTCTTTAATAACGGACGCTGCCTTTCTGAGACACCGCTTCCTAAAGATGTCATGGGTACTTTGTAGGCTAGTACCCAAGATGGAGCTGACTAGATTTACAACATTCTGCAGCTTCTTTCGGTCCTGTGCAGTTGCCCCTGCATACCAGACAGTGATGCAACCTGACAGTGATGCTCTCCACGGTACATCTATAGAAGTTTTTGAGTGTATTTGTTGACATGCCATATCGCTTCAAACTCCTAATAAAGTATAGCCGTTGTCTTGTCTTCTTTATGACTACATCAATATGCTGGGACCATGAACTAATATTCCTTTTTTATCCAAAACCGTGAAGCAGAAGAGTATACATCAGAGTGTGTGGAGGAACAAGGGATCCGGATCTTGGAGGTAGCAGAGCAGGTAGAAAAGCTGGTTAAGAAACTAAGTGTAATACTTGCTTTTATTGGCAGAGGCACAGAACATGAACAGGGTGTTCATGTTAGAACAGTAAAAAATATTAGTTGAGTCATGTCTAAAGTTGAACTCTGGTCAGTGAGGGTCAGGAAGGATGTAATAGTGCTTTACAAAGATGGATGTGAACATTGCTGCCAAGGCCATTGTATATTGCCTACGCTAATACTGTTGAGAAAGTGGCAATGAACCATCATCTTGAACCGGATCAAGGTCACGTGAAGTCATGGGAGCAGATGGTGGGTGGTCGTATGAGCAGCTGGTGCATATATGTATCCTGGTTATATGACCTCTGACACCATGCAGACAATCTCAGAAGAATATTGACAATGGCTGGGGTCACCCATCTTGTAAAGACACTGCCCAGAAGAAAACAATGGCAAACCACTTCTGTAGAAAAAAGACCATGATTGCCTACATCATACGACACTGTACATAATGATGACGATGATGCTTCTTGAGAGGCATCAGAGTAGGTAGTGATTATTCTGTTACACTGCTGGCATGTGCCTTGTAAATGATGGAAACAACTAGGTGCATTATTACAAGGTGAGCCTTTTGCTGCAGGATACCCAAGCACTGATCTGTTCTCATAACCACAGTATTGCCAGCATAAGAGAATTAGAGTAATGAGAAACAGTCTAGACTTTGGAACAAAGAAATCAGGAGAAATTTATTTGAGGTATATAAAATAATGTGAGCTATAAGCAGGGTAGACTAAAATGACCTATCTTCCTTAACAGAAATTTCAGTAACCAAAGAGCTCAAGTTTAAGTTAATTGGTGAAGTACTGGAAGAAATCATTTCATTCAATGATTACTGATGATATGGACTTCACTAGCTGAAAGAGTGGTGAGCATTCACCACATTGCAGAACAACCTGTCTGGGATCAGCACTTTAGAGGCACTACCTGCATACTATGAACTAATAGTTGAAAGTAGGATTAAACTCATGTCCAATGGCTGAACGGCCCTTGGCAATTGTATTGTGCAAAAAAAAATCGCATTCTCAACGGAATTAAATGAATGAAACACAGCAAAGAACCATGGACTTTAACCTGATAAATTAATCAGCTAAGAAAGAGACTTCTCAGTTTTTATGAAAAGGACCATGTAGTAAGTTTAAATGGCATTACTTAGTATTTTCACTAATTATCTATGTTTGTATTTTGAAAAGTACCTTGTAAGTTTTAAAATGCATAGGGCCAGACCTTGAGTTGCAATGATGATGAAACGAAAAGTTAGCCAGAAAGTTTAGTTGTTATTTCAGCTGCTCCAGAGGGGGTGCTGTTTTCAACCCCATTGAGCATGATACCAAGAAATTGCGAAATGCTGAGAACAACGTGTTTGTTGGAAATGGTAATATAATGCTATCTTACTAGACTCCAAATCTTATCATGGCAGCTAAGAATTTTAATGTAGAATAAAGTGCTCATATCTGCACTGTTACAAAACTAATTGTTTGTCCTAATTACCTTGTTCATTAAAGTCACATAGGGAAGTAAATCTGTTGTGGAGCAGCTACCTGGTCCGGCTTATATGTGTGTTTAGTTTGCTTTTAAACTGTGTTATGAAATAATTTGGAAAGCCACTTAATACAATGCAGACAGAAGTAAGCAGTCATATCATCAAGGGATCTAATCTGTCCTGCCACATTTATAAAAAAAAGGAGGCCCTGGTACCAGTCCCAGTCTCACTTCTATCAGAAGCCAAAACATAAGTACAAAATCCATTGCTCTAAAATTTCTACCTATCCTCAGCATAAATGAGAAATCCAAGTTGGCCCATTTCTGAGAGCCCCAATATCACAAAAATCTGTTTTCAGTAAATTCAGTTGGTATCACTCCACATGATACCACAGGATGTCTGTGTGTGTCATGTATAGCAAAGGCTCTAGGTCCTAACAGTATCCTCAGTTTAGAGTTAAAAACTTCAGTTTCAGCATCACTCAAAGCTCACAACCTCCAGGACAAAGCAATTTCCTTCATCTGTCAATGGAGGGTTTTTGTCATGTAATATAAAATCTTGTTATTACATGGAGATCACGTGACAAGGTATAAGCTCAACTACTTAGAAGGACAAGGGCAAAAGGTAATTGGTAACAACACTATCTGCAGGATCTCCTTCAAAATTACACATCCATTCTGGAAATATTTTTCTGGTTCTTAATCATAACTGGTTCAAAAATCCAGTAACCTGCTTAATTCATCTTCTTCAGGACATTTGGGTTGGAAGGAAAAGTGGTAGGCTTGCCAATGATATTATTACAGTGAATTGTTGTCCCTTTCCCCACCTTGTAGCGCATCGAGTGGCAACCTTCCTGTTTCTTTAGCTTCAGTCTGTTTTCTACGACATCGAGTTGCCAGCTCGATGCTCAGCCCAGCACGGATAGAAAGTGTGTAAGGAGCCGGCTTGATTTGAACCTGGGACCACTCACCTTGAAATCCAGTGCAAATGCCACTACAACACCGGCTAACCTACACTGAATATATGGAAGAAAAACTACACATTATTCTAGCTCTTTTGAAAAAAAACTATATTTGTTGTACTTTGGTTTGTGGGTTATAAGTGAATGGTGCATTAAGCCTTCCTTCCTGGTTTGAATGTGGCTGCTTATCAGTTTGATGATATCATTGCTCCTTGGTTCTTGGAATTCCTGTGAAGTTTGCTAGCAGGTGAAAGCTATAGCACACAGATTGCTAGACCTTTGTAGATAGTTTTTTTTCCAGTCAACAGCAAGTTTTGTTGCTTCACTGTTGGCTGCAGAATCCTGGCTGGACTTTCAAACTGTACATTGTTAATTGTTTCTAAATTAAGATTTCAGTTTGGGAAGATGAGATTTGATCTCTTGCATTATAGTTCCAAGAAGCACATTTCATTTAAAGCTGCATGTTCATTTCAGGAAATGACGTGGTTTTAGGGAAGGAGATAATTTCGGATGCTTGCCGTGCCCATTTTCACCCTTGGCGCTTTTCCAACATGATAGGTCTTATGTAGATGAAGAATTTTAACTTCATAAACTTTGTTTCTTATTTCTGTCACGATCAGCAGACAACAATATCTCCAAGTTAATATAAAAAGGTCTGATTTTATACAAAGCAGTATCATTTAGAAATTTTAAATTGTACCTTATTGATAAGTGTTAAATACAGAAAATATAGAGCATAGAGAAATAGTTAATTGAACTGAAACTTTTGATCCTAAAAGTTATGCAACTTGATATAATTTGTTGACAGATTGCTCATTACTACATTTGATGCTTTGATTGAATTCATCACACCAAAGCTAATATATTTCCTCTTTAAATTTATACCATAGGATACTCAAGCATACCAAGTGTACTCAAACATATCAAGTATACCTATGGTATACTAATACCATAGGATACTGTACATCCTGATGACAGTAATGTTAGGTTAAGAGATGCCAAATCCAAACAAAAAATTGAATGGATTAATTATAGTTAAGCATAGTGATTTAAAGTTGCTTCCTGCACTTTACCTTCAGTATTAATTGGACAGTGAAGTGCATTTTTGGATAATTGGACATTGGGTTGCAACTCAACCTCTAATGTTATACTTCATCAGTTTCAATCAGGAGTAATTTTGTGGTTAGACTAGCAGCCAGATTTCTAACCATCGGTCTGGAGACTTAGGCTGGAATCTCAATGAAGTAGCAGAGGAAATTGTTCAAATAATTAGAACTAGGGGCCATGGGTTCAAGGTGAAAGTTGAAATGTTTAAGGGGAAAGTCTTCACTCAGAGTATGATGAGAGTGTGAAACAAGCTGGATGCGGGTTTGATTTCAGCATTTAAGAGAAATTTGGAAAGGTACGTGGATGGAAGAGTTATGGAAGGCTATAGTCTGGGTGCAAATCAATGGGATTAGGCAGAATATATTTCAGCGTGAACTAGATAGGCTGAAGGGCCTGTTTCTGTGCTGTAGTGATCTATGATTCTATGATTGTATAAACACTAAGCTACTGGATTGTTGTTTGAAAAAAAGCACCCAGATTACTAATATCCTTTATGGATGGAAATCTCCCACCCTTGCCCAAAATGAATCTCAGGGTTGTATATGGTGACATATATGTATTTTGATTATAAACCTTAATTTACTTTGAACTTTGATGTGACTCCAGATGTTTGTTCCTTCATTAAAAGAAGAATAATAGATGGGTAATAACTACTGCCATTACCAGTGACGTCCACTTCCTGTAAATGAGTAAAAGAAGTTGCCAGTTAATATCACACATCTTTAATTTGATATTGGGATCGGTTTCAGCTGTTAACGATCACAAATCTGTCTGCATTAATTTAGTACAAAAACTGGTTTTTAAAGAAGGCAACAAGAATTGTACTTCAAACTGCTTTAGGACAAGCAAGATTATTGGTCTTAACTATGTTCCAGCTTAATTATCTATTATTTATTTGGTTTAAATTCATTTAAATTGCAATATTTTAATGATGGTTAGTATCTAACATCCTGGAAACGTATTTAAATGTAAGTCTAAATAAAGATGCAATCAATCCACTCCTGGACGTGTGTGTCTGCACGTACTGGGTATTTACACAAAGAGAAAGAGAGAGGGAGGTCACTGTTATTGGAAACAGAAAGTTGACAAACCCAACCACGAGACTTAACTCTCATTAGAGAAAACAGTCTTGTGAATGTTTTTTTAAGCCAATGAAATAATTTAACAGTTGGTTAAGTTATTTGCATATAATGCATTGTTCAGCCTCATGTTTTCCTGATATTGTTCTCACAGTTGCCTAGCACAGTTGGTTAAGACGGTAACACATAGGAGCAGAATTAGGCCATTCAGCCTATCAAGACTTCTCCACTATTTCATCATGGCTCCTTTATTATTGCTCTCAACCTTGTTCTCTTGCCTCCTCCCCTTAACCTTTGACACCCTGATAGTCTAGAACCTGTCACCCTCTGCTTTAAATACACCCAGTGATTTGTCCTCCACAGATTCATCACCCTCTGGCTAAGGGACATCCTTGTATTCTAAGTATATGCCCTTTGGTCCTAGACTCTTCCAGTATAAGAAACATCCTCTCTACGTCCACTCAGTTGAGGTTTTTCAAAATTCAATAGGTTTCAATGAAATTGCCCCTCATTCTTCTAAGCTCCTGCAATTACAGGCCCAGAGCTATCAAACACACCTCATACAGCGGCATGCAAAAGTTTGGGCACCCCTGGTCAAAATTTCTGTTACTGTGAATAGTTGAGTAGAAGATGAACTGATCGCCGAAAGACATAATGTTAAAGATGAAATATTCTTTTCAATATTTTAAGCAAGATTAGTGTATTATTTTTGTTTTGTACATTTTTAAAGTGAAAAAAAGGAAAGGTGCACCATGCAAAAGTTTGGACACCCCAAGAGATTTGAGCTTTCAGATAACTTTTACCAAGGTCTCAGGCCTTAATTAGCTTGTTAGGGCTATGGCTTGTTCACAGTCATCGTTAGGAAAGGCCAGGTGATGCAAATTTCAAAGCTTTACAAATACCCTGACTCCTCAAACCTTGTCGCAACAATCAGCAGTCATGGGCTCCTCTAAGCAACTGCCTAGCACTCTGAAAGTTAAAATAAATGATGCCCACAAAGCAGGAGAAGGCTATAAGAAGATAGCAAAGCGTTTTCAGGTAGCCGTTTCCTCAGTTCGCAGTGTAATTAAGAAATGGAAGTTAACAGGAACGGTGGAGGACAAGTTGAGGTCTGGAAGACCAAGAAAACTTTCCGAGAGAAATGCTTGTAGGATTGCTAGAAAGGCAAATCAAAACCCCCGTTTGACTGCAAAAGATCATCAGGAAGATTTAGCAGACTCTGGAGTGGTGGTGCACTGCTCTACTGTGCAGCGATACCTGCACAAATATGACCTCATGGAAGAGTCATCAGAAGAAAACCTTTCCTGCGTCCTCACCACAAAATTCAGCGTCAGAAGTTTGCAAAGGAACATCTAAACAAGCCTGATGCATTTTGGAAACAAATCCTGTGGACTGATGAAGTTAAAATAAAACTTTTTGGCCACGATGAGCAAAGGTATGTTTGGAGAAAAAAAGGTGCAGAATTTCAGGAAAAGAACACCTCTCCAAATGTTAAACACTGGGGTGGATCGATCACGCTTTGGGCTTGTGTTGCAGCCAGTGGCACAGGGAACATTTCACTGGTAGAGGGAAGAATGAATTCAATTAAATACCAGCAAATTCTGGAAGGAAACTTCACACCGTCTGTAAAAAAAAAAGCTGAAGGTGAAAAGAGGATGGCTTCTATAACAGGATAATGATCCTAAACACACCTCAAAATCCACAATGAACTACCTCAAGAGGTGCAAGCTGATGGTTTTGCCATGGCCCTCACAGTCCCCCAACCTAAACATCATCAAAAATCAGTGGATAGACCTCAAAAGAGCAGTGCATGCAAGGCGGCCCAAGAATCTCACAGAACTAGAAGCCTTTTGCAAGGAAAAATGGGCGAAAATCCCCCAAACAAGAATTGAAAGCGTTTACAAGCTGTGATACTTGCTAAACGGGTTGTTACTAAGTACTGACCATGCAGGGTGCCCAAATATTTGCTTTGAGCCCTTTTCCTTTTTTGTTATTTTGAAACTGTAAAAAATAGAAATAAAGAAGTAATCTGCTTAAAATATTAAAGAAATGTGTCATCTTTAACTTTATGCCTTTTGGAAATCAGGTCATCTTTTACTCGCTTAGCTATTCACAGTACAATAACAGAAATTTTGACCAGGGGTGCCCAAACTTTTGTATGCCACTGGACGTTAACCTTTTCATTCCTGGGATCTTTTTCATGAACCTCTTTCATCAGGAAAATTGATGAAGGCAAGGTAGTATATGTTGTCTACATGGCATTTAGCAAGGCCTTTGACAAGGTCCTGCAGGGAAGGTTGGTTCAAGAAGGTTCATTTGGCATTCTTTTGGAATTTATTTTGTTCCATTGCTGTGAAATTAAAATTTATCACTTCAAACCACTGTGTAATTGTAAAGTAAATTGGATATTGCCTGGGGATGAACAGAATGTAGAAAAAAATAAATTATGCAAAGTTAATGTGTCTTATATTTATATTAAATAAAGAAGCATAATTTCTTATTGGTATGAAATTTGAAGCAGAAATTAAAAATTAATCAAAAGAAAAGGAAATGTTTTGCAGTTATATACTAGTTTTTATTGCTGCCATTTGAAAGTGTTGTAGTGTAAGAGGAAATAAAATCATTATTCACTCAACTTGTGCCTCAAAAGGGATAACTGAGTACGTAATCAATTTTACTGATGTTAGTTCAGGAATAAATATTGGACAAGACACTAGGAGAATCCCTTGTTTTCTTCACTTGTACAAACCCTCTGTATTGCAGGGAAATTTCATTTTGTGATCTCTTCAGCCAAAAATCTTTAAATTTTTTCCAATTTATTTTAAGTGGGCTTTTATTTGAGCCGAACTATTTCAGTTAAATAAAAAAGTCGATATAAAATTGTTGATATAGCTAAAATACTTGCTTTAAATGGGATTTTTCTGTAATAAATCCCTATGACAATAAAAATTGCTTGGTCTCTATGTGGGTCACCTGACATTACCAGTAAGTACAATGAGCTAAATGAAAACAAATTAAACACTCAGGCTGATATTTCTCAAGGTCCTTTTTGTATTTTTTAACAGTTTGCTCGTTTCTTTGCTTCGAGTAAATTCCCTCCACAAAGCTGTTATGACAGAACTATTTTTTTCCAGAACTGTGGATATTGCAAAGATTTTAAGCTATATGTCATCTCATTAATTATGCATTTGTGTATTCAAAAGAGCTATGCAAATCCTACATAGTTGATAGGTAACAGACTGGGGAAAATATGGTTCTTTAATAATTTCTTCAGAACATACTTGAACAGCAAATCCTCATACACTATTCAGGATGCATAGCAGAACCTAATGCTTTCTTTAGCTGATGTCCACACATCGTACCTCAGAGTAAGGTAAATTATCTTTTCTGCCTACCTACATTTCTGTGCTTTGTTGGATAGTAGTGACAACTCAAACCTGACAATGTAAAGGACATAGAAAAAAGCAACTATATTATTCACAAGCAACACACACAAAATGCTGGTGGAACACAGCAGGCCAGGCAGCATCTATAAGGAAAAGCACTGTCAATGTTTCGGGCCAAGACCCTTCATCAGGACTAACTGAAAGGAACGATAGTAAGAGATTTGAAAGTAGGAGGGGGAGGGGGAAATGCAAAATGATAGGAGAAGACCGGAGGGGGTGGGGTGAAGCTGAGAGCCGGAAAGGTGATTGGCAAAAGGGATACAGAGCTGGAGAAGGGAAAGGATCATGGGACAGGAGGCCTAGGGAGAAAGAAAGGCGGAGGGGAGCACCAGAGGGAGATGGAGAACAGGCAGAGTGATGGGCAGAAAGAAAGAGAGAGAAAAAAAAGAAGGGGGGGAAACAGTAAATATATCAGGGATGGTGTAAAAAGGGGAGGAGGGGCATTAATGGAAGTTAGAGAAGTCAACGTTCATGCCATCAGGTTGGAGGCTACCCGGCCGTTATATAAGGTGTCATTCCTCCAACCTGAGTGTGGCTTTATCTTGACAGTAGAGGAGGCCATGGATAGACATATCAGATGCCACTCCCATTCTGATATGTCTATCCATGGCCTCCTCTACTATCAAGATGAAGCCACACTCAGGTTGGAGGAACAACACCTTATATACCGGCCGGGTAGCCTCCAACCTGATGGCATGAACGTTGACTTCTCTAACTTCCATTAATGCCCCTCCTCCCCTTCTTACCCCATCCCTGACATATTTAGTTGTTTGTTTTTTTCTCTCTCTCTCTGCCCATCACTCTGCCTGTTCTCCATCTCCCTCTGGTGCTCCCCTCCGCCTTTCTTTCTCCCTAGGCCTCCTGTCCCATGATCCTTTCCCTTCTCCAGCTCTGTATCCCTTTTGCCAATCACCTTTCCGGCTCTCAGCTTCACCCTACCCCCTCCGGTCTTCTCCTATCATTTCGCATTTTCCCCTCCCCCTCCTACTTTCAAATCTCTTAGTATTGTTCCTTTCAGTTAGTCCTGACAAAGGGTCTCGGCTCAAAACGTTGACAGTGCTTCTCCTTATAGATGCTCCCTGGCCTGCTGTGTTTCACCAGCATTTTGAGTGTGTTGCTTGAATTTCCAGCATCTGCAGATTTCCTCGTGTTTGATATTATTCTCAATTAGAAGTTTCTGTACAAAAATAAAGAAGAGGACCATCCTGTACTTTATTGATACACTTTGATGTGAAAGGCATCTTCATCCATTTTCTAGCTGTGTCTGTACAGCTTTACAGTTTTCTGGGAAAGGTAAAGGACCCAAGATAATAGGTCAAAATTAGGAACTTTTCTCCAACTGCATAAACTGTTGGATGTTGGTGACCGGTTGATTATCCTTTCTTTTACATATCATATTTTAAGATCTCATTAACACCTCCAACTCCCTTTTGAGTACTCTGCACCCAATGTGCAGTCAATGCAAGTGCCTTCAACTTGCTCCGATGTCCAATGACTTTCTGTGCAATGTAGTATCTTTTAGTTTCTAACCTAATTCTGCCCTGATCTAATCATCCTTCCTAAGCTATAATTCTTTAATTATTTTCAAAAATTCAAATAATCTATATTTCTACATGATTCAATCTGTGGAAACAGTATTCAATGCTAAGTCTTGTCAAGGCTTTTAGCAGACACAAATATTATGTTTTCTTTTGAATGTAATTGTCTTATCACCCAATTTGCTTTTGCTGTTGTTTTGCACTATGGTTCATGGACCTTTATTAACTCATGTACCTAGGCCTTCTCACATTTGTTCGTCTTGATGTTGCTACCCTGCCTGAACCACATGGTGTCATTCACCTACCTAAGGGTCCTCACTGGTAATTGATTTTCCCACATCATAGAACGTCACTACCATTTATATTACTTCTTTTTTATGGGAATCCTACCAATCAACACAAAGTCTGCTTGCCACTTTCACCATATTTCGCAGGTTTTGTAGCTATTTTATGCATTGTGATGCTTAATGCAATTTGAAAATCAATACTTGCATCAATACATGCAAAGTGTTAACTTTGCATCTGCCTTCCACTACTTTAATAACTTTATCTGTAAAAACAACCAAACATGAACCAGCAATACCAGAAATTTGATTAATTGCATCAATTTCTCATAAGGTTTCAGTTTTTTTTAATGTTTTCCTAAATTCAGCACTTTGCCATAGAAATCCCCAAATTTACCCATCTGCTGATATTCAGTATTTTCTAGTGTGCCTCTGTATGTATGAAGGCAAGATGTCTTCATGGTGAACCATAGAACATAGAACATTACAGCACAGACACAGGCCTTTTGGCCCTTCTTGGCTGTGCCGAACCATTTTTCTGCCTAGTCCCACTGACCTGCACCTGGGCCATATCCCTCCAAACTCCTCTCATCCATATGAAGGTGCAAGGAGGATTTTTGAGTTGCTTTGTTCTGTCAAAATTCAAAACTAGCAGGGAAATGCATGTGAAAGAGTTTTAACTTAGGACATTATTTCATATTAAGTGCAGAGGCAGTTTACATCAAGATTCTCTCATTGTTGTCAAATCACAAACCATACTAATCTAGCTCACCTTTGTTTTATCTTAAAACTCTTAAGATTTGCATTAATGTTTATCCTTCCCCATTCCCCTCTTGCCACCTCAAATATGCTGTATCCTGACCATATATTTCTTCCTTTGTTTTACTTTGTCCTATTCCTATGTTCTGCTACTTTCCCCTTATGGCCGTAGACTTCTCTCCAGGCCTCAATTTTTTGCATGTCTTGACCCCTACCTGGCAGCTCCTGTGCTGCTTCCAAGCTCACCCCTCCTGGTCTGCAAATATTCTGTTGCTAAGCTGTGATACCTTCACCTTCCCTACATTGGACTTTATAATATGCTTGTCAAAAAAAAGCTCCACTGTTTATCAGAATCAAAATCAGGTTTATTATTACCAGCATGTGTTGCGAAATTTGTTAACAATTTGTTTAGCAGTTAGCGCTGTTATAAAAGAATTTACAAAAGTTGTGAATCTATAGCATTCTTGAGATGATTGTCATTTCTATTATTACCTTCCAGGTGGCCCTGTTTTCACATGTGACATTAAACTTGATTTTGACCTTTTCCTCTGTGACCCCCACCCCCGCCAAACCAGGGCAGTCTTATGAATTGCTCAATGTCCTAATGCTGAAAAAAATCTCAGATGTCTAATTTTGTATCAATCTTGTTTCTTTTCCTATTAAGATTTCTTTCATGATTAATTAGTCTAATGATTGTAAAATAAATTATTATTAAGGAGATGCATAATTCAGGGTTTTGAACAAGACAGAAATTTTGGCTTTCATTGCTGCAGCAACCCAAGTATCTTGGTGTGTAAAGAAATTGCATTTAGTTGAATTTTCAACATTGTTTTAAATCTACACCAGACTTCTTAAGCCAAAAATGAAAGAAGCAATATTGACTGAATTTGAATTTATTATAAAATGGCATTTTCAATCAGTTTCATTCCAATTGGTTGTATTGAAATTAACCAAATTTGGCAATCAAAGTGTTTATTAGGTGACAGCAAAAGTTTGATTTTATGGAACTCACACTTGAATTTGGCATCTTGAGTCACTTACTGCAAAGGATTTGTAAGTGTTTGAATTCCATATTTTGTATGCTATAATTGCTAAGTAGAGCATCTGTTTCATCTCATGTTTAGGAATATGCATATAACTTCTATGTAAATGACTGCAGTAGGCAATTTATTCACGATATAAGGGACTGAAAGGTTAAAAGAGCAAAGGAAGCAAGGGTGAGGGTGTACAAATCATTAAAAGCAGCAAGAGAAAATGAGGGTCAAGACCAGTTTCATTATGCAAGGGGTGAAGCTGAAAAGTAGAGGAGTGTATAGTGAACCCTGGCTGTGTCACACATGGAGTACTGAGCTCCTCTGGTTTCTATTGTATAGAAAAGAAACTGGGAATTGACAGCCAAAAAGGATTCACCAGAGTAATACCAGATCTAAGAAAATATACTTATCACAAAAGGCAAAACTGAAAAGGATTCTATGGTCTGGAAAAGGAAAGACTAGGAGATGGTGTAATTATATTTTCTGTAGGATAATCTGTTACCAGTGCATTCAATATGAGATGAACACCAAATAAATTCAGTTGGGAATTCAGGGAAAATCTTCCTTACTTACCTTACTTGGAGATAATGAGAACCTGGAGTGTGTTATTTGAAAAAATTCCACAAATGCGCAAGGATAAGAGGCAGAAAATATTAGATAAATATGTCCATACAGTTAAATAATATACTAATTTTATTAGAAAATAAAGACTGAAAAGGCTATATTTCCATCCAGAAGTCTGATTAGGGAGCCAAATACAAACAGAAATTAAATCAAAGCATGCAAGTGACCAATCTGAATAGTAGAAAGTTGGTTGACAAGAAGTAATGGGTTGGGTTTAATAGAAACATAGAAAACCTACAGCACAATACAGGCCCTTTGGCTCACAATGCTGTGCTGAACATGTGCTTACTTTAGAAATTACCTAGGGTTACCCATAACCCTCTATTTTTCTAAGTTCCATGTACCTATCCAGGAGTCTCTTAAAAGACCCTATTGTATCTGCCTTCACCATTCCACGCACTCACCACTCTCTGAGTAAAAAAAAAACTTACCTCTGACATCCCCTCTGTACCTACTTCCAAGCACCTTTAATGATTTGTTCATTATGAAGTAGGATGCAAAGTGAAGCATTAGTTGCTATGTTGAGACATTTTAATTATATTTAAATAAACATGCATTTAAAATACAGATTGATAAAATAAGGGAATAAGATTTTTGTTATAGCACTGGAATTTTGTAAACATACCAGATTAGTTCAGAAAATGCAGATTACCAAATATAACAACGAGTAAAGAAAAGAATTTTGGAGAAATAAGTAATGTGTACAAATTAATAGAAACTCTCAGAAATTCAAATATATGGTATTTCCTTTAAAATAAAATGTTATAAAATAGATCATCTTTCTTCACAAGTAGGAGTCATGGAGTTCCAGTTAAAAGAAGTAATAACACATCGGCATCAAACCACACTTAAATTGCCCTGAAAATTTTAAGAAAACTGTAGCTACAGAATATAGTATAATATTAGATTATGTGCCAAAGTATTGATATTAATATTGTTTTCACTACCATTTAGGAGGCAAAGAGGATTCTAATTAATGAAAGTTTATGATGGGATGAAAATAAAATATCTCTTGTGATTTAATCAATGGCTTGAGGGCTATTAGTCCAACACTGTAAAACAAGGAAGGATAAAGGTTAGAGAAATTTAATTAACTTTAGTGGTTGGCCAAAATATCCATTGTCAGTGTTCAACATCCCATGATTAGTTATGAACATGTGCTTATCAGTTTTACATTTTTTAAATAACAAAAGAATAATCTGATGATGAATATTTAGTAACTTCAATTAAGATGCTCAAGGCCAAATTGGTAAATGATTTATGTGAAAAGTAGTTGATAGTTAGAATTGCATTTTTGTAAGGTTGCAAAACATTCTCATCCATAAATCAAAGCATTATACCGTATTTTCATGATTGTCAGGCATTCAGAGGTGCTCATAAATATGTTTCGAAGTGACACATCATTCCCTTATCTAGACAATGCAACATTGTCTACACAACCCATGGCTATTAATCAACAATAATGTGTAGTTATCTGATTTTAAACAATAAATGTTATCTTTAAACTATTGCCTCATTTTATATTACACAAGGGGGAAAAGTCCAAAATAAAGTCATCTTTTTTTATCAGTTTCATCATCCAGTAAACCTCTTTCTGAGTTAGCTAAAAGCGATGTTTGGATACAGTAAACATATTGTAGAAATAATGAAGTTGTTTCCACATTTGTCAAAATCGATTATTTGCTACTTTTCTGTAATAGTATTCAATAGCCCACCAAAATCCCAAACTAGTTACTCAAGAAAAAAACAATGCTGCTGAAATTATCATAAGGAACAGAAGTCTATTTGTGAGCCCATTGAGTCTTCTCTGACATTTGATCATGGGTGATTTATATGTTACTTAAATTATCTACAGTACAATTTGTATGTTGCTAGTGAGTGAGTGAGGCCTCCATCGGTCAGGGTCGACCATGGATGTTACTTCCTAACTGTCCAGATACACACTCCTGGGCAGTAAGCTGTGCCCATGTAGCAAGCTCCCCCTCTCCATGCATCTGATGAACCTAAAGGAACAGCAGAGAGATACAGTTTAATACCAGCAGCATCACAGGAGTTGCTAGTCAGCGTTGAACTGCCTTAGGGACTCCAGCTTCAGATTTTTCCCTCGGGATTTACTCCCAAAGCTTTCCCTGCGAGTTTGTGTAGTCACAAGACAGTGGAGGTTTAAGATCAGAGTTTTCTTTCTCCTTTATGAGCCCCATCCACTCAAAGTGACTGATTTTCAGCATCGGTAACCCGAGTTGTGCCTCATTTCCTGTCAGTAGAAACGGTTTCACAGGGCTTAGTAGCTAAACTACACATGAAGGCCAGGAGTGGGACTTGGTTATCAGAGGCTATTTGAGGTGCATGCCATTGGGAGCTTGTTCCCATTGCCACCGCCAGCTATAAGAACCTTAACAATGTTGTTGGAGAATAAAATATCTAAGGAAATGTGTACTAATGCAACTATTTAGCATTAATGTAAATTTGTTTCAAGATCTTAACATGCAGTGCTCAAAAGCAAATGAATGCATGGTGCCATTCATGTGCATATCAGTTGCAGCGTCTCTTGTGCAAAACAAAGTAACAACAGATTGTGAGTGTCTATCCCTTAATACTTTATTTGTAATCTTCTTAATGTTAGATCACAGAATCGATCCCAGCGAAGTTCACATGGAAATGTAGTTTATGGAAAGATGTACTGACATTGTCCATATGGAAAGGTAGACTGCAGTTCATCAGCAGCGAATCCAAGGTCTGTTGACTGTACACTGCAACCACCTGTTACTGTTCACAAAAAAATAAATAGAACTTTAACTCATTAATGTTATACAGGATGGTAGAATTTGGAGTGGCAAAATTGAGGTGTGATTTGATAGATCATTCAGAATTATAAAGGGTCTGGACAAAATTTCTAGAAAGAAACTGTTAGAGAATGAGTTTTGCTTGGATTGTTCTTTTTAAAAAAAACTCAGGGGCTCAACAATGTGCAAACTTTTATGTTGAAATCTATAATTTCAAACAATATCAACAAATCATTGGGAAAAATTAATGTTTTGGAAAAAAATTAAAATGGGTTCACATACTCAAACTTTTTTTTTACTCCAACTCCTCAATATTCCTCTTCTGGAAGAACTGATTCTTTTCAAGGGACAGTTTCATGAAACGGTAGTGCCACTTGCTTGCCCAAGTCGACACTTCCTTTTGTAAACCCAGATAGTAAAGACTAAATATATAGCACTTGCCAATTTTTCTCTTCCCTATTGACTCTAGGAGCAGTTAAAAGCAAAATGTCAGATTGGGTGAGATAAGGTACTTCCGTTTCGTGCAAGGTAGGATTAATTTTTTAGACCACACAATCCAGGAAAAAATTTCAGTTGTATGTTTAAAAAGTGTGGCATTGGCTGAAATACCATTTTGTGGACAAAATGTTCAGCCTCTGTCTTTTTGTCTGTTCAGGGAAGTTTAAAGATCCCTTTAAAGTGGGGAGCTCTTCTAGAGAGTGAATTGCTCAGAATTCATCACACCTCCAGGATCTTTGCTTGTCAAGCATTGCTTTTGCAAATTTGGTTACAAAACATTAGTCACTGTCCTAAAAATAATTTTATTGTTTGCAATGCTGCTTTTATTTTAATTGCTGATTAGATAATTGAAGATGAAAGAGGGAAAAATAAATATTTCATACAGTGACTTACTTTGAAATGAAATAATGTTGAACTTGACAGTAAATTTATTTAAGATCTTCTATTCAGATATCAGATAAATGGCAAGCTGCCTTTGGTTGATGATTTAACATGGCCAAGGACATTAGGAGAGCTCTACTTTTTTCAGAAGTATTGTTATAAAATCTTTAATTGCAGATACAATTTTGATTTAACCTCACCTAACTGGAAATTTTCTTATTTCTTCTGCATTGTATTGAGGACTAAGTGCTAATGGGGCAATGCATTCTATAACCTTCAGATGTGTTTGGTTCAGTTGCATGCTTTCTTTACAACTTTTCCTAATACTGCTGTCTTTAAGCTCAAGCTCCATGTATGGCTCAGCTTCAGATAAAATGACAGGACATGGAACTTCATATCTTACTTTCAACACAACTTGAACTTTAGCAAAATTCTGTTCCAGTTTGAGGTAAAGGACAGTCCATTCCACAAGACTAGTGATACTCTGAGGCTGAGCTAATCTTAATGTCAGGTTTCCACTGGTTGTATGTTTGATGGTTATTAATCACAATCTTAAAAATAAGATTTTTGTTTTGATGCAAATGTCAAAATGATTTCCTTTTATCCTCTATATCTAAAATATAAGAAAAAGCTCAAAGTGACATTAAAGGAGCTTGATGCTTTAAAAATTATATTAGTTTGTTACAGGAACATGAAGGGGAGAGTTTTTGCAAAGAAATTCCAAAGCTCAGGATCTTAGTAAGTGAACATACAGTGGTGCTAGAAAGTTTGTGAACCCTGAAGAAGTTCCTCTATTTTTGCATAAATATGACCTAAAATCTGATCATTTTTCATATTAAGTCCGAAAACTAGATAAAGGGAACCCAGTTAAATAAATTACACAAAAAACATTATATTTGTTCATTTATTTATTGAGAAAAATTATCCGATATTACATTTATTTGTTGAGAAAAGTATGTGAATCTTTACTTTTAGTAACTGGTGTACAGCAATACCTTCAACCAAATGTTTCCAGTAACTGCTGATCAGTCCTGCATATTAGCTTGGAGGAATTTTAGACTATTCCTTCTTACAAGCTGCTTAAACTCTGGGATGTTGGTGGGCTTTCTTGCATAAACTGCTTGCTTCAGGTTCTTCCACAACATTTCTATAGGATTATGGTCAGGACTTTGACCCGGCCATTCCAAAATACGAATTTTATTCTTTTTAAAGCTTTCTGTTGTTGATTTACTGTTGTCTTTCGGGTCATCTTCTTGTTGCATTATCGGACTTTTATTAAGCTTCAGGTGACGGACTGCTACCCTGATATTCTCCAGTAAAATGTCTTGATACAATTTTGTATTCATTGTTCCCTCAATGATTGCAAGCTGCCCAGGCCCTGAGGCAGCAAAGCAGCCCCAAACCATGATGCTCTTTCCACCATGCTTCACGGTTGGGATGAGGTTTTGGTGTTGGTGTGCAGTGCCCTTATTCCTCCAAACATAGCAATGTGCATTTCTGCCAAATGAGACAGTTAAAATTAGCAATCTTGTAGTTAGGGATCCTCTTGGAAAGAGTGATCATAGTATGATTGATTTTCTCATACAAATCGAAGGGTGCAATTGTTCGATCTAAAAACCAGTGTATTATGCCCAAACAGGGGAGACTACAACGGAATGATGGAGGAATTGGATAGGGTAGACTGGGAACACAGGCTTTATGGTGGGATGTTTGAGGAACAGTGGAAGACTTTCAAAGGGATTTTTCACCGTGCTCAGCAGAAGTATATTCCTGTTAAAAGCAAAGACAGTAAGGGTGGGGAGAGCCAGCATGGATAACTAAGGAAATAAAGGATGATATCAAACTAAAAACTCATGTGTACAAAGTCTCCAGGAATAGTGGGAAACTGGAAGATGGGGAAAACTTTTAAAAACAATAAAGAACCACTAAGCAAACAATAAAGAAAAGGATATAGATTTGGAAAATAAACTAGCACAAAATATAAAGTGGAATAAGGTGACTTAAGTGAACGTAGGTCCCTTGGAGGACGAGAAGGAGTACAGATATTGGATAATAAGGAAATGGCTGAGACTTTGATTGACTATTTTGTGTCAGTCTTCATGGTGGAGGACACATCTAACATGCCAAAGAGACATGATATGGATGCAGTGGGAGGAGAGGACCTCGATGCAGCAGCTATCACTGAAGAGGTAGTGCTGAGCAAACTTGTGGGCCTGAAGATAGACAAGTCCCCTAGTCCTAATGGAATGCATCTCAGGTTACTGAAGGAAATTGCAGAGGTTATAGTAGAGGCCTTGGTGATAGGTTATCAAAATTCTCTGGACTCCAGTGCATTGGAAGAAGATGAATATCATGCCACTGTTCAAAAAAGGATGCAAAAGGCAGGTATATATGGGCCAGTTAGTTAAACATCTGTAGTTGTCAAAATGCTTAAAGCTATCATTAAAGAAGAAATAACAAGGTATCTGGAAAGAAATGGATCCATCATGCAGATGCAGCATGGATTCAGCAAATGTTTGACAAACTTACTGCAGTTCTTTGAGGATATAACAAGCGCAGAAGATAGAGGGGAACAGATGGACATTATTTACTTGGATTTCCAGAAGGCATTCAATAAGGTGCCACATAAAAGACATCCATAAGATAAGGATGCAGAGAGTTGGGGGTGATGTATGATCAAACTTAGGAGTAGGGAGATTATGCTGCAATTGTACAGGGTACTGGTGAGGCCGTACTCTGGAGTACTGCATACGGTTCTGGTCTCCTTACTTGAGGAAGGATATACTGGCTTTGGAGGCGGTGCAGATGAGGTTCACCGGGTTGATTCCAGAGATGAGGGGGTTAGACTATGAGGAGAGATTGAATCACCTGGGACCGTACATGCTGGAATTCAGAATCAGAATCAGGTTTATTATCACCAGCATGTGACGTGAAATTTGTTAACTTAGCGGCAGCAGTTCAATGCAATACATAATCTAGCGGAGAGAAAAAATAATAATAATAATTAAACAAGTAAATCAATTATGTATATTGAGTAGATTTTTTAAAACATGCAAAATCAGAAATACAGTACTGTATATTAAAAAAAAAGTAAGGTAGTGTCCAAAGATTCAACGTCCATTTAGGAATCGGATGGCAGAGGGGAAGAAGCTGATCCTGAATCGCTGAATGTGTGCCTTCAGGCTTCTGTACCTTCTACCTGATGGTTAAAAAGTCTGTCCCGAGTCTTATAGGCTCATCAGGCTGGTGCTTATGCTGATTACTTGATGGTAGCAGTGAGAAAAGGGCATGCCCTGGATGCTGGAGGTCCTTAATAATGGACACTGCCCTTCTGAGACACTGTTTCCTGAAGATGTCCTGGGTACTTTGTAGGCTAGTACCCAAGATGGATCTGTCTAGATTTACAACCTTCTGCAGCTTTTTTCAGAAGAATGAGAGGAGATCTTATATAAATATATAAAATTATGAAAGGGATAGATAAGATAGAGGCAGGAATGTAGTTTCCACTGGTCGGTCAGACTAGAACTAGGGGAGATAACCTCAAGATTTGGGGGAGTAGATTTAGGACGGAGATGAGGAGGAACTGCTTTTCCCGGAGGGTGGTGAATCTGTGGAATTTTCCGCCCAATGAAGCAGTGGAGACTACCTCATTAAATATATATAAGACAAGGTTGGATAGATTTTTGCATAGTAGGGGAATTAAGTTATGGTGAAAAGGCAGGTAGGTAGAGATGAGTCCGTGGTCAGATTGGCCATGATCTTATTGAATGGTGGAGCAGGCTCGACAGGACAGATGGCCTATTCCTGTTCCTATTTCTTATGTTCTTTTGTTAAAAAGTTCAACTTTTGTCTCATCTGTCCACAGGACAATGCCCCAGAAGTATTGTAGAACATCCAGGTGGTCTTTTGCAAACTTGAGACGTGCAGCTATGTTTTATTTTTGGTTTCCTCCGTGGTGTCCTTCCATGAACATCATTCTTGTTCAGTGTTTTTCTTATGGTGGACACGTGAACAGAGACCTCAGGAGTTCTAGAGATTTCTGCAGCTCTTTTGCTGTTACCCTTGGATTCTTTTTCACCTCCTTCAGCATTGCATGTTGTACTCCTGGTGCGACCTTTGCAGGATGCCCACTCCTAGGGAAAGTAGCAACAGTACTGAATTTCCTCCATTTGTAGACAATTTCACTTACTGTGGACTGATGAACACTTTGGTCTTTAGAAATCATTAGTTTTTTCCAGCTTGATGCATCTGTACAAAGTTCCTCTGAAAGTTGTTTCATTCGAGGCATGGTGCACATCAACAGATATTTCTTCGAAAGAGCAGGCTCTGTCAGTAACCTGACTTTGTGTGTGTGTTTTTATAGGACAGGACACCTCTACAACCCACACCTCCAATCTCATCTCATTCATTAGAACACCTGACTCCAAATAGTTTTTGTAGAAGGCATTACCCGAGAGATTCACATACTTTTTCCAGCAAGTACATATAATATTGGGTCATTTTTCTGAATAAATAAATGAACAAGTATAATGTTAATGTGTTACTTATTTAATTGGATTCTCTTTATCTAGTTTCAGGACTTACATCAGAATCATGTTTATTATCAACAAGATATGTCATGAAATTTGTTAACTTAGCAGCAGCAGTTCAATGCAATACATAATATGGAAGAAGAAGAAAAAATAAACAAATAATAATAAGTAAATCAATTTACAGTATACATATATTGAATAGATTAAAATTGTTCAAAAACAGAAATAATTGTATACTAAAAAAGTGACGTAGTGTTCACAGGTTCAATGACAATTTAGGAATCAGGTGCCAGAGGGGAGGAAGCTGTTTCTGAATTGCTAAGTATGTGCCTCAGGCTTCTGTACCTCCTACCTGATGGTAAGAGTGACAAAAGGGCATGCCCTTGGTGCTGGAGGTCCTCAATAATGGACGCTGCCTTTCAGAGACTCTGCTCCTTGAAGATGTCCTGGGTACTTTGTAGGCAAGTACCCAAGATGGAGCTGACTAAATGTACAACCCTCTGCAGCTTCTTTCGGTCCTGTGCAGTAGCCACCCCCCCCCCCCCCCCCCCCACCATACCAGACAGTGATGCAGACTGTCAGAATGCTCTCCATGGTACATCTATAGAAGTTTTTGAGTGTATTTGTTGACATACCAAATCTCTTCAAACTCCTAATGATGTATAGTCGCTTTCTTGCCTTCTTTATAACTGCATCGATATGTTGGGACCAAGTTAGGTCTCAGAGATCTTGGCACTCAGGAACCTGAAACTGCTCACTCTCTCCACTTCTGATCCCTCTATGAGGATTGGTATGCGTTCCTTCGTCTTACCCTTCCTGAAGTCCACAATCGGTTCTTTCATCTTACTGACATAGAGTGCAAGCTTACTGCTGTGACACCACTCCACTAGTTGGCATGTCTCGTTCCTATACGCCCTCTCGTCTCCATCTGAGATTCTACCAACAATGGTTGTATCATCAGCAAATTTATAAATGGTATTTAAGCTATGCCTAGTCACACTGTCATGGGTATAGAGAGAGTAGAGCAGTGGACTAAGCACACACCCCTGAGGTGCACCAGTGTTGATTGTCAGCGAGGAGGAGATGTTATCACCAATCTGTACAGATTGTGGTCTTCCGGTTAGGAAGTCGAGAATTCAATTGAGAGAAAGGTACAGAGGCCCAGGTTCTGTAACTTCTCAATCAGGGTTGTGGTGTTAAGTGCTGAGCTATAGTCAATGAACAGCATCCTGACATAGGCGTTCGTATTTTCCAGGTGGTCTAAGGCCGTGTGAAGAGCCATTGAGATTGCATCTGCCATTGACCTATTGTGATGATAGGCAAATTGCAGTGGGTCCAGGTCCTTGCTGGGGCAGGAGTTCAGCCTAGCCATGACCAACTTTTCAAAGCATTTCATCACTGTAGATGTGAATGCTACTGGGCGATAGTCATTAAGGCAGCTCACATTATTCTTCTTAGGCACTGGTATAATTGTTGCCTGTTTGAAGCAAGTGGGAACTACCGCCCATAGCAGTGAGAGGTTGAAAATGTCCTTGAATACTCCCGCCAGTTGGTTGGCACAAGTTTTCAGAGCATTTCCAGGTACTTCATCAGGACCTTCCGGCTTGCGAGGGTTCACCCTCTTTAAAGACTGCCTAACATTGGCCTCTGAGACAGAGATCATAGGGTCACCGGCTACAACAGAGATCTTCACGGCTGTAGTTATATTCTCCCTTTCAAAGCGGGCATAGAAGGTGTTGAGTTCATCTGGTAGTGAAGCATCACTGCTATACATGCTATTGGTTTTGCTTTGTAGGAAGTAATGTCTTGCAAACCCTGCCAGTGTTGTACATCTGATGTCACCTCCAACCTTATTCAAAATTGTCTCTTCGCAGTTGAAATAGCCCTCCGCAAATCATACCTGATTTTCTGGTATGCCTTACTTAAATGCCACAGATCTTACCCTCAGCAGATGACATACCTCCTGGTTCATCCATGGTTTTTGGTTTGGGAATGTACATGAAGATCTGATCATATTTTAAGTCATATTTATGCAGAAATAGTGAAAATTCTGCTGGGTTCACAAACTTTCAAACACCACTGTGCAGCTGACAATAATGGAGCAATTTAATTTGGCTGAGTAACATAATTGGAGGAGGACAAATATCTTGAAAGGTCAAGGCTTCTGAGATTACTGAGAAATGGAGGTATAATAAAAAAAGGATTAGAATTTTATGATCGTGTTATTGCTTAACCAGAAGACAATGTAAATCAGCTAGCTCTGGTGTGATGAATGAACAAATAGGAAATGAGCAGCAAAGTTTCAAATGACCTCCTTTATGGAGACTGGAATGAAGGAAGTTTAAATGCTATACAGAAGCCAAGATTATTTTGGCTACTGAAGTTAGAAGCAATTTAAGATAAATTGTTTGCACTGATAATACTACAGGTAACTTTTTGATTGCTGAAATATTTGTCTGGGAATCTACAAGGATGGTCAAGGTTAAAGCAGTTAAAAATGTAAAAACATGCTTTTAGTTGATAAATGTTGAAATAAAGTTTCCTGGAAAGCCAGTCTGTTTCTTTGGAACATCATAGTGCTAATGGTTAACAGAAATTGCTGAAGTGGCTGATTGAGAGTCCTGTTTCCATACAGTCTGCAATTTGGGTTCACCCTAGATTGAAGGGATGAAAATTTCTCAGTTGATCGTTAGTTTTTCTTAGATTTCTTAGTTGATCCTAAAGATGCCATGTGAAATAATTTTGAGACATTCGAAAAAAGATTGCAATCCTGCAAAAACATGTATAACATATTGGAATATTCAGAGAGAGGTGATGGTCATGATACAGACACACTGGTGTTCATTTTAATGATGAGAAAATGAATTTTGATCTACCGTTACTTAATATGCAAACTCTAAAGTGTTAATATTGTGTACAAAATTATTCTTGTTGCCCTGATCACTTAAACTTTATCAACACTTAAAAAGGGAGGTGGTACATAAGTTGCTGACCATTTTAATTAAATCCAATACATTGGTTCTTGCATTACTAGATACTTTAACCAGTGAACTTTATAGTCATAAACATCGCTAGTATGCCTTTCTGTATTGGTGAATATATTACCAAACAGATGTAGTTGTATTTTTATTTTAGGTTTCAAACAACTGAAAATTGTTTTTGAAAACACATTAAGAGTGTCTGTCAACGTGATATTGTGCTCCAGCATAAATAAGTCTGTCATGACTCAGTGAGAGATGCCTTTACAGACAGAAGCATTCCAACAATGTGTGCTGTAACATAAATAATTGTCTAATATTTACGTTTTAAAATTTATCATAAATATTGGCTCAATTTCAGATGTAGCGTTATTTCTGCCATAAGATAGGCAATCTTCTTTATCAATCCGAGCTACAAATATGTCAGAAATTGTAAAATGGCCAGATTTTGCTTGTTACTGTCTTACAAAGAATTGTCCCAGCAGGAGATTGTGGAGTGAAGTCAGTCCAATCCTCTGTGAAGCTTTGCATGACAGCAAGACCGTCTGCTATGTAAGTTTCACTGTACATGGAGGTGACTCAGAATCAGGTTTAATATCTCTGGCATATGTCATGAAATATGCTATTTTGTACCAGCTGTACATTGCAATACCTAATAAATAAGCTATAAGTTTTTAAAATTACATTAAGAAATACATTACTGTGTAAAAGTCTTAGACATATATAGGGTTGCCAAACAAGTTCTAACAAAGTCAGTCGCAAGCACAGGTGTTGCCATTAGATGCTATACCATCCTTAGAGCGAACAGTTTTTAAATAGTGTCAGTTGCGTGTGCTTGTGCTCAAAGTGCAAGTGATTTTTGATACTGATAGTTGGCGAGAAATAAGCAGTAAGACAATTCAGAACTATTTTGTTCACTGTGGTTTCAAGCATTCAGGCTTGGAAATGCCTGAAAAAGCCTCGAGTGAAAATGAAACAATTTCACTACTTAAACAAGTTAGGAACTACAAGGACTTTGAAGCTATCAACAATCATCTTGAATGTTACAATGAAAATGAAGATTTGAAGGATGCAATCATCAAAAGCATTGTGTAAAGGTAGTTCATTATCTGTTCTAGGTGTCTGTGCTTATTTTGTTCATTGTGTACACTGGATGAGTTCCTCCATCGATAAATATTAGGAACAAATACATTGTTTTATAGTACTGTTGGCCAAACTGTACTCTTCCCGATGTGTTCCAATTAATCAGAATCCACTGTATATAAAAGAGTAAATTAATTAAATAGTGCAAAAAGAGACCAAAACAAAATAGTAAGGCATGGGCTCATTGTCCATTAAGAAATCTGATGGTGGTGGGGAAGAAGCTGTTCTTAAAATTTTGAGTGTGTTTCTTTAGGCTCCTTTACCTCCTGGATGGTAGCAACAAGCATGTCCTGGGGGATGAGGTTTATTAATAACAGATGTCACCTTTTTGAGCCATCGCCTTTTGAAGATAAACTCAGTGCTTGGGAGGCTAGTGCCCAGTTGGAGTTGGCTGAGTCAGAATCAGATTTATTATCACCAGCATGTGACGTGAAATTTGTTAACTTAGCAACAGCAGTTTAATGCAATACATAATAGAGAAGTAAAAAAGCACAAAATAAAATAATAATAAAAAATAAATCAATCAATTACTGTATACGTATATTGAATAGGTTAAAAATCATGCAAAAAACAGAAATACTGTATATTAAAAAAAGTGAGGTAGTGTCCAGGGGTTCAATGTCCATTTAGGAATCGGATGGCAGAGGGGAAGAAGCTGTTCCTGAATCGCTGAGTGTGTGCCTTCAGGCTTCTGTACCTCCTACCTGATGGTAAGAAGCTAGACTGGACTGCCAACACAGATGCCTTGTGCAGGAAGGCACAGAGTCGACTGTACTTCCTAAGAAGTTTGGCGTCATTCAATGTCTGTAGTGAGATGCTGAAGATGTTCTATAGGTCAGTTGTGGAGAGCGCCCTCTTCTTTGTGGTGGCGTGTTGGGGAGGAAGCATTAAGAAGAGGGACGCCTCACGTCTTAATAAGCTGGTAAGGAAGGCGGGCTCTGTCGTGGGCAAAGTACTGGAGAGTTTAACATCGGTAGCTGAGCGAAGGGCGCTGAGTAGGCTACGGTCAATTATGGATAACTCTGAACATCCTCTACATAGCACCATCCAGAGACAGAGAAGCAGTTTCAGCGACAGGTTACTATCGATGCAATGCTCCTCAGACAGGATGAAGAGGTCAATACTCCCCAATGCCATTTGGCTTTACAATTCTACCGCCAGGACTTAAGAACTTTTTAAAAGCTATTATTAATGCTTTTGGAGATAGTGATTTAGATGCATAGCATATTTTTTACTGAGTTAAGTATTGTATGTAATTAGTTTTGCTACAACAAGTGTATGGGACATTGGAAAAAAGTTGAATTTCCCCATGGGGATGAATAAAGTATCTATCTATCTATCTATCTATCTATCTAAAGTGAGAAAAGGGCATGCCATGGGTGCTAGAAATCCTTAATAATGGTTGCTGCTTTTTTGAGACACCGCTCCTTGAAGATGTTTTGGGTACTTTATAGGCTAGTACACAAGACAGAGCCGACTAAATTTACAACCCTCTGCAGCTTCTTTCGGTCCTGTGCAGTAGCCTCACCCCACCCCCCAATACCAGACAGTGATGCAGCCTGTCAGAATGCTCTGCACAGTACATCTATAGAAGTTTTTGAGAGTATCTGTTGACGTACCAAATCTCTTCAAACTCCTGAAGAAGTATAGCTGCTGTCTTGTCTTTTTTATAACTGCATCGATATGTTGGGACCAGGTTAGATCTTCAGAAATCTTGAGACCCAGGAACTTGAAACTGCTCACTCTCTTCACTTCTGATCCATCTATGAGGATTGGTATGTGTTCCTTCATCTTTCCCTTCCCGACATCCACAATCAGCGCTTTCATCTTACTGACATTGAGTGCCGGGTTGTTACTGCTACAGCACTCCACTAGTTGGCATATCTCATTCCTGTATGCCCTCTTGTTAGCAGCTGAGATTCTACCAACAATAGTTGTATCATCAGCAAATTTATAGATGGTATTTGAGCTATGCCTAGCCACATAATCATGGGTATATAGAGAGTAGAGCAGTAGGCTAAACACACACCCCTGAGGTGCACCAATGTTGATCGTCAGTGAGGAGAAGATGTTATCACCAATCGACACATATTGTGGTCTTCTGGTTAGGAAGTCGAGGATCCAATTGCAGAGGGAGGTACAGAGGCCCAGGTTCTGCAACTTCTCAATCAGGATTGTGGGAATTATGGTATTAAATGCTAGTCAATGAACAGCATCCTGACATAGGTGTTTGTGTTGTCCAGGTAGTCAAAGACCATGTGAAGAGCCATTGAGATTGGATTTGCTGTTGACCTATTGTGGCGATAGACAAATTACAGTGGGTCCAGGTCCTTGCTGAGGCAGGAATTCATTCTAGTCATGACCAACCTCTCAAAGCATTTCATCGCTATAAAGTTTGCAATTTTCTGCAGCAGCTTCTGATCCTGTGCTGTGGTCCCTCCATATCAATTATTGATACAACCAGATACATCGGTAGAAATATACGAGAGTTTTGGGTGACACTCCTTTGAAATATAGCTGTTGTCGAGCCTTCTTTGTAATTGAATCAATATGTTGGGCCCAGGATAGATGCTCAGAGATGTTGACATTCAGAAGGTTCAAATTGCTCACCATTTTCACTGCTAATCCCTCAATGAGGACTGGAGTGTGTTCCCTCGACTTCCCCTTCCTGAAGTCCACAGTCAATTCCTTGGTCTTACGTGCAAGGCTGTTGTGGCAACACCACTCAACCTATCTCACTCCTGTATGTTTCCTCGTCACCATCTGAAATTCTGCCAACTATAGTTCTTTCATCAGCAAACTTACAGATGGTGCTTGAGCTGTGCCTAGTCACGCATTTGTGTGTGTAGAGAGAGTAGAGCAGTGGGCTGAGGTACAAATCCTTGGGGTGTGCTAATGTTGATTGCTAGCAAGAAGATGTTATTTACAATCTGCACTGACTGTGCTCTCACGATGAGAAAGTCAAGGATCCAATTGCAAGAAGGAGGTACAGAGGCCCAGGTTTTGGAGCTTGTTAATTAGAACTGAGGGTATGTCTGTGTTGAACGCTGAGCTGTAATCAATAAACAGCAGACTGGTGTATAGTAGATATTGCTATTGTCCAGGTGATCCAAGGCCAAGTGGAGAGCCAGTGAGATTGTATCCACTGTAGACCTATTGTGGAGAGTGGCTTATTCATTCTGGTTTCATGTATTAATATTACACATTTCCTTATCCTGTAACTGAAATGCTTTCTTCTTTTTTGAAGCTAGGTGCTAAGTATTCATTTAGAACCACATTCATGTTATCTGCCTTGACACTCCAGTCACTTTTTGTTTCAAATAATCTCTACCTCTTCCATTATTTTCCTTTTTCTCTTGAGCTATTTATAAATACCAATGGAACTTTCTTGATTTTACTTGCTAATAATTTTTCATTCCTTTTCTTTGACTTTATAATTTTTTTCTTCAATTTCATCCCTGCCTTCCCTCCACTTGTAAAGAGCTTGCGGCATCTAATGGAAGTGTATCTCTTTTGTCCTACACTACATTGACATCCAAAGTGGTGTAGAATTAGAAGTCTGAAACATTTTCTTTGTAGTTATGTATTCAGTCTGACTGTTCAAATATCTTTGAATGACTCCCACTCATCTGACACAGATTAATCTTTAAGAATCTGTCTAATGAAGATTCTTAAAAATGTTAATGAAGTTGAAATCCCCTAATATTATTCTTGAACTTCTTAATATGTTTCTAAATATTTGAACTTCTGTTTCCCTCTGACGTATAGATCTTTTCCTGATTTTCTAATTAGTTCATCTTTCTAGCATCTGTTCACATATCTTTGTTACCTTGACCAAAGCATGTCATCGGAAGGCACTGCTAGCCTTCTGTTCTTTGAGCTGTGTTTCATTAATGGTACAATATCATAATTCCACATATCTATCTGTACCTGATCTGGCAGGCTTTATTTTCTAGATTTGCAGCAATAAAATATATATTAAGGATAATTTGTTGCTTTTTTCCCAACCTATTCAGCTACTTCCCAAATAGCTGGCTTCAAGATACTAAGTAATACGTATACCTTTAGAAGTAAAGAGTAGGTACTTTGATGTGACAGATGGTGAGAAGTGATGCTCCAAAAGGATCACTGAATATTATATTAAGGATTTTAAAGTTGAAAGACAAAAACAAAGATTTGCCAAGTATGGTTGATGTACAGAATTCTAAGATTGATTCCCATCTATTTTCAATTCTGCGAATATTTTTTACAACTTTCTTGGATGAATCACTGGAAAGAAATCCCCATCCCCATACAAGTGTTGACATTACCCTACAAAACTCAGAGCAGCCTCAAGACTGCTGCACATTCTGCCTTCTACTTCTGATATTTTCCCAGTGCCAATGGAACTTTCTTGATTTTACTTTACTTTGATGTTGGGGAACAGTCTGCATCAGCTTGGACCTGATACAAAAGCTCTCCATGGATTTCACCAGGGGATACAGTTGTTGGGCAAACAGTCGCAAAAGATTGATTACAAGAATTAGCTTTAACTTTTTTGAGTGTTTTTAATTAGATTAACATTTTAAATACCTTTTGACAATTCAGGATAGTTTGAGTGGTTTTTCATGTTTTTTATTAATGTTTCTGAATGTCTGAAAACAGTTTAAAAATAGTAAGCTTGTGGGTAGCAGGATCAAAGAGAATTCCAAGGCAATTTATATATACAGTACATAAAAATAGGATAACTAAGGAGAGAGTGGATCCACCCAAGGATTAAGGAGGGAATTTGTGCTTGGAATCAGAGCAGGTAATGAGGTGCAAAATGAGTAGTTTACATTGGTATTTACTGAAGAGAAGGATTTGGAGGAAAGAGAAAACTGGGTGGGACATGCTAATGTGCTGGGAGATTTTGAGATTGAGGTGGTAGTGAAGGACCTTCTGAGAAGCATTAAAGTGAATATTTTCCCAAGACCTGACAGCGTTTATCCAAGAATATTGGAAAGAAGCAAGTGAGTAGATTACTGAAGCTTTATCAGATATCTTTGTGTCCTCACTAGCAACAAGTGAGGTTCTGGAGAAGTGGAGAGTAGAAAATGTTGTGCGTTTGTTCAAGAAGGGAAATAGTGACAGTCGAGATTGAGCCTCACAATGGTGATAGAAGCTGCTGGAGAAGATACCAAGGGATAAGATTTATGCGTATTTGGAAAAGCAAGGCCTGATTAGGGAAAGTGAGCATGACTTTGTGCAGGGTAGGTCATGCCTTACAAACTTGATTGAGTTATTTTAAGGAGGTAACAAAGATACTTGGTGAACTTGAGGCTGTGGACTTTAGTGAGGCATTTGGTGGGTGATTCAGAAGGCTCCGACTAAGTTATGAGTTTAAATTCAGAAGTGGCTTACCCACAGAAGACAGAGTAGGGGTGGAAGTTGCTCTGAATGGGCATCCAAGACAAGTGGCATTCTGTAAGATCAGTGCTGAGACCTCTGTTGTTTGGAAATATATGTATGATTTGGATGAAAATGTAGATGGGTGGATTAGGAAGTTTGTAGGTAACACCAGGATTGGTGGAGTTGTGGATATTGTAAAAGACTAACAAATAATACAGCGGGATATACATCAGTTCCAAATATGGGTAGGAAAGTGGCAGATGGAGTTTAATTCAGGCTGGTATCGCACTTCGGGAGGTCAAATAAAGGGGAATATATACAGTTCGTGGTTTGCTCTTAAAAGCCTTGAGGTGCAAAGGGATCTTGAGGTCCAGATCCCTGAAAATGGCTTTGCAAGGACGTCATGTTGCAGCTATGTAAAATTTTAATCAGACTGCACTTGGAATATTATGTACAGTTCTGGTCACCCTTTTGTAGGGAGGATGTGGAGACTGGAAATGGTGCAGAATAGTTTACCAGGATGCTGCCTGGATTCAGCTACCAGGAAAGGTTGGACAAACTTGAGGTTGCTCTTACAAGAGTGTGAGAGGCTGGGGTGGGGGGAGGTGACCTATTAGCGGTTTTTAAAAGCATGAGAAGCATAGATAAGGTAGCTTCTTTCCCCTAAGGTAGAAATGTCAAACACCAGAGGACTTGCTTTTAAAGTTAGAGGGGGAGAAGTTTTTTTACACCATGAATGGTAAGGATCAGGAATGGGATACCACGGGTGGTTGTAGAAGCAGGCAGTTTGGTGGAGTTTAGACAGGCAAGTGACAATGAAGGGAATGAAAGGATATGGAGGACACATGGGAGGAAGAGATCTTGTAAAAAATGCCATCAAGATTGGCAGAACATGGTGAGCACTAGATAGGCCATTCAATGACCTCTCACTGGAAGATAGGCCATTGAATGTACTCTCCAGTACTGTACTGTTCTATGTTAACATGCTGTCAAAGATTTTTTTAAACTGGTTTTGGTTGAGGTATGTTTTGGTACTGACCATAATGACATTTACTATGCATGAATCCCTGACCACAAATTCTGGGCCATTGTTCTTTATACCTCATTAGATAATTACTTATAAACTCTAATATTTTATCATAGTTGAGATCAATCCAGCTGCCTTTCAGTGTAGATTACTGCATTGATGTACTTTAAGTTTTTTTGCCAGATAATCCATGTCAATAAAGATTGTATAGCAGAACTATTGCAAATTTTGTAGTCCAGATTTTAGGGCCTTAAGATAAGATAGGATATAGCCACAGAAGAATAAATTAAATCACAGAGCACATCAGGCCAATATGAAGGGTCTCAGCCTGAAACGTCGACTGTTTACTCTTTTCCATAGGTGCTGCCTGGCCTCCTGAGTTCCTCCAGCATTTTGTGTCTGTTGCTTGGATTTCTAGCATCTGCAGATTTTCTCTTGTTTTTTGATGACATTTTCTCTCATCTCATTTTATCTCATATATTTTAACTAAGTTATCAAGTGCTGATCAGTCCTTAAATCATGGCAATTAAAGCTTGAATTAAATTCACTTTTCTAGCTTCCAGGATGCTCTGGGAATTAATAATAAATATTTTGAGTAAAGGAACTCAGAAAAGTCCAAGAGCACAGATGTTCAAAAGCAAGATTTGCAATACAAGAAGTTATAAAAAGTGGAGTAAAGCTGCTCAAAATATTCAAAAGATCTGCAAAACTTTTAGATATTAAGATAATCACAAATATGGGGTTAGTGCAGGAAAGAGGAACCAAGGTCAACAAAGAAATGATCTTATTAAGACCATAAGACATAGGAACATAATTAGGCCCATCGAGTCTGCTCCACCATTCAATCATGGCTGATGCTTTTTTTCTATCTCCTCTTCAACCCAGTTCCCAGCCATCTCCCCATAACCTTTGATACCATGTCCAATCTAGAACCTATCAATCTCTGCCTTAAATACACCCAAGGACCTGGCCTCCACAGCTGCCTGTGGCAATAAATTCCACAAATTCACCACCCTTTGGCTAAAGAAATTTCTCCATAAGTGGCAGATTGTGTGGGAATGGCCAAATGTCCTTGCCATGCTTCAGTTTCCTACATTACAATGGAACAAATTAGGGGAGAATATCTTTTGCACAAAGGTATTGGGCAAAGTATAATATCGCATGATGAAGCATAGTTAATCTATACTTAAGACTGCACCTTTAAAAAAGTGGTAAAGTCATTGGTGAAGAATTTGAATAAGGACAAATCAAAAAAATTGAAGATGATTTTGCCTATTCATTCTGATGTTCCATATCGTTCTGAGCTTACTATATTATTTGTGTTGCAGCTGAAGAATCAGAAAGCAATGGAAGTAACACAGATACGGATGAGGAATTTACTTTCAAAAATACATCAAATAAAAACAAGAAACAAAATACAATCAAAGTACAAACAAAGACAAAAGAGAAAAAATGTGTCAAATCAAACAGCAAAGATACAGGTAGATTCCACTAATCATTACAAATGAATGTGTTTAATCATGCTTTCTGTATTATAATCCCATGTTAAAGTTATGGATTAAGACAAACGAGTTAACTGTAGAATGATTGTGGAATGCAAATATATTAGCATAGTTAAGAGGTTGTAGAATGACTTTCATAGATATCTGGAGACTCTCCAGTTATTTTAAGTTCTTTGCACTGCAACAATGTTTTAGGAAAATGTTTACAGTGTTAATAGATTTTCCTATTGTTATTTTGTCATCTGAATGATTACATGATTTTCTTTCAATTGAATCTGATTTCAGAGGTGGGCAAGTTGTTGGAGAAGATCCTGAGAGGCAGGATTTATGAGCATTTGAAGAGATATAATCTGATTAGGAATAGTCAGCATGGTTTTGTCAAGGGCAGGCCGTGCCTTACGAGCCCGATTGAATTCTTCGAGGATGTAACAAAATACTTTGATGAAGGTAGAGCAGTGGATGTAGTGTATATGGATTTCAGTAAGGCATTTGATAAGGTTCCCCATGCAAGGCTCCTTCAGAAAGTAAGGAGGCAAGACCTCCAAGGAGACCTTGCTTTGTGGACCCAGAATTGGCTTGCCAACAGAAGACAAAGGGTGGTTGTAGATGGTTCGTATTCTGCATGGAGGTCATTGACCAGTGGTGTTCCATGGGGATTTGTTCTGGGACCCCTCCTCTTTGTGATTTTTATAAATGACCTGGATGAAGAAGTAGAAGGGTGGGTTAATAAGTTCGCTGATGATACAAAGGTTGGGGGTGTTGTGGATAGTCTGGAGGATTGTCAGAGGTTACAGTGGATACCTATCAATAGGATGCAGAACTGGGCTGAGGGGTGGGAGATGGACTTCAACCCAGATAAATGTGAAGTGGTTCATTTTGGTAGCTCAAATATAGAGGCAGAATATAATATTAATGGTAAGATTCTTCGCAGAGTGGAGGATCTGAGAGATCTTGGAGTCTGTGTCCATAGGACACTCAAAGCTGCTGCGCAGGTTGACAGTGTTGTTATGAAGGTGTATGGTGTGTTGACATTCATCAACCTTGGTCAGACCCCACTTGGAGTACTGTGTTCAGTTCTGGTCACCTCACTACAGGATGGATGTGGATAGTATAGAGAGAGTGCAGAGAAGATTTACAAGGATGTTGCCTGGATTGGAGGGCACACCTTATGAGAATAGGTTGAGTAAATTGGCCTTTTCTCCTTGGAGCGACGGAGGATGAGAGGTGACCTGAAAGAGGTGTATAAGCTGATGAGGAGCATTGATTGTGTAGATAGCCAGAGACTTTTTCCCAGGGCTGAAATGGCTAACACAAGGGTTTTTAGGTGCTTGGAAATATGTACTGAGGGGATGTCAGGGGTAAGTTTTTCACACAGAGAGTGACGGGTGTGTGGAATGCAATGCCGGCAGTGGTGGTGGAAGCGGATACAACAGGGTCTTTTAAGAGCTTCTTAGATAGGTACATGGAGCTTAGAAAAATAGAGGGCTATGCGCTCGGGAAATTCTAGGCAGTTTCTAGAGTAGGTTACATGGGTCAACATTGCATTGTGGGCCAAAGAGCCTGTAATGTGCTGTAAATTTCTATGTTCTATGAAGCAATTTAATTTTCCACTAATTTGCTTTGGATATACTGTAAACATATTTAAGTATCTATCAAATGCGAGAGCGCTTATTACATAGAGAACAAATTGGAATAAAAATAAAGATACTCAAATAAAGATTAGTTTTATATATTGCATGTACATTGAAACATCAAAACATACAGTAAAATGCATTCAACACATACAAAATACTGGAGGAACCAAAAGGTCAGCTGTACTCTTTTCCATAGATGCTGCTGGTCTGCTGAGTCCCTCCGGCATTTTGTGTCTGTTGCTCGGATTTCCAGCATCTGCAGATATTTTCTCGTTTGTGAGTAAAGTGCATTGTTTGCAACCAACAGAGTCTGAAATGGGCTGGGGACAGCCCACAGGTATCACCACAGTTCCAGCACCAACATAGTGTGTCCACAAGTTACTAACCTTAACCCTAACCATATGTCATTTCTGGAGCACCCTGAGTCAACCCACATGGTCATTGGGAGAACAAACAACTCCTTACAGACAGCGATGGGAAGTGAACCCTAATCTTAAAGCTGGCACTGTAAAGCATTACACTAGCCTCTACACTACTGTGCTACTCCATAATTGCATTGCATTGTAAAGTAATATTAATCAACAGGGAATTTTGTTTTGCCGCTGCACCTTCTGGTGGCTTGTGTTGGAAAAGCATAAACAATGACTTAGAAGCATATTCCCTTATGTGATTTCTTGGGAACTGTATAACTGCAAAGATTCATATTGTCAGTCTTCCCAATTAGGCACCACAGGGCTCCAAAATGGTACCTCACAAACCAGTTCAATTCAGGTTTATTTTTGATGCTTTTTTATACAACAAATTTAGTCATGCCATTATGAACCTTGCACTACCTCACAATGCAATAAAGTACTCGAGTGTATCTTCAATGTGCTGATAATAATATGTATATAATCAATTTTGTTCCCCTACAGCTCTGGTTCCTGAAAAAAGCAAACCATCAATGTTGACAGAAATATCATTTTCTCCAACATCCCCTATAGCATCACAAGCATCAAGTCCTTCAACTGGACTAAGAAAGCCAAAATGGACTCCACCAGGTAGCCAATGTTATTCCTTTGTTTAAGAAGAGCAATAGGGATAATTCAGTAAATTATTGGCCATTGAGCCTCACATCAATGATTGGGAAGCTGTTGGAAAAGGTTCTTAATGATAGGATATACTCATGTTTGGAAAAGCATGGACTTATTCACGATAGTCAGCTTAGCTTTGTGTAGGACAGATCATGTCTTACAAACTTGATTGGGCTTTTTGTGGGCTGATGAAGATGATTGATGATTTTGGGGTAGCAGTTGTTGACATGGACTTCAGCAATGTATTTGACAAGGTTTGTCTTGGTAAACTGGTCCAGAAAACTAAGATGCATGGGACTCATGCTGTCTTGGTATTGGATTGTTGTTATATTGAGGTGGAGAGGTGTTATTCTGACTGTGACCAGTGGTATCTTGCAGCATTCTGTGCTGGGCCCTCTTTTATTTGTGGCATATGTAAATAACTTGGATGAAAAGGTAGATGGCTGATTAGAAAGTTGGCACATGACACAAATATTGATGGAGTTGTGGATTGTGAGTTGGTGCTTGAAAAGCTGAAGGGTCTGAAAGTGATAAGTTACCTGGGCTTGATGGACTACAACCCAAGGTTCTAAAAGGGGTAGCTGAAGAGATTGTGGGGGCATTAGTAATGATCTGTCAAGAATCAATCGATTCTGGCATGGTTCCGGAAAACTGGAAAATTGCAAATCTCACTCCACTCTTCAAAAAGGGAAAGAGGCAGAAGAAAGGAAATTATAGGCCAACTAGCCTGACAGTCAGTGGATCTGTGTACTTGGTTTTTCAGAAGGCCTTTGACAAGGTGCCGCACATAAGCTTTCTAAACAAAATAAGAGCCCAGGGTGTTACAGGAAAGATATTAGCATGGATAGAGCATTGGCTGATTAGCAGCAGGCAAAGAGTGGGAATAAAAGGATCCTTTTTGGATTGGCTGCCGGTGACTAGTGATGTTCCCCTGGAATCTGTGTTGCGATCGCTTCTTTTTTACATTGTATGTCAACAATTTGGATGATGAAATTGATAGCTTTGTGGCCACGTTTGCGGACGATAGAGATAGGTGGAGGTGCAGGTGGTGTTGAGGAAGCAGAGTAGGAAAATGGGCAAAGAGGTGGCAGATGGAGTACAGTGTCGGGAAGTGTATGGTCATATTCTTTGGTAGAAGGAGTAAAATCATGGACTATTTTCTAAATAGGGAGAAAATTCAAGAATCCAAAGTGCAAAAGGATTTGGCAGTACTCGTACGGGATTCCCTAAAAGTTAATTTGCAGGTTGAATTGGTGGTGAGGAAGGCGAATGAAATGTTAGCATTCATTTCAAGAAGACCAGAATATAAAAGCAAAGATGCAGTGCTGAGGCTGTATAAGACACTAGTGAAACCTCACTTGGAGTATTGTGAGCAGTTTTGGCCCCTTATTTAAGAAAGGCTGTACTGGCATTGGAGAGGGTTCAGAGGAGTTTCATGAGTATGATTCTGGGAATTAAGTGGTATCATATGAGCTGTGATTAAAGGCTCTGATTCTGAACTTGATGGAATTTAGGGGGAGAACTCATTGAAAACTATCGGATGTTGAAAGGCCTAGATAGGGTAGATGTGAAGAGGATGTTTCCTCTGGTGGGAGAATCTAGGACCAGAGTGCACAGCCTCAGAATAGAAGAACGTCCATTTAGAACAGAGATGAGGGGATTTCTTTAGCCAGAGGGTGGTGAATCTGTGGAATTCATTGCCACAGGCTGCTGTGGCGGCCTGGTCACTGGGTGCATTTAAGGTGGAGTTTGATAGGTTCTTGATTAGTCAGGGTGTGAAAGGTTATGGGGGAAGGCAGGGGATTGGGGTTGAGAGGGAAATGGATCAGTCATAATGAAATGTTGGAGCAGACTAGATGGGCTGAATGGCCTGGTTCTGCTCCTTTGTCTTAAGGTTTTATGGTCTCAACAATTCTGATTATCTTGTAAAGAAAATAAATTTGCTTAGACTGCTAACATTTGAAAATTGATTTTCAACTGAGCAAAAGACCATGATAGCTGAATTTAGAATAAATATGTAGATTTATCGTCCATTTGGAAACAAAATTGTTAGATGGAAAATGACTTAATTCCAAAATTAAGTAGCTTTTGTACATTAGTAATCAATTTATATAAAAACATTCAAATAACAAAGCATGCATTGTGGTTTATGTGTGAATCAGTGAGCTTATCTTGCAAGGAGTAGAGATGTTAAATTTGAACCTTAAGGTGACCTCAAATGAGATTAAGAAAAGGAAGATATCCAGTTATCCAAAAAAGCTAGCTTGGATAGGTAGCCAACACTGAAATATTAGCTATGGTTGCCAGATGTCACAATTTTTTGAGTACTGGCTATAATGATTAGGGTTGAGTCAGTGTAGAATCCATTACCGAAAATGGAAGAATTTCAATCAACCAACCTACTTCTCTTCCTAGCCGCACAAGAAATTTCAAGAAATGTTTTACCTTGTCTGGCTATCATCCACAACATTCTTGATTTAGCCTGGGAGGAAACTGCTTAGTAAATTTAGGTCAGTTAAAATAATCTCAAGCTAGCTGTTGGCACGTAGGATGATCTGGGCTATTGTAACTTTCCACTAATCCACAACTAAAACTGTTCCCCCAGGACTGAACTTCCAGGTGATGTTGGGGTACTGGGTAATTTGATTAGAAAAACATAGATTATTAATTCACCTTGTTGAACATGCTCCACTTGTTCTAATGTTGTTTTGAGTAAAGCATTTCCTTCTGTTTGGGAAGGCAATGTTTTATCACTGGAGTTTCAACACATTAGGAGTAGCTGGGAGGCAAAAGTTGCAAAGTTGTTACACTATAATTGTTGGGTGGGTTTAATTACTCTGACAACATTATATATTCCATTTCCTTTGACATCATGGAACAGTAACAGTAAAAGCTGAGGTCATTTGATGTTTTGAGTCCATGCCAGCTTTCTTTATAGAGCAATGTAGCTGGTCCCACTCCCTTGCCCTTTCCTTGTAGTCTGCAACTATTTTTTCATAGACTCATCTCCCCTTGGAAAGCTTCAGCTGAGTGTGCATGTTAGATGGTGCATACTGCAAAAGAACTCTCTCTCAGTTCATCTCAAGTGTGTTTTGCCAGTTGATTTAATTTTTTGTCATTTTGTTACAGACCTTCCCCTGTCTAGATTCTTCATTGCACAGAACACCTCTACCATATCTTCTCATAACTTTCTCTCCTGTTAGGAGTGGATCTGGTAGGGTTGCTTGTCTCCTAGCACCAGAGACAGAGTTCAGTACTGACCTCTGTGTGACATTTGCACATCCTCTCTGTGAATGCATGCGTTTCTTCTGCTTTCCTCCCACATTACAAAGCGTTGCGGATTGCTGGGTTAATCAACCACTGTAAATTGTAGTGGAATCTGAGGGAAGATGACGAGAATGTGGGGACAAAAACATCTGGGATTAATATAGGGTTAGTGCAAATGGTCATCATAGACCCATCAGGCTAAAGGACCTGTTTCAATGCTATCCGACTCAATGAACGTAATCACAGCTTTTACAAAGTGTACAGTAAAATGTTCCATAACGCTGGACCATTTTCATTGATCTCTGCACCTTCTTCAATGTCTTTATATCTATCCCAAAGTGAGGTAATCAAAATGGATACACTACCCCAGCTTTGGTTGAATCAGTGTTTCATAAAGATTCATCATAACTTATTATTATTGTACTCTGTACTACTATTTACAAAGTCCTAGATTCTGTATGTTTTTAAATTACTTTCTCTTTGTAACTAGTTTTACAAATATATAGCGTAAAATGTTATATTTCTCTTCAAACATGTAAAGTGGCAATTTGGCCTATTGCATCTATGCCAGTTCTCAGAGCAATCCTATCCATGTCATTTCACTGTAATCTGTTCTCTTACACACCCAATTCCGACTCCCCTGCTGTACCCTCCACCAGGAGCATCTTACAGTAGCCAATTATTCTAACAACCTTTGGGATGTGTGAAGGAACCAGAGCACCTCGGGTAATCCCATGCATTCAAAGGAAAGATGAGCAAACACCACACATATACTGTATAATAGATAGATTCAAATGTGGGGCTGGAGCTGTGAGAGAGCTGTATTACGTGCAGTGCCATTGTTCCACCCATTCACACTGTGTGTAGGTATATTTTTATATTGACAGATATATATTCAAAGTAAATATGCAATGTTGAAGAAATTTCTAAAATCAAGAGATGTAAAAAGTAATCCTTTGGAAAAAAAACCTAGTGTCTCCATAGTAACACACTTGTTTCTAGTGTCTCCATATTATACTGTTCTTTCCTGGAACCTTGTTAATTATAGGACCTAATTACTTCCAGAAGGTACTAGCTAACAATTTTTAATTTTTATAAAAACTCCTCAGATATTTTCCAGGAGTTTTGAGGGAGGGGAATGATGAGGTCATTTGCAGAGGGTTGACTCAAGTGTATCAGAACGGTTGAATGGAAGTTGATGGCCACACATATATATCAGGCAAAATCACCTGTTATATTTCAGTCTGAGACTCCTTCCTCCAGTAGCTTTGAAAACGATTTAGTAAATGTTAGAACTATTTTATTTGCATTGAATTAGCTGAGTACATGCCCCTCAGCAGCTGTGTTTTAAACTCCTTTTGATATGGCTGAGTTAGAACAGCCACCACCATAAGGTGCTTACAATTATACACACAATTCTTCAAGTTTGTCACTATAGCAACAATGTAAAGTAAATGGAACTTAGGTCAAAATTATATCAAAGGATTTTTTACACATCTCAAGAACATAAATAATCTTATTAACTGAAATTATAGCTTTTATTTCTACATATCTGTAAGTCAAAACATTTTCATCTGGTTTTTCAGCCTCAAAAGAAAACAGCAATGCACCACTGGACAGAGTTTTTGTCAAAAGCCCGAGTCAAGGCCTTCGATTGGGCCTTTCTCGATTTGCCAAAGTCAAACCTTTACACCCCTCTGCGGACAATAATTGAAGATGGTTTTAAATTATTATAAGTAAGAAATTTAATCTGTTGCTGTAATAGCAACATTTTTTTTTAGCCTTTATCGTCATAAGCCTGTTTTACCAAGTTACTGTATTTATCTGTATAATTCTTTTGGAACTTTTTCACAGTTTTCCTTATGATAGGGATTGGAGGAAATAATCTTGATTACAGATTGTATTGATAATGTTGAGATTGAGATTGCACCCATTGTGTTTCAAAATTGGAACTTTCAGACATTGACAAATTGAGTACATTTTTAAGCATTCCAAGACCTGAATAGATTGGACCTGCTGTCTTTTCATCAATACTGAGTCCAGACTCTGCAGAAAATACACACTGTATTTGCTGCACAGCCTATACACTTATTCATATGATCTTGTTTAAAACCCACTCCAAAGGGAAATTCTTTTGGGATTAAATCCTATAAATTAGGTCTGCATAGGTTTAATCTGGACACAATTGATGCAAGACCACATCAAAAAAATACCAGCTTTTCCATGATGCCCTTAATTAAAGAGATCATATGATTGTATATTATGCTATGTTGTTAGAGGCTTTTCTTATAACATGGATTGAAGGATGATTTCTTCTGTCTGGTCAGCATAATGAAATTCCAAACATGCTTTTTCTAGGCAGACTTACAACATCTGTTTTGCAGGCAGAAAATCTGCTATCACCAGACCAGTCTACACAATGACAACTTGGACTTGCTCTTGGAAAGTTTTTCCAAGTGATTTATCAAAGCATGAAAACGGCTCTGATACAAAGCTTGTCAGGACAATATTTAGGAATTGTAATGTTTAGAGACTAAAAACTGTTAATGCTTAATAATTAGACAATTGTCCATTTGTTTATATGAAGAAAATATGATTTATTAAAATTGAACTCTCTTAATTTCTGGGTACAACTGTCCTTCTTAATCATGTTATTTTTTGGTCTCCACCTAAGAGAGTTTCAAGTTTACAACTAAAAGAACTATTTTTAAAAAATAAAAATAAACTTATCTTTGTAACAATTGTGAAATGAATTGTATTTTAAACTGCTGCATTAATAATGACATATCGTTCAATAGCTCTTTGCAACAAATGGATAACATTTAAATTATACTGGTAAGCAAAATTGCTAATTTATGCTTGGCAAGGATCAATATAAAACAAATGTGATTGTTGAGCTGACAACTTGTTCTTCATGCTGGGTTTTGGAAATTTATTGACCAGTATATAACAAGGTGGAGAACAGAAATATGAATTTGTTTCTTAACTTAGTTTTCCCAGATACAAAGCATGATTAATACTTTGACATATTTAATAAGCAGAACAGATTTTCTGTTTTTAAAGAGTTGAAACATTTACTTAAAATACTTCTTCCAAAATTAAGCATAGCCATGGTTATGAGTAGCCACAGGAACAGGTATGATTATTAGAAGCAGCAAGTGTTTGACAAATATTTGCAATATCTTTCCTAATATGACTTCCAGCCTTGTCAAAGAAAGATTTTAAATCCATTTACCCAATGGAAACCAGTTGAAATTGGAGTCAAAATTACTCCACTGCCATTTATAGATTGCTTTGTTTCATATCTGAATTTCCTGCCTCATTCAGTTCGTGTCTTTGTCAATACGTGTAAAGATTTTTTTTAACACACTGTATAGAGGAGGTCATTCATTCAAAGTCATTGAAGCTGAAATAATTGGTGAGCCCACAGCAGTACCCAATGTTTATGGAGCCAACTAGGACTCTGGATCCCACAAAGATTAATAGAGGTACTGTAACTCATTGCTCCAAATCTGTATATGGTAGATTCCGGTTGGTTGGGCCATCAGTTTATCAGACCAGCCGCATATTTATGATAACTCGTAAAGAACAAAAATTAATCAAGATAAAAGCCAAGATTCCCTTTGTTTATTTGGCTCACTATGCCACTTAATTGAGGCAGGAACTGACATCAGTCACGTGCACTTGTGTAACTGTTAGATACTACACTATGCATAGAGCAAAGAGTTTTTAAATAGCATCAGTTGTGTGTGTTTGTGTTTAGAAAGATTTTTGTCACTGATACTTGGTGACAAATAAGCAGGAAGACAATTCTGAACTGCTTTGCTCAATGCAGTTTCAAGCATTCAGTCTTGGAGTTGCCAGAAACAGTCAAGAATGAAATGGAAACAATTTCACTACTTCAACAAGTTAGGAACTATGAAGAATTTGATGGTATTGACAATCATCTTGAATGTTACAAAGAAAATGAAGATTTGGAGGATGCAGTCATTGAAAGCATTTTATGAAGGCAGCCCATTATCTATCCTAGGTGTCTCACTGATTTTGTTCATTTGTCAATCAAATCTTGATGAATTCCTGCAACAGGAACGGTAACTAATACACAGTTTTATAGTGTTGTAGTATTGGTAATGTTTTAATTTGCTCTGTTTCTGATTTGTGCCAATCCTGACTGAGAAGTTACAGAACCTGGACCTCTGTACCTCCCTCTGCAATTGGAATCTTGGCTTCCTAACCAGAAGACCACAATCTGTGCGAATTGGTGATAACATCTCCTCCTCACTGGCGATCAACACTGGTGCACCTTGGGGTGTGTGCTTAGCCCACTGCTCTGCTCTCTCTATACCCATGTCTGTGTGGCTAGCTATAGATCAAATACCGTCTATAATTTTGCTGATGATACAACCATTGCTGGTAGAATCCCAGATGGTGGTGGGAAGGTGTACAGGAGCAAGATATGCCAACTAGTGGAGTGGTGTCACAGCAACAGCCTTGCACTCGACATTGTAAGATGAAAGAGCTGATTGTGGAGTTCAGGAAGGGTAAGATGAAGGAACACATACCAATGCTCATAGAGGGATCAGAAGTGGAGAGAGAAAACAGTTTCAAGTTCCAGGGTATCAAGATCTCTGAGGACCTAATCTGGTCCCAAAATACCAATGCAATTACAAAGGAATGACAGCAGCAATATTTCATTAGGAGTTTGAAGAGATTTGGTATGTCAACAAATACACTCAAAAACTTCTATAGATGTACCGTGGAGAGCATTCTGACAGGTTGCATCACTGTCTGGAATGGAGCGGTGGGGGTTGGGGGGGCACTGCACAGGACTGAAAGAAGCTGTAGAGAGTTGTAAACTTAGTCCATAAGACCATAAGATTTCAGAGCAGAAGTAGGTCATTCAGCCCATCAAGTCTGCTCCGCCATTCAATCATGGGCTGATCCAATTCTTCCAGTCATCCCCACTCCCCTGCCTTCTTCCCATACCCTTTGATGCCCTGGATTATCAAGAACATATCTATCTCTGCCTTAAATGCACCCAATGACTTGGCCTCCACAGCCGCTCACGGCAACAAATTCCACAGATTTACCACCCTCTGACTAAAGTAATTTCTCCGCATCTCTGTTCTAAAGTCGTGCCCTCTTGTCCTAGACTCCCCTGCCAAGAGAAATAACTTTGCCATATCAAATCTGTTCAGGCCTTTTAACATTTAACACTTGGAATGTTTAGTCGGCTCCATCTTGGGTACTAGCCTACAAAGTACCCAGGGCATCTTCAAGGAACGGTGTCTCAGAAAGTCAGCATCCATTATTAAGGACCTCCAGCACCCAGGGAATGCTCTTTTCTCACTGTTACCATTAGGCAGGAGGTACAGAAGCCTGAAGGCACACACTCAGTGATTCAGGAACAGCTTCTTCCCCTCTGCCATTCGATTCCTAAATGGACATAGAACCCTTGAACACTACCTCTCTGTTTAAATATATATTATTTATATTTTTGTGCGATTTTTAATCTATTCAATATACATATACTGTAATTGATTTATTTATTTGTTTTTTTATGTTATGTATTGCAATGAACTGCTGCTGCTAAGTTAACAAATTTCACAACACATACTGGTGATAATAAACCTGACTCTGATTCTGTATTTCATTTAAGTACATAATTTTTTTACTCAGTTAATTGGTATTTTGTCTTTTTTATACCTTTGTAACTATTTCCATGAAACTTCAGCTATTTGGGGCAGCTGCTTAATCAGATCAAAATGTACCGGTTCCATTGTGTCCCAATTAACCAGAATCCACTGTATATATAGTCTCTTTGAAAATTTATGAATTGCCAACAGCAGCATGTTCATCATCCAATACTCGTGATTGAAGGTGGTCTTGGATTCTCTAAAAATCATTTCAGCTGGGTAACTCATCCGATGTGTTTAAAAGAGTTGCAGCAGTTGAAATTAAACCAATGCTCTCCAAGCATCCCCAATGGTTGTCCTGCCCGTTCTTTCCACCTTGGTATTAAAACACTCTCTGTAAACCTTCCTCTTAATAATATTTAATGTACTGTATTGTTTTAATTTGGCATTATTCTTATAATAATTCCATAACATCTAGAAAAAAACTTCGTATTATTTTCCTAAAATTGGAGGATTAACTCAGTAGAGGTCTGGGATTTTGATAATGTAAGTAATGGAGGATGTTTCCACTGGCATTTAGGGCACTTAACAATATGACAAAAATGTAATATCAAAAAGAATTTGAAAATGTCAGTCGAATAAAATGTTCTAAAAGGCTGGGAATGATGTTACGAAGATTATGATTAGATCCTATTGCAAATGCAGGAAAGGATTTTCACGGGACTTTTTCTTTCACAATACAAGCATAATAAATTAGCATTGTTTATTACATGAAGTAATGCCATCTTCAGCTGTGTAGACAGAAGATTGATTCATTGTGTTTATGTCAGAAAGACTGGGCTATCTGTTGAGAAAATGGAACAGATGCTCACTTGCAGCTTCAACGATTATCAAGTACTGACGTCAATCGGCAGCAATACTTCAAACTGCATCAGTATTTCAAGATGTTGTGTAACAGACGAAGACATCGCATGTCAAGAGCTAAGTGTTAAAACTTACTGCCAAGCAAGTTCCAGAAGTGATTAGTGTTTAAAGACATGTATTCAGGATTCTCACTTATGTCCGCAATATGTAATATCTCAGCCCTGAAGTGGGGAATGCATTCCTCAGAATATGTTTGATAGCAATAAGATTATCTTAATTCATAGGCAGACTTGTAACTTCCTTTTCCCAAACACAACAGCTTACCAGCCCTCATCTACTTGCCCTACAGACACAGACCCTCGCAAATGAACAGGCTTTCACATTTCACACTGCCCCCTAAAGTCAATCTCTTTTGATAGTTCTAATTGGCCCAGTTTAAATCAAAGAATGCTTACAGCATGGAAGGAGGCTATTCACCCTATCGTGTCCAGACTGACTAAATGTTAGAAAATCCAGCTAATGCTACTGCTCTGTCCTCTTGCAAATTCTCTAGCTCCCTTTTACTTCTGCCTTCCCTAATTCTCTGGCTATGTATTTTGAATTCTAACCATTGACTCCATAGTGTTTCCTCATGTCACTTTTGGTTCTCTTGTTAATCTCCTTCATTTTATACACTCTGGCATTTGGGTGCTTTGCCAATGGAAAGCTTCTCTGTATCTTAGCTTTAACGTTTGTGACTTTAAATACCTCTCAAGTCTCTTCACATCCTTTCTGTTACAAGGGAAAGAGCCTCAGTTGACCCTGACTTGTCTCATAACTGAAGTTCTACATTTCTGGAATCACACTGGCAAATTACTTCTGAGATTTCTCTAAAGCCTTTTCATCTTTTCTGATGTCTGCTGCCTAGAAATGGACACAATTGTAGCCATACCAGTGTTTGAAAAGGTTCATCATATAAGCAGTGTGCTACAGCTCTGGGTCTGTATAAGGTGGGGGGGGGGGGGGAAGTGGGCAAATCTCATTGAAAATCTTACAAAAGGTTCAGAGAGCTAGGTAATGTTAGAGATCTAGAAGATTATAAGGCTAACAGGAAGAAGCTTAAGAAGGAAATTAGGAGAGCCAGAAGGAGCCATGAGAAGGCTTTGGCAGGCAGAATTAAGGAAAACCCCAAGGCATTCTACAAATATGTGAAGAGCAAGAGGGTAAGACGTCAAAGAATAGGACCTATCAAATTTGACAGTGGGAATGTGTGTATGGAACCAGAGGAAATAGCAGAGGTACTTAATGAATACTTCAGTATTCACTATGGAAAAAGATCTTAGTGATTGTAGTGATGACTTGTAGCAGACTAAAAAGCTTGAGCATGTAGATATTAAGAAAGAGGATGAGCTGGAGCTTTTGGAAAGCATCCAGTTGGATAAGTCGCCGGGACCTGACGAAATGTACCCCAGGCTACTGTTGGAGGCGAGGGAGGAGATTGCTGAGCCTCTGGTGATGATCTTTGCATCATCAATGGGGACGGGAGAGGTTCCTGAGGATTGGAGGGTTGCAGATGTTCCTTTATTCAACAAAGGGAGTAGAGATAGCCCAGGAAATTACAGACCAGTGAGTCTTATCTCAGTGGTTGGTAAGTTGATGGAGAAGATCCTGAGAGGCAGGATTTGTCATAAGGGGGGCAGTGGAAGCGGACCCAAAAGCAAGACACAGACACTGAAGTACCAGGAACAGGACTAGGCATGAGAAGGAAGCAAGGAAGCATGTAGACAGGTCATATTCTGCATGGAGGTCGGTGACCAGTAGAGTGCCTCAGGGATCTTTTCTGGGACCCTTACTCTTCGTGATTTTTATAAATGGCCTGGATGAGGAAGTGAAGGGATGGGTTAGTAAGTTGGCTGATGACGCAAAGATTGGAGGTGTTGTGGATAGTGCGGAGAGCTGTCAGAGGTTACAGCGGGACATTGATAGGATGTAAAACTGGGCTGAGAAGTGGCAGATGGATTTCAACACAGATAAGTGTGAAGTGGTTCATTTTGGTAGGTCAGATATGATGGCAGGATATAGTATTAATGGTAAGACTCTTGGCAGAGTGGAGGATCAGAGGGATCTTGGGGTCTGAGTCCATAGGACACTCAAAGCAGCTGTGCAAGTTGACTCTGTGGTTAAGAAGGTGTATGGTGTGTTGGCCTTCATCAATTGTGGATTTGAATTTAGGAGCCAAGAGGTAATGTTGCAGCTATATAGGACCCTGGTCCAACCCCACTTGGGGTACTGTGCTCAGTTCTGGTTGCTTCACTACAGGAAGGATGTGGAAGCCATAGAAAGGGTGCAGAGGAGATTTACAAGGATGTTGCCTGGATTGGAGAGCCTGCCTTATGAGAATAGGTTGAATGAACTCAGCCTTTTCTCCTTGGAGCGAAGGAGAATGAGAGGTGACCTGATAGAGGTGTACAAGGTGATGAGAGGCATTGATCGTGTGGATAGTCAGAGGCTTTTTCCCACGGCTGAAATGGTTGCCACAAGAGGACACAGGTTTAAGGTGCTGGGAAGTAGGTACAGAGGAAATGTCAGGGTAAGTTTTTTACTCAGAGAGTGGTGAGTGCGTGGGATGGGCTGCCAGCAACAGTGGTGGAGGCGGATACAATAGGGTCTTCTAAGAGACTTTTAGATAGGTACATGGAGCTTAGTAAAATAGAGGGCTATAGGTAAGCCTAGTAATTTCTAAGATAGGGACATGTTCGGCACAACTTTGGGGGCCAAAGGGCCTGTATTGTGCTGTAGGTTTTCTATGTTTTCCAAACCTACTAGAAACTGAAAGGTCTGGATAGAGTGGATGTGGAGATGATGTTTCCATTAGTAGAAAACCATGTCCTTGGAAAAAAACAGATATACCTTTGGATGAGGAGGTTGATGAATCTGTGGAATTTGAGTGGAAGGTTGCGGATTTGAGTCAAAGTTTGATAAATTCATGATTGGTAATGGGATTAAGAGTTACAGGGAGAAGGCAGGAAAGTGGGGTTAAAAAAAGCATGATTGTATGTTAGAGCCAACTCAATAGGTTGAAAGACCCAATTCTGCTTGTATATCTTATGTCCTATAATTTTTTTGCTCTTATACTTATTGTTTCCTTTTATAAAGCCTACTTTTACATTCACTCGTGGGATGTTCAGATGTTCAGAATGTAAAAGGGACAAGTTATGTTTTTTGTGCACTGTTTCAGTTATCCAGAACTTTTGATAAAAAGCCTTCTCTGACTCTCCTGAAATCCAGCCTCCCAATTTATCCCAATCTCCTGCAATTCCAGCATGACCACTGTGAAATTCAGTGGTAGAACTCAGCCATCTAGAGTCATGGGCCCCATGCTGGTTGGAGCTGAAAACTGGCTTTCAGGTCCAGCTGATAATTTGAGGAAAGATCTGGAGCAAATAGTTCAGAAATTGAGATGGATCAAAATATCAATATGTTTGTAATAGTCAATCTTCAAGATGGTTCCTTAAAGTTGTTATAACTGGGTGTGGTAGTGGGAATAAGTTCCCAGTAGCTATTAAATGCTCAAAATAGCTGCGCATCAAATAGTCTCTGACAACTAAATCCAGCTCCTGACTTTCACATGTGGCTTAGCTACTAAGCCCGGCAGAACTGTTTCTACTGACAGGAGAAGGGGCAAAGGTGGGTTACTGGCACTTTAAAACCAGTTGCCTTGGGTAGATGGGGGCACATCAGATATGACTGGCAGCTCATCTAGGAGAAAGAAAATTCTGATTTCAAACCTCCACTGCCTTGTGGCTATATTCATTCATGGGGAAGGCTTTGGGAGTAAACCCCTGAGGAAAACTCCAGAGCTGAGGACCCTCAGACAGTCCTACCTTGAGTTCAGTGTTGACTGGCAACTCCTGGTGCCAAACCGTATCAGCCTCTGCCATCCTTTTGGAATCATTAGCTGCAGGGAAAGGGGAAATAATTTGCTCTCTATATAGTACTGCTCTGTCTTGCATATCACATAGACAGCTGGGATGCAACATCTAGGGTCAGCCTTGACCAAAGGAGGCCCTGAAGCATATTGCTAGGTGGCAGAAAGATACCAAGTCTACAGCTCCCTGGAACAAGAGGAAGGAGAAATGCACAGGGAAACATTTATTTAAAAGTAGGAAGGGAAAAATATGTTTAAAATGCATGTGATATAAATGGGAACACAACTTTTTTTTATAAATGTGTAATAACAGCGATGATGTATTTGATTATGGACAAAAAAATATTTTTGTTGTCGGATGACTTGCTCCACGTGGGTATTTTGGATCACAAAAGGCCGGAATGAGATTAATCTCACAGTAGAGAAAGAACGAATATGGGACATTAAACGGATTAAAAGACCTACAAAAGTGAGCAGGGCACCTAGTGTGAATAGTGTATACCCCTAAAAAAGAGATCAAGGGTGGCGATAGCAAAATCTCTGAACTAAATCTTTGTCATTTTGAAAAGAGACTGGTATCGGAGAACTGTTAACGCTATCTACTTATTCAAAATAGGGAGGGGTTCAAGCAGACAATTGCAGATTAGGTGGTCTAACCTGAGTAATACGAAAACGAGAAACCACTTGCAAAATTAAAATTAATTTCCAGTTGAAATTTAGTGCCAAGCCGTCGACCCCAGAGATCGCCACAAAACGCGTTTTAAAGTAATCGCGAAAGGTTTAGGTAGCCGCGGGGGCAGACGGTGTGGCTGACGACTTGGGTGTTTAATGATTACTTGGTTGCATGCTGGCGTTGTTGCGGATGGAGATGCCAAAGAGTTTGCTCTGCTTCCTATCCCAGTCATTCATTCACAGCTGTACTGAGCGTGTCTAAGCCAGCAAGTTAGCATTTTATTAACATTAATAAAATGCTGCCAATGTTGTTAAAAGAGTGTGTTGATATAATTTGTTTTATTAATCATTAACAAAGGCAGTCATTGTATAAGAGTTAATTGAACACCCCTCTCCCAGTAATTCAACTAATGTCTTGCCTGGAGTTCGATACTGACATGCTCCGAATGAAAGGAAGGAGTAAAATTTTTAATTTAATTGTATACAGTAATGCAAGCAGTTAATCAGTATTCTGCACATTCCTGCGTTTGGTGGGTGACTAAGTTGGGATGGCCATACTATTTGCATGCCCATCAACAGAATGCTGAACAGATACTCCTCTAAACTCTGTCTTAGATTACTAGGTGAACAAAAAAAAAGTAGATTAAAGGATTCGCTCAAAGACATGAATCCCTCTGATCCTTGGGAATCTGAGATCCATAGCCACTCTAACTGGAGAATAAGTAGGTGTTATGACCCTCTTTGCCATGCCTACCCACCCACCTGTCCCACCAACACTTCCTGCTCCATCTGTTGAAGAGACTGTGGTTCTCACATTAACCTCATCAACCACCTTGGAACCCACAAGGAGTGAATGTAAATCAATTCAATCGCAGTGACTCCCCAAGAGGAACGAAGATGGAGACTCAGCGTCCGAGTTACAATAATTCCAATCCCAGCCATTCACACCTACACTGGGTGTAGCAAAGATGATCGAGCAAATTCTAAATTAAAGTACTCTCGCGGCACAGCTTGATTGTTATTTCATTTCAGTGTGTAACGTTGTGCAAACAAGAGCTAAAGCAGGTAGCTTATGAAAAATCAGCTCATTCTGGACCTGTTTGGCAAGTGCAGAGCCTTGAACTGTCTAGAATGTTTAGTTCCTCTCTTTGTAATTTCCCATGCCGACTACAAGTAATCTACTTTGGTTTGCTGCACTCACAGCATATCTTGCAAAGGCAGATTTTCATTGCAAATATCTGTTCAGTTAATGGTTTCTGCTGGGGATTTGAATCTGCAAGAAAATTAATCTCAAGGTTGTGTATGGTGACATATACGTAGTTTGATAATAAATTTACTTTGACTTTGAATAAATTTACTTTGACTCTGAATAAGTAAACTCAGGAAACATTAAAAGACACACGCACATAGTTAAATTTCTCTTACTCAGAATAAGCACTTAAGGGCTTGGCCCGTTTTGGTAGTACAATGATTCCACAGTTTCTGAGTTCCCGGCTGGTTAATGGATGCCGTCATATGTTTAGGAATGGGAGAAAGACACTGGTATCTTGCCTTGTGCTCAGGAAGCATTTCCAGGAATGAGTGATTCTACAGCATTATACATACAGGGAGAAGCAATACACACAGGGCTGCTGTGCTGGAAACCTGGCATAAATCCCCAGTCCTGCCCTCCAGTGTGTGGGTGCTCATGCTGGGAACTTGGCGTGGACTCCTGCCCTCCACGCTGCAGGTCTTGTGGCAATGATTTCTTTGAAATGATGATCTAATAGCTGCCCATGAGGGTTGGCGCAAGGGGAGTGGCTGCTCACACCTGAGGTGTGGGGCTCAAGGCTGCACCCTGGCTGGCATAGTGAGCAACGTTCTGTGTAGATACTGTTTGACTGACTCGTTGTGGAAGGTGCTTATCTGCGGAAACATTCCTGTAAGGACACGTGGTGTGGGAGAGTCCAACTGAATGGGTCTTTCCTGTGTAACAGTGAAGACATGTGGAAACAGCATATCATGCCACTTGGTGTTTGTGAGCCCAAGTTCTCTTAAAAGCTTAAAGTCAAGATGAGGGCAATATTAGCTATATTTTCCTTACATCATGCTGCTGCACAGAATCAGGCCGTGGGCAACACCTGCACCTAAGTTCAAAGTAAACTTATTGTCAAAGTGCATATATGTCGCCACATACAACCCCGAGATTCATTTGCGACAATCTTCGTGTAGATGTGCTCAATGGTGGAGAGGACTTTACCTACAATGGACTGGCCCTTATCCACTCTTCATAGGGTTGCCCACATACAGTATCACCAAGATCAGCTTAAGCTGATGACCAGTTTGCATCCTACAGCTGAGATGGAGCATAATCCCCATTCTCTGCTTCTTTCTCACCTCATATAATTTCCTCCCTCCCCCTCAGACAGTTCCTTTCCCTCGGCCTCGCTCCTCTGAACCTGATTCCCCCACCTTCACGCTATCTGACCAAACGGTGAAAGGAACAAAAGATTAGTCTAACCAATCGCTTTAGATGTGGCTTCACTTTTATTGTGATTGACTCGGGTCCCAGAGCAAGTTCAAGCTGATCTCAGATACTCAGGCCACGCGACAACAACCGTTCCCAGAAGAAAGTGACTACACTGGCCATAGGTAAGAAAGCTTTGACTTGTGTGCTCCCACGTCCTGGGATTATCACTCTTCATGCCCATGAGTTTCCTGATTGATTCAGCCATTAAGGATGATACAGAATACAAACAAGATAGAACAGCCTTGCCTAACTCCGTATTTGATTGAGAAGCATTCCATTTTTAAAAATGTAATAATTGTACTTTATTCATAAAATACACACAGCAAAAGCAATACAACCAGTTGACATCTTTTTCTATATTCCTTGTACAATCAATTTAAAGTTAAAAGTAAATTTATTATCAAAATACATATATGTCGCCACTTACATCCCTGAGATTAATTTTCTTGCGGGCATACTCAGTAAACACAAGAAACATGGTAATATCAATGAAAACCATGTCCAACCAACCAATTTGTAAAAGAAAATGAAGTGTGCAAATACAGAAGAAAATAATAATGAGAAGGATAAATAAATAAGCAATAAATATCAAGAACACGAGATGAGGAGTCCTTGAAAGTGAGTTGTGGGGACAGTTCAGTGATGGGGTGAGTGCTTATCTCCTCCAGTTCAAGAGCCTGTTGGCTGAGGGGTAATAGATGGTGGTGTGGGCCCTGAGGCTCCTGTATCTTCTTCCTGATGGCAGCAGCGAGAAGAGAGCATGGCCTGGGTGGTGGGGGCCTTTGTGATGGATACGGCTTTCCAGTGACCGCACTCCGTGTAGTTGTGCCCAAGGTGGGGAGGGATTTGCCTGTGATGGCATTCTATTACAATGCATTAATATCATTTCTTTCTCACCCATTCATTTAAGGACATGTACCTGCTATTGGTTCTCAAGGCTGAACTGTATTAGCTGTGACCCATTAGGGCAATTTCCCTTAAAGTACATTTTTTTTAAGATTAGCTCTTACATTTGTATTGAAACCTCGTTCTGCACAAGTGGTCTATGCTTGACATTTCTTCGGTAACTAAATCACAAACTTTGGCATATGTACATTAAGAGCACTGTGAATGTGATAATTGTTCAATATTTCATTATGTAGTCCATATAAACGATAGGTCACACAATAGAATTCCGAGGCCATTTAAGTTAATATTATTTTGCCCTCTACTGGCTGCAATATGTATTTGATTCTATCATAAAGCATAGCCCAAGTACATAGGGTGCAATTCTTAGGACAGGAGGGTGTTGTGTTGTATTCTTTGGCAATGAAAATACTTTTTTCTACAATAACAGAAACAGAGACTCCCACCAGACTTTAAACTGAGACAGTCTAATGATCATATGTCTATTACAAAAAAACAAAGTAAATTTAAGATTATTAACACAGTTCCCAATGAGTTTAACATTTGTTCAAGTTTCCAAATACAGATAAGGAAAATGTGATTTGTCTGCTTGGCAACAAATCTTTCTATGATGCAAACCAACTTCCTAAAATTTACATGCGGCAAAAGCTATTATAAATCAAACATATGAATAACTTTCCCACCACTTAACCTTATTTTCATTATCCAGAAGTAGTTATTTGCTCTGATCATGTCATTAATCTATGCTGTAGCCGATCATTGTTTCTCTCTGAGTCAAAAATGTGTGGAATCAAGACCCAATCTTAAGTTTTTTTAATTTAAAAATAATTCAAGACTAAGGTAGGTTTTCTGACATGTCGGTCCATTTCAAGATGGTACTGACTGGATCCATATGGTGGCGTAAAGATACATCTCTATCAAAGGAGATGTAAGGTGCTCCTTCCCTCTGCCAGCATGCAGGGTAGAGGAGCAACAGCTTATATTCCATCTGGGAAGACTCCAACATGATGGCATGGATATCAATTTATCCTTCCGGTAAAAAAATTCCCCTTCCCCACATCCTCTATTCCCCACTCTGACTTTTACCTCTTATCACCTGCTTATTACTTCCCCCTGGGTCCCCTCTTCCTTTCTTTTCTCCTGTGGTCCACTCTCCTCTCCTATCAGATTCCTTCTTCTCCAGCCCTACTTTCTCAGACCTAAAGAAAGGTCTTGGTCTGAAATATCAACTGCTTATTCATTTCCATGGATGCTGCCTGACCTGCTGTGTTCCTCCAGAATTTTCTGTGTGTTGCTAAGGCAGATAGTGGGGAGAAGGCCGGGAACTAGGGTTGAAGCGGGGAAGTAAAAAAAGGATCAGCCATGATTGAATGGCGGAGCTGACTCGATGGGCCAGATGGCCTAATTCTGCTCCTATATCTTATGGTCTTATAATGTTTTCTAAGCCCAATCATATAGATATAAAAGACATTTTGTTAAAAAGAGCAGTGATTTCTCATTGGCTTCCAGGCTTCCAGGCAGTAATTTGACAGATTTATCAATCACAGGTTGTAGAGCCAATCGGGTTCTCATACCATTGATTTCAAGGTGGTACTGAGTAAGTCCATGTGGCGGGGTGGAAATACGTCTCTACCAAAGGAGGTGTAAGGTGCTCCTACCTTCCATTAACCTGCAGGTCACCCTTAGGCAAGGTGTAGCAATAGTTCAATACATCCACTTAATATCAGTGAATGTATACAATATACAACCTGAAATTCTTACTCTTTGCAGACATCCGCAAAAACAGAACTTGATTAGCACCCTTCCCCTCCCCCACAATTAGGGTCACGTGAAGCCATGGGAGCAAGTGGTGGATGGTGGTATGAGCAGCTGGTGCACATCACAAGCCCTGGTTATACGACCACTGACAGCAGGCAGACAATCTCCAAGGAGTACTGGTGATGGCTGGGGTCACCCGTCTTGTAAAGACACTGCCCAAAACCACTTCTGCAGAAAAATTTGCCAAGAACAATCATGGTCATGGTCAAGACCATGATCGCCCATGTCATACGACAGGGCACATAACGAACAAACTGCAACGGGCTGGACTGGAAAGAGGGTGCTGTTGGGCTTTGCGGTGTTTTGGGAGTAGGGTAGTAGATCGAGGATGGATGGATGGATGCAAATTCCCACGCAGTCAGTGAAAGTAAAAACTTAACCCTAATATTGCAGAAGATATTGTTCATGTGGAAAACTTCAAGGAATTTCTCCAAGATGTGATAAGGCACTACATAAATATATTTCATTCTCTCTCATGTCAGTTATTTACAGTAGAAAGCATAAGAGCCAATGGTGTGTTTCTCATTTGGGTTGAAGCTCTGCTAAAGAGCACTTTCTCATTACTCAGGTATCTTAAGATATGGTATATGGCTCTGAGCCATTGGACAAACATGTACTGACAAGGGGGAAGGTTTAACGGTAAACGTGAGAACATGCACTCTGATGCATTGCTAAATAATATGATGTAAAAGAATATTCCCTGCAGAGCAATAAAAGCCAAGACATCAGATTATGGGAACTCTGAAAATCACAAAAGGGAAAGGAATCATATAGCAGCTGTCAGAAGCTTCATAGCACGTGCTCTCTCTACAGGAAGGTCACCATAATTCATTTTATCTTTCGGCAGCTACACTACCGAAATTAAATAACCCTGCCCTCTAATGAGCTACATAATTTATGCTACTGAGTTTTTTTGACCTTTAGGGGTTATCTAAAATGTTCCCACAGAAAATCACGTTCAATGTATGTTTAAAACCACACGTACAAAATTAGTTTTGTTGGATTTTTTTAAATGCTTGAATTGCTCAAAAATTATGTTTTACATGTCGTTATCTGAACTTTCAAATGATTTTCATTTGGGGGATACTTCCTGCTAATTATTATAACTTCATACCATCATGTATGATAGAATTTCAAAATTCAGTATATTATTGTTTTTTTAAAAATGTGAACTATACTGAATTTAGAAATTCTACCTTATAGTGCAGCAATTATGCTTACTATATGGTGCAATATCCGTAGAAAGTGAACAAACAAAATCAAGGAGTTACAAAGAGCTCAAAAAGAATACGTTTTTCTTTCTGATGCTGATGCACTGCTTCACAATGATGCCTGGAGAGGTGCAGCCAACCATGGGGTGACGATGCTTCCCTGAATTTATTCCACTCAACGAGACCTTCTCACAGGCCATGGGATCCAGTGCGGGGGACCTGGTAACTATGATGGTATCCACTATTCACCACTCCACTTCTTAATTCCCACTCCCCCACCACAACAGCAGCCCTTCTCTGCACATCTCTTCACCTCTCCCCCCCCCCCCCTCCATCCTACAATTCCAACGTTAACAGGACTTATAATGCAAGTGTTTAACTGGTTGAAAAAGAGAAAATAATGCTGAGAAGACATATTTACTTGAAAGTAAGGCCAAGTCAAAACTATTTTCCCCTATTTTATTTAACATTGTGACAACATATTATTATGTATGCACATGAAATAAGGCAGGGTGTTTTTTTTTACTTTAAATATGTGACACAAATTATACCGCTTTGATCTTTGCAGATGACATAACACACACAACTTACTCTCACAAGGGAATATTTCAGAATGGGAAGAGGGTCAAAATTTTTTGTTTAAAATCTGATTTGAAAAATTAATGTTAGGAAGATTGCTGGCTTTTATGTGATGTCTTAAAGAAGACCTTCCTCTGTAATAAGATAGAGATATGGAAAATGAATAGTGTTGAACTAGATCTTATTACCCTAGATATTTTAAATAACTGGGGCCCATAGATTGGGTTTAGCTACAGATGGGGGATATGGAATTCCAAGACAAGAGTTGCATATTCCTTTGGAAATCACAAGGCAATCAGAAATCTTTCTTTAGGCTGGTGATACTTTAGTTTCCCCCCTCTCTTGGTTATATAGACATTAATTTATGCAAAACTCATTAGCAATGAATAGTTGAAGAGTTTTGAAAACACTTGCCCCATCATTGAAATGTTCCCACAACCCATGGAATCACTTTCAAGGACTCTTTGTCTCAATATTTATTGCTTATTTATTTTTTGTTATTATTTCTTTCTTTTTGTAGTTGCACAATTTGTTGTCTGTTGCACACTGGTTGAATGCCCAAGTTAATGTGGTCTTTCATTGATGCTATAATGGGCATTGGATTTATTGAGTATGCTCACAAGAAAATGAATCTCAGGGTTCTATATGGTGACATACATGAACTTTGATAATGATTCAGAGGTTTGAACTTTTGAAGTAGAAGATGCTAATGAGATTAATCTAAGTGTTGCTGACACTTGAGGGAGTATCTAGTGGCAGGTTTCAAAATTGTCACAAATTTTAAAGTATGGTCAGTGTTACCTTATCAGGGTGAGCAGCTTGCTTATTTTAAGAACAATGGTAGTTTGAACAACTGAGTTAAAGAATATGTTTCCATCATACAATCAGATTTTATTAACGCAAAATTACTGAACACAAAGTTAAATAAAGTATAGTCTTGCATTGAGTGGACCCATATGGATAAAACCTATAGACAGTGCAAGCTGACCACTGAGACTTTGCTTAGTTGTGAAAAATTCTAGAATTAAAACACACAGCAAGATATTGATCTGTTTTTGATCAAAAGTTTGGAGTTGGGTTGGACACTGCAAGGAATTGAAGAAGGCAAAATCTAAATATTCAATAAAAAGGGCAGTATCATTCCCTTCAGGAATGCCATATGAGATTTAAAGATAAAATGGCTGCATGGGAGCAGCATGGATTGATAAAGTTCAGAATACACACACTCTGGTGACACAGAACAAGATGGGACAAAGTCAGCATGGCTTCCTTAAGGGAAAATCCTGTCTGATGAACCTGCTGAAATTCTTTGAGGAGATTACAAGTAGAATAGATAAAGGGGATATAGTGGATGTTGTATGTATGGATTTTCAGAAGGCCTTTGGTAATGTTAAGAGCCCAGCAAAGTTACTGGCATGGTTAGAGCATTGGCTGATTGATAGGAGGCAACGAGTGGGAACAAAATAATCCTTTTCTGGTTGGCTGCCAATGACTAGTGGTGTTCGACAGGGGTTGGTGTGGGATCACTTCTTTTTATGCTGTATATCAATGATTTAGACAATGGAATAGATGGCTTTGTTGCCAAGTTTGCAGGTGTTATGATGTTTGGTGGAGGGGCAAGTAGGGTTGAGAAAACAGGAATGCTGTAGAAGGACTTAGATAAATCAGAAAAATGGGCAAGAAAGTGGCAAATGAAATACAATGTTGGAAAATGCATGGCCAGGCACTTTGGTAGTAGAAATAAATGTGCAGACTATTTTCCAAACAGGGAGAAAATCCAAACATTTGAGATACAAAGGGGCTTGGGAGTCCTTGTGCAGAACACGCTAAAGGTTAACTTGCAGGTTGAGTCAGTGGTGAGGAAGGCAAATGCAATGTTTGCATTAAATTCTAGAGGTCCAGAATATAAGAGCAGGGATGTGATGCTGAGGCTTTATAAGGTACTGGTAAGGCCTCTGCTTGAGTATTGTGAACAGTCTTGGGCTCCTCATCTTTGAAAAGAAGTGCTGGCATTGGAGAGGGTTCAGAAGAGGTTCTCAAGAATGATTCCAGGAAAGAAAGAGTTATCATATAAGGAACATTGGATGGCTCTGGGCCTGAGTCTAAGACAAGAGGGAAAAGCCTCAGGATAGAGGGGTGTCCATTTAAAATGAAGATGTGGAGCAATTTCTTTAGCCAGAGGGTAGTGAATTTGCAGAATTTGTTACCACAGGCAGGTGTGGAAGCCAGGTCATTGGGGTTATTTAAGGCGGAGATTGATAGGATCTTGATTGGCCACATCATCAAAGGTTATGAGGGAAGGCCAAGGAGCGAGGCTGAGGAGGGGAGGAGCAATGATTGATTGGCGGAGCAGACTCCAGGGACCAAATGACCTAATTCTGCTCCTAAGTCTTGTGGTCTTATCATCATACAATCTTATCTTGAATCAGTCACCATGCAGCACTGTATTTTATTGTATCCGTTTATTAGTGTCACTTGTACTGAGATAGAGTGAAAAGCATATGTTTGAACGCCATCCAGGCAGATTATGCCATACATAATTGTACTGAGGCAGTACAAAGAACTTAAGAATGAAGAACACAAGCACGAGGAAATCTGCAGATGCTGGAAATTCAGGCAACACACACAAAATGCTGGTGGAACGCAGCAGGCCAGGCAGCATCTATAGGAAGAAGTACAGTCGACGTTTCAGGCCGAGACCCTTCGTCAGGACTAAGTGAAAGAAGAGATAGTAAGAGATTCGAAAGTGGGAGGGGGAGGGGGAGATCTGAAATGATAGGAGAAGACCAGAGGGAGAGGGATGAAACTAAGAGCTGGAAAGTTGATAGGCAATCTCCTGGCACTTATCCTTGTAAGTGACTCCCTTGTCCGTTCATTTCCCACCCCCCCCCCCAATCTCTTCCCACTGATCTCCCTTCCAGCACTTATCCTTGTAAGTGGAACAAGTGCTACACCTGCCCTTACATTTCCTCCCTCACCACCATTCAGGGCTCCAGATAGTGGTGTGATATACTGCACCCAGTGCGGCCTTCCATAGATTGGTGAGACCTGACGCAGACTGGGAGACCGTTTCGCTGAACACCTACGCTCTGTCCCCCAGAGAAAGCAGGATCTCCCAGTGACCACACATTTTAATTCCACTTCCCATTCCCATTCTGATATGTCTATCCATGGCCTCCTCTACTGTCAAGATGAAACCACACTCAGGTTAGAGGAACAACACCTTATATTCTGTCTGGGTAGTCTCCAACTTGATGGCATGAACATTGAGTTCTCTAACTTCCATTAATGCCCCTCCTCCCCTTCTTACCCCATTCTTTATTTATTATTCCCCTCCTTTTTTCCTCTCTCTGTTCCTCTCACAATCACTCCTTGCCTGCTTTCCATCTCCCTCTGGTGCTCCCCTCTCCCTTTCTTTCTCCCTAGGCCTCCTGTCCCATGATCCTTTCCCTTCTCCAGCTCTGTATCCCTTTTGCCAAACATCTTCCCAACTCTCAGCTTCACCCCTCCCCCTCCTGTCTTTTCCTATCATTTCAGATTTCCCCCTCCCCCTCCCACCTTCAAATCTGTTACTACAGTATCTCTTCTTTCAGTTAGTCCTGACAAAGTGTCTCGGCCCAAAACATCAACTGTACTTCTTCCTATAGATGCTACCTGGCCTGCTGCATTCCACCAGCATTTTGTGTGTGTTGTCAGAATGAAGAATATCGAGTTGCAGTTACTGAGAAAGAGCAGCACAGGAAGACAAATAAAGTGCCCGGGCCCCGGCAAGGTAAAATGTCAGATCAAGAGTGCATCTTATGAGAGGTCCATTCGAGGATCCGATAACAGCAGAATAGAAGCTGTCCTTGAATCTGGTGATATGTGATCTTAAGATTTTGTATCAACTGCCCAGTGGGAAAGGGCATAGGGGCAAAATAACTACAATAGGACGGGTCCCTGATATCACATTTTTGTTTAATGGATGTTTAGCTTTTTAACTTTATCATTGGTGCTGCAGTAAACAGACCTATGCATGAGAGATTAAACCATAAAATATAGGAGCAGGATTAAGCCAACAGCCCATCAAATCTGCTCTGCCGTTCCATCATAGAAACATAGAAAACCTACAGCACAATACAGGACCTTCAGCCAACAAAGTTGTGTGGAACATGTCCCTACCTTAGAAATTACTAGGCTTACCTATAGCCCTCTATTTTACTAAACTCCATGTACCTATCTAAAAGCCTCTTAAAAGACCTTATCATATCCGACTCCACCACCATTGCCGGCAGCCCATTCCACACACTCACCACTCTCTGAGTAAAAAATTTAACCCTGACATCTCCTCTGTACCTACTCCCCAGCACCTTAAACCCGTGTCCTCTTGTGGCAACCATTTCAGCCTTGGGAAAAAGCCTCTCGAGTGATTAATTGTGATTAATTATCCCTGTCAATCACTCCATTCTCCTGCCCTCTCCCCCAACTAATCAAGAAGCTATCTACAAGTCAGACTTAAACTGTTTCGAAAAAAATAGAGTTGATTTAATTGAAATGCACTAAGTTATTATATTGCTTAACAAAGCTAAATAAAGGGAAGACACTTTTCCTGGCTGGATTGTAAAGAACCAAAGATCAAGGCCCCAGAATAAGTGGTCAATATTCAAACAAAAATAATTTCTCCTGAAGGTAGTAACTCAAAGGGTTGTGGTGGCTCCTTGTTGAAAATAGCTAAGACAGAGTTCGATAGAATTTTTGGATTTCAAAGACATTAATCAAAGTTTACAATAAATTTCTTATCTGACTATATATTGTATATATTACCATGAGATTTAATTTCTTGCAGGCATTTTCAGAGAAGAAAGAAATAAATAGAATTTTACAAAAACACTGTAACTAGAGATTGACAAACAACCAATGTGCAGAAGCAGACAAACTATGCAAACAAAAAACCATACTGAGAACATGAGTTGTAATGTTCTTGAAAATTAGCCTACAGATCATAGAATTAGTTCAGAATAGTGGTGATTGAAGTTATCCACACTGGTCCAGTAGCATGATGGCTTTATAAGGGTTTAACAGTGGAAAAAGTTGTTGAGGTAAAACTCAGCCAAGCTGTAATTGAATGGGTGGGAGGTCAATTGGCCTGCTCTTTCCATTTCTTGTGTTCTGTTACTCAGCACATTCAGAAAATCATAGAGGACTTTTATTTAATATAATAGTATGGACTGAAAGAGTGTTCAGCGTTTATTTCATTTCTCTTTATTTACTACATTTTTAAAAAATAACCTGTCCATTTAACCATGAGGTAAAATGATATCAGCCTTAGCTTAGTAGCTAAGTTACAGAAAATATTTAGAAATTTGCTTTTTGCCATTTAGTCAATGTTTTGTGAATGAAGGCTTTACCAGTGAATCTCAGCAGTTACCGCCACCCTTTTCATATTGTTGCTGGCCTGCCACCTTGTGGTAAAAAATATAATTAAGTGCACAACTAAATTTAAATAAAGATTGATTCAAACGTGACAATCAAGTGCATAATTTCAGCTATTATTGCGGCTTTTAAAAGGTCCATGTTCTCTCCATTAATCCACTAGGTAAAGGTTTAATTTCAATTATCCAAGATAAACTAGCAGCCTTACGACGGGCCCCTGTGGATAAAATTAAAATGGCCTGGGAGCAGGATTTAAATATCTCCTTATCCGAGGAGAGCTGGGACTCAGTTCTCAAATCAGTTAACTCAACCTCTCTTTGTGCTCGCCATTGTCTCTTACAGTTTAAGATTGTTCATAGAGCCCATATGTCTAAATCTAAACTATCTCGATTCTACCCTGGCATTAGTCCGCTCTGTGATAAATGCAAGAGGGGCGTGGCCTCTCTCATCCATATGTACTGGTTCTGTCCTAGCTTGGAGAAATTCTGGAAAGATGTCTTCACTACACTATCGGGTATTCTGAATCAGCACCTAGAACCTAACCCCTTAATTGCTCTGTTCGGTTTTTGGGGCGAGACAGATGTATGTCTGGGTCCAACCAAATGCCGAATACTATCCTTTGCCTCTCTCCTGGCAAGATGCTTGATCCTCCTTAGATGGAGAGATGTTGCCCCGCCCACTCATGCGCAATGGCTTAACGACATTATGGCCTGCTTGGACCTCGAAAAAATACATTATTCAGTTCTCAATTCAGATTTAAAGTTCCATAAGATCTGGGGGCCTTTTATCGAGTACTTTCATAACCTTCCTCTTGACTAGGGTTTTTTTTTCTTTTCGGTCCCTTGCTTTCAGCTCCCTTTTTTTTTCTGGTAGTAGGCATTATTATCCTCTGTTGCTAAGTGTATTCACAGTCTGGGAGTTTGACTGTCCGGACTTATACTCTCTATACTGTGTGGTGGTTGGTCTGGAATTGTTTTTTTTCTTGTGTTGTGGGGCTTGGGGAGGACACTAAGCTCACTTGTCTTTAATTTAGGTGCTTTTTTGTTAAATTCTCTTCCTTTGTAGCATATTGTTATTGTATGCTTAACCTTGCTCTGTATTAATGCTCCTCATTGGGATTTGGGGTTTTTAATTTTGTAAAATGTTTTGAAAAACTAATAAAAAAAATTATTTTTTTTTTAAAAAAGGTCCATGTTAAAGGCCAGTATGGTAGCGTAGTGGTTAGCATGTTGCTTCATAATAGCAGGACCTGGGTTCAATTCCCGCCACTGTCCATAAGAAGTTTGTAGTCCAATGACCTGTTTATTGGTTAATTGTTCTTTAATTAGTCCTAAAATAGGATAAAAATAGGGGATGGCTTGAAGGGCCTACTCTGCGCTGTATCCCAATAAATAAATTAAAAATAAATACATAAACTGTTTGTTCAAACACAACAGTGTGTAAAGGTTTATTTGTGGTAGACAACAATTTACCAGAGGTTAAAACATTTCCAAATATATAACGATTCTATGCTCCTCTCTGTGGTGATAGAACATATTCCAGGGAACTTTCCTGGAAAATACCAACAAAGTGCATTCGTGAATAGATGATGGAAGAAAAATAAAGGTAGTCAAAATAACTGGGAAGCTTTTATACATAAGGAAATGTGCAAAGGTGCTCAGCAACATCTCGTTATTCCAAATGTACCAGAGTGCATGTCACAAAGTGTTACTTTACACACTGATTAAAACTATATTTTTTAACCTACATCTTTATCTATCTATCTCTAGATATATACAGTGCAGGAAAGACCCTTCCAGCCCTTTGAGCCATGTCCCCAATTTAACCTTAGCATAATCACGGGCAATTTACAATGACCAATTAACCTACGTCTTTGGACTGTGTGAGGAAACTGGAGCACCCCAGGGTCACAGGGAGAAAGTACAAACTCCTTACAGGTAGTGATGGGTATTAAACCCGAGTAGCTGGTACTGTAAAATGTGCTAACCACTACGTTACCATGTTTCCCCCACTACTTTTCCTTGTTAGTTCAAATTCGAGATGCCCTTAGCTAAATCATGCTGGAACAGCTCCACTAAATGAGAATCGGGTTTATTATCAATGACATATATCGTGAAGAATGGTGTTTTGTTGCAGCAGTACAGTGCAAGACATGATGCTACTATAAGTTACAAAAAAAAAGCAAAAGATGAATAATGAAGTAGTGCTCATGGGTTCGCGGACTTGAGTCTGTTGGGATCATCTATTGCATCCAGTGCTCCCGGTGTGGCCTCCTCTACATTGGCGAGACCCGACGCAGATTGGGGGACCACTTCGTCAAGCACCTCCACTCCGTCCACCACAACAGACAGGATCTCCCGGTTGCCACCCACTTCAACTCTGCTTCACATTCCCATTTGGATATGTCCATACATGGCCTCCTCTACTGCCATGATAAGGACAAACTCAGGTTGGAGGAGCAACACCTCATATACCATCTGGGTAGTCTCCAGCCCCTTGGCATGAACATCGAATTCTCCAACTTCCGGTAATTTCCTCCCTCTCCCTTCCCCATCCCAGTTTCACTCTGCCTCCTCTTCCAGCTGCCTATCACCTCTCTCATGATTCTGCCTTCTTCTGCTACCCATAGTGCTTTCCCCTTACATTCCTTCTTCACCTTTCCTGCCAATCCCCTCCCTGCTTCCTCTCCCCCACCCCTTGATCTTTCCTCTGATTGGTTTTTCACCTGGCACCTACCAGCCTTCTCCTTCCCACCCTCCCCGCACCTTCTTTATAGGACCCCTGCCCCCTCCCTCTTCAGTCCTGATGAAGGGTCTCGGCCCGAAATATTGACTGCTTGTTTGCACGGATGCTGCCCCACCTGCTGAGTTCCTCCAGCGTGTTGTGTGTTGCTTTGACCACAGCATCTGCAGTGTAATTTGTGTTTATTATCAATTCACACTGACTGTGATCACCTGATAAAGAAGTTGAGGATCCAATTGTGGAGGGAGGAACAGAGGCCTAGTGTTTGAAACTTTTTAAGTAGTAGTGAGGGGATGGAATGTTGTCGAATGCTGAGTAGTAATTGATAAATAGCAGTCTGATGTATGTCTTGCATTCTCTAGTTGCCCCAAAGCCCAGTAGAGTGACAATGACATTCCCATCTGTTATAGACTATTGTGGCGGTAGGCAAATTGCAGTAAGTTGAGGTCCTTGCTCAAGGAAGAGTTAAATCCAGCCATGGCCAACCTCTCAAACCATACCGGGCCATAGTCATTGGAGCATCTCACCTCGCTCTTCACGGGGATCGGTATGATTGATGCCCTTTTGAAGCAAATGGGAACCAGCATATGCAAAACTGAGAGGTTGAAGTCATTCCAGCCAATTGGTCACCTCATGTTTTCAGTACCCAGCCAAATAAACCGTCAGGGCCTGATTCTTGCCCTCTTGAAGGATGTTCTGACTTTGTCCTCCAAGACAGAGAACAAGGAGCCACCAGATGCTGTTGGGATTCGTGCATTGTGGTGTTATTCTCCCTTTGAAAGTGAGGCATAAAAGGTGTTGAGAAAATCAGGGAGTGAAGCATCACTGCTATTGTGCTGTTAGGTTTTTCCTTACAGTAAGTCAGGCCACGTAAACACTACACTACACTGCCAGGGCAAACCGGAAACCTTGGCTGACCGCAGAGGTTTGTTCACTGCTTAGGGATGGTGACACTGCCTTCAGACCGGGGGACAGGACGACTGAGGTCAGCAAGAGCCTTGCTTTCCCATGCCATCAGGAAGGCAAAGCGCAAAGACAGAGACGCCTCCCTTCCTGATAGGCTGAGTGCCATTTATGTACGATTTGACCAGTTGAATGATGTGACGTCGAAGAAATCCCCCTCCTGCCCCCGTCCCTCTGGCGGCAGCTGAGCTGAGGAGGATCCAAGCCAGGGTAAACCCACACAAAGCTGCAGGGCTGGACAACATACCTGATCGGGAGCTGACGGGCTGTATGGATCAGCTAAGAGATGTATTAGTGGATATTTTTAACATCTCTTTGGAACAGTCCACCATCCCTGCAGGCTTCAAGGCTGCTACCATCATTCTAGTGCCCAAGAGAGCAATGGTACCTGGCCTACATGATTATCACCCAGTGGCACTGACTTCTCCAATCATGACGTGCTTCGAGCAGCTGGTAATGAATCGTATAAAATCCCACATTCCAGCTACATTGGACCCTTTCCAGCTAGCTTACCGCTCAAACCGGTCCACTGATGATGCCATAGCCTCGGCCCTCTATTCCGTCCTTTCCCGTCTCGAAAATGATGCACATCAGATGAGGCTGTTATCGACTTCAGCTCAGTGTTTAGCATGATCGTCCCTCAGAGGCTGATGGGTAAACTGTCCTCTTCAGGACTTGACACCCCTCTCTGTAACTGGACCTTGGACTTCTTGACAGAAAGACCCAGTCAGTCGGAGTTGGCAGCAACATCTCAAGCTCCATCAGCCTGAGCACTGGTATCCTCAGGGTTGAGTGCTCAGGACTGCACAGCCAGATTCAGCTACAATCGCATCAAGTTCGCTGATGACGGCCTCTTCAGTAACAGTGCTGAGTCAGCATACAGAGAGGAGATAGAGAATCCTGTCAAATCATAACCTGAGTCCGAATGAGACGACAAAACGAGATGATTGTGGACTTCAGGAAGTCACAGGTCGACCACTCTCCATTGCACATCAATGGCTCTGTTGTGGGGAGAGTGAAGAGCACGAAGTTCCTTGGTGCGCACATAATGGACAATCTAACCTGAACCCACAACACCTCCCCACTAGTCAAGAAGACACATCAGCGTCTACACTTTCTGAGATTAAGGTGTGTGAGACTCCCTGTGCCCATACTAACAACTTACTACAAAAGCACCACTGAGATGATTGTAGTACCGACGCTGCAAGGTAACAGACTGCCAGACCCTACAGAGGATAGTTAAAACCACTGAAAGGATCACCGGTGTCTCTCTCTCCCCTAGTTGTGACATACCCAAATTATTGTGCAGGATCCGCACCACCCAATCCCCAATCTCTTTGACCCACTACCGTCAGGAACGAGGTACAGAAGCATCAGGACTAGGACTGCCAGACTGGGTAACAGCCTCTTCCCTCAGGCTCTGAGACTAATGAATGCCCTGCCATCACTGAAGTTTTATCACTAGGGCAGCATGCTGTTTACTGCATGTTCACAGTTTACATGTGCTGCATGCATGTTTATGGCACTATTTTGGTTTATGTGTTGTGTGCATGCACTGTGGTCCAGGGGCAACCATGTTTCGTTTGGTTTTATAGATGTACAGTCAGATGACCGTAAACTTGAATTTGAACCCTGCCACAGGTGCTATCTATCTGGCGGTGTCTCTAACTTAATATGGAATTGACTTTTTGCTCTCACAATGGCTTCCCACTGGTCATGTCTGGACTTCCTGCAGAGTTCTACATTGCCAGTTCTGAATGCCCCTCGACAGACTGCAAATCTCATGGTTCACCCGTGGCTTCTGGTTTGATTATGTCCGGTATGGTTTTGAAGCCACACGCTCATTCACATAGGTTTTTATGAAGTTAGCCATGGCATATTCATTCAGATCCAAAGATCAATTCCTAAATATGGTCCAATCCACTGGTTCAAAGCAGGTCTGCAAATACTGCTTTACTTCCCTTCACCATTGGTGCTGTCTTCAGTCTCTGCCTATATGCCAACAGTAGAAGTTCTAAAGGGGATTTGGTGGTGGTGGTTTGTTTGACTTCTTCAGACTGGCATGGTTAAAGTCCTGTACAGTGATGGGGAAGGTATTAGGGTGCACTGCTGATGCACCATCAATAACTCTCGGAGACGGGAGGCGAACAATAGGCTTTTATTAGCTGCAAGAGACCACCACACAACATCCTGGAGACTGAGGGAGGAGCAGTGCCTCCAATCGCCTTTATACAGGGGTCTGTGGGAGGAGCCACAGGAGCAGTCAGCAGAGGGGCATGTCCAGACAGGTATATGTAGTTCACCACAACTGCCTTGTGACTTCTAATCATGGTGTTCAGCTCCACCAGCTTGACACCTGCCAGAATCACAGGTAGTGCTCTACTGGGACCAGAGTAGCTAGGGTGCCTAAGACTTTTGCACAGTACTGTAGTAATTTTATGTATTACACTGTACTGCTGCCACAAAAAAAATCCATGACATAAATATAATAAACCTGATTCTGATAAGGGTCTCTATTGTGGACGGAGAGTGGGAAGGGGGCAGGGAGGTGAATCGTGGCTGGATAAAGGGGAAGGGAGAGGGGAAGAAGCTGGAAGCACCAGAGAGACATTCTGTACTGATCAATAAACCAATTGTGTGGAATCGAATGACCTTGTCTGGTGTCTCAGGGTTGATTGTGTCTGCACCATGCCACCACCCCCCCCCACCCCCCAAACCCGGGCACTGCAACCTGTCCCACAGCACTCCACCCTCGCCATTCCAAACAGTCTTCGCTCCTGCCAGATTTACAGACTCACTCTCCGCTCCATGTTGACAAATACAGTACCTTGCAAAAGCCTTAGGCACTCTTGCAATATTTATGTGCGTAGGACTTTCTTTTTAAATGGCCAAACACTTGATTCTGATCAGTCACTGGCAAAGCTCTTGTATAATCCTACTCCAATGTATTTAAAATATCATTGATATTTTAAACGTATATTTAAAATATTAAACCCTGGCTCAGTTATAATGGACATTACTAATAGTAAAAGCAAAGCCCAAGCCCTTGGTAAGGTTTTAAGTGCAGTTGACTCGGGACAAAGTTCCGACTCTGCAAATGCAGGATAGTCAGACGCTGGGTGTACTGCACTCCTTACTGATGAACTGCCCAGTGTTTTGGGCGCTGATCCCATGGATCACAGTTGTTATAACGCACTGGCTCTGCATCGTAAATTAGATCTGTTTTGAGAAAAAAAAACAGCAGACACTACAAGTCCGGAAGAAGAACATGTCGAAAGCTCTCCGCGGACAGGCGAGGGGCTCCAATTGACTTCACACCTCGAAGAACACTTCCAATACCTCCCCTGAGGTGGTTCCTAGGGATGCGCGCTGCTTTGCTGTGATTGGCTACAGGGTGTCAGCTGATGCAAAATGGCGGCGGTGCTGGGTGGCGGCGTCCGCCACCGCGTCCTTCCAATGTCACGTAAGTGTTAGTCGTTTCACCCTCTCCCGGTATCCCACCGTAAACCAGTCTATCGTCCCCGTGAGCTGGGGGTTTGAAGGGCATCCTCTCTCATGGCCCTAAGGTCTGTCCGAACACCTAGCCCCGGGAAGGACGGCTGCACAACCGGCGGCCTCCTCTTCTCTGATACATACAGATCGTCGCCGCTGTCCCCCGAGCTCCGCAGCAGCCTCCGGCTCTCTCGGTCGATTGTAAGCATGTGAACTACGACCTGGAGTCCGTACTTTGGCCCGACGTACGTGATTATCACCCACAGCTTGGTCTCTGTGGCGAAAAGGTCTGCAGATGCTGGAAATCCAGGGCAACACACACAAAATGCTGGAGGAACTCAGCAGGTCAGGCAGCATCTATGGAGATGAACAAAGGATCGACGTTTCGGGCCGAGACCCTTCTTCAGGACTGAAAAGGGTGGGGAAAGACGCGAGAATATAAAGATGGGGGGGAGGGGAGGGAGGCTAGCTGGAAGGTGACAGGCGAAGCCAGATAGATAACAATGGTAAAGGATTGGGGAGGAGTGTGGACTATAGGAGAAGGGGGCCCAAGGGGAGGTGATAGGCAGGTGAGAAGAGGTAAAAGGTCAGACTGGGGAAGAGGGGAGGGTGGGTTTTTTTTCTACTGGATTTTTTTCATGCCATTCCTGGCAGAGTGTTTACAGGCCACAGTTTCATTTATGTTTTCCAGGTACATATGATTACCAGGCTGTGTATATAATCTCTCAGCTGGATGCCCCCATTGCCAGAGTGGGAATCGATGTTTAGCCTCTTCCTCTAATAAAATGTGTATATAGTGAGGCTATTTGCCCCATTGATTCAGATTAGTTTATTTATCACATTGTATCTCAAAACCTACAGTGAACTGTGTTGATAGGGTTAACAACCAACACAACCCAAGTTGTGCAGAGGACAGCCCACATTCTAGCACCAACGTGGCATACCCGCAATGTCCAGCAGAACACCAAGCAACAACAAATGAGCCCTTTTTTTTTTCTTTTACACTCACATGCACTCAGTCTTCATTCTACCTTTTTATAATTCCATATGTTAAATTTCTTCTGTCGTGTGTTTGCCAACTTTTCTCTCTGTATCTTGCACTGTTCCAATTTTTATTACATTTGTAAATTTCAAAATGGTAATCTTGCACCAAGGTCACAACAGATATCTTGGCTTCTGACACTTAGACTTGGGGAATACCACTATATTCCTTCATCAACCTTGTATCTTCATCAAAGTATCACAGCTAGGCACACACGCTGCCACAGACTGTGTATATACTCTCTGGTCACTCTTCCCCACACAATATCTATAGAGATTCTACCATTTGGGTTCTTTCCTCCTGAGAGAGAGATAATGTGGATTCTTCAAGGTATAGTTTGTGAAGGTAGAGATCCTAATCCTTTAAAAGACCATGAATATAATCTGTCGTGTGTTTTTTTCCTCCTTGTTTTAAAGAGTGTTTAAATGTGTTAACTAGTACCTGTTTTGAACTATACATAGATAACCTTGTGCTTGTATTATTTTTGTAGGTGCTGTGTCACCAGGTTTTGACTCAGTAGTGTCCATTTTAATTCAAAAACGGAATACTCATCATGCTGTTATTCCCGCTGGTAAAGGTGGCCGATCATCTTTTAGTGGGATCGTGGCGACAGTTTTTGGAGCATCTGGATTTCTTGGACGATATGTGGTAAACAGACTTGGTAAGGTCCAACACTTACATTTATTGATATGATGGGCAATAAGAACATATATTTCTTTATGACTTTTTTTATGCCGAGAGACTTTCTGAAACATCAGCACATTACTTCAAGCTCAATGCATTTCAAAGGATTTCTTGTTATGGTTGCTATAGCTGGAAGACCATGTAATGAATTTTGTGCTGCATAACAACTTGAGAGAAAATGTACTTGTTTCAAGGATGATCAAATCCCCAGAACTTAACACATCAAGGAAAGCTGTCATCAAAGAAAATTTTTAGCATGTGCAATATAGGTAACAACTGACTTAATGGTCAATTATTTTCAACAGATCAAATATCAGAAGACTGAACTGTAGGTTATTTTTGGTGTACCCACTTTCTGCATTAGTGTCTTACAAAGTGCACAAGCAGAGTTACTAGTTAATGTCTAAAAGTAATATACACAAAATACAAGAGGAACTCGGCAGGCCAGGCAGCATCTATGGAAAAGAGTAAACAGTCAGCGTTTTGGGCCGAGACCCTTCTTCAGGACCTGATTAAGGGTCTTGGCCTGAAATGTTGACAGTTTACTTCTTTCCATAGATGCTGCCCTGCCTGCTGAGTTCCTCCAGCATTTTGTGTGTGTTGCTTGGATTTCCAGCATCTGTAGATTTTCTCATCTTTCAAAGAACAGGGATTTTCTTCCACCACCATTGATGCTGCTCTCAACCACATCTCCTCCGTTTCCTGCACATCTGTCCTCATGCCATTCTTCCACTGTCATAACATGGATAGAGTTCTGACCTTGCCTAACATTCCACAAACTTCCACATCCAGCACGTCATTCTACGTAACTTCTGCCACCTTCAACAGGATCCTACCACTAAACACATCTTTCCCACCCCTCTCCACTTTCCATAGAGATTGCTCTGTACGTAAGTTACTTGACCACTCATCCCTCCTTATTGATCTCCCTCCTGATACTTATCTCTGCAAGTAGTTCAAGTGGTACAGGTGCCCCTACACCTCCTCCCTCACCACCATTCAGGGCCCCAAACAGTCCTTTCACAAGGCAACACTTCACCTTGCCCGCCTACTGGCACTCCTTCTCTGGTACCTGTCCCACACTCCTCCAATGGCACTCCACCCTCGCCATTCCCAACATTCTTTGCTCTCACAAAATTGCTCTCTGCTCCATGTTGACAAATACAGTGTTGTGCAAAAGTCTAGGGCACCCTAAATAGATATACATTTGTACAGTACTGTACATTGGTGAAACACGATGCAGATTAGGAAACCACTTTGTCAAGCACTTTTGCTCTGACCACTACAAAAGGCAGGATCTTCTGGTGGCTCCCAGTTTTAATTTGACCGCATTCCCATTCTGACATTTGTGTCTATGACCATCTCCATTGCCAAGAGGAAGCCAAACTCAGGTTGGAGGAGCAACACATTCCACCTAGGTAGCCTCCCACATGATGCATGAACATTTTTGCTTCAAATTCTGGTAATCTCCCCCTTTCTCCATCCTCCTCTCTTTGTCCATTCCCCATTCTGGTTACCCTCTTAACCACTCTCAACTGCCCATTAACTCTCCCAGGTTTCCCTCCTCCTCTTTCTTCCAATCCCTTTCATTTTCTTTCAGCTTCAGCCCCATTGTCTCTTCTACCCAGCTTCTTCCTTCATCCCAACCTCCCCCTCACCTGGTCTCACCTATCAGCTGCCAACTTGTACTTTATCCTCCCACCTCCTTATAATGGCTTCAGCCCACCTTTCCAGTCCTGATGAAGGGTCTCAGCCTGCAATATCAACTGTTTATTCCCCTCCATAGACACTGCCTGATTTGTTGAGTTCCTTCTGCATTTTGTGTGTGTGTCGCACAAGATTTCCAGCATCTGCAGAATCTCAAATGTTCATTAAAATAAACAAGTTTTGTTTAATACTAAAATGCCTCCTTGCTTTTAGGACGGATTGGCTCTCAAGTAGTGATCCCATATCGCTGTGATCCATATGATGTTAACCATCTCAAACCCATGGGTGATCTTGGACAGCTGACTTTTCTAGTGAGTTTCATTACTCTTGTAAGATATTGATAACAATATACCATGGATAAGTTTAATGGGGTTTTAAAGTCTTGTTGACGTAATTGACTTATTGTGCTACTTCTGTTCCTGCTAAACAACTGTTCTGTTGAAATTATGATGGAATAAGCAGTGATCAAGTGGAAATTTGTAAGCAAGTCACCTACATTGTCAACTAGTGGAACTCGTTGAGCTTACTTGAGTTAGAAGTTTGTGGTTTAGTCTCTAGCTCCACAGAATGAGGCACATAATCAAAGCTGATTATCCAGTTGTCTTAACCCTACAGCTATAAAATCCTTGTATATAAATCATATAGAGTATCTATACTCTAATTTTGGTACCTTGGTTATTCCTAAATTTAACTACAAGCATGGACGTTTAGGCCTTCAGCTTCTGAGGTGCCAAACTCCAGATTTCCTTGCGTGCAATTCTCTGTCTCTCTTTCCTTATTTAAAATGCTCTTAAAGTGTGTGCTCATCTGCATGGTACTGCCTTGAGGTGTTGTGGGGCTTATCAATATTAAATGGCCTAATGAATAAAAATTGTTATTGGAGATGCTGTCTGTCCTTCGGTTGAGATGTTAAACTAAAGTGTTTGGTGGTTGGAAAGTGTAGAAAGGTGGCAGTGATCCTGTCTAAGGAACTGGTTGTTTTCAGAGCCAGAGTGTCTTTCCCATTGTTTCTGTAAAATGACTCATTGGCCACATGTAAAATTCAATATTTCCCCCCAAAATTATCTTTATCTGTATTAATAATGATAGGTCTGAAATAGTACTGAAATTATCCCACATGAAATCTGCCACTCCGAAGAATTCAAATAGGGAATGACATAGATTATAAATGTAAACATATAAGGAGCTATTCAGATTTTAGATTTGGGGGTGTTAACATGCTAGGTTGCGATGTTGCAAAGCGTGGCTGAATTTTTAAATGTAATGTTAATCAGTACTGTATGATTTGATTTTTCCTAGGAATGGAATCCCAGAGATAAAGATTCAACGAGACAAGCCGTCGGATGTTCCAATGTTGTTATTAATCTTGTTGGAAGGGAGTGGGAAACTCAGTAAGTGCTAATTTATAACAGTAAGACATTTTCATGTATGATGTTGGGTATATTGACTCTGCTGCCACAATGTCAACAGATTTAATGACATATGCAGGTGATATTAAACCTGATTCTGATTCATTAAAAATGGGTTTTCTGTCCTCTGCAATCTGGAAATTATTGGTATACTCAGAATGAAGCTTGTATGACTATAAGAAAACAGTTTGTCTTTTAGTTCTTTTTTTTCTCCAAGGTATTGATTCATAACAGATAACATTTCCATAGTAACATCCTTGCACTAATGTAACTGCTACTAGCTTACACCCATACTGCATAATTGAACATTAATATTATATGTACTTAATTCATGCACTTAAAGCTCAGCAGAGTTTATACTGTACATTGTAGTTATTTAGTGAGAAATCAGCAGGGTAGATTGTTTTCAATAACATTATCTTATCCTGGACATCCACATCTCAATTATTAAGCCAGTTTATTGAAGCTAAACAGCAAATAGGCAAAGTACTATGGCAGAGGTAATTTTGTTGTTTTGATATAGTGCAAGGTAGGGAGTTCTGAATTGACCATTCATTCTACTTCTCTTTAAAAATGCAGAGTTTGGCCATAAATTTTCCATTGTACTCAAAGACAAAAACTACCCCTGTTCTGTCATAGAGGATAGGATATATGCTAGTATGATATATGATAATATCCCTTGAAAGTGAATCACCGGTATCTACTGTTTAATTTCAATATTACTAAAATAATGCTAACAAATAACTGATTTACTTATGAAGGAAGATGGCTGCATTTTCTCAATATTGAGCAAATCTGAGACCATTATCTCAACATGTACCCTGCTGTTATCTAATTCTGCTTCACATACCTGTCTTAACTTCATGACATGTCACTTTGGTCTAGCATTCAATCTTAGATGAACTAATGGTTTCTCAGCTGAACGTGCATCACAGATTTTCACCACAGATTTTGTACCATCGGCCCAGTTTCTATCCCTACCCTACTTGGTCTCTTGAACCAGACTTCTTGTGACTTTTGGTGCCCTGAACAACCCAAAATTCTTCACCATAAAGACTGCTTATAAAGATTTAAGGAGTGCCTGCATAAACCTCTTCAAATTCTGTATAGATATTGGGTTGAATTTTCCCCTGCATCCAGCTAATGTTGCATTTAGGAGTATTGGGCACAATTGACAACAGTGACTACCAAAAACAGTACATTTTAAGATGTTTGTCATTTGCTATTTGTTACTAAATGCCTTCCTTTTTTAGTAACTTCAGGTTTGAGGATGTACATGTCAAAATTCCACAAGACATTGCTCATGCCTCCAAGGAAGCTGGAGTTGAAAAATTAATCCATGTTTCTCATCTGAATGCTGACATAAAGAGTATTTCAAAGCTCCTAAGAACAAAGGTAAGGAGAATGATGCATTATGAAAACTTAAGTCTTTAGAAATTGGCAGCAAAATGTACGAGTGAATGGAAATATGCTTGCTTTATTCTTTTTTGTCAGGCTGTCGGAGAAATGGCTGTGAGAGAAGAGTTTCCAGATTCCATCATCATCAAACCATCTGAAATATTTGGAAGAGAAGACAAATTCCTAAATTATTTTTCACGTGAGAATCTTTTTGGATCACTAAGATGTTTTGAATCTCAGTTATAGAATTGACAGAATCTTTGATCTGGAGTATTACTTTGTCAAGTGGAGCTCTTGGAACTCTTATAAAACCATAAAGGACATAGAAGGAGACCATTTGATGCAATGAATCTGTTACATTTAAAAAAACAGTCCCATTTAGTTGATTACTGCTGCTTATTTTTATAGATAATCCTGCAGATAGGAATTGGTTGATTTATTGATACATGTACAGAGATACAGTGAATAACTTGTCATCCAATACTGTTTATATAGATCAATTCATTACACAATGTATTAAGGTAGAACAATGAAAATCAGTAACAGAATGCAGAATAAAGCATAACAGCTACAAAGAAAGTGTAGATACTGAACATAAACACAGTGGCAAATACTTAACTAAAAATATGCACTCAAGCCTTCACTGCAGCACACACCCCCCTCCCCCCCATGTCTACCATTTCTGTGGCACCTATTGTCTACCTGGTCCACAGCAACCCAAGAGGAAGCATGGCTATTGTGTGCTAGATTTAAACCCTAAACCTTACTGGCACCATGATGTCATAAGCTAAATGGAAATTAGTGGGGGGAGGGTGCTGCAGTGTTCCTTACACAGGGAAGTGACTTTCGATGAGCAGGTAAGTCAAGACACTTAATGCAGCAGGGGTAGAAGTGTACCTTGATCCTAGTGGTACATGATTCCTGGCTTTTGTACCTTCTGGCAATGGAAGAGAGAGATGAGAGAATGTCTGGGATAGCTGGAGTCTTTGATTATCCTGGCTGCTTTACTGAGGCGGCAAGAAGTATAGATTGGGTAGATGGTAGGGAAGCTGGTTTCTGTGATGTACTGAGCTGTAGCTGCAACTCCGCAGTTTCTTGCAGTCATGTGCAGAGCAATTGCCACACCAAGCCATTATATTAGGCAGCAATAAAAATTGGTAAGGGTTTACTTTAAATACATATCTAATTGTCCTTTGAAATTTCTTACAAAATCTGATCCCACCAACCTTAAGTTTCTAATCTTTCAACATAGTGGGGTGGAGGCAAATCATTTTTAGTTTGATCTATTAATTATTTTGAATCAGTAATCTCTGATTATCAGCCCAAGTCAGATGGAACAGTTCCTTTATAGTTGCCTTATCTATACATATAATAGTTTTGAATACTTGCATTAAGTTTCCATTTGCTGTAAGACAGACAAATCAATCTCTCTCCTGATTAGAGTTCTTCAGCTTTGGTATTATTTCACTTCTGCTTTAGTTTTCCCTAAACGTTGGTGCTCAGTCTGAGCCCTTACCAATAGAAAGTAAGATTGTAGCATAACTTGCTTTTGTGTTCATTGACCTTATTTACAAAGATTGTATTGCTTTCATAATTTCTTCTTTAAACTGTCCTTCGTGCTTTTGGTGATGGTGAATGTACATTCTCAGATCCTTATTAATGTGCACCTTCTAAGCAGTACAATATAAATTCATCTACCTTCCTGTTGCACAAGTGTAAGTGCATTTTTAGCCACTTAATCAGATCATCCATTATTAAGGCATTAAGGCATTCTGTGGTGCAGCTCTCTCCAGTTAACAAAATATCCCTTCACCAACACTCACCCTTAAGTAACAGTCAGGACAGTATATATGAATGTTATTTAAATTGGTAAAATCATAGAAGAGCAAAAGTCCAAGCAGATTTATGTATATGTGAATATAAAACCATAATATCCCAAAAAGTAATTGTAGAAGATTAATGCAATACCATCCATTGTATCTTAAGAATTAGAGTGCAATGGGGGGGGGGGGGGGTAATATTTCTTATGTGTAAAGCCCTGGTTAGATCACATCTTAATACTATGATGAGTAATTCAAAAATCTCTAAGTGTGTTGCGTTTATACAAAAAAATTAAATGTATAATATCACCATACATAAACTGAGGGTAATAAAGGTGACAGAGTTAAAATCAAGATAAGAGAATAGTTTATATCACTTGGCTGTGGCTTCCAGCATTGAAGACAACCTAGCCAATTAACTTAAGCAAAAATTATTTAGTAACAAAAGTAAGGATTGAATTAGAGTGTGGAATATGAACTTCCTTTGGAAATACTGTATATTCCTTCATTGTACTATTAAAAATCAATAATAGTGTACATTGCAGGTATTCATAATGAGAAACATTTGTTTGTCCTTTGCTTAATTTTAAAAACATAATTAGAGAACATTGCAATTTTTATTTTCCAGAAATGCGTTGGTTTGGGCGTGCCACACCACTTATTTCTATGGGCAAGAAGACTGTGAAGCAGCCTGTATATGTATGTACATTAGAAAATAGGTTCTGATTCATTTACAGTATTTAGATTGTCATTATGTTGCTACTAATTATTTCAGTTAACTGTACAGATTTTTTTTCTGTTTTAAATAGGTGGTGGATGTGGCTAAAGCAATTGTAAGTGCTATTAAAGATCCCAATTCCAGTGGGAAAACATATGTTACAGTTGGGTAAGTTTTTAGTAGCCTAACATTTACTGCTTGCTCCCCCAGCCCATAATTTCAATTCCCCACTGCCCCCTCCAAGTATCAACTAAAATACACACCACCACCGAATTTATTCTCCATTAATGGCTTCAGAACTTTGGAGCTCATTGTTCCCATTACTCAGGGATGTTTGTAGAATCTTAGAGAGATACAACATGGGAGCAACCTCTTCAGCCCACCGAATCTGCATTGACCACCAACCACCCATTTACACTAAACCCATTGTATCTTCCCGACATACACAAAAGTATTCCCACATGCCCCATATTCTCTATCTTTTACACATTCAGGCAATTGACAGCAGCCAATTAACCTTACAACCCACACTCCTTTGATACGCGTGAGGAGATCAGAGCACCTGGACGAAACCTATATGGTAAAAGGAAGAAAATGCAAATTCAACACAGATCACAAATGGATGTGATGCCAACCATGGACAGGGAAAATTGCTTGGGATGAATAGAAATATTTGTACCATCGCACCCTGTGAATATAAAGTTTTAATACAGGATTGATGAGAATAGAACTATTTATTTTAGGTGATGGTTGATGAGGTGCTAATTAACAGAAGAGTAGTGGCAGATACATTGTTCTTCAGGCAGAGCCATGTGACCTGTAAAGGCCAACTCATACTAGTACAGGCAGTTATATAGCTTTTGGATTTAATTTCTAGAGGCTTAATAAAATATTGTAGTGGTCTATGAGGACTGCCTTTCAGTGTGAGATGAGTGAAATGAAAAACTTAAGCTTCTATGTGAATGCCAGCAGTCTGAGCCAATATCTTTACAAAGCATTGAAGTGCTGGTTAAAATAAAATGGAGGGAACTTGGATATTCAGATTAATTTTAGAAATGAATTGATAAATAAACACCAGTAAAAATGCTGGAAATACACAGGTCAGTCAGTCAGTCAGTCAAGCCTGATCTGTGGGATGAGAAGCAGCATCCGTGTTTTAGGTCAGGAATCCTTTGTCAGAACTGAAATAGAAACAAGTTTGCAAAGCTGCAGGGAGTTGTCTGATAGGGTCTTTGACCTGAAATGATTCTGTCCCTCTTCTCACAGGTGCTGCCTGACTTGCTGAGTATTTACAGCGTTTTTTGTTTGTGTGTATGGGTGGGGTGGTGGGGGGGAATTAGTTTTTTCTTTCTGGTTCAGTATCCACACGTTAAAAATTTGTTTTTTCACTTAACAGGCCCCATCGATACCTTCTTCATGACCTTGTGGAATATGTATATGCTGTTATGCATAGACCATTTATTTCTTACCCATTGCCAAGACCTCTCTATCAGTAAGTACTTAAAATAGATGAAAATGTGAGAATACACTGCAGTCCATTGATTTCCCAATGCGAAATTTCAAGTTGTCTGTTCTCATCAGTTTTCTCTTAGCCTGTAGTTGAGAGGATTCTCCTATAAAATTAAAATTAACAGAAATGCTTTTAAAATTCTTTAAGAATCTCAGGGGTGTTGATGTGCCACTGAAGCACGTTATGCTGCCTGACCCACTGAGTTCCTCCAGCATTTTGTGAGTGTTGCTTTCAATATCTACTATATAATTTTAAAAGTTCTGACTATTTTAACACAATTAAGGCATACCAAACATGAACAATGAACGCAACAAATTGAGATTTTCACTGAAACTTGGTATTGACCATGGCCAATCAAATTTAAGTACTTGCCCATTTAATTCACTATTAGGCACTGTCATGGTGTATCTGCATTTAAGTCAATGAAGATCTCATTGGTTAGCACACAAGCATGTTAGTTGATTTAAAAATGAACAGAGGTCATCATTGATTTTTCTTGATCCCAGATCATCCAGTGATTTGGGGGGGGGGGGGTTGGGATTAGATTGAAAATATCTCTGTGGGTAGGAGAGTCCAGGAGCAGAGGGGTGTAATAACATTGGACCAGACTTTCAAGACTGTAATCTAAGGGAAATGACTTACACGTACAGTGGGAGGTTGAAACTTGGGACTGCAAATGGCAGTCAGTGTTGAGTCAGTTACTAGTATTAACTTCAAAGTTAACAGGTCTTTAACCAAAGATTTAAAGAGATATGGGAAAGACACAGATGCATGGAATTTGATCATAAATCAATCCTCTTGTGAAATGGTGAAACAGGTCTAAATGCTATGAGGGAATACACCTGTTTACTGGTGTAGTTAGGATGAATGCAGTTTAAAGTTTATTATGTGAAGATGGAAGCAAGCACAGCTAAAATATTTCACAGTAAAATTTGTCCTCATAGTTATACAAGACTATAGGCAGGAAAATAAAAATAGTTCTTTATGTAAAAATATATTATTTAAGGCTTACAGCTTTAGTTGTATCAAATAGTAAGAGTAATAAAATAGAGTCCTAGTAACCAGTCCTGAATTTACCAGGGAATAGCTGAATAACTAAAGATTACAGTGAATTGCGTCATTTGTGTCAGCGACCAACACAGTCTGAGGATTACTGGGGCAACCCGCAAATGACGCCATGTTTCTGGCGCCGATATAGCATGCTCACAACTTACTAACTTTAACCTGTCCATCTTTTGGAAGGTGGGTGGAAACTAGGGCACTCAGAGGAAATCCACGTGGTTACAGGTAGAACATACAGACTCCTTACAAACAGTGGCAGGAAGTGAACCTGGGTCACTGGCGTTGTAAAGTGTTAACACTAACTACTACGCCACCATGCCATCATGCCTGCCCTTCAGAGTACTGGCTCACATCAGTACTGTCAGGACTGGTGATAGAGGGAACTTGCCCCATTGCTAGGACTGGGTGAATCCACCCAGTCCATGGGAGCTCAGCTCAGCTTTACAATAAGGAGCAACATGATCAATGTGTTGAGTGTGCAGAAGGTTAGTGACTTTCATGAAGCTGCCCAACTCAGTAACTGCCTGTTAATGGGTCAGGCATTCTGACCAAATTATGGGTTTTTGAAATTTGTTGTATGTGTCTGAAAGCTTAAATCTAGCCTATTTGTTGTCATTGTGAAATAATAGATTCCGCATTCCTTTGCTGACTCCCTTGCACTGACCTTACTTAATACTGGACGGTTCCTTACACTTGTGCCACTTTTCCCCCATGTTTGTGCATCTCATTTCCCCTTGCCAATAATTATTACATACTAGTGCTAATCCCCTTTAAGAATAGTGAAATCCTGCCATTTCATAGGAGTGAACAACTTGTTACCCACACACTGCACCCCCAACCCCAGCTTATTCTGTCCCAGAGCCTCAGGAATCTAAAGTCCCAGAAAACTCTTAATACAATCGGCCCTCCTTATCCACGAGGGATTGGTTCCGGGACCCTTCACGGATGCTCAAGTCCCTTATTCAACCTGTCTCTATGCGGTAAGGTCCCAGCAGAACCCAAGACCTTATTTAACCTGTCTCAGTGCGGTGGACATTAGGACCCAGTGGCAGAGATCTGAATCTGCATTGTTTCTGTTCACGAAAATAATCACGATAACGATTGAAAATAAAGTGGAAGAAGTAAAGCGATCGGAAAGAGGTGAAACGCCATCGGTCATTGGAAAAGCGTTAGGCTATGTCAGTCAATGATCGGAACAATTTTAAAGGATAAAGTGAGAAAGGCTTTAAACAGTGGTTTAATTATTGGGTTTTGGGTTTTTGATCCTCCACATCAACCTGCCACGGTGGAGAGCGCACTCAATAGCGATCTGTCACTAGATCAAACTCGGGAACTTCCCGAGCCTGGCACTGAAACATATGTTCTTAAGTGTTTTATATGCATAGAAAGGTAAAATATATACTATGTACGAATGCAAACGTTTGACTAACTGACGCTAAATAATACCGGATGTACCTGTTCTGACTTACTTAGTAAGAGAACTTTGGATTTTTTTCGATCCCGATCCACGATAACCCATGCACATCCTCCCATATACTTTAAATCATCTCTAGATTACTTATAATATCTAATACAATATAAATGCTATGTAAAATAGTTGTTATACTGCATTGTTTAGGGAATAATGACAAGAAAAAAGTCTGTACATGCTGGAACAACAAGTGCTGGAAGAGCACTTCTGGGTTTTCGCGATTCACGGTTGGTTGAATTCGCACATGCGGAATTTGCGGATAAGGAGGGCCGACTGTACATCTCTTCAACCATAAGTCACAACATTTTTCTGTTCTAATTTTGGATCTTCTATGTTACTTAGAATATGTTCAGCTTCTGACTTTAGTTCTGCAGTAAGGTTATAGAGTCATAGAAAAGTACAACACAGAAACAGGCCCTTTGGCCCATCTAGTCTGTGCCAAACAATTTAAATGGCCCACTCCCATCAACCTGCAACCAACCCATAGCTCTCAATACCCCTATCGTCCATGTACCTATGGAAACCTTGAAGTCGAATTCGCATGCGCCACTTGCACTGGCAACTTGTTCCACTCTTTCATGACCCTCTGAGTGAAGAGGTTTCCCTTCATGGTGTCAAATATTAATTATTTATTTCTCCACAGTAACTACTTGACCTGCTGAGTACGTATTGATTTTTGTTTTAGATCAGTTTGAATTCTGTGGTTTTAATCTGTTAATTTACTCTTTTTTTCCTGACAGCTTGGCAGCAAAGCTGTTTGAACTAAGCCCATTTGACAAGTGGACATCACGAGACAAAGTGGACAGGGTATGAATGCACAGTTGCCGTACTTCACATTATTAGAATAATGCTTTCAACAGAACTGTACTTTCTTTAAGTGTGCAATTTCAAAAAAGAATATGGAAAGCTTTTTTTTGAACTTTAAAAAAAATCAGTTTTCAGTGTGAAGTCTGAAATCACCATTAGCAAATTTTCACGTATACATTGTTCAATTTATTTTAGTTGCACATCACAGATATGAAGTATGCTGACCTTCCTGGGCTGGAGGACCTGGGAATTATCCCAACACCCATTGAACAAAAAGCAATTGAAGTTCTCCGACGTCATCGCAGGTACCGCTGGTATAGCGCTGACGTAGAGCATGCAAAACCAGCAACACCTGTGAATTACTGATTCTCCAGAAGACATCCCACCTACTTATCTAGTAAATGTACATAAGTTGAAATGCTTGGTTTTAAATAAATATATAAATAGAACTGCTTTCCTTGTGCTCTATTAAATGGATAAGGTTAAGAGGGTAAAGTAGCTTTGATTTGTCACAACATTCACTTGTGATATGTTTGGGTGTCAATGGTGTCACTTACTGTGCTGTTAAAGCAATCGGTCCAGCTGTACACAGGATCGTGGGCACAGAATCAGTATTGCCATTTCATTGTTGTGTTCAGAGTATACTGCACTTTTGTGCTTTCTAGGTGCTCTGATTTAGGATCAATAATTTGTTTCTCAGTGATAACAGGCTTGATCCATCAACTGGCTATAAAACTGGAGTAGGTTATTTAATCCTGAGCCTATTTTCTCATTCATTGATCTGTGATCTAACTATATCCCCTAGTATCTGGTTAATAAAAATCTCATAAACCAATATTTTAGCATTAACTGTCATTTTCAAATATGACCTTATGCCAAATTTCAGATGTAGAAGTCTTCAATTTCACTCCTGAAATCCCTCCTTCAGTCTTAAAACCATCCAAGATGTCAGCGCTCTGCATTTCATCCTCTTCAGAATTTATTTCCTTAATTTAGTAGTTCCACTATCTTTAGGACCTAAGCTCTAAAGTTGCTTCCCTTTATTGCATGTCTTTTGTCCTTTAAGAAGCTCGATGAATTTAAAGTTAACCCTCCACCTCCAATCCCCTAATGATGACTGACTCAAGGACCCCTGAATTCCTCCTATAATCAATAATCATCTCTGGTTTTGCTGATGTTGAGTGAGAGGCAATTGTTGTGGCACCATTCAACCAAATTTTCAATCTTTCCAGAATGCTGATTTGTCACCACATTTGATCTTGCTATTATCCTTTCGTATAATGCACTCCACTAGGGCTCCTCTAAATGTTATTATTAACTGAAATTCACTATGGTGGGAGGGTGAAACTCCCCACACCCCAATCTATCCAACACTATAAATGTTGCATTATTTTAATAACTTATCAGGTTTCCCCTCAACCTTCTCTGATAGCAGAACAGTCCCAGTTTCACCGATCTTGCTGTAACCCCAGTCCTTTAATTCCTATGTCATTGTGATGAATGTCATTTCCATCCTTTCTCGAATGTTGATATCTTTCTTAAAAGCTGTTTCAAATCGAATCAAAGTAACAAATAATTTGTAAAGAGTTAGAATAACTGTTGTTTCAACTGCAAAGCCCTTACTAACTGACTGTCCCATATATTATCATAATTGCTTTGTTCAACCTTGAGAAGCTCTGTTCTTGGATTCATACAAGATAAATTAAACTCTTTTGCTGTGCTACTTCTCCAAGGATGCACCACTATGCAGTTATTCACATTAAATTAACACTGCTATATGCCTTGCCATTTCACCAAGCCTATTCCCCTAAGGTCAACAAAATCTACAACTATTAATTTCATCATCTTCATTGTCAAATTTTGGGTTATCACTTTGAAATTTTAGTCTTTGTAATAATGCCATCACTTACACCAATTAAAGCAAAAATCCCAACACAGCCTCCTAGGTGACCTGTGTCAGAAAATTAGCTATTTGCCAGAAAGTTATCCATTTAATACTAAGCTCTTCCATGTATCTCTTTGTGTCCAATTTGGAACACAATTCCTAATCTCTTTGATACCAGATACTTTTATTATCTTATTCAGTCCCTTAATTTGTTACTGAGCAGTATAATTCTAGTATATTGTGAATTATTCAAATTGATGGAATAGAATCAATAAAGGATGGATAAGAATTTCATATTCTGCATGCTCTAAATGTGTGCTTTGCTTCTGAATTAAAATTCCATTGAAATTGGAAGCAATGTTTAGTGGATACTACAGGGCAAGTATAGAACACACAGTGGAGATCAAATTCCTAGCCTTTAATTTTGTCATCTTTCACTGACAGAACACATCATCCTTGTTTGACTTTCCCGTTACCCATGTTTTTATTGGGCTTAAGCTGATCTTTTCCAGATGATAATGTGAATGCACAGCTAAGCACTCCCAGACACATCCTAATGCAACTGCATATCCTTCTTTGAAGTCCCTACATCATCTCCTTCCCATCTCCCCCAACCTCAAGCCCTACCTCTCACTGGCTTCCTCAGACTTTGTGTGTTCTCATAGTTCAAAGTAGATTTATTATCTAAGTACACTCGGTCCTCAGGACTAGGTTGACTGATGAGACCATCATGGGAGCCATAGACACTTCAATAGACAATAGGTGCAGAAGTAGACCATTCGGCCCTTTGAGCCTGCACCGCCATTTTGAGATCATGGCTGATCAACTACTATCAATACCCGGTTCCTGCCCTGTCCCCATATCCCTTGATTCCCCTATCCATAAGATACCTATCTAGCTCCTTCTTGAAAGCATCCAGAGAATTGGCCCCCACTACCTTCCGAGGCAGTGCATTCCAGACCCCCACAACTCTCTGGGAGAAGAATTTCTTCCTTAACTCTGTCCTAAATGACCTACTCCTTATTCTCAAACTATGCCCTCTGGTACTGGACTCTCCCAGCATCTGGAATGTATTTCCTGCCTTTATCTTGTCCAATCCCTTAATAATCTTATATGTTTCAATCAGATCCCCTCTCAATCTCCTTAATTCCAGCGTGTACAAGCCCAGTCTCTCTAACCTCTCTGCGTAAGACAGTCCAGACATCCCAGGAATTAACCTCGTGAATCTACGCTGCACTTCCTCTACAGCCGGGATGTCCTTCCTTAACCCTGGAGACCAAAACTGTACACAATACTCCAGGTGTGGTCTCACCAGGGCTCTGTACAAATGCAAGAGGATTTCCTTGCTCTTGTACTCAATTCCCTTTGTAATAAAGGCCAACATTCCATTAGCCTTCTTCACTGCCTGCTGCACTTGCTCATTCACCTTCAGTGACTGATGAACAAGGACTCCTAGATCTCTTTGTATTTCTCCCTTACCTAACTCTACACCGTTCAGATAATAATCTGCCTTACTGTTCTTACTCCCAAAGTGGATAACCTCACACTTATTCACATTAAACGTCATCTGCCAAGTATCTGCCCACTCACCCAGCCTATCCAAGTCACCCTGAATTCTCCTAACATCCTCATCACATGTCGCACTGCCACCCAGCTTAGTATCATCAGCAAATTTGCTGATGTTATTGTGTTGGGGAGGAAGCATTAAGAAGAGGGACGCCTCACGTCTTAATAAGCTGGTAAGGAAGGCGGGCTCTGTCGTGGGCAAAGTACTGGAGAGTCTAACATCGGTAGCTGAGCGAAGGGCGCTGAGTAGGCTACGGTCAATTATGGAAAACTGAACATCCTCTACATGGCACCATCCAGAGACAGAGAAGCAGTTTCAGCGACAGGTTACTATCGATGCAATGCTCCTCAGACAGGATGAAGAGGTCAATACTCCCCAATGCCATTAGGCTTTACAATTCAACCGCCAGGACTTAAGAACTTTTTAAAAGCTATTATTAATGCTTTTTGAGATAGTGATTTAGATGCATATCATATTTTTTACTGAGTTAAGTATTGTATGTAATTAGTTTTGCTACAACAAGTGTATGGGACATTGGAAAAAAAGTTGGATTTCCCCATGGGGATGAATAAAGTATCTATCTATCTAAATCGTTGACGTAAATTGTAAACAGCTGTGGTCCCAATACCGAGCCCTGTGGCACCCCACTAGTCACCACCTGCCATTCCGAGAAACACCCATTCACCGCTACCCTTTGCTTTCTATCTGCCAACCAGTTTTCTATCCATGTCAATGTCTTCCCCCCCCCCCCCCCCGATGCCCTGAGCTTTGATTTTACCCACCAATCTCCTATGTGGGACCTTATCAAATGCCTTCTGAAAATCGAGGTACACTACATCCATTGGATCTCCCCCGTCTAACTTCCTGGTTACATCCTCGAAAAACTCCCAACAGATTAGTCAAGCATGATTTACCCTTGGTAAATCCATGCTGGCTCGGCCCAATCCTATCACTGCTATCTAGATATGCCACTATTTCATCCTTAATAATGGACTCTAGCATCTTCCCCACCACCGATGTCAGGCTGACAGGTCGATAGTTCTCTGTTTTCTCCCTCCCTCCTTTCTTAAAAAGTGGGATAACATTAGCCATTCTCCAATCCTCAGGAACTGATCCTGAATCTAAGGAACATTGGAAAATGATTACCAATGCATCCGCAATTTCCAGGGCCACCTCCTTTAGTACCCTAGGATGAAGACCATCTGGACCTGGGGATTTGTCAGCCTACAGTCCCATCAGTCTACTCATCACCGTTTCCTTCCTAATGTCAATCTGTTTTCATTTCCTCTGTTACCCTATGTCCTTGGCCCATCCATACATCTGGGAGATTGCTTGTGTCTTCCTTAGTGAAGACAGATCTAAAGTACTCATTAAATTCTTCTGCCATTTCTCTGTTTCCCATAACAATTTCACCCAATTCATTCTTCAAAGGCCCAACATTGTTCTTAACTATCTTCTTTCTCTTCACATACCTAAAAAAAGCTTTTGCTATCTTCCTTTATATTCCTGGCTAGCTTGTGTTCGTACCTCATTTTTTCTCCCCGTATTGTCTTTTTAGTTAAGTTCTGTTGTTCCTTAAAAACTTCCCAATCATCTGTCCTCCCACTCACCTTAGCTCTGTCATACTTCCTTTTTTTTAATGCTATGCAATCTCTGACTTCCCTTGTCAACCACTGTGGCCCCTTTCCCCCCTTTGAATTCTTCCTTCTCTGGGGGATGAACTGATTTTGCACCTTGTGCATTATTCCCAAGAATACCTGCCATTGCTGTTCCACTGTCTTTTCTGCTAGGCTATCTGTCCAGTCAACTTTGGCCAGCTCCTCCCTCATGGCTCCATAGTTTCCCCTGTTCAACTGCAACACTGACACCTCCGAGCTGCCCTTATCCTTCTCAAATTGCAGATAAAAACTTATCATATTATGTTTTAAAGGCATTAGATAAATTAAGCAGAAAAAGGCATTAGATAAATTAAGGTGATTGTTATTACATCAGATGATGTGTGGGGAATCTGATAATTGATAATTGACATAGCTGACAGCAAGGCTCTCCTCCCAGATGAGCTCAATGCCTTTTAAGTTGGCTTCAACCATCAAAAAATGGAGGCACTTTCATGGTCCCATATCCCCTGATGACCCTATGATTTCATTCTCTGAGGTCAACATGAGAGCATCCTTCAGGAGGGTGAGCCCATGGAGAGTATCCAGAGGGGGGTACCAGGCTGGGTATTATAGACCTGTGTAGATCAACTGGCTGGAGTGTTCACCAATATCTTTAATCGCTCACTTCGGCAGTCTGAACCAGATAAGATAACTTCACTCAGCTTCATTGCCTCATCACTCAACTGATCCCACAACTTACAGACTCACTTTCAACTCACGCTCTTGATATTTATTGTTTGTTTATTATTATTATTTATTTTTCTTTTGTATTTGCACATCTTTTTGTCTTTTCCATGTTGGTTGTTTGTCCTTTTGGGGTGCAGCCTTTCAATAATTCTATTGTGTTTCTTGGATTTACTGTGCATGCATGCAAGAAAATGAATCTCAGGGTTGTATATAGTGTGTATGTACTTCAATAATAAATTTACTTTGAACTTTGTGAAATCCACCTCCTTCAAACAGGCTTCAATTATACCAGTGTCTAAGAAAAATTTGGTATCCTGCCTCATCTCATCCAGTAGCACTTACATCCACTGTGATGAAGTCCTAAGAGAGCTTGATGATGAAAAATATCAACTCCTGCCTGAGAAGTGATTTGGATCTACTCCAATTTGCTTACACTCAACAGCAGATGCTATTTCATTGGCTCTTTACGCAATCTTGGAACACTGGGAGAGCAAAGATACATACATCAGGATGCTCTCCATTGACTACAGCTAGCCATTCAATGCTATCATCCCTTCAAAGTGAATCAGTAAGCTTCAAGTCCTAGGCCTCAATACCTTCTCGTGCAACTGGATCCTCAATTTCTTCACTTTCAGTCCCCAGTTGGTTAGGATTGGCAATGCCATCTCCCTCAGCACAGGTGCACCACAAGGCTGTGTGGTTAGTCCCTTTCTCTCATCGCTTTCATTATGTGCTGTGTCGTCATATGACTAGGCAATTATGGTCTTAGACCATGACTGTTCTTGGCAATGCTTTTCCTACAGAAGTGGTTTTCCATTGCCTTCTTCTGGGCAGTGTATTAACAAGACCAAGTCAAGTCAAGTCAAGTCGCTTTTTATTATCATTTCAACCATAAACAGCTGGTACAGTACACCAGTAAAAACGAAACAACGTTCCTCCAGGACCATGGTGCTACATGAAACAACACAAAACTACACTAGACTATGTGAGACAACTCAACGCTACACTAGACTACATAAAGTGCACAAAACAGTGCAGGGCTGTACAATAATTAATTAAATAAATAAATAATAAACAAGACAGTAGGCACAGTAGAGGACAAATTTCAATATAATAATAAATGATGTAGATGTCAGTCTAGACTCTGGGTATTGAGGAGTCTGATGGCTTGGGGGAAGAAACTGTTGCACAATCTGGTCATGAGAGCCCAAATGCTTCGGTACCTTTTGCCAGACGCCAGGAGGGAGAAGAGTTTGTATGAGGGGTGTATGGGGTCCTTCACAATGTTGTTAGCTTTGCAGGTGCAGCGTGCGGTGTTAATGTCTGTAATAGCGGGAAGAAAGACCCTGATGATCTTCTCAGCTGACCTCACTATCCGCTGCAGAGTCTTGCGATCCAAGATGGAGCAATTCCCGAACCAGGCAGTGATGCAGCTGCTCAGGATGCTCTCGATACATCCTCTGTAGAATGGGGGGTGGGAGATGGACTTTTCTCGGCCTTCGCAGAAAATAGAGATGGGTGGTCCCAGCCATTATCGATACTCTTCAGAGATCGTCTGCCTGGTGTCAGTGGTCACTTAACCAGGACTTGTGATTATGCACCAGCTACTCAAACAACCATCTGCCACCTGCTCCCCTGGCTTCACTTGACTCTGATTGGGGGGCTAAGCAGGTGCTATACCTTGCCCAAGGATGACCTACAGGCTAGAAGAGGGAAGGAGTGCCTTACACCTCCTTTGGTAGAGACACATCTCCACCTTTATTTATGACTGTTAGGGTAAACACAGTACCAGTGTTATATTTAAGTTTGCTGAATATACCACTGTCATTGGCTGAATCAAATATGGTGATGAATCCACATATAGGAGGGAGATTGAAAACTTGGCTGAGTGGTGCCACAACAACAATGTCCATGTCAGCAAGACCAAGAAGATGATGATTGACTTCAGGAGGAGGAATCCAAGGGTCCATGAGCCAGTTCTCATTGGGGGATCAGAGGTGGAGAGGGTCCACAACTTTAGGTTCCTCTGTGTTATCATTACAGAAGATCTGTCCTTGGCCCAGCATGTAAGTGCCACCATGAAGAAGGCACGGCAAATTCCTCTACTTTCTTAGATGATTGCAAAGATTTTGCATGACATCTAAAACTTGACAGTCATCTAATTAGGTATGGTGGTGACTGTATTGATTGGCTGCATAATGGCCTGGTATGGAAACACCAATTCCCTTGAAAGGAAAAGCCCACAACAAATAGTGGATACGGCCCAGTCTATCATAGGTTAAGACCGCCCTAATATTGAGCATGTCTGCATGGATCAAATTCCTAGCCTTTAATTTTGTCATCTTTCACTGACAGAACACATCATCCTTGTTTGACTTTCTCAGGAAAGCAGCATCCCTACCACCCAGGTCATGCTTTCTTCTTGCTGCTACTATTGGAAAGAAGGTACAGCAACTTCCGGACCCACACACCACCATGTTTAGAAGCAGTTATTATTCCTCAACCATCAGGCTCTTAAACCAGAGGAGATAATTTCACTCGCTCATTATTGAACTGGACTAATTTTGAAGGACTCTTCATCTCATGTTCTCAATATTTATTGCTTATTTATTATTATTATTATTATATATTTTTAATCTTTATTTTTGTATTTGCACAGCTTATTCGTGGCATAGATGTACTTTGATACTAAATTTGCTCTGAACTTTTGAATTTAAAATTGCTTTAAGAAAGCCGCAGGACAAGAGCGGGACTACAACTCCCAAAATGCATTGCCGGTGCGGGCGCAAGCCCTCATCGCTAACGGCTTAGTTCAAACTCGCCAATCAAAGACAGGCAATTTTGTCCTGTGACTGAATTTAAAATCGTGGCGTTAGAAGCATCGCGGAGGTAGTTTGTGCGGTGGGTGAACCTTGGGATTGAGCGGCCGTAAGTAAGAGTGATTAGATGTTAGTTGTAGAAGGGGGGGAAAGAGCAGAGACTGTACCTCAAGTCTGAGGCTGCCTTACGGTAAGGCCGTAGCCCCTGCTATAAGGCAGGCAGCCGCTGTCTATCTCCATCTCAGGCCGGCGGTCACCCAGGATGGATGGTTCTGCGCTGCAGTTTACAATACTCTCCTTGGGCACGACCCAGGTGTTTAGAAAGACTAGGTTAAAACAGTGCGTTAATCTGGAGGAGAATCGAGTTTTTCTTGCGTGTGCGGTTGTTCAGCACTAGGCTAATGTAAAAGGGTGGGAATTGCACTTTTATCGTAATATCTCATTGTTAATGAAAGATTACATGTCGTCATTGCTCCTTGTTTGCACCTCATCGTCAAGGCAAATAAGATAATGTTCTGATATTAACCTGACGTGGGTTGGAAATCTCTTTTAAATGAGTCGAAAATGATGGGTGGGCGGGAGTAGGGGGGGGGGGGGGAGTGGAGAGGAGGAGGCTTAAAAACAAACCAGAAAAGGAAATTGACTCTTGAAATCAAAATTGTATTAGTTTAAACAAACATGATCGGAGTGGCAAAGGGATCCGCAGCTGGTGTTGTGGAGATTCTGAAAAAATCAAGCATCGGAGTCGGGTTTAATATCACCGGCAAATGTGAAATTTGTTATTTTGCCGGCAGCGCATGAAATACATAATAAAACATAAATTCCAATAGTATATTAAATAAGTAGTGCCAAAAGAGAAAAATTCTTAGTGTGCTTCTATTTAGGCTTTAAATTTTCTGGTACATTATTTTAATACTGTAGCATAAAATTAAAATTGAGCTTTAACTTGTTAAATATACCTTCAGTATATTTTGGCTTTAACTGATATAATTGTTTTTAATACTTATTTGTTAGCAATGTGTACTTGTTTACATTACAGTATAGCCAATAGCTGTATTTTGTTTTGCTCCATTTGCTGTGGAAAATGTGTGTCTCTGATTTGAGGAAATTTGACCCTAAATCTTATCAGAAACCTCAAGTCAAGTTTATTATTATTTAACTGTATACAATACTGTCAGATGAGACAATGTTTCTCCAGATCAGCGTGTAAAGCACAATACAAACTTGACACAAAATAACTTATGAAAGTAAAAATGAAATGTGTGTGTCTTTGAAAAGTGAGCACTGGAATATCCCAAAACACACTATTACTGTTCATTTATATTTTTTGTTTGAAATTTCATACCTCAGTTTTCACCAGCTGCAGAGATCGACAATACAAGAAATGGATTGTCCAAGCGAGAATGGTAATCAAATTTGTTTACATTTATTGTGTTAACTGTTGGTTTGTACTTGGTGTTAACTAACTTAGGGCAGCAATGCCAGAGTCCTCCGTCTCTGGCAGTGTTCAGCGCTTCATTGACAGTAGCTTCCTCTTCATTTTCATTACTGTCAGTCCTGCAAATCCTGGGTGGAGACTCAGGAATACTACCGCATTCAGATGTAGATGGATTCTTCATTGCTGTTTCTGCAACAATTGGATTTTTAAAAAATCAGTCAGGGTTGTTAGCCCTGAGTTGAATCCCTGAAGCTGGAGGACACAGAGGACCACTCTTAGTCTGTTTTCTACCCTTTGACCTGTTTGGCAAGGGTGAGCCAGCCAAAGCATAAAGTCCCGACTCCAGCCAACCTAGATCTCTGGGTCACTGAGGCATGCAAGCCTCCAACTCAATGCAAGGTTTTGGTCCTCTTGGAGGACTTGGTGTTAAGCAAGTATGAAAGTAAATAAGTCAGAAGTATGAAACTGAACCAGGCTTGCTTGGTCCAGTGATCTGAGTCCATTGATTGGTCATGAAGGCTATGGGGTTTATTTACATTACAATCTGTACTAATCTGGTATGGAATAGCCAACCTTGTGTGAGGTGTTGGGTGCATTCTTCCACGTTAACATTTGAAAAACACCAGGGCAATCTTGACAGAAAGCTGGTTTATTGTGTGCAGTTTCGTCAGCTGGTTTAACTAGTCATCCACATAGTTATTATTTCCAAGTGTAGAGTATACAAATATGTGAAAGTCCATTACCTTTCCACCATGATTAATGTTTCTAAAAATCTGTAGGAAATGGTGGTTGGGGTGATTGTAGAGGTAAAGTACGACAGCAAGAAACTCATCATTCATAATACAAAAGTTCCAGTGATTTCCAGGTACAAGGAACAAAAGATGTGAAAGAGCAGTCTGTAGAATATATTTTGTTACCTCTGTACTCCCAGTATTGTTAATTGTGAGTCAGATGCTGGCTGGAATCAAAGGGAATATAGATGCAGTCTAATGGATTCCATAGTTTAAGGAAAATTAGACAAATTAATCTGTTCAAGGAAATTTGTTGGCTGCTGGGGAGTTGTCTGATTAATGTGACTAGTTTTTAAGAAGGGGAAAAATGCAACTGATTTAATCATAAGATATAAGGAACAGAATTAGATCATTTGGCCCAATTCATTTTCCCTCTCAGCTCCAATATCCTACCTTTTCCACATATCCCTTCATGCACTGACTAATCAAGAATCTATCAACTTCTGCCTTAAAGACTTAGCCTCCACAGCTGTCTGTGGCAACAAATTCTACATATTCACCACTCTGGTTAAAGATTTGGCTTTCTGACAGATGCGATAGCTAATTGTCAGGGAATAAATGGTAGTTACACACCACACTAATATTCTAAAATGAATTTCTGGAGAACCCCATGGACTTGATCATCACCAATATGTAACAGGAATAAAAAATTTGTCTTATTGGTTTGGGTAAATGAAGGGAGAATTGTGATCAAGCAGCATTGTTCTTTTGTTAGATCTGATTTTTTTTGTCCAGATTTTGAACTTAATGGGATACGTATTTTGCTGTGGTAAGGTGCTATATAAATGTAATTTGCCATTGACTATCTTCTGTTCTTGATGCAAGTCAAGGGTGGTGTAAGGTGGGGTGGGGGAGGAAGTATGCCTAATCTCCTTGGATAGGAACTTAATTGTATAAAATGGGAATTTGTGGTTTTTTTTAAGGCTATTAACCTGGGATATGAACCTAAAACTGCTTTATTAAGTTAATTATATGGAAAAATAAGAAATCTATGGTAGGAGTTGTGGATAACTTTATAAATGTAGTTAAATGGCAAGAGAAATCAAGAGTTAGGCATGAATGATAGAAAATAATTTGCACTGCAACAATGGATTAAGTAGAGGAGGTATGAGAGTAATTCGTTGGCTGCCCTGGGACGCAACATGGATCTGAAAGGCCTTCTATTATCATTAGTTAGGAAAACTGGAAACTGGTTAGTGAGTATAGAACAGGCTCTCAGATTATGTGATTTTTTTTTTTTTAAAAGATTTTAAAAAATCAAGATATTCTTGATTTTGAGTGTCAAGAGATTGCCGGAAAGAAAATGGTTTGCTTTGAGGCTTTATGGCTGACTCCTTGTCTGTACATGTTAATTTAAACAATTAGTGATAAATATTGCTTTCTACTGGTGATTTATGTTGTGATTTGACACTGATTTACTTTGGAAACTCAAAGTTGTAGTTCCTATCTGTTTGTCTTTTAATTGTTTAATGACTTCAGAATGTAACTTGTATTTTCAGACTTCAATCTTTTGTCTGAGGAGAATTCTGACTTTGACGTTCTGTTATCTCCCGCAAGGTAATGTTTTTTTCATTTTCTTTGTCTGCCTTGGTAGAAGCAAACAAAAAAGATGGTGACTATCTTATTCCAAAAAGCTTGATAAGATTCCATATAACTGCAGGTGAAGATTGTGCTCTATTTAGTGATTCCTGAGCGGTTCTCAGGTGGGGAGTAGTTTTGGTGATAAATTATAATGGTTGTGAACAGAGACTAAACTCAAATGCAATATTTGCATTTCAGATAACCCACATCTGCTGTAGTCTATTTTGCCATTTCACAGTATTTAAGTCTGTCTTCCTTTCGGGAAATCACAAAACTTTGATACTTTTCTGGGAAGAAAATAATTTGCCAAGTTCAGTAGGCCAACTTGATTTTCTTTCAGAAGAACCTACAATTAAAAAAAAATATTGGGCTCACTTCTTTGCCTGCCAGTGTACAAAATGTCAAAATAATCCATTTAAATTATGTGAATACTCTGAGGTTAGCAACATCAACCCAAACCTCCAATCTAAATGGTCTTTTTTTAGGGAAAATTCTCATCTGAATGTGCCTTAAGGGAAGACTGTTTGGATTGGAACGTGGGGCTAAATTAGAACCTAGCAAAATTTGTGTTGATACTTGTTAGTTCTGAACTGCCGCAAGTTAAGATGCCATTGGATATGGGGGAGAGGTAAGTTTGCTTGTTTTTTTTTTTTGCTGATACCTAGTGGCTTACTACTTAAAAATAGAATTGTGTTCTTCCCTGATTTCCTACCAGGGTACATGACCTGTACCTAATCTTCCTGGAGTACTTGAAGATGCCAAAGAATTGCTGTACATATTTAGTATCATTTCTAGCTTTATTTTGAAATGCAATAAATTATGGATTAATTTATTTCAAGTATTGGTGTTTCAACTATTGAATTTATGAGCATTTGGCAAGACATAATCTGATTAAGTATAGTCCAGCATGGCTTTATCAAGGGCAGGTCATGCCTTACGAGCCTGATTGGATTCTTTGAGGATGTAACAAAACACATTGATGAAGGTAGAGCAGTGGATGTAGTGTATATGGATTTCAGTAAGGCATTTGATAAGTTTCCCCATGCAAGGCTCCTTCAGAAAGTAAGGAGGCATGGGATCCATGAAGACCTTGCTTTGTGGATCCAGAAATGAAGAAGTAGAAGGGTGGGTGAGTAAGTTTGCTGATGCCACAAAGGTTGGGTGGTGTTGTGGATAGTCTGGAGGGTTGTCAAAGGTTACAGCGGGATTTCAACTGGATACAGAACTGGGCTGAGAAGTGGCAGATGGAGTTCAACCCAAATAAGTGTGATGTGGTTCATTTTGGTAGGTCAAATTTGAAGACAGAATATAATGGTAAGACTCTTTGGCAGTGTGGAAGATCTGAGAGATCTTGGGGTCTGGGTCCATAGGATACTCAAAGCTGCTGCACAGGTTGACAGTGTTAAGAAGGTGTATGGCGTGTTGGCATTCATCAACTGTGGGACTGAGTTCAAGAGCTGTGAGGTAATGTTATGGCTTTATAAGACCTTGGTCAGACCCCACTTGGAGTACTGTGTTCAGTTCTGGTCCCCTCACTACAGGAAGCATGTGGATACTATGGAGAGAGTGCAGAGAAGATTTACAAGAATGTTGCCTGGATTGGAGGGCATACCTTATGAGAATAGGTTGAGTGAGCTTGGCCTTTTCTCCTTGGAGTGATGGAGGATGAGAGGTGCTCTGATAGGTATGTGAGAAGTATTGATTGTGTGGATAGTCAGAAGCTTGTTCCCAGGGCTGAATTGGCTAACATGAGGGGGCATAGTTTTGAGGTGCTTGGAAATGGGTACCGAGGGGATGTCAGGGGTAAACTTTTCATACAGAATAATGGGTACTTGGAGTGCACTGCCAGCAATGGTGGTTGAGGCGGATACAATAGGGTCTTTTAAGAGGCTCTTAAAGACCCAATGGAGCTTAGAAAAATAGGGGTCTATACGCTTGTGAAATCCTAGGCACTTTCTTATCTTTCCAATGTTTTTTATTAGTGTCTACATTGAAGAATACAGAGTATAAGAAAGTGTATATGAAAGGTCAAAAGATTTTTTTTTAAAAACTATCAGTGACATATCTATTCTTAATAACAATCTCATTACCCCGTATTAATGTAAGTTAATCAATAGTTATATTGAAATATACTAATTTATCCCAAAATAAAGAATCTAACCCTTACCAAGACCGAAGCTGTTTATTAAGGAGAAAAGAAGGTAAATTACCTTCTCATATAATAAAAATTAATAATAGTCAACATCTGAGTTTAAACAACAAATCAAAAGTTTTGAAAATAATTCAGAAAAGGTCCCCACAATGTTTGAAAGTCTTGATGAAATTCAGAAATTGAACAACGAATCTTCTCTAAATCTAAATATAACATAAAGTTGCATAACCATTGAGCATGAGTAGGAGGAAAAACATCTTTCCAATTAAACAAAAGTGTCCTCCTAGCTATAAGAGAGCTAAAGGCCAAAATATGTTAATCAGTTGCCTTCAGCTTAATACCTTGTCCTGCAACAATACTGAATAGGGCCATCAGAGTGTTAGGCTTAAAACTGACTTTAAAAAGTAAGGAAAAAGGTTGGAAAAACTTCCTCCCAATATTTTTTAAGATTCTGACAAGTCCAAAACATATGAATTAATGAAGCTGAAACCCAGGTAACATTCTAGTAAATCTTCTCTGTACTCTTTTTTTATTTTGGCATTGGTAAGGCTGAATTTGGAGTAATTTGGATATTGATGTCTGTAAATCTTGTTCCCAGAGATTCTTAATTTTGTCTAGAGGAATATTCCTCATCTCCAGTAACATACCATAAATATTAGATATTGAACCATTATGAAAATGTGTCAAACTAAAAACTGTCTACTAAGTTCTTATCTGAGCTTATGGGAAATGTACATAATTGAGATCTTAAAAAGTCTGATTTGTAAGTATCTAAAAAAGTGAGTTTTGGGTAAGCTATATTTAGCTGACAATTGCTCAAATGAAAAAAGGTTTCCCCCAACAAACAGATCCCAAAAACATTTAATACCCAACTTGTCCCATTCTTTAAAAACTAAATCAGTCATGGAGGGTTTAAAAAAAAAATTTTTTTTTAAAAAATAAATGGGACTTGAAAGGGAAAATCTCAATAAACCAAAGTGCTTTCTAAATTGTATCCAGATCCTCAGAACATGTTTAACTATTAAACTATCAGTTAGTTTACTTACAGATAAAGGAAGAGAGGATCCAAGGCAGTTTCTAGAGTCGGTTACATGGCTGGCACAACATTGTGGGCTGAAGAGCCTGTAATATGCTGTAGATTTCTATGTTCTATGTGCTAAGCACAGAATTAGAATGGAGCTCTTTAGCACTTCATAGAAATAAGAATTGGAGAGATTGGACAGAAGTTATTCTGTGCCACACCTGACATCTAGTTCAAGAATAGGTTAGCAGCTGGGACGTGGTCTGGAGAAGCAGAATAGAGTTAAAGTTCAAAAGTCAAAGTTCAAAGTGCATTTATTATCTGGGTTGTGGGGCGGCAATGCATTTCTACTAAAGGAGGTGTAAGGTGCTCCTTCCCTCTGCTAGCCTGCAGGTCATCCTGCGGCAAGGTGTAGCACCTGCTTAGCCCCTCCCCATCCCATAAATCAATCAGGGTCACATGAAGCCATGGGAGCAAGTGGTAGATGGTCATATGAGCAGCTGGTGCACATTACAAGTTCTAGTTATGCAACTACTGATCCCAGGCAGACAATCTCTGAAGAGTATAATGGCTGGAATCACCCATCATGTAAAGACACTGTCTAGAAGAAGGCAGTAGTAAACCACTTGTGTAGAAAAATTTGCCAAGAACAATCATGGTCATGGAAAGATCATTATTGCCCTTGTCATATGAACATAGCACATAATGAGTGAACATTTATTATCAAAGTATGTATACTATGTACAACCTTGAGAATAGTTTCCTGACAGACAAGATAACTGCTCAAGTTGCACCTAAACAACATTTATGAGGAAGTTTAACTTTTGTGTTTCAAGCAGAAGGCACTAGGCACAGATAATAGCTTTACAGTACTAAATTGTCTTTTTTTTAATTCCTAGTGGAAAAAGTGATGAGGATGATGAAGTTTTTCTTGGACCAGTTGGACACACAGAAAAATGTATTGCTGCTGGCATTGACTTAAATTGCAAGCAAGAGAAAAGTTTACAGCAGACAGAAACTTTGAACTGGAGTCCTCTGAACACTGACAAATTTATTGAGGTTTTTAGAGAAGCCAACTTGTTAGCACAACATTATGAAAATCATGCAAAGGAGAAATCTGAAGCGATGGGAAGTGAAATTATTCACGATAAAGCAGTGGAACAATTTATAGAGGAATCAAAGTTAAACTTAACCCTTCTAAAGGGTATTGCCAGCTCATGTTCTCCAAGAAAAATGACCTCTATCATTCAAAATACTCCACTGAAGTCTCATCTGCCTGCAATTCGGAACAAGCAGGAGGACAATTCACAGGCTTCTCTTGGCATTCCCGTAAAATCACCGAAGAAAGCTGCTGTTCAAGCAACTCGCTGTTTTGTGCAGCCCCTACAAAGCTCTCTTGATTCTTCCTTAAACAATCAAGAGATTACTGCTTGTACCGAGACCACAAATCTCAAGGAATCTCCAAAAGATCGACCATCAATAAATGAACCAACAAAACCCATGACATCAGAAAAAGTAAGCCATATTTAGAAGTATTAATTTTTCAAACTTTTCTATAAAATGTTTATTATTTACAGTTAACCTGTTGGTTGGGTGCAAAGCTTAAAAATAGGAGTTTTCTTTAATGGTTTAGTGCATGGGAATGCAAGGCCCAGGATTAAATATGTTCTGCATGAACTCCAAAAATAAGCTTGTTTCTTATTCCTGTAAAGCTATTTGAAGTTAAATTTATTATCAAAGTACATGTGTCACCCTACACAACCCTGAGACTAGTTGTTGTTTTTTGTGGGCATACTCAGTAAATCCTAAAAACATAATGGAATCATGAAAGACTGCATCCAACAGGGCAGACAAACAATCAATGTGCAAAAGATGATAAACTATGCAAATACAGAGGAGAAGAATAATAAATAAGCAAGTATTCGGAACACGAGATGCAGAGTCCTTGAAAGTGAGTCTATAGTTTGTGGGAACAGTTCATGGTGGGGCGAGTAAAGTTATCCGCTTTAGTTTAAGAGCCTGATGGTTGAGGGATGATTACTGTTCTTGAACCTGGTGGTGAGTCCTGAGGCTTCTGTACTACCTTCCAAATAACAGCAGTAAGAAAGCGTTGCCTTAGTGGTGGTGGTTTGGGGTGGGGTGAGAAATCCCTGATTATGGTTGGATTTCAGTAGTGCACAGTGTAGTCCAGGATTTAGGCCTACAACAATGAAGGGCAAATATTGGGAAAGTGCAAGTGAAGCAGTTCCCATGGACCTGGGGTATCCTCTCCTTGATAAAGATGGTGAAATTGGGAGGTTCAGTTGGTGCAGCCTGGACAAGTAGTTAGGAGTTTGTGGCCCCTGCTTCCCATGTAGAGGGAATGAATGTTTGGCTGATGGACTGTTAGTCAAGCTGGATGCTTTGACATGGATTGGTAGAGTTTTTGACACTGCACTCATCTAGGCAAGAGGAGAATCATGTTCCCGATGTGTGTGTCTTGAGTGGTTGTGTTTGCGGTCTTGGTATAATAAGCTTCTGATCTACTCTTGTAGCCATACTACACACTTGGTTGATTAAACTGATTTTCTGGCCTTTTTTTTTGAGTAACCTCCTCACCTAACTCCACCTTTGTCCCAACCATGATATCATCTCTGGTGGCTCAGAGATGATAAAGGCTTTAGATTAGAATATCAAAAATGAATGGTTGTTCTTTCTTGCTAGCAATGCCCATAAGTGCAACTTGTCACTTATTGAGCCAGCTCTGAATGTTGTCTAGGTTTTTCTGAGGAATTGTTTATAGAATTAAACATTATAAGCAGGGCTCTGCACTTTTGACATTTGGAATAAGAGTGTAGTCGTTGGTGAAGAAGCTTGGGGCTGGTCACTGCATGAATCAGAATCAGGTTTAATATCACTGGTATACGTGGTGAAATTTGTTATGTTTGCAGCAGCAGTAAAACGAAATGTATGATGTGGGGAAGAAGTAAATCAATTGCTGTGTGGGTATATTAAAAATTGTGCAAAAACAAATAATAAAGTGAGGTAGTGTTCATGGATTCAGTGCCCATGTAGGAATCAGCAGAGGGGAAGAAGCTGTTCCTGGTTTGCTGAGTGTGTGTCTTCAGGCTTCTGTGCCTCCTTCCTAACAGTAACAATGAGAAGATGCATGCCCTGGGTGGTGGGGGTTCTTAATAATGGATGCTGCCTTTCTGAGGCACCCCTCCTTGAAGATGTTGCTGATACTACAGAGGCCAATATCCATGATGGAGCAGACTTTCTGTAGCTTCTTTCAATCTCTGTGTGGTAGCCCCCTCTCCATCAGTCAGTGATGCAAACTGTCAGAATGCTCTCCAGTACACTTGTAGAGTGACAGGCCTAATCTCCTCAAACTCATAATGGAATCTAGTCACGGTCTTGCAGGCTTTGTAGCTGCATCGATATGTTGGGAGCAGGTTAGATCCTCAGGAACTAGAAATTACTCACTCTATCCACTTCTGATTCCTCTGAAGATTGTTTCATATTCCCTCATTCTACCGTTTGTGAAGTCCAACAGTGGTTGTATCATCGGCTGCTGCGTACATGGCATTTGAGCTATGCCTAGCCACACAGTCATGGGTGTAGAGAGAGTAGAGCAGTGGGCTAAGCACACACCCCTGAGGTGTGCCAGTGTTGATCGTCAGCAAGGAGGAGATATTAGACCAATCTGCACAGATTGTGGTCTTCTGGTTAGAAAGTAAAGGATCCAATTCCAGAGGGAGGTACAGAGAAAATCTGACAATTATATCTGTTTTCTATGTGCAAGGTATGACTCCAACCACTAGATTGTTTTCCATTTAATGCCCATTGACTTCAGCTTTTGACAGAGCACAGCAGCAAGCTGCTCTGATAATGTTGGTTAAGGATTGTCATGTTTATCCAGCCTCTCGAATTGGGTTGATCGGTCCACCACGTGGATGAAGACTTTGATGCTTGGAGCTTAATTACAGGCATCAATGAGCAGCTAATACTGCTTAGATTATTGATGAACCTTCTACCAGTGAGATTTCTCCTACTTTTAGTTAACTGGATAACCTGGGATTTCCTCCATTGTAGATCACTGGAAAAGTGCTTCAGAACATTCCTCCTTGCTCTTGAAAACACGAGTCCTCTAGCAACCTGAATGCTATTTCCAGTAATGGCAGAAGTGTAGTCCCAGATGTCAATGACTCAGAACTTTTATTTGTGCCTTTAAGCTGTTAAAGGGGCTCTTTTTATGCAATAGACTTTTAAATCTGCCTGTCAGACCCGTATGATATGCAAACCCACACTGTCAGAATGACATTGAAATTGTGCAATTGCACTGTTTGGCTTAGTCAGCCTTTATTAGCAAGTGTGATATTTTCAATGTTGCACAGCAATGATGTACACTTCGGTTGAGCTGCTTCTGAGGTCTATACAGCTGGGAAGATATTGAAGACAAGCACAGTGGAGTTCTTTGGAATAGGTTACTAATTATTCTCCCTACCCTACCCCCCTCACCCCTACCGATTGTTAGTTGCTGAAGATCAGGCAGCTCAGTGGAAAGAGTAGTTTGAGAAAACCTTTTGTAATGCATGTATCTGAGGCAAGTAAAATTATATTTTTATTGCAGATCTGTCCACCTAAACCACCCGAGTCCAAAGCTTCAGGTTCCATGAGGAAGAGCGATGCTCCTTCAGTAGGAAAGCCTCTCAATCGTATTTCATCATCTGCATCCAGTATCCATTCCAGTCTTCGCACTTCCCCATCTGTTGGCCGATGTAAGTTAAATTTTCAATTTTACAAGTTAGTGTTTTTCCCTTAAACTTCTGCTATGCAATCTCTCCCTGTTAGTTTCTCAAATTAATTTAATATTACTTCTGCTTCACTGTGTCATTTTGTTGAAGCACAGGAATCTAAAATTGTGTACAAGGGTGAGGATGAGTAAGCTATTGCATTGAGGTTTTCTTCCAATTGTCACTATAAAGACTGATAACGAAAAGTTGCATTTTTGATGTTCTGCCTTGATTTTAAAACTAAAGCCTTTGTAGGGTCTCTTTGCTGCAGGGAAAGGAATTGCTGGTTTTTTAATTTTTATTTTTGGCTAGGGTTAGGGACACAGCTTTCCACAGGTAAAAAGAAACTCCGATACCACTGGTGCGCCTGGCAACAGAACTGTGGTTATGTTGACCTTCAACAGTCAATTCCTCCAAGGATATAACAATTTCAATGTAAATTTCACTTGTCATAACAAACATAAGCAATCTTGCAGCAAACCTACTCGTAGCACAGTGGTGTAGTGATTAGCACAATCCCGGCACTGCCTGCAAGGAGTTTGCAAGTTCTACGTGTGACCGCGTAGGTTTCCTCCCACAGTCCAAAGACCTACCTGTTGGTAGGCTAACTGGTCATTGTAAATTTCTGGTGATGATATTGGGTTAAATCAGGGGTTTCTCAGTGGCATGGCTCGAGGGGCTGGAGAAGTCTATTCTGCACTGTATCTCATTTAAAAAAAAAAATTCCTGACACACATTCCAAACCCCAGTCACTCACCTGATCCTCACATGCTCTGACCACTCACAGCACAAGACATCAAATGCAATCCGTCTCTTGGCAAATTAGATTTGACAGATACAATTGTGGTGCAGTGTGCTATATTTTGGCCAAACGCTTGAAGTAGATGGTTGACTTCGCAAGTATATGGGTTAATGGATAATAAGAATCTAGTGTACTAAAACTTGAGTTAGGATTTTAATAACATTTAATTGTTTGAGTAAACTTCTGAATTTTACTAATGGAGGCTAAAACTATTGAAAAAGGAGGAAGCTTTCTTGTTCCAATCTCTCAAATCACGGCATAGTAATAATGATGAATCTTTAAGCACAGGTTATACCCATGCTTCTATTTTGTCTCCTGGAAATCAATGCCTTAAAATATCTATTTGCCACTCCATGTCCAAACGAATATTGGTAACTTGGTACAGATTAATAATGGCAAATTGTGAAAATCATTACTGTGATTTTCTTCATTGAGATGAACTGGTACTCCACTTATTGCTAGAATTTAGAATTTATTTAAAATCTTGCATCCATCCTATAATGTGAGGGAGTAAAATTCTTTGCATTATAACTCCATTGCAATGTACAGACATGTAATTTTAAAAGTCTAATGGCTTGTAGAAAGGGCTTTAATGCTGTGGTAGCATTTGCCAGGTGGAGGCAGCTGATACAGTTTATGGTTGGGATGACTGGTGTCCCTGATGATCTTCTAGACCTTTCTGCACCTGCTGCTATAAATATCTTCAATGGAGGGAAGTTCACATCCACAGATGTGCTGTGCTGTCCATGCCACTCTCTGCAGTGCCCAGCAATTAAGGTTGGTGCAGTTCCCATACCAGGCAGTAATACAGCCAGTCAGTACACTAATGGTGCCCCTGTAGGAGGTCTTGAGGATTTGGGGGAGGCCCATGCCAAACTTCAGTCGCCTGAGGTGGAAGAGAAGCTGTTCTGCTACAGTCCAGGTGAGATTATCGGTGACATGTATACCGGGGAACTTGAAACTATTCACCCTCTCAACTGCAGACCCATTGATGTTGATCAGGGCGAGCCTGTTTCTGTTCCTCCTGTAATCCACAATCAGCTCTTTTGTGTTTTGGACGTTGAGGGAGGGGTTGTAATCCTGGCATCACTGTGTCAGGGTGTCAACCTCTCATCTATAGGCTGTCTCATCACTGCTAGAAATGAGGCTGATCAAAGTTGTGTCATCTGCGAATTTGTTCAGCAGATTGGAGCTGTGTGTGGCAGTACAGTTGTCTGTGTAAAGGCAGTAGAGAAGAGGACTCGGAACACAAGCCTGGGGACACCTGTGTTGAGGGGCGGGGTGAGGGAGCTCATCCTTGCCATCTGTCAGTGATCCGATGAGGAGTCTAGGATCCAGCTGCACAAGATGGGGTGCAAGCCATGTAGAACAATGCTGCTTTTGATACTCCTGTCTGATTGTTCACCTTGGAAGGTTCACTGATATCTGTAAGCTCTTGCTTTAGCAGCCTGAGGTACCCACCTGCTTCAAGCAGGATTTAATTGTACAGATACAGTGACACACACTTCCACTGAAGTACTTTTGAGAGGCTGGTGATGAAACGCATCAATTCTTGCCTGAGAAGTGACTTGGATCCACATCAATTTGCCTACCGTCACAGCAAGTCAACAGTAGATGGCATTTCATTGGTTCTTCACTCAACCCTGGGGCATCTTTAAAGCAAATGCATTCATTAGGATGACCATTATTGAATACAGCTTGGCATTCAGAATCAAAATCACTTTATTGCCAGTATGTGAAACATGCCAGAATTGATTATGGGTTTGGTACCAAGCATAAAACACAGGACAATGCCATAACTAACAACACAAACAGCTAACAATTTACAGGACAACAGTGCAAACAGCCATGAGCAATCAACAATTAGCAGAGCTGTCACATGCGTAAATGTCAATAATCAAACAAATGCGAACAGACTAAACAATTATCAACCGAACAGAGATCAGGAAAGAACATTTGATGGATGTTGTGCAGGGACTATAGAGGTATTACACTTGAGTGAGTTTTGTTGAGAAGCTGGTTAGCTACAGGAAAGATGTTTCAGAGATGACATTTGGTCCTGGTGGTGATGGGCTTTCAGCATCTCCCCATCACCTCAGAACTAATAAATAACTTTCAAGACCCAGGCTTCAATACCTCATTGTGCAATAGGATCCTTGGTTTCTTCACTTTTAGACCACAGTCAGTTAGGATTAGCAACAACATCTCCTCCACAATCTCCATCAGCACAGGTGTACCACAAAGCTGTATGCTTAGTCCAATGCTCTTCTTGCTTTACACTTATGACTAAGCTCATCCCTGGTACCATATTTCAGTTTGCTGATGACAGCATTGTTGTAGGCCGAATCAAAACTGGTGATGAATCGGCATATTGGAGGGAGATTAAACATCTGGCTGAGTGGTACCACAACAACAACCTCTTACTCGGTGTCAGCAAGACCGAGGAGCTGATTCTTGACTTCATGAGTAGGAAACCAGATGTCCACGAGCCAATCTACATTGGGGATTTAAGAGGATCAGCAACTAAATTCTTTGGTGTCCTCATTTCAGAGGATTTGTCCTGAACCCAGTACACAAGTGCAGTTACGAAGAAAGCATGGCAGTGCCTCTACTTTCTTAGTTCGTTAAGAATAGGTGTGTCATCTAAAACTTGACAAGCTTATAAAGATGTGTGGTATTGACTGGTTGCATTGTGGCTTGGAAAATTCTACAAAATGAAGTGAATTCGTCCTAGTACAACACAGCCCTCTCCGCCACTGAGCACATCTACATAGAACACTGTCACAGCGAAGCAGCATCCATCATCAAGGACCCCCACCCCACAAGCTGCTGCCTTCAGGAAGAAGGTACATGAGACTCGGGGCTCTCATTGCCAGGCTCAGGAACAGTTATTACCCCTCACCCATTAGGCTCTTGAATCACTTGCCCCATCAGTAAACTGTTCTCGCAAGCTATGGACTCACTTTCAGTGACACTCAATGTTCATGATATTTATTGCTTATTTATTATTATTTCTTTTTGCTTTTGTATTTGCACAGAGACTGTCCTCATGGGTGCAGTTTTTCATTGATTCTATTATGTTTCTTGGATTTACTAAGTATGCCTGCAAGAAAATGTATCTCAGGGTTGCAATTCATGTACCTTGGTAATACATTTACTTTGGGTTAGGTAAATGACCACAGAATTCAGAATTATAATTGACTTGGGTCAGTTAAGGGTCGCTGAATTCTCTTGTTCCTTCTGTACAACTTCGTCAGCTTGTAGCACTGAAATGGGGAATCTTCTGTTGGGCAGACTATTGATTCATATTCTCCTTGTCCCTGGATTGGGGCCCTCCCTTGCAATAGTTTGTTTCCTGAGCTCTCACTTCTAACCTTTCATTTTTATTCTTTTTCCTCTTTATTTCTATTCTGTTATACTTCAGTTTCATTTGTTATGATGGATCCAGCTGGCTTATGTCAATCTTTCATTGACTGACCCAAGGCTACAGGTATCATGACCTCATTGCTCATCTCCCAAATGGATGTCATTCCTTTTTGTTTTTCTGAATTAGGCTATTTCTAGTCAGTTACAGCCAGTTCAAGTCATAATTTGGGTTATTCTTATAACTTTTGTTAATTCTACATTGTTTAAGTGTTCCATAAATAACTTCTGTGGGAAATTATTTCTATTTAGAGGATCACTGGTGGAGTCTTCATTATGTCCACTTTTGATTACTTTAGTCTACCAATAATTAGTTCAGAAAACCAGTTCAAAAATAGTGGTCACAATAATAATCACTCAAATGTCACCTTTCACTTTTCTCACCACATGGTAAGAACAAAGACATTTGTTTTGTGCCTTGTCTATTGTCTAACTGTTCGGCAGTTTTAAATTTTTTGGGGCCAATAAAACAATGTTAAGTACTTGCTCTCAAGCCTTGTATAGTCCCAGAACCTGTTGCAAGTACCTACTCCCTGGTGCTCTCCTGGTAGTGAATTGCTTACCAATTACTGCCTATGAGAAATGGTGTTGAGGGAACATCTTCTCCCAACAAGAGGACCCATTTATTTGCATTTCAATATTTGTAAACAAGGAAACAAACTTAACTGTTGGATTATTTTCTTGTTTTGTAATGGTTCTGATAGCTACATATCAAACTTTGTCATTTTCTGTACCAGCATTGTGGTTGAATGCTTTGCATTTCAGAAGTTCAGAGTAAAATTTATTATTAGAGTACATGCATATTGGCTGGCTGGTGGTGTAGTGGCATCGGTGCTGGACTTTGGGGCAGAAGGTCCCGAGTTCAAATACAGCCAGCTCCCGTGCACGCTTTCCATTTATGCTGGGTTGAGCGTCGAGCTAACAACTTGACCTCGTAAAAAGAAATTGCCTGCTACAAAAACATCAACAGCAAAAGTTGATGGCCTATGTTCTCTCGTAAGAAAGGCAATTTCTTCTTCTTCTACATGCATATTACCACATATAACCCTGAGATTTTTCACAGGCATACTTGGCAAATCTATAGAACAGTAACTGTAACCATCAGGAACTGTGCAAATGCAGATATAAAATAGCAATAAATAACTAGCATGAAATAACAATGAGTCCTTAAATGACTGTAATTGTCCCCTTTTGTTCAAGAGCCTGATTGTTGAGGGGTAGTAACTATTCTTGAACCTGGTGATGCAAGTCCTGAGAAATTTGTACCTTCTACCTTATGGCAGTAGTGAGAAAAGATCATGGCCTGGGAAGTGAGGATCTTTGAATTCTGCTTTTCTACGGCAGCATTTCATGTAGATGTGCTCAATGGTTGGGAGGGTTTTACCCGTGTGGTACTGGACCAAATCCACTACCTTTTGTAGTATTTTCCACTCAAAGGCACTGGTGTTCTCATACCAGGCCATAGTGAGGGCAGCCAGTCAGCACTTTCCACTATGCATCTACAGAAGTTTGCCAAGCTTTTTTGACAACATGTGGAAAATTTCCACAGACTCCTGAGAAAGTAGAGGTACTGTTGTGCTTTATTTGCAATTATATGATTGGTCAGGACAGGTTTTCTGAGATGGTGACTCCCAGAAATTTAAAGTTACTGACCCTCTCCACCTCTGATTCTGATTACCGGCTCATGGACCTCTGGTTCCATCAGTTCTAAAAAAAACTGCTGTTCCTGAAATGTTAATGTTTCTCTTTGTGCAGATGCTGCCAACTCTGAGTGTTTGCAGTATTTTCTGTCTATATTGCATCTACAGTAGTTAATTGCTTTTCTGCAAAATAAGTAGTTATTTCTAGGTTTAAAATACTGCTCTTGCATTTTCTTTTGCAGCATTATCTCTAAACTTGCCCTTGAAAACATCAAAACTACCAGCCCCAAAAACCAGCAGAATTGCTGTACCAAAAAGCAAGCTTTCGAATTCTACATGTGCAACCGGTGCTCAAAGCACCAAATTAATAAAACCACCAAGTATTTCTAAACTCTCCACGCCTGGAAAAGTGAATCGGCAAGGGCCAGCAACACAGACTGTACCTTGTAGAGAAAGCTTGCAGAGAATTGGCTCAACAGCTAGTAAGAAGTCTGATGTACCAGTAAAATCAAGCAAAGCTGGAAATGTGCCTGGACAAGATCAATGCTCAAAGGCCAAGCCGTTTCCACAGCCCCTGCAGAAGTCCAGTGGTAAATATAAACTATTGTCTGAAATAGTTACATCTTGCTAGCTTATTAATCGGCTCTTGTGTACCTTTGTGCCTGCTTTTTCATTCTCAACTGTATTGAATATTTGGGCATCACAAGTAGATGTCACTGCTTTGACATTGTGCACTGTTGGAAATACAAATGATTGAGTGAAAAATTCAAATGGTGGGAATGAAATGAGAAGAATGATCTCTCGTCTTACTCTTTTGAACTTGCTAGAATAGACTTTTTTGCTTGATTAGTATTTGATTTGCATCTGAATGCTGCAGCTTGTGCTTTCTGATTGAAGGCTTAAGAATTTTGTACTTGCATATTACAATGGGCAATCAAAAGAGGCGAAAGTAGATCTGTACTATCAGATTTGAGATCTTTTTCATGGGAAAATGGACCTCAAAGGAAATCTATTTTGGTACAACTCGGTGGTATGCAGAATTAAGAAAATTTGCATATTTTAAAACTTGTGGATGTTGGCTTTTGTATAATTAAATTTAGAAAGATCTTTGTGTATTCTGGAATCTTTAAAAAAAGTTTTCAGAAGTGTTATTCACTTGAGCTAAACCAACATTTTTACATTTTAAAAATTTGATCTCCAAGTACCATCACCTGGAACAAGATCAAAAATAACTGAACTGAAGAAGACATCAGTGTGCCATGAATTTGAAAGGTAATTGCATCCTGTTGTATTAACGGTAGGCTGCTAATGCAAGCATGTTATTCAGATTAAAGATTCGTGAATGTTGTGTGTTAAAAAATTTTTTCTAAAAGTCAGTCAGTCATTACACTGCCATTGGTAAAACAACATGTGGCTTTGCACCCAAGCTCAGGCTTGTTTTTCCACAATGAATATTAGTGCTCTTGTAACACAAGTTCCACATAGCAATCAAGCCACTTTAGTTTGTTTTATTTGTGTGTCTGGAATAGGGTTGGGCTTCTCCTCCCTCCTGTGACCTGGTTTGGGGACAGATGCTTAAATGAACAATGCTAGAGATAAATTGATACCAGAGCACCTGACTGGAAATTGCCCATGTCCATTCTTCTGATGCTGCCACGATGGTTATTAGAGATGCACAGTGTGGGGACAGGCCCTCTGACCTCATTTAGTTTTGGCTTTAGCTTTTGTATTAGTTGAGTATTAAATTGACATTGTAAAATCACCCTTAAGCTTCTCAAAATACATTGAGAAGCTATTGATTCACTTCCAATCTCTGCCTTGCCAGTCTGTATTGCTGCCGTTCAAATCTATGGCTGTGACCTTGCCCCGTCAAAATAACCCAAACTTTTCACATGGCAATATGAGATTTGACTGTTGCATTATGCCCCTTAACATCTACAGTGATTAGATAAAAATGTGGATCTCAAAGGTGCATTTATTCAATTGTGTTTCTTATACTGGAATTTGATGTCAGATTATACCCAGAGCTGTTTCAGCAATGGGGTCTGTACCCTATGCTGTTATCTCCATCAGAGGATCTTTTACTTTTTCACTTTGACATTGATGAATGATTATATTGGAAAGTATGATGTCTCCTGAAGGCATTCACTGCTCTACATCTGCTTCAGCACTTGAATCTGCACGTGTGTCCTGTCAGGTGTTCATTCCTAGATGAGTTGCTTTTTGTTCCAAGCATTTTGAGGGGCGGGGTTGAATCAAAATCCATCTTCCTGCATCGCTACTCTAATAAACTGTTGGTAGGTCCCATTCCCTTTTTTGTTTTGCATGTTCTCATGGCAATGCCTCACTATTCTGGAACACCTACCTGATTTGCTTTCCTCTGTTTGAATGTAGTTTAAACCTTTTTGCATTCCTTTTACATCAGTTCCACAATGAAATAATTCAACATACTACTACCTGTCTGGTGCCTTTCTCCTTTCATTGATGCCTAGCTTCAATGCCACACAAAAATGCCACTTTCCCATTATTTCATTTGCTGATTTAATTGGTTTTGGATTCACCAATATCCCCTTTTTTTTATTTTGAAAGCCTTCATTTATTTTGATATTCTTTGCTGCAATTATATTTCCTTGCTCATGAGTTCTGCACTCTAAGGCAATCTGAGTAGTTTTAAAGGAGCCATGTATCTTTTTTCTGTCTGTATTGTATATTGTCTTGTGCATTTAGTAGGGATAATTTGCCACGTGGGTTGGGGTATTGTAGAAGCGGAGAGTATAGCTATGTATTCTTGCTTTGTTTTTAGTTCACTTTTCAATTTAGTTGGAATTAGAGGCAACCAAGAATAATTTTTTGACTGCTTCACTTCATTTCAAACCCCCACTACCCCCCACCCCGGTGCTCATTCTCTGAGCCTGTTGCATGTCACTACATTCTTGCAGATGTTAACCTGTAGCCCCTTATCTTTTGCACTCTACAGCCTACCCATTTGTAGCCAATGCATCAATTATAGCTTTGTCTCTATCTATATATTTGAAGGAACATTCCATTAGACTGTCAACTGAATTATAGAAACCAAGTCTAACCAAGTCCAAGAAATGTTCTGTGGCTGCAATTTTACAAATGCGACTTCAAAAGAAAAACTGCAATCACTTTTAAATGATTTTTTTTTGTTCAGTTTTGCCCCTTTAATTGAGGATATAGAAATGTTTGCCATGTTTCTAAGGTGCCAACAGATATTAAAGTTTGCATTAAGATGGTTCCTTTTTAGTTTATAGCCTGCTCATTTCATGTTGAATCTTTTTCAGAGGCATAGCAGCTGGTACTCCAAATAAAACTCTGGCTAGAGGAATGCTGCAAACGCCTAACGTTCCAAAGAGAAGAGTTTCAATGACTCCTGGCACAAGGCCATTATCTGGTTTACCCACACCACAGAGTCGTCGGTTGTCAAGTATTCCAGCATTCACTCCTCGCACGCAACCAAGGCTTGGGTCGTTATCTCGGCAAGTCACGTCTAAGCGAAATCGTAGCATGTCTGCCAATGGTAGAGTTTTGGAAAGGTGAGTAAAGTAAAATAGAAATTGTAATGCTTAGGCCATGTGGAGGATAGTTGCCTTTTTAAAAATTCTTTTAAAATTTAAAAATGCCTATGGATTTTTGTTCAGTTTGATGAATATCAAACCTTGGTAGAAAATATTATGTAAAAATGTTGATGTTAGTAAAGGGAAGAATTCTATTTTATGTTTTAGTTCCTCTAGATTGGTCATGCCTTTTACTACCAAGTATTTCTCTGGGCACTAAGCCATATCTGTTGTTTTATAATGCATTTAAAATACATGAACTCTGAGAAGTTTGAGATTCTGCCTCTGCTTTGTTCATTGAGAAAAGCATTGATAGTGATTAACTGGACATGGATATATCCTCCAACTGAACATTTGTAAATATGGTAATACTGGAAATTTAGAATATTTGGACATTTTTTTAACTTGTCAATATTTTTTTTCCTCTTCCAGAAGTAAACAAAAAACACCTGAGAAGCCCGAGGTCCTCTGTTCACCTAATTCCTCTGGAGATGAGATGTCTGCTTCTCTGGTTCCTGGCATTCTGAATTTCTCCCCTGATAAATCACAGACCACATGCAAAGACAAAGCCAAGGAACATGTATTTGAAATTCCAGGGAAAGAGGTAGTTATACATATTAACTGCAACAACAGTTTGTAATCCAGTTTTAACAACAAAGATTTTAAAAAAGCAGAATACTTTTAATAGCCCTTTTTAAACAATTCTATTTTTTTATTCTTGGTAAATTGAACAATCTGCAATTACTTACCAGGCCTATTGAAATAATTCATCAAGTAGAGCATTTTCATGTTTTATTTTCATCTGTGTTGTTATTTTCTCACTTTAGAATCTTCTAGTAGAAATTAATACAAAAATTAGGCCAATTGAAGATCGTCTGCTAATTGATCTCTCCAACACTCCTGATCAGAAAAGAATTGTACCAGTTAAAGTTCTTGAACCAGTAAGTTATTTTTGTTCTATCTTGTATGAATTGTTGCAGGTTTGTCATTTAGTGTGCCCAATACTCGTCCATAGACTTCTAAGTATAAGCAACACAATTCTATACAATATGCTTTTAGTTCAGTTCTATTAAACACTCATTTGAGTTGATGAAATTTGAATAATATTCTAATTTCTCTTAAAATTGAAGGATTCAGGATTGGATCTATTTGTTTAGTGCAGAAAAAGAATTTACTTGTTTACCTACCTACTGTGTTACGTCACGGGCATTTAGGACAGCAACAAATAGGTTATTTACTAAAAACCTGAAAATAGTGAGAGGTTGTAGCTTAAGTATTTTTATGGGGGGGAAACAGTGTAATTACAGTAAAAGATTTGGGTGAGGGTTGAAATATTTCCAATTCCCCCAATAGAAATATCAAAATGTATGTTTGTATATTGCCTTTGGACTAGTAACATAGCTGTTGGATCCTGATGGTCTTGCAATCCAAAGGTTCTCTGGAAGTTAAGAATGATATAGAACTTGTTGCTTACGATCATTTTATTAAGTGTTACAAGAGGAAGAAGCATGGCAAGAGGGAAGGAAAAGAGCGAGACTAAAAGCAGTGTAGTGTTCTTGTACGAGGCTACCGATAGCAGAGAATTCTATAGATAACAGTTGACCAGTAAGATGGCTTGATTCAAATAATGATACCTGCCACTGAAACAATTTCCAGAAAGAGGCAACTGCAGCTCAATTGATGGAAAATTCACTAAATCTTATAGAAGTGATTATATGAAAATACAAAAAAAATGATGTTAAATGACAAGAAAAGTCAACAATTCTATATTCCAATCCATCATTATCAAAAATCTCTTGATGCATGTTTTTGAAATTCTTCACAATCCTTGCCTTTTTTCCCCTCTGCAAAATTGTGTTAACTTTGCCTGATTACTTCATTTTTTTTCTATATTCCCTGCAATAATGTCTATAAAAATGTATATGTGAGATGTTCAGATACCTGGCCTTGGTTTTCTTAATGCATTTCCTTCCCTTTAGAAAATAGTAGATGTAATTTGTCAAGTCTAAAGCAGGGGTTCCTAACTTTATTATACCATGGACCCTTACACTGAACTAAGGGGTCCATGGACCCCAGGTTGGGAACCTCTGGTCTAAGGGGACCTTCCATAAATCCACAGAATTTTAGAAAATTAAAATGCATGGTTTAACATAATTTTGCCAGCCTTTAAAATCATGTGGTGAACTTCATTAGGACCCAAAGATTTATTAATCTATGGCTCCAATCATTTGCTCCAAACCATTTTCCTGAGTTTTGCCTTACATTCCAATTCCTGATTTGAAAGTAATTTATGGGATCTTTAAATGAAGACTGATCTAAATGCCTGTTTAATTCATCTGCCGTCTCCTATTCCTATTTCTAGCGAGCTTTATTCCTTGTTCTATTTTTTCTTTGATCTTCCTATTTTCTTTTTTTAATATTGTGCAAATTATCAGTCAAACAGTTTTGACAATACAAAAGGAAGGAATGGATTGGGTATTAAAGAAGACAACTGGTTGACAATGAGCATTGGAATAGTTGCAAAAGGCAACACATCAAAAAAAGTGGAATGCCCCACTTCAAGAGTCATTTTCAATGTTTCTAACTCACCTGTATTCTAAACTTTTCACAAACATTGATGTCCATGAAAGCAATAGATGTCCACCAGCAGTCTTTCAAGAGCAGGATTGCTTGGGTGGCAGTACAATTTAAGTCGCTCTTTTAGCTGAAGAATTGAAGGGAAATTATTAACAGATCTTGGAAAGTAACAAGCAAGTTCAGATGAACATTTTACCTCTAAGTTGGGGGGGGGGGAGCATAATATAAAAATAATTGGCTCTGCTGACCTTTAAAAATTACAGTACTGGTTAGTTCTTGGAAGTATTCAATATAGCTTTGGTCTCCAGACCTTTGTCATGATCTTGGAGAAGAGGTCTCAAGGTTAAGTGGTGACCTTGGAATAGCTGTAATTGAATCAGATGGTTCAGTCGAGGATGAGTAGACGAGACGTTTGTTATGTCTCCCCTCTCGCTGTGAAACGGAGATGCCTCTTTCTCCCTTATTAGAGAGAGCCTGTGGTATGTTGAATACCAGGTGAATGAGTAGTCTTTGGAGTACTGCAAGTCTGTGTCTTTGCTGTTGCTTTGCTGCATGCTTGAGTGTTCGGTGGTGGGTACTGATGCTATATTTTTGCTGGTGGGGGAGGGGGATTGTTGCTGCTGTGGGAGGGAGGGGATCTGGGGGGACTTTGGGGTTCTGGCATTTAACTGTATTTCATTCTTTGGGGGCATTCTATTTTCGTGGATGGTTGCGAAGAAAAAGCATTTCAGGATGTATATTGTATACATTTCTCTAACATGTACCTTTTTGAAACAAATGGGTTAAAACTCTTTTCTGTCAGGTAGGTAAATAAAGGAGTTAATTGGTATGCTTCCCACCACCCTTAATATTACAATTGCCATTATATTGTGCTTGCAGTATGTAAACTACAGAACATTCTGCATTTATGTTGGGTGACAGGGTAGCATAGCCATTGGCATAACTATTAAAACACAAGCAAACCAGGTTCAATTCTATGTCAGTCTGTAAGGAACACACAAAACGCTGGAGGAACTCAGCAGGTCAGACAGCATTTATGGAAAGTAGTAAATGGTTGACGATTTGGCTGGTATCCTTTTGTATATCCTCCCTGTGACTGAGTGGGTTTCTTCCAGGTGCTCTGATTTACTCCCACATTCCAAATACTTGTGGATTAGTAAGTTAATTGGTCAATTGAGCACTGTGGGCTCGTTGGGCCAGAAGGATGTGCTGTATTTCAAATAAACAAAATAAGTTATGTCCAGACTCCAGACACCAATGACAAGGATGGAGACTCTGAACTCATGGGGATACTTTCCACCTGCAGGTGTCACTAGAGTGGCACAGTATCCAGGCAGCGGAAACTTGCTGCTCCTTCATCGTCACTGGCATGAATCCCAGAACTTCTACACAGCATAGTGGGAAGAACAAGATGAGACAGATTGTAGCTATTCAAGGAGAAGCTCTCACCACCACCTCAAAGGCAATTAGGATGAACAGTTAATGGCCTTCCTAGTGATACACATATTCTGGATAAACTAATTATTTGACAAAGCTAACACTCAGGGAAATGGGATTATTTTTCCACATATAAGAGTTAAAACTTGCAATAAAGTAGCTCCCTGGCTGGTGAATACAGGAATTGCTATAGAATATTAGAAGGCCACAATTTGAAGGGACCTAATTTGAAGAGTAAATGGAGATGGGGATATCTTGTCTGTGAGCAGAATGGTGTAAATGAGCTCCTGTACGTTAGGATTCTCTGAAGACTGTATCTGGATTTGCTTTGACTTTACTCAATGTTTAAAACTTTCTATTTCAGCTTATAGATTTCAGCTCCCCACTGATTTTGTTGAGTCCAGTGGACAAAGAAAATGTGGATGTGAACTCTCCTTTGCTGAAGTTTTGAAAAAGTTGCTGTTACACTTAGAATTGCTTCTGTCTCTTCAAACTGTTTTGCTTTCTATGAGTTTTTGTGTTGGCGTGAGCCTGCTCGTTCTTGTTTCTTTCGATGAGCTGAAATTGATACAGTCTTGTGTACAATTGATATAAATAATTTTTATTCACAATTTAAAATGGTTTAAAGATGAACTATCATTTAAATCCAATCTTGGTGCATTTATCCTCAATAAAATTTGTCTGATTTGAAAATAATTGTTTTTAAGCATTAATAAAAGTCTAATTAAATCTGAATAAATGTGAGTGTGTAGTCTTTCCAGTATACACCCAACCCTTTGTAGGTGGTAAATTTGGGGTTTTGTTAAAATACTGGTCACATGGTCATAAAATTGATAATTATGACCATGAGTGGATACTGAAACATTTTAGAAAATGGGTCCTGTGTCATGGATTGTCATTTTTGGATGTGGCTTTGAAGCTGAAAGTCACAGAACAAGCCTTTTATAATGGAATCTGCAGGCAGTAGATTGGGTCAATGAGATAAAGTTGTAGAATCTTCCCTGCCCAAGGCTATGTCCTACTGAAGAGGTTGAGGTTTAAAAACCTAATTTATACCTCAGTTTTATTGTTTTCTTGTTTTAAGTCTCTCAATGTTTTAGTTAGATGACATTATAAGAAAGGAAATTGAAGAATATTTCCATTGCCAATGTGTATGGACAATTGCATTTGATATTCTAGAAATAGTGATGGAGGCTTGGGTATTCCTGGAATTGCAGTTCAAATCTCACTATCATTAATGAAGAAATATTGATGTCTTTAAGATGGTGGAATTCTGAGTTTTGCATAGTTTTTGTCTTTGAAGATGAGATCACTTGTAGGAAGGGTTACCACTAGCAATTGGAGGAACATTGAATTCAAGACCTGGTCCTTCAACAAAATGCTGGGAACTTGCTAGCCTTGCAGTGAAAGTGAATCTTTAAACTGAAGTGTTAATGGATTTCTTTCCACATGTGCTTCACTGACCTACTGAGTGATTGTAAGTTTAGGCAATCAATTAAGGTTTTAATTCAGCATTACTGACAGGAGCTGCATGAAGTGTTGAAGAATGCAGGGCATTTTAATTGTGTATGTGTTGAGCCTTTGAAAAATATTGAACTGATTGTTTTTATTTATTGTAAATTTATTATTCTTTAAAAAAACAATGTTGGAAATACTTGAATTACATACTCAATGCTGGAGGAACTTGATAGGTCAGGCAACATCTATGGAATGAATAAACAGTTGATGTTTCAGGTTGGAACCCTTCAGGAGTGGGGTGGGGAGTCAGAGTAAAAAGGTGGGGGTAGGGGAGGAAGGAGGATGGCTGGAAGGTGATAGATGAAGCCAGATGGGTGGGAAAGGTCAAGGGCTGGAGAAGAAGGAATCCAATAAGAGGAGCGTGAGCTATTGGGGAAGGGAGGGGGAACTCAAGGGAAGTGATAGGCAGGAGAGAAGAGGTAAAAGGTCAGTGGGGGGTTGGGGTAGATACTTGGGTTAGTATACTTGTGCAAAGAGTTGATGCCCTTTAGGAATTGAAAAAAAAAGGGGGGAGGAAGCAAAAGTCAGTGTTGAAAGGGGCCATGAAATGCTCTTGGCAAATATGATTAAAGAGATTTACAAGTTATTTTACATGTGTATTAGAGCTGAGTGTGTAGCCAGGCAAAGGGTTGATCCACGCAAAGATCAGTGCTGAAAACTTGATCTTAATACAATTTTAATTGATTTGGTTTAGAAATAGTGTAGAGTAGGCTCTTCAAGCTATGCTGCTCCAGCAGCCCCCTGCCATACATGATTGGAAACCTTAAGAAGTTTAATAAGTGTGAGGTGTGTATTTTGGGAGATCAAATTCTTGAGCAAAGCGCACAATAATTGGTAAAACCTCGGAGTATTGATGTATCAAGGGATATTCGGGTGCAATTTCTAAGTGGAACACATTCCAATTCCTGGAAGTGGACACTGTGGTAAAGGTGGTGTTGTGGCGTGTTTGCTTTCATTGGTTGGGTACTGAGTAACGAATTTGGGGCCAGTACATTCGGTCCAATTAAGCAGCTGTCCCAATTAGCTGACATTTCTTTGAAGTGTTAAAAGATATAAAAAGAAAAATTACTTTTTAATTGAGTAACAATTTATGTATTTGAATAAACTACAGAACAAATTAGAACACTACCAACACCTCTACAGTACCATAACTGTTAATTCCTAACAGTTATTGATGGAGGAATTCATCTGTTGTATTTGGCTGTAAATAAACAATCAGTGCAGATAATGGACTACCTTCATGCAATGCTTTTGATGACTGCATTGTCCAAATCTTCATTTTCAATGTAACATTCAAGATGATTGATTTCCTTTGTAATTCCTAACTTTCTGAAGAAACAAAATCATTTTATTTTCACTTCTGGCCATTTCCGGCATCTTCAAACCTGAATGCTTGACACTGCAGTGAATAAAACAGTTACAAATTGTCTTGCTGTTTATTTCTTCCCAACTATTAGTGAAAAACCACTGCTTTTTGAACACAAACACACAGTGATGCTATTTTAAAAACTGATAGCTCTAAGCACGGTGTAGTGTCTAACGGCCATGCAATTGCACATGACTGATACTAGTTAGAAACTGTTCAGCAAGTCTCCCCCAATTAAGTGGTGTAGTGCTACAATACATTGATAATCACAGGCTTATTTTCACTAAAGTTCCACCCAGTCTGATGATTTCCAAGTGTTCAAGTCCTGTATTTTAGATTAGAGTTTATTTGTTACCTTTTATTTGCATTTAATATTTATCTATGGTTGTATAACAAGTGGCTGTGCCAGCAAATTTCCACAAGTATCAGGGTTTGGAATTTCTTCATGAACTCTTAAAAGATATTAATAAGATTGAAAGTAAAATGAAATGGGATTTGGGGATTGTAACATCAAAACATCGAGTTGCTGGTCTCCAGCTCTTGCTTGTTACAGAAGCAACCTCTCTCCATTCAACATACGGAGATGTTGGGATGGACAGTAGTTTTTGATGGACTCTGGATCATGGTCTCTTTGGGGGCTTTGCTATTGTTTGCATGGGGAGGGAGGGAGTTGGTACTTTCACTGGAGTAAGGGGGGTGATGCTTTTGCTGCTGTGTGTGTGGGGGGGGGTGCTTTGGGGTTCCAATGTTGCGGTCATGCATTCCAATGGTTTTTTTCTGTTTTGTGCATGACTGAAGATTAAAAATTTCAGACTGTATACATTCTCTGATAGTAAATTGAACCATTGAACCACAAAATGAACTGGACGATAGAAAAATCCTTCAGAATTAAATATTTTATTGCTTAGGCAGCACTGTGCTGAAGCTAATAAAACTCCTGCCTTACAGCCAATATTTGATCTTGACCTCTAGTGCTGCCTGTGTGGAGTTTGCATGTACTCCATGTGACCACCCTTCCAGGTTTTCTGATGTCTGACTACAGACATCCTCCAAAAGGACCACAACCTTGTCACGGTTTGGGGGCTTGAGTGCTACAGTGACCTGGAGAGCTGTGTTGGCCAGAGTCAAGGTTTTATGCTCATGGTAGGGTCACCCATGCCGAACAGGTCAAAGGATAGAGATTAAACCAAGAGAGGTCCACCGGTCCTCTAGGTTCAAGGGTTCAGCTCAGGGGTAACAACCCTGACTGCAGAAACAAAATTATTAAGGAAACAACACTGAAGAACCCTTCTACATCTGAGTACAATGGCACTCCTGAGACTCCATCTAGGACTTGCATGACTGACAGTAGTGAAAACCAAGAGGAAGCTGCTGACATGATGAAGGAAGCCCTGCAGACCACCAAAGATGTAGGGCCTATATTACTGCCCTAAATGCCAGTGTTGTAACAGGCAGTAACACACACAACAGATGAGCAGGTGGTAGTTTAATTGAATGCTAGAATCTGGGAAGCTGATAACTGGAGGAGAACAACTGGAATTGTTGAAGATTAATCTAAACAGACGCTTGGTAACTCAGCCATGGATAGTCCCAAGCCCAGCTGCAAAAGGAAGAGTGTTGGACGTGGCGCAAGCCTATCCCGTAAAAGCCCAGAGCTACAGAAATGCCAACAGAAGCTCAAAGGAGCTCATTCCTGGGGGAGGACGAAGTATGAGGTCGTGTGGTGAAAGTGGAAGCCGTGGGGTCCATCAACCCTTCGGCCTAGGACAGTGGACTCTGACGAGCTGCTCTTGGCGGCCTATGCTCCATTCGGAGTGATGGGCGTAAGAAGATTGTGATGGGCTGAAGGGCCTTTTTCTGTGCCGTATCACTCTGACTACAAACGAAATTCGCACTTTTACCAATCACTAAATTGGCCCACTAGAAATATTATTTTGTTACATTTAAGTTTTTTTTGACTCTGGATCACTTACTCTGAATTTGGTATGGTCCTTTTTAAACATTCGACCATTCTAATACGGTGATGCGGCATTCTCTATAGGTGATGAGAGTTGGTTCTGAATTGGACATATTTCTCTCTATCATGCACACCCATCTGGTTATGTGGTCTTAATTTTGTTAAAATACCGTGGAGAAAATTCTAACTGGCTTCATCGCCTTCTGGTATGGGGGGGGGGGGGGGGGTTGCTACTGCGCAGGATGCAGTAAGTTGAGAACTTAATCATGGGCACTAGGCTCCAGAACATCCAGGATATCTTCATGGAGCAATGCTTCAGAAAGGCAGCATCCATCATCATTACGGACCCCCATCACCCAGGTCATGCCTTGTTCTCATCAGGAAGGAGGTACAGAGGTCTAAAGGCACACACTCAACGATTCAGGAACAGCTTCTTCCCTTCTGCCATCTGATTTCTGAATGGACATTAAACTAATGAGGTTCATTTTTCACTCATAAACAAGAGAAGATCTGCAAATGCTGGAAATCCACTACTTACTTAACCATTTCATATTTATATGTCTGTCTGTCTAGGTACCATATCCGATGCAGACGTTGGTGACCATGGTTTTCCATATAGATCTATCCCTTGTTCTTTGGATGACTTCCATTTCCTCAATATGTAGCCACCTGGCTAGGCTTTTGATGTACATAAGCCGAGGTCTTCCTCTAGGTTTGTTCCCCTCAATCTTTCCAGAGAGTATGAGTTTTTCTAGTTCATTTTTCTGCATGATGTGTACTAGGAATCTTGAGTTGTCTGCTCTTATTGTTGGTATCAGTGATCTAACTGCTTGGGCTGTTCTGAGAACTTCTTCATTTGATGTGGGTGCGGTCCATGATATTTTTAACACTCTCCTGTGGAACCATAATTCAGCTGCTTCTAGTCTCTTTTCCATTGCTGGGGAAATGGTCCAGCATTCACTTCCATAAGTCAGGATAGAATAAATGTAGCGCTGCAGTATTCTGTTTTTAGTGTACATGGTCATATTTCTGTCTTAATATGGTCTTCATTTTTTGGAAAGCTTCTTTCACCATTGCTATTCTGTATTTGATATCTGTGTGTCGCACCTGCCATCACTTGTTATTAGGCTGCCAAGATATCCGAATTTGTTGACTTATTTGATGTTTGTATTTCCGATCTTGATCACACATTGTGGGGTGTTTATATATATTTACTGTAATCTAGTACTGTATTTTCTATTGTGTACAGTATTGCATTGTACTGCTGCCGCAAAGATAAACAATTTCACGACAAATGCCGGTGACATTGAACCTGATTCTGATCACTTTCAATTGCGTGGCGGTCCAGTGATGGACGGATACCCTCTCGTAACCCCTCACTGACTGCAATACAAGGAGTCACGAGAGGGGATCAATACCTCCAATTTATAGATCTGATTGCTAGGGTAAGTAGATGCATGTCATGAATCATGTAGCCAGCTGCATGTTTGCAGGTGAACCGTAAATTCTTCCAGCAGGTACAGTACAGACTGAGATCCCTAGGCTGCCGCACAGAGCATACACTGAGGATCCAGGGCGCTGGTTTCATAAACCCTAGATCCCATGGCACCAGTTCCGGGCCCCCAGACTCTGGATCATCCGCTACGCCCTCGGAATGGAGCCGGTTGGAGCTTCCCCCACCGCCCGCTCCGGAGGAAGGGGACTGAGTGACAATTAGGGAGCCGGACTCTTGTCTCCGGCTGCAGTTTTCCGGCGGATCGGTGTACAGCGGGCGCCGGCTGGGGAAGGAGCGGCGGCGGCGGCGGCGGTTTTGCCCCGGGTCAGCGTGGCGGATGAGCCGGTCGCTGCGCCGAGTCGTGTGCGCTGTGTCCGGCGGCGTGGACAGCGCCGTCGCGGCGCTCCTGCTTCGGCGGAGAGGTAAGGAGTTAGCAGCGAGCGGGAGAGGTCGGAGCGCCGGCACAGACCGAGGGATTTGGTCGCCGAGCTGGTGCCTCAGTGGGGTCGATTTTAACCTCGGGGATTGTTCTTGTAGGGTTCCACGATCTCCATGTGACCTTCGTGGGTTTCACCCTACCTAAATAATTCTCGCATCCACCACGGTGTAATGGAATTGCTTGTTCGCACGACTTTGGAACAGCTAGCTACTACTTTCCTACAACCATCAGGCCTGCACAACCCTAACCCTGCCTCAGCAAACAGAACAGCATGGGCTGCCACGGACTTGTTTCTGATTGTGTCCTTATTTTTGCATTGAATTGTTTTGGCATAGTCTTTTTCTCTCTCTTCACTGTCGCATAATTAATGCATCGTTTGTATTCTGTTTTTTTTTGTACTTATCTGACTGATGCAGCTGCAAGCAAGTTTATCATTGTAACTGAACCTTACTGTATATGACAAATTTGACTTGAGTGTGTAAATTAAGGGTGGTCACAGGCTGGTGTGGAAGCCCAAATGCTCTTGAACAGAAAGGCCTACAAAAAGTTTTAGATACGGCGCAGTTGATCACCTCCCAACCATTGAACCACCCCTACCACCTAGGACATGGTGTCTTCTTGTTGCTGCCATCAGAAAGAAGGTACAGGACCTTCAGACCCACACCACCAGATTCAAGGACAGTTATTATCTGTTATCAGGCTCTTGAACCAAAAGAGACAACTACACTCAACTTCACTTGTCCCATCATTGAAATGTTCCCACAATCTATGGACTCACTTTCATGGACTCTTCGACTGATGTTCTTGATATTTATTGCTTGCTTACTTTTTTCTTTCTTTTTGTATTTTCACAGTTTGTTGACCTCTGCACTCTGGTTGAACGCCCTAGTTGGGTGATGTTTCATTGATTCTATTATGGATTTATTGAGTATGCCCACAAGAAAATGAATCCCAGGGTTGTATGTGATATGTATATACTTTGATAATAAATTTACTTTGAACTTTTGAAATTATTGAGAATGTATGGAGAACAACCATAGAGTAAAATAGAGTGGAATTTGTTAAATGTGACCAAGAAAGCTTCCTTGATCAATATTGAGTGGGACATACTAGAAAGAGTGCCACACTGGGCCTCCTCTTGGGGAATGATGTAAAGCAAGTGGCAGATATGTCTCTTAGTGAGGATTTGGTCAAGTGACTTTAATTCTATGTTTTCTAAAGTAGCTATGGAGAAAGGTACAACTGACTCGCAGGGTAGGGTTCTGAACTGGGGCAGGGCATGTTTTAGATCCATTAAATAGGATCTTGCAGGCAAGGTTGTTTGCAGGGAAAGAAGCATTAGGGTCAGGGTCAAGTGGGAGGCTTTTAAAAGTGTGATGTCAAGAATTCAAGGTATGCATGTTGATTTTAGGGTGAAGGGCAAGACTGACAGGTTTTGGGAATTCTAGTTGATGAGAGAGATTGAGGCTATGGTTAAAAAGGGGGAGAGAACGGCGCATAAACAATCGGGAACTAGTCATAAGGGGGAGATACATGTTCTTCAGCCCAATGAATCCATGTCAACCACAGTGCCCACCCAGATGGTCCCAATTTTCTGGCTTGGCCAACATCCCTCTAAACTCCACCCTTCTATATACCTGTCCAAATGCTGCTTAAATGCTGTTGCTATAACTGCCTCAATGACTACTTCTGGCAGCTCGTTAGATATGCTCACCAACCTCTGGGAAAAGTTGCTCTTCACCTCCCTTATTACTCTTTCTGCTCTACTCCTAAGTTACGCCCCTAGTTTTGGAGTCTGCTACTTTGGGTGAAAGGCAGTCACCAATTATCTATGCCAGGGGTTCACAACCTTTTCTCTGCCATGGACCAATATCAGTAAGCAAGCGGTCATGGACCCCAGGTTGGAAACTCCTGATCTATGCTCTTCATAATTTGAAACGTCTCTATAAGGTCGCCCCATATTCTTTGACATTCCACAGAATGAAGACCTAGTTTGCCCAACCTCTTCCTATAAATCAGTCCCTCTAGTTCTGGCAACAGCCTTGTAAACAGCCTTCTCCCTCCTGCCGTTTGGGAAAAGGCTCCGAAGCATTTGGGCTGTCACGACCAGACTATGTAACAGTTTCTTCCCCCAAGCTATCAACCCCTCAATACCCGAAGCCTGAACTGACACCTTGCCCTATTGTCCTGTTTATTATTTATTGTAATGCCTGCGCTGTTTTGTGCACTTTATGCAGTCCTGTGTAGGTCTGTAGTCCAGTGTAGCTTTCTCTGTGTTTTTTTTTTTTAAAACGTAGTTCAGTCTAGTTTTTGTACTGTGTCATGTAACACCATGGTCCTGAAAAACATTGTCTCATTTTTACTGTGTACTGTACCAGCAGTTATGGTCAAAATGACAATAAAAGTGACTTGACTTGAAATCTTTTCTGCACTCCTTCCAGTTTGACCTCATTTTTCTAATAAGGTGAATAAAATTGTACACAATACTCTTAAGTGCAGCTTCACCAACAGTGTGTACTACTGTAACAACCTATTGTCCGAACTCCTATACTCAATGTCCTTACTGATGAAGGCCAGTGTGGTAAATACCTTTTTCACCACCTGTTGACCTGTGAAGCTGCTTTCAATGAATTATGCACTTGTACTCCTAATCTCTATGTTCCATTACACTCTTCACTGCTGTACAAGTCCTATGCAGGAATGACTTTCCAAAATGCATCACCTCATACTTAATCTGTTTTCAAATCCATTTGCTACTTCTCGACTTACTTCTGTGACTGATCAAGATCCCTTTTTAATCTACGATAACCTTCTTCACTGTCAACACTTCCAGTTTCATGTCATCCAGAAACTTACTGATCAAACTATGTATAAGAGCTATATGTAATAACAAGGGTCACATCTCAGCACTGATCCCTGAGGCACACATCAGCCTTCATTCCAAGAAACAACCTTCAGCCACCAAACTCTACTTCCCATCTCTGAGTCAATTTTGAATCCACTTAGCCAACTCTGTCTGGATTCCATGGGACTTGCCCTTCCAGATGAGCCTACCATGCCGTAACTTGTCAAAGACCTTGCTAAAGCCCAGATAGATGACGTATGCTACCTTATCCTCATCTAACCTTTTGGTTACTTCTTCAACAAACTAAAAGGTTCATCAAGCATGAGCTTCCCATATACAAAGCCCTTCTGATTCGTCCTATTCAGACTCTGTCTACCAAAATGCTGGTAGATTCTGTCCGCCAGAAATTCCTCCAGTGACGTACCCACTACTGATGTCAAGTTGATCTGCCTGTAGTTCCTTAGCATGTCCTTGCAACCTTTTTTAAATAATGTAACAGTTTTAATGAGACTGTAAGAAGTGCAGGGGTGCACTTGGGGGGGGGGGGGGCAAAAAGAGCATATGAAAAGGATATGGCAGGCAATATGAGGCAAAATCCTAAGCAACTTCAATGTTCAAAGTAAATGTATTATCAATGTGTGTGTGTGTGTGTGTGTATGTATATACAACACTGAGATTCATTTTCTTGTGGGCATACTGAATAAATCTACAGAATAATAACCATAACAGAATCAATGAACCATCACCCAACTAAGGTGTTCAACCAGAGTGCAGAAGTCAACAAACTGTGCAAATACAAACAGAAAAGTAGTAATAAATAAATAAGCAAGAAATATCGAGAACATGAGATGAGTCCTCAAAAGTGAGTCCATTGGGTGTGGGAACATTTCAATGATGGGGCAGGTGAAGTTATCTCCTCTGGTTCAACAACCTGATAGTTGGTGGGTAGTAACTATTCCTGAACCTGGTGATGTGAGTCCTGAGGTTCTTGTACCTTCTTCCAGATGGCAGCAGCAAAAAGAGAGCATGATCTGGGTTGGTGTATTAAGAGTGAAAGGGTGGCGGGGTGAAAGTATGCCCCCTTAAAAATCAACATGACCATCAAGAGAATGGGAGGGATTTTTAAGGAATATTTCTCCTCAGTTTTTATTGTGGAGAAAATGATGGAAGCTGAGGAAATGGGGAAAATGAGTGGTGATTATCTTGGAGCACTAACAAATTAGCAAGGAGAAGGTATTGGAGGTCTTATATTCATTAAGGTGGATAAATTGTCAGGGCCTGACCTGTTGCATTCTTGAACATTATGAGAAGGTACAGATAAAATTGAGAAGGACTCAGAGATTTTTGCTTTATCTGTGTCTGCAGGTAAAGTTTGGGAGGACAGTGGCTAATGTACCATTGTTGGTACATTAAACTCAGGCTGGTGCTGGATCCCAAGAGAGGGAATTTGTAGAATGCCTATGAGATGGCTTTTTAGAGCAGCTTGTGGTTAAGCCCACTAGGGGAAAGGCTGTTCTGGAGTGGGTGTTATGTAATGATCCAGATTTGAAAAGGAAGATTAAGGAAATAGAACCTTTAGGAGACATTGCTAATAATATGATAGAGTTCATCCTGCAATTTGAGATTGGAGAAGTTAGTCAGGTGTACTGTATCAGTATTATAGTGGCGTAAAGGGAGTTGCAGGGGCATGTAAAAGGAGTTGGCCAAAGTTGATTGGAAGGGAACTCTAGCATAGGTCATGACAGATTAGCAATGGTTGGAGTCTCTGGGAGCAATTCAGAAGGTGCAAGATAGATACATCCCAATGAAGTAGTATTCTAAAGGGAGGATGAGGCATCCGTGGCTGACAAAAGCATAGAAGCAAAAGTGAGAGCATATAATAGACCAAGCATTAGTGGGAAGTTAGAGGATTGGGAAGCTTTTAAAAACCAACAGAAGGCAACTAAAAAAGCCAATAAATAGAGAAGAGATTAAATAGAAAGGTAAGATAGCTAATAATATAAAAGAGGATGCCGAAAGTTTTTACAGACATATAAAGAGGCAAGAGTAGATATTGGATTGCTTCAAAATGTCACTGAAGAGGAAGTAATCTGGGACAAGGAAATGGCGGACAAACTTCATTAGTATTTTGCATCAGTATTCGCTGTGGAAGACACCAGCAGTATGCCAGAAAGTCAAGGGTGTCACAGGCATGCAGAGGAGATTTACCAGGATGTTGCCTGGATTGGGGAGCATGCCTTATGAGAATAGGTTGAGTGAACTTGGCCTTTTCTCCTTGGAGCGACGGAGGATGAGAGGTGACCTGATAGAGGTGTATAAGATAATGAGAGGCATTGATTGTGTGGATAGTCAGAGGCTTTTTCCCAGGGCTGAAATGACTAGCACAAGAGGGCATAGTTTTAAGGTGCTTGGAAGTAGCTACAGAGGAGATGTCAGGGTTAAGTTTTTTTTACGCAGAGAGTGGTGAGTGCGTGGAATGGGCTGCCAGCCCCGGCGGTGGAGGCGGAAACAATAGGGTCTTTTAAGAGACTCCTGGATGGCTAAATGGAGCTTAGAAAAATAGAAGGCTATGGGTAACCCTAGATAGTTCTAAGGTAAGGACATGCTTGGCGCAGCTTTGTGGGTTGAAGGGCCTGTATTGTGCTGTAGGTTTTCTGTGTTTCTACAAGACAGAGCGTAGCTGCTGTTACTAAGGGGAAGGTGCTTGGGAAACTGAAAGTGTCTGAAGATAAATAAGTCACCTGAACAAGATGACCTACATCCCAGTGTTCTGAAAGAGGTAGCTGGAGAGATTGTGGAGGTATTAGATTCTGCAATGGTTCTGGAAAATTGCAAATATCATTCCATTCTTTCAGAAGGGAGGGAGGCAGAAGAAAGGAAATTTAAGGCCACTTAGCTTGATTTCAGTAGTTGAGAAGATGTTGGAGTACGTTATTCTGGCTAAAGATCTGCAGAAGGACTTGCACAGATTGGGAGAATGGGCAAAGAAGTAGTAGATGGAATATAGTGTTGGGCCGTGTATGGTCATGCGTTTTGGTAACATGAGGAGCATTTGCAGGGTCTGGACCTGCACTCACAGGAATTTAGAAGAATGTGGGAGGTTCTTTTTGAAACCTATTGAATATTGAAAGGCTTAGATTGAGTGAATGCTGAGAGGATGTTTCCTGGGTCTAGAATCAGGGGACATGGCATCAGAATAGATGAAGGATATCCCTTTAGAACAGAGATGAAGAGGTTGGTGAATCTCTGGAATTCTTTGCCATGGCTGTGCAGGCCAAGTCATTAAATATATTTAAAGCGGAGGGTCATAGGCTCTTGATTAATCATAGGTTATGAGGAGAAGGATAGAGAATGAGGTTGAGAGGGGTAATAAATCAGCTATGATGGAAGGGCGGAGTAGACTTGATGGGACAAATGGCCAAATTATCCTGCTATGTCTTGTGGCTTTACTGTTCGTAAAGGGTAGCTAATCAAACCAGAAAAGTATAGACCAGGGGTGTCAAACTCATTTTAGGTCACGGGCCGGATTGAGCAAAATGCAGCTTCATGCGGGCCGGATCAGTCGGACGCGTGCGAACGCAGCTTTCGTTGCCTCCGTTTTTTCAGCCTGCTCTCATGTGTCTCAGTCTCTGCTATAACTATAAAGTGTTTCACTTTACAAATTCCGTTTCTTATGAAGAAGGCTGCCGAATAAACACTAAAAACCCTGAAAACCTGGTACCTGAATAAACTCAGCATTAGCCATATCATACGCCATAGGCCTTCGATTACTGGGTCCAGCTTTAATAGTAATTAGATATTATCTCGCGGACCAAAGATAATTCCACTGCGGGCCGGATTTGGCCCGCGGGCCTTGAGTTTGACATATATGGTATAGACCATTGAGTCTGACAATGGTGGTGGGTAAATTGTTGGAGGGTATGCTGAATAGCAGGATCTACCAACATTTGGAGAGACAGGCTCTGATTTTGGACCCTCATGGCAGTTTGATCTGGAAGGTTAGATCACATGTGATCCAGGGGAAATAGCGGAGTGAGTTCTTAATTGGCTCAGTGGTAGGAAGCAAAGGGCGATGGCTGAAGTTTGCTTCTCAGACAGGTGTCCGGTGGTTATGTGTGCCACAGGGGTTGGTGCTGGGACTTTTGCTCTTTGTAATTTATATTAATTATTTGGATATGAATATTCAAAGCATGTATAGTAAACTTGTGAATGATACTAAAATAGGTGGTGTCCAGTGTTCCCTCTAAGGTGTGCGCATGCACGCATCTTTTGTTAGCGCACAAGGGAATTTAAACTACACAGAAGGTTGTCACCGTCTACCTCATTGGCATGTTAAGTATATTTAACGATCATACACAATCATATTTTTTTTTCCAATTTCTGATGCAGACAGTGTTGATAGTGTGGAGTTGTGACGAATTGTCTACAGATTTTAGAACTGGCTTATTTATACTGTTTTTATTGAAGAAATTATTGATTCACTATGTCGAATTCCAAAGAAGCAAAGGGCGTGAAGTGTAAAGAACTGCTAGTTCATTTAAAGTGAGATTGCTTAATGAAACAGTAGAGACAGCTACACTGAAATCTCATGAGGTCAGGAACGTGCAGCTACGAGAAATATTTATGTACACTAGAGAAGCTGGTGTTACCTGTATGTATTGTCACGGTGCAAAAGTTGCTGGAGAATTTGCAAGTGGGAAGAAGTGGAGTGATATTTGGAAACTTTACCTTTTAAAGTGTCATTTGGCAAGCAAATCATGTATGGACAGTGTGTAAATGCGCCGACGAGAAAATCCTTTATTACTCACTACAGACCTGCTATGTATGTTTTGTGAGAGTGCACGTGACCAAGAGCAAAAACAATCCAACCCAGAGGAGATCAAGGTTCTTATAGACAGTGTTTTGCTTTCATAGTTAAGCACTACAATGACTTCAGATTTGCTGTACAAGAAAAAAAATCCAATCTGATTATGGGCTTTTCTGAAATGGTGACATTTGCTCTTCAAAATGAAGAATTTTGTGACCTTGCAAAGTTGATGAACATTGGCTGAACCTTTCTTGCATCTAGCGCTGCCTGTGGAAAAGGTTTTAGCTTAATCAATCAAATCAAAAGCAAACTGAGAAATCGCTTAATGGTGTCATTTGGATATGCTGAGGAGAATTCAAAGCTTTCTGTTGGATGGGGGATTTATAAGTCTTGACAGTTTACAAAGAGCGGGTAAATGCCAAAGACAGGGGAGAAAAAATGACCGAGCAACTTAAATATGTTCATTATCTTGTTCAACTTTATATCTCTTATGCAGTTAAGCTACAAAATCTGTGCATGCAATGATTTCCAAATAAAAGAACGTATCTGGATATTTTGTTAACTAGTTTGTAATTTTGTAAGTTTTGTTTGAACATTTCAAACAATTTTAATAATGTGAAAAGATTGGTATTATTACATGAGTCTATGAGAAGTCAACTCAAGTCACCTTTTATTGTCATTTCGACCGTAACTGCTGGTACAGTACACAGTAAAAACGAGACAACGTTTTTCAGGACCGTGGTACTACATGAAACAGTACAAAAACTACACTGAACTGTGTAAAAACAACACAGAAAAAAATACTACACTAGACTACAGACCTACCCAGGACTACATAATGTGCACAAAACAGTGCAGGCATTACAATAAATAATAAACAAGACAGTAGGTACAGTAGAGGGCAGTAAGTTGGTGTCAGTCCGGGCTCTGGATATTGAGGAGTTTGATGGCTTGGGGGAAGAAACTGTTACATAGTCTGGTTGTGAGAGCCCGAATGCTTCAGTGCCTTTTCCCAGATGGCAGGAGGGAGAAGAGTTTGTATGAGGGGTGTGTGGGGTCCTTCAAAATGCTGTTTGCTTTGTGGATGCAGCGTGTAGTGTAAATGTAATGGCGGGAAGAAAGACCCCAATGATCTTCTCAGCTGACCTCAACTGCAGGGTCTTGCAATCCGAGATTGTGCAATTTCCGAACCAGGCAGTGATGCAGCTTCTCAGGATGTTCTCAATACAACCCCTGTAGAAGATGGGAGGTGGGAGATGGACTTTCCTCAGCCTTTGCAGAAAGTAGAGACGCTGCTGGGCTTTCTTTGCTATGGAGCTGGTGTTGAGGGGCCAGGTTAGATTCTCTGCCAGGTGAACCCCAAGAAATTTGGTGCTTTTAATGATCTCTATCGCAGAGCCATCGATGTTCAGTGGGGAGTGGTCACTCCGTGCCCTCCTGAAGTCAACAACCATCTCTTGTTTTGTTCACATTCAGAGACAGGTTGTTGGCTCTACACCAGTCTGTTAGCCGCTGCACCTCCTCCCTGTATGCTGACTTGTTGTTCTTGCTGATGAGACCCACCATGGTGGTGTCATCGGTGAACTTAATGATATGGTTCGAGCTGTGTGTTGCAGCACAGTCGTGGGTCAGCAGAGTGAACAGCAGTGGACTGAGCACGCAACCCTGGGGAGCCCCCGTGCTCAGTGTGATGGTGTTGGAGATGCTGCTCCCGATCCGGACTGACTGAAATCTCCCAGTCAGGAAGTCTAGGATCCAGTTGCAGAGGGAGGTGTTCAGGCCCAATAGGCTCAGCTTTCCAATCAGTTTCTGAGGGATGATTGTGTTGAATGCTGAACTGAAGTCTATAAACAGCATTCGAACATATGTGTCTTTTTTGTCCAGGTGGGTTAGGGCCAGGTGGAGGGTGATGGCAATGGCGTCGTCTGTTGAGCAGTTGGGATGGTACGCGAACTGCAGGGGGTCCAGTGAGGGGGGCAGCAGGGTCTTGATGAGCCTTTCGAAACACTTCATGATGATGGATGTGAGTGCAATGGGACAGTAGTCATTGAGGCAGGACACTGAAGACTTCTTTGGCATGGGGACAACGGTGGCGGCCTTGAAGCACGTTGGAATGATGGCGCTGCTCAGGGAGATGTTGAAGATGTCAGTGAGAACATCTGCTAGCTGGTCTGCATATAAGGACTCTACCAGGAATATGGTCTGGTCCAGCAGCCTTCTGTGGGTTGACCCTGCACAGGGTTCTTCTCACATCGGCCACGGTGAGACACAGCACCTGGTCATTGGGAGGAGGGGTGGACTTCCTCACTGCCACATCATTTTCCGCCTCAAAACAAGAGTAGAAGTTGTTCAGCGCATCTGGGAGGGAGGCATCACCCGTACAGTCAGGTGATGTTGTCCTGTAGTTAGTGACGTCCTGGATGCCCTTCCACATGCGCCACGTGTCGCCGCTGTCCTGGAAGTGGCTGTGGATTTGCTGGGCGTGTGCACACTTTGCCTCTCTGATGGCCGGGACAGTTTGGCCCTCGCTGTTGTTAGGGCTGCCTTGTCGCCTGCTCTGAAGGCGGAGTCATGGGTCCTCAGCAGCGCACGCACCTCCACGGTCATCCATGGCTTTGGTTAGCGCATGTAGTGATGGTCTTGGACAGAGTGACATCATTAATGCACTTGCTGATGTAGCTGGTCACTGATGCCGTGAACTCCTCTAAGTTGGTGGAGTCGCCATCGGTTGCAGCCTCCCTGAACATGTGCCAGTCAGTGTGCTCAAAGCAGCCTTGAAGAGCAGAGTTTTCCCAGGTGCTGTGTCTCACCGTGGCCGATGTGAGAAGAACCCTGTGCAGGGTCAACCCACAGAAGGCTGCTGGACCAGACAATATTCCTGCTGGCCAAGTTTTCAAGTAAGACTCATTGATGTGTATTATTTTATTTCTTTTAAACAATGAACAACAAACTGAACTTGGTAGTTTATTATCCTCAGGTTTATTTCCACTTAAAATTTAGTGTGCACATGTTGTTGTTACCGGGCAAAAAATTGCACAGCACATTACAGGCTCTATGGCCCACAGTGTTGTGCCGACCATGTAGCCTAGTTTCTTAGTCTCTCTCTCTCTCAGAATTTCCCTACCCCATAGCCCCCTATTTTTCTAAGCTCCATGTCTCCATGTGTTGGCGCGTGGCCAAGTGGTTAAGGCGTTGGTCTAGTGATCTGAAGGTCGCTAGTTCAGGCCTTAGCTAAAGACAGCATGTAGTGTCCTTGAGCAAGGCACTTAACCACACATTGCCATGCAACGACACCGGTGCCAAGCTGTATTGGCCTTTGCCCTTCCCTTGGACAACATCGGTCGTATGGAGAGGGGAGACTTGTTGGTCTCCCATACAACCCTGCCCAGGCCTACGCCCTGGAAACTTCCCAAAGCGCAAATCCATGGTCTCTCGAGACTAACGGATGCCTGTTATTATGTCTCTTAAAGGATCCTATTGTATCTGCATCCACCACCTTCACTGGCAGTGCATTCCATGCACCCACCACTCTCTGTGTGAAAAACTTACCTCTGACATCCCCCTTGTACCTATTTCCAAGCACCTTAAAACTATGCCTCTTGTATTAGCCATTTCAGCCCTGGGAAAAAGCCTCTGGCTATCTACATGATCAGTGCTCCTCATCATCTTATACACCTCTATCAGGTCTCCTCTCATCCTTCGTCACTCTAAGGAGAAAAGGTCAAGTTCACTCAACCTATTCTCATAAAGCATGCTCTCCAATCCAGGCAACAGCTGTGTACCCTTTCTGTAGTTTCCACATGCTTTCTGTAGTGAGGTGACCAGAACTGAACATCAAGCGGGGTCTAACTAAGGTCTTGTATAACTTTAACAGAACCTCAATGCTCTTGAACTCAATTCCATGGTTTTTGAATGCCATCACACCATACGCCTTCTTACAACACTGTCAACCTGCGCAGCAGCTTTGAGTGTCCTATGGACACAGAGCCCAAGAACTTGATGATCCTCCGCACTGCCAAGAGTCTTAACATTAATACTATGTTCTGTCTTCAAATTTGACCTACCAAAATGAACCACTTCACACTTAACTGGTTGAAGTCCATCTGCCACCTCTCAGCCTAGTTCTGTTTCCTATTGATGTCCTGCTGTAACCTCTGCCAGCCCTCCAGACTATCCACAACACCCCCAACCTTTGTGTCATCAGCAAACTTTCTAACCCACCCTTCTACTTCCTCATCCAGGTCATTTATAAAAATCACAAAGAGGAGGTGGTCCGGGACAGATCCCTGTGGAACACTGGGTCCCATACCTCCTTACTTTCTGAATGAGCCTTGCATGGGGAACTTTATCAAATGCCTTGTTGAAATCCATATACACTACATCTACGGCTCTACCTTCATCAAAGTGCTTTGTTAAATCCTTAAAGAATCCAATCAGGCTCGTAAGGCACGACTTACCTTTGACAAAGCTATGCTGAATATTCCTAATCATATTATGCCTCTCCAAATGTTCATAAATCCTGCCTCTCAGGATCTTCCCCAACAACTTACCAACCACTGAAGTGTAAGACTCACTGGTCTATAATTTCCTGGGTTACCTCTACTCCCTTTCTTGAACAAGGGAACAACATTTACAACCCTCCAATCCTCAGGTACCACTCCTTTCCCTATTGTTAAAGCAAAGATCATCGCCAGAAGCTCAGCAATCTCCTCGCTCGCTTCCCACAGTAGCCTGGGGTATGTCTAGACCAGTCCCGGTGACTTATCCAACTTAATACCTTTCAAAAGCTCCAGCACATCCTTTTTCCTACTGACTATATGCTCAAGAATTTCAGTCTGCTGTAAGTCATCCCCACGATTGCCAAGGTCCTTTTCACTGGTGAATGTTGAAGCAAAGTAATTATTAAGTACCTTCGCTACATCCTTCAACTCCATGCACACGTTTCCACAATCGCACCTGATTAGTCCTGTTCTCACAAGACTCATTTTCAGTCTCCCACGACCCCCCTTTTCTGTCTCCCACGACCCCCCCCCCCCCACTCTCGGTCTCCCACGACCTCCCCCCACTCTCGGTCTCACACGACCCCCCCCCCCCCACTCACCGTCTCCCACCAATCCCCACAAACCCTCCCTCTCTGTCTCCCCCCCACCCTTTTATCTCTGCCTCTGTCTTTGATCAGTAAATCATTTCTCCCACACAAATTGCTCTTGTCAAGTACATTGAACACTGTTCTCTAAAGGGAAACCGATCAGATAATCAACACTAATCATTCTCTTGCTGAATTAACAGTGACGGCTCCATTGTTTTTAATTGCTACTTTCTTGTTGATTAATCTTTTTTAAAAAAGCAATTAAACAGGGTGCAACTAAGGTACCACCAGAGGGGGCTCTGGTATTATTTAATTACTTTTCAAGACCAAGCCATGAGTTTGAAAGAATGAGCAGCTGACTTTCTTTGTGTCTCAACCAGTTAGTGATTTCATGTTGGAGAGCATTAAAGTTTGATCTTCGCTTAGCAGTGTTACCTGATCTCACTTGTGAGGCTTTAGGGCAATGGAGAAGATATGGTTTCCATCTTTATTCCTTTTCCAACGAGTCTCTTGACATAAAGATAATTCACAATCGAAGAGAATAGATTTTATGGATGGCCTTTAGCATTATTAAACATAGATCAGCTGCCACCTTGGATTTATTGCATTGGTGGTTCTTTTGAGCACATGACGCTGTCTGCACTATCAAGACATAGGACATGGCAGCAGAATCAGACCATCAAGTCTGTTCTCCATCATGGTTAACTATTATCCGTCCCAACCCCATTCTCCTTTTCTCCTGACTAATCAACGTCTGCTTTAAATATACCCATATATTATGATCCAGGCTGTTTTGCTCCAAACGCCGTGAGTGCCGTGCACGGAACAGCAGGCTACAGTACCTCTGTGTGTTTGTTTGTCTTAACGTTATTTAGTGTGTTTCTTACGTTTGTTTTTGCACTGGCTAGCAACACTGCAAACTAACAATGGACATTAATCTGTTTAAGAACATCATCGTCATCCTGCTGGCTCTCAAGATCGTTCATTCCATCGAGTGCTGTGACTACAGTAGCAGGGGCAATGCTGTGTATATGAGGGAGCAACTACCAGCAGCCTTTGTTTGCCCAGCAGAAGATCGATATTCGGGACAAGCTGAGATGGAGATACCGAGGCTGCAGATCGGGTAAAAAACATTGCAACAGGAGACAGATGTAAACCATAGAAAGGGTGCAGAGAAGATTTACAAGGATGTTGCCTGGATTGGGGAGCATGTCTTATGAGAACAGGTTGAGGGAACTCAGCCTTTTTTCCTTGGAGCGATGGAGGATAAGAGGTGATCTGATAGAGGTGTATAAGATGATGAGAGGCATTGATTGTGTGGATAGTCAGAGGCTTTTTCCCAGGGCTGAGATGGCTAGCACAAGAGGGCACAGTTTTAAGGTGCTTGGAAGTAGGTACAGGGGGGATGTCAGGGGTAGGCTTTTTACGCAGAGAATGATGAGTGCGTGGAATGGGCTGCCAGCGACAATGGTGGAGGCAGATACGATAGGGTCTTTTAAGAGACTCCTGGACAGGTACATGGATCTCAGAAAAATAGAGGGCTATGGGTAACCCTAGGTAATTTCTCAGGTAAGGACATGTTTGGCACAAGTTTGTGGGCCGAAGGGCCTGTATTGAGCTGTAGGTTTTGTATGTTTCTATGTTCTATATCTCTTCCTCTATCATTATGGGGAATGTAAGATCGCTGACAAATAAAATGGAGAAACTAGCAGTACCCACGAGGACACACAGAACGAATACCAGGAACATAAAATCATAAGAAATAGGAGCAGCTGTGGGCCATCTGGCCTGTCGAGCCTGCTCCGCTGTTCAATAAGATCATGGCTGATCTGGCACGATCTGGAATGCAGTGTTAAGTGTTTCACTGAGACTTGGCTACACAAGCAAATCCCAGATTCCAGTGCTACTGTGAATTGTTTTCAATGCTGCAAGTTAATCTACAGTGTGGTAAGAGGAAGGGAGATGAACTTGCTGTGCTTGTGAACAATAGATGGTGTAATGCCGGTTACATTTTTGTGAAAGAATGAATCTGCAGTCTGGACATTGAACTGCTTGCTGTGAGTTTTATCTACTGTTTGAGTTCAGCCACACCATATTGGTCATTGTTTACATTCCGCCTTCTTGACGCAGTCCCGATGCTGTGTGTGATGTCATGCATACTACCATCGTGAGACTCCAGACTCAACACCCCAGTGCGTTCTTCGCAGTATCGGGAGAGTTCAACCATGTTTCTCTCTCGACAACCCCACCCTGTCTTCAATCAGTTTGTCAGGTGCCGTACAAATGAAAATAAAACATTCAGTCTCTTGTATGCAAGTGTCAAAGTTGCATACAGCTCCACAGCTCTCCCCCCACTTGGAAGATCAGATCATCTCTGGTTCACTTCATGCCCTTTTATACTGTCAAAGTACCCCAACAACTAGCTATCACCAAGATAGTTAAGAAATGGTCTCCAGAGGCTATCGAGGCCCTGAAGGACTGCTTTGAGATTACTGACTGGAATAAGCTTTGTGAGGCTGTATGGGGAGGACATTAACAGACTTACTGATTGTATCACTGGCTACATCAATTTCTGTGTGGGCGCTGTAATACCATCAAGGACTGTTGCTGCTTCCCTAACTACAAATCATGGGTCACCAGTGTTCTAAAGGCCTTTCTCAACCACAAAAAGAGAGCCGATAGGGAGGAATTGAAACCTGTGCGGAGGGAGCTAAAGGAGAAGATCAAGGTGGCTAACGAGGAATACAGGAGAGAATTGGGCAGAGTAGCACACGGGAAGAACATCACTGGCTTCAATCAGCCTGGCTGTAGAGCCCTGGAATGCAGCCGTAAATGAGCTAATGAGTTAAACCATTTCAATATATATGACAATTGCCCTCCTGTTCACACCCTCTTCAACACACCAGTCCAGGTGCCGAAGCACCCAAAGCTCCTTCAGCACCAACACCTCCTCTCTTACCTCCTCCAGGTCATGCCTATATCCCCTCCTTGCCCTGCATCTACCATCCACACCTCCACATACCAACTGTTATTGTCCCGATCTTCACCTCCCCCAACCCCCACCTTGCACCAACTCCCCAGTCATCATGGACTCACCTTCACTACTGAGCAGGTGAGAAGGGCTGTGGGGAAACTCAGGCACAGTGAAGCATTGAGACCGGATGGTGTGAACCCCGAGGTCCTGAAGGAGTGTTCTGAGCAGCTGTGTGGAGTTCTCCAGCACGTTTTCAATTAGAGTCACTGGCCTGGAAGGGGTCCCAACTATATGGAGAACGTCATGTGTGGTCCCAGTACCCAAGAAGAACCAACCAAGAGTCTTGAATGACTATCATCCAGTGGTCCTGACTTCACACATCATGAAGACCCTATAGAGGCTGATCTTGGCTCACCTCTGACCCCTGGTGGAGGACTTTGTCAAATGGTGTCAGCTGCAGCTGAACATCAATAAGACAAAGGAGACCGTGATGGACTTTCGGAAAACCAAGCCTGCATTGCTCCCCGTTACTATTGATTGTCAGGACGTGGATGTGGTGAGGACCCAGTCTGTGTAGGTGCACCTGGACAACAGACTTGAATGGAGCACCAACACAGAGGCTGTGTACAAGAAGGGCCAGAGTCACCTCTACTTCCTGAGGAGACTGAGGTCCTTTGGAGTATGCAGGCCTCTCTTTCACGTGTTCTACCAGTCTGTTGTTGCCAGTACAATCTTCTATGCGGTGGCGTGCTGGGGCAATGGCATCAGCATGTGTGATGCCAACAAGTCAATAAACTGATTAGAAAGTCTGGCTCTGTTATGGGAGTCAAACTGAACACACTGGAGGCTGTGGTAGAACAAAGGACCCTATGGAAAATACTGGCATTTTTGTACAATATTTCTCACCCTCTGCATGCCACCTTGGCTGAAACAGACTAAGACAACTGCACTGCTTCGAAGAGCACTATATGAGGTCTTTCTTACCCTCAGCCACTAGGCTCTATACTGAGTCAACCTACAGTCGGGGAAGTGATGACCCCCTCCTGTTCGACAGTTGTTAACTTCCGTTTACCACATCCTGCTATCGTGGACTTCTTATCTGGACGGTGTGAATGTGCACCCATTACTGTACAATATTACAGTAATTCTTGCAATACCATCTTATCAGTGCGAACTTGGAAATCTTGTAATCTTTGACTTGTAAATCTTGTACATCTTATTTTTAAAACAACTTTTTAAAATTCCTTACTTCTATTGTATATCTGTGCACTTGCTACTGTGACACTGTAATTTCGTTTGGGAACAATAAAATATCTATCTACCTATCTATGAATTTTAATAAGATGACTGGAAAAACATCAAACTAGTTCTCAGGTTTAATTTATTGATTGTTCTCTATTGTCATAAATACTGATAGAAGAATAATTGGTGTGGGATATAGCAATATTTTAATAATTTTTTGAAACAGCTTTATTATTTGGGAAATGTAGTGAGAGCTATGAATTGTTATGCATGGCTAGAGTGTTTGCTACAGATAGAGATACTTTTGTTTTACTTATTCTTGTTAATCAGCAAAAGGTTTGAATAGAAGCTCTCACCATGTTTCAGGTATGCCTTTGAACTGGTGCATTGTTTAATCTTTTTTTACAATAAATCAGTGTGAGGAATTTTACCTGTTCTACTTAATTTGATTTTGTTCTTGATATATTTCCTGAAATATGTAGTACTGTTAATAAATTATTGTTCCATTATGCTGAGAACAGTAATTTAGTTCACTATCAGATTACATCAACCCTACTTTTAAAATCCCTTTGTTTTAGCAAACAGTTTAACCATGAACATGTAAATGCAGTTGATCACTCAATGAATGAACAATTGTAACAGCATTTAAGAAGTTTCTAGATAAGCACTTGAATCGCTTAGGCCTAGAGGGGTGTGGGCCAAGGGCTGGGAGGTGGGATTAGTGCAGACAGGTGCCCACTGTTGGCATGGATGTGGTAGGTTTTTATTTATTGAGATACAGCATGGAGTAGGCCCTTCGAACTGCGCAGCCCCCTGATTTAACCCTAGCCTAATCACAGGACAATTTACAATGACCAATTAACCTACCAATCAGTATGTCTTTAGACTGTGGGAGGAAACCGGAGCACCTGGTCACGGGGAGAACGTACAAACTTCTTACAGGCAGTAGTGGGAATTGAACTCTTATCCCTGGAACTGTAAAGCGTCGTTCAGTGGTTCAATTTAATATCAGAGAATGTACATGACACTGTTTGGCCTAAGCTCAAATAATAATGAGGCAGCCTACAGAGAAGTCATCTGTCTGACACAGTGGTGTCAAGAAAGCGACCTCTCTGTCAATGTCGCAAAAACAAAGGAGCTGGTTGTGGATTACAGGAGGAATGGATATGGGCTAGCCTCTATGAAGTCAATGGATCTGGGGTTGAGAGGGTGAACAGCTTTAAGTTCCTCACTGAGGATCTCATGTGTTCTGTTCATACTGGCTGTGTGGTGAAAAAAGCACAACAGCGCCTCTTTCACCTCAGACAGTTGAAGAAGTTTGGTGTAGACCCCCAAATCCTAAGAACTTTCTACAGGGGCACAATTGAGAGCATCCTGACTGGTTGTATCACTGCCTGGTATGGGAACTGTACTTCCCTCAATCGCAGGACTCTGTAGAGAGTGGTGCGGACAGCCCAGCGCATCTGCAGATGTGAACTTCCCACTATTCAGGACATTTACAAAGATAGGTGTGTAAAAAGGGCCTGAAGGATCATCGAGGACCCGAGTCATCCCAACCACAAACTGTTCCAGCTGCTACCATCCGGGAAATGGTATCATAGCATAAAAGCCAGGGCCCATCTCCGGGACAGCTTCTTCCACCAGGTCATCAGACTGGTCAACTCGTGCTGACACAACTGTATTTCTATGTTATATTGACTATGTACTATTTATTATAAGTTATTATAAATTGCACATTTGGACGGAGACGTAACGTAAAGATTTTTACTCCTCGTGTATATGAAGGATGTAAGTAATAAAATCCATTCCATTCTATTCATTTCAATTCAGATCCTTACTCTTTGCAGACATCCATGAAACAGAAGAAAACAAAACCCAAAGAATGAATAACAGCTCCCCTCCCCCCACCACACAAGCAACAGCTAAAGCATCAATACTCCCCCACGCCCCCCGCTCCAGCAAAATCATTAGCTCCCACAATGCAAGCCATAGCAAAGCCCCTCAGAGACCGTGGTGTAGAGTCCATCAGAAACTACTGTCCACCCCAACACTTCGACATCTCACTAATGAGGGGGAGAGAGAGGTATCGCTCCTGAAACAGATGAGAGGAAGCCCACTACACAACTGTGCCACCTTGTATGGCTTGTTGCTGTAAAATTCTTTGCCTCAATAACTGGAAAATGTAAATTGCTAAATCTGGGAGATTCTGATAACTTTCCTCACATACATAAAAACGTATAAAATCTACTATAAAATAGCACAACGGATTCAGTTCATTGACTAGTTACAGAGTTCAGTGAAACCCTGCAGGATGTTATCAGCCTAAGTGATGCATACAGCTATTGAAAGGATATAATCACACAAATCTAGTCCTGATTTTGTTTTTGCTGATTACTGGCAAACTAATGCCTTGTGCAGTGATGGTGTCCTCTTTCTGACATCTCTGTGTTCAGTGTAAAAGAGTATTTTCATGATTTGGAAATTAAGCTGAACTAGTGGGTTTTTATATTAGAACACAGAACAGTACAGGAGCAGGCCCTTCAGCCCACGATATTGTGCCAGGTTAATTAAACAAGTAATTAAATACCTGACTAAACTAATTCCTTTTGCTACACAATGTCAATATCCCTCCATTTTCAGCACATTCATGTGACTATCTAGGAGCCTCTTAAGCACCTTTATTGTATTTGTCTTTACTGCATCCCTACCAGTGGGTTCCAGGCACCCACTACTCTTTGTTTTTTTTTAAGAAAACCTCCCCCGCACATCTCTTTTGAATTTACCCCCTCTCTCTTGAAGACATTTTGATCCTGGGAGAAAGATACGGGCTGTCTTCTCTACCTCTCTCAGTGCTGAGGTAATCCAGAAGCCATGTTAGCCTTTGAAATGTGAGGTTTTTAAAAAAAAATCATAATGTTTTCATATGGAGTTCTATCAATAAGAATACATTTTATATTGAATCAATTAATTTTTGAAGGTGTAATTTGTGGCTTGCACCTCATGAGCACAGGCGAGCAAAGTGGAGCCACTATTTTCTCCCCCTTAATCTCATCTGAGTAGTCCAGGGCTCAGCTTGGCATCATACCTACACTTCAGACCGCTGATCTACTTTGCCCATCAAACTTGTTTCAGTGTCTGTACCTGGCCCATTGCTATCAAATCCCCATGCTGTAGTCAGAAAACCTGGTGCCTGATCATGAAAAGTGGCTGGAGAGGTTTGGAAAACAGGTTCATGTGTTTCTTGTACAGAACAGCTGTATTTTGTAAATACTCTACATTGAGTTTTGGTGCTACTTCAAATCTTTTCCTGATTATACATTGCACAATTTTGCCTCAATTCAACTTCTGTGAAACTGTTTAAATTGAGTGATGGGGCATTGATTGTTAGAACATGGAACAGTATAGAAACAGACCCTTCAATCCATTGTACCTCTGCCAATTCAGACGCCAATTCCACCTGACTGTACACGGTCTATCTCTCTTCATTCCTGCCTCTACTTGTTCCTGTCTCAGTGTTTCTTAAACATTGCTATCGTATTTGCCACCACCATTTCCTGGCAGCACGTTCCAGGCACCTATCACTCAATTTAAAAAAGAACTCTGCCTTAAATCTACTTGAAAATGTTCCCCTCCCACTTTAGATGTATGCCCTGTAGCATTTCCACTCTGACTGTCAAGCCTATTTATACTTTTTCTAATTTAATATACTTCTAAATTTGCCAAGAACAATCATGCTTGACCATGATCACCCACATCATATAGCGCGGCACATAATGATGATGATACTTCTAAAAGGTTGGTCCTCAGCCTCTGACACTCCAAAGAAAACTGTTAACTTTTGTCCAGCTTCATACTCTCTAATCCAGGTAAGAGGTGAACAACTTCTACACCCGCACTAAAGCGCCCACACCCTTCCTATAATGTGGCAACCAGAACTGATCAAGATCTGCGGCAAACTTTTAAAAAAAACATAGGACTTTTTTACATCTTTAATATTGGACTAATTGATTCCACAATTAATATATTTTTGAACTTGTTCAAATTCTGTATATTTGATCTAAGTGATGTACATGAGGTATATAAGTATCGTGTCTTGCTTCCATTGCCGATGAGGCTTCCTGTCAATGAACTATACAGAACTTAACAACCAGAGTCATGTTTCCAAAAAGTGCCACTTCTCAGTCTAGGTCCAGCTGGGTACATTGCCTTATTTACTTGATTAAAAAGGATAAAACTGCATTCAACATATCTATAAAGTTGGCCAGGTTAAGAGAATGAAATTGTGATACTTCCATTGTAAATTAGTAAAGTTATCAATGTTTCAGCGCGGGATATAGGCTGCGGTGAACAAAGTGTAATTTAATTTTGAGCATCTACACAATTTTACAATTAGGGTCTTTTCAAATGTAATAATGATGGAATTGGAAACAATCCTGTTAATTCCTATTTGTTGAACAGAATTTTCAGCTTATTTATTTACAGTACTGTGCAAAAGTGTTTCGCACATATGTATAGCTAGGGTGCCTAAGACTTTTGCACAGTACTGTGTTCATCAACAAATAGTGGAGAGCGAGTTTGTAACTGGCAGGAGCAAAGGATGTTGGAATGGTGAGAATGGAGCGCCACGGGAGGGGTGTGGGACAGGTGGCAGAGAGGATGTGCCAGGGTGGGGAGTGGTGCAGATGCAGTCACATCTAACCATGAGACTCCAGGTAAGGTCATTTGATTCCAAACAGTTGGTTTATTAATCATTACAGAATGTCTCTCCAGTGCTTCCTGTTCCCTCTCCGATCCCTGCCCCCTTTGTACTCTCAGTCTATTAAAGAGACCGATATCAGAATCAGGTCTATCATCACTCACGTACGTCATGAAATTTGTTTTTTCCTTTTGTGGCAGCAGTACAGTGCTACAGTACTATAGCATATAAAATTATAGAACTGTGCAAAAGCCTTAGACTCCCGAGTGATATATATACTCAGTACTATATATGTCATTTTGTATTTAGAGATGTATATGCTTTGTAGATTGTGTGATATTAAAAGAAGAATTCAAACCATCTTCACTAGGTTACCAAGTGACGGGTATCTTTATGAAAAACTGGGACTTGGTGGATGAACATGGCACTTGTACAAGTGATCAGGACTGTAAAGATGCATACCGACTGTGTAAGATGCTTGACATCCCCTTCTATCAGGTTTCATTTGTGAAAGAGTATTGGCATGAAGTCTTCAGGTAATACAGATGTTTTCTAATTGATTTTTATATTCATAAGAGAAAGAAATGTTTATGGATTCTGGGCTTTATTTTGAGCGAGATCACTTTGTATTGCTATAGAAAGTTAATTTTTTTAAAAGTCCAAAAACATTACTTACATTCAAAAATAGCTGATGAGACAGGTCTCTCAGTTCTAATTGAGAATTGAGAGAACTAAAACTATTAGTCTTTGTTTTACATATATCTTGTTCTGAAATGTAATCAAGTTATTTATTTGGTAAATTCAGACTCTCCCAGTTGATATCTCTATTCGTGTGAACGTTGCTTCACTCTGACATTGGTGAATTTCTTTTCTTTCTAAAGTGCTGCTGTTTGTAATACTGCAGTGTGCTCTTTCCTTTGCTTCATGGTTTTCATTGATTAGATTTAATTTCATACACATTGCTAGAAAAGCAGAAATGGAATTAGAACAAGTGTGTAAATAACCCTAAACGTCCTCCAGTACTTTTTGACAACAGTATCAACTACTCAAAGGAAGTGCTTGAGAGACCAGTTTCAGTTGTAGAATGCTTTCTAGAATGTGGAAATCATGGGAAATTCATTGAATCTCGTGTTGGGAAGAAGTGAAAGATATGTATTTTCTTGTTCAGTCAGCTGGCATCAGTCACTTTGTTGTTACTGTTCCTCTCCACGTCTTGTGGTGCATCAGATGGCAACCCTCCCATTTCTTTAGCATTTGTCTGTTTTTCTTATAAGGCCAAGTTGCTAACTCGATGGTCAGCCCAGCACGAGTGGAAAGCATGTAAGGAGCCGGCCAGATTCGAACCCGGGACTACTTACCTCGAAGCCTGGTGCGGATGCCACTACACCTCCGGCTGGCATCAGTCACTTTTGACCCAAGTATATCCCTAATGGGGAAAGCCAGAAGCAGTAGATAGTTCAAAGAATCCCAAAGGATCATGTACATAACTAAAATGTCAGAACTGATAATAAAATAACTAGGGGTCTAAATATATCTGATTAGAATTAAAGAAGATAAATGGCTGATGCAAAATACCAGTACTACAAGGAACCTGAGACACTTCTTAGGAAGGATTGTTTTTTTTAAATACAGTTTATTATTGCCACATATACCAAGATGCCTTGAAAAGCTTTAATCTTGTGTACGGGCAGATCATGCTGAGCATAATTACACTGAGGTAGTGAAAAATATAACACAATGCGGAATATAGTGTTGCAGTGGAGTACAGGTAAAGAAATAAATTACAAAGATCTTGAAGAGGGAGATTTGGAGATCAAGTATTTGCCTTTTACTGCATGAGAGGTCTGTTCAAGAGTGGTAACAGTGGGACAGAAGCAGTCTTCAAGGCAGGTGGTGTGTGTTCTCAGGTTTTTGAATAGCATTTTTGAGGAAATGTACCGATTTATTAGAGTGATGCCTGGGTTATTAGGGATTAAGTTATGAGGAAAGATGATATAATTCAGTGGCATTTGAAAAATTAAATTATGATTTAATTGGTTTTTAAAGAAAGAAAGGAGCACCAAAAAGAAACTATTTTGGCTCTTTGGGGAATTCTGGACTAGTTAACTCGACCTAAAAATTAGAGCTAAGTCTTTCAAGAATGAAATTAGGAAATATTTCCACATGCTAAATTCCATATTCTATATAATTCAGCTTATTCATACCATCCAGGTATTTGATTTAGTCATATCGTCATCAGATTATCACCATTCCTACTGATTGCCGCATTCTTCATGCGTTTATCATCCTTCTCCATAAATGTACTGTACGTCTACACAGCCTGTTCTCAGCAGTCTCCGTGGCAAAAGTTTCTTTTCAATCTCATTTTGAAATTTTGGTGAACAGTTTACTTGTCTCTAGTTCTGTGCTTCCTTCCACTGGAAATTCTTGTCCTCTCTCTAATGTTTTCATAGCTGTAAAGCTCTTTATTAGATCACCCTTTTAACTTCTCTTCACCTTATAAAGAGATGCAACTTGTCCATCCTTCCCTACTGTTCTGACGTCAGCTGGTTTAAAATTGGTCTGATTTTACATTTGCTATCATATTTCCTTTTGCTTCCCCGTCCCTCTCAGATTCTTATTTTCCAATTAAAAGAGATGACATTTTTTAAGTCAAAGTTCAATGCCTTCCACGTAGTTATTGAAATCGATTTGAAAGTTGTATTCTGCAAGTGTTTGAATTCCTAGATGTGAATAACGTTGGTCCCAGCACTGATCATATGGTCCCTAGTTCCTGTATAGGTTACAGCTGAGATGAGCTAAGCAAATTTTGTTGCAGTAGAGCAGGGGTTTCCAACTTGGGGTCCACAGACAACTCAGTTGATGGTAGGTGCCTGGGAGGGGTAGCACCTCTGGTGGGGGAACATGTCGTGTCCCTTTCAGGCGGTTTGTCCACCTTTGGTCCCCACCTGGCACTCAGCTCTCACCTGTGACTCTCTGTAGCTGTTTGCATGCGACAACGGCCACACCCTGGGCAATAGCTTCATCAAGCTGTTGAGGGTAGCCGATGGGTCTCAAACCCTCCATGAGCTAGGGAGTTTTCTATCCCAGCATGCGAAGACAGACTCCGGCGGATTGAGCGGACGAGACCAACGGAAGGTCCAATGGTCAAGAAGGCGGTCTCTTGCAAGCGTCGTGGAACGCGTAGAGCATGACAAGACACAGAAGATGTCCTGGTCATCCGCTGCACCTAGTCCCATCTTCAGCCGTCTCGACTCTTGTCTTGCCACTGGATCCAGATGGGAATTGGGAAGAGAGAGTGAGGCTGATGCTACGCATCTCTCCCTCACTTAAGTCCAAATCAAGCGCTCGTCTCAACACCACATCATCATTATCATCACCACCATGGTGTAAAAAAGGTTGGGAACCCCTTGAGTAGAGTGAGACTTTCAGCAGACCTCTCAATGCTCTTACAATTCTAAACAATGAAATCTTGATCCGATGCAGTGTTAATAGGTTTAATGGTTGAAAATCAGTTCCCAGAATGTGAATGAATAAATTAATATATTGTTTTTTTTTAATCTTTTTCAGTAATTTAATAAAGGAGTATGAAATGGGGAGGACACCAAACCCTGATATAATGTGCAATAAAAACATTAAATTTAAATATCTATTGCATTTTGCCATGGAAATGCTGGGTAAGTGATTAAGTATTCACTGGATGCTTGAAAATATGATATTTTGTGTAGTTATGTTCAGCTTTATTAATAGATAACTATTTATTGTGCACTCTTACATAATGATGCAATTCAGAAATGTCCAAGAAATAATATTTCAATTTGGCTTCCAAAGTTTTAAAAATTCTTTAAAAATCAGAATCAGATTTAATACCACTGGCATATGTCATGAAATGTGTTGTTGTGCGGCAGCAGTACATTGCAATACATAAAAAAACTGTAAACTACTGTAAATATATATGTTAAATAAGTGGTGCAAAAAGAGAAAAATGCACCTATGACTGATTATTTTATAATAAACTACAAATGTTTGATCATACATTGGTAATCATTTTGTCATTATGATTAATAAATTCATCTATTGAACTGCGATAGCTTTGAATTTACACTGGGAGTCAAGAATATATCAGGTGAGACAGGGTTATTGAGCAGAAGAGTAACTGAACTTCAGGTTGATAACAACTAAGAGGAGTAAGGTGAGAGAAGGAGGGTTGGAGAACATTATAAAGTTTTGTATCACAGCTTAACTAGTTCTGAATGTGTTTACTTTGTTGAAAGATTCATTACGGGAGCAACCCCTTCTGGCCCAATGAGACTGAGCTGCCCAACTACACCCATGCGACCAATTAACCTACTAATCTGTAAGCCTTTGGAATATGGAAGGAAACTGGAGCACCTGGAGGGAACCCATGTGGTCATAGGAAGAAGGTGCAAACTCCTCACAGACAGCAGTGGAATTGAACTTGGGTCGCTGGCATTGTAATAGCGTTATGCTAATTTGCCTCTCGACTTCGCAAGTACACGTGAACACTTTCAAAACTGGAAAAAAGGTACAGATAAGTTCAGAGAACTTTCGAACCCTACTAACTTTATCAGATTTACCTGCCGCTGTCTGTAAGAAGATTGTACGCTCTCCCCATGACTGCATAAGTTTCCTCCGGGTGCTCCGGTTTTCTCCCGCAGTCCACGGATGCACTGGTCGGTAGGATAATCAATCATTATAAATTGTCCCATGATCTGGCTAGGGTTAAATTGGGAGTTGCTGGGTGGTGTCGCTTGAAGGGCCTATTCCACACTTTGTCTCAGTCAATCAATAAATTAATACCTTTTGAAACTCCTTTTTACCGGGCTCGTTCGCCCCTCGCTGACAGTCACTGGACTCGGTGAGAAAACTACCTTTGTCACATACTGTACATCTGGAGTCCATATGACTTAGGTCCCACTAAACTCGAGAGGCTGGGATGTTTCGCCACCCGAACCCCGATCTGTGTGAATACTGTGTATTTACTGCCCCGTGTAATCGCCTGTCAGCAAGAAATAACAGACCATACACTGCATACAATCATACAGGAAGTATATTTACAAATTACAGCTTTATCAAACAGCTAGTAGGAAAAAGAAAAGGAAAAAAAATATAAAGAGGGCCTGTTACAGTTAACCCAGTCCAAATGCACACATAAGTTGGAACTCATCTCAGAATTGTCTTTGACTCACGCGCTGGACCCACGGTCTGCGTGAAAGCCCACACCACATTCCAAATGTCGCTTGAAATCCATCTTGAACAAACGGGCTCCCCCCAGGGGAGCATTGGTCCTTCCTCCTTGAAGCCATTCATCTGCGCAAAACGCCTTTTGCAACTGGGACGGTATCCTCAGTAATCTTCCCTCCTGTCTTCTCCCAGCTCCAAACAAAATCAACCCACACCAGTGTCCCTCCCAAAAACCTCTCCACCTACCATTCTCTAGAACCTTCTCCCAATTCCACCATCCTGATGGGATGACACTACATTCCTAAGCATGAAAGTTACAACCCCTTCTCTTTAGCTCAAACCCAGACATGCTGAAAGCAGACCAGACTGCTAAAATGAAATACAGGCAGTCCCTGGGTTACGTACGAGTTCTGTTCCTGAGTCCATCTTTAAGTAGGATTTGTACGCAAGTCGGAACAAGTACATCCAGTATTATTTAGCGTCAATTCGTCAAACGTTTGTCTTAGTATATAGTATATATTTTACCTTTCTATGCATGTAAAACACTTAAGAACCGTATGTATTCCAATAATTAAACCGCTGCGTTGTTTAGTAATAATTGTAGCTTTCATCGGGGCAGGGCCTTTCACATGCTCCATTATTCTCACTTTATCCGTTATCCTTTAAAATTGTTCAGATCGTTGACCAACTGTAGCCTACGCTTTTCCAATGACCGATGGCGTTTCACCTCTTTCCAAACACTATTATTTCCACTTTATTTTCAATCGCGATCGCTTCCCGTCAATGGGACAGAAACACTGTGGGTGTCGGGTCCCGACCTCTGCTGGCTCCTGAGGTCCGCTGGGTCCTAAGGACCGCCGCACTGAGACAGTCTAAATGGGACAAGTGGGGGCTGTGCTGGGTTTGGGTATTTGATCCTCCACAATATTCCGCGTGGGTATTTAAACTGGAAGTGGCAGTGTTTTTTTTAACGAGGTCGAGTTGTGAGCTCGACATCAACTCGGCATGGGAGTCACTGGATCGACATCAACCTGGCACGGGAGCAGTCTGTCACTGGATCGAACTCGCTGATCTCTCTGCGCCACCAGCCGACCGGAACTGGGGGGCGGGGGGGAGGAGGTGCTGGGTCAGGGTGAATGACACTTAACACAGTGTCAATGGCAACGACTTAAAATGGCAAACGGCGTTCTCCTTTCCTTGGCTCGTAAGTACAAGTTGTCCGTAAGTCGGACGTTCATAACTCGGGGACTACCTGTACCTACGGTATAGCAGTAAATATCTTAACCAGGGCGTTACACTTACAAACAGGACCTAGGTGGCAGGAGTGCAATTCTCTGCCATACGTATGTGCAATCTAAAGATATTACTGAGATTACTTGTGGTGCTGCAATTTAAAACAAAATATTAGTGCTAGCATCTCTTAAGTTGTTACATAATATTTTCACGATCCTTTCCCCATTCTTGATGGTATATTCCAGAGCTGTGCCAGATTAAGCCATCAGTTTGGTCCGACATGGATGAACATAGTTGATCCATTGTTCATCCAATTGGGAAGTCACAGGAAATGTATAAGAAATAGGATATCCTGAATCTGTCATCAGCAACCAGAACTCACAAATCTGCATTTTCAAGTTTAATATGTTACAATTAGTATCCTGCAGAAAAATCTCACAAAACTTTATTCTCATTCTTCTTAACCAAATAATACAACAGTTGTACTATTCACGATACTTCCTTGACAAGAACTGGCATCTAGTATTGAGACTTGAACTTTGAATATTATAGTAGATGAAATCTTTATTCCTGTGCATATCAGAAATTAGGATATGTAATAGTTGCATTTTTCCTATTGAGGTAGGGGCAGATGCGATGGCAACTGGTCATTATGCCAGAACATCACAAGATGATGAAGAAGTTTTCCAGCAAAAATTCAGCAGAAATACGGAAGATATTTATCACAACCATGATAAAAATCGTGAGTGAATGGCATTAAATTTCTTGATTTTTTAATTCTTAAGTATTACGGTTCACTGTCAGAAAGGTCTTGTGGTCAAAATAATTTTGAACACCATGTAATCTTAACATCCAAATTACCTGGACTGATTTGGAGAATCTGCAGATTAAAGAAATGAAACTACCCACGGTTTGGAGCTTTTATCAGGTTGTACATTTGAATGCAAATTTATATACAGTACAAAAGTCTTGGGTAGATAGATGGCCAGGAAGTCTAAGAGTTTTGCACAGTACTGTGTTTTTCAACAAGGAGCAGAGAGTGAATTTGTAAATCTGGTGGAAACAGAAAAATTTTGAAATGGCGAGGGTGGAGCGCTGATGGAAGGGTGTGGGACAGGTGGCAGAGAAGGAGTGCCAGGGGTGAGGGGTGGCACAGGTGCAGACACACTCTGCCCTGAGATATCAGGCAAGGTTATTTGATTCCAAGCAATTGGTTTATTGATCATTACAGAATGTCTTTTTGGGGCTTTCTGCTCCCTCCCCTCTCCATCCTCCTTTTCCCAACCAGGATTCCCCCTCCCTGTCCCCCTTCCCACTCTCAGTCCACAATAGAGATCCATGTCAGAATCAGGTTTATCATCACTCATATATGTCAAGAAATGTGGGTTTTTTTGCACCAGTACAGTGCAATACATAAAAATACTACAGAATTGTGCAAAACTCTTATACGCTCTAGCTATATATATGTGCCTAAGACATTTTTACACAGTACTGTTTATGCAGTTGGAGGTACATGCTATGATGCATCATTTAATGGCAATCTCTGTACAGATCTGAGCTGTAATGACCAATATTGTAGCTGCTACTTCTGTTCTCTTTTTATTACTGTTACTTAAAATGGAGTTTGGCTTTATTAGCAGGAATACTGCTCCACCAGCTTTCTAAACTTTCCCTTTCCAACAAAGACTTTATTTCTCCTCTCTGTCCATAATTGAGGCAGGCATCTATTAGAAGATTAGAAATGAACTGTGGCTAATCTTAAATCTAGATAATGTTTCTGTTAGAAACAGACTGTATAAAAACATATATCAGCAGAACTCAGATAATGTAAATTTTGTATGTTTAGCACTGACATGCAGAAGTTCCTCTAATTTTATGGTTGAAATCCAGAGTCTCAGCTGACTGAAATGCAATGTGATTAGTACGATTAATACTAGCGAGGATCCAACTCTGAACTGAGCCACAGTTGTATAGCTGTTGTCTGTTTGCACGTTATCCCAGTGACTGCTTGTGTTTTTTCCCTATGTCCCAAAGACAATTTACTGAGGTAAATTGCCCCGAATGTGTAGGTGAGTGGTAGAATATGGAGGGGATAGGGACAACAGGTTGCAGGGAAAATTACTGATTGAATGGGATTGCTTGGTTAGCCAGCAAGGTCTAGACACACCGACATGGTTTCTTTCTATGTCATAAGAAATATGAAACAAATATTTACAATATATATCATTTGTAGTGATATTGCAATTCTGATATAAAGGAAAACTGCAATGTGAGAATAATGCAAGTGGAAATTTAAAGAAAATAAAACATATAATTGATGGCATATGTTTGTGCCTGCAGTATATTGTGTTGCCTTGGGTGTATTGGGTTATTATGGTCATGTACTGAGATAGAATGAAAAGTGAAACTGAAATGATTTCTCCATGGAATTAATCCCTTTTCCTTACCTGAACAGTCAAAGTATGAGGTAATATGAGAGTTAACCTTCAATAAGCAGTCATGGAAAAACATGGCAGTGAGGGAAACGATGCTTGTTGTGTATCGGATGAAACTGAGAAGAAAATTTGTATAGGGGGCAGGCTGACATTGGAGAAAGAACTGAGTCAATATGGGGGTGAAGAATTTGCAGAAAATAGGAGAGATAGCATCCAGACTCAGTCTTATTGGTGTTGTACGAGCAGTGGTGTTGAAAAATGTTGAAGAGATAAAACTACCTTTCATTTCCCTGGCTTGAAAGGCATGCTTTATCTGGTAATGGTTATCATTAACACTGAAATTGTGAAGATATAAATGTCGGTGGTAGTTCACTTAAGCTGTTGAAAAAATAAGGCAGCAACAAAAATCGAATATCGTGCATTGAGACATAAAGTAACTAAAAGTCAAAAGTTAAGTCGATTGTCATATGCACAGGTGCAATGAAACACTTGTGGCTGCATCACAGACATGTAGTGTTAGAGACAATATTCACAAGAAAAATAAATAAATCATAAATTAAAAGTTTAAATTAAGGTTTAAATTATGCAGATGTTTAAATTGAATATTAATCTATTAAACCATTCTACCATTAACATCTGGTTTCTTTTCCGTTTGCAGCTGTAAGACTTTTGAACGCTGCTGACCCACAGAAAGACCAAACTTTCTTTCTGAGCCAGGTATCACAACAAGCTCTACAACATACCATCTTCCCCCTTGGCGAATTAAGGAAAAATATTGTAAAGGAAATTGCAGCAGAGGCAGGATTTCACCATATATTGAAAAGAAAAGAAGTATGATATTTTGAACATTGATTTCTGAAATTGTAATTCTTGATTCAGCAGAGTGACATCTTTTGAATGCTTTCCTGTGGTGATATATATATATACTTCTTACAGAGCATGGGAATCTGTTTCATAGGAGAAAGAAATTTTGAAAATTTTATTCTTGAGGTTGGTATATATATAATTTCTATATCAGAGCTACTTTGTAATGCGTCAATCCCTGTAAGAAAGTAGGATTATTTCACTTTTTTACACTGTTTAAGTATCAAGAATACAAATATTATGATTTAGTTATAGGCTCCAGTCTCTGTCCACTACAATCAAAAATTTTCTATGGGCGTTAGTCTTACTTGAACATTCTGTATCTTCATTTGCATAGAAACATTTGACTGAGAACATTGATTTTAATCATCTTAAACTGGCTGAGGGCTTCATTCGGTTAGTACATATAAAATATTGTGTGAGTGAGTTAATTGTTCTTCTGCTAATATACACAAAGTATTGAATAACATTTCTGATATACTGTACTGATGTAATATTTTAATTGCTCATTTCAGCTATCTTGGTTGAAGTGAAATTTCTAATGTGATATAAATATTATATCGTAAGGTGTTGTTGACTTGTGCTATCTGGAAACATATTTCAAATATTCACCTTTTACTTAGGACTTGTAAAGCAGTGGTTCTCAATGTGGGCCAAATGCCCCCTGTCCCAAGGTCCATGCTGGATTTCGTAGGGGCCACAAGTAAAAAAAATACTAAAATGGGGACCACAGGAGTTTCTGTATGGGCCACAATAAGTTTACTGTTTTAATGAAATATTACTAAAATTTACAGTTTAACTAAAAAAAAAATTTATATACTATATGTAATTTATTTGGAACCCTGAATAAAATGAATGGGAAAATATGCTAGAAGGTTTCAGGAAGATGATTATTCCACTAGTTTGTGCTAGATTCTAAGTCATTATGCAGGGGGGTTTTTTTGAGCAGTGAAACACAAATGCATTTATTGTGTAGAGGTTTGACAAAATATTTATATAAAACTTGATTTTACTTTTATATATAATGAACTATTTTATTTTATAATCCATAGTATATAGAACCTCGTCCTGGAAATTTTGTTTCTATAGAAGATGGAAAAATAATGGGAACACATAAAGGTAATTAAAATATCCAAGAAAATGAATGCTGAAATGTGTTTGTTTAGTAGGAAAAAAGTAAGCCATTTTGGTTCTGTAATTGACTCTCTTTTAAACTCACGTTGGATTGCTTATTCTTTGTTCCTTCTGGCTGTAGAAAATTTATTTCTCAGCATCCTAAACCAGTCTAGATCCCATGGGGTATGAACTCTAAATCACACCGATATTCTTGTGTAATGCAGCAAAACAATCTGGTAAACCAGCTACAAGATCTAGATCATCCACCCCCTCTATTTCTTATTAACGCTGCCATAATGATTATTGACACAGTGGATTAGGAGCCGTGCCAAATGTTACACTGTATAAATGTGGCCCATCCATCTTTGTAAGAGTTACAAGCCCCCAGGAGACTACACTGTTGTAATATTGGAAGCATTCTGAGTACACTGCACCACTGAGTTTTAACTTGGAATACACCACTAAAAACCACAGTAATCAATATGATGAGAAGGGCTGTAAAATGGCACTGGAAATATCGAGGTGAACTTAAATTACGATCTCCTTGTAAATTATCCATACGTTCAATTAATTAGAATAGTTTAAAGTTACCAAATGCTTAATTAATTATGGCAGTTACCTCTTTTAAAAAACAAGTGAGAAATTTATTCACACATCTCTGAAAGAAACGCAGTCGTGAAGTTGAAAGCTTGGGTAATATTGTAAAGTAAATCTGTACACATTTCTAGATGCCGCTGTGTTTTCCAGGAATATTATCTGTTCATTTTAGAGTGGTATTTTCAGTGTCAAGGCAGATTTTTTCCATTGTGAATTACTCCCTTGCACCCAGTATTGAGTGAAGTTTGAAGATAACCCAAACAGTTTACAGGTCAGAAATACGGCCTTGAACAGGCTTAATAATTGGCAGAAAATTTCCAGAACCCCAGGAACTGACGGCAGATTCATACCACTGGTACCCAAATGCTCATTCATACATATAGGCAATACCTGAGATATTCATAAGCTGTGGAGGATCTGTTTGAATTTTTCAATCCCATTGTTTACTTCTAAAAAATCAGTTAACTGAATGACCTCAATACTGCAATGCTGTTTAAAGGGCCAACAATCAAACAGTGTTCTTCATCCACAAAAAAATTACTTCCTCCTGTAACAGCCTTGCTGGTAAGCCTGGACTGCTTTGCATGTAGACTGACGGTATAGTCACTGTCAGCTTCCACGATCCATGTTTGTTGAAGGCTGTTGCTGAACTCAGCTTGTTGCCGTGGCTTTTTTCAGAAAATCATCTAAACCCATGTTTGAGGAGAGGAGATTTCATCTACTTTTCTTTCAGTCCTCTGGAAGAGGCAGAATGATCTTGGCTTTTTTTTTGCGGTTTTGACAGTTTAATCTCTCAGCCTCACACGTTCCGTTTCCGCCCCCTGGCCCTCGGCCTGTGGCCAGCTCCTCGCCCTCCCTCGCTCCCGTAGACCCGGCCGACCACCAGCGTGTCCCTCTTCTCCACCCGGCGAAGCTGCTTCTTCTTCAGTCTCTTCAACTTGAGAGGGTTATTCACCACTTCGACGACCTCCGACCGCCTCTCGTTCTCCAGCCGCCGTTTAAGGTTCGCTTCCCGCAGCCCCCTCTCGTGCTCCTTCATCGCCTTCTTCTGAGAGCGGGCGGCCATCTTCTTCTCCCAGCTGGAGCGCAGGGCTCGGCCCCGGAGGAGGGTCGAGAACCTGCTCTTCCCATTTCCGGAATTCCCGGGGATTTCCCCCAGCATGTTGTTACGGCCACACAGCGCGCGGACCCCGAACACACGGCGGCGGCGACGACGTCCGTCCTCCCGATCTTGGCATTTTAATGCAGTGCAGGCTTTCAGAAAATGCATTCATGTCCTGATCGCGATCTCCCTAGTAACCTCTGGCAGGATAACTCAGTCTTTGGGTTCCCTGAGGTGCAGTTAATCTTCTGGGAGCACCCTTCTTCCCCTTCCTATCACTACACAGCAGCAGTGAACTGAATTGGGTCTGTGTTGGGTCTTTTGCTTTTTGTTTGCTGGCTGCAAACATCAGTCTTTTATGGCACTTATTGAGAATTCTGAGAAGCTAGTTTCAGTGTGGCATTTCAGAGAGGACCTCAACACTACTGTACCAGGAAGCTTGATCTTAATGCAGCTTTCAAAAAAATAACATTTAGTGACAAAGCATTTTTAATATAAACAAGAATCTGATGTGATGTAGGGCAAGCCTTCTCAATTATGAATACAATATTCATATGAAAGTGTGCATAGATGGGAATGTACATCATGTAAATGTAATACCTCACACGGTAACTGTCAGATTAAAAAGTTCTTTCACCTCATGGAGCCTGAATTAAACATCTTTAGGCTTAAGTTTTTGGTCTTGTTGCCAGGAAATTGGGGCCAGTCAACCAAATAAAATTGCACCTGGCAATTGGCTTAAGGTCTAACTAGCCTTCTTGCTGCCTTATAATAAAATCAAAAGTTCTGGAAATACTCAGCAGTCAGATGGTATCAGGACGGAGATTGAGCAGTTGAGTATATCCAGTATTTTCAGATTTCCAGTATTTGTTTTATTTCTTGTTATCCTTACATTTTCTGGGTATATTGAAATCTATATTTTCTTTTCTAAATTGTTTTGTTAAAATCTGAAATAAGTGTTGCAAATCAATATCAGAAAAATAGCATTTATGCTTTTTAATAGTTTAAATGCATGTCTGTTCTTGAAATTGTTGTGGAGGGCAAGTTGACCAACTCGTTACAAGCATACAGATTATTCTATGATTCATTATGAAATAGTTATTAATTTTAGTTATTGTACTACAGCACGGAATAGGCCCTTCTGGCGTTTCAAGGCTGAAGCCGCCCAGCAATCCTCGAATTTAGTCCTAGCCTAATCACAGGACAATTTAGAATGTCCAATTAACTTTACCAACTGGTACTTCTTTGGTCTGTGGGAAGAAACCGGAGCATCTGGAGGAAACCCATGTAGTCACGGGGAGAATGTACAAACTCCTTACAGGCAGTGACGGGAATTGAATCTCAGTCTCTGGTACTGTAAAGCGTTGTGCCATTGATAATTTTGTGCTCCTTTTGTGTTAACTTTCAGGTTGGTTTCTGTTCACTTTGGGACAGCGTGCCAGGATAGGCGGTCAAAGAGATGCTTGGTTTGTCACAGATAAAGAAATTAAAACTGGCGATGTGTTTGTGGTGAGTGTTACAGAATTCACAAATAAGATAGAAACAAGTTTAATAATAGAAGATGATACCTGAAACAGGGCCTTGTTCAGAATCAGTGATTCATGGCCAGTTGTGGTTCTGTTTTACCCTGGCTAGATCCACTCTCACCCCTTTGAAGTGAACTTTTTCCAGTTGAGAAGTTTCACGTTAGATCGCTTCTCGCTCTTCTCTGTTACAAATCTCATCTTCTGATAGCATGATCATTCTTCTCCAACTGTTACTTGGTGAACTTTGTACTCCAGATCCAGAATCAGCACAGCCTCCTTTCTGGTAGGGCAAGACCAAAGAGTACAGATCAGAAGTTGTTCCGGTTTCTCAAATGCTTTGTAATACTTTAGGATTAATTTTTAGACAGAATTTCTCTCTGCCAAAGAGAACATCGGTATGATTGTTAAACAGCCAAGTGGAAGATGTTGAGTATTGGTCTGTAAATAAATGGTTAAAAAAAAGGAATAAACCTCCAAGGGTGGACATGTTAAGTGGAACAGTGAAGGAAAACTGATGACTAGGAAAAGCTTTTGTGGTTATTGTTGATAAATTAGTGAAGCCTTCAGCACAGACTTTTAAATCTGTAAGTTCAGGGCAAATATAGTACTAAGTTGAATTAGCATAAGAATCAAATACAGAACGGGTTCTGTTAATACAATGTGAACCATTAGCCAGCTCCCCATCTGGAGAGCTGGATTTAGGTATGACTAATTAATTTATCATGAAATTTAATCTGATCTTATTGCTAAACAAGAAACTTCAATGTTGTTCAAGTGAAATTGAACAAATTTAAGAGAACTGGTCAAATCGTTTATAGTGATCGTTCAACTCTACAATCTTCTAACTAAAAATTGCAGTGAAGTTCCTAGAACTCTGTCAGTCTGTTATCCCAAGTATAGGACTATGTGTAATAATAATCCATATTTGTTGTTTGCTAGGCACCAGGTACCTATCACCCAGCTTTGTACAGGAACTCACTTGAAATTGATCCTGTTCATTGGATTTCTGAAAGCCCACCTCCGGAACTGCTCAGGGATGGAGTGATGCAATGCTCTTTTCGCTTCCAGCATCAAATGCCTCTCGGTAAGAAATGGTCGGCCTTAGCATGTGTGTATCTGCAAAGAATAGGTTTTGTTTCTTTACATGATGATATGGACATATGTTGACCTATTTTTTTAAAGAAAATGTTAACTTACATAGAGTATATTCGTGCGTAATTCAATATTATTGATCAAATACTCCTCTGCATGTTCTTTGTTAGGCAAGTATCTGTAACAGCATGAATTTCCTGGTGGGGTGTTGTTACATGTGTCAAAATCAACACTACTGTGGTTGATGTTTAACAAAGATTTATTCACTGTGTGGATGGATAATAAAGTATTATCACCATTTGTGTTTGCCATACAGATTTACTAGCTACAAGCAATGTTATATGGTTGAAGCTTGCTCTGCTATCTACAATTTAATTTGGTTTCCATTACTAGCTCTGCAACTATTCTATTGAGATGACTATAGTTGTGTATTTGAATGTGGTAGGTTATTAAGATCTTTCCTGAGACCGGCTACAGTAAATTCTCTTGGGCCCTATTGATAGGAGACAGAGTGAATAAAGAAAATGTATCTATTTTAACTCAGTGTTTTCTCTTTACCAACATGATGTTGCAGTACATTCAATAATACCTAACATTTTTGCCCTTATTGCTGGCTTCGTATAAAGACCATAAGACGAAGAATCAGGCCATTTGGCCTATTGAGTCTGCTCCGCCATTCTATCATGGTTGCTTTATTAACCCTCTCAACTCCATTCTCTTGCTTTCTTCCTGTAACCTTTGACGTCCTATAATCAAGAACCTATAACCTCCACTGTAAATATACCCAATGACTTGGCTTCCATAGTCATCTGTGGCAATGAATTCCACAGATTCACCACCCTCTGGCTAAATGACTTCCTCCTATCTCTATTCTAAAGGGACATCCCTCTACTCTGAGGCTGTGTCCTCTGGTCCTAGACTTCCTCCCCCCCCCCCCCCCCCCACTATAGAAAACACCTTCTCCATGTCCACTCTGTCTAAACCTTTCAGTATTCAATAGGTTTCAGTGAGATTCCCCCTCGTTCTTCTAAACTCCAGTGAGTACAGGCCCAGAGCCATCAGGTGGTCCTCATACATTAACTCTTTCATTCCCAGGCTCATTCTTGTGAACCTCCTGACTTTTACTTAACAAGTTTGCATTGTATGCTGAATGTCAGGAATTAAGGTTTAATATCATGTATTCTCTTTTTCTTGCAGTACAGTGTCAATTAACCCTAAATCCAGATCTTACAGTTTTGGTGACTCTTGCTGAACCAATCAGAGCAGCAACACCAGGACAAGTGAGTTCCATCTTATTCTTCTATTTCAAGTACAAATGGAAAATACTTTGGTTATGAATCCTCCAGTTGTGTGTTGGCAAAGTTAGTTCTTTGATAACTTTTCCCTCCCTAGAGAATTTATGGTGGTTTTTTATTAAACTACAGTGGCACGCAAAAGTTTGGGCACTCCGGTCAAAATGTTTGTTACTATGAATAGCTAAGCAAGTAAAAGATGACCTGATTTCTAAAAGGCATAAAGTTAAAGTTCACACATTTCTTTAATATTTTAAGCAGATTACTTTTTTATTTCCATCTTTTACAGTTTCAAAATAACAAAAAAGAAAAAGCACCCAAAGCAAAAGTTTGGGCACCCTGCGTGGTCAGTACTTTGGCGAGTATCACAGCCTGTAAACGCTTTCTGTGGTCAGCTAAGAGTCTTTCAATTCTTGTTTGGGGGACTTTTGCCCATTCTTGCTTGCAAAAGGCTTCTAGTTCTGTGAGATTCTTGGGCCGTCTTGCATGCACTGCTCTTTTGAGATTCATCCACTGATTTTCAATGATGTTTAGGTCGGGGACTGTGAGGGCCATGGCAAAACCTTCAGTTTGTGCCTCTTGAGGTAGTCCATTGTGGATTTTAAGGTGTGTTTAGGATCACTATCCTGTTGTAGATGCCATCCTCTTCTCATCTTCAGCTTTTTTACAGACAGTGTGATGTTTGCTTCCAGAATTTGCTGGTATTTAATTGAATTCATTCTTCCCTCTACCAGTGAAATGTTCCCCGTGCCACTGGCTGCAACATAAGCCCAAAGCATGATCGAACCACCCCCTGTGGAGAGGTGTTCTTTTTCATGAAATTCTGCACCCTTTTTTCTCCAAACATACCTTTGCTCGTTGTGGCCAAAAAACTCTATTTTAACTTCATCAGTCCACAGGACTTGTTTCCAAAATGCATCAGGTTTGTTTGGATGTTCCTTTGCAAACTTCTGACGCTGAATTTTGTGGTGAGGACTCAGGAAAGGTTTTCTTCTGATGACTCTTCCACGAAGGTCATAATTGTGCAGGTGTCGCTGCACAGTAGAACAGTGCACCACCACTCCAGAGTCTGCTAAATCTTCATGAAGGTCTTTTGCAGTCAAATGGGGGTTTTGATTTGCCTTTCTAGCAATCCTATGAGCAGTTCTCTCAGAAAGTTTTCTTGGTCTTCCAGACCTCAACTTGATCTCCACCATTCCTGTTAACTTCCATTTCTTAATTACATTACGAACTGAGGAAACGGCTACCTGAAAACGCTTTGCTATCTTCTTATAGCCTTCTCCTGCTTTGTGGGCATCATTTATTTTAATTTCAGAGTGCTAGGCAGGTGCTTAGAGGAGCCCATGACTGCTGATTGTTGGGACAAGGTTTGAAGAGTCAGGGTATTTATAAAGCTTTGAAATTAGCATCACCTGGCCTTTCCTAACAATGACTGTGAACAAGCCATAGCCCTATCAAACTAATTAAGGTCTGAGACCTTGGTAAAAGTTATCTGAGAGCTTAAATCTCTTGGGGTTCCCAAACTTTTGCATGGTGCTCCTTTCCTTCTTTTCACTCTAAAATTGTACAAAACAAAAATAATACACTAATCTTGCTTAAAATATTGAAAAGAATGTTTCATCTTTAACTTTATGACTTTTGGAGATCAGTTCACCTTCTATTCACAGTAACAGAAATTTTGACCAGGGGTGCCCAAACTTCTGCATGCCACTGTAAACCAATCCTCTTCGTATATATTATTTATGTTGAATCCTTTGCATTTTGTTGGGTACACAGTTTGAGGTTTGACTTGCAGCTTCCCCAGCTCACCTACCTTATTTTCCATGCAGCAGCTAAAATATTTCATCCAATTTCCCATATTCAGTGCAGATTTTTCGTAGTGCACTCCATTATTATTGTAATGGATGGATGATGCAGAAGTCAGATGTATAGATCTCATTATAGTAAACTTCTAGCTATCTACCATGAAAATGCAGTTGGTGGGGTGGAGATAGTTCTCTACTAAAGGAGGTGTGAGGTGCTGCTTCCCTCTGCTAGCCTGCAGGTCACCCTTGGGCAAAGTGTAGCAACCGCTTAGCACCCCCTCCCCTCCCCCCCCCCATCAGAGTCGCGTGAAGCCAAGCAAGCAGGTGCTGGATGGTCGTATGAGCAGCTGGCGCATATCACAAGACCTGGGGTTATGCGTCCACTGATGCCAGGCAGACAATCTCTGAAGAGCATTAATAATGGCTGGGGTCACCCATCTTGTAAAGACACTGTGCAGAAGAAGGTAATGGCAAACCACTTCTGTAGAAAGAACAATCATAGTCGTGGAAAGACCATAGTCACCCATGTCATACGCCACAGCACATAGTGACAATAACGATAATGATCTTGAAAATACACACAAATATCAAAGGAGAAAATCTACTTTGATTCCCTCGATTAAGCAATTAATATGCACAGAGGTACTGGGAGAATTTGGTCATTCGTGAATAGTGCTGAAAGATCTTTATAATTTACTGAACAAGCAAACAGTGCTTCGATTTGATAATTTATTCAAAGGCAGTACTTCAGGTTGAACTGTTAGAAAGGGAAAAACATGATCCAATGGAAAGATAATTAAGAAGATCAATGGCATGTTAGCTTTTATCATTAGGGGACTGGATTACAAAGTAGTTACGTTATATTATGCAATCCAACTTGAGTTCTGGTCAAAGCGTAATTGTAGGATTAGAGTTACTTTTATTAGATAATCTTAGTCACTGATGATAATATACAGAGAATATATACCCTTGAACCTCTAGTAGCAGTGAGGTGTGTGATCTTTTTATCTCTTGCTAATTGTGTAACTTGAATGGCACCATTGCAGTTAGGCTTCAGTGTTCCTGGTTTGGCATCAAAAATTGGACCCCAAATTCCAGACCATTTTAGAAATTATTCTGAGTTTGCAAGTTTATTAGTACTAAAAGCAAACAGCTTAATATGATTTAGCCTTGGACTAAGGTCTAAAATTTAGCCTGGATATGATGCTTTCTTTGATTAACTACAGTACTGTTGAAAAGTCTCAGGCACACTAGGCACTCCAGCCATATGCTGTATATGTGTCTGAGAATTTTGCATGGTACTGTAGTAATTTTATATATCGCACTGTACTGCTGCCGGACAAAAAATATCATGACATATGTGAGTGACAATAAACCTGATTCTGATATGGGTCTCTATTGTGGACTGAGAGTGGGAAGGGGGCAGGGAGAGGGGAATCATGGTTGAGAAAAGGAAGCATCAGAGAGACATTCTGTAATGAACAACAAACCAATTGTTTGGAATTAAATGACCTTGCCTGGTGTCTCAGGGCTGGGTGTGTCTGTGCCCCCTCCCGGCCCTGCAGTCCTTCTCTGCCACCTGTCCCACACCCCTCCCATGATGGTCCACCCTCACCATTCCCAACATCCTTTGTTCCTGCCAGATTTATAAACTCGCCGTCCACAGGGAAGTACAGTACTGTGCACAAAGTCTTAGGTATCCTAGTTTTATTTATGTGCTTATGACTTTTGCACAGTTCTGTAGTTTTATTATATATTTGTGTGCATTATTTCTAATCTACTGTTCTTTTCATATCCTGCACAGTATATTGCCTCTTGACAATCATCAAAAAAGATTAACTGATCATTGTCACTGTGCTGAGCACAAATGACAGTCAAAATTACAATAGTGCCCACATTTCAGAGTGACTTCAACGGCTTTAAAGTGCCTTGAGACACCCTGAGGCCATGAAATACATGCTTTTTTAATTAAAATGTTAACTAGCTGATCGTGATTAGTTTGCATAATTAACTAACATTAATTCTGAAGCTTTCAAGAAAATATTTTAATTAAGTGATTGAATCACTAAAATGTTTTCTATTGAAAACTGTATTCCATGAGTTCAAGTAAAAGATATTTCACCTGAGGAAAAATGTAATATTAACCTATTTGCTAGTTAAAGGGTGAAAGAGGATACACTGAATCAAATTTAATTATTTTAAAATTTTAATGGTAATTATTCTCATTCTTTAACCTCTTGTCATGCAGCCTGATGGATTACACTGTTGAGTAATCTTAAGGCAAAGTACTACAGGCTGCTGAAAATTAATGGAGCTTCTCTGTCAGCATACAAATTTGCTGGCTCCAGAGGAATTTATATACCCTTTGTAAAAGGATTATTTCACAACTTTTGGAAGCTCTGACAGATGCTTGGCTCAAAGCCCTCAGATAGAGACAAATGACAAAGTCTTACATCAGCTAACTTAGTGCTAAATAGTTTTTTCAGTCTTTTCTTGCCATCAACAAAGAAACAAAATGCCTACTGGTTATGGCTTAAGTGTGGGTGCAACGGTAGTGTAGCGGTTAGCACGATGCTATTACAACTCAGGGAATCGGAGTTTGGAGTTCAGTCCTGATGTCCTCCATAAAGAGTCCGTACATCCACCCTGTGGAATGTTTAGGTTTCCTCCGGGTGCTCCAGTTTCCTCCCACAGTCCAAAGACATCCCGGTTAGAAGATGAACTGGTCATTGTAAATTATCCCGTCATTACTAACTTGCTGCCCATTACACCGCTGGTGTTTAGGGTAGCAACGAAGGTCCTTCATCTCTGTCTGTCCCTGGAGTGGTGTAGGGTCCTCATTTCTGCCTCTTAATATGGTGCAAAGTTGACCTTGAACTCCCACGTTCCCTCTGCCCTTCATGGATCCAACGGAGTGCTGTCTTGATGTCCCGTGGTTAGGTTAGAGTTAAATCGGGGCTTGCCGGGTGGTGCGGCTCAAAGGGTCGTAAAAGCCTATTCTGCCTAAATAAAGTTATATTTTACATGTTAGACACTATTATTAAAATGCTGGGTTTGTAAGTAAGCATTATGTATGTTCAAATGTTTTATACATTGATTTTCAGTTTGCTGTGCTCTACAAGGATGAAGAATGTCTTGGCAGTGGTAAAATAATGAAGCTGGGCCCTTCCATGTACACACAAGAGGCAAGCCAGGGTAAAATTGGCAGATGTCTGAAGACTGGTATTACCTGTTAAAGAGCCTGTGATATAACCGGTCAATCAGCTTTGTAAGAGGCTGTGAACCAGCAGAACCAAAACGAATAAAGATCACATCTCTCTTCCTTTCCTTAAACCCTATATTCAAATATACCTTAATATTTACAGTGGAGCTTAACACTGGCTTTTGAGATCTGGCCTTTTTTTTGGAGTCGTAGGTTAATTTTCAAATTCTAAAATGGTTTCCCGTCATGATTTTTTCTAATAAGTATTCGATCAATTGTATTTTGTAATTTGTTTTACAATACCTGCAGTTATTGCAGCTTAATTGCCATTTAAAAAATGATACTTTAATACTAAAGTCAATGAATTTTATGTAATTTATTAAATAGGAACAACCTTTTCAGAAAAGTAAATTGTTTAATAAACTGAAAAAAGTTATTTAATGACTTTGGAGGTTAACTAGAGATTAAAGATCAAAGATTCAAAGTACATTTATTATCAAAGTATGTATGCAGTATCCAACCTGAGATTTGTCTTCCCACAGACAGCCACGAAACATCACGGAGCTTGTTCAAAGAAAGCACCAAACACCCCCAAAAAAGAACAAATTCTGCAAACGTTAATAAACAAATGAATAGCACACAGAATATTAAACATCAAACCGCAGAGTCCTTGAAACAGTTTAGAACAGTTAGCATCAGTTATTTCAATGGATTAGCAGAGTTTCTGGAAGGGCATAACAGATAATGGATTATTATCTTATGTCGACTCTTCATTGGTACAACTAATAGTGACCTACTAATTTTAGCACACCCAGAAAACGTGTTTAAATGACGGCTTTGCACATGCGTCTGATGTAAAAGTCATATCATGGACACAGGAGTGGTTCAAGCTTGGAGGTTCACTTTGAAATTCTGTAGTGACTCAAAATGACCGGAAAGTGACGGGCATTGCGTTTCTCTCCTGGAAGAAAAATAGATGTTCAATCTCATAAGACTTCTAATACTGCTTAATGCCGAGGCAAAATAATTTCAAAAGGAAGCAAGTGATCCAGTGATTTGGCATCTTAATGCTTTTACATATTAACAATTTTGATTAACTTTCATTCAAAAGGTTAATTCCCTTTTATGCAGTTTGGTTCTTTTAAATATGAAAATTGAAGTAAAGGGGATGTTTGAAAGGAGGTTCCTACAGTGCAGTTATATGAAAATTAATACAAGAAGGCATTTCCAGGTTCAGTGAGCAGTACAATTTGTGGTAGTTCTCTGTCCTAAATTTTCCAGAGCAGAATAATTGAGAATGTGAGATTTAAGATTGTTTAACATCATTTCCAGAACACAAGTGTAAAGGACAATTATATAATTGTTACTCTGGATCTGATGCAGCACAAAAAAACAATAAATATGAATATGTAAGATAGCTTGTATGACCTTAAAGTAATGATACACAAGTAGAAGTATCCATAAATTATCATAATGATGGGTTTCAACAATTGCTTACATATCGCTTGCTGTTCCTTCAATTTACTTTCCATAGAATTAATGTTGTAAAGACTGTGAAAATGATGCCTGAATATTGTTTCATTGGAGCAACTGAGGGCAGGACACAGTGTAGTCAGAATGTAGAAGTGTGGGGAAAATATATTGGTGGAGAAAATTGGTTGGAGGTGGGGTGACAGGATACCAGTAAGGTTAGTGAGATTTGGAGAAGTGTAGCTGAGAATTTTCAGATAATTGCACGGAAGGTTAAGGAGCCAGTTGGCTTTTGATGTGTGAGTTTCTACTCTGAATACTCTTAAGAACAGAACAGTTATTGATAAATTGGAATTGGCGAAGCTTGAGGTCAATGAATTTTTGCAAACTTGTCTGGAGCTGCTAAAGGCTGATATGAAGATTTTCACAGCAGTAGGGGTTAAGGTAAGGGGATTTGAATAGTTTAATTGCTTCATTCCTGTTGAGTGATCACAGTCACACGCAGTTTAAAGATATAATTATCACCTTGTGAAATGAATGTGAATAACATTGATAGCTTTTAGGACTGATCATCGTACTTTCCTACAAGCCCCAAGAACAAAAATATTCATTCCGCAAGAATGCCAGAATAATGAGATAAGAGATGGGTTTTTAATGGTCCTTTTTTTGAAGAAGCCATGACAGATGAGAGAATAGCATCCTAATTATCTTGTTTCTCCCACAAATTTCACATTGATGAAATTAGACAAAGAGCCTGCTATTCAAACCTTTATCCAATCTGTCAGTGGATATTCTCTGATGACAACTACCTGAACAGTTGTTCCTGTGAGATATTTCTTCTGGTACAGATAAGATGAATTTATGCTCGTGGTTATATAAGCTGATTAAACATTTCTTGCTTTAACCATGTTGTAAAGCAACAGGAATATCATACACATAAAACCATTTTTGAAATGCAGTATTACTTGTAAAGAACCACAGTTCATCCTAGTTTAATACTAAGTTAATTAACAGTCAATTAATAAATACTAATAAAGTATACTTGGTTATTAATTTTCATAACAGAGGGTGATTTGCAAAGTATCCAGATTTTAAAGAGAAGTGAATTCTGAGGCTAGGAAATAACCCTTGCTAAGGTATAACCAGAGCTAATTACTAGAAGTGTTGGATTTGATTTCACCTTGTGCTGCATTGGAAACTGACTTTGATTCTTTCAAATTGGAAAATACCTTCCAACCATTTCAATGTTATTAGTAGATGTCTGTCTTTACCTAGTCGTGCCTTTTGAGGAAACTGCCAGGTCTTTGGTAACTCACTGTAACACATCTATTAAGGGTATTGTAATGGAGAAATGCCCTTTTCTGTTCTTACCCCGTCAGTACTCCGCTCCAGGTTATCACCTGAAGGTGTCTGTTAGGTTAATTTCCTGGTCTAAGCCCATAGCCATCTTTAGCAGCTTCATCAAGAACCTTCTATGCATTATAGCCCAGGAGTAGACATTTCAAACTTTCAGTTCTATTCGTAGTTGCTTTTAAAGTGAATCATTCTGTGCCTGAAAGTAAAAAGATATGAATTAGGTTGGTAAGTGGTAACAAACATTTGCTTATTGTTACCTACCAGGCTAAATGTAGTAAATGGCCACTCTCCTCACCGTCAACAACACCAGCAACATTTGTGCAATCTGCAAACTTACTAATCATACCTCGACATTCACATCAAAGCAGAGAGAATCCCAGCAGTGATCTCTGTGGCATACTGCTAATTAAAAGCTGCCACTCACTAAAACAGGTTCCCAACCTGGGGTCCACAGACCCCTTGCTTAATGCTATTGGTCAATGGCATAAAAAAGTTTGGGAACCCCCTACACTAAAGCAACCCTATACTATTGTCCTCTGGCTTCTATTACAAAGCCAATTTGCTAACTTGTTTTAATTACCTAATTCCCAATTTCTCTTCCAAAGACACTGCATGACTGGCAGTGAGATTTTCCACCATTTTGTGTTTTTCTGTCAAATAATAACCAACAAGAACTCTTCTTGACATTAAGTGGCTTTACTATCACCAAATCTGTCATTGTCAACAACAGAAGGCCATTGTTACTAAGAAACTTGAATGGACCAGAAGAATACTTCTGTATCAAGAGTGGATCGATGACCTCCAGAAAAAAACTTTTTGCAAATCTGAAGGAAAAGCGCATTTACTCTCAGGGCAGGCAGTGTAAAATGAGGAAGAAACGGGGGCAATATTCCACATCATGAACCACAAATGTGAGGAAACAAATCCATGTGTTCTCATCAAGGGTGAAGAGGAGATGGTGAGGGCCATCGGATGGAGGGAGGAGAGAAACAGTGTTTCTTACCAAGCAGCTCTGGTAGCACCTGCTAAGAGTTCACAATGTATAAAGGTACAAGGCAGGAACTTGGTGGCAAAACTCTTGAGTTCCACCCACACCCATGCTCAGTGGCATCTCAAATGCCACCTACATATTCACTCCCTCCACTGTGTAATATCCACATAATCCCTGTACAAACAATGCTGTGAAACCTAGAAGGACATTGTACTACACAGGAACACCACAACGCCCAAGTATCCTTTATACCATACAACATGACCATTTGTTGCCATTGGGTGACACTCCTGGTTGTTCACCTGAATTTAATGGACATAATGCTGGTATTACCTTTACATGAATTATCAGTAATACCTGACCAACATTGACCTGGCTTTCCGATGGCGGGACACTCACCTGAAACATTATTTCTATTGCACCTTCTACTGATCAGTATTGTCTGTTTTCAGATTTCCATCAGAGAAACATAAAGCAGTACACCACAGGAACAGGCCATTCAGCCCACAATGTTGTACTGAACCAGCTAAAAACCAAATCAAAAATTACCCAAACACTAATCCCTCCTATCTACAGCATCTTCCTTACATCCATCTGCCTATCCAAACATCTCTTAAAAAACCCCCAATGTATTGGCTTCTACCACTATACCAGCCAGCGCATTCCAGGCATCCACCACTCTCTGAGTAAAAACTTGCCCCTCACATCCCCTTTGAATCTACCCCCTCTCACCTTCAGTGCATGCCCTCTGGTATTAAGCATTTCAATGCTGGGAAACAGATACTCTGTCCACTCTGTCTATGCCTCTCATTAATTTATAAACCTCTATCAGATCTCCCCTCAGCCTCCGGTGCTCCAGAGAAAACAACCAAGTTTCCCCAGCTGTCTTGTATAGTGTATGCCCTCTAATCCAGGCAGCATCCTGGTAAACCTCTTCTGTACCCTCTCCAAAGCCTCACATCCTTCCTGGAGTGGAGGTGACCAGAACTGTACATGATACTCCAGATGTGGCCTAACCAGAGTTTTTTTAAAGTTGCAACATAACCTCGTGACTTTTGAACTCCATGCCTTGACTAAAAAAAGCAAGTATTCCATAATCTTTCTTAATCCCCTTATCGACCTGTGTAGCCACTTTCGAGGAGCTACCAACTTGGAACCCAAGATCTCTCTGCTCAGCAACATTGTTAAGGAACTTGCCCTTAACAATGTACTGTGTTGCTCTACCAACGTGCATTTGCCCTACCGAGGTGCAACACCTCACATTTATCTGGGTTAAACTCCATCTGCTATTTCTCTGCCCATATCTGCAACTGATCTATGTTGTACTGTATTCTATGCTAGTCTTCTACTCTGTCCACAGCTCCACCAATCTTGGTATCATCTGCAAATTTACTAACCCACACATCTACATTTTCTTCCAGGTTATTTATATAGATCACAAATAGCAGAGGTCCAGCACAGATCCCTGCAGAACTCCACTAATTATGGGCCTCCAGCTTGAATAAGTCCCTTCAAACACTACTCTGTCTTCTATGTACAAGCCAGTTCTGAATCCAGACAGCCAATTTGCCAGGGATGCCATCTGCTATTTGTTCCATAATTAATGGTACACAGCTTGATAACTGATCAATAAAATTCAAAATATAATTGCTTGGGAGGGAGAGGGTTCCAATAAACAGCATTCCATGACTCACCCAAAGTCCAGTCTTTGAAAATCATTTTCTTAAAATTCATGAGGGGTCATTAAAGTCCTACAGATCATCACAGATTAATAAAGTATCCTTGAATGATGACAGTATTCTAGCCTACTTGTCTTTCTAACTATATATCATCAAATGGCACCATTGAGCAAATTTTTTATTTAAGTTCTACTTGAAATTCCTCACCTGCCAAGGAATTATTGTTAAAATTCTGAACCAAATTCCTGCACAGGAGAACCCATTCATGTTTGGTTAAATGTCCCATTCCTCGAAATGAATTGGATATAATCTTGTAAGTCAAAGATCATTTAAAATTTTAATTTCAATATTTAGTAGACTATTACTTTGTTTCATAAAATCTTCATTAGGAAACCTAAGTAATTAAAATGGTATAATTTGTTTTCTGAAGAGCAGCAAAGTATTAAGTAGCTGGATAAACTACAATTATAAGATTTGCATAACAGATGCTACCTGTACAATTATGCTTTCAGGAAATTATGTACAAAAACTTTTTTTAAGTGCCATTTAATAAATCAACCTGAAGTAAAGGTTTTGGATTGACTGCCTTTTTTTATTCAATGCTTCCATTTTTGCTTTGCATTCTAAAATGTCATAGGATGATTAAATACTGAATTCCTATACTGACCACGAATTCTAAACTGACCTGTGGACTTCCGGTACAACATAAATGGGGCTTGGGGGATGAGAGAGAAAAACATTGTGAACATAAATAATATCCCACCAAGTTCGATAACAATTGCTTGGAAACTTTGAATTCTAAGGTTGATTATTAATGTGACTTTTCCTGCTGAAAACACATCAGGTAATAGGTGAAAAACAATTAAGTTTGAATACAGTGAATTCTGGTTAATTGTGCCATCAGTTAATCGGGGTGGCCATTTATTTGGGACAACTCAAAGAACAAAATCATATCGAGAAAACAGCAGGTTATCCCTCTGTCCATTTGGGACACTATGTCTGTTCATTGGGGCAGGAGATTGTTGCCGAACAATTTCTAACTAATGTCCGATGTGTGCACTTATGTGACTGTTAGACGCAACACCGTGCTTAGACTGAATGGTTTTGAAATAGTGGTCAGTTGCATGTGTTTGTGGTCAGAAAGCAGTGATTTTTTCACTGAAAGTTGGTGAGAAATAAGCAGCAAGACAAAGTTTCAAGCATTCAGGAAACAGCTGGGAGTGAGAATGAAATGATTTCACTACTTCAAGTTAGGAACAATAAAGAATTTGAAAGTATCAACAATCATCTTGAATGTTACAATGAAAATGAGGATTTGGAGGATGCAATCATCAAAAGCATTGTATGTCACACCTGTGCAAGGTGTGTTCATTTACAGTGAATCAAAAGAACAGACAGACAGACATACTTTATTGATCCCGAGGGAAATTGGGTTTTGTTACAGCTGCACCAACCAAGAATAGTGAAGAAATATAGCAATATAAAACCATAAATAATTAAATAATAATAAGTTAAAATCATGCCAAGTGGAAATAAGTCCAGGACCAGCCTATTGGCTAAGAGTGTCTGACACTCAGAGGGAGGAGTTGTAAAGTTTGATGGCCACAGGTAGGAATGACTTCCTATGACGCTCAGTGTTACATCTCGGTGGAATGAGTCTGGCTGAATGTACTCCTGTGCCTAACCAGTACATTATGGAGTGGATGGGAGTCATTGTCCAAGATGGCATGCAACTTGGACAGCATCCTCTTTTCAGACACCACCGTTAGAGAGTCCAGTTCCACCCCCACAACATCACTGGCCTTCCAAATGAGTTTCTTGATTCTGTTGGTGTCTGCTACCCTCAGCCTGCTGCCCCAGCACACAACAGCAAACATGAACGCGTATATTGGATGAATTCTTCCAATAACCATACGGAACTAATGTACAGTTTTATAGTACTCTAGTAGTGTTCTAATTTGTTCTGTATTTTAAATACATAATTTGTTACTCGGTTAAATGGTAGTCTCTGTTTTTTTATACCTTTTTAATTCCATTAAACTTCGGTTAATTGAGCCAAAATGTATTGGGCCCGATGTCTTCCAATTAAACAGAATCTACTGTATATAAAAACCCGGTGACAGAATATTTTGTGGCATTATATGTAAAATGAGCACTGTCTTTTGTGGATAAATCTATTTTCCCTTGTTCCATCAAAGTAACAGTGAGGCATTTTGCATAATCTATATTCTTGTACATTTGCTGCAAGGTCAACTGCTGTATTAGTGCTTCTGGCTGCCAAATCCAATTCAGTACTGTTCCTTCATAGTGTTGATTTCCCTCCTGTATACTTTTGTCACATTCCTTATGACTTTTGGAAATCTTTAGCTCCTCAGTGCTCCAGCTTCTGCACTCTCAACTTGCTGTTTATTGAATGGAAAACTGCCAAAATGCAGGCTGACAAACAAAATGCACGTTGTTAAAATGCCTTTTTCATGGTAGAAATTTAAAACGTGACTGATATATTAAGTTTTTAGTCACAACTGGCTGGAATGGTCTATTATTCTGTTTAATGATGCAGAAACATCAAAAAGAAATTTGCTCTGTCAAAGGAAGAAAGATTGCTTTTAATTTCACAAGAACTCTGCATTTACCTTAATTGAAATCACTAAATCTTTAATTATTTGAAGTATAAAATGTAGATGATCTGTTTTCAAGTATTTTCAGTCATGGTATTTCAGGGCTGGTTAATCTTTTAGCAAAGTCCAAATGCTGTGTGCTTAGAAGTATCAGATGACAGAGCTCTGGTATGGTACCAGAGAAAGCCCCGGTTCCCATAACCTCCCATTTGTTGAGATACAAGTGTCAGCCTTATTGCTGAGGCACAGCCAAGTTTATCTAGCTACCAACAGTTTATCCTAGAGATGGATAATTCAGATTGCCTTGGAATTAATGCAACTCCCTGGTGATGTGGTTGATTTTCTGGCCGTGAGATTGATAAAAGGTTTAATAAATAGGTAAAATTTGATTTGCTGTTATTAATGTTTGGCTGCAGGTTTCTATTTAGGTGGTAAAATTATATTCTCAGAGTATGAGTCATATTTCCTGTAGAAGTTAATCCGTACCTAGGCACATCCTGAATGTTTGCCAGAGTATGCTGAGCTGGCTATATTACGACATTAACTGCGTATGAGGCTGATTTGTTGCCACGGTTGTCGGTTTTATCATGCCAAATACCAGCTAATCATGGGTTCAACAAAAGGAGGAATCACCTTCCCATAACTTTCCCAACACTAAACTAATTGCTGGTCGATTTCTACAAGCTGTCACTGTGATTCTGCGAACATCTGCTGCTTTCTACAAATGGTTCAAAGTTCAAAGTATATTTATTATCAAAGTACATGTATGTCACCATATACAACCCTGAGATTCAATTTCTTGTGCGCATACTCAATAAATCCATAATAGAATAATAACCATAATAGAATCAATGGAAGACCACACTAACTGGGCATTCAACCAGTGTGCAAAAGACAACAAACTGCAAATACACAAAAAAAAGAAATAAGAATAATAAATAAATAAGCAATTAGTATCAAGTATATGAGATGACGAGTCCTTGAAAGTGAGTCCATATGTTGTGGGAGCATTTCAATGACAGGGCAAGTGAAGTTACACTTTGGTTCAAGAGCCTGATAGTTGAGGGATAATAACTGTTCCTGAACCTGGTGGTGTGAGTCCTGATGTTCCTGTACCACCTTCCTGATGGCAGCAGTGAGAAGAGGAAGTGGGTGTTCCTGACAATGGATGCTGCTTTCCTGCATTAGTGCTTCATGGAAATGTGCTCAATGGTGGAGAAGGCTTTACCCGTGATCGACTAGGCCGTATCTATTACTTTTTTGAAGAATTTTCTGCTTAAGGGCATTGGTGTATAAATGTAAAAATCTAAATCACTGCGGCCGGTTCTGAAGGGCTTAACAGACATGTTCAAACTTGGAGAAGTATGTCTAATACTAGGCGTTCCCCTGGAAAACAACTTGGAGCTAAAGGACATCCAAGGCAAAAGACAATAGACAATAGGTGCAGAAGTAGACCATTTGGCCCTTCGAGCCTGCACCACCATTTTGAGATCATGGCTGATCAACTACTATCAATACCCGGTTCCTGCCTTGTCCCCATATCCCTTGATTCCCCTATCCATAAGATACCTATCTAGCTCCTTCTTGAAAGCATCCAGAGAATTGGCCTCCACTACCTTCCGAGGCAGTGCATTCCAGACCCTCACAACTCTCTGGGAGAAGAAGTTTTTCCTTAACTCTGTCCTAAATGACCTACCCCTTATTCTCAAACCATGCCCTCTGGTACTGGACTCTCCCAGCATCTGGAACATATTTCCTGCCTCTGTCTTGTCCAATCCCTTAATAATCTTATATGTTTCAATCAGATCCCCTCTCAATCTCCTTAATTCCAGCGTGTACGAGCCCAGTCTCTCTAACCTCTCTGCGTAAGACAGTCCAGACATCCCAGGAATTAACCTCATGAATCTACGCTGCACTTCCTCTACAGCCAGGATGTCCTTCCTTAACCCTGGAAACCAAAACTGTACACAATACTCCAGGTGTGGTCTCACCAGGGCTCTGTACAAAAGCAAGAGGATTTCCTTGCTCTTGTACTCAATTCCCTTTGTAATAAAGGCCAACATTCCATTAGCCTTCTTCACTGCCTGCTGCACTTGCTCATTCACCTTCAGTGACTGATGAACAAGGACTCCTAGATCTCTTTGTATTTCTCCCTTACCTAACTCTACACTGTTCAGATAATAATCTGCCTTCCTGTTCTTACTCCCAAAGTGGATAACCTCACACTTATTCACATAGCACCATCCAGAGACAGAGAAGCAGTTTCAGCGACAGGTTACTATCGATGCAATGCTCCTCAGACAGGATGAAGAGGTCAATACTCCCCAATGCCATTAGGCTTTACAATTCTACCGCCAGGACTTAAGAACTTTTTAAAAGCTATTATTAATGCTTTTTGAGATAGTGATTTAGATGCATATCATATTTTTTACTGAGTTAAGTATTGTATGTAATTAGTTTTGCTACAACAAGTGTATGGGACATTGGAAAAAAGTTGAATTTCCCCATGGGGATGAATAAAGTATCTATCTATCTATCTATTAAACGTCATCTGCCAAGTATCTGCCCACTCACCCAGCCTATTCAAGTCACCCTGAATTCTAACATCCTCATCACATGTCGCACTGCCACCCAGCTTAGTATCATCAGCAGATTTGCTGATGTTATTTTCAATGCCTTCATCCAAATCGTTGACGTAAATTGTAAACAGCTGTGGTCCCAATACCGAGCCCTGTGGCACCCCACTAGTCACCACCTGCCATTCCGAGAAACACCCATTCACCGCTACCCTTTGCTTTCTATCTGCCAACCAGTTTTCTATCCATGTCAATGTCTTCCCCCCAATGCCATGAGCTCTGATTTTGCCCACCAATCTCCTATGTGGGACCTTATCAAATGCCTTCTGAAAATCGAGGTACACTACATCCACTGGATCTCCCCCATCTAACTTCCTGGTTACATCCTCGAAAAACTCCAACAGATTAGTCAAGCATGATTTACCCTTGGTAAATCCATGCTGGCTCGGCCCAATCCTATCACTGCTATCTAGATATGCCACTATTTCATCCTTAATAATGGACTCTAGCATCTTCCCCACCACCGATGTCAGGCTGACAGGTCGGTAGTTCTCTGTTTTCTCCCTCCCTCCTTTCTTAAAAAGTGGGATAACATTAGCCATTCTCCAATCCTCAGGAACTGATCCTGAATCTAAGGAACATTGGAAAATGATTACCAATGTATCCGCAATTTCCAGGGCCACCTCCTTTAGTACCCTAGGATGCAGACCATCTGGACCTGGGGATTTGTCAGCCTTCAGTCCCATCAGTCTTCTCATCACTGTTTCCTTCCTAATGTCAATCTGTTTCATTTCCTCTGTTACCCTATGACCTTGGCCCATCCATACATCTGGGAGATTGCTTGTGTCTTCCTTAGTGAAGACAGATCTAAAGTACTCATTAAATTCTTCTGCCATTTCTCTGTTTCCCATAACAATTTCACCCAATTCATTCTTCAAGGGCCCAACATTGTTCTTAACTATCTTCTTTCTCTTCACATACCTTAAAAAGCATTTGCTATCTTCCTTTATATTTCTTGCTAGTTTGCGTTCGTACCTCATTTTTTCTCCCCGTATTGTCTTTTTAGTTAAGTTCTGTTGCTCCTTAAAAACTTCCCAATCATCTGTCCTCCCACTCACCTTAGCTCTGTCATACTTCCTTTTTTTTTAATGCTATGCAATCTCTGACTTCCTTTGTCAACCACTGTGGACCCTTTCCCCCCTTTGAAACCCTCCTCCGGGGAATGAACTGATTTTGCACCTTGTGCATTATTTCCAAGAATACCTGCCATTGCTGTTCCACTGTCTTTTCTCTAGGCTATCCGTCCATTCAACTTTGGCCAGCTCCTCCCTCATGGCTCCATAGTTTCCCCTGTTCAACTGCAACACTGACACCTCCGAGCTGCCCTTATCCTTCTCAAATTGTAGATAAAAACTTATCATATTATGATCACTACCTCCTAATGGCTCCTTTACTGCAAGATCGCTTATCAAATCCTGTTCATTACATAACACTAAATCCAGAATAGTCTTGTCCCTGTTCGGCTCTCGTACAAGCTGTTCCAAGAACGCATCCCTTAGGCACTCTACAAACTCCCTATCCTGTGGTCCAGCACCAACCTGATTCTCCCAGTTCACCTGCAAAAGGCAAGATAACCTTTTGGAAACAAGGAGGAGCAGGGCTTGCAACAGGAGGCTGATATAGCTTAGGTCCTCTATTTTCACTCAAGATGCAATGAAATTAATTCCCATTATGAATACTAACTTTGAGTGACTGTAATACAGAAAGTAGTGGTAATTTGTAACTTCCTCCTGTCAGAAGAGTCAACTTAATTCAGGGAATATCATGGCCTTTGTTGATCAAGTTCCTGAATATGGAGGTCTGATACTGCTGGATCTATAGAGAAAGGTTCATTTATTATCAAAGTATCTATTCAGTATACAACTCTGAAATTTGTCTTCTCCAGATAGCCACAAAACAAAGCCACGGGATTGCTTAAAGAAAAACAATCAAACCCCTCCCCTTCCCGCACAAAGTCCCAAATTTTAATCGCAACAGCAACAAGAGCAACAACCCCCAACCCGGCAGAAAATCAAATTGACGAACTGCAAGAACATCAATCCCCAACACCACTCCCCAAAAAATTAAATTCCTCAATAGCAACAAGAGCGAATGGGGCAAAAAAGACAGAATATAAAAGAAATAAAACTATAGCTGAAAGAGTATATAAATGAAACACCAACCTCATCTGCAGAGTTAGTGATTGTTTCTTCAATCCTTTTGAAGACCTACATTATCAGCTTCAATATTCTGACGGGCTGAGTGATGATCCATTTTTATCCCTCAATATAAATCTTGCCTTTGACTTCAAATTTTCCAGCTGTCTGTGTATCTAGGCCTCTCTCGTACAAAATTAGATTCTCCAGCCATCATTTTGAGCTCAGTTATCTCACCATTCTTTTCTGGTGGGCTGCTAGGTACAGGCAGAGACAGAAGACCATGCTTCCAGAAACTCGAAGCTTCCCTGTGCTGGTTAACAAGCCAGAGCTGTCCTCAAGAAAAAAAAATACACAAAAAGCTGGAGGAAGAAATTAGTTTTCTATTGTCAGTAGCTCCATATTTCAACATACGCTGTCTCTTGCATCTCTCTGAAGAAAAACAAGCTTCATATAAATTTATGACAATATTACCTCTGTAACATGCCTTGAAATTGATTATTCACTCTCTGACAATTACATAACTGGTCTTTGCATAGGATGTTGTCTTTCCATCTGGACATGCCATTTCTGAAGAGAGGAGCAGACCAATTTATATTAATAATAATGATAATAATAAATACTTTATTGATCCCGAGTAGGAAATTCTTTCGTTGCAGCAGCAACATTAAAAAACACACTTAGCAGGGAGCAGACTTAATTAATAATAAAATAAAATAATAATTTACAGAATGATAATGGACCTATGTGCAATAATAATGTACAAAATAATAAAGCAGTCTTTTGTACTGTGATGTGTGTTCTTCTGTCGCACAGAGATGAGCTGTTGTGTATGCTCATTGCATTTGGTAGGAATCATTTTCTGTAACGATCCTTGTGAGAGCAGAGCTGAATGATCTGCTGGAAAGAGTGTTCTGCTGCTTATTCAGTCAGTCATGGAGAGGATGTGCCTGATTTTCCATAATGGAAACAGTTTATTTAGTGACCTGCTCTCCACCACTAACTCAAGAGTCCAGGTTTTAGCTAAGGTTGGATCCAGCCCTTTTGATGAGTTTATTTATTCTTTTTACATCACCAGCACCAATACTACCTCCCCAATGTAAAGCCACAATGAAGATGGCACTCACTACAACAGACCGGTAAAAGATCTCCAACACTCTGCTGCACACATCGAAGGATCTCAACTTCCTTAGAAAGTAGAGTCTGCTCATCCCCTTCTTGTAAACAGCCTTGGTTTGTACTGATTTGTACTGAAATTCTGAGGTGTACAGTGTGAACAGAAATGGAGACGGGACAGTCCATTGTGGTGCTCCAGTGTCACTCATCACCATCTCAGACAGAGAACTACCCAGCCGTACAAAATGGGGTCTATCTGTCAGGTAGTCAGTAATCCAGGAGATAACGGATTTGTCTATGTCTATCCTTTGCAGCTTCTCGCGAAGAAAAGTGTCTGGATTGTATTGAAGGCAATAGAGAAATCAAAAAATATGGTTCTCACAATGACACCAGCATCATCCAGGTGAAGAGAGCTCTCTGCACCAGGCATCATCAACTCCCACATCACAGCCTTGTCTGCTTTTTCCTCACCACTAATCCTTCAACTATAGTCTTCAAAGTTATTTTAACACTCTATTTCAACTGTAGCCCGATGAACAACTCGTATAAGTTTGACACTTCCTCCTTACTTTTACATCCATCTTTCATCAGAAAACAATTTTCCATGTTAACCTCCTATACACTCGCACTACCATTAACGTCACCACATTTGTACAAAAGGTAGCATAGACTGGGAAAAGGAAAGCGAGGCACCTGAAATTTTGAGTATTACATGATCCACTTTTAAGCTTATCCAGTGTAGACAGAATTGTCATTTAAGGGGGAAATTTAGACAGGCCACCTTCTGTGAGAGTTGCACATTTGAAAGTTTGTTCTTTTGCTGACATAAGGCTTGCACTAAATTATGTCACGTTGTATAATGAATATTTCTCTCATAGTCAGAGAATAATTCAGCACAGAAACAGGCCCTTCGGCCCAATGTCCATGCTAACCAAGGTGTACACCTAAACTAGTCCAATTTGCGGGCATTTGACCCATAGCCCTATAAACCTTACTTATCCAGAGATCTTTTAAATGTTGGTACGTCCTCATGTAATTGAATCAGAAAGTTCCACACCACTAAAAAGCAAATTATGCTACTTTGTTGACTTTCTCTTATTTTAAAGGGGCATTGCGCTGACGTCAGGAAACTTGATTGGCCAAAGCTAAACTGCAGGCTGCACAAACACCTTACGAAGCCCATAGAGTGTGTTCTCACTAATGGCGGACGTTTATCCCACCTTTCACTGGTGACATACTCATTAATGGCCTTTCAATCAATCTTTGCTTTTGTTGTGACATCACTGGCACCCTGGGGGTATTGTAATGGTCAAGGCTGTGCACACAGAGAGTGGGTTAGGGATGTTGAGCAGGGAGTCCAGAGTTAACCATTTGGTTAAAGTTTACTCCCATGGAGTCCTTGGGGACACGTCTTCACATCTCTGATGATCAAAATATTACTAGCGTCAGATTTGCCAAAGCTGTTACTATGGGGATATGTGAAATGCTGTCTCTAGCCAGACACTCATTCCAGTGATTACATTGATTCTCAATTTTCTCTCCACAGAATCTTTCAAAGGGGCCGTAGCAGATGCCTGTTGCCTCTAACAATTGCTTCATCTCAGTGTTTGACCTTCTTCAATTTTCTCTGCCTCTTGCAGACCCTCCCTTGGAGATAGCCATCATAAATGCTGGACAAACTGAACGAGGCAGGGAGGAAGATCATGGTGTAGCAATCAGCTTTGCTTGGATGGGTAGGGAGGCATCAGTCATTACAGAACAACACGGCAGTTAAAATATTTCACAATAACATAGTCAGCTGCAGTGGGACTATAATTCTACAGATTCATACAAATCCACCATACGGGTGGATGACTGTTGCACCGAAGATGACATAGTCTGTCAACGTGCAGTGGTTTGGATGGTACCACACAGGATTGGGAGTACAATCGGCTGAGGAGGCGGTGCAAAAGGCTGTAGTTGTTGAGACACAAGAGACTGCAGATGCTGGATTCTGAAGCAACAAACAAGAAGCTGGAAGAACTCAGCTTGTCAGCCAGCATCTGTGGAGAGGAAAAGTCAACATTGCGGGTGAAGACCATACATTGCTGGGTCAGAGGGTCTTTTGTCACCTTTAGTATAATGACTAAATTCCAACTGGAATGAAGAGCAAAATTAGAAGTTTGGTCTCAATGAAATAATAACGTTCCACAAGCAATATTAAATGTGAAATAACAGCAATGTCAGCATGGCAGGAGAAGCAGCATAAATTAGTTCTGCCTCCTGTTTCTGCATAATGCAGCATAAATTATAATCTATATAATAAATCAGAGAATTACTGTATTCGTAAGTCTCTAATGTGCAAAGTATTACCATATCTTTATTCCAAATGAAATTCAGTACTTTGTTATAACCAATTAATTGGAGTTTGCAGTTTGGGGATACTGTATCATCATGAGAATTATTTTGATAGAATTAATTACTGCAACTTACTTCACAGAAGCCTTCGTTTGTTCATAAGCTGCTAATAAATCCTTCCATTGCTTGGTTTCCTGAGCAACCTGCAGAATCCATTAAACAAACAGCTCTCCCATTGGTAAAACCAACCAGGAAGGCAAATAGAAGAAAGGATCACATGTAGAATTTGGATTGCATTCCTTTTTGGTGCATTAAGTATGTGCTGTGTATGGTACTAATGGCCAAATGATCTCCTTTAAAATAAATGTAGTCCAAAGTACAGCTTTGGAAGTGTTTCCATCTAGAATTACATTTTTAAAACAGGAACTGTACAGTTCCTGACAGGGCCACCTCTGATCTAAGTCCCTATCAGTCAGAGAAGGGAGTCAGCTTTTGAAGGCAAGCTCATTGTAAGAGCCTGACACATGAGAGCGTGAGAGAGAGAGTGAGTGAGACAGAGAGATAGATAGAGATATGAGATTTTAAAAACCAGGAAGGATATCGGAATCAGTTTTAATATCACCAGCATAGGTCGTGAAATTTGTTGTCTTTGCAACTGCAATATATTACAATACAAATTGTAATGTGAATTACAGTAAGTAAATGCATTTTAAATAGTTAAATAAACAGTGCAAAAATAAAAATTTTGAAAATGTAGTGAGGTAATGTTCATGTGTACAATGCCCATTCAGAAATCGTCTGGCAGAGGGGAAGAAGCTGTTCTGACAGGGATGGCAAGGTATCCAATGAGGAAGAGCTTGGCTGTCTCCTTCAGCTGTGGGAGACTCCGATCATTTAAGTGTTGCATAAATAAGTGCCATGTTCCGATAAGTTTTGCTGAGGTGTGGGATCTTCACACTTCTGAAAACAGCTGCTGTTAGGCATTTCTGTAAACGAATAAGGGGTTTGTTTGTGTATGTATTTACTTCAGTGGGACTGGTACAAAGGAGGATGTGAAAAATTGTTTCACCTCGGCTCCTCTCTCGATTACTATCAAGCAATACTGACATTAGGGATGAGAATTTGGAAAACATCACTTTGAATCTGGCACAAGGATCTCAAAGGCTCATTTGGAGAATCATTCCTCTCAGGGAGTCCAATACTGTGCACAGGATGTTGCAGAGGCTTGCTGTGGCTGCTTGAAAAGATCTTGTGGAAGGAAACTGAGAGTTGAGGTGAGTGGCTTCGACAGAGAACAGGCTAGGCATAAGGTGAAGGTCTTTCTGGTGTCCCAAGGACAACAACAACTCTAAAACCTGAGCTTTCCTATAGATTGTTCTGCAGAGAGGCCCAGGAAGGATGCAGGATGTCCAGAGCAGTTCTTCCTCCTACCCTAAGCCACCAGCCTAGCCTATAGATAGGTAGTTTATCGATCCCAAAGGAAATTAGTGTCACTGAGGCATTACAAGTGCACATTTATAAATGTTAGAAGTAGAAATAATAAAAATAAGTTACCACAAACAGTCTAACTGGAGGGGTCACCACTCATTATAGAGCCTAATGGCTGAGGGTAAGAATGACCTCATATAACCCTCTTTAGAGCAGCACAGTCGTCTTAGTCTATTACTGAAAGTACTCCTCTGTTCAGCCGAGATGGCAGGCGGAGTGTGAGAAACATTGTCCAGAATTGCCAGGATTTTCCGTAGGGTCCTTTGTTCTACCACAGCCTCCAGTGTGTCCAGTTTGACTCCTGTAACAGAGCCAACCTTTCTAATCAGTTTATTGAGCCTGTTGGCATCACCTGTGTTGATGCCATTGCCCCAGCACACCACTGCATAGAAGATTGTACTGGTGACAACAGACTGGTAGAACGTGTGAAGGAGAGGCCTGCATACTCCATATGGCCAGTCATAGCCATGGCAGAGGCATTGGTAACAGTGCTGGCAACAGTGTCGGTGATAAGGCACCCATTGTGTGAGCATCTCAGCAACTGAAAGATGAAAGCTGTTAGTTGTAGCACACTCTGTGAACTTGCAGAAAGTGTTTGAGCAGCCTACAATCAGTTCTGAAGCTGTCCAGTTGTACCCGCTAACTTCCTCCTATATCGACATTATGCAAACAAGTGCCATGGTATACAGTATTATGCAAATATCTTAGACACACATATATACAGCTCGGGTGTATATAAGAATTTTGCACAGAAACGTGCTTGTCAATGCGGAGTGGAAAGCAAGTTTGTAAATCTGGCGGGAGCAAAGAATGTTGGGAATGGTGAGGGTAGAGCACCATGGGAGGGGTTTGGGACAGTGCCAGTGGAGGGAGGGTGGCACAAGTGCAGACTCATGCAGCAAGGTCATTTAATTCCAAATAATTAGTTTTATTGATCATTACAGAACGTCTCTCTGGTGCTTCCCTCTCCCTTCCCCTTTTGCCAACCATGATTCCCCTCTTCTCACTCTCAGTCCACAACAGAGACCCATACCAGAATCAGGTTTATCATCACTCACATGTGTCATGAAATTTGCTTTTTTTTTGTGGCAGCAGTGCAGTGTAATACGTAAAATTACCACAGTACTGAGCAGAAGTCTTAGGCACTCTAGCTATGCACAGTATATGTGCCTCGGACTTTTGCACAGTACTGAACTTCCAGTTGTTCTTTGATTGCTTAATGAATTTCTAGTTTGCAATCAGGAGTTTTGATTCATGTTGGTTAGGGAGGAAGATGTTCAGTACCATCATTAGGTGCATGACAAGCACCGTAAAAACATCTGCAGCCTTATAGCAAACTGGACAGGGAAGGTCCTGTCATGACAGTACTGCAAATGATCACTAACCCTGATCTGGCTCAGGTTAAATTGTTCTCATTTTTGATTTGCACATTAAATGCAGGAACTATTGGATAAAATTTCTAGGCAATATTTGAGTTACACACAAATTTCAACGTCTTAAAATCTTTTACTGCACGATTCTTCTTGGAAAACATCATTTCACAAAAGGTTAGTGTCTATGATGAAAATTTTAAAGTTATGAAATGTTGAACTACATTGTGAGTCAGAATCTGAAAAATCAACGTGAATTATTACAAGGGATTTTAAGTGACTGCTGAAATTTTACAGTTTTTGTTAAGTTTACTATAACAGCTGATTCTTCCTGTTTACAATTTAACTTCCCAATAATATAATTGTGGAACAATTTATTTTTAAATCACGTTGAGTTTCTCCTTCTTTATTATATCAAGTATAATATTCTTCCAACTCTGCAGAGTATTCCCTACTTTTCTGACTGGTTTTGGCAAATAGACCACAAGATATAGGAGCATAAGTAGGCCATTCAGCCCATTGAGTCTGCTCCGTCATTTAATCATGGGTTGATCCAATTCTTCCAGTCATCCTCACTCCCCTACCTTCTCCCCATGACATTTGATGCTCTGGCTAATCAAGAACCGATCTATCTCTGTTTTAAATGCACCCAATGACTTGGCCTCCACAGCTGCTCGTGGCAACAAATTCCACAGATTTACCGTCCTTTGACTAATGCAATTTCTCCGTATCGTTGTTCTAACATGCCCTCTTGTCCGAGACTCCCCTACCATGGGAAATAACTTTGCCATATCTCATCTGTTCAGGACCTTTAACATTCAGAATGTTTCTATGAGATCCCCCTCATTCTCCTGAACTCCTGGGAATACAGCCCAAGAGCTCTAATAAATGTCACCTCCAGAACACTGATATAACCCACATGTTAGTGGCTGACCTTCATCAATCTGAAAACCTCACATGTCCATTCTTTGTTTTGATGAAAAAGATTACTGTTATACGTTACAGCTTATCTTTTTCATTTTTACCTTGAATACATACCAAGGGCATCATGGCTTGGTATGGAAAGACTAATGCTGTTGAATGGAAAATCCTACAGAAAGTTGTGGATTTGTCCAGTCAGTCATGGATAAAGCCATTGAGCATGTGTTGTCGCAGGACATCAGCATCCACCATCAGGGACGCCACCACCTAGGACATGCTCTCCCTCCACTGCTGCCATCAGTAAAGTGCTACAGGATCCTCAGGTGAATCTCTGCCCAATGCAGCTGTGGAGGCTACCTCAGTAAATGTATTTAAGACAAGGTTGGATAGATTGTTCCATAGTAGGGTAATTAAGGGTTATGAGGGAAAGGCAGGTAGGTGGAGATCATACTAGCCATGATCTTATTGAATGGCGGAGCAGGCTCGATGGGCCGGATGGCCTACTGCTATTTCTTATGTTCTTGACTTATTTCAGGAACAGTTATTACCTCTCAACTACCAGATTCTTGAACTAACTTCACTTGTTCCCATCATTAAAATGTTCCCACAACCTATGGACTCACTTTCAATGACTCTTTGACTAATGTTCTCGATATTTATTGTTTAGTTATTTATTATCATTTCCTTCTTTTCGTATGTGAGCAGTTCGTTCTTTTGCACACTGATTGAATGGTGTGGTCTTTCACTGATTCTATTATGGATATTATTCCATCATGAATTTCTTGAGTTTGCCTGAAAGAAAATAAATCTCAGGGTTGTATATGGTGACGTATATTGTACATATTTTGATAATAAATTTACTTTGAACTTTGAGGCTGTCTCCTATCAATGCTCTTCAGAATACAGTGATATGCACAGGTTGCTTCTTGTACTGCTCGTGTGGGACATTTTGATCAATGTTTTTATTTGAAAGGGGAGATTACTATGAAAATCTTTTGGGGATTCTATCAATAGTTAATTTCCAGAGAAGTACTATTCTGTAATGTTTGGCCTCACAACACAATGAAGCGTGGTGTTCACTTCTGAGCGAGAAGCAGGCTGAGCAGCTTCTCTTTGCTATTCCTGAGTGCTCTTCTTCTCTCAATGCTGGAAGAAAACACATTCAGAATAATCTTACATTTTCCTTCAACAAACTTTCCTATTAAGCTGGGGGGGGGGGGGGGGTTCTCAACTTGGGATCCACAGACACCTTGATTAATGGTAGGGGATCATGGCATAAAAAAGGTTAGGAACACCTACTTTTAAGCAAAGACAGAAGCTTGTATTCAGGGCTGGTGGAGACTTTTGTTTAACTGATACAGACAGCACAGCTATAGGGGAAGGAAGCAAAGGCTTTTCTTGCTTTTAGGCATCAAAAATGAGGAGTTGTTAGCTTCAAATCGACTTTTGCATCTTAATATGAAAACTGATTTCCCTGTTAGAATGGAATAGCAGAGTAATGAATTCTGTGAGAAATGGTCTCACCTAGGCAATCTGAGAAATTAAAGCATGAAATGTAAAATATGCAAGACAATCATTTCAGACCATACAGTGTTATTGTTGGTATACCCGCAAATTACACCTCTAAAATTTGCTTAGGTAAAGTAAGGCAGGTACAGTCACTTGATAAAAAGGTGTTTAAAACACTTAATGACTAAGGACTATTACAGATACAAACTATCAGAAAAGAACATTTGAATTTAGTAATTAACTGATCAACAATAAAATCTGTCTGTAACATATAGAGGGAATGTCACTCACATAATTAAAGTGATCTTGACCTAGTCTTCAGTTAGGTCATTGAAGGAAGAAGTGAAGTACAGTACACGTGACAATGGTTACTTGTTTAGGAGGACGAAGGGCCAATTTTGGTGAACATGTCACTTGATTGTTGGTTGAACAATGCCTGTATTTGCAACACATAAAATGCAGCACAGATCATACAACTAATCAGCACTTAATTAATGACTTGGAAGGAACTGTAAGGTGGCACAGTCGTGGTTAGCACAACACTTTACAGTTCTAATGACCTGGGTTCAATTCCCGATATTGCCTGTAAGGAGTTTGTAAGTTCTCCCTGTGGATAAGTGGGTTTCCTGCTACAGTCTGAAAACATACCAGTTAGTAGGTCATAATTGGTCATTATAAATTGTCCTGTGATTAGGTCAGGATTAAATCAGGAGATTGCTGGGCAGCATGGCCCAAAGGACCCATTCTGCGCTGTATCTCAAAAAATAAATAAATATAGAAGCTAGACAGATCATGCGACTATTAAAGTGCTTCCATTCACATTGATATAGAATATACTTCCCAATGGAATAACATTATGTAGATGTTAGGAGCACTGTACATGTTCCTTGATCATAAAGCACAGTCAGTCACAAGGAGACAGGAATATCTAATCACTACCAAGTTACCTCCAAGTTGGCCAAATATTATAGTCCTGCTGAACTAGCACCATCTTATGAAATGTGGTTAATGTAAAAGTTGGCAGGGCCCAAAAGTAAAACAATTGAATGAACTGTTCAAGTAGGACTGTTCTTGTAGGAGCCTTGGTTTCAATTCATTTTTACAGACATCAGCAAATGCATAGCAACAAGTTTTGAAACTGCGCCTTGAAGCAAGTCTAACCAGTTATTACCTCCCTGAAGAACTTTAAAAAATGATACCATTAATAAAATGTACTAAGGTAATCACTCAGACAGGAGGAGGTCATGTACAGGTGAGTCCATGCAAGCTTTGTGCACCAACACAAAAGAAGATTAGGCAAATTACACAAAGATTTCAATATGAAATGCAAGAAAGCAGAGAGGCTTTTGTTAAAATGTTGACTGGCATGTAAATGGCATTAGAAACCTAATAGAGAGGTCTAAGGTTTCACTGCTTATTATCATTGTGCACTGCCTCATGAAAGCATTAATTTAAAAAAAATATTTCATTGGGATCATAAATTCCCTGCTACTGGCAAGAAAAAATACTTCTATTGCCCACAGTAGATATACAAAATACAATGCAAAGTTGTGTACTCAATCCAAGCAACACACACACAAAACGCTGGAGGAACTCAGCAGGCCAGGCAGCATCTATGGAAAAAGTACAGTAGACGTTTTGGGTCGAAACTCTTCGGCAGGATCCTCCCTATGATTAGGCTCGGGTTTGGACGGGAGTTGCTGGTTGACGTGGCTCACTCTGCCCTGTATCTCAATAACAATTCGTCAATACTGAGTCAATTAGTGCATCAAAAAAGGCACTCTCCAAGTTTGCTCCAGATGTTTCCTTTGTTGAATTCTACTTTCATTTCTTTCTTTGGTCTGGACCAATAAGAATAATTTATTTTATTTTCTTGTCCACTACGTGCTATCTGTGCTTTTTTTTTAGCTACAGAGAGAGTAAATAGTAAAAACGGTAAGGAGCATTTGGAAGCAGATCGTGCAGGCAATTCTTCAGGAGTTACTTTGTGATTGAGTCCAGAGTGCAGAAGACACATGGAAAAGCTGGGCTGCAGGGTAGTGTCTGTGAATACCTTAGCTATAAGGAAAGGAAGAGATTTTGATCAAAATGAAGATAACAGCCTAGAATTTGTTCAACAACTTGAAGGGCCTTTAAGCAATCTAACCCAGGAGTGCTTTGTTTCTGGCTTCATCCACACATGCATAACTCAGAGGCAGGATTCAGATACTGGAGGTCTAGGAACAGAGGGTCCTTGGGATGTCTGGCTGTGGACTGGGTCGGGGATTATTTGTGCTTGGTCTAGCGAGGCTTGGCTGCAGGGTTACTGTGGTGGTAAGGGCCTGAGGAAGTGAGTGGAGGCTATCAGTTCGTTTATTCCTTATGTGCCAGGTCATATGACGTGGGCGATCATGGTCTTTCCATGACCATGATTGTTCTTGGCAATTTTTTCTGCAGAAGTGGTGTGCCATTGTCGTCTTCTGGGCAGTGTTTTTACAAAATGGGTGACCCCAGCCATTATCAATACTCTTCAGGGATTGTCTGCTGGTCACATAACCAGGACTTGGGATATACACCAGCTGCTCATACGGCCATCCACCTCCAAAGGTGAAGATAGTTAAATTGGCGATTGTGATCAGAGCTTAGAAGGGATTGAGGTCGGCAGTCGGGGTGTTGAGAGGGTATCTAGTTGGTACAGCTGGTGTAGGTGTTTCAGATGATGGCTGGGGTACCAAGGAAGAGTCAGGTATGCTTTAAGAACCTACCTAGGCCCAAATGGTTTGTAGCTGCTCATTGACATCCAGTTAAAGTTGACCAGAAGCAGAAAGACCAATTCCATAAGAGAGTCTGCCACATTCACTTCCTGATCAGGGTTAACGAGGTGGTGCCCAGAGCCCATTACACACTGTGAACACCATAGCACCAATCTAGCATTCCCCAGGAAGAAATTCATACCTCTTGCCATTCATGCATTAACTTGTTTGAGAGGCAGCAGACCACACAATAAAAGAGTGCAGTGTGGCCTGTTACGTATGTGTAGACCAAGTGCGACAGCGGAGTAGAATTATTAAATGTTTTTATTGAGCCATGTTAGTAACGCTGGGCAATTTACAGTGTGTGAGCTACGAACTGGGCCCACCGAAACATGTGCACTGGAAAGTCTCTTCCCTCTGTCTTGTCCCTGTTCATAACTCTGTTGTCACTCTTGCTCCAAGTATATGTAACATGGCCTACCTTCTCCTCAAAAATTATTTTCACATTTCAAATAAGGATCAGAATTTTAATGAGAATATTGTTCTAGGACCAGGAAACATGTACTGAAGATTCTCATTGTATTTATTTGTACAGTATAACATCCAAGTTAAGAGTTAAATATCTGGCAAGTCAATGTTAAATATTCCACAGGCTGGAACCAGCAGAGTGAATTATGTGGAGCATTCACTCCAGGAGCAGTTGACAGAGGCCACTACTGAAAACTTGTACTGAGGACCAAGCTAACAGAGTGAAATGTTTCAGTTGAAACAGAAGGAACTGTTCTTCTCTGTAGTCTGCACATGCTGGAAAGATCCCTATATGATTTCAGAATATTTCCACGGGAATGTGATTATAGCCTGTGTTAAAATTGTGGGCTTAAGACAACTTCAAGTGACTTACTGTAGACTGATTGATGGATTAGTTGTACTCTTGTGATAGGTAAACCTTTGGCATGTCCTTTGAAAGCAGGTGCATAATGCCACAAAGTATAATGCAAGTAAAAATCTATGAAGAATTGAGAGAGTGAGGGAGAGAGGGTGAAAGTTGGGGCGAGGGAGAAGGGGAGAGGGAGAAAAGGGGAGAAAAAGGAGGGAGAGAGAAGGGAGAGAGAGAATGAGAGAAATAGTGAGAGGAAGAATGAGAGAGCGATAGATACAGAGGGCTTGTGTCCAGCCAGACATCACTGCTCTAAGAGCAGTCTTCCACTGCATCAGTGACTGTTCTGCTGTTTAGAAACTTCCTACAATGATCAATTAAAAGAGAGAGGAATCATCACAGGCAGCTGGAAAAAGTCAAAATCTCTTTATTTTACAATTTTGTTTCTCTGTACTGTGTTTCCAGTGTTTTTTTGCATGTAAATAAATATGATACATCTGTTCTTTGCTTTTTAAAAAAAATCAGTTTCCATCATAAATTTTTTTAAAAATCTTGTGCCATGAATACAATTGCATTAATGTTAAAAGAAACTCTCTGTATTAAAACAAAAGAATTTACTACAACACGTGAGTCACAATATACAAATGGAACTGTTCTGATAGTTTCTGTCTAAAACAATTTAAAAACAAATCTACAACAATAATAGTGTCAAAATATTCACAGGTATTCAAATAAAAACAATCATATACTTGATTGGCAAACATCATTCTGATTAATTCTTCCACCCCATCTCCTCCCCCACCCTTGCCTCCCTGGTAGACCAACATGTGCTCTTGAACTTAGAGGCGATTTTTCTTTCAAAAATCCTCAGACACACAAGTTCAAGTGTATGGTTGAATGAAAAAAACCGAAGTTGATTTGATTCCCCATTCTTTGTAGTAACTCCGTCTTTGTAGTTACACATTCAAATTCTATTTCTCATAAATTGTTACAGCTTTCAATAGAAAAAAATTCTTTTTACAATATTAACACACCAAATTCAAGTAAAATTGTGCACCTTCTACTCTTTATAAAAGTCAGAAGATTTATAATCAAATTGATAAAATCAAAAACCGTTATGCATGTACAGATGAGGTTTTCAGAAGTATTGACTTACAAAATATATATAAAAGTATCTATACATCTTATAATTTTGTTGTACAAAAGGCATTCATTTTAAGACCATCTCCTTGAAGACTAAGCAAATGAAGAGCCCAGAGAATATTTTCAGTCTGATGCCTGTGTAAATAACACTTCCATCAATGTGTAACCAACTTACCTGTGATCCTATGACAGAGACCAACTCTTTGTGATTGAGGTACTGCCTTTCCGTACAGTACTTAATGTTTTGGGGAGAAAATGTAGGCAGGCTGTAGTTCTGCCCTGAGGCCTGTATACAGGGCAGTGGGTGCACTTTCAGGGCTCACCTTGGGATTTGTCCATTTCCTCAGGCTATCCAACTGCATGGCTGAGCTGCCCAACTGGTTACCTGTCTGTATCTGCTCCGGAAATTGGCACACAGCAAATATGCCATTTTGCATTCCACATATATACCTGTCCTTCTGATTTATTCTTGTATATTTTTCAGGATTTTTGCAGGCCTTGTTTCCCTTTCACAGTCATTCACGTGCATGAATCCATTTTGAAGAAGTTCTGATTCACGTAGAGAATACCGGCACATTGGGTGGGCTCTGAGGTGCACAGGAACTGGTGAAGCCAACAGTGAGACTCTTCATGAGTTGGGATCATTCTTCTGATCTCCTGATGGGTCAGATTGAGGTTTCATTACTTCCTCTGTTCACAAGAAAAGGAAGGGGAAACATGCAGAACCATGGTTATGCTGTACTAACAGGCAAGTTCAAAGCGAAACATGCAGTTTAATATCACAATGCTGAAACAGTGGAGAAGATTAAAAACAATCTTTGCAGTCATAGTTTAAAAGTATGAAGCCTGTTGTAGTTAGCTATAGATGTTCTCTGATGCATTCAGAGAAAAAGAATTCGAATATATTTTCTGAAGTTAATTTATCTTAGAATTAATTAAAAAATCATTCGTCTCCCGAGTTTGACAAGTTTCTACAGTTAGCAAATATTTTCCTCTATCCTCTCACTAGAATGATTTGTTTGTAATATATAAAAAATAACTATTAGTATTTCTATTATGTTAGCATACTTTAAATTGTAAAACAATTTAAAATTAATAAAATTGCACAGTTTGTAAAGAGTGCTTGTGTTAAAGGTTAATAGGGCACACAACAGGTTGATAGAGCATGCAACTTGCAATACATAGGAGACAAGAGACTGCAGATGCTAAAAACTCAAGTACATTTAACTTGCGACATGTATGTCATTCTGGTCTGCTTGAAATCAGAGCACAATTTATAGGACATTCAAAACACAGGAACTTAGGGCCGGAAAAGGCCAACAGCCCATCATTCAGAATCCTCACTCTTGTGGCTATACCCCTTTAATTGAGACTCTTCCGCTGCTTAAAACATCCCAGCATCTAGCTCCCTGAGTTTCTTATGTGTTTGAATAAGGTTAAAGTGTCCAGTGTACGCAAGCATGATAATTAATTGAACAGAAACATTTGGAATACACTGAAATTATAATCTTTGCAAAAAATCATTTGCTAGATCTCTTCTTCATGAATTTAAAAAAACTTACCATACAATAATGCAAATTGCTTCAAAGCATTTCATTGCGTCATTACACTGGAGAAACTATTTATAAAGAAGAAACATAACACATACTACATCAATTCCCACCAAGTTCTTTCTTAAATGTCAATTGTGATGGGAATGACAGAAATAACAGAATGTGTTCTGACAGCTACATGAAGAGAACTTCAGTCATCTTCACTTGTGGAAAGATCAAGATCTTCTTTGACAGTGACACTCCTTAAACAACTAATGCTCACAGGACAGAGGGGCAGACAGACGTTACACTTTCAAGTGCTCATTCCTTACCAAGTAAAGCCTTTACTAGGGCAATTATACCAGTAATATAATCCCAGAAAGCTCTGTAATAAAGTTATAGACTCTAAATAAATGAAAGAGATTATTAATAAAATACATATCTTCATTAAAAGAAATCACTCCATCAATGAAGAATAAACACAGGGATGAGGTGCAGGAGGATATGAGGATGAGACTAGAGGGGACCCAGGAAGTAAAAAATAATAAACTTTAAGCAGAGGATGAAGAAATATCATCATCATTTTGTGCTGTGTCGTATGATGTGGGCAACCATGGTCTTATCCATGACCATGATTGTTCTTACAAATTTTTCAACAGAAGTGGTTTGCCATTGCCTTTTTCTGGGCAGTGTATTTACAAGACGGGTGACCTCAGCCATTATCTCTTCAGGGATTGTCCGCCTAGCATCAGAGGTTGCATAACCAGGACTTGTGATATGCACCAGCTGCTCATGTGACCATCCACCACCTGCTCTCATGGCTTCACATTGAGGGAAGCAGGAGCTACACCTTGCCCAAGAGTGACCTGCAAGCTAGTGGTGGGAAGGAGCACCTTACACCTCCTTTGGTGGACATGTATCTCCACCCCACCACACGTAAGAAACATCAACTAAACAAAAGAAGGGAAAACAAAGTTAACAATATGTTCTCTCCCAGCTCAGAGCAAATCCAATCACATGGTGAGGTACAGGAGCTGACAGAACAGGAAGGTCACTGGCTAGATATGGGTTGATAGATTTGGGATCTACTCATCTTCGCCCCATTTGAGACTCAGTCAGTTCATACTCATAACCTACAATGGTTCTGCAGTGAAGTATGAATAGTGTGAACTTTGGATCCAGGTCAGTCCATAAGACCATAAGATATAGGAGCAGAAGTAGGCCATTCAGCCCATCAAGTCTGCTTCACCATTCAATCATGGGCTGATCAAATTCTTCCAGTCATTTTTTTTTCTCATACACATTTATTCTGTAACTATTTGAAAACAATAAAAAAAGTTAAAAAAAAAAAAAAATTCTTCCAGTCAGCCCCACTCCCCTGCCTTCTCCCTGTACCCTTTGATGCCCTGGCTAATCAAGAACCTATCTATCTCTTCCTTAAATGCACCCAATGACTTGGCCTCTACAGATTTACCACTCTCTGACTAATGTAATTTTTCCGCACCTCCGTCCTCCAATCCTGTCCTAGACTCCTCTACCATGGGAAATAACTTCGCCATATCTAATCTGTTCAGGCCTCTTAACGTTCCTCATGCGGTAACCACAGTCATATCCACTCCAGTTCCTTCACCTAGCCCACTTTAAATCCTAATCCATACACATAATTAGAAGGTTTTCTGATATTCACTGTCAAGATATGTACTTGGGAACAGCAGCTGGACAGCTGACTTATTGTTCTATTACACACATTCACAAATCTGATTCTAGGTCTCTGCCACCAGCTTCAGTGCAATAGGAACGGATGGAGACAAGTGGAAGGGAAGTAAAATAATCTTGGAAGATTATTTTTGAGATTAATCTTGAGAAGTTTCTTAAAACAATCTATAGGTCACTTTGCTGTATTGTGGGATATTTTACCTTAAGTATTCAGCAGCTGAATGGAGTAATCAATGCTAATATCATGTGCTTGAATAAAGCTAGAAGGTGTTTTAGTTTCTCGTGGCTATAAGGTTTTATGGCATGTCTGATCAACACACCACTCCTAGGCATTTACAATCTTGGCAGACACTTTCAGAGATAGTGTAACAAACAAAAAAATCTCTCAGGTGCTTTGTTTAAAGGGGTTTTGCAGTTTCATTGCTGTGATACAATCATGGAAAACTGTACAGAGGGATATTAATTTCTATGGTAAACATTCTTGGAATACTAACAGACAGTATGAATGGTACTATTCTGAAAGAAGATGATAGTTAATGGGATGTGGCTGGGGATGATTGGGAGTGACTGAACAACAACCTCTCCCAAAGCTCAGCTGACATTTAGAGTTTTTCTGGTTTCAACAGGGAGGAGAGTATCAATGCTGTGCCCACCTTACAGTAATCTGGTGTTCTTCCACTGACTGAGAAGATCAGGGCAGCTATGGGTATTACCCTAGAATAATTGTAAATATCACATTCAGAGGATACTCTGGGTCTATATGTTCAACTAGAAAACAATCCTAAACTAGTAAAGCTCAAGTTGAACTGTCATACAATCACACATGAATACAGCCAGATGAAACAGCGTTACTCAGGGGCCCAGGTTCAAAACACAGGACCACCATTCACACACAGCACAAGGCACATTTAACACATGAACGGTAGCAAGCACATACAAGATATCAGTAAAAAACAGTCACAAAAACAAAAATATAACCCAAGACCCTGAGTTCATGAATGTTGAAGCAGTCTGCAGCTGAACAAAATAGAGCTTGTCTTGTGCCGAGCAAACACTGGATGGTAGAGGAACAGCACCGACTCCGGCCTGGACACTGCGCCACATCACCTCCGGTGGAGCACACTGACTCTAACGCCTCTTTCCTGGGCGGTTGCAAACAGGTGACACCGCAGCTTGAGGCCCAGTCCTTGCTACAGCCAAGGCCACACAGCTCCCCCACTATCTGCCAATAAATCAGTGAATCGGACTTGCAGCATTCCACATTAACAATGACCAACAGGAGCTTGTGATGACAAGAAAAGCAACTAAGACAGTCGATAGCGCAAACCACCTTTGACTTCTCTGACACCGGCAGCAGCAGGATCCACACTAAGTCTAGCTCCTTCAGTTTCTCCACCAATGAGAAAATCGCTGATGGGGTAGACCTGCAGTACTTTTGAGTTCTTAATGTCCAGCAGGGTCTTGCAATCATAACAAATATGATTAAAAAGTATAACAACACCTCTGGTTGACCCGATAGAAGCTGTTGCAATCGAACCGCCACCATCTTACTGGAAAAACAGTTCATTTAAAGTATGTAAATAAAGTGCAGGAAACCACACAAAATAAATGCTTGCCAACATGCTAGTGACAGTATTTATCTGGTTTGGGAAATGTGAACACACTGGAATGGTACAAATAATGCAAAGCCATGTCTGAGAAATGCTTTAATCATGAGACAGCCCTAGGTTTAAACAGCAATGGGTTATGTAGGAGAGTGACTGATGGGTGAAAAACACCACGAAGGGTGATCGAGTGAGTGAGTCACTCTGTGTGAGTGACAAGAAGGTAGTGCTACTGAACGTAAATGTAGGGAAGGATGGTGTGAGCTCTGCTGGGTGCGAGAGTGGGTGGAGAGGGTGCAAACCACTGTTTACGAGGGAATGGAAGGAGAGAGCAAGTACGAGGCACTGTGTGTCAGGGAGGAGAGGGACTGAGCAGGTCTCTGTGAGGGAGGGAGGGGAAGTGTCTTTGCGTGATGCTGAGGGACAGGAAGAGTGAGCGACTGTCAGAATCAGAATTAGGCTCAATATCACTGGCACAGCCATGAAATTTGCTGTTTTGCAGCAGCAGTACCTTGCAATACATAGTAATAATAAATCTATACACTCAGTATATATCAAAAATAAACTCAGTAGTACAAAATAGTGAGATGGTGTACATGGGTTTATTGTCCGTTCAGTAATCTGATGGTGGAGGGGAAGAAGCTGTTTCTGAAAAGTTGAGTGTGTGCCTTCAGGCTCCCGTACCTCGTCCTTGATGGTAGCAATGAGAAGAGGGCATGTCCTGGGTGCTAGAAGTTCTTGATGATGGATGCCACCTTTTTGAGGCATTGCCTTTTGAAGGTGTCCTCAATGTTGTCGTTTTGTGTGAGTGAGAGATTTGAAGGAGTCTATGAGAAAATAAGCTTTTCATTGCTACATCGTGTGTTTATCAGTTCCAACTATAGACGAGCAAGAATGTCTGTATTGATATTTGTTTAAATCAATTTGAGGAAGGAATGGAACACAGGAACAACAAACAGGAGTGGGGAGGTCACTCCATCCCATGAGCCCGGCCCTCTATTCAATATAATCATGACTGATCTGTCCCTCTTCTGGTAGCTAAGACTTCTGGATATTAAGAACTCAAAGTTCTGGCAATTCCCACTGCCATCAATGCCACCATCTTTCAAAACTGCATCTACCTCCTAGTGTCCACAATCCTTGGAGGTAGAGAATTACAGAGATACACTGCCAAATTTGTTAAAACATCTGTTTAAATGGCTCCCCCATTCCCACAACCCCTGCCAATCACTACCAAGTTCAGAGACGGTTATGACACCTCAACCATCAGGCTTTTCGCTCACCCTTACACTGAACTGTTTCCACAACCTACAGACTCTTTTTCAAGGACTTTTCATCCCACGTTCTCAATATTTATTGCTTGTTTGCTTATCTATGTATCTTTTTATGTATTATTTTTCTTCTTCTGTTTGAGTTGCACAGTTTGCTGTCTTTTGCAAACTGGTTGTTTGTCATGTGGTGCACGGTCTTTCATTGATTCTACTGTGTTCTGTGAACATCCACAAGAAAGTGAATCTCAGGATTGTATACTGTTACTTTATATGTACTTTGATAATAACTTTACTTTCATTTGAAATGTTCCCGTCAGGGGAAGCATTTCAATGAATACCCTGGTATATACCCCTTAGGAATGATAAGATCATCCCTCACTTCCGGGAAATACTAATCCAACTTCTTTAGTCACTTATAATATGAAAACCTTCTCATCCCAGAAATGTCTCAGTTAAACTCTTTTGCTTGAACATATCTTCTTCAATACGGGGAACAAAGTAATGTACCTCCAGGTGTGACCTCTTCAACACAGCCTCTACATCTGTAGCAATGCCTCTTCATTTTTAAACTCAAACACCCCTTGCAATGAAGACTCCAGATGCCATTTACCTTCCTAGTTCTAGCTGCACCTGCTCCTTCATTTTTAAATAGCATTTATGAGGGTACAAAGGCCTCTCTGAACGTCAACACTTCCCAATCTCTCACGCTTAGAAGGCAATGAAAGCTCTAAGCTGTGGATGCCTGAAAACTGGAAAGAACGGCAGAAAGCGTTGGAAATGTTGAAACAATCAGTGGGCCAGGCAGCACCTGGAAAGAGACACAGTTAATGATGCATGTTAAAGACTCCTCATCAGTTTTAAAAATGTCAACTCTTTCTCTTTCCACTGATGCTGTCTGACCAAGTGTTTCCAGCATTTAATATGTGAAAGATACTCAGTATTTTTGCTGCGTCTGCAAAAGTGAATAATGTCCACATTTTCCCCACTTTGTACTCCATCCACCATGCGGTCAGTCGCTCACTTCACTTGTCTATATCCCTTTGAAGCCCTGTATGCCTTCATCGCTACTCATTCCATTAGTATTCAGTTCTGATGTCTGCTGAGCCTGGGGTCAGGGTATTATCGGCTGTCGACACCATCCTGTGAGGGCAGCTGGACAGTGCCGTGCAACGTTACACTGAGTTGGTCTCCGCCCCTCCTCCAATGTGATGGGAGCAGGCCTCACAATGGAATACCATGCTTGGGATCACACAGGAAACAAAAGCAAGATCTAGAGACAGGCAGCCAGCTCAGTGGAGGATCGGTTTCCCCGCATGTCTGTGGCCATACATATCTCTATGAACTATAGCTCCACTCTAAACCATTTTTGCAGTATTATATTTAAATAATTAGTAAGTTTTGAATACTTTGTTAATATTTGGATTTAGTATTTTCAAAGGAAAATTGCTGATTGTCCTTTGAAAGTATTATGTGGAAATATTAATGGTAAAAACACCTGTGATATCTTACTCACCGAAGTGACATCAGATTTTGTGGTCAATGTTAAAGCAACAAAGCAACAGGTAGTGCCTAACGACGACTCCCTTGTTTGCATCTTCGGAAGAACTCTACTTTATCTTTGACATCTCTTTCTTCCCCCTCAAGGTTCTTTTGAAGACCCTGACCTGGAGTTACATGCCGATTTTGGTTCTTTGCAGAAATGGGACCCGCTCTCGGGGCCTCACAACCGGCCACTTTTCGATATGCGAAGGATATGGCCTGGAAGACTAGCAGGCCTTTAAGGTGATGGATTTTCATGGCTCTGGAGAAGGGCTGATTCAAGGCCGGTGCTGCTGCCTGATGCATCATGGGAGTAAATGGAAGATCGAAAGCAGCGAGCTGGCTGCTGGCTGTTTGCCCAAATACCCGAGTTCTCTGGGCACAGATCTCCGAAAAAGTGACGCAACAGACTTTCAACACTATTAATCAGTTTGTTATGTCTCCCCTCCTGCTGTGAAACGGGGACACCTCTTTTTCCTTTATTAGGGAGAGAGAGAGAGCCTGTGGTATGTCGAATTACAGGGTGAATGAGTAGTTTTTGGAGTACTGCAAGTCTGTGCCTTTATTGATGCTTTGCTGCATGCTTGAGAGCTTGGTGAGGGGGCTGCCGATGCTTTTTTGCTGGTGGGGGAGTGGAGGAGGTCATTGCTTTGTTGCAGGTTATGCGTGGGAGGGGGTAGTTGGTGCGGGGCTTTGGGGTTCTAACATTTAACTGCCACTCAATCTTGGGGGCACTCCTCTGTTTTCATGAATGTTTGTAAAGAAAAAGAATTTCAGGGTGTATATTGTATACATTTCTCTGACGATAAATGTACCTATTGAACAATATCTGCCTTTGACCCAGAAGCAACTGATCCACTAATAAAACAAAACACGGATGTAATGCTAGGGTTTTATCAAGCATTGGTGAGGACTCACTTGAAGTATCGTGAGCAGTTTTGGGCTCCTTATCTAAGAAAGGATGTGCTGACATCGGAGAGGGTTCAGAGGAGGTTTATGAGAATAACACTGGGATTGATAAAGCTTATCACATGAGGAGCGCTTGCTGGCTCTGTGCCTGTACTCACTGCAGAATGAGGGGGGATCTCACTTAAACCTTCCGAATGTTGGAAGGCCAGTGGGGAAGTCAAGGACCAGAGGACACATCCTCAGAATTGAGGGGCGCCCATTTAGAACAGAGATGAGAAGGATTTCCTTGAGCCAGGGAGTGCTGAGTCTGAGTAATTCTTTGCCACAGGCAGCTGTGGAGGCCAAGTATATTTAAGACAGAGGTTGATAGATTTTTGATTGGTCAGGGCATGAAGGGTTACGGAGATAAGGCAGGAGATTGGGGCCGAGAGGGAAAATGGATCAGCTATGCTGAATTGGTAGAGTAGACTCGATGGGCCGAAAGGCCTAATTCTGCTCTTATACCTCAGGGTCTTATGGTCTAATAACCAACAATCTCAGTAGCACACATTCCCCCCATTCCCTACTGACATCAGTTATTGACACCTATAATTTCAAACAGATGCTTTGTCACCTAGAACGGATGATATCGTTAAGCAAAGGGATATGAATTATGCCGAACAATTCTCAAGCAAGCAGTTAAGTAATGTTGAACAAACCTTTTGGAAATAAAAGTAGTACAAAATAAAGATCGGGACATACACTTACGATTAAGAAAGAGTCTGAAATAACAAACTTAAAATTTTCAAAAAGCAGAAACAAAATGTCTCCACAAGGAAATCTGCAGATGCTGGAAATTCAAACAACAACACACACAAAATGCTGTGTTCCACAAAATGTCTCCAGCTTTTTCCGGTTCTGATGCAAGGTCAATGTGCTGAAATATTAACAACTTCTCTCTCCATAGATGCAGTCTGACCTACCAAGTATTTATTGTATTTTTATTTTAAATCAGTTTGTAATTTTTAAATATTTATCTGAGAAGATGACAATTTAAATCCTGAGGTTTGTTATGCAGTAACCCTGGCTTAGCGTGCCATTCAAAAGCATGCTATGATAGTTTCAGCATTTCTTTGTAACCAGACAATTGTTCCATGATCTTTGCTTGCTATTTTGCAGCGTTGACAAAACAGAACATCCATTAGGCCGACCAAAAGTTCACTGTAAAATTTCTGGATTTCCAGGTTAAGCACACAGGTGCATAGTCAGATTTCCTGCATCTGAAATAGTGAGCACTGCTTAGCATTACTGTTCCTGAATGCAATTAACAGTACTTATGACCTGTTAGAAAATGGGCTTGATGGAGTTGCAACAATAATTTTTGGCATTGGTATTTATTTTTACTAATGATCATTTAAAGAAAAGTTTGAGTTTTTTGTGCAAATATTAAAGCTGCTTTGGCATCGTCACAAACAGAAATGGTTAGGTTACTTAAAGAGAAACATTGCACTTTACCCAGGATACTTACTCGGAATCAGAAGTATCTCCGCGGGCAGTGCTTGTGCCCGTTCTAATACTCATGGGCACCGGCATCATTCCATTTAAGTGTTCTCTTGACTGTTGCCTGCTTGGCTGCTTTATCAATAAGCCTGTGCCTGCGGCTGTGCGTGTGCTGTCTGTAGGCACTATTGAGGAGGTCTGTGAGGAAACGGTCGTTGCTTTACAATTGGAGAGTTCATTGTGTATTTGATTTATCCGATTCTTTTCTTTTAAAGGTGGTGGGTAGGTGACTTTATTTTTAAGAATACCTGTGTCAGAAAAGAACACACACTTCAGTGCATCAAAGAATTTCAGTTGAAGGCAGTTTCAAATACTGTATCCACATAAGCAAACATTAAAAACACCTTTTACTTTTATCTCATTTTCTTTGCCTTTTGCAAACCTTACTTCCAGTGTTTAGATTGACAGAGTAATTTCAGATTCAGATTTGTTTAATATCACCCACATACGTTGTGAAATTTGTTAACATTGCAACAGTAGTACAATGCAATACATGATAATATAGGAAAAAAACAATGTATATTGTAAAGAAAATGTACATTAAATAGTTAAATTAAATAGGTACTGCAAACACAGAAATTAAAAAAATGTAGTGAGGTAGTGTTCATGGATTCAATGTCCATTCGGAACTCAAATGGCAGAGGGGCACATGTAGGTACATCGAAACATACAGTCAGTTGTGTCATTTGTGTTAACAACCAACACAGCCCAGGCTGTGCTGAGGGCAGCCCGCAAGTGTAGCTACATATTCCAGCATCAGCATGGCACGCCCATAATGCTCAGCAGATCAACAACATGTCTACAAATTGGCTGCAGTAACGCTCAGTTAAAGCAGATTTGAAAATCTTATGCTAATATGAAGGATTCCAATGTAGGTAGGAGGTAAGAATTGTTTATTTCGACTTGTAGAGACTCCTTAGTTCCATTAGGGAGAATTCACCCAGACTGTTAAGGGTTAAGTTTGCCGCGATTGTTAACGTGTTACGTTGTACGTTATTACGTTTTGGGGGAGGCCGGCTTTTTCCTGATATATATACAATGTTGCCATTTGTTTGCGGGGCAAATAAAGTGTATGTTAGAAGGAATTACACTCGTGTCGATTTTTGTCAACACTCCTACATTAGTGACTCCGACGTGATAACCTACAATGTAACATCTAACATACACGGCGAACTTAACTGTCTGGGTGAATTCTACCTAATGAAACTAAGGAGTCCCTACAGACTTTACTCATCTGTAGCTCTACCAATAAGTATTTTTGATGCTTGTAGGCAAGTCATCAATATTTTCTGCTGGAAGAAGCAGCAACCTGCTGGGGTTGGTTGTAGGTCTTGCCCAGATTCTTTGCATCACAATTCATTGTGTTATTGACATGGGAGGATCTTTAGAGGGCAGAGGTGACCTCCCACTGGAATACCATTACAGGTAGTCCCCGAGTTACCAACGTCCAACTTACGGACAACTCGTACTTACGAACTGAGGAAGGAGAATGCCGTCCGCCATTTTAAGTCAGATCGCAACGTTGTCCGCCATTTTAAGTTGCTGCCGTTGACACTGCGTTGAGTGTTTAATTTTGTATTTGGCTTAAATTTTTCTTAATAAGATTCACCCTGACCCGGACCCCCGTTCCAGTCAGCTGGTGGCGCTGGGCTTGAGAACGAAGGTTCCTGAGTTTGATCTAGTGACAGACCGCTCCCGTGCCGGGTTGTTGTCAATCCAGTGACTCCCATACCATCCATGCCGGGTTGATGTCGAGCTCGCAACTCGACCTCGTAAAAAAATATACTGCTACCTCCAGTTTAAATTCCCATGTGGAATATTGTGAAGGATCAAATACCCAAACCCAGCACAGCCCCCACTTGTTGCCTGTCTCAGTGCGGTGGAGTTTAGGACCCGGGGAATTCAGTGCGGTGGTCCTTAGGACCCAGCAGATCTTGGGAGCCAGTGCAGCTCGGGACCCACAGCCCGCAGTGTTTCTGTTCCATTGATGGGAAGCGATCGCGATCGGAAAAAAAGTGGAAATAATAAAGCATTTGGAAAGAGGTGAAACGGCATCGGTCATTGGAAAAGCATTAGGCTACAGTCAGTCAATGTTCGGAACAATTTTAAAGGATAACAGATAATGTGAGAATAATGGAGCATGAGAAAGGCCCTGCCCCGATGAAAGCTACAATTATTACTAAGCAACGCAGTGGTTTAATTATTGGAATACATACGTTTCTTAAGTGTTTTTTATGCATAGAAAGGTAAAATATATACTATATACTAAGACAAACGTTTGACTAACTGACGCTAAATAATACTGGATGTAATTGTTCCGACTTACATACAAATCTGACTGAAAGATGGACTCAGGAACGGAACTTGTACGTAACCCGGGGACTGCCTGTATCTTGCATACATCCTTGGGGTGGGTCCACCTCTCTGCTCCCCTACAACTTGAAACACGTTTCATTTCTAACTTTTTCTAACTGAAGGTGATCATCAAGAAACATCAAGGGTCTCTCTTCACAGATGCTGTCGGACCTGCTGAGTATTTCCAGCATTTTGCTTTTCAAACCCCCATACACTCACTGGGCGGTGTGACTACAGTGCTGGATAGTTCACCAGCTATAACGACTCTTGATCAGCACAGCTTGGCAAAGAACTCCAACATTTAAAAGGTGGTTTTGAAGTGAGACCCAATGCTCTCAATCAGACCTGGAGGGTCAGCAAGTTAACCAGCTAACTACCTACATTACTGACAAGAAACATATTACTAGTTTTCTGCAGTATAAACATTAATCTGGTAACAAGTAGATTAGTGAGTCCTCCCTCCAGTGTTCCAGTAGAGAGTGATTAAATTTGTCCTTTGCAACACCAAAGTTCCAGAGAAGTGCCCTCTGATCAAAACCTTCGGAGGAACTCACAGGCAACCTGTCCTGCCCCCATGTAACTTTGGGTAACCAAATTCAATGTTGCTCTATTCAGCAGAAAATTGCTTTCGAAATTAATCAAATCCCTTAAACCTCAAATTAAAAAGATATATATATATATATTTTACTTCAAACTTTATTTCTTAAAAAGAAAATAATCCTTTTGTCATTTTGAGAGGAATACTTGCCTCTTCTTTGCTCTGGCTGTGGATTGGAGTTTGGCTGAGGTACAGATGGGGTTTCCTTTTCTTGAGGCTCACTCTCACTTGCCCTCAGAAGGTCACCGCAATGATTGTTCTCTCTGTGGAACTCAACGTTTACTTTTGTCTCTACCTTCAGTTTCTCAGGCGCTCCATGGTCCTCGCTGTCGCTGGCTGTGGTGCATTCCGCAGGCCAGTACTGTTTCCCATGATTGGGCATGGATTCTGCTGTTGAGAGAAACACAGGATAAAGTTTAGCTGGGAATCTGCCTCTATTATCGATTCTCACAAAACAGATAGAATTCTAGTTTCAGAAGTATCAGCCCTTTGCTTTAAAGGATGTAACATTATTTCCAAGATTTCCATTTCTCTGAGCAGTGCTCACAAGGACGTGGCTGCAAAATATACCAATAACTTCTTGGCTTATTGCTCACCAAACATCACTTTTTGCTTACTCTCCACTTCTGTCTGATTACACTTCTGAAGAGTCTGGTTCACTTAAACATTGTTGTGATTCTCTGTGCAAAAGTGCATGGCAAGAATCTTAATTACCTGCAGCCTCATTTGGAGAGTTATCTCTAGACTATGTGGATTACTCTACAGTCAGTGCTCTGTTGGTAGCTGGGCAATGTTAAATTCTCTCTCTTTCCTGCAAGTAAAGCTTTGCTTCCAGGTGATCTGACTGAACTCAGAGAAAGTTCTCTTACTTGTTTTTAAAGCTCTTAATGGTCTTAATGGTCTGGGACTGGACTACATCACAGCATCTTTTTCCTTTTATAATCCTGATCAAGCTCTCAGGTCTTCTTCCGCTGGTCTCTTAAATTTGAACAATCTCCCTCAAAAGATCATTGGCAGGTCAGCTTTTTTTTTGAACTACACTCCTAAATTCAATTCAATATAAATAAATTCAATACCTATGTACAATGTCCTGTGTATGTTACTAAAAAGGGCTTCTTTGGTTTGTTACGAGTAGGAATGCTTCTTTGTCTGTTAAAAGTTTCTCTCGCCGTTGTTTCGCTTTAGAATGGCTGATATGGTAATTGTATTCATTTGTTAATCAATGGGGAATGTTATTGTGTTTTGTGAGGCTGGGAACTTGGGGGAGGGGTTGCGCGGGCTTGGGGTGTGAGGAGAGTCCGAAGGGAGACGCCGAGGAAGGAGGACGTGCGCTCGGTCTGAAGTGGGAGTTTCGGGAGGACAACCACTGAGGAGTCGAGTGGTTTGCTGGATGAGCTCCACCGATGTGCACTAAACTGACTGAACTTTGATAAGTTGGCGCCTTTTGTTTTTTTCTTGTATATATATATATTGTATTGCCTAATACTCTTTTAATTTTAGTAAACTCTTTAAAGTGTATTTCATAACGGTATTTGTTGTGGGTTTGATACTGTTGGCGGGCGCGAGGCATAAACGCGATTCTCACAGCACCTGCGTGTACAGGAGGTGGGTTGGTGTGTGGCTGGATCTCTTTTTCCCCTAGACATATACCAGCCTGTTGGGTAAGTGTTACACCTAAAACTCTAAGGGATGGAGATTCAGGTGACATTTTAAAATGCCTAGCTCAAAACCTATTTATTTAATCTGGCTTTTAACTAACATCTTTTTGTCTTTTATTTGCATTTTTGTATTTTTATCCCATTGGAAAGCTTTTGAATGACATTGTATGAAAAGAGCTCTATAAAGTTATTATTTTTATTAATATATTCATCACAGAAAAAGCAACTGAGAGAAACGTCAGTGTGAAAACAATCCTTGGAACAGCATTCTTGGCCAGTGGGAGAGCCGCACACTACACTGTTCACTATCATGTATGCAAGGTATCACTTCTTCCCATCATTCTGGGTCTTACCCTTTGGCGTACTGTGCATGGGGTTTCTTTCGTTATTTTTGGGTGCCCCTTGCTTCCACTTGGGCTTGGTATCAGCTTGAAATTCATCTTCTTCACTCTCAGATGAATGACTAGAAGCGTAGGAGCTGCTGTGATCATCTTCCAAGGAAAGTTCACTGTCCGAGTCAGAATCCGGTTCTGGGGAAAAGACACGTGGGGGAAAAATCTATTACCAAGGGCAAGGATAATGTGTACACACTGATCAACATCAACAACAGCTACAAAACCTGCTGAGTCTTAGCTGTACCTAGACTCTCACAACAGCAACACTGATTTCATTATCAGTCAATCCAGATCAGGTCATGTATTGGTCCTGGGCACACAGACTATTAACATTAAGTATCTGTTTGATATCACTGAATGAAATTCTGACACCAACCTTTAAATTTTGAATATTAAAATCAGTATCAATAGATTGTACATTCAATATTTCCTTAATTTCAATTTTTTCAAATTATTTGTTCTGTATCAGAAATTATTCTATTCAGAATATTCCTTAAATGGATTATCCGAGTAACTCATCCAAAAAGTCTTACCATCAGGTTTCTTCAATTTTTTGTGGAATAGTGAAGAATCTGCTTCTGTCTGCCCGCCTTCTGCTTGACTTGACAACAAGTTCACTCTCTGAGCTTCATCCCTAAGAACAGATGCAGAACCCTTTAAATATAATACAAGTTGGTCAAAGTTGGACAATAAATCCAACAATAGTTACTGTAAGGTTATAGCTCTTTGAAAAAGGATTGTTCTTGATTTTATTATAATCAAATAGACAAGCATGAACTGGAAACATAATGCTTCTCTCTCTCGCTCTCTCTCTCTCTCTCTCTCTCTCTCTCTCTCTCTCTCTCTCCCCCCCTCCCTCTCCCTCCCTCTCTCTCTCAAGAAACAACAGTCTAGGACAATGGAGTCAACTTGATGTCAGAGAAAAGGCAGTAAGTAGTCTCGTGAAGACCAGATAATCTGTGACCCCAGTTGACTCAGTTTGAATATATCAAATGGCTCCATGATGCTACTTCAGGAAAATAGGTTGGACTAATGGGAAAGCCAATGGGCCGTCAGCATTCATCAAACAGTGAATAATAATTGTTGTCAGTGTATCTTGGGTTAACTTCAGCAAAATCCACAGTAAAATAAAGTCCAGTTGGTTGACTGTACAAAACTGAAAACAAAACTAACTGCATACTGTTGTGGAATTATCAGCTACTTTCTAATGAATTGCCAGCAGGAATTCAACTCTTCAATGACTTTTTAAAACTCTACAAAATTAAAAGACATTATTGTGGGGTCTTGGCCAGCTTTGCCATTTACTCTTGAGCACTCTCATTTCTTCATGTATTCATATACGTCGACCTCTGTACAGTTCAATGAAATTTAGAGCAGACGTTATTTTTGTACACCCGCAATATTATAATAAACTCCAAGTGTTCCAAATAAATTTACACAGCCTAGTGGTGTTACTTAACTAGAAATTAAGCATTTCTCTTCAATTATCATTTGGTGCCAATTTTCGTGATTTTGCACGTCTCATTGCAAGTGTTCACTTTTAATGAAAAGCATAGACAACAGTATTTGAAAGCTTGGCAAAGGGAAATCCAACCAACTAGATAGAGCGCAGAAAAGATTACAAGACAAGTGACCATTAAGTTGTGTAAATTAATACAGCATGAAATGGATAACAGTGCAGCAGGGCAGATCACAGCCATGCACCCTCCACCTCATTACCTGCGTTTATAAGCAATGCCGCTATTGTGGCTCTTGGCTGACCTGACAGTGCTCTCCATGGAGGCTGTAGACTCCCCAATGGTCGTACGATACATTCGCCCCTCATCCACGTATGTATTGTTACAGTTAAGTGACCGCTGGAAGAGAGCATAAATTCATTCGATTGATTAGTTTATTGCTCTGATCTGCGCTATCCACTAGATAAGCTGGTGGCATCCAGTCACAGGCGAGGAGAGGTGATCCAATCACGTAGGTGACGTTGAAGCTTCCTGTGGTGAATAAGCTGCTGAATACAAAGCAACTTGCTTCATTTAAAAAGCAAATTTTATTCTAAAATATTCCCCATACAATCATATGACGGAGTGGATCTACCAGCCCTGATTTGGTCTCTTGTCCAACCCTTTTTCTCACTACAAGGAGAGAAGGAATTGTGCCAAGATCAAAATTGCAACGGAATAAGTTTCCAGCTGATCTCTTGGCGGAATCCTGCTTGTTGCTATTTTTAACTTGTCTTTGGTTGAGATCATCTGTGTCAGAAGCAGACGGGAGCCATATTCTTCAGTGTAAATTGCTGGGGCAGGGGGGTAGTTAAGACTGACTGCATTCTGGTAAAGTTACAAATGACAATTGCTAATCTTACACTATGTGAAGTGGAAATTAGTCAATCGCAACATCACAATAATTGTTATGTTGGATTGTTCTTCGCTGCTACTTACTTGCGCGAGGGAGAGGAGCGGGGGGACTTTGGGGTTCTAACATTTAACTGTCATTCATTCTTGGGGCACTCCTCTGTATTTGGGGATGTTTGTGAAGAAAAAGCATTTCAGGATGTACACTGTATACATTTCTCTGACATTAAATTGTACCTTTGAACAAACACCAGATGTAGTGGAGACAATATGGGAACTTTGACAAAATTGCCCTTTCTCTTTCTGTGCCTCACTACTAAACCTTTTAATAAGATGAATTTGTGACATTCAGCAACTGGCCAGCCTAACTCTGTGCTACATTACACGTTTATATTACTGGATTTCTTCAAGACAGTACTCTGTGTGGTAGACAATGTTCCCTCTAAGGTGTGCATGTGCACACACGTCTTTTGTTACTAGTGCACAAAGGTATTTAAACTGAGCACCAAAGGTTCTCACCCTCCAGCTCACTGGCATGTTAATTATATATCATGATTGTAAGCAATCACATTTCCTTTTCCGGTTTCCAATGCGGATGGTGTTGACAATATGGAGTTTGTGATGACTTGTCTGCAGATTTTAGAACTGGCTTATTTATACTGTTTTTATTGAAGAAATTATTCAGTGTGCACATGTTGTCACTGGGCAAGATAACTGCACAGCACAAGATTTTTGCGCATGTTGGTCATTAGAAATTAGAGGGAACATTGGTGGTAGTCCTTTAAAATGTTTACACAAATCAGGGCCTGTCCTGAAAACAACTCAGACTTTGTGCTGGGTTTCTTCAGCGGGTGTTCCTGATCTAACCTGCCCGATGAATAGAAAAGATATCAAGTGACCCATTGCCTCTTGTCTCATAGCCAAGTTTTGATTTACAACATCATTAGCCTAATAGAGACGTAGAAGGATCTGAGGAGCAATTTTATTAGACCACGGGCGGCAAGTAGCACAACGCTGTCCAGTACCAGTGATAAGGGTTCAATTCCTGCTGTTGTCTCTAATGAGTCTGAGCATTCTCGCGGTGGCTGTGTGCTCCAATTTCCCCCCACAGTCCAAAGATGTAACAGTTGGTGGGTTACTTGGTCATTCTAAATTGTCCCATGATTAGGCTCGGATTAAATCGGGGGGGGGGGGGGGGGACTTGCTGGGCAGCATGGCTCGAAGGGCCAGAAGGCCTATTCAGCACTGCATCTCAATAATAACATAAAACTCAGCAAGAATGCACAACAGGACAGTATCAGTGCAAAAACTTCTCTGCTGACGGCATGGGCTCTTCATATTGAAACTTACTGTGGTTTGACAGCATCTTAAACCACTATTTATTTCATTATAGAGCTTCCAAATAGAGAACAATTTGTTGCACGTTTCCACTTAAATTTGTGTTTATCTTTTAACTTAGATTAATCAGACATTTTCTGTTAAAGAACACTGCAACTTTTGAGTTTCATGTTTGATTTTAATATTATATTTATTTCATGAGTACCCTTCCCACTTAATCCTGATGGCAATAGCCGATGACATTCTTTATGAGCAAGGCGCGCTTTGAGAAATAGCCTTATGACTATATCTGTACAAAACTTTGAGCCAGGCTTTGTAAATTCTTGCTCAGTCCCTCCCAAATAATCTGTCAGCAATTCAATCTCCCCTCATGTTTTTACTTTGCACGGCCAAGTTATCCTTTATTTTTCAGATGGTATTTCAGTTCTAAATTCATTTGTCTTTGACTCTTTAACCTGCTTGATTTTGGAGTTACTGTACTAGATATATAGTTCATATTACTGGCACATTGGAAGCCAGAAAGGAGATCCATAGTTTTCTTTGTTAACAAGGCTTGCTTTGCAAGTAGCATGAAAAATAGTGGTAATGCTTATCTTTGGAATAAGTTGCATTCCAAGGCAAAAGGTTTTTTAGCAAGTGTATGGGTACTTGAAGCCAATAAACACTGGCTATTTAATTCAGTTTAAGATACTGCAACAGTAATTAACAAGACTACCTTTGAAACATTGTGCACGGTTCCCCTCACTGGGCCAGCAGCACAGTGCTCTTCCCAAAAATCCTCTCCAGTAAGGATTGTTTCAGGATTGAACATTTTAACTGATAGAAAGCATCTCAGAACGGAACATGATTTTACTGCAAAGCCAAATCAACTGGAAGTGTGTGGAAAAGTGGCAGAATATAATTCCATTCCCGAAATTTAACCTTGACAGCCGCTATAGAGAACTAAAAGATAATAATCAAACAAGCATTCAGAAAACAGTTAAAAACAATCCTTGCCTCCCTGAATTATAGTCACTTAAACAAAAAAAAACTGAATGAAAAACAGGCCATAAAAATTACAGCTGCATAGAATAACACATAGTTACAAGTTCCAGAGGTTTGTAGGTCATTCTGGGATCATGAAACTGTGAACCTGGCAGTAAATTGAGCTGAGTTTAACAACATTTCTTTTGTAATTATTGAGTGAATCTGAGGTGATAGATATATTGCTCTGGGCAAAAGAGAAACTTCATAGCATTTTTTCCTATCTATTGTTAGTCATCTTGGTGTGAGAATGAATGAGAGGTGGATTCTACAGTAGGTCAAAGTATACAACATTAGTAGGACGGTTTAGCAGGCTCCAAAATACTCTCTTCATCTAGGGATTTTCTGATATAGCTTCTTCCATGTTAGGATTGTAAGAACGCAGGCAGCAATGCCAAATTCATATTTTAGTCAGTCACTAGAGACAAAATGATTAGGATGAACGTTCCTGCAGAGCGTTGTCGTAGGAAAGCAGCATCCATCACAAGGGCCCCCTCCACTCAGCTCATGCTCTCTTCTCACTGCTGCCATCAGGAAGAAGGTACAGGAGCCTCAGGACTCAGGACCTGAGGATCAGACATTACCCCTCAGCCAGTAGGGATAACTTCACTTGCCCCATCACTGAACTGTTCCCTCAATCTATGGAGTCACTTTCAAGGACTCTTCATCTCATGTTCTCAATATTTATTGCTTGCTTATTTATTTATTTTATCTATCTATTTATTTATTATTTCTTTTGATGGAAATAATGACGGATTTGAAATAGTCATGACGAGACTGGACTGTTTAGAACAAGTGTTCCCAATCCTTTTTATGCCATGGACCCCTACCATTCCAACTGAGTGATCTGTGGACCCCAGGTTGGGAACTGCTGGTTTAGAATTTTCTACAGAGAAATGTGAGAGTATGAATGCTTTCTTTTGAATTAGATGATACAGAAAACATTTTTAAGTGATAAATGAATAAACATGTGAAAGTTTCACATTACTTGTCGAGTGAGGGACATGTTAAAAATGAGTGAAGCCAAGATTGAGATTTAGGCTCAAAAGTAGCGTTGCAAACTCTGTTGACGGAGGTGGAATGGTATAGACCACATTCTTGATTGTAGGACAGATGAAAAGTTACAGTGCTTTTCTGTATGGTAAATACAAGGTGGAATTATGCTGACTAGAATTTTGGAATAACACACAAGAAATAGGAAAAGTAGAGGCCATTCGTCTCCTGCTGTGCCATTTGGGAAATTCATGGCTGAGCCATCCTTCCACACACCCACTTTCCTGGCCCTTCTCTATAATCCTAGATTCTTTTAATGATCAAAGGTCTGTCTGGCAGCACACACAAAATGCCAGGGGATCTATGGAGGGGAATAAACAGCTGATGTTTCATCAAGGTCTTTGTACAAAGTAACAACTATTTCTTCTCTTCCACAGATGCTGACTGGTTTACTAAGTTCCTCCATTATTCTGTGTATTCCCTAAGATTTCCAGCAACTGCAGAATCTCTTGCATTTAAGATCCGGATCAGCTTTGATCACTTTCAAGGATTCATCCTCCACAGATTTTTGCAAAAAAGGAATTCCAAAGACTCACTTGAGAGAAACGATTCTTCCTCATCTCTGCCTTAAAACAGCACTACTTTGAGATATTGCATTCCATTCAGTTCAAGGCTTTTCCTATCACTGTTTACCCTGTCAAGTTCTCTAAGAATCCTTTAGGTTTCAATAACCATATAACAATTACAGCACGGAAACAGGCCATCTCGGCCATTCTAGTCCGTGCCCAACGCTTACTCTCACCTAGTCCCACCGAACTGCACTCAGCCCGTAACCCTCCATTCCTTTCCTGTTCATATACCTATCCAATTTTACTTTAAATGACAATAAGATTACCTAAAGTCACTTAGGTAATTTTTAAAGTTAAGCAGGTTAAATTTTCACCATTACAAGTTAAACAGACTCGACCTGTTCACCTGTTCCACATGAGACAATCTCCAGTGAACCTTCTCGTCTCTAGTGATCATCTATAAATAAAGGGACGGAACCTGTTCATAGTACGTCATTAGTGCCAAGTATAGTTGTTATAAGACACTCCTCTTTTTGTGCTCCAGCACCCTGGAATATAAAGCCAGCTTTCCAATTATTTGCTGTATCTGTTTGCCAGCTTTCTGTGTTTCAGAAAGATCCCTTTACCCCGTAACTTTCAGTAATCTTTCCCCCATTTAAGTAATTCAGATTGTCCCTCACCCCCCACCTTCCCTCTGGTTACGGTAGGGTTCTACTAATAATCCAGAAAGGTTGCCAGTTCGAGTTGTGGCAGTGAACCAGGTTTCCACATGGCAGAAGGTGCCCGCAGCCCTGCTGTCACTCATTTACCTGTATGGGCTGTGGAGAACCAGTAATCTGATTTATCCTTCCTCCAACTTCACATTTTTATCCTCCCCTCAAATCAGCAGAACACTGTTCTAGACACACACACACAAAAAAACAGTAGACCAAACAGATGAGGAGATTGGAATGCACGTGGGAGAAGTTTACATGTTCTGAGAAGCCTGGCACGCCCCGACAGTGCAACGCATGTGGTCCAGCGCTCTTTGCCAAAAATGCAGGGTGGCCAACTGCAGCTCATTTACCGTCGTGTTTACCGCATTTGTAATCCTCTACTCCCCGCCCATATTTCATCAGTGCACACACAATGTGCATCCAAAGGTCTAGCTTCACACACACTATCAATAAATATCAATGCTCACCGGATCACTCAGAGGGCTACAACATAGAACAACACAGCACAGGAATGAGGCCTTCAACCCAATATATCTGTGCTGACCACCAAGCTGAATTAAACTGATCCCATCAGCCTGCATGTGGTCCAACTGCCTCCATTCCCTGCTTGTTCATGTACCTGGCTAAATACTTCTCAAACAGGCTTTCATATCTGCTTCTATCACTTCTCCTGGAAGCGCATTCCAGGCCCTTACCACACTCTGTGTGACACAGTTTTCCATTACACTTTTCTCCTCTCACCTTTAACCTATGCCCTCTAGTTCTTGATGTTTCCATCCTGGAAAACAGTCCAGCTGCCTACTCTTTCGACACTACCCTATTGACAACAGGGATCAGTGATATTAGCTCTTTAAGAATGCAACAGTGCAGTGAAATGGTTTCATTCTATCCAACCAGAAAAAACAACATTTTGGCCAAAGTACAGCAAAAAATGAGCTCTGAGCTTGTTCCCCTAACTGTGAGACCCTCCTACCCTCGTGATAAAATCGCTTCCTGGTGTGAAACTCCAGAGAATCCGTTTCAAGAATCAAAGAAGATTGTGCTAAAGTTGTACACCTCTCTTTTGAGTCCTGCATTCAGCATCGGTCACGAAGAGGCATTGATGAATTGAGATGATGCAGAGAAAAGATGCTCCTTCATTAGAAACTTGAACTTCAGCCTTTCATTATGGAGTTCACCGAAGACTTAAAAGGTGGACACAAGGTATTAAATTTCATTGGCAGGTTAAATCTGAAACATCTCCACATGTCTAAAGGGGCTGAATATAAAACTGGTAAATGAAATAACACAATGAGAGTGTACAGTATGGAAATCAAAGCCAGAAATTCATTCAATAAGGCACTGTGGGTGGAGTGAGTACAAAGAGGGGAGTCATGGATCAATAATACCTTCTAACGGAGTTGAAATGGGCTGAGAGGCTTCTTTCATCTTTTGAGAGGAATAAACAGTTGAGGCTTCGGGCTGAGATCCTCCATTGATGCTTTTTGACCTACTTAGTTCCTCCAGCATTTTGTGTGTGTTGCTCTGGATTTTATCAGATATGGAAGTGAATGTTGGACAGCATCAAAACAAAATGAGGGAAGACTCAAAGCTGCAGAAATGCAGTTTTTGAGAAGGATGAAAATATCATGGAAAGACAGAGTAACAAATGAGAAAGTGTTGCGAAAAGCTGGAATAAGAAGAGAAGTGATATCTTCTATCAGGAAACGGCAGCTGGAATTTCTGGGATGTGTACTGAGGAAGGGGTGTATAAGGCAGTTTGGTCCTGACTAAATCTCAGGAAATGCCAATAGCGATTATATAGCTTCTCCCACCCAAGACAACTCCGCCTTCACATAGGACTTAGGTCCGGGTGCACCCTGTCTCGCTGAAGGAGCTCTGTCTATGGTGACTGTTTGGTGCCAGAAAAATAACCTGACCAATGGTAGTGGTGTCACCTACAATCACCGAAGTCTTCGGCAGCAGGGAGATGGATTCTAAGCTTTGGTGGAGGATTGTCTTTGTACAACAACAGCAAAGGTTGGGCAACGTCTGGTGTATGATTCCCAATTGGGAACACCAGTAGAGGTCAAATGCTCTCGTTAGATGAGTACTGCGACAACAGAAGGCAACCGCAAACCACTGCTGAAATTTCTGCCTGGTCAATCATGGAAAGAAACAGAAACCAGACAACAGCGTGAATGGGGTTGATTTTAATCAACAGAACAGCACCTCGCTCGGTAGGGGTCGTCATGTGCTGCAGGTGACACCAGAGCGTGATCCAGAGACTGTAAGCAATAGGGAAAGGCTAAGGGTAGCAACATGGAGCATCTGTACACTTTACCTGAGAGGAAAGTTGGACAACACATTAAATGGAATGAAAAGGTTGGAAGTTGATATCTTAGGCCTGTCAGAAATTAGATGGACTGACAGTGGCAAATTCACTAAGAATAGTTCTCCGATTACGTATTCTGGAGGTCAACAGCATATGCATGGAGTTGAAATTATTTTAAACAAACAAGTATCAAAATGGGATATTGGGCAACATCCAACCGGCTGCTTTTAGTTGAATTAAGGGGTAACCCTTTTAACATTAGCATAATCCAAGCCTATGCGCCAACAAATGATGCAGATGAAGAGGATATCAACAAGCTTTATGAAGATCTGGACAGTGCTTATGAGCAATGTAAATCTCAGGATATAAAACTAATCATGGGAGATTTTAACTCCAAAGTTGGAGGCAAAAGGGCTGATAACATCATAGGACCTTTTAGATTAGGGGAGAAAAATGAAAATGGAGAAAGGTTTACTGATTGGTGTGCCAGAAACAACCAAGTGATCACCAATACCTGGTATAAAAACCATCCACGTAGATTGTGTACTTGGATTAGCCCTGGAGATAGCAGAAGGAATCAAGTAGATTTCATTACCATCAATGAACGCTTTAGAAATAATATCACAAATTCTAAAGCCTATCCAGGAGCAGACTGTGGTTCAGATCACCATCCAGTAATAGCTACCACCAAAACAAAATTAAAGAAACTGAAACTTGGAAAAAAGAGAAAGAAGTATATGTTGGGAGAATTTTAAAATGATAGCATACTTAAGCAACAATTCAAACAGCTGTAGAAAACCTCAATGAAAACGAAACACCACCTATTCGGGACAGATTTAAACATGCTATACAGCAATCAGCAGAGGAGATAATCCCAGCACAAGAAATCCAACACACCAACAAGGGGGGGATAACCCAAGAAATTCTAGATCTGATGGAACAAAGAAGGTTAGTGAAGAATAATGAAGAGCAATATAGAGAGCTAGACAGACAGACCAGACAATTGTACAATATTACAAAGGAAGAATGGCTGAATCAAAAATGCAATGAAGTAGAAGGCCATATTAACAACAGCAAAGAAATGCACAAGAAAATTAAGGAAATTACCAGAATTAAGAAAACCTCCTCTACAGGATGCGTAAGATCAGCAGACGGATCCACACTAACAGATCCAGATAAAGTATGTGAGAGGTGGATTCAGTATATACGGCAGCTTTTTGAAGGAGGAGAACCCCTAGATGTTAAACACCCTAATTCTGGCCCACCTATTACCAAAGAAGAAATAACTAAAGCAATGAAAAGCATGAAACATGGTAAAGCCACTGAAGCTCATGAAATTTCAGTGGAAATGATACAAGCCCTAGAAGATCTGGGCATAGATATTCTTTTTGAACTGTTTAGTGGTATATATGAGTCTGGTGTATTGCCTGACAATCTTTTGAAATCAGTATTTATAACTCTGCCAAAAATTCCTGGAACTATTGACTGCGAAAATTATAGAACAATCAGTCTTATGAGTCACATAATAAAGATTTGGTTGAGAATTGTTCTGAGTCGAATTAAAAACAAGTTAAGGCCAGAAACTTCTAAACTGCAATATGGGTTTATTGAGGACAGAGGAACTAGGAACGTAATTTTCATACTAAGAATGCTTTCAGAAAGGGCATTTGAATATCAAAATGTCTTTTTATGTTTTATTGATTTCACTAAAGCATTCGACGCAGTGCAACATGAAAAATTATTTCAAATTCTCGCTAAACATTGACGGAAGGGACCAACAACTGCTTCAAAATTTATATTGGAATCAAACGGCGGTGGTAAAAATTGATGATAATATAAGCAGTTGGATTAAAATTTAAAGAGGAGTTAGACAGGGATGCGTTGCCTCACCGGAATTATTTAACATCTATAGTGAAATGATTCTCAGAGAAATAGAAGACCTAGATGGAATAAAAATTGGAGGTGTTAACATTAACAATAAAAGATATGCAGACGATACCACACTAATAGCAAGTGCTGCAGAAGACCTACAAATCCTCCTAGACAAAAGTAGTACAAACAAGTGCAGATTTTGGTCTAACCATCAACTGTAAAAAAAAACCTAAATGTATGGTAATATCAAAACAGCAGGATACTCCCAAATGCCAATTGTACATCGGTAACCAAGAGATTGAAAAAAAGACCAGCTTTAATTACCTTGGTAGCTTTATATCACAAGATGCTAGAAGTAGGAATAGAAAGGAGAATTGCCATTGCCAAAACCAACTTCCAAAAAATGAAACCCATTTTTACCAACAGACACATTTCTATGACAACAAGGCTTAGGCTTCTAAAACGTTACATCTGGTCAATCTTGCTGTATGCTTCCGAAACTTAGAAGGAACTTAGAAGCGACATAAACGTGATTTCTTAGAAGAATGCTGAAAATATCATATAGACATAAGGTAACTGATGAGACAGTACTCCAACGTGCCCATACAAAAAGATCTTTAATGAGAACATTAAATGAGAGGAAACTTAATTTCCTGGGCCATGTCATCAGAAAGGGAGAAATAGAATGTCTTACATTACAAGGCCGTATGCCTGGGAAACGCGGAAGAGGAAGGCAAATTAGAAAATACATGGACACTGTGAAAGAACTAACAAATCTAAATGTGCGAGATATCATTGACGCTGCGAGGGATCATTCGATGTGGAGAGCCACGATTGCCCAAGCGTGTTACACGCAAGGCACATGAAGAAGAAGAGAAGTACTGAGGAAAGAAAAGCTCAAACATCTTGTAGCAATGGGAAAAACTGATGGAAGGAAAAGTCGCGGTCCTTCATGAGTTACATTGAGGGGTGGACAGGCAAAAGTTTGAAGAGTTTATTAGAACTTCTTAGATTAGACAGATGGAAGACCATGATCGCCCATGTCGTATGACATGGCACATAATGATGACGATGACCCTGGATTTCCAGCATCTCTTGGATTTATTTTTTCTTCCTTAGTTTCTGCAAATCCAGAGAGAGAACTGCAGATGCTCTTGTGTGACAGACTTAAGAAAGCTGTATGCCTGGGGCAGAATAATTACCATGGAATAATTAATCACTTTTCACCTGTTAACTTTGAATTAAACAACTCAGTTAAATATAACTATTATTTAACTTTAGACAGTCCAGCCAATGACGCTTTCAGACATAAGAATTTTCACAAAATAACTGGACATATTTATTTTGCATATGCTATGCACATTAATGCTATTGATAGTGCTCCAGGGAGCAAACGATATAATTTCTATGCTTACGGACAAGAATGGATTCGTGATTTACGTATCTAGACCATTTGGAAAGCCTCAAACAATATTCCTTTACTGAGGACTTACTGATAAAATTGTAGTTCTGGTTAGTGCTGTGTCATCTGCATGTTGTTTCTTTCCAGTAAATACGTCCTTCAGAGCTTTCCGAACTTCTTTGTTGAAGATACAGTGGCAGAAAAAAATGACGAGCCCCTAAAGTTACAGAACAATTAACTTTCAATGACAAATAATATTAAAGATTTTGTAGAATCATTCTCAGCGACAGTACTGTTCAAATGTCTTAGGCACCTACATACAGCTAGGGAACCCAAGACTTCTCTGCACAGTATAGTAGTAATTTTCTGTATTGCATTGTACAAATTTCATGACATATGTGAGTGATGATAAACCTGATTCTGATATGAGTCTCAATTGTGAACTAAGAGTGGGAAGGGGGCAGGGAGGGGGGTGAGGGGGGTAAGGGGGGACTGGGAAGCACCAGAGAGATATTCTGTAATGATCAATAAACCAATTGTTTGGAATCAAACGACCCTGCCTGGTGTTTTAAGGCTGTGTGTCTCTGCATCCATGCCACTCCCACCCCTGGCACTCTCGGTCTGCCATTTATCCCATACCCCTCCCACGGGGCTATACCCTCGCCATTCCCAACATCCTTTGCTCCCACCAGGTTTACAATGTGGAGTGGAGAGCAATGTGGACTTGACAAATACAGTACTGTGCAAAAGTGTTAGGCACCCTAGCTCTCTCCCTCATATATATATATATATATATATATATATATTGTTGTTGGTGTTGTTGAGGTCTGTTGAGTTGTCGTCAACTCTCATGGCAACCCTATGGACAGGGTAGCTGTCCAAAGGGTTTTCGTGGCAAGACACAGAAGTAGATTGCCAGGCCTTTCTTCCGCACTGCTGCTGCTGGCTGGATTTGAATTCAGGAACATTTGCTTCGAAGCCCAGTGCTGATGCCACTACACCACCAACCGCCCCATATATGAGTGTTTTATATACAAGATCTTTGCATAGTATTGTACATTGTGTGTGTGTGGACTCACAGACCAGCAAAATTCCTGTTGGCAACTGTAGGAACAACATAACTTGCCTTAACCTCACTAGCTGCAGTTAGGGTTCCTGCTCTCAGTTTAGTCTCTTCACTTGCTATCCACCATCTGCTCTCTCATTGGTCATAACATGACCTAACGGTCAGAGGTGGCATGGTAGAGCAGTGGTTAGTTCAACTGCCTCACAGAGCCAGTGGTCACATATCAATTCCAGCTGCTGACTATATCTCTTTAATGCAGGGGTTCCCAAACTAGGGTCCACGGTTAACGGTAGGGGTCCATGGCATAAAAAGGTTGGGAGCCCCACCTTTAACCTTTACTAGCACTCACTCTGTAGGCTTGAGCATGAAGTATGTAGTCAGTCAAGAAAATTGATGTTTGACTAAAAATCTGCTGGTTGTCTTATTAAGGGGCATTGCATATTCTCAAGTGCAAGGTGATCTTATAATCAACTCCTGGGGATTTATTTTTACAGTAACCCACAGTAAGATGACCATTATTTTAAATACTTAATTTTGGAAGTTTAGTTTGTGAAATGATTAAAAAAAAAGTAATGCTTGTGCTTGGGTATTTTGGTATCTGTGTTCCGTGGTACAGTGATCCAAATTTTATTTTCCAAGTTGTTGTTTCCAACTCTTTCGTTGTTATATGGTAAGAGAATTTTGGCTTTAGGAAGCATTAATTAAATCCTAGTGCAGGGTTCCCAACCTGGAGTCCACGGACCCCTTAGTTAATGGTAGGGTCCTTGGTATAAAAATTGTTGGGATCCCCTGGTCTAGAACCATAGAACATTACAGCACAGAAACAGGCTTCTTGGCCCTTCTTGGCTGTGCCGAACCATTTTTCTGCCTAGTCCCACTTTCCTGCACCTGGACCATATCCCTCCATACACCTCTTATCCATGTACCTGTCCAAGTTTTTCTTAAATGTTAAAAGTGAGTTCGCATTTACCACTTCATCTGGCAGATTATTCCACACTCCCACCTCTCTCTGTGTGAAGAAGCCCCCCCAAATGTTCCCTTTAAACTTTTCCCCCTTCACCCTTAACCCATGTCCTCTTGTTTTTTTCTCCCCTAGCCTCAGTGGAAAAAGCCTGATTGCATTTACTCTATCTATACCCATCATAATTTTATACACCTCTATCAAATCTCCCCTCATTCTTCTACGCTCCAGGGAATAAAGTCCTAACTTATTCAACCTTTCTCTGTAACTTAGTTTCTGAAGTGCCGGCAACATCCTTGTAAACCTTCTCTGTACTCTTTCAACCTTATAAATATTCTTCCTGTAATTCGGTGACCAAAACTGCACACAATGTAATTCGGTGACCAAAACTGCACACAATAGAGCTTGATAAAAAATGGTACCAGCTAGAAAATAATGCCTATTTTTCTTTCTGTGCTTATTAAATTTGAAAAATGTCAGTAGGTTTGCCCAATATATAAATGAATTGCACATGCAATACAACAAGTGCTCTTTTGTTCCTGTACCATGCAAGTGGTTCAATTATTGCTCTCGTATCAAAGCACAATGAGCCCAAGCTGATATCACATACAAATTCACATTAATATCTCAACGTAACCTTTGTACTTGTGTGAATGATGACAATTAGGACTTGTTCGTTATCAAATACCAAAATTTGAACATAGATTAAGGAAATATGTGCCTCACTCTTGAATAGAATATTGTAAAGTTAACAACATGAAAACCAAGCCCACAGTAATGTACGATCTGGAATAAACAACAATAATACGAATTTCTCCAGTTCTGATCATCAACCTGCTTTTTGGTTAAATGATTTACTACGATACTTCATCACATTTGGTTTCAGGCAAATATTTCTGAAAATGTTTTGTTTTCAACAATGCATACCAATGTAAATGGTCTTTTATGTGAAGACTATTGTGACAAAAAGAGATGAATGAAAAGGAGTGTTTCAGTGGTTTAAATTCATCTCAGCCAAGGAAATTCAGCAATATTATACTAGTCAAAATGAGGTGAGCTGAACAAGATTCCTCTATTTCAACCACTGGGGAGTGACTTAGCTAATTGTTTCTAGTATTAACCATATTATTAAGACTGGATTCTTTCATTTAAGGAACATTGCAAGAGTTAAATTAATACACACTTTTGTTTTTAGCCAATTAGACTACTGTAATGCACTCTTTACAGGACTGCCTAAGAAAGATATAAATCAACTGCAGCTTGTTCACAATATAGCAACAAGAATCTTAACCAAATAGAAAAGAAAATCTGAGTACATTTCATTAGTTTTGGCATCATTACACTGGCTGCCCATGTCCTTTATGATCAATTTTAAAACACTCTTAATTGTACTTAAGGCTCTGAATAACCTAGGTCCTCCATATATTTTGGAGCATCTATCCCCTTACATCCCTAATCGAAATCTTAGACCTGCAAATACTTAATGTTTTTAAAGACAAACATATAAAAACTGGTGAAGCAGCCTTTTGCTCTTATGTACCAAAAAGTCTGGAATACTCTATTGACTGAGATATGCTAAGCTACTACTGTGGAACATTTCAAAACACTTGCAAAAGCCTACTTTTTAATTTGGCTTATTTATAAGATTACCTAATGCCTTTTGATGTCATTTATATTTATATAATTTGGTACATTACATTTTATTCTATATAATGTTTGCCTTCACTTATGTTTATTAATTTTGTTTTATATTCTTATGACCATCTTAATGTATGAATGATGTTATATAAATAATGTTATCATTATTAGTGGGCGCAGATAATGTTACTGCTTACTGATAAGTGAAATACAGCAACATGTGCAGATCACTTTTCTCTCTAAGCTCCACGAGTGCATGACCGCGCCGTAACAGAAATGTTCCAATGCACACAGCACATGTTGCTGGGCAGATGGAATTTTCTTTTATATAATTTTGAAATTCTTGCTACCATATTGTAAAACATCCTGTAACTAATTATGTTAATGAAAATAATCCATAAATTTTCAAAATAATAAATGTACTACCATCTTTACTTTGAAACATTTTAGAGCTTCATTGTACTTACACCGTCAATGTTTCAAGTTACAATATTGCTAGAAATTGTAACACTAAACACAGAACGGAAGCTGGTAACTCATTGTTAACAAACTGTCAGCCTGCTGAACACTGACACCATCTAGTCAAAACATTTTACTTTTGCCATTGCGCTTGTCGGTTGTTTTGACTGCCTGAAATCATTTGCTTGTGTTGTGAGTTGTGGTTTGTTTTTGTTTGATGTGCATATTACAACAAAAAACATTTAAAGTGCCGTGCAGGTTTCAGGCCATGTAAAAATTTTCTGCTCAGAGCTGTAAAGAAAAATTAGAAGAAACTTTGGCACAGATACACATTGGACCATTTTTAGAGAACTCCATTTTTTTCATGCAAATTGTCTACTTAAAAATTACATGAACAATACTAATACATGCATTTCTAACCTTCAATGAGGTGATGTCTTGTCACAGCTTCAGGGTCAATCTTACCTGTAAACAGCTGAAAATAGCAAATAGATAATGGAAGGTCATAGTGTCATTATTTACTGCCATCAGCCCCAGCAACCAAGTGGCACTAATGAGAAGCAGCAGGAGGAAGGCTGTCCTCTGTCCAGATCTAAAAGAGAATACTTGTGTCAAACCAAACAAATACACACAGAAAGGGATGTACAGGAAACTTATTAACCTAGTCTTGTTTTTTTTTTCATTGCAATACTATGCAAAAGTCTTAGGCACAGGTACATAGATAGGGTGGCTAAAATTTTTGCACAGTACTGTTGCAATTTATGTATAGCACTGTACTACAGCCAAAAAAAAAACAAACTTCATGACATATGTGAGTGATGATAAACTTGACTTGGACATTGGTCTCTATTGTGGACTGAGAGTGGGAAGGGGGCAGGGAGAGGGAAGCACCAGAGAGACATTCTGTAATGATCAATAGACAATTATTTGGAATCATGTGACCTTGTCTGGTGTCTTAGGGATGGGTGTGTCTGCACCTGTGCCACCCCTCATCCCCCACCCGGCACTCCTTTCCTGCCACCTGTCCCACACCCCTTCCTCAGCACTCCACCCTCCCTATTCCCAACATCCTTTGATCCCACCAGATTTACAAATTTGCTCTCTACACGTCATTCACAAATACAGCACTGCACACAAGTCTCAGGCACCCTAGTTACATACACAGTATGTGCCTAAGACTTTTGCACGGTACTGTATGTTCCTTCACCACTATTATTAGAACATGGTAAAATGAAATTCCTACAATCTTTCACATTGAATGATTTCCCTTAACAGCTGCAGCTGGATTACCCATTTCCTTTTGACAGCTGTGCTGTGGGCAGTGGTAAGTCTTCCACTTTCAAAGGTTTCTATTGTTCTTCTGAAAATTTATGACCCTTATTTACAAAACTCCTAAATCAAATTCTACGATTCTGCTGAATTCACTTTACTTGATGCCTTCAGTTTTCACTCTCAATGATCCCTTTGCTTGTTTTCCACTCATGGCTGTAATGATGCTGAACCTGAAGAGTAACACCACTCACCCGAGTAAAGGGCCCTTGAAAAGCTCATCAATCATCCCACTCACTTCCCCGAGAACCCTGCAAGCTCTTGGAGGCTCTGCAACCCTGCAACCTCAGATTAAAGCTGTAACTCTTGAACTGTATTTGGCATTGCCCTTTCTAGCCACAGCTCCTCAACTCTCCTCTGCGGCAAGCTGCTCTGTGTAGAGCTATTAAAGCCATTTACACCACCAATGTGGTAAGCAAGGAGTTTGTAACTTAAGAATGGAGGTAGGTCTGACATGACTGAAGGACAAAGCAGCAAAAATTTCTCTTCTCCACAGAACGTAAATTCAACCTTAGTTAACCAACTGAGGTTGACCGGGAGAATTTCATGCTGAGTCAGCTGAGATGGCTTTTCATCTCTTATAGGAAGTTCTTCAGTGTTCACTAATTTTGTATTCATGTCAATCCATTTTGATAACACAAATGGGGAGTGGGGGGGGAGAACCAGCTTCCTTCATCCCCTATTGTCAATTAAAGGAACTTTCTGTGCTTGGCAGCATATCAGGATGCTCTCTATTTATTAATGGGATCTGGGTTCATATCTAAGCCCGACTAATAACACAGAAACATCTTCTCTTTCTCATTTCTGAAAACCTTCTACCATTCAGCTTCTGCCAGTCACAGTTGCTTATCGAAACAAAGCAAATGAAAGCATATAACTTGAGTAGTGCACTGAAAGGCAAAATCCAAATACAAACCATTTTCAGGTTGGTATCAATTCAGATATTGCTCTCTGGGGTATTTCACTCTTGGTCCATCAGCATCTCCTAACTTATTAAAACATCGGTGTGGATGTCCGTATATCTCAGGTGCTACCTGTTGTCACTGTGACGGTTCACACTATAGTGGTCTGTGCTTAATTCTTGTCAGTTTTCAGCACTCTACCTTCCAGTAATAATAGTTTCAGGATGGCATTTCCATGCAAATGCCTTCTTTAAACTTTTACTCCTGAAAACAATTTGTAGTGATATTTGTTATGTATTCATGCATAATTCGATCCTTACAAGTTGCTGTCAAGCTTCCGTGTGTGTTACGTGTGAGCGTAATGTGAGAGGGTTTTCTGTCGAGATGACTTACAAGCAAAATAAACAGCTGCACGTTACCACCCCCCCCCCCCACCCCCGTCTTTTGTGTGTGTTATTCCCGGCCACCTGGCTTCCCATGACCACAAATACAACAATACCTCCTGTAAAAAAGCATGATAAAATTGAAGTGTAACTCACATGATTCCGGTCTTTTCGAAGGACCTCTGCCTGGGTCCACAAGATGCTTTAACAGCAAGTATGAAGATAATTATATTTATCTGAAGTAGCAGAAATTTAAAAAACATTAGATTCCATATAAAGAGCAAAACACAGGTGTGTAGAATGCTAAACCAGAACTAAATCCAGATCGTGAGTGTGAAGTGGGAACGGTGTGGAATTAAAGGTCATAACAAAAAGCCAGATCAAGGTTTTTGTGCTCAAATCTTACAGCAATACTTGATTTAAAAATTTTAATGCTACAGAGACCATAGATTGTTAGTTTCACAATAACAGCTGTAAAGAAAAACAGTTTGAATACAGTGCTGTGCAAAAGTCTTAGGCACATGCAGCATATATAGCTGGGGTATCGAAGACTTCTGCACAGTACTGTGGTAATTTTATGTTTTGCACTGTACTGCTGCCGTAGCAGCAAAAACAAATGTCATGACATATGTGAACTATGATAAACCTGATTCTGAGAGGGGTCTCTATTGTGCGCTGAGAGTGGGAAGGGGGCATGGAGAAGGGAATCATGGTTGGGGAAAGAGGAAGGGAGAGGGGAGGGAGTGGGAACCACTAGAGGGACATTCTGTAATGGTTAATAAATCAGTTGTTTGGAATCAAATGACCTTGCCTGGTGTCACAGAGCTGGGTGTGTCTGCACCTGCGCCTCCCCCCACCCCAAACACTCCTTATCTGCCACCAGTCCCACATCCCTCCTGCAGCACTCCAAACTCACCATTCCCAATATCCTTTGCTCCCACCAGATTTACAAACTCGCTCTCTGCCCTACATTGACAAATACAGTACTGTGCAAAAGTCTTAGGCTTCCTAGCTAAATATCTTTTCAACGGATGCTGCCCGACCTGCTGAGTTCATCCAGCTTTTTTGTACGTCTTGATTTGACAACTGCATCTGCAGTGCACCTTGTGTTTATATAGCTAGGGTGCCTAAGAATTTTGCACAGTACTGTATGCTTAGAATCTTTAACATACCAAGACCTCTCAAGCCATTTCACAGAAGAGGTATCAAACAAACTTTAGTGGAGTTGTCCAAAAGAAGTGAAGAAAGAGCAATGATGAAAGAGAGGGAATTCATGACACAAGGGAAGAACAAATTTATAACTAAACAATTAAAGGAAGTTGTCACACACAAAATGCTGCAGTAACTCAGCAGGTCAGGCAGCATCATTGGAAACGAATAAACAGTTCGTCCAGCATTTTGTGTGTGTTGCTTTGGATTTCCAGCATCTGCAGATTTCTCGTGTTAAAGAAAGTTCTGCTTTTTCAGTACTGGAACTGGAACATCCAAATAGTATTTCAAAAAACTATAGTCAGTCTCCATGTACAGCAGGGTATTAATTACATAGGGGTAGAATTTGATGTGTTCATACACATGTTTCTGAAGGATAGCATGCAGATGACAGACATGATTAACTCAAGGATAGATCTTTGGGAACAGCTAGAAATACCTAGTGTGGGTACATGAAGAAAAGTCAATGCAGGTGAATCTGCCTTTACCAGACAGGTAAGAATGGAATTAATTAACTGCAATTCCACTCAAATTCAAAGCTGGAGAGGTGTTAGGGTCAGGTAGCATGATCTTAATCTGACACGCTGACATAGAGAAATCAGAATCAGGTTTAATATCACTGATATATGTTGTGAAATTTGCTGTTTTGTGGCAGCAGTTTAGCACAAGACATAAAAAATACTCTAAATTACAATAAAAGAAACAAAGAGTACAAAGGCATTATTCTTGTCACAATGATTAAGCCTTGACTTTGACACCACCGATCTTCAAGTGAGAAGGAAGGAACTGATTTGGGAATATGGAGGGCAGGCTTTTTGCACAGAAGGCTGTGGTTAAGTGGAAGGAGCTGTAAGAAGATATGCTGAAGTCACATACAATTACAACATTTAAAAGGCATTTGGACAGGTAATTTGTTAGGAACCCTCCAAGAGGACCACAAACTTGTTCATAGGGTTGGAGGTTTGCATGCCTCAAGCTTGGAGTTCAAATTCAGTACTCTTTGTAAGCAATTTTTCATGTTCCTTTCTGCATGCATGCCGGTTTCCTCCAGTATTCCAGTCTCCTCCCGTGATCCAAAGATGTACCAGTTAGTAAGTTAATTGGTTATTGTAAATTGTCCCATGATTAAGCTAAGGTTAGATTGGTGTGCTGCTGGGCGGTGCGGCTCGAAGGGCAGGGAGGGGTATCTCTCTAAGTAAATAAAGATGGCCTTCATGGTTAGCATGAACACAATGGGCTGAATGGATCTCTATCTGTGCTGCAAGATCCTATCAAAGAGCTCGGGGAAAGAAGGCCAGACATTCAAAAAATAACAACACACTCACTCAAGGACTTTGGCATGGGAAGTGAAGATCATGACAAAGTGAAGTCACGGAAGAGAGGATTGGGGTGGAATATCTATAAGAATCAAAATATAACTTACAATGACTACAATGCAAATCGGGCCAGCAAAACTCCAAATCAGAGTGTCATCCATAGACAGCCAGCAAAAGTCAGGGTTCCCATAACCTTGTGGATCTAAGCCCATAGCCAGACCTTAAAACATAATAAAGCAGTGTTATTTAGCGTATTTAATTCCTTTACACCTGAACGACACTCAAAGCATGTAAACTTCACCTCATCTACCTAAAGGGTGAGATCATTGCAGAAGTTGAAATCTGACTTCAAGATACTAAATGCAGTGAACGCTCGACAATGAAGCAAGCGGCCAGGCAGGATTAATTCTCCGTAATGATACAGGTTGTCAGAATCCATTTGAAACATAAACCCTACTTTCCTTACTCCTCTCAAACACAAAAGAGCAGTTTGTGACTCGGATCAATGGTGTGAAGGCTGATGACAAACTGATGAGTTATTTGACATTGCTTTTGATTTTCAGTTCCACTTCAATCAATCTACTATTACCTGCATTACAGAAGCCCGACAAGACAAAATCTATCCTAGTGCCCAAAAGATTAATTTGTTAGAAATACTTTTGAACGTCTATGCCACACAATGGTCAGCTCACTCATAGTTTCCATCAGAGTAACTGCGAATTGGGTTACCTGTTATGATAGCAGGAATTCCCCATCCAATGGTGTAGTAAAATCGCATGTGGCCATGGTTTACGTTCCTCATATCAGTCAGCATACGGTAAATATGGAGGCCTTCCACAAACGTCCAGGCAAAAGTGCAAAGATAGAAATAGTGCAGTAACAGGGCTATCACACTGCAGACAAACTGCAAGAGAACAAAGTCAGTGAATATCGAATGACCGTAGAACACTCCTTTGATTGATTGTCCTGGACTGAATGCTCAGTCTAGTCAGACACTTCTTTTGTCTGAATACTTGAGACTACCGACCTACAAACCGAGTGAAGCAGAGATCTCCTGAGAAGATTTTACACAAAAGCCTCAAGCGTCAACTCCATTGATGAGGGTGGAAATGAAAAAAATAATTTCAGAGGCATTCAGTTCTCTTATGAATTAAGCTTTAAAAAAAAAAGAAAATGCGTGCCTTTAGCCCTTTCACAGTAAGAAAATGCAACAGAGGTATGAGTTGCAGCAGCATTAGTCAACAGAGTATTCTGTCTAGTGTAAACTCTTGCAGTCACCCCTCTTCAAGCCAGCCTTGTCCTGACATTGCTGCTGTCAAGAATGCAACAACTATTTATTATAAATCTAAAAGCATTACCAGTCACTTAAGTTTAAAGGTTAAATAAATCTTGACTTGTAATTTTTGCACTTTCAAAATCTAAACATTGTGTGATTTTTTTTCTAAAACTAATTCGGGGTGTGGTTGAAACTTCATTTCTTAATTCTCGTGAGCTACATTTTCCCGAGTGTAAGGCAATGATTTTATGTGATACTTACCACATTATCCCTCATAAGGGTCTGCTATCTCTACAACTCCAAATGCAGAAGCCCGACCTCCCTAATAGACGGCAATTGCCATCACTACAAAGTAACAATGCCACTAGGTTCCCACTGGGTCCTGCATTATGTCGGGAAATCTGCCTGTGCCGCCTGTGGCTGACTGAACCGGATAGGGGACCAGGGTTCACACTGATTCCAAGGAAAGTGAAACAGCTGCGAGGGACACTTTATTTCTTTGTTTTCTGAGAACACAAAACTTGCCCTCAGAGAGGGGCTGATTATCCATTACAGACTATCTGATTATACTGTCTGGTGTTTGAATATTTACTCCCAATGAAAATGAAGGAACAATGATCCAGTACCAGTTCAGGATGGTGTGTCAATTAGAAGAACCCACAGGTGGCTGTGCCCTCAATAACCTGCTGTTCTTGTCCCCTTCTTGGTGTCAGAGATTACAGCTAAAGTAAAATTAATAAATAAACTGGTTTTTTTTTTAAAAACATTGAGGGCTATCTAATACTTCTGTTTTAATTTTTTTAAGAACCAATGAATTTTTCAAGCTTTTGAATGTCCTTCTATGCCAAGAACAATTAAACATGTGTGGGATTTGATGGCTGGCTAAGCCAGCTGGCAAAGTCTTTCTTCCACAACTCTTTTGTCAATGGGACTGAAAATAAAAATCTAGTCATTTTTTGAAATTACTGAATGCAATTGTTTATTCTATACATTATGAATAGTGTGAGTGTGTGTGTGAGAGAGAGAGAGAGGGGAGAGGGGGGAGAGAGGGGAGAGGGAGGGAGAGAGGGGGAGAGAGGGGGGAGAGAGGGGAGAGAGAGGGGAGAGAGAGGGGAGAGGGGGAGAGGGGAGAGAGGGGGAGAGAGGGGGAGAGAGGGGAGAGGGAGAGAGGAGAGGGGGAGAGGGAGAGAGGAGGGGGAGAGGGAGGGAGGGAGAGAGGGGAGAGAGGGGGGAGAGGGAGAGAGGGGGAGAGGGAGAGGGAGAGAGGGGGAGAGGGGGAGAGGAAGCCTATTGCTTTCTTGACTTCCTCTTCTTGGGGAAGAGAGTCACTTTAATGGTTAATGTCTATCAATTGCTTCCTCATTCATGGTAAATTGCTCTGCCTAGCTGTCCAGAATCTTGGTCTTTTCAGTGATGAGCGTGGTGCCAACTGTGCGTAGGAGAGGTGAGATCCCAGAAGGCTGAGGGCTATACAGTGTCTTGAAAGCATCAAAGAAACTCTTTGAGTCATGTCCTTCGCATGGACTGAACAAATAAGCTGGTAGCTGGTGTGAATGGTATGCTGTACGCATCTGAAAGTGACACACCTGCAAGTCTGTGCTGGATTGGAGGGACTCACCGATGAGGTAAAGATTAATTCGTTAAGAAAATTGTAAAAGGAATATCTGATCAAAGTAAATGAGGGCTCAGTGGGTTGGTCAATGGTTGGCACTGGCGACTCGTTGACGGGAATAAATTCTAAGTCAATAAATGTCAGCAATTTACCATATTTGATCACTTACAAGATTAAAAATTTTCCTGCAGTTTGTAACTTTTGATTGAGCTACGAAGAACTGAATCAAAGCCAAATATCTTCCATTTGCTTTATTGTTTTATTTGCACAGCTTAACTCAGATAGAGTAATACTTTAATGTATGCACCAATTTAAAGAATTACATTTTAATTGCTTGTCTGAATTCTCTAAGTGTAACTTGATCTGCTGTTTTATGTAATTTTGAGGGTTTTGCTTTGATACTGTTCAGTGGCAATCAGTATTGGGATAATTAAATAATCTCCATATCAACATAGGACTCAACCAGCAGAAACAGTGAACCTCGAGATACAGTATTGAAATACTGTGAATGGGTTCTCAATTTTGCCAGATTATTCTTGCACTCCCTGCTTTTTCCTGGCTGGGACCCAATAATCAGCCAATGAATATTTAGCAAGGGCTCTAACCACCACATAGAATCCAAGTTCAGTCCATGAGATTAAGAATTAGCAATGACATTGTTAAACAAGATATAGCTTCCAAAGGGCACTCAGTCAACCCATTGGCCCACGCAGAATAGTGGTCAATTACCCAGTTGAGGTTCTCAAATCACTTCTTTCTGTTCATTGTTATTTTAGTAACATAAATTTTGCCTGTAATAGCGGTGTATTTTCACTAGAGGCTGCTGTTGTGTTTTCCTGGAATTCCCACCAAAGTCCAGCGGATGGACCTTATTTGTGAACTTTGAAAAGAAATGACCATTGGACATTTTGGTGTAATTGTGTTTAGCTTATAAAAACCTAGGTACTGGGGCTTATTTTGACTGATGAAAAACTTAGCAGGGGAACAAAATTTTCAAATGTTGAAATATTCATATTGCAAGACCTTTATGAACAATGAAATATTTTATTTTATAATATGCCAACTAGGCAGGTAGTTTTTCAAATTCATCAGCGTGCCTACTATTTACCAGTAGTGCTTGCTGCTTTGTACTTACGTGTTGGTCAGATTCCACATAAAACAACTCTGTAGGAGCTGCTATTTTCTGTCTGTCTGCATTGTATTTTGTGTTGTGCATCTGATTTTGGGTTACGGTAATTTGCCACGAGGGCTTGGGCATGGTGAAAGTGAAGTGAGTAAAGTCATGCATTCACCCCTTGTGCCGTTAGTTTAGTTAGAGATAGACTTGGATATTTTTTGTTGACCGTTTATTTTGCTGCTATTGCTAACTTTGATCACTTGTTTTTGCTGGTTTGTTATAAAGAATATAATGTACTTTTCTCGACTTGGAACTCAGTTATTTGAAGCACGTCACACAGTGTCGGGTTCCTCACTCAGCCTCTCTCTCAGTGGTTTTGGTTTGGTATTCCAGTAACCGCTACAAGCTCATTAAGTATCAATGTTGCTATCTACTACTGTGTTAAGATTACAGTTGCTCACTTCAAAAATCTTCTAGTGCATTTAAAACTCTTAAGATAATTAGTGAGAACTGACTTATAACAACATAAATTGTGTTACTATTATCAATCAGGTGACAAACAGTTAGTGTAGAAACTCTAAATACTTTAATTAAAGTGTAGGAACCAGGACTATTTCTATTTTATGGTAGCAATTCAATCACAGATGTGACACAGTGATGACAATAAATCTACCTCTTTCTACTACTGATCTTATTTTAATGACAGAACAAGGTAAACTTGTTTTCTTCTGTCACCTGAAAATAGATTGATAATCTTCTCTCTTCACTTAATGTTGGACCTTCATGGCTAGTAGACAGAAGAATTTTTTATATCTTCAGCCTTTATTTGAATCTGAAATCTGCCCCCATGGAAAGATGCATAGATCCATAACAAAAACAATGGATGAATTGAGTCTGATGTGTCCATTGACCAGTACCTGAATTTTTGTAGTATTTGACATTTAGCCATAAAGATCTAACAATGCAGAGATACAAACTGAAAAAAGCACTTACAGGATTTTCCGTCTGGTTAATTCCAATAAGGAAGACGAGTTCTGAGAAGAAGAGAGCAGCTACCAGGTTTTTGTGGATGTTATGGAGATTTGAACGCAGAGTTCTGACCAGGACGAGGAACAGAAAAGTCACAAATAAAGCAAACAAGGAGACCGAGACAGTGGTATATGTGACGATCTTCAAAGGGAGAACCTCACCATGCTGTTAAAGAATTGACAATAAGGACATCAAAGTATTAAAAATAAGCAAGTATAAAGTCAATAGGATATTTGTTGTAGAAGTTAATCTTGTACTTGAAGTTATTTAAAGTTAAATGAGATAAAATGCACAACAGCAAAGTTTCTATCTGCAGTTAGGCTTACATTGAAAATGATCCTCAAAATTAATTTTGTTGTTAATTTTCTTTTGCTGAAGTATTATTTTTTTACCAAAGTACATTTTGCCCTTATTCGCAATATAAAACAGAACTCAAAGTTTCCAGTCGTGGCTTTTCGAGGAACGCAAACACCGAAAATTCATTCCGAGAGCAGAGGTTTGGTTTCTGCATCATTACACTGCTCCTCACCCAGCTTGAAACTAAAATAGAAGTCTACAGTTTGAACCAGATAGCCCGGCAGTTTTAGTGCCTTGGTGTTTAGCATGAGGTGCAATCAATAAGGTGATATTAGTACCTCTTGAGTATTTTTCCTAACAGAACGTATGTGCACTTGTACTCCACTTTCAGAAGCAGTTTTAAAAGAATTACTGTACTCTTAATACAAATGTAAAGATATTTCCTTGTCAATACTTACTAGAGTTAAAAAAAGGAATTCTGTTTTTACTAATGCCTTTTACGATACTGAGATGCCTCAAAGGCTCTTTGGGCAACAAAGTGCCATTAAAGGGGTAGTCAATCAGTACATCTCCCACGTCAAGAAAGGATTGTAACTGACTCCTTCTTGCATCACTATGGCACCAAGGCGACTGCTGGTTGCAATGTGAATCAAATTGCAGCACGATTTGAAGCTACTGTGTTTAGACTTCTGCTTTCATGTATTTTTTTTTTGCCTCGTGATATGATTGGTGGATGGCTGGAGACAAGTTCGTAAAGCCTTTTGGTGCTTAGGAACAAAAAAAAGCTGAGAAGCTGAATAAAGTTGAGGAAACAAACTGCGAAGCTACAAGGATCACCCCGCAGATGGAGAGCAGTGCACAAAAACTCCCAAAAGCGAGTACTAATAGCATTCCCAAGTTTAGGTGCAGCTCGGTAACCCGGTGGTTGCTATGCTGCCATAACATTCCACTCCCACCCACCCCAAATTGCAAACGTGGGAAACAAGGGCCCTCATTAGTCATCCTTTGTCATTTACGAAATCCGTCTCACAGGCAAAGGGCTGCTGCATTGAAACTGAAATAAATTAAAGAATACAAAATAATTGTAAAATCTACAAGCCTAGTGAATCTACTAAACTTCTTGCAGTCTGAGTGGCTGGAGACCTATTTACATAATCACACCTTCTCAATCTCCGCTAAACGTTGGAGCATTGTTCAGGCTTGAGTATCAATAACATTGTTTTAAAATATTAATTTAAAAAGACAAGGTTGCTGCAGGCTATATTTTTATACTGTGTTTTTTTTAAATTGGGATATGAGACAGAAAGGGAAGCATGCCTCTGCCTGAGTTGAACATGTGGAAAATGTGTTTAATAAACTGGAAAATGTGTGCTGTACTGCCTCGAGCACAATGGAAGCAGTTTGGGCATGGTCACGTAACCTGTCTTACCTCCCGCCTGGAAATGTCCATAAGCACGGCAAAGCTGGTCATGTGATTGCACTGGCAGCTGATATGGGATTCATTCCGCAAAAAAAGTTCGCACCCTTTGGAGGACCACCCTCCGGTGCCTCCAACCCTATTAAAGAAAACAATTGAGAGGATTATACTAGAATCTAGAACAATCAGCTATGAAATGTTTTCAACATTTGTGCAATATTCAGTGATGAGCACATCCAAACAATGGATGCTTAATTCTTGCCCCAACAGTTTTCCTGTTTAAGTGCTCGCATTACTTTTTGTATTAGATCCCAGAGATCAAGATGATGCTCAAAACACAGGGGTGCTGCTGTTCATCAAAAGCAAACTAGGTGTGTTTACTATGCTGGGGGTTTCCCACGGGTCCAGCACATTTTTAGGGCCCATTCTTAAGGAAGTCAAACTGAATGTAAAGTAAGCCTTTAATTTTGTTTCAAGACAAGCAGTGCCAGAGTGAAATACATGTAAAAAGAAAGGTTCTTAATAGTTCTCTAAACACAATCAAATCACAGAACTACCTTTATATTTATAGAAGATAAATGTTCAGGTGTTTCGCTGCATGGTCAAATTGTACTTAAAAACAGTCTTAGATATGTAATCTTTTGCATTCAACAAAGAATTTTGAATTTTTTAGACCCCAACAAGCACATAAATAAGAAGGAAACCGAAGTTTTTTTTAAAATCTCACTTACGCGAGAGTATGGTTCCAAAATACACAGAGGGGCTTGGTCCTCTCCTCTGTCACAAACAAACGGTAATTCAGGGTTATCGGGCTCTCCAACTGCGGAGGCAAATTCTGGTCCTCAGTGTAAACTGTAGCACTGACGATGGGTGTGTTTATGACCGGGCGGTTAGGAACTCTGAAGATAAACAATACATTGATTAGGGCATGCTGAAGTTATTTAGATATTTCTGGCAATGAAAAACAAGGTGTACAAGAACATCAAATGTTTCTGTTTGCTCCAATAACCTATAAGAGTATCTGACTGTGAAAACCCCATGTAATTCCCCTTAATCTCACAGTCCAACATTACAAAGAAAATTCAAAGCGAATAGCAAGTTCTGCTCCGAGCAGAATGCGGCTGGGAAATTATTTATCAATAACCTTTTAGACAATAATTGGGACAATCTACAGCAATACAAATACCATCCCTCACTCAGTAGTTACACAATTTACCAATGCTGAATCTATATGTAGAAAAGATGTTCAATCATTCGTTAAGTACCAGCCATTTGACATAGGCGATCATGGTTTTTCCATGACCATAGTCACAAAAAAATCTGCAAATGCCGGAAATCCGAAGCAACACACACAAAATGCTGGAGGAACTCAGCCGGCTAGGTAGCATCTGTGGAAAAGAGTAAACAGTCGATGTTTCGGGCCAAGACCCTTCTTCAGGTCTGCTGAAGGGTCTCAGCCCAAAAAGTCGACTGCTTACCCTTCTCCATAGATGTTGCCTGGCCTGCTGAGCTCCTCCAGTGCATTGTGAGTGTTACTTTCCATGACCTGATTGTTCTTGGAAAATGTTTTCCACAGAAGTGGTTTGCCATTACCTTCTTCTGGGCAGTGTCCTGACAAGATGAGTGACCACAGCCATTATCAATACTCTTCAGAGATTGCCTGCCCGGCATCAGTGGTCGCGTAACCAGGACTTGTGATATACACCAGCTACTCACTTGACCATCCACCACCTGCTCCCATGGCTTCACATGATTGGGAGGCTAAGCAGGCACTACACCTTGGCCAAGGGTGACCTGTGGGCCAGTAGTGGGAAGAAGCACCTTATACCTCCTTTAGTAGAGATGCATCTTCAACCCACCACCCTCCACAAGACGTACCAAGTGTAATTATAAATTTCTCAAAACAATGAAACTTCAAACAGTGACACACAAAATCTATGGAGTCCTGAAGAAGGGCCTCAGCCCGAAACGTTGACAGTTTATTTATTTCCATGGATGCTACCTAACCTGCTGAGTTCCTCCAGCATTTTGTGTGTGTTGCTTTGGACTTGTTGCAGATTTCTCCTGTTTATGAAACTTCAAAGCCCATATTATCCTATTAGTGCAAGTCACCAGGTAAACAGGAATTCCTGAATGCTGCAATGTTAAGACTGCTATATGAAAAATTGAAAATTCGGCACTTCAACTTTAACTGTGTAGATTGGACCATGACAGAAGGACTATGTTTTCCAGTTTTCTTCAGAAAATGCAAGCAAAAAATTTACTACTATTCCAGAAATTTCATTACAGTGAACAGCATACCTCATACTTCTTCGATCCGGATCAAACCTTTCGGGCAAAAGCTGTCCCAGTGATCGATATATGATCACTACGCCAACTGCATACTGGTGGGATTCACTGGCACTTCTCTTCTGCTTCCTTGTCCACACATTCTCCGGCTTCCCACTGCCATTGTGTGTAGGGTGATAACTCTGTCCTGGAATTTCACAAATGGAATCATTGTAGGATAGCAAATAATCCAGCCATCCCTTTCATACTTTCAAATTATCCCTGAGCCATGTCAAATTTTAAAAACATCCCCACAGATTGCAACACGTGTTCTGTCACAGAACCTTGATGACGATCTCTGACAATGCATTCATCACACACCAGAAACTGGACGGGACGCTTCACTCACTGGGTCTCAACACCTCCCTCTGTAATGGATCCTGGACTCCTTAACAGAAAGGCCACAGGCAGTCTGTTTGGGCAGCAACCTCTCTAGTCCCGCTACACCGGATGGTGGTGCTTCTTCCCAGGGCCGTGTGTTCAGCCCGCTGCTGTTCAACGATGATGAGTCAGAGTACAGAGAAGAAGTGGAACACCTGACGGACTGGTGTGAGAAGAGCAACTCGAGTCTGAATGTGGAGAAGACTAAGGAAATCATTGTGGGCTCCAGGAAGGGGCAGATGAATCATCCAGCTCTGCGAGTACATGGACCCTCCGCAGAGAGAGTAATGTGCACCAAGTTCCTGGGAGTTCATGTTACGGATGATCTCACCTGATCCCTCAACATCACCTCCCTGAACAAGTAGGCACAGAAATGCCTCCACTTCCTGAAGAGATTGAAGCAAGTAAGACTCCCCCCATTCTAACTGAATTTTAAAGGAGAGTGTCCTGACAAGCTGCACGGAAGCAGCAGAATGTCAGACTGGAAGTCCCTACAAAGGACTGTGAGGATGGCCGAGAGGATTATACGGGTCTCCACACTATCCACTGGGGACTTTTATCAGAGGTGCTGCATACGCAAGGCCCTTAGTTTTATCAAGGGTCCCACCTATCCATCCTTTTTGACTTTCTACCACCGGGCAAGAGACTTCAATGCATAAAAACAAGAATGGTCAGGATGAGAAACAATTTCTTCCCTCAGGCCATTAGCTTTCTGAACTCCCTGCCGCATCGCATTCTAAGTGTCACCAGTTAATTTGTTCTGTGCTTTACAATATTTAATTTATGCACTTTACTTTGTTTATTTATGCGTAATTCATCTGTTGATTTTTTTCCTTACTTTCCTAAATTATTGTGTGTTATAAGTGTGTTATGTGTACTAGTGTGCTTTATACCCTGGTCTGGAGAAACATTGTCCCATTTGACAGTACACATGTATATAGTTAAATGACAATAACTTGACTTGGTTTGACATTGAGATTTTTTTTCTCATCATCCTTTTCTCCTAAATTCCTCCATTCCTACCAACTATTTCAGCTCTTGATGGTCTTGTTTGTTTTGGAACACAGGAATCCTTTCCTATATTTCGTCCTGGTCAGTTCAACGTGGCCAGATGCTTGATCGTGGGTTCTTGTCAATCAAACAGCGACCAGAAGTGAGAAGCACAAGTGATTCTTTTACATCCTGGGACAGACATGCTGGCTAAAATTAATTAATTTAGTACAGGCAAGAAACTAAAATTGTAGAACATCTCAGTCTACATGATTTAGGCACAGAAAAAACATTTTGCTACTCGTTATTCATCATCAACATCATTATGTGCCAGGTCATATTGACATGGGCTATCATGGTCTTATCCATGAACATGATTGTTCTTGGCAAATTTTTCTACAGAACTGGTTTGCCATTGCCATCTCCTGCGTAGTGTCTTTGCAAAATGGGTAACCCCAGCCATACAGGTAGTCCCCGGGTTACGAACAAGTTCCGTTCCTGAGTCCGTCTTTAAGTCGGATTTGTACGCAAGTTGGAACAAGTACATCCGGTATTGTTTAGTGTCAGTTAGTCAAACTTTTGTCTTAGTATATAGTATATATTTTACCTTTTTATGCATATAGAACACTTAAGAAATGTATGTATTCCAATAATTAAACCACTGTGTTGCTTAGTAATAATTGTAGCTTTCATCGGGGCAGGGCCTTTCACATGCTCCATTATTCTCACTTTATCCGTTATCCTTTAAAATTGTTCTGATCATTGACCGACTGTAGCCTTGCGCTTTTCCAATGTCCAATGATGTTACACCTCTTTCCAAACGCTTTATTATTTCCACTTTATTTTCAATCATGATCGCTTCCCGTTAATGGAACAGAAACACTGCGGGCGGCGGGTCCTGAGCTGCGCCGGCTCCCGAGGTCTGCTGGGTCCTAAGGACCACTGCACTGAATTCCCCGGGTCCTCAAGTCTACCGCACTGAGATAGGTTAAATGGGACAACTAGGGACTGTGCTGGGTTCGGATATTTGATCCTCCACAATATTCCATGTGGAAATTTAAACTGGAGGTGACTTTTTTTTTTAACGAGGTCGAGTTGCAAGCTTGACATCAACCCGGCACGGATGGTACAGGAGTCACTGGATTAACATCAATCCGGCACGGGAGCGGTCTGTCACTAGATTGAACTCGGGAACCTCCGTTCTCCAGCCGACCAGAATTGGTGGGGGGGGGGGGGGGGCGGCGGCAGGGTTAGGGTGAATCTTGCTAAGAAAAATTTAAGCCAAATACAAAGTTACACACTCAACACAGTGTCAATGGCAACGACTTAAAATGGCGGATGGCATCGCAATCTGACTCAAAATGGCGGATGGCGTCGCGATTATTAATGGAGAATGTGTGGAGCAGCTTAAGACCTACAAGTATCTGGGAGTACAGTTAGACGAGAAGCTAGACTGGACTGCCAACACAGATGCCTTGTGCAGGAAGGCACAGAGTCGAATGTACTTCCTAAGAAGGTTGGCGTCATTCAATGTCTGTAGTGAGATGCTGAAGATGTTCTATAGGTCAGTTGTGGAGAGCGCCCTCTTCTTTGTGGTGGCGTGTTGGGGAGGAAGCATTAAGAAGAGGGACGCCTCACGTCTTAATAAGCTGGTAAGGAAGGCGGGCTCTGTCGTGGGCAAAGTACTGGAGAGTTTAACATTGGTAGCTGAGAGAAGGGCGCTGAGTAGGCTACGGTCAATTATGGATAACTCTGAACATCCTCTACATAGCACCATCCAGAGACAGAGAAGCAGTTTCAGCGACAGGTTACTATCGATACAATGCTCCTCAGACAGGATGAAGAGGTCAATACTCCCCAATGCCATTAGGCTTTACAATTCTACCGCCAGGACTTAAGAACTTTTTAAAAGCTATTATTAATGCTTTATGAGATAGTGATTTAGATGCATATCATATTTTTTACTGAGTTAAGTATTGAATGTAATTAGTTTTGCTACAACAAGTGTATGGGACATTGGAAAAAAAGTTGAATTTCCCCATGGGGATGAATAAAGTATCTATCTATCTATCTATCTATCTATCTATCTAAAATGGTGAACAGTGTTCTCCTTCCTCAGTTTGTAAGTACAAGTTGTCCGTAAGTCGGACGCTCGTAACTCAGGGACTACCTGTAATCTTCAGAGATTGCCTGCCTGGCGTCAATGGTCGCATAACCAGGACTTGTGATATTCACCAGCTGCTCATTCAACCTACTCCCATGGCTTCATGTGACTTTCAATGGGGGCTAAGCAAGTGTTACACCTTGCCCAAGGGTGACCTGCAGACTACTGGAGGGAAGGAGCACCTTACACCTCCTTCGGTAGAGACATATCTCTACCTCGCCACGCATTATTTCATATTATGTGAGGCAAACTGCTTTAATGTAATTGTTTTTTGCAAATATATGAATGTGCAGACTCTTGGCCGTGGCAATACCTCACACCAAAGAAATTTAAAATAAAACTGTGCATGACCTGCCTCACTTGTGAAAGAATTCAGCAAAGGGTTATGAAAAAAAATTAGTTTCATTAATGGCAGAAGTCCCAGATTACCAAAGTCCTTCGATATTAAAACTGTTGTGAAACTGATTAACACTTCCAGTGACTATTTCCCTTCAAACACTTTCATTTTCCCACAAATAGTTCTAATAAATAGCTGAACAACTTATTTGCTGTATTATGAGCCAGCGTTCAACTAAAATTCATTTTCAGAACAAAATGAAATGCGCCTAACATTCAAAAGCATTTTCTTCAGTGATGAAAATCTACAGTCCAAATGCAGCCACGTGATTGAAAGAAAAACATATTGTTTTTTTGAAATGAACATTACTGTTTTATATCGTCTCCTTCAAGGTGATGCATCCATTTCCACACTGTTCTACTGGTGTGGACAGCACTCCATCCAAAGGGACACTCATAATGGAACCAGATCCTTCAGCCCACTGTTAATGCTATCATACTACCACGTGTTATCAGAAAATTCAGGTGTACAAGCAGTATGATTAAGTTTCATCTGCACTTCATCTAATTACTTAAGCAAACACACAGATTTCGGCTTCATTGGTTAAATGTCAGGACTGGGCACCACTAATTGATTTATTTTCCCTCTCCATAAAAACCACTTCAGTTCTCAGACTGTTCAAATCAAGAGTTACAGTATTAAATAGGCATTGATCACTGATTTCCAGTGTCTTGTCTGCTCGCGTCTACTCTTGGAAAACGCTCAACACCCCATGATTCGAATGAAGTACTGTAAGAATAAGCTCGAAGCAATCTTACCTTGGTCATCTCCAGCTTTGAAGATAGCATTGGGAAAAAATACACTGGATTCAAGACCTTTGGGAATTTCTTCACGGATCTTCTCAAATTGTGGCATGCTAGTGCCTCCAAAGTTTGTTATCTCGAAAACATCAACTGCAATGACTACAAGTGTGAGAACACATAAACATCAAGTTCAAGTACATGGGAAAAAGTACAGTCTTACATTATCAAGGATTGGTTGCTTCTGGTTTATTTAAATGCTGTGATTTTTAAAACAAAAAGTCTATTTTTTTTACCGGCGACTGAAAGACTTCATGATACTTGTGAAATAAGAGTATCGGACAAGGTTTCGGTTGTTTGGTCTAGTTTGTGTTTAACTGTTTAAAGGCAGCAGGTGTAACTATTGGCACTGTGATGTGCCGGACAGGCAATGAGGGGGAGATATTACTGATGCCAGGCATCAATGATCCTCTCATTCCTTACTGGCTGTGGTGACAGTTCGGTGATGAGTCTGCATGGAGTGTGGCTTAGCCTGAAGAAGACTCCTGTAGGAGCCATGTGTTCTGAGCTGGGTGCTTATTGTAACTAGTCACATTAGTGGAGGCATGGTAAAAGCAAAGGATAACTCTGAACATCCTCTACATAGCACCATCCAGAGACAGAGAAGCAGTTTCAGCGACAGGTTACTATCGATACAATGCTCCTCAGACAGGATGAAGAGGTCAATACTCCCCAATGCCATTAGGCTTTACAATTCAACCGCCAGGACAAGAACTTTTTAAAAGCTATTATTAATGCTTTTTGAGATAGTGATTTAGATGCATATCATATTTTTTACTGAGTTAAGTATTGTATGTAATTAGTTTTGCTACAACAAGTGTATGGGACATTGGAAAAAAGTTGAATTTCCCCATGGGGATGAATAAAGTATCTATCTATCTATCTATCTATTACGTTTTGTATTCTTAACTATTTCAGGGTAGTTTATAGCTTGGGACCATGGAGGTCCTATCTTTGCTGACTGCTTAATATCACTTCAAGATTGTATGTTAGCTAATGGCTAATAAAGGATTCAACTTTTTAGAACAATCATTTCATTGGAGCTGAGGGTGAGCCACACGAGCATAACAACTTCGTCTGGAGTCACAGGCTGGCGACAATTGCTTTGGTTTGATTTTGGATCTATTTTTTTTTGCTGCTATAACCCCATAAGGAACCAATAAGAAACAGTAACCTATGCATTAAACCGCGGTTGCTTAAATGCCGTTTGTATACAGAAAGCAGCTTTATTCACTCAGACATCTCTGAAGTGAGGAGACGGTGGGATACTCATAACCAGATTGCTGAAAGACAGACTGACAAAAGAATATGCATTCCCAATGCATGATACATGGATGATTGTGGCACAAGTTGGGTTCAGAATTTCAGGCTAGATACTTTGTATTTGTCAATTTTAAATGCACGCAGATTTTTAACATGCTAAGTCTTCAGATACTTGGGTAGAACTCCGTAGAAAGCTCTTAGAGATGTTTGAGCCTGGCAATGTTTTAAGTGGGGAGGGTTTTGCTCCTCCTGGTCCACAAGTTGTGCTCTGGAGACAAAATTGTCATCACTTCGCTTCAGCTGCCAGGTTCTCCAAGGCTTGAGAAGTACAGCCAGAAAGGCTAACCCTGCAAAACTGGCTACATCCAAGAGGTAGTATACATCCTCAGTCTCTATATTGCCAATCTGCCTGTAGTGAGAGGTTGGCTGCCCACCTCGCCACATTAAACCTGAAGTAGGCAAGATTTCAAATATGTTCTATCAGAGCCAACACAACATTCTAACTTTAGAGTGATAAAATTCACTTCAGTATTTCTAATGGACTATTCTCTGCAATTACGCAGCTCCGCCTCATTACTCACTCAGATTTGCGGTGACGATGGTGAAGGGTCGGAGGTAGGTTTTCCTTAGGTTTCGAGCTACGGTGTGTGCGTATTCCTCATAGTGTTTCATCAGATGTGCGGTGCCTCCTTCTGTCCGCTGGATCTGTTCCCAGTGATCCTTGTTCTGAGGATCTAAAATGGCACTAGCAGCTTTGACAATATTCTGAAATAAAAACCATGGGGCACACTTAAGACCAGTAAATTTGCCTTCCAACCGGTTTATGCAGCGATAAGCATTACAAGAACCTCCTGTTTTATAAATAGTGGCTGAACTATCTGGCTGGGATTGGCGCCAGATACAGGAGATGTAGCAGCTCCTGACTTTCATTCCAATTACCAATGTACAGCAATGTTACTCTCTATGGTGCTGTATTATTTACAGATAATCTTTTTTTTCAGAATTGCAGCCAAAATCTCTGATTAATATCCTCTCTAGAGCTGAATGCCTCAATCTGCGACCAGCAATGTTGTAAATAATACTCCGTCTCTGAACAGTAAAATCTCTTATTTCGGGACATGAACTTGGTGGGAACATTTTTCCTTAAAAAATAAACCACCAAAATTTAAGTCACACCATGAAAGCACAAGATGGTCTTAATCTTGTTCCGTGGCTCTAAGCAGCCAGCTGAAACACTCTTCAAATTACAGATAAGATACTCCTACTGTCAAAACTGAAACTCACACACAGCTTACAGGTCATCTGTTTTGATCCTTTAGGAGGTCACAATATGAAGCTTTAACTTTGTTTTAAAAGCTATCCTGAAGCAAATTTGTCAGTGGTACTAAGAACTAAGAATGAAAACTTAAAATACTGGCCTGTGATGTAACATGAAATTTAATGAGTACCGTTCAAAATTAATAATATATTCCTTCTGCATTGATCTGCATCTGTTCAAGCATGCCGGTGTTCAATCGATACATTAGTAGAGTAGAATAATGTTAGTGCAAGGAGAGAAATGGATATTTTGAATTTCTTTTAAATGTTCTGACGATTCCTATCTGTGTAAGGTACAGAAGTACAAGAGTCATTGCTTTTCTTTGAGATTCTGAAAAAACTCTTGTTTTCAATTGAAAACAGTAGTATGAACATCTAGTGCAGGAGTTCCCAACCTGGGGCCCATGGACCCTTTGCTTAATGGTATTGATCCATGGCATAAAAAGGGTTGGGAACCCCTGATCTAGTGTTTCTTAGCCGACTCCTTCCAGCTGTCTAACTCGCCTCTCTAATGAGTTATTAAGAAGAGACAAAGAGCAATTCCACTACTACTTAACATCCCAGTGCTCCTGCAGAATGCTCTCCTGAAGTAGTATTAATAAACCGCTTAATGTCATGAGGGACTCAGGTGTCGAGGACACACACTGGTCTCTGTCAGATTACTTATAAGACCAGAAGATACAGGAGCAGATTAGGCCATTTAGTCCATTGAGACCGCTCCGCCATTTCATCACAACTGACCTATTTTCCCTCTCAGCCCCAATCTCTTGCCTTCTCCCCGTATCCCTTCATGCCCTGATTAATCAAGAATCTATCAGCCTCTGCCTTAAATATACCCAATTACTTGACCTCCACAGCAACGAATTCTACAGATTCACCACTCTCTGGCTAAAGAAATTTCCCCTTATCTCTGTTCTAAAAGGACATCCGTCTATTCCGAGGTTGTGTCCTCTGGTCTTAGACTCCCCCACCATAGGAAACATCCTCTCTACATCCATTTTATCGAGGCCTTTCAACATTCAATCGGGTTTAATTCGATCACCCCTCATTCTTCTCATTCTCGTGAGTAGAGGTCCAGAACCATCAAACTCTCCACATGTGACAAGCCTTTCAATAACACACATTTTCCTAAATGTCCTTTGAACCCTCTCCAATTATCAACACATCCTTTCTTAGATAAGGGGCCAATAACTGCTCACAATACTCCAAGTGAGGCTTCACCAGTGCTTTATAAAGCTTCAACATTACATCCTTGCTTTTAGTTTCCAGTCCTCTCGAAATGAATGCTAACATCGCATTTGCCTTCCTCACCACCAATTCAACCTGCAAATTAATCTGTAGGGAATCCTTCACAAGGACTACCAACTCCCAAGTGCCTCAGTTTTTTGAATTTTCTCTCTATTTAGAAAATAGTCAACCCTTTCATTTTTCCTACCAAAATCAATGACCATACACTTCCCAACACTGTATTCCATCCGCCACTTCTTTGCCCATTCCCCTAATCTAAGTCCTTTTGAAGCCTCTCTACTTACTCAAAACTACCTGGCCTTCCATCTATTTTCGTATTGTTCACAAACTTGGCCACAAAGCCATCCATCTTATCATCCAAATCACTGACATATAATGTAAAAATAAGTGGTCCAGGCACAGGCCCCTGTGGTCACTGGTAGCCAATCAGAAAAGGCTCCCTTTATTCCCACTCTTTGCCTCCTGCCAACCAGCCAATGCTTTAGCTGTGCTAGTATCTTTCCTGTAATACCATGGGTTCTTAACTTGTTAAGCAGCCTCATGTGTGGCACCTTGACAAAGGCCTTCTGAAACTCCAAGTGCACATCATCCACTGATTCTCCTTTGTATATCCCTCTTACTACCCCTTCAAAGAATTCCAACAGATTTGTCAGGGAAAAACTTCCCTTGAGGAAACCATGCTGACTATGGGCTACTGTCTATGTGCCTCCAAGTATCCCAAAACCGCATCCTTAACAATCGACTCCAACAGCTTCCCAACTTTTGAGGTCAGTCCAACTGGCCTATAATTTCCTTTCTTCTGCCCCTCACCCTTCTTGAAGAGTGGGGTGACATTTGCAATTTTCCATTCCTCCAGAACCATGCCAGAATCAAATGATTCTTGAAAGATCATTACCAATACCTCCACAATCTCTTCAGCCACTTCTTTTAGAACCCTGAAGTGTAAACCATCTGGTCCAGGTGACTTATCTACCTTCAGACCATCAGTTTCCCAAGAACCTTCTCCCTACTAATGGCAACTTCACAGACTTCACTTCTGACCCGTGGCACTCTCAAACTTCCGGCATACTGCTAGTGTCTTCCACAGTGAAGACGGATGGAAAATACTGATTCAGTTTGTCCTTTTGCAGCTGTACGTGCACAGTTAGAAAGTCCCAGTGTTATAAAATGTTGCATCATGATAAGAAATTGTTTCTCAGGAAAAATCGGAAAAATCATCCACAAGACTGAAGTGCACTTGAACTTGAAACACAGTCGAGCAATTGACTTTGACCACAGATTTACAACAAATGAGAAAATAACAGATTGAATGAAGTCACATTTTACATAAAGCCCAAACCTCTAGATTTTCCCAGTAGTTACTCAGCTTAAAATAACCTACAAAATACACCAATTTAATTCAATTGCAGCAAAACAAAACATCAGTTACGACAGATTTTAGAGGCAGCAGCTCCAGCTGCAAGTCGTCTTTGGGTAAACATGACAAATGTATCTCCTTGAGCAGTAATGAGGAAAGAGCTGGGCAGCACATTGAGACCATTAATGCTGATAACAGGGTTAATGATTAAGATCTGAACTGAGATCTTGTGAATTTACATATTTGCATGATGTTGTTACTTAAGATTCTCCTGACCTGAATCATGTTGCTGAGACCAGGATAGAAAGTTACAGAAAACAGGGCAATATAAAGAAAACACCTTTGAAAATTGGTAGAGGAGGCTGATCAGTAACTTTGGGATTTGCATGTTCATCCAAAGTCTTGTTCAGAGAGACTGGAAATTCAGCACAGAATAGCTGACCAAACCCAGCCAAATCTGGGCCATTAAGTGTTTTTTTTAAATTTAATTTTTATTTTTTATTTTATTTAGCGATACAGTGCAGAGTAGACCCTTCTGTCCCATTGAGCACGCCATCCAGCAATTCCCCCAGTTTACCCCTAGCCTAATCACAGGGCAACTGGTACATCTTTGGAATGTGGGAGGAGAAACCTGAGCACCCGGAGGTGACCCATGCAATCACGGGGAGAACATACAGACTCCTTACAGGCAATGACGGAAATTGAACCCTGGTTACTGGTACTGTAAAGCGTTGTGCTAACCACTACACTACCATGCTGTTCACCTTTGCAATTTTCTTTTACCATGCCAGATAGATTTCTGCATCTTTTGTTTCGAGATGTTCCATTTAATCCTTGGGATTTACTACTGAAGCCACCAATAGACAGGTTAATCTACTTTATAACTGCATTTTCGAGGCAAGGGAGGAAAGAAATGCAAGGACATGGAATAAAATAAAGTTAAAACCTGCCTTAGAACTATTTAACTTATTGGATATGAAAATCTGCCAAGACCAATGTCTCAGACTAGCAATAAATACAATACCCTGACAAAATCTTTGAACAAAATTATCAAAGGAAAATCAGAAGATTACAAACTATCTGGCAGGAGTCTGTCAAGGGTGAAGAATTTGTATGTTCCGAACATAAAGTTTGCTCAATGCATCTCCAGAGAAATGAAATGAAATGAAAACATACCATGAACTTTTGCTTAGATTGCTGCAGTATATTACTGATTGGAAAGATTATGTCTGTATTGGAGTAGAAGACTGTGGGAAAAATAGTCGAAATTCCCTTCTTTAGAAAAGCTTGAAAAATAACTCACAGATGCAGTGAGCAACAGGAAGCCTTAAGAGAAATGAGCATCTGCTGTTAGGTTGGTTATGACCAAAAAAAAAGTGGCTGGAGTCCCCGAGCAGTTTAGTGCAACGGTGTTCATTATGTGCATCAAAAATCAAACATACAAAAATTAGTGAAAGTACAGTCGGCCCTCCTTATCCACGAGGGATTGGTTCCGGGACCCCGCACAGATACCAAAATTCGCGGATGCTCAAGTCCTTTATTCAACCTGTCTCAATGCGGTGGATCCTAGGACCCAGCGGAACCCCAGACCTTATTTAACCTGTCTCAGTGTGGTGGACATTAGGACTTGGCGGCAGAACTCTGAATCCGCAGTGTTTCTGTTCACGAAAATAATCACGATCACGATTGAAAATAAAGTGGAAATAATAAAGCGATTGGAAAGAGGTGAAACGCCACCAGTCATTGGAAAAGCGTTAGGCTATGTCGGTCAATGATCGGAACAATTTTAAAGGATAAAGTGAGAAAGGCTCTGCGTCGATGAAAGCTACAATTATTACTAAGCAATGCAGTGGTTTAATTATTGGGTTTTGGGGTTTTGGGTTTTTGATCCTCCACATCAACCCAGCACAGTGGAGAGTGCACTCAGGAGCGGTCTGTCACTCGATCGAACTCGGGAAATTCTGTTCCCGATCCCGGCGCTGAAATATACGTTCTTAACTGTTTTATATGCATAGAAAGGTAAAATATATACCGGTACTATATACTTAGACAGACGTTTAACCAACTGACGCTAAATAATACCATATGTACCTGTTCCGACTTACTTAGTAAGAGAACTTCCGATTTTTTTTTGGATCCCGATCCACGATTACCCACGCACATTCTCCCGTATAATTTAAATCATCTCTAGATTACTTTTAATACCTAATACAATGTAAATGCTATGTAAAATAGTTGTTATACTGCATTGTTTAGGGAATAATGACAAGAAAGAAAGGTCTGTATATGCTCGAACAAGTGCTGGAAGAGCACTTCGGGTATTCACAATTCGCGGTTGGTTGAATCTGCGCATGCGGAATTTGCGGATAAGGAGGGCCGACTGTAGTGAAAAGAAAAATGCCAATATTTACAAAATGATATTTAGAAGTAAACACAATAATCACTCCGTATTTATTCTTGTCCAGTGTGAACACCTCTCAGTTCCTATCTCTCTCTCTCCTGTACTGAGGGCATTCACCTCCATTTTTCACACCAGGCCATACCATCTTTGAATACCAACAAAGTTCACTTCAGACTACACACAAATTAGAACATGATGCACCACACAATGGATTTACAACTATATTACCAAATAAACAGAAGTATCTATATTAAATGCAGCAGGCCAAAAACATATGCCTATCCCCATTACTAAAGCCTTGGGAGAGATGAAGGCTGCGGGAGTAAACCTGGACAGAAAATCCAGAGTGGAGCCCCTGAGGTGGGTGGAGGCCGCTGAATGTCCTTCCTGCAGCTCCTGCATCCAAGCTGGTGCCAAACGTATTGCTTTGGACTACACAAGCGAGGCTGAGTCGGGGATCTTGATGACTAGGCATCCCAAGATCTCCATACCTTCTGCCCAGGCTTGCGCCCTGGAGAGGTCTTTTTTCATTGCCCTCCAGACAGACGGATGCCATTATCATCACTAAAGAAGTGGAATGTTCCGCCACGTATGGCGGGCCAAAAGCCAAACTGAGCGGATCGTGGACCCTTCATTTGAACATATCGAAAAGACATTGAAATGTGTACACTCAGCACAACGACAGCAGATTGACAAGGGGTGTGTGAATGTGAGCGTGAGAGTGAGAGAATGCTCGTATGTAAGGATTGCATTTACCTAATGTTCTCTGTCATATAAGGATATAAAAATAAACAACGCAGCAGTATACCAACCTCATTAAACTCTACATCCTGAGTTGCTGCTAGTTCGAAGTCCTGTTGGTTTCCTTCATACTGAAGAATCCTCTTTATCAGCTCGTAGGCTATTTTCACATCATTCCCATAATATGTTGGTGTGTGCTTGGTGGCATTCTCTAGCATGCTGGCAAGTTTCTTTGAATTATATGTATCCATCTTGGTTTCATTGCGATGGAGTTTTTCCATCTATTTAAAGAATGCAAAAAAAATCATTGACATCACAACCGAAAACCAGAAGATCAATCTGAAAAAACAATGGCCTACATTTATAAATTCAGCATTCTCTTGCCTCCATGTCATTGAATCATCCATGACGGAACGGCAGAGCAGACTCAATGCACTGAATGCCCTAATTCTGCCCCTATGCCATATGGTCTTCCTGGGGAATGGGGTTGGGAAGAATGATAAATCAGCCATGATGGAATGGCAGATCACACTCAACAGGCTGAATGGCAGAATTCTGATCCTATGTCTTCTGGTATTTAAAATGCACGACCAAACAGAGGATGAAGTACATAAAGACTTTTAAAATCACAGAATGCTGCAGCTAATTTGCATGCAAAAATATTCCCTCAAGATTAAATGACCAGTTAATATACTTCCCTTGCTGCTGACTTATGAATAATTAATTAAAAGGATCCTTGGAAAATTGTGCTGCTCTGCATCATGTATTAGCATGGCTTCTCTTACATCCACATCGGCATGATTTAGTATGTTATTGGACTGTGCAATCAACACTCTGACTGCACAGCATTCCCTTAATAATTCCCGGGGCCTGGAAATGTCCTGTACAACTCTGAAGGAAATGGAAACACAAGAAATGTAGCACATTTGGAAATCTAGAATAATATTTTAAATACTGGAGGAACTCAGTGAAGCAGGCAGCATCTATGGAGGGAAATGGAGAGTTGACATTTCAGATTAAGCCCCCTCATTGGGACAAGGGGAATAGTATTTGTAATTAAGCTGCAAATTAGCTTAAACTGAAAGTCAGAGATCTTTTGCACATGTATGCATGTCCGAACACTCAGAAGGATATTCAAGTTCTGCATTTCTTCCAGGACTTTTGCTCGCCTCAGCCCCTTTGTACTCATGTGAGCCTTACTAAAGTGAAGCCAACAATGGTGAAATGGCCCAAATTATTCACCCATGTGATCTTTGAACTCAATAGTGTGAAAAACAATAGTTCTTATTTACTCATAGAACAACCAGGTTTGACAGCCTTATTTCTTCTGATCAGTGAATTTAGGTGTCAACACTCAAAATGCATTCTTCGTCTTCACTGCAAATTGCTATATGAAAGACAAGCTTTCACAGGTGCTTGAATGGTTTTACCTGTGGACCTCAAATTCAGAATCACTTTCTACTTCTTAGCCTCAGGATATGTGCAGGCTGCTGCTACTGATTTCTCGACATCTCATTGGTTTCTGCTCATTGCCACCCTAACTCTGAGAACGAACACCTCATCCATGTCCCCTTTATCCCATAGAAGCAATGAGCAAGGAGAGGTGAGATATATAGCCTGGGGGATTATTGTGGCCCCAAACAGTCCATCCAGGTGAAGCAATGCTTCACTTGCAAATCTTATTGGCTCATCTATTGATTCTGGTGATGCGCCCTCCCCTTTACATCGGTAAGACCCAACATAAATTGGGGGACTGCTTTGTCCAGCACCTCTGCTCCATTTGCCAAAAGCAGAATTTCCTGGTGGCCAAACGTTTGGATTCCTATCCCCATTCCTGTTGTGACATCTTGCTCCATGCCATCCATCTTTTGCCATGAAGAGGCCACTCTCAGGGTGGAAGAGCCACACCTCATAGTCCGTCTAGGTAGCCGCCAACCTGATTGCACGAACGCTGCTTTCCCCTTCTGGTAATATTTTCCCACCTCCTTCCCTCGTCTATTCCCTACTGTGGCCTCTTACCTCTTCCCCTCACCTGTCTATCATCTCTGCCTGGTGCCCCTCCTCCTTCCCTTTCCCTCATGGTCCATCCTACTATGCTTCTCCATTCCATTACCCTTTCCACCCACCTGGCTTCACCTACCACCTCCTAGCTTGTCCTCCTTCCCTTTCCTCCCACCTTTTTATTCTGGCGTCTTCCCTCTTTACTTCCAGTCATGATGAAGGGCCTCAGCCCGAAACGCTAACTCTGACTGACCTGCTGAGCTCCTCCAGCATTTTGTGTGTATTGCTGTGGTCACACTTCATGCCTTCTGTGGATGTTCCTGTTCAAACCCTATCCAGGTCCCTCTCAGCCTGGGCAAGATTTACCCCAATCAATCAAGCACCCATTCTTTAAACAGCAATGTTCCCCTCTAACTGCAAGAGTGCTTATGTGTTCCAGTGGATTTCTTTGCCTCCATATTTGCAGCTGCTAATCTAAATGCTGGTAGCCAAGAGAACTTACAAAATGGCACACAGAGGATTTACGCAGGGAACCCTTACAACATTGTTCCATGTATTTACAAATGAAGATCACAAACTTTATGCCACATGCAAAAGCATCTTTAAGATAGTCTGCAGTGCTATTCTATTACCACTAATTGTAACAAAACAAAGTGTCAGCTTGGAAGATATCATCAGGTTTCTCGATTACGGGCTCTGGCCCTCTGTTGCAAGAAGCATGAATAGACATTGATGAGAGGCATTGAAAGATAATGATTCTCCAAAAACTTCAGACTGATATTTGTTCTAACCTACCTTGTAAAAGCACAAAAGGAAGGTATTGTTTTGAGGGACCGAAAAGCATCAGTTGAAACGCCTGAGCAGAAATATATGTCAATGACTGCTCAGAGAAAATGGAGTTGCTGCTAGATAGCACACATGGCACGATGGGAAGATTTATCATCGGTGAGAATGGAAAAAAATTGTGAAAATGATACAAAAAAAAGTCTTGATTTGCAGCAAGGGTTTATTCAGCTGCTTTACTGGTCCCTGCAGCTGAAGTCAAGTAGGGCATATTTCCTGCAATCTATGAGGACAAACAGACTACATCACAAAGTACTGTCGGAGGAAGGAGAAATCACATCGTACCCAGAAATCTGAGAAAGGCAAAGCCACTTGCCAATTCATTGAAATTATCTAAATCTCCCTGCATAGATGCTACATGCCTTTCAGTGTATTCTGTTTTTAATTCAGATCTGCAGCTTCTGCAATATTTTATTTTTATATTACTGTATTAGTGGCTGCACTGACAAGTACAATAAAAGGACCTACAATAGACTTGAGCTGAATGAAGGTAAGCGTGGTACAGTTGAAAAGGTCAGGGGGAAGCCAGCCTTTCTCTTCATTGCAGTGACGAATTGCAGTGCCTGTAAAGCAAAATTGAGACCTGATTACCACTGAGCCATTGGTCATTACTTTAATAACAAACAGTACATTGAAACACCTTCAAGGTGACAACCAGACACGTTACAGCCAATGTAATCGTTTGTCCAGAACATGCAATATTACAGCACAGTACAAGCTCTTTGGCCCATGATGTTGTGGCAAGTCTTCCTACCCTTCCCTGTCACATAGCCTGCCATTTTTGTTTTATCTATGTGTCTGTCTAAAAATCTCTTAAATGTCCCTAATGTATAGATCTGCCTCTACCACCAGTACGGTCCATTCACCTACCAGTCTGTGAAAAAAAACCTACCTCTGACATTGCCTCTATACTTTCCTCTAAAAACTTTAAAGTTATGCTCTTCTGTGTGAGCCATTTCCATCTTGGGAAAAAGTCTCTGGCTGTCCACTCTGTCTATGTCTCATATCTATCAAGACACCTCTCTTCATCCTTCTCTACAAAGAGAAAAACCCTAGCTCACTTGTCCTATCCTCAAAAGACATGCTTTCACCTATCAGCCTTTTTTTAATCTCTGAATGGTCTTGCCCTGACTTCAGTCATCTTCCTGTTCTTCACGTAGATGTGGAACACCTTGGAGTTTTCCTTAACCCTACATCTCATGTCCCCTTCACGCTCTCCTAAATCCATTCTTAAGCTCCTTCCCAGCTAACCTTTAACTCTCAAGAGCTTATCTTCCTCAACCTTAAGTATACTTCTTTCTTCCTCCTGTCTGGATGTTTCACATCTTCAATCATACGTGGTTCCTTCAGCCTACTGTACCTCAATGGTAGAGTCCCATGCAAGTGCTCTCTAAACAACCTCCACATTTCTGCTGTGCATTTCCAAGTATATTGGTTCCAAATCCATGCTCCCAAGTTCCTGCCTCATAGCATAATTCCCCAAGACAATACCTTCCCATACTGTCTGCTCCTATCCCTGTCCAAGGCTATGGTAAAGGTCAGGGATTTGTAGTCACCATCTTCAAAATGCTCACTTGCTGAGAGATCAGTCACCTGACCAGGTTCATTGCTTAGTACCGGATCCAGGAAGGCCTCAACTTGAGTCAGCCTGTCTACATATTGTGTCTGGAATAATTCCTGGACACACCTAACAAATTCCGCCCCACCTAAACCTTTTTCACTAAGTAGGTGCCAATCAGTATCAGGGAAGATGAAGTCATCCATGACAAAAAAAAAACCCTATTATTTTTGCCTCCTGAACGGCACCTCAGTGTCTCTGTTGCTATATGGCATCTGTCCAATAGAATTTCTATCTTCCACCCACACGGACGTCCTCCCTTCCTGCATTTGCGATACTATCCCTGATTAGCAATGCCACTTCCCACCTCTTTTACCTCCCTCCCTTGCTCCTTTTGAAACCCCTCAACTCCAGAACATCCTGCAGCCATCCCTGCCCTTGTGACATCCAAATCTTTGTAATGGCCCATTCCATAAGTTGATCATCCATGTTCCTGCTGCTTCTCTTGTTAAGTAGACACTTCAACCCATCCAACTGACAGTAATTATGCCCATCCCAGGATATCTCTCCTTCCTAACAGTTTCCTTAAGGTTATTATAGCCAGGGGTGGTAGTGGTGATAAGCTCCTAACGTGTATTAAATGTTCCCAATGGCATGTTACTCAAATGCTCTCCGACAACCAAGCCCTGCTCCTGGCCTTCAGGTGTGGCTTAGCTACTAAGCCCGGTACAACTGTTTCGACTGACAGAAGAAGAGAAAAAGGTGGGTTACTGGCATCTTAAAACCAGTCATTTTGGGCAGGTGGGGCTTGTCAGCCATGGTTGGCAGCTCATCTAGGAGAAGGAAAACTCTGATCTCAAATCTCCACTGGCTTGCTGCTATACCCACTTACGGGAAGGCTTTGGAAGTAAAGGCAGTCCTATATTGATTTCAATGCTGATTGACTACTCCTGAGACACCGCTGGTGCCAAACTGTATTGGTCACTACCACTCCTTTGGGTTCATCAGATGTGTAGAGAGGGGAAGCTTGCTCCATATCGTACTGCCCAGGCTTGTGTACTTAGGCAGCTAGGATGTAATATCCACGGTAGATGCTGACTAACAGAGGCCTCCTTCCTCATAGTCTCTCTACAGGTTGCATGTACTTTTACAACAACTGCCCCATCCTCTGATATACCACTCTGGTTCCCATCCCTTGTTTGAACCCTCCCCAACAACTCCAGAAAACCTGCACACAAGTTCAGCTGTAACCCCTCACTTTTGAACAGTCATACCCTTCCCAGAAGAGGTCCCAATGATATTGGCTTAGGGAACTGTTAGACCAAGGCTGTAGAAATGTGTGTGAGGGAAAGGATGACAAAGTTTCGGGGAGATCCAGCCTGGAGGAGAATATTCGATATCTTAACAATTAACAATTTTATGCATGAAAATAACATCTATGAATTAACCTCAATTTCTGGCAGCAATGCATATGGAATCCAAACAGAAGAATTTAAAGTTGCTGTAAAGCCTCTGTTGGAGCTGTTGCCCATTGATTAAAGAGAACATTTAACTGCTGATGGACACCTCTGGGTGCATTGATTTTTTAAAAAATAAAAATGTCTGTCACAATGTCTGTCACAGATTGCACTTAACTCCAGTCAGCTTGCTCGCCATTCAAATTCATTCAAGAGTTCCCACATTTTGACAGATTTATAAGTGAATGCACTTTATCAACTGTTTGATTTAAAATATATTTTAATGTTGCATCAATGCAACCAAACACGCTGAAAACAAATTGTATGCAAGTCAATATACAACTGTCACACTGATAGTTTAAATGAGGGTATTTCACTCAGGTCCACTGCCCGAGTAGAAAAAGTCAGCAGAATGTGGCAGCGTAATTGAGCTCTGACCACAGACCAATCCACGTTGGGATTGATTGGCAAGCGCAAATTAAAGGAAGGCAGCGGCAAGCGCGGCAGCCATCATCTGAGTGGACAGAGTCAGAGTGGTGATCTTGAAGGTTCAGCTCTTCAAGGTATCAGCGAAGAAAGTCTTCATAGAAAGCAAAGAAAAAAAACGCTCTAGGTTCATTTTTTTCCCTTCACTTCTTTATATCTGCTCAGTTAGGACAGTAGAGATGTTGGGCAGGATAGTGGAATGCTCCTCTTGCAGGATGTGTGAAGGCAGGGAGACCTCCGGTGTCCCTGATGACTACAGCTGCGAGAAGTGCATCCAGCTGCAGCTTCTGCCAGTCCAAGTTAAAGCGTTGGAGCTGGGAATGGATGAACTCTGGACCATTTGGGAGACTGAGGGGGTGATAGGTAGGACATAAAGAGAGGTAGTTACACCCAAGGTGCAGGACACTGGAAAATGGGTGACAGTTGGAAAGGGGAAAATGGTTAAGGAGCCAGTGCAGAATACCCATTTGGCCACCCCCCGAACACTTTGGATACTGTTTGGGGGAGGGGGGGGGTTGACTGAACAAAGGAAAGTCACAGTGGTCGTGTCTCTGGCACCGAGTCTGGCTCCGTGACTCAGAAGGGAAGGGGGGAGAATTGGCACTCTGTGGTGATAGGGAAATCGTTAGAGGAATGGACAGGAGGTTCTGTGGGCAAGAATGAGATTCCTGGATGGTACATTGCTTCCTGGGTGTCAGAGTCTGGGACATCTTGGGTCAAGTCCCCAACATTCTTAAGTGAGAGGGTGAACAGCCAGAGGTCTCTGTCCAGGCAACAGGAAATCAGGAATGCTAAAAGTAGGCATGAAGTTGCTCTAGCAAACAAGGTGAAGGAGAATCCTAAGGGCTTCTACAGATATGTTAAGAGCAAAAGGATTGTACAAAAATCACTCCTCTGGAAGATCAGAATGGCAATCCACATGTGGAGCCAAAACGGATGGGGGAGATTTTAAATGCATTCTTTGCATCTGTATTTATTCGGGAGACAGTTACAGAGTCTATAGAAATGAGGCAAAGCAGGATTAATTTCATGGACCCTGTACAGATTACAGAGGGTGAGGTATTTCCCTAAGACAAATCAGGGTGGATAAATTCCCAGGGCCTGACAAGGTGCACAAATTTCTGGGGCCCTAGCAGAGATATTTAAATTATCCTTAGCATCAGGAGAGGTACCGGAGGATCGGAGGGCAGCCAATGTTGTTCTGTTGTTTTAAAAAGCTTTAAAAAGAAACCAGGAGATTATAGGCTGGTGAGTCTGACATCAGCTGTGGGGAGATATTCTAAGAACCAAATATATAAGTATTTGGATAGATGTGGACTGATTAAGGATAGTCACCATGGCTTTGTGTGTGGTAGGTCACATCTAACCAATCTTATAGTTTTTTGAGGAAGTTACTAGGAAAGTGGATGAAGGCAAGGCAGTGGATGTTATCTACATAGACTTTAGTAAGACACTTGACAAGGGCTCGCATGAGTGACTGGTCTAGAGGGCTGAGTTGCTTAGCAATCAGGATGAGGTAGTAGATGGGATTGGACATTGGCTTTGTAGGAGAAGCCAGAGAGTGGTAGTAGGGGGTTGTCTCTCTGACTGGAGGCCTGTGATTAGTGGTATGCTGCAGGGACTGGTGTTGGGTCCTTTGTTGATTGTTATCCATATCAATGATTTGGATGATAATGTGGTTAACCGGATCAGCAAATTTGCTGATGACACCAAGATTATGGATATAGTGGAGAGTGAGGAAGGCTATCATGGTTTGCAGAGGGATCTGCATCAGCTGGAAAAATGGGCTGAAAAATGGCAGATGGAATTTAATGCAGGCTAATGTGAGGTGTTGCACTTCAGTAGGACCAACCAGGGTAGGTCTTACACAGTGAACGGTAGGGCACTGAGGAGTGTGGTAGAACAAAGGGATCTGGGAATGCAGGTCCATAATTCATTGAAAGTGGTGTCACAGGTAGAGAAGGTCATAAAGAAAGCTTTTGGCACATTGGCCTTCATAAATGAATGTACTGAGTTCAGAAGATGGGATGTTATGCTTAAGTTGTACAAGATGTTGGTGAGGCCTAATTTGGAGCATAGTGTGCAGTTTTTGTCACCTACCTACAGGAAAGATGTAAATAAGGTTGAAAGATTACAGAGAAAATTTACAAGGATATTGCCGGGTCAGGAGGACCTGAGTTATAAGGAAAGATTGAATAGGTTAGGACTGTATTCTTTAGAACCTGGAAGATCGAGAGATTTGATAGAGGTACAGATAGGGTAAATGCAAGCAGGCTTTTTCCACTGAAGTTGGGAGGGACTACAACCAGAGATCATGCATTAAGGGTGAAAGGTGAGAAGTTTCAGGGGAACATGAGGGGAAACTTCATCACACAGAGGGTCATGAAAGTGTGGAATGAGCGGCCAGCACAACAATTTCAACATTTAAGAGAAGTTTGGATAGGTACAGTACATGGATAGTAGAGATATGGAGGATATGGGAGTAGGCAGTTTAAATGAAGTCGGCATTGACTAGATGGGTTGAAGGGCCTGTTTCTGTCCTGTACTTCTGTTTAACTCTATCCATCCTCAGGAACCCCCACTGCCCAACACATGCTCTCTTTTCACTGCTGTCATCAGGAAGGTGGTACAGGAGCCTTAGGACTCAAACCACCATGTGAAGAACAGTTACTACCCCTCAACCATCAGGTTCTTGAACCAAGTGGCATACCTTCACTCAACTTCACTTGCCCTATCATGTTCTCGATATTTATTGCTTGTTTACTTATAATTATTATTTCTTTCTTTTAGAATTTGCACAGTTTGTAGTCTTCTGCACTTTGGTTGAATGCCCAATATTTCATTGATTCTGTTATGGTTATTATTTCATAGACTTATTGAGCATGCCCACAAGAGAAAGAGTCAATATGTACATAAATGGTGACATCTGTACATGTACTTTGATAATAAATTTGCTTTGAACTTTTGAACTTTAATATTTTCTGTTGCCTCAGAGATGATCTGATGATCACAGACTCTTGAGATGTGGATGGTGAATTCTAGCTGACAGGGATAAAGAATTACATAGTGAAGGACAGAGACTTTTGGCTGTTCCCCTCTTTGGCAGTTTTCAGATAAGAGCATCCCACTTAGGTTTTTTTTGCCTAAAAAAAAAATCGACTCCTTTTCAAGAAAAGATTTTAACGATTCTAAACAAAATAGGGTTAAAGAAAGAATAAACAACAACACACACGAAATGCTGGTGGAACACAGCAGGCCAGGCAGCATCTATAAGGAGAAGCACTGTCGACGTTTCAGGCCGAGACCCTTCCAAAGAAAGAATATTTGGCAGGCCAAGCAACAGATGGTTTCTGTACCAGATTTTCCGTTAGAATGTTCAAATCACATACACCGTCTCACTCTCAACAAATGTTTCCTGACATTAAGTACTTCAGGGATTTTCCATTTCAGTCTGATTTCCTGCATTAGAAGTATAGTATATAATTTCATTTTCTTATATTTAGTAATCAAGCTAACTTTGAACTTGTAAACATCAAAATATCAAGAACCAACATTTATTACAAATGAATGAACTCTCACTAATTTATCTGAGGTTCTTCACTCTTGTTCTCTGTATATTTAATTGTGTATAATTTGATTAAGAATGCTGTAGTATTTCATGAAAACGTGACAGTAAGTCCAAGGTAGACATTATATCCTTAAGGCTGTTGTGCCAAGAAGTAGACATTATAAAGGGACAGAGGCAACAAAGCAGACAGATGTTGCTTGACCCACTGAGTACTTCCATCAAAGACTGTGTCAGCTTTATTTGTCACGTAAATCGAAGCGTACACTGAACTATGTCATTAGCATGAAATCAAATCAGCGACAAATGTGCAGGGAGGCCCACGAGTGTCACCACATTTCTGGTGCCAGCAAAGCATGCCTGCAGCTCACTAACCCGAACCGGATGTCTTTGGAATGTGAGAAAGGACCGGAGCACTCGAAGGAAATCATGGTCACAGGAAGAATGTACAAACTCTTACAGGCAGCGGCGGGAATCGATCCCTGATCTTACAGCTGATGCCCCACATTCAAGCTTCTGTAGTCTCTTGTGTCTCCATCAGACATGATAAAAACTTTCAAATATTCCATTTCTTCAATACACACTGTTCTTTTTCCAAGTACTGTAATTTTTTCATTTCAATTTCAACTATTTACTCCAGGATATCTTTTATTGCACTTGTACTGTTTGAATTATATTCCATAACAGTGAGGATCTGCGCAGGTTTAACCACAGCTAGTGAACCCAGGTCATATTGTGACTTTTGTTAGCTTACTTTCCACCCCAAGTTGAACAAACAACAGATGTTAGGAATTTAAATGGTGATGGTTAAATATTACTCAGTCCATACACCTGGAACAAAGAATCCAATTCAACCAGTACTGAAAGGTCACGCACCTTAACTGAAAGTTAAGTAAAAAAATATGGGCTAATCACAGCCAGCACAAATTCATTGAACTCAAATTGTGTTTAACTCTCGATCAAGTTATTTAATCAATTACTGAAGAGTCCATGAAGGTACTGACATATACCTGGAATATTGAGACTTAAAGAAGAGTCAATATACACATGCAAACTAGTATTGACTAAGATGTGAACTCAAATTATCCAATCGTTCCAATGCCAAACATTGTAATTAGTTTTATGGAGCATTAACAATGACCATCCCAAAAAACATCAATAAGAGCCCTGGAGTGTAATTTCAGTAGCATGGATCTATTGGAGATTGAGAAATGTATACAATAGTTTAGATGGTAGGGTGGAGATACATCTCTACCAAAGGAGGTGTAGGGTGCTCCTTCCCTCTACTAGCCTGCAGGTCACACTTGGGCAAGGTGTAGCACCTGATCAGGGTCATGTAAAACCAGGGGATCAGGTAATGGATGGTCATATGAACAGCTGTTGCATATCACAAACCCTGGCTATGCGACCATTGATGCCAGGTAGACAATCTCTGAAGAGTAATGATAATGGCTGGGGTCACCCGTCTTGTAAGGACACTGCCCAGAAGAAGGCAATGGCAAACCACTTCTGTAGAAAAATTTGCCAAGAATGATCATGATCAAGAGACCATGATCACCTACATCAAACGGCTCGGCACATAATAACGACGAAGATGGTATAATAGTCATCAAAATGGCAGCAGTGCAAAGAAGTGGGAAGGAAGAGAAGGAGTTTCTACTTTACTGACTGCTGGCTACAGCAAAGAAACATGCTCACAAAGATTGAACAACCCCTGCAGTGCCGACGACTGATCTCCATATATTGGCTGCCATTTGGCATTAATTCGAGGGAATCCCTGGCATCTACCCACTGTATTGCCACCAAGATGGCTGAGCAAGCATTCAATCACCTCTGAGGAGTTCAAGCAAACAGCAAACCGGAAGGCAATGCACAATTTTAACTAATATTTTAAATATATCAGTGTGGGAATTAGAACTTGGAGCATGCCTCCAGTACCTTTAGGTACTAACTATATTAAATATTCTCCAAGAGAATCACAACCTTGTCATGGGGTTTGGAGGCTCGCACACCCCAGTGACCCGGAGAGCTATGCCGGCTGGAGTCAGACTGACTTCAGACTTTGGCTCTTGGCAGAGTCGCCCAGCAGGTCAAAGGGTAGAGGCAGACTAAGAGTGGTCCACCAGACCTCCAGATTTAGGGGGTCAACTCAGGCCTGTCAACCCTGAATGGTAACACTAAAATGTTACGGAAACAGCAATAAAGAATCTTCCTACATTTGAGTGCAACAGTATTCCTGATACACCACCCGGGACTTGCCTGTTTGACAGTAGTGAAAACTGAGAGGAAGCTACTGTCACGATGAAGGAAACCCTGACACCGCCAGAGATGGAGGACCTTCATTGCCAGCGGCGTAATGGGCAGTAAGTAATTTTAATAAATTTTGTTTAGCTATATAGTTTGTTTATTTTAATATATACATTGCTTTGAATTAATTATAAATTCATTAAATTAATATCTTAGGATTAGTTTGCTCAGAAGAAATTAAGGCTTAGCAAGAAGGTATGTCCTTAAAAACTCAGCCGCATCCCATGTAACAGAGTATTTTGCAGTGGAAATAATCTGCAAATACCTGAATTCTTCATTAAATCACTAACTTCCTTTGATTATATTGGAGAATGCTGTTAAAAAAAAAGAGTACAGCTTGTGGAAAAGGATGCTGATCACTACCAACAACTTTGGGATTTCCTGGTTAAAGTTCGCATGAATGGAAATTGTTAAAGACTGCCAATTTTTACGGAAGCTGACAGTTTTGCTATAGTTATAACTGTAAAATTTGGGCAATATGCAAAGAAGCCCCGCCTTCAAAGATATGAGCCAAAGATCGCGAGCAAACACCTCACAGCCACTCACCTATCGATCCTTTGGGACATGGCATGGCTGCTGGTCGTCCATATTTTGTCCGTGGCCACCATATGCCTGATTCAAAGGCTTTTGGACATGCATCGTATTTCACTGAAATAAGTTAAACATTTATCACAAAATGATTTTATGAAAATAGCAAACATTGCCTCTGATATTACTTGTAAATTATAGGATTATAGCAGGGAAACAGATTCTTTGGCCCTTGGTCCATGCCAACAGATTCCCATCTGAGCTACACAGACAAAATGCTGGAAGAACTCAGCAGATCAGGCAGCATCTATGGAGGGGAATAAATAGTCCATCTTTTGGGCCAAGACTTCACCCAAACTGGAAAGGACAGGGGACAGAAAATACAATGAGAAGGTAGGGGGAGGGGAAAAGAGTACAGGTGATAGGTGAGACCAGGTGAGGGGGGAAGGTGGGTGGGTGGGGGATGGAGATGACATAAGAAGATGGGAGGTAATAGGTGAAAGAGGTAAGGGGCTGAAGAAGAAGAAGAAATCAAAGAGGACAGGAGCACATAAATTAAAGGGAAGCACAGAAGGGGGGAAGGGGGGTCGAGAGGGAAGAGATAGGGAGATCATGAGGATGGATATGTAAAGAAATGGGTGAGAGGGTAATCGGAATAGGGAATGGAAAAATAAAGGAAAGGGAAGGAAAGGAAAGAGAAAAATGGTGGGGAAGTTAAAGAAATCAATGTCCATGCTCAGACAAAATATGAAGTGTTGCTTCTCAAACTTGAGTTTGGCCTCATTATGTCAGTAGAGGAAAGCCTTGGTCAGACATGTCAGCATGGGAATATGAAGTTGGCAGCTACTGGGAGATCTTGTGTTTTGTAGTAGAGAGAGCTCGAAACAGTCCCCCAATCTGCGTTGGATCTTATCAATATAAGGGAGACCACACCAGGAGCACTGGATACAATAAATGACCCCTGGCAGACTCTCAGGTGGAGTGGCACCTCACTTGGAAGGACAGTTGGGGCCCTGGACAATGGTGAGGGAAGAGGTGTAAGGACTTGTGAAGCATCCACCACCTAGGTCATGCTTTCGTCCCACTACTGCCATTGGGAAGAAGGGACAGGAGCATCAAGACACAAAGCACCAGGTTCAGGAACAGTTATTACACCTCAGCCATCAGCCTCTTGAACCAAAGAGGGTAACTTTACTCATGCCATCACTGAAATGTTCCTGCAGCCTGTGGACTCATTTTCAAGAACTCTTCATCTCATGTTCTTGATATTTATTGCTTATTTTTTATTATTATTATTATTATTATTATTATTTCTTTCTATATGTATTTGCACCATTTGTTGTCTTTTACACACTGGCTGAATATCCCAGTTGGTACTGTCTTTCATTGGTTTTATTATGCCTATTAGATATTATGGATTTATTGAGTATGCCCACAAAAATGAATCCTCAGCGATATATATGATGACATATATGTACTTTAATAATAAATTTATTTTTGAATTTTGACATTTTTTGAATTTCTAATGTGCTGCCTGGCTCATTGCTCATTACTGCCAAAGGAGATACATTTGTCACATTTTGAACTTTAATTTTACACATCTCTATAAAATCACTCTTCATTCTCCCACACTCAACTCAATTCCTCATTCTAATGATAAAATTACAAATATGACATTCCAATATAACTATTACATAAAATGTTGGGTGTCAGGGTGGAGATACGTCTCTACCAAAGGAGGGGTAAGGTGCTCCTTCCTTCCGCTAGCCTGCAGGTCACCCTTGGGGAAGGTGCAGCACCTGCTGAGCCCCCCGAACCAGAGTCAGGTGAAGCTATGGGAGCAGGCGGTGGATGGCCGTGTGAGCAGCTGGTGCATATTACAAGTCCTGGTTATGTACCACTGAGGCCAGGCAGACAATCTCTGAAGGGTATTGATAACGGCTGGGGTCTCCCGTCTTGTAAAGACACTGCCCAGAAGAAGGCAATGGCAAACCTCTTCTGTAGAAAAATTTGTCAAGAACAATCAGAGTATATATACTAAAGTTATTACGAACTCCATGGAGCATGTGGGGACCCTCCAATATCCAGGCATTCCTTTTTTTTTCTTTCTTATTTTTTTTTAATAGGGATGTTAGGGAGGAGGGGTCAAGGGGAGGGGGGAGGGGTCAAGGGGAGGGGGGCTGGGTAACACATTTTTTTTCATACACATTTATTCTGTAACTATTTGAAAACAATAAAAAAGTTTAAAAAAAGAACAATCAGAGTCATCTACATCATATGATGCGGAACATAACGAACAAATGCACATAAAATAGACTACTCAAGCTGTTGAAATAGATTATACAAATGATCTATAGAGGGACTCAGCTTACCTTCACACCCGTTACTGGTGATCTCAGCAAAAGGGTTGTCACAGCGGTTGCAGTGCTGGCCAATCACTCCAGACTTACAGGGACATTGACCCGTTTCCCCATCACAAGTGCGGGCTTGGGAGCCCATTGGAAAACAATCGCATGGGTAGCACGTGTCACTATTGCGTGGCTGGTAATAGTTGTCCTGCAATGGAAAGATTGCCCACATATGATACTCTACATATGTGGGAGAGACCGCCCTCTCCGACGAAAGGGACTGTTATGTCTTCCCGAATTTGGATTGTTATTTTATTTCTAATTACTAGATCTCACTGCCTACTTGTGGGCTCAGAGCCGTCGTTGATTATTCACCATCACATTGATAAGCAATCAGACTTCATCATGATGGTGGCCATTTTTTATCATTTGTACAGTTCATTTAGTAGTTAGAGGTTGAAGGAATTTCAATCAATATTTGAATCTGCCTTTCATTGGAACTCCAAGAAGTACTGTCTTTTTACACTAGCTCCTTGCATACTGTAATGCATTGGTGAATGATAAAACTGCCTTAAACTACAGCTATGCCAGGACTGGAATTATCCATCTGTCTAGCTTAAGAAACCGGGGAAAACTCTTGAGTGAAGGTAGAATAGGGACATTTCACACTTATGCATAACAAATATTCTACTGTCAGCTGAATTTTAGAAAGAATATTTAAGCAAAATCATTAACAATGACCAGGAAACAAAATACTCAACCAAGCTTCCTTCAAGTAGGCATCTTAAAAGGAGATGATCACAGGTAAAGATCTGTGATTGGATAGACAAAATGTGGGAGGAACTCAGGAGGTCAGGTGACATCCATGGAGGGAAATGGACAGTCAACATTTCAGGATGAGACTCTATGAAATAATAATTATCAATTTTCTTCCACAGATGTTGCCTGACACCCGCACAATCCCCCCCCTCCCCCCGCCACCACCGGGTTCCTGAAGCTTTCTGTTGCTTCAGAGTGCAGCATCAGTAATGTCATGTCTCTATGACTGTATATAAAATCTATCTGAAATTTTATGATATTCTGGCACCGATATTTATGTTGATGAGGTGTGGGGGTTGGTAGATTGTGGAGGAATGTGGGGAAGCCTTGTAAGGCCGGAAAATCAGATGTCCTGTTGAATTTAAAGGGAAAGTCTCACAGAAATGGCTGATTGCTTGGTAGGAGACTAGCCAGTACGAGGTTGCAGCCAATGTAAAGAAGTTCAAAGGCTGACTTGGGCAAGGAATCCTGTCAAAGGAATTTAGAACTGCCTCCAAAATGCTGGAGGAACTCAGCAGACCAGGCAGCATCTCTGGAAAAGAGGTAAACAGTCGACGTTTCGGGCCGAGACCCATCATCAAGACCAGATGAAGGATCTCGGGCCGAAATGTCAACTGTTTACTCTTTGCCGTAGATGCTGCCTGACTTGCTGAGTTCCTCTAGCTTTTTGTGTGTGTTACTTTGGATATCCAGAATCTGTAGATTTTCTTGTGTTTATTGTTAGAACTGGCTCTAACAGCTTCCCTTGTCAGTCTACTGCTGAGTATCCCAAACACAGAAGTTAAATTTAAACCAATTTCCCAGTTACAATGTGTGATCCTTATTTAAATGTGAAATATCTGTGCGTCTCACCAGCTGATTTTATGGAAACATCAGTTGGTGACCCACACTGAGAGTTGGGGGTCCTGTATTTGATACTTCTATTAAATTTGAAAAGATATGGAGACCATTTATTCAATATTTTCATATGATGTAATGGCCCTGTGCCGGGCTTATTGGTTTTTTTTCAGCCTTAATCGTATGTATGTTGAGAGGATCGGAGTTGACGTCATTGATGTTTATGTATACTCGTGAGATACTATGAACAGCCCTTTTTTTTTTCTCTTTTTAAAAGTTTTTTTTATTTTTTTTTCTTTTTTGTTTTTTTTTTCTTTTTCTTGATACTAGATTAGTAGATTAGCTAACTTCCTTAGATAGATTTTTTTTTTCTCTTTTTTACATTATATATTATGAAATATCTAAACTTACCTTGTTCATATATATACTATACGGTTTATGTTTTGGGAAACTTACTTATGCTCTATTCATTGTTTATGTAATACTTTATGTATAATGGGAGTCTATATATTTGTAATCCCTTACCATTATTTGAATTGTATCTCATTCATAATATTTTAAATATTAATAAAAAGATTGAAAGAGAGAGAGAGTTGGGGGTCATATTTACTCTTTTATGAGATTTAACCATCACCTCTAATCTCCTCTCATTTGCTGTGAGGGGGAATTCACATCAAAGCCCAAAAGCTCACTGCTCTATCTCTTTGGCACACTGTTAATCCCTCAAATTATGGTTTTGTACGGACTTGTTATTTTACCTCTGGCAAAAAGCACTAATGTGAAATCAACATTACATTAAAATCTGCCCCAGTCCAGTCTCTCCCTGGCATCTATTTTGTCATTTTCTATTGAAAGTTGAATAATGGAGCCCTGGAGCAGAAGAGCTGCATTCTTTCAAATGCAAACCACAATTTTATTTGATTGATATTATCAATAGGGAATTGGCCTACTGCCTAAAAATTCCTGTCTTACTTCCACTTATTAGCTGTGTTCAAGAACATGAAGTTCAAATCTGGACTCTGATCTAGAAATTTTATGTGAAGCATTGCTACTAACACCATTAACTTTGCTAACAACAGGCCCACATTGACCATAAGATGTATTTATTTATTGAGATATTGTGCAGAATAGGCCCTTCTGGCCCTTCGAGCTGCGATCTCCAGCAATTCCCCCAATTTAACCCTAGCCTAATCAAGGGACAATTTACACTGACTAATTAACCTACCAACCAGTACACCTTTGAACTGTGGGTGGAAAGCAGATCACCTGGAGAAAACCAGCATAACCAGTATAGAAGAATTAGGCTATTTGGCTCATCGAGTCATCTCTTCCGTTTCATCATGCCTAATCCATTCCCCTCTCAGCCCCAATCTCTTGCCTTCTCCCCGTTATCCTTCATGCCCTGACTAGTCAAGAATCTATCAGCCTCTGCCTTAAATATACATACAGGTTTGGCTTCCACAGTCATTGAGGTGGTTTCTTACCTTGCTAATTATTGTTTGCCAAGGATACCTTATCCTGATATAAAACCTAAAATCTTGTAACAGAGCTGGATTGAAAACAGAATTGCCCAAATATTAGATTACCTAGTGTCACATTTTTGTGTGTTACTTGATTAATTTGGGGACAATATCTGTTCATAACATCCCAGGTCTCTCCTGCAGAATGATATTTTCACAGTGTCGCGGAAGGCTGTATCTGAATAGCTAAGAGGGACCAAGGCCCACATCAGAAACTCAATTTGGATGAGTCTGTTTTAACTTATATTATTGGTCTCTATGTTCACTCACATACCCAACCCTCGCTCACATTGGTGACTTTCACTTGATTTCTTTCCCCAGCCTGTCCAAATACTGATCACAAAATTCAATATCATCTTAGTCAACCATTGCCCAACTCAATATCCCCCTCATCTACCAAAACTCAATATCCCTCACTACCAATCACTCAACTTCACCACCACATCCCTGATCGCTAATTCAACCAGCCCACCCCTCAAAACTGAACCCATCCCCACCCCAAACTCCCAAGTTAAGCCCCTCCCACACCACCAGGCCTTCCCCGTACTCTAGCCGATCAATCCTCCAGTCCAGAAGGTATCACAAATATGTGGAGAGTGACGTGCTGTGAAAGCAATATATTGACAGCCTCTGGTTAGCGTTAAATTTCAATAACCAATGCACACTGCACATTATCCCCCATCAGAATATGTTGAGGCAGCCTGCATTATCAAGGGAATCACTCATGTCAATTGAGACACATTCTAGAATTGGAAACTGAAAACATTTTTCCCAATATTGTATTTGAATGAAAATGTGAATCTAGACAACCTTGGGAAGAAAGCAAAATTGCCTGTCCTATTCAATGGAAAAAAAATGCTGACAGTCCTAAATGATTTACTGCAGAAATCTACAAAGCTCATCGTTCGTGGTTCTGTAAGTGGGGCTTTGGTCAATGTTCCTACCTTACATCTGCACTCTCCTGTCGTCTTGTTGCAGTCAGCGTCAAAGCCCTTGTTGGTGTCACAGTTACAGGGACCACAGATAGGATTCCCCCACCTCCCTCTTGGACACGGCAGGTCTATCCTGGAAAGGTTCAGAAATTGCCATTAAAATCTCAACAGTCAAGATGCTCCAAATCATAACTATGTTGTTTTCAGACCCATAAGCCACAAATTTACATTGAGTACTGGCAGCCATCTCCAATAAGCTTATCAATGTACTTGTACTTCACTGTATTTGTGATATGACAATAAAGTTTCAGCTATTTTCCCAATTTTTTTGTTTTGTTCAAATAGTGTTGCCAACCATATTTCATAATTTTGAAGGGAACCATTCAGTCCCTCCAATATCTGTCAGCTCAGAGAGCAACCCCATACCCCACCAATTTTCTCTGTAGCCTTTTCTCACCAAGTTCCCATCAACTTCTCCCAGATTCTGCCATTCACATACACACTACAGGTCATTTAACCCACCACACAGCGCATTTCTGGGATGTGGAAGGAAACCGGAATGCCATAGGGAAACCCACAGAGTCACAGGGAGAACACAGAAACTGCACCAGAAGTATGGTGGCACCTGGAGGCTGCCCAACAGAAACCTCACTGATCTGACTTGACACAAATGTTGCATTACACTGTATGTATGTGTGCAAATAAAGCTCAGCTTTCAAATCTTTCTTCCTTTCAGAGACACGTGGCCTACTCCCGCTCATGCTTTCCTGTATGTTTTGACTGCTCAGACCATGTTGCAGTGCATCACATGAGGTGTCTCTGAATGAAAGGACAAAGGAGCCACAATAAAGTTGTCCAACTTCACAGTCTAAAGATGATCAACTGGACTCTAGAACACGATACAACCTAAAAGAGCACACCCAGGGCAGGGTAGTGTTCCACAAACAAATTGTTCACTGTCCCAGGTATCATTCTGTTACATAAAGCATTTGATTACTTTAAGAATCTCTTGATAAATTACCACCCATAATCAAAAACAAATATTTATTTAGTTCTTTTTTTAATGTTAATAAATCCAATTTAACATATTTTCTAAAATCAAAACAAAAGTGTGTCAGCATTCTTGGTTTCTCTGTGATCCCTATATTTGTTAATGATAAGACAGAAAGATAAGAGCAAACACGAGGAAATCTGCAGATGCTGGAAATTCAAGCAACACACACAAAATGCTGGTGGGACACAGCAGGCCAGGCAGCATCTATAGGGAGAAGCGCTGTCGACGTTTCGGGCCGAGACCCTTCGTCAGGACACAGAAAGATAAGAGTGCCTTGTCGTAATCAAGCAATGGTATTTCTTGCTTAAAATTAGCTCCAAATATATCGCCAGTTTTTGTTCCTTACTTGTTTTCACAGTATTGACCATAGTAGTTTTCTCCACAGTCACAGGAATAGCCATGTGTGGAACCTGGTTTGTGAACACAGTAAGACACGTGTTCACATGGATTCAGTTTGCAGACATCTATACAGTTCTTTCCAAAGAATCCTGTTTGGGGGGGGGGGGGGGGTGAAAACAATTATTATATTTAGTTTAATAAATACTAGCACTGCACCTTTTTTCCAAATTAATTATCCATGAAATTGCATTCAATTCTAAAGCTGCACAACAGAACAGTCTATACACATGTAACGTTCTCAGAGTAACAGATGACATCACTCTACTTTATAATGCACATTGGTAAATATTTAATATAATTAATGTACATTGGTAAATAATTAATAAATAATTAAGAAAGGGTCATGGGTGTCTCACAACAAATAGAAATACCTCATCAAACCTGACTAAAATGAGATGACCCCCCCCCCCCCCCCCAAGCCCTCACCATCTTATCAAAAGGATGGTACTTCCACATTTTCACTCTATGCTTTTGTACTTTCAATTTAGTGTTGTCAGTAAAAATTTACTTGAATACACTGACAACACTATATTGAAAGTACGTTTCACTGATGGAAAAACTGAGTGGCTCAAAATGTAATTGTTCTTTCTATCTATATATCTATTCAGGGGTTCCCAATCTTTTTTGTGCCATGGACCAATACCATTAAGTAAGGGACCCCTGGACCCCTGGTTGGGAACACCTAACTTCTGAACAGCCAAGCTTGCTGTTTAGTTTCCTGCCTCCAAGTCCCACAACTCAAGGCTTCACTACTATTCGTCAGTGGAGATGACTCTCTCGTTCTATTAGCAGTTTACTACTTATAGATCACAAAGTCACTCAAGCCTGTTTCTCTATTCAATAAAGTTATGGTTGATACAGCATCCCTCTCCTTTCTCTCCCATTCCCTACACCCTTTGATACCTTCAGTTCCAAAAATCAATTAATCTCAGCACAAGTATGCTCACTGGCTTTCAGTTGGTAAGAATCTAAAGTGCAGCTCATGTCAGCTGGAAATGGGCAATCTTTTATCCTGAGATTAATCCCCCAGATCTGCACTCAGCAGATGGGGATCTGAACTGCTGTAATCGTCTTACTCTGTGACTGCGAACATTGGTGACCATGGTTTTCTCTACCTTATTTTGTCAGATTTGATCCATGTTATCTCCACAATTTACATCATAGCATCCAACAAATTCTCTGGCTTCACAATAATTACATATATAAATTAATTGACATATGTATGTATCTATGGACACTAACGTTCGTGGGAAAAGATAAATATGTTTTTTCATTTCCTAACTGCATTCCGAGGGTCATTTTATAATATTGATCTGTTCTTCCTGTTACATATTTCTCTAGCTGTACATCTTCAATTTCAGTTCCAGTTCTAAAAAAAACAAATCCTAGCTCTACATTATTCACCCTTGCACCCTCTCGCAACCTATCCAAACCTTTCAATCTCCCAGTTTTAAATCATACTGTGGTCATTCTTCTTTGTCAATTTTCTCTTAACTATTCCACAATGTATTTCTATTTTTCTTTACTTTTAAAGGCACTGAATTTCCTGACATAATGTAATCTAATGAAGGTTACATACATAAATATTGGAAAACAATTATTGGCAATCCCATGTAAAAGTTACAAACCAAAACATCAGGAAAAAAGTTGGTGTTGGTAAGGCCCTTAAGCCTGCTCTTTCATTCAAGAAAATCACTGCTTATCCCACTTTGGCCTCAAAATCACTTCCCATTCCCTCAACTCCCTTGTACGGTAGCTCAAATATGTTGGTCAATCTCTGCTTTGAATACAGTTAATGACTCTGTTCCCATGTTTTGCTAGGTAGAGAATTCCAAAGAGTCACAACCCTCTGACCGAAGAATTCCTTCATATCCTCCCTGTCAAACTTTTCAGTATCTTTTCTGATACTCTTACATTTCAATATACATAGGTCAAATATATTCAGCCTCCCTTCAAGACATCCACCTCTTCATTCCACAAACCATCATTCCAACCAACCACAACCAAACTTCTCTGCAGCGTAATGCAAACTGAAACTGTGCACAGAACTCCAAGCAGATACTCAACAGAATCCTGTGACTTTGCATTAAAACTTCCCTACTATTTATCTCCCATTCCCATGACCTCCGACAGCCTTTTGAATAAAAGTAAACATTACATCAATGTTAATTACTTTCTTTACCCGCAAATCAATCTTTTGTGTTTCCAGCATTAAGACCCCCCCCCCCCAATATCCCTTTGCAATTGCACTCCATTGAAATAGTAATTTCATTTTTCATTCTTCCTTCTAAGGTGGATAACCATACAGTTATATAGCATTCCATATGCTAATTTCTTTTAAAGTTATTAAATATGGAGGACTTATATATATTTGTAGAAGTTCATGTGAAGTTTGAAGTCAGAGGATCAAAAATATCTTCAGAATTAAGAATTAAGCCAACAGTGCAATTTTTCACTGATAACTAAACACTGTACTGAGCCAAGGAAGACATCCAAATACCTGGTTCACAGAAACAGGAGTGACTATCCCAGTCATCAATGCAGCGGCTGTTTGAGGGGCAGGGGTTGGCATCACACTGATCTGGAATATGACAACCACTCTCTACTTGAAATTTTACAGCTCGATCCATGTTCAGAGTGGCTACATTTGTTGAAGTATCACCCATTCGCAGTCCCTATTATAGAGCAGTGAAAGGAACTCTCTTTAAAGTTAATGCACATCAATTACTTTAAAGAATCTTTTCTTCTCTGCATCACAATGTTATACTGAAGACACTTCACACTAGAAGCTGCTCAACATCAAAGTTAATTTATTATCAAACTACATGTATGCTACCATGAGATTCAATTTATTGTAGGCATTTACAGAAAATAAATAAATGCAATAGAATTGATTACAAATTATACATAACCAAAGATTAAAACAACCAAAGTGCAAAAGAAGACAAATGGTGCAAATAAAAATATATATTGAGAACATAAGTTGTAGAGTCCTTGAAAGTGAGTCTTGTAGGTTGTGGAATCAGTTCAGAGTTGCAGTGAGTGAAGTTGTCCACTCTGGTTCAGGATCCTGACAGTTGTAAGGCAAAAATTGTTCCTGAACCTGGTGGTGTGAGGCTCAAGGCTCCTGTACATCCTGCCCAAAGGTAGCAGCGAGAAGAGAGCATGGTCCAGATGGTTGGGGTCCTTGACAATAGATGATGCTTTCTTAAAGCAGTGCTCCATGGAAATGTACTCAATGGTGCGGAGAACTTTCCCATTGATGGACTTGGCTGTATCTACAACTTACGGTAGACTGATCTATTCCTGGGCATTGGTGTTTCTATACCAGGACATAATGCAACCAATAGAACAAAGACACAGAACAAAATAGTGTACCCGAATGGCCATTAGCATTGAATGTACTCTCAATCCCTCTGTAAAGAAGTCACACATCCTCCATCTCTTTACAATTAGTCAATAGAGAAAATACAAAGAACTATCTTTGAACACACAAACCTGGCTGGCAATGCAATGTGAGAAGAATGAAGACAGGCTTCAAGGGATATCGTTAGTCCGACTAAATGGGTGATGCTGTGGTGGATGATGTTTATGAAGTCATCCACTTGAATATTTTCAAATAGTGAGGGATTGAAATAATGTTGGTCCTCAGAGGGATCAGGGTATAATGGTACATTGATGTTAACATGCAGATACAGAAAAAATTTGGAAGGCAAACATTGTGTTGGCCTTTAGAGGAAATACTGTAATTTCACAAAGCCTCAATGAGAGCTCATCTGGAATACATAATGGAGGTCTAGTCTTCCGAATTAAAGAAGAGGCAGCACAGCCAATCTTCATCTGATTGATTGCCCAAGGAGGAGACACTGAGCAGCCTGGGCCTATGCTTGCTCGGGTTAAGAAGAACGAAAGGTGATCTTATTAAAACACCAAATGTTTGGGCTTGACAAGGTAGATGCTGAGCTGATGTTATCAATCAGGAGTCACAGTCTTGAAATAAAAGTGTGGCATTCAGGCAGAAAACTAATCCAGCTGAATGGGTGCTCCAGTGCCCATATAAAGATAATCTAGTTATGTTAAAAACAAAAAATGCTAGAAAAAGCTTAAAAGGCCAGGCAGTATCTGTAGAAAGAAGAGGAGAAAGTTTTAACTATTCAGGCTGCAGATTGTTTGTCAGAAGTGAGAAAGAGAGGAAGCAAGTCAGTTTGGTGAACAAAATAGGATATGAAGTTCTTTCCAGTATATGAGGTTTTATTTTTGTTTTTCAATTGTGACTCAAGTAAAAGTCTTAACAGTAGGGGAAAAGAATGATCTTTTGTTGTTCCTTACCTGCATGCAACCATAGAACCCTTGCTGGCTTGTATCCAAACCTTCAGGAAGACGTCCAACAAAGATACTTCTCAATTTTAATCCTGGTAATTCATTCCCAATTTCTACACTGGCCTGTAATAACATGCAGTCAAAAATTAAAGCCTTAGAATATTTTTTCAATTATTGGCTAATTTAAATGCATTAATGTTCCGCAACAAACACAAACTTGGTAGATGGCAAAAAGCCTGTGATGGTGGAAAAAAGAATAGATAAAAGACAACCCTTGTGCTCTTTTGTTGTTATCATTAGTAAGTTATCAGTAGTAGGATAACAGCATTGTTGCAACCCTGCATGGTGTACATGAAGGTCAAATGATCAAGTACAACTCTTGACATTCATCATTGGTGCAGGGATCCCATGAAACTGGAATACTTTATCTGGTTTTCCTTTCCTTCAAGGTATTCCTGGTAATCATAGAATCATAGAAAAGTACAGCACAGAAACAGGCCTTCAGCTCCTCGAGTCCATGCCAAACCACTTAAACTGCCTGAAGCGGGACCACACCCTTCCCGTCCATATATCTATCCAAACTTCTCTAAGACATTGAAAATGAGCTTGCATGCACCACTTGAGCTGGCAGCTCATTCCACACTCTCCTGACCTTCTGAATGAATAAGCTTCTCTTCATGTTCCTCTTAAACTTTTCATCTTTTACCCTCAACCCATGATCTCTAGTTGTAGAGGAAAAAGCCAGCTAGCATTTACCCTACCCATAACATTTATAATTTTCTATAGCTCTATCAAATCTCCCCTCAGTCTTCGATGTAATAAATTCAATACAAGTTCATTACACAACATAAATTAAATTCTAATTTAGAACTTAGGTGTTCATTTTTATCCTGTATTAATATTTTCCTTGATTATCCCAAATGATCACAGCATGCAAACAAAGTGAAAGTTATTCCTTGGGGAGTGGGGGAAAGGGGCTTATAAACCACTGGAAAACATATCTGCAAAAGCAGGGCTCATCAACGTCATGTTAACCAAGCAGGTTATTGTCCTAACACTTTGGCAGCCAAGGCACTCCTCTTCTCAAGGTATAGGAATGGTACTCATGTCGTATACACCCTTTAAACCAAATCTTTTTTATGCTATGAACCATATGTTGGGGACCCCTGCCTTAGACAGAGGAAAAGGGGAAAAGGGGGAAATAAAGAATGTGAGAAGATAAGGAGATGAAATAAAAATTTTGAACAGCCAGAAAGATAAATAGTCAGAAGAGGTGATGATACTGGAGTAGGAAAAGGAATATGAGGATGAACAAGCTACAAACATTAGACTTGGTTCATGGAATATTATTAAAAGCAAAATTAAATCTCTAGCCACAAGATGAAAATATATAATTATTTAAACTAAGATTCCATTGCTGACTGAGGGAAGATGCATGATTTATTGTTTCAATGCTGTGCCTTTCATGGCAAATTAGAACTGCTGGAAAACTACAGCATTGAATAAATGCTAGCATGGTAACCTAGTGGTTGGCAAAATACTTCATAGTACCAGCAATCAGAGTTCAATTCCTGCTGCTGCCTGTAAGGAATCTGTATGTTCTCCCCGTGACAGCATGGGTTTCTAAATGGGTGCTTCCGTGTCCTCCCACTGTCCAAAGACATACTGACTGGCAGGTTAATTGGTCAATGTAAATCGTCCCGTGATTAGGCCAGGGTTAAATTGGGGGATCGCTGGGTGGCACGCCTCGAAGGGCAAATTCCGCGCTGTATCTCAATAAAAAGAAGAATGACCCATTGGATACATCTGATAGCAATGGAAAAGTGGTTTCCGCCCAAAAGAAAAGACACTGATGCTAAACCATTTTGAAGTGGTGGTGTTTAGATTTTATAGCAACTTACATTTAGAACAGCACATACCACTATCCAAAGGGAGCCCAGGGGAAATCCAATGAATTTAAGTGTTCAGGGACAGGTGCTCAAGTAATATTTTCAGATGCTCAAGTATTTAGATACTTTTCCAATTTTCAAATGGTTCAATTTAATATCAGAGAATGTATACAGTTTACAACACGAAATTCTTATTCTTCACAGGCATCCATGAAACAGAAAAAATACCCAAAGAATGAATGACAGAAAATGTTAGAGCATTTGAATTTTTGAAGTAATTATGTGGTTAAACATTTACAATGCTCTCTGGAGGCTAGTGAAATTGCAGGAATTTCCCTGCAGTGAGTTACCTGGTACATTCCATAATCCAAAGACAAGACGGCCATGTATTTGATGTCCTTGCCATCCTTCATGCTTTTTATTTCAATCAGTAAATGGTGCCACTCTCCATCGCTGACCCGTGTCCGAGTCATTCTCAGTTTGGCTTTCAATCCGAGTCTGTTGTGCACTTCAAATTGCAGGATGTTGTCTGCTATCTGCCATGGATGGAAAAGCAAGAGCACTAGGGCTAATTCTGACTGTACACAGTAAAAGAAAGACACACATTACTTCAAATTTGAGAGAAATCTCTTCACTATTTAGGCATGAGGCCAGCTTATACTTGTCAATGCTCACTGTAAATAGAAACACAGAAACCCTACAGCTCTTGAAAAATACCAAGGATATCCTTGAATAATTTTACAGCTGCTCAGTATTAGTGTGAGGTCAGCAAAAAGAAATGTTTTAATTTTCCAGAGATTACTGATGTCCCTGCAGGTGGAGTGACAGTTGAAGGTAACTAAATTAGATTAATTCTAGTCACGATTTTGCCAGAATGAAACCAAGAACCTGCTCCCACAGCAAATGAGAGAGTTTTTTTTAAAACAATATATTTCATTAAATTGAATATAAGCATTAACCTTGTTTGATTAGAAAACAAGCAAGCCTGGATAAACACAATCACTGTTCCCATTTCAAATTATAATCCTGAAGAAATCAGTGTCCTTTAACATTGCAGACAAGATAGCAGTCCTTAAAGCTATGGAAATGGTGATAACTGTGATAAATTTTGCTGCAATAGCTCAAAGAATGGTTGCTGCTACCAATGTTTCCTCTAATTTGTAATGACCAGTGTGCGCAAACCTCCTGTGCTATGCAATTTTTTACCCAGTGACAACAACATGTGTGCACTGAATAATTTCTTCAATAAAAACAGTACAAATAAGCCAGTTCTAAAATCTGCAGACGAATCTTCGCAAACTCCATGTCAACACTGTCCACGTCAGGAAATGTGATTGTGTACGATCATGAAATATACTTCACAAAACAATAAGGTAGAGGGTGGCAATCTTTTGTGCGCAGTTTAGATTCCTTTGGGTGCTAGCAGCAAAAGATATGTGCGTGCATTGCTCATTGAGGGAACTATGGCTACTAAACCCAACTTCAGTTCTAGTTCAGCAGAGGCAGCAATATTAGAGTCCACTGTACTTCCTTAGAAGGTTGGCGTCATTCAATGTCTGTAGTGAGATGCTGAAGATGTTCTATAGGTCAGTTGTGGAGAGCGCCCTCTTCTTTGTGGTGGCGTGTTGGGGAGGAAGCATTAAGAAGAGGGACGCCTCACGTCTTAATAAGCTGGTAAGGAAGGCGGGCTCTGTCGTGGGCAAAGTACTGGAGAGTTTAACATCGGTAGCTGAGCGAAGGGCGCTGAGTAGGCTACGGTCAATTATGGAAAACTCTGAACATCCTCTACATAGCACCATCCAGAGACAGAGAAGCAGTTTCAGCGACAGGTTACTATCGATGCAATGCTCCTCAGACAAGATGAAGAGGTCAATACTCCCCAATGCCATTAGGCTTTACAATTCAACCGCCAGGACTTAAGAACTTTTTAAAAGCTATTATTAATGCTTTTTGAGATAGTGATTTAGATGCATATCATATTTTTTACTGAGTTAAGTATTGTATGTAACTAGTTTTGCTACAACAAGTGTATGGGACATTGGAAAAAAAAAGTTGAATTTCCCCATGGGGATGAATAAAGTATCTATCTATCTATCTATCTAGATAATATGCAATACTTCAGGAGCAGCTAACAATTTGCTGGAGGAGCTCAGCAGGTTGAACAACACCTGTGGAAGGAACTGTCAACATTTTGGGTTGAAACCCTGCACCAGTCCTGACCTGAAATGTCCACAATTCCTTTCCTCCCACAGATGCTGCCCGACCCACTGATCTCCTCTAGCAGATTGCTGTTCCAGATTCTAACTTCTGCAGTCTCTCGTGTCTCCATGCAAAGTTTTTGGACAACTGCTCACCTGAATGTTAATTTTGGAGGAAGTTCCGGCATTTGCTCGAACAAGGAATCCATTGGCTTTTCTTGTACGGAACATTAGGCCAATATACCAGGGCACAGATATAGTAATATCAAGGTCATCAAAAGAGATCATACTGCTGCCCTTGAACCTCTGGGGGTTAGGCATCACTGCAGAGAGGAGATAAGAGTATCTTCATTAGTGCAAAATGATCTAATTTCAGAAGAAAGATGCACAATTTTCCAATATGGAACTTCTATCCAATTACTTTTATCCTAATGTCAACAGTAAACAGAAGCAAAAAAGAAACCTGTTAAGAAAGAAAACTTGATACAAAGTTAAGATAAACTGCATGAAGATAAAGCACATGTATTAGGAATGTGGGTATGTTCAGCCTATTAAACATTTGCAATCATTCAATTCAGTTATTCTTGATACACATTTCATTTTGGTTCATTTAATATCAGCGAATGTATACAATATACAATCTGAAATTTGTATTCTTCACAGGTATCCGTGAGACAAGAGACCCCATTAAATGAACGATAGAACATTGAAAGCCTGAAGCCCCTGTCCCCCCCCCCCCCGAACAAGCAGCAGCAAAAACATCTCTACTCCCCCTTCCACCCCCGCCAGTGGAAGCACAAACCACTAACCCTCCCCTACACTACCCTCCCATCATGTAAGCAATGGCAAAAATCCCCAGAGAGCTTGATCCAGAGACCATCAAAACTACAGTCCATAACCCAGCACTTTGGTATCTCAGTCAGGCTCGCTCTGTCTAGCCAGAGAGAGGTTCCTCCGGCATTGATGAGAGTGGAGACCAGCAACTCGCTGTTCCACTGTTACAACGCTACAAATCCAACTACTGACCCCAGTTCCATGACCCTGTACTAGAAATACAACTCAATTGCACAAGTTCCAGTGGATCTAACCTCAGCTTTTCATGGACATCTTTGCTCAGATTTCCACCATGTTTTATGTGAAACAGCACTTCCAGACGTCACCCCAGACGGCCTGGCTCTAATCTTAAAGTGAGGCCTCTATGCTCCGCATGATTCATCGGAGGATACACATTCTTTCAATCCATTCTGTCAAATCATCAATCATCTTAAACACCTCAAGGGGCTTACTCCTTAATCTTCCACACCGAAAGAAATGCAAAGCCAGGCTATGCAATCTCCTTGTAGCGTAATCTTTGGTGCTGACACTCACATTGACTGCATTCCAGTGGTTAAAAATTGCACTGACTTATGTGACACAGTGCTGGTATTCGTAGAACCTGTGCAAGGCAGGGCCAGCTGCAGTGACAAGGGGAAAATTCCCCCTTCCACAACAGAAATGCTGTATAATCATGAATATTGATGCAAGCACACAGATTATAATCAGCAAATCATAAAGGCAAGATTCTGCAGATGCTGGAAAACGAAAGCAACACACAGAAAATGCTGGAGGAACTCATCATATCAGGCAGCATCTATGGAAATGAACAAACTGGTGACGTCTCAGGCTGAGACCCTTTCTCAGGACCGGAATGGAAAAGGGAAAGACGCCAGAATAAAAAGGTGGGGGGAAAGGAAGGAAGATAGCTAGATGGTGATAGGTGAAGCCAGTTGGGTGGGAAAGGAAAAGGGCTGCAGAGGAAGGAATCAGATAGGAGAGGAGAGCGGAGGGGTCAGAGCAGAAGATCCTGTCACTCGTATAATTCAGGCACCTGAAGTAATATTCTAGTTATAAAGGAAACAGATTTATTAGCACTGCATAATGCCCTCAGTTGATTTACTTTAATACAATTGGTCTCTGAGTAATCTGCAGCGGGGTGGCAGTGATGGCCACTTTTAACAAAATTAGAGAATGGTACGTGCATCATATGTTGGACAAATTATCTTGTTAATCTTATTCAGACTGAGACCTTTGAGGTTTAAATGTTTTTTTTGTCATCATGGTAAAAGTGTTAAAGGGATTAGTTACAAAGACATTTTTTGTTTTACAGAGGACAATGCAAGTTAGTGCACTTAACTAAGACATGAGATCTGTACACCGCTTACAGCCCTTAAGGATCAGAAACTTAGACTTTGCTGGGAAATAACAGCAGCATTGTGGAGTCAACATTCCTCTCCTAACCTGGAGATTAAAATCAAGAATCACCTTACGTTTGACTGAAGAACTGCGTACACTGTTGCTAACGGTGCTATGCCGATAATGGAAACCATGGCGACAAAGATGATGCCTTGAGACAATTTGATTCTAAAGTTAACTCGTCAGATTTCATCCGTGTTTCAGTATCACAGTCCTTTCCACACCTGTTATGTGCCTGGCCATTGATCCTATTTCTCTTATACAGTTAAATTTCAATAATCCACTGTCCAGAAATCCCAAAGCTTCAATATCTGGCTCTAGATGATGCTTTCTTCACTCCTCCTCAGCAATGGCTTTCCAGGCCCAAGTCTCTAGGATCTCTTACAGCCCCTTGCAATGACTATTGGTCTCAGTTTGATCAGTTTCTACACAGTTTTGTGACCACAAGGCATCAACCAAACCAAGAAATGTCATGAAAGCAAAGCACTACTATTAAAAACCTAGAGAAAATATGATTACAGGCAGCCCCCGGGTTACCTACGAGTTCCGTTCCTGAGTCCGTCTTTAAGTCGGATTTGTATGTAAGTCGGAACAATTACATCCGGTATTATTTAGCGTCAGTCAAACGTTTGTCTTAGTATATAGTATATATTTTACCTTTCTATGCATATAAAACACTTAAGAAATGTATGTATTCCAATAATTAAACCACTGCGTCGCTTAGTAATAATTGTAGCTTTCATCGGGGCAGGGCCTTTCACATGCTCCATTATTCTCACTTTATCCATTATCCTTTAAAATTGTTCCGATCGTTGACTGACTGTAGCCTAATGCTTTTCCAGTGACCGATGGCGTTTCACCTCTTTCCAAACGCTTTATTATTTCCACTATTTTCAATCGCGATTGCTTCCTGTCAATGGAACAGAAACATTGCGGACGGCGGGTCCCGACCTGCGCCGGCTCCCGAGGAGCACAGCATTGAATTCCCTGGGTGCTAAACTGCACCGCACTGAGACAGGTTAAATGGGATAAGTGGGGGCTGTGCTGGGTTTGGGTATTTGATCCTCCACAATATTTCACGTGGGAATTTAAACTGGAGGTGTGAGTGTTTTTATTACGAGGTCAAGTTGCGAGCTCGACATCAACCCGGCACGGATGGTACGGACTCACTGGATCGACATCAACCCGGCACGGGAGCAGTCTGTCACTAAATTGAACTTGGGAACTTCCGTTCTCTAGCCCGGCGCTGATCTGACTGCGCCACCAGCCGACTGGAATGGGGGGGGGGGGGGTCAGGGTGAATCTTACTAAGAAAAATTTAAGCCAAATACAAAGTTAAACGCTCAACACAGTGACGACGGCAACGACTTAAAATGGCAGATGGCGTCGCGTTCCGACTTAAAATGGTGTACAGCATTCTCCTTCCTTGGTTTGTAAGTACAAGTTGTCTGTAAGTTGGACATTCATAACTCGGGGACTGCCTGTACTGAAATGTGAAATTCAAAAGGTATGGTGGAAAGCATTTCCAGTTATTCCATGATATTCAGGCATTGAAAGAATGTGATGTTATCGGAAGGGGACAAAGAGGATCAAGACTTTTCAGCTTTGGAAACATGGAACAGGCCCATCACTCTGCAGAAATCTCTACTGCACTTACTGTGAAAATTCAACATCAATATGTGAAATATACAGGGCTTTAGCAACTCAGGCAAGCAGACAAAAGCAACCAAGGATTATTTAATTCACATCTCCTTGCCAATGCTGAGAGTTAAAAATTAATACGGTAGGCTGCGCAACTGCTGATCTAATTTTATCAGTAAGGCAGAGGTGAGTGTCATCCTTGCTACTGAATTACCTGCATGAACATTGCTGAGTTAAAAACACCAGTTACACAAAGGTAAATCAAGTGGTTGGGATTTCAACAGAAAAACATAGAAAGTTACACTAAAAGAGGAGGCTATCAGCCCCACTATATCTGAAAGGGCTCTACATAAATTGAGCGGGTCTCATTCCATGCTTCCTTCCCACCGTTCTGCAAATTCTTTCATCCAGCCTTATTTTGAATTATTCCATGTCCAATATTTCTTGGTATCTGACAATAAGCACCGTTTCCATCTATCCATCTTCTCTGTCTGAACTCTATGTGTTTAAATACTCCCAACTGGTCCCCCTTCTACCATTTCAAGTTCAGGGGAGCACTTTCAAGTGCTGGGGTGTCAACATCTTTAAGGATCTAACTTGGACCCAACATACTGATCTAATTACAAAGCAGGCACAACAGGGGCTATATTTGGTATGTCACCACAGACACTCCCAAATTTCTACAGATGTACTGTGGAGAGCGTTCTAACTAGCTGCATCACTATCTGGTATGGAGGGGTCACTTCACAGGATCAGAAAAAGCTGCAGAAAGTTGTAAACTCAGCCAACTCCATCATGGGCACTAACCTCCCCAGAATCCAGGGTGCCTTCAAAAGGCGATGCTTCAAAAAGGTGCCATCCATCATTAAGAACCCCCATCACCCAGGACATGCCCTCTTCTCATTGCTACCATCAGGGAGGAGGTACAGGAGCCTGAAAACTCACAATCAACGTTTCAGAGATAGCTTCTTCCCCTCCTCCATAAGCTTTCATGAACAGTTCCACAGTATTTTCCCTCTCTTTTTGCACTAATTTAAAATATTTTTATATATCCTTCTTATTCCAACTTACCGCTTTTATTAGTATGAATTATTACATGTGGCAATTTATTAGATGTCTTTTTGTGTGATATCAAAAGTATTTCCCTCATTTGCCATCTCTTATTTACTTCATCAAAAAATTCTGTCAAGTCCGTAAAAATAATTTGCCTTTAAAAACTGGTGAGGCTTTCTCCAATCATCCCATATTTGTCCAGTGGCTGCTAACTTAGTTGCAAATTGCTGTTTTTAAAACTTAATGTACTTTGCGGTTCAAGTGACTGGTCTGTGGTTACCGGTTCTATCCTGACTCTTTTTTTAGACAGAGGTATAACCACTGGCAGTTTTCCATCCTTTAAGATCCTTTGTGATTTGTGTATAAAAAAAAAGACAGGTGCAAAGGGGTATAACTTCCATGCTGTCATATCTTATCAACTTCAAATTGAAGACAAGCACTAGCTGTGGAACATCCATATCATGACAACATAACACACAGAGGTTTATGACCAAACTGCTAAAATTAGAGCTGGCATTCCCACTAATTGAATATTCAACAGCAGCTGTATTGACTGTTTGACAAGATCAACCCAGCAGTGTTTAAAGACATTTTACACAGAAATTGATTAAATATTCTGACAAAAGGATATTATTTTTGGAATTGCTTTAAATGTCTATATCTTTTACAAAGGCTTTAAATTTCAGTGTTCCAAGTTTGTAAGTTAACCTCATGCAAGCAGCTAAAACAATCTGATCCTGTTTGTCTTGGAGGGTACATTTCAGGACTCCGTGTAAAACAACAACACTTGTAATCGTACACGTAATCTACACACAAGAATCTTTGTGGAGCTATAGTGCCTTGAAAGGATATTCAGCCGCCACAACTATTTTCACATTTTACTGTCTCATTTATAAAATACATTGAAGTACGATTTTTTTGAGTTAACCTGTAAAACATTGCACATCATGTCAAATCAAAAGAAAAAATTCCAAAACATGTCAACAATTTAATAAAAATTAAAAACCAAAATTGGGAGGCTGATAAAAGCATTCATCCCCTTTGTAGTTATTATGCTAACTTTCCACAGGTGCAATACCTGACCAACTCACCCAATCTGTTGATGTAGAAAATTGGAGGATCACCTGAATGAACACCCCCTCTCTCTATTAAGTCCAACAGGATGGTAGATTCTCAACAGACCAAACCAAAATGAAGACGAAAGAGCATTCAAGACAAGTCAGAGAAGCATAAATCTGGGGAAACGTACAAGACCATCTCAACATAACCCAGAGCTCAATGCAGTCCATTGTGGAAAAGTGGAAAATATATGCAACCACAGCCACACTGCCTATGTCAGGTTGCCCCACTAAACTTAGTTGCCAGAGAAGAGTAGCACTTGTAACAGAGGCAACTGTGATATGAACTGAGGGAGCTGAAGAAGTCAGTGGCTGCAACTGGAGATGAAGCTTATGGCTCCACAATCTCTAAGGCCTTGCATAAAAAGCATATTTATGGAAGAGGAAGAAGCCCTGGCTAAAAAAAAGTATATGCTTGCCCGCAAAGACTTTGCAAAGTGACCCTTGGAGGATTTTGTAAAGGAAGTCCTGTGGTTGGATGACCTCAGCACTAAGTGCTACATGTGGTGCAGATCGAATACTGAGCATCAGCCAGGGCACACCATCACTACTGTAAGGTATGGTGGAGATGGCATCATGCTGTGGGGATGCTATTCAGCAACAGGACTGGGAGTCTGGTAAGGACTGATGGGAAGATGAATGCGGCTAAATACAGAGAGAACCTGGATAAAAACCTGCTAGCCTCTGCCAGAAAGCTTAAAAAAGGGAGGAAGTTGATCTTTCAGCAGGACAATGACACAAAGAACATGGCCACAGCAAGCATGGAGTGGCTTCAAATGAAGAAAATTGATGTCCTAGAGTGGCCAGTCAAAGTTCTGATGTTAACCCAATCTGACATCTCATGATTGCTGATTACCACCGCTCCCCAACTAACCTGGCACAGCTTGAGCAAATTTCAAGGAGGAATGGGCAAATCTTGCTCCATCACATTGTGCAAGGCTAATGGAGACTTAGAGTACAGACTATAATAGCTGTGTGTGCTGGGTCAACCAAGTACTGAGAAAAAGGGGATGAATACATTTGAAGTGCTGACACTTCAGTTTTTCCATTTTTGATTTTTCATGCTTTATGATTTCCCCTGTTTTTGGGTTCCACTTTGGGGGGGGAGAAAAAAGCCTGAGATTTGCAAATAGAAATTCTCCGTTAAATTCCTCATTTAGGTGAACTAAAGGTTGGGGGCCGGATACTTTTACAAAACTCTGTTAACCATATTTGGTTTAGCTCCACAGGATTGAAGAGCTCAGAAAAAAGCTTTTTCGTCCACTAGCTTCACATCAACAATCATTTACACTTGACAGTTAATTCTCTCCACGTCCCCGATAATTCCCCCTAGACTCTACTACTCATCTACAACTTGGGGCAATTTACAGCTGTCAATTAACTTAACCAACCAGCAGTTCTTTGGGGTGTGGGAAAAAACTGGAGCACACATTGGAAACCCAAACCATGATCATGCAAACTCCACACTAACAGCACTGGTGGTGAGGATTAAACTTGAGTGATCACGGTTGTGAACCAGCACCTCTGCTTGCTATGTCACTGTGCTCCTCCAAAGTGGATCAGTGTTCTGACTGATCAATTTACAAATGTTACTGCATATAAAGTCACAAGCAATATATGGTTTGGGTAGTTCATTTGGAGCAAGAGTCACTGAATAGGTCAACTTATTAGAGCCATAAACAGTCAAAGGATCAGTACAGCACAGCCATTTCACCTCTGTGTAGTCACCAGATCAGTGTCAGACTAGATATCTATTTCTCAATAACATTACCCAGTTCCTCTCCACCATCACCCTCCTCCATCAGGCCGAACTGGTCCTCACCCTCAACAGTTTCTCCTTTGGCTCCTCCCACTTGCGCCAGACTCCAGGGGTAGCCATGGGCATCCACGTGGGCCCCAGCTATGCCTGCCTTTTCAACTGCTACGTAGAACAGTCCATTTTCCAAGCCTTCCAAAGTTACGCTCCTTAACTCTTCCTCCACTGCATTGATGACTGTATTTGTGCTGCTTCATGCACCCACGCTGAACTCACCAATTCCATCAACTTTACCTCTAACTTTTACCCTGCCTTAAATTCAATTGGTCCATCTCTGACACCTCCCTCCCATTTCTCAGTCTCTCTGTCTCCATCTCTGGAGACAAACTGCCAACTGACATCTTTTACAAACCTACCAATTCCCACAGTTATCTTGACTATACCTCTCCCATCCTGTTTCCCATAATAATGCTATTCCCTTTTCTAAGTTCCTTTGCCACCACTGCATCTGTTCTCAGGATGAGGCTTTCCTTTCCAGGACATCAGAGATGTCCTCCTCCTTCAAAGAACAGTTTCCCTTCCTCTATCATAGATACTGCCCTCACCCGCATCTCCACCACTTCCCCAATATCCGTGCTCACCCCATCATCCCGCTGCCTTAATAGTAATCAAGTTCCTCTTGTCCTTAACTACCTCCCTATCAGCCTCCACATCCAACACATTATCCTTCGTAATTTCTGCCATCTCCAAAGGGATCCTACCACTAAACATATCTTTAACTTTCCTCCACCTCACCCCGCCCCGGGTTTCCGCAGGGATAGCTGCCTCTGTGATTCCCTTGTCCATTTGTCCCTCCCCACTAATCTCCTTCCCGGCACTTATCCCTGAAAGTGGCCGAAGTGCTACACCTTCCCAATCGTCTCCATTCAGAGCACCAAATAGTCCTTCCAGGTGGGGCAACACTTCACCTGTGAATCTGCTGAGGTCATCTACCTGTCCAGTACGCCTGATGCAGCTTTCTCTACATTGGCGAGATTGGTCGTAAATAGGGGCACCGCTTTGTCGATCACCTCCACTCCATTTGCTAAAAACGGAACTCCCCGGTGGCCAAGCATTTTTTTTTAATTGAAGTTCATCAAACAAACATTTCCACAAGATGTATTTCAGACATTGTACATATACATCATATAATCATATATATCACAAATCTCCACAAAGTATTTATCTGAGGTATACTCTCATAGAAAAGAGTGGAAAGAAAAAACAAGCAGAAGGAAAGAACTATGTACAAGTAGGGAGTGATCTTTTTTTTTTACAACAGATTCATTGATTTGTGAGAATAAAATCAGGCCTATGAGGCATTATGCAGTTAAACCATTTTTCCCAGTATGAATCAAATTGTTCCAGCTTATGATTAACAGATGCTGTTATTTTCTCCATTTTGTAACTGTCCATTGTAATTTCCATCCATGTATTTAAAGTTGGGCTCTCCTGTGATAACCATTTCCTAGTAAAGAGTCTTTTTACCAGCCACCAACAGTATATTCATTAAATATTTATCTCTTTTCAACCATTCTTGAGGTATATATCCAAAATATATGGTCTTACTCTCCAAGGGTATTTCACATTTAAAGATGTCTTGTAGGGCATTGTGTATCCCCCTCCAATAGTTTTTGATAACAGGGCAGTCCCAAAAAATATGATAATGATTTGCATTTTGATTTCCACAATTTCTCCAGCAAACAGGGAGGTTACTATCATAATGGGATTTCTGAGAGGCTGTAATAAAATATCTTATCAAGTTTTTCCATCCAAACTCCCTCCATTTCTGTGAACCTGGTACACTTCCATTGATATCTCCATATTGTTGTCCATTCTTCCTCAGATATAATTATCCCTCCTTTCTTCTCCCATTTTGTTTTAATGTATGAAGTTGAATGTGTTTTAAGATTTGACAACCCCTTATACATGCTTGAAATGATTCTACTACCATTATCTGAATTACATGCTTTTCTAAAGAGCTCTATCAAGCATGTATTTGCCTTGGTTACATTTTTAAGCGTCTTATTAACATATTGTCGCATCTGTAAATACCGATAAAAATCTTGTTTTTCTAATAAGTGTTTCTCTTTAAGCATTTCAAAACTAAACAGTGTTCCTTCTTTCATTATGTTGCAAAGAACTGTTATTCCTTTAGCTGTCCAGCCCTTAAATCTAGCATCCAATTTATTTGGTGTAAAATCAAAGTCATATGCACACCATTTAAGAATTGCAATATCTCCCTCTAGATTATATTCTTTTATAGTGGTTTTCCATATTTTGAGAGTCAATTTCACCCATGGGTTATCAATAGTATTTATGTACCTTTGCAGGTTGTTATCAGCCAAAATTGCTTGTATGGAGATGGGAAGTACCCGCTCCTCAATGTTTTTCCATTGAACGTCATATGATGGGTTGCACCAACATATCACAGCTCTCAACTGTGCTGCAAAATAATAATCTCTAAGAGAAAGCAAGTCCCATCCCCCCTTTTCCTTTGCTAATTGCAAAGTTTTGAGATGAATTCTAGGCCTTTTACCCTGCCAAATATACTTTGATAGCATCTTGTTCCATTCATTGAATTGATTTTGATTAATCTCTATTGGTAGGGTCTGAAAGAGATATAACAGTCTGGGCAGTATATTCATTTTAATAGACTCAATCCTTGAACTGAGACTGAGAAAAGGAATCAGGCTCCATCTTGCCACATCTTCCTTAATTTTTTTTATATAAAGGCTGATAATTACATTCTGATAATTTTGCCATATCTTTTGGCATAATGATGCTCAAATATTTGAAAGACTCTGTGTGCCATGCCCAGGGGTATCGACTTTCAATTTCTCTTGGTGGGCTATAGTAACATTAAAGTAATTGGGTTTTATCTATGTTGATCTTGTATCCTGATAATTGACCATATTGTTCAAAGGATTGCATCAAATTAGGTAAAGAGTATGTTGGTTGCCCTAGATAGATCAAAATGTCATCCGCATAACAAGCCAATTTATGCTCTGTCCCTTTAATAGTAATTCCCCTGATATCTTCATTTTGTCTGATGTATTGAGCTAATGATTCCAGATATAGCGCGAAGAGTAGTGGTGACCATGCACAACCCTGTCTCATGCCCCTTTCTAGGGTAAGACTATTTGATAAAGATCCATTGATTTTAATCCTAGTAGTAGGATTGTCATATAGTGTCTGTATAGTTTTAATAATTGTGTCTTGGAAACCAAATCTATGTAAAACTCTGTAAAGAAAATTCCAATTAACAGAATCAAATGCTTTTTCAGCATCCATGCTTATCACTATTGCTTCGATTTTATTTTTTTGTATATGATCCATAATGTGAAGTGTCCTTCGTATATTGTCTTGAGTCTGGCGTTGTTGTATAAAACCTGTCTGATCATTACGTATCAGTATGGATAGAAACTCCTCTAATCATTTGGCCATGATGGAGGTAAATAACCTATAATCTACATTAAGAACAGATATTGGTCTAAATGTCCTGCATTCTATTTTATCTTTGCCTTCTTTCGGTATAGCTGAGATTATCGCTTCCTTCCAACTGGGTGGCCTTTGTGCCTTTTTAGAGCCCAGTTCAGTGTGGGGAGTAAAACAGGAATTAACTCATTTTTAAATTCTTTGTACCACTCTGCCGTATACCCATCTGATCCTGGTGACTTGCTTGATTTAGGCCTACTAATTGCAGCTTTTAATTCAACTTCAGTTACGTCAGCAGTCATCCTTCTATTTTGTTCTTCGCTTAAAGTAGGTAACTCTAGAGAATTCAAGAAGGTGTCAATTTGGGTTATGCTTCCCCCTGGAACTTTGGAATATAGCGTTTTGTAAAATACTTCAAAAGCTGGTGGCCAAGCATTTTAATTCCAATTCCCAATCCTGTTCCGGCTTGCCGGTCCATGGCTTCCTCGTGTGCCAGGATGAGGCCACCCTCAGGGTGGAGGAGCAACATCTTATATTCTGTCTGGGTAGCCTCCAATCTGATGGCATGAATACCTATTTCTCCTTCCAGTAAAAAAAACCCTTCCTCCTCTCCTCTTCTATTCCCCACTCTGGCCTCTTACTCATCTCACCTACCTATCACTTTCCCCTGGGTCCCCTCCTCCTTCCCTTTCTCCTATGGTCCATTCTCCTCTCCAATCAGATTCCTTCCTCTCCGGCCCTTGACCTGTCCCACCCACCTGGCTTCACCCTTCACCTCTAGCTATCCTCCTTCCCCTCCCCCCACTTTTTTTTATTCTGGTGTCCTCCCCTTCCTCTTCAGTCCTGAGAAAGAGTCTTGTCATGAAACATTGACTGTTTATTCTTTTCTATAGCTGCTGCCTGACCTGCCGAGTTCCTCCAGCATTGTGTGTGTTTTGCTTTGGACTTATAGCATCTGCAGACTTTTTTGTGTTTAGATATTGTGGAAATTGTTGGTATAAACAGTGGATTAAATTAGATCTGAGGTTTGCATCAATCCAAAGGAAGCCTCCTTTTACCCACCGTGTATTAAGTCACTCACCTTGCTCACAGTTCTTGCCACCAAATCGTAAGGGACATTGGCAACTATATGTATTCCACTTATTCACACACTGTCCACCATTCTGACATATATTTACATCACAGAAGTTCTTCTTAGCTGGACACCCTGCAATCAAGTAAAGGCATTTACTTTCAATCTCTCTTCCTTGTTCACCAATAACTCCATTCTGAGCTTCTCCTCTTATTTGGCAGCCATTTATCACATCTTTCCAACAAGGGTGAACAAGATTCACTCAGCACTTTTGGGGTAGATATGTGCAAATTATGTAAGATATTCAAGTTGTTCATATTCTATAAACAGTAGCAAGGATAAGTTGTGGAACATTAGAGAGGTCAACTCCATCATCAAGACAGCACGTCATTGGATCCTTGAAGGGCGGAGGAAATTCGGGAGACAAAAGGCAACTTGGCGGCATACCGCAGAGGCAGAAATGAGGGCTCTGAACCACACCTGGGGCTCAATAGAGAAGATGGCCAAGGACAGACGGAGATGGTGGACCTTCATTGCTGCCCCAAAGGCCAGCAGTGTAACGGGAGTAACTATGACCCAAAGGAGTACAAGAACTGCCAAAGAACTGGTAAGGCCCTCAGAATCAAATTTAAAAACAAAATCTGACATAAAAGCATAAAGAGCTGGGAAACCCTGTTGATATGAAATATTAATTCTGAACAGCCAAGTGGATGAAGAACCTGAAGTCCCGCAGCTCTGTGAGAATAAATTCTCAGCACTAGGGGTATGGACAGGGTAAATCCAAGCAGGTTTTTCCCACTGAGGTTGGGTGGAACTACAACCAGAGGTCATTGGGTAAGGGTGAGAGTTGAAAAGTTTAAGAGGAACATGAGGGGAAACTTCTCCACTCAGAGGGTCATGAGAGTGTGGAACGAGCTGTCAGCACAAGCGGTGAATGCGAGCTCAATTTCAATGTTTAAGCAAAGTTTGGACAGGTACGTGGATGGTAGGACTGTGGTCTGGGTGCATTTGTTGGGAGTAGGCAGTTTAAGTGGTTTTGGCATGGACTAGATGGGCCAAAGGGCCTGTTTCTGTGCCGTATTTCTCTATGACTCTAGTTCAAGAAGGTCCCTTACCACCACTTCACTGGATGGGCTTTCCTGTGATGACCACATTCGACAAATTCATAAACATTATGAAGAATAATGAGCTCATACAGGACTTAAATTAATGATAGTTAATAAACCTCCAATGTTACACGATGTCGCCATAAAAATATGATTAATGCCAGTCATACAGTACAGTGGAAAATGCTATACGTTCATGGCTAGATCCATTTCTCCTCACCATTATTTCACTCTGGGGCACTTTTGCAAAAAAGTTCTCATTACTTACCTGCAAGTGTGCCATTATTTGCTATAAAACTCGCCATATCCAGCTGCTTATTGTCGATGGACAAGTTCCTCATGCACCCCACAAATTCACGATTGCGCACTGGGAAGTCTTCAGGAAGATTTGGGACGCCTCCAAGCAATAAAGGCCCGGTTAAATCCAAAGACCTGAAGAAGATGAAAGGAGCACGAATTCTCTTTGTTTGTGAAGAACACAGCTTTGAAGTTAGTCTAAAATGCTGAGAATACAGAGTTTTACAGACAACCAGAATCAATTTAAAATAACGCAATCAAATAATACAACACTTGTATTCGTACTTTAAAAACATTTCTCTTGTGTGACTTTTATGCATTTGGAATGGTAGCCGAGACACTTCACTGGTTGGGGTCAACCATTGTGTCCCGGCTGTCTACGTGATGCGTAAACCAGGGCCGTATGACATGGAGAGCAAGTTATTGCCCATGCAGCAGGCTCTACCTCTCCACACAGTTGATGAATCCAAAGGCATGGCAAGGACTGATACAGTTTGACACCAGCGGCATCGCAGGAGTTGCCAGTCAGCATTGAACTCAACGAAAGACTGCCTCAGAGACTCCAGCTCCAGACTTTTCCTCAGGGTTTACTCCCAAAGCCTTCCTGTGAGTGGGTATCGTCATAAGGCAGTGGAGGTGTGAGAGCAGAGTTTTCCTTCTTCTAGGTGAGATGCCAGCCACAGCCAATGAGCCCCAACTGCCTCCGGTAACCTGCTTTCGCCCCTTCTCCTGGCAGTAGAAACAGTTCAACTGGGCTCAGTAGATACGCCACATGTGAAGGCCAGGGGCTGGGCTGGGCTTGATAGTCAAAGGCTTTTTGAGATGCCTGCCAGAGGTAGTAGGAGTTTATCCCCACTATGTCCCAAGGCGATGACAGCCTTAACAAACCAGTACAGTATTGGTAGCATAGGGATATAGTAATATTGCTATCGGTCTAATCTGTCATGACTTTATGTGGTGTAGTATATTGGGAGTTCAAACAATCTGCCCTTCTTCTATCGGAATGGCAGAATAGTACAATATATCAAACAAGAGAAAATCTGCCAATGGTAGAAATTAATGTAATACACACAAATTGCTGGAGGAACTCAGCAGGCCAGGAAGCATTTATGGAAAAGAGTAAACAGTCGACATTTCAACTGAAACTCTGGTGCTCCTCTACCTTTCCTTTCTTCCATGGCCTTCTGCCCTCTCCTATCAGATTCCCCCTTCCCCCAGCCCTGTATCTCTTTCAGCAATTGACTCCCCAGCTCTTTACTGCACCTCTCCCTGTTTCCCCTCTCACCTACGACCTCGTACTTCTTCCACCCTCTCCCTCAACTTCTTACTCTGACTTCTTGTCTCTTTTTTTCCAGTCCTGATGAAGGGTCTCGGCCAAAAATGACTTTTCCATAGATGCTGCCTGGTCTGCTGAGCTCCTCCAGCATTTTGTGTGTGTTAGTACAATATACAACCAGTATAGGGAGCTGCTGTACAAATGCACGCTAATGTGTGGAAGCCACAAAGTAGTCTCTTTCCAGAGTTCTGACAGGTGTCTTTGAGTCACAGTGTTGCTCTTCTGACACACCAGAAAAACTAATTTTGTTGCCTGATTACCCAGGGCTAAATTAAGAGGAGGATTACACAGACTGGTGTTACATTTGCCTGCAATTTAAAAAAAAATTGAAGGTATTAAAAGAACCTGATCTGGGAGTTGGAGAGAAATTATTGCTAGGGAACTTAGCCCAAAATTACAGCCCGGAGTAAAGGCAGGAAGTGCTTCACTATGAAAAGAGAAGATAGAACTTTAGAATTCTTTTCAGAAAATTGTAGTCAATGTTGTTTTAGTTATAAATTTTACATTTGTGACTGATGAAAATTGTTAAGGCTTATATATGGAGCTGGGCCACCAATCAGTCATGACTTTGTGTGGCGGAATAGGCTGAGGATCCAAACATTCTGGCCCCCCCTTCCTAGTTGACTATCAACGCGAGGTCAGAATAATGTTGCTTTGGAGAGACAAGGACTGAGGATGGAATGTGGAAGCTGTCTGAATGTCATCCTGTGAATAACACTCACGTCAACCTACTGGAGATGGCAGGTGTCCAAAGAGACAAAAGATATGAAGGTTCATTTGTGAGTCTGCACAATGTTAGCTGATCTCAGCTGAGACACCAGTGGATCCAGTAAAGTTGATCTTAGCAGCTCAGACCAAGGAGAGAGGAACAATTAGTAACCCAAGCTTCATTGATCACTGTTGAGTTATCTACATTGCCCTAGAAGGGATCGTTTCTATTATCATTTGAAAAGAACAACACCATGCTTGGCTCTGGTTTTCTTCATCTCAAAATGCCTGTTCCTGTTCTCTTCACACAAACAGGCACGGGGGGGGGGGGGAGGTAATGAATACGCAAACAGCTTTGGTTAAAACTTCTTGTGAAGTGAATTTGGAGGAAAATTTTGTGGATTTTATTTGGAGAATATTTCTGTAACTCTTAAACTAAAAATCAGAGAGTGGAGTACAAGGGTCAAAATAGTCTGCTTGGCCATCAAACTTTCAGATCAGCTAGTTAGGTCTCACTATCCAAGGATAGAAAATATGCAAACTAGAATCAGGGAAAACTCAGAATAAGTTAGCAGCCTGTCCCAGTTAGTTGAGTAGTCGCTGGTTGGGAAATAAACCAAGCATGATTGAAAGGCAGAGCAGGCTAGATGGGCTGAATGGCCTAACTCTGCTCCTATATCTTATAATTAGCCATTTCTCCATTTCTACAGCACCACGGATGGAGCAGAATGCAAAACTGAATACTAGTAAAACCAATTTTAACAATTAAATTATACTTGGTTTCATTTTAACAATTTTTAATAAAACAATTTTAAAAGCCTCTTCAACCAGAATTATAAAATAGCTTGGAAGTACACAAGTATTTTATCTTACTTTTTGGAGCCAATCTGTGTCCCCTGAGCAGCACATGAATAATTTCCAATATGACTTCCAAATCGCACAGAAACTGCGGTGTCACAGTTGTCAACTGTAACGACAGCAACTTTTTCTCCCGATGGTCCGTGAGGAATGCCTAATCTGCCAATATATGGCTAAACAAAACAAAAAGAGAACAATTATTTTTGCAGTGAAGCATGAGGAGACAAAATGCTTATTAATTTTATCCTTGCTGATATACTGGGATACAATACAATTAACATGGTTTAGAAACTCAAGCCCTATCAAACGTGAGCATCATGGAAGAATACAGAAGACACCAGCTTGCACTGTAAACTTTAGTTGTTCCTGAGTCTCAAAGCCCTCAGTGCAATTGTATGGACATTCCTTTAGGATTGATAGTGTTATGCCGGCTCTTCTGCACTAAGTAGAAGGAGACGGGGAAGGAAGGGCCTCAGAGGTGAGGTGAGCCATGGTTCTAGGTCAAAGCCTGTGTTGTGATGGTGGTCAAGATAAAGTGGGAATACTTGAGATACAAGGGTGATGTTGAGCATCAACGTCAGAGGTGCGTGGTGGTTTTGGGTGGTGAAAGTATAGCAGTTTTACATACTGAGGGTAATCTGTGTTGTAATTTTTAAAATTTTATTGAGATACAGCACAGTCTAGGCCCTCCCGGCCCTTCTGGCTGTGCCACCCAGCAACCCCCGATTTAACCCTAATCTAATCACGGGACAGTTTACAATGATCAATTAACCTACCAACTGGTACATATTTGGACTGTGGGAAGAGACCCACACTGTCACGGAGAGAACATACAAACTCCTTACTGGCAGTAGTGGGATTTGAACCCGTGTCACTGGTACTGTAAAGTGTTGTACTAACCACAACACTAACATGCCACCCACCTTGTTTCCCCTCCCCCAATACCATCTCCCAGGTGAGAAAGAAAGTTGTTTCCCGTGCCTGGCACAAGGTTATTGGTCTCCCGATAATGGTTCTCGGTTTTATTATCATTTCTATTTCCCATGCAGATCCACTGAAGGTGCCACATGACACAGAGGTGAACACAGAAAGGTAAGCTAGGGGAAACAGAGCGTGACTGGACTGGAAAGAGCAAATTGTCCTGTAGATAACCGCACTTGAGACAACGTGGTCTAACGTTTCAAAATTCATGATGCCCGGTGAATGAGGACACCCTACAAGTTTGGCTTATACCTTAAAGTGCGTGAATGGATTTCCTGGTTGGAGTGATGGAGAAGAACCCCAAAATGCTTGTTAATACATTTCATTCCAAAACATAAATCATTGTTCAGTCTCATAGTGCCAAAGAAAGAAAACCGCATATGGATCCATTGTGCTTCAGAAACTTTTCACATAAATATTCCCCAGTATGTGTTTGGGTCTGGATTTCCCAATAAAATTCAAACTCTGAGCCTGCCACCACATGCAAGCAGAAGCAGGGAGATCCAGTGACAACTCCCTTCAATGCATGGTTGGAAATCTATCAATTAGTTCAAGAATGCCAGTAACTTAAGGTCTTTTGACTTAAAAGTACATTTTTTGGCTGAGAAGCAGGAACAGGCGCCATAAATGAACTACAGCAAAGCTTTTACAACTAGAGCTCTCAACTATAGTAATCTGGTTTCTTGGTTTCAGGTGGAAGAACAAGAATAAAAACTCCATCAGATCACAAAATAAAGGGAATTTATTGAAAGCAAAGTGCAAGAAAGCAAGAAAAAAAAGAAATAATTACTTCAGCTACAACACAGAGTCTTGCCATCTTCAGAAGTTTTCTGATGACTCTACCATAGTTGGATGTATCAGCAAGGGAGATGAGGCTGAATACAGGGCGACGGTGGGAAACTTTGTCACATGGTGTGAGCAGAATCATCTGCAGCTTAATGTGAAAAAGACTAAGGAGCTGGTGGTGGACCTGAGGAGGGTTAAGGCACCGGTGACCCCTGTTTCCATCCAAGGAGTCAGTGTGGACATTGTGGAGGATTACAAATACCTGGGGATACGAATGGACAATAAACTGAACTGGTCAAAGATCACTGAGGCTGTCTACAAGAAGGGTCAAGCCATCTCTATTTCCTGAGGAGACTGAGGTCCTTTAACATCTGCCGGACAATGCTGAGGATGTTCTACAAGGCTGTGGTGGCCAATGATTTGCTGTTGTGTGCTGGGGCAGCAGGCTGAGGGTAGCAGACACCAACAGAATCAACAAACTTATTCGTAAGGCCAGTGATGTTGTGGAGGTGGAACTGGACTCTCTGACGGTGGTGTCTGAAAAGAGGATGCTGTCCAAGTTGCATGCCATTTTGGACAATGTCTCCCATCCACTCCATAATGTACTGGTTAGGCACAGGAGTACATTCAGCCAGAGACTCATTCCACCAAGATGTAACACTGAGCGTCATAGGAAGTCATTCCTACCTGTGGCCATCAAACTTTACAACTCCTCCCTCGGAGTGTCAGACACTCTGAGCCAATAGGCTGGTCCTGGACTTATTTCCACTTGGCATGATTAACTTATTATTTAATTATTTATGGTTTTATATTGCTATATTTCTTCACTATTCTTGGTTGGTGTGGCTGTAACGAAACCCAATTTCCTTCCGGATCAATAAAGTATGTCTGTCTGTCTGTCTATATTATACTGATTATTTCATGTATCAAGAATCTGCACAAAACTTGCTGACAATCCTTGGGCAAAAGCTATATCACACGAATAAGAGAAGAGTGAATCAAAACTATCACATCATTATGAGAACTGCTTCTAAAAATACTGTGGTTAATGAACTACTAAAGTGTTTCGACAGCCAAGTTTCTTACACAAAGAGAAATGCGTTAGTCCAAATTAATTCATCGTGTTTCTTCCTTAAGCAATCTGTTGGGTCATATCCCCATCAACTATTTCATGTACATCTTCAACACTTATTACCTTTCAAATGTATACCAGTATACCTCCGGCATTTAACTGGTGTTAAAAGTTTTCAAACTTTGACTGTTTGCCTATTATTACAGCCATTAGAACAATGGGTGTCCAAACCTACTGGGGAAAATGTCAGCATGTGTTGTTATGCATCTTCACCAGGATTGCATTAAAGTGCCAAGTTATTTATATTTACAAGCATTTGCACGCGATTATATGCTCCATTACACTCATGCAATTAAAATGCACCATCTGCACTGCTGCAAAACATCAGATTTTATGTCATTTAAAGTGATAATTAATCTGAAACATGAGAAAGTCTGCAGATGCTGGAGATCCAAAGCAACACACACAAAACGCTGGAGGAACTCAGCAGGTCAGGCAGCATCTATGGAGATGAGTAAACAGTCCTCATGAAGGGCCTCGGCCTGAAATGCCGACTGTTTATTCTTTTCCATAGACGCCGCCTGGTCTGCTGAGTTCCTCCAGCATTTTGTGTGTATTACTTTGATTTTCAGCATCTGCAAATCTTCTCTTGTTTAAGATGTTTTGGGCCAAGACCCTTAACCCGATTCTGATTCTGTTACCTGTGCATTCCTGCGTAGGTCTCAAATGAACCTTGTGCTCAACAGGCAGATACTTATGGACAACACCTAAAAACGGACTGGTCTAGAATCAAATTATTTTTACCTCCGCCCCTCACGTTCAGATCCTCACATCGCTTCCCTGGCTAGAAAGGTGACATAGAACCAAAGGGTGGTAACAAGGTAAATGGATGAAGAAAGCTCCAGGCCAACAACTCAGCTAACAAGCAGTAAAATATCATCACCAGTAGTACTGAACTATTTGTTCCACGAACAATCATCCATGCACTTAGCTTCCAGACAGTTCTAACACAATAATGCTAAGCATCAATTAGGGACCACACTTCAATCATCATTTTACCACAGTTTTTAATAGTGTTACTGTTCTGGGTAAAATCGCCCCAGTGATAATTTCCTCACTAAACACAGAGCAAAACAAAGTCTGTCTCACCTCACCCAACCCTCCGCTGTGGATGGTTGTTTGCAAGTCTTTCCTCCCCCCTCCCCCCCTCCAAATGTCTATTCAAGCTTTAGGTGTTTCCCTTGCCTCCACATCTGGCTCACAAATTTCCTTTTATCCTTAAGCACTCAGACATTAAAATATCAAGTATGGCACTGGTCGTCTTACTTCAGAGTGCCTCTGGTCTTACAATTCCTTACATGTGATGTTTATACAGTTTGCAATTTATTTAATCAATTTAAAATCCCGCAGCTGTCTACACAGTGACTGAGACGTTACACTGATTGCTTGATAACAAGAGTTCTGACAAACAGCCAACACCAGTTCTTGGCTTCAATATTCCATTTCCAGGTCAATGCTCTAACAGTTGCAATTATATTGGAGGCAGAATTATTAAGTTATATTCCAGCAACTGCATATTTCCTTCATTAATAAATAGCTAAGCAGAAGGAAAGAATTTACCAGTACAATTGTAATTACAGTGCTCATCTCACCTGCGGGCAGAGAGTTGGAAGCACGGAGAAACAAAAGGGTAGGAGACTGCAACGAAGAGGATTTCAGAAATCTTTTGAAAGTAGGATGTAGGGTGTTCTTACGGGGTATTTCCAAGAGTAGAAACTGAATGGCTTCTACTCTTGAACAGAGAGAACAAGCAATTTGTTGCAATCCTGGAATCAGAGAGGTGCGGGGGTAAGTCAGTGGGTTTCCACAGCTGAAGAAAAACAGGCAAGATAATATGTGGGGAACATCACCAGTCACAAGTGATCTGATCAGCTGAGGCTTGCAGAGGGTTTGAAGTTGGATTTGGTGAGGTCCCAAGTAGAGAAAGGGACATGGACATCAGAGACGATCACATCGCACATTGTCAATTATACAACAGTGTGGGAGGGACTGATATAGTCTTAGGTGTGTGTGTATATAACTAAGGCGCCTAAGGCTTTTGCACAGTACTGTATTTGTCAACATGGAGTAGAGAGCAAGTCTGTGAATCTGGCAAGAGGAAAGGATGTTGGGAATGGTGAGGGTGGAGCACCGTGGGGAGGGGTGTGGGACATGCGGCAGAGGAGAGCCAGCAGCAGGGTTTGGCATGGATGCAGACACACCCAGCCCTGAGACACCAGGCAAAGTCATTTGATTACAAACAATTGGCTTATTGATCATTACAGAAAGTCTCTCTGATACTTCCCGCTCCCTTCCCTTTTCCCCAACCATGATTCCTCTCACCCTGCCCACTCCCCACTCTCAGTGCACAACAGAGACCCATTTCAGAATCAGGTTTATCATCATTCATGTCATGGAATTTGTTTCTTTTTGTGGCCGCTGAACAGTGCAAAAGTCTTAGGAGCCCTAAGCTCTACATAATACATATTATATATATGCACACACACCTAAGATATATGCATGGTATTGTAAGTAGGGAGGAGGGCATTTATTAAGAAAAATATACAGTGTTTTGTCCAGAATAGATTTAGTTGAGTTAAAATATTGCATCTAATTCTAGCTATTTCACTAGAATTAGGTAAAATGGGTCAAGACATTGAGTGGTTGTGTAAATAATTTACCAGCATGATGCCGAGAATGTTTTTAGATCAAAAAAGAACTAAAAGAACTGGTAGAGGAAGTATGGATTAATAAGCAACAAGACACCTGGATTTAAGTACATCAGAAACAAATGGAGATTTGTTTTAAATGCGATGGTTGATAGGTCCTGAGTTGTGTTATGGAAGCACTGGTGAAAGCAAAGACATCTGCAGCTTTTAAAAGGTAAATTAATAAAACTGTGAAAGCTTTACATTTGAATAAGATGTGAAAATGCTTGAATTATATATAAAACCATCATATTGTTTGTAATGTTGAATGAGAATTGGAAACTTCCAGCAGTAGAATGGTTTTGGGACAGATTTGCCTGTGGGTGAGTGACAGGAACGAGCAGCGTACATCTCCAGTGACTGACAAGAGCCATAAACTGGAGGACAGTTCCTGACCAAATATCGTTGTGATCGTAACCCATCCTACTACATCCTTTAAAGATGAATATACTTATTTTTGAGGCAGAAGACAAACTGATAATGTATAAAAACTACAGAGCTCTCTTCACTTGTGAGCTCCCTAAAAATGGCTCCAGCCACATGACAAACTATGGGCAGACATCGCCCTCTTATGTCACAGCCACACATCTAGTGGTCTTGCTTATGCAAGAACTGAAGTACAGTTTACTACGGAATATTGAACTTGCTCAATCAGAATCAGAATCAGGTTTAATATCACCAGCATATGTTGTGAAATTTGTTAACTTTGCGGCAGCAGTACAATACATGGTAAATATAGAAAAACTGAATTACAGTAACATACATATATATATAATGGTAATAATGAGAAGAGGGCAGGTCTTGGGTGGTGGGGGTCCTTAATAATGGATGTCGCCTCTCAGAGGCACCGCTCCTTGGAGATATCTTGGATACTCTGAAGGCTCGTACCCACGATGGAGCTGATTTTACAATTCTCTGCGGCTTACTTTGATCCTGTGCAGTAGCCACCCCCACCATACCATATAGAGTTGCAGCCTGTCAGAAAGCTCTCCATCTGTAGAAGGTTTCGAGCATTTTAGGTGAAAAACCAAATCTCCTCAAATTCTTAATGAAATACACCCATTGTTTTGCCTTCTTTATAGCTACATCGATATGTTGGGATCTGGTATTTTGACACCTAGGAACTTGAAATTGCTTACTCCTGATCCCTCTGTGAGGATTGGTTTGTGTTCTCCTACTCCTTCTGAAGTCCACAATCAGTTCTTTGGTCTTACTGATTTTGAGAGTTGGTGGCTTGCTTCCAGCAATCAAATTACAATGTTGTTGCATAGCACCAAAAAAAAATTCAAAGAACAATATAATTTCTAGCATATATTTTTGTAGTAAGAGTTCTTTCCACATTAGAAATTGTACGTGAACAAACATTTTCAACAGCGATTATGTTTGAATGGATATTCTTGGCTGAATGGTTAAGAATTAGATAATGTTGCCAAATCTGTGGGAAAGGAATGGAGTTTTGACATTAGTCCCAGACAGTCTTCCTATTCATATTGATTGAAATGTTCCTCTTGCATGTAGAAACATATGCATGGTAATTATTCTCCTCAAGGTTGAAACAAACTGGCTTTCTGTCTCTCTGATGAAAGCTGTAAATTATGCTTTCATCAAGAATACCACAGATATTTGTATGCTTGAGAATTAAATGAATACAAAGTTGCTATAATAGGCAATTGGGTACCTGAAGAAGCTGTTCTATTACTTCATGAGATCAGAGCTCATCTGTGACTTAACCCCTCACCAGCATGTGAATTTACCTTGTTTTTCATTCCTTACTATCTTTATTCAACAAAAGTCTATCGATCTCAGATCTAATATTAACAACTGGCCAACATCAATTGTTGTTTCAGAGCGGAGTTCCAATGTCTATCTTCATTTGGCTCTGGAATTATTTTCTGACCACTCGAGAAAATACACCAGTCCACTGTCCTCAACGGGCAGAAATAGGATAGAGGAATCTTTGGGATACCCTTGCAACTCACATAAAATGCTGGAAGAACTCAGCAGGCCAAGCTGCATCTATGGAAAAGTGTAAACAGTCAACATTTCGGGTTGAAACGTCGATTATACTCTTTTTCATAGATGCTGCCTGGTCTGCTGAGTTCCTCCGGCATTTTGGGTGTGCTGCTCAGATTTCCAGTGTCTACAGATTTTATTGTGTTTATTTTGGGATATCCTTGATAGCTTGACAACTTCTATCAACAAATAACCTTCTAAATTTGAAAGAACACAACTCTGACTCATGTAATTTATTCCCATAACTTAATCTTGGATTCCAGTTATAATTCCAGTACATTGACATCTGCTACTGTATTCCCTCATGGCCAGTGAGGGTATAATGCACAAAACTCCACAATAACTTGCATTTATATAACCTCTGTGTGCCAAGTTGTTCCACAGGAACATGAGTAAGATGCACATGGGTGGAATACACAGCAACATTGCTCCTATTTGAAAGCAAGGGGTTTAACTGTTAAGGCAGATGAACTATAATAACTATGTGTGACTATGATATAATTACTGCCCTGGAGATATTTTTGAAAGATGGGTAGGATTGGCAACACAGTATTCTGGAGTACAGAACTTTCAGATCTGACATTCCACTGCTTTTGTGATTGGATGCCTTTGGTACTAGTGTTCCACAGGGATAGGTTTGAGACCCTTGTTGCTTATAATACATGTGAATGATATAACAATGTCATGATAATCGCTGGGGATTTTAACATGAAAGTGGATTGGGAAAACCAGGTCAGTACTGGACCTCAAGAGAGGGAATTTGTATTTTTTTTAAGGTAAAGATTTCTTTTTTTTTGTTTTCTGTTTGCTTTGTTTTTGTCCCTCTTCATCCATAAAGGTTCAGAACTGACTAGAAGGATGTTTTCTTTTTTCTTTTTTAATTGTATCCTCAAATGGACTGTCCAGTCTCCCTTTTTTTTTTGTTTTAGATTAGGTTAGTGGTTTTTTTTAAATCCAAAATTTCCAATCTTTTTTTGTCTATGAATTGCCAGGAGGAGTTGTGGTTTCTTGTTTATATACAATAGCTTACTATTATATGACTTTGATAGTATATATCCCTTTTGTTGTTTGTATATTTTTTGCATTATGTGTTTGTTATAACTTCTCTGATTTGTATCCTTTTTTTTGTTTAAAACCAATAAAAAAAAGATTGAAAATGAGAAAATGAAATGGAATTTGTAGAATGTCTCAGAGATGGCTTTTTAGAACAGCTTGTTGACAAGAAAATATGTCTGTACATGCTCGAAGAACAAGTGCTGGAAGAGCACTTCCGGGTTTTCGTGATTCGCGGTTGGTTGAATTCGCGCATGTGGAATTCGTGGATAAGGACTGTAGTGTAGAATAAACTCTTTCAGCCCTTTGTGCCACGCCACCCATCAATTCCCTGATTTAACCCTAGCCTAACTATGAGACAATTCACAATAACCAATTAACCTACCAACTGGTACATCTTTGGGCGGAAACTGGAGCACTCGGAGGAAACCCACATGTTCACGGGGAGAGTGGCAGGAATTGAACCTTTGTCGCCTGTACTGTAAAGAGTTGTGCTATCCACTACACTATCCTGCTGCCACCATAACTGTACTAGATATGCAAAGTATTGTCGTACAACCTCTGACCCTAACCAACTCACTCACAACTCCAAACCCAACGCTGGTGCTTGTTAAGTAATGTTGAGAAGTAAGCTCTCTTCTTAATGTTGTTCACTGCAGTAATTACTTCACATTCAATAGAAACTGCAGAAATCAAATGGTGTGGGGTTAGTGCGAGAAAGTAACAATGAGGTAGAAAAATCAGCCACAATATTATTCAATGCCAGTTTTGGCAGGAAGGACTAAATAGTCTAACTTACAGGATAAGTGGGAAACTGTTCAAAGTTTAAATCTCCACTGCAGAACCAAGATAAAAAAGAAGAAAAATAATAAAAACACATTGGAACAGAACAAACCAAAGAGCAACACATTTAAGTATAAAATTAACAGCTCAGGGGTGCTTAGAATTCAATGTTAGATAAAACATTTTGCATTTTTATAATGTTCTCAGGAGATCCCAAAATTCTCCGAGGCCTGTTAATTATTTTATAATAACGGAACATCTTTATTAATTTTTATGATACTGAGCATCTTGGCATCTTTATATGACAAGGTACATGTGATGTGCCAACACATGTACTCCATTATATCAACTCCAAACTCTTCACTTCACTATTTCATTGCTCACTTGCAAAGCACAAGAAAAGTGAGGCCTTTCTTCTTCATGGATGATAACTCCATCTTTCTACTGCTTCCTCACACCAGCATTTGCTGCTATTTATAACATTTTTTGCTCAGGCAGAAACTGCAAATCAATGCCCTAATGTAATGTTGCAACTCATCCTATTGTGGAATTAATCCCTCATTAGCACTCAATGTTTTCCACATGCTTTACCTGCAAAATATACTTTTAAGGCAAAATTGATACAGTCTCCAAGCGAAGCACTGCATCATTTTAAACCTGCTGTTCCTCAGTCACACTTATAAAACAGTTTGACCAGTGCAGTTGTTACTCGAAACAAGATACACCCTGAGCAGGACTCAGAACATCACCCTGCTTACACTTGTCCAATGCACAGGTCAATATACCTATCACAACAGCCTTTTCTGAGAACTGCTGTGACATTTGTTGTTCCAATAGAAGATGCAGGTTTGAAGGGAAACACAGCTGCAAATGTGAAAGAATGTCAACATGCTGCTCTACTTTAACATGAAAGGAATGCTCAACCCACCACGGGGAAGAAACTGGACTGGATTTGGTTGGTGTTCAGAGTGAGCCCTGATATTGGACCTCAGAATTCATCTATACTTTTGAGCTGAACTGCCAATGCTTATTGCAATTCTTTGGGTAGTTTGCCCCACAAGAGGAATAATTTCAGCCCATCAGAGTCTAAGTTTTAGAAACTGCAGTAAAGTTAGATGATGCTTCAAAAGGGTCAAAGGGGAACAATTCTACTCCTTGGAATTATTTTCTTTATTAAGGTCTGTATATCTTTAAAGGCAGACAGAGGTAGAGCTGGTTATGTCCCAAATATCTCACTGCTAACCTGACATACTTTGTTCCAATTTTACGGTCTAAAAATTGGTACAATCATACCAATTTCTACCTTTTGCAAATACTCACTAAATATTCTCAACTAATGGCATTATTAATTTTTATAGGATAAAATTGGATAATTGTTTAATAAATCTGTAACCACTGAGGAGAAACAAAAGTCAACAGTTCATCCTACAAACCTGACAATAATCCACACGTCAAGGATTGCTCTACAGAGGAAAGGAAGTATCATTTCACCTTTGCGTTAAATGCTTTTTACCAGATAGTTCAGACAAGCTACATTCTCTGAGTAGCAGTATCTAATTGCTGGGTCGAATTTTAAGCTTGTTCTGGATGATCGAATGCCTTGTCCATCCCTCACCCGAATGCCTTCCCAACATTCCTGCCATGTGTCCAGCTACTGGTTCCTCCTGTCCGCTTGGCCATTACGGACAGCTAACCGAGCTCAATCTTGCCCTCATAAACACCCACTTTAATGTTCTGAAGAAAACATTACCAATCTTACCGAAGTAAACTTTGTTACAGATGCTCAGCATCTGTGAAAAATAAATCTTTGCTTAAGGTCACTGAACTGAAATGTTAACTTGACTCATCACTACTCTAATGTTTCCTGACCTGCTGAATATTTAGTGCATTTTCTACTTTCAGTGAAATACTTCTACTCTACCCCACCTAGTCAGATAGAGGCCATTTGCCAGAACTCTACCAGTGCCCCAACCACATTGCCCCAGCCTCACAAAGAGCAATGTACTCACTTACAAGGATCTAAAAGCACAAAGACTGTTAAATTTATTTCCTTTCACAATACTAGGTGATCTTCAAAGGTGCTGCTCTTGAACAGTTTGTGTCTTTAAAAAAAAACGTAGTTCTTTCTTTTTCACTACCCTGGTCTGCCACCTCAAGAATATAATTGGAATATTACCAAAATCTAAGCCTTCTTTCCCCCTTTTAATCTATGAGAAAAATTTTTAAAAACAGCCACATGTCGTGTGATGTTAGTCTATGGTCATGGTCTATGACCATGATTGTTCTCGGCAAATTCTGCAGAAGTGCCATTGCCTTCTTCTAGGCAGTACTGTCTTTTCAAGATGGGTGACCCCAGCCATTATCAATACTGTTCAGAGATTGTCTGCCTGGTGTCAGTGGTTGCATAACCAGGACTTCTGATATGCACCAGCTGCTCTTAGGACCATCCATCACCTGCTCCCATGGCTTTACGTGACCCTGATCAGGGAGCTAAGTAGATGCTACACTTTGTCCAAGGGTGACTTGCAGGCTAGCAGAGGGAAGAAACGCCTCATACCTGCTTTGGTAGAGATATAGCTGCAACCTGCCACCCATATATCCCGTTGCCTCCACTAAATATTTCCAAATTACTGTAACTTTTTTTCGGAGGCAAACAAAATCAGAATGCTGTTCTGGAAACAGAGCAAGTAGGAGGAGTGACTGAGGTGATGCAGGGAGCCAAGGAGTCGAAGGAAGGAAGACATTCGCGAACAAAAATAAATAGCTTCTGGTTAACCTCAGGATTCACCTTCCCATAGTTAGGACTGGAACTTCAGTATTCCAATAAAGAGTAGCAGATGTGAAATGTTGATTTTGCTTCTCTTTCTAAAGGTGTTGCTAACTTGTGGCAGTTTGGAGTATTTTACACTTTTGTTTCACATTTCAAATGCTCAAATCTCAAAGAACATTTATTTATCAAAGTGTGTATGCAGTATTCAACCCTGAAATTTGTCCTCCCCACAGACAGTATCTGCAGCTGTATCAGATTTTCATTGGTACATTACAAAAGTCCTATGAATCCTTTCATAAATGACTGGATATATTTTATTTATTTATTGAGATCAAGTGTGGAATAGGCCCTTCCAGCCCTTTGAGCCCTGCCGCCCATCAGTCCCCCTATTTAATCCTAGCCTAATTTTTGGACAATTTACAATGACCAGTAGAGGAGCTGAAGTTTGAAAGGTGAACTGTGGTAGGTCAAGTTATCTTCAGTTTCTGCATCAGTCATATCATCTCGGTACACATGGCTCATCATGCATGACCATCCGATAACAAGCAAGAACATCAGTAAATCAATGTAGGACATAGAGGGAGTTAATAACCATATAACCATCTAACAATTACAGCACGGAAACAGGCCATCACGGCCCTTCTAGTCCGTGCCGACACATACACTCACCTAGTCCTACCGGCCCACACTCAGCCCATAATCCTCCATTCCTTTCCCGTTCATATACCTATCCAATTTTACTTTAAATGACAATTCGAACCTGCCTCTACCACTTCTACTGGAAGCTCATTCCACACAGCTACCACTCTCTGAGTAAAGAAATTCCCTCGTGTTACCCTTAAACTTTTGCCCCCTAGCTCTCAAATCATGTCCTCTTGTTTGAATCTCCCCTACTCTCAATGGAAAAAGCCTATCCACGTCAACTCGATCTATCCCCCACATTATTTTAAATACCTCTATCAAGTCCCCCCTCAACCTTCTATGCTCCAAAGAATGAAGACCTAACTTTTAGCCTTTCCCTGTAACTTAGGTGCTGAAACCCAGGTAACATTCTAGTAAATCTTCTCTGTACTCTATTTTGTTGATATCTTTCCTATAATTCGGTGACCAGAACTGTACACAATACTCCAAATTCGGCCTTACCAATGCCTTGTACAATTTTAACATTACATCCCAACTCCTATACTCAATGCTCTGATTTATAAAGGCCAGCATACCAAAAGCTTTCTTCACCACCCTATCCACATGAGATTCCACCTTCAGGGAACTATGCACTATTATTCCTAGATCACTCTGTTCTACTGCATTCTTCAATGCCCTACCATTTACCATGTATGTCCTATTTGGATTACTCCTACCAAAATGTAGCACCTCACACTTATCAGCATTAAACTCCATCTGCCATCGTTCAACCCACTCTTCTAACTGGCTTAAATCTCTCTGCAAGCTTTGAAAACCTACTTCATTATCCACAACACCACCTACCTTAGTATCATCAGCATACTTACTAATCCAATTTATCACCCCATCATCCAGATCATTAATGTATATGACAAACAACATTGGACCCAATACTGATCCCTGAGGCACACCACTAGTCACCGGCCTCCAACCTGACAAACAGTTATCCACCACTACTCTCTGGCATCTCCCATCCAGCCACTGTTGAATCCATCTTACTACTTCAATATTAATACCTAACGATTGAACCTTCCTAACTAACCTTCCGTGCGGAACTTGTCAAAGGATAAAGTGCCTGCCTAATGAAAGGCAGACAATTTATTTTACATATTTACTGTTTGTAAAGGTTTGCCCCACAATTGTATGGTAGTTATATAGTGGGTAGTATAAAATCTGACTGTCAAGGATCAGCTTATGCTGCCAGTACACTGTAGCATGACTGTTACAATGCAGGGAAAGCACAGAGTGTGGGCAATACTTCAAGGGTCAAGCAATATCTGTGGAACTAAAATGAGCCAATGTTTTATGTAGATACATCTAACCTGCTGCACGTTCTCAGTGTATCATTTTTATTTCAGGTTTCCAGTAACTTCCACGAACATACCCTACAAATAATACCCCTGATAATTTTGCATGCAAAGTTATGAAGAATATAGATAGGGTAAATGCAGGTGGGGTGGAGAATCGTCTCTGCCAAAGGAGGTGTAAGGCGCTCCTTTCCTCTATTAGCCTGGAGGTCACCCTTGGACAAGGTGTAGCACCTGCTTAGTAGGTCACATAAAGCCGTGGGAGCAGGTGATGGATGGTCATATGAGCAGTTGGTGCACATGACAAGTGCAACCACCGACACCAGGCAGACAATCACTGAGGGGTATTAATAACGCCTGGGGTTACCCACCTTGCAAAGACACTGCGCAGAAGAAGGTAATGGCAAACCGCTTCCATAAAAAGATTTGTCAAGAACAATCGTGGTCGAGATCATGATCGTCTACATCATAGACATGGCGCATAATGAATGAACAAGCAAACAAAATTATGAGGGATATAGATAGGGTAAATGCAAGCAGACCTTTTCCACTGAGTTTGGACAGAGCCTAGAACCAGAGGTCATGGGTTAAGGGTAAAAGGTCAAATATTCAGGCGAGCGTGAAAGGGAACTTCCTCACTCAGTGGGTAGTGAAAGTGTGGAATGAGATGCCATGGAAGTGGTGGATGTGGATTTGATTGAGAAGTTTTGGTAAGTACGTAGATGAGTGGAGTATGGAGGACAATGGTCCAGGTGCAGGTCAATGGAATTGGACAGAATAATAGTTTGGCATGGACTAGATGGGCCAAAGGGCCTGTTTCTATGCTGTAGCGTTCTATGATTCTATGAATCTCTGAAGTATTTTGCCACTAATGTAAGGTTACTGCCAGGCAAGTCTCAGAGCATTTGCTATTTTAAACAAATAAGTAATACAAACATGGCTTATTTCTCACCTCAAAGACTCCATACAACAACTGAATGCAACTTCTGGGAGCTTTGTCTGCCCCTATGTGATTGAAAAGTTTAAATCCAAACAAAACAGAATCAACAATCTCACCAGGAGATTCCTTCCTGAGGCAACAGTTATAACATTCCTGAAGGATGAACATCCAAGCTATTCCAATCCACATGAAACTTCTGTCATACCAACAGAAAGCAAGCCTGCATGCATTGACCATCTCACTGAATTAGGTTTAATATCACTGGCGAACGTCATGAAATTTGTTGTCTTTGCGGCAGCAGTACAATGCAATACATAATAGAGGGAAAAAATGTGAATTGCAGTAAGTCTATATTTTAAATAAGTATGCAAAAATAGAAATTTTAAAAAGTAGTGAGGTAGTGTTCATGGATTCAATGTCCATTCAGAAATCAGATGGAAGAGCGGAAGAAGCTGTTCCTGAATTGTTGAGTGTGCGCATTCAAGCTTCTGTCTATCCTTCCTGATGGTAACAATGAGAACAAGGCATGTTCTAGGTGGTGGGGGTCCTTTTTGAAACAGCATTCCTTGAAGATGTCCTGGATACTGTGGGGGCCTGTGCCCATGATGGAGCTGACCAACGTTACAACTTTCTGCAGCTTATTTTGATCCAGAGCCGTGGCCCCTCCAAAACAGACAGTGATGCAGCCAGTTAGAGTTCCTTCCACAGTACATCTGTAGAAATTTGTGAGCGTCTTTGTGACATACCAAATCTCCTTAAACCCCTAATGAAATATAGCCACTGTTGTGCCTTCTTTGTAACGGCATCAATATGTTGGATCCAGGATAGATCCTCTGGGACACTGAAGAGTGACAGGCTTATTTAACTATAGACTGCTGTTTTACATGTTATTAACATTCGCATTAACTATGCATTTACAATCAAAGCTTGATGAAAATTTATTATCAAAGTATGCATATGTTCCCATATACTTTCTTGCAGGCATTCACAGGGAAAAAAGAAATACAATAGAATTTACAAAAAACTACACATAAGCAAAGACTGATAAATAAACAGTGTGCAAGGAACACAGTGCAAATAAAAAAATAATGCGGAGAACATGAAGTCTTTGAAAGTGTGTTTGCTGGTTGTAGAATCAGTTCATGGTGGTGACTGAAGTTACCCATACTGGTCCAGGAAGCTGATGGTTGTAGGGTAATAACTGTTCCTGAACCTGGTGGTGTAGGACCACCACCAGGTTCCCTATCTCCTGCCTGTTCAGGTTTGGATTTGTTTAGTAAGATTTAGGTTGTGTTTTTTTAAAATTTCCTATTCCAGCAGGCGTCTACATAGAATCCTACTGGTCTTATTAAGCTTCCTTTACAAATTCTGAAAGGAAAATCTATAGTCGTTTCCACTCCAGTTCTATGGTACAAAAAAAATTCTAGCAATGGTAGAGCATTACTTCAGTGCAAACTTGGATGACTGCAGAAAAAGGTTGTGTAAATATTATTTCTGATAACAATCAGATCTAGGCTACTTCAAAAAGATCTAGCTCCAAGACCTAGGCCTCAATACCTCCTTGTGCAATTGGATCCTCGATTTCCTTACTTGTAGACCCAGTCACTTCAGAATGGCATCAACATCGCCTCTACGATCTCCATCAGCAGAGGTGCACGACAAGGCTGTGTGCTTAGCCCCCTGCTCTACTCGCTTTATAGTTATGATTGTGAGGCTAGGCACAGCTCTAAAGCCAGAGCTAATGACACCGCTCGCTGGCTGAATCAAAGATGGTGATAAATCAGCATATAGGAGAGAAATTGATAATCTGGCTGAGTGGTGCCTCAACAACTCAACATCAGCAAAACCGCCGAAGAGAATATTATTGACTGCAGAAGAAGAAGACCGGAGGCCCTTGAGGCAATCCTCATCAGGGACGGAGGGGGTCAGTTACTTTAAATTCCTCAGCTTTATCATTCCATACAGTCTGTCCTGGGTCCAGCATGTGAATGCCATTACAAATAAGGCATGGTAAAGCCTCTACTTGGAAGTTTGCAAAGATTCTGTATGTCATCTAAAACCTTGACAAACCTCTATAGAGGTACAGTGTACTGACTGGTTACTTCATGGCCTGGTATGGAAACACAAATGCCCTTGAATGGAAAGGCCTACAAAAGACAGTGGATACCATCCAGTACATCTCAGGTGAGGCCCACCGCTGAGCACACCTACAAGGAGCACTGTTGCAGGAAAGGCAGCATCCATTATCAGGGACCCCTACCATCTAAGCTATGCTCTCTTCTCTCTGCTGCTATCAGGAAAGAGGTATAGGCACCTCAGGACCCACACCACCGGGTTCAGGAAGAGCTATTATCCCTCAACCATCAGGCTCTTGAACCAGAGTGGATAACTTCACTCGCCCTAATACTAAACTGATTCCACAACCTATGGACACACTTTCAAGGATGCTACACTCATGTTCTCAATATTGTTTATTACTTATTTATAAATGTTATTATTTTTTGGTTTTTTTTAAGAGTAACACAGTTTGTTGCCTTTTGCACATGGTTTGTCTGTCTTTGTTTCTGTGTAGATTTTTATTGATTCTCTTGGGTTTCTTTGTACTTACCATAAATGCCCACAAGGAAATGAATTTCAGGGTAGTATGCATTGACATACACGTGCTTTGATAACACATCTACTTTGAACTTTTGGAATCAAATAAAAATGTTACTTTAGTAAGAGTTCAGAACCACTTAATCTGTTCCAATTACTTGAACTTTCATAAGGAAGGCCAGTCATCATCTTTGCATCAGTTGGTGTTATTAGATGACAGATGCATAATCTCATCTGTGAAATACAGTGGCTCTTTTTTCTGCTCTGTTTGCTGGTTTACAATTCCATCCAAGCATTCTATTACAAATACCTGCCTGTCTTCTCCATCGGAACTTAATTCACTTTGACATTAAGTAAACATGATGGAGAACTCAAAATAAGCATTCTGATAATAGATAACTTGCTTTGTGCTTTTTTTTAAAAAAAGAAATCAAAACCACAATCTAAAGGACACTGGCACAAACTCAATTTCTGGGTATTTACTGAATGTGAAACTTTATAGCCTTGTTAAACATCACAAAATGTTTGGCTTCTGAATGGGCCCACATGTAATGGGAAATAGCTTTGACTACTCTTAGGTCACAAGGCCACAATAAAAGAAGACATCCGACATCTGAAGAAACATGTCAGTCATTATTTCCTTCCTTAACTAGAAAGTTACATATTTCAATAGTCTTAATAGAAATGAAACATTTTTATATCCTCTATCTGTTTCCAATGTGATTTGGGAATCTGATTTCAATATTTCAATTTGAATTTAATGACTATTTTGACATCTATTGGTTTAATAATTAAGTCTTGATGAAATTATCATATCTTACACATTCATGTCAGGATATATTAGATAGACAAATGGGAATTTTCAGAAGCTTGGCTGTTCCAGAGGGCAATAGGATTTTTGAATTTGTTAGCAGAGTCTGAAAAACATACTGCACCTTGAAGAGAAGTAAAGTTTATGGTGTTCAGTTCTGCAAAGTGGAACCTATTTTCTTTGCTCATTCATTGAATAATACAACAGTTTTAGGCACATGTACATTGCTCGAGTACCTATGACGTTTGCACAGTTGTGTATTTTTCAACATGGAATAGACAGCAAATTTGTAAATCTGGTGGGAGCAAAGGATGTTAGGAATAGCAAGGGTGGAGTGCTGAGGGAGGGGTGTCGGACAGGAGTGCCAGAGGCAGGAGATGCTGCTGGTGCAGACAATTGATTCCAAACAATTGGTTTATTGATCATTATAGAATGTCCCTCTGGTGATTCCCGCTCCCTCCTCTCTCCCTTCCACTTTTTCCCAACCATGATTCTCCTCTCCTTGCCCCCTTCCCACTCTCAGTCCACAATAGAGATCCATTATCAGAATCAGGTTTATCATCACTCACATATGTCATGAAACTGCTTTTTTTTGTGTCAACAGATAAAATTACTACAGTGCTATGCAAAGGTCTTGGGCACCCTAGCTATATGCTATATGTACTTAATACTTCGCACAGTACTGTACATCTCAAAATTTTTCAGTGTTCATCGTCACTACAACACTGTCATCATTTTCATGCAGGTATAAACTTCCAACAACATTATCACTAATGCAGCAACCAGGTGGAAGAACTCAGAGGCTAAACAGATCTGTGGGAGGAAAGGATTTGGTGATGTTTTGGGTTGAAACCCTGCAACAAGACACTCTATGCTGGCCATTCAAAACCGCCATTTACAGTACTTTTGCAGCCATCTCCATGGCAATGAAGGCAGTCAGCTGCACTGCCAAAAAAATCAGGTACCCACCAATCTCTGCCAATCAAAGAAAACATTTGCTCTTCACATTAAATTATTTCAAAATATAGAAGATATTAGCTTTTTCATCCAGTTAAAAAAATCAATCTCTACCTTAATATTTACAATCTTTATTCAATGCTCAATATTTGTTTTAAATATTAGCTGATTGTTTTTGTTTTTTCTTCCAGACTTGCTGCCTGTGATTGGTGATATCCAGCATGACCAGGCTGCAAACATCCTCCTCCAACAACGCCCAACTTTAATTGATTTCAGGAAAAGAGTTCACATCATAAGAATTTCAAGGGTAACTTTTCTGACATCAGCGGAGAGTACTGTCTCACTCTACTAAGTGCTAAATCTAGACCCCTGTCAGTGACTGCCTGAGCAAGTTCTTGCCAGTTATGTGGTGTCCTTCCAGTCAACCAAAAGCAGCTACCATAACTACGAACCTGCAAAAGTTAAAGGAATGGTAACTTCATAACTACAAGTACATTCTGCAACCTACTGAATGGAAAGAAAATGTCCATGAACTGGGATGGTGTGCCTGGTCAATCCATCTACTACCCTGCCGATTGTAATCTCGTGAACACGCCTTGCTGCTCACAATAAAGAGTGTTGTTTTGTGATTACTGTTCCGACATATACCAAAGATCATAAATTATGGTTTAGCATGCCAATGGCATGAATAGGCAATGTGTTATGAAGAATGGGGGCAAGTGGCAACATCTAATAAAGTAGAGCTTGTTCCTTTCCAGTCATCCAAAGCAGATGATTGGAAAGATATCAAAATCCTGTAATCATTGCCAAAGCATTGGTTTAGTACAGATGGCAAGTTAACCCTTTCCATTTGATACAACCATCCTGCATAGATTAGCATTTGATTGTCCTTTTCTGTTAAGGGTAAATGACTTTTATGCACAGGGTGAAAATAATCGTATGTGAAAATGCAGTTATTACATTACAGACATCAAATAAACCTCTCAGAGTAAGTCTGTTTATCACTTTATCATTAAGGAGACAAATGTCACCAAATCCATTGAAAAAGGGCATGCTCCTTTTTAAATTGGACCATAAAATCAGACGGCTAAATGCTTCAAGAGTGCCTGGGCCCTAAAGGAACTTCTGATTGCACTGCTCTATGATCATAAACAGAATCCGTCTAAGGCACACAATTACACCTCCTGATTTTAATTTCATGTTCCTTGTGGATGAAATGGAACTGTAACCTATATGACTCTTTTCCTCTTTTACGGTTTCTGCACAGATTCATATCAAGGATTATGGCGCCTTGACATATACAGCCAATGGAGCAAATGTGAGAGACCTTTTTGGTGGGTTGGAGGAGGAGGAGGAGACTTCTATTTTCCAAGGAATTGAAGAATAGGGAGTTCTAGGGATCTTGGACAATTTGGCACTTAGGCACCGATATGTCAACTGTATACAAACTTCATCATCTTTTGGTTAGTTCCCTTGCTGCAGGATTGCTCACAGCAGAGGACAGGGCTGGGTGTGACAGGGACACATTTTCCAAGACTATGTTCCTCAGGAATGTCTGCATCCACAAGTATTCCTTATTGGTAACTGGTTATTTACAGACTCCATTTCTTTTCTCATTCTTTATATCACTGAAGGCTTGTCATTGCAATTTTCTGTTTCTTCTCTACATTCCAAACTGCTGCCTCACAGCTTATGAGAAAAAACGCTCTGACCTGCAATGTTTTCAACAATTCTTCACCAATTGAATGGCAGAAATTATTCATGATTGAACCTGTCCGAAACTCAACCCCATCTTCAGTGAAAATGAAGAATTACGAATGAAGATATGAGTAAAAATGAACATATTGGAGGAATTATACTAGCAAAGAGCACAAACTTCAATTATAAGAGTAACATGTGATGATGGTTTATGAACAGCTGGAAGAAGAGGCAACGGTAACCCATGCCATGGGAATCTGTTGTATAGATCTGTTGTATGCCATGCCATGGGTAAACCTATGAAAGCTATGAGTTAAATTCCACCAGTTGTAATTAGTATAGAATTAGATCTAAACCATTTCGGAAGGCCAGCCAACACTATCAAATAACAAAACTCCATGGCAACTTCCCTGATGTGTACATTGCACTCATGCCAAGACTAACTGAAGCCAGAGGTACTATTGCATTATTTCAATACCCACTTCATTTTTGTGACAATCTGTGTAAGATCAACACAAGTAATTGTGCCTCACTACTAGAGTAAGTCATTCCGTAGTTTCTCCCATCATCCACCCCTCAGAGCTTCTGCACTTGATATCTGATCATCCAGGACCCTTTGGTGGCGCCTGAGTGACAGATTTTTCGCCCTATGGATGTTATTGTACAACACAGAAACAGGTCTTTGACCCACATATCGATGACAACTGTTTTGCCCATCTACACTAATTTCATTTGCTCTGAGCCTTGCTGTCCAGATGCTTCTTTAATGTAGTAACTGTTTCGGATTGTACGCCTTCTTCCCCACTCTATCCACCTGTGGTGTCACTTTCAGGGAGCTGTAGACTTGAATCCTAGGTCTCTCTGTTCATCCACATTCTTTAGTGCCCAACAGACTATTATATATGTCCAACCCTTATATGACATCCCAAAATACACTGGCCAAAAAGTGCATTTCATAGTTCAAAGTATATTCTATTATCAAAGTACGTACATGTCATCAAATACAGCCCTGAGATTTATTTTCCTGTGGGCATACTCAGCAAATCTATAGAATAGTAACTATAACAGGATCAATAAAAGATCAACTAGCGTGTAATCTATATTAAGGTATATTTACAAGAAAAGTACAGGTGTTAACACTTGTAGAATCTTCATTTGAGATTCTGGTATGATGATGTAAAATGAAATCTAAACAGAATTCTCATCTGCTGCTTCACACTCAAACATTGCAGTGGCTGCTTCATATCCCAAGATAGTTGCAACCATTCCTTAGTTAGTGCACTACAATGCTTCACATCTGGAAATCTTGCTGCAGAATCAACGCCCAACCATAACAACAATTTACACTCATACTGCATCAGTAGAAGGAAAACAAGGTTCCAATGTGTAAGTGAGAAATGATTTGGAAAATGAATCTCACGCCTAAAGCCTAGGAGAGGACTGACAAAAATGACTTATTAAAATGAGAGCTGGTGAAGTTCAGAAAAGGGATTGTATGAAGTCATCAGAATCCGATTTAATACCACCAGCATATGCCATGAAATTTGTTGTCTTTGTGGCAACGGTACAATGCAATATATAATAACAGAATAAAAAACAGAATTACAGTCGGCCCTCCTGATCTGCAGATTCCACATGCGTGAATTCAACCAACCGCGGATCACGAAAACCCGGAAGTGGTCTTCCAGCACTCCTTGTTCGAGCATGTACAGACTTTTTTTTCTTGTCATTATTCCCTAAACAATGCAGTATAACAACCATTTTACATAGCATTTACATTGTATTAGGTATTATAAGTAATCTTGAGATGATTTAAAGTATACGGGAGGATGTGCATGGATTATCATGCATCGGGATCGAAAAAAATCGGAAGTTCTCTTACTAAGTAAGTCGGAACAGGTACATTTGGTATTATTTAGCATCAGTTAGTTAAACATTTGTCTTAGTATATAGTATATATTTTACCTTTCTATGCATATAAAACACTTAAGAACGTATGTTTCAGCGCCGGGCTTGGGAAGTTCCTGTGTTCGATCTAGTGACAGATCGCTATGGAGTGCGCTCTCCACCGTGCCGGGTTGGTGTGAGGATCAAAAACCAAAACCCCAAAACCCAATAATTAAACCACTGCGTTGCTTAGTAATAATTGTAGCTTTCATCGGGGCAGAGCCTTTCTCACTTTATCCTTTAAAATTGTTCAGATCGTTGACTGACGTAGGCTAACGCTTTTCTAATGACCAATGGTGTTTCACCTCTTTCCAATCGCTTTATTATATTCACTTTATTTTCAATCGTGATCGTGATTATTTTCGTGAAGAGAAACACTGCGCATTCAGAGCTCTGGCACCGGGTCCTAATGTCCACGGCACTGAGACAGGTTAAATAAGATCTGGGGTTCCGCTGGGTCCTAAGGTCCACCGGATTGAGACAGGTTGAATAAGGGACTTGAACATCCGCGAATTTTGGTATCTGCGAGGGGTCCCGGAACCAATCCCCCGCGGATAAGGAGGGCTGACTGAATATATAATAGTTAAACTAAATAAACAGTGCAAAAATAGAAATAAAAAAAGTAGTGAGGAAGTGTTCATGGGCTCAATGTCCATTCTGAAATTGGATGGCAGAGAGGAAAAAACCATTCCTGAATCATTGTGTGTGGGCCTTCAGGCTTCTGTACCTCCTCCCTGATGGTAGCAATGCGTGAACTGGGTGATGGCAGTCTTTAATGAAGTCAGGAAAGACAACTGAAGGCAATGCTTCCATGTATAGGATACCAGGAGTTAGATATGATTATATCTCAGTACAACAACACAGCCAACACAAATCACTCGGATCTGCCTGTTTTATTTTACTGAAATGAAATGATTGAACTCAATATCAAATACTCCTACGTCAGTATGAGAAGGATAAGGAACACAATCATTTCAATGTAATAGTTAAACTGCTGCTGTAGGTGTCTGTGGATAGCTCATTTACCACATGATTGTTATCCAATTATTATTGTATCTGAGCAGGATTTTCCACTGACAATCTAGGAAGTAAATTTCTCTGTGCATTATTTATTCCAAGCATGTGATTACTTGGTTTCCACCATTTCAGCTTTTTGAAATATATTATTGTAAAATGTGAAATGTAATCTGAAGCGAGGTATGGTTTAATAGAAATGTATTTATTTAACTCTTGTTTAGTTTAACTGGTTAGGTCATCATCACTCACCTTCTCCAACTGCAGATCTATATAGCTGGCTGCTCAGAGCTTCCTATCACCCAGCAACTGTTTTCATCTGTGCTTTGAGTAAAAACAAAGCATAAATCTTGCCCTAATGTTACCTTCCTGCCTTCTCAAGCCAGCACCTCAGACTGTAAACCTTTTATACTTTGTGGATAACAAAACAGGCAATGAGGCACTTTGAAACAGGAAACTACAAATTCCCTAGTCACATTTCATGCTCATGTCAAAAACATGGTGGAGAGATAACAGAGGCAGACAAAAGCAACAGATCCATCTCCAATAACATTATTAAATAACTTTTCTTGACAACTGTTACATATTTCATTTCTCTAATGAGTTATGGTGTTTTTAGATGGAAGTTTGGGTTAACTTGTGGACTTTATAACCTTTCCTAACTAGTCAATCCCAATAGACTCTCTGATATTTTCCAAAGGAATAATTCTCATGTTTTTTTGCATTTTAACACAATTCCTGTTTTTACAAATTATCAGTTAATTTTAATGCAGAATTTTGTGTAGAAGGTTGGGTTTAAATGTTCCGGCCATCAGTAGACCCTTGTACATTTTAGTACATGTAAAACACTGACTTTGGGATTCCGAGGCAAATCAACAGTAGCCTAATTTGATTCCTTTTCTATGCTGCGTCAGCTGATGCTAACACAATTTCTTCCCCTGCAGTTCCAAAGTTGCTCATGAAATCAAAATGTAAGTAATCGGCTGTGTCACAGCTGGCATTGGAGATGTTTGATAGTGCAAGGCTGAGTGGTGAGTAGGGAAAATGGTGTGTTCTTTCCACTTTCTTTGCTGGACTTCTGCATCCTCCCAAGGTTCACAGTTTTTTTCCCCCCTCATTCAATCAATTATCCAACCAGCACATGCTTGGGATGTGGCAGGAAATCACAGCACCTAAGGGAAACCCACAGGCTCACTGAGACTATGTGCAGACTTCACAGAACAAAACATCAAGTAAAATTGAAACAGAGGTCACCAGTGAACGCATGCTTCAAGCCAGTTTCTGTCTATTCTATTTATACAATTAAAAATCCCTGCATTTTTTGCAAACTATTAATGTTAGGCTACAAGACCCACATTCAGATGGAAATGTAATGCAGCCTGGAAATAGTTAATCAGGGCAGCATTGACATGCTTCTATGTTGGGCACTATAAGATAGATTTTATGGTGTGTTATCTTTATTTGTTTTCAAACAATAAATAGCAAGAGATAATTTTAGTTGCATTAGTGATAAAATCTGTATCATTCTCAGATAAGCTCCTTGTATTAATGTTGATGGACAATAGAAAAGAAATACCATGTTACCCATTTTACCCTGACACATGGTTAAAGTTAATCACACCTTCCGGTCCCCAATCGGTTAATGAGGGGGCTGAGAGTGAAATAACAGAAGAAAGCCAAATCAAACTTTTGTGGGAAAAAGCATCATCCATGGAAAGCAGCATCCATCACCTGGGAACCCCCACCCTGCCACTCAGGACATGCTCTCTTCTCAGTGCTGCCACCAGGAAGAAGGCACAGGAGCCTCAAGACTCACACCACCAGGTTCAGGAACAGTTACCACCTGTCAACCATCAGGTTCTTGAACCAAAGGGATAACTTCACTCAGCTTCATTTGCCCCATCACTGAAATGTTGCCACGACCAACGCACTCATTTTCAAGGACTCTTCATCTCATGTTCTCGATATTTATTGCTCATTTATTATTTTTTTATGTAACACTCTGGAAAATGTTTCACTGCTAATGTAGTGGTCTTTCTGTAGAAGCAGTGTTTGGTTTATGGTTAGAGATGGTGGTGCTTTGGATGTAAGCTGGATCCTTTGTTTGGCGGGAGACGAAAAGAGAAGACGCTGGACAGAACCGGTCATAAGATTCCACCCGGTGAGGGACTGTGATTCGATGGAGCCAGGCGCCGAGAGCGACTGAGGATCGGTGAATATGAATTTTGAGAAGAGTTGAGCTCCAACTTGTTTCATTATAATGGGCCCTTTTTTGCTTTTCTTTACTAACCCTTTAGTTAAGTGTAGATTTATAAATATAATTCCTTCAATTGTGTGCTATGTGCTGTCTTATTTCTTGGCACTGAGTTGTAACAGGGTAGCAAATGACACAGCATCCACAAAGACCGGGGTTTGGGGTGGGAGAGCCGTCTCCATAGCCATGGAAATCAGTGGGGTTTCATTTGTATTTGCCTAGTTTGTTGTCTTTTGAACATTGGTTGTTTGACCGCCTTGTCGGTTCTTCGATTTTCTTAGTAGGGCCCCCAAGAAAATGAATCTCGGGGTTGTATATGGTGAGATATATGTACTTCGATAATAAATTCACTTTGAACTTCAGAAGTTTTAAAACTTGGAACTTTTACAAGTGAACTATGAAAATTCGAAGAATAAATAACAGGAAGGAATTGCTCTAACACAGTAGTGGAGCACCCCAATCGTGACATATAGATAGCACCAGCATCTAGTGGCAATGACCATGAAACAAAACTTTAACTTGAATAAGATTCAAGGACAGCTTGAGTCATTATCCTCAGAAAAGGAAGAACATGCAGAACAAAGAGCTGGAAAGCCATCAGCACAGCTTCCCTATTTAATATAAAGTTCTTCCATTATGCTGCTGTTTATTCTACTAACAGAAATAACGATTGACGAGAAGCTCAGACCAGTTAACAAGCTTGTTCCACTTCCATCCTTATGGGCACCTTCAGTTCATTAAGGAGGGATGAAGTGGGAGGCATAATCACTTTTCGTTTGGCTACGCACAATATACTGCTGACAGTCGAGTCCTGCACAGCGCCCGTTATTCAGAATGATAAACGCAAGAGATTCTGCAGATGATGTAAATCCTAAGCAATGCACACAAAATGCAGGAGGAACTCAGCAAGTCAGGTTACCTATGGGCACTAGACTTCTTAGTATCCAGGACATCTTCAAGGAGCGATGCCTCAATAAGATGACATCCATCATTAAGGACGCCTATCACCCAGGTCATGCCTTGTTCTCACTGCTACCATCGGGAAGGAGGTACAGAAGCCTGCAGGTGCACACTCAATGATTCAGGAACAGCTTCTGCCCCTCTGCCATCTGATTTATGAATGGACATTGAACCCATGAACACGACCTCACTACTTTTTTATATTTGCAGTTATTTAACGCACATATTATTTATTTATTTATTTTGCTGCAATTCATGTTCTTTTTCCTATTATTACTTATTGCATTGTACTGCTGCTACAAAGACAACAAATTTCACGATATATGGTGATAATATTAAACCTGAGTCTGATTCTGAATAAACTGTTGATGTTTTGGAATGAGACCCTTCATCAGGACTGGAAAAGAAGGGAGAAGAGTAAGGTGGAGGAGGACAAGATCGAAGGTGATAGGTGTGGGTGGGGAGGGGACTCAAGTAAGAAGCTGGGAGGTGATAGGTAGAAAAAGTAAAGGGCTGGAGAAAAAGGACTCTGGTAGGAGAGGAGGGACAACCATGGGTGAAAGGGAAGGAGGAGGGACACCAGGGAGAGGTGACAGGCAGGTGAGGAGAAAAGTTAACAGGGGAGCCAGAGAGGGGAATTGAAGAAGAGGGACAGGGGAGCAGGAAGAATTACCGGAAGGAGAAATCGATGTTCATGTCATCAGGTTGGGGACTATGAGGAAATATGAGGTGGAATAGATGGAATATGAGGTGTTGCTTCTCCAACCTGAGACTGGCCTCATCGTAGCAGTAGAGGAGGCCATGGACTGACATGTCAGAATGGAAACGGGGTCTGGAATTGAAATAATTGGCCACTGGGAGATTCTGTTGTTTGCGGATGAGCAAAAGTGCTTGCCACAGCAGACCTGTATTCTATGTTGGGTTTCACCAATGTAGAGGAGGCAGCATCTGGAGCACCACAAACAGTGGACAACCCCAACCAATTCGCAAGTGAGCTGTTGCCCCACCTGGAAGGATTTTTTGGGACCCTAAATGGAGGTGAGGGAGGAGGTGACTGGGTAGGTGTAGCACTTCTTCAGCTTGCAAGAATAAGTGCTGGGAGGGAGATGGGTGGGGAGGGATGAATGGCCAAGGGAATCATGGAGGGAGAGATCCTACGGCACATACAGAGTGGGGCGCGAGAGGTAAAGATGTATTTGGAGGTATCATCCTGTTGAAGATAGCAGAAGTTGTGGAAAATTATGTGCTGGATGTGGAGGCTTATTGGGTGGTAGGAGAGGACAGAAGAAACTCTATCGCTGATAATGCAGAAGGAAGATGGAGTGAGCTCGGATGTCAGGGAAATGGACGAGATGCGGGTGAGGGCAGCATCAATGGTGGAGAAAGAGAAACCCTGTTCTTTGAAGAAGGAGTGCATCTCTGATATTTTGAAAAGGAAAACCTCATCTTGGGAACAGATGTGGAACTGAGAAAAGGCAAAGGCATTTTTACAGGAGACATTGTAAAGAGATATAGTTAAGATAGACGATGGAGTTGGTAGGCTTATAAAAGAAAGATATCAATAGACAGCTTGTCTTCAAAAATATTGAAAGAGTGATTGAGAAAGTGGAGAGATGAGTCAGAAATGGAACGGATAAAGGCCATTGAGCCAATGGATTCTTGTCAAAGGAGCGCAAATGTAGTCAATGTTAAATACTAATTTTCAAACTTGTAGATGTTAACATCTCTTGACATTACTTTTATCAACACTCATTCACATGTAAAGTCTACATTACTGTGCAACTACTTAGGCACATGCAGTACATATAGCTAGAGTGCATAAGACTTTTGCACCAGTACTGTGGTAATTTTATCTATTGCACTGTACATATACCCAAAAAAAACAAATTTCATGACAGATATGAGTGATGATAAATCTGATTCTGATATAGGTCTCTATTGTGGACTGAGAATGGGAAGGCGGCAGGGAGAGGGACGGGAATGGGAAGCACCAGAGAGACATTCTGTAATGACCAATAAACCAATTGTTTAGAATCAAACGACCATGCCTGGTGTCTCAGGGATGGGTGTGTCTGTACCCACACCACCCCAACTCCTGGCACTCCTCCTCTGTCATCCCAACACCCCTCCCAAGGCGCATCACTCTCCCATTCTCAACATCCCTTGCTCCCGCCAGATTTACAAACTCATTCTTCACTCCACATTGACAAATGCCGTACTGTGCAAAAGTTTAAAGCACCCTAGCTGTATATATGTGCCTAAGACTTTTGCACAGTATTGTATTTGCTTATTTTTCTATGTTAATCATGTACATTTCTTTACTGAAAACTTATCACTCATCACCTACCTTATTGTAGTACTGAACCTGGACGGAATGCCACTGTCCATCACTTACTCCTCCTGGTACGAAGGGTGCCACTGTCGTCGTGGACTCGCCTGTTAAATATTAACAGTTCAGTTGAAAGAGCACCAAGGCAAATTAACCCAACTTATAAACTGTGGAAAAAAGACAAATTATCCCTCTGTAATATTCTCTCCTGTATTCTGGACTACAAAGGGGTAATGAAACAGACTTGAGTTTCAACAAAACTGATGCAACTTGTAGCGGGTTTTTGGAAACTTTAGATTATGGCTCCTCTTTAGCTTGCTTTGATGGTGACAAATCCAGTGAGGGAGAAGGATGTACAGGAGAAATCCAGCAGCAATCAAGTGAAATGCTTTGATGAGTGCAATTCACTGTGTCTAGTGAGTTAATTCTGGCAAAGCATGTATTAGAGGTAACGGCCCAAACTTTCCTGAAGAATGCCAGCAGTTTGGAACCTGCACGGACTCTGTAACTTTGTTCATTTCCACGCAGAAGAACTGTTTGGCAAATAATTCTTAATTCCAAATTAATTTACATGTCCTGAACTAGCAGCAACTACAAAGAGAGCTGAATAGTTGATGGTTCGGACCAAGACACTTCATCAGGACTGGAAAGGAGGAGGGCAGAAGCCAGAATAAAAGGGAGGAGGGACAGAAGGTAGCACAAGATGCTGGATGCCAGGGGAACCCAGGTGAAGGGGGAAGATAGGTAGGTGGATGGGGGCGGGGGTGGAGAGTGGGAATGATGAGAGGAGGTGATAGTTGGTGGAGGTAAAAGGCTGAAATAGATGGATTATATGAAATAAAGGGAAGAAGGTGGGGAACTAGAGGGCAGATGTGGGTGAAAGGCAGGTCACGAGGGAAAGGGACCAGAGGGATATAGGAAAAGAAAGGCTGAATACAGAGGGGAAAGGTTACTGGAGTTGGAGTAATCGACGTTAATGCTAACAGGTTGAAGGCCGCCAACAACACCAAGAGGTGCTGTTCCTCAAATCAGCGTCTAGAGGTGGCCATGAACGGACAAGTATGTATGGAATGAGAAGTGGGGTTAAAATAGGTGGCCACTGGGCAATCCTGGGTGTTGCAACAGATGAAGTGAAGGTGCTTCATGAAGCAATCTCCCAATCTGCATCAGGACTCATCAATATAGAAGAGGCCACACTGGGAGCTCCAGATCCAATAACTGATACTAGTGTATTCACAGGTGAAGGAACGTCTCACATATGTGGTGATGGGGGGGGGGGGGGGGGGGTGGAATTGATGTAGGGGAACATTGGTATTATGGTAGGGATAAATGTCTGGAGGGGGATTGGTGGGGAGGTTTGTGCCAACAAGGGAGTCACGGAGAGAGTGATCCCTTTGGAAAGCGGAGAGGAGGGGAAGACATAACCAGTATTGGGATCCCAATGGAAATGGTGGAAGTTGTGGAAAATGAAGTGTTTGATGCAGAGGCTCATGGGGTGGTTGGTGACGGCAAGGGGAAACCCTATCCTTATCATGCCACGTGGGGGAATGGGATGGGCTGAGGGCAGATATGTGGGAAATGGAAGAGATGCAGTTGACAGCTGTTTTGAAAGCAGTGGAGGTAAACTCCATTTTCTGAAAAAAAAAGAGAACATGTCCTAGAATGGAAACTTTAATCATAAGAACAGATGAGATGGAGGAATTAAAAGAGGAATCGCAGCTTTGTAAATGACAGGGTGGGAAGAGGTGTGGTCAAGGTTACGATGGGAGTCTGTCAAAGACGTTCGTAGATAATCTGTCTCTGGAGATGAAGACAGAGAAATCAAGAGAGGGGAGAGAGGCGTGGGAGATGGACTAAATGGATTCGAAGGCAGGTGGAAGTTGATGGCAATGTTGGTGAAATTGACGGGCTCCTCAAGGGAGTAAGGAGCAGCCCTAATTTGGACGTCAATGTAGTGGAAAAGGAGCCTTGCAGCTCTACTGGCGGATTATTCCATGTAACCGACGAAAAGGCAGGCACGGGTTAATTACCCGGGTTAATGATCCATGGCTGCATCTTTAGTCTGCAGAAAGTGGAACTAGTCAAATGAGAAGTTGCTGACAGACAGAGGAGAGTGCTAGTGGAGTGAAGTGGCTTCCTGATGGGGATGGAAGTGTACAGGGATTGGATATCCATGGCGCAAATGAAGCAGTCGGGGCTGGGGAACTAAAGTTGCTGAAACAGTGGAGGGCATGCGGGGTGTTACGGATGTTGGTGGGAAGGGACTGAACTAAGGGGGAGGGATACAAAACAGGGTCGAGATACGAAGACTCGAGTTCTGTGGACCTGGAGCACATGGACACAATAGCCCTACCGGGGCAGCTAGGTTTGTGGATTTTGGGGAAGAGGTAGAAATAGGCACTGTGGCATTTTGGTGGGATGCTGTAGAGGGGAGGTCTCTGGAGGTGAGGAGGTCGGTGATGGTGTGGGGTCCTGGTTCAGGGGTCATTATGTGGTGCCATCTGTCCTCACCAGACTGGAGCAGCCCTTATCTGCAAGTTCGATGGTCAGGGTGGGATTAGTGTGGAGGGAGAGTGGAGAGCAGTGCTTTCAGGAGGGGTGGAATAATGAGGGGAGTGGCAAAACTGAGATAGCTAATAACCTGTCAACATGTAAGGATGAAATAGTCCACAGCAGGCAGAAGGCCAGAGCGGGATTTCTAAAAGGAGAAGCTTAAGGCAAGAGGAGGCATCACTGATGGGAGTGGCGTCCTTGCCAAAGAGGCAGGCCCAGAGATGGAGGTGATGGAAGAAGAGCTCAGCATCATGGCAGACATTGAGGTGTGAGTGCAGGCGTAAGAAACGTCCCACCCCAGAGAGGGGATGGTCAGAGGGTGTAGTGAAGATAAGGCAGAGGTTGGGTCAGGGGATATGTTTTGAGATGGAGGATTGAGGGTTCAGAGGAAGTGAGGTAGGAGAAACATGGGGGCTCAGAAGAGAGAAGGGGAAACCAGGAGTGGTAGGACCCAGAGGCAACATAAGATGTTTTGTCTGGAAGCAGATGAAGCCAAGATCAGCACTGGAGGTGTCATTTAATCCATAGCAGTTTTTATATCTTTGGCAGCTTCAAAACATTTCTCAGGAGTTACTATTTACACCTGATAGGCCCATTGTCTGTTAAACTGGAGCCAACATTGAGAAGCATAATGAAACTCTAAAATCTGTTCCAGCTAATTGTGGTCTCGGTAGGCAGAATATTCCAGATCAGAAATTTATGTTCCTGCAGTGCAGTGTCTGTGATTGGCCTTTATGCAATTAAAATCAGCCAACTATGACCATGCTGACTAGCAATTTCCTGCTCTTTCTCCAGAGCACTGCATATTTTCCCCTTGTAATTCCCTTTAGGAGAATAATTTCTTCATCTAATCCTACCACCAATCCACGTGCTAGTTTCCAGATCACAAGTTGCAGACTCTTTAAGAAACCTGAGGCATTGGATTTTCATCACCACTTGCATTGTGACCAGCAGAGTGATGGGAGGAGAACAGAGATATGGTTCACTCCTTGAGGCACAAGTCCAGCTGTCAGCTTAGACCTCCTAACAAAGTGAATCACCTCATTTCCCCCGTCCACTGCCATAGAATCCCTGATTCAGCAGCTGAAAATGGGTCTGTCAAATGAAGCACACAATTCAGTTGAAACAGCAGGTAAGTAAAATATAAATCTACTTTCAACATTCCTCTTCATACTCAAGGGATAGGTTCCTTGTGACAATCTACAGCGTAAATTCAATATCTCGATATAGAGAAGTTTAGATAATCTATTAAGTGAAAAAAAGAGGGAGCTAAGTTCCAGTGGGTTCGGCCATAAAATAACCTGATCAATTTGCTTTTTAGAGAAACAACATGATAAATACACTGAGTGGTACAGCTGCTCATTCATACAAATATCTAATCAGCCAATCATGTGGCAGCAACTCAATGCATTAAAGCATGCAGTCATGGTCAAGAGGCTCAACTGTTGTTCACACTGAACATCAGAACGGAGAAAAATGTGATCTAAGTGACTTTGACTGTGGAATGATTGTTGCTGCCAGAAACTGCTGATCTCCTGGGATTTTCATGCACAACAGTCTCTAGAGTTTACAGAGAATGGTGTAGAAAAACCAGAAAACATCTAGTGAGTGACAGGTCTGCGGATGAAAAAGCCTTGTTGTTGAGAGAGGTCAGAGGAGAATGGCCAGACTGGTTTGAACTGACAAGAAGGCGACAGTAACACAAATAAACACGCATTACAAGAATGGTGTGCAGAAGAGCTTCTCTGAATGCACAACAAGTCAAACCTTGAAATGGGTAGCAGGAGACCACAAACATGCACTCAGTGGCCAATTCATTAGGTACGAGAGGTACCTCATAAAGTGGCCACTGAGTGTAGATTGGGTTATACAAAGAATGTACATTCTGTGTCAGAGGGAACACACAAAAGCACATATGCCTGAAGCCAGGATCTAACCCGATCCCTGCAGCTGTGCCTGTAGTACAAACTGTTGCATTGCCATGCTCTCCCGAATACTTAGAAAACCAAGCAGTTGCCAGGTGTTGAAAGGCCAGGTGTTGGTTTAGGTTGTCACACCGCACCAATCATTGTGTAAATTTACTTTGGGTGTAGATATTAGCAGTTGGCAACAGATGAAAACAGAATGTATTCTACAGCCTTAACTTTTAAATCAGTTTTGGACATTAGACTTGTTCATGAATGGGAACCTAGAGACCTCTCATAAGAGTTGGAACAAATCAGCCAATGGGTTAAATTGCCATAAGATGGGTGCTGTTTCCTTTAGACAAGAGGGGAAGAGCACATGGACCAAGAGGAACTTCTCTAAGCTTTGCACAGACAGAACAAATGAATTACTTTACATTGTTAAATGTTCTTTTGGCTCCAATCAAAGTCAACTTGTCTTAAAATCTTATATTCAATTAAAACTAAACAAAGTTTGCAACATTAATAGGCAATTAAGGCAGCAGCATTATAGTGCTTTGAATTAGAATATGGAATCCAGTGGATTACATGGTGGCAACTTGATGACCTAGAGTTAGCAGAAGACATCACCCTACTGCCCATCTCTAACCAACAGATGCAAGAGAACAAATGTAGACCAAATAAGACCAAATGTAGATAAAACAAAAGTAAAGATAAACGGCACGACAGTGATGAGAGATACAACCCTGGAGCAAGTGACTTTCCTTGTCTGTTTTGGAAGCATTGTGAGTATACATGTTGGAAGGGATGAGGATGGCAAAGCCAGGATCAACAAGGCCAGAGCAGTTTTCAATATCTGAAGAAATTGTTGACATCCAGAGTCATGTCAAGGAAAACCAAAATCAGCAATTTCAACTTAAATGTCAAAACAGTGCTCCTATGTAGCTCTGAAACCTGGAGAACAACAAAGAAGACACTATTAAAACTGCAGACTTTCATCAACCAGAGCCTGAGAATGCAGGCATTAAAATGGAATCCCTAAGGAAAGAGGGAAAAGGGATGTCCAAGAATAGATGGAGGAGAGACATTGAGGGGACACTCCTGGTCTACCTCGAGAAACTGGCTCATAACAGAGGGCGATGGAGACGGGAGGTCATTGATTGGCTGTGCTCCACTGGGTGCCAAGGGCCCAAGAAGTAGAAGAAATATTTTAATGTAACATACATCATATCAGAGTTCCAGTCACACACAGTCCATCAGCATCATCTATAAACATCAAATTTTGAAAGAAACTGAAAGAGAAATCTTAAAGTCTGCAACAATAAAAAATCTCTTGCTGCGGTCTTTTCCATAATAGCATATGGTTCATATCCTTTAACAGCTGGGCAATTATAAACGAACTTAAAACAAAGTACGTATAATGATCAGTCCAGTAGTACTGTTGGTGCAGATTATTAAGCAGTGGACAAGGTGCAGCAGCAACACACACTTCAACGTCTTTAATGATACGACTGCAGAGCACGGCTGGAATGTCAGTGTCGTGTGTGCTACGCTTGAATATCCAACACAATAAAACAATAATTAGGAGCAGGATTCTGGTAATTGGAGAATCAGAAACACTTCAGCTGACAGATTCATTTCAACAAAAAATGCATTTCTGGAGTACTAGGCATATTTGATTGGAATCTGCTTTCTTTTGCAATATTACTAAAACTTTTAAAAGTAGTCATCCAAAAGTAATAGAAGATTCTAAATTTTAATTTTATTCATTAGGCCAAGTTTCTGTGCATACTTATGTCCTTGGGGTTAATATTGAAAAGATATTAGATTATTTGATTTAAAGTAGTATTTAAAAACAAAAGTTATCATAGAGAGATTGGGCTGTTAATAGTAGGGGTGAGAAATTTGCAGACACAATGATATTACAAAATAGCATTTTTGCTGAGCATCACACTGCACTAGTCAGACCCTGACCTCAGAAAAAAGTATTTCAAAAATTAAAGAGAGAACAACCAGCATCAGTGTTGTGTGGATATGTTCTGTCCTCATCACTCCAACCTGCACCAAAGGCGAAGCACAACATGAGATATTGTTTAAGAAGTTTAATAAAAGCAAAAGAACAAGACTGATAAAAAAAATGAAACAATTCAAACAAAATGTTTCTGCATGAGAACAGATGCTTCTCCTCATTTCCTGCCACAGTAAATCTATTGGGTTGTGTGAAAGGTACAGGCTCAAGATTTACATGTCTTGATAAAGATTAAGCACATAAAATGCATAATCTTTGATTTAAATTATCCCATGAAGATCTGTAATACAAGCCCCAATGAACAAGATAAGCATCACCTATAGACATGAACTATTGAGAGAAAAATATTAAGTACAAGTGATTTATAATGTAGTCAAATTGCTTTTATGAAGTAAATGTTGAGAAACATTAAGTAAATTATTCTCAATTATTATTGAAAAAAAATCAAAGTTCTGTTGATTTATCTGTTCCTTTGCGACCCTCCAAAGTTCCAGTTTCCAATGAAGGATCGGCATAATATTATTCCATTACGAAAGTGAGTTACTGCTTTTGCTTCGATCTGACTCATAAGTCTGATTCAGAACCGAAGAGATTTCTTTCCCCGATTATTTTCTTTTTCCATGGTTGATGGCCACAAAGTGCCATGCTTTGGCTGAAAGGTTTGATATTCTAAGTTGCAGACGTTCTATCAATTCCTGGAATATTGTTAAGTGTACAGATGGTTCACTATGCATGATTTTCTTTTCCCCTTCTAAAACTTAAGTTTGGTTGTGGATGGGCAAAAAATAAGGCACAGATTTGACATGATTTGAGTGCCATTCAGTACAGCCACACAGGGTGAGAAGCAGGTGAAGTTCTCAACCTGTTAAATATCTGCGGGAAAGACAAATGCACCTGGCTTTTCTTATATTAAAGGACGGCCAATTAAGGAAATGAGGAAAAATTAAAATTTATGAAGCAAACTAATAATATAGATACTTAACACAGATTAGCTAAGAAAGGCCTGGCAGTCCTGAAATTAAGTGAAAACAGATGATGAGGTTTCTTTAGATTCCAAAAGTTGGTACGAATCAGAACATTTGTGGACTGGCAGTTCACACACAGCATGTCTGTTATCGGACTCTTGAGAAGATCAGCACTAGGCTTGTCACATGCTAAGTCCGCATGCAGTTCTTAACTCTGAAAATGTTTAATGCAACTATGCATAAAGCACCTGTCTTTAAAAGTTGTGATATGATTTGCTGATGCAAATTTTCAAAGAGAACATTCTTCTCAGATGAAATCACATTCAGTAGACAGGTGCCTCAAGATGTGATTTAGAGCTTTTTGTGAAAAACATTAAGTACTAGCCAGGGGAAAAGCCCTAACCAGGTGTTTGGGAAGCTAACACAAATTACTTTTGACCAAGTGTGCTTGCCAGTGGAATAGATCTAGAAGTGGGTTTATATTTTAGTAACATTTAAGGATTTCAAAGGAATTAGGCAAGTCTGAAAGAAATTAATCTGCAAAGCTGCAGGGAAGGACTGGGTGGAATGTGGCCGACAACTGAAAAAGCTCGTGCAGACTCGATGGGATCAAATAACTTTTGACTTGCCATAACAATTCTGTAATGAACATTAAGCTCAAGTTATACATTCAATTTTCTATGGTTAGTTATGCTGGAACAAAGCATCGAACTACATGCTGATTAAGTTCACTTTAGCTCACATGAACCCCTAATGGCCCATTTCACATTTTGAAGAAATGATCATTGCTGACTTACCTGCTGAGAACGTCAACTGGATCTGCTCTTCAATGATCTCCAGTGCAATGAAATCATGTTTTTCATTAAATCGTCCATTATAAAGCAGCAAAGCATTTCCTTCCTTTGTTGCAAACCTGCAGCAGAGGGAGAATCAGAAACATTTATTACCTATTAACAAGGCATACTGGAACAGCGAAAAAGATGTCATTCCTGTTGTGTTCTGCCAGAAGCAGAGAATTAGTCTGTTTCAGCTTAACAAGCCAAACTCAGTAGAGGTTTTTATATTCAGTTAGTAATGTAAACCCATGCACTGATACATAGAGAATTGAATGTCTATAGTTCATAAATTCTTTGAGAATTTAGAGGAAGAATCCAATTATAGCTTCACTCCATTCTGTCCCTTCATGGTCAATTAAATTGATCTTCTATCCAGGGTGCAAAATGATGAAGAAATGCTTGGGCAGATTCTTGCCCCTACCAGATCCTTGGAGGAAATTTGCTTTTTTTGCTTATATGGGCTTCAATGGAATTCACTGCTACATGCAGGAAACCCGTGTAAAACTTTTACTTGTACAGGCTGAGCACCCCCCATCCAAAATTCCAAAATTTGAAAATTGCTGAAATCTGAAATCTTTTGAGCACTGACATGATGTCACAGTTGGAAAATTCCACAAGCTGCTGGGAAGGTTCTCGGGCGAAGCACCGGTCTCTCTGCACCACAGGCAGGTCTGAGAAGTGTCCTCACATATGCAATGAACAGAAGTTAGTGAAAAATAGAAATATACTGCATAAAGCAAAAAAATTAAGATCTCAGTTGTGTGATGTTAGCGAAGATTGGTCAGCATTGGAGTGAACATATGCCACTTAATGGTATGCGGATCACGAAACAAGCGAAGATCTATAATGACGAACTGAAAAGTAAATTGTGAACATACAGCAGTCTGGTTGCAGAAATTTAAGAAAAGGAATGGTGTTAAATTTTTAAAGACTTGTGCTAATAAAATGCCTGATCATGAAGCAGCAGAGAAATTCACAGAAGAGTTTACCAAGATCATTGTTGATGAAAATCTAACATGATGAATGAAAACATCAGTGATGAACAGGTGTAAGAAGAAGACTGCTTACCGGTTGCACATAAATTCAGTCAGAAATAATGGTGATGCCAAACAGCCCCATGGCGGCTGAGGTAGTGATAGCTTACCTTTTCGATGGTTCAATGAACCATTATTTCATGCACAAAATTATTAAAAATATTGTATTAAATCATCCCCCTCCCATCATAGTTGCTGCGGGACGGGCAGCTGTTCAAAATTAATTGCAGATCTGAAGCCAATCGCAGCATTGGAACCCAGTAATAGACACAGTTGGGGGTGGTCATTCAACTGTGGAGGATCGAACTCCATCACATCTGACTGTGTTCTCCCTGTGAGCTTCACACCAGCTGCATATGTAATGTAAAAGAATTTCATGTTTACACTTGGGTCCCATCCCCAAGGTGTCTTAATAAGATGCAAATATTCCAAAATCTTAGATGCTTCTGGCCCCAAGCATTTCGGGTAAGGGGTACTTAACCTGTTTTCTATTCTTTATGTGTTAAAGTAATTAATCATCATCTTGCAGAGGCAAAGTCCTACTGACGGGTGTAGAAAATCCAGGTCAAGCTTCATCAGGCCAACTTGCTACTATGATGCCTCTCTGTCATCCTAACTACTAGGAGCTTGACCTTCGGCACAGACTAGAAGGGCCGAGATGGCCTGCTTCTGTGCTGTAATTGTTATATGAAACTCATGCAAACAGCATAGATATTGTGCCTCCGAACCACACAACTGTGAACCTCACATGAAAAACAAATGCACTGATTTACTTGTTATGCAATGGTTAGATAAAACCACTCTTATGAAATTGCCAGTGAGATGACCTGGCTCCTAAATCACTTCCTCATTAGGTGAAAGAAGTGTTTTCCTCATTCTGAATCCTCACTTTTACCACATTCCACATTCCCCAACATGGCGCTATTTCAATGGAGAATTAACAGGATGAATATCTCTGGTCAATTTCTAATCCATTTGCAGCCTTCAAAGATTACAAATCTATGTTCAATAATGATGAGAAGATGATCCAAGGCAGATCCAGTAAGAGAATCAACACTTTACAATGTCATTATTGGTGCACAATGGAAAAGAAACAACCTTATCAGAGATCCAGTTCTGTATTCAGGATTTTACTTATTATTTTTTAAGATAAGCAGAACTTGCTCTGAGAAATGTTCATAAACAACCTTTCAACTTGACAATGAGACCTGTTACAGAATTTGGCAACTGCGGATACTTTGTGCTGACTGATAACATGCTCTTGACTGAATTTACATAGATACCTTTTCCTTTACTTAGAAAATCAAGGAGCAATTTGCCTACGAGAATGGTGGAGATTGACAAAGAAAACTCAACTCTAGCTAGAAGCATGGCACTCTTCTTCAAACCGCTCATTATACAACTATTACTTTTAAGATGGATCAGTAGAAAGGTTCTTAGGGGTTTAAAATTATTTTGCCTTTTTGAAATTAAGTCTCTAGAACTAAAAGGTTAATAATTTTACTTAGCCTACTTCATCTCCACCTTCAGCCTGCATCAGAGATTGATGAGTGGCATGAAATGAAAGGACTTTTATAACTATCATTCCCCAAAGGGACACAATATCAGTAATTATGACGGTGACAATGTGGGAAAGTCATCATGAAGAAAAATTCATTGCCTTCCAGAGGCAATACACAGTAACGTCCTACACCATTTTCAAGTGCACCTGATTTTGTGTGTGTGTGTGTGTGTGTGTGTGTGTGTGGGTGGGGGGGGGGGGGGCGTTCGTCTAATGATCTGAAGGTCGCTAGTTCGAGCCTCAGCTAAGGCAGTGTGTTGTGTCCTTGAGCAAGGCACTTAACCACACATTGCTCTGCAATGACACTGGTGCCAAGCTGTATGGGTCCTAATGCCCTTCCCTTGGACAACATCAGTGGTGTGGAGAGGGGAGACTTGGAACTTGGGCAACTACCGGTCTTCCATTAAAAAAAATCCTTGCCCAGGCTTGTGCCCTGGAAACTTTCCAAGGTGCAAATCCATGGTCTATCGAGACTAACGGAGGCCTACACACACACACACATATATATAGAGAGAGAGAGAGAGAGAGATAGATAGGGAGAGGGGGAGAGGGGGAGAGAGGGAGAGGGAGAGGGAGAGGGAGAGAGAGAGAGAGATCTTCATCCAATGTCTGAGCTTGGTCAGTTTAGGGTTTCAGAACTTCCCTTAAAAAAATTATCAAGCTTGTCTCTCAGTTAAATGTTCAATCTGTTCAACAATTATAATGTTATGAGCTAAACAAAACTGATATTTCCCCTTCCCTGACCCTGAGGCCAAAAGACCACTCATCTTGTCTCTACAAAACATCCTGGAAACTAAACTGGCTCAAAGTGGAGTCTGAAAATTAGAACTCCTTTGGATGTCTGCAGCTCCAGGGGTCTTGAAGCTTGGCAAGTGCTAGAAATTGACTTGGAGAAGAGTACAAAATGGAGAGCTGTTCACTTGTCACTGAATTTTCTTTCATGTCATTCCAGTACAAGTTAGTCCAAGATTATCACTATTTTGCTTCATACCCCGACTGTTCCTAGTTCAGTACAGCACTATAGAAAAAGAAACCTCAGACTAAGGTTTCCTCAGGGGATGCTCTGAAATTTACAAAACCAATATCTCCTACCAGTTCTCTCAATCTCCAACCTTCTTCCTGAAGTACAGGATGAACATAAGTAACATGACATGATCCATAGCTAGATAACCCAATTTATAACAGTGAAGCTGCTGTTAGAAATCCAGAATTACATAGGTCTATCTGAAATCAGATTGATTGCTTACCCAATGCAGTGTAAATTAACGAGCAAACACGAGGAAATCTGCAGATGCTGGAAGTTCAAACAACAACACACACAAAATGCTGGTAGAACACAGCAGGCTAGGCAGCCTCTATAGGGGAAAGCACTGTCGGTTAGTCCTGACGAAGGGTCTCGGCCCGAAACGTCAACAGCGCTTCTCCCTATAGATGCTGCCTAGCCTGTTGTGTTCTACCAGTGTAAATTAACCTCAATTATGTTTACACTGTTATAGTGCTGATAATTTTGACGTCAAGTTTGAGTCTTTGGAACAACACATAAATAATAAGTATAGCATATGTCCTGGAACGACAAGATGGTTAGAACAAACATTAAAATAATATGTTCATAAGCACAAGAGATTCTGCATTCTGACAGGTTGGTCCATGGTCTCCACTACTGCCATATTAATGCCATTCTCAGGATGAAGAGCAACACCTCATATTTTGTCTGGGTATCTTCCAGCCTGACAGCATGAACACTGATTTCTCTAGCTTCTCTCCCCACTCCCACTTCTCTCTTCCTCAATTCCCCATTCTGGCTTCCCTCTTTACTACTCTTCACCTGCCATCAACTCACTTCTGGGTCCCCTCATCCCTCCTTTTCCCCCAAGATCCACTCTCCTCTCCTCTCAGATTCCTTGTTCTTCAGCACCTTACCTTTTCTACAGATCACCACCCGGCTTCTTATATCATTCCCTCTTCCCCACCCACCTTTCCTCCCCTTCATCTGGCTTCACCTATCACCTTCTAGATTATACGCCTTACCCTCCTCCCTCCTTCTTATTCTGGCTTCGTCCCCATTCCTGTCCTTGTAAAGTGTTTCAGCCTGAAATGTTGACTCTTTATTCCTCTGCATTGAAGCTGCCTGACCTCCAGCACTTTGTGTGCGTTCCTTAATGTAACATATTCAGTGTATTTCCAATGTATTAAGCACCATGATTCCCATTTAATCATAAACATGACTAATTCCGCAGATGCTGGAAATCCAAAGCAACACACACAAAATGTTGGAGAAACTCAACAGCTCAGGCAGCATCTACGGAAATGAATAAACAGTTGATGACTTGGGCCGAGGCTCTTCTTCAGGACTTGGGGGTTGGGGAGAGGGGAAGGTGCCAGAATAAGAAGGAGGATAGTGAGAAGGTAATTGCCAAGTGGATGGGAAAGATAAAGGGCTGGAGAAAAAATGATCTGATTGGAGAAGAGAGTGGAACATAGGAGCAAATGAAGGAGGAGGGGGATCCAGGTGAGAAGAGGTATAGAGTGGGGAGTAGAAGAGGGAGGGAGGGTGAGGGGTATTTTTTTTTATATATCAGAAGGAGAAATCGATATTCATGCCATTAGATTGGAGGCTACCCAGAGAGAATATAAGGTGTTGCTCCTCCACTCCTCCACCCTGAGGGTGGCCTCATCTTAAGGAAGAGGTGGCCATGGACCGACATGTTGGAACCGGAATGGGAATGGGAATTAAAATGCTTGGCCACTGGGGAGTTGTGCTTTTGGCAGATGGAGGTGCTCAACGAAGCACCCCCCCCCCCACCCCATTTCCCAGATACCCATCTCTCAATACAATGAAAAACCAAAACTGTCAGCTGGAACACTTGTAAGATGTCATGAAAAATAGAAGGAAGCATCTATTCAAAAGGTAAATAGATGGCAGCTAACATAAAGTTCTCTTCTTCAAGTCAATGTTTTAATGTTAATTCATTTCCAAGTGTCAAGCTAACACCAATTTTAATGTTCAACATTAATCTATATCCTGCTGTATTATCTACAACTTTTACACTTAGAAAATGAAGACACCGAACCATGTGCAAAAGGAAATCATAATGCTATTCAACCTCATGGGAGTTGTATGAGTTAGTCATCCACGCACAGCTAACTCTACAGATTGGAATAATAGTGGTGTTTTACTGATACACGTAACATAAAACAAAAGCAATCAACTGTAAAAAGCCTGAGGTGGTACAGTCAATCTCAATACGTGCACAGCAGGAATATATCATTGACAGAGACAGGCGGTACATTCACAATTTAGATCGCTCAGGGAAGGAGAGTTGAGAAATTTGTTGATAAGGATTTTTATTTCCCCTAGAAGACATGCCAAATTCACCTAGGCCTACAATACACCCTTTGACTTCATAAATGCTTTATGAAGACACAGCCTGGCTGCTTAGTCTTAAGTTGGGAACGTTACACCACTATGTGGAGTTACATTTGAAAAGAAAGTTCACACTATTCATTACTCCTTATTGTAGATGATTTCTCTGAAAGAAGGATATGGAGATTATGGCAATAGAGGGCCAATGTCTACTCCAGCAGCACCTTTCTGTAGCACCTTGCAAAAATTGGCTTGCCTTCTTTCCACTGTCTGCAAAGTACCAATCAGGGGTGAAGTGGAAATCTTCTACTTGCCTGGATGAGTACAGGACCAATGATTTTCCAGAAACTCGACAACCCTCATTGATTGGTACCTCATTCTTAAACAGAAACATTCATTGCCCCCATTAGCAGTACACAATGACTGCACTGTGTACCATCAACAATATATTCACCCAGGCTACTTCAACAGCACCTCTAACACAAAGGACAAGAACAGTGGCTGCATGGTATAACACCACTCACACAAGTTCCCCTCAAAGCTGCATAAAGTTCAAAGTAAATGTTGTTATCAAAGTCCATCTATGTCACCATATACGACACTGAGATTTATTTTCCTGTGGGGACTCTCAGCAACTCTAGAGAAAGGGAACTATAAAACGATCAATGAAAGACCAATCAGAGTGCAGAAGACTACAAACTGTGCAAATGCAAATATAAATAAATAGCAATAAATAAGAAGAACATGCCTTAATGAGATAGAGTCTTTAAAGTGAGATCATTGGTTGTGGGAACATCTCAATAGATGGGCAAGTAAGTGTCGTTATCCCCTTTTGTTCAAAAACTTCATGGTTGATGGGTATTAACTGTTCTTAAACCTGGCTGTGCAAGTTCCAAGGCTCTTGTACCTTCTACCTGATGGCAGCAGTGAGACAAGAGCATGACCTGGGTGGTGGAGATCTCTGATGATGGATACCTAACATCATGGCATGGAAATATAACACAGGTCCTTTGTCATAACTGGGTGCAAATCCTTGAACTCCCTATCCAAGAGCACTCTGATAGCATCTTTACCAGATGGGCCATAGCAGTTCAAGGTGGCGGCTCACTGCCATTTCTCAAAGGCATTTTGGGAGGAGCAAAAATTGCTGGCCTAGTCAGCAACACCCACAGCCTGAAAATGAACTTCAATAGCTATGTCACTATCAGGGGCTCTTCTGCTGTCCCTTAGTCCTTCAGGGCTGTGTTACTTAAATTACATTGAAGGGAACTCGTGTGGTGACTCCCGTTCTCCTCACCCAAAGTTTTGGATTTCAAAGGAGGCCAAACTAAGATGAGGAGGAAGAGTTATTAAATAGCATATCGCTGGAGCAGAACGGCGATACACATGGGTTGAAATGAATAAGTGGAGAAAGAAACTGTAAAAGCATTAAGAATTATACAAAGCAACCCTCCTTGTACAGACTATATTGTACACAAATTATTGCGTAGCATTGCACTACATAAACGTACTGCAAAATTCTGAATTATACGCGGGATTCAAGATTGTTTAATATCATTTCCTGTACACAATTGAATTGAATTGACTTTATTTCTTACAGCCTTCACATACATGAGTAAAAATCTTTACATTTTGTCTCCGTCTAATTGTACAATGTGCAATCACAGTAGCTTATAATAAATAAAGCAGTCAATGTAACAAAGAAATACACTCAAGTCAGAGGGAGTTAATCAGTCTGATCTGCTGGAAGAAGCTGTCCCAGAGCCTGTGGATCCTGGCTTTTACGCTGTGGTACCATTTCCCGGATAGTAGCAGCTGGAATAGATTGTGGTTGGGGTGACTCGGGTCCCCAATGAACCTTCGGGCCCTTTATCACATCTGTCTTTGTAAATGTCCTGAATCATGGGATGTTCACAACTACAGATGTGCTGGGCTGTCCGCACCACTCTCTGCAAAATTCTGCGATTAAGGGAGGTACAGTTCCCATACCAAGCAGTGATGCAGCCAGTCAGGATGCTCTCAATTGTGCCCCATGTGGAAAGTTCTTAGGATTTGGGGGCCCATACCAAACTTCCTCACTGTCTGAGGTGAAAGAGGCGCCGTTGTGCCATTTTCACCACACAGCCAGTATGTACAGACCACGCAAGATCCTTGGTGATGTGTATGCTGAGGAACTTAAAGCTGTTTACCCTTTCAATCCCAGATCCATTGATGTCACTAGGGGGTTAGCCTGACTCCATTTCTCCTGTAATCCACAACCAGCTCCTTTGTTTTTGCGACAATGAGCAAGAGGTTGTTTTCTTGACACCACTGTGTCAAAGAGATGACTTCTTCCCAGTAGGCCACCTTGTTACTGGCAAATTTAATTAACAGATTGGAACTGTGGGTGGCGACACAGTCATGGGTATACAGGGAGTAATACACAACCCTGAGGGGAATTCTGGGTTGCGAGTCAGAGGGGTGGAGGTGACGGAGCCCACTCTTACCACCTGCCGGTGATCTGACAGGATCCAGGATCCAGCTGCGCAAGGCAGGGTCAAGACCGATCTCTCTGAGCTTCCTGTTGAGCCTGGATGGAACTATGGTGTTGAATGCTGAACTGTAGTCCAAGAACAGCATTCTCACATAAGCATCCTTCTTCTTCAGATGCATAAGGACGGTATGTAGAGCAGTGGCTATTGTGTCGGTAGGCAAACTGTAGGGGGTCCAGTGTAATTAGAAGGAAATAATTGTTACTCTGGATCCAATGCAGCACAAAAATCCACAAGAGATAAAGAACACAATTATAATAACAAAAAACATACAATAAACACATGATAGTTCATAAACATAGATTGATTGTATATCCACGAAGTGACACTAGGATGTACACAAGGTGAATGATGGGAAATAATAAAGTAGTGGAGGAATTAATAGGTGGAGGCGTTGATCAGCCTTGCTAGTTGGGGGAAGTAACTGTTTTTGAGTCTGGTGGACCTGGCGTGGATGCTACGTAGACTCCTCCCTGATGGGAGTGGGACAAACAGTCCTTGAGTAGAGTGGGTGGGATCCTTCATGATGTTACTGCCCCTTTTCCAGCACCTTGCTTTGTATATGTTGTTGATGGCGGGTAGGCTGGTGCCAGTGATGCGTTGAGCAGTTTTGACTACCCGTTGTAGAGCCTTCCTGCCCACCACAGTGCAGCTTCCATACCGTGCAATGATGCAGCTTGTCAGGATGCTCTCTACTGCGCATTTGTAGAATGGATGTGCAAAGTCCGGCTCTCTTCATCCTCCTCAAAAAGTAGAGGTGTTGGTTATCTATCTTGACTGCATAGGATGTGTTCTGGGACCATGCGAGGTTGTGTGTAACGTGCACTCCCAGAAGTCTGAAACTGCTTGCAGTTTCCACTGCTGTACCGCTGATGTAAAGTTGTGGGGGGCGGGGGGGGGGGGTGAGTGGTGTGAGGAAGGACTTAATTAAACTGGAAGAATGGAACTTGAGCCACAGTTGGGAACAGTTAACAGGAGAGTAAACAACAGACCCACTTTACTAGAACATTTATTGCACTTTGCTGCTGAGCCTGTAGATAATTTATTACAGCACACTGCACTAGGTGCTCCTTGGCAAGTCTGCACATTCACCAAATCAATTAACAAGTTAAGAAGTGATGCTGAGAGGGACTTTAATCCCAATGGGAATTTCATATAAAACAGACATTTCACTGCTTTCTTCATGTTGGGTTATGGCAAATGCCAAAATTTATGCATTTCATTTTCGCTGTACATAGTTGAATATTGAAAGACTCCAATCCATTTTCAAAGGTCTCATACTCCGCTGCTTATCTCCTATCTTAGGACAAAAACAATTCACCCACACTACAAGACTATCCACGTACAAAGACAGAGTGACTAAATACCCCACCAGAATATTTACCAGATGGTTATTTATTATTTAGAAATACAGCGATAGAGAGATTTAGTGATAGAGAAAAGTTCCTTTCCGGGTCTTCAAGCCACACCACCAGCAATCCCTGATTTAACCCTAGCCTAAACAGGGGACAATATACATTGACCAATTAATCTGCCAACTGTAAGGTCTTTGGACTGTAGGAGGACACTGGAGCACCCCACACATTATGTCGTAATACTACGTTTTACTTCTTTTCCTTTTTCATCAATTCCTTGATATCTGGATTGCCAGTGTTTCCCATAGATGGATCCAGACAAAACTATTTGCTCTTTCTTTGAATCTCTGGGGTGTCAGGTTTAACTACCATAGTAACGCTAACAAGATTTTGTTATAAGCTCCAATGATAGGACAAGATTAAGCAGGCATAGAGTAAGGGTATTTGGACTCTATCAAGCTGCTCATATCTTATGAAGGGTTCCCCTCAATCCATCAAAGTGCATGAAAGTAACTCTGGTGCAAGGCAGAATCAAAGGTAGATTGTAGTTTGTCCAGTATTCTGTGTATTTTATAGCCTCCCCTGGAAAAGTGCCAGGCTTCTCATTTAAAATCCGGCCAACCAATGAATGAGTAGTACACAACTGAAATACAAATTCAAATGAAAAGAAAAAACACAGATTTTCTTTTTGCAAATGTATCTATCAGCAATCTTATCACAATTAGCAGGCAATAAGTCATAATCACCTGATTTCCAAATATGTGCATTAATAGATCGTAATAATGTGTAATTATTAATCAAAGTCACAGAAGTCTTCCAGTGCATCCTGTTTTTCTTAAGTGTGACAGATAAATAATTTAGGGATACAGCCCATAACAGGCCCTTCTGGCCCGACGAGCTGCACTGCCCAGCAACTCACCTGTTTAACATTAGCCTTATCACAGGACAGTTTACAATGGCCAATTCACCTACTAAATGGTACGTGTTTGGACGGGGGGGAGGAAACCACACACCTGCGGGAAACCAACATGGTTCATGGGGAGAAAGTACAAACTCCTTACAGACGGAACCGGAAACTGAATTCTGAACTCCAGAGAGCCCCGAGCTGAAATATCATAGTGTTGACCACACTACTACCCTGCTGTTCCATGATACTCCTGTGCCAATTGTCTCTGGTGGTTAGAGTCACAGAGCAGTACGATACAAAGGTAGGCCTTTCAGCCCATCTAATTCAAGCCAAACCATGTCTAGGCTCATTGATCTGTACTGGCCCTCTATACCATTATTAAATGTTGAAATCAAACCTGCATCCATCACTTCCTCTGGCAGCTCATTCCACACTCTCACCAACCTCTGAGTGCAGAAGATCCCTCCCTTAATATATCACCTTTCACCCTAAACCCACGAGCTCCAGTTGTATTTTCACCCAACCACAATGCTTGCATTAACCCTGTCTACACCCCTCCTAATTTTGTATGCCTCTGTGACCCTCAGGTTCTGTTGGCTGCGTAAATCTAGGAAAGGCAACCTCTCACCCCACCAAACGTATGAGATTGAGGTGTAAGTTCCCCCAAGACCCCCTGTTTGGGTGGATGCTACATGATTTGTTACTCTGTTACAAATCAGTACCATGAATTAACAGACAGTACACCATATACAATTAAACGATTTAGCTTTATAATTCTTAATTTGACTAAAGGGTTAGTAAAAAAGATCAAAAAGAAAAGGGCCCATTTTAATGTAACAGTCTAATGTGCACAAGCTGGAGCTCACTGTTCTCCCTTCACTGATCCTCCTTCGAACTCCCCGGGCTTCGTCAACTCCCGGCCCCACTCCAAGCCCACTCCTACGATCCCTCCTCTCCTGCGTCTTCTCTCCCCATCACCCAGATCACCTCGGTCTCAGGCACACAGCACGAAAACACACTCCCTTCATTGCACGGCTCACATTCCAAAGCACCCATTCTCTCTAACCATAACCCAAACACTGCTTCTACAGAAAGACCATTGCGTTAGCAGTGAAACCCTTCCCAGGGTGTTACACCTCTGTTCATCACCTGCAATATTTTATCTGCCAATTCTTCTCTGAATTTTAAAAAATTAGGATCTCAACATGCATGTGCATTACTTAATGAACTCCATGGTATAAGCCCAAGCATATCAAGACCAGGAAATCTTCATATATGTAGATATCTTACGAAGCTTTACATTCTCATTGATTAGTTCATCAACAGCTTAATTCTACAGATCTTCAGAAAGAATAAATCAGAGCAGAAAATGTCAGAAAAATGAAGCAGTTTGCTGGACCTCAGTTGGGGATAGTTTGAGTTAGAGATGACAGTGATGGAGGAAGGGGTGAGGAAAGGCCATGAATATGGTGGTTGGCAAATGTGTCTTTTGGCACTGTAGTGATGGCAAATAGTTACCCACTGCCAAATAAAGGAAAAATATTGCTCTGATTGACCACATTAATTAGAAAACTTATCCTGGCTGTGGATGGAATGCACCATGTCTAGGTTGCACATGGGAGTCTGCCTTTCTCTCCTAGTTAAAATCCAATAAAATGGTACTAAATAGCAATGGCTTGCAGTGGATTCCAGTTAATAAGGTCATTAGTTAATTGTGGCAGCTGCTTACTTGGGACAACTCTTAAAAAACAAAAACAAATTGAAGAAATAACCAGGATTCCCTTCATTCATTTGGGACACTATGCCACTTAATTGGGACAGGACTCTGTTGCTGAACAGTTTCTAATTAGCACCAACAGTGTGCACTTGTGTGACCATTAGATACTACACTGTGCTTAGAGCGAACAGTTCTTAAATAGCCCGTGTTCAAAAAGCAATAATTTTTGTCACTGAGTCTTGGTGAAAAATAAGCAGTGAGACAATTCAGTGCTGTTTTGCTCACTGCGGTTTCGTGCATTCAGGCGTGGAAATGCCAGAAACTGCCGAGAGTGAAAATGAGACTATTTCACTCTTCAGCAAGTTAGGAACAATGAAGATTTTGAAGATAGTGACAACCATCTTGAATGCCGCAATGAAAACGAAGATTTGGATGATGTAATCATTGAAAGCAATGTATGAAGGCAGTCCATTATCTGTACTAGGTGTCCGTGCTAATTTTGTTCATTTACAAAAGAACACAACAGCATACACTGGAAGAATTCCTCTGTTGATAACTATTAGGAACAAATACACAGATCAATAGCACTGTAGTGCTGGTAGTGTTCTAATTTGTTCTGTACTTTATTATAATACATAATTTGTAACTCAATTCAATTGCACAACAAATAACTGGATGATGTATACTGAGCGAATTGCAGTGTATTTTGAAACAAATGATAAAGCTGATAAAAAACAAGTGCCAGTGTTGTTGAGTGCAATGGTGGAAAAGCCTACAGTTTGCTTAGAAGTTTGACTACTCCAACCAAACCAACCCAAATGAATTTTGCTGATATTGTGTAGGTAATGCAGGAATATTTAGAACTGAAACCGTAGCCAATTGTAGCCAATTTCTCCGTAACTTACGCCACTGCCAACGGGATCCCACTACCAAGCACATTTTTCTCTCCCGACCTCTTTCTGCTTTCCGCAGGGATCACTCCCTACGCAACTCCCTTGTCCATTCGTCCCCCACATCCCTTCCCACCAATCTCCCTCCTGGCACTTATCCTTGCAAGCAGAACAAGTGCTACACCTGCCTTTACACTTCTTCCCTCACCACCATTCAGGGCCCCAGACAGTCCTTCCAGGTGAGGTGACACTTCACCTGTGAGTCGGCTGGTGTGGTATACTACATCCGGTGCTCCCGGTGTGGCCTTTTATATATTGGTGAGACCCAACGCAGACTGGGAGACCATTTTGCTGAACACCTACGCTCTGTCCGCCAGAGAAAGCAGCATCTCCCAGTGGCCACACATTTTAATTCCACGTCCCATTCCCATTCTGATATGTCTATCCATGGCCTCCTCTACTGTCAAGATGAAGCCACACTCAGGTTGGAGGAACAACACCTTATATACCTGCTGGGTAGCCTCCAACCTGATGGCATGAACACTGACTTCTCTAACTTCCGTTAATACCCCTCCTCCCCTTCATACCCCATCCCTGACATATTTAGTTCCCCCCCCCCCTCTTTTTTTCCTCTCGCTGCCTGGTGCTCCCCTCCCCCTTTCTTTCTCCCTAGGCCTCCCGTCCCATGATCCTTTCCCTTGTCCAGCTCTGTATCCCTTTTGCCAATCACCCTTCCGGCTCTCAGCTTCACCCCACCCCCTCCGGTCTTCTCCTATCATTTCGCATTTCCCCCTCCCCCTCTCAAATCTCTTACTATCTTTCCTTTCAGTTAGTCCTGATGAAGGGTCTCGGCCCGAAATGTCGACAGTGCTTCTCCCTATAGATGCTGCCTGGCCTGCTGCATTCCACCAGCATTTTGTGTGTGTTGCTTAAATTGTAGTTTATCTTTTTTATACCATTTCAACTACTTCAGTGAAACTTTGATTAACTGGGGCAGCCACTTAAATGGACCAAAATGCACTAATCCCAATGTGTCCCAATTATCTGGAATCCACTATATATAGCATCTTGTGCAAAATTAGATATTAAGCCACATAAAGGAACGTTTGAGCTAATGACTAAAAGTATGAACATGGGTTTTAGAGAGCACCTTAAAGAGAGAAGTAGTGAGGCAGAGATATTCTGGGATAAAATTCCAAAGCTCAAGGACAAGCCTCTGAAGGCACAGTTGTCAACCGTGGAGCTCTGAAAATCATGAATGCACAAGAAGCCAGAAGGGGAGTGTGGTCAGTGGTGGGTTTAGGGAAAGAATTACATAGAAAGGGTGAGAGAGGGTTAGAAGGGGAGGAGAGGCACTTGGAACAATTGAAAACTAGGGAAAAAAATCTTAAATTTTAAACAAAGCTAGACCAGCAGTCAACGAAGGTCAGCAAATATTTGAGTAATTGTTCTCCAAGTAGAAGTTGTAATAAAGTCATGAATCATTCACCATCGCACAGCTCAGAAAATCTTCATTTCACCTGTTTATAGCTTTTGTAGTTTCTCCACAATCTCCTAATAACTCACTCGCCCACCTTTGGATCTTTACACCAAGTCTCCATGGAGATAGATTGATTTTTGATTGGTAATGGCATCAAACATTATGAGAAGAAGGCAGAAGAATGGAGTTGAGAGGGAAAATAAATTCGTCATGGGCTGAAGGCTTAATTCTGCTCCTACGTCTTATGGTTTTATCTTCATTGATCCTCAAAAGCCCAGAAGCATCTTTTTCAATATTTATGCAAACAAATTAATATCTCAAATCATTCATTTGCAAGAGAGTCCAGCCAGCTCCACACATTTGATACATAGATTAACTTTTACTCACCAAGAAATCTTAACTTTTAACTAGATAATCTTCCATGATTCGTTAACACCTGAATGGACTATTCAGAAAAAATAATAATTAAAAAACCTGTTAAATGCCACACTTATTCTCAAACTGCATTTTGGAGTACCAAAATTTCGTTTAGTTCTCCCCAGTACCTCCAAAGCTAAAAGATCTCCATTGTTCCATTTTAATTAAAGTATCACAAAAGTCACACAGCAATATCTCAGGTCTCAAAACAACAACATTAGTCACAATGCTAGAGGGGAAAAAAAGATTGCCCTGTATTACACATACACCTTATTTGCACAGTAGTGGGCCCTATTGTGCCAGTACATCAGAACTCATTCTGCCTCTGGGCTCATCAGTGCTGTAGTGACTAGAGCTGAAGAAGGCAGTTTGTCATCGAAATGTTGGTTAGTATCGATACCTGTACCTGGCTGGAAGCCGGAGACGTTTATTCATGCACTTTATATTCCACAGCAAATAATGCAGCACTTCATATCTGAGTTAATGATGGACTCTGCAAACTACAGAGTGCAGCGATACACATCTTTTCTTACAGCGAGTAGTGATGCATCTCATATTCTGCACTCAGCAATGATGTATGTACTTCACATTATGCAGTCTGTAGTGAAGCACTGTAAATACCACAGTGAATAGCGAGTATATAGTCTATTATATAGTCTATGGTCAGCATTTTATGCACTGCGTCTTCATTTCCTAGGTTTTGCCAACCATGATTCTAGCGAAACCCAGGACTGAGAAGGAAGAGGAAGGATGCCAGAATAAAAAAAGTGGGAGGGAGGGGAAGGAGACTAGATGGAAGGTGACAGGTGAAGTCAGGATGGTGGTAAAGGTCAAGGGCATCTTCCCCCTTCCTTCTCAGTCTTGAAGAAGGGTCTTGGTCCGAAATATCAACTAGCTATTCAGGTACATCGATGCTGCCTGATCTGATAAGTTCCTCCAGCAGTTTGTGTGCACTGCTTTGGATTTCCAGCGTCTGCAGAACTTCTTGTGTTTAATATCAGAAGCTGTCAACCATACATTCTGTGAGCAGGGTCTGCTGCGGTCCTATCTGCCCATCGGACTGATAAGCTTGTGAGCCTGCTGGAACTTTCACGAGCTTCACCAAAGGAATATTTAGAGAGAGGAATGTGAGTTACAGGCTGGGCCTTTAGAGAGAAGGATATGCATCAGGCCACGAGAAATCTGCCCCACTATCAAGGCAATGGACACGTGAAATCTTCAACAAGATCACGTTCAGACTTACCCTCAACTCTGTAAGAGGTCCATGAGCCAGTCCTAATCGGAGGTTCAGAGGTGGTTAGGGTTAGCAGCTTTAAATTCCGGGGTGTTACTATTCAGTGGACCTGTCCTAGACCCAGAACATAAGTGCAACTGCAAAGAAAGCACAGAAGCACCTCTACTTCCTGAGTAGTCTGTGGAGATTCGGCATGACATCTAAAACTTTGACAAACTTCTATCGATGTGTCGTGGAGAGTATACTGACTGGCTGCATCACAGCCTGGTATGGAGACACCAATGCCTTTGAATAGAAAATCCTGCAAAATGTAGTGGATTTGGCCAAGTACTTCACAGGTAAAGCCCTCCCAACCATTGAGCACATCGACCTGAAAATCTGTTAAAGAAAAGCAGCATCCATCATCAGAGATCCCCACCACCCAGGCCATGCTCTCTTCTTGCTGCTGCCATCAGGTAGAAGATACAAGAGCTTCAGGACTCACACCACCACATTCAAGAACAGTTACTATCCCTCAGCAATCAGGCTCTTCAATAAAAGGGGATAACTACACTCACTTGCCCCATCATTAAAGTGTTCCCACAACCACTGATATCACTTTAAAGACTCTTTATCTCATGTTCTTGTTATTTATTGCTATTTATTTATATTTGCATTTGTATAGTTTATTGTCTTCTGCACTCTGGCTGATCTTCATTTGATCCTGGTATAGACAGTATTCTATAGACTTGCTGAGTATGCCACAGGAAATTGAATCTCACTGTTGTACATGGTGACATACATGTACTTTGATAGTAATAGTTACTTCGACCTTTGAACTTCAAAACTGACAAAATTTGACCTTAATCCTTTCTGAATTAAATTCTACCCATTTTAACCTGGCATCTTGCAGGTTACTCTCCCACAGATATACAGCACAAGAACCAATATCTCATCGACAAGCCCATATTGATGGATTTATTCAGGAATGACTTAACATTGTTGTTGTTGGGAGTCTGCCATATAATTACCAGCCCATGGGAAAATAAATAGCTTATCTTCAGTATTTGTTACAATTAGTCACTTGCCTGCAGTTCTGTGTTGCAAGTTGGAAAGTCTTGTTGTCTTTAACATTCCTGATTTTGGAAAATAACCAAGCGCCAATTTGATTACAGGTTTTTGCAAGTTTGGCACCTACACCAATTTAAGATTAACTCTCAGGTCATGCTGTTTTTCATGGGAGTCTTAACTGCATGAGTTTCCCTTGAATCACTTACATGAGGGAGATGGTGAAATGGAATCTTTGCCGGAGACCCTTGAAAGTCACAAAGGACTGTGGGGGGAAGCTTCGTGTTGTAATTTCACAGTATGGCCTCTCATATTCACCAGCTGGACATTCACATCTGAAGCCACCAACAAGCAGATTGATGCAGGTTCCTCCATTCTTGCAGACGCCAGGTGCACAGCGGCCGGACCTGGTACTCACTTCGCAATGCTCCCCTGAAACACAGCACAGAACAAAGGATGAATGATTCAATATCATGCCTGAAATTACTCTCAGAGACAATCGAAATATTGCAAATTCTGGTTCCATGTTATCTAGATTTTCTCATACAAGTGCAGTTTCTGAAGATCACCACTTCGAATAAAAAAGTAGAAGCAGCCAGCTATTCGTAGCATCTACATAAATGTCTTGGCCATTGGTATTTAATGGCAAATAAATCAGCTCCACCATGGTGTCACATATGGACCTAATCCCTCCTGTAACTACTGTTATATTACATTACTGAGTGCCTCCAAGTTTCAGAATGGCAATAAATCTACTGGAACGCTTGACATATCAACCACAAAGCTATCATTTCAAACTACCTCGATATTTGATTCTGCAAGCGGTCGAAATTTGTCTACATTGATATTTGGAATTGAACAGGATTGCTCCAGGTCAGGTTTAGGTTTTACTGAAACAATGCCAGTTTAAAGCAAAATGGTTTTCAACAAGTAGGGACTACTGGGATAAGGAACTGTTGCTGAGTTACTGGGCACAACCAATCTAAGTTGCTAGTCTGCTGAAACTACCTCTGTCAAACATTCCGAGGAGATTGAGGTCTGGAAACAATGCTTGAATGCATGACAGATGCAGAAGCAACAACAATCACTGAAAGGGAACGGAGTAAATAAAAATAACTGGAGCCTTCCCTCATTTTGTTTAGGATCCCCAGGCCATGCCCTCTTCTCGTTGTTACAGGAGCCTGAAGACACACACTCAGCGATTCAGGAACAGCTTCTCCCCCCCCGCCATCCAATTTCTAAATGGACATTGAACCCATGAGCACTACCTCACTACTTCTTTAAAAAAATATTTCTGTTTATGCACTACCTATTTTAGTTTGTTTTCTGTATTTATCATGTATTGCATTGTACTGTTACCTCAAAGTCAACAATTTCATGCATATGCCGGTGATAATAAACCTGACTCTGATTCTGAAATGCTTTATAGCTAAAAGTAGTTTTAAAATATAGTCCTAGCTCAAAGAAAATTTTATTATCAAAGTACATATATGTCACCATATACAACCCTGTGATTCATTTCCCTCCGGCATACACAGCAAGTCTATAGAGTAGTAACTATAACAGGATCTATAGAGTGCAGAAGACAAAAAACTGTGCAAATGCAAATATAAATAAATAGCAACAAATAATGAGAACATGAGAAAATGAGATAAAGAATCCTTAAAGTGAGATAATTGATTGTAGGAACATCTCAATGGATGGGCACGTGAGTGTAGTTAACCCTTTTGTTCAAGAACCTGATGATTGAGGGGTAGGAATTGTTCTTGAACTTGGGCGGTGTGAGTCCTGAGGCTCTTCTACCTTCTGCCTGATGGCAGCAGCGAGAAGACAGCGTGGCCCTGATGGTGAGGACCTCTGGTGCCTTGGTTCTTCAGTGTACGAAGGCAATAGCCAATTTAGGCACAGTGTGTTCCAATAACCAATGGTATAATAATAATCAGGCTGCTTGTGTTCAGTGCAACTATTGCTAACAGTCTTGTGCTCGTCTTTAAAATAGACCATTAGATTTTTTGTAGCCATCCAAGACAGTAGAGCCGCAAGTTTTATTTCTGAAATGCATTTCCTAAAAGACATGGGTTAATAGGCACTCAATTGCCAACACAGAGTTTCGTATTCAAGTCTCTTGCCTTCGTCTCAGGAGCAGAGCTGTTGCAATGATCACTTTGTTCCTATAACAGGTTAAACACTGGCATGCTGCAGTTTCTGCGACTCCAGCTCCTGGAAGAGCAATCAAGTCGTGCCATGGTTGTGGTATTGAATGACACTGTACTATTGCAGATAAAATTAACATTTTCATGGCTAGGAATCTAAATCTTTTACTTGATAGATTTTAACAATGAAACAGCCCTTTCTTTGTAATAGGAGTACCAAGCAAAATTTGGAATGGAAATTATTCACAGAGTTGTTGGACTTTTGCCAGTAAGTGACAAAAATCACTTTAACATTTTCATCAAATTTTTAGAGTGGATGGAAGGCCCATGATGTCATCCTCACCACTGTTCATTGTGTCTGAACTTTACTTTTAGGGGCTACTGAAAAGAAAATATTCAAAACGTGATTATTTTGGTGGGTGGGGGGTTGGAGACAGGTTTAGACGTGAGTACATGCATTTAAGTAGATAAATTACCATATCCCTCATCCCAATTAGGATCGTCAGAGGAACCATCAATTAGGCTTTTCATTTTGAACAGCCATGACACTTCACCACTAACTTTTATGTCTTGTGATCATTTGACATACACGGACAAGACAAGTGGCAGCCTACTTGAAAAGGGGAGATTTGCTTATTATCCAAAGAACAAGAAAAGATATTTTCAATCACAAAATTAAACTTATCCAACATCACTCATTCAGCTTTCCATTTTCATTGCCTGTACATCTAAACAAAATAGCACAAAGTATAATTTGGAAACCGGACATCAGCAGGTACACACCAAAGAGTAAAATTTTGTAAATATAACTGACAATAAGCGTCCTGACATAGTTAGCAGAATGACTAATGAGGTTAGTTACTTTTAACAAAGATAAAAATACTTAGGTTTGAAAATTAAGCACAATGCCTTACAGTACCAGTGGCCTGGGTTCACTTCCCGCTGCAGTCTGTAGGGAGTCTGTATGTTCTCCCTGTGATTGCATGGGTTTCCTCCAGGTGCTCCAGTTTCCTCCCATAGTCCAAAGGTGTACTGATTGGGAGGTTGACTGGTCATTGTAAATTGTCCTGTGATTAGGGTTGAACAGGGGTGTTGCTGGGCTGAACCAGAAGGGCCTATTTTGTGTTGTATCTCAATTAATAAACAGACAGACAAATAAATAAATAAATAAATCTTCATGATATCATGAAAATTTCACAGTGTGCCATTTACCATGAAAAATAATATAAAGAGCTTCACATTGGAAGTAAAATTATTTATCCTGGATAAACATTAATCGCGTCACTTAAATAAGTTTTCAGTTTCCCTCTGGGTGCCCTTAGGCAGATAAATATAAAGAAAACCACAGCACCCATTGCGCTGCCTGTTAAAAGTTGATTCCAGTCAATGTGACTAGCAGAGCTTAAGAGTTAAAATGTTTGGCCTTGAATTTTTAGTGCCAGATTGGCTGCATTTTATTTTGACGATCTGCCTTCTCAACACTGCTTGTTTCTAAGCAATGAATTGTTATTACTGTACATGCACTCCATTCAAAAGCATGTTGCACAGATAACAGAAGTAGTGACCTAATAATATCTGACAAAAAAAGCAAAATCACATCAAAATTTTCCATGACATTTACAAATTCTAAAGATGAATCTACCATTTTCACGAGAGCAGAAGCAATACATATTTTGAGATACTATGTACACAAAGAATCAATTCTCCAAAGCCACAAGGGAATTTTTGTGCCCCTACAAACATAATATAATGATTATGAATATCCAAATGAATGTGTTTCAATGGGGCCTCAAGCACAAGAACTTTTTGATTGTTTCTCCCATTATGGCTATGAAATATCTCAGTGGTATGATAATTGAACAGCAAATTAATTCAAGCACTGTAAGGAGACCCAACATAACTAGGATACATTACAGGACCATTGAACACAAAGAAGATTTAAGTGAATTAACAGTATCACAAACCAGGTATGAATTCAAATTCTGAATGTGTAAGGAAGCATCATGCAGACCAGCATCACATTTGATGGGGGAGAGAGACTGGGAATGAAGACCAGCAACAATGTGTGGAGCAGCAGCGAAACAGGGTGGGACTAAAAGGCAGGCAGGCAGATCAGGAATGCTGTGACCGGGGGACGCAGTGGGCAGTAAAGTGGTGTGGTTGTCTTAGGATTTCCTTCACTACCTGCAGATCCCCCCAACTGACAAAGACACCTGGAGAGTCCAGCTGCCTGCTGACCCAGGACAATGTGGTTCAAGCACCTCTGCCAAACTCCGTAAGGAACACTGCATTGGAAATGACGCCATCCCATTGGATCCGCACTCCTTGCCATTGGCATAGTGTGACTGACTAGCACCAAAGTGTGCAGATGAATTTCAAGAACTGGAAATAGTCACGACACATGCCGGTGATATTAACCTGATTCTGATGCTGATGCTGCAGTATTGTCATGAGGGTAGATGATAAAGTGGTGCTGAGAGGAGAGCTTGAAACAGGAATGTCATGGCTAATAAATCTAACTAACTGGGATGTCCTTTTCTGAGGTGCCTTGCCATGTAGAGCCTGAGAAACCAAGAATTGATCATTATTACTATGGTGAACAAATCACATTTGTCTAGAAATGTTTGAAGACTGGAAATAATTTCAGGAGTGATTTATGTTCTAGCGTAAGTGTAGTGGTATGGCTTTTGTTTAGTAAATAGCTGATTTGATATCAGCTGAGAACAGCTCTTCAGAGTCAGGTGCATTTGAACGGATGGCAGAGACATCAGGTAAATGTTCTTTCCACCAGTCAGTTAATGTTGAAGATAACTTGTTTCCACAACAGTAACAGGGCTGTGGGTGACATTTTATTCCTTTGCACAGATGACACACAGGTCACCACAACATCCTAAACAAACACATATGCGCATGCCCCATTCCCTCATTCACCAGCCATTTTCACCCATTCTAAATCTTAAAACTCAACGTCTCCCTCAGCACCCTTTGCTCCCCCTTCCCCTCGCAGACTCCCACTTTTCTCACTGTCACATCCTTCTACCCAGAGATTTCCTGACTGTTGACCAACCTTGCTCTCCAGTACAACCAACTGCACTGCACAGGGCCCCAACTCAGCACGAAATTCCTCAGAAGCCTCCACCTGTCCACCCACTGTTATCTGAAGATTGCAGCATGTGAGCAGATGACAAACTACAGAGCTCGAGTCCTGGATGCTGCTTTGCTGCCAGCACCCCAGCGAGGGCACACTTGCCTTGAAGTCAGATTCAGTGGATTAAACCTCAGGATGATGTGATTGTCCTATCAGAAGATTTGGGGACAGTGCTATCAAATCAACCTAGAAAAATGAGGAATGACTTACCTAAAATTCTGAGAAAGATCAGTCTGCTAAGTTATGTTTCCTTTGGCTAGAAAGGATGAATGCTAGTGCCATGAGCCTCTGCAACGTGCCGTAGAGAATTGGGCTTCTGAGTCCCTGGTGTCTTAACCAGAGTTGTCGTCTGTTAACCTGTTGTCTTAACAAGAGTCGTCAAGCTTGTGCTTTCTGTTTAATCTTGTCAAGTTAATTGTGACTGGAATGGGTTTTCCACATTCTAAGATTATTTAATTCGGACTCTCGATTAGTGCTATTCAGAGTCTTTGTGTGGAGATTGATTTGTCTCATGGTGTTGCTCAGTTGTGCTGCCAATGCTCTGTTGGTATTCCTATCTGTAACCTCTTGTTTCCATCTGAACGTGAGAGTCTGCCGTTCCTCCACACCTGGGTTCAGTCCTGTCAGTGACTACCATGACAGAGGGTTTGGGTCCAAGGCCATGGTGTTAAAATAGGGAATTATTGGCAATTTAGGACTGAGGAAAGATTCCATTCCCAGAAGGTTGTTAAGTTTTGGAATCTCAAAGGTCCATAACCATTCAATCTGGAAGGATGTTTCAGTGTTTGGATGGATATCGGAGTTGGTTGGGAAAAGTAATGAGATAAAGGATCCTCACAAAATTTAAGGGAGAGGGATCAGTACTTAGGGACGACCCTTGCTCTTTTGAAATAGTAGACACCCAATTAAATACTGACTGTCCCAAACATACTGTATATAAGTATAGAAAAAGATTCAGCCTTTCATAATAATCACAACAAACCTTTGAAGCAAATTCACTTCCAGAAAGTAGGAAATGTGACAATTATTTATGTGAGTCCTGTGGTAAACTATGTGTATACCTGTCTGGACACGCCCCTCTGCTGACTGCTCCTGTGGCTCCTCCCACAAACCCCTGTATAAAGGTGATTGGAGGCACTGCTCCTCCCTCAGTCTCCAAGATGTTGTGGTCACTTCTGCTGCTAATAAAAGCCTATCGTTCGCCTCCCTTCTCCGAGAGTTACTGATGGTGCATCAAGTCCTTTGTCCACTCATCTCTCCCCATTGATAACCTTCTTGGCACATATGCCTGCTAGCATAAGAAGTGCTACACCTGCCGTTTCAGCTCTTCCCACACCACAGAGTCCCAAACAGTCCTGGCATGTGAGGTGACACTTTGCTCATGAGTCTGCTGGGGACATCTGGCGCTCCCAGTGCAGCCTGCAGAACCAAATCCAATTAGTGGACCATTTTGTCCGCGCAAAAGGCAGGCTTTCCCAGTGGTCACCCATTTCAATCCGACTTCCCATTCCCATTTCGACACATCTGTCTATGGCCTCTTCTACTGCCACGATGAGACCAAACTCGAGTTGAAGGAGCAACCCCTCATATTCAGTCTGGATAGCCTCCAATGTGATGGCACCAACATCGATTTCTTGAACTTATGGTAATTCCCCCCTCCCGCCTCTCTTGTTTTCTATTCCCCATTCTAGTTACCCTCTACTGCCATCACCTCCCTCTGGTTATCCTCCTATACTCCTTTCTTCCATGGTCCACTGCCCTCTCCTATCAGATCCTTTCTTCAGCCCTTTATAGCTCCCAACTATTACCTCCCAGTTTCATACTTCATACCCCCATCTACCCACTTTCCCCGTCACCTGACCTCACCTATCACCTTCCAGTGTGTACTCTTCCTCTCCTCCCAATTTATTTATTCAGGCTTCTGCCCCCTCCCAGAAGAAGGGTCTTGGCCAAAAATATTGACTGTTTATTACCTTCCATAGATGCTGCCTGACTTGTTGAGTGCCTCCATCATTTTGTGTGTGTTATTCACAAGAATTCAAACATCTGTGGAATCTCATGTTTAAAATGGGACGATAGCCTATGCACAGCAAGATGTCATTAAAAACAATGAAAAGAAAATCGACTTTAATAACATTGGTTGACAACCTCACACTGATTCCCTCCCATACCACCTTTAAAGATGTTTCCAACTCCAGTCGCTGAATGCCATCCTAAATTATCCCCAGAAAAGCAACATTTGCCAAAATGATGGATTTAAGGATATATTATTTTTGTTGCAATGGCTTTAAGTGCACAAACTTGCAGCAGGTTTTGCCCTGTGCTTACCGTCACTCTGCAGCTTACAGTTAGGAAAGGTAGACTGACACAATAGCATAGTGGTTAGCGTAATGCTTCACAGTGTCAGCTATAAGATTTAATGCGTATTTAAGTTTGCAGATGACACCACTGTTGTTGGCTGAATAAAAGGTGGTGACGAATCAGCACATCGGAGGGCGAGTGAAAATCTGGCTGAATGGTGCCACAATAACAACCTCTTACCCAACGTCAGCAAAACCAAGGAGCTGATTTATTGACTACGGGAGGAGGAAAGCAGAAGTCCAAGAGCCAGTCCTCGTTGGGGCTTTGGAGGCGGAAAGGGACAACAACTTTAAATTTGTCAGCGTAATCGTTTCAGAGGATTTGTCCTGGAAACAATGCCATTACAGAGAAGACACAGCAGCGCCTCTACTTACGTAGGCGTCATCTAAAACTTCGACAAGCTTCTATAGGTGCACAGTGGAGAGTATACTGACTGGTTGCAACACAGTCTAATATGGAAACACCAACCTCCTTAAAAGGAAAATCCCACAAAAAGTAGTGGATACAGCCCAGTCCATCACAGGTAAAACCCTCCCCACCACTGATCATATTGACTCGGAGCACTGTCGCAGGAAAGCAGCATCCATTATCAAGGACTGCCACCATCCAGGCCCTGCTCTCTTCTCACTGCTGCTATCAGGGAGGTGGTGCAGAAGCCTCAGGACCCACACCACCAGGTTCAGGAACAGTTATCACCCCTCAGCCATCAGGCTCTTGGAACCAGAGGGGATAACTTCATTCACTCCAACAGTGAACTGTTCTAGAACCTATGGACTCACTTTCAAGGCTCTACAACTTACGTTCTCAATATTATTTATTTATTATTTTGTATTTTATTTGTATTTGCACAATTTGTTGTCTTTTGCACATTGATTTTTGTTCTTCATTCATTCTATCTTCTTCCTTTGTATTTACAGTGAATGCCCACAAGTAAATGAATTTCAAGGTAGTATATGGTGGCATATACATGCTTTGATAATAAATTTACTTTGAAGATTGGGGTTCCATTTCCACTGCTGTCTGTAAGAAGTTTGTACGTTCTCCCCATGACCGCATGCACGGGTTTCCACCAGAAGCATCTGTTTTCTCTCACATTCCCAAAGACGTACTAGTTAGGGTTAGTAAGCTGTGGGCTTGCTATCTTGGTACTGGAAGCATGGTGACATTGCAGGCTTCCCGCAGCACATCTCAGACTGTCTTAGTCATGTATCAGCAACACATTTGTTCAGATTAGTCATTTGTTTATTTTTATTGAGATTCAGCACAGAATAGGTCCTTCCGGCACTATGAGCCACACCGCTCAGCAATCCCCCGATTCAATTCTAGCCTACTTACAATGACCAATTAACCTACCAACCGGTGCATCTTTGGACTGTGGGAGGAAACTGGAAAACCTGAAGGAAAGCTATGCATTCACGGGGAGAATGTACAAATTCTTTACAGGCAGCCACAGGAATTGAACCCGGGTTGCCTGTACTGTAACGTGTTGTGCTAACCACTATGCTACTGTGCCCCAATCACCTTTGTGTGTTACTGATTGACGGCAACATATTGCCCAAGATATCAGGAATAACTCATCTGCCCTTTCCCAAAACAATACCACGAGATTATCAGATTATAGAGCACCTACAGCACCAGTCTCCATCGTGTCCATGTCAGCTCTCTACACATGTGACAAATAAAGCTAATCTTTTTCTTTGTGAAAAGCTACTGACCCAAGGTGTGAGGAGCTTGCTGATAGTCCAGTGCAAATCCACCTAGTCCAAAAAAATTCCCACACAACAGAAATCTTCAGGTCAGACACACACTAAACAAAAGCTCTATTGAGCAGTGAATATTCAGTGAGAAAACACCAGTGATATTTTTTCAGTTTGTGACATGGAATTTTTAAGAATGTCCTTTCGAAAAACCAGAGGTTGAAAATATAAGTGAGGACACTGCTTTATGTTCATAACCATTCCTTTTAGTTTTGCTAAAAATAGCAAACAAGAGGAAGATCTGCCAGCTGGTATTTTCCTCCTGTAATCAACCTGCAAGTCCAATTGGAACTGGAGCAGCAGGAAAAATCTCAGCAGATGAATTAGCTGAATAAACATCATGGACAATACAGGTCATATGTGTCAATTCTGATGGGAGAATGGCTTACACGCCAAAAACCAGTCAACATAACAGTGGCAATGTGATACATAGCCCTGTTGATATTGTGTGTGATTACTGATGCAGGAAGAGATGAAGAGGTGGGCAGTCTGGAGGAGGCTAGGGATAATTGGGAGAAGGACAGAGAATGAGATGGATTAGTGGAAAGGGGAAAAAAGGAAAAACAGTTGGCAAGATCACCTATGCCTGAATCTGTGACTATTAACGTTTGAATGGAACAAGACCTTACCTAGTTGAATTCAGAGGGCTGTGGTATCTACTGCCTATCCCATCACCACACACAACTAACTACCACTAGTCAAAAAGGAGTCTTGTGCAGGCCTCTGCCTCACCTGCTGGTGGAGATATGTCTCTATCAAAGGAGGTGTGAGGCGTCCTTCCCTCCACTAGCCTGTAGGTTATGCTTGGGCAAAGTGTAGCACCTGCTTAGTCCCCGATCAGGGTCAAGTGAAGTCATGGGAGCAGGTGGCGGACGGTCGTATGAGCAGCTGGTGCATATCACAGTCCTGGTTATGTGACCACTGACGCCAGGCATACAATCTCTGAAGAGTATTGATAACGGCTGGGGTCACCGTCTTGTAAAGACACTGCCTGGATGAAGGCAATGGAAAACTTCTTCAGCAGAAAAATTTGCCAAGAGCAATCATTGGTCATGAGACCATGACCGTCTATGTCATATGACACGGCACATAATAATGACGAATTGTTTCCCCTTGTGTAAGGATCTGGAACACAAAGACAGTTTCAGACTATGAGGTAACTCAGAGAGGAGAGGAGGAATTTCTTCTCGCAGAGTCACAAAACATCAGAATTCTCTGCTCAAAAGAGCTGTGGCAGCGGTATCGTTGATGGAGATCTGAACAAGTAAGCCTAGATGTATGTGAGAGTGTTACCAAGTGGTGGAATAGGCTCAAAGGAGGACTGATCTAAACCCATTTCTTATCTTTCAATGTTATGCTTTCAATTATGTTGCAATGTTATGCCACGGCTATGGAGAGAGGAAAGACAAGAGTTAATTTTAGAGTTGATGACCTCTCATTATAAACTGTTTATCTGGAAAATAGTATGGTGTTCCTGGTTACAAGATGAGATGCTGCTCCTTGAGCTTCCATTGGGCTTTGTTGGAACAGCAAAAGAAGCCAATGACAGGGAAGTCAGAATGGAAGAGCACCTTTGTATATTGAATGGAAACTTTCAGCAAATGTTATTAAATCTCTAAATTGCTTTCTCCATTGCTGAGGAGACTGTATTCTGATCATCAAAAGCAATACTTTAAATTTGAAGTATTTTGGCCCCTGTACGTTGCGACAGGAAGAGGTGAAAGGGCAGGTATTGCTCCCACAGGAGAAGGGATGAGAAAAAAAAAATTGCAGGATATGGAAATGAAAGTGAAGAGCTTATGAGCTACCGTGGAGGGGAAGCCATGATTAAGGAGAAAGGAATCTCAGAAAAATTGATATGGAATGTAACTGAGGCCAATTTTTTATCTCTACATTTTAACATGGCCATGTCCTAGATAAAGAATCAGCTTCCAGTTTTGACCAATTGTCTGGTTCAGCACAACCTGTCCAAGTCTCACTTTCATATCTTCATCATTGACCTATCATGAACTTGACCCTTCTGATTGTCTCCTGTTCAGGTTGATCTCAGCTACAGAAGAAATCAGGCAAGTTCCAAAAGGTAATGTTATATCTATTGTTTCATCCAATCATCAAGCACTCAAAACTATCTTCCTTTGGCAAAAACACACATGGGGACAGGTCAACTATCATCACTTGGAAGTATCAGAAATAATTGGTTTATGAAAACATCAGCATGAAGGAAGAATTAAATAATTACTGAACACAGGAAGGAGAGTAGCTGAAAGTAGAGCAGGTGAGAATGGAAAGATTACTCTGATATTCTACCCTGGCATCATGAAGGGAGAAATTAACAAATAAATGACAAATTACCAACTGACATTTCTTTCCTTTCCAACAGTAAATCTGGACAACGCAGAACTCAATTCATTTTAGGAGCATTGTTGCAAGTTTGCTTTGCTGCTTTATTCATTTAAAACATGAAAAATTTTATTTAAAAACTGCTTGAAATGATCACTACTGAACATCCAGAATCTTCTATCAAAACAAAAATCACCTGAACAAGTCCATCTACAGCTACAAATAATCAGACTAATGGGAAAAAATGCATCTTCAACATACCCAAAGATGCAAAGGACACCAATATTTACTTATTCTATTGATTTTATTGAGATACAGCACAGAATGGGCCTTTCCAACCTTGCAAGCCACACCGCCCAGCAACCCCTGATTTAACTCTAGTTTTGAGGAGCTTACACATAGGATAGATAAAGGGGATGCAGTGGATGTTCTATATTTGGACCTTCAGAAGGCCTTTAACAAGTTAAGAGCCCATGGTATCAAAAGTAAAGTACTGGCATGGTTACAGCATTGCTGATTGGTAGGAGGCAGCGAGTGGGAAGAAAAGGATCCTTCTCTGGTTGTCTGCCAGTGACTAGCGGTGTTCCGCAGGTTGTGGGTCGGTGTTGGGACCACATCTTTTTACGTTGTATATAAATGAAATAGATGATGGAATAGATGGCTTTGTTGCCAAGCTTGCAGTTGATATGAAGATTGGTGGAGGGGTAGGTAGTGTTGAGGAAACAGGTAGGCTGCAGAAGGACATAGGCAGATTAGGAGAATGGGCAAGAGAGTGCCAAATGAAATACAACGTTGGAAAATGCATGGTCACACACTTTGGTAGTAGAAATAAATGTGCAGACTATTTTCTAAGCGGGGAGAAAATACAAAAATCAGAGATGCAAAAGGACTTGGGAGTCCTTGTGCAGAACATCCTAAAGAATGGTTAACAAGGAAAGCAATTGTAAAATTAGCATTCATTTCAAGAGGTCTAGAATACCAGAGCAGGGATATGATGCTGAGGCTTTATAAGGTACTGGTGAGGCCTCACCTTGAACATTGTGAACAGTTTTGGGCTCCTCATCTAAGAAAAGATGTGTCATTGGAGAGGTTTCAGAGGAGGTTCACAAGGATGATTCCAGGAATGAAAGGGATATCATACAAAGAATGTTTGATAGCTATGGGTTTGTACTTGCTGGAATTTAGAAGGACGTGGGGGGATCTCATTGAAATCTTTCGAATGCTAAAAGGCCGAGACAGAGTAGATGTGGAAAGGATGTTTCCCATGGTGGGAGAGTGTGGTGAACTACATATACCTGTCTGGACACGCCCCCTGCTGACTGCTCCTGTGGCTCCTCCCACAGACCCCTGTATAAAGGCGATTGAGGTCTGAGCCCGGCCTCTCTGTCTCCAGGATGTAGTATGGTGGTCAACCACTGCTTGTTCCTTCTTCCAGTCAATAAAAGCTGATAACTCACCTTTACATCTCAGAGTGAGTTATTGATGGTGCATCAGAGAGTCTAGGACAAGACTGCACAGCCTCAGGATAGAGGGGCATCCATTTAAACAAAGATGCATAGAAACTTCTTTAGCCAGAGGGTGGTGAATTTGTGGAATCTATTACCACAGACAGCTATGGAGGCCAGGTTGTTGGGTGTATTTAAGGCAGAGCTTGATAGGACATGTCATCAAAGTTTATGGGGAGAAGGCCAGGGAGTGGGGCTAAGGAGGGAAAAAAGGATCAGCCGTGATTGAATGGCAGAGCAGACTCGATGGGTCAAATGGCCTAACTCTGCTCTTATATCTTATGGTCTTAATCACAGGAAGATTTACAATGACCAGTTAACCTACCAACCAGTATGTCTTGGGCCTTTGGGAGGAAACCAGAGCAGCAGGAGGAAACACCGGTTGCTGGTACTGTAAAGTGTTGTGTTAACCACTATGCTACTGTGCAAACTCAAGAATTCCAGTCAAAGTCTAGTATTTGTCAGAAACTGTCAATGAAACTCCATGTAGGTGGCTATTTTTAATCAGCTCATGCCAAAAAGAAACCCAACTGTGCTTTGTAGGCTGCCTAAAGATTTCTACTTTGCAAAATCAGATAAACATAGAGCCCTTAACAGGTGCCTACCATTCTCGATTGTATTATGAGATAAGTACTTTCAGTAAGCTACACAAGTGTGAAGAGGGCCTAACATATAATGTTAAACTGCGAGGAGCCATCCTTTGTTACCCACCATGGCAAAATACAAAGGCATAGTTGAAAAGAATCTCCTTTCTGAGACACTAGTTATTGGGAAATATATTTTACTATATTTTACTCTCAAAGATGTAAACCAATCACAGCCTAGATGCAAACATTGGCCAATGAGATGAATAACAGCGGCGGGGCGAAGTTTGCTGTGATATCTGGGCAGCATTTGACAAAGTGTGGTGCCTACATGCCCTGGTAAAACTGAATCGGAAAATATTCCAGTGCCCAATTGAACTTGAAGCTCCTCAGCAAATGAAACAAGCTGCACTGCATTGTAGCAAAACTTGACAACATTCAGGTAAGGGCTGATATGTGGTAAATAACATTCATGCCAGGTAATGACAATCACCAACTACTCCCCTCCATCTCCCTCCTCTTTTGTTTTCCCTTATCCTTGACTCCCCTTTACCCATTTCTCTTTTCCCTCCCTTGCCTAGCCCATTACCTTCACCTTCTTCCTTCTGGTTCCCCATTTCCTTCCCATTCCTTTTTCTCAGCCCCTTGCCCTCTTCCACCTCACTCACATCATTCTCTTTTTCCTCCTCCCCTACAGTCTTGCCTTCCTCTATCACCTGCTAGCTCATGCTTCTACCCCTACATTTTTATTCTGGCTTCTGCCCCTTTCTTTTCCAGTCCTGATGCGGGATCTAGGCCTGGATCATCAAGGGTTTATTTCCCTTTACAGATGCTGCCTGAGCTGCTGAGTTCCTTCAGCATTTTCAGAGTGTTGTTGATCAGAGAATGGGACCAGTTACCTTTGACATTCTATAGTATTACCTTCGACAAGCCTCAAATACTCTTCTGACATCGGATGTCCCTTGGCCCACTGAGTGAAATCTGGCTCTCAGAACATTCTTATCAGTCTAATCCTCCCACATTTCTCTGCAACCTGTTCTCCTTCAGATAACCATCAACTCCTCACTCGCACTCTCACCGGCACACCAACCCCTCCACTCACCTTCATTCAGCACATTACATCTTTTACTAATATAAACGTTTAGCCTGCAGTTTTCAAAATTCACACTTTCTTCATCAGCTCAGGTCCACAACATCGACCAAACCGGTCTACATTAGTACCGGTTCTATTCCAAGTGAGGTCATTTCTACGTGCTTGCTAAAGTCCTCTCGTTCTTTCTTGCTGATTTGACATTAAATGTACCTCTGAAACCTTTGATGTCCAACACAAAATTTTGCACATCTCTGCTTCACTCACCACACCTGACTTTTCAGCCTAGACCATCAGACTATAAAAGTGTTCCCTGCTCCCATATTTAATATCTTTTAACATCTTTTCTTGAGCTCTCAAACATAAAATTCTTTCTTTCCTTTAACCCTTCATAATTTTATATACCTATATGAAATCATTCCAAACTCCCCTCTCTTATAATAAAAATGGACTTTAAAAATGTATTATTTATAATTTGTAGTTCCTCATTTTAAACATCTTCATGAATCTGAAATGTTCCATGGCCCCTGTATCACTGCAAAGTGTGAACCTCAAACAACAACATTGCTCACTCCCAGTCCTCCTGCCTCCATGTCACAGAAAGCACAATTATAATTCCTATGCTTCTTTGGTCTCACATGCCTCTTTCAGGCCAATATTGATTCTATCTCGGGTAAATCCTGAAATGATTGAAGCGAGCTGTTCTTTAATACATCTCTCTCTTGTACACATTGATACAAAATACTTATTAGTAATGTTCTGGTTAACTTCCTTCACTATCATCTGACTGGCCTTTCTTTCTTACTGATCTCCCCAGGCAAAAACCTATTTTAATCACAGGAAAGCAGCATCCATCATCAAAGAACCTCACAGCTCAGGTCATGGTCTCTTCTCACTGCTGCCATCAGGAAGGTAATGGAGCTTCAGGACTCGTACCACCAGGTTCAGAAACAGTTATTACCCCTCAACCATCAGGCTCTTGAACCAAAGGCGATAACTTCACTCAACTTCACTTGCCCCTTCAGTAAACTGTTGCCACAAACTTTGGACTCACGTTCAAGGACTTTTGATCTCACGTTCTGGAAATTTATTGCTTATTTATTTATTATTTCTTTCTTTTTGTATTTGCACAGTTTGTTCTTTTGCACTGGTTGAATGGCCAGTTGGTTCTATTATGGATATTGGATTTATTGAATATGCCCACAAGAAAATGAATCTCAGGGATGTATATGATGACATATAATGTGCTTTGAAAATAAATTTACATTAAACTTTATACTCTTTTTACAAATTTACTTATACGCTGCCTGATTGACAGCCTTAGCACATTCTCCTTGACATTCCATTCTGTCATATTTTCTTACATTTCTCAACAAGAAGTTCTGTACTTCCTCTTCAACATTCATTTGCTCTCAACATACATTTACCTGTTCTCACATCCCCTATTTATCTTAAATGCTGCAAAAAGCATCTTGCACTTTCTTCCTTTCAGATTTCCGAAAGGGTTTCGACCACAGCACAAGCCTATGATTTTGCCAATTGCTGGCAGAGGTCCTTAAATGTTTCCAGCCCTGTGATTTTATTAACTGGCATGGCACTGGATACCAAATGAGTCACAGTTCCCTGGATTAACACAGACAACCTGATATGATTGAACTTTGCAAAGACATTTTACATCACTTCCAGGAATTTAGGCCCTTGGCTCCGACCCATGCATGACAATGAGACATTTGTTGAACAATGTTTGAATTAGCATATCAAAAAGAAGTGTAAATAAATTCTCAAATAATGGAGTGGGATACTGGGTGGTAATTACAAACATGAGAAAATCTGCAGATACTGGAAATCTACAACAGCACACACAAAATGCAGGAGGATCCCAGCAGGCCAGGCAGCATCTATGGAGAAGAGTAAACAGTTGATGTTTTGGGCCAAGATCCTGGGTGATAACGCCTGTACCCAGGCTGAGCAAATATTCCATTCCTTTAATCCCAGCACCCAATAACTGAACTCAGCTGACTACAGTGCTACCTGCTCACAACAAAAGCCAAACTGAACGACCTTGCCACAATTAGACCCGATTTAGAACACTACATCCCTACAAGACAAAGGTCCAAATGTTGATTGTAAAGTGGACTTTCATGTGCCACTAATCTGCCAGCAGATCAACTGTATGAAAACATCAACCACAATGAATGACAAAAGACCACATCCTCACAGTTTAAAAATTTCTATTTGATTTCTCAGGACAGCAGGCATCACTCTACATTGCTGAGGTCAGTTGCAGCAATAACATTGGCTTTTAATTGGTCGAGGTGCGGGGGAGGGGGTATTATGTGTTTTCTTCTCCTTATAGGTGCATGAGGTCTTTCACTTCTCTGGGATGGCAATTTATTGGTGCAGACAGAGGCACAAAATGTTGTCACGGCAGAGAGTGCCCATTCACCATTCTGGGGATGGGGCTTCCATTTCTAAATTTAATAGCACTTGAGGGTATCATTAAGTTGGCTGCACACAAGTGTAAGGTCTATGCTTTATGTACTGCTGCAGTGCGTTTTCCACAAAGGAAAGCAGATAATGCTGCGACCATAAGATAAAGGGGCAGAATTAGGCCATTTGGCTCATTGAGTCTGCTCCACCATTTCACTACGGATTCTCAGCCCCAATCTCCTGCCTTCTTCCCGTATCCCTCCATGTCCTCACTAATTAAGAATCTATCATGCCTTATATATACCCAATAACTTAGCCCCTACAGCTGCCTGTGGCAACAATTTCCACAGATTCACCACTCTCCAATTAAAGAAATTCCTCATCTCCATTCTAAGTGGACGTCCCCCTATTCCGAGGTTGTGTCCTCTGGTCCTAGAACTCCCCCACCATAGGAAACATCCTCTCCACATCCACTCTATCAAGGCCTTTCAACAGTCGATAGGTTTCACTGAGATCCCTCCTCATTCTTCTGAACTCCAGTGAGTACAGGCCCAGATCCATCAAACACTCCTTGTATGATAAGCCTTTTAATCCCGGAGTCATTTTTGGGAACCTCCTTTGAAAGCTCTCCTTTGTCTGCACATCCTTTCTTAAAAAAGGGACCCAAAACTGCTCACAGTACTCCAAGTGAGGCTTCATCAGTGCCTTATAAAGCCTCAACATTACATCCTTGTTTTTCAGGCAATTTGATCCAAACAATTCTTGATCATGATGACCGCTGCTAATTTTGTCCTGAACTGCAGATATTAATTATAATTCTGATTCTCATTCCTAGTCCCTCAGGACCCATTATTGTTCTTTTACTTGTCCCACTGTCATTCCCTTTTGACTCACCTCAGTGTTAATTGTCATTTATACTCTCCTCAATCCACCCTTTCACCATCCTTCCCTTCTTGTTTCTCCTCAGTCATCCTTCTTGCAGCCTCAGTACCTGCTAAATACCCCTCCCAAATGTCCTCATTCCAGTGAAAGAACACCAACCAAAGGTTCTTTCTTCACAGATTCTGCCTGATCAGCTGGAAATTTCTAGCATGATCAGCATGAACTTTTCCTTCATTAGTGGCTTCCTGTTTTTGTGCACAGAGTACAAAGTACTTTTCATGTTAAAGCACAAGCTCCAAAACAGAATAAATCTTCAGTCTTAAAGAAAAAAGATTAAACTGAAATATTGAGACGCTTACCTGTATAATCTTCACTGCATTCACAGTTATAGCCTCCTTCCCTGCTTCGGCACAGTCCATGATTACCACAGGGATTGGAATAGCACAGATCAATTTCTGTTTCACAATAATCCCCAGTGAATCCTGGAGGGCACCTGCATCGCAGCCCGTTGATGGGATGAATAGGTCGAAATAAAACGGTGTCGGACGAAATGAACGGAGCTGAGCTGTCAAACTTCAGCACAGATACACACTTCATATAGTTTTCACAAGGCTCTCTCAGGCAGATATTGTCATCAAAGGGGAGGACCCGTTGGGTGGAGATGGTGGTCAGGAGCGTCCGGTTGAGGTAAATCTGCTCCTGCAGATCCTCTGAAGGAAAGTATTGGTTTCGAACCCCGCCAGGCAGCAGTGCAGAGAAACTTACATTCAGAATATTCGCACTGACATCTGTGTCATTCTGAATGTTAAAAATAAAAATATCGTCTTTGGTTGTGGATAACACAGCAGCAACTCCTTCAACAAATAGAGACAGCAGTGGAGACAGAAACTTGTCCTGGGACATGTTTTCCAAACGTACGGTGATGCTATTTGTCAGCATGTCTTCAGTAATGATGGTCACTCTCAGAGTACAGAGTGCAGAAATAATGTGAATACCGTCTGGAAGGGGAAAGAAAGAGGGAAACCATCAGTATCTGACACAATTGATGCTATCGACATAACGTCTAAGGGAATGACTTACTAGTGAGTAGCCAAACTTTCGATCTATGATTAAACCAAAGAGAACGTACATAGGTATGACCAGGCAACTGAATTAACCATGTTATGCATCAAAGTTGAAAGTGCAAAGTAAATTTATCACTTTTTTTCAATCTGTTTTTATTGATTTAAAAGAAATGAGTAAACACAAATCAGAGGAGAAGTTGTATCAAATACATAAATGTACAAAACAACTAAAGGGATGTATACTGTCAAAGTCATGTAAATGTTATATTGAACTATTATATATAAACAAATTTATTATCAAAGTACATACATGTCACCAAATACAACTGTGAGATTCATTTTATTTACTTAGTGATAAAACACAGAACAGGCACTTACAGCCCTTCGAGCCGCGTCACCAGCAACCCTGGAATTAACCCTCGCCTAACCAAGGGACAATTTACAACGGATAATTAACTGAATAACCGGTATGGCTTTGTACTGTGTGAGAAAATTGGTTACCTGGACATCAGCTATGGGGTGGCTGTACAGATATTCCTTACAGAGGATGCCAGAACTGAACTCTGAACTTCCAACGCCCCGAGCTGTAACAGCATCCCGCTCACCGCTACGCCACATTTTGTGGCGAGTGAAACCATCCACTGGAAATGGGACATTCTGATCCTGCCCATTAAAGCAAATAGGGAAACACAACAGACGAATGTTCCTCTCACACATTCACAAGGTGAATCCTTGCCATTTATTGGACAGGTCTGTACTGCCACTTAACCTTCTGGTTAGTGTATATCATGGAGTGATCCCTCAACCCTGTAACAAAGGGGGTATATTTTGGATGTCTGGAGTTCATACTCAGGCTTTTGGAACTAACACCGGTGAGCTCATAAGGCATAGGAGCATAATTAGGCCATTCAGGCCATTGAGTCTGCCCCACTATTCCATTATGGTTGATTTATGATCCATCTCAGCCCCATTCTCATGTCTTCTTTGATGCCCTGAATGATCAAGAACTTATGAACCTCTACTTTAGATGTCCTCAATGATTTGGCTTCACAGCTATCCATGAGAATAAATTCCACGGAGTCACCACCCTCTGGCTAAAGAAATTCATCCTCATCTCTGTTTTAAATGGATGTCACTCTATTTTGAGGCTGTGCCTTCTACTGCTAGACTCGCCCATTATAGGAAACATTCTTCCTACATCCTCTCTATGTAGGCTTTTCAATCAGTTTCAACGAGATACGCTGCATTCTAAACTCCAGTGAGTACAGGCCCAGAGCCATCAAACACTCCTCGTATGTTAACCCTTTCATTCCCACAATCATATTTGTGAACCTCCTCTGGACTTGTCCAATGTCAGCACACCTTTTCTTAGATAAGGGTTCCAAAACTGCTCATGATACTCCAAGTGTGCTCCGACTAATGCCTCAGCATTACCTCCTTGCTGTTATATCCTAGTCTTCTCAAAATGCTAACAATGCTAACATTGCATTTGCCTTTTTACCAGTGGCTCAACCTGCAAGTTAACCTTACAGGAACCTGCATAAGGCCTCTCAAGCCCCTGTGCACCTTTGATTTTTGAATATTCCCTCCATTCAGAAAATAGTCTATGCCTTTATTTCTTCTACCAAAGTGATCACCATACACTTCCCTATATCTTATTCCATCTGCCACTTCTTTTTCCCAATCTGTCTGCAGACTCCCTGCTTCCTCAACGTTACCTGCCCCTCCATCGATCTTTGTACTGTCTGCAAATTTAGCCACAAAGCCAACCCCTGAAGAACATCACTAGTCACTGGCAGCCAACCAGAATAGGTCCCTTTATTCCCACTCTTTGCTTTCCTGCCAGTCAGCCGATCTTCTATCCATGCTGGCATCTTTCCTGTAATACCATGGGCTCTTACCTTGTTGAGCAGCCTCATGTGCAGCACCTTGTCAAAGGCCTTATAAAAATCCAAATAAACAACATCCACTGAATCTCCTTTGTTTATTCTGCCTGTTATTTCCTCAAGGAATTCCAACAGATATGTCAGGCAAGATTTTCCCTTTAGGAAACCATGCTGGCTTTGGCCTACTTTATCATGTGCCTTGAAGTACCCTAAAACCTCATCCTTAATAATGGAATCCAACATCTTCCCAACCACTAAAGTTAGGCTAACTTGGCTTATAATTTCCTTTTTTCCTCCTCTATCCCTTGTTAAAGAGTGAAGTGACACTTGCGTCTGAAACCATTCCAGAATCTAGTGATTCTTGAAAGATCATTACAAATGCTTCCACAATCTCTTTGGCTACCCCGTTCAGAACCCTGGGGTGTAGTCCATCTGGTCTGGCTGACTTATCTACCTTCAGGCCTTTCAGCTTCTCAAGCACCTTCTCCTTAGTAATAGCAACTACATTCACTTCTGTCCCCTGACACACTTGAATTCCTAGCATACTGCTAATACCTTCCATAGAAAACATTTATACAGATTTTTAAAATTTTCATCTGTCATAGCTTTGTCCCCCATTACTACCTCTCCAATATCATTTTTCAGCTGTCCAATATTCACACACCTCTGTCTTTTACTCTATATATTTGAAAAAAACGGTATCCTCTTTTATATTATTGACTAGTTTACCTTTATATTTCACTTCTTTCTGTCCCTATGGCTTTTTAGTTCCCTTCCATTGGTTTTTAAAAACTTCCGAATCCACTAACTTCCCACTAATTTATGCTCTATTATATGCCTCCTTTTTGATTTTTGCAAGTCTTTGGCTTCCCTGGTCAGCCATGCTTGCCTCACTCTCCGTTTAGAATACTTCTTCATCTTTGGGATGTATTTATCCTGCACCTTCCAAATTACTCCCAGAAACTCCAGCCATTGCTTCTCTGTAGTCATCACTGCTAGTGTTGTCTTCCAATCAACTTTAGTTCAGCTCCTCTCTCATGCCTCTGTAATCCTCTTTACTCTGCTTTAATACTGATATATCTGACTTTATCTTCTCCCTCTCAAACTGCAGGGGAAATTCAATCATATCCTCATCACTGTCTTCTAGGGGTTCCTTTACCCCCTAATCAACTCTGCAGCTCCCTAATCAAATTTGATTCATTACACAACCCCCCAATCCAGAATTGCCTGTCCCATAGTAGGCTCAACCATAAGCTGCTCTAAAAAGCCAACTCATAAGTGTTCTACAAATTCCATCACTTGGGATCCAGCAACAACCTGATTTTCCCAATCAAGCCACGTACTAAAATTCCCCCATGACTATTGTAACATTGCTTTTATTACATGCCTTTTCTATCTCCTGTTGCAATTTATATCCCACATCCTACTGCATATTCAATGGAGTTCTACTAGTTGGGCTATGCTACCATTGCAAATATATAATTCTGTAAATTTACCTACATTCAAAATACTGAAGTTAAATGGGCGATTTTAGCAACTGAAAATGTAGTTAATCATGTATTATCTCCGTGTTGAAGGAGTATAAAATATCGTGTCAAGAGCGTGAGATTCTCTTGGACGCTCTCCCCTGAAGTTTTGCTGTGTGAATAAAGACTGTTATATTTCCTAGTTACAGCTTCTGTATGGCTCAGCTTTTGTCAGTCGCACCAGGGTGCATCTACATGTCATAGTGTATGAAGCATCTGTTGTTTTTTTTTTATTTCAGTCCCCTGCAATTGCACAGGTTTTAATTTCCGCATGAATCATAACTTCCGGATAGGTTCATCATCAAACTCTTCTAGAAAAATATTCATAAAAATTCCCTCCCACAGATTGTACGGAGGTTGAGTAGCAATAATTTACTACCTGTTTATTTCAGACCATCTGCCTTGAAGCAATTCTTAAACTAACGTGATCATCACTATTTCAATAGCCATTCATTTATAGCAACAATTGCAACAACTCTGGCCACCAGTGAAAACTAAGTGCTGTCATTCTCCATCAAGACAGCTGGTATAAATTGTTTCAGACGATGGAAGATTTATCAGTTGAAAATGCTTATGGGTCTTTTGGTTCCACACCGAACACCCAGAGTTGATTAAAAAAGTGGAATTGAATAAGGCAAAATTTCCTTTCAAACATAGAGTCAAGAACATTTGTTGCATAGGTGAGTTTTGGAGACCATCCTAGGTCCAGAAATGCCAGTGTAAAGCAAACATCAATCAATTAGGAGGAACTCCTAACACTGCTCTGTAACCCAAGCCATACTCGTTGCGCTCAGGCAATTTATCACGCTTAGGTGTACAGCTGAAAAAATCAACTTATCAAGCTGCAATAAATAACAATTCTTTTTATTTCTAGCGTTTGCTCTATACCTAAATGCCTTCCATAGACAATGGGCTCAAAACTTACACAAGTACAGTTCTTTTTGTTCTATCTGAACTTGCCTGCAGTTACACCTATCAGCTTCCAACACTCAAAGTTCAAATTTTACCATCAGACTACATAGATGTCACCACATACAACCCCGAGATCCATTTTTCTGCCGGCATACTCAGCAAATCTACAGAATAGTAACTATAATAAGGATCAATGAAAGATCAACCAGAGTACAGAAGACAACAAACTGCGCAAATGCAAATATAAATAAATAGCAATATGTAACAAGAACATGAAATAGCAAGATAAAGAGTGCCTAAAGTGAGATCATTGGTTGTGGGAACATTTCAATGGATGGGCAAGTGATTGTAGTTACTCCTTTTTGTTCAGGGGGCTGATGGTTGAGGTGTAGTAAATGTTCCTGAACCTGGTGGAGTGAGTCCCGAGGCAGTAGACACAATGATTAGTGCAACACAAAACAGGTGTTTTCCAAGCGCTCGCTTCACAAGGCAGGTAACATTCATGATGTTCTCAGGCATCCACCTAGCACAGAACACGAACACCTCCACGGAGTCAGGCCTGGCAGAATCTATTCATGGAACGTGGCTTGCTGTGTATAGAGAGCTATTCTATGTCAGTTCCAATTTTGCTTTGCTGGTTCAATTATCCCAATTCCGCCTACTCTAGATTTTGCATTATGTGTGTACGATGTGAGTGGAGCCTTTCATTCCCAGCACACTAAGGCTGAAAGATCCTCAAATACTGAACCTTTCCCCAGGAAAAGGGATACTGTCTTGTTACTTCTTGCAGATTAGGGTTTAGGATGCACAGTTAAGCAACAGGACAATTGCGTTCGTTGCTCTTGTCCACAGAGATTCTTAGTTTCTTGTTTGTAGAATTGTTTGCCGAGCCTTGAAAACATCTTGTCACTTGTCAAGGTGATATTGTCAATGTGCAACTGGGTGTTGTTTCTGCAGAGTGCTCATGTTTATATTGATCTCATTTGTTGCTCTGATTGACTGGCTTTCACGCTGGCCCCTAGTCTCCATGGGGTCCCGGCAAACCAGATAGCTGAGTGACCTCTGCTAATCAGTATCCCTGGTCGATGTGAGCATTGGTTCCTTGGATGTCTGCAGCTCACCCCTCGCCACTGATCCCGCAGATGCCTAGGTTCGTAAATTGCGTCCAGTTCCAGTCTTAATTCCATTTGGAATTGCCACTTCTATTTGCTCTATAATGATGAGCTCCTGCACCATCTCAAGTAAAAAAGATGAGAAACAACTCAAGGAGCCTCATGAAAGGAACATTATATACGGATCTTTAATATCTGCCGGATGATGCTGAGGATGTTCCACGAGTCTGTGGTGGCCAGTGCTATCATGTTTGCTGTTGTGTGCTGGGGCAGCAGGCTGGAGGTAGCAGACACCAACAGAATCAACAAACTAATTTGTAAGGCTGGTGATGTTGTGGGGGTGGAACTGGACTCTCTGATGGTGGTGTCTGAAAAGAGGATGCTGTCCAAGTCGCATGCTATCTTGGACAATGTCTCCCATCCACTCCATTATGTACTGGTTAAGCACAGGAGTACATTCAGCCGGAGACTCATTCCACCGAGATGCAACACTGAGCGTCATAGGACGTCATTCCTGCCTGTGGCCATCAAACTTTGCAACTCCTCCCTTGAAGTGTCAGACACTCTGAGCCAATAGTCTGGTCCTGGACTAATTTCCACTTGGCATAATTTACTTATTATTATTTAATTATTTATGATTTTATATTGCTATATTTCTACACTATTCTTGATTGGTGCGACTGTCACGAAACCTAATTTCCCTCGGGATCAATAAAGTATGTCTGTCTGTCTGTCTGGATCACACAAGTAGAACAGGCAACTAATACAAAGGAGAAAAGAATTTATCACAAGTAATGAAGCAGGGGATTGTGCCACAGGATTCTGAGAAGCAGAAGGCCCTGGATGCTTCAGCTTCTGTCTCTCACAGAAAGCTGGTGGGAAGTGGTGGACGGCTGGCAAAGCAGGAACATATCTTCAGGCAAGAGGAGCAATCAAAGGGAAAAGGTGAAGAAGCTAGGAGGGGTTTCATGAAACAGGATAGCGAAGGAGTCAAAGTTATGTGGTTGAAGGCATCCCCAACCCAAATATTGCCAGTTGGCCACAGGTACAGACCTGGCAATTAAATGAAAACTGCGACTATACTTTATATCCTGTTGTATGGAAGCACAATTGTAAATTAAATTTGCATGTGCATGTTAACAAAACAAATATCAGTCCAGTATTCTCTTGGTTCTGAATTCAGCAGTTTATGTTCCAGCCACATTTTTCTAAATAGGTTGGGCCTGAAACCATCAGGTTAACTATTTTTTAAAATTATTTCCAAATGTTTCCGCACCATGAGTTTCTTTTATTAACTTGAACAGTGGGAGTGCCAAACAGATCCCATTTCACCATATTCTTACAAGTAACTAGGCAACTGCAGCATAGGCACACAGGCAAGAAATGCCTCGGCACCTGGCGTTTTGCAAGAAATCATCGACATAATATTGGCTCACATATCAAAAGGTTCTTTCCAGACCAGGCTCTTGTCAATAATCTTTTTTGTTTTTACAGTTGATAAGCCTGAAGTCCCTTTGACAATTACAGCTGAGCAACAAACCAGTAATGTTGATCTACTGATCTGAATAGAATGGACTGCAAATGCTCTGAAGAGCAATGATAGAACGTAAACATTGTGCATTAAGGGATTTTTTTTTAAAACTACACTTCATGTAACAGAAAATATAAAAGTTCAAAGTAAATTTTATTATTGAAGTACATACATGTCACCATATACCCCAGAGATTCATTTTCCTGCAGACATACTCAGCAAATCTACAAAATAGCTGAATGGTGAAAGGCTTTGATAGAATGGATGTGAACAGAATGCTTCCTATGGTTGGAGAGTCTAAGACCAGAGGACACAGCCTCAGAATAGAGGGGTGTTCTTTTAATACGGAGATGAGGAGGAATTTCCAAATGTTTCCGCACCATGAGTGATGAATCTGCGGAATTCTTTACCACTGGCAGCTGTGGAAACCAAGTCTTTATGTATATTTAAAGTGGAGGTTGATAAATTTTTGACTGGTCATGAAGGGATACAGGCAGAAGGCAGGAGATTGGGGCTGAGAGAAAAATTGGATCAGCCCATGATGAAATGGCAGAGGAGACTCAATGGGCCAAATGGCCTAATTCTGCTCCTATATCTTATGGTCTTACAACAGGATCAAAAAAGATCAACCAGAGTGCAGAAGACAACAAATTATGCAAAAGTAAACAAATAGCAATAAATAATCATAGTAATAATAGGCATCCCTTGGTCTCAAGAGACCACAGATTGGTGCCTTGAAAAGTTTCTAAGACGCAGGCCTGGGCAGGGTTTTATGGGAGACTGGCAGTTCCCATGCTGCAAGCCTCCCCTCTCCACGCTGCCGATGTTGTCCAAGGGAAGGGCAAGGGCCGATACAGCTTGGCACCGGTGTTGTCACAGAGCAATGTGTGGTTAGGTGCCTTGCTCAAGGACACAAGATGCTGCCTTAGCTGAGGCTCGAAATAACGACCTTCAGATTACTAGACCAACACCTTAACCACTTGGCCACGCTCCAACACAATAAATAATGAGAACATGAGATAATGAGAAGCTTGCCAATGATGTTCAAAGGATGTTTTATATCCATCTTCAGAGTAATGGGAGAAAACAGAATTACAATGGCATTGTTACATTTCACATTATTTTTTACAACACATGGAAAATGACACATTCTATTTTAGTGCTGAGCCGATATGATTTCATTTATCCAAAAGGGTGGAAATGATACTAGCCCCATGTAATACTGTTGCAAACCACTTCCAAATTCATCATAAAGATAGCTGCAGCATGAAATGAGCTCCAAACTACACATTTCAATGACCCCAGTGATACACAAGTCATCTGCAAATGCAGGTCATTAGCAATTGTAAACAGCTATCAAATATCTTAGTATCTGGAGGTGCCGAGTGATATTCAGAAATGTATCAGGGATCAGTTTAATAACCGGTCACGTTTGACCCACATTGTACCAATAGTTTGAAAGGAATTGTAGTATAATTGTGTGTGTGTTCCGGATTCCACTGCTAGAATATTTGTTAGCAGAGAGATTACTAATGTGCCACAGAGCAAGAAGAAAATCAGTTCCTTCCTTTAAATATTTTCATCCCACTTGCTTTGACAAATTACTATTATGTACTATTCTTAGGAGTGAATAACAAAAAAACAAATCACATGCACATTGTGTATCTACGTTGTCATCAATATTTCTCAGATGAGAATGGTACAATAATCGCCTATCACATAAACTCGGAACAACTTACATCACATCCAAAGCAACATGCATAAAATGTTGGAGGAATTCAGCAGGTCATGCAGCATTTACGGAATGAACAGTCGTTGTCCATTTCCACAGATGCTGCCTAAACCTCTGAGTTGCTCCAGCACTTTGTGTGCATGTTGCTTTGAATTTCCAGCATCTGTAGAATTTCTCGTGTTTACATCACATGCAAAAGGATTTGTCACTAAACACCAATAATATGACTAGCTTGAATGCTTGGACAAGATAGATAAAAATGACATTTGACATAACTACATGACCACAAAGTGAATCATGTCCAAATTCATTTCAGTTCTAGATTTCCTTTGTTGGCCAGACAAACCTACCCCAGAGACACTACCTGCTCATCTTATCATACCATTGGATTGATATGTGGACAGTTTCGTATTGCAGTTCCAACATAAAACCATGCAAACTGACAGCCCAGTTGATACCCTGCATGGCTTATTGAAACATAGAAAACCTACAGCACAATACAGACCCTTGGTCCACAAAGTTGAGCTGAACATGCCCCTACCTTAGAAATTACTAGGCTTACCCATAGCCCCCTATTTTTCTAAGCTCCATGTACCTATCCAAAAGTCTCTTAAAAGACCTTATCGTATCAGCCTCCACCACTGGTGCCAGCAACCCATTCCACACACTCACCACTCTGAGTAAAAAACTTACTCCTGACATCTCCTCTGTACCTACTCCCCAGCACCTTAAACCTGTGTCCTCTTGAGGCAACCATCTCAGCCCTGAGAAAAAGCCTCTGACTATCCACACGATCAATGCCTCTCATCATCTTATACACCTCGATCAGTTCACCTCTCATCCTCCGTCGCTCCAAGGAGAAAAAGCCAAGTTCACTCAACTTATTCTCATAAAGCATGCTCCCCAATCCAGGCAACATCCTTGTAAATCTCCCCTGCACCCTTTCTATGGCTTCTACATCCTTCCTGTAGTGAGGCGACCAGAACTGAGCACTGAACTCCAGGTGGGGTCTGACCAGGGTCCTATATAGCTGCAACATTACCTCTCAGCTCCTAAATTCAGTTCCACGATTAATAAAGGCCAATACACCATATGCGTTCTTAACCACAAAGTCAACCTGTGTGGCTGCTTTGAGTGTCCTTAGACCCCAAGATCCCTCTGATCCTCCACACTGCCAAGAGTCTTACCATTGATACTATATCCTGCCATCATATTTGACCTAACAAAATGAACCACTTCACACTTATCTGGGTTGAACTCCATCTGCCACTTCTTAGCCCAGTTTTGCATCTTATCAATGTCCTGCTGTAACCTCTGACAGCCCTCCACACTATCCACAACACCTCCAACCTTTGTGTCATCAGCAAACTTACTAACCCATCCTTCCACTTCCTCATCCAGGTCATTTATAAAAATCACGAAGAGTAAGGGTCCCAGAACAGATCACTGAGGCACACCACTGGTCACCAACCTCCATGCAGAAAATGACCTGTCTACAATCACTCTGCCTTCTGTGGGCAAGCCAGTTCTGGAACCACAAAGCAATGCCCCCTTGGATCCCATGCCTCCTTACTTTCTCAATAAGCCTTGCATGGGGTACCTTATCAAATGTAAAAGGAACTTAAAATATTGCCAAAATTATGCACCATGTACAAATAAAAACAGTGGCAGGGTGCTCAAAGCCAGTTAATGTGAGGCTATTAGAACATCAGTTCTCCAAAGCAGTACAATAACTATTTCTGAGATGTGTACTAGATAACAAATGCCTAATGTGAAGGGCAGTCAGAGAGAGAATGCCACTGGTGCTTGGAGAGGTGGTCATGGTATTAAAATAGCCATTCAAATGCACAAAGACTGCTGGGAAAACGAAGACCAAAGTAGACCAGTTGCATCCAGAGAGATTCTACAGAAAGCAACCAATGTAAAAGAATGGTGCAAACTGAACTAAACTGATAAATTAGAGAAGTATACAGTGCAGCTATTCTGTTAGATAAGGTGGCTTGCTTCACTTAAGTAGAACAAATCCAAATTGCACATAATATAAATAGATCCCAAATGTTTCTACTAAGGGTTTGAAAACCAGCAGTAAAACAACATGGGGAGCATTTGGTTTAAATGCTTAAGGTCTCCAAAAGCACAGATGCATGGAAGTGGCCACAAACTTCAGTAAGGGAAGACCATCATAAAAATCTCTGATCAAGTTCCTAAACCTAGAATCTTAAAAGGAACTACTTTTAATATTATTTCCCCTCATGGGATTATCATTAAAGTAATGAGTCTTAAAGTTTATCGAATACCCATTATGAATATTATGAAATAATATGTTTAGTTCTGAATCTCTTCTGCCTGCTGCAGATCCCTTTGATCTTCTAAGCCAATTTGTAATCTAATGAACAACACACACAAAATGTAGATGAAGGGTCTTGGCCCAAAACATCACCTGTTTACTCTTTTCCACAGATGCTGCCTGGCCTGCTGAGTTCCTACACCATTTCGTGTGTGATGCTTGGATTTTCAGCATCTGCAGATTTTCTCTTGTTTGTAAACTAATGAGCCACTTTATTTCAAGTGTCACATGTGTGTCAAATCTATTTGTTATTTATATCTTTAAAAAGCTGAGGCCCTGATTAAAATAATTAGCCAAGAGATTTTGTACAAATACACAAGTGTGGTTTTTATTATGACTAATCCATATTATCATTTTACAGATTTGATAAGGCTTATCAAAGAATGCTAATCTTTATGTCCAAGTTAGGGGAGGGTCATAATGAACTGTGGAACATAATGCATGCAGGAATTCTGCCACATATCAGATTAACAGAATTAGATGATGATATGAGAAAGGAATCACAATTCCAGTGTTCCTGTCTTCCAGTCACAAGCAGCTCAGGTTGCAACTTGAACAACAAGATACAAGGAGGATAGATTATATGTCACACTATTCGTGCAGCTTATTCACCATTTCAGCTGTGTCATTTCATTAAGGGAAACATTTATTGTGCAAACGTTGCTGAATGGACAACAGGAACACGCCATTTAATCTAGTCATGAAACCTTTTACAAGATTCACCTAGTGTTCCCTCTATAATCTCAATATTTTTACTCAATGAACAAACCTGAGTCATCAGTGCCTTGTCAATGTTCCAGACTCTGCCAGGCCAATTCACAGCTTTTGGTTTGGACATGTCCAATATATTCTCGAAGGCACACACTCATCCATACAGGTCTTGATAAAGTCAGTGACAAAATGATGAGCTGAAGGGCCTCTTCCTGCGCTGTTCCATGTCTTATGGTCTATGTTATGCAGGTGCAACCATATAATGCATTAAGCACCACCAACTGAAAATACCTTTCTAAGCATATGCAGCGCTGTACCAGTAAGGCAGCTTCCTGTAATGCAAAGAATTTTGTCCTGCTCCCTCACCATTCTGACCTGAAGCATAAGTTGTACCTTATTGCACATTCATTCATCATTTAAAAGAATGAAAATTCCTTTTGAGAAGGAACTATAGAGAAGTTATAGCATCCACAAAATGCATTTTCACAGAGCCCTTAACAAATAAAAGTCTCTTTGGAGGGATGCAGAGGCACAATATCTATTAAAATTGTATGCCGTGCTAAAGAAGATGACACAGGGATGTATGGAGATAGAAGGCAACTAAAAGCTGTATCAAAAGATGTGGCTTTTAAGCAGACATTAAAGGGGGAGAAGGTACGCTACAATAGAATTTGAGGCTTTGATGTTGGAAACACAAAGCCCACTGGAAGCACAAAGTTAGTGGAAGATTGCAAGAAGACAGTCAAAAAGATTACTTCAGTGCACAATTTTGCATGCACTTATGCTTCAACCCTGATCATGTGGTATCATTGCAAAAATCTGCACGAGCTTGTTCACCATATTTTAGGACACAGTGTCAAGTTTGGCGCTCTATAATCAAACTGCATCAGCTTCAATAGAGCTGAAAGGAACACATTGGTAAGTGGCTGAGGCACTATAAAAATTAGAGCCAGGCTTTGAGTACTGAAGTCGGAAAAAATCATTTTACAAAGAAACTGAGAGAAAGCTAGAAACCGATTCCACAAATGGGATGAACAATAAATGTTGGTATTGCCAGTGACACCCATATCCCTGAAAAATTAACTAAAGAAGGATGCAAAGTCAACTGATGAGCTTTAATTTAATATGGAGTTAAATTTCAGATTATCAACAATTTAGTTGAATAGCAAAATAAGGTTATGGTGCTAACATACTGACAATGCTGGGTAGGTCTGGCTTCATCTGTTGGAGAAGGAAATTCTAATGCTTTGCATCAAAAACTTGACACCAAAAATCAGAGAAGTTAGAAAACAAGTTTCAGTGATACAGCAGGGGTTGAGGCAGGGAGAACAAAGAGAATGTGTGATGGGGTGGAGTCTATGAATCAGTGGGATAGTGTTGATATTGGCTGAAAGAAGGTGATGAGGGCTCGATAATGACTGTGGATCAGTCTGGAATGGGTACAGAGAACAAAAGGAAAGAGAAAAGGATGCTGGAACACTTAAATACATATGGCAAAAAGTGAAACACTGTCACTGGAAAGCAGCAGCTATCATAAGAGAACCCCACAACCCAGATCTTGCTCTCTTCTTGCTGCTGTCATCAGGCAGAAGGTACAAGAGTCGCAGGACTCACACCACCAGGTTCAAGAACTGTTACTACCCCTCAACCATCAGGCTCTTTAATAAAATGGGATAACTACACTCACTTGTCCCATCTTTGAGATGTCCCACAACCAATGATCTCACTTTAAGGACTCTTTACCTCATTATCTCATGTTCTCATTACTCATTGCTATTTATTTATATTTGCATTTGCACAATATGTTGTTTTCTGCACACTGGTTGATCTTTCATTGATCCAGCTGTAGTTATTATTCTACAGATCTGCCAACTATGCCCGGTGGAAAATTGTACATGGTGACATGATCTGAAAAATTACTTTGAAATCTGAAATGCTGAAATACCCAGCAGGTTAAGTCGTTCCAGCAGAGACAGAAAAACCAAGCCTTCCCCATGCAATGACCCTGAAATAAATTGGAAAAGCAAGCCTTCCGAAACTCAAGTTCAATGCAAGGTCCTAAAGCTGCAATGTGCCCAGAAGGAAGATGAATGAGATGGTGTTGTTCCTCAACACGCCTTGTGCCCTTGTGGCACATCGGGTGGCAACCTTGCCTTTCTTTTGCGTTTTTGACTGTTTTTTACAAAGCTGAGTTGCTAGCTCCATGCTCAGCCCAGCAAGGAGCTGGTGGATTCAAACCCAGGAAAACTTGCCTCGAAGTCCGGTGCGGATGCCACTATACCACCACCTGGCAAGGCATGCCTCACTGGAACTGTTCAAGTAGCCAGAGACAGATGTAAGACTAGAAGTGGGACAGAGATTCAAAGCTAAATAGACTAATCCATTTCCTTTATTCCCAAGTCAAGTTTACTGTTATTTAACTATATACATTTATACTGTCAAATGAGACAATGTTTCTCTGGACTAGGATTTGCCCACCAGTACAAATAACACACAATAAATTAGAACATAGAACACAGAACACAGAAATTTAAAGCACATTACAGGCCCTTCGGCCCACAATGGTGTGCCGACCATGTAACCTACAACAGAGACTACCTAGAATTTCCCTAGCACATAGCCTTCTATTTTTCTAAGCTCCATGTACCTAAGAGGCTCTTAAAAGACCTTATTGTATCCACTTCCACCACTTCCACTATTCCACGCTCCCACCACTCTCTGTGAGAAAAACTTACCCTGACATCCCCTCTGTACCCATTTCCAAGCACCTTAAAACTATGCCCCCTCGTGTTAGCCATTTCAGCCCTGGGAAAAAAGCCTCTGGCTATCTACCTGATCAATGCCTCTCATCATCGTATACACCTCTATCAGGCCAAGTTCACTCAACCTATTCTTGTAAGGCATGCTCCCCAATCCAGGCAACATCCTTGTAAATCTCCTCTGCACCCTTTCTATGGTTTCCACATCCTTCCTGTAGTGGGGTGACCAGAAACTGAACACAGTACTCCAAGTGGGGTCTGACCAAGGTTTTATATAACAGTAACATCACCTCGGGGCTCCTGAACTCAATCCCAGAGCTGATGAATGCCAACACATCATACACCTTCTTAACAACACAGTCAATCTGCGCAACAACTTTGAGTGTCCTATGGGCACAGACCCCAAGATCTCTCAGATCCTCCACACTGCCAAGACACTTACCATTTATAATATATTCTGTCTTTAAATTGGACCTACCAAAATGAACCACTTCACACTTATCTGCGTTGAAGTCCATCTGCCACTTCTCAGCCCAGTTCTGCATCCTATCGATGCCCCTCTGTAACCTCTGACAGCCCTCCATACAATCCACAACACCCCCAACCTTTGTGGCATCAGAAAACTTTCTAGATGTACAGAAAAGCTGGATGAACTCAGCAGGTCGGGCAGCATCCGACCTGCTGAGTTCATCCAGCTTTTCTGTACGTCTTGATTTGACCACAGCATCTGCAGTGTACTTTGTGTTTAGCACACTTTCTAACCCACTCCTCTACTTCTTCGTCCAGGTCATTTATAACAATCACAAAGAGGAGGGGTGCCAGAACAGATCCCTGCGGAATACCACTGGTCACCGTCCTTCATGCAGAATACGAAACATCTACAACCACCCTTTGCCTTCTGTTGGCAAGCCAATTCTGGATCCACAAAGCAAGGTCTCTTTGGTCCCTGTGCTTCTTTACTTTCTGAAGGAGCCTTGCATGGGGAACCTTATCAAATGCCTTACTGAAATCCATATACACTACATCCACTGCTCTACCTTCATCAGTCTGTTTTGTTACATCCTCAAAGAATTCAAATCAGGCTCATAAGGCATGACCTATCCTTGACAAAGCCATGCTGACTATCCTGAATCAGGTGATGTGTCTCCAAATGCTCATAAATCTTGCCTCTTAGGATCTTCTCCAAAAACTTGCCCACCACTGAAGACAGACTCACTGGTCTATAATTTCCTGGGTTATCTCTACTCCCTTTCTTGAACAAGGGAGCAACATTTTCAACCCTTCAATCCTCTGGTACTTCTCCCGTCCCAATTAATGAAGCAAAGATCATTGCCAAAGGCTCAGCAATCTCCTCCCTCCCTTCCACAGTAGCCTGGGGTATATCTTGTCCAGTCCTAGTGACTTATCTAACTTGCAAACACGAGGAAATCTGCAGATGCTGGAAATTCAAGCAACAGACACAAAATGCTGGTGGAACGCAGCAGGCCAGGCAGCATCGATAGGAAGAAGCACTGTCAACGTTTCGGGCCGAGACCCTTTGTCAGGTGTTGGTGGAATGCAGCAGGCCCGAAACGTCGACAGTGCTTCTCCCTATAGATGCTGCCTGGCCTGATGCGTTCCACCAGCATTTTGTGTGTGACTTAACTAACTTAGTGCTTTTCAAAAGCTCTAGCGCATCCTCTTTCTTAATGCTCAAGCGTTTCAGTCCACTGAAAGTCACCCCACAATTGCCAAGATCTTTTTTCCCTTGAGAAAGAATTAAATCTACAAATAAATTATGCATAGATAAACAAAGCAAAATGCATAAAGTAAATATTGTAGAGTAAAGCGCAAATTATCTGGTGACACTTCGAATGCAATGTGACAGGGAGTTCAGAAGCCTAATGGCCTGAGGGAAGAAGCTGTTTCCCATCCTGACCGTTCTTGTCTCTATGCAAGTCTGCCTGATGGTAGAATGTCAGAGGCTACTGGATGGATGGGTGGGATCGTTAATAATACCGAGGGCCCTGCGCACGCAGTACTCCTGATGAATGTCCCCCGCGGATGGTAGGGGACTGCTATGATCCTCTCAGCCGTTCTCAGAGTTCTTTGTAGAGCAATGTTGATACATAGCATTCAGTAACTTGCTAATTAAGTACATTAAAGGGGAAAAGGGAGTACATATTCCACAGGTTTATGAGCCAGACACACAATGGCACTCATATACATCAACAGGCCCCTCCTGATGGAAAAGAACTCTTTGCACATAGTTGATGAATAACAAGCTGGGGTTCCTACTCAGCACATAAACTAGCATGAACCCCAATGTCAGCCGTAAAGTGGGTTGGTCCTTGGAGGTTTCAATTGGCTGAACACCATTTCTGGCACAAAGTCAACTCATAACCCCACTGGTTGAGTCCAGCACCAAATATATATTTCTTCTATTGTCTTCAGCTATCGTCCTCCATACTTCTGTCTTCCTCTGAATCTTTTAATCTGTCTGGCACTTAAGTTAAATCTGTAACCCCTTTGTTCTCTTTTCTCACATTTATCAGTATCTGGCTTGACTCCTAAAGATTCCTCCCTAGTATTCACATTGTTCACAGCAGGCAAATGTAGTGTGTCCACCTTGACACTGCATTTCACATTATCTGTGCTGTCAAAAAGATGCTGGTTTGCATTTCATTATCCTGCAGAGCTGGTTTTATTTGCATGCACTTAAATGGAAGTAAAATGTTAAAAATAAAATTTAACCAAATGCAATAGTTATGCAGTTGGGCACAGTATTTGTTGTTGCAGTATCTTTCCCTTCACAGGGATCTGAACGATAATTAACTTGCACCATTTATTTTTAACATTAATTCTGAACATTAATCTCCTGCAAATAGCTGCACAAACCTTGGAAAACCTGGAATAATATCCTCTTCCAGGATATTCATTTAATACATTCCAAAAGAATATGACAAGCACAAACCATAGAAGTTCAAAGTACATTTATAATCAAATTATGTATGCAGTATACGAGCCTGAGAGCAACCATGAACCAAAGAAAAACCATAAAACCTGTTCAAAGAAAACGTCAAGCATCCAATGGTGCTAAAAAGAACAAATTGCGCAAATGGCAAAAAAATGAGTGAATAACACACAGAATACTAAACATCAAACCCCAGAGTCCTTGAAAAAGAAATGTATCATTTCAAAACAAAGATTCTCTGCAAAATGCTTCAGGAAAAATACTGTTTCTCAAGAAATTGAAGTACCTGATGACTTTGAAGATTCCCTCAAATCCAAGGACTTCCATCTAAAATCTGGTTTTATTTCAACCGAAACCTGTTGCAATATAAATTGCAGGAAGTCATCTTTACAACAAAAAATAATAGTACAGCACCGGAATGGGCTCTTTGGCCCACAATGTTGTGCCATACCAATTTAATAGTAATCAAATGGACAACTAAACGAATCCCTTCTGCCCACACAATTCTATATCCTTCCATTTTCCTCACATTCATGTGTCTATCTAAACATCTCTTTAAAAAGTCCCTAATGTATCTGCCTTTACCACCACCCCAGGCAGCACATTCTAGGCACCCACCTCTAGGTGTAAAAAAAACTTGCCCCTCACATCTCCTTTCAAATAACCCTTTCTCACCTTAAATGCAGGTATTTGGAATTTCAACCCGGGGGGGAGAAAAAGATACTGTCTGTCTACTCTACCTGCATCTCTCATAATTTTATAAACCTCTATTATATCTTCCCTCAGCCTCCACCACTCCAGAAAAAACAACTCAAGTTTGTCCAACCTCTCGTTATAGCACCTGCTCGAAACTGCAATATCCTTTCTTCTGCACCCCATCCAAAGCCTTGACATCCTTCCTGTAATATGGCGACCAGAAGTGTATGCAATACGCCAGATACAGCCAATGTAAAACTTTACAAAGCTGTAACATAACTCGCTGACTTTTGAACTCAATGCCTCAATGAATAAAGGCAAGCTTGCCATATGCCTTCTTAACCATCCTATTGTCCTGTGTCACCACTTTCAGGGAGCCATGAACTTAGACCTCAAGATCCCTCTGCTCACCAACACTGTTAAAGAACTTGGCTTTAACAGTCCCTTTAAATTTGTCCTACCAAAGTGCAACACCTCTCATTTATCTGGGTTAAACTCCAACTGCCATTTCTCTGCCCATATCTGCAACTGATCTATACCGTGCTTTATTCTACACTACTCACAACACCACCAATCTTCCTATCATCTGCAAACTTACCAACCCACCAAACTACATTTTCATCCAGATCACTAATATAGATCACAAACTGCAGATATCCCAGTACAGACCCCTCCAGAACACACTTAGTCACAGAACTCCAGCTAGATAAGTCCCTTTGATCTCTACCCTTTGAGTTCTATGATCAAGGCAGTTCTGAATCCAAATAGCCAATTTACCATGGATCCGATGACACTTAATCTTCTGGATGAGGGACCTTGTCAAATGCCTTATTAAAATCCATGTAGACAACAGCTACAGTTCTACCTTCATCAATCGCCTTTGTCACTTTCCTTTATCTGCCTGTATATCCTCAATACCCATATAGGCTCAGTGGATGAGCCCTCCATCACGTTCCCTGAGTGCAGCTGTGATCTTGTCCCTGATTAGTAGTACAACCCACCCCCTTTACCTCCCTATCTTTTCTAAAACATTGAAACCCTGAGACATTAGGCACACATTCTTGTCCCTTTCTCAACAAGTCTCTGTAATGGTCACAACATCATAGTTCCATGTACTGATCCATGCTCTAAATTCTTCACCTTTACTCATAATACTCCTAGCATTAAAATACACACCCTTGAAACTATCCGCTCCATCATATCTATTACTTTACTTCTGCCTGTTTTTACTGGTCCTGTCATTGACTTTCATCTCCATCTCTCCACTTCCTGACTTGGTACTCCAGTTCTCATCCTCCTGCCAAAATAGTTTAAACCCTCCTGAGGTGCATTAATGAATCTCCTAGCCAGAATATTGGTTCCCCTTCAGTTTAGGTGCAATCTTCTTGTACAAGCCGCCTCTGCCCCAGAGGAAGTTCCAATGATCTGAGAACTTGAAAACCTCCTGCAGCAGTTCCTCGGCCACTCGTTCATTGGTACTGTTTGTGCCCCAACTAGCACGTGGCACCAGGAGTTATTCAGAGATTATTACTTTGAAGATCCTGCCCTTCAGCCTCTTCCCCAACTCCCTATACAGGTCGTCCCCGAGTTACGAACGTCTGACTTACAGACGACTCGTACTTACGAAGGAAGGAGAACGCCGTCCACCATTTTAAGTCATTGCCGTTGACACTGTGTTGAGTGTGTAACTTTGTATTTGGCTTATATTTTTCTTAGCAAGATTCACCCTGACCCCCCCCCCCCCCCATCCCCCATTCTGGTCAGCTGGTGGCGCAGTGAGATCAGCGCCAGGCTGGAGAACGGAGTTTCCCCGAGTTCAATCCAGTGATAGACCGTTTCCGTCCCGGATTGATGTCGATCCAGTGACTCCCGTACCGTCCGTGCCAGGTTGATATCAAGCGCGAAACTCGGCCTCATAAAAAAAACACTGCCACCTCCAGTTTAAATTCCCATGCGGAATATTGTGGAGGATCAAATACAGTACCCAAACCCAGCACAGCCCCCATTTGTCACATTTAACCTGTCTCAGTGCGGTGGACTTTCGGACCTGGGGAATTCAGTGCGGTGGTCCTTGGGACCCAGCGGACCTCGGGAGCGGGCAGAGGTTGGGACCTGCCGCCCGCAGTGTTTCTGTTCCGTTGATGGGAAGAGATCACGATTGAAAATAAAGTGAAAATAATAAAGCAGTTGGAAAGAGTTGAAACGCCATTGGTCATTGGAAAAGCGTTAGGCTACAGTTGGTCGACGATCGGAACAATTTTAAAGGATAAAGTGAGAATAATGGAGCATGTGAAAAGCCCTGCCCCGATGAAAGCTACGATTATTACTAAGCAACGTAGTGGTTTAAATATTGGAATATATACGTTTCTTAAGTGCTTTATATGCATAGACAGGTAAAATACATATTATATACTGAGACAAACGTTTGACTAACTGATGCTAAATAATACCGGATGTACTTGTTCTGGCTTACGTACAAATCCGACTTAAAGACGGACTCAGGAATGGAACTCGTTCATAACCCGGGGACTACCTGTACTCACTATGCTGGACCTCTTTGTCCTTCCCTACCCACGACCAATGTGCACCATGACCTCAGGCTGCCCACCCTACCCTAGCTTCGAGAAACATCTGCAGTCTCTCGTTCACTTGCTGCCGACTGCATCAAGCATCAAGCTCTGTGCTTTAATCACACTGCAGTCAGTTGTAGAATGCCATCCTCAAGTTCATTCTCAGTTCCCCTCACTCAGCCACCTGCTGGAGCTCTTCTCACAGCGTGATTGCCATCAAGGATTATGAAGCTCCCGTCCATAAGTACAAATGGAGAATTCATGCAATGGGAACAAGGGCAAAAGATCAACTCCATACAGTGATTCAGAAAAGTAACAAACAAATGGGAGAGTATGTGAACAGAAAACAAACAGCTATCACAAAGAACCACCCCAAAACTCGATGGAATTAAAAATTAAGACACAAGAGATTCAGACACAGAGAGAAGCAAAAAAAGCATTAAGGAGATAAATGTAATGCATAAAAACTTCACTCAAACTGGAATGGCAACAGGTTTTTGCAGTTTTCTTGGGGAGTGTCACAATTTTTTTTCCTGGTTTTTGATTATGATTATGTCTTCTGGACAGCTCAAAGACTGAGCTCAGTGCTTCAGTCGCTGTGCTACTGAACAAGAAGACCCCTGGAACAAGCTTGCAACAATCCATAATCTCCATGAGAGCATGAGCAAGGGCTCAAGGCAACGGGGCAGGCTGGTTACGACCCAGAGGCAGTGAGAAATGGAAAAGTCGTGAGTGCAGTTTACATGTAAATTTTGACAACAGATTCGTAGTTTTGCGTCAAGCACGTTGGGCCAGATGGATTGACAAGGCAGCGTGTTGGGGTCAGAGGTGAGGGTTGGGCTGTTTCTGCCTGCTGCTCCACCACATTTACTCCGCCCTTCGCTGCACCGAGGCTGAGGGTCTGCTCCTCGCCTCATGTCTGAGGACTCACTTTTGTTCTATATGCTACTTGCTTGCTTCTATTGTTTGCATGATTTGTCTTTTGTCTGTCTCTGCACAATGGGTTGCTTGTTTTGTGGCTGCCTGCAGGGAGATGGGTCTCATGGTTGCATACTTTGAGAATAAATGTACTTCAAATTTTTTCCCCAGTACTACTTATGGTTACAAGTTCTTACTTGCATTGTAATTAAAATCAATAGCTGAATATGTTGAAGAATAACTTTGGTGTCCATCATTGTTCTGCAATACAATTTGAAAAAGTGACCAATTGCAATTGCTTGATCACCCTACTGAAAAGTTCCTGCACCGTGCACTCGAGGAACATCATCTCAATGAAGCCTGACACCTTTTAGTCTGTTTGAAGTTCAAGACCTCAAACCTAACACAATGCTTGATGGTGTCAGAGGCAAAACTGATCACTGTTCTCCTAGGCACTGAAACATGACGACTAATAGTTTGCACTTCAAAACACCTCAGGAGGTGTCACCCACACCATCTCCACTAAACCTATAGCCAGAATAAGTGAAATATGATTAGTGGTCTTTCACATGGCCGTATCCTCAGCATTGACATCCTAATTACATGCACTCTGTAAGCTTTAAAAGGCAAGCCACAGCATTCTACTGCTCAACACCAGACTCCCACAACAAATGCTTTACTTCAAGTTCCATCCTGACATGATTTCCACCAGGTTCAGGAAGGAAGGAGACCTCAAAACCTCCCTAAAAAAAACGCATTCCATTCACACTATTTTTTGGGATTTCGTTAAATACAGACAAAGTACAGTGCAGGTAGACAGGAGCAAGGTCACAATGAGGTAGCTTGAGAGGTCAAGAGTCCATCTTATTGTATAAAGGAAACGTTGAATGGTTTTATAACAGCAGGATAGAATCTGTCCTTACAGCTAGATGGTGCGTGTTTTCAGTCTTTTGTATCTTCTGCCTGATGGGAGGGGGTGAAGAGCGATTGCCCATGATGGATGAGATCTTTGATTGTGTTATCTGCTTTACTGAGGCAGCGAGAGGTATAGACAGAGAAGCAGAACAAATTCACAAAGAAGCTGGGTTACATGGTGAGAAAAATAAGTTATTCAGGTGAGAAAGACTAGACCCCAGACAAGATCTAGAAATGAGATTGAGGTTTGTGAGTATTCTGTAATTCCAGAGAAACTGTTCTCCTATAATATTCATTTAATCTAATCTCATTCCACACAGTGAAAGTTTTAAAATCTTACCCTGAAGTGGGCTACAAGCAGAGACCTGCAAGGCATTAGTTCTGTGGTCAGTGGCTTCTCTTATGCTAGTCAGAACCTAATCAAGTCCTGCAGTAAATCTCATTGGACCCTTGCACCATTAGATACACACACACTTTTTTTTACAGTGGTTCAAGTGTATGTTGTATAAAGGCACACACAAATACTTACACAATTCTCAATCTGCTCACACATTTATACCTATCACATCTAATTTCTCAGTCTTCCTTCCCTCACCTCCCCTACATTTCCCATATTTCCTCCCAATCTTCCCATGCTTTTTAATCTTCCATCTTATCTCTCTTTCCCCCCCATTCCCATTCATTCTGATCTCGTTTTCTTTCTAATATAGAGCCAGCCTTGCATTTTTCTCACTTCCCATTCTTTCCCAAATAGATCTGCATTAACTGTCTCACCCTTTCTTTACTATTTCCTTCCAGTTGCATTCTGCATGCTGTTTTATAGAACATAGAAGAGTACAGCTCTGGTCAGGGCATTCGGCCCATGGTGGTGCACCAATCTCAATGCCAATTGATAATAAATGTCCTCTTTCTGTACATCATCCACCTTCTGTTCATTTCATGTTCACGTGTCTATCTAAAACTCCACCAAAATGTCAGCTTCCACTACATTCTCCAGTAAACCATTCCAGACACTCTGCATTAATATAACTTGCACTTCACTTTACTTTCAAACTTTTTCCTAGTAACCTTAAAAGCACATCCTCTGGAGTTTGACATTTCTATCCCGAGGAAAAGACTCTGACCCTCTATGTGTCTAATAATTTTGAGAACCTTCTTCCCTCAAGGCTTGATGCTCCAAAGAGAATAAGCCAGTTTTCTCATCCTTTCCTTGCAACTCAATAAACTCAACACCCCTACCATTGAAAGCAAGCAGTCCATAACCCTCTGTACTTCAAAGTTATCAAGATGCTTACCATTAACTCCACACTTCTTCCTTTCATTTGACCCCTAAAGTGCAACACCTCACACTTGCCCAGATTAAAATCCACTTGCCACCTCTCTGTTCATATCAGAATCAGGTTTATTATCACTGGCATGTGTCGTGAAATTTGTTAACTTAGCAGCAGCTGTACAATGCAACACATGATAATTCAGAAAGAAAAAGTAAATAAGTTGTTTTATATATTTTAATACGTATTAAATATATATATATTTAAAATATATTTTAATATATATTAAATCGCTTTAAAATAGTGCAAAACAAAAATAATATGTATAATAAAGTGAGGCCATGTTTATGGGTTCAATCTCGGTTTAAGATCATATGGCAGAGGGGAAGAAGCTGTTCCTGAATCACTGAGTGTGTGCCTTCAGGCTCCTGTACCTCCTCCCTGATGGTAGCAATGAGAAGAGGGCATGTCCTGGGTGGTGGGGATCCTTAATAATGGATGTTGCTATTCTGAGGTACCGCTCCTTGAAGATGTCTTGGATACTTTGGAGACGAGTACCCAAGATGGAGCTGACTAACTTTAAAGCATTCTGTAGCTTCTTTTGACATGTGCAGTAGCCCACCCTCCCCCCCCCCCCATACCAGACAGTGATGCAGCTTGTCAGGATGCTCTCCATGGTACATTTGTAGAAGTCTTCAAGTGTTTTAAGTGATAAACCAAATCTCTTCAAACTCCTAATGAAATATAGCCACTGTCTCTCCTTCCTTTGTAGCTGCATTGATTCAGATTAGATCCTCAGAGATCTTGACATCCAGGAACTTAAAATTGCTCACTCTCTCCACTTCTGATTCTTCTATGAGGACTAGTTCGTGTTCCCTCATCTTATCCTTCCTGAAGTCCACAATCAGCTCTTCCGTCCTAATGACATCGAGTGCAAGGTTATTGCTGCAACACCACTCAACTGACTGGTATATCTCGCTCCTGTACGCCCTCTCGTCTACATCTGAGAATCTACCAACAATGGTTGTATCATCAGCAAATTTATAGATGGCATTAAAGCTATAACTAGTCACACTGTCGTGGGTATAGGGAGATTAGAGCAGAGGGTTAATCACACACCCGTGAGGTGCGCCAGTAAGGAGTTGTTACCATCAATCTGCACAGATTGTGGTCTTCCGATTAGGACGTCGAGGATCCAGTTGCAGAGGAAGATTCAGAGGCCCACGTTCTGTAGCTTATTGATTAAGACTGTCAGAATGATAGTGTTAAACACTGAGCTATAATCAACAAAGCAGCATGACATAGGTGTTTATATTGTCCGGGTGGTCTAAGGCTGTGTGAAGAGCCATTGGAATTGTGTCTGCCATAGACCTATTGTGATGATAGGCAAATTGCTCCGTATTCAGGTCCTTGATGAGGTAGGAGTTCATTCGAGCCACGACCAACTCTTCAAAGCATTTCATCGCCGTAGATGTGAGTGCTACTAGACAATAGTCATTAAGGCAGCTCATGCTATTCATCTTAGGAACCGGTATAATTGTTGCCCTTTTGAAACAGGTAGAAACTTCTGTCTATAGCAGTGAGAGGTTGAAAATGTCCTTGAATACTCCCGCCAGTTGGTTGGCACAAGTTTCGAGAGCCTTACCAGGTGTTCCATTGGAATCAGGTTTAAATATCACTGCCATATATCATGAAATTTGTTGTTTTGTGGCAGCAGTGTATTGCAATACATAATAATAATAAAAATACTATAAATTGCACTAAGAAATATGTTTTTAAAATTCAAATAAATAAATAGTGCAAAAAGAGAACAAGAAAAAAAAGTGAGGAAGGATTCATGGATTCATTGTCCATTCAGAAATCTTATGGTGGAGGGGAATAAATTCTTTTTGAAACACTGAGTGTGTGTCTTCAGGCTCCTGTACCTCCACCTTGATGGTAGCAATGAGAAGAGGGCATGTCCTGGGGATGGGGCCAGTTCATGATGGCTACCACCTGTCTGAGGGATCGCCTTTTGAAGATGTTTCTGAGGGAAGTTAATGCCCATGATGGAGCTGGCTGTGTTTGCAACTCTTCCCAACCCTGTGCAGTGGCCCCTCCATACTACATAGCGATGTAACCAGTTAGAATACTATTGATGGTATATCTGTAGAAATTTGCAAATCATTGGCGACATACATAGTCTCTTCAAACTCTAGTAAAATATACAGTAGTCGCTGTTGTGCCTTATTTGTAATTGTAACAAGATGCTGGGCCCAGGATAGATCTTCAGAGATGTTGACACCCAGTATTGAGAAACCGCTCACCCTTTCCACCACCAATCTCTTGATGAGTACTGATCTATACCCCACTGTATCTTTTGATAGCCCTTCATACTGTCCACAACTCTACTAAACTTGGAGCCATCTGCAAACATGGTAGTCCACCCATTTGCATTTTCATTTAAATCACTGATATATTTCACAAACAACAGAGGTCCCAAGCATCTAGCCTTGTAGAACACCACTGGTCACAGATCTCCAGCCAGAAGAACAGCCTTCCACCCCTACTCTGCTTTCTATGGACAAGCCAGTTCCGAATTTAATCTTGGAATTCTTCCTGGATCCCATGCATTTTATCATAGGAATCAACTTTCTATGAGGGACCTTATGAAATACATCACTAAAGTCCATTACTTGCACTGTCTTATCATCAGTAAGCAAAGTCATCACCTCTTCAAAAATTCAATTGAATTTTGTAAGGCATAAGCTCTCCGCTGAAAGCCATGCTGACTGTTCCTAAACAGGCCATGTCTTTCCAAATCCGCATAAAGCTCTATCCCTATCATCTCTTCTCCAATAGCTTTCTATCAATGACATGATGCTCACTGGTCTATAATTACCTGGATTATCCCTATATTATCTTTTTATCCTTTATTATCCTTAACCATATAAGCCTGAAACCTAGCAGTGTCTAACTAGTCAATTTCTTTCTTTTCAAAGTCATAAATGCAACTCAAATGTACTTACATCATGATTGGCTCCTCCTCAAGGAGGATTTGAGAATGCCATATACTGTATTTCAAAGTTTTGAAATGAGCTTCACTTTTACTACAATAGCCTACATGTGGTAGGAGCCGCATTGAGGGACCATGGTCTCAAAGTGCAATATCCATGTGCCTCAATCCCAGTGCTTAAACTTTCAGGTGAATTTGAAATACCTTTGTATTTCAGTCAGTGCCAATTTTCTGAAATTTAAAATCCATCTTCGCAAACTGGCTCAACCCTTTGCCTGTAACAGCAGCCACAGAATGGAATGACTTTCTTCACTTACATTCACAGATCTACCCAAGACAAAAGTAATTAACTTCCATTATACAATGACCGTCCCAGATCAAAACAGATCTTGCATTTGTCCCTTCCTGTCTTTAGGAAGCAAGTTGGTCTCAATCCTGAGAGAAGATGAAACACTCAGGTTTACTTTTGATAACTAGTATGACATACTGGACTACTTATTTGCCAATGTTAAAATACATGCTTTTACAATATATTAAGACATTAATATTGTTGAAAAACAATTGGCAACTTTAAGAACCACCATAGTAATACAGCTTTAAAACAACTTCAGGGTTCTGCTCAGACTAGCAGACTGAATATCCAAATAAATTAGATACTTTAACACACAATTCTTTTGTATTTTAATTCATTTGTCTCCAATGAACTTTAGGTAATACACTATTTAATGTAATGAAATAGTAGTATCATCTAACTGTGTCACAACTAGTCAGCTTCATCAACATTATGTGATAACCAGCACAAGTTGCAGCCAAAATAGTTTTAAGTTTCATGGAAAAATTCAAAGAGAAGAAAGAGGAGACATTCCCCCAGCTGCTTCTTCCAGTCTAGTTGGTACATTTTCCTAATTCTACTAATAATGGTGTGGGGTTATGTCACACAATAAATTATTCTTTTGTAAACACAAAGAAACCATACAGCTCTACTCTCTCCCACAAAGAGAAATGATAGAAGAGTCTTTGAACTCTAAGTCAGAGCTAGATTCATTCTTGATAAGCAAGGGGGTGAAAGGTTAGCTGAGGTATTCATGGTTGTGGAGTTAAGATTACAATCGGATAAGCTATGGCCTCATTCAATTGTGGAGAAATGGCTCATTCCAGCCACAGTTACATGTATGTTGGCGGCTGGAGGCAGGGTTTTGTGAATGTGTAGACGGCACGTTGCCAGTTTATTGTTAAGGCTGTGCCAAGTTAGCAAGTTTCAGTCAGTACAGTGACCTGAGCTACAATCACTCTTTGCATTCCTAAAATGGAGGAGAAAATAAAGGGACCCACGCCAGGCCACTGGCCACTGCAGTTGGCCACCATGTTCTCTACTGTTATACTGCCTACCCAGGCTCTTAAATGAAGAACAGCGTACGAACAAAACTGCCTGCAGTCAAGGAACCACACCCCAGCCCAAGTCAGCATCTTCGGCAAAGGAGGGAACATGATTTCTTGCCAGCTCAGCAAACGCATTTTCAAACCTCACTGGCTCCCATATTCTGAGCTGCTCTTTATACATTGCACAATTCAAAGCAGCATACTAAGAACAAACAGATTTGAAGTACACATAATGTAGTATGTACCTTCTTTATCTAATACAATCATAAATTGATAAATAACTAGGGATACACAAACCAAATTTCATGTTACATGACACCTGCTACATCTTACTAACATAGCTGGGGTCATTGTTGCAATCCATATATAATTCATCTGCAGTGAATTAGTATACTACAGAGATACTGACCTTCTGAATTGGTGGTGGTTTGATCGTTAATCCATGAAGCAAAGCTACTGTCTTTTTTGAATACCTTTGTGTTTTCATTATGCTTTCCCAAATCCTGTTTTCTCAGATCATTGACATTTAAGACCATAAGATACAGAAGCAGAATTAGGCCATTTGGCCCATTGAGTCGGCTCTGGCTGATCCACTTTCCCTCCCAGCCCCAATCCCCTGCCTTCTCCCCATATCCCTTCATGCTTTTGACTAATCAAGAAATCTATCAACCTCTGTCTTGAATATACCAATGATGTGGCCTCCCACAGCCACCTGTGGCAATGAATTCCACAGATTCACCATTCTCTGGCTAAAGAAATTTATCTCCATCTCCATTCTAAAAGGACGCCTCTCTATTCTGAGGCTGTGCCCCCAGTCTTAGACTCCCATAAAATAGGAAACATCCACTTTATTGAGGCCTTTCAACACTTGATAGTTTTCAATGAGGTCACCCCTTATTCTTCTGAATTCAAGACAGTAAAAGCACAGAGCAATCAAACACTCCTCATATGACAAGCCTTTCGATTGCAGAATCATTTCCGTGAACCTCCTTTGAACCCTTTCCAATGTGAGTACAACCTTTCTTAGATAAAGGTCCCAAAACTGCTCAAAATACTCCAAGTGAGGCGTCAACATTACACCTTTGCTAACATCGCATATTCCTTCCTCACCACTGATTCAACCTGCAAGTTAACCTTTAGGGAATCCTGCATGAGGACTCCCAAGTCTCTTTGCACCTCAGATTTTTGAATTTACAGCCTAACAGATCAAGCTTTAGCTTCCACTCAAGTTAATCGAATCCACACAAAAATTATTTAAGCCTCAGCAATTGAAGGATTCTCAAGAAAATTATAACTGTTTAGTTTACTCTACAAATAATTAATGCAACATACACCCACCAGTCTTCTGATTCCACCAGAGGAAGGTTATCATTGATAAATCCCTCTATTCTTCAGCAGGTGGTAGAGTCAACATGAATTACTGCCTTCCCAGGAAATTCTACCCAACTGGCTCAAAATCAATTGGGGTCAAAGTTAATTGATTCTAGAAGGGAGGAAATACCTATCAGAGACAACTAACTGCTGCATTTAGAGTTGTAAAATCCAGCTGTTGCAAAGCAGGGAAGGTTGTTCTTGAGCTATAATGCTGCAGTAACATCTCCAACTTGTTATACTTCTGATGACTTGAGTGTTATTTGTATACTCTGGGCACTGGACATGCAGATGCACACACAGACAGCATTCTACTAGAGTTATCATCCCATTGGCCAAGATGTAAAAGCCAAAGCCCTGAAATTCTTCCGGGTTTCAAATGTTATGTTAACGAAACTCCTCACTAGCTGTAGTCACAGCCATACAACACAGAAGCCTGACATTTAGGCCCAACCTGTCCATGATCCCTACTTACGCTTACATAGAAACATAGAAAATAGGTGCAGGAGTAGGCCATTCGGCCCTTCGAGCCTGCACCACCATTCAGTATGATCATGGCTGATCATCCAACTCGGAACCCTGTACCTGCTTTCTCTCCGTACCCCTTGATCCCTTTAGCCACAAGGGCCATATCTAACTTCCTCTTAAATATAGACAATGAACCGGCCTCAACTGTTTCCTGTGGCAGAGAATTCCACAGATTCACCACTCTCTGTGTGAAGAAGTTTTTCCTTATCTCGGTCCTAAAAGGCTTCCCCTTTATCCTTAAACTGTGACCCCTCATTCTGGACTTCCCCAACATCGGAAACAATCTTCCTGCATCTAGCCTGTCCAATCCCGTTAGAATTTTATACGTTTCAATAAGATCCCCCCTCAATCTTCTAAATTCCAGTCAGTACAAGCCCAGTCGATCCAGTCTTTCTTCATATGAAAGTCCTGCCATCCCAGGAATCAATCTGGTGAACCTTCTCCGTACTCCCTCTATGGCAAGAATGTCTTTCCTCAGATTAGGGGACCGTTTCGCTGAACACCTACACTTGGTCCGCCAGAAAAAGCAGGATCTCCCAGTGGCCACACATTTTAATTCCACGTCCCATTCCCATTCTGATATGTCTATCCATGGCCTCCTCTATTGTCAAAATGAATCCAAACTCAGGTTGGAGGAACAACACCTTATATACCGGCTGGGTAGCCTCCAACCTGATGGCATGAACATTGACTTCTCTAACTTCCGTTAATGCCCCTCCTCCCCTTCTTACCCCATCCCTGACATATTTAGTTGTTTGCCTGTTCTCCATCTCCCTCTGGTGCTTCCCCCCCCCACTTTCTTTCTCCCAAGGCCTCTGTCCCATGATCCTTTCCCTTCTCCAGCTCTGTATCACTTTTGCCAATCACCTTTTCAGCTCTTAGCTTCATCCCAACCCCTCCGGTCTTCTCCTATCATTTCGCATTTCCCCCTCCCCCCACTACTTTCAAATCTCTTACTATCTTTCCTTTCGGTTAGTCCTGACGAAGGGTCTCGGCCCGAAACGTCGACAGCGCTTCTCCCTATAGATGCTGCCTGGCCTGCTGTGTTCCACCAGCATTTTGTGTGTGTTGTTGTACATGAATTGATAGATACACTGCAAATGTCTCCATTTTCCAGGATAACCAACTTAAAGGAAGCTTCCAAATCTTTTGAATTCTATAAATTCCAAGAATTCAAAGCCAATCAGTCAGCTGAAGTTTTAAAGCTGTTAAATGTATACTTACTACAGGAGTTGCAGTGTCTGTTTTTCACTGAATCAAAGCCTTCAGATATCTTGTCAAGAAGCGCAGGCAGGTGTTTTTGTGCAATGGCGTTAATGGAAGAAAGAAAGAAGTAGACTTCTGAATGGGGAGGAAGAACTGACAACATAGTCAGTGCTATACACAAAGTAAGGAATTATAAATCTGGGTGCTATTGTGGAAAGACAGAAGTGATAGGTGAGCAGATTGAAGCAGGATTAGGCAGGTGAGTTTTAGATGAAATGATCTTGTTATTAACTAATGCTCATTTATAAGCAGTTTGGAAAATGCATGCAATTTGGTTTGATTTCAGCCCTTACAAGTTCAAAGCTGTTTTCTGCCAACAAGTGAAATTGCCTCTGGCACTTCCCAGAAGAGAGTGCATTCCTTCAGCTGAAGATGCTCCACTTGTCTGCCTTCAATGGCTGGAAAGGTTATGTTGATAGAAGACGTTAGTTTATTTGACCAATTTATCTGTACAAGCACACCTTATGAGGCAAGTTGCCTTAAGTTGCAGTACTTGATCAAGAGTGAGTGAGGGTTGTCATACAATGTATTTCTACCCATAAAATAGCAGTATCAAAGCAAAGTCATCAAAGCAAATTCATCTCCTTTATGGACATCATAAACAGGAAAACAAAGTTCAAACCTAAAAAAAATTATTAAATATTTTATGTTGTTGAAAGAACTTTGAGGATAACCTCCTGCACAGGCTGCTTATCGAAAAAATGTATTTATTGAAGTGGAAATTCAGCAGGTCATGTGCAGTGCACTTTGCTGCTAATTTATTTAATCACTAACAAAAAAAAGTATTTAAATAGATCATTCAGCATGGAAAGAGGCTCGTCAGCCCAACTCAACCACAGCAACTCTGTTGCCCAGCATCTGACTGCGTTTAGCTCCTAGCTTTATAAACCTCTCCTATTCATGTACTTATCCAGATGGCTTTTCAATGCTGTTAATGTGCCAGCCTCAAGACATACTTCTGGCAATTCATTCCAGATATGCACCACTCTTTCTGTGAGGCACTGATGTCCCTTTTAAAACTCTCACTCCTGAATTGGATCAACATTCAGCACATCTGTACACCTCTTCAGGGGTTCCCAACCTGGAGTCCATGGGCTCCTTGCTTAATGGTATTGGTCCATGGCATAAAAAAGGTTGGGAACCCCCTGCTCCATGTTGATAAAGCTAACAAATTTACTTTGATGACTTTATTTCAGATAGCTATTTTATGCTCAAATGGACAGTTATGTATCAGCATATTTGGCCATTTTAACAACTAATTTTAAAACTAATTTTCAATGGGCCCTCATATCATAACTGCATCCTCCAATGAATCGAGCAACTAAAACTACGTCATTATGGTGAGATCAACAATAAGCACCTGCCTTTATTTCTCACTCTCTATAGCTGGGCCATGACTTCTGAAGTGGCAAAGATATTACATTTTTTCAACTGCTCAACCTGCTTTGAAGAACTTCTACCAGGAGTTCCTTCAGGCCCTTGACCTCTCCCCAATTCGGCTTTGTCTTTGATAGCCAATTTAAGGTATTTATTTTCACCACTTCTCACTGAAGCTTTGGATAACCTTCTCAGTTTGATGCTTTCTCTATGCAAACACAACAAAAGGCAGACGGCTCTTTGAGGATCAATCCAATGCCAGTCCAATGCTGCCTAAAGTCCTGCTCACCCATCGTCAATACTGCAGCACCAGTGACCATTCTAATGGATACCTGTTCCATGGACACTTTCTTGAATGTCCACTGATAAATTACAAGCTTCATCAAACCTTTGGGCAGCGTGACAGTGTAAATAGCCCATTCCCACCTACCTCACCAGGTTCATTCAGGTAAGTTCCTTTCAGTCCTTCCCAAAAGACTTCGCACTACTTGTTTTCTCAAGTTTCCTACAGTCTTGCTTTGCTTGCCAATAAACTGTTGACAGATGAACCCTGATACCACAAATATCACAAAGAGGTTGTTCAAGTGTTCAATTCAGTGTTCAATTCATCACCACAATAAGATTGGTTTTTTTTTTAACGATCCTTCCCCTCCATCTACAAGTTTGCAGATGATACTAATGTAGAAGATACCAATACGATTTTTTTCTCCAAGTCGATTTTGGCTCGCTCTTCCCAATTCTGATAAGTGAAACTACACCGTACATACAATGTTTCTACTTTATATAGGCTGGATATTTATCATATCATTGCTGCTTTTACTATATATTAGTGTTATTTTAGGTTTTATGTGTTATTTGGTAGGTTATTTTTTGGGTCTGGGAATTTTTTCCCATATAAATTAATGGTAATTGCTTCTTCGTTTTATGACACTTCAGCTTACAAATGGTTTCATAGGAACGCTCTACCTTCAGATAGCGGGGGAAACCTACAATCCACAACAGAGTCTACAGCAGTTTAATCTGGATACTGATGCCGGCTGTTAAACTTGAACTACAGGATTTGAGGAGCTCCCATGGTGTTCAGCTGTTCTAGCCAACTCTCCAAACTCTCCTAGAGTGACTGCAGCCAGAGATGAAAACTGTTAGCACTATCAAAGGAACACACGCAAAATGCTGGTGGAACGCAGTAGGCCAGGACGAAGGGTCTCGGCCCGAAACTTCAACAGTGTTTCTCCCTGTAGATGCTGCTGCGTTCCACCAGCATTTTGCTTGAATTTCCAGCATCTGCAGATTTCCTCGTGTCTGCTTTTTAAAAAGCACTATCAAAGGTTCCTATCAGACAGACAGACATACTTTATTGATCCCGAGGGAAATTGGGTTTCGTTACAGTCGCACCAATCAAGAATAGTGTAGAAATATAGCAATATTAAACCATAAATAATTAAATAATAGTAAGTAAATTATGCCAAGTGGAAATAAGTCCAGGACCAGCCTATTGGCTCAGGGTGTCTGACACTCCGAAGGAGGAGTTGTAAAGTTTGATGGCCACAGGCAGGAATGACGTCCTATGACGCTCAGTGTTGCATCTCGGTGGAATGAGTCTCTGGCTGAATGTACTCCTCTGCCTAACCAGTACATTATGGAGTGGATGGGAGACATTGTCCAAGATGGCATGTGACTTGGACAGCATCCTCTTTTCAGACACCACCGTCAGAGAGTCCAGTTCCACCCCCACAACATCACTGGCCTTACGAATGAGTTTGTTGATTCTGTTGGTGTCTGCTACCCTCAGCCTGCTGCCCCAGCACACAACAGCAAACATGATAGCACTGGTCACCACAGACTCGTAGAACATCCTCAGCATCGTCCGGCAGATGTTAAAGGACCTCAGTCTCCTCAGAAAGTAGAGACGGCTCTGACCCTTCTTGTAGACAGCCTCAGTGTTCTTTGACCAGTCCAATTTATTGTCAATTCATATCCCCAGGTATTTGTAATCCTCCACCATGTCCACACTGACCCCTTGGATGGAAACAGGGGTCACCGGTGCCTTAGCCCTCCTCAGGTCCATCACCAGCTCCTTAGTCTTTTTCACATTATGCTGCAGATGATTCTGCTCACACCATGTGACAAAGTTTCCAGTTAGTGAGGACAATTCTTTGAGCACAGGATAATTTAATTAATGGTGCAAAGAGTTTTCTGCTAATGATCTGCTAACCTGAGATCTTTCTCAGACAAGTAGCTATTAAGTAAAGTGGCTGTCTTGGAGGAGGAGCAATCCGTGATTTCATCAGGCTCAGTGTCTGGGTCACCTGATTTGACTGGTTTGAACTGGAGTTGAGAAGAACATAAGGCACGAGGCTGAGGGGCAAAGGCTGTAGGACAATGCTGGTCGTAGCCCTGGACCAGAGCCATTAAAAAGGTGACCCGTGTGTCAGGTGATCTCAAAGCAATGAGATGGAAACACACATATGAAGTGTTTAAAAGTAAAGAGCTTCAAATGCAAAGCGGCAACAACTCTCCAGAGACCAGCTATCGCAGATGTGGAGGATCGCCACGTCAGACATGGAGATTAGATCGGGACCATGAAGCATAACTGAACAGTGTAAATTCCTTTCCCGGTAATACCTTTCCACTTCATTGACTGCCCGTAGGAGGTCAGGCAATCTTAGTTGGTGCGCACACAGTTAGTTAGCTAGTTTGCGAACCCACATGCTTTTTTAGTTGAGACAATAAAGGTACTTGTCAGTAAATACAGATTCTCTCTATGCCTAACTGATCATTATTTCTAAGGGGCAATCCTTGTAACACCTCCCAATGCAGACCACAGAATACACTGTCTATCTTGGCAGCCTAGCATTGAACAGACAAGTAATGTGGTTTACCCAACAAAGTCATCTGAGAGTAACTAGACCTTCAGTGCTGGGACATTGACATTGATTGGCTGATCATTACAGTGATTCTGCAGAGACAGCACTGGTGGTATTTTTCCTACAGTGATCTGCTGTAGGAAGTACTTGTCTCAGAAACATGTTAGAGAGCAGCAATCACTGCAGCACAATTGACGAGGAGTTTTGTATTTAGTCTGATGACATTCATCTTCAAATATCCTTCCCCACACTTGACCATAGGCTCTGTCGATTCAATGAGGATCAGCCTTCATCAAGAACTGGCTGCCAGGATATGGAAAGCAGTCTACATTTTCTAAAGTCCTGTCATAAGCCTTAATCTTCACAAAGCAACAGGGAACACAGGGGTAGATTGGCAGAGGTCCTTGGTCTCCTGGATGATAAGCATCAGAGTTTGGTGATCAATATAATGATGTCTTGGAGCTAGGTCTTTGAGCATGCATGAATGCTCTCATGGTTTGCTCAACTAGTGAGGTTTGGCTACCCCTGGTTCTGGTGCATAGTGCCATAGGTTGAGCAGGTAATCCTGAAGATTAGCTTCATTCCCATGGGAAGGTTGTTACAGGTATCAAGAAAGATTTAGAGAAATGTTGGGTCAATAATACAGCCTTGCTTGATATCAGTTTTCACTAAGATTGGAAATGCCCTGTAGACCTGCTGGTCAGTCTCATGGCTTATATATTGTTGTGAATGATGGAATCAAGCACTTCAATGGGGTCAAGTAAGGCCAGGTTCAGGGGTTGGCGTTGATTACTGCCATTTTTCTAAGAAGTTTCATGTGATAGAGATTATAGCATTTATTGGATATGCAAGCTGTAGTTGGTGTCTACATTTTAAATGTGTTATGCAAAAAATTCACCAGGTCAAATATTAACTGCTGTGTCTTGACATTTGAAAACATTCCGAATCCTAAAGTTTTCCCTGGCAGAGACTAAAATTGGCTCATTAACTTTTGACTAGTGGAGAGGAAAGGAATTGGTCAGGATTCATGTTGCTTACTTCTTTCCAAATGCATTTGGTTCAAAGTGACTGAGAAACTTTGGATATTACGGTATTTCTCCTTTTATTTCTACCAATAGTCAGTCATTTGTCTTTAGCACTTCGAACTGTTCAGAAATAATTACTACCCCTCAACCATCAGGCTCTTGAACCAAAGGGGATAACTTCACTTGCCCACAACCAATGGACTCACTTTCAAGGACTCTCCATCTCATGTTCTTGATAATTATTATTTATTATTATTATTATTTCTTTCATTTTGTATTTGCACAGTTTGTTGTCTCCTGCATGCAGTTCAACACCCAAGTTGTGTGGTCGTTCATTGATTCCATTATGGTTATTATTCTATAAGATTTGTTGAGTATGCCCACAAGAAAATGAATCTCAGGGTTGTATATGGTGACATGTATGTACTTTGATAATAAAGCTTATTGATTGACATACAGCTTGGAGTATAATTAACCTACCAACTGGTACATCTTTCAATTGTGGGAGGAAATCGGAGCACCTGGTGGAAATCCATGCAATCACGGGAAGAACGTACAAATTTTTCACAGGCAGTGGTGGGTATTGAACCCAGGTCGCCCGTACTGTAAAGTGTTGTGGTAACTACTATGCAACTCTGTCGTGTAGTTCAAAATTTACTTTGAACTTTGAATGGCTATCTGGATTCAAACCCAACCTAAAGTTAACATCTTTTGATATGGAATATGGGTAGAAATAAACTATAACCAAAGAATTGATAATCAGATCAAATTGGCCATGGGAAGAAATAGACAGGCTATCGGGACAAAAAGGTAGATGACAGTAACAATTTAATATGCTTAAGCGTGCGACGTGTAAGCTATCAAATAGCAAGGATACTTCCTGTTATTAATAATGCAGGTTGATGGAACCTCTTGGTGAAAGGTATTACTAATTAAATGAATTTGGAACTCACAAGCTGGATGTCCAACATCTCAGAGTACACCAAGCACTGAGGGATTTTGAACGTTCAGTGAAAAGATTTATGTACTTTTCTGGTACCCAGTAAAGCTCACCAGGCTACACTGCAAAAGAGTTGCAGCTGTGATATTCCTCCTCCTGCCTGAATCAACTCTGAGGAGTATCAAACTGAGTCTTGTGCTATTCCTGAAAACCATATTAACCATGGTCTATTTGCTGGCTTCTGCTCCCTCACACTATCACTACAGTAAAAAAATTCCAAGGCATTTGGTTCTCTGGTCAACAAGGTGACTGAGGGAGTGAAAATTAAAGAGCACAATGTACATTATTAAAGAGTTGGATCAGCTCAAGCTTGTATTGAAGGAATAAGACAATTGTGAGATTAATGAGTTGGTTCAATAAATGACCATAAATGCCTCTCAGGAATCACTGTAACAAGAGATACCTTTTATCTTATCTGTAGATCTATAATGTGATTCTCATTTTGATATTTATAAGTTCGTGAATAAGTAGGTTAAAGAACCTTCTAAACCCCACCTGAAACTGTTTGAAATGTTTTTGCTGAAACGAGACTGACATATATGACAGGCACAAGAATTGAACAAATGCAAATGCTTCAAATAATCCACCACAGTTCATGAAGAAACATGTCTGAAGCCCCAATAGAAACTGTTGGTTGACGAAGTTTATCTAAATTCCAACTCCAAGAGCTCCAGCCCCCACCTCCACAGCTCCATAAATGTTTATCCGTAAAGTTATCGTCAACCTGGAATCCATTGATATTCGATCTTAAAATGGCTTCAATTAATGAAAATCTGAAAGCAAAACTGAATGGAAGTGCAAACACTAAATGAAAATAAACAAAACTATTTAAATAAACTATCAAGTTAAATACAAGACACTCCTGCAGATGCTGGAAATTCAAAGCGACACACACAAAATGCTGGAGGAACTCAGCAGGTCAGGCAGCATCTATGGAAATGAATAAACAATTGATGTTTCAGCCGAGACCCTGCTTCAGGACTGAGAAGGGGGGTGGGGAAATGGCAGAATAAAAAGTTGGAGGGGAGGGGAGGAGGATCAGCAGAGAAGAAATAATGTTTGCATTTGTTAAGCTCATTTGTTTTATATACCAAAGATTCAAAGCACATTTATTATCAAAGTATGTATACAGTATACAACCCTGAGATTCGTCTTCTCGCAGACAGCCACAAAACAAAGAAAAACCATGGAACCTATTCAAAGAAAACATCAAGCCCCCAATGCGTAAAAGAAAAAATCAAACTGCAAAAAATGAGTGAATAACACAAAGAATATAAAACATCAAACTGCAAAGTCCTTGAAACAGTCCAGAAATGTTCAGTTTGGTTCAACTTAGCGCAGGGTGGTCTGTTGACTGCAGGCTGCAAAGCCAGTTGGCCCTGATCAAAATTGCACTAAACAATAATAAAATAAAGGAGTACCCGGTAACCAAAATCTCATATAACATGAACTGCTGAGTCCTCTAAAATAGGTCCAATCCACTAACCTTGCTGATCAAAGACCCACGACTCCTGCACCTACCTCCGGCAGCAGTGAGCGACAGCGAGAGCGAGAGGAAGACTGGTAAATGCAGGTAGGTGTCTCTGAACACCCGCTCGCCCTCTGTTCTCCTCCATATTGATTTCAAATTTGGTCAATACTTTAATTGGTGAATTGGTCAAAAACGGGGGCTGATCGTGGCTCCACGCATTCCGTTCTCAACCTCGCTGAATTCCTTTGGAGATGCAGCAACGGAGCCAGATTGCTCAGTCAGCCCAACAGCACATCATCAAAATGCAAATTACAGGCTCCAATTGCACACTGATTAGTAATAGAAGTATTTTTTAAAGAAGGAAAAGAAGTAGTTTCGTGAACTGTCTGCAGGATGTCACCACAGGATGTTAAGATTAAGAATAATTACTTGGAAAGATGTATTGGCTCTGAAGACTGTACATAACACACAATAGTTGCTTTTGAACTGAAGTCTGTTGTGAATGAGATGTACTCTTCCCAAGAGTGCAGAGCAGTGAATAACGGAGTGCGGAGTGCACCTCCTGGGGCTCAAACTAGTCTGCGACATTTCCTTGAGAACTTAAACAGAACATGGACCAGGACACCTGTTCAGCATCCTTGAGAGAAAATATGTCATTTGTTGAATCAGAATTCTGACCCTTTATCCCAACTGTCACACAAAAATGCTCAGCTGTTTGTTCTGTAGAGATTGTCCTATTGACCTTGGTGTTTGTAGAGAAAAACAGGCTTCTGAATTGGGACATGATGGAGATAGCACTGGAAAAAAAGAGAGGGAGGGAAGGAGATTGAGGTAACTGGGTAAAGACATGAACAAAATATTAGCAAAATTGAACCAAAAAAGGAAGATGATCACAAAAGTACATCTGCAATCAGAACAGCATACAAAATAAACAACGGCAAGATAAATATGGAAAACAGAATTAGGAGGAAACTAGAGAAGATAGTTCAAAAATAGTTCAAAGATTCAAAGTTTCAAAGTATATTTATTATTAAAGTATGTATGCAGTGTGCCACGAAACTAAGAAATACCATGGAACCCATTCAAAAAAAATCAAACACACGAGTAAAAACAAAAGAACAAATCATACAAATGCAAAGACAAGTGAAAAGCAGAAGATAAAGCATTCAAGCACAAAGTAATTGAAACAGTTCAATTTAGCACTGTCGTTCATTGTCTGCAGGGCACAGAGCCAGTCTGCCCTGCTCAAAATCACACAAAATAGTGACAAAAAAAGGAGCACCCGGAAACCAGAAACACATAACATGAACTGGAGAGTCCAATCTGCAAACCGCGTCGATTAAACTTTGTCCAAGATCCAAGACTCCAGCACCAGGTTTATGGGGGAAGACCCAAAATCATGGCAAATGTAAGAAAACATAGAACATGGATCAATCCTGAATCCACACTAATTAGTTAATTTTTATGGAATCATTATTCTCCCAAAAGTCACTGCTCTCAAGAGCTCCCACTGCTGCAACGTAACGTGGCTCTCATTATGAAAAGGAATCCATATTTCAGAGGCTACAGATGCTGGAAATCTGGAGAAATGCACACAAAATGCTGGAGGAACTCAGCAGGTCAGGCAATGTTGATGGAGGGAAAGGAACAGTTGACGATTTTAACCGAGTTCAGGAATAGAAAGAAAGAGGACAGAAGCCAGAATGACAGGGTGGGGGAGGGAGAGGGGAAGAAGCAGAAGCTGACAGGTATTCTGATGTTATGGTATATAGTAAGTACTAATTTCAACAGTAGCCAATCATCAGACCTGAACATGGATTGTAGATTTAATTTAAAATGCAGCTCTGAACAATGGTCTTCCTGGAGCTGCATTTTGGGGTTGCTTGCAAACAAAGAAACACTGCATTTGACTGCAGATATCTGTATATGCATAAATGCAGCCCAGAGTTAGTGAGAATTAAACTCCATTTTGGGTGTCTGGAGTGTGGGTGTGAAGATGAATGTGTTTGAAAATTATAGGTGGTAATTCAAAGGAAGTATTGTAGACACATGGTAACTATAGAATTGTCCCTTGATCTTTAGCGTATAAAGTGTCAAGTAATATTGGGTCAAGCAGGCCTCCTTTTCCAAGAGTGTCTCAAATATGATGCCTGATGTTCGCTTTGCTAAATAGACTTCTGTATCTGCCAGCATCAGTGTCTCTCCAGTGACATCATTCACAGTCACAAAAATAATGAGGGTTTGTGAACAGGATTGGAGTAAAACAATATTATTCATGTGGAAGTACTGTCTTTGCAATTGAGAGGATTTGACTTTGCAAGGTAAAATGTTTTAACAGTCTAATTCACTGATAGAGTGACCACAGAACATGATGGAACTTGAAAGCAACACACACAAACTGCTGGAGGAACTCAGAAGGCCACCAGGCAACATCTTTGGAAGTTCATAAACTGTTGAAGTTTCAAACCAAGACCCTTCTTCACGACTCACCTGAAATGCCAACAGTTTATCCGTTTCTATAAATGCTGCCAGACCCGCTGAGCTCCTCCAATATTTTACATGTGTTGCTCTTGATTTCCAGCATCTGCAGAATTTCTTGTGTTTATGATGGAACTTGCAGTTTCTAACCTATGTCTAAAACTGATCAAATTATCTTATTTGTTCCCAGTTTCAAGTATAACACTGTACATGCTGCTAACACTTCCCATTGAACCTTATGATAACATTTGCTTTCATTGTGAGGAATTCTAACACAAGACAACATTATTTATGAATGTGGGCCAAAGCTCTAACATGTCCAACAGAATGAAAAAGGTCTATTTTGTTAAGTAGTTAATAAAGTTGCAGCTTCTAAAAGGATCACACCACACCCTTTCACCTCAAACCAACAAGTTTCATTGTAATTCACCTTCAGTTTCAATTTTCCCAATCTTCACTAAGAGACTTTATGAAAACGAGTGAGTCATAAATAAAATAGACATCAGTAGCCAGGACAGCTCAGCAGTAAAACTACAAATACATTCATGCCACTCATTCTAGTTAATTATGCAATAATAGGACAGAAAGTTTGTCGGGTTTTCAGGGAAGAAATAGTGTTCAAAGATATTAAAAAGTCAGTATTTTAGCATTGCCATAGAAAAAGAACATGTTCAATTTATATCCCTGCATTTTTTATGCGACTTGAAGCTGCATAAACAGGGACTTGTAACAAACTTGGTGAACCCTGCACTACCGGGCAGAACAATAATTCGTATTTATTGAATTCCATGGATGTAAGAAAAAAACAAAATTTGGTTGCTCTTCCATGAGATGTTATCAAAGGTTGAATGAATCAGCCATACAGCAGGTCTCAAGTTCTTTTTTGTTTGGGTTAGGTGCCTCAAAGCAGAACATATTGAAAGCCTGTGTTCTGCACCAAGAATTATTAATGCTCTACCTGACCTTTTTAAAAAATAATTGCAGTATTAACTTGTAAAGTTTTCAGATACTTATCTAAGATTTAGTTACTGAAACTCGGTGACAAGTTGCAATTCTGCAGCACCTATCACATATAGGAATTTCCCAGGGATGGAATCAGACAAATTTGATAATAGATGAACTTCCATCCAACAACAAGTTCATGGAACAAATTTAGATAATTAAAACATTTAACTGTGGACCACCAGTAAAAAATGTTATTGCTGAAAAAATCTGTAAATTCTAACTTTCGGTAATCTGCTTCCCCTCTGTCCCTTTCTCAGAATGAGGTTTAATATCACTGGCATATGTTGTGAAATTTGTTGTTATGCAGCAGCAGTACATTGCAATACATAATAATTCTAAATTACATAAAGTATACCGTAGATTCCGGATTTTAAGCCGCTACTTTTTTCCCACATTTTGAACAGCTTTGAACTCTGCGGCCTATAATCCAGAGCGGCTAATACATGGTTTTTTTTCATGCCGCCTCGTAAACATTTTGCCTCGTAACAGTAGACCAATAAAATTGATGAGTAGTTCACAGAGGTCCAATGAAATTGTACTATAAATCAAGCGCACTTTCACAATTAAATTATTGTAAATCAGTCATTTGTACTCACCCTCATCAACATGGAAAACACTCGAAGCATTGTGCTGCCTTATGGCAGTTACTTAGTTTATAATATTTTCGCTTAGTAATTCATTTTCTAGTTAAAGTTAGAAGAGTTTTAACTATATTTGTTTTCTGTACTACATCGCGGGATGCTATGACGTCACACCCGGTTTCGCGGTGTCTTGTGGGAAAATGCCGGTTTGCGATGAAACGGGACGGAGGGAGGGAGCGCATTACGCGAGCGGCTTTGGATCTGAGCGAACGCTGCTTTTAAGTTAAAGGTTATCAATAACTTTTCCTGGTAGGCTGCAGTATATATATTTTTTACCAGTCGTTAGGAGATATTGGAATGTTGTTCAGTAAAGAAGTATACGCAACGTATATTTAAAAGTAGCCGCGTTACGGGCCCGGTTCGAAAAAAAGCATTTGCAATATGTATTTGTTTTTGTTACCATATGGATTTCATTAAAAGTTAAAAAAATCCTCACGTGTAATATCTTTCTGTGTAAATATCTCATATTACAACGTGGGACACCTGCGGCCGAAAATCCGGTGCGGCCTTTACAATTAAAAAATTGATTTTATTTCTAAAATTAGAGCCAGCGGCTTTTAATCAGGTGCGCTCTGTAGTCCGGAATCTACGGTATATACAGTGGCATGCAAAAGTTTGGGCACCCCTGGTCAAAATTTCTGTTACTGTGAACAGTTAAGTGAGTAGAAGATGAATTGATCTCCAAAAGTCATAAAGTTAAAGATGACACTTTCTTTTCAACATTTTAACCAAGATTAGTCTACGTATTATTTTTGTTTTGTACAATTTTAGAGTGAAAAGAAGAAAAGGAGCATCATGCAAAAGTCTGGGCACCCCAAGAGATTTAAGCTCTCAGATAACTTTTACAAAGGTCTCAGACCTTAATTAGCTTGTTAGGGCTGTGGCTTGTTCACAGTCATCATTAGGAAAGGCCAGGTGATGCTAATTTCAAAGCTTTATAAATACCTTGACTCCTCAAACCTTGTCCCAACAATCAGTAGTCATGGGCTCCTCTAAGCAGCTGCCTAGCACTCTGAAAATTAAAATAAATGATGCCCACAAAGCAGGAGAAGGCTATAAGAAGATAGCAAAGTGTTTTCAGGTAGCTGTTTCCTCAGTTCGTAATGTAATTAAGAAATGGCAGTTAACAGGAACAGTGGAGGTCAGGTTGAGGTCTGGAAGACCAAGAAAACATTCCAAGAGAACTACTCGTAGGATTGCTAGAAAGGCAAATCAAAACCCCCTTTTGACTGCAAAAGACCTTCAGGAAGATTTAGCAGACTCTGAAGTGGTGGTGCACCGTTCTACTATGCAGCGACACCTGCACAAATATGACCTTCGTGGAAGAGTCATCAGAAGAAAACCTTTCCTGCATCCTCACCACAAAATTCAGCATCAGGAGTTTGCAAAGGAACATCTAAACAAGCCTGATGCAGTTTGGAAACAAGTCCTGTGGACTGACGAAGTTAAAATAGAACTTTCTGGCCGCAATGAGCAAAGGTATGTTTGGAGAAACAAGGGTGCAGAATTTCATGAAAAGAACACCTCTCCAACTGTTAAGCACTGGGGTGGATTGATCATGCTTTGGGCTTGTGTTGCAGCCAGTGGCATGTGGAACATTTCACTGGTGGAGGGAAGAATTAATTCAATTAAATACTTGCAAATTCTGGAAGCAAACATCACACCATCTGTAAAAATTCTGAAGATCAAAAGAGGATGGCTTCTACAGCAGGATAATGATCCTAAACACACCTCAAAATCCACAATGGACTACTTCAAGAGGCACAAGCTGAAGGTTTTGCCATGACCTTCACAGTCCCCGATCTAAACATCATCGAAAATCAGTGGATAGACCTCAAAAGAGCAGTGCATGCAAGACGGCCCAAGAATCTCACAGAACTAGAAGCCTTGTGCAAGGAAGAATGGGCGAACGTCCCCCAAACAAGAATTGAAAGACTCTTAACTGGCTACGGAAAGCGTTTAGAAGCTGTGATACTTGCCAAAGGGGGTGTTACTAAGTACTGACCATGCAGGGTGCTCAACCTTTTGCTTCAGACCCTTTTACTTTTTTGTTATTTTGAAACTGTAAAAGATGGAAATAAAAAAGTAATCTTGCTTAAAATATTAAAGCAATGTGTCATCTTTAACTTTATGTCTTTTGGAAATCAGGTCATTTTTTACTTGCTTTGCTATTCACAGTAAAAGAAATTTTGACTGGGGTGCCCAAACTTTTGCATGCCACTGTATATAAATAAAATATTAAATTACATACGTAGCTTAAAAAAAGGAAAAAAAAAGTAGTTGTGAGATAGGTGTTCAAGTGTTCAATGTCAGGACAGGAATAATCTATTCTTGAAATGCTGAGTGTGTGCCTTCAGGCTCCTGTACCTCCTCCCTGATGTTAGCAATGAGAAGCGGATGTCCAGGGTGATGGGTGTCCTTGATGGTAGATGCCACCTTTTTAAGGCATTGCTCCTTGAAGGTGCCCTGGATGCTGGCAAGGCTGGTGCCCATGATGGAGCTGATGGAGTGATGTAACCAGTTCTTCCCACATACACACGAGATCCCCCAGTATTCTATGGCCCAGTCTCTTTTTCCTCCACCTGCCAATCACCCACACACCCATTCCAATGGATCCCCACCCACACCCACTGTGCCCAACCCCACCTCCCAGATTTGATTCCATACTTCACCATCCTTTCCTATCAGATTCCATCATCTGAAGTCCTTTGTTGCCTCCACCGATCACCTCCCATTCTCTGTCACTATTTCTACCCATCCTTCCTCACCTGGCTTCATCGGACAATTAAATTTCTCACCTGGGTGCATCTCCTGCTTGCCATCTCTTTCTCTGTACCCCTCTCTTTATACTGGCATCTCCTCTTTATCATGAAGTCCATTTCATTCTGCATATCCTGCCTGGTCCATTGAAATTTTTCAGCAGTTTGTTTTTTTTTGCTCTGTATTTTATTATCTTGTGTAGGAGCCATGCGTCTGTCCTTTACTTGCTTAGTCACATCAGTGGGGGTGTGGTAAACGCAAAGGGAATAAGTTACGTATCCTTGCTTACTTCTTGGCAGTTTGTAGCTTGGGATTGGTGGAGGTCATATCTTTGCTGACCACTTAAATATTGCTTCAAGATTGTATGTTTGCTAATTTGCTAAGAAAGGATTCAAACCTTTGGAACAATCATTTCATTGGAGCCGAGGGTGAATCTCAAAAGTATAACAACCCTGTAATGGTCACAGGCTAGCGGCAATTGTTTTGTATTGATCTTGAATTAGTTTTGCTTTTACATCTTGGTTGTTTGGGGCAGAATGGAAGAGTTTTGTGTCATCTCACAACAGAGGGAATCTCTTCCCAAAGTAATTTGCTTCAAGATCACCAAATAAACATTTGCTCAGAGGTAACTTTAAAGATATATGACCAAGTTACATCAGGCTCTTTGTGTTAAATAAATTCTCTCTCTATATTCTACTGAGACCAGACTGTATCATGCCAACTTTCCTCGAGATACCACTGTGAACTAGCTTACAGTTTCCTGGCCTTGACTTTGACATAAATTATCATGGTTTTAGTTAAGTCCCACAAGTAAACAAGCAGCTGATGACAAATGAAAATCTTTTGGCATGTTGTTGACAGCACAGTTAAGAAGTGAAATTCCAGCTTCAAGTTGCTACACTCTAAAGCATTTGCAGAACAAATCAAAGTGAATTTGAGGCCCTCGTTCACTTCAAGTTAGAACAGTGACTGACAAATCTGCAAGAGTTACTTATGTAGAGTTCAGCAGGTGCATGATAAGACATTAATCATCCACTTACGGTAGATGTCTACAAACTAAACTTTGTGCTCTTAAGAAATGTAGAAAGTGTTCCATTAATTTCTAATGGTGTTAAAACAATGCTGTATTTCATGCTAATGGCATCATTAAAAGTGCTTTAACAGCCACAATCTTCAATTACAAGGTTTGGTTCCCAGAATGGAGAGATCAGGTTTCCCTGGGCAGCAATACACTAGATCAGTTTCACCACCTGCCATTTGACTGAGTTATCACAGGATATCATAGCTGCCAGCATCTGATCCAGCACAGCAAACTTCAGAAACCAGTCTTTAAAGAGTCAAACCCAAACTGCACTCTTCCAGTTGCTGGAGAGTGCTGCTGCTTTAAGGTCTGACGTTACAACAATGGAAGGTGGAGGTGGGAAAGTACACCAGGAGGCTAGAGGAATCCAAGGTTCAGCTGGCAAAGAAGTTCGAGTTTCCCGGGGCCATCCCAAATGATTTTTCTGCACTTCGTGCATTCATGGATCAAGGATTCCCAAAGCTTGGCAGGATTGTTACACATTTTCATGGAGACTTGACAACATCATTAAATTGTTCACCTGGTATTCCAACACTGTGATGAAGCTCAGAATTTCAGAAGTCTAGTGCTGAGCTTGTGAATGAAGTAGCTTGCCCACCAGAGCCTCAATACTGGGAATATATGCCTGGGAAGGACCATTATATTGATTAACTTATTCCACTGGTGGATTGAGAGGAACTTAAGGAGACACAGCAGTGCTACATATCTATGGCACTGTTCCTTCTGTAGCTGCTAGATGGCTCAGAAGCAGGAAGATAGGTGGGGATCACTCTTCCTCCTAGAACATAAATTTCATACAAGTTTGAAACTCTATATTCTTTTAAATTCTACCTAGATGCCTGACAGCATACTAAAAGTGATAGTGAATCTCATCCTACAAATCTATCTTCACTGAGACACGGCTTCTGTGAGATGGTAGTGGTTCGTGTTTCCTGAGGCATATCAAACCATTGCTATCAGGGCAAAGAGGAGGTGGCATGGTGCAGTGTGGCAAATTGGCAGAGGATTTTTGTCTTGTTTAAATGAATTGCAAGGTCTTTTTGGTCAAATGTTCATTGTATAAATTACAGAAAACTCAGATCTTGGACTCTAAAAATGCACACATGAAGAAGCCTGTGGTTTTCCAAAGCTGCACTAAGTTCTAGACCAGGGGCTCCCCACCTTTTTTATGCCATGCAGTCTTTACCATTAACCAAGCGGTCTGTGGAGTCCAGGTTGGGAACCCCTGTTATAGACCTTTGGACTTGAACAAGAAGACTCCTCTAAATCTCCTTTGTGTTTTGTCCATTCTAAACCCACAATTTTTCTTGTCATTTTACACCCACCTGAACTGAGAAAAAACAGCAAGCAAAATTTTCTCATTAACAAGGTGTAATAACGTCATCAGTGCTGTACCCTGTGGTGATATCACATGCAATGATGTGCCAGTATCTGATTGGAGAGCACTGAGCATGCGCGGGGTTTGGCAGAATGTTTCAGCATGTGGTGGGGTTAAGACGTGTTTGTTTATTACTGTAAATAAAAGTTCTCTAATTCTTCCAGAATATGATTCTTTCCTGTTACCCTACGGTACGTTTAAATAGAAGTAACATAACATGGTGTCAGAAGTGCTTCTGGACAGTAATGCGGGAGAATCACGAATCGAAGATAATTGATAAAAAAAAGTTCGAACGGTAAAATAGAAGGTTTACAACCTCCACCAAAATGTGTGAACATAGCCCAGCACATCACACAAACCAATCTTCCATCCTTGGACTCACTTTATACCGCACGCTGTCGGAGCAGTGCTGCCAGGATAATCAAGGACACAACCCACCCAGCCAACACAGTTTTTGTCCCTCTTCCCTCTGGGAGAAGTTTCAGGAGCTTGAAGATTCGTACGGCCAGATTTGGGAACAGCTTCTTTCCAAATGTGATAAGACTGCTGAACGGATCCTGACCTGGATCTGGGCCGTACCTTCCAAATATCCGGACTTGACTTGCACTACCTTACTTTCTCTTTTCTATTTTCTAATTATGACTCATAATTTATATTTTTATTATATTTACTTTGATTTGTACTCCAGGGAGCATGAAGTGCAGGATCAAATATCGCTGTGATGATTGTACGCTCTAGTATCAATTGTTTGGTGACAATAAAGTAAAGTAAAATTGCAGCTGACTGGCAATGTAGCTGAGAATTGGAGCATATTCAAGCAACAGTTTGAGATATATCTATCGGCGATCAGAGCTGATAGAAAAGCGGACAAAATTAAAGCTGAAATCCTGCTCCATGTAATCACAAAAGACGCAGTACAGGTATATAATCATTTTGTCTTTGAAGATGAAGATAATTTCAATTTGAAGTTGATAATGGACAGATTTGAAGTTTTTTGTACACCTACCGTAGATTCCGGATTATAAGCCGCTACTTTTTTCCCACATTTTGAACAGCTTTGAACTCTGCGGCCTATAATCCAGAGCAGCTAATACATGGTTTTTTTTCATGCCGCCTCGTAACAGTAGACCAATAAAATTGATGAGTAGTTCACAGAGGTCCAATGAAATTGTACGATAAATCAAGCGCACTTTCACAATTAAATTATTGTAAATCAGTCATTTGTACTCACCCTCATCAACATGGAAAATACTCGAAGAAAAGCAAGACCCGAGCGCGTCAGACCCGATTAGACCCGATCGCATTGCGCAAGCGCGTCAGACCCGATTAGACCCGATCGCAATGCGCAAGCGCGTCAGACCCGATTAGACCCGATCGCATTGCGCAAGCGCGTCAGACCCGATTAGACCCGAGCGAAAACGCTGCTTTTAAGTTAAAGTCGATCAATAACTTTTCCTGGTAGGCTGCAGTATATATATTTTTACCAGTCGCTAGGAGATATTGGAATGTTGTTCGTGCTGTTCAGTAAAAAAGTATATGCAACGTAATTTGTGTTACCGATACGTATGTATATTTAAAAGTAGCGGTGCGGCCTAAAATCCGGTGCGGCATTTACAATTAAAAAATTGATTTTATTTCTAAAATTAGAGCCTGCGGCTTTTAATCAGGTGCGCTCTGTAGTCCGGAATCTACGGTAAGCGTAATTTAACGTATGAGTGATTTAAATCCTTCACATGAGCGCAGAGAGCTGCTGAAACAGTTGATCAGTATGTTACTGAGTCAAGAAAGCGTAGTAGAACATGCGAGTTTGGATCGCTCACAGACCCTCTTATTAAAGATAGACTAGCTTGTGGCATTCGAGATAATGCACTGAGAGAAAGGCTTTTGTGTGACCAAGATATAAATTTTGAACAAGCTTTCGTGCTCTGCAAAGCTTCTGAGACCGTAATGTCGCAGGTTGAAGAGCTTTTTGTCGAAAACTGCAATGTAAACTCTGTTGAAAACTATAAATATATCAAGAAATATAATAATGTCAACAAAACCTACGGAGAGCAAGACAACATTTGAAAAAGATTCATGTGATCGCTGTGCACGGGAACACCGTCCAAACCACTGTTTAGCATATGGCAAAATTTGCTATGGCTGTGTAATCATTTTTCATACTGTTGTAGAAGCAGAAAAAAGGAAAATAAAATGAAACAAGTAAATGAAGTGATTGAAGATGAATGTGCGGAATTTTATATAGATGAGCTTTAAGCAGTAGCTGCAGTGTCTGAGACGACCAAACAGGAGGCAATTGATGATGTGAAAAAGCAACGGCAGGAGGAGGTTGCTTCAACACAAGCAATAATGAAAAAGACACTGAGAGAATATGAGATTCAGTCTAATCACCGTCTAGAGCAAGAACACTCACAGTGGGCACAGTATAAGCAAGAAGTGAAAGCTCAAGTAACGGAATTGAGAAGTTTTATTGAAATAGTGAAGTCTCAGCATAAAAAAGAGATTACACAGTTAATGAACGAATTAGATGAAGAAAAGAAGATTCACATTTCATTACAAATGGAAGTGGAAGGAATGAGGAAAGATACAGTCCAAACAGAAGCAGGGAAGCAGATTGCTGAAGAGGATAGCGTGAACTGCTTACCTGAAATTCCAGATTCTAACCAGGAGGCATGTGAGAGTATACCAAAAAGTTTAGTTGAGGTAAATAAAGAAAAGCTTAAAGATAGCGAAGAGCCAACTTCAGAGTTTCCGTTAGCTGATTTGTTTATTCGTTAATGTTGTTATTTGTTTTTCTTTTTAAGGAAAAGAAGATGTGATTCTTCAGAGATTCAGTTAACTGAAGCAGATGAGACAAACATGTAAATAATAACAAGGAGACACAAGATCTGTGCGTACCACTTAGGAGGTCTACTAGTGTTCATAAACCCCCCCCCCCCCCCCCGAAGAGACTGATAGAGACTTGTTGAATTATGTACTTGTTTTGACTAACGTTGTTAGTTGTTTTTCTTTTTAAGGAAGGGAAGATGTGGTGATATCACGTGCAATGATGTGCCAGAACCTGATTGGAGAGCACTGAGTATGCGCAGGGTTTGCCAGAATGTTCCAGCATGTGGCGGGTTTAAGATGTGTTTGTTTATTACTGTAAGTAAAAGTTCTCTAATTCTTCCAGAATATGATTCTTTACTGTTAACTTACTGTACATTTAAATAGAAGTAACATAACATACTCAGATCATTCAATTGGCTGTTATTACATGTTCTATGTATCAGATTGGGGGCCAGAATATGATGTAGCTTGCTACAGTTTGCGGGATGCCCACAAGCGCACTTGATCTCGAGCTGTCAAAGCACTTTTCCCTGCTTCTAAATCTCCCAGGTGACTAATGGCACTTAAACATAGTTGGAATAATTTTAAATAATTAAAAAATAGCAAAAAAGCAATGAATAAAAATACAAAACCCCCATTAATTAAACCACTAACAGAATTAAATACAAATGTAATAAAAATTAAAACCCCCCCCCCACCAAATACATCACTTACATGAGCCATCAAAGGTCCGAAACGCCTCTCAATAGAATGGGGCCTTGCCAGAAGGAGCAGCTGCAGCTGGTGTCAAGCTGAGGGTCCGGATGAGAAGCACACCTGGTCCCTCAGCTCAGCGGAACAGCTCCAGGCTCGGTGCCCACCATAGCCGCATGGTAGTGTGCTGGCATCTGATAAGCAACAGGTTCCATCCTCCATGCCGCAGGGCACGTTGGCAGAACTCTGGAATCTGCCGACAGCATGCTGCCGTGGGGCAGTGAACCTGAATGGAGCTGTTCAAAGCAGTAATGTGCGGTCACTGTCTACACTCCTCAGAATGATCTCATCACAGGGTGCATTCATTACAAAATATAATCTGCTCGGAAAGTAAACTACCCTCATGGACCTTATCTATTCCTTTGTTTGTATTCCTCATATCAAATACCTCTATTCTAAAACAATATAACGGCCAACATTCCAGGTAGCAATGAGCTCAGCTAAATATGTCTTTTTAATGTTAACACAGGTGGTACTGATGACAGGAGAGTCTGGAGAAGTGAGAAGACATATTTCTCCCACCAACAGTTCCAGACTTTATCAACGTGTTATAACACTAGGCTGCATGACAGACAGTCAGAGCTTCACCAAAAGTTCCAATCTTTTGGTGTCATGCTTGAGGAATTTTGATCAAAGGCTCAGAGAGATAACGGAAACAGCAACAAATAATTCAAGAGCTATCAATCAGTACCTTTCGAATCTGTGAATCTGCTCAGAGATATAAAAAGGGATTCCAGGAGTGTACCACCAAAATCCTGGAGGAACTCTAGAAGCGACTTGTCGATGCCCGGACAACTTCAGCTCCAATTTTCATTCTGTAACATGCATTGCAGCAGGTAACAGAGGCAGCAAGAAAAGGAATGACCTCAAACCAAGCTATTTTAAATCAACAGAAAATTGCTCATCTCAAAACGTGCATATGTTGAAATCTGAAGAACAGAACTCCGATTAAAATCTGGAGAGCAGAACGCCCATTAAAATCTGCTTATCCGGACAGCGAGACTAATCGAGTCAAAACTAAACCGCTTAACTTTTTCTCTTCCTTTTTACCCCACTACCTCCTTTCACTACTTTCTTCATTGTCTTCACTCTCTCACACCTCCCTCATCTTTTTCCTTTCTTCCCCACCATTGCCCATTGTCCCTTCAGTCCTCAGTTTTCTTGTCCCTTGGCCAAATCTCAAGCTGTTCTGGTATTTTACCGCAGAATACCAGAGCCAACTGGATAGTTTCTAAGCAGCTATGAATATCACTTTACATCATAAACTCACTGCACTTACAGGGAAAAATCGTGGGTTGGGCAGAAGAATAATACCCATGCTTTTCTTTGTATTAGATGCCCTGAGAGGGCTGGTGGTTGACTGTGGGGGGGGGGGGGAATACTCTATTCGTTCCCTGTGACATTGTAATACACCCATAACGTTACATTGCAAGGGGTTATTACAATGAAGAATGCATGCAGTCACTCTTGAACATGGAATGCTTAAAATTAACTTTAAACTATAACGGAGACAGATTTAAAGCCAAGAAAATATGTCCAGCTTGATCTATCCATGCCAGAATTCATAGACCCAAACCAATACTTCAGAAATTAAATCATTTTAATAAACGAGAATAAAATTTGAAAACTTTGGTTGACGGACTGTTCAGTTTGTTAAATTTTTACAGAGCACAGAGACAACATTTTGGTACAGACTTATCCATTCTGAGCAAAGCAATCATGCGCATATGATCAAGTTTCAGTTGGCATCAAGCCAGAGTCATCCGAACACCCATTTTAGATTACACTTCGGTAATCAGCTTTCTCTCTCAGAAAGCCTTTTATGTGTCTTTCTGAACTCCTGCAATCCTTAAAATGGGAGTGCTGCTGTCAGCCATGTTCTGATATAAACCTGTGCTACTGAAATCCTGAACAAATAGAAATATAAATCGATTCTTCCTTTCCATAACTTTTTCCCCTCACCTTCCATTTTCTTCTATTCCCCCCCCCCCCCCCCCCCCCGGCCTCTTACCTCCTCTCCTCCCTTGCCTATCACCTCTCCTTGGTGCCCCTCTTCCTTCCCTTTGTCGCATGGTCCACTCTCCTCTCCTATCAGATTCCTTCTTCTCCAACCCTTTGTCTTTTCCATCTCCCAGCTTCTTACTTCATCTACCTCTCTCTCCCCCACCCACCTGGCTTTGCCCATCACCTTCTAGATTGCCCCCCTCCCCCCACCTTTTTGTTTTGATATCTTCACCCTTCCTTTTCTGTCCTGGATGAAGGGCTTTGGCCCAAAACACCGACTGCTTATTCATTTCCATAGATGCAGCCTGATCTGCTGAGTTTCACCAACATTTTGTGAAATTCTCTAGATTTCTAGCATCTGCAGAATCTTGTGTTTAGAGCAATGTGAAGAACTTAGCATATGTTAACAAGGCCTGTATCCCCTCTCTGAAGACAAATGCTCATCTGGCCCTAAAGTAATAACCCCCAGTCAGAGGTAATGCAATAAAACCTTAAAATAAAATTCAAATATAGCAAAGCTGCCCCTGCATAAAAACATTTAAATCGAGAATAAGGACTGATGACACACAAAACAAAAGGGTGGCATGGTAGCATAGCCGTTAGTGTGACCCTATTACAGCTTGGGGGTCAGAGTTCAGAGTTCAATCTCAGCATTCTATGTAAGGAGTTTGTACATGCTCCCCATGGAATGCATGGATTTCCTCCGGGTGCTCCAGTTTCCTCCCGTAATCCAAAGACGTACTGGTTAGTAGGTTAATTGGTCATTGAAAATTTTCCTGTGATTAGGCTAGGGTTAAACCGGTGGGTTGCTAACGGCTGCCAGAAGGGGCCGTCTCGAAATAAAAAAAATTGTAGGTCAATTCTTCCAAATTTTGTTGTAAATTTTGAAATAGAAGGACACTGCGTTTTAGAAAATCAAAAAGGATTTGCCCTGTTTTGAAAGACCAAGCCAAAGAAAATACATCAGTAAAGAACCCCACCACTCAGGTCATGCCCTCTTCTCATTACTAACATTGGGTAGAAGGTACAGAAGCCTTGGAGCAACCCCCCCCCCCCCCCCCCACCAAACAACAGGTTCAGGAACAGTGATTACCCCACAACTGACAGGCTCCTAAACCAGCATGAATAACTTCACTTATTACCACTGTGAACTGATTCTGCAATCTACAGAGTAACTTTCCGGGATACTCGACAACTCATGTTCTCAGTTATATTTCGATTTGCATGGTTTGGCTTGTTTTGCACATTGGGGTTTGTCAGTCTTTGCTTACTTATCTGAAGGTGTTTTGCAAAATTCTATTTTATTTCCTTTTTCCCTGTAAGTGCTTCAAGAAACCTCAAGGTAGCATACGATAACATGTGCGTACTTTGGCAGTACATTTACTTCGAACTTTTCAGATACACTATGCCAAGTCTAAGATCATAAATGCACTAACACCTATAGCAGACGCTACAATTGCTTACTTGATAACTGAGACCTCTGTCGTTAATGGTATCACTCAGACGTCAGTCTAGCTGAAATTGGTGTCTGGGCAGAACACTGCCAAAGACTGAAAAGCGGTTGGATCAGAAACAGAATCAGATTTATCGTCATGAGACACAAGTCGTGAAATCTGTTGCTTTGTGGTGGCAGTGCCATGCAGGCATAACAAATAAGGGCAACAAAATTAAATTATTAGTGCAAAAGAGGAATTGCGATGTTGCCTTCACGGACCGTTCAGCAGTCTGATGCTAAGCTATTCTTCAAACATTGAGTTTGGGTCTTCAGCCTCATCTGCCTCCTCAGTGACAGTAGTAATGAGAAGAGGGCACCTCATGGATGGTGAGGGTCCTTAATGATGGATATTACCTCCTTGAGGCATCACCTCTTGAAGATATCTCTGAAGGTGGGGAGGATTGTGCCTGTGATGGAGCTGGTTGAAGATTTTTACAATCCTGTGCATTGGACCTCCATACTAGGTGGTGATACAACCAGTTAGAATGCTCTCCATTACAAAATACCATCCACAGAAATTTACTAGAGTCTTTGTTGACATACCAAATCTTCTTAAACTCTTAATTAAGTATAGTCGGCCCTCCTTATCTGCGGGGGATTGGTTCTGAGAACCCCCGCGGATACCAAAATTCATGGATGCTCAAGTCCCTTGTTTAGCATGTATCAGTGCGGCGGTCTTTAGGACCCAGCGGAACCCGGACTTTATTTAACATGTCTCCATGCGGTGGACATTAGGACCTGGTGGCGCAGCTCTGAATCCGCAGTGTTTCTGTGCACGAAAACAATCACGATCACCATTGAAAATAAGGTGGAAGTACTAATGTGATCGGAACGAGGTGAAACACCATCAGTCATTGGAAAAGTGTTAGGCCGCAGTCGGGTCAACGATTGGAACAATTTTAATGGAGCATATAAAAGGCACTGCCCCGATGAAAGCTACAATTATTACTAAGCAATGCAGTGGTTAAATTATTGAAATACATATGTTTCTTAAATGTTTTATAAGCACAGAAAGGTAAAATATGTACTATATACTAAGAAAAACTTTTGACTAACTGACGCTAAATAATACTGGATGTACCTGTTCCGACTTCAAATCCGACTTAAAGACGGACTCAGGAACGGAACTCATTCATAACCCAGGGTCTGCCTGTACTTTTAAGTCATTTCTAGATTATTTATAATACCTAATACAATGTAAATGCTATGTAGATAGTTGTTATACTGTATTGTTTAGGGAATAATGACAAGAAAAAATAGTCTGTACATGCTCAAGCAATGAGTGCTGGAGAGAGAACTTCCGGGTTTTCCTGATCCGCAGTTAGTTGAATCCGTGCATGAGGAGGGCCAACTGTATAGCCGCTATTGTGCATTTGTTGCAATTGCATCCAAATGTTGGGCACAGGATGGATCCTCTAAGCTGTTGATATCCAGGAAACTGAAATTGCTCAGCCTTTCCACTGCTGGTTCCTCGGTTAGGACTGACGTGTGATCTCCCCATTTCACTTTGTGAAGTCCATAATCGATTCCTTGTCTTGATGACATTGAGTCTGAGGTTAATGTTAGGACACTGCTCAACCAGCCAACCTCTCACTCTTTTCTTTTTTCAATCTTCTTATTAAAAAAAAGTGTGTATACAAACAAGAGGAAAATATCCCTGGATATATGTCAATAGCAGTACATACAGAAAGTAAAATAAACAATATCAGAATCGCACATAGTGTTGATCTACAAAGTATAAATTTGATATAGAATGTATAATTCTCCTCATTGATTTATGAAGAAAGGAAGGACTATTAGAAATTTTTATATAAAAGAAAAAGAGAAAAAACCCACTATTCTAAACAGAAAAAAAAGGACTGGGCAGTCCATCCTGAGAGAAAATCCAAGAGAAGAGAGCCAATCTCGCACTCCTGTATGTCTCCTTTCACCATCTGACATTCTGCCAACAACTGCAGTGTCATCAGCAAATTTATAGATGTACCTTGAGGTGTGCCTCGTCACACAGCCAAGGGTGCAGAGAGCGTAGAGCAGTGGGCTAAGCACACATCCTTGAGGTGTGCCTGTATCAGTTGCCAGTGAGGAGGAGAGGTTAATCTTTGCTGATTGTGGTCTCTTGATGAGGAAGTCAAGAATCCATTTGTGGGGGGGGGGGGGGGGCTGGTGTGGGGGTGTATAGAGGATCAGATGTTGAATGCTGAGCTCAGCTGATAAACAGCAGCCTGACATAGGTATTACTGTTGTCCAGGTAGTCTGAAGCCCAGTAAATAGATAGATAGATAGATAGATACTTTATTCATCCCCATGGGGAAATTCAACTTTTTTCCAATGTCCCATACACTTGTTGTAGCAAAACTAATTACATACAATACTTAACTCAGTAAAAAATATGATATGCATCTAAATCACTATCTCAAAAAGCATTAATAATAGCTTTTAAAAAGTTCTTAAGTCCTGGTGGTAGAATTGTAAAGCCTAATGGCATTGGGGAGTATTGACCTCTTCATCCTGTCTGAGGAGCATTGCATCGATAGTAACCTGTCGCTGAAACTGCTTCTCTGTCTCTGGATGGTGCTATGTAGAGGATGTTCAGAGTTATCCATAATTGACCGTAGCCTACTCAGCGCCCTTCGCTCAGCTACCGATGTTAAACTCTCCAGTACTTTGCCCACGACAGAGCCCGCCTTCCTTACCAGCTTATTAAGACGTGAGGCGTCCCTCTTCTTAATGCTTCCTCCCCAACACGCCACCACAAAGAAGAGGGCGCTCTCCACAACTGACCTATAGAACATCTTCAGCATCTCACTACAGACATTGAATGACGCCAACCTTCTTAGGAAGTACATTCGACTCTGTGCCTTCCTGCACAAGGCATCTCTGTTGGCAGTCCAGTCTAGCTTCTCGTCTAACTGTACTCCCAGATACTTGTAGGTCTTAACCTGCTCCACACATTCTCCATTAATGATCACTGGCTCCATATGAGGCCTAGATCTCCTAAAGTCCACTACCATCTCCTTGGTCTTGGTGATATTGAGACGCAGGTAGTTTGAGTTGCACCATATCACAAAGTCCTGTATCAGTTTCTTATACTCCTCCTCCTGTCCATTCCTGACACACCCCACTATGGCCGTGTCATCAGCGAACTTCTGCACATGGCAGGACTCTGAGTTATATTGGAAGTCTGATGTGTACAGGGTGAACAGGACCGGAGAGAGTACGGTTCCCTGCGGCGCCCCTGTGCTGCTGACCACCGTGTCAGACCTACAGTCTCCCAACCGCACATACTGAGGTCTATCTGTCAAGTAGTCCACTATCCAATCCACCATGTAGCAGGTCAGATTGCATCTGTGTAGACTTGTTGTGGCAGTAGGCAAATTTCAGGTGGGAGTTAATTCTATCATCAATTTCTCAAAGTTATTCATCACCGTGGATGAGAGTGCCACCAGAGAATAGTATTTGAAGTAGCACATTAAAAAATGCTTAGCCTTGGCACTAAAGTCCTGCATGAGTAAAAAGTCTTGCGTTTAGGACACTTTGCTTTGAAAATAAGGATTGGGGTGGAGGGAAAGGGGAAGGAGACAAAGAACTAAGAGTCAGAGCTGAGAAACCAGTATGGTAGTAGGTGAGGAGCTTCGGTTTTAGGCTGGGGAAGCCAGACACTGACAGCAACAGGAGCATATCTATTACTTAATGCATCCCAGGCAGAGACACATTCCACTCTGAGTCAGCAGCCCATTGGCTTTGGTCTCAGCTAGTCCTGTTTTGGAAGCTCGCCTGCAGCCCAGAATGAGTGACCTCCTCGCAATTGGCAACGGAACCTGGCCACATTACATTAAGTACCTACTCCTGCTCCACCAGCTCAATCCCAGGATTTGTTGCTTTGTTGCTTGTCCCACGGGGCTAAGTTAGTTAATTAGCTTAGTTTATTGTCATATAGACCATAAGACAAAGGAGCAGAAGTTGGCCATTCGGCCCATCAAGCCTGCTCTGCCATTTCATCATGAGCTGATCCAATCTCCCCTTTAGTCCCATTCCCCCGCCTTCTCACCATAACCTTTGATGCCCTGACTACTCAGATACCTATCAATCTCTGCCTTAAATACACCCAATGAACCGGCATCCACTGCTGCCCCTGGCAACAAATTCCACAGATTCACCACCCTCTGGCTAAAAAATTTTTTTTGGATCTCCGTTCTGAATGGGCGCCCTGCAATCCTCAAGTCATGTCCTCTCGTACTAGACTCCCCCCACCATGGGAAACAACTTTACCACATCCACTCTGTCCATGCCTTTCAATATTCGAAATGTTTCTATCAGGTCCCCCCTCATTCTTCTAAACTCCAAGGAGTACAGTCCAAGAGTGGTCAAACGTTACTCATATGTTAACCCTCTCATTCCCAGAATCATTCCAGTGAATCTTCTCTGAAACCTCTCCAACGTCAGCACATCCTTTCTTAAATAAGGAACCCAAAACTGCACACAGTATTCCAAGTGAGGTCTTACCAGTGCCTTATAGAGCTTCAACATCACTTCCCTTCTCCTATACTCTATTCCTCTAGAAATGAATGCCAACATTACATTCACCTTCTTCACCACCAACTCACCCCGGAGGTTAACCTTAAGGGGATCCTGCACGAGGACTCCCAAGTCCCGTTACATCTCAGAACTTTGAATTCTCTCCCCATTTAAATAATAGTCTGCCCGTTTATTTCTTCTACCAAAGTGCATGACTGTACACTTTCCCACATTGTAATTCATTTGCCACTTCTTTGCCCATTCCCCCAATCTATCCAAGTCTCTCTGCAGACTATCTGTTTCCTCAGCACTACTGGCCCCACCACCTATCTTTGTATCATCAGCAAACTTAGCCAGAAAGCCATCTATTCCATAATCCAAATCGTTGATATACACGTAAAAAGAAACAGCCCCAACACGGACCCCTGCGGAACACCACTGGTAACCGGCAGCCAATCAGAATGGGATCCCTTTATTCCCACTCTCTGTTTCCTGCCAATCAACCAACGCTCTATCCACATATGTAACTTTCCCGTAATTCCATGGGCTCTTATCTTGTTTAGCAGCCTCATGTGCGGCACCTTGTCAAAGGCCTTCTGAAAATCCAAATACACAACATCCACTACATCTCCCTTGTCTAGCCTACTTGTAATTTGCTCAAAAAATTGCCCTAGATTTGTCAGGCAGGATTTTCCTTTAAGGAAACCATGCTGAGTTCTGCCTATCTTGTCATATGCCTCCAGGTACTCTGTAACCTCATCCTTGACAATCGACTCCAACAACTTCCCAACCACTGATGTCAAGCTAACAGGTCTATAATTTCCTTTTTGCTTCCTTGCCCCCTTCTTAAATAGCAGAGTGACATTTACAATCTTCCAGTCCTCCGAAACCAGGCCAGAATCTATCGACTTTTGAAAGATCATTGCTAATGCCTCCGCAATCTCCACTGCTACTTCCTTCAGAACACGAGGGTGCATTCCATCTGGTCCAGGAGATTTATCTACCCTTAGACTATTCAGCTTCCTGAGTACTTTCTCTGTCATTATTGTGACTGCACATATTTCTCTTCCTCGAATGTCCGGTATATTGCTGAAGTCTTCATCAGTGAAGACTGGTGCAAAATACTCGTTCAGTTCCTCCGACATCTCCTTATCTCCCATTACAATTTCTCCAGCATCATTTTCTATCGGTCCTATATCTACTCTCACCTTATAATCTTCATATACTTGAAAAAGCTTTTAGTATCCTCTTTGATATTATTTGCTAGCTTCCTTTCATAGTTCATCTTTTCCCTCTTAATGACCTTCTTAGTTTCCTTTTGTAAGCTTTTAAAAACTTCCCAATCCTCTGTCTTCCCACTAAGTTTTGCTTCCTTGTATGCCCTCTGCTTTGCTTTTACTTTGGCTTTGACTTCTCTTGTCAGCCACAGTTGCATCCTTTTTCCATTTGAAAATTTCTTCTTTTTTGGAATATATCTGTCTTGCACCTTCCTCACTTCTTGCATAAACTCCAGCCACTGCTGCTCTGCCGTCCTTCCTGCTAGTGTCCTTTCCAGTCAACCTTGGCCAGTTCCTCTCTCACGCCACTGTAATTTCCTTTACTCCACTGAAATACCGACACATCGGATTTCGGCTTCTCTTTCTCAAATTTCACAGTGAACTCAATCATGTTGTGATCACTGCCTCCTAAGGGTTCCTTCACTTCCATCTTTCTAATCACCTCTGGTTCATTACACAATACCCAGTCCAGTACAGACGATCTCCTAGTGAGCTCAACAACAAGCTGTTCTAAAAAGCCATCTCGTAGACATTCTACAAATTCTCTCTCTTGAGATCCAGTGCTGACCTGATTTTCCCAATCCACTCGCATGTTAAAATCCCCTACAATTATCATAACACTGCCCTTCTGGCAAGCCTTTTCTATTTCCTGTTGTAATTTGTAGTCCACGTCACTGCAGCTATTTGGAGGCCTGTAGATAACTGCCATCAGGGTCCTTTTACCCGTGCAATTTCTTAGCTCAACCCATAAAGATTCTGTACCTTCCGATCCTATGTCAACTCTTTCTAATGATTTAATATCATTTCTTATCATTAAAGCCACGCCTCCCCCTCTACCTACCTGCCTATCCTTCCGATACACCGTGTATCCTTGGACATTCAGTTCCCAGAGACATGCATCCTTTAGCCACGTCTCAGTGATGGCCACAATATTGTACCTGCCAATCTGTAACTGTATAACAAGATCATCCACCTTATTCCTTATGCTGCGTGCATTTAAGTATAACACCTTAAGTCCAGTATTTGGTACGTTTTGCACTGATTGCACTGCAACTTTATTGCACTGCAACTCATCCCAATGGCTGCATCACCTGCCTGTCCTTCCTGACATCCTTACTGCTCACTACCTTAGATCTATTTCTGTTTTCCCCCTCCTCCGCTCCATCATTCTGGTTCCCATCCCACTGCCAAATTAGTTTAAACTCTCCCTTACAGCTCTATTAAACCTACCCGCCAGGATATTGGTCCCCCTAGGATTCAAGTGTAACCCGTCCTTTTTGTACAGGTCACACCTGCCCCAAAAGAGGTCCCAATGATCCAGAAACTTGAATCCCTGCCCCCTGCTCCAATCTCTCAGCCACACATTTATCCTCCACCTCATTTCATTCCTACTCTCACTGTCGCGTGGCACAGGCAGTAATCCCGAGATTACTACCTTTGCGGTCCTTCTTCTCAACTGCTTTCCTAACTCCCTATATTCTCCTTTCAGGACCTCTTCCCTTTTCCTACCTATGTCATTGGTACCTACATGTACCACGACCTCTGGCTCCTCACCCTCACACTTCAGGATATCTTGGACACGAGCAGAAACATCCCGGACCCTGGCACCAGGGAGGCAAACTACCATCTGGGTCCCCTGATCACATCCACAGAAATGCCTATCTGACCCCCTAACTATCGAGTCCCCTATTACTACTGCCTTCCTCTTCCTTTCCCTACCCTTCTGAGCCACAGGGCCAGACTCTGTGCTGGAGGCACGGCCATTGTTGTTTCCCCCAGGTAGGCTGTCCCCCCAAAGGTACTCAAACAGGAATTCTTATTGTCAAGGGATACAGCCACAGGGGTACTCTCTAGTACCTGACTCTTCCCCTTACCCCTCCTAACCGTGGCCCACCTGTCTGCCTCCCGTGGCCCTGGTGTGACCACCTGCCTGTAACTCCTATCAACTCCTCACTCTCCCTGATCAGACAAAGGCCATCGAGCTGCAGCTCCAGTTCCCTAACACGGTTCCTTAGGAGCTGCAGCTCGGCGCACCTGGCGCAGATATGGACTTCTGGGAGGCTAGGAGACTCCAGGACCTCCCACATCTGACACTGAGAACAACAAGCTGCCCTCACACTCATACTTTCCCTTTCCTCAAAGAACAGGACAAAACTGAAAACTGAAACCTACCTTGCCTCACCTGCTTCCGCCCAAGCCCATTGAGCCAAAGCCCTTAAGCCCTCACTCTGCTCCCAGCTCACTCCACTGCCCGCAAATGATGCTGCCTGCTGTTTAAGGCTGTGTCCTTTTTAAATCTTCCCCACTTCACACGCCTGCGCAGTCCCGCCTCTCTTAACACCGATAAGAAGAAGAGAAAAATCAAAGTGGCTCCTGCCACACTCCCGTTCTGCTCCTCCAACTTTCTTCTCCAAATGAAACCCTATTTAGAATTTCTGCCCTTTTTAAATCCTTCCCGCTTCACTGCATGACATCACACGTCAGTGCAGTCCCGTCTCTCTTAACTCCGATGAGAAGAAGAAAAAATCAAAATGGCTCCCGCCTCACTCCCGTTCTGCTCCTTCAACTTTCTTCTCCAAAATATACACCAGGTTGCAATGAAATTCCTTGTACACATGAAGCTTAGAGAGTAAACAGTAATTTAAAAAAATCAATAAATAGAGCAACAAATATAAAATAGTAGAATGGTTCAATTTGAAGTTGTGCAAAAATGCTGAAGGGACGACGACGGAAAACCAAGCAAGGTGGAACTGTTGCCTGTGATCTGAAAGGTTTCAGGATCCTCTCACGGAGAAAAGTACTCAGGTGTGGTGTATGTACTGTACCACCAAGACCATGATCGCTCACAGCATACAACAGGGCACATGATGATGATGACGACTGTACTACACACAGGGAAGCAGCCTGGGTACAGGATTTGGAAACAAGTACTTTCCGGTAAAGCCTGGCAGGTAACAGTTCCTTATATCCTTGATAAATAAAACAGCACGATAGGGCGATGATGACAAACAGTTTTTTTAAATCCTGTCTTGGATTCCCAGTGGCAGATGTTGGTTATGTTTACAGAGTTTGCAATTTTCACAGAATCATAAAATAACAAAATGGGTACAGCACAGGAGGAGAACATTGGACCTGCCAAATTATTTCTACATAAAAGCCATGAAGGTTAGCCCCACTCCCCTACCCTTTCACTTCACCTTGCAAACATTATCTTTTCAGATACTTGCCCAACTCCATTTGAACACTACTCGTGCCTCCAATTCCAGACCTGGAGAGTGCACATCACATCCCAACCACCCACTGTGCAAGTTTTCCTCACATCACTTCTGGATTCCTAACTCGCTTTTCATTTCTTAACAAAAACAACAAAATGGCTCACATATGACACATTAAAATGAAGATCTTCTTTGCTCACCTGTACAGCACATCCCAGCATTTTAAAATGCATTTAAATTTCAGAACACTGACAAAACAGTGGCTCTCTATATCCTTTATTTCAAATTGATGAAAGGTGTGGTGTATATAGATTTTGTAAGGTTCCCCATGGTAAGTTCTTTCAGAAAGTCAGGAGGCTTGGGATCCAGGGAAACTTGGCTGCATGCATTCAGAATTGGTTTACCCACAGAAGGCAAAGGATGTAGCATATTCTGGCTGGAGTTCAATGATCAGATGCAGGACCCCTGCTCTTTGTGATTTTTATGAATGATTTGGATGGGGGGGGGGGATTAGTGAGTTTGCAGATGACATGAAGATCAGTGGTATGTGGATGGTGTAGAAGGTTGTCGTACATTACAATGGGACATTGAGAGGATCTAGATCTGGGATGAGAAGTGCAGCTGGAGTTCAATCTGGAAAAGTATGAAGTGTACAGGGTACAGGGTTAATGGCAGAATTCTTAGCCGTGGAGGAACAGAGGGATCTTGGAGTCCATGTCCATAGATTCCTGAAAGTTTCCGTGCATGTTGGTAGAATAGTTAGGAAGTTGTAAGGTGTGTTAGCCATTATTAGTCGAGGGATAGCGTTCAACAGTCACAAGGTAATGTTGCAGCTCTATAAAACCCTAGTAAGACTACATTTGGAGTATTGTGTTCAGCTGTGTTTGCTGCATTAGAGGAAGGATGTGGAAGCTTTAGAGAGTATGCAGAGAAGATTGACCAGGATGCTGACAGGATTAGACAGCATTCCTTATGAATAAAGGCTGAGTGAGCTGGTGCTTTTCTCTTTGGAGAGAAGGAAGATGAGAGATGACTTGATAGAGGTGCATAACACGATAAGAAGTATATAGATTGGCCAGCTGTAGACTTTTCCCCAGAACAGAAATGGCCAATACAAGGGGGCTTCATTTTAAGCTGATTGGAGGAGAGTATAGGGAGGATGTCGGAGGTAGTTGTTTTTTTTTTTTACAGAGAGTTGTGGGTGAGTGGAATGCGCTGCCAGGGTGATAGTAGAGGCAGATACATTAGGGACCTTTAAGAACCTCTTAGATAGGCACTTGGATGATAGGAAAAAATGGAGGGTAATGTGAGAGGGAAGGACTAGATTGATTTTAGATTAGGTTAAAAGTTTGGTACAATATCGTGGGCTGAAGAGCCTGTACTGTACTGTAAATGTTCCATATTCTAAGGTATGTTTCTTCTAGTGACAGCACATATTAAAGGCAACATTTAACCCTGATTTATTTGAAACTCATGCATTATGTTGCAATGAAACCTCCACTGAAAATTGACTTCCTCATTATACTGGTCTTACTGACAATAGACACTAAAGGAAGTTCAAAAGTAACCCAAACATGTATTGATCACAGCACGGACACATCAGAAACCCTCTCCTAGCATGACATGACACTGGCGCCAAAGCAAATGAACAAGACACCTGCTCTGCTACTGTCGTGGTTTTTCGTGCTTTACAAATGACCAGGAGACGCAGAAGATTCTTCAAGAAGGGTTAAACTTTAATTTGCAAATCAAAGCTGAGACAGTCATTGAGCTAGTCGCTGATTGCCCCCCGATCCTCGGGACACAGCAGCTTTTAAAGCAAACTCTAGTTGCATTTTACACGTGCTGCACGTACACTGTGCATAGCAAATAATAAACTCAGAACTGAGCAATGTTCTAATCTACATTTCTTTAGTTCTTTAGCTACCTCTCATTAACACACCATTGTCTTCCACATTTTTAAGATCTCTGTCTCCTACCAAATTGAATACATGCATAGAAAATAATAAACTCAGAACTGAGCAATGTTCTAATCTACATTTCTTAGCTACCTTCCTTGAACACACCATTGTCATCTTCAGACTGCAGTCTCCTACCAAAATTGGGTACATGCATAGCAAATAGGAAAACTCAGAACTGAGCAATGTTCTAATCTACATTTCTTTAGCTCTTTAGTTACCTCTACATTCCTAAGATTTCATTCTACTAAATTGAGTACTTTCATAGCAAATAACTGAGTTTATACTTTTTAACTGAGTTTATACTTTTATACTCCAATACTACCTGGTGCCATTATCAAACACAACTTGTATTTGTAACCTGCACAGTAATCTATTTCCTCTGATAACCCAAAGCATTAACTGCTTCCTCTTCCACAGATGCTGTTTGACCTGCTAGGTACCCATTTCCAGCATCTGCAATTAATTAAGCTCTCTCTTCCTAAAAGTTCATGTTGGCTCAAGGTTAAATGGTGAACGTTTGTTCCCACCATCCAGAGAACGTCAAACACAAGTGTATAAAAGACAAAATGGAGTTGTAAAAGCATAACTGCTCGTACAGTTTCATCACTAAGTCTTTCTTGAGTTCACACAGCAAACAAAACAATACTTCATCATCTCAGTAAGTTGCACTCCACAATGACATTAAATTGATTAGTTGCTAGAGAAACCATAGACTACCCTAGATGTAAAACAGTCTGCACAATAAGATCTTAATTAAATGACAGGTGCAGTTTGGCAAGTAACATCAAATCTCCAAAGTTCAAACCTCGAAGTAAATTTACTATCAAAGTACATATATGTCACCATATACAGCCCTGAGATTCATTTTCTTGTGGGCATACTCAATAAATCCATAATAGAATAATACCCATAATAGAATCAATGAAAGACCGCATCAACTTGGGCATTCAACCAGTGTGCAAAAGACAACAAACTGTGCAAACACAAAAAACAATAAATAATAATTATAAATAAGCAATAAACATTGAGAAGATGAGGTGACCAGTCCTTGAAAGTGAGTCCGAAAGTGGTGGGAACCTTAGTCATGGTAAGAGAAGTTGAGTTAAGTTATCCCCTCTGGTTGAGGAGCCTGATGGTTGAGGGGTAATAACAGTTCCTAAACCTGGTGGTGTGAGTCCTGAGGCTCCTGTACCTCCTTCCTGGCAGCAGCAGTGAGAAGAGAGCACAGCCTGGGTGGTGGCGACCCCTAATGATGGATGCTGCTTTCCTGGAACAGCACTCCTTGTAGGTTTATTCAAAGGTGTGGGGGGGGGGGGGCTTTACCTGTGATGGACTGGGCAGTATCCACTGCTTTTTGTAGGACTTCCCATTCAAGGGGCAATTGGCGTTTCCATACCAGGCTGTGATGCACCAGCCAATTTACTCTCCACTACACATCTATAGAAGTCGTCAGGGTTTTAGATGTCATGCCAGAGCTTTGCAAACTGCTAAGGAAGTAGAGGCACTGCCATCCTTTCTTCATAATTTTACTTATATGCTGGGCCCAGGACAGGTCTTCTGAAATAATAGCACCAAGGAGATTAAAGTTGCTGACCCTCTTCAGCTCAGATCCTGATAAGGACCTGCTAATGCAGATCTTGAGTCCTCCTCCTGCAGTCAACAATCAGCTCCAAAGGCCACTTGTAGATAAAGAACTACAAATCAATTGCAATTTTTCTCAAAGTATTTTACTCTTAAATAAGCAATAGAACAGGTTTTACTTCTAATATTAAAACAGCTGACATACATTGCAGATTATAAATTAATCTAATTTCACTGTCATTTGCTATAATTAGGGATGACAAAGTGAGGAAATTATATTATATTGAACTGTCAAATCAAGCAATGTTAGCTGTATAGGTTGGGCTACGTAATTGCCTAATGTAGTGAAAGGAAATATTGTTTATGTTGGAAGCCCTTGAGTATTTAATAATTAAGTTAACTAATTATTTTGTTGCACTATTAAACTGCACTCTGTTCTGATAGGTTTTTTGATTGAGTGTGGCACTCCTGTTTTACTAGAAATAATATTTTAATAGCTATAGTTCAATCTAATAATCTTGGCCCAAGCACAATCTAAGGAAGTCATTCCAGTCTGGTATGTGGGGTGGGGAGAGGGCACTGCACAGGATTGAAATAAGCTACGGAACATTGTATACTTAGTCAGCTCCATCATGGGCACTAGCCTCCCCAGCATCCATCATTAAGGACCCCCATCACCCAGGACATGCCCTCTTCTCATCAAGGAGAAAGTATATATACTTCTTACTGTAATTCACTATTTTTATTATTATGCATTGCAATGTATTGCTGCCAGAAAACAAATTTCATGACATATGCCAGTGATATTAAACCTGATTCTGTTTCTTTGAAACATACAAACTTATGTTCATCAACAATGATGCAAGGAAAGCCAGTTAATTGTAGAAAATGGTAGACATTTCTTCAAAAAGATCAGGCAGCATCATTAAACAGGACCATTTCATTAGGACTGCGGGGAAATAGCACCCAGAGCAAGTTTTAAATTGCAGAAAAGGCGTGGAAGGGAGAAGAAGGTGTGATTAGGTGGAAATGAGGAACTACTAAATGACACACGTGCTGGCTAATTCATCAATATTTAAACTATTTGCTGGAGGAGCCAATAATTTCACACTCATTAGGGAACTAAGTGAAGGCAAAATTAGCTAAACCTTGCCACTGGGAGGTCAGTGAGTTGTGTCTTATTTCACTTGAATGTCACAGATCCTTAAAGATGATACTGAATTTAAAGCAAACAATGTGTTTGTACTTTTGGCTTTCATCATCAGATCCACATTTAAAATTCCACTATGTTTACCAAAGTCCAACACTTACAGTAGAAGATTTTATAGGATTAATTTGGCTCCTATTTCTCTAAGAGCTGGTGAACAACATACACAATGAAGACCATAAGAGCTTGCCCATTTAATGAACAAATTGTATTTGTCTGGGACAACATCAGCATTTCTTTTGACACAATGATCAAAGCTTCAATGAGCAATTTACTGCTCTGAATGGAATGACTAGCTGATTGGTTGGTGTACAAACCAGGACTAGTGCAAATTTAACACAATCACTGCCTCTAGTAGCTCGTCCTCAGGCAACGAATACTCAACTTGTGTACACATGTGTTCATATGAATGAGTATTTGGGAGACTAATGGGCAATGTTCCCGCTAAGGCGAGCATGTGCACACACCTTTTGATACTAGCGCACAATGGAATTTAAACTGCTCACAAAAGGTTGCCACCCTCTACCTCGTTGGCATGTTAAGTATATTTCATGATCATACACAACCACGTTTCCTTTTCTGGTTTTTGATGCAGACGGCATTGACAATGTGAAGATTGTGGCGATCTGACTGCAGATTTTAGAACTGGCTTACTTATTGAAGAAATTATTGATTCACTATGTCGAATTCCAAAGAAGCAAAGGGCATGAAACACAAAGAACTGCTAGTTCATTTAAGGTGAGATTGTTTAATGAAACTTTAGAAACAGCCACATTGAAAGCTCATGAGGTCAGGAACGTGCAGCTACGAGAAATATTCATGTACACTACAGAAACTGGTCTTACCTGTGTACATTGACATGATACAAAAATTGCCGGAGAATTTGCAAGTGGGAAGAAATAGAGTGATATTTTGGAACTTGACTTTTCGCAAGCAAATCACATGTGGATAGTGTGCAAAAACTTCGGTGAGAATGGTAAATTGGAAGATTACGTAAGAGTTTGAAATAGGCTTGATTTCAGATGTTGAGAGAAAATCAAAGAACATAGCGCAAGAAAGTGTTGAAATAAATGTCAAAAGATGTACCAGTCGGTAGATAAATTGGTCATTTTTAAATTGTCTTGCGATTAGGCTGGGGTTAAGTAGGGGGGTTACTGGGCACTGTGGCTCAGTGGGCTGGAAAGTCCTGTTCCATGCAGTATCTCTTAAATAAAAATCCTTCATTACCCGCTGCAGGTCTGCCACACATGTTCTGTCAGAGTGAAAGTGATCAAACCCAGAGGAGATTAAAGCTCTTATTGACAATGTTTTACTAGCTGTTCAAATAAATACCTCTATATATAAAATTCAGTGTACACATGTTGTCGTCACTGGGCAAAAAAATTGCACGGCTCAAGATTTTTGCGCACACTGGTCACTACAAATTAGAGGGAATGTTGCTGGTTGGATGGATCCTCCAGCTGCTGTGGGGTTACAGGCTGGGTGGAAAATGGAGCCTGTCTGTGTTTTCTCGCTCCTCACTCCCATTCCACCTCCGAGCTGAAACAACCGAGTCACAGTCGGGAACGTTGAGCAAACTCATTTGCTCCTTCTCTCACTAAGAGAGGCCAGCAGTTGGCGGCCCCTTTTCCTGCAATTAGTCGCTCTTCCGTCACAACTGTTTCTGTGACCTTCTCGCTCACACTGTTTTTGCTCATTTATGTACATCGCCCTGCATAAACAAGACCAGGTACGACTGAATTACCTGAATTGCTGTGAAGCTTTTGATTTTTTTATCCAGGAACTTTTTAGACCTATTGTGGAAAAGTTTTCTATAATCAATAATCACACCCTTGGGTAAACCTCATTGGCTTTGTACAGCTATTGTGGAAATAAACTCAAAACGAGTTAATTCCCATGTGTTGCTCTGGATTTCCAGCACCTGCAATATCTCTTGAATTTATAATTCCTCCCACTGACAGAGAAAGGAGCCCTACAGCTCTCTCACCTTTGCTGGCAATGCTCCTTGAGGTGAAGCTGAATTTAAAACAAATTTTCTGTCTGCCTTTGACCTTTGTAATTAGATGTATTTATTTTACAGTTATTTGATGGCAACAGCATGGATGGTAACTCATTTCTGCCGACTTGTACACCCTGGTGACACATCCACTCAAATTCATTACATTGATCTTTCCTAAAGTGTTTTACTGAAAGGTTGTTTAATTATAGGCAAATAATCTATATTATAACCATTGCCACCAAAACAGTCACAATCAGAATCAGGTTTAATATCACCAGCATATGTCGTGAAATTTGTTGACTTTGCGGTAGCAGTACAATGCAATAAATAATAATACAAAAACTGAATTACAGTAAATATAAAAGTATATATATAAAAAATGTTCAATAATAAATTAAACATTTATGATCAATGTACACCCCCAAAAAAGAACAAATCATGCAAACAGCAAAAAAAAAGAGTGAATGACACACAGAATATTAAACATCAAACCACAGAGTCCTTGAAACAACCTAGGAGTGTTCAGTTTGGGTTAGTTCAGCAATGTCTCATTCATTGACTGCAGGCTGCAGAGCCAGATGGCCCCAATCAAAATCGTGCACTAAAACAGGAGAAACCAGAAACACATAAAATGTGTAATTTAAAGATAAATGGTCAATAATATGGAGCAGAATGTGGCATTTGAATTTCAGCTGTGCAACAAAACTACTTCAGAATTGTCATTCTTGTTCTACTACGTTCATATAAAAAATGAATTAGGAGGGGGAATAAGCCATTTAACCCCTTACACCTGTTCTGCCATTCAATATGAACATGGCTGACCTTTTTCCCTCATCACTACTTTCTGCAGTGACCCAACATGCCCTTCATATCCAGAAGTCCATCAATCACTGAGTAAGACTCCAAAGTTCCCTTTGATAAAGAATTCTAAACATTTACTCCCCCGGGTTAGGAAATTGCTTCTCATTACATCCTGAATGGTCAACCCTTTCTTTTCAGACTATGACACCTGACTCCACATCTACCCTGCCAAACACCATAAGAATGTTGCACAATCAGTGAGATCACCTTTCATCATTCAGAACAGTGGGCACTATAGGCCTAACTTTCACATGCCGTTCTCTGATCTTACAAACTATGAAATGAAACACATTTCAGGGCATTACACTGTACAATAAGGTGCTGACTTACACTATGTAGATATGAAACTCATCTAGCTAATTAGCTGGTTGATTCCACTATTAATCAGATAAGTTAGGTGTTCAGAGAGAAGGAAATTTAGTTTTGGAAGACACACCCCAAAAGTTCAGAAGTTACACAGAATACATTGCCACATGCAATGCCACTCAATCTTGACAGTGAATTGAAATGTTTCAATTATTTACCGCTGGGTCTGTTGCTTTTCAAAGCCAGAGTTCAAAGGTTGAGGGTCTTTATGGTACATCACAAGAGAATTTCCTCCCACGAGACAACACAAAAGCTCGAATCCTTTCAAAGCACCAACCTGCTGCCATTGTTCAGCCTCATTCTTTAAATAAAATCAATTACTTTGGTAACGGCCTTTCTCCCTTTTACTCTTGGAATGAATCAAGCGGAAAGATGTTGGTTATGGCATTAACTGCTCAATAGTGAGCTTGCATTTCTAGTTAGCTTTTTGGATGGCAGGTAGAGGTAGGGGTTGAGGTCACACAAGTCGAGGCAAAAGTAGCTTTCTCATTGAGAAGAGCTTACAATTGCTCTTTGGCCTCCTACAGTAGGATTGTGCTTTCTGTTGGCAAGAGATCCAAGACTGCTGACAGCTACGTGAATGCTACCTCTCTTGCTTTGTGGAGGAGAGTGGGTGGTGGAGGAGGGGAGGAATAACCAAGCCAAATGTATTCTGACCAAAAGATTATCATGACACTCAGTAATCTGGAAAAAAAAACGCAGGGAAATAGAAAGTACCTAATGATTCATTCTACATTGGACAACTTCCTCTAGGAATCACAGTTTTAACAGATTTTCAAGTTCTTACAACAAAGCACCTTTAGCTGTGAAATACTGCATTAACCTGCAATCCAGCTATTCGGAAATCCCCACGAGTCAGCTTCTGGCTCATCAGGTGATGCTTGCCATACTCCCTTTCAAATCACTGGGGCCCCTTTTTACTCGATTCCCTTCCAACTCACTACGGCTCCAGTTCACAAGAACCTAATTCTTCAGGTTCAATGGAAGATTAGAATACGGTGTAACATTCAGAAAAGCAAATTAAAAGTGTGTTGTGGTATTTTATTATAAACATAGAAAACCTGCAGCACAATACAGGCCCTTTGGCCCACAATACTGTGCCGAACATGTACTTAATTTAGATATTACCTAGGGTTACCCTAGCCCTCTATTTTTCTAAGCTCCACGTACCTATCCAGGAGTTTCTTAAAAGACCCTATTGTATCTCCCTTCACCATCATCGCTGGAAGCCTATTCCACGCACTCACCATTCTTTGTGTAAAAAACTTACCCCTGACATCTCCTGGTGTCCTGTTGCCCTCGCCTCAATAATAAGCAAATGCTTTGAGAGGCTGGTCAAGGATTACATCTGCAGCTTGATACCACCCACATTGGACACCCAACAATTCGCCTACCGACACAACCGATGACACAATAGCCCAGTGGTCCCTAACCACCGGGCCACAAAGCACGTGCTACCAGGCCACGAGGAAACAATATGATTTGGTGATATGAAACAATACGAGTCAGCTGCACTTTTCCTCATTCCCTGTCATGCCCACTGTTGGAACTTGAACGCACGTGAGGTCATTACCCACGCGTCATCCATGTCAGCACGGGAAGAACATCAACTCTTCGAGCTTGCAAATGACAGTGGGCTGAAAAGTAGGTTTGATATAACATCTCTGCCGGCATTCTGGATCAAAGTCAAGGCTGAATATCCTGAGATAGCCACGAAAGCACTGAAAACATTGCTTCCATGTCCAACATCATATCTCTGTGAAGCGGGGTTTTCTGCAATGAATGCAACGAGAACGAAATTGTGGAATAGACTGGTCATGAGGAACCCCCTTCGAGTATCACTGTCTCCTATCACCCCTTGATGGGACTGTCTTGTTGCAGGGAAACAAGCCCAGGGCTCCCACTGATTCAGCGATATTTTTGTGTTGCACTGATTTTATATGTTCATACAAGGAAAATATGCGCTGTGTGTTTAATAGCCAAATGTTACTTAAAATGTTATGATGCTATTGACTTATAATTGACTTATCACTATATTCACGCAAGGAAAGTATGTGCTGTGTGTTTAATATTAAATTTGTTAGATAAACTCTTTTAGAAACGAAATTGAGTGTATTAGCCACTTATAAGTGACTTATAGTTGACTTATCACCTATATTCTAGTCGTGGTTAACACCCCGCTCCTTTGGCTAGTCCGCAAGAATACTGTCAATATTAAACCAGCCCGCGGTGCAAAAAAGGTCGGGGACCCCTGCAATAGCCACTGCTCTACATACCGTCCTTACACGTCTGGAGAAGAAGGACGCTTATGTGAGAATGCTGTTCTTGGACTACAGTTTAGCATTCAACACCATAGTTCCATCCAGGTTTGACAAGAAGCTCAGAGACCTCAGCCTTGACCCTGCCTTATGAAGTTGGATGCTGGACTTCAGATCGCCAGCAAGTTGTGAGATGGTGCTACCTCAACTCCAACCCTCTAACTCTCAATACAGGAGCCCTTCAGGGCTACGTACTGAGTCTCCTCCTTTACTCCCTGCATACCCATGACTGTATTGCCACCCACAGCTCCAATCTGCTAATTAAATTTGCTGACGACACTACATTGATTGGCCTTATTTCAAACAATAACGACGTGGCCTACAGGGAAGAAGTCAACACATACAAACAAGCAGGATGAACTCAGCAGGTCGGGCAGCATCCGTTGAAAGGAGCAGTCAACATTTCAGGCCGAAACGCTGACTGCTCCTTTCAACGAATGCTGCCCGACCTGTTGAGTTCATCCAGCTTGTTTGTACGTGTTGATTTGACCACAGCATCTGCAGTGTACTTTGTGTTTAGGGAAGAAGTCATCTCTCTGACACAGTGGTGTCAAGAAAACAACCTCTTCCCTCAATGTCGCAAAAACAAAGGAGCTGGTTGTGGATTACAGGAAGAATGGAGACGGGGTAACTCCAATGACATCAATGGATCTGGGGTTGAGAGGGTAAACAGCTTCAAGTTTCTTGGTATCTACATCACCGAGGACCTCAGTGGTCTGTACACACCAGCTGTGTGGTGAAAAAGGCACAACAATGCCTCTTTTACCTCAGATGGTTGAGGAAGTTTAGTATGGGCCCCCAAATCCTAATAACTTTCCACAGTTGCACAGTTGAGAGCATCCTTACTGACTGCATCACTGCCTGGTATGGCAACTGTACCTCCCCTAATCGCAGGACTCTGCAGAGAGTGGTGCGGACAGCCCAGCGCATCTGTACTTGTGAACTTCCCATGATTCAGGGCATTTACAAAGACAGATATGAAAAAAGGGCCCATAGGAAAAATGGGGACCCAAGCCATCCCAACCACAGTCTATTTCAGCTGCTACCATCCGGGAAGCAGTACCGCAGCATAAAAACCAGGACCAACAGGCTCTGGGACAGCTTCTTCCACCAGGCCATCAGACTGATGAACTCACACTGATTTGAGTGTACTCTATATTACATTAACTGTTCTATTTATTATGAATTATTATAAATTACTATGATTGCACATTTATATGGAGACGTAACATAAAGATTTTTAATCCTCATGTATGTGAAGGATGAAAGAAATAAAGTCAATTTAATTCAATCCTCTGTACCTACTTCCAAGCACCTTAAAACCGTGCTTCTCATGTTAGCCATTTCAGCCCTGGGAAAAAGCCTCTGACTATCCACACGATCAATGCCTCTCATCATCTTATACACCTCTATCAGGACACTTCTCATCTTCTACCATTCCAAGGATAAAAGGATGAGTTCACTCAACCTATTCACATAAGACAAGCTCCACAATCCAGGCAACATCCTTGTAAATCTCCTCTGCACCCTTTCTATAGTTTCCACATCCTTCCTGTAGTGAGGTGACTAGAACTGAGCACAGTACTCCTAGTGGGGTCTAACCAGGGTCCTATATAGCTGTAACATTACCTCTCAGCTCTTAAACTCAATCCCACAGTATGCCTTCTTAACCAGAGTCAACTTGCATAGCAGCTTTGAGTGTCCTATAGATTCAGACCCCAAGATCCCTCTGATTCTCCACACTGCCAAGAATCTTACCATTAATACTATATTCTGCCATCATATTTGGCCTACCAAAATGAACCACCTCACACTTACCTGGGTTGAACTCCATCTGCCACTTCTCAGCCCAGTTTTGCATCCTATTGATGTCCCGCTGTAACCTCTGACAGCCCTCCATACTATCCACAACACCCCCGGCCTTTGTGTCATCAGCAAATTTTCTAACCTATCCCTTCACTTACTCATCCAGGTCATTCATAAAAATCACAAAAAGAGGTCCCAGAACAGATCCCTGAGGCACACCACTGGTCACCAACCATGCAGAATATGACCCATCTACAACCACTCTTTGCCTTCCGTGGGCAAGCCAATTCTGATTCACAAAGCAAAGTCCCCATGGATCCCATGCCTCCTTACTTTCTCAATAAGCTTTGCATGGGGTACCTTATCAAATGCCTTGCTGAAATCCATATACACTACACCTACTGCTCTACCTTCATCAACGTGTTTAGTCACATCAGACTCAAATTCAATCAGACTCGTAAGACATGACCTTCCCTTTGACAAAGCCATGCTGACTATTCCTAATCAAATTATGCCTCTCCAAATGTTCATAAGTCCTGCCTCTCAAGATCTTTTCCATCAACTTACCAACCACTGAAGTAAGACTCACTGGTCTATAATTTCCTGGGCTATCTCTACTCCCTTTCTTGAATAAGGAACAACATCCGCAATCCTCCAATCCTCCACAAAGATCATTGCCAGAGGCTCAGCAATCTCCTCCTTCACCTTCCACAGTTGCCTGGGTACATCTCGTCCGGTCCCGGAGACTTATCCAACTTGATGCTTTCCAGAAACTCCAGTACATCTTCTTTCTTAATGTCTATATACTCAAGCCTTTCAATCCGCTGTAAGTTATCCCTACAATCGCCAAGATCTTTTCTGTAGTAAATACTGAAGCAAAGTATTAAGTTCCTCTGCTATCTCTTCCGGTTCCATACACACTTTTCCACTGTCACACTTGATTGCTCATATTCTCTCATGTCTTATCATCTTGCTCTTCACATACTTGTAGAATGCCTTGGGGTTTTCTTTAGTCCTGCTTGCCAAGGCCTTCCCATGACCCTTTCTGGCTCTCCTAATTTCATTCTTAAGCTCCTTCCAGCTAGACTTATAATCTTCTAAATCTCTATCATTACCTAGTTTTTTTGAACCTTTTATATTATATATAAAAGAATAACATCCAATACTCCAGAAAATCTTACAATCCAGTACCATCAAGAATCCTGTACAATTTAGATTATTCGAGCCTTTGCATTTTTACATATGCAAAGCTCCATAATGTTAAATGTGGTTGGTATTTGTTTGGTCACATCTGACTACTTGCTAATTCTGAGCACCAACAACAACTTCAATTGTTCGAATTCCTCATTTTTAAACCAAACTTTGGTATAATGAGTAGGAAATATTTAGTGAAAAGGTATATTTCAATAGAATTCATATATTGTCTCCAACAAAATATTGTTATTTCCTTACCCATTAACCTAACACCTTCAGTGGTGAAACAGGGCCAGATACTTTCTTTGTTAAATAGATAATGTGTTACCATAGGATAATCTGGCATAACCAGGATTGATTGACTGATAGATAGAAATCTATCTATTTATTTATTGAGATACAGTGCTGAACAGGCCCTTCTGGCTGCTGGAGCTGTGCCACCCAGCAACCCCTGATTTAACCCTAGCCTAATCACGGGACAATGTACAATGACCAATTAACCTAACAACCAGTATGTCTTTGGACTGTGGGAGGAGAAACCAAAGCGCCCACAGGAAACCCAGGTGGTCACGAGGAGAACATACAAATTCTTTACAGGCAGTGGCGGGAATTGAACCGGGGCTGCTGGTACTGTAAAGTGTTATGCTAACCGCTAGGCTACCATGCCACCCCATTACTGGGGTCTGACTGACAGGGTTTCTAAATTAATGGGTAGCATTCCATACCCACACTTTAAATCAACTTTTTAAAGCTGTTACACAGTATTATAATAATTCTTCCGTTGAACACAGGACTTCCTTGTGAAGCAAGGCCATGGTGAGTTTCAGAAGAGCTCAGAAACAGGGGAGCAGGAGGGACATCACTGATTAGACAATTACTGAAGTGTCAGGATTTCTGAATAAATTATCAGTGCTTTACTGCAGATCCAAAGGTCCCACATTGTAAGCTGTGTCATGAAATGTGCAAAATATCAAATGGTCAACAATGATACCATAGCCTTTAACATATCTCTACAAGAGTACTTTATTACTTGCTAAACAATAAATGTTTCATCTATGGCATGATGGAGCTAACAAAATATACAGTATTTTAAAGAAAATTGTGGAGAAAGAAGCAACAATTTTATTTCTTTACTCATTAAATAAAATAATTTAATCTGTTTTACTTTACAACCTAGTCTTTAAGGATTTATTTTTCATTTACCATCTACTCTTCTAAAAGTGATGCTTCGATTTAAAACATTTCTCAAAATTTCATGGTAGACCTTGCTACCTTGCCCCATTTATTACAGCAGATTAAATAGGAACCTGTAAACATCGTGGAAAGTTTGGGCAGACAAATAACAAAAGGGGAAAAAAAAGTTGAAGCATTCAAAGTAAATTTTGTTATCAGAGTACATATATCATATGTCACCATATATAACCCTGTGATTCGTTTTCCTGTGGGCATACCCAGCAAATCTATAGCTATCTACAGCAAGATTCAATGAAAGATCAAGTACAGAAGACAACAAACTGTGCAAATGCAAATAAATTGGAATAAATAATGAGAACATGAAATAACAAGATAAGTAGTCCTTAAATTGAAATAATTGGTTGTGAGACATTGCAATATAAGGGCAGGTGAAGGGTAGTAACTGTTCTTGAACCTGGTGGTGTGAATCCTGAGGCTCTTGCACCTTCTACCGCAAGAAGAGAGCATGGCCTGGGTGGGGAGGATCATTGATGATGGATGCTGCTTTCCTACAAGAGTGTTTCCACGTTGCATGCAGTCCCATCATCTCCACTCAGATCTTGAGATAATCACCACTTTGCTTTTAGCCTCCTCTGCTTTCAAAGTTACCATTTCATACTGCTATATAATCCACAGGCAGCAGCCTTACCCAGCAGGCCATTCTTTATGTGGCAAACTGAACAGCAATTTATCTAAAAAGATGATTTATCCAAGCAGGACTCTCACCCCAAGACTTCCTACAAATCAGTTTGACATGGTTCTCTATCCTCAAATGGAGCCAGATCTTACTGAATTTAACAAAAGCATCGACTCTCCACTGAAGTTGAAGTTTCAGACTTTTGCCTTTTCAACTGATCTTAATAGCTCTTTTGCCAATCAACTATCCACCCCTCCCTGGAAAATGCTAACTAGTCAAATGGGCACACACTTATATTGGCAGCATTTGCTTTCGAGAAATACAATGCGTTACTGTGATTAGAAAACTGTGCAAACATTACATCCTGTTCCCTTTCTATTCTTACAACAAGAACGGAGAACAATACAGAACAGGAACAGGCCCTACTGTGCTGCCATTATGCCAATTTAATTTGCACAAATGCCTGCACACGGTTGATATTCTTCCATTTCCTGCCCGTTTACATGTCCATCAAAATGCCTATTAAACGATGATCATACCTGCGTCCACCACTTCCCCCGGCAGCGCATTCCAGCCACCTGCCACCCCCTCTGTAAAAACTCCTTTAAACTTTCCCCCTCGCATCTTAAAGCAATGCCCTGTGCTATATATTTTCATCCTGGGGAAAAAAATTCTTTTTAGCTTATGTAGTGTATATATTCACTGAGCTAGCTACTTTCACAAAGTTGAGTTTTACCTTTAACATCTTTTACAAAGGTTTAAGCAGTACAATTCTAAACAATTTATTTAACTGCAGTTTCCATATGATGTAAAGCATATATACATGCAGGGTCTTGTTCACCTTTTCAACAGTTTCACATATCATTTTTGCCAAACTGAACTTAAACATGATAAAGTAGTGAGCAGCTTACTTTTGTGAGAATTCGCAGAAATATTCCGTGAAAGATTTAAAACACCACACGTTCTGAAAGTCCAAATATTTTGACAGGTAGATTAAAAATGGCAGCTAATCAGATTAGCATCAATTCATAGTTAAGAATGGCAACTTCAGTCTGTTCAAGTTGTTGAGGATGATGGAATTTTTTACCCTGATGTATTACAGGGGCGCCATCTCCAACACCACACCAACTGATATGCTAAAGATATCACACCATACCACATTAATATATGGAATGAAATATACCAAATATTGGATAATTTACACTTTAGTGATAGTTCGAACCATAGGTAAAATAATCAATCATGTATGAATAGAGAAAAGCTTCTGTGTTGCTCCTTCCCTCGCAGACTGTTTCCTTTCGATTTTCCATATTGGAGAAACGATAATATCCAAGAATGAAAACTTAATCCCGAAGTAATGGAGACTAAAACACTGCTTCAGATAATTGCAAATTCCACACTCCCACCCTGCAATATTCCTATCATCCTTATTGATTTTAATGGACGTGAACAATTTTACACATAATCTGAACCATCTTCCACTAACTATAGTTAGCTGGAGCTACAGTACTATGCAAAGTCTTAGGCCCTCGGCACCCAATAGTTTTGCACCGTACTGTAGTAATTTTATGTGTTGCCCTGTGCTACTGCCGTGAAACAAAAACAAATTTCATGACATATGTGAGTGATGATAAACCTGATTCTGATATGGGTCTCTGTTGTGGACTGAGAGTGGGAAGGGGGCAGGGAGAGGGGAATCATGATTGGGCAAGGGGGAAGGGAGAGGGGAGGGAGCAGGAAGCTCCAGAGAAACTTTCTGTAATGATCAATAGACCAGTTATTCAGAATCAAACGACTTTACTTGGTGTCTCAGGGCTGGGAGTGTCTGCACCAGCACCACCCTCTCCCCTGCCCCACCTTCTCTGTGACCTGTCTCACACCCTTCCCACAATGCTCCACCCTCACCATTCCCAACACCCTTTCCTCCCAGCAGATTTACAAACTTGCTCTCCACTCCACCTTCTCCATGCTGACAGATATGGTACTGTGCAAATGACTTTGGGGGGTGGGGGGGGGGGTGTATGCGTGTGAGAGACAGAGAGAGAGAGCGGGGAGGGGGAGGGGGAGAGAGGGAGGGAGAGAGAGAGAGATCCTTAGACTTTTGCACAGTATTGTATATTGTGTATGTATATATGTAGCCAGAATAGTAACCAGAATTTTTTTTTAAAGCTGCAACTGTTCAAAATCTAAATAAAAACAGAAACTGCTGAAGATACTCAGGAGGTGAGGAAGAAATGAAGATCATTTTAGGTTGACGATCTTCCCTTCGAACTAGGAATACTTCGAAGTAAAGAGTGTTTTAAGACATCCGCTCTTACATTGTCTCCTTTCTTTGCAATTTTAAAGCACGTTTGACTTCTAATCTTCCAAAGTTCTATTAGAAGCTAATAAACTTCTAGTGTTAGCTCTCATTTTCCCTTCACCAGTTAGCTGGTCTGCTGAAATTACAGAATTTACAGAATTCTGTTCACTTCAGAATAAATTTACAGAAATTCGTTTCCAGTTTATATTATGTTACCTGTAGTTCACAAAATGAAATCATGGTGAAAAGACCCTGTCAATTGCAGTATTTGTGCTACTCAACTAGATTCTGCTTTATTCTTACAACAAAGCTCCAATCTAATTATTCTGAAATCCTAATTGTTTGGAATCTGGCTGTTTGGGTCCTGTTCCGACATTCCCTTTAAATTCACTGGGGACCCAGTTCTTGTACTCTCCTTGAACTCACTGGGTTTTCTGAAAGCTTTTCTATCTTACATTAAAGTGAAATTGAAATCTGTTGGATTATTAAAAAGCAATAACATACAATATTCCAGGAAAGCTGCTAGTTCAACATCACCAGCAATACATGTTTCAACGTAATCAGACATAATAACAGTTTCCTGTGCATCCTCCGATAGGACTTGTCATGCCTCTAACTCTTGAGCTGATATCAGAATCAGAATTAGATATGGTCGAACCAATACACATTCTGGTGAAAGAGAAGTTGCTTCATCTACCCTCTTCTCCTATCAGATTCCTTCCTCTACAGCCTTTCCCATCTGGCTTCACGCATCACCTTTTAGCTATCCTCCTTCTCTTCTCCCCACCGTCTTATTCTGGAGTCTTTGCCTTTCATTCCCAGTCCTGAACAAGGGTCTCAGTCTGAAACGCTGCCTATTTATTCATTTCCATATATGCTGCCGATGTACTGAGTTCTTCCAGCATTTTGTGTGTGTTGATCTAGTTAAAAACGTTCAGAATGAAACCCAAGTGTCAAAGTGTCATTCTTCCCTGTCATTACTTAGCTACTTTATTTTGAGGATTTATAATTCCTCCAGTCAAATTATTACATTCACACTTACTCATATTGAATGCATGCCCATCTTATATTTGTGTGATGATATAATATTGCTGTAAACACATTGTACCTTTTTCTCTCATGTGTAATTGGGTAATAGAGGTGATTTGAGGTTGCATTATTTATGCTATTTATATGGATCAGTGATAATAAAGTGTTCTGATTGGATGAATAAGAAACCACCAAGAAAACAAACTTTCAGCATAATTACATGGAGGAACAAGGGAAAAATAAATGCTACTTACTTTCCCTTTGAAGTACACTGATAGTGTGCCGAGATTACTTATCGTGAAAAAATGCCTTTTAAAGAGATACAAGATGAAACTTGAAATACTATTTGAATTAGTGATAAGAAATATGCACAGCACTAGACTGAATTCCACTGACAAATTCAATTAATGTTTTAATTTGTTACACAACCTGTTTTGTTTCACCTTCACAGCAGTCAGTCAACTATGTAGCAGAGCTCTAAAAAAATGCTTTACCATCTAAGCTTATTATTCAGATCGTCATTTAAGCTGTATATACTTCAGGAGCACAGGCTCATACCATATTAATATGGGATAAACTTTGGATTAACATTGAGCATAAAAGAAAAGCATCGTCTTGGTCAGACCACACATTTCATAGAAACCATATTTCTCCCCCCCCCCTTAAACAAGATAGCCAATCCTTATATAGTCCATTGAAAATTGGTAACTATTTTCCCTCCTCCTCCCTTCTTCTATTCCATTCTCTGGCCTCTTTACCTCTTCTCACTTCCCTCTGGGTCCCCTCCTCCTTCCCTTTCTCCTGTGGTCTACTCTCCTCTCCGATCAGATTCCATCATCTCCAGCCCTTGACCTTTCCTACCCATCACATTCTAGCAACCCCCCATTCCCCTGCCCCCACCTTTTTATTCTTCCTCCTTTCTTTCCAGCCCTGAAGAAGGGCCGTGGCCTGAAACATCGACTGTTTATTCATTTCCATAGATGCTGCCTGACCTGCTGAGTTCCTCCAGCATTTTGTGTGTTCCTGTGGTAACCAGTTCGCCTTGCACTGGTGATTAACATTTTCTAAAACTTCTGATAACTAAAGATCAAAATTATGGGACACTGGAATAAAGAAAATGCGAAGAATTTCTTTATCTACACTAAAGACGGTTGCCACAAACCAGTGTCTAATTGACTTGAGATTACTGCTATGGAGGAAGAGGAGCAGGAGCACTCTTTTTCTTGGCAGGCAATGAGGTCCTACCATATTGGGTCAATGAACACTCGGTTTACTGGGTCATTGGACTCTGGGCTCATTCTAATAGGAATAAAGCAAACATAAACAGAGCAGTGTAATGTCAAGTACACCAACTACATTCAACAAGCACAATAAATATTAGGGAAGAAGTTGTCAAAATAAAGGCCGTGCTAGCGGGGGAAGAACCAGAAAAGTGGCACTGATAAAACCGATTATTAATCAGGAAAAAAATCAGAGCTCAGGAGGCAGCATTTGAATAAATAACTCCCAAAACTGACAAAGTCCACCTTTCCAATGCGTGTAAATTAGAACACCTCAAGTACACATCTAATTTCTGCTCCTCTTGTCAACATTTCTTCAATGTCTGAAACTCAAAGCGGTTTAAAAATATTAAAGAATACTCTTTTTAATATATATAAATAACCTAGTTCACTGGTACTGTAAAGCGTTGTGTGTACCACTATGCTACTGTGCCGCCCCCAATCTATTACTCCAGCAAACCCTGAGCAACAGGATAGGTGCAGAATTCTGCTGTTAATGGCTGACTAGCTAACAAATTTAACATTTGGAAATATGGTACATCATTAATTAACTAGACAAGAGAAAACTCAGCTATCAGCCATTGACATTCAGTGACGCTACTTTTACTATCGAGACCTGGAAACTGAACTGGAGTCACCATTTACCAAATATGCTCAGGGGTTAGGAATCCTGCAGCAAATAATTCACATCTTAACTCAGAAAATGGCGTGGTATGTCACCAAAGACACACAGCTCACACCTTTTACAGTTATACTGTGGCGAGCATTGTAACTGGCTGCATCACTGTCTGGTACAGGGTGGAGGACACTGCATAGGATCGAAATAAGCTGCAGAAAGTTGTAAACTCAGTCAACTCCATCATGGGCTCTAGCCTCCTCAGCATCCAGGACATCTTCAATACGCAATGCCTCAAAAAGGGCTCTCGACACCCTCTTCCCATTGCTACTATCAGGAAGGAGGTACAGGAGCCTGAAGACACTCTCAACCATCCAGAAACAGCTTCTTCCCCTCTGCCGTCAAATTGCTGAAAGACGCTACCTCACTACATTTTTTGCACTACTTATTTCTGTTTTTGCACAATGTTGTAATTTAACTATTTTATATACATATATATTAACTGTAATTTATTTACTTAATTTTTCTATATTATCATGTACTGCATCATACTGATGCCACTGAATTAATAAATTTCACAACATATGCCAGTGATATTAAACCTGATTCTGATTCTGAAGCTGATCCACCATTTATGAGGCTTGGTGAAAGATATTCTGTGATACTCTCTACTTGCTCGGATTACCACAGCTTCAGCACTCGACTGCAGACTGTTTGAGTGGCACTTCACTGACGACCATTCACTTATTCCACCACTGATGCAGCAACTCACAAAGACTCCTCGGACAGCATTTTGCAAACTCACGACCTCAAGAACAAGGGCAGCAAAGGCCCGAGGAAACCAATTCCTGGAAATTGCCCTCCGCTATCCTAACCTGGAACTGGAATTGGTTTATCGTTGTCACATGTACCAAGTTGTAGTGAAAAGTTTGCATTATATATCAGAGTAAGTGTTATTGTCAGAGTACATATATGTCACTACGTGCAACCCTGAGATTCATTGTCCTGTGGGCATACTCAGCAAATCTATAGATTAGTAACTATAACAGGATCAATGAAAGATCAAGTAGAGGGTAGAAAACAACAAACTGTGCATATGCAAATATCAATAAATAGTAATAAATTACAAGATTTTGAAATGACAAGATAAAGAGAACTTAAAATGAGATCATTGTTTTGGGAAGATCTCAATGGATAGGCAAGTGAGCGTAGTTATCCCTTTCTGTTCAAGAGACCGATGATTCAGCGGTAGTAACTGTTCTTAAACCTGGTGGTGCGAGTCCTGAGGCTCTTGTACCTTCTACCTGAAGGCAGCAGTGAGAAAAGAGCATAACCTGAGGCAGGTGAGGATCTCTGATGATGGATTCAGATTCAGATTCAGTTTATTGTCATTTATAAACCACAAATACAATGCAGTTAAAAAATGAGACAACATTCTCCGGAATGATATCACGAAAAAGCACAAAACAGACCACACAAGAAAAACCACATAATGTTTGGTAATCCCCAATCAAGGGTCCGGAGAGGCTGCTGTGTATCGGTACCGCGCTACCGTCTTAGCACATTCCCCAGAAAGGAACTACAAACTCATCAGACAAACCTAAAGCTACAAGACATACACAAAACCACATAGTTACATATAGTTATAGTTAACATATAGTTTCAACAGTGCAGACAATACCTTAATTGATAAAAGACTAACTGACAAAGACCACATAATTATAACACATAGTTTCAACAGTGCAAAGCAATACCGTAATCTGATAAAGAGCAGTTAATGCACGGTTTAAAAGAAAGTCTCAAAGTCCCGACAGCCCATCATCTCACGCTGACGGTAGAAGGAAGAAAAACTCTTCCTGCCATGAATGCTGCTTTCCTACGATAGCGTTTCATGTAGATGTGCTCAGTGGTTGGGAGGGTTTTACCTGTGATGTACTGGCTACCTTTTGTAGGATTTTCAATAAAAAGACATTGGTGCTTCTATAGCAGCCAATGATGTAGCCAATCAATACACCCTCCAGAACGTATCTATTGTAGTTTCTCAAAGTTTTTGATGTCATGCCAAACCCCCTAAGAAGCAGAGGCGCTGCCTTGTCTTTCTTCACAGTTGCATTTATCTGCTGAGTCCGGGACAGGTCCTTTGAGTAAGAGGTTGTTGTTCTGACACCATCAGCCAAATTTTCAATCTCCATGCTGATTCATCACCACCTTTAACACGGCCCACAACAGTGGTGTCATCAGCAAACTTGAATATTATATTGGGGCTGTGCTTAGCCAGAGTCATAGGTGTAAAGTGAGTAGAGGGCTAAGGTCAGAGCCCAGTGGTGCACTTGGGCTGATGGAGATTGTGGAGGAAATGTTACTGCCAATTTGAATTGATGGGTGTCTACAAGTGAGGAAATCCAGGATGCAATTGCACAAAGGGGTATTGAGGCCAAGGTCTTGGAGCTTATTGATTATTTTTGAGGGAATTATGGTATTAAATGCTGAGCTGTAATTGATACTGGTCAGCATCTTGATGTGTGTACCTTTGCTGTCCCAATGTTCCAGGGTTATGTGAAGAGATAGCATTTGCTGTGGACCTGTTGCTCCAGTAGGGAAATGGGAGTGGATCCAAAACACCTCTCAGGCAGGAGTTGATATGTTATATCAACAGCCTCTCAAAACACTTCATCACCGTGAATGTAAGTGCAACTGGGCAATACTCATTGAGGCAGGTCACCATGCTCTTCTTGGGCACCGGTAAATTGGAGCCTGCTTGAAGCAGGTGGGAACCATAGATTGCCAAAACATACATCTCCATGACCTCACTGCGGCTTGGTCAAAATCCTCAAGCACTCTCCCGAACACTATTATGGATATACCCACAGCTCGAACACTGCAATGGTTCAAGCAGACAGCTCACCTCCATCTTCACAAAGGCAATAATGGATGGGCATTAAGTGGCATTTCAACCAGTGAAGCCTACGTCCCTTTAATGAACAGACAAAGAACAATGTAGCAACAGCAGCTTTCTTAAATACATACTCAATTGTTCTCACAGTACACTTTAATCTTTCTGCAGTTCCAACCACTGCACCTCTGCACACCCTGTCACACTGGTCAGCAGATGATATTAAACCTGATTCTGAGTAAAACATCAACTGCTGCTAGAAGATCATCAGCTCAGTGGAAGACACATTTTGGACTTCTGGTGCACTCATGCAATGGCATAGCAAGCAGCAAGGTGCCTGCTTCATTGCTGAGGGAGGTGCGAAAGCTTGGTGCTGCCACCATGAAGTCTCTGTATGGAGAGTTCCCAATCTGTGGTACTATCCACTCTGGGCGTTGAAGAGACTGGGATTGACAGGATGAGTGGAGCTGAAATAATAGTGCTGTGATGTATTGCAATTGAATTCTTTGTTACCATGAAAGATAATAACATATCCAGATTTTATTTACTGCATCTATTATTAATAAAATGTAAGTTTTGAAAAACAAAAATGAGCTGTTGCAGACTATTCTAATCCCACATGAATAGAAGAATTGGGGGATTATTTAGTAATTTTATAATGCAGATGAACATAAATTTATATCTGTGCAGTGATATGAAGTATTTTTAAGGTGCTTTGCCATCTGCTTTAAGGTAACACCACATGCCATCGGAAAGCTTTTACACAGTTACATTTGCAGTGGTCATCAGAACAACATCCAAGACTGCTTGCACCCAAGGGTAACTATATATAAAATGTCATACTGATTCATGACATTAAGAGCATTACACAAAAATCCCAAACTGCTCAGAAGCCCAGCAATTTAAAAAAAAACATTTACTGTGTAGATTTGAGCCTTTAGGTCTGGATCTTGAGGCTGTAACAATATTGAAACTATTGCTCTGTTAAGTTGATTTCTGTGCAGAAATTCTGAGGTTTTTCTCAGGGAACCAGTGTGGCTTCACCAACTGGGGTGTGTATTTTACAGCCTTTTCACAGAATTGGTGAAATCCATTTCTGATTTTGCCATGATTCCTCTAAATAGCTTGCACTTGTGAATTTCAAGTACAGTTTTAAAAGTGTACTAGAAATAATTATTCCTTACAAACTATCTGGTCTTGCAAATTCAGTTTTAGTATATTCACATTTTCTGACATTTTAAATACAAGGATTTTTACTTTTGTTATTTTCAAATCTTATTTCAGCTTCTATTTCCATTATGCAAAGAGTGGTGAATGCCTGGAACACACTGCCAGGGTGGTAGTGTACTTTATGACATTTAATAGACTCTTAGATAGGCACATGGATGAAAGGAAAATGGAGGGTTTTGGGCAGTGTAGGAGGGAAGGGTCCGATTGATTGTGCAGCAGGTTTAACATCCTTAAGGAAGTCCTACATTGAGTTCAATGCTGACTGGCAACTCCTGCAGCATGGCTGGTGCCAAACCATATCGGTTTCCGCTGTTCCTTTCGATTTATCAGCTGTGTGGAGAAGGGCAGCCAGCTGCATGGGCAACAGCTTGTTCTCCATATCGTACTGGCCCCGCTTGCGGATCGACTGAAATGTGGACCACTAGGACGCAACATCTATGCTCAATCCTGACTAACCAAGGTTCTCGAGAGGTTTAGAGGTTGGCACAACATCGTGGGCTGAAGAGGCTAGAGGGATGCTGGAGCTTAGGAACCAAGAGGCTTCTCAGAGGAACAGTAAATTCATCAAGCTATATGAAAGCTGGAAAGAACAAGTTAGAGCTACACGTACCAAACTTAAGGATGAGTGCTCTGACCAAGACTTAGGTGACATGATGGATGCTGTTGAAGGGCTAGAGACACAAGTGAGGGATGTGTATGAAAATATGCGATCTCAATCGGCACCTTCTACTGAGATTAGAAGAGGGATGGATTCCTGCACAGCAGTAACAACAGATTTGATGTTGTAAAGTTCTATGTTTTATGGACATGTAGATTCCAGTCTTTATTGAGCCCATTATACATTGTTTCAGAAGTTAATTAAAACATATTACTTGTCTGTAAGGATTCTTTTATATGACTGACTACTCAACCAGCCACATATAAAGCAGCTGGTGGCAAGGATTCACAAACTACAGTCTAGTAAGAAATGCCACAGACTGGTAGACCTTTGAGAGGCCAGCAGGAAACACCATCACTGATCACCAACCCTAGCCTTGTATTTTTAGTTCATTTGCTTCTTGGTATTGTCGGTGCCGTGGCCTTTGTCTGAACACATGATTATCCAATTATGCTATTGTTTCCCTGTGGTTCAACAGTACTGAAAACACAGGGAACTTATTGTGTAATTGGATAATCGAGTGTTAGCGTAACATTGTTTTGAAGTTATGTTACTGGCTATTATTTCTTCTTCAATTGCTGGGGAAGATCTCAACTGGCTAATTAGGAGAAAATAAGTCCATCATTCAACAGCTAACAAGCTGAGATGGCAATCCTCCAAAATACGACAAAAAGTAGTGGATATGGCCCAGTCCATCACAGGGAAAGCCCTCCCCACCACAGAGAACATCTACACAAAGCACTGTCGCAGGAAAGTGGCTTCCATCATCAGGGACCCCTACTACCCAGGTGATGGTCTCCACTCAGGAAGAAGGAACAGGATTCACACCAGCAGGTTCAATAACTGTTACTGCCTACAACCATTAGGCTCTTGAACCAAAGGGAATAACTTCACTCAACTTCACTTTCTCCATTACTGAAATGTTCCCACAACCTAAGGCCTCTTCATCACACTTTCTTAATACTTATTGCTTATATATTAATTATTATTACTTCTTTCTTTTTGTATTTACACAGCTTGTTGTCTTTTGCACACTGGTTGAATATCCAAGTTGGTGCGATCTTTCATTGATTCTGTTATGGTTATTATTCTATTATGGATTTATTATGCTCACAAGAAAATGAAATCTCAGGGTTGTATATGGTGAAATATACGTACTTTGATAATAAATTTACTTTGAACTTTGAGATTGCAAGCCTAATGAGGCAGGAAAAGTACTAAACTCCACTTTTAAGGACAGCACTTGCTTGCATGACTGCGACACACAGGAAATATTAAATTATGGAGGGCTCTCGACTCTCTCAAAAATCAGTTTGATTTAATTCTGCAAAGGCTTGAGATTAGTGATTTTTATTATTACTATTAGCATGCTTACATTGCAACCCAACAGGACATAACCATCAGAAAACACTTTGAAAAAGATATTTTCCATTTGCTCAGGTTAACTTTACACATCTTCCTGCGATGTATGTGAACAATTCATTATGAACAGAAATTTCATATTATTAATACAAAATTAACAAAAGACTTGCAGATACAATATGAACCTGACACTAAGTTTTTCAAATGAGTATCTCATTTGAAAAAAATATTTTTTTCCCCCAGTTTCTGGATGTTACTTAGTATTCTAACTGTGGGGTAGTTAATTAGCACCTAGAATATCCTAAAGGTAACAGATTAGGCTGAGAATGCTTGCTAATCATTGTCCAGGACTGTGAGAAACAACCAGAGGGCTGGCAGGTTGAAAGGCTATATCATCTTTAAAAAGAGAACATCACACTCTTTCATATCATCAAAAACCTGCAGGGCTTTGTAGCAGCAGACGGATGAACAAAACCCAGTAGATTATAACTCACTCGCTGCCTGTACACGGTCACAGAAAGGAAGGCTGTAATCGATTGCCAGATGAAGAGAGTACATTCTAGAGCCCGTCAGGTATCGTGTGATCACCATGTTTGATTTCCTAGCAGTTAAAATATAGTTCTAAACTTTATTGTGAATAGAGATTCCTTGCTGAAAGCTTCACTGTTGGTTCTACCACACAATCTGAAATCATTTATTACGCCTGCTGTTCATAGGACTATGATGCACATGAATCACATTCTTCAGCAGTAATTTATGGCCTGTGAAAAATACGGGAATTACAAGGATCTTTCCAAGTTAGGTAACAGATGGATCAGATATGGGATAAATGGACAATTGTTCTTCCACAGCATTTTTATTATAAAGTCCTGAAGGAGGTTCTCGGCCCGAAACCTCAACTGTTCATTCATTTCCAAAGATGCTGCCTGGCATGTTGAGTTCCTCCAGCATTTTGTGTGTGTTGCTTTGGATTTCCAGCATCTGCAGACTTTCCAAGCAACACACACAAAATGCTGGAGGAACTCAGCAGGCCAGGTAGCATCTACGGAAAAAAGTACAGTCGGTGTTTCGGGCCGAAACCCTTCAGCAGGACTGCATTTGTGTGTGTTGCTTGGATTTCCAGCACCTGCAGATTTTCTCTTGTTTCTGCAGACTTTCTCATGATTATGTTAATAAATTGTCTGCATTTGGATCGGCATTGACATTGTATTCTTAAACCTTCTGATTTAAAATGGTGGTACCTAAGGCATGCGACAGATGGTTCGAAAACAAAGGAATTTGATTAAAAACATTATTAATAACATTTTTTGAAGTGTCGTGGTAAGCTATCGTCGCAAACAATGAAGAGGCGAGCGAAAACAAAGTGAATTTGAGAAGTGTCCCCTGCTGCTGTGCTGCAAAATTGACACACTTGGAGTTGGAGCTGTGCTGGCTGGGGTGAACGATTTGGAGAGGAGAAGAACAAGACAGAGGAATTCCAATGCCTGCCTAACTAACTCATATGCGAGGGCGGATCGCTCTAAGTGCCGAGCTGACTTGGCAAGGTCGAAAACTGCTTCTTCGGCAGCGAAATCCAAGCCCGAAGCAAATTGCTGGGCGGCATGTTCTAGGCCCAAGGCAATTCGCCGCAAGGAGGCTTGGGTCCTAATACGAGGTACAATCCGCTGGTCGGACAATCTAAATGTCAGTCCAGATAGACTGGGAGCTCCTCTCTCCGCGACGCTAGAGCTGTGAGACTGCCCCAAGCTTCTGTGCTTCGTGTCTGTGAATTCTGCAGCAATTTACCCCAATAATATGATGAACTGACTACCAAGGCTTTGGGCCTACCTCCGGGAGGCTGCTCTGAGGTTTTGGATCTAAGGACTCAGTTTGGTTTGGAATGCTGTTGTTGTTGCTCACTGCCATTGTTTGCATGATTTGTTTTGTTTTCTCTCTCGCTCTCTCTCTCTCTCTGCGCATTGGGGGCTGGTCTTTTTTAAAAATTGAGTTCCTTTGGATTCCTTGCTTTGCCACTGCCTGTAAGCAAACAAATCTCAAGGTTGTATAATTTATACATTCTTTGATAATAAACGTACTTAGAATCTTTGTATTTTTTTTAAGGATATGATTTTGAGAGAAGAGGCAAGATTTCTTGTTTGTTGAACAAAAACCTGACCCACAATGCTCCAGTCAGAACCATGGATCTCCACATATTTAATGAAAAGCCTCCTAATCAATCACTTACTCTCCAGCACTACACTCATGCTTATTCAGATTCAGATTTGACTGTTGTCAGAGATGTCAGGGTGCAATGAAACTCCTTCCCCTCCTGAATCTCAAAATAAACATTACACACGGTATCATTAAATACAGCAACCAGGGCAAAACAACAGAATGGTGCAAAGGTAGTAATGTTGGCCGAAATAGTGCAAAGATAAATGCTAAAACGAGCTGAACTGAATATGCCTGGTCTCTTTCATTTTTGTGTTTTATATTCTATGTTTTTTTTGGTTCCTCTTTTTTATTGCTGGTTGCATGCTTTGTTTTCTATTGCACGTGGTGGGGGGAGGTTTGCTGTTTATCTTTGAATACATTCTATGGTTTTCTTTGTTCCGTGGCTGCCTGTGGGATGATGAATCTCAGGGTTGCACACTGCATTCATTCTCTGATAATAAATGTACTTTGCATCTTGAACCTTTTATAGCGTCATTATGAAATGACCGAGAGAGGTCGAGTTAAGAGACCAAAAACTTGGCAGCAGGAGGCGATTGATTCAGAAGTCTGATAGCAGTGGGAAATGTCTGGTGTTCTAGGCTTTCACATGATGCATCTTCTCCCAGAGGTAGAAGAGTGGAAAAAAAAAGAGAATGGCAGGTTGGTAGGCATGTTTGGCGAGATCATGAGCCTTCCTCATTCAACACGCTGTGAAGATAAGATGGATGGAAGGAAGTGAAGAGTCTGTGATGAACTGGGCTGTGCTTATCACTTTACAGATTCTAATGGTCCAGAGCAGAGCAGCTGCCATACCCTGCTGGGATACAACCTGGCAGGAGAATACTTCCTATAGCAGATGCATTTAGTGCTGAGGCAAATCAATCATGGCCTTCCAAAACCTCTACTACTTTGAATAGGTCTTTGGATCAGTGTCTACTGCTCTGCCACTCCATACTGTGTCTTCATGATAAGCCAACATTGCCTTGAACCAATGCTGACTTATCGCATTGGAGGCAAGAGGTTGTAAATTTATCTCATTCCAGAAAGTTGGATAAGTGACTGAAGTTAGTACAGACCTGAGAATGTACTGTGCAGGAGATACCATAGATCAGCAAAAGGTTTAAACAAAACCCAAGTTATACCATCAGATGAACATGGAAGAATATTGTTCAATGCCATATAAAGTTCTGGGTTCCTGCAGACATTCATACCTCAACTAAACAGTTGATTTGGTTATTTAGCTAAGTGAGAGTGGCACAGTAGCATAGTGGTTAGCAAAACTCTATTACAGAGCCAGCAACACGATTCAGCTCAGACGCTGTCTGTAAGGAGTTTGCATGTTTTCCCTGTGACCACATGCACTTGCTTTGGGTGCTCCAGTTTCCTTCCCACATTACAAAGCCGTACAGGCTAGTAGGCGAGTTGGTCAAGTGGGTATAATTGGGTGGCGCAGGCTCGTGGGCCTTTTACTCTGCTGTGTCTTGAAATAAATAAAATTTGATATGTGGAACCTTCATCACAATAGTAATTGCGCTTCAAAACCAGTCCTCTAGCAGGCATTCATTTTAGGATGCCTCAGGTTGATGGACGGTGTTGAATGAACTCAAGTCCCTTCACTAGCATAAAACACCAACAAGAAAATCAATTTTTCCCAGCTAATTTTCATGACAAAACAGCTGGCAAAAACATCCTCAATCTCAACTACACAAGTGTAGCCTTCTGCTTGGTCAGTGGTTTCTACCTTTGTTCAGGTGCTGTGAAACTCTACTCCAGTGTACAAACAGAGCAAACTGCCCAGTGCTGGGACAGTCGGGTCATGCAAAAAAAAAGCACTTCTCACTATGGGAGAGGAGACAATATAGTACTTCTTTATATGACATTTTTTACAAACTCTTCCCCAGATCCTCACAGGGTGTTTATTTAATAGTTAGATACCCAAGTAATCCAACTCATTCAGCCTTTATCTCTAGTGGTCACTGTAACATGTGACCCACTAGGACTGTCACTTACCGGTACTTTAGTTTGTGGAACAGAACAATTTAGACTGCAGGAGAGAAAATTTGCATCAGTCTGATCTGCTGAGCCTTGTTTAAAACAAAGTACCTTGAGAGACTTGCAGCTACTTTTTTAGTTACAGAACTCAAAGTTACTTTTTAAAATTCTGAATATTTCCAGAGTTAAAATTCATTCGAGCATATCATAACTAAGCTTTCAATAACTGCCTGACGCATTTTAAAGACTTGTGGAGGATGCCAACTTGGCTCATCAAACTCAAACATTTCAACAACTTTAAAATGCTGCTGCCTTCTTAAACCTTTTAATATTTTGCCAAATAATCTCCATAAAATTTAGCTAACAACCCGTCCCATCAATCTGAGTAGTTCCACAGGGCAGCATGATAGTGTAGTGGTTAGCACAACACTTTACAGTACAAACAACCTGGGTTCAACTCGCACTGCTGTCTGAAAGGAGCTCGTACATTTTCTCTGTGCTGCATGGGTTTCTGCCAGGTGCTCTGGTATCCTCCCACAGTCTAAAGACATAACGGTTAATAGGCTAACTGATTATTGTAAAATGTCCTGAGATTAGGCTAGGGTTAAATCGAGTGTTGCTGGGCGGCGTGGTTTGAAGGGCTGGAAGGGCCTATTCTGCACTGTATCTCAATAAGACACCAAGAGCGAGTGTTAGCTCAGGCCCTGGACAGCTTGAGTATAGCATCAAAATACTTCACAAAGAGGTGCAGATCCAGCAGTATTATAGAATCCATAGGTGCAGACTGATGTGGTATTTTCTGAAAGTTATGGAAAAATAGAGCATACCAAAAACAAGAGAAACAACAGGAAAGTCATCATAGCTTAGCTGTTATCTTTGACTGCAGGTTAGTGAGATGAGATCGGATCAGTATGTTTAGCACAATAACACTGTGGAGCCAACACAATTCCTTTTACTATCATCACAAACATTTCTTTGGCAGTTTGGTGTTGGACAGAAAATAAAAGTCCCACGTCAATTTTCCATTACCTTTATCTTTACTGTTCAGCAATTGAAATCTATGTTCAGACACAATCCAATCATAAACATGAGAAAGTCTGCAGATGCTGGAAATCCGAGTAACACACACAAAATGCTGGAGGAACTCAGCAGGCCAGGCAGCATCTATGGAGAAGAATAAACAGTCGACGCTTCGGGCCGAGACCCTTCAGGGTCCTGCTGAACGGTCTTGGCCTGAAACATCATCTGTATTCTTTTCCGTAGATGCTGCCTGGGCTGCTGCGTTCCTCCAGCATTTTGTGTGTGTTGTTCAGACAAAATCCTACTGAAATGAGTACCTTCTTACATAGAGTGAAAAGAATAAGTTCTGGCCTCCTGGTTGTTGAATACCATACTTAATCCAAGATCGTCTGTCCAAAGCAATAATTCTTTATTCTGAAACTCAATAATACTCTATTCTTGCACAAGCTTAGGAATTTGAAATACCCCCCTGCCTATCACCCCTCCACCCTCCCCAGTGCCCCACCTTCCCTTTCTCCTATGGGTCCACTCTCCTCTCCTATCAGATGCCTTCATCTGCAGCCCTTTACCTTTTCTACCCAACTGGCTTCACCCAATACCTTCCAGCTAACCATCTTCCTCTCTCCCCCATCTTTTCATCCCAGCATCTTCCCTCTTCCTTTCCAGCCCCAAAATGTCAACTGTTTATTCATTTTCATAGATGCTGCCTGACCTGCTGAGTTCCTCCAGCATTTTGTGTACACTGCTTTGGATTTCCTGCATCTGCAGAATTTCTTGTATTTATTATTTAATAGTGATTTACATAAATACAGTCCTGATTTGAAGACAGAAAATGATGAAAATGTTTTGGAGAGAGCTCCTCCGTACACTCAGTAACTATACTCCATACAGATGGGATGTCATTTTCTGCCTTTTAATTTGATATTCCGCAGATGCTGCCTGCCCCATTCAGTACTTCCTGTATTTTTCAATAGTTGGCTTAGCGTGTCACAGGTACACCATGGCGGGGTGGAGATACGTCTCTATTAAAGGAGGTGTAAGGCACTCCTTCCCACTGCTAGCCTGCAGGGCACCCTTGGGCAAGGTGCAGCACTTGCTTAGCCCCCTGATCAGGGTCACGTGAAGTCATGTGAGCAGGTGGTAGATGGTCATATGAGCAACTGGTGCATATCACAAGTCCTGGTTATGTGACCACTGATGCCAGGCAGGCAATCTCTGAAAAGGATTGATAACGACTGGGGTCACTTGTCTTGTACAGACACTGGCCAAAGAAAAAGGCAAAGCAAACCACTCATGTAGAAAACTTGCCAAGAACAATTATGCTCAAGACCATGACATGATCACCCACATAAAACGACACGGCACATAATGAACAAACATCGAATCCTACAGTTAAATGCATCATTTATGTCAAAGACCATCACAGTCCGAGGATATGAGGGAGCAGCCCAAAGTGTCGCCATCCTTGTGATGTCCATAACTTACTAACCTGTACATATTTGAAATGTGAAAGGAAACTGGAGCACCAAAGAAACGCACACAGTCACCAGAAGAACTTACACCCAGCAGAGGGACTTGAACCCCAGTCACCAGCACTGTAAAGCATTACACTATCTGCTATGCTGTCCTGCACTATAGGGGTAAGAAAGGGTATGGAAGGCTATGGTCCCAGTGCAGTCAATGGGAGTAGACAGTTTAAGTGGTTCAGCAGGGACTAGATGGGCTGAAGGGCTGACTTTATCTCAGAATGAATACTATCCAAACTCAAGTATACTTGTGCTATCAGTTCATTGTCTTAGAAGTAAATTAAATGTAAAATTTTTGGCTGATTGTCAAAACTGTTGCATTCAGCTGGCAAACAAGTGCAAATCAACATAGATCAAACTCACGTGTGGTTCCCATTGCAAAGCAATTTTTTGAAACTAACACTGAACTGAAAACTAATTAAAAGCCCAAGTAAATACTGTAAATTTATATAATACATGCAAACTCAGACTTTTTAATATAAAAGTTGAAAACATTTTACTAAATAGAGAAGGTCAATAAGTGCTTCCAGCACAAGGAATAAGCCAATTCTCTGCTGACCATACAGACAATACACAGTATATATACACCACAAGACTATTTGTCTCCACAGAAGGATTAATTATCTAATAGCCCAGTTCTCATCTTAAATAAATTTTAGGTGTGATTCATGTCAATCCTCTCTTCCTATAATTTTCTACATAATGCAAAGACTAGACTATCTTCGCTTTAAAATCACAACCAAATTGCTCCCAAGCCCATAGGTTTTGGAGTACAGGATGTGTATTTATCTGTGTAACAAGGTGTTTATACATAGAACTGACCACATCTTTTGCTAGGTTTCAGCATCCCCATGATGCTATTTATCAACATGTCAGTATCAACGGGAATATAGCGGGTCGGAGTAAAAACCTGACACTGGGATAACAAGCCGTTATTAACCTATGCAAGTAGTATCTCATGCAGACGATAAATATTTTGATACATCCTGCTCATTAACACAACTGCAGCAATGTGCCAGCATGAGCCATGAAATTGAGTTGATTAGTGCACCCCAGGGGGTACCCAAATGTGTGACTGGTTTTCATCAGCTGGACTGTTCTGCCCTTGTTTGAGGTGTGATGCTGCTGAGTGGGAGTGGACACACTTATGAAGGTGACTTTGTCATGCAGTCCAGAAATCAAAGGCATATTTAGCGTTGGACTTCTTTTTTAAAAGAAGGCACAAAATTAGCAAGGTAAATCAGTTAACGTAACCAACACAGTAAGTAAAGTTTGGCTAGGTCTGTCAGCAAAGCAGCACAGATGGCAAAACTTGAGATATCTTAACTGCAGAAGTAGGTAAAAGGTCTATTATTTCAGCACCTTCAAAGATAGTTCATATAACAATGGAATAACATTACACAACAAATGATTATAAAACTCCCATTTTTGTACAGGAAACATTTTCAGTCAGGAAATCTCTAATTGTTATTTTTAACGTTTCAAGCAAAACTTATTTTGATACAAGATTATTCCTGGTCACTGATAAGACTGTTAACTGCAACTGGTACCTGTTATTGTACAAGTCAGCGCTATGTTTATGTAGCAGTTGTAATGCTTGGTTTTACTTACAAGTTTATTTAAAAGATCATGATAAGAAGACACGGTCAATTTAAAGAGCAAGATGTTGTCCAATCTTCCTTTCTTTGTCACTTTCTTTTCAATCAGTGTCGGTTTCAAAGGGCAAAAGATTAGGGGATGAACAAGAATAGTCCTGTATAAATAAGCCCGAGGGTTGGATCACGTTCCTCGGCAATCTACACAGCAACATTTTGGAACTCCCGTAAAAAGCATCAGATTGATTATTTGAGCTTGAATTCTTTCACTATAATTTTCCTGCAGAAATTCCTCCCCATCCCCCTAGTTTGTCAACAGCTTGCTAGCACCGATTTGAAATTGCCATTGGTACTATGGTAACGACAAAGCCCTCCAAAAGGATTCAGTCACTTATTCCCTGGCAACTGCACTGGGCAACTCTGTTCATTAGAAACTTAGGTTCACAATGACTTTAGCCGAACACCAATTCAGTACACAGCGTCCAGCACAAAGGCAGCAACATGAGACACATCATCTTGCCAAAGGAATAAAATAAAGTCCTTGTCCAGTGACACTTCAGAAAACTGACTGATATTCTCCTTTTAACAGTGCCCATTGCATTTTCCAAATGAATAAGTTTTCTCTGTATAACTCTGACAGAAATTATTTAAATTTCTTTTGCATTTGGATCTCAATGGGGTCAAACTCATCTTGGGTGGTAGTGAACTAAGAGCTCAAGATTGTTTAATGTACTGCCTGATCTTTTTAATTGAAGATGGGCACAAACGGCTCCTGTGCTGCATTGCATTCATGGATAAGGGAGCTCTGGCTGTACATCTGTTGTATCTCAAATGTAAGGTGACATTATTTAGATCAAATAGAGAACGAAGGGCACTCCAACAGTTGGCTAGGAGTTTCATGACTGCAATTTAAGAAAGCCATTCAAACCAGTAAGAATCTTTTCAGCAATCGCTTCGTGAAGCCTCGCATTGGAATTGTAAATTTGTTGACCACAAAATGGCAGCCAGTTTTATTGCAAGGATTAACCAGCACCTGCCAGTCACTTGTTGTGCAGAAATCAAAATACCCTGCAACTTAATGCCTAAAAAAGACACGGCCACTATGAATTCATACCAGGCAAGAGGTGAGCAGTGATTAAAGGCTTTTTCTGGGGCTTTTTTTGCTCAGCACAAAATGACACTTCCTTCAAGCAAACTAGGTGTGTTATAAATTAAAGCTGCAAGTCCGATACATACTACAAACTGAATAGAAGAATGTTACATCATTATTATCACTATCACCTAGCAAAGTGTCGACATTTCAGGCTGAGACGTCGACTGTTTATTCCTCTGCATGGATGCTGCCTGTCCTGCTGAGTTCCTCAAGCATTTTGTGTCTGTACTATAGATTCCCAGCCCCTGCATGAATCATTTCTATTTACAACGTAGAAGGAAAAGGAGCGATGTAGATGAGAAAAGATTTACAAAGATGAAGAAAACAATAGGAAATTAGAAAAAGGTGGGTATGTAGATCAAATGATTTGCCAAACCTAACTAAACATTGTTTGTATGTGATTCAAGTGAATCAATGTGTATTAGATTTTGAAATACTCAGAAATTGCAACAGATTGAAGTTCTATTGTTTCATAATTGCTTTAAATTCCTTCAAGCACAATAGAAATTACACTGTAAAGGTGTCAGGAAAGTCAACATTGTGGAAATTCTTTCAATTGTAAATGTCCTGTGTCATCATTCATTTATGGGTCACAAAGGTTTGTTTGATCTGTCTCTTAATCCAGAAGATGTCTATGTGAAATTGTTGAAGATTTGGTTGAAGAAACCAAATAAGATTTAAACATTAATTATTTTCAACAATGTGAGATTTAAGGTGAGATATTCATGAAATAGATCATGAAATCATTCAGTTGTCACAAACAAAAACCAATGACCAAGGGCAACTTCAGTGTCTGAAGAGATGTACTACCTAGGCGTGGGTGGTGGTCAGCACATCCGACACTTGATTTCATGAACAATTATGAACTTGGAAGACACCCCACTTGGGAACGTGAGAAAGTTAAATGCTGTGAGGCCTTTTGAAATCTAGGAAACCTCAGTACTAGACCGCAGACTGATTGCACAACATTCAGTTTTGATGACTAATTTAATTAGTTCAGCACAACATTGTGATCCAGAGGGCCTGCTCCTATTCTAAGTAACAATGTGGGTTTTTTTCCAGTTTATATTGCACATGAAGTAAAGCAACGACAGTTTACGTTCCATGGTCTCTCCCCAACCCCCACCCCTCGCAGTTACCCTGAACCTCATCTCCACTCCCCAGTACAATCTCAGCATCTCCAACATTAAAATCTCACTCCAAAATTCTTGATGCCACACAATTACTACTTGGATGCAATTGTTGGTCTCCACTTCGGTGTGTCTCTGAGGTAAAATCTTAAAGTCAACTCACAGATTTTCTTATTTCATCAAATACTGAATTTTGAAAGACAACAAGCACTGTATTTCTGCACAGATGGAGGATGTTCTAATCAGGTTACAACTACTATTTCTTACGCAAGTAATACTGCCTGATCTAATTTACAAGGCTGTGCTTTTCAGATTCACCACCCAGAGGGTGTTTTAACAGCTTGTTATTACCTCACTTGGGGAACAACAGACATGCATTTACTATATCTAGTGATCCATGTCTCCTCTCAAAACTATCCAGCCATGACATACCCTCAAATGGCTTCATAATTCCCTCTTGGTTTGCCTTTGTTACAATCTATTTAATTTACCATCGCTGTATAAACGTTTCTTTGGAGGCTTTTCTTTAACGTGACACAAATCTGCACCCTTGCAACAATGCCGATTTCTTCTGTCAACGCCTTCCTTCCTCATTCAAAATGTGTAAAACTGACTTACACTAAAACTTAATTCAGTCAATTCTCTAAATGAAAGCTAATGTCAAACAGCCATTTGAATGATACCACTAGAACATTCATTGCTGTTGTACTGAATAAACTTCATATTCTGTTGATTGCTCCTTTCACACATGCTTGGGGGTTACCCACTTTCACTGGTGTAGTTTCTTTAAATACAGACTATCATTTCATCTTGCCATTATCCAAATCCGAAAAAAGACAGAAGAAAGAACAGTTAAGCACGGTTATTCTGATGTGATTAGTAACATATTAATCCATTATGTCCAAAAAAAGAGCTCTAATTGAGGCATCTTTACCTAAAGTCAAAATCAAGGTTCAATTGCCCCAAGTACATTGAACACAGAGCAGTACAGCACAGGAACAGGGCATTTGGCCCACAGTGTTGTGCCAAACCAGCTAAAAAGCAAATCAAAAACACCCAGACACTAATCCCTCCTACCTACACCATGTCCATATCCCTCCATCTTCCTTATATCCAAGTGCCTATCCAAACATCTCTTAAAAGCCTGTAATGTTTTTGCCTCTACCACCACACCAGGCAACACATTTCAGGCACCCATGACTCTCTGAGTAAAAAACTTAAACCCTCACATCCCCTTTGAACCTAACCCCCCTCACCTTCAAAGTATGCTCTCTGACATTAGACATTTCAACCCTGGGAAACAGATAACTCTCTGTCCGCTCTATCTCTGTCTCTCATAATCTTGTAAACCTCTATCAGATCTCCCCTCAGCCTCCAGTGCTCCAGAGAAAACACTTACCCAACCTCTCTTGATAGCACATGCCTTCTAAACCAGGCAGTGTTAAAATTATTTTGAAACCTTTTGTGAGAGTCTCATTATTAGGATGAAATTACAATAGCTGACAATTATTTTTGTATTGTAGCAATAACTTGCATTGACTGATTTGCTCAGATCACATCTTGAATTAAATTGAAGAAAGGAATATTTACTATAATGAATACTCTTGAAATAATGTGTCAGGAGATAGGCGAAGTCGGAGGACTGGCATCAATATTGTCTTTGATACATACTCTTGCATCATTATTCACAGTGATATCGTCACAAAAGTATATTCTTAGCAACAAAGGTAGACAAAAGTGGTATCTGAGCATCGCTATTGGAAATTGGAGGGGGTGAAACTTCTAAATTTGAGATTTACTCTGCCTTGAAATGGTCCCACATCTGCAGACACATGACGTGACAGCTGAATGGAATACATGCTGAGAAAAAGACTTTTCAAGAAACTTTGGGTCAAAGATGTGGAAGCAGCATTCAGAAGCAGATTATGGTTTGAAATATAGAAAAACAGCAGCAATTGAAATACTATGAAATGCCTTAACACTCTCCAGCTGGGGGATGGAAGGGGAAAAGTTCATTCACTTTTCTTCAACTGACAGTTGCCAATAACTTCCTGATGGAATGTATACAAGTGCAAAGAACAGAGGGGATCACTAGAGGGCTTCAATCAAATGGCCCACTATGGTCAAATTACTTGCTGGTATTCAGAGCCTGGGCTCCCAAACAAAGAGTTACCACAGAGCAGGTGGAGCTGGTGTTCAACAGAAATGTGAAATTAGCCAAGGGAATGCTTTAAGTAAGCTTCATGTGGAAATGATCTGATACCATACTGGAATGGACAAATATCACTTTATCGATCTGTTACAGTAAAAATTTGCAAACTCAGACCCTTGCCCTGCGCGTTCTGATAGTTCATTTGGTAAGATGACCAGACACAGAGCCGACGGCAGAACATGGATAAAATAATCCCATATCTTGAAGTTTTACTACAATAGAATCCAACTGTTTGCCAAACATTGGAGTGTAATCCTGCTGCAGTTTTCACAGATTTTAAGGACTTCAACATTCGTCAAAGTTACCAATTGATAATATTTCATTTCTCTTTTGCTTGTTTTTTTTGAAGAGGGTGATGATGTCTCTTTAATTGTTTAATGATATTGATACTTTGCTGTGAGGAGAAAGATCATGCCCAATAAACAGAGATTTACAAAAGTAACAATAAGTTCATGTAGGAAAACAACAGAGCTAGTTGCCTGATATTATTTTCTTTACATCAGACTTGGTACTTCTAAATACAAGAAAGTCGTGCAACTATTTTCCCTGGATTTAAATAACTGCAGCTGAAAATTCAGCCAAAACGTAACTGATCTCCTTTGCATTATTATTTTGATGATTCAAATTATTTATATCTTAACCACTTTTAAGCAAATCAGAGCAATAAACAAGCTAACCTTTTCTTTAAACAGCATTGTGTTTTGTGCTTGGGGGACAGCAAATGTTAAAGCATACTTATTTCCATTTTATTCAATAAAAAACTGAATTCTAAGCCTTTACATATGAAACAAACTGCTTTGGCACAGAGATAATTCACAAGTCAGTTTATTTTGATAAAGCACACCAGCAGCTACCCTCAAAGAGGACCACAACTTTGTCGTGGTTTGGAGGCTTGTGTGCCTCAATAACCAGAGAACTATGTTGGCTGGAGTCAGGGCCTTGTGCTCTGGCTGTTGCTAAGGTCACCCATGACAAACAGGTCAAAGGGTAGAGGCCAGACTAAGAATGGTCTTTCATATTCCAGGGTTCAGCTCAGGGCCAACAACCTTGACTGGTCAAACAGAACTGTTACAGAAATGGCAATCCTCTTATATCTGAGTGTGATGGTATTCCAGAGTCTCAAAACAGGACTTGCATGGCTAATAGCAGTGAAAACCGAGAGGAAGCTACTGGCATGATGAAGGAAGCCCTGAACACTGGCAGACATAGATGAGGACCTTCATTGCTGCCCTAAACGCCACCAAGAGTAATGGGCAGTAAGTAAATAACATACACTCACAGTGAGAACTGAAGTAGCGCTGGTCCTTTCTGTCAGTAATCAATGTTAGAAATCTGTATGCCAATAAGAATGCAAGTCAATAAAGTGGCTGCAGTTCCATGGCATTCAAAACTGGATATGTAGAATTTCAGGATTTAAGTCATGACCATAGCATAAAACATCCTCTCTAGATTACATTGGTCAACCGCGTAACTGATATAATGCCGAAAACAACAAAAATAGAACATCGACTTTTTAAAAAATTATTAAATCAAAAATAAAAGACTAAAATTTGATTAATCAACATTTGCAAAATGACGAACCACTCATTTTGATACACCTTTGTCCTCATGAAGGGTCTCAGTCTGAAATGTCCTGTACTTCTTTCCATAGAACAGCCGGGCTTGCTGAGTCCTCCAGCATTTTGTGTGTGTTGCTTGTGTAACATGCTGTAGTGTTTCACTGCTAAGGTAATGGTTTCTCTAGGCAATGCTGCTGCTTTTTTTTCCTGGATTGTTCAAAGAACAATTTCCAGCGTCTGCAGATTTTCTCTTGTTAGTGATAAACTACTGTTTAGTTTCCTCGGTTAACACAACTCCTCGACTCTAACTGATCATGAGGTTCAACCACATTGTCGTTAAAAATGATGAATTTATGGAACAGTGTGCCTCAGATTGCTGCGGATGCTAATTCTTTCCAAATATTTAGAATGGAGGGAGATACATTTTTGAAAGACCGAGTGATGGAGGTCTATGGAGATCTGACACCAAACAAAGCATTGAGGCCAAGGGTTGATGAGCCACAACCATGATGAAAGACAAGGCAGGCTCCACTTCCTTCACTTCCACTTTTTAATGCTCATGTGTCATTGTAAAAGCTTCCTGGTTCTAGTGAAGTCCTGTTTCAAAGACCGCTGTATCTATGTCAGACATTTTCCGCAAAGGCTACCTGTCCACTGCTTCACGAATGCAAGAATTTGTCTTCAAGCTGAATCTTTCAGCCTGCCACCAATGTGTTTTAAGGAGGAAACATACGAAGATCATACAAATAATGGCCAGATACTGCTCTGGGATGGCATTTCATCTTAAATCAACATTAGACTTGAGTCAGCCTTAAATGCCTACCACCTCACAGGATGTTTTTACCTCTTCATTGCCACGGTTGAGAATTGAGGAATTGCTACCTTAGCCTATTTCAAAGCTAAATAGCTGACTCAGTTCAACCAAAGCTGTAAAGTTTTTGTTACTTTATGTCATGCTTCTCTTCAAGTCTTTTTTCCCCAGTCTCAGTTTTTTTTTGTCATAACTTGCCTAATGACTGCCAGTTGTTCTTCTGATTTTTCTTTCAAGTAAAATAACATTCCTTCCATCGTGCAACCCAGAAGTTTTACACAATTTGGCATACAACAACCAATGTGTTTGTGTTATGAGTGTCATGAGAAACAGCAAAACTGTAGAAAAGCAACATCCTATTAGTTGAACTTCTATAAAGCTTTAAAAATCACACATCATTTACTTTAATAACATGCAAGTAGTATTTCTACACCAGACTCCTACTGATAAACAGTGGACCCTGAATAGGTTTGCTGCTTGAAATGCAGCATCGCTGTCCAAATCCCGGCACCATTCTGTAAGGAATCTCTGTATGTCCTCCTCGTGGAACAAGCGTGTTTTCCTCAAGTGCTCAGTTTTCGTCCTACAGTCTAAAGATGAACCAGGTAGGTTAACTGGTCATTGTAAATTGTCCTGTGGTTAGGTCAGGGTTAAATCAGGGTTGCTGGGGTGGCACAACTCAAAGGGCCAGAAAAAGGGTTATTCTGTAATCAACCCTGTAATGTTTGCTCTTCTACTGTTTGTTTTCATCTTTCATTCTCAACTGAAGTGAGAACGGAAGCCCAACTGAAGTGTTGTCATCCTAAACATAGAGAACTTGGCAATCCCCAAGGTTTGAGTTTAAAATTATTAACCAGATTATGTACCCCAAGGGCTAGTATTGTTGATTCTAATGCAGTGCACTGCTGGATCTGGTGACATTGATCTGCAGGTTCTTTGTAAGTCAAGATTAATGCATAAAACTTGGTGGTTACTACTGTTTCAATAAGTGTTACAAGAATAAAGAACAAACTGAGAATTAAAAAGAACTTGTGGTCGTCCAAAACAGAGCAGGAGTTCCAAAGCTGGCTCCACAGACCCTTCAGTTAGTGATAGGCATATAAAAAGTTTGGGAAGCCCTGGACTACAGATAAAGCACATTCTACTGATAAGATACAACATACAAAAAAATAGATTCAAGTCACTTGACACCTGCTGCAGAAAAACTGAGATGGAACGGGCCCTTCTAGCCCCCCCCCGGACCACGCCACCCAGCAACGCACCAATTCAACCTTAGCCTAATCATGGGACAATTTACAACCACCAATTAACCTGCTAACCAGTAGGTCTTTGGACCATGTGAGGAAACCAGTACTCCCAGAGGAAACCCATGCACACATGGGAAGGAACATACAAACTTACTTACAGAAGATGCTGGATTTGAACTCCGACGCCCCGAGCTGTAATACCATCGCACCAAAGACTGCACTACACTACACTACACTGCCCAAGACATTACAGAATCAGCTGTATTGCAATTACTAGAAAATTTACTGAAGGACCACGCGCATATAAGTGATTATGTAAAAATTACAAGCAAGCATAAGGAAGTTAAACAGGTAAAATACCTTTTGGTGTATCACCAAACACTCCTGCAAATTTTTACCACTGTACGGTGAAGAGTATTCTGACTGGCTATATCACAGCCTGCTATGGAGCCTCCAATGGAAAGGATTGCAAGAGGTTGCACAGAGCTGGAGGCTCAGCCAGCTGCATCATGGGCAGCAAGAGGCTGTGTCTCAAGAAGGCAGCAGCCATCATTAGAGACCCTCACTATCCTCTGCTCATTACTACCATTTGGCAGGAGGTACAGGAGCCTGTAAACCCACACTCAGTATTTTAGGAGCAGTTGCTTCCCCCCTGCCATCAATGGTCCACATCCTATGAACACTACCTTGCCAGTCCTCTTTTGCAATATTTATTTATTTTGGTCATCTATAATCATTTTTATGTCTGGCACTGTCCTGTGCCATAAAATAATAAAATCCACATTTGTTAGGGATAATACTGATTCTGATATGAAAGGCCAACTTGTGCAGGGAAGCTGGGCCACTATAGCTGCCTTCACCTCCCACAGCAAGAATATTTGATTTGTAGTTGGACTTTAAAGGAGAGAATGAGAGCTGATTTCATTTTAAAGACAAGAAGACACCTAGGACTAGAATGGGAGATATACAGCTGATTTCAAGGTTTTTGGAATCCTTTAAGAGAGCACTGTCATTATACTTAATTTACCACCATGTCATTGAAGCAGGTTTGCCGGCTTGATAACTGAGATTTTAATCTTTTGTTTTATTTAAACACACCTCTGTTATCTACTACACTCACCATTCATTGATAACACTGTTGGCTCAGAATCAGTACTACCTGTCAGTACAAGACTCTTCTGCCACTGGCTTAGGTTATTTTAAATGTTACTCTTGGGTGTCGAGGTGGAGATATGTCCCTACCAAAGAGGTGTAGACCGCTTCTTCCCTCTGCTAGCCTGCAGGTGACCCTTGGGCAAGGTGCAGCACCTCCTTAACCCTTCCCCCTGATCGGGGTGACGTGAAGCCATGGGAGCAGGTGGTGGATGGCCGTATGAGCAGCTGGTGCACATCACAAGCCCTGGTCATGGGCTGACGCCAGGCAGGCAATCTCTGAAGAGTATATTGATAATGGTTGGGGTCACCCATCTTGCAAAGACACTGCCCAGAAGGCTACAATGGCAAATAACTTGCCAAGAAGTAATAACGGTCAAAAGACCACAATTGCCCAGTTTATTCCCCCATTCAATGTATGAAATATTGGTTGAGGAGATCTTTTTTTACTTTCTCCTGGATGTATCATGGACCATCCTCCTCAGTTTTAGATGGGCAAGTCCCTATGCAAAAGCTTGCTGCACGTCTACATAGTCTAGTGATGAGGAATGCTGCTAAATTATAAACACAAGAAATTCTGCAGAAGCTGGAGGTCCAAAGCAACATACACAAGGTGCTGGAAGAACTCAGCAGATGAGGCAGCATCCATGGAAATGAACAAATAGTCGATGCTTCTGGCTGACATTCACAACATATGCCAATGACATTAAACCTGATCCTGATTCTGAAAGGGAAGGGGAAAGATGCCAGAATAAAAGGTCAGGAGAGGGGAAAGAGAATCATTAGAAAGTCATAGGTGAAGCCAGGTGGGTGGGAAGGAATTTAACAGGACAGGAGAGTGGACCATAGGAGAAAGGGAAGGAGGAGAGACACCAAGTGGAGGTAGGCAGTTGAGAATAGGTAAAAGGCCAGAGTGGGCAAAATTGTTTAGACTGCCTGCACTGAAAACCTGTCCGGTGGTCAAAAGTATTCTTCTGTCTGAACCTTTCTATGGGGGACAAGTGACACAGCACAGTCTAATGGGATGGAATGTTCTGCGGTGGCATGGCCAGACCCATCATTTATATACAGCCACAGTACCAAGTGACACTCGGTTTTCATATATTGAGAGTCAATGCAAGGAGTGCTTCAGCCAAACAATACAACTATACCAATTAGAACCAGGTGTAAATCACTCCCATCTTGAACCTGCTTATTTAATAAGATTATATGGCTGATTAGATGGCCATGACGATAAGGGCCATTTCTATTCTCCTGGAGATTCAAAGATTGTGTTTTCATGGACATAAACCATTTGCAATCAACAGTGTGACTGCTAGAGCGTAGGAATGGGATGGGCGCCACACCAGCAACACAGAACACCTTGTGCCTGATGACCAGGGGGCTTCCTGCAGTGGAGAGGAAGCACTAACCCCACAATCCAATTCCCTGTGTCAATTTGGGTAGATGCTCCATTTCTTAGAGCACGCCCAGCTCCTCTGAATCAAGTTCCCGGCATCTTTAGGTAATAGGGCCTGATGTTTCAAAGTGAGCAAAGAATCAATTGGACATATTGCCAAAGAGCATGATCTTGGTTTGTTATGTTGCCAGCAAACAACGTGACCAAGATGGTTCACAAAAATATTTCTTTCACGTCTTCTTTTTCTTTCAAATGTGGTTCTGCTACTGCTGGAGCATGTGATCTACATTTTGGCGGTGTGTTTTTGGGCCGATTGAGCGATCTGGCGCTTTGCTCTCTCCAAGGGTGCTCGCTGAGGTTTTGGGCAAAGCAGCCCAGAGATGGGGTGCAGGCCCTTGACCAACTTCATTTCTCACTGAACTCACTGATTAAAGCTTCGAGGAAAATTGAAACCATCCAGGCAGAAGGCAAATGGGTGTTTAGTGCCTTCTACCAACCTCTAAGCTCACTGGTGCCAGAGGAAGGCGCCTGCGTATGATGGTCTCTCCCTCTCACTCGATGCTACTGGACGATTGTGCTAGGGTCCTAGGTCTCGGGCAAGGTTTAATCGATGTGGCCTGTTGATTGGACTGGACTCTGTAGTTCATTTCTAGTCACTCTTTCTTTGTTGTTGCTATCTTGGGCGATCTTGGTCGGGGCGGTCTACAGATAACTAATAACAGGGAGCTAGATTGAAATGAACTGAGCTGAACGAAATATGCCTGGACTTTTTTGATTTTGTGTTTTGTGTTCTGTGCTTTTGCTCTTTCCCCTCCTTTTTTTTGATATCTGCGTGATTTGTTTAGTCTTGTGCATGGGGTACGGGGGTTGATGTTTTTCTTTGAACGGGTTCTATGGTGTTTCTTGGTTTCGTGGCTGTCTGTGGGAAGATGAATCTCAGAGATGTATACTGCAAACATACTTCGATAATATATGTACTTTGAATTTTTGAAAAGAAGTCTGACTCACTCTGGCCCTCCAAGATCAGCTCAAATTGACTGGGATTGCTCATTAAATATGCACCCACAGTGGGTCTGGGGTGATGTATCTTTAAACTAAGTACCTCCACTGCCTGGTATGATCACCCCTTTTATGCTCATATCCTTCCAAAATCCAGCAAAAGGTTCAATACTACACACAAAGCAGGGAGAGTTAAAATATAGGATGAGAGTAAGGTTCATTTACATGTGCACTTGATGTCCAGCACAAATTTAATGGAATGAATGGCTTCTTTCCCTACAGTGTGACTCTCTCTACTCTAGAAGAGTGCTAACCAACTCCAGATTTAATAAAGAAGCTTTCTGCTTCACCCCCACTAAGTTGGGCAGCTGCTGATAGGTGCATAGAACAGTCATTTCCAGTTGCATTTCATCCCCACAATCCCTATTTCGGACAGCACATGCAATATTTTGTTAAGCTCCTTATCCAAGCCCGGCAACCAGTATTTCCACTCCTTGTATGGGCAATCACAGTCCTAAGTTGTCAGAGTTGTCACCTATTACCAGCACATCCACTGGTTAATCATTTGTTAGGATGGTGATTGTAACCTCTAGAACAGCAGGGAGTCAATTGTTGATGTGCAACCACTCCACTGCTCTGCTCTGCTCTGCCACCTACCTAAAGTATGGAGAGAGGTTTGTTAATAACTGATCCACTTCATCTCCCAGCTGTGTTGGGGATGATGGGGTGTAGGTTGAAACCTTTCACCAAAGACTGAAATATTTTCCTGTAACTAACATGCATTTAGTAAAATCTTGCACTTCAAAGACATTCATACAAGCAATTTTCTTGGCAGTTTTCTAATTAAACAGGAAGTAGATATTCAGCTTTACATTTAAAGAGCTATTTTATTTCCTATATACTTACAACATATAAGTTTCTATAGCAGCTCAAAATATGTCGGTGCATGTTGTAAACTGTTTTGCAAGATTCTTCATCAGACCACAATGCCTCTTCAGTGGGAACATTATCACCCATACCCTGCTTTACTTTATTACATGCCCTTTCAAGCAGCAAGATAAATGGACTTTGTGAGTCATAAAATTTACTCAGCTATGTATATATTCTGACGCATGAAAGGAAGGCAGTAACATATTTTAGGCTGTAAGTAATAAAAGAAAATTTCAAACAAGTTGTGTCAGTAAATTCTTTGCAGTTGATTAAGACCACCACTTCAAACTGAAGGCTTGAAGACAGGTTATTCATTAACATACATTTAGAGTAATGGCACTACAAAGAAACCAAGACAATAACACTAATTTTTTCTTAAAGAAGTCTGAGAAGATTCACCATGTCATCTAAAAAGTTGACAAACTCCTTTAGATGTGCAGTGGAGAGTATATTCACTGGCTGCTTCATGGCCAGGCATGGAAACTCCAATACCCTTGAATGGAAAAGCCTACAAAATGTAATGGATATAGCCCAGTCTGTCATGGGTAAAGCCCTCCCCACTATTGAGCACATCTAAATGGAGCATCCATCATCAAGGGCACCCACCATCCAGGTCATGCTCTCTTCTTGCTGCTGCCATATGGAACAAGATACAGGAGTTCCAAGACCTACACCACCAGGTTCAGGAACAGTTATTACCCCTCAATCATCAGGCTCTAGAACCAGAGTGGATAACTTCACTCACCCTATCACTGAACTGTTCCCACAATCAATGGACTCACTTTCAAGAACTCTTCATCTTATGTTCTTGATATTTTTTTGATTATTTAAAAGGTTCAAAGGTTTATTTATTATCAAAGTATGTATGCAGTATACAACTCTGAGATTCATCTTCTCCAGATAGCCACAGAACAAAGGAAAACTATGGAAGTCAGTTCAAAGAGAAACAGCAAGTCCAACCTGCTACACAATAAAAGAACAGCAACATGATCAACAACCCCCAAACCGCTTCCCCACCATACAAAATGCAACAAGAACATCAGCCCCTAAATCTCCTCCTCCCACACAAAAAAGAGAAAGAATGGGTGAAATGCACAGCATATATATATATATATATAAAAAAAAAGACTGAAAAAATCCATAGTCCAAATCCATAAACTCAGAATCTCGGTAACATCCTCTGACATCATTGAAAGGGAGAGCCCTACACCCTGGGCACAATGAGAATTATTTATTATCTTTTTTTTTCTTTTGTATTTGCACAGTTTGTTGTCTTTTTCACATTGGTTGTTGTCCGTCCTGTTGGATGCAGTCTTTCATTGATTCTATTGTGTTGTATTTACTGTGAATGTCCATAGAGCTATGTTGGCTGGAGTCAGAGCTTTACGCTTCGTTTCTCAGTAGGGTCACCCATGCCAAGAAGGTTAAAAGGTACAGGCCAGACCAAGAGGCCCTGCCTTTCACGTTCGGGGGTTCAGCTTGGGGCTAACAATTCTGACTAGTCAAATAAAACTGTTACGGAAACAGCAATCAAGAATTCTACATCTGGGTGCGATGGTTCTTCCTGAGTCTCCAGCTGGGACTTGCCCAGTTGACAGTAGTGAAAACTGAGAGGAAGCTACTGGCATGATGAAGGAAGCCCTAAATTACACTGCCAGAGTTGGAGGAGCTTCATTGCTGTCCTAAACACCAGATGAATAATGGGCAGTAAGTAGGTGGCAGGAACTGAGGAGCACTGATCTACAGTGTGATTTTGGGGATGCAAGTCCATAGCTTCCTGAAAGTAACAACACAAGTAGACAGGGCGGTGAATAAATCATACTGCAAACATAATTTCTACTTCATTTATGCCTCATAACTTCATATGCAAAATTATATCCAGACATTAGAACACATTACATACGGGATATATCTAAATTTTAAAAATGATTTAAAAAATAAATGTATTTACTGTCATCAACAGAATATGACGGAGATATTTTACCATTACTCTTCAGTATAATCTTGAACTTTGATGTCTCCTTACTTAATTCCTTCATTTCCTTTCTTTTTACTTTCATTATACAAACTAAAAGCTTTCACTCATTGGAGATCCTGCCATCAACAACGTAGAGAAATGACTGAGAGAAGGGTCAGAAACAAAATCTTTGCTCTATCCACCACAAAAAGCAAGATTTCCCATTGGTCACCCATTTCAATTCTACTTCTACTTCCCATTCCAACATACCAGTCCATGGCCTCCTCTACTGTTATGATGAAGCCACACTCAAGTTGGAGAAGAAACACCCCATATTCTGTCAGAATAGCCTCCAACCTGATGGCATGAACATCAATTTCTCGAACTCCCAGTAACTGCCCCTCCCCCTTCACCATTCCCATTTCCCTCTCTCACCTTATCTCCTTATCTGCCCATCACTTCCCTCTGGTGCTCCTCACCCTTCCCTTTCTTCTGTGGTCTTCTACCCTCTCCTATCAGATCCCTACTTCTCCAGCCCTTTATCTCTTTCACCAATCAACTTCCCAGCTCTTCACTTCACCTCCTCCCCCTCTCCTGATTTCACCCATCACCTACCACCTCGTACTACTTCTTCCTCTTCCTCTACCTTCTTACTCGGATTTCTTCCCTTCCTTCCCACTCCTGATGAAGGGCCTCGGCCTAAACATCAACTGTTCACTCTTTTCCACAGCTGCTGCCTAACCTGCTGAACTCCCCCAGCAGTTTGTGCGTGTTGCCTCAGATACAAAATACTGCATGTATAAGAAACAAAGCAATGGCTTTGGATTGAAGGAACAGTAGTAATTAAAATATATAACATTTTACACCGTACAGGGAAGAATCTGTTGAGTCAGTTGCTGCTAAGCACACGCCTATAAAAAGATTCTCCTACACAAATAGCATTCACAATGATGCCACAGCAGGGAAGAATAACTAACTCTGTCACCCCAGTATCATGGAGATAAGCACACATTCTGAGTGTAATGTCTAGTGGTCAGGAACAGGGACAGTTCCAGTTCACATTAGAGCCTGTAAAGTACTTTACAGGCCTGAAACAAATCCGTGGATTATTCGCTGAACTGTGGAGACATTGATGTCCTGGCCAATATTTATTCAAACATCTGATAATCTGAACACAATTACACGACTGTTAATGAAAGGCTGCTGTATGCCCTCTAGCTATTGTGGATTTCCTATGTACATTAGTGAAAGAACTTTATTGGTTCAAAAGTGCTCTGCAGTTCAAAGTCATTTTATGTAATATAAATACTTTTACACATATGCCAGACTATTTAAATTAAGTTAGGAGGGATGCATTGTACCTAGAATTTTAATGAAGGTGTTATACATAACAAGCACCACAAGCTTAAAAATTGACAATGGATTTAAGTCTATTCTGGCAGTTTATGGAATAGAAATAATTATGTAAACAATGTCTCAACGATAGGCTTGAAGTTAAAAAGATTAAACAAGGTATGGTTCTCTGTTTACAGATACTGACAACTTGCATAATCCAACATGTAATATTTTAACTGAGATTCACAATTCTATTTTTATCTCTCGCTTTAAACAAGATTGGCATCGAGCAAATATGAAATCACTCTAAGGTTACATGAGGCACGATGTCCTGGTACAAAATACGATGCCAATATCCAGGTGTACTCCATTGAGGACCTAAGAAACTAGAGCATCCTGTACTTAATTATTCATTATTAGACACAAAATATATCTAATAATATGCACCCTTCTGATTTAGCATTCTATATTTATCGACTTCACAAACTTTTTTAATATTGCAGTAATGTCTTTAAAACTGGATGCTGCACTGAAGATCCATCCACCTGGAATTAATTCAAGGCACATAGACCTGTGGCTCAGACTTTATACAACTGCCTGCCCACACAACTCCAATGACTTCAATTCAGACTGAGTGGAGCTCATCTATGTTCCCTGTAGTCGTGTGGGCCTCCTCCAGTTTCCTCTCACATCTCAAAGTGAATGCGCTGGTAGGATAATTAGACACTCTATATGGTCTCTAACAGGTAGTCGTGTGGTAAGATCCAAGGGATAGCTGATGGAAATATAGACAGAATAAAGTGAGGTAAGTGAGGGATTAGTGTATTGCCCCAGGGGACCACGAATGCCAATGATGCTATGTTTAAAGAAAGTGTTAGGTCTGAATGTATTGACCAAATGACACTGAAGATGTCAGATTCAGCATCCGGTTTATTATCACTGGCATGTGATGAGAAATTTGTTAACTTAGCAGCAGCAATTCAATGCAATACATGATCTAGCAGAGAGAAATAATAATAATAATAATAAACAAGTAAATCAGTTATGTATATTGAATAGATTTTTAAAACTTGCAAAAACAGAAATACTGTATATTAAAAAAAAGTGAGGTAGTGTCCAAAGATTCAATGTCCAGTTACGAATTGGATGGCAGAGGGGAAGAAGCTGTTGCTGAATTGCTGAGTGTGTGCCTTCAGTCTTCTGTACCTCCTACCTGATGATAACACTGAGAATAGGGCATGCCCTGGGTGCTGGAGGTCCTTAACAATGGACACTGACTTTCTGAGACACCGCTCCCTGAAGACGTCCTAGGTACTTGTAGGCTAGTGCCCAAGATGGAGCTGACTAGATTGACAACCTTCTGCAGCTTCTTTCGGTCCTGTGCAGTAGCCCCTCCATACCAGACAGTGATGCAGCCTGTCAGCTCTCCACGGTGCAACTATAGAAGTTTTTGAGTATATTTGTTGACATGCCAAATCTCTTCAAACTCCTAATAAAGTATAGCCACTGTCTTGCCTTCTTTATAACTACATCGATATGTTGGGACCAGGTTGAATCCTCAGAGATCTTGACACAGAGGAACTTGAAGCTGCTCACTCTCTCCACTTCTGATCCTTCTATGAGGATTGGGATGTGTTCCTTTGTCTTACCCTTCCTGAAGTCCACAATCAGCTCTTTTGTCTTACTGACGCTGAGTGCCAGGTTGTTGCTGCGGCACCACTCCACTAGCTAGCATATCTCTCTCCTGTACGCCCTCTTGTCACCACCTGAGATTCTACCAACAACAGTTGTAATGTCAGCAAATTTATAGATGGTATTTGAGCTATGCCTAGCCACACATATACCTATGCCTATGTGCAGTATGTTTTATTATAAGTTTTATTTTTGAAATAAAAATGTTGCTCATGGACTCAGTGCTATACAAGTCTATGTCCAAGGTAGTTCCAAATCCTTGAAGCATTCTTGAAGCATCGCCTTTTGAAGATGTCATCAATGGTGGGGAGGCTAATGCATTGATGGAGCTGGCTGAGTTTACAACCCTCTACATCTTTTCCAATTCTGTGCATTGGCGCCTCCATGCCAAACAGCATAAAAACCAGGCAAAACGATCTCCACATTACATCTGTAGCAAGTTGCTAAATACTTTGTGACAACCTAAAATTCCTAACAAAGACATTGGAGTGCCTTCTTCGTATGTTGGGCACAGTAAAGACCTTCAGAAATGTTGACACCCAAGAACTTGAAACTGCTCACACTTTCTGCTACTGACCACCCCCCCCCCATGAAAACTGCTTTGTGCACTCCCGATTTTCCCTTCCTGAAGTCCACAATCTATTTCTTGAGCTTACTGACATTGTGTGCAAGGCTGCTGTTAAGACGCGACTCAACCAGTCGATCTACCTCACTCTGTATGCCTACTCATCACTATGAGATTCTGCCAACACAGTATTGTCATCTGTGAATCTATAGATGGCATTTGAGCTGTGCCTAGCCACACAGTCATGAGTGTAGAGAGGGTAGAGCAGTGGGCAAAATATGCATCCTTGAGGTGCACCCATGTTGACGGTCAGTGAAGAGAAGATGTTACTTCTAATCTGCACTGTCTGTGGTCTCCTGCTGTGGAAGTCAAGGATCCCAGTTGCAGAGGGAGGTACAGAGGCCCAGGCTTTGAAGCTTTTTGATTACTACTGAGGGACGGTGCTGTTAAAAGCTGAGTTGTAATTAATAAAAAAAAAACAGCCTGACATAGGTACTACTATTGTCCAGATGGTCCAAGGCCGACTAAAGAGCCAGTGAGATTGCATCTGCCGATTGTGGCTATAGGCAAAATGCACTGCACCCAGGTCCTTGCTGAGGCAGAAGCCAGTTCTAACCATAACCAACCTCTCAAAGCATTTCATCACAGTGGCTTTGAGTGCCACTGGGTGACAGTCATTGAGGCAGCTCACCCTGCTCTTCTTGGCACCAGTATGATTGAAACCCTTTTGAAATATGTGGGAGCCTCCAACTGCAGTACTGAGAGATTGAACACATTTTAAAACACTCCAGGCAGCTGGTTGCAGAAGTTTTCTGTACCTTGTCAGGTGCACCATTAGGACCTGATGCCTTCCAAGGGCTCACCGTCTTGAAAGATGTTCAATACAGATATCACAGGGTCACCAGATGCTGCAGGGATTTGCACAGGTGTAGTTTTATTCTCCCTTTCAAAGCATGCTATGAGAGATGTTCAGCTGATTGGGGAGTGAAACATCACAGCCACAAGACCATGTGCATAGGAGCAGAATTAGGCCATTCAGTCTATTGATTTGGTTCTGCCATTCCATCATGGCTGATTTGCTATCCCTCTCAATTCATTCTCCTGCCTTCTACCTGTAATCTTTGATGTTTCTGATGTTAGATTTCACCTTATGGGAAGTAATGTATAGCAAACCCTGCCATAGCTGATGTAAATCCGACTCTGTCTCTAACTTCATTAGAATTTGCATGTTTGCTCTTAATTTAGAAAGAGTAAATTTAGAACATTGAGGGGGGATCTTATTGAAACGTATAAAATTCTAAAGGGATTGGACAGGCTAGATGTAGGAAGATTGTTTCTGATGTTGGGGAAGTCCAGAACGAGGGGTCACAGTTTAAGGATAAAGGGGAAGCCTTTTAGGACCGAGATGAGGAAAAACTTCTTCACACAGAGAGTGGTGAATCTGTGGAATTCTCTGCCACAGGAAACAGTTGAAGCCGGATCATTGGCTATATTTAAGAGGAAGTTAGATATGGCCCTTGTGGCTAAAGGGATCAGGGGGTATGGAGAGAAAGCAGGTACAGGGTTCTGAGTTGGATGATCAGCCATGATCATACTGAATGGCGGTGCAGGCTTGAAGGGCCGAATGGCCTACTCCTGCACCTATTTTCTGTTTCTTTGTTTCTAAGATAACTTTCATAGGTCATATCCAGACTTTGTGTAGAATTCTGGATCACATACGTGTCTTGAATGTTAGAAATCTAGCACTTAACAGACTCCAAATCTCCTGGTTCATTCATAGCGTCTGGTTTGGATATGTCTGATATTTTCTTGAAAACATACACTCATCCACACAAGCACTGATGAATTGGGTGACAAATTTCAGATCCAAAAATGGATTCCTTGATATGCTCCAGTCTAGCAATTCAAAGCAGTCTTGTAAATACTCCCCTGCCACTCTTGACCATTCCTTCCACTGCCCTCACCACTGGTGATGCGGTGCTCAGCCTCTGCCTGTACGCTGGGAGTAGAAGTACTGCCACGTGATGGGACATGCCAAAAAGCAGGCCCAAGCTGATAAGCCTTCTTGATGGTGGTGTCACAGTGATCGAGTGTATCGGCTCCTCGGGTTCCACAGGTTACAAGTTGACCTGATTGAAGTCCCCTGCAATGATGTGGAAAGCATCTGGCTGGGTGCTTTGTGATTGCTGATCACAGTGCTCAACTCCACCAGTGCCAGCTTGATGTCGGCCAGGGTGGAATGTGACAGTTAAAAAAAACACTTTGCATATAGAATGGATGACACTTGACTGCCTGATGTTCTAGGTATGTCTCATTGGTTTAAGTGAGTGAAAGAAAAGAAAAAGGAGGTTGCCTGCAGCTAAATGAATCTCATTAACAACTGTTGAGAACATGGGAGTGGTTATCAGGGATTAACCCAGTTCAGGAGTGATGTTCCAGATATATGACGAGCCTTGACAACAATCATTATACAGGATACTTGTGAATAATAGGCCAAGAGCAATTGCAGAATGACCTAATACCTTCAAGAGGAGGGAGAAAATAAAAAATATATAGGCATAAAAGACAAAAATTCAAAGTATTTTAAACAGCTTTTCATTGCAGCAAACCAAGCCAAATCATATACTTCAGCCACAAACATTAATTTTACAAAATATTTCTGGAACTTTGCCAAAAAACTAGAGTAAAGTTTAGTTGGTGATGGGATCTCATACAGTGAGTGGGTCTTCTCAAAGTGCTCTGCGTCTGAACAAAAGCATTTGCTAAAATTGTGTTTGATCCAATTCAAATGAGGAAGGAGAAAAATAGATATATGCAAACACGCCTCTCAATAAAGCAATAAAGTTCAAGTTAAGTGTGCCTGATCACTAATTCAAATGCAAGTTAGGACTCGTCTACACCAGTTTGGCAGGATACCCCAGTTAATACTTCTATACGTTGTTCACTTTTACTGCCATTAGTGACATATTCCAAAACCCAGTCTCAGCACCACAATGGTTCCCATAGCTTCTTCATGAGTAATGTCACAGAAAATTAGGATAAACAGTCTTTCTACATTCTGAACACTTTCAAAATAAGGTGTAACTTCAGGGCAAATGTATCAAATTAAATAAATGTTAAGAAAGACTGCCACTCTCTCATTGGTTTCATCAGCCACAGACGGTGTTGCACCAATGTAGATAGCTGGGATGCATCAACCATGGTTGACCTTAGCCACATTGCATGTTAGGGTACCTTTCAGGTCATACGTTACACAGTAAAAATGCAGGCGTTAGGTTTCAAATGCAGGCTGAGAGTTTAAATACCTTCAATTTAAACTACTACAAGATATTTGCCCATACCAACACCTTTTATGGAGGCAACAATAATGAATTTGAAGTATAAAAGATCACAAAAAATTATCCAGTATTAAAAGAAATATTTAACTGGTCATTAAGGTTTGAAAATGTCACCAAATGGTTGTACACAAGATAGCTTGCTTCAGGAAGGGATATTTTGTACAAATGTGTTCACCAGAATGCCAAAGCTACCTTGTGTGAGACACTGTCTGATACCCTGTGAGTAAATGGAAAACTGAGACAACACACTGTTCAGCCTTACTGCAATTTCTAAAGAGCTCTTTCAATTTATCTTCACATCTATACCCTGCAGACACAGTTAAATATTAGATGTCAACTTCAGATATCGTTACCAGATTTCACCAATGTGCTGACGTGTGTGTCTATGTTTGGTCTGTAGTTCTTGTATTCTGTTTACACCTTGCTATCTATTATCTGCTTTTCACAAACAAACATGTAAAACTCCCAGCCATTCTAGCTACAAAGTGTATTGTGTAACCTGACATGCCCTCAGGCCAGAACTAACCTTTAAGACTTGACATGACGAGGCCTGTCTTATCTAGCTATGTTTGAAAGGTTGAGCTGGTCCAAATGGTCAGCCATAACTTGCTAACACAGAAGACAGCAGTGAGTTTACCATGCCGGATTTTCCCTACAGAATAGGTGTGGATTCAAACCTCTCCAGTTGGAAGCTCAATGGAGGCAAAGGGCAATATGATGAGAGAAAAAACGATTGATATTGCCCTTCGTGACGGCAGCCTTCCTTCAAAGCTAGCAGATATGGTGCCTCCACAGAAAATGAATCCCAAGGTTGTGTACGGTGACATATATGTACTTCGACCACAAAATTAACTTTTAACATTCTATCACATTGATCATCCTTATTAGTCTCAGCCTCATATTGAATGGGTGTTGGCACGTGGCCAAGTGGTTAAGGCATTGGTCTAGTGATCTGAAGGTTGCTAGTTCGAGCCTCAGCTAAGGCAGCGTGTTGTGTCCTTGAGCAAAGCACTTAACCACACATTGCTCTGCGACGACACCGGTGCCAAGCTGTATCGGCCCTTGCCCTTCCCCTGGACATCTGTGGCGAGGAGAGGGGAGAGTTGCAGCACGGGCAACTGCCGGTCTCCCATACAACTCTGCCCAGGCCTGCACCCTGGAAACTACCCAAGGTGCAAATCCACGGTCTCTCGAAACTAATGGATGCCTATATTGAATGGGAGTTACTTTTAAGATTATGTTTGGAGAAATGAGTACCTTATTCAAATAAGAGAAATGACAAAACTGAGGAATGAATTCAGAGTACCAGAAGGACAATTGAGATGACTCCAAAACATACTGATGGAGAAATCAGACCAACAGTAACTTTCTCTCTCCAGCCAACATGGGCAGAATTGAGGCTGTAATTAAATTCTGTCAGCCGAATTGGACGGGCCAAGTCATTTGAGTGCCTACTAACAGGTTCCTGCAAGAGGTACTTTTTCCAGAGATTTAGCATCTGAAGCGATCACCAGACAGACGAAAAGATTCAAGGATGTTCCCAAAGACTTCTTGGAGAAAAGTAAAACACAGAACAACCCAGTGACTCTAGGGAACTCCTGGCATGAGGCTACTCTAAGTAGATAGGAGTATATGGCATGTCACTGACAACAGAGTTCAAATAAAGAACCCTCAGTTGAATGCTGGAAAGACAGCACCACTTCACAAATTGCCACACCAAACACCACCTACTCCATCCGTGGGAGGGTCTCAACAGTCACCTCAGAATACAGAGTGCTAGAAGGACAACTAAGACACAAAAATCTCTCCAAATCATCCTCTCTATGAATTGCTTGAGATCAACAATAAAGCGCTTCCATTCCTGTTTAGTAGATTTCGAGGTAGCTTATGAGGAAATTTGAGAACTGGGGTACGTTCCTTTCAGCATTCATGCAGGGTTCTGTATGTTAAGATTTTCAATGCCATCTTGAATGCTCCCTCTGCACTTCAACTGGACATGAGGTTCTTTTGAATTTGCAGGGATATTAACTGTAAAAGCCATTAACTTTATGCAGAATCATTATCACTAGCATGTGTTGTGAAATTTGTTAATTTGTTAGCAGCAATTCAATGCAATATAATATACAAGAATAAATAAATTGCAGTATATGTATATTGAAAAGATTTAAAATTGTGCAAACTCAGAGATAATATATATTTAAAAAGTGAGCTTGTCTTCAATTTAGGTGCTTTTTTGTCAAATTCTCTTCCTTTGTAGCATATTGTCATTGTATGCTTAATTTTGCACTGTATTAATGTTCCTCATTGGGATTTGGGGTTTTTAACTTGTAAAATGTATAGAAAAACTAATAAAAATAATTTTTTAAAAAGTGAGGTAGTGTTCATGGGTTCAACGTCCATGTAGGAATCGGATGGCAGAGGAGAAGAAGCTGTTCCTGAATCGTTGAGTGTGTGCCTTCAGGCTTCTGTACCTCCTACCTGACAATAGCAGTGAGAAAAGGGCATGCCCTGGGTGCTGGAGGTCCTTAATAATGGACTGCCTTTCTGAGACACCACTCCCTGAAAATATCCTGGAAACTTTGTAGGCCAGTACCCAAGATGGAGCCGACTAAATTTACAATCCTCTGCAGCTTCTTTCGTCCTTTGCAGTAGGCCACCCACACCTTCCCCCCCCCCCATACCACACAATGATGCAGCCTGTCAGAATGCTCTCCACAGTACATCTGTACTTCTATAGAAGATTTTGTGTGTTTTTGTTGACATACAAAAGCTCTTCAAACTCCTAAGTATAGTCGCTGTCTTGCCTTCTTTATTACTGCATTGATATGTTGGGACCAGGTTAGATCCGCAGGGAACTTGAAACTCCTCTCTCTCTCCACTTCTGATCCCTCTATGAGGATTGGTATGTGTTCCTTCACGTTACCCTTCCTGAAGTCCACAATCAGCTCTTTCATCTTACTGACCTTGAGTGCAAGGTTATTGCTGCGACACCACTCCACTAGTTGGTATATCTCGCTCCTGTACCCCCTCTCATCTCCATCTGACATTTTACTGACAATGGTTGTATCATCAGCAAATTTATGGACGGCATTTGAGCTATGCCTAGCCACACAGTCATGGATATAAAGAGAATAGAGCTGTGGGCTAACCACACACTCCTGAGGTACACCAGTGTTGACCGTCAGCAAGGAGGAAATGTTATCACCAATCCACACAGATTGTGGTCTTCTGGTTAGGAAGTCAAGAATCCAATTGCGAGGGAGGTACAGAGGCCCAGGCTTTGCAACTTCTCAATCAGGATTGTTGGAATGATGGTGTTAAATGCTGAGCTATAGTCGATGAACAGCATCCTGACATAGGTGTTTGTGTTGTACAGGTGGTCCAAGGCCGTGTGAAGGGCCATTGAGATTGCGTCTGCCATTGACGTATTGTGATGATAGGAAAATTGCAGTGGGTCCAGGTCCTTGCTGAGGCAGGAGTTCAGTCTAGTTATGACCAGCCTCTCAAAGCATTTCATCACTGTAGATGTGAGTGCTACCAGGCGATATTCATTAAGACAGCTCGCATTGTTCTTCTTAAGCACTGGTATAATTGTTGCCTTTTAGAAGATAAAGTCTGCTACATGCCACTTATACACTAAAGAGCTTGTTCAGACATAACAGAAGTATTCGTAAACTTTGGCACAAATAAAACTCTTAAGAGATTATTTTGCAAATGCCACCAAATCTGATGTGTCCTACACTCTCTTTATTATCAGTTTTCCCAAGGTAATTCCTCAAAATTACCTTGCTTTTCACTACTTTATCCAAAGCAGTGACTTTGCCTGGAACATAATGCTTCAGAAAGATTTAGAAAATGCACTTGGCAGCATCTATTATATGAAAAGCACAAGATCAAAATAACCGCTTTGAGCTAAGAGAGTATATTTGTAGTTTCTTGACAGCACGGACAGAAAATGAATCTCAGAGTTGTATATGGTGGCATATATGTACTTTAATAATAAAATTTACTTGGAACTTTGTCACCTTTATCATCCTTGTTACTCTCAGGCTCATCATGAATGCAAGTTATTTTCAAGATTATGATTGGAGAAATGAGTACCTTATTCTATAAGAGAAATTACAAGGCTGAGTATTAAGCACATACGGGTAGTTATTTCATCTTAATATTAGGTGTAACGTGAATTCTTATTTGCTGGAAGCAATAGCTTTTTATGAGAGTTTTAGTTCCCTTTGCAAACTCCAGCATTAAACATGGATTAGAAATTCTTTAGTAAGAGCCCATACAAATAGGCTTTGGGGAAATCATTCCTGTTACATACATTATGCAATCATTTCTATTGACCATTCTGAACATCAGGCCAAACAATCTTTTATTCACCACAGTAGTTCAATATTTCAAGGGGAAAGCTCAACTTCAAGACCTCCTCCACCCAGGACATGCTCTCTTCTCATTGCTCCCATCAGGAAGAAGGTACAGGAGCCTCAGGACTCTCACAACCAGAATCAGGAACAGTTATTACCCCTCATCCATCAGGCTCTTGAACCAAAGGGGATAACTTGCCCCATCACTGAACTGTTCCCACAACCTATGGACTCACTTTCAAGGACTCTTTGTCCCACGTTCATGATATTTATTGCTTATTTGTTTGTTTGTTTGTTTGTTTGTTTATTTATTATTTCTTTCTTTTTATATTTGCACAGCTTGTTGTCTTTTGAATACTGGTTGAACACCTAAGTTGGTGCAGTCTTTCATTGATTCTATTATGGTTATTATTCTATTATGGATTTATTGAGTATGTCCACAAGAAAATGAATCTCAGGGTTGTATATGGTGATATACATGTACTTTGAAAATAAATTACTTTGAAATGTGTCGTGCAATGATCACTTTGTGAATAACAACAGATGAATTTGCAGCTTTGATATTTCTCAAATATTCTGAGATATCTCAGATTTCAGTGGAGGCAGAGGGAGGAATATCAGAGGTACACAATTTGTTTTTGAGGGACAAATCAAATCACAGCAAAGGTCCTTCATGTGAAATGTACCATTACTTAAAACTACACAGGTACTTTTGGTCACATAATAAATTAAACCACCTGTGTCTTCATTCAACATACTGGTTCCTGAGATGGTGGGTCCGTAGACAAAAAAAAACTGGTTACTGGAATGGTGAATGTGTCACAGGAGAAACATTTTGTGAAATGCACAAAATTCTTAAACTGAGTAAAGGAAGGATGTACAAATGGCTGAGGAGTCAAAAGCTAAGGTTCAAAATCTCAAAAATAAGGGTTATCTACTGAGGATAAAATGATGAACAAATCTCTCCATGAGTGGGGTATGATCAGAGAAATGAGCATCTCAGTCACTTAAGAGTATTTAAAAAAGGGATTGACAATCTTCTAGATAATAGATAAATGAAGTGAAATTGGAATAGTACAGGATAAATTTTTTTTTGTTTAGAGATACATCACAGAATGAGCCACACCGCCTAGCAAACCACCTATTTAACCCCAACATAATCACACAACAATTTACAACAACCAATTAACCTACTAACCGGTATGTCTCTAGCATGTGGGAGGGAACCGGAGTGACTGGCAGAAACCACAGGCTCACAGGCAGAGTGTACAAACTCCTCACGGACGATGTTGGAATTGACTCCGAACTCCAAAGCCCCAAGCTATAATAGTGTCACGCTAACCACTACACTACTGTGGCACCCAATTTCACATGGAAGATTTGGCCAAGGTTCTGCTGAACTGCAGAGTAGACTAAAGAGGATGTATGGCCTGCTCCTCATCTAACTTGCACAATCTTCATTGTAGGCCGATAACCAGAAATCACCTCAAATATCAACTCCTTCATCATTGAAATTCAACTTCATTTATAAAACAATGTAAATTTATTCCTTAGCAGTACACACAAAATGCTGGAGGAACTCAGCAGGCCAGGCAGCATCTCTGGAAATGAGTAAACAGTCGCTGTTTCGGGCTGAGACACCTACTGAGTTCCTCCAGCATTTTGTGTGGGTGTTGCTTTTGACTTCCAGCATCTGCATGGTTTTCTGGTGTTTAAAATTTACTCCCCATCCTTCTCCTCTACATTTATTTGTTTTCTCTTCTTTGTCTACCTCTGATCACAAAAGTACAATCATCTTGAAATGATTCCAAGCCAAGATAATGAAAGTCTGAATACAGCATTCAGAATTTCTTTTTTCCTGATACACTACATGCACCACTCCTCACTCATTTCACCCTCACCCAACACCTACAATTTACAGACTGCGTTTTTATGAACTTAATCCAGCAAATTCACAGTTAGAGTGACAGAAAAGTGAAGCTGCTCACTGATTTACTGATCTAATCAAAAGCAACCACCTTATCAATTTGCAAATAGCACTCAGAGTATTTATTTGGAAAAACATTGAAGGGCTTTTTTTCTGGAAACAAACCAAGAATTTTCCCATGGATCTGTCCTTGAGATGCTGTGTAAATGGTGCTCCTTGTAGAGGCTGAATGAGAGAGGCCACCGCTCTGTGGAATTTCCCAACCGGATCAGCAGCACGCTCCAGAACAACTCATCAGACAGGGCAATCTCAAGCAAGCTGCAGCATGTACAAACCCAATTTCCATAAAAGTTGGGATATTTTCCAAAATGCAATAAAAACAAAAATCTGTGATGTGTTAATTCACGTGAACCCTTATTTAACTGACAAAAGTACAAAGAAAAGCTTTTCAATAGTTTTACTGACCAACTTAATTGTATTTTGTAAATATACACACATTTAGAATTTGATGGCTGCAACACACTCAACAAAAGTTGGGACAGAGTTAAAATAAGATTGAAAAGTGCACAGAATATTCAAGTGACACCGGTTTGGAAGACTCCACATTAAGCAGGCTAATTGGTAGCAGGTGAAGTATCATGACTGGGTATAAAAGTAGCGTTCATCAAAGGCTCAGTCTTTGCAAGCAAGGACAGGTCATGGCTCACCCCTTTGTGCCAAAATTTGTGAGAGAATTGTTAGTCAGTTCAAAAGGAACATTTCCCAATGCAAGATTGCAGAGAATTTAGGTCTTTCAACATCTACAGTACATAATATTGTGAAAAGATTCAGAGAATTCAGAGACATCTCAGTGCGTAAAGGGCAAGGTCGGAAACCACTGTTGAATGCGCGTGATCTTCGAGCCCTCAGGCGGCACTGCCCAAGAAACCGTCATGCTACTGTGACAATTATAGCCACCTGGGCTCGGGAGTACTTCGGAAAACCATTGTCACTTAACACAGTCCATCGCTGCATCTAGAAATGCAACTTGAAACTGTATTACGCAAGGAGGAAGCCATACATCAACTCTATGCAGAAACGCTGGCGAGTTCTCTGGGCCCGAGCTCATCTCAGATGGACCAAAAGACTGTGGAACCGTGTGCTGTGGTCAGATGAGTCCACATTTCAGCTAGTTTTCGGAAAAAACAGGCATCAAGTTCTCCTTGCCAAAGATGAAAACGACCATCCTGATTGTTATCAGCGAAAGTTGCAAAAGCCAGCATCTGTGATGGTATGGGGGTGCATCAGTGCCCACGGCATGGGTGAGTTGCATGTATGTGAAGGTACCATTGACTCTGAGGCGTATATTAGGATTTTAGAGAGACATATGTTGCCATGAAGGGAACGTCTCTTCCCGGGACGTCCATGCTTATTTCAGCAGGACAATGCCAGACCACATTCTGCACGGGCTACAACAGCGTGGCTTTGTAGACACAGAGTGCGTGTGCTTGACTGGCCTGCTGCCAGTCCAGATCTATCTCCTATTGAAAATGTATGGTGCATCATGAAGAGGAGAATCAGACAACGGAGACCACAGACTGTTGAGCAGCTGAAGTCTTATATCAAGCAAGAATGGACAAAATTTCCAATTGCAAATCTACTACAATTAGTATCCTCAGTTCCAAAATGATTAAAAAGTGTTATTAAAAGGAAAGGTGATGTAACACAATGGTAAACATGCCTCTGTCCCAACTTTTGTTGAGTGTGTTGCAGCCATCAAATTCTAAATTTGTGTATATTTACAAAATACAATTCAGTTGGTCAGTAAAACTATTGAAAATCTTTTCTTTGTACTTTTGTCAGTTAAGTAAAGGTTCATGTGAATTAATATATCACAAATTTTTGTTTTTATTGCATTTTGGAAAATATCCCAACTTTTCTGGAAATGGGGTTTGTAGGAATCAAACACAAAGCACACATGCCTGAATCTTGGAAAAGGGAAAAAAGAGATTGCATTGTCAACCATACTTCCTTCCGAATTTAACTCTCTTCACTTTTGATGGCTGTTCGTCCGTTGAAGATCCAACCCACATTACTGCTCTATAAACAGCGAACAACCAGGATACCTTCTCCCAACCTCCACCTGTATTGCTATATTAAAAAAATGGCAAACAAAAGTGTAGGCAGAACATCTTAATGTTCTTTTGTTTTGGGGGAAAGAGGCTGAAGAACACAACATGCTGGACATCTCAGAGTCATACAACAGAGAAAGAGGCCCTTCGACCAACTAGTTCATGCTAACCAAGAAGCCCGTTCAAGCTAGTCCCTTTTGCCAGCATTTGGCCCACAAGCATTGCTTATCCATGTACTTCTCCAACTATCTTTTAAAAGTTGTCATTTACTGTGGAAGTAAATAAGAGTTCACTACTATTAATCTACTGGAGCCAACTTCAGACAATTATTTGGAGTAGGGACAGGCTATAAACATTACCTAGTTACAGAGGTACTGGAAGAGAACAGAGTTCCATGTTTTTTTCTTTGTTTCGTGGTTATCTGGAGAAGACAAATCTCAGAGTTCTATACTGCATACATACCTTGATAATAAGTGAAACTTTGACTTTTTTAAAAACTTTTTGAGTTTTAAAATGATCCAGAATGACTTTCGCAATTCTAATTTGCATTGATGGTGCAGTTATTCTGAGGAAACAGTTGACAGGACTAGTTAATTATAATGTATGTTATAATTCTGATCTCAACCTTTGCTGAAACATATTCCAGTTTTAACTGGTCACTTTTGATTGGTATGCACTTTAAAGCACCATTTTGATCTCAAGCCTCTGTTGCCCTGTGGCTATACCTACTCATAGGCAAGGCTCCAGGAGTTGGAATCCCTAAGGCAGTCCTTTGTTGAGTTCAACACTGACTGGCAACTCCTGCGACACCACTGGTGCGAAATTGTATCGGTCTCTGCCGTTCCTTTGGATTCTCAGCTGCATACAGAAGGGGAACCTGCTGCCTAGGCAACAGCTTGCTCTCCATATCGTACTGGTTGGTTGCATATCACACAGACATCTCGGATGCAATGTCCATGGTCAGCCCCGACCAAAGGACAGCCTAATGTATGTTATGTCTTTATTGTAGAGGGCTCACTGGTGTCAAACCAAACTGTGCCGTCTTTCTGTCTTTCACAAGTGGCATTTTAAATTCTGTGGTTTAACAAACATGTGAAGAACCAAGCAAACACTTACTCAGGCATATTAGTATCCAATAATCCAAGAGGCCAGGAGAGTAATTATCTGGCTGGAGCCTTGAAATTATACCCATGTGACTTCTGCAATCTACATGTTGGTCTTGGTGAAGACAGATATCAGGTTATTTATTCCCCTTCAGAAGGGAACACGGGAGGCAAAGTAATCTGAATCCTCAGTCATGACAGATGATAATATTCACGTTGAGTGATTAACAATTACATCAAGAGTAGTGTTAGCTGCAGCACTTACAAATTATTCACAAAAGCAATTCTGAAACAGACATATAATGTAAATTTTAAAACCCTCTATGGGTTAGTCTCTATACTCCAAACTAAACATCCATCTGACTGGATGAAGGATCGTTAGTTAATTCTCACCTTTCCAGGCAGTACATGGTAGAGTAATGTTGTAAACCCAATTGTAGGAAGGGAATAGGGACACTGGAAGCAGTCAGCTCCTTGTGATGAACAGGCCGAAGTGAGCACCATTGAGGACTCACCCCATTCTTTTGAAATCATCTTCATTAGCGGGTTGCACCATAGTTCCATTGCCTGTGGCTATTTTTCTTTTCCAACACTGATACGTTTCTTCCGGCATTGGACAGCAGGATTTGACATGAACTTAAACTTGATTCTAGTCTTCAAAGCATACATGGTTGACTAATACTACTGAGTTACATTCTCTTTAAATTTGGGTGATGCCCCTAAGTGACAACTGGCTCTCATTATACCTGCTCATTAGGTTAAAAGGGAGTTCAAAATATTAGATCATTTTTAAGAAAGGTTACATTTTGCAATACATTAGATTTAAAAAAAAAATCACAAAATATGTGTTAACACTTGATACATAGACAACGCTCCATATACGAAAAATGCAAGTATAACCCAGATGTATCCATAAACTAAAACAAAAATTCTGGACTGTGTGACACTTTCCGTGAATTTAGAAAGAATGCAGGTTGGCCAGGTCCCTGACAGATGGGCCTATTTCTCAGTTTCCAAACTAATCCTAATATATTGATCTTCTATTTATCCAATTCAGAATGTGTACTCACTTTCACATCTCTGGAACTAATAAATCAGTGTAGGTGGAAGACACAAGAGACTGCAGATGCTGGAATCTGGAGCAACTCTACAGCTCAGGCAGCATCCATAGATGAATGACATAGAAAAAATAGATATGACCATAAGAGTAAAATTAGGCTATTCAGCCCTTTTGAGCCTGCTCCACCATTCCATTGTGGGTGATTCATTAACCCTCTCAACCCATTCTCCTGCCTTCTTCCTGTAACCTTTGACTCCCTTACTAGTCAATAAACTATCAACTTTTGCTTAATCATACCAAATGACTTGGCCTACACAGCCAACTGTGGCAATGAATTCCACAGATTCACAACCCTGTGGCTAAAGAAATTCCTCCTCATCTCTGTTCTAAAGGGACATCATTCTATTCAGAGGCTGTACCCTCTGGTCCTAGACACACCCACTGAAGGAAACGTCCTCTCCATATATCCTCTATTTAGGCCTTCCAATATTTGATAGGTTTCAATGAGATCCCCCCCCCCCCCCCGCATTCTTCTAAACTTCAGCAAATATAGGCCTAGAGCCATCAAGCACTCATACATTAACCTTTTCATTCCTATAATCATTCTCCTGAACCTCCTCTGGACCCTTGCCAATATCAGCACATACTTTCTTAGATAAGGGGCCCAAAACTGCTCACAATACTCCAAGTACTGCCTGACAAATGTCTTATAAAGCTTCACATTATCTCCCTGCATTTGTATTCTAGTCCTCTTGAAATGGTGACTGACAAAAGAGGACGAAGTTCTGCAAGCACTCCATTCCTGCACAACAGTGGATAACAGCAAAAACTGGCAAAAGATTAAGCTACAGAAATGCCCAGTAGATCATCAATCTTATCCTCCTCATTATGTCTACACAGAAGCCAGACTTTAGCCAAATCATTTCTCTCCACATTATCTAAAAATGAGTAAGTGCACTTGATAAAGTAAAGTCAACGGCTGGCTGTATTCCAGGATTAGCCACTCCCGTAGCTAAACTATTTGGGTTGCTATCCAACAATTTGGAAATTTTCCCACAGAATGAAACAAAGTAATCTGTGTAAGACATTGGTTCATCTATTCAGTTATCTGTAGAAGATAGACAAACAACCATTAATGTAATTTTGTTCATTATCTCAGAAGGTCTCAAAACTCTGCAGTACATTAAGAGTAGTCTGATATAATGTAAACTAAAAGCCAGCTTGTGCAGAGTAGGGTCTAATAGAAGCCAAAAGACAAGTTCCCATGATATCAAGATAGCATTTTGAACTTTAGGGGTAATCTTCCAAGGGGAAGAATTCTCCACTGGCTATCCTACACAAAGAAAGATTATTATAAGACCATAAGATATAGGAGCAGAATTAGGTCATTTAGCCCATCGTCTGCTCCGACATTTCATTATGGCGGATCCATTTTTCCCCTCAGCCCCCAACTTCAGCCTTCTTCATGCCCTGACCAATCAAGAATCTATCAACCTTGGTCTTAAATATACATAAATAGTTTTCCTCCACAGCTGCCTATGGTAACAAATTCCACAAATTCACCACTCTCTAGCTAAAGAAGTTCCTTCTCATCTCTGTTCTAAAAGGACACCAGTCCATTCTGAGGCTGTGTCCTCTGGTCTTAGACTCTCTCACCAAAGGAAACATCCTCTCCACATCCACTCTATCAAGGCCTGTCACCATTTGATGGGTTTCAATTAGGTCACCCCTCATTCTTTTGAATTCCTGTGAATACAAGCAAGTAAATTATTATATTTCTTGAGAGAAATTACTACAGTCACATGATCATGTTTCCTGCTGCAGTTCCAAAGACAAAGATCTACAATAATTTCATCAGATTCTCCTCCCATCCTAAGGCCAGGAACAGGGATGAGCTAATCATCCCAAGCCTCATCAGTTTCCAATCAGAACTCATCATGAAGTAAATCTATCTGTGGCTGTAGGCAGCAAGACATGGACAATACTGTGATGATAGCTCATTGGTAGTGAATAACATCTACGTCAAAATGCACTCTAACTGTGAGAACAGGTGACAGGATCATACCGTCTCTTGACTATCCATCAGGGACATTTATCAGAGGCATTGTGTATGCGGGGCCCTTAGTATTATCAAGGATCCCACCCATCCGTCCAGCATCCTTTTTGACTTTCTCCCATCAGGCAGGAGACTCCAATGCATAAAAACAAGAACGGTCAGGATGGGAAAGCATTTCTTCCCTCAGGTCATTTGGCTTCTAAACTCCCTCCTGAATCATATTCTAAGTGTCACTAGTTAATCTCTTCTATACCTTAGAGTATTTAATTCATGCACTTTAGTTCATTATTTATGGGTGTTTCATCTGTAGACTTTATCCTTACCTTCATATGTCATTGTGTGTTATGTGTACTACTATGCTTTACACCCTGGTTCAGAGAAACATTGTCTCATTTCTATACACATTAAATATATGTATACAGTTAAATGACAGTAAACTTAACTTTACTTGAATTAACATCTGGGGCATCCCAATTGATCAGAAACATAACTGGACCAAACTCCCACGTACTTAAGTGACAAGATCAGAGAATGGATCTGAACTACTCACAATTCCACAATGCCTCTCCACCATCTGCACAGCACATTAGGGAGTACTGTACATCATAAAGTACTCTCAGTTGCACTGTTGAATACAGCACCACAACACTGATCATCTAGGATGAAGCACCCTATCTTCCACCTTCAAATTCACTTCTTCTCTCATCTGTGCCACTTAGAATGTATATAACATATAATCATATAACAATTACAGCATGGAAACAGGCCATCTCGGCCATTCTAGTCCGTGCCAAACGCTTACTCTCACCTAGTCCCACCGAATTGCACGCAGCCCATAACCCTCCATTCCTTTCCTGTCCATATACCTATCCAATTTTTTTTAAATGACAATGTCAAACCTGTCTCTACCACTTCTACTGGAAGCTCGTTCCACATAGCTACCACTTTCTGAGTAAAGAAGTTCCCCCCTCGTGTTACCCCTAAACCTTTGCCCCCTAGCTCTCAACTCATGTCCTCTTGTTTGAATCTCCCCTACTCTCAATGGAAAAAGCCTATCCACATCAACTCTATCTATCTCCCTCATAATTTTAAATACCTCTATCAAGTCCCCCCTCAACCTTCTACGCTCCAAAGAATAAAGACCTAACTTGTTCAACCTTTCTTTGTAACTTAGGTGCTGAAACCCAGGTAACAATCTAGTAAATCTCCTCTGTACTCTCTCTATCTTGTTGACATTTTTCCTATAATTCGGTGACCAGAACTGTACAGAGCAGAAACTTACAAACTCTTCTTCAGCTGTGTCTCCCAGGAATTAATCTCTAATAGAAGGACAAGCACAATAAACACACAGAAATACTTCCATCCTCACGTTTTCCTTCAATCACACATTATTAAATCTTAAAAATAAATCTGTGATTCTTCAACTTTGCCATACCCAACTTATCGTTATTCCTTACCCAATGGCAATGGAATCTGCTCACCATATGAACTGGGAATTCAAGGATGTTCACCAGCATATCTGCAAATGCATTTTGGGTGGGTTATGCACTGGTCTCCCTAGTGACATTCATGTCCCACAAATGAATGTAAAGTAAGATGCTTATTGAAGTGTAAATCCCAATTCTGCATGAAACAGAGGTAGCATCAAACAAGCTATGTACTACAGCCTCATCAAATTTAATAATGGGTTTAGGGTTGCCATATTTGTCAGGCAGCATTTGTGTATCTATTTATTTACTTAGTGACACAACGCAGAATAGGCCCTACTGGCCCTTCGAGCCACCTCACCCCAGCAACCCCATTAACCCAAACCTAATCATGGGACAGTTTATAATGACCTATTAACCTACCCAATACATCTTTGGATTATGGGAGGAAACTGGATCACACAGAGAAAACCTACGTATTCCACAGGGAGGACATATAGATTCCTCACAGGTGGTGCTGGAATTGAACTCTGAACTCAAGAACAGCCTGATCTGAAATAGAATACGTACACAACGCTGGAAGAACTCAGCAGGTCAGGCAGCATCTGTCAGAAAAGAGTAGCCAACGTTTCGGGCCGAGACCTGATGAAGGGTCAACCTGATGTAATGGTTGACATTACATTAAAAGTTTAAATACCAAACACTGCAAAAAATAAATATCTGAATTGATCCTAAGAACCATGAGCTCGGTTAATGTATGTTCAAGTGTACACAGAACCTCACAAGTAAACAGAATATGACATTGCTCACCCAAATGCGTGCTATCAGTCCACAAAGTGCAGGGGAATATTCTGCTGGGCTCATAACTCAGTGTTCAGTCCTCTCGTAGATGACGGGACTACACAGAAGGCAAACCGATAACGCGTGCCACCGCCAGATCTATAACGATTCGTTCATGCAAGTGCATCTTTGGAACCATGGCTAATGTTTGATGAAGTGAAGACCCAGAGATGGAGAGCATTGAAATTTCTAGTGAATTTAAACCTGGTGGAATGCAGGTCCAAATCAGCAGCTGTCTAATACACATCACTTGATTTCCTTCTTCATTTACACTCGTTAACAATTTGATTATCATTTGTTCGTTGTACAGCAATCAAGAATAAATTTAACCCTCTGTGTCATTTGGATATGTTAAGATTTATTTCAGCAATTTAAACATGCATATGACAGGAACCTATTTTGATTTTATATGGTGGACATTGCTTTCTTTCCAAATATCCAGTTTGAATGAACGACTATTTGCGGAAGAAACATTTTCCTTCAGACGATCAATAGAACACAGTGCTAACACTGGAGTAGAATAGGTCACTGATGTATAAAGTGATGGCCTTGCAAGGTGGCATGTTAAAACTAACTACAGTTGCCAAAGGGATTTTGGGCTGGCCCTAGATTTGCGAGTCAAAACTTCAATTATTCGTGCCAGTGGCAATATTTTGTGTAATTTTACCCTCCTTCTGATCTACCCATCACAGTGCTTTATTTAAAAATCAAAGTGCAAGTGAGGATGGTTCCCTGAAGAAAACTATGAAATGGTCTCCGAGACCCATGCACACTGCAGCAAGCCTGACATCCCACTCAGCAAAGAAGCTCCAAATGGAATTTGCATGAGAAAATGGAGATAAGACAACCTGATCTTCTGTAGACAGACAGCGTTACGTGGCTCAAGTTAATGATGATGCAACTCATCTTGCTAATCAAACACCATCATCGTCATTATGTGCCATGTGGTATGAGATGGGCAATCAGTCTTCCATCTGTCTTTAATCTGAGAAGTTCTGATAAACTCTTCAAAACTTTTGCCTTTCTATCTCTTGATGTAACTCATGAATGTCATGCGCTGTTGACCATGACTTTTTCTTCCATCAGTTTCCCCCGTTACTGCAGACTGCTTGAGCTTCTCTTTCCTCAGTGCATGTCCCAGAAATTCCAGCTACCATTTCCCGATTAAGCTCTCTTCTTATTCCAGCTTTTCACAAGTCAAACATTGGCTGGTTAATGTTGATAAATAATGCTAGCAGGGGCTAAAAGGGGAACATTTTAGAATGAGGGCAAGAAATTTTATTTCTCCTCTACAGTTTCAGCACTGGCATGGCAGCGGTAAGGTGCTGCAGCAGATCAGCTGCTGACACACAGCACAATGGACAATGGATGGTTCCAGAGCTCAGGAGCTGTGTGTGCAGATTCTTCATGTTGGCTTCTGCTGGGTATCCAGATATAAATCGACCACTTAACTGGCCTCGGCAAATTATTCTGCTGTATAGATTAGTGGCCAAAGAACCAAAGGAGAGTTGACGGGCAGATTGCAAGATCATGTTATGGAGAAGCAGAATTAATTGCTTTGGTGGTAGTCAGCATGGACCCGATTGCCTGAATTTATGCTTCACAATGTGTATATTTTGGAATAAAATGAAAATTCGTGTCCAATGAAGGCAGGGAAGTGGGGAATGACTGGAAAAAATTGGATCAGCCCATGACTGAATGGCGGAGCAGACTCGATGGGCTGAATGGCCTACTTCTTATGGTCTTAATGTTCTCTAGCAACCTGTGTAGAATAATCAGTTCTAGTTCCCACCTGGGGAAGGACATTTTGATCTTGGAGCTTAAATTAAACCAAATGATATCGGCATTGAAAATTAAGAGTAGCAATTCTAGAAACTAGTTCTGTGCTCCCTTGAGCGTCGTAAATTGATCTCATTGATACATTTACCTTCTCAAATCCTAGACATCAGTGAATAATTTGCTCTTCTGGAAAGATCAGAACAGGGAGTTCAAAAGTAGAAAGGAAGTAGAAAGTAGGAGGAAGGAGAAATGTTGTCAGATATTAGGAATCTTCTTCCAGAAGCTACTGGAATGGTGACCATCTTAAAAACTGCACTCCAAAAGGGAGAGGGGATTTCAATACTTATTCTGATGGATTTCTGCTGAGCAAGTGCATTTATGGCTAAAGAACTACAAGAACGAGATGTAACTGAGATATCCAAATGGCAACACTTTCAAAGGGTTAACCTGCCCACTCCTATGTGCAAGATTGTACGAGGTGAGACAAAACCGTCCCCTTGTTACATGACTAATGCTCTTTGAGTGATGTCATGCACAGAAGCTCTGGCACCTATATCCTTAAACAATTGTATCTTACTGAGGAACTTATATTAAAAGAAAGTAAGAAACACTTCTGACTTGGATGAATTTTTAGCAGTAGGACATTTGGCAATTTATCAATCTGGAAGCTTGCAGGAGGCCTGAATAAGGAAACAAGAGCACAGAAGCCAAATGAAAAGAAAATTAGCTTAAATACATACAGTAAACTAATTGGGATAATACACATCGCTCAAGTCAGGTAGACACAAGTTGCAGAGACTAGTTATTACAATTACATTTCAGATCAGTCTGGTATGTGAATGTTAAAAGCTGCCTCCATTCTCATCCACGCCTGATGCCCAAGGCCAGGCTTTCATAGGTCATTGATCAGACTTGCTTGTCCTTTGTAACCTTCCCCAGTGCATTCTAATTGTGTAGGGACAACAACAGAACTGAAATTTGATAGTAATTTCTTGCAGGCATTATGGAGATTGTTTTTAATATAGAGTATTCATATGTGGCACATTTCTTTCAAGGCCACCATTTATTGACTACACATTAGTGCCTTCAAAAAAATGGAGTTGTGGAGGCATCAAGATAACCAGCATCTGATCTGTCCAGCTCCTGTTGCCATGGTATTTCAGTGATGGCCAGATGGAGACCTCCAGGACATTGATGATGATGATGATGATGATGATTGTATATATCAAGAGTAGATAGTTAGATCCTCCTGTAGATTGTTCACTGTCAAAAACTTTTCTTCCTTTGAACAAGATACAACTCTGACATATCTACTGAATTCAGTTTTACTGAGACTCTTTAATGTCACGCTCAGTTATATATAGCTCCAGTGTCAAGCGCAGTGAATCAGTGCTCATCCCTCAAGTTCAATTCTTTGGTTCATGTTTGAACCAAACATGATATGACAAGGCTTAGAGCCAGTGTATCTTGGTAAAAATCCATATTGAGTACTAGTGAGCTTGATAGCACTTGTCATCCCTTGCTGTGTGTGGTCAACCCATTGGGCAATTTGTGTCGAGACTGGATTTGTCCTGTAATTTAAAGAACATGACAACCCTAGTTATTTTTTTCCAGGGTTTGTGCACAGTGATTGACTATCTTCACACTAAGCAAATTCCACAGTCAATCCATAACTCAACTGTGGCCATCTCCCACTTACTGACTGACAGATTTATCTGCTGGTTTGCTCTTGAAAATTTCATTTAATTCCAGAAGACTCCCTGAAAATTCAGGAAGTTTAGCAACAGCACCGAGTAAGTAGAGCTATGAACTGGCCAAATGAATTTAACAGGTAACTAATCAATAACTTGACACTATCAGGAGTTCTCAACAGTGAAGCACAACATAAAAGTGGTTTTCAAAATAACAATTCCTGGTTGAAAAGTATCAATACTGTTGCTTTAAATCTTAAATGATTAATAAACTCCTTTCATTTTCGTTAATAAATTTGTGTGAGTTACTCAATCCTTCACAATAGATGGAACTAGGTAAACATTTTCAAACCAGAAACAATACATTGTTAAAATGTGGTTACTTTTAACAAGACACATGTAAATTACCTTAAATTAAAATGCTCCCTGTTCAAAAATAAATCATGATTTTTGCATTGAGACAGAATATTACTTCTCTGCAAGAATTTATTTCTTACTTTAGGAGTCTTCATTAACAAGTCGCTCATTTTAAGAAACTAGCTCAATCATTGCCTTTTCTTCAGATCCATGGAAAGGTGCAGACCCTATTCACATTCCCACTAATTGCTCAGCTGGGCTCAGGAGCATACGTACAAAGAAACTGGAAGGGACATACCAACCACTGAGAATAAAGTACTTTAGGAATATGAAATTCATGAACTCTTTATACTTTCAGCTCCAATTACTTAGCTGAAAATACAAAAGTAGACTACAGGACATGGTTATTCAATTTTTTAAATTATATCAAATTGCTTTTTTTTAATGATTTTGCAGATAAATTCAAACTGTTGGTTAAGTATTCCATTCCTCAGCTGATTTGATTTTCAAAGTCTGCAAGTTCGACATTTCAAATAACCATCCTTCTTCATTCAACCAGAAGCAGAATTGAAAAGCTTTCAGCTGATATCTGCAATTAATGTAGAAATTCTGGTACTATGTTTGGTGTGGTCTGAACTAGTTAATGTTGACTGCATCAGCAACATGTTGCAGCATTCCTGTATCTTTTACCAAATGAGCAAGCAAGTCCACACCAAATTGCTAATGGTAGATAGAAATACTGTATCTCCTAATGCCTCATACACTTGCATCCATAACCAACTCAATCTGATTGGAATCTTTCATTCTGCCAAATGTCTTACTTGAGCCAGATTCCTCAACCTGTTTATCCTCACAATACTATAAATCCATTAACAAAAATACCAGGTCAATTACACTGGCACATAATTACCGGTAGGTGTAGTGCAAACATGCTGCATTGTCCATAAAAATACTGGTTTCCAGAAACTAAATAAAAGAGGCCATTTAACAGCAGCTTCTTATGACCATATCCCATAGAGCAAACTGCATGGAACTCCACACCAATCTGTGATATCTGGAGAACATTCGAGGCTGACTGAGATCATGTCAGAACCGTCACTGAGCTTAAATTTAAGATCCAAGTATTTGTATGGATTTGAAACAGCTGTATTAATGTCTAGTTTAATAGGTCTGCCCAGAATATCAGAATATTCAAATGAGGGTCTAATATTATCTACATCCCAAGCAAGTTCAAAGCTTGAAGTGTTATTTCCTACAGCAGCAGATTATAAAAACATTTTTCTGAAACAAACTTGTGAAAGGCCTCAAGTCTTCGGAACGGTTGCATTTTGATGAGTTGGAACGATTGTAGTGTGCTTCCTGGCTCCAAATTACTAGGTTGGGGCAGTACTTGCAGACCCCAGAGATGTGGTTTTTGGCAAATGGGACAACTGGCATAGATCCAATAGGCAAACCACAATGGACATGTAACTGTTGCCAGCAGCTCACTTAAAATATTATGAGGCTGAATTCAGAATAGTCCTTGGATCTAGGTGAACAGCCATTACACACTCCAGGAATGACTGCAACTGGTTCTGATCTGTTGTACCATGAGTTGTATCCAAAGATAATTGCTGTTCTAACAGTAGTCTTGAGCTTCATTACACAAAGCTACATTTCCACAGAAAATTAAAACTAAGTTGAAAGCACCCATTTAGTTTTATAAAACTTATTGCTTCAGAAGAAAATACTATAGAGTTAAAATTACATCTAAGATTAGTAAGACTATTGAAGTATCTTGCATATTGCAAATATCTTGAAGTAAACAATCAGCAACAAGGACAAAATACAGGTTCCAGAAAACCAGGCCCCACACCCAGTATCATTCTGAAAGGCACACAAGTGAAGCACAGCACACAATCAGAAAAAAAATTAACAATTCCTTTTTTGCTAAACTGAGTCAGACAAATAAATGCCAACTTCAGACAATGCCTCACAATTTAAGTGTGTTGGGTGTGTATTCTGATGAAATGTTGAAATTCACATCAGGCCATCCTGTGCCTACCCGGTTCAGAACTTGAGGATAGGATGATTTGATTAACTTTTCAGCTTTGGAAAAGCAAGTTTGAGACTGTTAAAATTCATGGCAATTATTCAATTAGGTCAATTTGAGTCCATTTTGTTTTCAGGACAGGTTGAGTTTTAATTTCTTAATCAAATAGATTTTTAATTTTACATAAGATTACATGGTGGATATCTTTTTATTTCCTTGCATAGAAGTGTGTGAATTTTTATGATGGGAAAAAACCTCTCCACCTTTTAGAAGTTGCATGGGCTGCCAGACACTTGTTTCAAGTGAGTTGCCAATCACTCAATTATCAAACAGTAATACTGATCAAAATAGACAAAAAGTGAGCTCTATATTTATGGCTTTCTCCTACCTGAAGAAATATTAAGAGCAAGTTGATTAAACATCAGCAAGTACAGGCTTACAACAGTGTTTCTGCTCCAGAGAACTACAACTATAATTGCTCAAGTCAGAAATGAACGAGAACAGTGTGTGGGAAAGGGACAGAAAAGGCTGTGGTGGAAGAGTGAGCCAATTCTGGTTAGAGTGGCCACCAGCAAGCCTCACTGACCCCGAGTACATGGATGGGCTCCACAGCTCTCTAACTGTGGCTTCAGCTGGAGTGAGAGACGAAGAGCAAGGTGGGGGGGGGGGGGGGGAGCGAGGTGGGGAGGGAGTGGAGATCCCATTCCCACCTGGCAGAAGATATATCCAGTGCATCAAACAGCACGACTTGCATTTGTCCTTCTTCATCAGCAAGCGCTTCACCAGATAGACATGTAAGGCCCTGAATATCGTGAAAGTCGATCAATAACTCTTTGTATTGAACTGGTTTTGGAAAAACATCCATTTATAGTTCATTTCCTGTCCACTCTGAATAATTTAAGATTTTTGTTGGATCACTCTGTTTGAAAGGCTTTAAAATAATGGTGTGGAAGTCAAAAATGATGAAAAAGAAATTTAATTTGAAGCTTGAGCTTTTCTTACACCATTTCTGCTCATGGCACAACCTTGCCAAATGAGTGTAGGCCCTGCTTTATGGATGCCTGCCACATCATTCAAGCCAACATTTCAATAATTCACATCCATCTATCAGAACATACCTGTACACCTTCAGGTGTATCAGGGATTCTTTATTGTGAAACAGCATTGGCTCTGTTTGCATGACTTAGTCTCCAGTATGTAATATAAAACCAGAGGAATTCTATATTTACGTATGGATGGATGCACCTTGGTAAAAGGGCCATTCAAATTTAGAGAGTACAAAAAAATGTCAAGGTAATAAGGAACAGAATGGCTCAAGGGATAGTTATTGTCACATGCAGCCATGAACTTGAATGCCAAAGCCGGCATTGCTGCCCATAGCCTTGATGATGGAGAGGGATTCCGAGTGTGTAAGGAAGGATCCAGTTGTCAATGATAATGAGAGGAGTGACCTAGAAGGATTTCTACAGAAAGAGTAATAACAGGTGTGGTGCATATCAAATCAGAGAAGTAATAAGCATTAGGTTCCAATTTAAGCCTCATGCAAATTGGCAGAGGGTCAATCAAATCAGAAAGCATGGCCAAAACACTGGCATGAGAGCATCACGATACTCCATTATCAATTCGGGGGACAGAGCAAGCTGGAAATAGATTTTACTTCATTTGGCTGGAATCACGTCAACTGAATAACTGGGGCTGTAAGATCTTGGACTGCGTAGTGAGTTGTGGGGAAAGCTGGTGGTCGGGGTGGGGAGGAGGATAGGGAAAGAATGGTGATATAAAGACATGTATCGGGAGCAGTTAACAAGCAGAACAGTGGGAATAAGTGGGCTATTTATGGACTGGAAAAGAATAAACAGCTGTGTGCTGCCGAGACTGGTGCTGAGGTCCCAGCTGTTCACAATCTATTAAAATCTTGAATGAAGAGACCAAGTGTAATATATCCAAGCTTGCCAATGACACCAAGCTGGAGAAATTGCGGGTTGTAAGCAGGATGCAGAAAAGCTTCATGAGCTTATTAACAGGCTAAGTGAATAGTCAAGTTCATTGTGGATAGAAAGTACATCAGAACATTCCGAAGTCATCCAGTTTAACCAAAATAGAAAAACATAAATACTTTTAAAGGAAAAGAGCTCATATCGAGTTGGATCACTGAAAATTAACATGGATGTATTGAAAGCAATTAGGAAGGTTACTATTACCCGAAGCGGTCAACGGGGTGTCCAGGGAGGGGTAGCATCTCTGGTGAAAGGGCTTGTCATGTCCATTCTGGGACAGCTCACTTACCTTTAGCCCCACTGGACACTCAGCTCTCACCTGTGGCTCCAAGTAACTGTTTGCAAGTGACAGCGGCCAAACTCTAGTACACTGCTTTGGCAGGCGGGCTAAGCCAGGTGAGAGTAGTTGTGGGTCTCATACCCGGTGAAATAGAGGCAGTTTTATTCTAGCATGTGAAGTCACCTCTGGTGGACTGGGTGGACGAGATCAACAGTGAGACCCAGCAGCCAGAACGGCGGCTGCCCAATGCCTCATAGAGAGCGAAGGGCAAGACAAGGCACAGAAGTTATGGTCGTCCACTGCAACCAAGAATGACCCCAGTTTGTGATGACCACTCGTACCACTGGACCGGGACTTCTGCAGTCAAGTGACTGGAAGTATCCCGGCACAATGGCTTTTCCACTTTAAAAACCCTCCCACACATTTCTCCTTTCACTGTTAGATATAATGGAAGTCAACAGTGCGAGAAATGAGAACACGAGTAAAGACATCTTACTGAAATTACACAGGTCCCTATTTGGATGGCATTTAGAATACTGTGTGCATCCTGTCTCCCCCCCTTAAAGTTTACACATTGCAATTGAGGGAGTACAACAAGTGCAGTGGGGTATTGTTCTCACAGGAAGAAACTAACGAGCAGAAAGATAACACCAATTAATTTTAACATTGCCACTTAATCAAATAACAGAACCCCCTAAAAAAAAACTATCGGCTATAGACTTGAAAAAATACAAAAACGGAGCTTAGATATTAGCACACCAATATACTTTAGGTGTACTCATAATCCCTTATGCCGAATCAGTCAACAATTCCTCCAAAGTTTGGATCCCTTGCTACAATCTCAATCTTCTTCTCACTGGGACATCCTTTTGCAAAGAGAGGATTCCATAAGACGCAAGTTCTTGCTGCTCCCCTAACAAAACAGCAAAATCATACAGCATCGGCTGCACTGCAAAATCCTTTCACAAGTGATCCTTGCAGCTACAGGATTTATTAACCAAAAACTGATAATATTTCCAGATTCCATATCTACTCCATATGGTAAACACTTTCTGAAGATTTCTGAGATAAAGCTGATTGATAAACAAAAAAACGCACAATGATAAAGTAGCATTGGAATTCCAAAAGAGATTCTGGGAGTAAATTCAGTGAACTCCAATCTACAGCAAGGAACAAGGAGCCTCCGCATGTTGAATTCAATTGCAGGTCGTGCATGGAAGCAGATTGCTTAAGTAGCTGAAAGGGCTGAGGTGGAGTAAACCACAGAATCAATCATTGGTTAATCATTGCTACAGACAAATTCAGTTCTTGCATTAAACATTTTAGTAGGGATTTGCTGCCCAAATTCTGTTCTCTATTGCAAGTCCAATTGTTCTTGGCTGGGGGAAAAACATCAGACTCTCCAGAAGTATAAAAAAGGTAGTCTGTTGGTACTTTTTTTAACTAAGGAAGTTGCTGAAAATTCTTCCGTGTTCTGATTAAATACTTGCACCTACACTAACATTAATAATGAAAATAAATTCAATATGGTTATCACCTTAGATCAATACCGTCCAGAAACAAGTATTAAAAAACACGCAAACACAACAAATTATAATACAGATCCAAGATCAGTTCATAATTTAATATTTATAATATAATAATTCAGAACAGAGCACAGGAACAAACCCTTTTACCTGTAATATCTGTGTTGACCACAATGCCAACTTAAACTGCTCTTCCGCCTGCACGCGATCTGTAGCTCCCAATTACCTGTCTGTTCACATATCTAAGTGCCTCTTAATGTTACTACTATATCTATTTCCACCACTCTCCCTAGCAGCACATTACAGGAACGTACCACTCACTAAGTAAAATCTTTCCCTTTCTCACCCTAATGCTATACCCTCAAACAGTCAACATTTCTACCCTGGATAAAAGGCTCTGACTTGCTGTCCTATTTATGCCTTGCATAATTTTATATATTTCTGTCTGTTTCCCCTTAGCCTCCAACACTCCAGAGAAAGCAATCCACATTTGTCCAACCCGTCCTTTCAGATGATACTCTCCAATCCAGGTTAAAATTCTGATGAACCTCCACAGATCTCTCTCCAAAATCTCCAATTCCTTCCTGTAATGTGGTGACCAGACCTGCATGCACAATGTGGCCAAACCAAAGTTTTATACAAATTCAACACCCCTTCCCAACTGTTTTACTCAATATCCCAAGTGATGAAGGCAAGCATTCTTTACCACCATATCTACTTGTGTTGCAATGGACCTGCACCCCAAGATCGCTCTGTATACCAAGACCAATAAGAGACTGTAGGTGCTGGAACAGGGCGGTTCAGTAAAGACCGAACATCATAGTGAAGATGAGGCAGTGAGGCTGGAGAATTGAAAGTGGTCAGAATGATGGGGTGTGCACGAGAGGTGTCCTGGATGTACTGGACAAGGGATGGAGTCAAGGAAGAAGGTGGTTTGGTCAGGGAAATGCAAGCATAAACATTGGACCGACCAGGACAGTCCTTTCTGTGGATCTTGCATAAGAAATAAAAGTGGAAAGTGTGGGGTTGGGTCATTATCAGGTTAGATGCTATAGGGGGAGATCTCCTGATATAGCTGGATAAAGTCTGAATGTTCATAGTGACATTGAAGCAGTGGGCCCTGATGTAAGATTTCAAGCAACAATGTCAGCAATTTCTTTCCTCTTACAGATGCTGCTTGACATGCTGAGTTGGTCCAGCAGATGGTAGCTTGAAAGCACATGCACAGATATAGATGTTGGAACTTGCACTTGTCAGTGTGCTCTCTTGAGTTTTCACTCTTACCAATGTTGACTATTTTATTTGTGAGTGATTATTTCCTGCACTGGCAGTTGACAAATTAGAATACATTGAATACAGATGCAAACTAACCATCCCCAGTATCACTGTCGATGAGTCCTCTTCTGTCATGGAAACTAACTTCTGGCAACTTTGGGAAAAATAGAGCTGCAGAACTTCCAACCTAGTTGGCAAAACTAGATGGCATGGCACTAAACTGAATGCTATTGGACTCCTGATTTTGATGCTTGATAATCTATGTGTTGTTTGCATACTTTTGGCCATTTGTGCAATATGTTTTTTTCTCACACGTCATGATGCTTTCGTGAACAGGTTCCATAGTGTTTCTTTGCTTTGTGGCTTCCTGCGACAGGACGAATCTTAGAGCTGTATTCTGTATGTATACTTTGATGAGAAACATATTTTGACTTTGAAGTGAAGACCTCAAGTTTCAGCTATCATTATTTTAAATTCACACTTTCAGACTTCATCTATAATTGTGTAATATTCCCAGCAAAAACATCTTCAGCTTCATGTATAATGTGTTAAACTTTTATAAACACAAGAAATTTGCTAAGCTAAGCTTGAATTGGCATTTTTTGAAATTCCATAGAAAACCACTGCCAATTTACTAGCCTTTGACCTACAGCACCATTAATCACTCCTAACAATTGCAATGGGAAGCATATTTTAACCTAATAATTCATTACTAAAACATTCTCTCAGATTTAACAGTTAACCTATTAGACTCAACAGTTCAGATTCTTTTTAAATTTGGCTAAATCAAGAATCCTGGTTTAATGACAGAACAAGACATGGTTCAGTGTACAAGAATTCTGTGCTTCAGCAACAATTTTGTATGGAGAACAAAAACAAACCAAAAGGTCTCGGGTTCAACATTTTGTTTGCCTGATCTCCTGTTTTCACCTTGAGCAGGGTCAGGTAAAACAAAGGTGGATCATGCCCCAAACTGTTATTAACTTGTGCAACTTTGATGTCACTTATAGAGACACTGGTTACTTGCCTTATAGTCCAACATCTGAAATATAATAATGCACACAATGCCTTGCAAACCTTACTGTAGTACAACTCTTCAGCCCCAGGAATAGGCAAAGCAGAAAGAAATTACTGCTGTACAATGAATGTGAGCAGCATGTGGCTTGTTAAACTGGAATGCGGAGTAAAGCGTTATCTACACTTCCTTCCAATGACAGATGTTCAATGATAAAGACACGGAGCTTGGCAACGCTTAACATATAAACCCTGAGAAACACGATGCGCTCTACGAAAAGACACACAATCCTCCTCTGCAAAATAACTAAAATGACAGATTAGTAGAAGTCAATCAACAAAAGAATTTAAAGTGAATCAGACAAGCTCATACATCCAAGACCAAGAGCCGTGGAGGGTTATAGAAGCAAAGACAAAAATAAGATAAAGCATATAAAAAGACATAAACCATTATGAAGTCAGATCCAGAACACAAATAGACTGAAAATAATGACAGAATGTCTAAAAATGAGCAAAATAATTGCAAGGGATACCAATACCATGAAAAAGAATGCTGAATGAGGAATGCTGCCCTTTAAAATTATAAATGGATGATACTTTAAATATACACAGAAACAAATAAATACTTTGCATCAGTATTATGCACGGGGTCCCTTCATTGAAATGAAGGCCAATTTCAGGGTTGTATACTGCATACATACTTTGATAATATATGTACCTTGAAACCTTGTCTCACAACCAATAGACTCACTTTCAAGGACTCTTCATCTCATGATATTGATATTTATTGCTTATTTATTTATTATTATTCTTTCTTTCTTTTTGGATTTGCACAGATTGCTGTGTTTTGCACACTGGTGGAACGCCCAATTTGGTGTGGTCTTTCATTGATTCTGTTACGGTTATTGTTCTACTAAGGATTTATTGATGCTGGCCAGTGGTGTAGTGGCAGTAGCACCAGACTTTGAGGCAGACGTTCCTGGGTTTGAATTCAGCCGGTCCCTTGCATGCTTTCTATCCCTGCTCGGTTGAGCAACAAGCTAGCAACTTGGCCTCGTAAAAAACAAATACTAAGGAAATGGCACTGTTCAATGCGCCGCAAGTACTGAAAAGGAACAACAACAATGTATTTACTGAGTATGCCTGCAAGAAAATTATTCGCAGGGTTGTATATGGTGACATATATATACTTTGATAATAAATTTCCTTCGCTCTTTGAGGAAGAAAGCATGTTGGCCACCCCATGAAAAATAAAGGCAGAAACTCATGGAAGTTGGTATATATAAAATATGTCAATGAAGAATACGATGATATTAAACAATACTCAGTCTGTTGAAACATTTTAGAAGTTATAATAAGAATAGCAAATGCCTTAATTATAATTTTCCTGAATTTCTTTAAATTCAAACTGTATGAAAAACAACCTGTATAAAAAACAAGATGGATAAAGACAAGGGATGAGGGGAAAATAAGGATTGTGTGTGATTAAAAAGTGAAAAATGACAGTAGAATATCTATGGTCATTACTTAACTAGACAAAAATAGAGGATGATATTAAGAATCTCTACTTTAATTAGAGCTTGCAAGTTTGGAACCAAGTAGAAATTGGCACAAAACCAATTGTTAAAATATTATGCAAGATCAATAGACTTAAGTTAATCAAAAGATAGAGAGAGAGGAACTGGGAGAAGACTGATTTATAGAATTAAATCACAAATCAGCCACAATTACAGTGAAAATCAGATGGGGCTTGATGAAATAAACAAGTTCCATGGGTTTCCAGGTTCCTGCAGAGACTGTGGCAGAGATATTTTTAGTAAATCCTTCTCCAGTCGGTAGAGATCATTCACATGTCTCGATACATTGAAAATCATTTCATTCTGATTCAACAAAAAAGAGTGAACCCTTCTCCAATCATGATTCAAAATTAATAATTCTAAATTCATAATTCTCATATTCTTTCCCTGAGAAATTCTAAATTGCAACACTATGAAATCATTGTTATGGATACTTAACACCCCTAATTTGGCAAAGGTTGAAACTGAAATAATCTCCTCCAGAGTATGAAAGAGCATTGGCATATTTCAGGAATTTCTACCTTCTTCCACAGTGCTAACCATCTGGTTTGTAATGTAAATAGACTATAAACCAAGGATAATGTTACTGTTTCCTTGCCACTGATTAACCTCTGACAAATCCTCATTGGGGTTATCCAGCATCATTGTCGTAATCTCTTCAATACAATCTAATTGTGCGGTTTTAAAATAACCCACACTTAACCTTTTAATCAAATCCATTAAACAAGGACAAAATTGTGTTGTCTTAAAATAACCCACACTTAAACTAATCGAATATATTAAACAAGGACAAAATTGCAAATTTAAAAAAGTACTCAGGAATTTCTTCCAGTGCACTTTATTCTCCAAGGTACTGCAGGAGTAGGTTTCAAAAATAATTAGCCTCTTCAAGAAAAAGACAATTTCAAGAATTCTCCCAGATCAGCTTTGTGCTGGAATATAAACCAACTCTACCGTAGTTTATTCCTCATTGCCTGGGGTCTGAACTGATTGGCTTACATGAGCTCAAGTGCTACACTTCCCTCAGACATTTCTCTGATAAGCTTTTTATTCCACATGCAGCAATAAACAAACTGCTGGAGGAACTCAACTGGTCAAGCAGATTCTGTGGAAACAAATGAATAGTTAACATTTCGCAATGTGACCCAGCAGTCCCTACAGCAGCTTGCTTTTTGCTCCAGATCTGCAGTCTCGGTGTCTCAATTTAATGCTCAATATTTAATCCGGTTTGATACACCAAAAAAAAAGTTTAAAATGGTATCAGTCTCCACTGAAGAGTAATGTACAAACTGCAGTCTGATCAGGTCACCCATTGATTTGCTTAACCATTTACAGATCTGGTACTGATTTGGTCCTATATGCAGAGTGGAAAACTACACACGATGACATTTAAGAGCAATTACAACAAAATATCAAAATTGAAGGTCAAAAATTCTGAAAGCTATAATAAGATCCTTCAATCCATCAGCACAACTTGGCAAGATTGAAAGTCAATAGAAATTAATAAATTAATTGCTATAACTAGCAGGTATTGCCCCTCTTTTATTGCCAATAAAAGTAAATCTGCAGATGCTGATCTGATTTACAGTACTGACTCAATTTAAAAATTGATTCCCAATCCTTAATATCCAGTTTGCCTGCCAAAATTCAACCTGCTACAATTTTAGTCCTACAAGGTTTGACTAAATCCACTTGTTTTTGATACATAGATAATTTGGACGGAAATGCAAAGCATTGAATAATTGAAATTTTCCACATATTTAGATAAGATAGTCAAAATAGTGAAAAATAACTGTCCCTGACAGATAAACAGGATGTGCAGATCAGTGCCTGATGGAATTTAAAACAAAAGAATAGAGGTTGTACAATTGGGAAGTGAACAAAATAATACTTTTTAAAAACAGTCCTAATGACTATGATCTCAGAGCTTAGCAATCATCAGGGACCTACAATTTAAACATTACTACTTCCAACTGTGAGAAAGATAGCTCTACACATTTAGTTGTTACTCAGTGTATCCCTGCCCATTTATTTAATTTTGTTTATTTGTTGAGATACAACACAGTGTAGAGTTGTGCTGCCCAACAATCCCCCCAATTTAATCCAAAGCTAATCACGTGATAATTTACAATGACCAATTCACCTACCAAAGAGTAACACGTTTGGACTGTGGGAGAAAACTGGAACATCCAAAGGAAACTAACATGGTCATGGAGAGAATATACAAACTCTTCATAGGCAGCAGCGGGAACAGGCCTTACAATGGTAACAGGCATTACATTACACAGCACATTACATTACTTAAGGGATAAATAGTTCACCTTTTTAAAAGCTGAGACAAGATTAATGAGAAAGAAGACAGGACAGTGTATTGTTTGATTGCACGAACAAATATATTTTAACATTTTTTTCCTGTCATTGCTCTGAACATTTGTAGTTCTTTGCCTCCATAATTAGTTATCAGGTAACTGCACTTGTAAATGTAGTTAGTGGCATCTTGACAGATACCAGGTAATTGAAGTCTGGATTGTTAATCAACTTGGCAGACCTCCTTCCATATCATAGCTCAAAATTCACAGGATATTATGAAGAACTGTGCAGCAAAATGGCTAGTCAGATGTCAAAATGCATTAAGCAGGTGCCAAAGCAAGAAATAATCATCCCAGTTAGCAGATGCTGGCATGTGATGAGTATCAGATTACTTCTATTGTACCCTTAATCCACCTGGCACGCTTTGACTTCCACCAAATAGAATCATGGCATCATTTTCTCAATATTACATTTCTCCCAAAAAATTTCCCCATCAACATTACACACAAAACTGGCAGAAACAAGCACTGGTTTCAGTCACTGTTTCATATAACACCCATAAAACAGACACTTAGTTAAATATCTCCAAGATCCAATGACATCAATAGGCATTATAGTACATGATAATAAGAGCAGCAAAAATAGCAATTTATGGGTAATTCACCAGGTATACACACCTACAATTGTGTACCGCAAGGCAAAAATTTATCAGTGTTGTTGCCCCCACCATCCCCCGTGACTGCTCGGCGGAACACCAGCTGTATTGTAGTTGACAACCGATTTTGGGGCATTCAGTTGGACTCAGGGCCTCAAGCCGCGGTGTTGCCTGTTTACAGCCGCCAGCAGAGAGACATCAGAGCCAGTGCGCTCCAGCAGGGGGCAGCATTAGGGCTGGGGTTGGTGCTGTCTCTCCCTCCCCACCCCCGCCTCAGTATTTCCTCAGCAGAACAATAGACTCAGGGTCTGGGCTATATATATCTTGCATGATTGTATTTTCCTGATATGTGCTTGCTATCTTGTATGTGCGAGGACAAGGCCTCAGACCACAGTGTTGCCTGTTTACTGTTGCCAGGAAGATGCAGAGGGGTGGTGTGGCACAGCATCCAGGCTGGGGTCAGTGCTACACCGCACCCCTCCCCCCATGTGTGCTTTATGTGCTTTGTGCTGTGTCTAACTATTGGTACTGCGTTTTGCACCTTGATCCCGGAGTAACTCTATCTTGTTTGGCTGTATTCATGAGTATTCATATATGGATGAATGACAATTAAACTTGAACTGATAGCAGGAAGTAACCTCAATGATTGCAACCAAATAAAATCAAACATTTCTGTTGAATACAGGAACAGTTGTATTGACAATTACGAATGGAAAGTTCATTGTTAGACCAGTTTTAACTGCTCATACGTTTGCAAAGTACAATTTCTTCACCGATTTACTGTAATTCCCATTTGCAAAATTAGACGTTTGAATTAAGTGCAGTAAAGCCTCAAATACAAGGTACAAAATGAAGCTGATTCATATGGTTGCTATTGCAGCATGCTCCCACTGTTGTTCACCATAATGAACAAACCACCTACCCCCCAACTAAAGAAAACCTTGCTGCTTGATAACTTCACATTCCATTCCATTAACTAAAGAAGCTCCTGATAACTCACACTTCAGAAAATCTCGATTTAGCAACAATAGCCCATTCAGAGACCTTAATATGCAGATCTGATACCCAAGAATGATATTGTGTGGCAAGCCAAGTTTTCCCAATAGCGACATCAATATCTCCCTAGTGTGTTTCAAATGCAAATGTGCTTTCTTTGCTATCTTTGTGTACAATAAAAAGGGAAGAGATTTTCATATTTATGTGAACAATGAATAACAGTATCAAGTTACCTTTATTTTTAGCAGATTTCAGGTAAGGCTCGAGTTTGTGTTTATTCATAATCTCAGTTCTCATCCTGATCAATTTCCATTATTAAATTCAAACTGAGAATATTGTGCCAAAAATAAATATGGTTGAGAATTCCGGTTAGATCCACAGGTAGAAGACATTAAGACAATCATGCAGATACGAAGAATGGCCCAGGAAAATTAAGCAATTAATCTTACAAGCAGAATACATTTAAGATTTTTTTTTGAAACTTCCTTATCTAATCTAGTTTATAACATTTTACGGTGATATCAATGCAATAAAAGTTTGTACTCACACTGTTCTCATATGGTATGTCACCATCAGAACATAAACTTGCAAGGTTATACATTACAAAACTTAATGTTTAAAAAATACGCTTGTGGATTCAGTTGACTAGTCGAATAATCTATGTAAATGTAAATTTATGATTCAGCTGAAAGTAATTTTTTCACACCAGTTAAATATAATAGTAGATTAAACTATGACCTCTATATGTGTGGGGAAAACATTCAATCCTCTTTTACTGAAAAAGTGGGGTATCAGACTTTAAACATTGAAACAATTGAATTATCAAAAATCAGCTACATAGTAGCCAAGGTACTTGCTGGTGTAAGATTTCTTGGTTGCTGGATACTTAACACACAGATCTTTATGCTTTGGCGTATCCAGTTCAAAATCCTGAGAAACTGCATACACAGCAGAGTTTCTCTGCATAATATGGAATATGCACTTACCATGCTGATGCCAAAGCTCCTAAAGAATATTTACTCAAGTCCAAAAAACAAAAGCTGTGTATGAAGTCTAAGTGTGTTAATGTTACTGCTGGAGGCAAACCAGCAAGGTCAATGCTTCCTGCAGCAGCAGCTTTCAAGGAGAACCACAGCAAATTTAACTTAAAGGAAATAAAGCCCCAGGCAGCAAACATTTGCTCCAACACAGGCAATTCCAGCCTTTCTATAAAACCACATTAACAAGATGCCTTTTCATTTGTTTGGAAGAGAAGCGGAATGAATCATGGAGAAAATGTCTGCTGCTTGGGTACCGAACCACTGGCTAGATGCAGAAGTGTTTCTCAATATCCAGATTTCCATCCTGAATAACACAGTTCAGGTGTACAGAGTTGGGACAAGGGGCTAATCTGACCTCACAGAACTGAGCGTCTAGATACTCTGCAGTTGTTAAAATGTCACTTTCAATGACTCTATAACGCGTGTTCTCAGTATTATTTATTTCCTTTTCTTTCATTTGCACTGCTTGTCTTTTGCACATTGTTTGCTTGCCAGTCTTTGTAGTTTTTCACTGATTCTATTGTATTTCTCTATTCTTCTATGAATGCCCAAAGCTAAGTGAATCACAAGGTGGTATATGGTGACATTTGTGTACTTACTTTAAACTTTGATGTATCTAACATAGCTGCTTTACTCACATGCAGTTGCAAACTTTCATTAACACTTCTAATAAATTTAATTCAGGTAAAGGCATTGCAAAATACATTTAAAGCATTTTATTGTATTACGCAATTCAATGCAGTTAAGCTGTTTCTAAATGTCCCTAATCATCAGTGCTCAAGGCAATTTCATTCCTCACAAACCTATCGACCACAGGCACAGCAGCAATGCCTGCAGGACACTGAGAAATGCGGTACCGGCTGCAAGCTTTAGTGCAGCTGTGGTGTTGTGTCACGGGATGACACTTGCGGCAAACAAGCTGTAGTTTGATCAAGACGTAGAGACGAGGAAGGCACAAATGATACAGAGCAAGTCAGAAGCATCATGACTAGTCCTATTTTACCTTGGAGCTCTGGGCCTCTACTCACTGGAATTCAGAAGAATGAGGGGGATCTCACCGAAACCTTGCGAATGTTTTAAGGAGCAAACACGTGGAAATCTGCGATGCTGGAAATTCAAAGAACAACACACACAAAATCTTTCCTTTCAGTTAGTCCTTACGAAGCGTCTCGGCCCGAAATGTCGACAGTGCTTCCCCTTATAGATGCTGCCTGGCCTGCTGTGTTCCACCAGCATTTTGTGTGCGTTGTTGAATGTTTTAAGGCTTCAGTTGAGTGGATGTGGAGAGGAAGTTTCCTATGGTGGGGGGGGGGGGGGGCTAAGACCAGGGGACACAGCCTCAGAATAGAGTGATGTCCATTTAGAATGGAGATGAGGAGGAATTTCTTTAGCCAGAGAGTGGTGAGTCTGTGGAATTAGTTGCCACGGGCGGCTTTAGAGGCCATGCTATTGGATATATTTAAGGAAGAGATTGATAGATTCTTGATTAGTCAGTGCATGAAGGGATATGGGGAGGAGGCAGGAGATTGGGGCTGAGAGGGGAATGGATCAGCCATGATGAAATGGCAGAGCAGATTCAATAAGCCAAATGGCCCAAACTACTTGGAGTTGAGTCCAATATTCAAAGCAGAGAGAGATTAACTATATAGTAAACTTTCTGAAAATTGGCATGATCACAAAAGCATCTATTTTATCTAATCAGAGATGCATCAAATTCATTCAGTCCAGCGGTAAACACCTGAAGAATCTGAATAGTTTTTTAAAAACCTGCAGAGGCAGAAGATATGACACCAACCTAAGACCAAGAACCAGATTTCCACCTCTGCATTTGGCAATGTTTCAATTCAAGGGTATTTTTTTCAATTACAGGTTAAGTACCCCTTATCCGAAGTTCCAAAATCTGGAAACCTCCGAAATACAATTCTTTTTTGAGCGCTGACATGATGTCAAAAATGGAAAATTCCACAAGACGCCGGGAAGGTTCCCAGGTGATGCACAGGTTTCTGTGCACCACGGACAGTACTGAGAAATGACCTCACATTCGTGATGAACACGTTAATGTAAACTAGGAAAAACACTGCATTAAAGTGAAAAATGAAGATCTCGATCATGTATCATCAGCATTGGAGTGAACATATGCCACTTAACAGTATACCAGTCGTGAAACAAGTAAAGATCTATCACAAAAACTGAACATTGAAGGTAACTGCGGCTGAAGAAATTTCAGAAAAGGCACGGCATTAAATTTTAAAGCATCTGGTAGTCATGAAAATCTAACACCAGAACAAGTCTATAATGCTGATTGTTTTTATACCTTACATAAAACCTAAAAAGTAAAATACAAATGCAGGGTACTGTAACCTTTTAATCAAAACATGGTATTATTAGGTAGAGACTGAAAGCCTGCCATTGTTTGTTGTTGTTCAACAGCTGATTCAGGTATTCTCCCCATGCTGTGTGAAGCTTTTGTTACCCTGCATACATTGTATTTTAATGGGATGTAATATATTTTACTGTTATTTTACATATGTGTGATGAACAATGGCTCAATCTATGAGGGCAGGCATGTCAAATGCCTTCATTTCTCTCTGAACTTATGTTGCCACTTTCAGGAAGCGTTGAATTTGCACCCAACTTTCTCTCTGTCTATCCACTCTCCAGAAGTTCCTCCCTCACATTTCCTTCCATTATTAATGTGACCTCACTTCAACACTACTGACAGTCTGTGAAGCACTTTACAAGTTTCAGAGGGCATTAAAGTACACACTTGCTCAAACAGATTGTACACTTGTCAATGGAGCTCACTTGCCTTTTATTACCTTTGCTATGGAAACGATCCCACATACCTAAAGATGAGATTCCACAATGCAAAACAAGTTAAAATGTCCCGCTGAAGGATCTCAGCACAAAACATTGGCTGTACTTTTTTCCATAAATGCTGCCTGACCTGCTGAGTTCCTCCAGCATTTTGTGTGTGTTGTTTGGATCTCCAGCATCTGCCGATGTTCTCCAGTTTGTGATGTGCCTGGCTCAGGTATCTTTTTAGAAAGTAAAAGCAAATTTAATGGTACTAATGCCTTAATTTCAAAACATATGTCGTGTTAAATTCTTGATGACCTATCATTATCTGCATCTTTCTGCTTTCTTCACCCATTTGTCATAGAGATAATCAATTTATCAAACCTAATCGCTATACCTAATCTGTAAATCTGAACGTAATTTATACAAAACAATCAACTCTCCACCACACTACCTGAGGCAGATGTGCAAAAGTCTTAGGCACCTTAGATTATTCAGCTGGTTTGGCCTCCACAGAGCCCTGATCAACATCATCAAGGCTATCTGGGATGACCTGGAGTGACAGAAGCAAGGGAGACAGCCAAAGTCTGCAGAAGAACTGTGACAAGTTCTTTCTCCAAGATGCCTGGAACAACCTACCAGCTACTTTTTTTCCCAAAACTGCACAAGTCAGTGTATCTAAGAGAACTGATGCAGTTTTAAAGGCAAAGGGTGGTCACACCAAATTTTGGTTTGATTTTTTTTAATATTTAGAAACTACTCATTTCATTATTTTTGAAAGCATCTTCACTTTACAGAGTTTTATTTAAACATATGTCTAAGACTTTTGCACAATCCTTGTTGGTACTAGCAGAGATGACCTTCATACAGACATTACAAAGACTAAAGTCTCAGCTTCTCAGTAAGATCAATCCATATCGTGTTGTGCAGCACTAGAATCACATTAAATGAGGAGCCTCAGGGATCTGCCATGATCAAGGCTTAAGTCAGCACTGTGATGAGTACAATGATTCCTCTCTGACAACACTCTCAGAATGCATCAGCAGCAATATACGCCACAATTTATTCCTCACCTACCATGATTAATAAGGTTAATAAGGCAGGAGATCGATGCTGATTCAATGAGGATCATAAAAGGCAAAATTTAAAATGAAGCGCCAACCACTTCAAGATGCAACACAGGATAGAGAGTTTGATGAGCAAAAAACAGTAGGGAATTGCTACAGCCAAGAAATGTCACAACTAATGGATTAGATCTAACTTTTGAATCCTATTTAATTTGCACAAGAAATGGTGGTACACTATTAAACAACTAATTAGAGAAGAAGAGACCGTCCAAATCCTTCCTTTTCTCCAGTGGCAGGGTCCAGGTCACAAGGTTTAAATATTCACAATAATGTTCAGCCAGAAAAGGCAAGCAAATGGTCTAACATTGCTCCATATGTGTTTTGCCAGGGCCACTGTAAACATTGTTACCAGCTTGATGAAAATAGTTGAAATTCAACTATTCCAACTGCTTTAACATCAACGGGGCATTTGACCAGGTGTGGCATCAAGAAACCGACATAAATTGAAGTCAATAGACAATGCATTGAAAATTCTGCTACGCAGGGGTTCCCAATTTATTTTATGCCAAAGACACCTCCCATTAACTGAAGGGTCCATGGACCCCAGGTTGGGAAACTCTGCTCGAATGGCTGGAGTCTTACCTCCAACAGAAGGTGATGGAGGTCATAGTATAAGAGCCTTGGAGCATACAGCATGATACCGTCTGTACCAACCATCAAATACCCACTTGCCGAAATTCTCCCCACATCCCCATCAATATCCCTAAGATTCTACCAATCACCTGCACACAATAGGAACAATTTACAAAGGACAATTAACCTACCAACCCTTGGAAGTCATGCCCCCAGCCCCAGGACATCACTGTAGATCCTTGTGAATAGTGCCCAAAGACAAAACATACATATGGACCTTCCATCCATCATAAGGTCATAAATAGAGGTGTTCACTGATAATTATGTAATATTCAATCCCATTTGCAATTCTTAGAAAGAGAACCAAACTCTACTTACATGCAGCAAGGCAAACAATGTTCAGACAATGGGTAGATGTAGCAAGACATTTTCATTCCACAAAAATACCAAGCTACGCCCTTCTTCTACAAGAAAACCGCTAATCACAACAGTCAAGGGCATTCAAAGTTTCTTCTGCTTTGTTAGCTTACAGTAACTTTGTCTTACACTGTATTGCTGCAACAAAACAACAAATTTCATGACATACATCAGAGATAATAAACCAGATTGTGCTTCTATACCATCAAAATCCTGGGGGTCATGCTAATCTGTAATGGCGCAGTAGCATAGTGGTTAGTACAACACTTTACAGTACGGGCAACAAGGGTTCAATTCCCGCTACAGTCTGTAAGGAGTTTTACATTCTCCCCATAACCAGGTTTCTTCCCAAAGTCCAAAGCTGTTAATGTCCCATGATTAGGTTAGGGTTAAATTGGGAGACTGCTGGGTAGCATGGCTCAAAAGGCTGGAAGGGCCTATTCCGCACTGTACCTCAATAAAAAAATAAATAAACTCAACCAGACTCATGAATACTAAAGGAAGAGGTCAGCAGCATGATTTACAGTGACTCACCTCCTGACAGCCCAAAGACTAACTTAATTAAGATGATATGAGTCAGGAGGGTGATGGAATGCATAGAACCTATAGCATAACAGCACGGTTTAGGCCAATTGGCCCACGATGTTGTGTCAATCTTTCAACCGACTCAAAATCAATCTAATCCTTCCTTTCCTCAAAGCCCTACATTTTTCTATCATTCATGTGCTTAGCTAAGAGTTTCTTATACACCTCCAATGTACCTGCTTCTATCACCACCTAATGTACTTACTACATACTAAGAACAACTCTATGCAGTTCCAAATCAACCAAGTAAAACTGCTCAATTGATCACTATAGTGTCTACCAGTGGTGGACATTAACTACAGTGCACCCCATCCACAAAATGCATTGTGTTTATGTAGCTAATTCATCAGCACCTCTCAATACCACCGTCTCTTGGTAAACGACCACCCGCATGTTATGCAAGTTTCACATATATCAATGTGACTTGGAAATACAGTATATTGCCATCAATTTTGCAGGGCTGACATCTTGGAACATAAATCTGATGGAGTAGCTTGACGGAAAGGAGTGAAGTAGATAAAAAGCAGACTCCATTGCCACGTTCTCAAGAGCAATAAATGCTGGTCTTGCCAGCAATAAACGGAGACCCAAAAATAAAAGAAGTTTTACATGTAAACTGTTATTCATGGGTTAAGGGTGAAAGGTGAAGATTTTAAGGGGGAACATGAGGGAAACTTCTTCGTTCAGAGGGTGGTGAGAGTGTGGAACAAGCTGCCAGTGTAAGTGGTGCATGCAAGTTAGATTTCAACATTTAAGAGAAGTTTGGATAGCTACGTGAATGGTAAGGGTATGGAAGGCTATGGTCCCGGTGCAAGACCATAGAAGTGGGCAGTTTAAATCGTTCAGCATGGACCCAATGGGCTGAAGAGCTTGTTTCTGTGCTGTACTTTTCTATGACTCTATATAAAATTTAACAAACTTAGATAATTAATCATACCATACACAATTGCAGCCAATGCTGTTCTGTGACCAAGCTAATAAAACATTTATAGTATAATGTCAAATAAAATGGTTTATGCCACAAAGTACACATCTTCAATGATATGTTGTACTTTAGTATTGGAATTAACATGAATTATTTTGGTTTATCTTGGTTTATTTCAAGATGTCTATCTGCATTATGATTATTGCCTGCGCATTATTGTCATCTAACCATTTTCAACTCTAATATTGCCTTCATTGGCGAGATTCTGCAATCTTTACAGGCAGTATACCTGTCTGTTAAATTTTTTAAGATTTCCATCTAACACCAGCCAATAAACTCACATTTCCAATTAACAACTCACATTGGCTTCTCATTTTAACCTACTCTGATTCAGTCCATCTTCCTGAGAACCCATTTGAAAACCATGTCTTCAAACAAAGTACAACACAGAAACAGGGTCTTCGGCCCACCTGCATGCCTAGTCATTTCTACTGCCTACTCCTATTGACCTGCACTGGGATAACAGCACTCCATACCCCTACCATTCATGTACCTATCCAAACCTCTTTAAAATGTTGAAAACGAATTTGCAGGCACCACTTGTGCTGGCAGCTCGTTCCACACTCTCAGAATTAATGAAATTTTTCACACTTTTAAAGATAAATCCCTAATGCTCTTCTCTCAATATGAACAGAATTTTGTTCATCTTTTATCAACTGTGTCCATTACAGGACTGACTACAGCTCCTAATCATTAATTCAAGAATCAGACACCATTTTCAATGCTGGTTTTCTATCACAGTGAACTGATAAATATTAATTACCAAATTCTTGAATAAATCAAATACTGTTAAGGTGTCTTTCTCCAGCTTTTGCCTTTCAGCTGTAACTAAGGTAATGAAATCCACACTGTACAGCAACAATCTCACATGAAATTGTACCAACAATACTGAAAGCTGTGTAGACCCCAAAGTTGCACTGTTGAAACACATTCTTCAATGAAATAATGTACTCGCAAACAGTCTTCCTTACCTTCTCATTCTAAGCTCCAAATATGTAGCTGTCCTCAATTTTTGTATTATAAATTTGCAACACAAATACTTTGTTTCCTGTGGCATTAAAAGATTTTCTAAAGTAAATTTCAGAATCTCCTATTAATGATGGTTTTCCTTTAAAGTACTCCTATACAGCATTTGTTTGGTAGGGATGTCCTCACCCTTTTCTGTTCTGTTAAAACACTGTTAATAATGTGTTCCCTTATGCCAAGGCTCCTCAAGCAGCCATTTTGTCCTTTTCCTGCTCTTGCAGCAGTGTAGCTTCTGCTCATGAATTATATTGGGAATAAGAAATTACTTCTCCTTTTTGCTGCTATTTCTGATTTTGCAGTACTTTTTGTCTGAATTTAAACTAACCCTCGCACAAGGTCAGAGTTAACATAGGTGGTCCCGAGTTTCTAGACCAAGGATTCCCAAGCTGGGGTTCACAGGCCCCTCGGTTAAAGGTAGGGGGTCTATGGTATGAAAAGCGCTGGGAACCTCCAGTCTAGACTCTCCCTGCATACTGTTCACTCATACCAATTAATCAACTCTTTAAAAATATCTGCTGAGATACTATTCACTTTACTGATTTGCAACACATGGCAGTGTTCCGTAGAACTACAAGGACGGTTCTAATTTTTTCAATTCTGCCCAAGTACAGTGCACGTGACTACATGTCATACATTTGCCTTCTCAATACATTTCAGTCAGCTCTTGCATCATTTAGAACATTAAACATAGATGAGAGAACAAAGGGAATCCACATTGCTACATATAATCGGAGTGTTTAAGGTAGTTTAAATGGCTTTCACTGCAGGAATAAGAGAGATAAGCAAATGAATTTTAAAATTTACTTTTTCCCCATTGGTTCATTTTAAGTAGCTTATTGGATGTGCTTTGTTCTAGGAGTTGCCCTTTGGGAGAGGGATTTCTCCAGAACTGAAGACAGCAGTAAATCTAGAGGGTGTGTGTGCAACAAACAAGTGTCCTCCTGACAGCCTGAAGCTCTTGATGGGTGTTGAAGCAGAAGCTGGAGAAAGGCAGAAAATTCCTCCACTTGCCTAGGCAGGTGCAGCTGCAACAACACAAGAAGCTTGACCCTGCCCTGCAGAATGAGTTCCCCCAATCTGTAGATGTGTGGCAGTGCACAGGGTGATTAGGATGTACTTGTAGCAACTGAAAAAGGACAAGGGCAGCAGCTGTATGGGATCAATATCAGACCATTATCCTGACTTGGAAATGAATTGTAATGGCAACACCACTGCTGGGACAACGTTCAGGCGTGCACCACCTAACAATAGAGTAACTATGTCTTCATTGCATGGGCTGCAGTTGTGCAAGAAGGAAGAGGTCAATCTGGCACTGAGAGGCAATACAGTGCATGTGGGACATGCAAGAGAAGTGGTCGAGGTGGCTAAAATTGCAACTTTGCAAATTGTCAAAGCACGAAAGAATCATTTGTATAAGAGTCAAGAGTCAAAGTGTTTAATTGGAGTAAGGGGAGTTATGAGGCTATCAGGCAGGAAATTGGAAGCTTAAATTGGGAACAGATGGTGTCAGGGAAAATTACAGGAAGAAATGTGGCAAATGTTCAGGGGATATTTGTGTGGAGTTCTGCATAGGTACATTCCAATGAGACAGGGAAGTTATGGTAGGGTACAGGAACTGTGGTGTACAAAGGCTGTAATAAATCTAGTCAAGAAGAAAAGAAAAGCTTACAAAAAGTTCAGAGAGTTAGGTAATGTTAGAGATCTAGAAGATTATAAGGCTAACAGGAAGGAGCTTAAAAGGAAATTAGGAGAGCCAGAAGGGGCCATGAGAAGGCCTTGGCAGGCAGGATTAAGGAAAACCCCAAGGCATTCTACAAGTATGTGAAGAGCAAGAGAATAAGACATGAAAGAATAGGACCTATCAAGTGTGACAGCGGGAAAGTGTGTATGGAACCGGAGGAAATAGCCGGGGTACTCAATGAATACTTTACTTCAGTATTCACTATGGAAAAGGATCTTGGTGATTGTAGTGCTGACTTGTAGCAGACTGAAAAGCTTGAGCATGTAGATATTAAGAAAGAGGATGTGCTGGAGCTTTTGAAAAGCATCAAGTTGGATAAGTCGCCGGGACCGGATGAGATCTACTACAGGCTACTCTGGGAGGCAAGGGAAGAGATTGCTGAGTCTCTGACGATGATCTTTGCATCATCAATGAGGACGGGAGAGGTTCCGGAAAATTCGAGGGTTGCAGATGTTGTTCCCTTATTCAAGAAAGGGAGTAGAGATAGCCCAGGAAATTATAGACCGGTGAGTCTTACTTCAGTGGTTGGTAAGCTGATGGAGAAGATACTGAGAGGCAGGATCTATGAACATTTGGAGAGGGATAATATGATTAGGAATAGTCAGCATGGCTTCGTCAAGAGCAGGTCGTGCCTTACAAGCCTGATTGAATTTTTTGAGGATGTGACTAAACATAGTGATGAAGGAAGAGCAGTAGATATAGTGTATATGGATTTCAGTAAGGCATTTGACAAGGTCCCCAATGCAAGGCTTATTAAGAAAGTAAGGAGGCATGGGATCCAAGGGGACATTGCTTTGTGGATCCAGAACTGGCTTGCCCACAGAAGGCAAAGAGTGGTTGTAGATGGGTCATATTCTGCATGGAAGTTGGTGACCAGTGGTGTGCCTCAGGGATCTGTTCTGGGACCTTCACTCTTCGTGATTTTTATAAATGACCTGAATGAGGAGTGGAGGGATGGATTAGTAAATTTGCTGATGACACAAAGGTTGGAGGTGTTTGGATAGTGTGGAGGGCTGTCAGAGGTTACAGCGGGACATTGATAGGAGTCAAAACTGGGCTGAGAAGTGGCAGATGGAGTTCAACCCAGATAAGTGTGAAGTGGTTCATTTTGGTAGGTCAAATATGATGGCAGAATATAGTATTAATGGTAAGACTCTTGGCATTGTGGAGGATCAGAGGGATCTTGGGGTCAGAGTCCATAGGATGGTCAAAGCAGCTGCGCAGGTTAACGCTGTGGTTAAGAAGGCATACTGTGTATTAGCCTTCATTAATCATGGAATTGAATTTAAGAGCCGAGAGGTAATGTTGCAGCTATATAGGACCCTGGTCAGACCCCATTTGGGGTACTGTGCTCAGTTCTGGTTGCCTCACTACAGGAAGGAAGTGAAAGCCATAGAAAAGGTGCAGAGGAGATTTACAAGGATGTTGCCTGGATTGGGGAGCATGCCTTATGAGAATAGGTTGAGTGAACTCGGCATTTTGTCCTTGGAGTGACAGAGGATGAGAGGTGACCTGATAGAGGTGTATAAGATGATGAGAGACATTGATCGTGTGGATAGTCAGAGGCTTGTTCCCAGGGCTGAAATGGTTGCCACAAGAGGACACAGGTTTAAGGTGCTGGGAAGTAGGTACAGAGGAGATGTCAGGGGTAAGTTTTTTACTCAGAGAGTGGTGAGTGTGTGGAATGGGCTGCCAGCAACAGTGGTGGAGGCAGATACGATAGGGTTTTTTAAGAGACTTTTGGATAGGTACAAGGAGCTTATAAAAAGAGAGTGATGGGTAAGCCTAGTAATTTCTAAGGTAGGGACATGTTCGGCACAACTTTATGGGCCGAAGGGCCTGTATTGTGCTGTAGGTTCTCTATGTTTCTATTTGGATGGGTACATGAAGAGGGGCTTGCTGGTGTAAGGGCCGAATGTGGGCAACTGTGGAGAGCAGGGAGGATGCTGTGGTTGGCTTGGACCAGTTGCACCGAGGGGCGTGGGCGCGCACGCACCTCTTATTGTAATATATAGCTTTTATTATTAGGTATTGCATTGTACTGCTGCCACAAAACAACAAATTTTACGACATATGCCAGTGATATTAAACCTGATTCTGATGCCAATCTGCCAGCTTCTAAGTGAGGAGCATAACAGACCCAATCAAGTAGATCCTATACCCTTGCCACACTTTACACCTAATAACTTAAAATAAACTATTCATGTATTTTTTTTGGCTTTGCCTCCTAAAATATTGGACAAATTTGTTCCTACGTAACTGACTAGTTGAATATTTTCAGTTTTGCACTAAATCTCCCAAATATTAGGGGACCTTAAATTGAAGTGAGTGGTCAAAGGAATTAGTAAACTCAAATATTTGGAAATTAAACACATGGTTCACAAGAGAAATAAAAATAAACTAGGACTCACTGCTGGCACAACAGAGTTTTAAGTTTATTAAGGATATCACTGCACATGAATTTATTTGAGCTTTCCTGGTATTAAAATGAATACCACCAGTACATTTTAGTGGAATATTAATTCATTAAGAGATACAGCATGAAACAGGCCCTTCCGGCCCTTTGAGTCACACCGCCCAGCAATCCCCCGATTTAACCCCAGTCTATTCACAGGACACTTTACAATGACCAATTAACCTAACCAACCATACGTCTTGGACTGTGGGAGGAAACCTGAGCATCCAGAGGAAACTCGCGCTGTTACGAAAAGAATGCATAGGTAGCAGCGGAAATTGAACCCCAGTCACTTGTACTATAAGGCATCGTGTTAACTGCTATGCTACCACGCCGCCTCACACAATAGTAGAGATAAACTTGTTTTTGTTCCAATTATAGACTTTGATCATATGAGCTGGATTCAACGATTCCATAATTGCCACTGGAAAGTGAAGGGCACTCCAAGAAAGGCAAAGCGACAAATTCCACTAGTTGTATTACAAAAGGGGTTTTGTTCTGTAAAGACCTTGAGTGCAATGTTTTGATATCATTGTAGAATCTTCATAATAAATCAATTTATGAAAATAGATACTACAATTTAAGTCGGACAGTCAATACTATCCACAGCACTGACGTTCAGGAGCAATTGGAAATAAAAAAAGTCTTTAGCATCTGAAAATACTGGTCCCCCTAAACTTCTGTAAATGGAAGTGGCAATAGGAATTAATTTATAAACGGTGAATGATGCATTTAAATAGCACTATATATGAAAAAAATAGAAGAGAAACGGAACTGAAAGAAAATGATCTTTCAATACAGTTCAACATGTTCAGATATGTTTGATAAGGATTAATAGGAACATTAATCTTTATAATAACAGCCCTGACCTCAAATTACTACAGCAAGTTGATTATTGTTATAATTTGTCTGCTCTGCAGACCTTGTGCACAAAACACATCACACAACCCGTGATACAAATGACCACCTTCTGATCCACTAATTACCGCTGGAAAGCCAGAAAACAAGCACAGCCACGTCTAATTTCATCCAGAAAATTCCCAGGTTCGGGAATAGGGATTTTAAAAGACAGCACGACCAATAAGTCTCACTGTTCTCCTGCACCAACATTTCTTTCACAACGAGTGGTAAATCAACATGCTGCTTGCTCTGGTGAAAATGCTGACCATCTGTGGCTCCCAACTATCCGTGCACACACAGCTGCTGGAATGTCAGAAGTTTTCTCTGGCATGTCATACAGCAGCTTCACAAGTAAACGATACAGTTTGAAGAACTGTACAGATAATGACTGTCAATTCAAGCTTTCATCTTAAGCTGGAACCTGAACAAATAAAACCAGAGAAGGAAGAGAGCAAACTTCAATCAACGGCAAAATTTGATCCTGCAGGACTGTTGTCAAAAGCTGATCAGGAACTCCTCCATCAGAAGCATGGCAGAGAGACTGACAGAACAGCAAGCTGACAACAAACATTCAGCTTTTCCCCGCTTCAGACTTATTTTCTCCTTATTTAAGACCATAAGATATCAGAGCAGAGTTAGGCCATTTGGCCCATCAAGTCTGCTCCACCATTTCATCATGGCTGATCCAGTTTCCTGTTAACCCCAGTCTCCTGCCTTCTCCCCGTATCCCTTCATGCCCTCACTAATCAAGAATCTATCAACCTCCGCCTTAAATATACCCAATGATCTGGCCTCCACAGCCACCTGTGGCAACAAATTTGAAAGATTTACCACCCTCTGGTTAAATAAATTCCTCATTTCCATTCTAAATGGGTGTTCCCTCTATTTTGTGGCTGTGTCCTCTGGTCTTAGACCTCCCCCCCCCCCCCCCCACCGCCACCAATGAAACATCCTCTGCACGTTCACTCTATCAAGACCTTTCACCATTCGATAGGTTTCAATGAGATCCACTCAGCCTTCAGAATTCCAGTGAGTCAAAAATGGTTGCTGTGACGCATCTAGTGTGGTAGTGTAGTGGATAATGCTTATCACTCTCACTTTCAGCTTCCATCATTGGCTAGCAGTCTAGTGAAAAGGAGAGCTGAATGTGTAAATCAGTACATAGCTTCTCCAACAGTAAGCCTCATGCAGTGCCTCCTTGCTGGCGACACACAGTACCTGAACTCTTTTCGGACTCAGACTGAACTACAGGGGATGAGGAAGAGGTATGGCCCCTGCACTCATTGCACACGGTGTGCGGATGTGCCCTGGCGCTCATGAACCAGATCCCCAGCTGTGGGTAAATAGTCCCACTTCCTTGTGGGCAGCCTTGGGAGAGACGAAGGCTCTTTTGCCTTCATCACCACCGACTCAACTTTCAATTTAACCTTTATGGAATCCTACACAAGGACTCCCAAGTCCCCTTACACCTCAGATTTTTTAATCTCTCCATTTAGATAATAAGTCTATGCTTTCATTTCTTCTACCAAACTGCATGACCATACATTTCCCGACACTGTATCCCATCTGCTACTTCTTTGCCTATTTTTTAAAATAAAAAGTAAGTCAGGAAACTATCACAAAACTAATTTCCAGCACTTTACCAGCTTTCCCATATAATCGGTTACTGAGAGGTAATACTGCTTGGGGTCTGTCATGTTCTCTTCAGAACTACCTGCATGGAACACCACCTCAGACAGTCCAGCTAGGACTGGAACACTATTATCCAACCACGTACCAGAACAGCACATACCAACCTTCTGCTTTTATGTCACCAATTTGCATCTGTTAAATTAAATCTCCAGTGTTAATGATTTACTGTGAAGGTTACATTTTCAAATCTTTACACCGAAAACATAGCCAGTCTGAGATCCTCCACATCCTAATTCTAGAACACTATGTAAATCTCTTCAAATTATATCTGGAGCATATTCAACTCTATTCAAATACCGTCACTGACTTATCTCTGGTAGTGCAACCAAGCCCCAACAGATAGTCAGTGAATCATTAGCTAACACACACAAGTAGATACCATTGCTTTGTCTGTTCCTGGAATCAGTCTTCACTATTCAAGCACTGAATAAAGGCTCACTGATAACTACAAGTGCAGACTAAATCACACATAGTAAATGCACATACTCATATATTAATGCAACATGACTCATAAAAGATTCAAAATGAATAATTTCAGTAATCAATATCCAATTAAAGAATTTAATCTTCCACACCATTAGTGATGTTCAAAACCAAGTAAAACAATTCTGTGATCACCATTAAAACAGCATGATGATGTTACTGTACGCAGAAGGACAGTAAGTAATTTGAAAATTGCAACGTTCGAGAGAAGCTATCCATCCATGCTGGGCTGAGCGTCGAGCTAGCTTCTCATCCTCGTAAAATAAAACAGACAAATGCTAAAGAAACGGCAAGATTGCTGCCCGATGCGCCACCAGGCGCAGAGAGGAACAACATAAGGTATATAAATTGCAAATGTTTGTTATTTAACTACCAACTTTCCACTCATATTATACAACTATGAAATGAATATTGAAAATACAAGCTTATGAATCATACAGGATACAAAGCAAAGATAAGCAATCTCACTTTTGTGGTGTGATGATTCTATAATTTATCTAAAAGTTAACATTGTAATATCTATAAAATTGTAAAATCTATAAAGATCTAATGTCATTATTCACTTTGAAGTAAAGGCGCTTTCTGCACCCTGGCCAACATTCAAATAGCTAGTGAAAAAGAGATTAATTAAGCAGTCCTCATAAATATGAGAAAATCTGCAGATGCTGCAAAGCAACACACACAAAATGCTGGAGGAACTCAGCAAGTCAGGCAGCATCTATGGAAATGAATAAACTGTTAACACTTAGGGCCAGGACCTATCCTCAGTGCCGAAGAAGGGTCTTGGCCAAAATCATCGAGTGTTTATTCATTTCCATAGATGCTGTTGCCTGACCAGCTGAATTCCTCCAGCATTTTAGATCATGGGATCATAAGATATAGGAGCAGAATTAGGCCAAATGGCCCATCGAGTCTGTGCTGCCATTTTGTCATGGCTGATCTAATTTTCCTCTTAGCCCTGATCTCCTCCTGCCTTCTCCACGCATCCCTTCATGTCCTGACCAATCAAGAATCTATCAACCTCTGCCTCAAATATACATAAAGACTTTGCCTCCACAGCTGCCTGTGGCAAAGAATTCCACAGATTCACCACTCTCTGGCTAAAGTCATGCCTTATCTCTGTTCTAAAAGGTCATCCCCCTGTTCTGAGGCTGTGTCTTGTGTGTGCTGTTTTTATTTAAACGGCCCTTTTTTTCTGTTAACCCATGTTGTGCATAGTAAGATTTTACTTGTATGTTAAACATTTTGGAACAGTCCAGTGACATAAATAATGCTATGTCAAAGGCAAGTCATTCCTTTCAAATGTCCCTGGGCAGAAATAAAGGGTAAACCAATTTATACTTGAAACAAATGCGATCTCTTAGTCCCAGTAAAGTTACAATAAGGGCATCAACTGCAAGTCCCAAATAAGAATAAATATCCTGGAAAAGAATTAACTTTAAAAAAAAACTTCCTCTAAAATGAAACTGCAGCTATAATTAAATTAAAGCGACCTAGCTGTTTTGCACTCTGATATCACTCACTACTAAACTTTATAGGACTGAGCTTTGATTGATGTTATGGGATATCACCAAAGAATTCGAAATTCCAGAAAATACTCTGATGCAACAGATTAAAATGGGCTCTTTCCTGTTCAACTTTAGGGAAAGAATCTTGCTGGATACCATGGTAAAAAAGTATAATCAGGCATTAATGTAATACTTGCATGACTTCAATAACTATAATCAATGAAATATATCTGAAGGGTAATCATTGTCATAATGAAGGGAATCTCAGCACCCAATGTCCACAGAAAACTCATGCAAAAAACAACCTCATATGCTCCAGATAACTTGTTTGATGGTGTTGGCCGAGAGAAAAAACTATTAGCACAAACACAAACAGCAACTCCCACGTCCTTCTGTAAAGTAGTGCCATGGAAGCTCGTGTCAATGGGAGAGACTAGAGGGGGCCTAAGTTTAGCATGTAGATTGAAAGATGACACACTCAGACAATCAGCACTTCCAGTACTGTAAAGAAGAGTCAGCAAGGACCTTTGTATTCAGATTCCCCTGGAGTGGAACGTGTATCCATGCAGCTCTGAAACAAAGGCTACCCTGCAACACAGCAACCTCTTCAAAGACATTCAAAAGAGCAAACTTACAGTCTTGCTACAATGCACCACTCAATTAATGTTAATACATAACCCAGATGGCATTCTTCTGCTCTAATTGCAGAAAACGAACAATTGGTAAGGTTTGCAATGCACCAACATTGGAGATATTTCTTGTCACACATGCTGAACTGCCAAGCTGTCATATGATCGAAGAAGTCATCATCATGGCACACTTTCTAAAGGTGATTTTACTTCTGGCTCCAGGATATAAAGTATCTGGTTAGTTCATTGCATTTCTTGAAAAATGGTGCCCATGATAGATTATTAGTTCCTATTATTTAATAATCATTTACTTCACATTAAATCTGAGAAAAGAACTGCCGGAAGACATTACCACTGAGAGTAATCCTATTTTTAATCAAGCATTACAAAATAATGTACTGCAGGTCAAATTTTAATACACTTAAAAACCACTAATACTTGGAACAAGCTCACTTCTTGGGGAGGACTAGTCATTTAGAAGAAAGGTAAAGGTCACATGAAATTATTGCATTCTTAAATATGAAATTCCATAGATTTTTTTGTGGAAAAGTACATTGCTTCATCATAACTACTCAAAATCCTTTTGAAAAACCCAGGTGCAAAGGAACTTTCAAGAACAAAGAAACACCAGACATATATTCAAAATGTAGAAATAGACCAAAGCTCGCTCCCTTCTGCTTCATAGACCAGTCACATCCACTTTGGAAAGATCAACAATGCAGGGGAACTGACTTTCATTTGGGCATCTTGTTTTACAAAGCACAGTTGAATTTGAACTCCAACATCAGCCCTCAAAGTCTTTACCGCTGAGGAAATCTTAAAATATAAAGTTCCCAAAAAAAGGCTTCAGTAAGAAATACAAAAATACTCTCCAAGTTTGGAGACCTGAGGTTACATTCTCCATCTTGATGTGGTACTCTCATTCCAGTGTTAACTAAAGTGGTTCACATACTACTTCAAACATTGAAATAATTATATCAAGAGAGATCATTATAAAATGCCAGTTTACAAAATTGTAATGAAGACCCATGATTAAAGATAAAAGAATAAACAAAATTATATATTCAGAAATGATGGTACATTTAATCTTTGGTTTAATTTCCTGTTGAAGGCTTCATGCTTTCACTATGAACCACTTAAAGAGGTGTACACTTCCCATCTTACCTGTAACGGAGATCTTCAGGTTTGCTTCCAGAGGCCTGTTGTTGTCCAAATTCTGACTCAACTTTAACTGTCCAGTATTTTGGTCTAAAATCAAAAGGTTAAGCTCATTGCCCTCCACGAATGTGTAGAAAAGACTATCCGATACATCCGGGTCATAGGCTGGAATCTTCCCGATCACGCCTGAAGGAAAGCTGTTTGACTTATTGGTAACATAGTTGTTAAAAATAATCTCAAAGTTGCGTAGCACTGGAGCATTATCGTTTTTATCCACCAGACGAATGTGAATTGTGGCTCGATTAACCAGAGGTGCTGAGGTTGCCTGGACCACGATGACATATTCAATTTTGGTTTCATAATCCAAATCTGTGAGAGCAATCAGGTCTCCGGTAAACATGTCCAACTGGAAAACCTCAGGGATGTTTCCTTCCACAATCTGGTACATGATTTGTGCATTTGTTCCCACATCAGGATCTGTTGCTGTGATTCTGGCCACCGAGGAGCCAACAGGGCTGTTTTCATCAATATAAATATCAAACTCATCCTTTTCAAAGGCGGGGGCATTGTCGTTGACGTCGAGCACCGTGATCTGGACATTTACAACTGCTTTAAGTGGTGGGTTACCTTTGTCAACTGCAAAGACCCTCAAGTTATAAATTGGAACATTCTCCCTATCTAATTTCCTCCCAGTCCGAATAATCCCCGATGAGGGTTCGATGTAGAAATCACCATCTCCATCATCACCACCGTGGAAGGTGTAATACACTCGACCATTGAGACCTGAATCCCGGTCAGTGGCTGAAATCTGCAAAACACTGGTAGATGAAGGAACATCCTCGTACACCGTGCCCTGGTACAGATCACGTACAAACTGAGGCTTGTTATCGTTAGCGTCATTGATCAGGATTTCAACGTACGTTGTGTCAGATTTTTGTGGGATACCATTGTCCCTGGCTGTTACTGCCAATGTGTAGGATGCCTGGTCTTCATAATCCAGCTCCATTTGCGTGGTTATAGTTCCTGTGTCAGGATCAATTTTAAACTGAGGAATGTTGTCCTCCATGATGTAGGTTATCCTGGCATTCTCTCCTGTATCTTCATCAGATGCACTGATGACCACCACTGCCGTGCCAATCGGTTTGTCCTCATTGATGCTGACAGTATAGTGTGAACTCTGGAACACTGGTCTGTGTGTGTTGGCATCTGTGACATTAATATAGACCTGAACTGTGTCCATCCGAGTTCCATCTGACGCAGTAACCGTAAGAACATACTGTCTTTCCTGCTTATAATCCAAGGGCAGCGCTAAAGTGATTAGTCCACCACCACTCTGGCTGGTTATTGAAAACCGGTTCCGCGTGTTTCCGCTTGATATCTGATACGTGACCACGCTGTTAACGTCCCGATCGATCGCAGTGACGGTCAACACACTGCTGCCCACTGGCGCGTCTTCATTCAACCTGAGGTGGTATACCCTCTCGGTAAACGTAGGGTTGTTGTCATTCACATCCAGCACAGTGATGCTGATACCAGCTGAGGAGGTCATGGATGGGACCCCATTGTCCCTGGCTTCTACACCAAAAGCGTAAAATTCAGTCGTCTCTCGATCCAATTCCGTAGCAACTATGATCCAGCCCGTATTGTTGCTTATGACAAGTGGAAAGTCAGGAGGGGTGTCTACTAGTGTGTACTCCAAGCGAGCATTGTCACCAGAATCAGCATCAATAGCCTGAATGTGAATTACTGAATACCCAATAGCCACATTCTCCAACACCATGACCTGGAAGGGTGTGCTTACAAATATTGGTGCATTGTCATTCACGTCTACCACTTGTATCATGACCAAGCCAGTGCTATTGATCAAAGGTGGCCTTCCACCATCCTGTGCTTTAATACGAAGGGAATATTCTCTTGTGGTCTCATAATCCAATGGGTTGATGATATCAATGTTGCCATTTAGAGAATCAATGTAAAACTGCCCTTTTATATTTCCACTCACAATGCTGTAATGAACTACAGCGTTGTTCCCTTTATCTTGATCAGAAGCTTTGACCTGCAGGATTTTGGTATTCACTGGAACATTTTCAGGCACTTGGACAAAGTACCGCTTCTCACTGAACTGCGGAGAATTGTCATTCTCATCCTCCACAGTAATGTAAACAGTTGCCGTGGTACTTAGAGGACCTGGGTCTCTTCCTTGATCATTTGCCTCCACGATCAGATGATATTCAGCCACCACCTCCCGATCTATAACCCCTCTGGTCCTTACAATCCCAGACCTAGTGTCAATCTCAAACACAGAATTATTTCCATTGCTGTTGACAATGCGATATAACATGTTGGCATTTGAAGGAGCATCACTATCGGTCGCCCGGATGGTCAGCAGCTCGTAGCCAACTTCAACGTTCTCCCGAATGACTTCCCTGTACTCAGACAGTTCGAAGAGTGGGGCGTGGTCATTAGTATCACTGACAGTCACGGTTAAGGTGGCCGCAGTCATTCGACGTGGAGTTCCATTATCATTTGCAGTAACTTTAAAAAAAGAAAAAAAGTTGAAGGTGAAACAACTGAGAATGTATTGACAATACAAAACTCTTAAGTTTTATACAGTCTCATGACACGTTGATATACAGCTATATAAACATAATTAGGAAGTCAGCCAGCTATGCCAAAGTCAGTAATGACCTCCCTGCTGATGGCTCAGAACACATTACCAACATAGTAGCATAGCTAATTGATTCAGTATCGATCAAGTTTCCAAATACCCATCTAGAGTACTAGCCTACAAAGTACCCGGGACACCTTCAAGGAGCAGTGTCTCAGAAAGGCAGCGTCCATTATTAAGGACCCCCAACACCCAGGGTATGCTCTGTTCTCACTGTTACCATCAGGTAGGAGGTAGAGAAGACTGAAGGCACACACTCAGCGATTCCGGAACAGCTTCTTCCCCTCTGCCATCTGATTCCTAAACGAACACTGAACCCATAAACAGTACCTCACTTTTAAAATATATTATTTCTGTCTTTGCATGATTATTTATCTATTCAATATACGTATACTGTAATTGATTTATTTATTCTTCTATATTATGTTTTGCATTGAACTGCAGCCGCTAAGTTAACAAATTTCATGACACATACTGGTAATAATAAACCTGATTCTGATTAACTGTTCATTCTTTCCACAGTAGCTACTGACTAGCTGAGTTCTTCCAACATTTCTAGTTTTCCTTCAGATTCCAACATCAGTTTATGTTGTCCAAGTAAAAACCAAATTGTGTCTGTTAAAATATATGTGACAGCATCACAATAGGGAATGTTCCCTGTACTACTGAAAATCTGCAAAACATTTCTCCTCATCTCTCTCTAACTAGAAAGCTGAACAACAACCTGCTCCCACCTCTGTACTGATGAAGACTAAAATTCTGAAGGAGAGATAATCTGTCACAGATCACTATAAAAGCTCTCCTTTCAATATACTCTTTTTGGGCAAACTCTGAAACCAAGTCATCCATGGCTTAAATCAATACCTGACAAGTGTCAGCTTAGTTGAACATCACTGTAGTACTAAAACCAGGATTCTGAATTTCTATTGGAGTTAAGCAACTAATGACAAATATAAATTCATTGCCAAAGGGGATCTTGCTTTATCAAAGACACATCCTTTCCAATGAGCTGTTAAACCAAGGGACTATCTTCCTCACAAAGGGAAATATGCAGTTGCACTTTCTGAATTAGAATAAGCCAATGCCCAAGTTCCTGAACTGCACTCTTTAAACAGACTTTAAACATTACATATGTACATGTATGTACACACACAAATGGCATACAAATTATTAAACCAACGAACCTGCTGTAGCTCCCTGTACATCATGAACCTGACCTAGAATGGGAAACTGCTTCGCTGAGGACTGCGCCTCATCCACCAGAAAAAGCAGGATCTCCCAGTACCCACACATTTCAATTCTACTTCCCATTCCTATGTGTCAGTCCATGGCCTTCTCGTGCCATGATGAGGCCATACTCAGGTTGGAGGAACAACACCTTATATCTCGTCTGGGTAGCCTCCAACCTGAAGGTATGAACATAGATTTCTTGAACTTCTGATAATTGCCCCCCCCCCCCACCTTTACCATTCCCTTTTACTTCTCTCACCTTATCTCCTTACCTGCCCATCACCTCGCCCTGGTGCTCCTGCTCCTTTCCTTTCTTCCAAGGACTTCTATCCTCTCCCACCAGATTTCCCCTTCCCTTTATCTCTTTCACCAATCAGCTTCACACCTCTTTATGTCACCCCTCCCCCTCTCCGTTTCACCTTGTACTTCTTCCTCCCCTCCCACCACCTTCTTACTCTGACTTTTCATCTCTCTTTCCAGTCCTGACAAAGGGTCTTGGCCTGAAACGTTGACTGTTTACCCTTTTCCATGGATGCTGCCTGACCTGCTCAGTTCCTCCAGCAGTTTGTGTGTGTTATTTGGATTTCCAGCATCTGCAGATCTTCTTGTGTTTGTGAATCAACAACTTCCTGTTCAATGGCATCCAAACAAGTCATGATCCTGTTTATTTTAGCAATTGATCCTCCAATGCCCTTTGTTCCAAAGTAAGCATACTAAATCGATTCCCTTCCTCCTCCCTACATTCCCACCATTGGAAAAAAAAATCAAAACTCCTGGCAAATTACTACTCAAAAGCTCAGAACCCTGGCCAACTTATTTCCATGGATTATCATTTTAACTTTCCCTTTTACATTTCAGCTTTCCATTTGGCTTCATCAATTTTAAATAAATCAGTAGGAATAATCACAATTCATATTTTCTATCCTAACAATAATGTCAATACATAAAATCAACTGATGCAGTGTTACAAGCAAAATGACATGGCTGAATTAAAACTGATAGAAATAATTGGAAGAAGTGCTGTTTTGTAAAAACACACATTGATAAGTTTGAGGATTTCTGGATTACTTACAGAAAGAAAATTATTTTGTATAAAACGCCACCCAGAAATGTGCAGATAGCAATTTAAATCAAATAGTAAAGAAGCAAAAATAGCAAATACTAAAATACTGACTAGGGAATTCATTTTGTCAAGGGGAGGGATGTTTAAAACAGATTGAAATACCTCTGCAATGTTCTGAAGTTTATTCAACTTTATGAAAAGCTCACTCCTGTCCAGGTCAAAGTTACATTCTATAGAGAGAGGATAATCCATGCCGCTGATTATTCTCTAACTTTGTCAATTATTAATTACTTAGGTGACTTGGAAAACAAAACCAGTTCACACAGAGTTGGTATGAGAAAGATATTAAAGGCATTAATAGGACAGGCAACGCTCTCATATCTTGAAACATCTGTGATGAAGTCAGCTTCCTTCCTGGACAAGCGGAGAAGGTCTGTGAGAACATATATATTAGGGAAGAATACTTTGATTGGAACAGACAAAGGTTACAGGCAGCAACATGAAAGATTTCCACCGTCTTCCCCTGATTTATAAACAAAATATTACGTCATTGGCAGAAACTGGTAACGTCTCAAGTTTTACTGACTTTATCTTACATTATGGAAAGTAATAGTTTCTTTTAAGAAACACATTAAAATTTCCATGCATTAATTATTCTCTGAACTCACAGAAAGAAATCAAAGTTCTTATTCTTCAGCACAGAAGGTTCATGAAAAATTCTTCACTCCCTATTGTTCAATTTTGTTCAACTGATGTCTGCTGCTCCTCTTCAAACCTTTTATTTCTGGAACAGTAGGTGGTGGTTTGTGTAAGAACGTAAGTAGAAACAGGAGTAGGCCATATGCCCTGTCAAGCCTGCTCCGCCATTCAAGAAGATCATGGCTGATCTAGCCATGGACTCACCTCCACCTACGTGCCTTTTCCCCATAACCCTTAATTCCCCTACTATGCAAAAATTTATCCAACCTTGTCTTAAATATACTTACTGAGGGTAGCCTCCAATGCTTCATTGGGCAGAGAATTCCACAGATTCACCACCCTCTGGGAAAAGCAGTTCCTCCTCATCTCTGTCCTAAATCTACTCCCCCGAATTTTGAGGCTATGTCCATTAATTCTAGTCTCACCTACCCATGGAAACAACTTTCCTGCCTCTATCTTATCTATCCCTTCCATAATTTTATGTTTCTATAAAATCTCTTATTCTTCTGAATACCAGTGAGTTCAGTCCCAGGGGATTCAATCTCTCTTCATAGTCTAACCCCTCATCTCTGGAATCAACCTGATGAACCTCCTCTGCGTCACCTCCAAGGCCAGTATATCCTTCTTCAAGTAAGGAGACCAGAACTGCACGCAGTACTCCAGATGCGGCCTCACCAGTACCCGGTACATTTGCAGCATAACGTCCCTGCTCTTAAATTCAATCCCTCTAGCAATGAAGGGCAACATTCAATGTCTTCTTGATAGCCCGCTGCACCCGCAAACCAACCTTTTGTGATTCATGCACAAGCACTCCCAAGTCCCTCTGCACAGCAGCATGCTGCAAATTTTTACCATTTAGATAATAATCTGCTCTTTCATTTTTCCTTCCAAAGTGGATGACCTTGCATTTACCAACTTTTCACTCCATCTGCCAGACCCTTGCCCACTCACTTAACCTATCTATATCTCATTGCAGACTCTCCATATCTTCTACACAATTTGCTTTTTCCACTCAATTTAGTGTCATCAGCAAATTTAGATATATTACACTCAATCCCCTCTTCCAGTTTGTTAATGTATATCATGAACAGCTGTGGGCTCAGCACTGACCCCTGCGGCACACCGCTCACCAATATATAGAATTAGAGACTGATAAAAGTGGGAAAGCAAGCCATTCAGCACATCATGCTGAAATAAAATTCATATAACGAAGGGTCCTGACAAAGGGTCTCAGCTCGAAACGTCGACCATACTTCCTATAGATGCTTCCTGGCCTGCTGTGTTCCACCAGCATTTTGTGTGTGGTGCTTGAATTTCCAGCATCTGCAGATTTCCTCGTGTTTGCGTCATATAACCCTTTGAGCTTTGCATTTTTAAATACTTAATCAATTCCCTTTTGAAATTTATTATTGATTCTGCATGTTACACAGTAATCTGAATATCTCTTCATCCAAAACATTTTAGTGTGTCCTTGAGGACAATCCCAAATTCCCAAATCAATGGTTTTCTAGATGTTTAAAAGGGGGTCTTGAGTTTACTCAAAGTTCCAGTTAATTTCATCCCTGCCAATCATATTGTACTTAAAGCTTTATAATGCTATTGCCTTGCTGGGATTATAAGTCCACATTATTCTAACAATTAACACTTGTTAGAATAATGTGGACTTATAATCCCAGCAAGGTATATTTCAAAGTATATTTATTATCAAAGTATACATAAATTATATAACCTTGAGATTAGTCTCCTTAGAGGCAGCCACAAAACAAAGAAACCCAAAAGAACCCATACATTAAAAAAGACCATCAAACACCCAATGTGCAGAAAGAAAAAACAATAAAAGTAAGCAAATAGACGAGAACCCTTGAGGAACTGGAGCAGGCCACAGCCTCAGGCTCAGTTCAGTGCAGAGCCGAGTAAATATCACAGAGCCCTCAGGCACAGAGTCAGGACTAACTTTGTGATTTGAAATTAAACTTTTGAACACTGAACAATGCAAATTTGATATCACAAAATAAGGTACACCACTTCATTTACATTCCATTGTTGTAATTTGAACAAAAGAATTCCAATCAAGGAGGGATCACATAGTTAGGTTTCCCCAAATTAGCACAGGCACCAACATGTATTTATTTCCTATTTATCAGAGCTTTAAATGAAATAAAAGATCCCAAAGTAGAATTACCATGATACTGCAGCTCGCAATAAGGAGTTATTGAACCAGGCAGTCAAAAGCTTAGTCAAAGAGGTAGGTTTAAAGGGGGGGGGGGGGGGTAAAAAAGAAAAATATGGAAAATCTGAAATGGAGCAGGTTTGGAAGCATCTGGGAAAAAGAAACAGTTCACATTTCAAGTCAATACCGTTACATTGGTACTAAGAAAAGTGAAAAATAGAACAAGTTTTCAGTTGAAGAGAAGCAGAAGAGGGGTGAGGAAGCTGGTAAATGGGGTGGAGTATAGAATGACGCAGAAGAGTGATAGTCTGGTTTAAAGATGTTTGTTAAAACCTAGTGAATAAGTAAAGCCATGTCTGGAGGATATGTTAATAGGACAAAATTCAAATTTGAAATATCATGGAGAGAAAAAAAAACTGAAAATTCAAGAAGCCAGACCTCAGTAGCTACCCAATTGGATTTTTTGAATTTAACACTGGGTCCCGATGCCTGTGATCCACAAAGCTGCATAAAGTTCTGGAACTCAAGTTTGCACTGAGCTTTGTTTGAATAATATAGGCATTCAAAGCAGAGGTCACAGTAAAATTCAATTTCAAAGTAAATTCATTATGAAAGTACATATACATCACCATACACAACCTTGAGTTTAGTTTTCTTGCGGGCATACTCAAAAAACCAAGAAACAGACTAGAATCAATGAAAGACTGCACCCAACAGAATGGACAAACAACCAATGTCCAAAAGACAACCAACTGTGTAAACAGAAAAGAAAAACAGAAATAAGAATATATACATACAGTACTGTGCAAAAATTTTGGGCATATATCTATAGCTAAGGTATCTAAGACTTTTGCACACTACTGTAGTAAGTTTATGTGTTGGACTATACTGCTGTACAAAAAAAATCATGACATACGTGTGCGATGATAAACCTGATTCTGATATGTCTCTCTATTGTGGACTGAGAGGGGGAAGGGATCAGGGAGAGGGGAGGGAAAGCACCAAATAGGCATCCTGTAATGACTAATAGGCCCACTGTTCGGAATCAAATGACCTTACCTGGTGTCTCAGGGCTGGGTGGGTCTGACTATTGCCACCCTCCATCCCTGCCACTCTTTCTCTGCTACTTGTCCCATTCAACCCACCCCCCGCAGTGCTCCACCCTCACCATTCCCAACAATCTCTGCTCCTTACAAGTTTACATACTCCTCTCCACACCACGTTGACAAATACAGTACTATGTGAAAGTCTTAGGCACCCTAGCTATATAGATTTTCCTAAGATTTTTGGACAATAGTGTAAATAAGCAATAAATATCGATAACGTGAGATGGAGAGTCCTTGAAAGTGAGTCCATAGGTTGTATGAGCAGTTCAGTGATGGGGTGAGTGAACTGGTTCAGGAGCCTGATGTTTGAGGGGTAAAAAACTGTTCATGAATCTAGGGGTATGCGTCCTTAGACTCCTCTACCTTCTTCCTGATGGCAGTAGTGAGAGGACAGCTTAGCCTGCGTGGTGAGGGTCCTTGATGATGGACACTGCATTCCTGCAACAGTGCTCCAAATTGAATGGAGAATTCGTGAGGACAAACAGAAGTTCAGATCTAGCCTTGTAGACTGAAAGGAGACATCTTACAAAATGCCCTCTATAGAGAAGGACACATTATGAGAAATAGATACTACACATAAAATTGGCAGTAATACAAGCAAGTGAGGTTATTGCTTCACTTGGAAAGGGTTTGGCTTCTTGGATATCACAAAGGGAGAAGGAGGAAGAGGGCAGGTTTTGCAACTCCTGCAGTTGCATGAGAAGGTGCTGTAAGTAGGGGAGCAGATATAGAATGGGGTGGCAGGTTGAACCAGTGTTACTCCAAAGGGAGATATCTTTCCACAGTTTGAAAAGGAGAGAGAGAGAGAGAGAGAGAGAGATCTGTATCTGTTAATAACATCAAATTGGAGCAGCTGGAGTTCAACGGAATGTGATTAAAGCACAAAAAATGCAAAAGTTGTAGAGGAGACTAGATGAAGGGAGGGAATTCCAATCCTTACACTTTGGCACAGAAGCCACATCTGTCAAAACGGATTGAAAATGAGAAGTGTTAGAAAGACTAGAACTGAAGAACAACTGCTGGTATTGGTTTATTACTGTCACATGTAGCTAGATACAGTGAAAAGCTTGTCCTGCAGACTGTATATACAGATCAAATCATTGCACAGTGCATTGAGCTAGAATAAGGTAAAACAACAACAATCCAGAATAAAGTGTAAAATCTACTGAAAGAGCACAGTACAAGTTAAGTGGAAGATCATAATAAGGTAGAATCAGAGGCCAACAGCTCATTTTATAGCACAAGAGGTCCAATCGAGAGTCCAATAGCAGTGGAATAAAATCTGTGCTTGAGCCCGAAGGCGTGTGCTTTCAGGCATTTGTATCTTATGCCGAGTGGGAGCGTGGAGAAGAGGGAATGTCCAGGGTGGGGGGGGGGGGGGGGTCTTTGATTATTCTGGCTGCAACAAAAAGTCAGAGGCAGAATCTGTAGAGGAGAGGGTGGTTCCTGGGATGTGCCCTCAGCTCTGTGCAGATTCTTGCAGGCAGGTTCAGAGCAGTTGCCATACCAAACTGTGATGCATCCAGACAGAATCTTTCTATACTGCATCAATAAAAATTGGTGAGTCAATAGGGACAAGCCAAACTTCTTTTGGCAATTTGCAAACAAAGAGGAAGGGTATCAAAGCTTGCAGCAGGATCTGGCCAGCTGGAAAAATGTGCTGAAAAATGGCAGATGGAATTTAATGCAGACAAGTGAGAGGCGATGCACTTTGGGATGACAAACCAGGGTAGGATTTACTCAATGAATGGTAGGGCACTGAGGAGAGCAGTAGAAAAGAGAGATCTGGGAATACAGATCCATAATTCTTTGAAAGTGGCGTCATAGTTAGATAAGGTTGTAAAGAAAACTTTTGGGCTTCATAAATCAAAGCATTGAGAACAGAATTTTGTATGTTTTGTTGAAGTTGGAGTACTGTGTGCAGTTCTGGTCCCTTTCCTACAAGAAAGGTATTAGTACAATTGAAAAAGTGCAGAGAAAATTTACAAAGACATGAAGACCCAAGTTATAGAGAAAGGTTGAATAGGTTAGGAATTTATTCTCTAGAGTAGTGGTCGCCAACCCATCGATCGCAATTGACTGGTCGATCTTTGAGACTTCTCCAGTAGATCCCGAAAAAAAAAAGAAAAAGAAATACACAAATACTGTTGAGAGATTGTTTCTGGGTTGCCGGGTTTTAATTCCGTTCTTTCTGCCCAGTGCGCATGCATGTAGCTCCCCCACCACGCACTACACAGTGTACTTCAGTGGTCCCCAACCACCAGGCCGCGAGGAAACGATATGAGTCAGCTGCACATTTCCTCATTCCATGTCACGCCCATTGTTGGAACTTGAACACACGCGAGGTCATTAGTCACCTAAACTGACACCCTCGTGCCAGGGATCACTAGTTGGCCTCGTGCGGCTGGCAGAAGTGCCATTGCTACTGGCCTGGAGCACGGACAGATGGGTGCTGACTCTAAACCTGTTCAGCACACCGAATATTCGTGGGGAACCTGGTGCTAAAATATTAGCAGACGTCCTAATTCGGGCTCAGGATTTCCTAAGTAGCAGAGCAGCTACCTCGCTGCAATCTACTGAAACATACTTTTGTCAGCCGATAGATCCTACAGGGGGGGGGGGGGGGGCGGACGCGCGCCCTGTTGCACTCCTCGCTCGGTCGGTCGCTCTCTCCAGACTGCAACCCCGGTTCGGGGACCTCCGGCCCTGACCTTGTCCTCTCACCCCACCCGTGACCAGATGCACCTGGTCAAGGCGTCTGGCCACGAGCGGGCAGGACGCTGGAGTTTGGGCCCGGAGGCTGTCTAATGAGGCAATGAAACCCTCAAAACTGCTTTGGCACCTTGAGTCAAAGCACCCTGCACTTAAAGATAAGCCCGTTGAGTTTTGTGAGCGGAAAAAACGTAAGCAAGTAGGACAGCAGCTAAGTGCCGCGAGCCGCGAAAACTAAATTGCGGAATAGACTGGACATAAGGAACTTGCTTCGAGTATCGCTGTGTTCCCGTAGTGTTTAACATCACCCCCCCCCAATCGGCCGGTCCGCAAGAATATTGTCAATATTAAACCGGTCCACAGTGCAAAAAAGGGCGGGGACCCCTGGTGTTTATACATTATTTCTACTTCCAGGTTGCGGGGTTTTACTTCCGGTCTTTTCTGCCCTGGTGTGCATGTGTGTAACTAATCGATCTGGGGTCGATCTTGCCTTTCACTAAGGCCGAGGTAGGGGATCTTGGGCTTAAAAAGGTTGGTGACCACTACTCTAGAGCATAGGAGAATGAAGGTAGATTGATAGAGGGATATAAAATTAGGAGGGGTATTGGTAGGGTAAATGCAAGCAGGCTTTTTCTACTGAGGTTGAGTGAGACAAGAACTGGAAGCAATGAGTTAAGTGTGAATGGTGAAATGTTTAAGGTTCAGAGGGCGGTGCGAATGTGGAATGAGCTGCCAGCGGAAGTGGAGGATGCAGATTCAATTTCAACATACAAGAGAAATGTGGATGGGAGGGGTATGAAGGGCTATAGTCCATGGGACGAGGCAGAGTAATAGATCGGCATGAACTAGATGGGCTGAAGGGTCTGTTTCTGCACTTAGTGTTCTACAACTTCTATGTCCTTATCGAATTCACAAAGTACTGTATATACTGAAGGATGTTCTCAAAGAGAGGAAAGATGATGGACATCACAATGTTAAAACTCAGGTATTGCTTAAACAGGAGCCTTTGCACTTTTGGAAGTATGGGAATGATCATGAATGGGATAATCAGAATCCAAATCAGGTTTAATATCACCAGCATGTGTCATGAAATGTAATCACCTTTGCAGCAATAAAACAATGCAATATATAATAATAGAGACAAAACTGAGTTATGACAAATATATATATATATAAATAATAGTTAAATGTAATCATTGGTGCAAAAATAGAAAAAAAAGTGGTGAGGTAGTGTTCATGGGTTCAATGTCCATTCAGAAGTTGGATGGCAGAGGGGAAGAAGCTGTTCCTGAATCACTGAATGTGTTCCTTCAGACTCTTGTACCTCCTACCTGATGAAGAGAACAAGACATGACCTGGGTGATGAGGGTCCTAAATGATGGGCTCTGCCTCTTAGAGGCATTGTTCCTTGAAGCATCCTGGATACTACTGAGGCTGGTGGCTATGATGGGGCTGACTAAGCTCGTAACTCTTGCCAGCTTATTTTGATTCTGTGCATTAAATCTCACCCCACCCCCAGCATACCAGGCTGTGATACAGCCAGTAACATATTTGGAATGAGTGAAAAGATGACTTTTGAATGAGTTCAGTAGATGATAGAAAAGTCAGCCAGGTGTTTAGGTGACTGGTAAAACCTGGAGACAAAGTTATCAAAGTCAACAGTTAATGAGCTACTGGACCTGACTTAACCTGGGTCAAGTATCTCCTGGAAAAGGACGAAGTGAAGCTGTGAATGGGCACGTTATTTTATTTTAACGTTTAATCATTTTTCTCACCACTTTAAAGTACTAGTTTACACTGGAATACAATTCTACATATTTGTCTAATGTAGGTCAAACACTGCAAAGCAAACATTAAGTGAACCTTTTACAGTGAAGAGCTCTGTAATCAATTTTAGCCCAGGATGAGTTAAACATTCAGAGACTGGCCGAAGCTGAACGCTTCAAGGAACTTCTAAAGAGGATATAAACCAAAACAAGGAACTTTGTGCAAACACTCACCTTTAAACACGTGCGTGTCCTTGGTCTCTCGGTCGAGCGGTTGTGTGGTGGTAACGGCTCCCGTGTCGGAATCCATGTGGAAGTAGTCACTGGACCTGCTGTCAAACAGCGCTTCCATGGTGTACTCCAGCCGGCCGGCCTCCCCTTCATCCAGATCGTTGGCGGTCAGCACTATGACCTGGGTCCCCGCGGGCTCGTTCTCAGGCACGGACACCTGATAACTGGGCAGCTGGAACTGGGGGCTGCGGTTAGCGCTTCGCCTCCGCCGAAACGGGCGTTTTTTCCGCGAGCCGATCCTGCGCCAATCTCTCACCCTGACGCGGATGAAGAGCGGGTGCATCCGGTGACCCGAGCAGACGAGGTGGGCGACAGCTGGCTGGGTGTTCGGGCCCACACAGAAAGCCCCCGTGGCAAGGCTCCCGCCCGGTCCGAGCTGCAGAGACCGTGAGGCGTTCAGACTGGTGCAGAACAGAGCGTCCGGCTGCAGGAGTGCGGGCACCATCTCTTTCACGTCGAGCAGTTGCCCCGCCGCCAGGCAGCCGCTTTGCCGCGAGTGCCCCTTGGCCAGGAGCACCTCGATGGTGAGGTCGGGCACGAGCGGCTGCGGCGCACCTTTCCTCCTGTACTTGATGTAGCAGTCTTGGCCATGCACGTAAACGGCGAGGCGGGCTCGAACCACCATGTAGCCCCACGGCCTGGGCGCCCCCAGGTGCAGCGAGAGGGGGGACGGGTTGGAGGGCAGCAGCGCGCAGTCCAGGGGCCCCCTCTGCCTCAGCTCCCCCGAATGAGCGCCCAGCTCCAGGCGTCTCCGCAGTGGCTCCGGAGTCACCAGCCTGTCCACCTGGTAGAGCCAGCCCGTCGTATTCAGGGACAAGTTGGCGAGTGGCGGCTCCCCGGGGCCCGAGCCCTTCCCCTGAGTAAGGTGCAGCTTCAAGCTGCCCGACGGCGGCATGTGCAGGAGGAGAACCAGGAGGACCCGGCAACCAAGCGACATGGTTCGGGAGGCTCTTTAAAACAAACTCTCGGACTGGTAAATTGCACGGCAACTGTTCATCCTAACAGCCGGCGCCCTCGGCGCCCCCTTCACCTGTGTCCCCAACTTCCTTCACCCAGTCCCGCTGGAGTCTGGTATGGTCATCTTGGATCTCACGCACACTTTGCCCTATATTCTCTCACTTCCGAACCCTCTCCCCTTGTTTTTTTTTTATCGCTCCTGTCAATTCCTTCCCTTTTCCCCTTCCTGCTTTTTTTCCTTACCCCTCCGACCGCTTCCTTGCTTTAATTTGAACCCGACTTTGTTTCAAGATGGCTCCGCCACCCCTGGGTCTCGTTACCACCATTAAACCTGTTCCCGTTTCTCAGGCTCTTCAAACTTTCACCAACGCTGAAACTTCTGTCCTCTGACGGAACCCGCGGGAAACTGAGAGCCCAGAACGAGAGCCAGAGGCGGCCAACGGCTCCCATCCCAATGCATCGGGCTCCCTCCCCCTGCTCTCCAAAGCCCACCTCCTCCCTCGGTAACTCCCGCTGTGCCGCTTGCTCCAACTCTCTTCCTCCCTCTCCTCTTTTGCCCGGTGTCCGGCGTGATATCTAGTCCCTTCCCCTTCCCGCAACAAGTCTCTCTCTCTCTCTTTCTCTCGCTCTCTCAGGTGTGCTTGTAGCTCTCTGCGCAGGATCAGTCTTCGGACCCGCCTGTTCCTCTCTTCCACCGAGAGGTGCACAGTTACACCGAAAGAAAACGCAACGATTCGATCACAAACACAGTTGCATAGCGGGATCCGCACTCGGGCGCCAACAACTCCACCGCCACCAAATGGATTAGGCAGACAACACAGTCGCCATGTGACCCAGTGTCCAACTCGGGAAGTTATGAACTTAGTGCAGATGTTAAAAGTGTCGGAGAGAGGGAAAAAAGAGGCGATCGTGTGCTTGGGGAAAAAAAACGCAGACATCCGTTTGTAGTTTTTTTTAAAAAAGGTGGAGAAATGCAGGTTGTTGTCATGGTGACGCTGAGTTTGAACAAGGATCCCAGGAGACGGGATGTGGGCGTTTCATTGAGAAACAAAAGCGACAAAGCGAAAAGGAGACAGCCTGTAACCTTAAGCTGCAGCGGCTTGGAGCGAGAAAGCACTTGTTAGCGAAACAACCCAGGCAGAAATTACAAGATGTTCCTAGATTGTGTAGTTAGTTTGAATGAGAACAAATTTCACTTTCATGACTAACATTTTAATTTATAAATTACTTGGGTACAGTCTGATCATCAGAAAAATAATATCCATTCTACAATTGTTACTCTGATTTTAGAAATTTATGTATATTTTCTGGTCTCCGTTTCAATTCTGAAATAATATTCCTGTCTTTGACTCAGTTAATTTGTTTCATACAAAAATTAGTGCCAAGGTCCAACTGTTGTGTATGTTTCGCTACACTGAAGTTAAAAGCGTAACTTTATTTAATAACCCGTTTGATTAGCCTTGTTAAGGTAGAAATTAAATAATAATTCAAACCCAAGAAATGATTCGGATACAAATCTGTGCCCATAATTTGGAGAATTAAAAACAAGTATCTGAATCTTGGAGCTAGTTCCTATGAACATAAACGACTAAAGGAATTAATGAAAGGGAGGGATATTCCGCATTTTGAAGATGCTGTTGCTTTCCTTCTGTTAATCCAAACATCACACAATTGAACCGCCGCCGCACTTCTGAGGCCTTCCGCGATCTACCTTTCACTCAGAATATAAAAAGATAGTTGTCCTTCCTATATTCATATTGGGGGGAGGGGGCGGAATAGAGAAAGGTTCGAATGATAGAATCTCTGGAACCTGAAATAAATTCTACGTATTACTCCTTCAATTATTCTGTGTTAGTTCTTTTCCAAGTGTTCGCAGCCCGGGCAAATGTCTATTTACCGGCTCCACTACATCATTGTTTTCTTTGAAACACGTATTAGTTTTCACAGTCTTCCAATAAACTAGCCATCTTCGGTTGATTCCACGCTTTTAAACGAAAATACTGTTCTAGCATAGGGGTTCCCAAACTGGAGTCCACGTTCGCCTTGCTTAATGAAATTATTGGTCCATGGCATAAAACCTTATTAAATCTTCCGGCTCTATATTCCGTTCCTGAACAGCCCTTCTGCCAAAATAATTGCTCGATGTCGGGAAATTAAAGCAATAACGATAAGAATGATTTGGTATGGCCCTTGGAACAGAAAATCCTCCAAAAAAAAATAGTGGATACAGCCCAGTCCATCACGGATAAAGTCCTCCCCATCGTTAAGCACATCCACACAGGACGTTGTCGCAGGGATCCCCACCGCCTAGATCCTGCTCTCTTCTCGCTGTTGCCACCAGGAAGAAGGTACGAGCGCCTCGGGACCCCCACCAGCAGGTTCAAGAACAGTTATTACCCCTCAACCATCGGGCTCTTGAACCAGAGGGGATAACTTTACTCGCCCCTTCACTGAACTGTTCCCATTTTCATTTTCAAGGACTCTTCATCTCATGTTCTCCCAATATTTATTGTTTGTTTTATTTCGTATTTGCACAGTTGGTTGTTTGTTCGTCCTATTTGGGGATGGGGGGGAACGTTTTTCAATGATTCAATTGTTTCTTGGATTTACTATGTATGCCTGCAAGAAAACGAATTTTAGGGTCGTATATGGTGATATATAGGTACTTCGGTTCAATATTTTATTACATATGCTTTCATGACACTGATATCCCGAAACAGACTTTTAAGTACTGGCGTGATTCCTGCCGCATCGGGTTGGGAGGCAGTTGATTACAACATAACAATTCGACACTTGTGTGACAGCTCTGATAATGGAGTAAGAGTAACCATGTCGCTTTACTCTTATCTAAACGCGTCGCTCGTGGCTGCTTAAATAAAAACATGCAGCTTTTGAAGTAGCAGGGCCTGTGTTAATATAACGCCTTAAAAGTAGCAAGACCAACCAACGCTATTTGGCGTGAAAGCATCAAATTTGACATGGGATCACATAAAAGAGAACTTGGCCGTTAGCCAAAAGCTTAGTAAATGTTAATGTTTTAAGCTAAGTGAAAGGAGGTGAAGTTTGGCAGGGAATTCCAGGTCTTGGGACTTTGGTGGCTAATGGTATTGCCATGAACGGTGGTGGTGATCACTTTAGAGATGATAAAGCAGCCAATTCTGGAGTATTGAGAGGCTGAACGACCTTAGAGAGAGAAAGAAGGGTGAGAATCCTCTGACAACTTCTATCCTGTGGTGGAGAGTATATTGACTGGCTGCATCACAGCCTCTTATGGAAACACCAACACCCTCGAACTGAAAATCTTACAAAAGGTAGTGTATAAGTCCATAAAGTCCTCCATCAGAACTTTGAATCATTACTGTTCATCGCTATTGTCACACTCTTGGATGAACCTCATACCATAATGATGAAATTTTGATCTTTCAATCTAACTGGTCATGGACCCTACACTTTATTTGTCTATCTGTACTGTACTTTCTCTGTAACTGTAACACCATAGTCTGCATTCTGTTTTTATCCCCTTTTTTGTACTCCTTCAATGTACTTACATAGGGAATGATCTGTCTGCGTGGCATGCAAACAAAAGCTTTTCACACTATCTAGGTACATTTTCATCTATCTGTTGAGATACAGTGTTGAGGAGGCCCTTCAGACCTTTCCAGCTGCACTGCCCAGCAACCCCATATTTAACCCTAGCCTAATCACAGGACAATTTACAATTAACCTACCAACTGGTACGTCTTTGGACTCTGGGAGGAAACCGGGGCACCAGGAGGAAACTCATGCAGTCACAGCAAGAACGTACAGACAGAGGTGGGAATTGAACCCAGGTCGCTGATGCTGTAAGGCGTTGTGCTAACCATTACACTACCGCGTCACCCCCCCCCCCCATGTGATGATAATAAACCAAAGACCGATTATTTAGGAGCCAAAGTAAATAAGCACACATTGATGATTGTACATGGGCCCAGTATGAGTTAGAAGTTCAGCAGAGTTTGGAAAACATCAAATTTACAAAGAATAACATGAGGAAGGTTATCCACAATTATTCTGGAATAGTTAATTCTAGAGGCTTTAAAAAGCCATGGCTGATGGCTTGTTCAGAAACAAGATGAAGCAAGGGTAAACTAGAGCTGATTACAGAGGTAGTGATCAATGGTCGTTACTAGCAGAAATCATGGTCTCAATCTGAATCTTTTTGCAGGGATACACATTGTACTATGTTATCTACAGTTTACTAAGTAAAGCAATTTTATACAATCCAGATTGTGGCTCAGTTATTCAAGTAACTGTGTTTGTTACTGCGATTTTTTTCAATCCATTCACCCTAATACATCCAGTTAATTCAATTGGACCCTGGCTGCATCTTAATACCAGTGAGGAAACTACATTCTTTACTCCATGATAATTTCACACAATTTATATATAGGAAAACATGGTCACAAACCATGTTTTGCTGAAGGTTCAAATAATAATTACAAATATTAGTCAAATGGTTTGAATCTCAAATGCAGTTTTTGCTGTATGAGTAATTTGACTAATGTTTAATATATTTCTGCCTAAATTTGGATTTTGGAGACTACCACCATACTAATGCTGTGTGCTCAAATGCAGCTTATGTAACTCATTGGTGCTATGTTAAGGCACAAGTTGTAATTGGCACATTTTCCTGTACCAATTAGTGCCTGGATATTCTTGGACAGATTCCCAGATGAATCAGAAGTGACTTTCTTTTTGTTTTATCTTTGAAGTATGACTTCTGAAGTCACTTAAATGACTCTGGAAAATATTTTTTGTTGTGGATATTCTCTGCACTTGGCAATGTTAATCTTTTAATTTTATTCAGTTTTGGAAGTATGAAAATTTTGATAATTAAGTAAAATTATTTATTTCTTAACTGATCAATTTATTTAAAGTTTTATTCTTCTCTCCAATGAACACATTTTAAAACATGCTAATATTGTTTAACCTCCCTTGCTAATGTGGATTCCAGTCATTTTATTTGTTTGGCATTTGCAGAAAGCAATTTGTCATCTAGCTCAGTGATTATAAACCTGATTCTGATGCAGGCTACGTAGGGGTACACTTAAACTGCTCATCATTAACACTGAACGAAATCAGGAGAGCCTGAGCTAAATAGCTGTTTTCAGATGAACTGGGTATTATAAAGCTGAATTCTTATGTCAAATCTTAATTTTAATTAATTAGTGTTTTATTAACTTTTGAAAATACTGGGGCAGGTTAAAAGCCAAGTAAAGAACAACAATTTAAAAAGTGACTGGGACAGCTTTTCATAGTATGAAGGTGTTGAACCAAAATAATGGGGGGAATGAGAGGCTTCGGAAGGAGAAAGGTACAAAATAGCACTTGCTCTGAAAAGTGCCTATACAGTGCCATCTCTAGGCAAAATTGGTATTGCAGCTCCTAAGCAATGACCAACAATCAGGAATGATACGAACATTTTTTGTGAAATAATTTTCACGTATATCAAATTTGATGAATACGTAGATGATCTTTTACCCACCTGAAATTTTTATTTTACACTTATGTTGTCACTTCTAACATTTTAACCATTAAATCTATGTACTACAGGTACAAATGCATGACTTCATCTCACTCTTCGGAAGAAGGATAAAATGCCATGGGGTCTCAAAGACATCTAAAGGTATAATTACAGAATGTGGTAATTATAGAGAAGGCTCCTTGAAGTCTGCTGCAGGAGAAGCCATTACACAGAACCTTCTTAACTTCCTTGTCCATTGGGAAAAGATCTCTATTGTAAATCATCAAGAATTTGCTCTTGTTCTACACCTGGTGTCAAAAGTCATTCAAGGGACAAGGCTGAGCCAGTATTTAATTGCCTATTCCTAATTGCCCTGAGAAAGTGATGGTGACAGCCTTCTTATACCACTGCAGTCACAGAGGTATGGATATGCCCATAATGCTGTTGGGGAGAAATTTCCAATATTTTGACCCAGTGATGGTGAAGGAACAGTAAAATATTTCCACGTCAGGATGGCACATGGCTTGGAGGGCAGCTTTAAGGTGGTGGAATTCCATGGTCCAAACTAAACTTTGTTAAACCTTGGAGAAAGCACACCTCTGGTGGTGGGGTGTGTGGGTGGGATGTGGAGGTCTAACGTTTAATGTTCAGAACCAATATTGCCACATTGGAAATTCTCAACTGTTGTGTACTAGAATTTAAAATAGACAGAATATATTTTCCTGATAATCTTTCAGGTAATTGAATCATATGCAAATGAAAACATTGATAAAAGAATTTATTAAATGTATTGTCTTTTCTAAAGTTTTGTTTTTAACCATGATCATTAAACTAGATTTTCTCCAGCTATTGTGTTTGACCCTATTGTAAGCCTTAAAAAGTCTCATATGGATAAAAGAAAACTTGGTCAAGAAAATAGTGAGGAGGATGGTGCCTTACGAGGATATTGATAACCTAATGGTATAGGTGGACACATAAATGATGAAGTGTAATGTTCTGAAGAGGAATCAATATATATTGGAAGTTAAAATAGTACAGTTTTAGATAGAGTGCAGGATCAGAGAGAGCTAAAGTTGCATCTTAACAAAACAGTCACGAACAGAAGAAAATCTGCAGATGCTGGAAATCCAAAGCAACACACACAAAATGCTGGAGGAACTCAGCAGGTGAGGCAGCATTTATGGAGAAGAGTACAGTTGATGATTCAGGCTGAGACCTGATGAAGAGTCTGGCCGAAATATCGACTGTTGACTCTTTTCCATGTATGCTGCCTGCCTGGTCTGCTGAGTCCCTCCAGCATTTTGTGTGTGTTGCTTAAGAAAACAGTGCCAGGATTGATTGAAAAAATAATTAGAAAGTCATAAAGACTAGGCCTTTTCAAAGTTATGTATGATACAAACAAGGTATTTGAGCCTCTCTTGAAAACCTATTGGTGTGGGTGCAATAAGAATGCTGGAGATGATGAGGCTGTTCTCTGGAGCACAGAAGGTTAAGAGAATTTGTGATAGAAATGTTGAGAATCATAGCACTGTACAGCATGGAAGCAGACCATTCAGCCCATCCCAACCAGACAGCATCCTTCTTCATTCATTCCATTCCTCGCCCTTGGCCCCAAGCCCTCTACGCTGAAGCTGGTCAGGTGCTCATCTAAGCACTTCTTAAATGCTGTCAGTGACCCAGCTTCAAACAGTATATTCCACCTGCTTATCACTCTCTGAGTGATGAAGGTCCCCCTCAAATCCTCTCTTGGTCTTTCTTCTCTTATCCTAAACCTACATCATCTAGATTTACTTACCTCTGATTTGGGGAAATCTTTCCTTCAGATTATCTTCCCTATACTCTTCATCATTTTATATAGTTCAATCACGTATCCCCCTGCTTCAAGAAGAACAGACCTAGCTTCTCCAGTCTCCCCTCATAACTGAACTGCTCCATCGCAGGCAACATACTTGTGAATCTCCTTTGCATCCTCTTAAGTGTTATCACATCCTCCCTGTACTTTGCAGACCAGAACTGCATGTAGTACTTCACCTGAGATCTAACCAAGGTTTTTTAAAGGTGGAACATAATTCCCCTACTTTTGTATTCAATACCTTGAGTTCTGAAGGCTACTATGCAATGTGCAGTCTTATCCAGGTTACCACCTTCAAGGATATAGAGACATGTACTCCAAGGTCCATCTGTTCATCAATATTCCCTAAAACTCTACCAGTCATGGTGTAGTCCTAACCTCATTACAGTCCCAAAATGCATCTGGATTAAACTCCATCAGCCATTTCAACCCATTGCACCAACATATCGATACCACTCTGCAGAACTAAGACGACTTTCCACACTATCAACAACTCCATCAACTGATGTGTCATCTACAAACTTATTGATCTTGCCTTCCACATCCACATCGGAGTCACTTATATATATTATAAAAAAGCAAAGATCCCAGCTCTGATCCTTGTTCAACACCATGAATCAAGAGCATTTAACTGCAAAAAACACTCTTTACCATCACCACATCCTATTGCCGAGCCAATTTTGGATCCAGTTTGCCAACATGTCCTAGATCCCATGTACCCTAATCTTTTGAATCAGTCTCTGAAAATTCGATGTCCTGGCATATTGAGTTGCCAGACCTGCCCGTCCTTTGATGGCAACATTATAATAGATAACTGTGTTAATTAAAATCACTAAAAGCCAAGTTCAAGTTCAAGGGAAACAGTTGAAGTGTTGAGAAACTGGAGACTGGTGAAAGAACCAAAATTGACATGAGGAGAAACTTCTTCACAGATCAATTGTGATTTAGAATTTGCTCCGTGAAAGGTTAATCTCTGAAATATTTTCAATTACAGTTTAATCCCAACAATATTTGAAAATTATGGAACTGTTAGAAACATTAATTGATCATCTTATTTTTATGAACTAATCAATTTGCCATAATTCATCACATTCCATCACAGCACTCCCACAGAACAATGACTGAAACTGTGAGCACACACATGCACACACAAGGACTCAAATACTTGCACTAATGGCACTTTGTGCATTACTGTGATATTCTGGCGCTGTGCAATTTATTTTCTGCTATTTATCTATTTAATACTCTTTTTCTATTACTGTCTTGTTTTTATCTACTGGTTGATTGTTTTGATTGCCTGAGAGGAAGCCAAACAGTTTCATTGTACCTACGTATAATGACATAAAGATCATTCAATTCAATTCAATTATGTTGGGATTTAAAAGGATTTCAAGGCCATGTCATATGCCTGAACCAATTCAAAGAAACAACTGAACCAGTGGTGCGAATGATATGGGAATGTATTTAGAAAAGGCGACACGTAGTGTAGTGGTTAGCACAACGCTTTGCAGTACCAGCGACCTGGGTTCAATTCTGGCAATTGTCTGTAAGGAGTTTGAATGTTCTCCCTATGACCACATGGGTTTCCTCCAGGTGCTCTGGTTTCCTCCCACAGTCCAAAATTGTACTGGTTAGTAGTTTAATTGGTCCCATGATTAGGCTTGGTTAAATTGAGGATTGCTGGGTGGCATGATTCGAAGGGCTGGAAGGGTCTGCTCTGCACTGTTTCTCAATGAATAAATAAAAGACCAATGGAATAGTATTCTGGAACCAACATTACAGATTGCCTTTCTGCAGTGGTCTGCTGTAGTTGCATATCAAAAGATTTTCAGGTTTATGCATAGTTTTGCTGTTTTGGAATACAACTCTGATTGCAAGTGACCCAGCATCTGTACTGTAATATGCTGCACAATCTGCACTGCAACGTGAGGCATAAATTAATTTAGCTGACATTCTGAGAGTTGTGTTTCAGTCCTGCACTCTGGTTAGGCAGTAAAACTATCACAATCAGCATATCTACACAGTGAGATGTCAGCTACTAGAAATAGCTGCAATCTTGTCTGCATCTTGATTTAACTTGGAGTTAAATTACAGTCTTCCCTGATGTTGGTTTAGAAGGTTTACAAAATGCTCCAAATTGTTAGTTTATTTTACAGAAGAGGTGTCTTCCAGTCACAGTGGGATTATCAGATTTACAAATTGTTTTCCAACTGATCTTGATCACATGAATGACCCTGAAGAATTTGTAAACACACTACAATTAGGCCTTTGAAGACTTTACTCATGACAATTGCCCTGTGGCAAATGTGGAGTATGATAAAAATCTAAGCAAAACATTCACTTGCAAAGTGGAGAACTTACTGTGCTCTAGTGGGAAAGCCTTTGTGCATCTATTTATATTTTACCAGTATACTTATCAATCTTGCTGTAGAACTCTGATGCTTGTCCTGTTAAGGTAACATGCGTGGGAAGGATTTGAATATCCCCCTTTATAGCCCCTTTATTTCTACCTATTATTTTTATTGTTACCATCAAGGAGGAGGCACAGGAGCCTGAAGGCACACACTCAACACTTCAGGAACAGCTTCTTCCCCTCTATTATCCAATTTCTGAATGGACATTGAACACATGAACACTACCTCACTACAATTTTTAAAATTTCAGTTTTGCACTATTTATTTAATTTAACTATTACATATACTGTAACTCACAGCTTTTTCTCTATTGTGTATTGCAGTGTACTGCTACAATACATAATAGAGAAAAGACAAATTTCACGACATATGCTGATAATATTAATTCTGATTCTGATTTTGATTCTTACTTACCAACCGCCCATTATTCCACTGGCGCTTAGGGCAGCAATGAAGGTCCTCTAACTCTGGCGGTGTTCAGTGCTTCCTCGCAGTTTTCACTACTGTCAGTCATGCAAGCCCCACTGGAAACTCAGGAACACCATCACACTCAGATGTAGAAGGTTTCTTCATTGCTGTTTCTGCAACAATTTTGTTTTACCAGTCAGGTTTATTATCCCTGAGCTGAATCCCCTGAACCTGGAGGACTGGTGGACCACTCTTAGCTTGGCCTCTAACCCTTTGACCTGTTTGGCATGAATGACCCTAAAAAGAGCCAAAGTATAAAGCACTGACTCCAGCCAACATAGTTCTCAAGGTTACTGAGACACGCAAGCCTTCAAACACTATGACAAGGTTGTGCTCCTCTTGGAGGATTCTGATTCTGATATCACTGAATTTGCCTTATGCTGATATCTTTGTCATTTAATTTTTCCTCTCTTTCATTTTATAACACACTTCATTTGTTCTTTCCACCTGATTCTTCTATACTTCCTTGAAACCTGCTAAACTTCCAACATTTTTCGGATGTGAAGAATGATTATAAACATGCAGCACTAAGTTTGTTTTGCTCTCCCAACATACTACCCGACCTGCTGAGTATTTCTAATACTTAATTCTTTTTTAATTTCCAGCTGTAATTCTCACTTTTTTGTTATCTTAGAATGCTCTGTTAATAAAAATTGTAATGCTGATTTCATATGCAGATGATGGTGGGAAATACTTTCAGGATGAGAATGAGGTCTAGGGTGTGGGTAAAACCATTTGGTAAATGTGTCTCAAAACTATTCTGGCAAAGAATATCCTGTTGGTCATTGTTTGTCTCTTCATTGCAAAATTGTGACTTTTGCTTTTGCATTCATTACTTGTGGTGGTGGCATCCGTCGGTCTCGAGAGACCATGGATCTGCGCCTGGAGTTTCCAGGGCGCAGACCTGGGCAGGGTTGTATGGGAGACCGGCAGTTGCCTGAGCTGCAGGCCTTCCCCTCTCCACGCCACCGATTTTGTCCAAGGGAAGGGCACTAGGACCCATGCAGCTTGGCACCGGTGATGTCCCAGAGCAATGTGTTGTTAAGTGCCTTGCTCAAGGACACAAACACGCTGCCTCAGCTGAGACTCGAACCAGTGACCTTCAGGTTACTAGTCTGATGCCTTGCCCACTAGGCCACGCGTCAACACTTAATTTATTATTATTTATAACATTTTTTTCTCAGTTTAAGCTGGTGAAACCTAAGTTTCACATAGCCAAGTGCACTCATTTCTCAATTACCATGTACTTTTGGACTATTCAAGTGGTGTTTAGTATTGTGGCTTTCTGGAGATTAACATAAATATTGCTATATAGCCCTGATTGTTTAACGCTATAGTGTAGTGACTCTGGGAAGATATCAGTTGCAGATATTACTATCGTGACAATGTATACCCATATTCCATAGTCTTTCAATTTCCTCTTTTAATTCAGAGTTTTACACTTGTTGATTTCTGTAAGTTATGTGTGTTTGGAATGGCTCTATCTATTAAAGACTTTTGTTTGTTTATCCTGTGTTAAAACCATCTACATTTCGATTTACTATCTTCAGTCTTCTTTGCATCTCCAGTTTTTTTTTTCATGTTGGCAATAATGGTGAAATTTAAACTCTTTTCTTAAAATGTACTAGTAATCTTGTTGACTCTTTCTCCATCTTTCAAAAATGGTTGTTTTATTCTGTTTTGGATTGCACGAGGAGTATAACATGCAGTTGTTTCTCTCAATTGTTATATAACATGGCACATTTGGTATACAAAGAAATCTACGCAAGGATAAAATAAGTTCATTCAAATCTTTGAGCCTTTTTATCAACTATTTGTATGGTTCAGCACCACACCTTTTTCTTGCAATCAGAATTTCTCCAGATTTGATGATTTAACTTTGGTAAAAAAAAATTAAAACGATGCTAGGAAAAAGTTGTTGAGAAATAATAAATGCTTACAAGTGAACATTAGTTTAAGTACTTCAGCATTTTCACCAATATTATATCAGATGACGTAGAGAACATCTTGAACATTTTATTACAATGCATTATGTCATTGAGTTACCAGGTATAACCCTCAAAGTAAATTTTACACAATCATTCTACACAGAATAAATAGTACTGTGCAAAAGTCCTAGGCAAATTTATATATATAGCTAGAGTGCCTGAGAGTTTTGCTTTGCACAGTACTGTATTTGTCAATGTGGAGCAGAAATGAGTTTGTAAATCTCTCAGGAACAAAGGAAGTTGGGAATGGTGAGGGTGGAGTGCCATGGGAGGGGTGTGGGGCAGATGACAGAGAAAGAGTGCTGGGGGGAGGGGGTGGCATGGGTGCAGATACACCCAACCCTGAGTCACCAGGCAAGGTCATTTGATTTCAAAAAATTGATTTATTGACCATTGCAGAAATGTCTCCCGGTGCTTCCTGCTCCCTCCCCTCTTTCCCTTCCCCTTTTCCAAGTCATGATTCCCCTCTCCTTGACCCCTTCCCACTCTCTGTCCCCAATAGAGACCATATCAGAATTAGGCTTATGATCACTCACATATGTCATGAAATTTGTTATTATTTTGCAGCAGTAGTACAGTGCAATACATAAAATTACTACAGTGCTGTGCAAATCAGTTCAATTCAAAAGTCTTAGACACCCTATCTATATATACGTGCCTGTGACTTTTGCACAGTGCTGTGGTACCTAGAGTTTCACATACACTCAGCAGCCACTTTATTGCTTGCTAATGCATCTATATAATCAACCAATCATGTGGCATCAACTCAATGCATAAAAACATGCACACATAGTTAAGTGGTTAAATTGTTGTTCAGACAAATCGTCAGACTGGGGAAGAAAAGAGATGCAAATGATTTTGACCCTGGAATTATTGTTGGTGCCAGACAGGATAGTTTGAGTATCTCAGAAACTGCTCATCTCTTGGGATTTTCACACTCAACAGTCTCTAGAATTTACTGAGAATGGTGTGAAAAACAAAAAACATATTGAGTAAGTGGCAGTTCTTGTCAGGAAATGTAAGGCAGCAGAGACGATTTAGTGTGAACGATCATTTTAATAATAACTTGCAAATTAACAATCCACAAATGGCTACAAAACAAGAGAGGACTGAAACTTAACATGACAAGGCAATATGGCATGAAAGCTTGGAGCAACTGCTTGAGGCTTGTTGGTTTGGTAGGTGAACAAAGGATGTGGATGCAAGCTGGGTTTAAATAGGCTGCAGGTGATGAGTTGGAAACAAGTGGCAGGTGACTCCTGTCAGCTGGCTGGAGACTGGGAGGTGCATGCATGTGCAGGCCTCACAGGAACTCACATATTATGGCCGACACCTAATGGCCCAGGATGATCCAGATGGGTCAGGTGGAACTTCTGGATGAGCAATGGATCCGAGATGAAACTGGACAGCACCCAAGAGCTGTCCTCTGGATTGCACCCTTCCAAATCAACTAGGGACTGCATGCTCTGTTCACAGCAACGTGAATCCATCAACTGGCAAACCATTTACACTGGACAACCATCCAACATCCTTGGTTCCTTTGGTGCAGACTCAGCTGGGTTGAGTGGTCCATGAACAATGGGCTTGAAGCAGCACACATGGGAAGTAGGTGTGATCCTGAGGGAGCAGATATTTCTTCTGCGTGGAAGGGTTAGAGGTGTGAAGGATCGCAGAAACAGTTCCACTGGCTGATTGGCTCTTTCGGATTGTTCATTGGTCTGTGGATGATAGCCAGAGGACAGACTCACTGTGATGCAGAGGAGAGAGCAGGAGGCTTGCCAGAGCAGCAGATGCATTGTGGGGCCCAGTCCAATACAATGTCCTGGGGAGGCCTTGGAGATGAATTATATGTTGGAGAACCAGGTCTGTCATCTCAGTGGTTGACAGAAGTTTGGGAAGGGCAATGAAATGGGCTGACTTGGAGAGCCAGTCCACCTCTGTCATGATCACTGTGGCTCCATTAGAAAGTGGCAAACCTGTGATGAAATCCACGGCGATGTGAGACCACTGGTGTCGAGGGACCGGTAGAAGCTGCAGGAGCCCAAAAAGCCGCAGGTTGGAGGAATTGGACTGGGCACATTGATGGCAGATAGTGACAGACTCACTCAAGTACATCTTTGATCATGGTGGGCCAGCAGAATCAGCATCACAGAAAATACAGGACAGTCATGCACCTGGATGGCTGGAGAGGGTGAGGAGTGGGGGCCATTGGAGTGCATCGGAATGCACGGCCGCAGCACGTGCATACAGTTGTCAGGTGTGTCAGACAGAGCAGACCCATGCTATACGGCCTGGCCCAAATGATCGGGTGGGGATCTAAGAGGATGGAATGGTGGGCTGCAGGCCAATGTCCGTTTCATCTGGGTTTGAACTGTGGTGTCAAGGCATCCACCTTAGTGGTCTTGGAGCTGGGTCAGTAGGAGATGGTGAAGTTTAATTGTTCAATGAAGTTTGCCCAGTGAGCCTGACGGCTGTTAAATTGAGGGTCTGTTGTAATGGATTTGAGGTTCTGATAGTCATCCAGATGAGGAAGGGCTCGGTGTATTTTATCAGCCAATGACTCCATTCCTCCAAGGCTCATTTAATGTTGAGTAGCTCCTTGTTTCCATAATGGCACTAAGTAGAGTTGAACTTGACTGAGAAGAAGGCACACGGGTGTGTCTTTGCAACAGGTCCTCGATGGTCCTGATGCCCACATCAGATGTGTCCACCTCTACCACAAAAGCTCCAGAGATTACAGATGGTGGAGAATGGGAGTGGTGGCGAAGGGTCTCTTGAGCTCCTCAAAAGCATGGACCATGGCAGCAGACCAGGTTTTCCATGAGATAGGTGATTTGGTACAGGAGGCTGTAGATGTTTGAGGGAGCACGGTCAAGGCCAATCAATGGTGGCACTCACTTTATCTGGGTTCATGGTTATGCCTTGGGGTGAAAAGATGTAGCCCAGGAAGGAAATGATGGGATTAGAAATGGCATTTTTCTAACATGCAATTCTGCTGGTTTTTGAGGAAATGCCCAAGGACTGAATGGACATGACAGACTTGGTCTTGGAGGTCCTTGGACAAGATAAGGATGTTATCGAGGTGAATGAACACATACCTGTGTAGCATGTCTCAGCAGATCCTGCTGATGAAGGCTTGGACTGTTAGATAGTCCAAAAGGCATCTCCAAGTATTTGTGGGTGTTATTAACACCAGCTTCCACTCATCTCTCTGGCGGATGCATATCAGGTTGTTCATGCTTTGTAGATCAGTTTGCTGATGATCTCAAGGGACTTGCAGAGTGTTTATCCATCAAGGGAAGAGGGTAATGGTTCTTAGTGGTGATTTTGTTGAGGCCATGGTAGTCGATGCAGGGACGGAGAACCCATCTTTGTTTTTTGACAAAGAAGAATCCTGTACTGGCTGGAAACTGAGGTGGTTGAATAAAGCTGTGCTGTAGCGCATTGGCGATGCAGTCATCCATGGCTTGGGTCTCAGAAGTCAGGAGTAACCCAATACGGAGGAATTGGATGAACTTGTAGTGCTTTCCGATGTATACACTCTGACCAGGGTGCGGAGGAGGAGGGAGAGAGTGCTGAAATGAGAAACCAAGATAGCTTACCAGATAGAGAGTCCCTCATCTGTACAGTGGTGCCGTTTTCCCAGACGCAGTGGGTATTTTATACGTGGCTGATTGGCAACTCAACAGTAAGCACACAAGTTGTTTCTCCACCGACCCTCATGCTCCTGGAGGACAGGTGTTTGTTGAGGGAGCTCTCCCTACTTGCATGAGTTCTGGAGGTGTAGATGATGAAGCTTGTGCAGTCTGAAATGGTTCTGGGAACGGAACTGGGGTTCTGACCGATGATCTGCATGGTCGTTCCATAAGACGCTTGACATTTTGGAGGGCTAGAGTGATGAGGTTTTCGAGGTTGTTGGGCACTTCCAGGGTAGACTGCTGTCTTTCAAGCACACCCAGAGGCCGTGATGGTGATGGGCCAGCAACACTTCCACATTTCAGTCACAGTCCTCCGAGTGAGTACCCAATTCCATGGTGTAATCCTTGACAAAGGCAAAGAACCTGATCCAGTGACCCTCTTCCACTTCCCAAATGGTTGAAAACTTAGTGCATCTGAGCAGTGAATTCCTCACAGTTATCGCAAATGGTGCTTTTATTGTTCCAGTCAGTGGTGGCCCAAGTCAGAGCTCCCCCAGTCAGAAAAGAGATGATGAAGGCCATCTTGGCTCAGTCTGCAGAATACAGAGATAGCTGAAGCTCGAAGTGTAAGATGCACTGGGACAGGAAGTTGCAACATCAGCTTGGGGACCCATTCGGGCGTTGGAAACTGAGGTTTCGAAGGAGGAGACTGACTGCTGCAAAGTTGCTGTATTGAGACAGGGCGTTGTTTGAGAGTAACAAGCGGATGGTCAACGGTTTCCTGCTGCTTCTGGTCGTGTGCTCATGCTGACGGATGACTTCCTTTAGGTGAGCATGTTCTACTGGGTCAATCGTTGGTTCACCCATCCTGTCAGGAAATGTAGAGGAGGCTGATCCAAAAGCAGAACAGTGAAGACAATTTAGCGGTGAGCAATCAGTTAAATAATAAACTGCAAAACAACAAGCCATGAGGGACCACAAAACAAGAGAGAACAGATGCTCAATACAACGAGGCAATAAGGTAACTAAGGGCTGGGAGCAACTGTTTGAGGCTGGCTGGTTGGGTGGGTGAACAAAAGGACTGTGGATGGGAGTTGGATTTAAATAGGCTGCAGGTGATAAGTTGGAAACAAGTGGCAGGGGATCCCTGTTAGCTGGCAGGAGACTGGGAGATGCCTAGCTGTGGAGGCCTGACAGTTCTGCAGGCAACAAATGACTTATTAATGAGGGAGATCAGAGGAGAGTGGCCAGACTGATTTAAGCTGACAGGAAGGTGACAATAACTCAAATAGTCAAGCATTATGACAGTGACATGCAGAGGAGCATCGAACATTGAAGTGAATGGGTACATCAGCAGAAGACGATGAACATGCACGCAGTGACAACTTTATTAGGTACAGGAGGTACCTAATAAAGAGGCCACTATGTAGTAGCTGAGGTTTCACATTTAGCATTTTCTATAATATAGTTACACCCCCCCCCCCCAAGTTAGGATAATGATTAGAAAATCTATTTGTGTGTAATATAAGGTATTAAATCGTATCTTAGCCAAAATCTGTTCAAACAAGACATGAAAACTGTAGATGCTGGAAGTTTGAAATAAAGCAGAAAGTACTGGCATTACTCAAAAGGTCAGAAAGCATTTGTAGAGGTAAAGATTGTTAATTATTCCTGTTGATAACCGCCCATTGGTACTGGGAATTAGAACAACAGAGACAGAAGGAGTGGTCGAGACAGCAAGATGTAATGTCTGTGATGAGATGGAACCAGGGGAGATTGAATGATATAAGTGGTAGTGCTGGCCGATAGAGGGTGCTGAAGGTATTCCTGGAGGAGGTGTGAATAGGAAGAGATGGATAATACCTGAAATGCTAAAAGAGGAGATGGGAAAAAATCAGTTCTGCAAACGTGAGATATAAGACCGAAACGGTTGATAATCAGAAATTGTTGAATTCTTTGTCAAAAGTCAGAAGGCAGGGTGTTAATTTTTTGAATTTATTTAAATCAGAGTAGAAGGCCAAATTCAGTGAGATTAGAGTGGAAGGGCAGTGCAAAATTAAAATAACAACTGTCTCAGATTTCACCATCACCCTTTCAGATTGAATGAGAATGTTCTGCAAGGTGGTCTCCGATCTGTGTGGTCTCTGCAAGGTGGAGGAGATATCATTATGAACACTGAAGGTGGAATGATAAAATGGAAGAAGTACAAGTGAAATGCTTCTTTATCAGGAAGCAGTGTTGGATCTCTAAGGATGGGAAGAAAGAAAATTAAAGGCTAGGTGATGTCTTGGAAGATTTTGTGAAGAGAAACATTCATAAAGAGAGAAGTAGAACATATATGAGGAAATAATCCCTTCAAAACAGGAGAGAGAATTAGGAAAAACACCTTTTAAGTTATTAGACGGCATTAAGGATAAGTATGGGAGATTTGTGATTGTTAAGGCTCCAATACATGGAGAAGAATATGGTATTCCCAATGTTTACTTCCCTCCAGCTCATCCTCTCAAATTCCTAACAGATGCTTTTTCCAAACTAACAAGCTTTTCAATACAAAAGATTATTGTAGGTGGGGATTTTAATTGTCTTATGGACCCATTGATGGACAGAGTGCCTAGTGGTCCCCCATTCCTCTCCTCACAGTCCAAACAAATCATGGGATTATGTGGAGAACTAGGACTTGTGGATGTCTGGAGTTTGTTTCATCCCTCAAAGACTTCACATTTTTTTCTAATCCACACAAGTGTTATACCAGAATAGACTTTTTTCTAACCCCAGAAATGCTCCTAGATTTAGTTGTATCCTGCACAATTGGAAATATCGCTATTTCTGACCATGCAGCAGTATATTTAAATATTAAGCCCAAAGATAATTCAGCACGATCTAGACATTGGAGGCTGAATCCTTTTCTTCTAAAAGATAATAAATTTACAGACTACTTCCGAATTCAGAACTTTCCTATCTATTAATTCCAAATCAGCTAGTAGTCCATTGATGCTCTGGGAAACCGCTAAGGCCTATGCAAGGGGATTAATTATCTCCTACTCTGCTAGTAAGAAGCAACTAGCTGCGGAACAGCAGCGCCTAGTGGAAACAAGGCTTGCGACAGTGGAAAAGGATTATATTAGTAAGCCTTCTGCAGTCAAGTTACAGAATATCACAGCCCTACACTGTACACTAAACTCTTTACTTACACAAGCAGCCAAAAGAAAATTGGCATTTGCTGAACAACGATTGTTTGAATATGCTGAAAAACCAGGTAGGTATTTGGCTTATTTAGCTAGAAAGAAAAATGCCTCTCAGACTATTGCTTCCATTAGGGATGGGACAGGAGCCCTCATTAGTAATTCTAAAATGACTAATGTTGTATTTAAGAATTTTTATTCTAAACTGTATCAATCTGAGCAATGTAATGATGGACAATCTAGGATGGAGTCCTTTTTCAGGAATTTAGATTTCCTAGGCATTTCTTCTGAACAAGAGTCCCTCTTCAATGCTCCATTATCTGTACATGAGATACAGGAAGCTGTAAGACAGCTCCAAAGTGGGAAGGCCCCTGGTCCTGATGGACTCACTAGTGAATTCTAGTGAATTCTGGGGAACCTGCAGCAGGTACCTGACACTCAGGGTGTTTTCCCCTTTAAATGGTCGCAGACAGGTTTTGTTTACTTAGGTATATTTATCACACCTACGTTTGATCAATTGTTCAAAGCTAACTTTACACAGTTATTTGACAAAATCAAACAGGACCTTGAGCGATGGAGCACTCTTCATATTTCTTGGCTTGGCCGAATATCCTTGCTCAAAATGAACGTTCTTCCTCGTCTGCTCTACCCGATACGAATGATTCCAGTCATTTTTACCCAACAAATACTTAAAAAAATAAATGGTTGGTTTGTTTCTTTCATCTGGAACAAAAAAAGACCCTGTATTAAAATGTCTAAGTTACAGCTTCCCAGTAGTCTTGGGGGTCTGGATTTTCCAGACATCAAAAAATATCAATTAAGTTCCTTTTAGTCTTATGTAGTTGACTGGGTTTGCAGGGACCCCTCCTCAACTTGGCTAGACATTGAAGCTTCACAAGCAAAATGCCCTCTTATTAATCTGCTTTTCCTCAATAAGATGAAACTAGTTAAGGAATATTGTCGCAATCCAGTAACAATTAATACAGTCAGGGCTTGGAGGGCGGTGCGGCAAATTGAGGGCAATGCAGCGAAAATATCACCCTTCACTCCAATAACTGGCAGTCCAGATTTTCAGCCTGGCATAGTGGATTCTGGATTTAAATTTTGCATTTCTAAGGGTATTTTCCATCTAGGAAATTTGTTTAATGAAGGAACGATGATGTCTTTTAGTCAAATAGTACAGAAATTTAACAGACCCGACAAGGATCTTTTTAGTTTCTTTCAGATAAGAGATTATATACAGAAAAAAACATTATTGTTAACTGATTTCTATAGTTCTGACATTGAAAAGATGGTGTTTTGTTCTAAGGGTGAAGTTTCCATCAGTACTTTTTACAGCATCCTGAGGGAATGTTCTCGTGGAGAGGCTGAGCAGCTGGAAAGGGTCTGGGAGGAAAAGCTGGGAGTAGAGATTACAGCTGAAACATGGGAAGACATCTGTGATAATGCAAAGAAGTTTTCAGTTCGTAATAGAACTAAAGCATTGCAACTCAAAATTCTGCATAGAGGCCATCTGACTCCAGATTGCTTCTCGAAATTTAAGACGGGGGTTTCTCCAATGTGTTCTAAATTTAAAGTAAATACTGCAACCTTCACCCACTGTTTTTGGACTTGTCCCAAACTTTAGGCATACTGCAGTGATATTTTGGGTGAAATGGAAAAGATTCTGAAGATGGAGCTTGAACTGGACCCAGTGTCTTTTCTCTTAGGCTTATCCAGCAGTCGTATTATTAATGCACATCAGAAAAAACTTTTTAACATCCTGACCTTTTGTGCGAGGAAGAACATTTTACTTTGTTGGATATCCGATAAGGCCCCTGGACTTTCTGGTTGGCGTAAATTAATTATGGAATACATTCCTTTGGACTTTTTGACATGTATGGTACACTCAAAAACAAATAGTTTTCATAAAACATGGCAACCTTTTCTGCAGTATATAGATGTAAACCTGTCTGCTATACTAATAAGGGCTTTTGTATAGGATGATGTGGTGATGTCTATATTTTGATGGAAGTGTTCTGATACCTGATGTCTGTGAGGGGAAGAAATGTAAATGTAAGTGTATCTGGAAATTGGAAGTTTTGTTATGCTGAGCAAAAAAAAAAAATTAAAAACAGGAGAGAGAGGGGAAGATACTAAAAATTATCATGGAATTTCTACAAGCTAATTTTAGGCTGTGACTTAACAGAGAAATAGAGGCATTTCCATGGCAACCTGATAACATGTATCATTATAAATGCTCTTAGATTCAGAATCAGAGTCAGGTTTATTATCACTGGCATGTGATATGAAATTTGTTAACTTAGCAGCAGCAGTTCAATGCAATACATAATCTAGCAGAGAGAAAAAATAAATTAAAAAAATAAACAAGTTATTCAATTACGTATATTGAATAGATTTTTTAGAACGTGCAAAAGCAGAAATACTGTATATTAAAAAATGTGAGGTAGTGTTCAAAGATTCAAAGCCCATTTAGGAATCTGATGGCAGAGGGGAAGAAGCCATTCCTGAATCACTAAGTGTGTGCCTTCTATACTTCCTACCTGATGGTAACAGTGAGAAAAGGGCATGCCCTGGGTGCTGGAGATCCTTAATAATGGACGCTGCCTTTCTGAGACACCGCTTCCTAAAGACGTCCTGAGTACTTTGTAGGCTAGTACCGAAGATGGAGCTGACTAGATTTACAAGCTTCTGCAGCTTCTTTCAGTCCTGTGCAGTAGCCCCCCGCCTCCATACCAGACAGTGCAGCAGTCTGTCAGAATGCTCTCCACGGTACATCTATAGAAGTTTTTAAGTGTATTTGTTGATACGCCAAATCTCTTCAAACTCCTAATAAAGTATAGCCGCTGTCTTGCCTTCTTTATAACTGCATCGGTATGTTGGGACCAGGTTAGCTCCTTAGAGATCTTGACATCCAGGAACTTGAAACTGCTCACTCTCTCCACTTCTGATCCCTCTATGAGGATTGGGATGTGTTCCTTCGTCTTACCCTTCCTGAACTCCACAATCAGCTCTTTTGTCTTACTGATGTTGAGTGCCAGGTCATTGGCATATCTCACTCCTGCATGCCCTCTTGTCACCACCTGAGATTCTACCAACAATGGTTGTTTCGTCAGCAAATTTATAGATGGTATTTGAGCTATGCCTAGCCACACGGTCATGTGTATACAGAGAGTAGAGCAGTGGGCTAAGCACATACTCCTGAGGTGTGCCAGTGTTGATCATCAGGGAGGAGGATATGTTATTACCAGTGTTATTACAAATTGTGGTCTTCCAGTTAGGAAGTCGAGGATCCAATTGCAGAGGGAGGTACAGAGGCCCACGTTCTGCAACTTCTCAATCAGGATTGTGGGAATGAAAGTGTTAAATGCTGAGGCATAGTCAATGAACAGCATCCTGACGTAGGTGTTTGTGTTGCCCAGGTGGTCTAAAGTCGTGTGAAGGGCCATTGAGATTGTGTATGCCATTGCCATGATGTGGCAATAGGCAAATTGCAATGGGTCCAAGTCCTTGCTGAGGCAGGAGTTCAGTCCAGTCATGACCAGCCTCTCAAAGCATTTCATCACTGTCGATGTGAGTGCTACTGGGCGATAGTCATTAAGGCAGCCCACATTAATCTTCTTAGGCACTGGTATAATTGCTGCCTTTTTGAAGCAAGTGGGAACTTCTGCCCGTAGCAGTGAGAGGTTGAAAATGTGCTTGAATACTCCGGCTAGTTGGCACAGGTTTTCAGAGCCTTACCAGGTATTCCATCAGGACCTTCTGCCTTCTGAGGGTTCACTCTCTTTAAAGACAGCCTAATATCGGCCTCTGAGACGGAGATCACATGGTGATCAGGTGCAGCAGGGATCGTCACAGTGGTCATTGTTTTCTCCCTTCCCTGTACAGAAGGTGTTGAGTTCATCTGCTAGTGAAATAATGTCTTGCAGACCCTGCCAGAGTTGCCGTGCATCCAATCTCACCTCCAACCTCGTTCGAAATTGTCTCTTCACCCTTGAAATAGACCTCCGCAAATCATACCTGGTTTTCTGGTACAGGCCTGGGTCACCAGACTTGATTGCCACAGATCTAGCCTTCAGCAGGCAACGTACCTCCTGGTTCGTCCGCGGCTTTTGGTTTGAACTTCTGCTTGAACTTGATGGTTGCATGCTTGCTGAAGTCACTCTTTGTCAGAGTTCCTCAGCTGTGATGTTGGACTCTTCATGAAATCCAGCAGCAGTGTAAACTTGCATTAATTCCTGAGTGTTTTTTAAAATTTGAAAATAGACTTTATTCATGATAAACTACATATACTTTCATTGCCCAAGAAAATTCTCCACCCAATTTTGGCCTCCATGTGGGGTAGCAGAAGGGCCCTGTGGTCCTTCCCCACAGAGCCCTAGCAATGGCTGCTCTGGGCTTCAGTGCTTCTCGCAGCACAGACTCCTGCAGTCTAGACAGTTCCTTTCTTCAGCATTTCCTTACAGATCCTGGAAGAGCAACAAGCTTGTTGGTCAGATCTGGAGAGGTATTCTGCCACATGGTTTGGACTGTTTGCTCAGGGAGCAAACTCCTCGAATCTATAGTGCCTGTCCCACAGGACATTCTGCACTGACCACTGTCTGATAGACTTGTGGTCAAGGGTGTTTATTTGGAAGAGCTCCTCTACAAAGGACAGGCAATGCGGCACAGTGAAGAGGCCAGGCCTAATTTCTGCAACACCAGGGATAGGTAGAACCTCAAGAGTCTACTGATACTTGGTGCCAATGTACTTTGCTTCCACACATCATCTGATGTAACTACACATGAAGATGAGGGGAACATTGTGACCCTCGGGTTTGGCCGGCGGCATTAGTCTAGGGAAGACAGTCTCTGGCCCTGCCAAACGTGTGAAATCTGAGGTGCAGAACCTCTTGTTTGAGTGGATGCTGTGTGATGTGTTCCCCTGTTACAAATCAGTACCATGAAATAACAGACAGTACACCATATGCAATTGAATGATTCAGCCTTATAATTCTTATTTTGACTAGACAGTTAGTAAAGAAACAAAAAGAAAAGGGCCATTTTAATGAAACAGTCTAATGCGCACGTCGAAGCTCATGGTTTCCCGTCTGTTAGTCCTTCATCGATTTCCCCCTGGCGGTGTCGACTCCAGGGCCCATTCCAAGTCCACTCCATCCTGCAGTTTATGACCTCTCCATTCTGGCACCTTCTCTCTCCATCTTCTGCCGAATAAAAGACCTCAAACAACTCACTCTCAGGCACACAACAAGAAAAAAACACTCCCATCATTGGACGGTGCACATTCTAAAGTCCCCGTTATCTCTGGTCATAATTCAAACACTGCTGCTACAGAACAACCATTACATTAGCAGTGAAACCTTTCCCAGGGCGTTACACTCTCCCCCCACCAAATTCAGTCATGTCCTCATGACTTCGAGATAATTTGCCAACCCTTCCTGCAAAACACAAATTCCAATCCAGGTGTAAAATGCCATGACGTAACTCCCCAAAGCAGCAGGGGCCACACTCAGTTCACCCAGTGCTACATAGGCCAGCCTATCCGGTGGTCTTCTGATTTTTTGAGACCTCCGTACTCCCTCGTCTACCTCTTCATGTTCCGACACTTCTGGGGATACTTCTGGTCTACCTGGCGAGGCCTCCCCCGGTCTATCACTTGTGCCTCCTGCAACTCGGACCCCTCTGTCCCGTGGCCAAGCCCCGCTTCGTACCTTGCAGGATCCCGCTGAACCCCCGGCTGTCCACAAGTAGCACCCCCCCACCCCACCGATTTCACCTGACTCAATGGGAGAAGGGTTAGGAGTCTCTTCATCAATCAGTGGGGAGTAGGCAAAAGGCAGCATATACCAGACCCTCATTTCCTCATCCTCCAAATCAGTATCCTACTCAGAGGCGAGGGCCAGTATAATCTTTCCTGCTGTTGGTCCTTCAGTCGTCCCGCGACACCGCAGAATCCTCTTACTAGGTGTAGGCTGCAGGTCGGTCTCTGGGTCTACCTGCACCTCTTGTCCCACAGGCAGAAGGTGGTTCCAATGGAGAATTCTGACAGGCCCAGTCCCATCCTCTGGTTTCACCGGGAAAACTGGTACTGAATTTGGGACTCGCCGCTACGTGGGGCTTAGCTGTCCAGCGGTCAGCCAACTTACGTTTCCCAGGTAGCCCCAAATTTCTTGGTCTCCTGGCAGGAGTTGGTAGAACCTAACCTTTTGATCATACCTCCTCTTATTTTCCTTGATTCTGCCTGGCAGCTGTGACCTCAGCTAATTCATAAGCCTTTTTCAGCTCCCTTCTCATTATCAGACATATACTTCAGAAAAGTATTCGGTGGTAGGTCTTCCTCATCAGTCCCAAAACAAAGGTCGAAGGGCAACCTCACCTCACGCCCAAACATCAGATAGTATGGCGAGTACCCGGTAGCTTCATTTCGGGTATAGTTGTAGCAATGGACCAGATGTCCAATTTGCTGACTCCACCTGCTCTTTTTGCTGATCTTCAAGTTCCGAGCAGATCTAGCATCATCTGATGAAACCTCTTGAGCTGGGGGTCACCACATGGGTGATAAGGAGTCGTCCTCGACTTCGACTCTGTTACGTATCCCGTAACTGGATCACTTACCAGCAAAGATAGAGAGGTCCGCTGAAGTCTGATGGTACCATTTTTAAACGTTTTATTTTATAAAGGGGCACAAAAGTAAGGTTAATACAAACATTCAGATAACATACGTCATCAATACTCAATCTAAAGCGCAGGTATAGTAATAATCAATAAGAAATAAACTCTATCATTGTCTAGGGGTAATATATATATTGTCCACTGTATATCTGAAAGTCTCTTGCAGTCACTGCAGTTCCACCAGCTGCCGTCTTTTGTGGTGTCGCGTTGGTGCACTTTGTTAGAGAGAGAGAGAGAGATAGAGATTGAATGAAACAGTTACCTGGCAGGTTACTTCCAACCTTTAGGAGTTCGATTCGTCGGAGTCTCGTTGGGGAATGGACGCTCACTTGTGGCCTCTCCTGTAGCTAAGCCATTCTTTCGTGGTGAGGTCGCCGATCCCAGGCAAGGAAAAGACGCACACGAACCCCACCACCGGCTGTCGCTAGTAAACGCTGTCGCAGGATTTCTAGCGTGTCTTCTGGTGCGTCTGGGGGGCCGTCTTTACAACCCCTCTTTTATCTGAACTCACGGGGTCTCAGATGTCAATCAGGTTAGGATGATGCAATCTCTCTCCATCTCTCCACCCACGTTGCCTCGAGGGTATACACGTAGTACAGTTCCCAATTCACAAAGGTGTCTCCACGAGACAATGACCACAGTCGCCAGCATTTGCCTCGCCGTGAAACGAGGGACACCGCACGTATCTCTCTCTTCTCTTGGGTCATTGACCCCCCCTTCACTAGGGCTCTGGCGATTCTCACAAAGGAGGGGGCTGGGATCATAACACCTCCCCTCTTAAAAACGTTTTTACCAGCGGTTAAAACGGAGTGGTACAGAGTCTTACAGGGTTTTAGAATTTAACATAGTACAAAAGCTTTGCTTTTAACTACAGAGCTGTACCGTCATACATTTTTCAGCATCTAAACAGTTAACAATTACAGTGGCACTTCCTTTAATATGGTAACATCTTGTCCCTGACTAAAGGCTGGTAGCATCAGTTTTCAACAGGCAGGGTTCCAAGGGGGTTGTCTTTGTTATTCACATGCTTTGTCAAAAACCCGTACAGCCGGTTTTTCTATTTAAAAATGGCGCCCCCATTAGCCGTCACCTCTTTTCCGGTGAGTTCCTACGTGGGAGACCTGGGTAATTTGGCGAGGTACTCTCCCGCATTTCCGTTCCATAAGGGTTATTCTCTCAACACCGTGTCCCAAACTTAAATCATCGTGTGAATTTCCACCCAATTCTTTAATGTTACACAGGTAGCTAACCCTTTCGTCAAGACCATGCAGGCTGATGAGTTTCAGTTCAAACCGTTCCCTCAGGCCGCATTTAAATTTCGGCTTTTTCACAGCGCTCTCTTGAATAACAACAGCGTGTGGGGCACCTTTACATTCCAAATCCACCTGTAATCGATGCGCAGGCACCGCGTTACCAAGCCCTCGTTTCTGTAGCTTGGTTGCTTCTTCTGACACCAATCTAAACTTTAACTTTTCTTCATTCGATTTGGGAACTACAAACTTCCCGTTCCCTTCAATAATAAAGTTTATTCCCCCATGGTCGAGTTCCACTTTAAGGTTCACCACCCCTTCGTGTACAAACACCTGGGAACCCTCCCTTCCCCCAATTACCAGGGTTAACCCTGTCTTCACTGAACCCAGTCCATCTGACCCACAGGGACTGCATTCCTTTTCAACTGACTCAAATACCTCAGACTTTTTCTGAGCTCCATTACTAGGTTCAGTACCACGTGCATCCACATCTTGGACACACTCAAACGGGACATCTGCCTCTTCCAGGCTTTCAATACCCGTACCCTTTTCAAATTCTAAATTCCCCTGATTCTCCCAGTTCCTCTCTGGGCAACTCCCTTCCGGAGTAAACTCAACCCCGCGGGCTGAAACAATCTCGTCTGCCAACCCAGCAGACCTCTCCAAGGTAATGGCATCCTTTTCATCTAGGACTGCCTTCATCTCATTATCGGGAACACCTTGATAACTCTCAACTTCTTCAAACAGGGCTGCCACCCCCGACAGATCATCCATGTCCAACTCTGGACCTTTTAACAGCTTTTTCCGTTTCTCATCTTTACTTCCTACCTCTAGGACCTTTCTCTTCGCTAAGGGAAGATCTAGCTTCTCTCCCTTAACCCCTTTCACTTTACTACTCTTCGGTTTACCACCCTCAGAACCCTCGTGGTACAGGGTCGGTAGGACCGTCTCGGCCAAATCAATACTGGCCAAATTTAAACTGCTTGCTTTCTCAGCTGCCTTTCTCGACAGGCTGCGAATGCTCGCGTCTGTGGTACAAACTGGAGATGCGAGGGGCGGGGCTGCAATCCTCACAGGCTGTTTGGGCCGTGTCATCCTTGTCCAAACCTGCCCCCCAGCTAAATCATTTCCAAGGAGGACGTCCGCGTCAGTTCTCGGGAATTCTGATGGCACCCCTATTTTGACTGGTCCAGATACCAGCTCACAATCCATAATTACCTGATGCAGGGGCACCATTTCTCTTCTTGTACCTATCCCCTTCACGGCGACAATCCCCCTTCTCCGACCGAAATCTAGTATCTCACGGCGGATCAGCGACAGCTCCGCCCCGGTGTCTCGCCAGATTCGGACGGGAATGGGTGGGTCTCCCCCCTTCACGGACACGGTTCCGGGGGACAGCCAAGTCTCTGACCCCTCTCGTACTCTATCTACCCGGGGCTCTCTCGTCGATTTACTGATTACCACGGCACACCCGATAGGGACCGCTGCTTTCCCTTTTTCTGGCTCCTTTCTCGGAGCAAAGCACCTAGAGGCAATATGTCCTCCTTTCCCACAATTAAAACAGGTCAAGCCCGGAAATCTCGGACCACCTGGCCTTTCCCCCTCAACCTTACCACTAGCTCCCGGCGGGACCTCTGCCTCAGCCGGCGGACTTTCTTGGTCGTTCCCACGGTCTCTCGGGTAACCTCTTGGCGCGGAAAACTTTGTCCTGTGGGTTAGGGCATATTCATCTGCGAACCTAGCAATTTCCGAGATGGACTTATTCGCCTTCTCATTCAAATACATCCGGATCTCCTCTGGAACACACCCTTTTAATTCCTCAATCAGAAATAACTCTCTGATACACCCATAATCCCCGTCCACCTGTTCCGTGGTGCACCAACGGTCCAAGAGCACACCCTTTTCATAGGCTAGCTCGGTATACGTTTGGTTCCACCCTTTTTGTAAATTTCTGAACCTTTGTCTATAAGCTTCAGGTACTAGCTCGTAACTCCGGAGAATGGCCTCCTTTACTTTGGCATAACTCTCCGCTTCCCCTTCCTCGACGGCCAATGCCGCATATGCTTGTTGTGCCTTCCCTTTTAACACACTTTGTAACAACGCCACCCACTGCTCTTTGGGCCACTTCTGATTTACTGCCACCTTTTCAAAAAGCAAGAAATAACTATCAACATCCGACTCTTCGAATGGAGGTACTACCCTCAACTCCCGACTAACATTAAACCTCTCGTCTCGATCTAACCCTAGATCTCTTCGCTCTTTCTTTAACTTCTCCATCTCCAAGTCATGTTCCCTCTGTTCTCGTTTCTCCTCATACTCTCTTTGCTTTTCAGCTCGTTCCCTCTCGTTCTCGGCTCGTTCCTTCTCTTTCTCGGCTACTTCTAGCTCTTTTAGCTGAATTTCATGCTGTCTTTGCTTTTCAGCTTGGTCCTGCTCTTTTTTCACCTCTAACCCCTTTAGTTGGAACGCCTGCTCCCTTTCTTTCTCTCTCTCAGCCTGTTCTTTCTCTCTCTCAGCCCGTTCTTTCTCTCTCTCAGCCACTTCCAGCTGCTTTATTTTAAATTCATGTTCCAACCTTAATTTCTCCAACTCTAGCTGATCCATCCCACTCGCTGGTACATTTTCAGGGATATTTTCCAATACCTCAGCTTCGAACACCTTCTTCCCAATGTAATACCGAGTTATGGCCCCTTGCACCTCCCGCTTTTTCATGGACGACCTCACTTCTGTGAGGTCCAATCCCTTCGCCAAATTTAACAAGTCTGATTTGGTGGCCGCCTCTAGCGCCTCCACAGTCGGGTTTTTCATAAATTCATCCACGTCCATCTTTGCTGGTTTCCCGTCTGGCTACCCGCGTACCAGATCCAATTTTTTTTTTTTTTTTGGACTTACAAACCCAATTCACTGCCCTCCCAATTTGGTTTCAAATCTCGAGACGAGGCCCCACGTTGTTACGTATCCCGTAACTGGATCACTTACCAGCAAAGATAGAGAGGTCCGCTGAAGTCTGATGGTACCATTTTTAAACATTTTATTTTATAAAGGGGCACAAAAGTAAGGTTAATACAAACATTCAGATAACATACGTCGTCAATACTCAATCTAAAGCGCAGGTATAGTAATAACCAATAAGAAATAAACTCTATCATTGTCTAGGGGTAATGTATATATTGTCCGCTGTATATCTGAAAGTCTCTTGCGGTCACTGCAGTTCCACCAGCTGCCGTCTTTTGGGGTGTCGCGTTGGTGCACTTTGTTAGAGAGAGAGAGAGATAGAGATTGAATGAAACAGTTACCTGGCGGGTTACTTCCAACCTTTAGGAGTTCGATTCGTCGGAGTCTCGTTGGGGAATGGACGCTCACTTGTGGCCTCTCCTGTAGCTAAGCCGTTCTTTCGTGGTGAGGTCACCAATCCCAGGCAAGGAAAAGACGCACACGAACCCCACCACCGGCTGTCGCTATTAAACGCTGTCGCAGGATTTCTAGCGTGTCTTCTGGTGCGTCTGGGGGGCCGTCTTTACAACCCCTCTTTTATCTGAACTCACGGGGTCTCAGATGTCAATCAGGTTGGGATGATGCAATCTCTCTCCATCTCTCCACCCACGTTGCTCTGAGGGTATACACGTAGTACAGTTCCCAATTCACAAAGGTGTCTCCACGAGACAATGATCACAGTCGCCAGCTTTTGCCTCGCCGTGAAACGAGGGACACCGCACGTATCTCTCTCTTCTCTTGGGTCATTGACTCCCCCTTCACTAGGGCTCTTGCGATTCTCACAAAGGAGGGGGCTGGGATCATAACAACTCCGAGCATGCTCAGTAACTCATGGATGAGCCTGCTCTCGAAATCCTGTCCCTGATCACTATGTATCCGCTTGGGGAGGCCATAATAACTGAAATACTTCTCCCATAACACTTTGACCACCGTGGACGCCCTCTGATACTTGGTAGGGAAAGCTTACGCATATCTGGTGTAGTGGTCTGTGATGACTAAGGCATTTGCCATGTTGCTGGCATCGGGTTCTATTGACAGGAAATCCAGGCGCACCAGGTCCAGGAGCCCCACACTCTGCAAGTGGGACAAAGGAGCTGCCGTCATAGGCAGTGTCTTCCGCCGTATGCATCGAATGCATGACCCGCAGTATTCTTCGATCTCCGGCTTCATTCGGGGCCAGTAAAACCGGTCTCTGAGCAAGCCAATAGGTCTTTACAACCCCCAAATGTCCAGAGTAATCATGAAATGACTTCATCCCCATACTCCTATACTTCCCAGGCAGAACCAGCTGGGAATGCTGAGGAGAGTCCAGAGGTGACGTGACCTGGTATCGGATCCAGTTCCTCAACTCCAACCTGGGCCATTCTCTCAGTAATGGAGGCACCGCTGCGTGTTTCATCTTCTCTGCTTGGGCCAGGTCTCCCTTTTCAACCGCTGACCAATCAGTGCCAATGCCCGGGTCATCTCACTGAGCAGCTGCCACTTCCCCAGGTCTCAATTCCGGCAACTGGTTTGTCCTCAGAGCGGTCAGGTCACAGTAAGCTTGTGGAATGGCGTCATCAGCAGCTCCCAATTGATCCACCGCTCGATCCTGCCCTTGCCTTCCCTCTGCCTTCGCCATGATGGCAAACTGGCACATGGCTTTCACCCCCGGGGCAGGAATGCTCTCCTACTCTTCGTCCCTGTCCAGCCCTTCATGCGCATGTCGGGACAAAGCGTCAGCATTAATGTTCCTTGTTCCTGGCCAGTACTTCAGGCTGAAATCATAGGCAGACAACGCCACCAACCACTGGTGGCCTGTGACATCCAATTTCACCGATGGCAGGGTGTACGTTCGGGGATTGTTGTCCGTCCTCACCTCAAACTTGGCCCCGTAGAAGTAGTCACTCAATTAATCCACCCGAGCCCATTTCAACACCAACTTGTGCATCGGATAGTTTTTCTCACAGGGCGACAGACTCCAGCTGACAAACTCAGCAGGTCTTAACTCGCTGCCTTGATCCTGATACAGGACACCCCTTAAGCCCTCTTTGCTGGCATCTGTATACAGTACATACAGTAATCGGGGGTCTGCAAAAGCCAGCACAGGCACCTGGGTCAGCATGTCGTTCAGCAACTGAAAGGACTCTTCACGTTTCGCATTCCACCTCAGTCCAAAAGGCTCTGAAGGGCTGATACTTTTTACCCTCCTCTCCTTTTGTCCTCCTTGCTTTCTGCCCTAAGGGAGGGTAACCACACAAAAGCCGATTTAAAGGGTGACTCACTTTCGCGTAGCCCTTCACAAACCTCTGATAGTAATCACAGAACCCAAGGAATGAGCAGAAAATTCTCACAGTCTGGGGCCTTGGTCACTGCCTCTATCTTTGACGGGTCTGTAGCGACTCCATCTCGTGAGACTATGTGCCCAGAGAAGCTGACAGACGTCTTGCAGAACTGGCACTTGTCCAGGGAAAGTTTTAACCCTTCAGCTTTCAGGCGACCCAGCACTTTCAGTAGCCTCACTTCAAGTTCCTCTAAGGTGGACCCAAACACTATGAGATCATCCAGATATACCAATACCTCAAGCAAGTTCATATCCTCCACCATTTTCTCCATAACACACTGGAAAGTCATAGGGGGTCCTGATGTACACTGGGACATCCTTTTGAACTGGAAGAATCCCAGTGGACATATAAATGCCGTCTTCTTTTTGTCAGCCTCACTCATGGGGATCTGGTACCACCTCTCTCTGAACAGGGTGTCCTTGGTCACCCAGATAGTGTGACGAGCGCTCTTGGAACAACCACTTGTCAGTGGAAAAGACACCTTCCAGTCTCAACATCTTCTCTACCAACCTCCTCTTCCAACCCACATGTACCGGGGAGTCCCCGAAGTTAAATGACTCAGCGGTCAACTTTCCCCCTTTTTCCAATAGATTCTACCCAGCTTATCTCACAGGGACACTAGACATGTTTCACTGGGAAAAGATGCGCCAGAGGCATCCCCTGCTTAAAGGTGATCTCCCTCTTCGTAGTGTTCCTGACAATCACTGCCATCCTGTTCACCTGTACAACCGAGGGCTTCTGCAGTTTGGGCCTCACCAGTACCCCAGCAGGCGCTCCCAACTCCTCTTCATGGTCTTCTGGAGCATCCAACAAGAGGGTCTCGCCCTCAGGCACTCCAGGAAATTTGGGGTTTCCCATTACTCTCACTACTTCCCCGGGCCGTAACACGATTGGCTTGGACTGGGTGAACCACACAGTCATTCATCTAAACTCGTTATCCAGCCCAATACAGCCACACATTTCCTCAAAAGCAGCTTGAAACACCGGGTGAGTGCTCTCTCCAGCTTTCTCCTTGCAGCTCCCCATGAGCCTCCTCACAAGAGGAATGTTGGTCCCCACAAGAGCTGAAATGCCGCCCTTCTCAATGGGGTCCGGACAAACTGACACTAATGTATCAAGGACCTCAGCCACTCCCACATCGGCCTCTGAAAACTCCAGCTTCACTGACAAATAACCATCATACAGATGATCACCTGCACTAAGATCCCAGATCTCATGTGCATTGGTATTCATTTCCAGTTCTCTGGCTGCTGTCTCCATCATCATTTGTCTTTGCCTTCCTCTTGCTTTCTTCCCTTCAATCTTTAATTACCGTGCATTCTAACTCCTCTTTCCTAATTATATGTCCAATGAAGTTACGTTGCCTTTTCATGATCTCACACATTATTTCTCTTTTTGTGCTTGCTCTGTTCATGACATCCTCATCAGATATTCATTTCATCCATGATGTTCTTTGCATCCTCCTCAAAAACCACATCTCTGCTGCTTCAATTCGTTTCCTCATGTTACTAGATATTGTCCAACATTCTGAACCATATAACATAACTGGATAAACGTAACATTTCAGTACACTGAGGCGGGTTGTCATGCCTAGTTTAGTGTTGGTCAGTACACTCTTCATTCTGGTAAAGGGTGTTTTGCCATCCCTATTCTTCTTTTGAAGTCCATGTCGCACCTGCCATCTGATGTCACCCAGCTTCCAAAGTAGCAAAAGTTCTGTACTTGTTTTATGTCTTCCCCATTTATTCTCAGCCTGCAGATAGGATTCTCTTTCTTTTTGGATATCACTATACATTCTGTCTTTTTGCAATTGATAGATAGACCCATTTTTGCACTTTCTTCAACAACTATATCAATTAATTTTTGTAGTTCTTCCTCCGTACTTGCGATTAACACAATGCCATCCACATATCTGAAATTATTGATGTTTTCACCGACAACTTTGATTCCCAAGATGTCTCTCATATTTTGTAATATTGTTTCACTGTACACATTAAACAAATCAGGGGGAAAACACATCCTTGTCTTACGCCTCTCTTGATTTTCGTAAACGGACTCACTTCTCCATCTATTCTTACAGCGGCAGTTTGTTCCCAGTACAGATTTCTGATTAGGCGGAAGTCTTTCAAATCTAGATCTAGAGTTTCCTGTAATATTTCAAATAACTTATTGTGCTTCACTTTATCAAATGCTTTTGTGTAGTCAATTAAACAAACAAATCTTTTTGCACTTGAATAGCTCGTTCTGATAGTATCCTTAACATCAATATTGCTTTTCTTGTACCTTTGTCTTTCACAAAACCACATTGTTCTTTACCTATTTCAACTTGTATCTTACTTTTAGCTCTTGTCATCAAAATTCTTAAAAGTATCTTGGTGAAATGAATCATTAAACTTATGGTCCTTGTTACACGAGCATGGCGGTGGACAAACCCAAGTGCAGAACACAGGCGTGGAGGCAGAGTTGGGAGGCGTTATTAATGTAGCGAGCATGGAGTCGGTATCCAGGAGTGATGCTAGACTTAGAACTGGCAGTCCGAAGAACCATGAAACGAGGTTACTCACACCGGAGTCAACCAATGAACTGGCAGCTCCTTGTTGTGGTCACAGGGTTTTTATACTGCATTTGCTGATGGAAAGCCGGTGTTTGTAGTTAGTGGAACCTGGGAATAATTGGAACTAAACGAGCTGATTGAGGCCCAATTCCTGAGGTAAATAGCCGGCTGGACAATTGCCAGAAGGGACCATGACAGTACCCCTCCCTCAACGGAAGCCTCCAGGTGATCCTCCAGGCCTGTCTGGATGGTCCCGATGAAAATCCTGGATGAGGGAAGGGTCTAGGATGAAGGAGCGGGGGACCCAGGAAAGCTCTTCTGGACCATGCCCTTCCCAGTTTACCAGGTATTGGAAACCCCTGCCCCTATGGCGCACATCCAGTATATGCTGGATGGTTGTTGATGATATGGGCAGGTGGGGGAGTCTCAGCTGGGGAACACAAGGGGGTGACGGAGACTGGCTTTAACTGGGAAACATGAAAAGTCGGGTGGATGCGCTTGGATCTTGGCAATTTTAGGCGGACCGCTGCGGGATTGATAACACTTTTGACTTTAAATGGTCCCAGGTAGCGAGGGGCGAGTTTTCTATGGCATTCTTCAGCGGGATGACCCTGGATGAAAGCCACACCATCTGCCCTGGTTAGTACTGTTACGTACCCCGTAACTGGGTCACTTACCAGCAAAGATAGAGAGGTCCATTGAAGTCTGATGGTACTATTTTTAACAGTATTTATTGATAAAAATACACAAAAATAACATCGATGCAAACATACAGATAATATACGTCGTCAATACTAAATCTAAAAGTGCGGGTATAATAATAATCAATAAGAAATAGCTCTATCGTTGTCTAGGGGATAATGTATTGTCCGATGGAAATATAAAAGTCACTGAAGTTCATTCAAGCTGCAGCTTTTGGTTGGAGTCAAGAGAGAGAGTTTAAAACTTGCCCATTCCTTTTATGATGTCAATCCTTCGAGAGTCGTTGGGGCTGATTTCTCCTTTGTGTTAGCTAAAGCCGTTCTTCCGTGGCAAGGCCCACCAATTCCGAGGTAAATGGAAAAGGACGCACGTGGACTTTCCACCGGCTTTCGTTATTACGCTGTTACAGGATTTCTAGCGTGTCTTCTGGTGCGCCTGAAGGGGCCGTTCCCCAGACCCTCTTTTATCCCCACTCACGGGGTCTCAGATGTCAATCAGGGTGGAATGATGCCATCCCCCAACTAGCCCACGTTGCCTGAGGGCTTCCACGAAGCACAGTACTCAATACACAATTCCGTCTCCAAGAGACAATGGCCGCTTCCCGTTGCTTTGTATCGCTGAGGGCCAGGACATTTCAAACCCCTTTGTGGATTCTGCATGTCTTTCTCTCATTTCCTGGGTCTCCTGACCCGAATCAATAGCAATCTTGTGATTCTCACAAAGGAGGGGGCTACTTTCAACCCTTCGGCCCCTCAGAGTTGGGGCGCAGGCGTAACAGTACTCAGGCGCTGGAGTCCGGTGTCGGTCGACTGTCCTCTTATTGTGTTTTTCTGATCTGAGTAGGGCCGTGTGTGTCTCCTCCCACACCTTAAGGCACCGATCGATATGGTCCTGAACCGACAGGACCGCAATCTGCTCTTCTTGCACAGGGAACAGCGGGGATTGGTACCCCAGGGAACACTTGAATGGAGACCTTCCATTGGCCGAGCTCACTAGAGAGTTGTGGGCGTATGCAACCCATGGGAGGTGGTTGCTCCAGGTCAACGGGTTGTTTGCCGTTACACAACATGGCATCGCCTCCAGGTCTTGGTTGACCTGTTCCGTCTGCCCGTTCATCTGGGGGTGGAAGCCGGATGACAGGCTGACCGATGCACCTAAGGCTTGACAGAAGGCCTTCCAGACCTGTGAGACAAACTGGGTCCTCAATCGGAGACAATGTCTGTGGGGATTCTGTGGAGGCAGAAGACATGACGGACGAGAAGATCTGCAGTTTCTTGAGAGGAAGGGAGTTTAGGGAGGCCCATGAAGTGCACTGCCTTGGAGAACCGGTCTACCACGGTGAGTACAGTGGTGTTCCCATGTGAAGGGGGTAGATCGGTGACAAAATCTAGGGCGACGTGTGACCAGGGACAGGTAGAGGACGAAGTAAACTAGCAAGTGGCCGATGAGAGGCTTTTCCCCGGGCACAGATGGAACATGCCGAGACATAGGAATGGGTATCCGCCTCCACAGACGGCCACCAACAGTGTTTTTTCAGGAGCGCTAGGGTCCGATCACTCCCGGAATGGCAGGCGAACCGAGACGTGTGCCCCCATTGAAGAACCTGGGACCTGATGGAAACGGGCACATACAGGCAATCGCCGGGTCTATTGCTGGGGTTGGGGTCATCCCGTTGGGCTTATTTTACTTTCGACTTGATCTCCCAAATGAGGGTGGCAACCATGCAGGATAGTGGGAGGATAGTCCCTGGGCTGGGAGTGTCCTCCTTGGAGTCGTAGTGGCGGGAGTGTGTGTCCAGCTTCCCGTTCTTGGACCCTGGATGGTATGCGAGGGAAAACTTGAACCATCCGAAAAATAACGCCCAACGGGCCTGGCGGGAGTTCAAACGTTTGGCGGTCTGAATATACCCCAGGTTTTTATGATCAGTCCATACCACAAACGGTTGTTCTGCCCCCTCCAGCCAGTGCCTCCATTCTTCCAATGCTAGTTTGACCGCCAGGAGTTCCCGATTCCCCACGTCGTAATTTCACTCGGTGGGGGACAGTCGGTGAGAATAGAAGGTGCAGGGGTGAAGCTTTTCATCTGAACTTGATCGTTGGGAAAGGACTGCTCCTATCCCGGAGTCGGAGGCGTCCACCTCGACAATGAATTGATGGGCTGTGTCCGGATGGACCAGGATGGGAGTGATGGTGAAACGCCTCTTCAGGTCCGTGAACGCCGAGTCAGCTTCAGAGTCCCAACAGAAGGGGGGAGTAGGTGAGGTAAGCCGGGTAAGGGTGGCCGCCACTCGACTGTAGTCTCTGATAAATCGGCGGTAGAAATTTGCAAACCCCAGGAATTGTTGAAGTTGATCGCGGGCCGTGGGCCTAGGCCATTCTTCCACTGCCTGGATCTTCTCGGGGTCTGCTCTCACCTGCCCGCTCTCGATGATATAACCCAGGAAGCTGACCAAAGGAACGTGGAACTCACATTTCTCCGCCTTCACAAATAATTGGTTTTCCCATGGTCTCTGGAGGACTTGACAGACATGGTGAATGTGTTCTTGGGGGGTGCTAGAAAATATCAGGATATCATCGAGGTAAACGAATACGAACTGATTAATAAAGTTCCTCAGTACGTCATAATGAGGGCTTGAAAAATGGCGGGAGCATTGGTGAGGCCAAACGGCATGACCAAATATTCGAAGTGGCCCAGAGGTGTATTAAAGGCCGTCTTCCACTCGTCCCCCTCCCTCACCCTGACTAGATGGTATGCATTCCAAAGGTCCAGCTTTGAGAAAATGGTGGCTCCATGCAGTGGTTCAAAAGCTGAACTAATGAGGGGTAAAGGATACTTGATCTTAACTGTTACACTGTTTAGGCCTCTGTAATCAATACAAGGACAAAGCAACCTGTCCTTTTCTACAAAGAAGAAACCGGCACCAACCGGAGAAGATGAAGGTCTGATAATGCCCGCTGCGAGGGACTCGCTGATGTACTTCTCCATGGCCTCTCTCTCCAGTCGGGATAGGTTAAAAAGGCGACCGGTGGGTAGCGAGGCCCCGGCGAGAAGGCCGATGGCACAATCATAGGGGCGGTGTGGAGGCAGGGAAAGGGCCTGTTGTTTACTGAATACCAGTCCCAGGTCATGGTATTCTGTGGGGACTCAGGACAAATCGAGGGGTTTCAGGACAGGCGGGGTCATGGTAGCTTCCTGGGAAGATGGGGCTGACCGCAGACAGATGGTGTGGCAAGACTGGCTCCATTTGGCTATCCTCCCAGTAGACCAGTCGATGTGGGGATTGTGTTGGGTCAGCCATGTGTACCCTAGAACTATCGGGGCTTGAAGTGAACAAATGAGACTGAACCGTACCTCCTCCCGGTGGGTGCTGGATAGGATCAAGGTCAGGGGAGGCGTACAGTGGGTCACCCGAGCCAGCAGTCTTCCAACCAGGGCCCGGGCCTCCAGGGGTGTAGTTAGCGGCTTGCGAGGTATTCCAGCCTGGGAGGCTATGTCCTCATCCAGCAGATTGCTCTCAGCACCGGAATCAACCAAAGCAGATAGGGATAGAGACTGTTGTTGATAATTCACGGTAGCTGGGATCTGCATCCGAGTCTGGGGTCTGAAGGGAGCGTCTGACTCACCAGAACAGTAGGAGTGGGAGCTCTGCAAGGAACAGAAGGGGGAGAGAGGTTAGGGCTGGTAGAAGGTGGTAAGGTGGACTGTGGGGTGGCCCGAGGAATGAGGTAACTGGTCTTCTCTCTCAGACGTTCTTGGTTGTCCAGCCTAGTAGCTAGGGAGATCACTGAATCCAGGCTGTTAGTGTCATCCCTAGCTGCCAACTCGTCCTTTACCTTGTTACAAAGGCCTTGCCAGAATACCTCCCGGAGTGTCTCATCATTCCAGCCGGAGTCGGCCGCTAGCGTCCAGAACTCCACGGAGTATTCAGCAACACTGCGTGAGCCTTGATGGAGGGTGAGTAGACGCATAGCGGCATCTTTACCGCGGATGAGATGGTCAAAAATCTTCCTTATTTCTGAGCTGAATGTGGGGAAGGAAGAGCAGGTCTCTGGCTGCTTATCCCAAATCGCAGTTGCCCATGTTAAGGCATTTTCTGGCAACAACCCCATAATATAAGCTATTTTTGATCTGTCTGTGGCATACGTGGATGGCTGCTGCTCAAACATCAAGGAGCATTGCAGTAGAAAAGCCCGGTACTTCCCCAGATCTCTGACGCAGGGTTCTGGTTCAGGTACGTGTGGCTTACTTGGCAGACATGTTGTTGACACATCGGGTGTCGCCACTACAGGCTGTCTGTGCTGGCCAGACAGAGTTCCCGGAGTTGATGGAGTAAGATGGGCAGACACTTAATTGACCTGCTCACTGACCTTTCTTACGTCCACTGACAGGGAATGGAAGTTCTCCATGACCTCCCGGAGCAGCTGATCATGCAGGCCCAGTACGGAGCCCTGGCTGGCAACGGCTTGTTGCAGGGGATTCGTGTCCACTGGGTTGATTATGGCCAGTTCATTCTGTTACACAGGCGTGGTGGTGGTGGACAAACCCAAGTGCAGAACACAGGCGTGGAGGCATTATTAACGTAGCGAGCGTGGAATCAGTATCCAAGAGCAATGCTAGACTTAGAACTGGCAGTCCAAAGAACCATGAAACGAGGTTACTCACACCAGAGTCAACCAACGAACTGGCAGTTCCTTGTTGTGGTCACAGGGTTTTTATACTGCATTTGCTGATGGAAAGCAGGTGTTTGTAGTTAGTGGAACCTGGGAATGATTGGAACTAAATGAGGTGATTGAGGCCTAATTCCTGAGGTAAATAGTTGGGTGGCTGATCGCCAGAAGGGACCATAACAGTCCTATGTTACTCACATTCTATTGCTCCAGGTTTCTTAGGAAGAGTGATAATTATTCCAGTCTCATAAATGTCATTGATTAAATCAGTAAGTTTTTCAATTCCATAATCTTCAAGGATAATTTGTTCTATTACTAATTCATCAGGACCTGCCGTCTTTCGTTTCTTCATCTTATTTATTGCATTACTAACTTCAGATTTTAAAATACTTGGACCTTCAATGTTCTTCTTAATTTCTGTTTTTTTGCCTCAATCGTCTTCAAACAATTTCTGAATATACTCAGTCCATCTGTTCATAATCTCATCTTTTTCCATGATAATGGCACTGTCCTTTGCTTTGAAACATCCACCTGAAGAACAGAGGATCTTTTTAACCAGTGATATTCTTGATTTGTTGATCTACCCTTTTTGGATCAGTAATAGGGATTCTTTCTAGTTCCTCACATTCCTGGTTTAACCATTCTTCTGTGGCTTTTTGACATAAACTTTTAACTTTTTTATCTAATGACTTATATTCCATAGGATTTGCTTTCTTCCGTCTCCTTTCTTCCATTAGATTTTTGATTTCATCTGTCATCCATTTATCCTTTGTGCTTTTTTCTTTTTAGGGGAAGCGTAATCTCGTGGCTGACTGCCTTTCCCGGTCCTTCGCTGCTGCTGTCCATCTGGGCAGGGACTCCGCTCAGATAGCAGCATACCAGGTTTCGGTCCTGAGCGTGCAGGTGCTGCATTCTGCAGATGCAGGGTCGAAGTCGGTGGACGTTGCAGTCTGCGGGAGGTGAAATATGTGTTTGTGCGTCAGAATGGACATCGGGGTTCCCCGCGGCCGCCCTATGACAACTATTCTGCATGTTGGAAGTGGCAGATTATTTCTTTACACTGGACTTTGGAGATATCCCGGACAGTGTTTCTATTGATCATCTCAAGCCTGCCCACTTGGACCTCCTGGACTCTCCAGTGGAAATGACCCAGCCCCCGTGGAGGGGGATAGCCTACCACTTCCAGACCTTCCAACGCTGACCGTTCTTCCTCCGTGACACCTGCCCGTGAAGGCAGGAGTAGGTTCAGCTGCGTGTTTTGAGCCCCTGCTCATTTGGCTTTGTCTGCCAGGGTGAATTCTGCAGGAGCGTGTGTAGGAACTCCTTAATTTCATCAGGCAGAATTCACCCAGACTGTTAAGGGTTAAGTTCACCATGTATCTTACGTGTCACGTTGTATGTTATTATGATTTGGGGTGGGTTTTTCTTTTATTTATGCTTTGGCTCTTGGGAGAGTCACCCATGCCAAACAGGTGAAAAGGGCAGAGGCCAGAAAAAGAGTGGTCCACCAGTCCTCCGGGTTTGGGAGTTCAGCTCAGGAGTAACAACCCTGACTGGTCAATCAAAACTGCTACAGAAACAGCAATGAAGAAACTTTCCACATCTGTGTGCGATAGTATTCCTGAGTCTCCACCCAGGACTTGCCTGGCTGACAGTAGTGAAAACTGAGAGGAAGCTACTGACATGATTTTGAAAGCCTCTGAACATTGCTTCAGGAGATGGAGGACCTTCATTGCTGCCCTATATGCCAGCAGGCGTAATGGCAGTAAGTAAGGAAATACATATTTGGCTATAGCAGGTTAAATTGTTGAAAAGGGGTGTTGGGTTGGTTTCCCAATCAGCATCAGTATCCACCTCCGTGTCAGGAGGTTAAGATCTCATCAGGCAGCCACTTGATCACAAAAAGTCATCATTATCTTCTTCATTCTTCTACATCAGCTATAAATGACCTTCATAGACTGATTTCTGTGATAGCCACTCTGGGATGTCCTTCTGATCACAGTCACTGCTGACCAAACCTGTATGCAGGTTATACCTGTAGTTACGTTCAGAGCTAATGACAGAAATGATTTCAGTTCACTGTTAGCAAATACTAGTCAGAATGCTGCATCTCTGTTGAAATTGACCTTATGCACTTGCTACTCTGTCAGTGCCAACTTGTTAATTCTTGTCAGTAAATCCTTTTGATGGGATAAGCATGTTTTGTTTCCTCAGTTCTCCTGATGTTGCTGTTACGGCCTCAGTAATCAATACAGGAACTGTTAGATAAAACATTAGCAGAATAGAAGACTTAGGTTTATTCCACTGTGTTTTCAGACAGGAACTTACAGTGCAACTGGATTACAGAGACTATATCAGGTTGCCTTAGTTCTTCAGATGAGTCGGGAACACGGAAATCTAAACTCCTCGAGCTGTTCTCATTTAAATGTTCTGACGAATTAAATGAAATTAAATGTCCTGACGAAGGATCTCGGCCCGAAATGTCGACAGTGCTTCTCCTTATAGATGCTGCCTGGCCTGCTGCGTTCCACCAGCATTTTGTGAGTGTTGCTTGAATTTCCAGCATCTGCAGATTTCCTCGTGCTTGCTCGTTTAAATGTTTTTGGCTTAGATGTGGTCAAGATTCAAGAGTCAAGAGAGTAAAGGACAATGAAGTGATTGTTACTCTGGAATCAATGCAGCAAAAGAAAGCATCATGAGCAAATGAACACAAAAAAATAAACAATACAGAAAAATATAAAGCAATCCTCTGAAACACAATGTACAAGCAACTACTATATAAGTGGTGTTATGTTTTGTAATTCCAAAACAGAAAAACTAATTGGAAGAACAAGCGAGCTCAGAATGCTAGTCTAACTAAGTTTTTACTTTAAACAAGGCATACACGTATGACGTGGCAGCGTAATGGTATATGCTATTTGCATACTTTTATATATAACCAGTGATGCATTATGTAAACAACAAAGAATGCTTAATCAAACAATATATTTGCAATATTGTTCTAATATTCCTGAAATATGAAATATACACCACTCCTCCCAGCTTAGCTATAAACTCCAACTCTATACAGAATGCAATTACTATATAGATATCCACAGCTAGTAAATTTTAAATCATCCCATTCAGGCCGAAATATTTAATCACCATGGAGGATTTCTTACACTTGTGGCATAATGTCTTTCTGGGGGACACAGCGTGTCACGTAACTGAAAACAATCTCAGATTCCGAGGCCTCCTCCATTGTGGTTGTAGGAGTTGACTCTGACACCTCTGCATACTTTCCTTCTGGATGTTTTGGCAGCCTGAACGGTGCATTGCAAGCTTCACTGGACGATATGGATCATAAGATGATGAGAGTCATTGATCGTGTGGATAGTCAGAGGCTTTTCCCCAGGGCTGAAATGGCCAGCACGAGAGGGCACAGTTTTAAGGTGCTTGGAAGTAGGTGCAGAGGAGATGTCAGGGGTAAGTTTTTTACTCAGAGAGTGGTGAGTGCGTGGAATGGGCTGCCAGTGATGGTGGTGGAGGCAGATACAATAGAGTCTGTTAAGAGACTCCTGGACAGGTACATGGAGCTCAAAAAAATAAAGGGCTATGGGTAACCCTAGGTAATTTCTGAGATAAGGACATGCTCGGCACAGCTTTGTGGGCCGAAGGGCCCGTACTGTGCTGTAGATTTTCTATGTTCTATGTTTCTATAACGTGTGAGTACAATGTCTGGCGTCACCATTTCTTTTACCTTTTTTAAAACCACCTCACACTGCTTTGTCCATTGCCATCTAGTCCTGGTTTGTAGTAATGAGTTCAAGGAGCAGAGCACAGTAGCCAGGTTTGGCAGGAACCTGTTATAGCAATTGACATATCCTAAAAAGGACCTCAACCGTGACATGTCTTTCACCCTGGGACATCCACCACTGCTTGAATTTTCTTAGCATACTTGTGTAATTCTTGTGCTTCAATGGCGTGACCACAAAGGAGACACATGCTGTTTGCTTGACTGTGTCTCACTACAAATCTCTTAAACTCAAATGTCTTACTGTGCTCGAGCAGATAGGAAGTCATTTCAGGTTTGTTTTAAACATTTCAAGTACTCTCCTCTCATGGTTTCAATATTTATTGCTTATTTATAATTATTATTACCTTTTTTTCACACTGGTTTTCCACCCTGTTGGTACAATTTTTCATTGATTCTAATATGGTTATTGGATTTATCGAGTATGCCCACAAGAAAATGAATCTCTGGGTTGTATATGGTGACATATATGTACTTTGAACTTTCAAAACTTCCTCATTACCACTGTTATGTTTTGTAACTCCATAAAAAAAACTAATTGGAGGAAAAACAAAGGAGTCTGGAATACAAGCCTAACTTCGTTTTTACTTTAAGCGTCATAATGACGTATGCCATTTACGTACTTTTACATATAACCCGCACTACATTATGTAAACAACAAAGAATGCTTAATCAAGCAATATATTTACAGTATCACTAAAATATTAAATATACATCACATAGACTGTTAGTATAAAGTGATGCTAGGTGATGTGCATGTAGGGGAGGGTTAATGGGTGGAGTGGTGTCAATTCTCTTCTAGAGTTCAAGCTTACACCGTATCACATGGATTTCTCCAACTGAATCCATCTTTTGTAAGCTGAACATGAGAAGCAGGCCTCCAGCCAAAGATCAGAGCAGGAGATGCAGTAAAGTTCAAAGTAAATTTATGCAAAGTATAGATTGCAAAGTAAATTTATGATCAAAGTACATATATATCACCATATACAACCCTGAGATTTATTTTCTTGCTGGCGATCACAGTAAATACAGGAAACACAATAGAACCATGGAAAGACGACATCTAACAGGGTGGAAAAAAACAACAAACTGTGCTAATACAAAAAGAAATAATAATAATAATAATAAAATAAGCAATAAACATTGAGAAAATGAGATTAGGAGTCCTGGAAAGTAAGTTCATTTCAGTGGGGACAGTTCAGTGATGGGGTAAGTGAATTTAAGTGAAGTTTTCCCCTTTGGTTCAAGAGCCTGATGGCTGAGGGGCAATAACTGTTCCTGAATCTGGTGGTGTGTGTCCTCAGGCTCCTGTACCTTCTTCCTGATGGCAGCAGTGTGAGTAGAGAGCATAGCCTGGTTGTTGGGGGACCTTGATGATGGATACTGCTTTCCTGTGACAGTGTTTCATGTAGATGTGCTCAATGGTGGTGGGGGGCTTTAACAGGTTGGACTGGGCTATATCTACCTCCTTTTGGAAGCAAATTACTAACAAGTCTTTGGGATTTGGGAAGGAACTGGAGTAGCTGGAGGAAACCCAAATGGTCACAGGAGGAACATGCAAACTATACCCAGGCTGCCCTTGAGCTTGAGGATGGTCTTGAACCCAGCAGCACTAACTGCTGTTCCCCACAAAAGCTAGAGTTTGCAGATCTGCAAATGCTGGGCCAACTCAGTGAGTTTTGCAGCATCAGGAAGTGTGTGTGTGTGTGTGTGTGTGTGTGTGTGTGTGTGTGTGTGTGTGTGTGTGTGTGTGTGTGTGTGTGTGTGTGTGTGTGTGTGTGTGTGTGTGTGTGTGTGTGTGTGTGTCTAATGGAGCAGTGGGAGGGAACCTATCAAATTAGGAACATCTCAAATTCTCACCATACAGGTTAACGCTACGAGGATTACTTTGTCTGTCAGGGACAAAGGTATAGATAAAATAGATCCATTAGAACAACCACAGGGAGATATCCTGCCCCCCCATCCACTGCCAAACGGTCTTGGTCCGAAACATCAACCGTACATTTTTCAATAGATGCTGCCTGGCCTGCTGAGTTCCTCCAGCATTTTGTGTGTGTGCGCTGCTTTGAATTTCCAGCATCTGCAGATTTTCTCTTGTTTTTCATCTTTCAGCTGCCAGCCTGTGCTCCTTCCCCGTCCCCAACTTCTTATCTGAGCTTCTTCCCCATTCCTTTACAGTCCTGCTGAGGGATCTGGGCCCGAAGCGTCAAATGTTTATTCATGTCCATAGGTGCCGCCTGATGTTCCCCAGCGTTTTGTATGTGGTTTCCAGCAGCTCGCGGAACCTGTTCTTAATGGTTTGCACCCCCGCTTTCAGCCAGCAGGGGGCGCTGTAACGTAGTGATAGAGCACGAGTAAGATTCCCTTTGCCGAAAGGGAAATGATCACCTTATGCTTGTGTTATTTCTCAGTCAGCTTTCTTCTTATCTTGATATGGTGCAGCACTTCCGCTTGAATCAGAAGGTAATAACTTTCAGAATCACAACGACAGAGATAACCGACGACGTCGGAAGAGATGACCATGTCGGATTAAACGCCGAGGAGCGAGAGCGCTAAAGGGTCGGTCGGGTGTTGAGCAGCGCTGCGCCCTGCCGGCCAAGATCCCCCAACCCGCCTGCCTGTGTTTTCCACCTGTCTCTTCTCCTCTGCCTTCTACCATCGGCCAGGAGTCCTGGGCTCCACACCGTTAGGTTCGGGAGCAATTGGGCAGCATCGGGCTTCACTTGTCTCAGCGAAGAACTGACTCCATGTCTGTGCATTCACGATCGGGGACTCTGCATCTCATGTTCTCGGCATCATGTCTCGGTTTTTAAAATTATTTAAATGATTCGTCCTCTTTTACACGATGGATGGCTGTCGGTCTTTGTATGTTTTTTTTGTGGATTCTATTGCAAGTCTTTTTCTTTTGCCGTGGGTGCCTGCAAGGAAATGATTCTCAAAGTTTTAATGATATAAACACTTTGATAATAACTTTGAACTTCTGCGTGTATTGCTAATCAGTCCTATGAATAACCTATATTCAGTATATTTTTGTCTTTAGTAAAATGAAAGTATAGACTATAAATGGAAAAATATCATACTATTAAAACACGAAGTGTTGATACAGTACGTCTCTAATCCTGTTTAGCTAATTACATCCATAATGGGAAATCATTACTGAGAATTATATTGGTACAAAGAAATTCCTTGTTTTTATTGAAGACGTTAACGGAGTCACCAAAGAATTGTTTCGGCACGAAATTAAAGTGTAGTGGCAAAAACTGATCCAAATCGAAACACCGGATTGTTATACTTGCATGAGGCACCCTCCGCTCCAGTGAAATGAATATTCCACTGAGTCTAATCCTTTATTAGCAATTAGCAAACGTACAATCTTGAAGCGATATTAAGTATTATCTCAGCGGTCAGTAAAGATAGGACCTCCGCCAGCCCCAAGCTACAAACTGCCATGAAATAAACAAGAATAATTAGATAACTCTAATCTGCCTCTAATCTGCCTGGCCTGCTGAGTTCCTTCAGCATTTTGTGTGTGTTGCTAGGATTTCCAGCGTCTGCTGATTTTTTCCTGTTATTAAGTTATTCCTTTCGGTTTTTTTTACCACGCTCCCTCTAATGTGACTAGTTACCACAATAAACGCGCGACTCAGAATTCATGGCTCCTACCTGAATTTTATCTCTGAACCCTTCAATAATTTTCTCTTGCCTCACCGCTGCTCTGTTAAAGTCAGATCCAGACAAGATCGCAAAGTCAAGCTTAAGAATTTTGATTTCAAGCAACGGGAGGATGAACCTGGTAAGAATTCGGAGGCTGCACGATGCCGTGCAATCACACTCTTGACAATAGAAATTAAATTATTTTTCTGACATTTGAACAAAGCGCATCCCAGGAGACTGAGACAGCAAGTCCTGTATCAGATGAAGGTTTAAATCTGACTCCCGTTGCTAACTCTGCTGGGTAAAGAAAAGCTGCCGTGACGTATTGAAAAGATAAACAGCGCCGTTGTCCCTCAACACGAGAGAGCAGACAGATACTGGAAATCTGGACACACACACACACACACACACACACACACACACACACACACACACACACACACACACACACACACACACACACACACACACACACACACACACACACACGAGGACCTCAGCGGGTCAGGCAGAATCCATGGATGTGAGGAAAAACTATCTTCCTCACTTGCTCTGTAGATGCTGCCTGATCTGTTGAGTTCCTCCAGTACTTAGTGTGTTGATCCTGTTAGCTTTAGTATTTGGGCTAACATTTATCATTATTAAGCATTATTAAAGCAAAATATCGATCTATCATTAGTTTGTGGCAAGTTGCTGATAAAACTTGATTGGAAAATCATATGGTGGGCTAGAGATCTGTGTGACCTTTTCAGAAAGAAGATAAAAGAATGCTCCTCCCCCTCCTTTCTTCCATGGTCTTTGTCCTCTCCTATCAGATTCCCCCTTCTCCGGTCCTCTATCTCTTTCATTTTATTTTGAACTACCTTCCTCCCCTTACAAAACATTACTTAGTCTAATAAACAATGGTCAGGAAAATTATTGTGAGCAATTTTGGAGTTTTGTCCCATCATGCTTCTTAGTTGGAGAAATCCTTTCTTTGCTTTTTTTAAAATCACAGTTCCAGTTTCTGTTGAGACAGCTGATTCTAGTTCGGGCTGGCTTCATAAATAGCTTCAGGATTCAGCCTCTGGCTGCTGGATTGTTCCTGTCCAAACCCCCTGTCTGTATCCCTTACCTTCACCTTACTGCCTGGAGCCTTGCCTTGCCTCTCCTCGCCTCTGCCTGGAGCCTTGCCTCACCTCGCCTCTGCCTGGAGCCTTGCCTCTCCTCGCCTCTGCCTGGAGCCTTGCCTCTCCTCGCCCTGCCTCTGCCTGGAGCCTTGCCTCTCCTCGCCTCTGCCTGGAGCCTTGCCTCACCTTGCCTGTGTCTGGAGCCTTGCCTCGCCTCGCCTCTGCCTGGAGCCTTGCCTCTCCTCGCCTCTGCCTGGAGCCTTGCCTCACCTTGCCTGTGTCTGGAGCCTTGCCTCGCCTCGCCTCTGCCTGGAGCCTTGCCTCTCCTCGCCTCTGCCTGGAGCCTTGCCTCACCTTGCCTGTGTCTGGAGCCTTGCCTCGCCTCGCCTCTGCCTGGAGCCTTGCCTCGCCTCGCCTGTGTCTGGAGCCTTGCCTCGCCTCGCCCTGCCTCTGCCTGGAGCCTTGCCTCACCTTGCCTGTGTCTGGAGCCTTGCCTCGCCTCGCCCTGCCTCTGCCTGGAGCCTTGCCTCGCCTCGCCCTGCCTCTGCCTGGAGCCTTGCCTCTCCTCGCCTCTGCCTGGAGCCTTGCCTCACCTCGCCCTGCCTCTGCCTGGAGCCTTGCCTCTCCTCGCCTCTGCCTGGAGCCTTGCCTCACCTCGCCCTGCCTCTGCCTGGAGCCTTGCCTTGCCTCTCCTCGCCTCTGCCTGGAGCCTTGCCTCACCTTGCCTGTGTCTGGAGCCTCGCCCTGTTTGGAACTGCCACTCCGTGTCCACGCCTTTGCTAGGTAGGTCCGGCCGTTTGCCACTACCTAGCGTTGAGAACTGTCTCGTTGTGTTCAGCATTCTGTGTAATGATTCCCGGCCCTACATCCTGTACCCAAGGAGGGGTCCCGGCTCTGTGTTCCGTGTTCCTGTCCCTTCCTCAACCAAATCAAGGCTTTGGGGTCTCGTCTAGTCCTAGTCATGTCCTAGGTCCTTGTCCTGTCCAAGCCTAGGCTCTGTGTTCTGTGTACCTGTTCTCCATCGACCCAGGCTCAGTGTTCCTGCCCTCCCTCAACCAAGGCATTGGGTTCTGCATTCCTTTTCTCCCTCGACCAAGGCTCTGTGTTCTCGTCTTGTCGATGTGCCTCGCCCAGCCCAGGAGTTCCTTGCCCAGCCCGGTGCTGGGGTTCCCCCGTCCTGTGCTGGGGTTCCCTTGTCCTGTCCATGAGTCTCACATCCAGTCCTGTGCCTCTCCTCATCCTTTAGCCATATCTTGTCCTCGCCTAGGTCTGGAGTCCGAGCCCGAGTCAAGACCCAGGTTCTGGGTCCTTGTCCAGTCTCTGGCTCGACGTCCAAGCCCAGGCTTCTAGTTCCCAGTTCCATGTCCTGGTTCCGCTATCCTTGTCAAGTCCTAGCCCAGGCCCAGAATCCTTGTCTCGTCCCGGGCCTGTGTCATGTCCAGCGGTCCTTTCTTCCTCACTTCCCTTGCTTCCTTCTCATGCCTAGTCCTGTTCCTGGTAGTTCAGTGTCTGCGGCTTACATTTGGGTCCACTCCCAATGTCCCCCTTATGACAGTTCATCTGAATCAATTGTTTTACAGACTTCTCATGTGCAATGGTCTCATCCTAAAGTATTCCTCAAGGCAAAGCATTCACCCATTCTCACAATGAGAAATTCCTCACCTCACTTTCTCAGGGTAGACTTAAATTAAGAATCTGCATTTGTGTGAAGTATCATCATCGTAGTCATTAGGTGCTATTAGTATGACCATGATTGTTCTTGGCAAATTTTTCTGCAGAAGTGGTTTGCCATTGCCTTTACAAGATGGGTGACTCCAGCCATTATCAATACTCTTCAGAGATTGTCTGCCTGGCATCTGTGTCATAACCAGGACTTGTGATATGCACCAGCTGCTCATACAACCATAACCACCTGCTCCCATGGCTTCACATGATCCTGATCAGGGAGGCTAAGCAGGTGCTACACCTTGCCCAAGGGTGACATGCAGGCTAGTTGAGGGAAGGAATGCCTTACACGGCCCTTGTTAGAGACGTATCTCCTCCCCACCACTCAAATATAAGCAACAAACATGGCAAGGTTTTCACCAAACTGGAACTAATGTCAACTCCGAGAAAGGACATGGATGAAGAGGATGTTTGAGTGGAGGTGGGGAGATGTGGGTGTTTTATCACAAAGTAATTGTCAGCTTTCTCATTGCTTTATCCTGTAACTGTCACAAGAAAGCAGCATTCATTATCAAGGACACCCACCACTCATCTCTTCTTGCTGCTGCCATCAGGAAGAAGGTCCAGGAACCTTGGAACCCACTCCACTAGGTTCAGGAACAGTTATTATCCCTCAACCATCAGGATCTTGAGCCAGAGGGGATAACTTCACTCACTTCAGTTGCCTCATTACTGAGCTGATCTCACAACCCATGGACTCACTTTCAAGGACTCTTCTCATGTTCTCAATATTTAGTGCTTATTTATTTATTATTACTATTTCTTTTTGTATTTGCACAGATTGTATAACGTTTGTCCACCCTGCTGTGCCTGGGCTTTCATTGATACCATTGTGTATGAAATCAATCTCAGGGTTGTATATGGTGATATATATGTGCATTCATAATAAATTTAATTTGAACTTTGAACTTCAATTGTTCTTTCTACATTCATTTATTTAATTATTCACCTGAAACACGTCAGAAGAAGATGGTGCCTGCAAACAACATGACCAAAGGCGATGTCCGTCGGCCAGTTCATGAAACAACTACTTTTACTTCAGCTTCTTCTTCTTTCAAATACGATTCTGCTGCAATTGGAACCTCTGATTTACATTCTGATGGTATGTTTTTGGGCCGATTCAGCGATCTGGTGCTCTGCTGTCACTGAGGGAATTTTGAGTGGAGGTTTTGAATGGAGTGTGTAGCCTGGAGGTCAAGAAACCTGGACATGAGCCCATGATCTTCTCCACTTCTTGCCGTTAAAGCCTCGAACAAGTCTGAAATCAATGAGGATGAGATGAGAAGACGAGTGGGTGTTCAGTGCCACTCTGCCTGCACTTGACTGGTCTCTCTCTCCCTCCTGCTCGATTCTGCTATAGTTTTTGGTCTTGGGCAAAGTTTAATGGGCGCGGTTTGAGGATTGGACTGTAGTTCATGTTATTGTGTGCTTCTGGTTACTCCTATTTTATTGCTATTTTGTGCAGTTTTGATTGGGCCAGGCTGGCTCTGCAGCCTGCAGTCAATGAACGACAGTGCTAAAATCAACTGAACATTCCTGGACTGTTTCAATGATTTGTGCTTTGATGTTTTATATTCTGTACTTTTGGCTTGTTTTTATACCATTTGTGCAATTTGTTCTTTTTTTTAATTGTGTTTTGGTTGTTTGATGTTCTCTTTGAACAGGTTCCATTGTTTTCTTTGTTTTGTGGCTGTCTGTGGAAAGATGAACCTCAGGGTTATAAACTGCATCTGCACTTTGAATCAGATTTCTGACTAAAACTACCATATTTTATAAAACTAAGAAATAGAGGCTAGAAGTTACCTTTTTTTAAACCTGCTCCCCTATACAGTGAGAACAAGGCTGGTCTTTTGCCCTGCATCATTTCCTCATGCTAACTCTTTATCCTTTGGTTAGGCTAATATCTAAAAATCTGTCAAAATCTATCATCAATATACTCTGTGATGAAACCTCCAGGGACTTCTTGAACAGAGAATTCTGAAGATTTACCACCCTGTTGGTGAGGACTTTTCATCTCATTCTGTCCTGAATGGCTAGCCACTGCACTTAAGACTGTCATTCCCAGTTCTGTACACCCCAGCCATTTACTTTACCAAGGTGCTTGAAATTTTTGTGTGTTTCAATGAGACATCCTTTCATTCTATCTATCTATCTATCTATCTATCTATCTATCTATCTATCTATCTATCTATTCTTCTAATCTCAATATAGTATTGGGCTAAATGCCTTAATCTGTTTGTCAGGGCTGCTCCAGCTAACACTTCCCAACCTGCACATGCAGACACCACCCAGTCGCCAACCAGCTGATAGCATTCACCTGCCACTTGTTCCAGACTAATTACCTGCAGCCTATTTAACCCCAGTACTCATCCACAGTCCATGTTCACTCGTTGAGCCAGCTGATCTCAACTAGTTGCCCGTGAGAGTGATTTTGCAGCAGCAATATAGTATTAAAACTATAAATTTCAGCAAGAAGTATATACTGTGTAAAATAAATTAAATAAATAATGCAGAAAGAGAAGGGAAAAAGCACTGAGAAGGTGTTGATGGATTCAATGTCCATTCAGAAATCTGATGGCAGAGAGGAAGAAGCTGTTCCTGAAATGTTGAGTGTCTGTTTTCAGGCTCCTGTACCTCCTCCTTGATGGTGGCAATGAGGAGAGGACATGACTTCTCCCTGTCCGAAGTTTACCTTGTTGTGTTTAATTTCTGTTTCCTCTTGTGGCCCACGCATCCTGGCTTGTTATTCTGCAGTTTATTATTAAAGTTGTCATTTACTATTAGATAGTCTCCGTTGCTCTGCTTTTGGGTCAAGCCTCCTTTACATTTCCTGACACTGTACTCAAATGACAATCCTGTCACCCCAAGCATCTGCTTCATTGCATTCCTACTGTAGGTATATATTTTCTTCCAGGCAGGCAAACCAGACCTTTACACAATGTTCCAAATGTCATCTCACCAGAACACCCATCTAATTAGAGCAATACGTCTCTAGTTTCATACTCAAAACCCTCTTATGATGGAAGTCCCCATACTGTCTGCCTTCCAAACTGTTGGCTGAACCTACAATTTAAATTTCACTGATTTGTGTTAAAGGGCACTCTGATTTCTCTGAACATTAACTGAATGGGTAATTTAAAACCTTTTGACAAATTATAACCTATCAATGCTGTTCTGTAACAGTCTAAATGACATTAAAATCAGTGTAAAGATCAACAAATCACGTGGGTTCACATTCCCAATGATTATAAATTGATGCTGAAAAGGACACAGAAAGCCTATGGGAAGCAGTGGGGCTCAAAAGTGCAAGTTATTAGGATTCATTTTTAATTCTGTTTCTTTGGCTTTGGTTTATGTGCTAGGCAAATTGGACAGTGCTGAGTGTTTATCCATGGCTTTTACATCACTTCTATAATGAATCTTCAGGGTCCACGTGGGGCCTCAGACTGCATTGGGCTCCAAGGTTTTTAGAGCACTTGAATTGGTTAATTGTCGTTTAATGAGAGTAATTAATTTTCAGAGTTTATTGTATTTTTTTCAAATGAGTTGCTCTTTGTAATGTGGTTTCCTGGTGCATTAAGTTTGTTAAGTTTACCTTAATATGCTTGGGGATTTTCTGTTACTTGTATTATTTATGCAGACACCCGATTAGCACCAATTGCAGGGTCTTGGTTTTGAGAATGTTACTTCCTGAGCCAAGGAAAAGGGGGGATGGGGCCTACCTTCTCTTAGAGATTATTATTTTGCAGCAGATGTTGAGAGCTGTGATATGTTGGTGCAACCCATTATATGACGCTCATGGAAAAACTTTGAGGAGGGGATACTTCCCATCTCTATACAGGCAATTTTGGCTGATAACAACCAACAAAGGTATATAAGTACTATTGATAACCCATGGATGAAATGGACTCTTAAAATATGGAAAACTATTATAAAAGAATATAAACTAGAGGGAGATATTACAATCCTTAAATGGTGTGCATATGACTCGGATTTTATGCCAAATAAACTGGATGCTAGATTTAAGGACTGGACAGCTAAAGGAATAACAGTTCTTTGCAATATAGTGAAAGAAGGAACACTATTCAGTTTTGAAATGCTTCAAGAGAAACACTTATTAGAAAAACAAGACTTTTATTGGTATTTACAGATGCGACAATATGTTAATAGGATGGTTAAAAATGTAACCAGGGCAAGAACATGTTTGATAGAGCTATTTAGAAAAGCATGTAATTCCGATAACGGTAGTAGAATCATTTCTCGTGTTACGTACCCCGTAACTGGGAGTCTTACCAGCAAAGGTAGAAGTATCCATTGGAGTCTGGTACTATTTTCAAAACAGAGTTTATTAGTAAAATATACAAATCAATATCAACAATGCAAATATACAGATAATACACGTTAGCAATTCTAAACCTAAAAGTGTGGGTATAATAATAATAATAATAAACAAGCTCTATCGTTGTCTAGGGGATAAGGAATTATCATGGGAAAGTATAAAGTTCAGTTCAGTTCATGTAGGCTGAGGTAGTTGTTGGTTCTTTTGTTGTAACCGTTGGAGGGAGAGAGAGAGAGAGAGAGAGAGAGAGAGAGAGAGGGTGAGCAAACAGTGACAGCTACAGTCAGTCAAACCTTCCTTTACGTTCTTGATCCGTCGATGTGTTGTTGTGGCCATTCAGGTGTGACCCCTCTGTCCATTAGCTAGACCGTTCTTCTATGGTGGACTCGTCACCCAGGCAAGGGCAGACACACACACAAGCCCCCACCGGCCCTGCTATAAACACTGAGTTAAACTGACCGATCCTTTGTTCAGTCCCCGATGCCCCACACCTTCTCGTGGGTTCCAACACTCAAGTAGTGCTCACTAGTGTGTCTCCTGGTGTGTCTGAGGGGTGTCTCCCCAGACCTCACTTTTATCCCCACTCACGGGGTCTCAGGTGTCAATCAGTTTTGAATGGCTTAGCCCATCAAACCAGCCCACTCCGGCTGTCCACTGAGGAATTTTAATGAACAGAATAGTACCAAGTAAACAGCCCTCTCCGGAGCCATAAGTCTTTCAGAGGTCATAATATAGTGGGTCAACAAGTCTCCCTCCCTTCTCTTATCAGTAACAGATGTTCTGGCATGTTTTTGTTCCATCTCTTTCTCTCTCATTAGCAGCATGGCAACAGTAATGGTTTGTAATTCTCCCAGGGGAGGGGACATGGGCAACCCTGCACCCTTCTGCCCATCAGAGCTGTTCATCCTTCGTAATACTAGCGTGTATAAGGGTTTGTCAAATCTTAAAACACATTCGACTTCATACATTAAAACAAAATGGGAGAAGGAAGGAGGGATTATTATATCTGAGGAAGAATGAACAATAATGTGGAAGTATCAATGGAAGTGTACCAGTTCACAGAAATGGAGGGAGTTTCCATTTAAATTTCCATTTAAAATTACCTTCTGTTGATACATTTAGATTCATGATGATACTGTGAAAAAGGGATAATAGAAGATATATGTTTGATCACTTGAGAAAACAGAGCTAATTCTGAGCTGAAAATCATATGGAGGTATGAGAAGCAGAGTTATCTTTTCTCTGCCTGTCTCTTTTACTTCTATAAGTTGAAGTTTAATGTCATCTGACTGTACATATATACAACCTAATGAAGCAGCATTCCTCCAGACTACAGTGCATTCACAAAACATATATCACACACTGGGCATAAAATATTATACTATAATAAGCTAATAAAATAATTCAAAATGTATGGAGTAAAGTGTGGCTTAGGTAAACGAAACAGTACAGTAAACAGCTCACTGTCCTTAGTGATGAGACCTTGGTGGTGACAGGGTATTCATTAGACTGACAGGCTAAGGGAAGAAGCTGTTACCCAGTCTGCCAGTCCAAGTCCTGATGCTTCTGTACCTCATTCCTGATGGTAATGGGTCAAAGAGATTGTGGGATGGGTGGTAGGGACCCTCAACAACACTTTGGGCCTCTCATCTGCAATGCTCCATGTAAATCTCAGAAACAGAGGGGAGGGAGATCTCGGTGACCTTGGTGGTTGTTGCTGTCCTCTGCAGGGTCTTGCGGCCCAGTGCCTTGCTGGACAGTCTCGATGACGCTTCTGCAGAAAGTTGTTGGAATCAGGGCAGGGAGCCTTGCCCGCCTCTCAATCTCCTCGAAGCGTAGATGCTGCTGTGCTTTCTTGACTAGTGAGGAGGTGTTGTGGGTCCAGGTTAGATTTTCCATTATGTGCACACTGAGGAGAGCCATTGATGTGCAGTGGAAAGTGGTCCAGCTGTGCCTTCTTGAAGTTCACACTCATCTCTTTTGTCCTGTCCACATTGAGACACAGGTTGTTGTTCTTGTACCATTTGACAAGCCTCTCCACCTCCTCTCCGTATGCCCACTCTTCATTGTTGCTGATGAGGCAACACTGTATTATCATCAGTGAACTTGATGATGCGATTTGAGGTGAATCTGGCCGCGCAGTCGTGTATCAGCAGCGGACTAAACACTCAACCCCGGAGGGGCATCAGTGCTTGATGTGATGGAGCTTGAGATGCTGCTGTTAATGCAGACTGACTGGGGTTATTCCGTCAAGAAACTCAAAATCCAGTTACAGAGAGGGGTGTTGAGTCCCACCAACCTCTGAGGGATGTTTGTGCTAAATGCCAAGTTGAAGTTGATGAATAACATCCTGATGTACGAGGCATTGTTTCTAGGTGGGACAAACAATGTGGAGTGGTGAGCCAAGGCTATGGCCATCAATGGATCAGTTTGAGTGGTAAGAGAACTAGAAAGGGTCTAGTGTACGTGGAAGTTGGGATACGGTATCATGCAATCCATTACCAGCTGCTCAAAGCCACTGGGCAGTAATCATTTAGGCCAGTTACCATAACTCTCTTGGTGGCTTGATAGTGGAGTGAATTAGGGTATGGCATTCAATGGGGCTAAAGTTCAGAATTTGCCCTTTTGAATGGTGTTAACCACATTTCTCTAACCCACAGCCGAACTGAGATCTTGTTGCCCCACTTTATTTACCCTCAGGCAGAGAGGTTTGGCCTGAGCTATGATGATGACAACATAGCTTTCCCCTTTATTGATCGCAGCACTTGAAATTGGAATTAAACAGCAGGTGACTGACCACGGTTATTAATCCATAGTGAAACAGCTGAAGCAAGCCAAACAAAGCACAAGTGGGAAGTATATTTATCATCAAACTAATTACCGGTATGTGTGGCAGTCTCGTGAGACCATAGATCTGCACCTGAAAAGTCTTCTCCAGGGTGCAGGCCAGTTATGGTTTATATATCTTGCCATATGCGCTGTGTGTCCCCAATGTCACAAAGCTGCCTGTGGGTTTTCTGTGCATACTCACGCTTTACCTTCCTGAAGGCACGGGAAAGCGTGAGACTTGCTTACCTTACAGTCGTCCTAAAGTGCTAAAATACTGGTCAAGAGACTGCTTATGACAATTATATCATAAGATATAAGAGACATATCTGAAGTTGCTGTTTATGAAAGTAAAGGTAAAATATAATCTAGACAAAGATATTGGCTGGGTGGCTGGAAACAAATGACAATTGTCAGAAACTTACGTTTATCAATGGGAAATGACTTGTGGAATCCAGGAAGGATTGATGTTCTAGCTCCAACTTTTCAGCAAATTTACAAGTACTTTGGTTTATAAATGACAGAAAGATGGTCGGCAATGCAGATGCTAGTGTTCAGTTAAAAAAGTGGCTGAACTAGATGCACCAAAAAATGATGGAAAGGGATTTCAATTTTGGCACTGTGAGGTCATCTACTTTGGAGCTTAAAAGATAGATTGGGATACTTTCTAGATACAGAAAATTCAAGAGGAGTAGAGCTCTGAAGTACACAAATCATTAAAATATCATAGACAAGCCAAACTAAGCATAAAGACCCATTGAATGTTAATAGAACCAATGGACAAGAACACATGAATATTTTGATGCACTTTCATCAGACAGACTTGGAATATTGTGAGTAATTCCAGGCTCTCCCCAGAAGAATATATTGACCTTAGAAGGACAGCAGTGTTGATATACCAGATTTATACCTAAAAGTTTAAGAATAAAATTTAATTTTATAAATCCTTTGTACTTATATGAACGTTGAAGTCCATGGTTAAAGAGGCAATTAATAGGGGAGTCTAGGATTAGAGGACAATGGTGAAACAGAACAGTTGGCCCTTTAAGGAATGAACTAAAGCAAAATGTTGAAATGAAAACAGAAAATATTGGCAATAATTAGCAGGTCAATTAGTGATGAAGGGAAAATCAGTGTTAATTTTAGGTTGCTGACCTTTCATCAGAACTAATTACAGTATGTTGAACATCTCCAGCGTTTTCTGTTTCACTTTTGGTATTACAATTAGGAAACAGATGGTCATATAGTGGATGGCAATTAATGTCAGGTTAATTGTTAGCTTAAAATCAAACACCCATGGAGTTTTAAAAATAAATATACCGAGGAATATGAGGGAAAGGGAAAACAGTATGTTGAACAAGGACACAGGTCAGCTGCAACATGAATTGTAAATAGGCTCAAGGAATGAAATAAGTCTTTCTGGTTACTTAGGGTTTTAAATTATCCTTTTAATTTCAAGACAAGTTTCTTCCAATTCTGACTTTATTTGCTTTTATACTGTCTGTGACAAAAAAAAAAATCTGATGAAATGTTATTGAACATTTGCATCTGGATGAGTTTTTGCAGCAGCGATTGAAGACATATTTTCCTGAATGGAGTCGAGAGACATCCTGGTTTGGCAGGAGAAGGGCACAGTCCGGGATAGGCTGCTTACCAAAAGGGGTCATTTGTGTAAATGTTGAGATTTCACGTCTCCTGTGTCTTAGTAGCATGTAGTTGTAATGTTATAGTATAATGATTGAGGAGCCAGAATGTGGGAGCCATGTATCTGTTCTCTGCTTGTTTTGTATTCTGCCTTTCATGTTTCTTATGGTAACAAGTCACATTAGTGAGGGCATGGTAAAAGCAAGGGGAATTAGTTTCATGCTTATTTTGTGGCAGTTTGTGGCTTAGGACTGACGGAGGTCGTATCTTTGCTGACCACTCAATATCGCTTCAAGATTGTATGCTTGCTAGTTGCCGATAAAGGATCAAATAAAGGAATTCGACTCATTGGAACAATAGTTTCATTGGAGCTGAGGGTGGTCGCAGGCTAGTGGCAAACAAATTCAATTTCAGATTCGTTTTTGCTGCCACACTCGGTTTCTCCCACCATTTTTCCAGACTGCTTCTTTGGTCTCAAGAGATTAATTATTTCAGAGTTTCCAACTTGTAAAAAACACTTAACCAGTTACATGAAGATGTCAATCACACAAATATCTTTATGTACAAATGAATGACTGAAAAATTTATTTGACTTGATAATGGATGAAACAAAAGATACAATCAAATGTTATACATGTATGTAGAATGGAATTATAGGGGCTCACTTATAAAGTTACAATTGTATTTCCATCAGTTGCATATATTTAATATTGCTGATCTTGGTGTTTTTAAAAAGGACTAATTCATCACTGAAGCAATACTATTGAGAACAAACCTTTCTCCAGAATTTCTAAAAATCAAATCAATCAGCAAATAAGAAAATTTAGGACATATAACTCTAAATGAATTACATTCCCAGAACCTGATGACATAACAGTACAGTACTATACAAAAGTCTTTGCCCCATGATAAAGCTAATGTGCCTAAGACTTCTGCACAGTACTGTAGAAATTTTATGTATTGCATAATACTGTTGCTACAAAAACAAAACAGATTTCATGACATGTATGAGTGATGATAAACTTGATTCTGATATGGGTCTCTATTGTGGACTGAGAGTGGGAAGGGGGAAGGGAGAGGGGAATTGTAGTTGGGGAAAGGGGGGAGGGGGAGGGAACAGGAAGCACCAGAGAGATGTTCTGTAATGATCAATAAATCAATTGTTTGGAATCAAATGAGCTTGTCTGGTGCCTCAGGACTGGATGTGTCTGCACCACTGCCACCCCCTGTCTCACCCCTGGCACTCCTTCTCTGCCACCTGCCCCACACCCCTCTCACAGCGATTCACCCTCACCATTTCAAACATACTACTAGATTTACAAACATGTTCTCCATTCCACGTTGACAAATACAGTATTGTGCAAAAATCTTAGGCACCCGAGTTATACATATGTGCTTAAGACTTTTGTACAGTACGGTATTTCTGTGGAGAGCCACTGATGCGACCTGCACCTTGGTCATCTCTAAGGCTGGAGTATGCCGGTGTTTCCAACGAGTGAAGAGTCGCAAAGCTGCGGGACCGGACGGCATCCCAGGGCGGGTACTTAGGATGTGCGTGGCAGGTACAACTGGCTGGTGTGTTTGCAGACATTTTTAATCTCTCCCTCTGCCAGTGCAGAGTGCCCTCCTGCTTCAAATCATTCACCACTGTCCCTGTATCTAAAAAGACCAAGGTAACATGTCCGACGACTGGTGTCCTGTTACACTCACCTCAATAATAAGCAAATGCATTGAGAGGCTGGTCAAGGACTATATCTGCAGCATGCTGTCACCCACACTGGACCCCCTACAATTCGCCTACCAATACAACCAATTGACAGATGATGCAACAGCCACAGCTCTACACACCGTCCATACACATCTGGAGAAGAGGGATGCTTATGTGAGAATGCTGTTCTTGGACTACAGTTCAGCATTCAACACCATAATCCCCTCAAAGCTTGACAAGAAACTGAGAGATCTTGGCCTTCACCCTGCCCTGTGCAGCTGGATCCTGGACTTCCTGTCAGATCACCGGTAGGTGGTAAGAGTGGACTCCCTCACCTTTGCCCCTCTGACCCTCAAGACAGGAGCCCCTTAGGTCTGTGTCCTAAGCCCCCTTCTTTACTCTCTGTATACCCATGACTGTATCGCCACCCACAGCTCTAAACTGCTAATTAAATTTGCTGATGACACTACATTGATTGGCCTAATCTCAAATATTAATGAGGTGCCCTACAGAGAAGAAGTCCTCACCCTGACACAGTGGTCTCAAATAAACAGCCTCTCCATCAATGTTGCAAAAACAAAGGAGCTGGTTGTGGACTACATGAGGAATGGAGATAGGCTAACCCCTATGGACATCAATGGATTCAGGGTTGAGAGGCTGAACAGCTTCAAGTTCCTCAGTATACACATTACTGAGGACCTCACTTGGTCTGTACATACCAGCCGTGTGGTGAGAAAAGCACAACAGCGCCTCTTTCACCTCAGACAGTTGAAGAAGTTTGGCATGAGTCCCCAAATCCTGAGGACTTTCGACAGGGGCACATTTGAGAGCATCCTGACTGTGCCTGGTATGGGAACTGTACTTCCCTCAGTCGCAGGACTTTGCAGAGTGTGGTGTGGACAGCCCAGCTTATCTGTGGATGTGAACTTCCCACTATTCAGGACATTTATAGTGACAGGTGCATAAAAAGGGCCTGAAGGATCACTGGGGACCCGAGTCACCCCAACCACAAACTGTTCCAGCTGCTACCATCTCGGAAATGATACTGCAGCATCAAAGCCAGGGCCCAGCTCTGGGACAGCTTCGTCCACCAGACAGATTAATTCACATTTACACAATTGTATATCTAAGCTATATTGACTGTCTGTTGTATATCCTAGTGTACACACTACTTATTACAGATTACTATAATTTGCACATTGCACATTCAGACAGAGACATACCATAAAGATTTTTACTCCTCATGTATGTTAAGGATGTAAGAAATAGTCAATTCAATTCAGTTCAATTCAATTAGCAGTCCTAATTTGCAGTGTTCAAATTTCAAACGTACTCTAGAAACAATTTAAATTAAACTATTGCACTATCCCTGATCTTTTTTGGATATCCAGATCATTGACATAAAATATTCTTTTAATGCCTTTCAATGTATATTATTTGAAAGTAGATGGCCTGGAAAATACTTCTCATAAGAGGTTTGATACCTTGAACAGCAATATTGCATCCATTCCAGAATCATCTTGCATGAGGCGAGAAATTCAGTGGCTGCTTTCTGAGAGGATTCTGTTAGTACTTGTTACATTTATCCAGGATAAAGTTCTCTGAAACTGTGCAATGCCCAAAATTCTTCTTCATTGGTCAGAAAAATTACAGTTTTTTTATTTTGAAACCCCATTTCCTCGGAAATCTTGCAAATTAAAGGGCCAAAAACTCAATCAAAGCTCATTACTAGACTGTGAGATGTGATAGCGAGGTTGCAGGAGGTCATCAATGTGTTAGATCTCCCTTGCTTTCTATTGCATTATAGAGGTTGCCCACACTCCATACTCAAGGAGTAAAGACCTTGCCTACTTTTCCTATGACCCACAGGAATAAGTAGATCAGGTTTTCCTAGTCTGTCTTCCTTTCGCAAAATTGATTACACAAGCATTTTTGGCAATCTTTATATGGCCCCTTTCCAAATAGGACAAGTCCAGGTCCCTCTGAGCCCCTGGCTATATTCTTCCTTCCTTCTCTTGTCACAGCAGTATAGTTTCGTGAAGTGGCATAACTCTAGTAGCTTGGAAGAATGCATATGGGATGTTTGTACGTGAATTACTTTAATTTACAACTGCACGTTGAGTGCCGAGGTGTGAAATCTTGTAATGGATAACTAGAATGTGTTGACACTGATGTAACATGGTGCTACAAAGGGAAGTTCAATAGCACTGTTCTGGGATTCTTGCAATTGAAGATTATGATCTTTATGGAACTTTTAAAACAGAACTCTGATGACATACAATCTTGTTATAAAGCCATCATAAAGCAGTAAATAAGCTTCTAGGCTTACAAGTGTCACCTATCAAATGTAGTCAGCTATTCAGAAGATTAAAAGCAATGTTTATCTGTAGAATTGTGGCTGACAATCAAATATGTACTTGAAAAAGTATCCACAGATTATCTCCCTTTGAAAACAATGACTTGACCTCAATCCTAGTTTGAAACCAATCCATTATGTCTCACTTGAGTGCTGTTGTAACAACAGTTGCCAATTTCTCAAAACATTTTGGTGCACAGTGAATTCAAAAATCAGTATTTTACTTTTTAAAGGATAATTTAGAAATGTGCAGACCTCCTGTTTTACTAAGATGATCTGAATCATCACACTGGGCCATTTTCTTTAACTAAAATATAACATGGGGAAAAAAATCATACTGATGTTATACTCTGGAAAGCAATGGCCTAATTTCTTTTTCAAATACTATCAACGCAATAATAAGGGTTGAGACTAAAGTCTGAGGGAAGAAAGACAATGTCAGATTTTAAAAAATAATTCTGAATATTCTGGATATTCTGAACTAACACTACTCCAAAGGTTGTAAAACAACCTTGAGCATAGAATTTGCCAATCTTGAATATAATGATTAAAGTTCAAGGTAAATGTATTATCAAGGTACATCTATGTCACTAATACCAACCCTGAGATTTATTTTCTTGTGGGCAGATCTACAGAATAATAACTATATCAGAGTCAATGAAAGACCACCCAACTAGGGTTCAACAAGAGTGCATAAGACAACGAACTGTGAAAATAAGAAACAATAATAAATAAATAAGCAATAAATATCAAGAACATGAGATTATTTTATGAATCACTGATTTACAGGTTTGCAGAAAAATTGGCTAATGATTCAGTTACTTGTAATGATTATTGATAATGGTCCTGATGAAGAGTCTCGACATGAAACATTGACTATTTACTCTTTTCCATAGATGCTGCCTGGCCTTCTGAGATCGTCCAGCAATTTGTGTGCATTGCATGGATTTCCAGCAGCTGCAGATTTTCTCATATTGGTACTACATTCTGACTCTATGAAGAAAATCACTAATCAAGCTTCTACTCTGCCTTTTTTTCCTGAGGTATCCATAACAATAGTTGCTAATGTGGCTGAATTAAGATGAGAGTTGTTGGTGGCTCCTGGACCCATAAAACAATGCAGAGTTAGAGCCTGGAGCAGAGCTATTAAGGTAAAACTTAACAGCAGAGCTGCACATTTGTTTTTAATACTTTATATATAAACATTGGATCCTATCAATTAAAAAAAAAGTCAATGCTGCGCGCCCTACCAGATTTCTGAAATTCAACTGGAGTGCAAGTGTATTTGAGACCTTGTGTTTCTATGAGTCAGGAGACTGAGTTCCAAGACATTGTTGACTCATTTACTCAAGTGCATGAGAGGGTAGGCTTTGTACTCAACATCTCAAGACCAAGGTCACCTACTGGTTCACCTGTTACAGTAGAAGCTCACAAAAGTATCCTGAGAGGCATGTCTTGGTGAAGTAAGCCATTGATGATGAAACTTTAAGTGTGCTCGGGCAGCCTTTGGCCAATTCAGGAGAAGGGTTTTTGATGGACAAGACCTCAGAACTGTCAATAAAAATTTAGTATGTTCAGGTATCCTCCAATATATTCTTAAGTCCCGGACTATCTAAAGCAGGGGTTCCCAACCTTTTTATGTCATGGACCATTAAGCAAGTGGGATCCGTAGACCCCAGGTTGGGAATGCCTAATCTAAAGCAAACCTCTCAAGACACTGGAAAACACCACCAATCCCCTCTCTTCAAATCCTCCAAATCCACTGAAAAAAACAAGCAAACTGATATCAATGTCCTCTCCTGAGGCTAATATATCCAATAATGAGGTGCTCGTGTCTCTTTGTTGCCCATGTTGGTCTGGTCACTTTGCTCATAGGTTTGCTCCAGTTTCCTGAAACAACCACTGCATTCTGAGCTCTGTAGTGAGGAGCACAATGTTGCACAGAGGAAAAGGGGCATTCCAAACTTCACTGAAAAATTGTAAAATGTTCACTGATTCCTGGGAACCTCTGGTCTATCACTCCTCAAAGCGGGGAAGGAGCATTTAGGATGATATTGAGGAGATCCAGGGTGTGCATCATGAGCATACTGAAGCCCTGCATAAGCAGTGAAGGGAGTGAATCATCTCACAAACTACCCACTTCCTCTCCCTGTCAGTCAGCTCCTGCCCCATCAATGAAGAAGACTATGGTTTCCACACTGGTCTCTTCAGCAACCTCAGAACATACAAAGTTGGAGTGGTAGCTAATCACTGTTTATCTTGAAGGACTGCAGAAGAGAAAGAAATATATTGCAGTAGAATCATAGATACTGCATGCAGTCATACATGTTAGATAAATGTAGAAAAGAATCTTAATTCATTCTTACAAAAACAAGAGAAAATCTGCAGTTGCTGGAAATCCAAGCAACTCAATGATCTCCGCCCAAAATGCCAACTATACTTTTTTTTCCATGGAAGCTCCCTGGCCTGCTGAGTTCCTCTAGCATTTTGTGTGAGTTATTTAATTCCTGCACTTCTTTCTCCCCTACTAGTGACAGCAAAGCCCTTCTAATTCACTTTTCCACATTTAAGATGGAACATATCAGTCGTTAATGAGAATTATTTCTGTAAGCCATCTTTTGTGCAACGTGGCAATTCCAGACCAAATCTGAATCACTGAATGACGCTTGGCAGCTGTGGCAGGACATGAATGCTGTCATCTCCAACAGTATGAAACCAGGTGACCAGAAAACATGGGCGGCAACTTCACATACTCCCACAGCCCCTGAACACCCTGTGTTTTCAGTCTCTGAGACCAACATGAAAGCATCCTTCAGGAGGGTGAACTCACAGAAAGCATCCAGCCCAGATGGATAACTGGCTGAGTACTAAAGACCTGTGCTGATCGACTGGCTGGAGCGTTCACCGAGATCTTTAACCTCTTGCTTCATCAGTCTGAGGTACTCACCTGCTTCAAGCAGGCTTCAATTATACTGGTGCCCAAGAAGAAGATGGTAACCTGCTCCAATGCCTATCATCCAGTAACATTTATATCCACTGAAATGAATTGCTTTGAGAGATTGGGTATGAAGTACATCAACTCCTGCCAGGTTCCCCTTGGATCCACTCAAATTTGCCTACCATCCCAACAGGTCATCTGTCGATGCCATTTCAGAATCAGAATCAGAATCAAATTCAGGTTTATTGTCACCGGCATGTGACGTGAAATTTGTTAACTTGGCAGCAGTGGTTCAATGCAATACATAATCTAGCAGAGAGAAAAAAAAATAAAAATAATAATAAATAAACAAGTGGGTCATTGGCTTGTCACTCAATTTGGAACATTTGGACAGTGAAGATGCATATATCAAAATGTTCTTCCTTGTTTATGGCTTGGTATTCAATACCATTATCCCTCAAAACTAATAAATTAGCTTCAAGTCCTAGGCCTGAATATCTCCTTGTGCAACTGGATCCTTGATATCCTCACTTACAGACCCTAGTCAGTTCAGAGTGGCAACAACAGCTCCTCCTAATCTCTCTCTGCACAGATGCACCACAAGGCTGTGTGCTTAGCCCCCTGCTCTACTTGCTTTATATTTATGACTGTAAGGCCAAGCATGGCTCCAGTGCTATATTTAAGTTTGCCAATGACACCATTGTTGTTGACCAAATCAAAGGTGATGACAGATCAGCATTTAGGAGGGAGATTGAAAACTTGGCCATGTGATGCCACAATAACCTCTTACTCAATGTCGGAAGGAATAAGAAGATGATTATTGGCTTCAGGAGGAGGAGACTGGAGGTCTATGAGCTAGTCCTCATTGAGGAATCAGAGGTGAAGAGATGAAGAGGTTCAGCAACTTCAAATTCCTTATCATTTCAGAAGATCTGGTCTGGGTCCAGTATGTAAGTGCAATTATGAAGAAAGCACAGCAGTGCCTCTACTTTCTTAAAAGTTTGTTAGGAATCTGCATGCTATCTAAACCTTTGACAAACTTTGATAGATGTGTGGTGGAGAATATATTGACTAGTTGAATCATGGCCTGGTATGAAAATACCAATGCCCCTGTACACAAAAGCTGACAAAAAGTACTGGATATGGGCCAGCCCATCATGGGTAAAGCACTCCCCATCACTGAGCACGTCTACATGGAGTGCTGTTGCAGGAAAGCAGCATCCATCATCAGGGACCTCCACATACTCTCTTCTTGCAAGTGCCATCAGGAAGAAGGTACTGAAGCCTTGGGACCTGCAGCACCAGGTTCAGGAATGGTTACTGCTCCTAAACAATCAACTCTTAAACCAGAGGGGATAACTTCACTCAACCCCACTCGCCCCATCACTGAACTGGTCCCACAATCAATGGACTCACTTTCAAGGACTCCTTATCTCATGTTCTTGATTTTATTTATTTATTATTTTACTTTCTATTTTAGTATTTGCACAATTTGTTGGGTTATTTTGCACATTATTGTTGTCTGTCCTGTTAGGTGTGGTCTTTCATTGGTTCTATTGTGGTCCATGTATTTATTATGATTGCCTGCAAGAAAATGTATCTCAGGTTTGTGTTTAGTGATACATTTGTACTTTGATAATAAACTTACTCTGGCATTACAGAATAAACGAAGGCTCCAGTTTTAATGCCCCCCCCCTTCTAGTTCACCATTTTGTATGCTTTATTGGAAACCTTAATTTAATATCACATCAGAACATGATCAGGCTCAGTTATGATGCTCCAATTGTTAAACAATTTGCCAACACTACCAGCTAAAGTTCATGGCTGAAGAAAGTTGCTGGATGGAGTATCAGTTGTTTACAGATATCAAAATAGTTAATTTGAGGAAAGGAGAGAAATTAAAGAAAGGTTTCTAGCTTGGCCATGTTCTCTAGGTTTATTGACCATACTCAGTTGTGTTACTGGATTTTACAGCTCCTTTCCAATACTATCATTCCATTCTAACTGCTACTGAAGCATTTAATTCAACAAGAGATTTTTCATTTTGTTATAAAACTTCTCTTATTTAAAATATTAATACATGTTAAATTTCATCCTGCTTCATTTGTTGCAGTTAGATCTAAATTGCTCAAATTGAAAACATTCATTATCAATACTTATAGTTTTGCTATTGGGCCTCAGGACTGGAACCAAGGATATTAAATTGGTCATACTTGTCCCTCAGTCTACTGTCATAAATTAGCCCTGTTTTTCTCACCTATGTCATATAAATCCTTCAAAAAATTTTTAAAACAGCACTCAACCTTCACTTAATTTTACTGTGGAGTATTGCCTAATTTAGCTAATTTATGATTCAATTTACAAATGCCTTTTGAAAATGCTTACTCCAACTCCGAACTTTAATTTGAAAAGTGTATTGAAAGGTCTTTGAAATTCAAAACCTGTAACATAACTGGTGTGAAAATCTGTTATTGCCTCATACAAATAAAGCAGTTAGTATTTATTTCATACGGTATTGTGTTGTTTTGGAATTATTGTTGCTTACCTGCTAAAAATGCATGATTTGCTTTTGTATAATATATATTCACAGGTGATTTCATTGTTTGGACCTGCTTCCATTATATATTTCAAGGAATTTCATATTTGGTAACTCAATGAAATACCATTTAAACAGACTGGCTATGCACTTATCCCCTCTCCAATGCAAGTTTCTAGTTCTGAGCTAATTGCCAAGACCTATGTCATATAAATCCTTCAAAAGTTTTTAAAAACAGCACTCAACCTTCACTTAATTTTAGTGTGGAGTATTGCCTAATTTAAAAATCAAATTTTATTGCACCCTGGCATACATTCAAAGGTTAAAGTAAATTTATTATCAAAGTACAAATATGTCGTCATATACAACCCGAGATTCATTTTCTTGTGGGCATATTCAATAAATCCATAATAGTATAATAACCATAAAAGAAATAATGAAAGACTGCACCAACTTGGGCATTCAAACAGTGTACAAAAGACAGCAAATACAAAAAGAAAGAAATAATAATAAATAATTATCGAGAACATGAGATAAGTGTCATTGAAAGTGAGTTCATGGGTTGTGGGAACATTTCAATGATGAGCAAGTGAAGTTATCCCTTTTGATTCAAATTGAGGGGTAGTAACTATGGTGTGAGTCTTCAGGCTCCTGTATTTTCTTCCTGATGGCAGCAGCGAGAAGAGAGCATGTCTTGGTTTGTGGGGGGTCCCTGATGATGATAGATGCTGCTTTCCTGCCACAACGTTTCATGTAGATGTGCTAAATTGTGGAGAGGACTTTACCCGTAATGGACTGGGCGGTATCCACTATTTTTTGTAGGATTTTCCGTTCAAGAGCATTGGCGTTTCCATACCAGGCTGGGGCGCAGCCAGTCAATATACTCTCCACCACACAAATATAAACTAATCGTGACAATCAGCTAATCTGAATACATCCTCATAACACGAAATTCTGCAGATGCTGGAAATCTTGAGCAAATCACACAAAATGCTGAAGGAACTCAAGCAAGTCAGGCAGCTCCACGTTTCGGTCTGGGCCGGGACCCTTCATCAGGACTGGGAAAGAAAGGTGCAGAAGCAGGAATAAGAAGGTCCTTTTGCTTCTAATTCTGCCCCTCTTCCTTTCCAGTCCTAATGAAGATCCTTAGTCCGAAAAATCGACCATTTATTCCGCCCCTTCCCCTCCATAGACGCTGCCTGACTCGCTGAGTTCCTCCAGAATTTTCACAAAATAAATAAGTTAACAGATTTCACGGCACATGCCGGTGATAATAAACCTGATTCTGAAACCTGTAGATGCTGGAAATTTTGTTTGCTGCTGAATACATCCCCTCAAAAACTAAATAAAAACCTTCCATCTGGTGTATTATCACTTTAATTGGTGCCTAAGAAAGATCACCTTAATGAGTAGAATATAACTTGTTTTCTTTAGCAATGAACTTCATTTATATCTCAGTATTCTCGTTGTTCCCTGTCACTCGGGTATTGCGATTTCACTGTTTAGTTCGTGCCGAGGTAACATTTACCAGGGCACATCGTTTGCCTCTCTTCTAAGAAAGAACTCCTGGACTGTTATTTTTGTCTGTGTTTCTACCGTATACTGAATGTCATTCACCATCTCGTATATATTCCAACGCTCCCGGATTCGTGTGCTTTCAAACTACCTTGCTACCTGCGCATCGTCTGCCCACAACTTCCTCCCTTACGTAAGAATCGAGCACCCGACGCGGGGCATCCACCTCTCATTTGTGTGATCCAACCGATGCTTAACCGAAAAAAAACAACACCCAGGGAAGATGGAGAGTGCAAATGTTGGAATTTGAAGCCAGAGATGATGGTCTTCTCCTGGGCTTCCGGGAACGTGAAAAGATGTAACCAGACGACTGCGAGCGAGTGGGAAAACCTGATTGGGGGAGCGGAGGGGAGGGCGTGAACCGAGGAAGGAGGGAGGGAGGCAGGAGACTCGCTCCCGGCTCGGAGTTCCGCACTCCGGGCTTTCAGCTCGGCCGGCGGTGCCGCTGTTTACCTGGAGCGCGGAGCGGAGCCGAGCCGAGCTGAGCTGAGCTGTGTTTCTGCTTCGGGGCTGGAGCGGCAGCGGGCACCGGCTTCGGGCTCTGCCGGCGTTGCTGACGGGCAGTGGCGCTGCGCGTTAATGAAAGTTCGCTGCGATTTGCGTGTCGGAACCGGGTGAGTGACAGCCCTGTCCTCTTATTTATTTTATTTGGTTGGCGGCGTTGTTGATTTTATCGCCCTGCCCGACTTGGGCCTTTCTGACAGCGAGGGGTGGGGGCTCGCCGGCCGTCACTCCCCGGGCTCGGCCCTCTGCTCATCCCGCCGGGGCCACATGGAGGCAGCCTTTGTCTCCGGATCGTTGATGCCGAGCCCGGCTTGTGAGCGGAGAGCCTTGTGTCACTGGGCGCTGCTGTTGCTCACTTTCTTGTGTACGAGGCCCAGTTTGTCCCTTGACAACGGCGGGGCAGCTGTCGGTGGTGCCGGTGGTTCGTGCCGTGGGCCCATCTGCAGCTCTGGGGAAAGGTCAGTGACCCGAAACCTTCATTGGTCCTCCCTCCCCAGCCCTTCCGGCTCCACATGTGCCTGACTTTGTTCGCGATCCCATCGTTTAATTTTCAGCATTACGGCTGTCTCTCTTACCCCCTTCCCACCTTGTGATTTGATCGAGAAGTGATAATGTCAGTGGGCCCAAGGTTTTGTTGGCCAATCTTTAATGTGACGAAGGATGAGATGCTAAGCTGTTTTTAATGATGGCAAGTGCACTTTAAATATTTAAGTTAAATTTGGCCTTTTTCCATTCAGAATCCGAATGTGTACAGTTAAATCTGAAAGGTACTCCAATAATCCAGAATTATGGGTTTGAAATTGTGCTGGAGTTGAGAGCATACTTGGAATATGGTATAGGTGGACTTAGACACTAAGTGTGGGAAAGGATAAAGTGAAGATCAATCCGAACGGTATTAAGAAAGGAAATAGCCTTGAAGTATTTGAGCATTCTCACGTGGTTCTGAGCAAGGAGTTAAACAGTGTTCAAGGATTGAGATGAGTGAAAGTGTGAGCAGTTGCTGAAAGCTAGGTGCTCCATTACAATGAAAGCAGGACCAACTGATGGGCAGTAAGAGAACAGGGAAAGAGGGCTGTTGGAATATTGCAGTTGAGGCAGAAGTCAGAGGGGAAAAAAAAACAACAAATTGGGGAAGTTGAATGGGAGACGAAAAGGAACTGGGGAATGAGCGAGATATTGGAGTCAAGGGTCAGATCCTACTTTTGGCCTTGTACATGTAGAATTGAGTAAATAGCCTTTTGCAATTTCAGGAATGAAACTGATATAAATCTGGTATTATGAAGGTTGTCAGATAAGTAAACACTAACTCCAGGAAATGTGCAGTTGCTGGAAATCCAAAGCAACACACACAAAATGTTGAAGGAACTCAGCAGGTCAGGCAGCATCCTGAAGAAAGGCCTCAGCCTGAAACGGTGACTGTTTATTCATTTTCATAGATGCTGCATTACCTGTTGAGTTCCTCTAGCATTTTGTGTGTGTGCTAAGAAATAAGCACTTATCAGAAGCAAGGGAAGAGAAATGATCTGATCTTGTGATCAGCGAGCATCACTCATTAACTTACGTTCTTGTAGTATTTTTAATGCAAGATATCTCAAGAAGCTTCACAGTAAGATGCAAAATGGAACTAGCATTAATTCATAAATGGAGACAAGGTTGGATGACCAAGATAGTTTTTCTCTGCTGCCTGAATGGAGGACACAAGGAGTTTAGGGAGGAACTATCAGAGGTTGAAAGACTGCAGTTGAATACAGTGATTGTCACATTGAAGGTTCTGGGTTGGAGACAATTACGGAATGAGGACAGGATTACACTGTGGAGGGATTTATACCTCCTTCATATACTTCTACAGTGTTCTATTCAGAAATTACTTTTGAAGAAAACAGTATAAGTCAGCAATTAGATGTCAGTCTTGCCAACCTCTAAACATTAGGTGGGCTTCACAAGCTCAAGAGCAGGACTTTGTGTGAGCTTGAACATAAATAGCAGAGTTTTGATCATCTTGGGGTTGTGGAGGGGTGGTTGTTGTCAAGATTTCCTTTGCAAGCCATTAAGTAGTATTGTGGAGACCTGAGAGAAGGCACAAAGATGCAGTTGTACAGTTCATTGGTAATATTACTCGCGCGTTGTGTGTGAGTTATATGTAGTGTGTTGTGGAGGAATGGCGTTTTGTTTTGATGGTATGCACGTGTATGGTTGAATGACAATCAAGTTGAACTTCAGCTTGGAGACAGTGAGATTGCAGATGCTGGAATCTGGAGCAAAAACAGACTGTTGGAGGAATTGGTGGGTTGAGCAGCATCTGTGGAGGGGAAGGGACGATTGAAATTTTGGTTAACGGCCTGCATTAGGACTGATATGGCCTTATCTTGGACCCTGCATCCTGACCAGAAACATTGATCATCCCATTTCCCTCCACAGATGTTGCTTGACCTTCTGAATTCTTTTAGCCCAAGGGTTCCCAACCTTTTTTTTATGCCATGGACCCCCTCCATTAACCGAGGGGTCCATGGACCCCAGGTGGGAACCCTAGCTTTAGCAGTTTGTTATTTGTTGCAGGAAGGCAACTTTAAGAGTACAGCACCCTCTCAGCACTGCACAATGCCTGTGTATAGATTGTATACCGTCTTCATAGATCTGTGCCAGCCTTGCTCATCTTTATACATTAGGTGGGCTGCAGAAACATATAATTGGAAGTGTAGCCAGCTTTCTGTATCTGTTTTGCAAACTCAAGCAAAGCAGTAATAGTAATGGCAGTAACAATGTGTTGTACCATCACTCCTACACTGTCATTAGGGATTTTATAAGTTGTTAATGAAATGCGGCAAGGTAATTTTATTTTGGTACATTAATAGTGGTATTATCTAATTAACCCGAGAATCAGTTCCTTGTAATGGTAAAACCTTTTATTTTGTCTGCAGTGGTTTTGTTAATTTACAGCCAACCAAAGAACACTGGTGTGTAGGCTCATAAATATTAGAAGCTAATACACAGCTTTATAGTACTGTAGTATTCTAATTTGTTCTGATTTCACTTAAGTGAAATTGTTACTTAGTTAAACAGTTGTTTGTCCTTTTTAATACCTTTTTGGCTATTTCTATGATACTTCGGCTAATTGGGGCTGTCGATTAATTGGGCCAAAATGTCCTGAAGTGTCCCCATTAACCAGAATCCACTGTACGTTGTTTCCTAACATGGCTTCACATCAGTAGTTTGTTAGTTCTTGAAATTAGCAACAAAGTATTTTTAGCACCAAAGTTTGTTGACTGTTTTCAACACCAACTTGAACTTGATAATTAGAAACTGGTATTGTATAACTCATTTCCTCTACCATTGAAATTAATCCCCCAGAAAGACAACAATTTTCAATGAAAATGTATCCCTGTTACTCAATAACTTTGAGTTGAAATAGCATGGAATCTCACAGAAAGATGGCATGTTTGGCTTCTCCTTGTTTAGTGAATGACACGTAGAAGGGGGGGATGTTTCTGTATGTGAAGTAAGGGAGACAAGCACACAAAGATATGATTTGGTGCCATGGTAGAATGGCGGTTAGCACGATGCTATTACAGCTCTGGGTGTCGGAGTTCAGAGTTAAATTCTGGTGCCATTCTGTAAGGAGTCACTGTACGTCTTCCCCTTGAATGTTGGGTTTTCCTGAAGTGCTCTGGTTTCCTTCTACAGTCCAAAGACATAGCGGGTAGGGTAATTGGTCATTGTAAATTGTCCTGTGATTAGGTTTGGGTTAATCAGGTTTGTGAGCTTGCTGGGGTGGCATGGCTCAAAGGGTCAGAGGAGCCTACTCCTCGCTGTATAGCTAAATAAAAAGGTTGTTCGGTAAAACTTCTTCCCTGAACTAATTGTACTTTATAAGCTCTCTTTTCAAGGAAAGTTAGAAAATATAAAAGCGATTTGCAGACATTAAAAAAGATTCAAACCTTTTTTACCATTACATCTGTCTGTAGTGTGATCTCAATGGTACTTTCTCTTTGAGGAGAAAGAGAAAAAAGTGGGGTACTTCTTTCTTGTAGTCCAGTTACAGAGTAAGCTCTTCAACAAAGTGTTCATTGTTAAAGTGAAAATCACTTGCAAATGAATGGAAACATGCCTTTCTTAATTGGTGTTTTTCCTTTTACCCCCACTTGCATCAATGGATTCCTGTGCCTGGTTTCCATTTCCTTCATCTTTAATGAATGAGTCTGTTCAGATGATTATTCAGCTACAGTGCAGAAAAAGGCCAGTCGCCCCCGTTCAATCATGGATGTTTTACGTATGTTCACACTCTGTGCTCTTGTTATTTCTCTCTCAGTTGTCTGCCACTACCATCTGCTATGGCACTTCAGACTTGTTCATCATGTAGAGAAGATTAAATTCTTGATCATTGTGAAACAGAGATAATTAAAAATAATTTGAAGTGTAATTTTGGTTGCATACTGTATATTTAAAAAGGATAAAGGTGCACTAGATCTGTTTTCTTATTTTGTTCATTTGCTATATGTTTGCATAGTTAGATTTTATTGGGTTGGTGTAGGAGTATGATGCATGTAATTTACATAGTTTGGCAGTACTACTTCTTTTCAAGGACTTGCATTATGTAGTAGCTTTTGTGTCCTTAGAACATCTAGAGATGCTTCAAAGTCATTTATGTAGAACAGAGAAGTTTACAGCATGTCACAGGTCCTTCGACCCATGATGTGGTTCTGACCTTTTAATTTACTCCAAGTTCAACCTAACCATTCCCTCCTACATAACACTTCGTTTTTTTTCAATCATCCTTGTACCATTGACTAATTTAATTACTTTGTGAAGTGCAGTCAGCATTATTGGGCAACTGTGGCCAATGGTTTGCTCTGCAGTGGGCTGTGACTTTGTAACTTTGTGTGATATCTTGTTAGCGTGGCCTGCAGAGGTGGATTACTGTGAATATAGGCTAGACAGTCTAGATGTAAGAAGAGGCCAAGGGAGGTTTGGAGGACAGAGTCAGTAGGATGAACTAAGATGGAACGCAATTTTTTAAAAGAGAATTATGAGGAAAGAACATGAAGATAACTGAAGAAATAGTTATGATGCTTGGGTGGGTGATAGACATCAGGAATTTTAAATGTGTAACTAGATGGAAGAAATATGTTGCAGAACTAGAGAAAAAAATGTCAGGAGATTGTGGCAAACTAAAACATGATTTTAATGATGAGCCACATCATCATGTTGGTCTAGAGGGCAGAAGGTGGAATGTAATGCCAGATTTTTTTCCAAGGGTGTAATATCAAAGTGAGCATCCCCTGAAACTCATTGACATCGAGGGCTTTGTGTCAAAGAAAGCTGACTCTGTCTGGCATCTACATCCAGCTATTGTGATCAGAATCAGTTTCAATATCACCTGCATATGGCGTGAAATTTGTTGACTTTTTGGCAGCAGTACAATGCAATACATAATGGTAGCAATGAGAATAAAGAATGACCAGGGTGATTGGGGTCTTTAATGATGGATGCTGCCTTTTTGAGGCATCGATTCTGGAAGGAGATTGGCCAAATTAGCATACAGCATTTGTGCTGGAAGGCACTATTGGTAAGAAGGTAAGATGGGTCAGTTTGTGAGCTGCTCAGTAGCCATGACTTTGAGTAAATACTAAGTTCACTGAATGGAGTATCTTATTATATTACTCAATGTTGGTTTGAGTTTTGGTTTTCATTTAATCATAAAATTGGAAAAATGCAGCTTTTTCATTGTCCTTTCATGTCAGCTGCTTTGATCAGCTTTTCTGCTGTATTTGAACATGTGCATTTTTCATATCACATTTGAAAATTTACTTTTGGTTTACGTCAGTGACCTTTCTTTGCCGTTTCTTTTGACGTTGATGTGTCACATTGGGCTTTGCTGATGATTCTTCTTGAAATTATTTGGCTTTGGGCAACAATACGTAAAGAAATTTCCAGACATCCTTGGTTAGCTTTAAAATATGGCTAGATCTATTTCTTATCCTTTGTTCACTTGGTTTTCACAGAAATACTAGTTAGTTTAAACAAAAGTCAACTTCAGATTATTGTATTTGCTATAAAACATGTTATAACTGAATATTGTTCTTTTTGCATATTGCAAATCGCAAAGGTAGTTATATGTGATGTACTGGAAAACAAAGTTTTCTATGTCATCTTTTAGTGCATTGCTCAAATAGCATTGCAGGAGATTTTTTTGAATCTAAATGTCATGATGAATTGGGCTAAAAATGTCTCTTTTGGGACCAGCAGCAATTTTCAATTTAATCTATTTTCTGACCTAATTTTGCTGATCTATACAGCTATTTAAGATATCTTTTCCGTGTTCATATTGGTTGTCATGTTTATCAACAATGTGAAATTGGGATCATCTGGAGGTCACAAAGTCCTGTAACAAATTTGAGCTTTTCTTTGTGTGCATTACGATGGTGTCATCCTAACATTTTATCTATCCATATAAAAGAAGACTTTGGTTTGTAACGTAGTACCATATATATCAGATAGATAAGTTGAAGGGTATATACATTTTAAAAAATATATCTATTTCTTCAGGTCTATATCTCAATCTTAGTTAGCCTTGTCCATTCAAAATTGTTTTAGATAACCTTTCTTGGCTTTGCTGTTAATTTGCATATAGGTATTGAACATAAGTACTGAATCCCTATGATTTGCTATAATCTTGATCAGTGAGCAAGTATTACTCCTTGTACAATTGAACCATCGATTTCCTCACTTGTAGAACCTAGTCATTTCAGATGGCAACATTTCCTCCATGATCTCCATCAACACAGGTACTCCACAAGACTGTGCTTAGCCCCCAGCTCTACTTGCTTTACACTTATGACTGTGTGGCTAAGCACAGCTCCAATGCCATATTCACGTTTGCTGATGACATCACTGTTGTAGGCTGAATCAAAAATAGTGTTAAATTAACGTATTGGAGGAAGATTGAAAATCTGGATGAGTGGGGCTACTCAATGTCAGCAAGACCAAGGAGCTGATTACTGACTTCAGGAGAAGGAAACCAGAGGTCCACGAGTCAGTCCTCATCAGAGATGCAGAGGATCAGCAACTTTAAATTCCTTGGTGTTATTAGTTTGGAGGACCTGCCCTGGGCCCAGCATGTAAGTGCCATTACAGAGAAAACACTACTGTCTTAAGAGTGTGTGACGATTCGGCATGACATCTAAAACTGTGACAGACTTCTATAGAAGTGTAGTGGAGGGTATATTGACTGGCTGTATCACAGCCTGCTATGAAAACACCAAAGTCCTTGAATGGAAGATCCTACAAAAAGTAGTGGATATGGCCCAGTCCATCACAAGTAAAGCCCTCCCCACCACTGAGCACACCTACAAAGAGTGCTCTTCTAGGAAAGCAGTACCCATCATTAGGGACCTCCACCACCCAAGTCTTGTTCTCTTTTCACTGCTGCCATCAGGAAGAAGGTACAGGAGCAGGTTCAGGAACCCCTCAAACATCAGGCTCTTGAACCAGAGGGGGTAACTTCACTCAACTAAAATGGCTAACAAGAGTGCACATAGTTTTAAGGTACTTGGAAGTAGGTGCAAGGGGATGTCAGAGGTAAGTTTTTCACACAGAGCGTGATGGGTGCATGGAATGCACTGCCAGCGAAGATGATAGAGGCAAATACAATAGGTTTTCTAAGAGACTCTTAGATAGGTATGTGGAGCTTAGAAAAAAGAAGGCTATGTGGTACGGAAATTCTAAGCAGTTTCTAGAGTAGGTGACATGGTCAGCATGACATTTGGGCTGAAGGGCTTGTAATGTGCTGTAAATTTCTATGTTTCTATGTAACTTTACTCACCCCATCACTGAACTGTTCCTGCTGAAGTGGGCTCACTTTCAGGGACTTTTCATCTCATGTTCTTGACATTTATTGCTTGCTTGCTTATTTATTTATTGATTGATTGTTATTTCTTTCTTTTTGTATTTGCACAGTCTGTTGACTTTTGCACACTGGTTAAATGCCCAAGTTGGTGCAGTCTTTTATTGATTCTGTTATGGTTATATTCTATTATGAATATATAAAGTATGTCTGCAAGAAAGTGAATCTCTGGGTTTGATATGATGACATATATGTACTCTGATAATAAATTTACTTTGAACTTTTGAGCATTTTAATGCTCTTGCAACGCTTAAATTATCCTTCAACACTGTGCAAGTATTTTTTTCACTCCACTACAAACTGGCATGCTGTGAAGTGTACTTTTAAGGGTGAATATTGGACTACGTACCACTATTCTCTGCCAGAATGCATTTGATTTGTAATCTGAGATATGGCCAATTATGGATCAGATTTTCAGTGAAGTCTTATTTAAAGCAAACTTGATCTTATTTGATGCAAAAACTGAATATCAAGGTTTCACTAAATCAAGGTCTTCTAGCAAGCATACTTTGCTATATTGTAGTAGTGAAAGAACACAATTTATCTGCCATTGATTTCCCCCTTCTTGTCGAAAATCCAGTGACACCTACCATCAGTCAAGTTAAAAGTGATGTGATGTGGCAGAATTTGAAGCAGGGTTCCCGACCTGCGGTCCATAGACCCCTCTGTTAATGTTAGGGGTCCGTGGCATAAAAAAAAGGTTGAGAACCCCTGACTTAAAGCAATGAATGAATTTTACAGCAATAAAAGACTCAAATCAATTCCTCCCACAACAGCACGATATCCAGGCAAGACTGACATGAAAAATTACCCATTTGCCTCTATCCTGGCCTTGAATAGTGGTGCTCCCAAATTTCTGAAAAAATTGTGCCATTATAGAACAACGTATCAAGGTGGAAGTGTCAGCATAAATATCTCTTGAGTTTTGTACTTTAAAGAGCCTGTAATTGAACTATAGATCATTTCATTTCAGAGCCTGCTACATTAATAAATTCCAGCCATCAGTTAAACGTTCCTCTTTTCTTTCTAATCATTTCAACTCTTTTTCACCAAAGAATATTTACAGCTTTCTCTTTCCTCAATCTTTAAATGAACAGTGTATTTAATTTGTCCTGAGTGCGTGTGTGTGTGTGTTTTAAAACAGTTATTAAACCACCAAAAAATCAATAATTAATTTCTATGTAGTTCCTGTTTGCAAACAAAGAACCCGAAATCTGTCTGAGCTTGATACTTTGGTAAAAGTGCTAACTGCCAAAGTGTGTGGTTTTCTAAAACATAGTTTATACCACCAACAACATTACTGTGGTTTATATATTCACCATAAGTAGTTTAAAATTTAATTGCCCTGCCATAGGCTGTTAATCATAGCACTCTCTAATTTTAGTTTGTTGGAAATAACTTGATATTGGTTGATGGAGTGGAGATACTTCTCTACCAAAGGAGATGTAAGGCGCTGCTTTCCTCCCCTGGCCTGCAGGTCACCCTTGGGCAAGGTGTAGCACCAGCTTAGCCCCCCAAACAGGTTCCTGTGAAGCCATGGAGCTGGTGGTGGATGATCATATGAGCAGCTGGTACATAATCACATGTCCTGGTTATGCGACCACTGACACCAGACAGACAATTTCTGGAGAATATTGATAATGGCTGGGGTCACCCATCTTCTAAGGACACTGCCCAAAAGAAGGCAAATCACTTCCGTAGAAAAAATTGCCAAGAATGATCATGGTCGTGACCATTATTGCCTACATCATGTGACATGGCACATAATGAACCTGATGATTTTTTATTTTATTTTACTGAGAGACAATGCGGAGTAGGCCCTTCTGGCCATTCGAGCTGTGCTGTCCTGCAATTCCGGTTTTAACCCTGGCCTAATCATGGGATAATTTACAATGACCAAATGGTACGTTTTTGGACTGTGGGAGGAAATTGGAGCACCTGGAAGAAACCCACACGGTCAATGGGAGAACGTACAAACTCCTTACAGGCAGCATTGGGAATTGAAACTGGGTTACTTGAAGTGTGCTAACCTCTATGCTATCATACTGTCTCAAATTTTAATAATAATTAGAATGGTTTTCTAATTCTTAAAAGTATTTGAGCACTTTTGAATCTGAAATTTCATAATTTTATAGTGTAATGAACAACCTTTTAGCCAAATCTAATTAGAGCTATTTGTTTGACTTCCGTCTGCCAGTTTCCTAACCGCACTGGACTTGATTTTTAGTCTTACTTACTTACTACCCATTATGCCTCTGGCATTTAGGGCAGAAATGAATGCCCTCCATCTCTCTCTTTATAGAAGGATTCTTCATTGCTGTTTCCGTAGCATTTTATTTTGACCAGTTGGTGTTGTTAGCCGTGAGCTGAAGCCTGAAATCTTGAGGATTGGTGAACCTCTCTTAGTTTGGCTTCTACCTTTTATCCTGTTTGGCATGGGTGACCCTATCAAGAGCCAAAGCACAAGGCTCTGACTCCGGTCATTGAGGCATGCAAGCCTCCAAACCCTACGACAACATTATGGTCTTCTTGGAGGTTGATTTTTAGTTTGCTGAGTATTTTTTGTTTATTCATGGTCCTTCAGAATGTTGCCAGCTTGTGAATTCTTTACCAATGTAGAAACCCAGGATTGGGCTAATTAATCATAGTGTGTATCTTTGATAGAGCTATACATATGTTCATTGAAGTTCAAACAGAAAATTTATCTAAGAGCTTTAGTTAATTTGTGTTGAATAATGCTGTAGAGGAATGCAGCAAAGTGTGGCTTGGCCTGCTGAAGGGCAGACTTTGTTATTTTACTGTTCAGGAGGACAAATATGTAAATGCAATAGAATAGACCCCTCCTCTAATCTCCAATCACCATTGAAGAAATTGAATTGAGGAGCGGATGGCATTTTGGGGAAATGTAGGGATGCTGAGGATTGAGGGAGAAAATTGGGAAAGGAGGCTGAGAACATCAAGGAATGAAAGGGGTTGTGGGAGTGTAAGAAGTAACCATGGTGAGATAAAGAAAGGCTTGTATGAAGAGGGATGCTTTAAATCCCCAGCACAAACTGGTTAAGGTCGGGGCTTTGTGAAGTAAGAGCTGACTGCATTTGAGTAAGGCCTTCAGTGATCCAGTGGGTGACACATAGGTTAGAGTTCAAACTCCAAACTCTAAAAATTTCAAATGAGCCTTGTGCGCCATTGCATATCTCTGCTTGTGCCCAGCAACCAATCTGCACAAGCTTGTCATATGCATTGAATGTCACTGCATCAGGTAACAGCTGCCTGTGCTGATCTTTGCAGTGGTCAGATTGACAGCAGCTGGAAGGTCACTGAATCCAGCCCTTTTTCTCCTCTCTTTGTATTACATTTGATATACTTCATTTGTTGTTCAACCCAGTTCCAGGTTTCATCAACTGTTATATTTGAAAAGACTATTTAAAATAATTAAACCAAAAATTAATAATGGATCTGCCAGCATACTGCTTAATGAGTCAGGAAACCCAGAAATGTTTTGACGCAGTATATAGTTGAAAAGCCAGCAGCAGATGTGCATCATTTCCCGGCCTGCCCCATCCTTTTGGTTCACATTGTGCCAAAACATTAAAATATAGTCCTGTTTCTGATTTGTGGTTTTTTTCTGAAGATCTCATAACTAACTGTAAAATGCTTTTGAAAAGAGTCACTACATTCAGTGTAAATTAGAAATTGTATACAAGTTTGTACTGTGATTGCACAACTGTTTTCAATGTGATGGTTTAGTTATCCGCTCAACTTTGGCCCAGTCTGAGTTTATTTAATTGCAAGGCAATTGTAAAACATTACTAATTAATGTTACCAAATCGAGTTGGACATAATTCTGAAGGTATCATCACATGACTTTTCCCTGTGCTCTGCGCGCTGGCTGTTGAATTTCACCAATGCACTTAAACTGCTCTGCTGCTCTTTGCCTTTTACAACAGTCAGGAAGTGAACACACCCCAGTAAGTGATCATAGTGATGATCCCTTTGTAAACTTCATATCAGTTAAAAGATTTTCCTCTTACTCCCACTTTGCTTCCCTCCACCCCTATTAGCATTTTGTAACCAATGGAAAGTGTTCAAGGAATATGCCTTCCTGCGTAATGTTATTGTGTGTTTTTCTTTGCTATTGTTGATTACGTGCAGTGTTTGAAGGACATTAATTTTTAATTCCCAGGGATTCCAAAGCACTTTCAAAGGTTTAACAGCATTGTAGGTAATAGCTTGACCTTGGCTTCTTCGACTTGAAAGAATATTTAAGAAGTATTCCTTGTCTTCACTCTAGTCCTGTTGTTTTGCAGCCTACTCTGTGTGTTGCATGATTTGAGTGACAGTGAGCTGGCGAGATCTGTGAATTGTTAAACTCAACTCCTGTATTTCTTTTCGTATCACGTGCATTCTGTTTAGGTCAGGGATATGTACTGTAGTTGCTGTCCTGTTTTATTAATACTTCAGTAGCACATGAATTGCTTTGATTCAACATTTGAAAACCAACTTCAGCCAATTGGAGATTTTAATAAAATTAAAGCTTTTTGCTTGAAGGCCACATACCTTAAGAACAATGGAAAATACTGGGTTAGTATTAAGACAATTAGTTCACTTCAAGAACATGATTTATTCAGCACTAAACCATAACACTCCTCCAAGAGGATTACAACCTTGTTGTGATTTGGAGGCTTTGTACTTCAATGATCCAGAGAGCTATGCTGGCTGAAGTCAGGGCTTTGTTCTTTGGCTCTTGGTAGGGTCACCCATGCCAAACAGATCAAGGGTAAGAGGCCAGACTAAGAGTGGTCCACTGGTACTCCAGATTCAGGGGTTCAGCTCAAGGCTAACGACCCTGACTGATGAAACAAAATTGTTACAGAAACAGAAATGAAGAATCCTACATCTGAGTGTGATGGTATTCTTGAGACTCCACCCGGGACTTGCATGACTGACAGTGAAAGCTGAGAGGAAGTGACTCACACGCTAAAGGAAGCCTTGAACACCACTAGAGATGGAGGACCTTCATTACTGCCCTGAATGCCAGCAACGTAATGCTGTCACTATATTAATTTGTTTAAATATCATTGTTTTCCTTAGGAAGGATGATTTACATAATTTTGGTGTCTCTTTTGACAATTTTGTGGAACATTGCATTTTTAATATTGTACTTGATTATTTTTAGTATAGTTAAATGTGTAGATAGTGAAACATAGAAAACCTACAGCACAATACAGGCCCTTCGGCCCACAAAGTTGTGCTGAATGCGTCCCTACCTTAGAAATTACTAGGCTTGCCTATAGCCCTCTATTTTACTACGCTCCATGTACCTATCTAAAAGCCTCTTAAAATATCCTATCGTATCCGCCTCCACCACTGTTGCCGGCAGCCTGACATCTTAAGCCTGACATCTTCTCTGTACCTACTCCCCAGCACCTTAAACCTGTAAATCTCTGTAGATATAATGTCATATAATTCAAGAAAATCTCTGTAGATATAAAGTAATGTCATATAAATGTGTTAAACACCTGATTCAATACTGATGGCAGATCTGTAATCAAATTTTGCACGACACGCACAACCCCTCGTGTTGTGCAACTATATTTTTGTATAGCCAACCTTGAACATTGAACTTGATAAACATTGAAATTATTTCCTTAATTAATAATTAAAACCATTTTACTCATACATCTGAACAGCGAAGTCCCATTAACAATGTATATAGCTGAAACTGAATTGATCAAATATTGCACATTTCCTCCATGTTCAACATTTTGTTACTTCTTGTAATTTTAAAACATTTGGATCTAACATTGAAATGGGAGGAACAGGAGTAAAAACTTGAATCTTGCAGCAAGGGGAACAATGGAGATAAATAGACGCTGATAAATGCAGAAATCTAGAGCTTCCTGTCAGGATTTATCAACTCTTGCAGCCTTTCCAGTTAAGTTAGCAGCAGGCTAATGATAACTTAAACTGTTTACACAAACTCCTCTGAAGCAAAATATGGAATACATAATGATTTGTTAAGTGAGCGGTAATTAGATTTTTAGTGGTGTGTTGAGCTACAATCAGTGGGTAACCTACATTACCCTGTGAAGTCTAATTTTACATGCCTGGTGCACTGGTTCTTTTCCAGTGCTGTCTGCTTGTTTGTCCTCCCCGTGAGCACGTGGGTTTCCTCTGGGTCCTCCGGTTTCCTCCCACATTTCAAACACTTGTCAGTTGGTAGGTTAAGTAGTCATTTTGAATTTTCCTGTGATTATGTTAGGGTTGAATAGGTGAGCTGCTGGTGGTGTGGCTCAGTGGGTCAGAAGGGCCTGTTCCATGCTGTTATCTTTAAACTAATTTCCTCTTGAGTAAATATTTCACTTTATTAAATTCTATTTTAATCTGCTGTGCTCTTCCAGTATATATTTCACTGTAGTAAAATTTAAACCAATTAGCAATGTGCCAACTTGTAACGGTGGTGTCAAAGGCTGACACTTTGAAATCCTTCAACATAATGGAAGTGGGGTAAAGGAGGTTGGACATGCCCTGTGTGCAAAGTAGCTGAGAATGCATCTTTCACATTGTGATTTAAAAAGTCTGTTGTTCAGCCAGTTCTACAATGTAAAAGATAGAAAATTTCAGCAATATTCAAAAAGCAATTCTGTTGATTTTTGTGATTGATTTTTTTAAATCCCTAAAATAAAATAGAAATATATTTTTAAATTTTTTTTTACCTATTGGTGATGTAAGAGCCATGTATCTATTTTCTGTCTATCTGTATTGTATTTGGTGCTTTGCGTTTATTATGAGCTACAGTAATTTGTCATGTGGGTCGGAGTGTGGTAGAAGTAATGAGTCTAGTTACATATTCATGTTTTGTGCTAGTTAGTTTAGCTTCGTTGAAAGGGAGGCAGCCGGAGAATGATTTTTTTTTTTATTAACCACTAATTTGAACTCCAATTACTCGTGCTGCTATATTGTTAATTTAGTTAATTTCTAAAACTGTTATAAGATTGATCATCTTTGCTGATTTCATAATAAAGGATTCAACGTTCTTTTTTTCGTCTTGGAGCTCAGTTATTTGGAAGCGTGTCATACAGTGTCAATTTCTGTACGTGGTCTCTCAGCAGTTTTGGTTGGTTTTCAAGAAACCGCTATGGGGAAATGTTGATATTGGAAGTGACAAAACGGACATGCAGATATAGAAGGCAATTGGGAAGGAAAATTGTATGATGAAATTAAAAGGTGACCATTTTGCTGAAAACCTACACTCTGTCTGCCAGAGAAAGCAGGATTTCCCAGTGGCCACACATTTTAATTCCACATCCCATTTCCATTCTGATATGTCTATCCATGGCCTCCTCTACTGTCAAGATGAAGCCACACTCAGGTTGGAGGAACAACACCTCATATACCGTTTGGGTAGCCTCCAACCTGATGGCATGAACATTGATTTCTCTAACTTCCGTTAATGACCCTCCTCCCCTTCTTACCCCATCCCTGATTTATTTATTTCCCCCCCTTTTTTCCCCCTCTCTCTCTGCCCATCAGTCTGCCTGTTCTCCATCTCCCTCTGGTGCGTCCCTCTCCCGTTCTTTCTCCCTAAGCCTCCCGTCCCATGATCCTTTCCCTTCTCCAGCTCTGTTTCCCTTTTGCCAATCGCCTTTCCAGCTCTTGGCTTCACCCTAGCCCCTCTGGTCTTCTCCTATCATTTTGGATTTCCCCCTCCCCCACCTACTTTCAAATCTCTTGCACTATCTTTTATTTGTTAGTCCTGACGAAGGGTCTCGGCCCAAAACGTTGACTTTGCTTCTTCCTATGGATGCTGCCTGACCTGCTGCGTTCCACCAGCATTTTGTGTGTGTTACTTGGCCTGTAGATTCCTTTTTTTTGCTGTCTGTCTGCTTTCTTGAAGAGTGGAGTGACATTTGCATTTTTCCAGTCTTCTGGAGCCATTTCAGAATCTAATGATTCCTGAAAGATCATTACTAATGACTGCACAATCTCTTCAGCCTCTTCAGAACTCTGGGGTGTACACCATCTGGTCCAAATATCTACCTTCAGACATTTCAGTTTCCCAAGAAATATTCTCTATTAATGGTAAATTAGCACACTTCATGACCTCTGACACTTTTGAATTCATTGTCCCCTCAGCGATTGCAAGCTGCCCAGGCCCTGAGGCAGCAAAGCAGCCCCAAACCATTTTTCATGGTTGGGATGAGGTTTTGTTGTTGGTGTGCAGTGCCTTTTTCCTCCAACATAGCAATGTGCATTTCTGCCAAGAAGTTCAACTTTTGTCTCATCTGACCACAGAACATTGTCCCAGAAGTGTTGTGGAACATACAGTTGGTCTTTTGCAAACAGAAATAGAAATTGGCAGGTTCAAGGTTCTTGAGTGGGCTGCGGGAGGATGGCAGTAAGTGGCACCCTCACTTGAGGCACAAGATCTGATTGACCGTTAGTGGAGCAGGCACTTGCCTAAAAAAAAAAGATGAGGCACGGGAACACAGGAAGAACCCTAACTCTATAGGTGGTGACCACTTGTCACAATACGTCTGAAACTCGGCAATCTCATCCAACCTTACCAACTAAACAGACATTATTAATTAGCATAAATTAGCAACCAGGTTGCCCAACAGTTCCCCATGACTCACTGCATGGAACAAGTTCATGCAATTTAAAGTTGATAAGTCAAGTACACCCTCTCAACTTTCTTGACAGATCTACGGAAAATAGTGCTGGCTGGAACCAAATGGTGAAATAGAGCCAATCAGTGAACTTGCTGACCCTGAGGATTCCTCTTGAGGTGTTCAAAGCAACCTTGCCTTTACATTTGTGCTTAAAAATCATCTTTGGTGCTTATGAGGCCCTGTGTAATTGGTGAATTGCACTAACTGGAATAGTATAAAGGTAGCCTGCCAAACACCAGCTCTGTCCTGACTAACATTCAGATTCCGATCTGAATCCTTGTCAACGTAATTTTTGCTGTTATGATCGTCTTCATCTTCACCTCGCCATTCCTTTGTGTGGTGCTACCATTGTTCCATCCGTGTCAATTCGCTGCCATCATCAACATCCGATAGGCATTCCCAGTTTGTGTTAGTTTTTAATTTAGCTCTGTTAATGATGGCTAAATGCGTACAGTGCAATCTGAGTCTGAAGGCGGTGAAGCCTTGAATTCTAATCATGCTAAGAAACAAACTACAGAAAGTGCATCAGTACAATGTTATATATCTGGAGTATGGTTTTATTTCATTCCCGTCAGATCAGCGACACCCTGTGTCTTATTTGTAATACTGTACTGTCTAATGAAGCCATGAAACCACCAAGATTGCAGGAACACTTCTGTGAAAGACACCCTGAAAAGTCTACTTATGGTGTTACTCAGTTCCAGAAGATGAAAGAATGATTTGAAAAGTGTTGCACACTGGAGTCATTTGACAAGAAAGCTAAAAATGACCTTGATAGTGGCCTCATTGTTTCTTATAACATTTCCAAAATGACAGCAAAGTGTGGAAAATCTCACACAATTGGTGAAAGATTAATAATGCCTGCTATATTAGAAGTGCTCACCACTATTCTCAAAATGGATACCAGTATCTTAAAATCAATTCCTCTGAGTAATAACTCTGTAGCTCATCGTATTGATGAAATGAGCAAAGACATTGAGTATCAACTATACATAGAGTTACAATAAACAGAATGTTGGATACAACCGGATGAGTCAATTGTGCGAGACAACAGGATATTGCTAATGACGTACGTACGGTTTAACAAAAATGGAAATGTTTATGAAGAGATTCTCTTTTTTAAAAAGTTTAAAAACAAACATCGACAAATATAATGTACGATGAGTGGGGATAAAAGGAATTGCAAGTCTGTTTGCAATCCATTGTGTAATTTATTATCGTCTTGCAGCCAAAAACCTCAGTAAGCAACTTCTATCAAGCATGACTTTTGTAATAACTGCTATCAACAAAATTAAAGCTCATCCATTCAAAAGCAGAATATTTTACCTGTTATGCCAAGATAATGATGAAGAGTTTGAATACTTGCTTCTTCACACTGAAGTGTGTTGGCCGTCAAAAGGCTGCTGCCTAAAAAGTTTCTTTGATCTTTTTGACACTGGTTAGATTTTTGCTCAAAGTCAACAAGAGCTTGGGAAATAAGACTGAACTTATACGTGGAGATGTGGCCGACCTGTATGACAAAATGAACATTCTAAATTTGAAACTGCAAGGTGAGAATTTTACTTTAATCCAGGGAAAAAGTGCAGTGTCCAATTTTATCAGAAAATTGGAAATAAGTAAAACATTGGGAGAAGAATATTCTCACAGTTTTCCTCCATGGAAAGTATGGTGCTCTTTCACAGATGGTGATTTGCAACAGTACTGCTTACACCTGTAGTCACTAAAGAAGGATTTTCAGAATTGATTCAAGGAATTAACCTATTTCTTTACAAGTGAAAGGAAGAGAGCTTGCAGGAAGAAATTATTGAAATTCAGAATGATGAAGAAGCAAAAATGTTTTTCAAAACTGTTGGCGTTTGTGGTATGTGGCTAAACTGTCATACAAAGATTCCTGGTGTTTGGAGAAGAGCCAAACTGCTCTTCATTGCATTTCCATCCTCCTACTTTGTTGAAAGAGGCTTCAGTGCAGTTAACCACGTATTCCAAAGAACAGAAACTGCTTGGACATTGTTATACTTGGGGACTTAAGGATTTTGCTTTCACAGCTTGAACTAGACTCTTCAATTCTTGCTAAAAACCATCAAGCTCGAGGATCACATTGATATTGAAGCTGCCGTACAGTGCACAGGTACTGTGTAAGCTAGGTTTAAAGAAAACTAAAAATTTAAAGCAGAATAATTTTTCTCATATTAGCATATGGTAGACATGTTTTTACACTATGGGGTATCAGAAAATATATTGTGCCAGGGCAGCGTTGGCAAATATGAAGCTGCTTTGGGGGGGGCCTTGGCAAGTATGAAAGTGCTTTAGGGGGATGTTGGGCAAAGAAGTGGTTGGGAAACACTGTTAAATGATATATTTGGAAGAGAATACTCCATTTTATTGACTGCTTCCAAGCCTTAATAGTTTTGATATTCTTGTCGTTTGTAGTGTTTTGGTGATTGCATCTCTGGTGGTCATGTTTAAAAAGCTGCTGCACTTTTCTGTTGATAGCACTGAGTCAGAACCACATTGAAACTATTCTTGAGTTTGAGATTGTAATCTGAGTTAATACTGCAATGAAGCATTAGGAGGTTGTTCTTCATTGTGTTACGAACCCCGTAACTGGGTCACTTACCAGCAAAGATAGAGAGGTCCGTTGAAGTCTGATGGTACTATTTTTAAAAGTTTTTATTTATAAAGGGGCACAAAAGTAAGGTTAATACAAACATTCAGATAATATACGTCGTCAATACTCAATCTAAAGCGCGGGTATAGTAATAATCATCAATAAGAAGTAGCTCTATCGTTTTGTCTAGGGGTAAAAATATTGTCCGATGGAAGTATAAAAGTCTCTCAAGTTCATGCAGGCTTTAGCCTTTTGGGGACCGCTGGGTTTCACTTGTTAGAGAGAGAGAGAGGTTTTGTGAGAAAAGAAACTTGCCCAGTCTTTTAGGACGCAAACCGTTGAATCGGGAACGTTGGTTCCCCATTGTTAGTTCGAAGTCCTTTTCGGTGTTATCAGCCACCCGCTTCCCAGGCTAGGGGAAACGGAACACACATGGCTTCCGAATAGCTTCCCGTTATCATGGGAGCGATGAGCGATGGTGTCTCCTTCTGGTGCGTCGCTAGGGGACTGCCCCCTGCAGCCCCTCTTTTATCTTGACTTGCAGGGTTGTAGATGTCAATCAGGGTGGGGTGATGCAATCCCCAGCCCACATTGCCCGAGGGTGTGCACGTAGCCCAGTCCACGTTGCCCTGAGAGCTGGCACGTAGTATAGGATCGCAATCCACAAAGGTGTCTCCAAGAAACAATGGCCAAATCCGTTTGCTTTGTCTTGCTGAGGATTCTCTCTCATTTCCTGGGTCCAAGACCGAATTAATAGCGATCTTGCGATTCTCAAGAAGGAGGGGGCTGGGATCATAACAATTGTCAGTGACAATTTGTATAAATAAGATGCTAAGTAAGGGTCCCATTTGTCTGTTCAGGTGAACTTTACAGACTGCAACACATTTTTAGAAGAAGAAGCACCAAGCAACATTTTTTACTTCAGCGGTGTCACCAAAAACTAAGCTAACTGGTTCTGCATGTCATTCCTGTATGTGGAATCTTTGCATAAATTGGCTTCTGCATTTGCCTAAATACTGTAGTAAGTGAGTACATGCCAACAATTCATTTGCCTTCATATTTATCAGACATTGAAGTAAGCTGTCATAAGCACAAGTGTTTCTGCAGATGCTGGAAATCTTGAGCAACACACACAAAATGCTGGGTGAACTCAACAAGACTGGCAGCATTCTGGGGGGGGGGGGGAACAGTGGACATTTTGGGCTGAGACTCTTAATCAGGATAGCTTGAAGCTTTGACTGTTCATTCTCCTCCGTGCCTGACTTGCTAAGTTGCCCCAGCATTTTGTGCATGTTGTTGAAGTATGTGGTAATACATGTCTGGCTCTGATCTTCTCCTGAGCTGATAAATACATTGAATCTCTTTTTATTTTATTTATTGAGATACAGTATGGAATAGGCCCTTCCGGCCCTTTGAACCACGCCACCCAACAACCCATGATTTAACCCTAGCCTGATCATAGGAGAATTTACAATGACCTATTAACCTACCAACTGGTATATCTGTGGAGAATAAACCGGAGCACCTGGAGGAAACCCATGCAACCACAGGGAGAATGTACAAACTCCGTACAGACAGCGGCAGGAAATGAACCCAGGTTGCTGATACTGTATATTGTTGTGCTAACCACGACTTTACCATGCCACCCTACAGATCCTCTCTAAAGTCTTCCTCTGACCAAACTTTGAGCCACTCTCCTAATATGTTCTTTGGATCAGGATCTGTTTTTTGTTATTCAATGAAGTTCTTGTGGGTTATTTTTTCTATATTAGAAGTATTATGTAAATACATATTTTTATTGGACCATAATGTCAAACTTCAGTAAACTTTGACAAACTTCAGTCGACGCGTGGTGGTGAATCTGCTGACTGGTTGCAACGCGGCCTGGTATGGAAACATCAATGCCCATGAATGGAAAGACCTACAAAAAAATAGAGGATGCAGCCAGACCGTCACGGAGGAAGTCCTCCTCGCCACTCAGCACAGCTACAAGAAGTGCTGTTGTAGGAAAGAAGCGTTCATCATCATCAAGAAACCGCGCCATCCAGGCCATGCTCTCTTCTTGTTGTTGCCATCAGGAAGGAGGTGCAGGAGTCTCAGGTCCCACTCCACCAGGTTCAGGAACTGTTCAACCATTCGGCTCTTGAACCAGAGGGAATAACTTCATTCACACTAATATTGATCTGATTCCACAACCTATAGACTCACTTTCAAGAACTCTACAAATCCATTTTCTCAATATTCATTTCTTGTTTCTTTTTTCTTTTTTTGTATTTGCATATTTTGTTGTCTTTTGCAAATTGGTGTTTGTGAGTCTTTGTTTAGTGTGTTTTTTAGTTGATTCTATTGTATTTCTTTGTATTTACTATGAATGCTCACAAGAAAATGGATCTCAGGGTAGTATATGTTGATATATATGTACTTTGATAATAAATTTACTTTGAATTTTGAACTTCTGAATTTCTAGAATTTTCAGCTTGAGAAATTTGTGGAGGCTAAAACATCAAGGATATCTGAAGAGGGAGAAGACACATTTTTGAATTCGGATCGGGGAACTTGGGACTATGGGGAACTAGTACAGATGAGATGAAATCTGGGGCAGATCCGCTATGTTCAAAGCTGGGGCAGACTTGAGGGGCATGGTTTGTTGGGTTCTTTGGATGTATCAGAAAATGAGAGGTCAACCTGATGAATCTGCAGCATTGTATCAGATGTTATTGATGGTTGAACAATTCAAAGCTAATTGGCTGCAACTCTGGCCAAGCATCTCCAGTGCAGCTATAACATTGGAATCTACCCAATAATGTAGAAAATTGCTCATATTTGTTATGTTCTTTTGGAAGTTGATCAAATCTGATTTCTTAACTGCTACCATGTTCATTTATTATTTCTTGTCAGCAAAGTGTTGGAACCTGTTCTGTATTGTAATTAATCTGTGCACCTGCACTGAGCTAGGGATCTGTTTAGATAAGGGGCTCTCAACCTGGCAACCCCTGGTTTAAATCATTAGGCTCCAGATCATTGGTCAGGATAAAGAGATTAATTCCAGAAATGAGAGTGATTTCTCTTCACACATGGAAAAATGCTGACTTTGTGGCATCAGGGACAGTGGCCCAGGTCATATCTAGCAAACAAGGTCAGGGTTTATGTCCCCTTGTATGTCTCTCATCTCCTGAATCACCAAAGTCCAATCACTACTTCCATGATTAGAGAATATAGTCTGCTTCCTTGGTTGATTAACACTAAGGTTTTTTTTAAACAAGTAGATTTTTTTTGTGCCCTATTTGTACTCATCATCTCAAAGCCTCTCTGTCACCATCAGTGGATTGGTCTCAGCCCAAAACATTGACTGTACTCTTTTCCATAGATGCTGCTTGGCCTGCTCAGTTCCTCCAGCTTTCTGTGTTGCCACCATCAGTAGATTGTTTCCTGTATCTACCATCAACAAAATGAACGGTAAAAATTAAATAAACCATTGGCACCTTAAACACACAAGAATTAAGGTCATAAGCAACTACAGTGCCAATGGGATATTTTAAGAGGGGGGATGACTTGTGACACACAAAGATTTGTGTAAAAGTCTCTTAATTCAATCAAACTAAAAACTTAGTAACTAGTGATTAATAATATATATTTGGCTTACCTGAATGTAAAATAATACTTTAAAATGATTTGTTGTGTTTGCACTGGAGTATCAATGAGAAGCTGTTGTAAATTATGCTAGGTTAGATATACATTATTTTTAGTGAATATACACACGGTTTTATAAAACCAAATCAGAATTACTTTGTTGCCAGTACGTGAAACATAGCAGAATTGATTGTGGTTTAGTGCTAGGAATAAACCACAGGGCAATACCATAACAGACAGCACCATAGCAACTAACAATTTATAAGCCAACAGTGTAGAGACAGCCATGAGCAATCAACAATTAGCAGTATGGTCACAGGAAGTGTCAAAAATCAAACTTAAATATATGTGAACATATGAACAGATTAAATAATTATCAGTGGAACAAGGAAGGCAGGAAAGACCACTTAATGGATGTTGTGCAGGGACAGTTAAGTTGTTACACCTGAGTGAGTTTTGTTGAGAAGCTGTTGGTCTTGGCCTAAGCCATTTTTTTTGGATTTCAAAACACTTATCTCTCAAATTGGAAGTGTATTGGTGTTGTGTTGCTTGTTTTATTTCCAAGGATGATTTTTCACCCATTTTAAAGATGAATTCTAATTGGAGCAGTTAAGTGATCCAGTTTCTCTGAGAAGCCGACTGCTTAATTTGTGAAATAATTTACAATTAACTGAGAATTATGCATTGGTAAATGTGTTAATTATGAATGCCATGTTTTGTAATAGACAATGTGCTGGAAATTAAACAGTGCTTGGGAATATTTTGTAAGTGTGTTGTGTTTTTCTCTTTATCAGGAACAGCATTCATCATGTTAAAGTGAAGGAAAAGAACACCGTATTGAACATGCTAAAACGATTGGACAAAATAAGATTCAGAGGACAGAAGAGGGATGAAATACTTGATCTTGTGGAATCTCCCAATGCATCAGACAATGAATGTGGTGATGAAATTCCAGCAAAGCCTTCTCGATGTTCTGTAAAAGATTCTGAAGAATTAAAGGATTCTGTAAGTATTAATTTATTTTTAAGTGATTTAAAGACTACTTATTCACTTATTTATTCACATGCAGATAAGGCAGTAGCAACTTGGAAAGCAAGAGTACTTGTAAAGGCTGAGTTATACTTGTGTGTCGCATCTACGCTGTAGGTATTGCGTACCCTATGCCATAGGGTGACACGCATCTCTCCAGAAAAGTTACTCACGCATTGCAGTGACGCAGACCGCAACAACTGTGATTGGTCAGCTTGGTAGCATCGCATTTCCGGTTGCTTCCTCTCCGCCATGTTTGTAGGCTGTGTGTACACTGATATGAAATAGATGAGACAAATTGTCAAATCTATCTGCCGACATGTGAAAATGTTTGAAATGCATTTCCTTGTCCATGTCTCTCACAAAGAAACTCAACACAGTGGCATAGACACCCCACCGCCAACTAGCATTTTGGCGCACACCACACATGCTCGCTACGGCGTAGAGCGACGCGGAAGTGAAAATCAGGGTTATGGCGTAGCCCATACACACAAGTATATATCAGCCTTAACCCATTTTCCAGTGCTTAGCATCCCTATCCAACGTGATATTTCCCAGTTAATTCGAAGTCTACTTATGTAAGCAATATTGTATTGATGATTGAATGCATTCAAAGAGCTGAAACCTGCAACTTTAAAGATTGAGAGCTTTTAAATAGATAATAAGGAGTTAATTTTATAATTATTTATTGAGATTTGCATGGAGTAGGCCCTTCCGGTCCTTCAAGTCCTGCCGCCTGGCAACTCTAATTTAACCCCAAGCCTAATTACAGGACAATTTACAATGACCAATTAACCTAGCAACTGGTACAACTTTGGGCTGAGGGAGGAAACTGGAGCACCCGCGGAAAATCCACGCTGACGTGGGGAGAACATACAAACTCCTTACAGGTGATGGTGGGAATTGAACCCGGGTGGTTGGTACTGTAAAATGTTGTGCAAACCACTACGCTATTGTGCTGTGTGTTGAATTCCGACTTTCTTGGCTCTTATGGTGTCATACAATTATACAGCATTGAAACAGCTCCTCTGGACCAACTTGTCCTTCCCATGTCTGTCAAGGTGTCTAGTCACACTTGTTTGTGTTTTTGTCCACATTCTGTCCAAATGTATGTAAAACATAATTATGCCTACCTCTAGCACTTCCTCTGGCATTTTGTTTCTTATACTTACCACCCGCTGTGTAGAAAAGCATGACTTCTAGGTCTATTAAATTTTTTCCCCCCTCTCATCTTAAATTAATGCCCTCTAGTTTTAGACTTTGCTACCCGGCGAAAGAGGGCTTGTACTTCAAAAAGAGATTGAATAGGCTGGGATAAGTTGGGACAGTCCTCCCTGGAGTGAAGGAGGCTGAGTGTCACCTCAGAGAGTCTTATAAAATCATGAGGGGCATATATAAGATGGATGGTTATAGTCTCAAGTCCATCCTTCCTTGAGGCTTTTCTGCACTTCCTCCAGATTAATCGCACCCTTCCTCTAGAATGGAGACCAGAAGTGTGCACAATATTCCAGATGTAGTCTCAACAAACTCTTATAACAGGTGTAGCATGGTGTCTTAATTCTTGCATTTAGTAACTTGACTAATGAGGCAAGCATGCCTTCTGCTTTCTTTACCACCTTGCTGATTGTGTCACCAATTTCAGGGAGCTAAGTTTTTCAGATTAGGTTTATTTATTATCTCTGACTTGTATGATGTGAAATTTGTTGGTCTGTTGCAGCAGTACAGTGTAAAGACAAAATTATAATATATTACAAAAGCAAGTAATACAAAAAAAAAGAAATTGACAAAATAGCATTCACAGACCATTCAGAAGCCTGATGGTGGAGGGGAAGCTGTTTTTGAATTGCTGAGTTTAAGTCTTCAGACTCCTGTACTAATGAAGTCCTAATGAGGGGTCTCGGTCTGAAATGGTGACTCTCCATACGCGCTGCCCAACCTGCTGAGGTGCTCCAGCATTAGACTCTTGTGCTTCCTTCCCGGTGGTAGTAATGAAAAGAGAGCATTCCTGTCATTTTCTACTATGCCACTAAATTTGGTGTCATATGCAAACTTGCTAATCATGCCACCTGCATCCTTATACACCTTATAACTAAACATGACAAACAACAGGGGACATAATCTAGCCTTCTGGATCAATCTACTGTCTGGAACCTTGACAAAGGCCTTGCCAAAGTCCATGAAGACAACATCTACTGTCATCGAATCCCTTGGTTAGTTCAGAGCACTTGCTACCAAAAAGTCATTTGTCTGAAGCGGAAACAAAGCCAAGAGACGTACAAAAACTCAAGGACTGGCTGCTGAACAATGGCAGCAAGTGTTCTAGACTGAGAGTCAAAATTTGAAACTTTAGACTTAAACAGGAAGTAGTTTGTCCATAGAAGAGCTGGAGGGTGCTGCATGAATGAGTGTCTGTAGTCAACGGTGATGCACGGTGGAGGTTCCCAGCAGGTTTGGGGCTGCATTTCTGCAAATGGACTTGGTGACCTGGTCAGAATTAATAGAATCAGAAGTACAAGCAGATTCTCATCCAGTCATGCAGTGCCATCAGGGAGGTGTCTGATTGGTCCCAACTTCATTCTACAGTAGGATAATGGCCCTAAACATACAACCAAGGCCATTAAAAAAAAACTATTGTCAGCAAAATGAAGATCAAGGAGTTCTGCAATATTTATTTATTTATTAACATACAGTGTTGAATAGGTCCTTCTGGCCCTTTGAGTCATGCCACCCAGTAGCCCCTGATTTAATCATAGACAAGTCATGGGGCAATTTACAAAGACCAATTAACCTATCAACCGGTACATCTTTGGACTGAAGGAAGAAACTGGAGCACCTGGAGGAAACACATGTTATCACAGAGAGAACGTACAAGCTCCTTACAGGCAGCTGTGGGAATTGAACCTGTGTCGCTGGAACTGTAAAGCATTTTGCTACAGCTACCATGCCCCTCCCCCCAGTAGATGATATGGCCTCCACAGAACTCTAATCTCAACATCTTCAAGCCTGTTTAGGATTACCTAGAGAGATAGAAGCTATCAAGATAGCCAAAGTCTGCAGAAGAACTGTGGCAAGTTCTCCAAGATGCTTTGAACAACCTACCAGGCAAATTTCTTATAAAACTGCACAACAGCATACCCAAGAGAATTGATTCAGTTTTAAAGGCAAAGGGTGGTCACACCAAATAATGATTTGATTTAGTGCTTTACTGTTTACTACACTTTTTAGTAAATGTTTTGAAAGTTAGAAGCTTTTATGTTGGGAATGGCGAGGGTGTTTGTTAGTATTCTTTAAAATGGGTTCTTTCGGGGGTTTTTTGTGGCTCCCTATAAGGAGATAAATCTTAAAGTTGTATAATTTATACATACTTTGATAAATTAACTTAGGACTTTGAATTTTTTGAACTTTTAATTTCATTATTTTCAGTATCTTCTCTTTACAGCTCTATTTTATATGTGCCTAAGGCTTTTGCACAATACTGTATTTGTCAACGTGGAGCATTTGTAGATATACCGGGAGGAAAGGATGTTGGGAATGGTGAGGGTGGAACACTGCAGGAGGGGTGTGGGACAAGTGGTAGAGGAAGAAGTGCCAAGGGCGGGAGTGGGGGGATGACGTAGGTGCAGATACACTCAGCCCTGAGACAGCAGGCAAGGTCATGCGGACACACCCAGCCCTGAGACACCAGGCAAGGTCATGCGGACACACCCAGCCCTGAGACACCAGGCAAGGTCATTTGATTCCAAACAATCTGCTTATTGATCATTACACAGTGTTTGAGGCTCAGATTCCAGGTCTTCAACTTTGAGCTTAAGTTTCTTGAGCAACCCACATTTGCTGCAGATGTGGTCATCAGCTCCTACATCATGCAGCTTTTACACATCACGTGATTCTGAATCACTATTTTTTGTTGTAATTTTGTATCATTTTAGTCAATTATGTTATATTTTTAAAAAAAACCCTTACTTATTCTTACCTCTACTCACATGTGCCTCCTTGCCAAAGCCTTTTGGGCCAGATCCTCATCCTCAGTGGAGTTTAGACATTCTCCACTGGTCCTTTCCACCGGCTGATCCAAAATGGCTTCCTGGACTTCGGCCTCTGCCTCTTCTCGCTGAAGCCTCTTGAGCCAAAGCTTCAGTTCCCCATTCAAGCAATGGCCACTCTGCTTAAACCTCACTTCTTTTCTTTGGCCCAAGTGAAACTTACACTCAACAAAACTTGCTGTTTTCAGTGGTTCCTGCTCTTGAACAGATCTCGCTCTCTCTACTCCCACTTCTCTGATGTGTTTGTGAGTTCATGTATGTTGCTTTATATTCCATTAAGTCTCACAGCATGTTCAATATTTAATAACTCAGTGTAATACCAGATGTTTCTTTACAATAAAACTCTATTTTGTCATTCTTACATAGAAAAAGTAAATGCTGGCCAATGGTCAGATTACACCTTTTAGAGCTTATTCAATTAGTACTCACAAGTTCAGGAACACTTACTGATGTTAAGTGACCTACTAATAAATCTAGGAATTTTTTTTATTAGGTTAATAAATATTTATCCCTGATCAGTAAATTATTGTGGATATATCAATTCCAATTAAAATATCAGCCCACTGTAATTACTTCTTTTCTTTCACAATGTGACATTAACATATTTGAGCAAAGCAGCAGACTGTATATTGCCAGAGTTGTTTCACTGGGTTCTGATATGTTAAGGAATGTTACTGTCCATGGGAATTTTCACAAGGTGTCTAATTCGTCTCACAGGCTAGATTCTTTTCAACTTCGTCTGCCATTGAACACATTGTACTCTCTTCTAAACAGGAGTCATTGGTATTCAACATAAGCAACCACGTGTCTTGTCAAACAGCACCAAAGATTTCCCCCAAAGCAAATATTGTGGATCTAATCTATCAGCCAGTGAACTTTTCCTGTATAACTATTTCAGCAGCTTTAAGGAATTCTTTAAAATTACGTATCCAATTAGTAAAAATCAGTTATTTAGATGGGAAACAAATCAAATCACCTTTTCCAATATCAATGTGAGGCCTTTCATTGGTCAGGGTCAGCCATGGATGTTGTGTCCTAGCTGTTATATGCAAGCCAGTATGCAAACTAGAGCAGTACGATGTGGAGAGCAAGCTGTTGCCCGTGCAGCAGATTTCCCCTCTCCGCACAGCTGAGGAATCCAAAGGAACTGCAGAGACAAATAGTTTGGCACCAGTGGCGTCACAGGAGTTGCCAATCAAATTTGAACTGCCTTAGGGAATCTAGGTCCAGATTTATCTCAGTGTTTACTCCCGAAGCCTTCCCCATGAATGTGTAGCTGCAAGGCAGTGGGGGTTTGAGATTAGAGTTCTCCTTCTCCTAGATCAGTTGCCAGTCACCTGGAACTCTCCCACTTGCACTTGCATAGATTTTTTAAATGCGATTTTCATATTTAATGAGAGGTAAGTTGTATATGCTGTAGATAATTAATTACTTTTTCAGAGATCAAATGTACCCAGGCAGCTGCAAGGTTGTTTGACACAAAGAATAACTCACAACTTGAGACTTAGAGCAAAAAAATGGTGATATATTTCTTGAATTGTTTGACCCAAATTGGAAAACTGTTCCCCTTCAACAAACACTGCCTGATCCGACCATTTCCAGTATTTTCTGTTGTAATTTCAGATTTCCAGTATCCATGGTATCCTTCTTTGGTATTTTTATTCTTTTAGATTCCCATCTATCCTGAAAGCTTTTTACAAGTAAGTGAAAATAGAGAAATGATGCCTTTGCTTCGACCAAGTGTTACAAAAATGTTAGGTTTTTGAAAATCAGATTCTTCATTTCAATGAACAATTCAGAATTGGTTTTATTTTTGTAAATCTTTGCCACACAAGTCTATATCTTCACTGGATTACCTATTTCACAGGCACTCAGTTTTATTTTATTCTTCTTTGCAAAAGTCAGAAATCAATTTGTGTGTCTCCTTTGAACACACACCAGTCCTCAGAGGGATCAGAAGTAGAAAGAGTGAGCAGTTTCAAGTTTCTGGGTGTCAACATCTCTGAGAATCCATCCTGGGCCCAACAAATTGCTGCAGCTACAAAGAAGGCACAAAAGTGGCTATATTTCATTGGGAGTTTGAGAAGATTTGGTATGCCACAAATTTCTGCAGATGTACCATGTACCATAGCATTTCAACTGGCTGCATCACCTTCTGGTATGGGGGGGGGGGGGGGTGTGGGGCTCTACACAGGATAGAAATAAGCTGCAGGAAGTTGTGAACTCAGTCAGCTCCAGCATGAACACTAGCCTTCCCAGCATAAAAGACACCTTCAAGGAGTGATACCTCAAAAAGGCAGCCCCCACCATAAGGAACCCCATCACCCAGGACATGTCCTCTTCCCATAGGGAGAAGGTACAGAAGACTGGAGGCACACATTCAACAATTAAAGAACAGCTCCTTCCCCTCTGCCATCAGATTTCTGAGTGGGCATTGAACCCATTAACACTACCTCACTACAGTTTTAATTTAACCTCTCCCCCTCCCCCTCCCTCTCTATTTTTTGTGTGTGTGTGTGCATTTATATATATATATATATATATATATATATATATATATATATATACACTCTCACATACACACACACACACACACACACACACACACACACACACACACACACACACACACACACACACACACACACACACACACACACACACACACACACACACACACACACACACACACACAATATATACAGACACACACAACATATATATGTATGCTTCCTGTGATTTGCAGTTTCATGACATATGCTGGTGATATTAAACCTAATTTAATTCTGATTCTGAAGTGAATAGGAATATACCACGTGTAACCAAGTGAATGAATTGTTTTTCACTGCAAAACTTTCAGCCTCATTATATTAAAGAGTTTCAACGATATTTTATTTCTTGCTTCTATTTAATTAGGGATCACTTTGTCCGGCCACCCAAAAGGCCTCTATTTTGCTAAAGTGTGAAAACAAAAACGAGCTTAACACTCTCAGAATCTGCCACCTCTGTCAGAACATCATTTTTCCACATTTCTCAGACAACTATAGGCTGTCCACTACATTTTGTGAAAATTGTTACTTTCTTTGTCTGCAATGGCTTTCCTTCAGCTCAATAAAATAGTAACAAATTTTGAAAAGGGAAGTTCCTTGAAGTACCAACTGTCTTTCAGGAAACAGCTTTTGCATTTAAAAAGTCCTGAGTATACAATTCTATACAACAAGTAATGAAATATTCTTGACATCAAACTTTCAAGAGAAATGTTTTAGGAACAATGTACAGCTACAGCCCCATCATATCTGCTACTGATCTTTGCTTTTTTAGGTCCTTTCACAAAGATAGATTAGAAGGCATTTGGATGCTATCTATACTGCCCATGTCAATGTATCCTTGTGATTCACTGCCTAAAAGATGCACTGCTTTGTATTCAGACAAGTTATACTTGATTGCCCTTGTATATAATATCCAAAATTTTAGAACTCAACTAGCCAACACCTAGTGAATAATTTGTCTTTAAAATCTTGGTTAATTTTCAAAGAGCCTTAAAAATTAAATTCTAAGAAACACTAATGATAAAAACACAAAATGCTGGAAATTTCTGTGGCAGAAAAACTTGTTCCATTAATTTTGTTTCTCTTTCCACATTTACTACCTGCTGATTGTTTCCAGCTCTTTTTTTCTTTTATTTCATTTTTTGGGATTTGCACTTTCTTCCTGGTTTCAAGGACACACCAATGTGATCAGTTAATTGGTCAATGTAATCTGTCCCTAGTGTGTAGGTGAGTGGGAAAAAATGATAGAGCTGATGAGAATATTGGGAGTGATGATAAATCTGATTCTGATATGGGTCTCTATTGTGGACTGGGAGTGGGAAGGGGTCAGGAAGAGGGGGTATCATGGTTGGGAAAGAGGGAAGAGAGAAGGGAGGGAACAGGAAATACCAGAGAAACATGCTGTGATGAACAATAAACCAATTGTTTGGAATCAAGTGACCTTGACTGGTTTCTCAAAGCCGGGTGTGTTTGCACCTGCGCCATCCCCCTGCCTCCGGCACCCCTTCTCTGCCACCTGTCCCACACCTCTCCCGCAGCGCTGTACCCTTGCCATTTCCAACATCCTTTGTTCCCACCAGATTTACAAACTCTCTGCATTTGGATTTAAGACCACCAAAGACTTTCTACACTTCTGGTTGGTGAGGGATGTGTCCGGATACCTTATGCAGACATTGTCACCAGCGTCATTATGTCTACATCTTCTTAGCAAATAAAGAAACAAAATAGATAGTGAATGATTGGTTCATGGGGAGCTTGATTGGGAACTAAGACATTTGAAGGTATTTGGATTGTGCCTTTTTCTCATTACTACTTTCAGGGAAGAGGTACAGGAGTCTGAAAGCCCATGCTCAGGGTTTTGGGAATGACTTCTTCACCGCCGCCGTCAGATTTCTGAGTGGTCCAGAACACTACTGGCTGTTCCTCCTTTGCACAACTTATATATTTATTGTTGTAACTTATTGTTCTGTTTTGTCTGGCACTACTGCTGCCATAAAACAATAAATTTCATGGCACAAGTCAGTGGTAATAAATCTGATTCTCCTTATGGCCCTTTAACACAAAAGCAGGGCCGGGAAAAAATGCTTTAGGAAGAAGCCATTGTTGAAATGAAAATTACCGTAGATTCTGGATTTTAAGCCACTACTTTTTTCCCACATTTTGAACAGCTTTGAACTTTGCGGCCTTTAAAACGGAGCGGCTAATACATGATTTTTTTCATGCCGCCTCGTAAACATTTTGCCTCATAACAGTAGACCAATAAAATTGATGAGTAGTTCACAGAGGTCCAATGAAATTGTACGATAAATCAAGCGCACTTTCACAATTAAATTATTGTAAATCAGTCATTTGTACTCACCCTCATCAACATGGAAAACACTCGAAGAAAAGCATTGTGCTGCCTTTATGGCAGTTATTTAGTTTATAATATTTTCGCTTAGTAATTCATTTTCTAGTTAAAGTTAGAAGAGTTTTAACTATATTTGTTTTCTGTACTACATTGCGGGATGCTATGACGTCACACCCGGTTTCGCCGCGTCTTGTGGGAAAAATGCCAGTTTGCGATAAAACGGGACGGAGGGAGGGAGCGCATTACGCAAGCGGCTTTGGATCTGAGCGAACGCTGCTTTTAAGTTAAAGGCGATCAATAACTTTTCCTGGTAGGCTGCAGTATATATATTTTTTACCAGTCGTTAGGAGATATTGGAATGTTGTTCAGTAAAGAAGTATACGCAACGTATATTTAAAAGTAGCCGCGTTACGGGCACGGTTCGAAAAAAAGCATTTGCAATATGTATTTGTTTTTGTTACCATATGGATTTAATTAAAAGTTAAAAAATCCTCACGTGTAATATCTTTCTGTGTAAATATCTCATATTACAACGTGGGACACCTGCGGCCTAAAATCCGGTGCGGCCTAAAATCTGGTGCGGCCTGTACAATTAAAAAATTGATTTTATTTCTAAAATTAGAGCCAGCGGCTTTTAATCAGGTGCGCTCTGTAGTCCGGAATCTACGGTACTTATGTGAGATTTTGAACAACTGCAGGTGAGAATGAATGGTTGCTCTTGGTGTAATAACTACTTTTCCAATCCTCTGTGTTCCCACAGAAAAAGTAAAAACATAAAGCAAATTCTTGCTTTGTAATCAAGGATTGTGAATTGCACACAATTTAAATAAGAGAACAATGTTTCACTAAGAGAAGATATTCAGATACAGATTTATTTATCATGCATACATTGAAACAGACATGAAATGCGTCATTTGTATTAACAACCAACATACCCAGGGGTGTGCTGGGGCCAGCCCACAAGAATCGCCACACATTCCAATGCCAACATAACATGCCCAACAACACAAGAAACATCAACAACAAAACTAAGCAAGGTACAATAGGGAAACAAGCCCCTTTCTCGCCCTCTGGGCCTCCATTCCTTGGCCTCAGACTTTTAGACATCAGGCCTCCAACTTCAGACTTTACTGCAGGACTCGCTTGCTCCTCAGGGGTTTGACCTTCACGCATTGAATTCTAGACGTGCACGGATCTCTGACTCTGGTGACCTGGGCCCTTGTAACCTTGGGCCTTGACCTTTGGCCATTGACCTCAGTTTTGCCTTCCAGGATTCACCGGCCTCTGCGTACCCTAGGACTTGCCAACTCCAGATTCTAGGCTTGCATAGACCTCAGACCCAGTGACCTGGGGGCTGGTTACCAGGATTCGTGCCCATACAGACTTTGTATGTTGGGTAATAAGAATAGTTAATAGTGAAAGTAAATCATGCCCAATTGGTCTGAGTAAATTTTTGATGGTAGTTATTGAAAGCAGAGTAATAGAAGTTGTACAGATGGATTTAATAAAAATAATTGATTATGAAGCACAGGAATTAATTTGCATTCCACAGTTGATAATTGTATTTATGTGGATGAGGCCATTTTATACCTATTTTAGGTATCTTAACACTAGTTTCTCATGTCATACATTTTTGAGAGATTTTCTTGCTTACCTGTGTTGATTTTCCAATGTTCAGCTCACTTGAGTAATGTCAACAGTAGAGCAGTAACCTCATTTCTTTAGTGAAATTGTATTTTAACCTCAAGCCTGATAAACAACAGTTGCCAATTATTTTCTTAGGAGCAACGCACATGGATTGCTACACAAACTGTACTTGAGTGACAGTGACACTGCCTTCTGAATTTGCTGAGTGACCCAAAGCATTTTGTAGCAATCAAAACTTACAAAGTGATATTTTACCTAGATCTCTGGACATCTTTCATGGTTGACTTGGAATGCAAAAGATGCCTTTTAGGCACCAAGGGAGGAACGACATCTGTGCAATCTAGGCTTCGATAGGATGTTTTCATTCTTGTCTCTGACCATGGAAAAACCACTACAAGCTCAAAGGGATGCCCTTTGCTGTGGAAATCATGGTCACCATCGCTCTCAAATTCACTGTCCCAGTCTTCATCCTGGTCTTTTTTTTAATATAAACTTTTTTTATTGAGTTTTCAAATAATTGCAGAAATAAAAGAAAATATATGAAAAAAAATATATATACCCTTCCCCCCTCCCCTTAACCCCTCCCCCCTAACATCCCTATAGAAAAAAGAAAGAAAAAAAAGAAAGTGTGCCTGGTTATTGGAAGATCCCCACATGCTCCATGGAGTTTGTAATAACTTTAGTATATATATTTCTTTCCCCAAATAACCAATTATTTCATCTTTGGAGCACCTATATATTTAATCCTGCCTTTTGTAAATAAGGGCGCCAAATTTTCAAAACATCCTGGTCTTCTGAAAGTCCAGATACATGGCGCCAACTCGTTCATCCTCATTAATATTATTACTTGGTCCCAAATAATTATCAAGCATCAATTCAGTTTCATAAGTCCGTCGTTGCCTCTGCCTAATTCTGTTACTATTTCCAATGCTCTGTTATTGGTTCCTTACCATTAAGTAAGGAGAGGACTAGACGTTGGGGTAACAGATGAAAACTAGCAACAAGATGATCGTGAGGAGCTGCAGCAACATGAAGGTGTGTAGCCATATAGTTGCTAATGGGGTCCCCTGCCAGGCTCCCCAGAAGATGTTACCTTTTTGCACCGTTATGTGGACATGTTTGAACATGTATAATATCTACTTCTGCTTGCACATTTATTCTCAAAACTCTCATCTTTGCCATTTCATCTAAAAGCAGGAACCCAGAAATAGTCTTCAGTCTCTGTGATGTAATTGGTTACATATATATGACAATTATTTCTAGCAAGTTACTTAGTTTAAAATGGTCACAGACTTTCACATAAAAATCAGGCTGAGGCTACCAATCTAACAGTCGATCTCAGCTTTACCTTGTAGGAAGTGTTGGTTTCCTCTGGGTACTCTGGTTTCCTCCCACTGCCCAAAGATCGGTAGCTTAATTGGTCATTGTAAATTGTCCCGTGATTAGGCTAGGGTTAAATCGGGGATTACTGGGCGGTGCGGCTCGAAGGCCTATTCTGCACTGTATCTCAATAAATAAAAAGTGCTATCTCAGAATCAAAGATTTCATTGAATAAGGCTGTGGAACCTAGATTTAAAATTATGAATTTTATTTCTATCTGTGTGCACTGTATTTCAAGTTTAATAATTGCTTAACATGAGTCAATCTCTGAAACTGAATGTCTTCATAGCAATCAGCTTTTTCCAGTTGTTCATAAAATGATCTGCATACTAGATATCCAGTCAAATTCACAAATGGATTTTTCAGATCAGCACAATGGAAAGTGATGGGGTTTCTCAATGAGACTGGAAGAGCATCAAATTAAACATCTCTTAATTTACTGAAATAACTGCAATGCCCATTATTTCTTTGTTCAAGTCATTTGTTCAGTAGTCTCAATCTCATTTAAAACGAGTGGCAAATTTATAACAAATCAGTCCAGTTGGCCCATGTGTCATTGGAGAGGTGAAATAATAGTTTGACAGGTTTACTTGGGTCCCAGTGATTCTGTGAAAGAGGCGTAACATTGACATGCAGAGTTTGCTTCGAGGCAGAGGGGGCGGGGGGGGTGTGGTGGTATCTGTCTCTCTGTTTCTGCCGTTCTGGCGTGCTCAATCTCTTGCGCACTCTAGCTCTGGATCTCTTCTTATAACTTTTCAATGGCACACATTCCTCAGTCATTGACGTGTGTGTAATGAAGTGCCCTTCTGAAAACTGGGCATGTCAGTGTAATTCAGTTTATTATTATCTTAATATGACATGCAATTGTCATGTTTTGTGGAAGCAATATAGCACAGATTAAAAAATTGCTATAAATTACAAAATAAATAATGCAAAAAAAATGAACAATAAGGGAGTGTTTACATGCTCATGGACTGTTCAGAAGTTTGATGTGGAGGACAAAAGCTATTTCTGAATCATTGTAAAGCCTTCAGGCTCCTGTATCTCCTCCCTGATGGTATTATCGAGAAGTGACATGTCCTGGATGGTGGGGGTACTTGATGATGGATGCCGTCTCTTAAAGGTATCCTTGATGGTTGGGAGGGTTGTTCCAGTAACAGAACTAGCTGACTCTACAACCCTCAGCAGCCCCTTACGATCATGTACATTGGAGTCTCCAACCAGTTTGAATGGTGTATATCTATAGAAATTGGCAAGAGTCTTTGTGACATACAAAATTTCTCCTAACAAAGAAGAGCTACAAGTATGCTTTCTCCATGATTGCATCAATGTGTTGGGCCCAGGACAGGTTATCTGAGATGTTGACATCCAGATAGATTTATTCCCAAAGCTTTCCCCAAGGTTGCGTAAAGCTGCAAGGCAGCAGGGGTGTGAGATCACAGTTTTCCTCCTTTTAGATGAGCTGCCAAACACAGCTGGTGAGCCGTATCTGCCTGGAGTGACTGGTCTTAAGGCGCCAGTAACCTGCCTTTGTCCCTCCTCCTGTCAGTAGAAACATTTCCGCTGCCCTTCAGTAGCTAAGCTACAAGTGAAGGCCAGGAGTTGGACTTGATTGTCAAAGGCTATTTGAGAAGCCATTGGGTGCATTTAATAACAAACAAGAAAATTTGTAGATGCTGGAAATCCGAGCAACACACACCAAATGCTGGAGGAACTCAGCAGGCCAGGCAGTATCTAGGAAAAGAGTACAGTCAACGTTTTGGGCCAAAACCCTTCAGCAAGTCTCAGCAAGTCCTGCTGAAGGGTTTCAGCCCGAAATGTCGACTGTACTCTTTTCCGAGATGGTGCCTGGCTTGCTAGAAACAGCTGAAACAGTTTATGGTTGGGGTGACTGATGTCCCAATGGTCTTCTTTATGCACCACCTGCTGTAAATGTCCTCATTGGAGGGGAGTTCATGTTCACAGATACACTGGTCTGTCTTTGCCACCCTCTGCAGTGCCCAGCGATCAAGGTTGGTGCAGCTCCTGTACCAGGCGGCGATTCAGCCAGTCAGGATGCTGTCAGTGGTGCCTCTGTAGAAGGTCTTGAGGTTTTGAGGGCTCAAGCCAAACTTCTTCAGTCACCTGAGGTGGAAGAAATGCTGCTGTGCTTATTTTGTCAGACAGCTGGTGTGTACAGTCCTAGGTAGGATCTTTGGTGATGTGTATACCGGGGAACTTGAAAATACTCGCCCTCTCAACTGCAGACCCATTGATGTTGATAGAGGCAACCCTGTCTCCATTCCTCCTGTAATCCACAATCAGCTCTTTGGTTTCTTTTGTTCCTCCTGTAATCCGCGATCAGCCCTGAAAAGAATGTGTATGTGAATTTTCCATGCTTCCACTCATCTGGAAAGGATGTACTAGCTCCAGACTGAAGGCAATTTGTAGAATGGCTCCATCACAAGTTGCATTTAAAGCTTGCAATCAAACTCTCATTTATATTTTAACCATATAACAATTACAGCACGGAAACAGGCCATCTCGGCTCTTCTAGTCCATGTCGAACGCTTACTCTCACCTAGTCCCACTGACCCGCACTCAGCCGATAACCCTCCATTCCTTTCCTGTCCATATATCTATCCAATTTTACTTTAAATGATGATACCGAACGTGCCTCTACCACTTCTACTGGAAGCTCGTTTCACACAGCTACCACTCTCTGAGTAAAGAAGTTCCCCCTCGTGTTACCCCTAAACTTTTGCCCCTTAACTCTCAATTCATGTCCTCTTGTTTGAACCTCCCCTACTCTTAATGGAAAAAGCCTATCCACGTCAACTCTATCTATCCCCCTCATAATTTTAAATACCTCTATCAAGTCCCCCCTCAACCTTCTATGCTCCAAAGAATAAAGACCTAACTTGTTCAACCTTTCCCTGTAACTTAGGTGCTGAAACCCAGGTAACATTCTAGCAACACACACAAAATGCTGGTGGAACACAGCAGGCAAGGCAGCATCTATAGGGAGAAGCGCTGTTGACGTTTCGGGCCGAGACCTTTCCTTTCAGTTAGTCTTGACGAAGGGTCTCGGCCCGAAACGTCGACAGCGCTTCTCCCTATAGATGCTGCCTGGCCTGCTGTGTTCCACCAACATTTTGTGTGTGTTGCTTGAATTTACAGCATCTGCAGATTTCCTCGTGTTTGCCTAACGTTCTAGTAAATCTTCTCTGTATTCTCTCTATTTTGTTGACATCTTTCTTATAATTCGGTGACCAGAACTGTACACAGTACTCCAAATTCGGCCTTACCAATGCCTTGCACAATTGTAACATTACATCCCAACTCCCGTACTCAGTGCTCTGATTTATAAACGCCAGCATACCAAAAGCTTTCTTCACCACCCTATCCACATGAGATTCCACCTTCAGGGAACTATGCACCATTATTCCTAGATCACTCTGTTCTACTGCATTCTTCAATGCCCTATCCATTTACCGTGTATGTCCTATTTGGATTATTCCTACCAAAATGTAGCACCTCACACTTATCAGCATTAAATTCCATCTGCCACCTTTCAGCCCACTCTTCTAACTGGCCTAAATCTCTCTGCAAGCTTTGAAAACCTACTTCATTATCCACAACGCCACCTATCTTAGTATCATCTGCATACTTACTAATCTAATTTACCACCCCATCATCCAGAAGGGCCTGTAATGTGCTGTACTGTTCTATGTTCTAAACAACATTGGACCCAGTACAGATCCCTGAGGCACACCTAGTCATAGGTGATTATTGGCTTTTTTTGCAAATATATCAGGTATTTAATGAAGGATCATCAACTTCAGCATGATTTTAATTAACAAAATTGCTTCAAACCTAGCCAGAAATCAATATCATACAAATTTGTTGTGTAGTTGCAGTGCCGCCTTGTGTTTTCTCTATAAATATTAGGTAAATTTAGTGATGAGATGATTGTCAACTTTGCTGCAAGCATTCCCTAACATGTATTCCCTGAAGGTGTTTCTCAGCTGTAGGGAATACCCAATCAACACAGGCGCCATTTATAAGCTTGCCGATGACACAACTGTTGTTGGCAGAATATTAGATGGCGACACCACTCAACCAGTCAGCCTACCTCACTCCTGCATGCCTCCTTATCGCCATCTGACATCGTTGGTGTCATTGGCAAGTTTATAAGATGGTGCTTGAGGCTGTGCCTAACGACTCATTCCATGAGTGTAGAGAGAGTAGAGCTAAGCATGCATCCTTGAGGTTCACCTGCATTGTCAGTGAGGAGGAGTTTTATAATCTAAAACCTATTTAAGCAATGTATACCTAATCAAACACCACTCCCATTCAAGTACAAGAGAAGTGCTAAGGATGTCTGAGGCAGACAGCTTAGGGCCATTTGTACAATTATTTAACCACAAATTCCATTTAAAGTTTACAATCAGCCATTCATTCATAATTTTAGATAGTCATGGGTGATTACCACTTCATTGTAATCATCAGCTTCATTGTAAACACAAGCTTAGCAAACACATCAGTTACAGGATAGGTCCTCAGATGTTGACATCCAGGAACCTGAAACTGCTCACCTTTTCCACCTTTAACCTTAAATGAGGACTGATGTGTTTTTCAATTTCCCCTTGCTGAAGTTCACAATCAATTCCTTCGTCTCACTAACACCGAGTTCAAGGAATCTCAGAGGATCTATCCTGGGTCCAAAACATTGATGCTGTTATGAAGAAGGCATGATAGTGGCTCTTTATTAGGAGTTTGTGAAGATCTGTTATGTAACAAAAGACTCTTGCAAATTTTTACAGATGTATGACCAAAAGACCACAAGATATAGGAATAGAATTAGGCCATTTGGCCCATTGATCCAATGGGTGATCCAGTATTCCTCTCAGCCCCAATCTCCTGCCTTCTCCCCGTAACCCTTAATGCCCTGAACAATCAAGAATCATAAAGAGCAATCAACAATACATAAAGACTTGGCCTCCACAACTCCCCATGACAAAGTATTTTGCAGATTCACCACCCCCGCTAAAGAAATTCTTCCTAAACTCTGTTCAAAAAGGACACTCCTCTAAGGCTGTGCCCTCTGGTCTTAGGCTCTTCCATCATAGGAAACATTCTCTCCACATCCACTCTATCAAGGTCTTTCACCATTCAATAGGTTTCAATGAGGTCACCCCTAATTCTTCTGAATTCTAGTGAATACAGGCTCAGAGCCATCAGATGCTCTTCATGTGACAAGCCATTCAATCTTGGAATCATTTTCATGAACCTCCTTTGAACTCTCTCTAGTTTCAGCAAACCTTTCCTAAGATGAGGAGCCCAAACCTGCTAACAGTTCTCAAGTGAGGCCTCACCAGTGCTTTATAAAGTTTCAACATTACATCTTGCTTTTATATTCTAGTTCTCTTGAAATGAATGCTAACATTGCATTTGCCTTCCTCACCACAGACTCCACCTGTAAATTAACCTTTAGGGGTTCCTGCACAAGGACTTCCAAGACCCTTTGCACCTCAGATTTTTGTATTTTCTCTCCACTTAGAAACTAGTCAGCCCTTTTGTTTCTTCTACCTTACACTTCCCGATGCTCTATTCCATCTGCCGTTCTTTGCCCATTCTCCTAATCTAAGTCCTTCTGTAGCCTACTTCCTCAAAACTGCATGCCCCTCCAGCTATCTTTATATCGTCTGCAAACTTTGCAGCAAAGCCTTCAATTCCAACATCCAAATCTTGACATATAAGTAAAAAGAATCAGTCCCAGTACAGATCCCTATGGATCACCACTAGTCACTGGCAGACAGTCAGAAAAGGCTCCCTTTATTCCTATTCTTTTCCTCCTGCCAATCAGCCACTGCTTTATCCATGCTAGATTCTTTCCTGTAATACCATGGGCTTGTAGCTTGTTAAGCAGCCTCATGTGGCACCTTGACAAAGGCCTTCTGGAAGTCCAAATACACAATATCAACTGATTCTCCTTTGTCTATTCTGCTTGTTACTTCTTCAAAGAATTCCAACAGACTTGTCAGGCAAGATTTTCCCCTGAAGAAACCATGATGATTGTGGCCTATTTTATCATGTGCCTCCAAGTACCTTGAGACATCATCCTTAACAATCTACTCCAACATCTTCCCAACCACTGAAGTCAGATTAACTGGCCTGTAGTTACCTTTCTCTTGCCTCTCTCCCTTCTTGAAGTGTGGAGTGACATTTGCAATTTTCCAGACTGATGGAACCATTCTATAATCAGTGATTCTCTAAAGACCATTACTATTGCCTCCATGATCTCTTTAGCCTCCTCTTAGAACTCTGGCGTATACACCATCTGGTCCACTCAGCTACCTTCAGACCTTTCAGTTTGCCAAGAACCTTCTCTTTAGTTACTGTAACTTCACACACTTCATGCCCCCCTCTCTTTCAAATTATTGTCTAATGACTTTTTTAGTTGCCTTCTATTGGTTTTTAAAAACTTCCCAATCCTCTGGGACCCCTCGTGGATACCAAAAAACACAGATGTTCAAGTCCCTTATTCAACCTGTATCACTGCAGTGGACCTTAAGACCCAGTGGAACCCCAGATCTTATTTAACCTGTCTCAGTGCGGTGGACATTAGGACCCGGCGGTGGAGCTCTGAATCCGCAGTGTTTCTGTTCATGAAAATAATCACGATCATGATTGAAAATAAAGTGTAAATAATAAAGTGATCGGGAAAAGTTGAAATGCCATCTGTCATTGGAAAAACGTTAGTCTATGTTGGTCAAAGATCGGAACAATTTTAAATGATGAAGTGAGAAGGGCCCTGCCCCGATGAAAGCTACAATTATTAATAAGCAACGCAGTGGTTTAGTTATTGGGTTTTGGGGTTTTGGGTTTTTGATTCCGAGCCCGGCGCTGAAACATACGTTCTTAAGCATTTTATATGCATAGAAAGGTAAAATATATACTATATACTAAGACAAACGTTTGACTAACTGACGCTAAATAATACCAGATGTACCTGTTCCGACTTACTTAGTAAGAGAACTTCCGATTTTTTTTTTGGATCCCGATCCACGATAACCCACCCACATCCTCCCGTATACTTTAAATCATCTCTGGATTACTAAATACTTAATACCTAATACAATGTAAATCCTATGTAAAATAGTTGTTATACTGCATTGTTTAAGGAATAATGACAAAAAAAATGTTTGTACATGCTCGAACAAATGCTGGAAGAGTACTTCTGGGTTTTCTCGATTTGCGGTTGGTTGAATTCGCGCATGCGGAACTTGCGGATAAGGAGGGCTGACTGTAATTTTTGCTCTGTTATATGCCCTCTGTTTGGCTTTTATGTTGGTGTTAACTTGTTAGCCATGATTGTATCTTCTTTCCTTTAGAAAACTATTTCCTCTTTGGGATGTATATATACTATGCCTTCCAAATTGCTACCAGAAATTCCAGACATTGCGGCTTTGCCATCATCGTTGCCTGTATTCTTTTCCAAACAATTCTGGCCAACTCCTCTCTCATGCCTTTGTAATTCCTTATACTCCACTGTAATACTGATACATCTCACTTCTGCTTTTCCTTCTCAAATTTCAGCATGAATTTGATCATATTATGATCACTTTCCCATAAGGGTTCTTTTACCTTGAGTTCTCTAATCAATTCTGGTTCATTGCACAACACCCAATCTAGAATAGCTGATCCTCTAGTGGGCTCAACCATGAGTTGCTCTAAAAGCCATCTGGTAGGCACTCTGGAAATTCCCTCTGCTGCAACCCATCACTAATCTGATTTTCCCAATCTTCCTGCATATTGAAGTCCCCCATGACTATCTTAACATTGGCCTTTAGGCATGCATTTTCTATCTCCTGTTGTCATTTCTAGGCCTCATCCTTACTAGTGTTTGGGGCTCTGTATACAATTCCCATCAGGGTCTCTTTATCCTTGCATTTCCTTAGCTTTATCCACAATGATTCAACACCTACTGACCCTATGTCACCTATTTCTAATGATTTGATTTCATTTTTTTACCAGTAAAGCAACAGCACCCCCTCTGCCTTCCTGCCTGTCCCTTTCGATACCATGTGTATCCTTGGACATTAAGCTCCCAGCTATAATCTTCCTTCAGCCATGATTCAGTGATGCCTACAACATCATACCTACCAATCTGCAGCTATCTACCTTATTCCGTATACAGCACACATTCAGATACAACACCTTCAGTCCTGTATTCACCCTTTTTGATTTTGTCGCACCATGCTCAACCTTATGATTCCTAACTTTGTCTGAGGTCTTACCAACATCTGCCTCTTCAACCTCTCCACTAACCGTTCTGGCACTCTGGTTCATATCAATCTGCAACTCTAGTTTAAACCCCACCATGCAGCATTAACAAACCTTACTGCTAGGATATTATTCCCTGTTTATTTCAGGTACAAACAATCTCTTCTGTATAGGTCTCACCTTCTCTGGAAGAGAGACCAATGATCCAAAAATCTTATGCCTTCCCTCCTACACCAATTCCTTAGCCACATATTAAACTATATAATCTTCCACGTTCTAGCCTCACTAGCACGTGGCACGGGTAGCAATCCTGAGATCACAACTGTGGAGGTCCTGCCCTTTAACTTAGTACCTAATATCCTGGGCTCCTTATGCAGAACCTTGACACACGTCCTACCCATGTCATTGGTACCTAAATAGACCACGACTTCTGGCTGTTCACCCTCCCACTTAAGAATGCTGAGGATTTGATCCATGATATCCCGGACCCTGGCATCTGGAAGGCAACATACATTCAAGAATCTCGTCCTTGCCCACAGAACCACCTGTCCATTCCCCTAACTAATGAATCCTCTATCTCCACAGTGTGCCTCTTCTTCCCACTTCTCATCTGAGTTACAGAGGCAGGCTCGGTATCAGAGACCTGACCACTCTGACTTTCTTCAGTTATGTCATCCTCTCTGATAGTATCCAAAGTGATGTACCTGTTGTTGAGGGGGATGACCACTGGGGTACTCTGCACTAGCTCTTTTACCCCTTTTCCCCAGTTTCCTGTGTCTAGCACCTTGAGTGTACCTACCTCCCTATATGTCCTATCCATCACTCCTTCAGCCTGTCGAATGATCCGGAGTTCATCCAGTTCCAGCTCCAGCTCCTTAATGTGAATCGTTAGAAGCTGCAGCTGAATGCACTTCTTGCAGTTGTAGTGGTTGGGGACACTGGAGGTCCTTGCCTTCCCGCATCCCACAACAGGAGCATTTCACTATCCTGGCTGTCATCTCTACCTAGCTGAGCAGATATAAAGAAGAGAAAGGAAAAAAGCTTGAGCTTTGCATTCTCTGGTGAAGCCTCACAGAGCTAAAGCCTTAAGATCAGCACTCTGATTCAGTCCACTCAGACGATGGCTGCTACGCTTGCCCCTGCCTTCCTTTAATTTGCTCTTTCTAATCAATTCCAAATTCTGATTGGCCATTGGTCAAAGCTCTTTTACACTGCCGCAAACCACTCCTGCCTTTTATCCTTGGGCAGTGGACCTGATTGAAGTCCCTTCCTCTCCAAACTTCCAAAGTCTGGATTGGCCGTTGGTCAAAGCTCTGTGGTAGAGAGTATTCTGACTAGCTGCATCACAGCCTGGTAAGGAGCCTCCAATGTATAGAATCACAAGAGGCTACAGAGAGTGTAGAGTCAGCCAGTTCCATAATGGGCACAACTCGTTCTGCTGAAGGCTTCTTCAAGAGGTGGTGCCTCAAGAACACTGCATCCACTATTAAAGGGACATGCCCTTCTTGCCTTACTACAACCGGTGAAGAGATGCAGGAGCCTGAGAACCGATGCTTAATGCTTTAAGAAAAGCTTCTTCCCTTTCACCGTCAGATTTCTGAACAGTCCATGAGAGCTACCTCATTATTCATCTTTTGCACTATTTATTTATTTTTCATATCTTTTAGTAATTTGATATCTGCACTTTATAGCTGCAAAACTACAAATTTCACAACATAGATAATTGATAATGAACCTATTGTAGTGCATTAATCCTTTGTATCCTGGGTGTGTCTTGTTCATCCAAGTACTTTCAGTGATAAATGTGATCTGGACACCTGGCTTATGTGTCAATTTAATGTCCTACTGATCTGTGAAGGCTTCAGTAATGGTTGTGATTGGAACTGAATGTCTTTGATTATAGATGCAGTCCCTATCAATGAGTTGACATTCTGTAAAGTTGTAGTGAAATGACCTCAGCAAGCCCTGCTTCTCCAGGTGCCTGATGCTTGTCTATTTCAGCATCAATCAAGACTAGTATTTTCTCCAAAGACATTAGCTGGATGTGCAGAGTTGGGTTATCTCCAGTCAAGAGCCCATGAATTTGCCTGCAAGCTCAGTGTTCAGGGGTTCAGTTGTTTTCGATGTGACAGAATAGGAGGGATTAAAAGAGGAGGGGTGACATTACTAGTTGGAAAATGTCATGACAGTGTTCCGTCAGAACAGACTGGAGATCTCATCTACTGAGGTGTTATGGGTGGAACTTAGTAATAAGAAAAGCATGACCATGTTAATGGGGCTGTATTACAAACCACTCAACAGTCCTAGGGATTTGGAGGAATAAATTTGTAAAGAGATCACAGACTGTTGCAAGAAATGTAAGTTTGCTATAGTAGGTGAATTTTAACTTTTCACATATTGACCAGGAATTCCATTTTGTAAAAGGACTAGATGGGATAGAGTTTGTCAAATGTGTTCAGGAAAGTTTCCTTCATCAGTAGTCCCAGCGAGAGAGTGTATGATAGTGGATCTGCTGTTAAGGAATGAGACAGGGCAAGTGATAAAAGTTCGTGGAGGGGAACACTTTGCATCCAGCAACCACAATGCCATTAGTTTCAAAGTAAATATGCAAAATGATAGGTCTGGTCTGTGGGTTGAGATTCTAAATTGGAGAAAAGCCAATTTTGATGGTATCAGAAATGATCTAGCAAGTGTGGACTGGGACAGACTATCTTCTGGCAAAGGTGTACATGGTAAGTGGGAGGCCTTCAGAAGCAAAATGTTGAGAGCACAAAGATGGTATGTGCCTGTCAGAATAAAATATAAAAATAACAAGTGCAGGGAACCTTGGTTTTCAAGAGATATTGAGGCCCTGGTTAAGAGAAAAAAAGGAAGTATATAGCAGGAATAGTCAGGTAAAAACAAATGAGCTATTTATGGAGTATAAGAAATGCAAGAGGACACTTAAGAAAGAAATCAGGAAGGCTTTTTTTTTAAAAAAAGGATGAATTTGCTCTAGCAGACAAGGTGAAGGAGAATCCTAGGGGATTCAACAGTTATGTTAAGAGCAAAACGATTGCAAGGGACAAAATTGGTCCTCTGGAAGACGAGAATGGAAATCCATATGTGGAGCCAAAAGAGCTCCTAAATAATTTTTTTGCAACTGTATTTGTGACAGAATCTGTACGGTAGCCTTGGACATGGCGTCTTTTGGAAACCCACTCGCATGGACTTGTACCTCAACAATAACAACCACCATCATGACTCCCAGTGTGTAGTGGTTCTTTCTACTTTGATTAACTGTGAAAACTAGTTCACTAGTTCGGACCCAGAGAGTCATCCCGAGGAAATAAGATGATTATGCATATTGTTCCTACAGAATGGCTATAAGGTGAAGGATAGCAATCGGGCCTTTAAAAGGACCAATAGAAAAGCTAGGAAACCTAACAGCTAGGAGGAACCTGTCGCTACCCGCCTGTCCTCCCTATATTTCCACAGTTTCTGGAAGGATCATCAGGATCATGAAGAAATACCAGATTAATAAACCTGTAAGGAAGCTCAAATTACAGTTTATGCGGATCAAGATGACCTGGGACTCAGGACAACTGGCATTTACAGGATTCTCTATAAATGCGGAGCAGCATATATTGGCCAAACATGATGTACAGTGGAAACTTGCATCATAAAGCATAGGAGGTATATCCGTTTGTTTTACCTGGAGAAATTGTATTCACAATGGCCATAGATTGACCAGCACAAAACTACTGTGCCTTGCCAATGACTTTTGGGCCTGGTAAAAGAAACCATTGAAATAAATCTTGAGGAAAAGAGTTTTTAACAAAGATGTAAGTCTCGCTCTAAGAAAGAACTGGAATTTGATCCCAAGGTGGGAGAGCAGAACCCTGATTGGATGAAGGCTAACCAATCAGGAGGGATGGACAATGGGTGTATAAGTACCACCAGACTAGGCATGTCTAGGCATAATCCCTGATGAAGATGACAGAGTTTGTCATCAAAACATTGGTTATAGTCAATATCTGTACCTGGCTGGAAGCCCAAGAAGAGTTTATACGTAATATATGCTGGGAAAGCACTAGATGCTTTTTCTCACTCTTGTGTTTCAATCTTTCCATGGTTACACACCCTCCCAGCCTCTTGGGATTCATTTGATCTACTGTTTGCATCTGGCCCTCTACCAAATAACTTTGTTTCACATATTTAAACTTAACTCAGGAAGCATTTTCTTAAATGAAATGTTGCAAGGCAATTGAAATCTGTGGAATTGTATCTAGGCAGAAATATGAGGGGTACTTCAACTGAAAGGTACAAATGTCTATGTTTTGACAAGTGAACCAGGCAGGGCCGTACTGCTAGTTGTAGATATGTGACTTAAAGTTAAAGGTCTCACTGGTATGACATATGAATCAGGAGAAAGCTTATGACTCACAGCTGGCTTGACCTGTTATAGAGGATACCAAGCGTTCTCTCTTATAAAATGAGTTCCTCCTAGTTATTACTTATTTGTAAGACATTTTTGAGGATAATGAACCTATAGTAGGTATTTTAAATATTTGAAACTGCTATGAGTAAGCAAAATCAAAGTGGAGCAAGAAGTTATTACACCCTTTCCAAAAGTAATTTTCCTTTCTCTTGTCCTCTTGGCCTAAATAGCAATTGTAAAACTTCCTTTTATTCAGCTTATTTCATCTTGCTCTTAGTACTTCAATGATTGCCATCTTTGTCTTTTTAAATAACTCCAAGTATCAAGCATTTTTTTTTCATCATCTACAGATGGTCTAACTTCTTCTTTTCAACTGTCCCACTTTGTTTTTAAACAGTTCTCCCCACTGATAAATACTTCAATAGTTTTGATTTCTTTTTAAAAATATCACTTTTCACCTAACTTAAAATTTTTTGTGGTGGGGATATTACATGTGAGCATCTTTTTCTTATATAAAACAATTTTTAAACTATGTAAAGTGTTTCTGAGCAGGTTATAAAAAGTATAGATAAATAGAAAAATGCTTGAATGTATGTGTGGGAGGGAGGGTGAGTGGGCTGGGAAGAAATGCTGAAGGAACATTGGGTTTACTTTAATTCAGCATGTTTATTTGTAGAAGTAGAACAACAACCCTAACTACTTATTTTAACTAAGCCAAGTAAAAATGTTCGGTTTAATCTTAAATTAGATTAATCCTCAGTGTCCTCTGTTTCTGAGTCCACTTCTTTGGGAAAGATTCTCCCACCCTGCACCAATGACCCCTTCTCTTGTCTCCAACTGTCTTCCTTTTGAGCACCACACTTTGGTTCTCTGCCTGTTCTGGATCTATTAATTTTTAATTGTCGCCAAGACGTCAACCGGCTTGACTTCAGCACTCCTTTCTCCTCCTCGAACCTTGCTCCTCTGAACATACTGCCCTCCACTGTCTCCACACCAATATCAACCTTACCATCACAGCAAATGACGAAAGGGTGTTGTTGTAGTGTGGCGGACTGACCTCTATCTTGCTGGGACCAGGTGGCAACTCTCAAACACCACCTTCACTTTTCCCTTGAAATCACTAATCTGATCAACTCTGGAGATCTCCTATCCACTGCCACCAAACTGACAGTTCCCTTACTCCGCACTGCTCCTTTCTACCTTCTACCCAAGATCCACAAATTTGACTATCCCGGTAGGCCCGTTGTCTCTACCTGCCCAATGAACTCATGTCCACATAACTTGACTCCATTTTATCCCCCTTGGTTCAGTCCCTTCCCATCTACATCTGTGACACTTTGCACGTTTTTGATCTCCTGTACAACTTTCAGTTCCCTGGCGCAGATTGCCTGTTCTTCACCATGGATGTCCGGTCCCTATACATGTATTCCCCCCCCCCACCCCCCCCATCAAGAAGGCCTTAAAGCTCTCCACTCCTTTCTTGACAACAGAGCTGGCCAGTTCCCCTCCACCACCACCCTCCTCCGTCTGGCAGAATGGGTCCTTATCCTCAAGAATTTTTCTTTGGTTCCTCCCACTTTCTCCAAACTCAAGGGGTAGCCATGGGTGCCTCATGTGCCCCAGCTATGCCTGTGTTTTTCTTGCCTACGTGGAACTTTCCATGTTCAAGCCTACCCTCATAATGCTCCCCAGCTCTTTCTGTGCTACATTGACGACTACATTGGTGCTGCTTCATGCACCCATGCTGAACTTGTCAATTTCACCAACTTTGTCTCCAACTTCCACTCTGCCCTTATGTTTACTTGGTCTATTTCTGACACCTCTCTTCCCTTTCTCAATCTCTATCTTCGTCTCTGGAGACAAAATGCTTTCAGATGTCTTTTATAAGCCTACCGATTCCCATGGCTATCTTGACTCTATCTCTTACCCCACCCCATATCTTCTGTAAAAATGCTATTCTCTTTTCTCAGTTTCTTTGTCTCCACTGCATCTGTTCCCAGGATGATGCTTTCTTTTCCTGGACATCAGAAATGTCACCCTCCTTCAAAATATGGGGTTTCCCTTCCTTCACCATTGATGCTGCCTCACCTTCATCTACTCCTCATCTGGACATCCATACTCATTCTGTATTCCTGCGCCTTAATGGGGATTCCTCTTGTCCTTACTTACCAGCCCCATGAGCTTCCATTTCCAATAGATCATTCTCTGCAACTTCCGCCATCTTCAAAAGGATTCTACCACCAAATACATGTTTACCTTTCCCCTGCTTCCCTCTGTGATTCCCTTGTCCATTCGTACCTTCCCACTAATCTCTGTCCTAGCACATATCCCTGCAAGTGGCAAAAATCTTACACCTGTCCATTCACTTCCTCTCTCACCTGAATTTAAGGCCCCAAACAGTCCTTCCAGGTGAGTCAACACTTCATCTGAGCATCTGTTGGGATTGTCCACTGTATCCTGTACTCCCAATGTGATTGTCTCTAAATTGTGGTACCGCTTTGTCGAGCACCTCCGTTCCATCCACAAGGCGCAGAATTTCCCAGTGGCAATCCATTTTAATTCCTATCCCCATTTTTGCTGTGACATGTCGGTCCATGGCCTCCTCTTCTTCCACAATGAGACCACGCTCAAGGTAGAGGAGCAACATCTCATAATCCATCTAGGTAGCCTCCAACCTGATGGCATGAATATCGATTTCTCCTTCCAGTAATTTTTTTCCCCTGCCCTCTTCTATTCCCCACTCTGGCCTCTTTTCGTTTTCACTCACTTATCATATCACCTCCCCCTGATGTTCCTCCTCCTTCCCTTTCTCCTATGGTCCACTCTTCTCTCCTATCAGATTACTTCTCCTTTAGCTCTTTGCCATTTCCACCTATCACCTCCTAGCTTCTTGCTTCATTCCCCCCCCCCCCCCCCCCCCCAGCACCCTAGCTTGTCCTCCTTCTCCTCCCCCACCTTTTTATAGTGGTACCTTCTTCCTTCCTTTCCAGTCCTGATGAAGGGCCTTGTCCCAAAACATCAACTGTTTATTTCCCTCCATAGATGCTCCCTGACCTGCTGAGATCCTCCAGCACTGTGTGTGTGTTAATCTTAGCTTGCAGCTCTGCGAATCATAGAGGTATTACTGCACCGGAGGAGGACGTTTGGTCCATTGAGTCTGTTTATTATCCAAGGACAACATTTAGTGAAGTTGCCTTTGAGGTGGAATGTTGAGCATTTAGACAGACATTAGCGATAATTTGAATCTGGAGACTCGTTAACCTGGTACTTTAACCTAAGATCGATATATATTGCTTATTCTATTTCAGATTACAACACAGAACACTACAGAAGAGTACAGGCCCTTTGACTCATGATGTTGTACTGACCTTTTAACATACTCAAAGATCAATCTAGCCCTACTTTCCAAAATAGCCCTTCGTTTTTTCTATCATCAATGTGCACAGGGTAGATAAGTTTCTTAAATGTTCCTAATGTATCTGGCTCTACTATTACTCCTGGCCACCACTCTTAGCATAAACATGAACTGACCTTTGACATTGTCCTAATGAAGGGTCTTGGCTTGAAATGTCTACCGTTTACTCTTTTTCATAGATGCTGCCTGGCCTGCTGGTTTCCTCCAGCATTTTGTGTGTGTGTTGCTCTGGATTTCCAGCATCTGAGGAATTTCTTGTGTTTATGGTTACCTTTGACATTCGTCCTGTATTTTCCTCCAATCATTTTAAGATTACACTCCTTGGTGTGAACCATTTCCACCCTGCGTTCAAATTTGCTGAGTTTTTTTTGTCCTGTGTAGGTTGAAAAACTAATGAGAGACATTGTTGCATCTGTAAAACAAGGCATTTGTTTTGAATGCTTGTTTGAGCCCACTTCTTTGCAACAGAATCTGAAGTGGGTGGGAAATGTGTCCAAAGTTGTTAGCATAGTTTCCACTTCTTTGCCAAATTTTTATTATTACTATTATTAAGGGTCAAAAAGAAAGAAAAGCAGTATTAGTTTCTGTCTTGTGAAGTTTTAGGCTGCTTCATTGTGTGTGTTAGTGTGTTAATGTACCTAAAATCTGGCAGCCAAAGCAGTGGTTGTGATCAACACAAATGATAGTGATGAATTGGCATGATTGTACAAGTTATTGTAATTGCCTACCAGTGCTAAAAATTGTCTTTCCAAGTAGTGTTTAATTGCTGATCTTTCTTAAGAATGAAGCTTGTTTAAATTCCTAACATTTTGTGCTCTATACTTTATTTGTATTTAAATGGAAAAATTATATTTCTTCATAGAACATTGTTCTTCTACAATAAATACAAACATGGATTTGGACAAAAATTTAGGTGGGCTGATTAGTAAGTGTTCAGACAACACATAACTTGTGGGTAGTGAGGAAGCTTGTGAAAGGATTCAACTGAGTATTGACCAGTTGGAAAAGTTGGTGCAGAAATGGCAGATTAAACTTAATCTAGACAACTGTGAGGTGTTGCACTTTGTGAAGTGAAAGTAAGTTTATTTGCAAAGCACATATATTGAGATTCATTTTCTTGCGCCATTGTAAATAAAATGGCAGAGGCGTTTTATGTTTAAGGGAAACTGTAAGAGCTCCTTTATTCACAACAAAAACAGAGCAAAAACACAGTAAACAACTTCACGCCATTACATCATCATGCAGACCAGCCTCTTAAAGTGAACCCCAATTCAATGTCAGTAGTCGTGAATTATGTGTATGTTTTCACCCAATACATTACCCTTAACCATTTACAGGAAAATAAAGAAATGTAATAGAATTATGGAAAAACTATACATAAACCAAGACTGACAAACAACGAATGTCTAAACGAAGACAAATCGTGCAGATAAATACATAATACTCAGAACATGGATTGTCGATGAAAGTGAAGTGAGTCTGTAACAGGGATGGAAGTTTACAGTAAATGTTGGGGCCTTTAGAAGCATTGATATACAGAGGTATTTTGAGTGCAAGTCTATAAAGTGTCAACACAAGTAGATAGGGGACTAAAGGCAGAGTACAGCATACTTGCTTTCAACTTTGAGGGTGTTGGGTATAGAAGTTTGGTGGTCATGTTGAGCTGAATGTAACTTTGATTAGGCCACACGGCGTAACGTTGAGTATGACTGCTGCACATTAGGGAGGGAGGATGGGGGGAGGAGGATGTGGAGGCTTTGGTGAGTGTACAGAAGAGATTCCCCAGAATGTTGCCTGGATTAGAGAGTAAGCTATAAGAGAACAGCTGTTAAAATGCTTCACAGGTAGATAGGGCTGTTAAACAAGTTTTTGGCACATTGGCCTTCATAGATCAAAGTATTGAGGGCAGGAGTTAGGATGTTATGTTAAAGATATATATGATGTAGGTGAAGCCTAATTTGGAGTATTGTGTGCAGTTTTGGTCACCTACCTACAAGAAAGATGTAAATAAGATTGAAAGCATACAGAGAAAATTTACAAGGATGTTGCTGAGTCTGGAAGATCTGAGTTAGAAGGAAAGATTGAATAGGTTAGAACTTTATTCTCTAGAGCATATATGTCAAACTCAAGGCCCGTGGGCCAAATCCGGCCCGCGGTGGAATTATCTTTGGCCCGCGAGATAATATCTAATTACTATTAAAGCTGGCCCCAGCAACAGAAGCACCTATGGCGTATGATATGGCTAATGCTGAGTTTATTCAGGTACCAGGTTTTCAGGGTTTTTAGTGTTTATTCGGCAGTCTTGCTCGGCAGTCTTCTTCATAAGAAATGGAATTTGTAAAGTGAAACACTTTGTAGTTATAGCAGAGACTGAGACACATGAGAGCAGGCTGAAAAAACGGAGGCAACGAAAGCTGCGTTCGCACGCGTCCGACTGATCCGGCCCGCATGAAGCTGCATTTTGCTCAATCCGGCCCGTGACCTAAAATGAGTTTGACACCCCTACTCTAGAGCATAGAAGATTGAGGGGAGATTTGAAAGAAGTGTACAAAATGATGAGGGGTGTAGACAGGGTAATTGCAAGCAGGCTTTTTCCACTGAGGTCAGATGAGAGTACAGCTAGAGGTCATGGGTTCAAGGTGAAATGTTTAAGGGGAACATGAGAAGAAACGTCCTCACTCAGAAAGTGGAGAGTGTGGAACGAGCTGCCTGCGCAAGTGGTGGATGCAATTTTGATTTCAATGCTGGAGAAATTTGGATAGGTATGTGGATGGGAGGGATATGGAGAGCTATGGCCTGGGTGCAGGTCGATGAGACTAGGCAGTTTAAGTGCTTAGCCACGTTCTGGGTGGGTCAAAATGCCTGTGTCTGTGCTGTAGTTTTCTCTGACTCCATGAGAAATTGGGTAAACTTGTCTTGCTTTCCCTGGAGCTTTGGAGGCTGCAGGACTGCTCGATCCAAGTATAGAAAGTCATGAGGGGAATTCTTGGAACAGATAATCAGAGTCTTTTCCCCAAGATGGAAATTTCAAATACTAGGGCTTGTTTCTGTGCTGTTTTATGTGATTTTGTATTCTGTGTTTCAGAACTTGAAGTGCCTTTCGTATTTCAGTAAGATAAAGGAGGAGGCTAGTTGGCTCATTGAATTATCCCACTAATCCCAAGCCCCCCGCCCCCCACTTACTCCGTTTTCTGTTCACCATCACGTGTGAATTGATTTCCCTTTGGATCTCCAATTGTGAACTCTTGTTACGGTATTTTGGCGTGACTAATAAACATACCAACCAGCTCACCTTTGGGACATGGGAGGAAACTAGAACATTTGGGGAAATGCACTCGGTTACAGGGAGAATGTACAACTTTCACATGGACAGTTAGGGTGGAGCCTGAGCAAAGCGGCTGACACACAACCTGCTGTGCCGTTGTGCTGTTTGTGACTGATATCTTGGGGAAACCCAATTTTAGTGATCAGTATTTTTGAACTGGCTGAGTCAACAGTTTTTTTGTCCTCTGGTACTGTTTGTTTTTAAACCCATCCAAAGCCTCACTTCTCCCTGTCTTAGAAATCTCAGAGTAATCTGCGATTTTCTAATTCCAAGCTTCATCTCAATTTCATAGTAAGTTATTTCACTTTTATAGCCATGTTTTCAGTTGTCGAGACCCTATGAAATGGAACTCTGTCATCCCACTCCCATTTCTGTGTTGTTTGCTAACTTAAGATTGTTGCCTTTGGTTTCCTCTTCCAAATCACTGTTATACATTGCGAATAGCTGGGCTCCAAACACTAATCCCTGCAGTCCCTGACATGTCGCCATCTGCTCTCCTGAGAAAAGCCCATTAAACTCTACTCCTTTTTTCCTGTCTGTCAGTCCTTGGCAGTATATTACTTCCAATCCTGTGTGCTTTAAATAACCTGTTACATGGGGCATTATCACCGGTCTTCTCTAAATCTAATGTTACTATTTTCACTGGTTTCCCTTGTCTATAGTAATAAAGACATCCTAGTAAAGCTCCAATCATGTTATCAACTGTGATTTCCTTTGATATTTTTTAGGCCTGTTGTATTAACATCCTTTATAAAAGACACGAGCATTTTCATACTACTAATGTTAGGCTAACTAGTGGCATTCCCAGCTTTCTCACTCCCTCTGTAGCAGCAAAAATTAATCCAAAATTAAAACAATTGCCGCTAGCCTGTGACTGCCATGGGATATGTTATACTTTTGTGATGTATCCTCAGCTCCACTGAAATGATTGTTCCAAAGCATCAATTTGCTTATTTCGATCTTGAGCACACATACAATCTTAAATGGTTGGCAAAGGTATGAGCTGTCAGTCCTAAGCCACAAACTGCCACAAAATAAGCAAGAATATGTGACTTATTCCCTTTGCTTTTATCACGACCACATTTATGTGACTAGTTACCATATTAAACATTATAAACGGTCAACACAGAATACAAAGCAAATAGAGAACAGATACATGGTTCCTACATCCGTTTAAAAGAACAGTACATTTAGATTATTCACCTTCCAATCTGCATGTATTATTCCAATATCCTAGAACTAGTGTGTTGTGGGTTTTGGGTTAAATCATTCTGGTTCCTTTCTGAGAGAACATGCAGTTTATTGAACAATCCCTTGCATTTTATTGATTCACTTTAACGGAAATGGGCATTTTGGAAAATCTCTGCATTGAGTCAGAACAGCAAGATTTTGCTGGTTGTAGCATTCAGCTCCTTGAATTACAGTTCAGGATATCTTATTTGCTATGTGCCACCCTAATTCATGCAGTTTGTTTGGTGGATTATTTATTTCCAGTAAGTATTTTCATTCTTATTTCAGGCCCCCACAGTGTCGTCGATTATGGCTTTAGGAATTCAAGATTTCAACAGAACAGAATCGGAAAGACTGAATGAGATCAAAGGACATCTTGAAATTGCTCTATTGGAAAAACATTTTTTGCGTAAGTGTTTTACAAGAGGTGCACCCCAGGACACTACTATCTGTATGCTTAGTTTATCTTGAGTATTTTCAGTAAATCAAATATAGGTAAGGTAAAATATTTTGTAATATCTGAAAATTTTTGAGAATATTTAGTTTCAAGTTTCACCATGAGTTTAAATATACACAGTAGTTCATTTAACTATATATTTAAGGATAAAAGTTGAATTTCCCCATGGGGATGAATAAAGTATCTATCTATCTATCTATCTATCTATCTAGTTTAAACTTCACCATGCAAAAGTAATGATCTGATGCATCAAATTTTTGGCTGCTACATCAGATCAATACTTTTGCATACTTACCAATGTTCTGCTGCCTCAATGTTTGCTTCCATTTTTTTGGTTTTTTTTGGTGTTACTGGAAGGCCAGAATTTATTGACATTCCTTAAAGCTCTTGAGAGGATGGTGATGAGCCACCTTCTTATACTGGCACAGTACTTCTACTATATTGTGGAGCGAGGAGTTCTAGGATGTAAACTCAATGACAAGAAAGGAATGTTGGCTTTTTTTTATATAGCTAAGGGTGGTGTGAAGTTGTGGGTTGGTGTAAGCAAGTGTTGGTGCACTTTGAGGCCCTGGTAGTAGTAGAGATCATGGCAATTAGGAGATTTGTCAGAGAAATGAGTAGCTGTGGTACATTTTGTAGGTGACGCCTTCTGCATTCATGGTGCACCAGGAGTTAAAGTACATAGTGAGAACAATAGAACAGTATAGGAGCAGACTGTTTGGCCCATCACACCTGCACTAACAATAATACCGATCTACACTAAACACATCCGCTTGTACAAGGTCCTTATCCCACTCTGCCCTGCCTGTTCATGTGTTGATCTATATGCCTCAAATATTGCCATTGAATCTGCTTCTATCAGTTCAGTTGACTACAAGTTCTAAAGACCTACCACTCTTGTAGAAACATTACTTACCCAATATTGATTCATTTTAGCCTCCTTATGTATATTGATTCCTGATAACCTCAACTGACGAGCCCTGATTTTCTGCACTGCCATTATATTTTTGTCCATTTCTTTCATTCCATATTTGTTCAGTATAAATTTCTGTTTCTGATCCCTCTTTTATAATTGGGCATTTTCAATATCATTTAAATAGCTCAGTATGACTGAAAATTAGTCTTGGTTAAAGCTTTCATAATTGTCACTATTTGTAATTGGTTATGTTAATTTTGGAGAAATATTGCTCTGTATGTGCTATCTTTGATCTTTTTTTTTGTTTATTCTTCTGCCTCTTGAAAATTGAACTGGGTGCTGGGGAGGCAGAGTCCTGAGCATTTATAACCGTTTTCATGATGTTGCATATGGGCTGTACTGCATGTGATTTACCATTTCCTATTTCTCATACAACAGCAGTCTCTCCATTGTGCAGATAAGTTTTGTTCTCCTTGCATAGGGCCACTTGATTTCAGTGTTCGGGAGGAAATTTCAGTTCTCTAATATCAAAACAGTTTCGTGGATTAGATAATGGTTTGGGGTGTCAGCTGTTCAATTATTTGGGCTATGCCAAGTTTGCTTTCTCTTTTCTGTTTTCCTGGTGTCTTGGCTGTGATTGCTTTAGCTTTGCAGACTAAAATAATGGATAAAAACACAAGAGAAAAAAATTCACTGGAGCGGATTGGCAACATCAGTGACCAAAGGGGACAGCATGGTAGCATTGTGGTTAGTGTAACACTGTACAGTCCCATTGATCCAGGTTCAACTCCTGTCACTGTCTGACCTGCTGAGTTCCTCCAGCATTTTGTGTGTGTTGCACTGTCCTGTAAGGGGCTTGTATGCTCTCCTCATGTTCATGTGGGTTTCTGGGTGCTCCGGTTTCCTCCCACATGCCAAAGACATCGGGTTAGGTTTAGTAAGTTGTCGGGCATGGTATGTTGGTGTTGGAAGCACGGCTACAGGCAGCCTCCAGATTATCCTTGACCCATGTTGGTCACCGACACAAATGGCGCAGCTCACTTTTTATTTTGATGTACAAATGGGAAATAAAGCTAATCTTTAGTCTTTAAAATCAATCCTGTTCTTGGGTAGCTAAGCAGACAGCGGCAGACAGAGTACAGAATTAAAGTTGGCTCTGGTTTTGTGTGGGACAAGTATCACAGCTTTGGTTTGGCAGAGTTTGTCATTTGAACTAACTCAAACATTGTTACTTGGAATTGTGATTTATTTTCTCTTTTTCCAGGAGAGTTATGGTGAATAATGGCTTTTTTTTCAAAAGAGTGTTTACACTGGTTTAAAGGAAATGGCCCTAAGAGTGTAATGCATTAGGCATCGAAGAGTTCTAGACATTGGTGAGCAGTTTTGAGCAATCTACCACTTGAATGACGTGGTGAGCAAATCTTCAGGATCTTAATTTGTGAGTTGTAAACAACATCAGATAAAAATCTTTATACTAATTTATGCAAACAGCAAAGCAGAGGCCTTTTTGATTTGAAGGCTTGAAACAAGATATTGAGGGGCTATTGAATTAAATACAGGGCTATTAAATGAAGTTTCAGAACATAAATATTTTTAAATGAACCTTATAAAGCTCAGTTAAACATCTTGCAATCTCTGTTGCTGCAATGCTCTACATCTACTGTCTGGTAAGAGATCTCTGCATATACTCTCAAACAGTGCTCTTAAATCATTTGGAAATATAAGGAGTAGAGAAGAATAGAACTTAAGGAGGGAATGGAGATGTGCAGGGTGGTATAGCTGCAGATGGGATATCTCCTCCGTTTATAGTGGGTTGGGATAGGTTCAAAGCATCCATTTCATGTCCTAGCCAGAGGTGCGCGGGTTAGATTAATCTGCGTTAAAAATAGATGAGCTAATTTCCCAGTGCCTACTTCTTTAGTATTGTTTTAATTCTGTGACCTATCTTTTATTACCGATGCTTATTTTACCTCTTATTGAAGCAGCTTTCCAGTTGTGCATTGTTGTAGAATTCTTTTTTTGAGACACAGTTGTAAAGGGTAGTCTGGAATATACAATGGGAAGTCAACGATGTCACGTGAATAAGGCTGTGTCATGTTAATAAGATTGTAGCCTCGGTGGTGCAGATGAATCTTTCACCTGACAACACCTGAAACAATTACTTCAACAACATTTTCAATGTTTTACTAACAATTTGTATCCAGTTGGTAATTTTAATACATAATTGCAGGGACTTATGGAGCCTGTGGCGTGTGTGTATGTCAATATTTGTATTGTATGTATGTGTGTGTATGTATATGTGTTTGTGTGCATGTGTATGTATGTGCATATGTGTATATATAATATATATTACACACACACATACAATAGAGAGAGACTGAGAGACTTTTGCATAGTACTGCAGTAATTTTATGTATTGCACTGTCCTGCTGTTGCAAAAAAGAAATTTTATGACGTGTGAGTGTTGATGAACCTGGTTCTGATGTGGGTCTGTATCCTGTGGACTGTGGACTGAAAATGGGGAGGGGTCAGGGAGAGCGAAATCATGGTTGGAAACAGTGGAGGGAGCAGGAGGCACCAGAGAGACACTCTGTAGTGACCAATAAACCAGTTGTTTGGAACTAAATGATCTTGCCTGGTGTCTCAAGGTTGGGTGTGTCTGCAGCTATGCCACCTCCACCCCCTGCAGCTGACACTTCTTCTCTGCCACCAGTCCCACACCCCTCCCGTGGTGCTCCACCCTCAACATTCCCGACATTCTTTCCTCCTGCCAGATTTATAAACTTGCTCTCCGCTGCACGTTCACAAATACAGTACTGAGCAAAAGTCTTCGGCATCCCAGCTATATATATATATCTAAGACTTGCACAGTACTGTCTATCAACCAAAAACTTCTCTGGTTATTCATTTCTCTTCTGGGCTTTTATTGTAAATGGGACAAACTTTGTCTTTTAGTTAACAGTGCCTACTTATAAAGTAAGCTAATTTGCTGTTATGAAGGTTTAAAAAAAACATTTGTGAAAACAGTTTCCTCCTGGGAAAGGTCTAATTGGCTACTGGTACCAAAAGCAAAGGAATTTAAATATTCTGTTTATCTCAGAAGAAAATATTTGTTCTAGAAAAATATCTTGAATGTGAAATTGAGTAGTTGTCCCCTGTGTTACAGGGGAGTGTGTTCCTGAAATGATCCCAAACCCTCAAAGAAGCAGACCAGGTTTGTGTATGGCGATGTAAATGAGAAAGGATCAAAAGAAATAAAGCAGTTTAAAATAAAGCAGAAATAAAGCCAAACAATTCGAGAATTGTAGACTACTGTTTTACAGTTTAGCATGGTTTAATGATGTAATTTGCCTCAAAAATAATTAGATGTGACAAAAACACTGCACAAGCAACTGTGTTTTAAAAACTGTTCACGAGTGCTTCTTCTGAAAGCATTTTTTTGTCTTGACATGCAAGGATGTATTAATTGACATTGATGTGATACACTGATGTTTATCAGACAGTCATATTGAAGTGAGTTAAGCAATATTTTAAAATCAACTAAAGTGAATGCAGTTTTCCACTCCTTTCAGGTTGCTGGAATCAAAAGTTGCATTAGGCCAGGGTAAGTCAGAAGGGCAATTTGATATAACAAACCTTATTTATTTAAGTATTTTATTTCATAGCTCAGTTAGTATCTCTTTACATTTTTTTTATTGGGATACAGCACAGAATAGAACCTTCCTCCAATTCAAGCCACGCCCACTGGCAATACCCCGATTTAACTAATCATGGGACAGTTTACAAACACCAATTAACCTACCAACCAGTTCATCTTTGGACTGTGGGAGGAAATTGGAGCACCTGGAGGAAACCCATGCGGTCACAGGGAGAGCTTGGAAACTCCTTACAAGCAGAGCCGGGAATTGAGGGCCGGGCCATCTGTACTGTAAAGAGTGTGCTAACCACCATGCTACTGTGAGTGAGAAAGTTCTGAATTGGTGCTTCAGAGATTTTAGTGTTAAATTCTTGGCTCATAACAGCAATTCAGAGTCAAAACAGTTGTGTATTATAAGAATTCCTTGGAGTGTAATATTAACCTTGGGTCTTGTTGAATGAACGGAGCCAGTTATCCCAGTAGTTCTGGTGGAAATTTACCCTTCAATCCGTGACAATAAAATATTTATGCAGATCTTGAATTGAAAGTATGCAATGCTGATTAGGGCTGATCCTAATTGCTTGTGAAAAATGGTTGTGAACAGCCATCTCCACTACTGACATTCACCTTTGAAGGTTCTTTGTGGAAAAAAGAGGAGCTAATGTTCTAGTGGAAAACTGGAAAAAGATCAGTAAGATACTTCTATTTTAATATAGTGTGTGACTCAGAGGGAAGTCTGCAGACGGTGAAATTTCCATGTGTGTTCTGACTTTTTCCCACCAAGGGAGATCTTGTTGAAGTAACATTGTTGAGTTCAAAGTAAATTTATTATCAAAGTACATATGTCATCATATACAACTGGAGATTCATTTTCTTGCGGGGATGCTCAAAAAATCCATTAGCCATAATAGAATCAATGAAAGACCATCTCTAACCAATATGAGAAAGACATAAACTACAAATAAAAAAAGAAAAAAACAGCAATAAATATCGAGGACATGAGCTGAAGAGTTCTTGAAAGTGTAAGTCCAAAGGTGTGGGAGTGGTCAGTGATGTAGTGAATGAAATTATCCCCTCTGGTTCAAGAACCTGATGATTGTTCCTGGGCCTGGTGGTGTGGGTCTTGAGGTTCCTGTATCTTCTTTCTGATGGCATCAACACGAAGAGAGCATGCTGTGGGTGATGGGGTCCTTGATGATGAATGTTGTTTTCCTGTGACATTGCTCAGTGTCGATGTGCTCAACACTGGGAAGAGATTTACCTGAGATGGACTGGTCCATATCCACTACTTTTTGTAGGCTCTTCCGTTCAAAGGTATTGGTGTTTCCATTCCAGGCAATGATGCAACCAGTCAATATACTCTCACTACAAATCTATAGAAGTTTAGAATCTATCAAAATTTTAGATGACATGGCAAATCTTTGCAAATTTGTATGAAAGTTGAGGCAGTGCCATGCTCCCTTCATAATGGCACTTGCGTGCTGGACCCAGGACAGATCCTCTGAAATGATAACACTGAGGAATTTAAAGTTGCGGACCCTCTCCACCTCTGATCTGATGAGGACTGGCTTGTGAACCTCCAGTTTCCTCCTCTGGGTCAATAATCAGCTTGATCTTGCTGACATTGAGGAAGAGGTTGTTGCTGTGGCACCACTCAGCCAAATCTTCAGTCTCCCTCCTATGTGCTGATTTGTCACCACCTTTGATTTGGCCAATGACAGTACGAGGAGGACAGTCAAGTGATAAGTTTTCCCAATAAGTGGTCTAGGCTTGGAACAGTAGGCATTTCTAATCGGAGTATGTAGTGCTCAAGTGTGTTGGGGCCCATGCTGCTTCAGGTGATTTGTTGATGGTAATTGAGCTGAGATGTTCTTCAATCAAGCCTGGTTGAAGTCCCCAACAATGACATGAAAGGCATCACGATAGGGTAATTGTTGCTTGCTGATGCTGGCACTCAGTACCTAGAGTGTCTCCTATCCTACGCTTCCGTCAGCCCTGTATCTCTTTCACTAATCAACTTCCCAGCTCTTTACTTCACTCCTCCCCCTCCTGGTTTCACCTCTGTTTCTCCCTTCCCCCTTTTTAACTCTACTCATTTTTTTTTCTCCAGTCCCGCTGAAGGGTCTCAGTCTAAAACATCGACTGTTTACTCTTTTCCATAGATGCTGCCTGGCCTGCTGAGTTCCTTCAGTATTTTGTGTATGTTGCTTCCCATCCAGCCTTTTCTTAGTTTTTAGGCATCGTAGTCTGATGGTAGAAAGTCAAAGAGGATGCTGGATGGATGGGTGGGATCCTTAATAATACTAACGGTCCTGTGCCGCTCCTGATAAATGTCCCCAATGGATGGTAGGGAAGCTAAGAAAGTTTCTTAATTTTTATTGACTCAAACTGGATCACTGTTACTGGAGCTTGTTGTATTGAAAGTGGCCACTGGGTTTGGCATGTCACAACAATGACTGGTCCCATTGAAATAGAAATACTTCATTAGCTGTAAAATTCCTTAGTAGTTAGAGGTTTCATACAAATGCAAAATGATTTAAATTGGTCTTTGTCTTGCTTTTGTTTTATCATCTTTGTTAATGGAGCACAGAACAATGCCGTATAGGTACAGCTGCTCAAGTCACAGTGTCTTTTCTGAAAATGATGCCCAGTTAAACGAAATTTCTTCTGCTGTACCTGCAAACACTGCACAATCCCTCCATTCTCTGAGTAAAATCCAAAACACTATTGTATATTAATAGTGGGGGATGGGTGTGGGGAAGAAACGGATGAGAGAAAGAGAGATGTTGAATTTTCAGTAATGTCAGGTCGTTTAGCTTTATAAATTCTATTTTAGATAAAGGCTCTTTTAAATTTTTTCTTGTCAGCAACTTCTCCCTCATTTAGCTGTTTCCTTAGTGAACTAACTATTTTCTTGCTGGACCCTGGATATGGAGTGTCTTAATATGTATTGTCCTATAATTTGTTAATTCATAAGCATGTCCAGATGCGTAAGTGTGTGAGAGTACCTGCCTTTGCACGCCTTAAAGCAATATGTTCCAGATGCAATCATTCTTTGTCAGATCTCTCTAAACATTTTATCCCTTCCCTTAAACCCAAGTTTTCTTTTCCAATATTTTATTAGTTTCTACATAGAAGAATACAGAGTATAAGAAAGTGTATATAAAAGGTAAAAAAAAACTACCAATTACATTATATCTGTTCATAATAACAATCTCATTACCCCGTATTCATGTAAGTTAATCAATAGTTATATTGAAATATACTAATATATTACAAAAAAAATATCTAACCCCTACCAAGACCGAAGCTGTTCATTAAGGAGAAAAGAAGGTAAATTACCTTCTCATATAATAAAAATTAATAATAGCCAACATCTGAGTTTAAACAACGAATTGAAGGTTTTGAAAATAATTCAGAAAAGGTCCCCACAATGTTTGAAAGTATTGATGAGATTCAGAAATTGAACAGCGAATCTTCTCTAAATCTAAACACGACATAACGTCATATAACCATTGAGCATGAGTAGGAGGAAAAACATCTTTCCATTTAAACAAAAACATCCTCCTAGCTATAAGAGAGCTAAAGGCCAAAATATGTAAATCAGATGCCTTCCGCTTAATCTCTTGTCCTGCAACAATACCGAATAGGGCGGTCAGAGGGTTAATCTTAAAATTATCTTTAAAAAGTAAGGGAAAAGTTTGAAAAGTTGCCTTCCAATATTTTTCAAGATTCTAGTTTAAGACTGCTGTGCTTTGGGGAAACCTTTCTGGCAATGTACCTTATGTATGCTCCCCATAACTGTTTATCTCAGGAGAACATCCTGACTGGTTGCATCCCTGTCTGGTATGGCGGGGGGGAGGAGAGGGGTTCACGGCTACTGCACAAATTTGAGGCATGTTGCAGAAACTTAAAATCTGCAACTTCATCATGTGTACTATTCTCTGTGGTATCCAGTACATCTTCAAGGAGCAATGCTTTTGGAAGGTAGTGTCCATCATTAAAGGATCCCCGCCACCCAGGATGTGCTCTCTTCACTCTGTTACCATCACATGGCAGTGATATTAAACCTGATTCTGATCTCCTCAGCCTCCTCCATTCCAAAGAAATGAAACCCAGCCTGTCCAGTCTTTGCTCACAACTGAAGGGCTTCACTCCAATGACATTTACTCACTTTCTGGTATAATGACATTCTTCCTGTAGTATAATAGCAAGAATTACACACTATGCTTCAGCTGTGGCCAAACGAAAGTTTATTCAAGTTATCTTTCTGTTCTTGTATTGAATGCCCTATATACCTGTGCACCTACTTTAAGGAACCTTGGATTTGTATACTAAACTCCCCTTGTTCCTCAAAGCTCTAGCACCCAGTCATTCATTGTGGGTGTCCTACCATTTGTCGTCCCATTGTACACCACCTGTCAATTATTAGCATTAAATTTACCTGTTACTGCTCTACCAACTCATCAATGTCATCCCTAATGCCCGGGTCTTTTCCACACTATCAACACCAGCACAGCATTTCAGACCAAAATGCTCTTGTATGTATCCATAATAATGTCTATATACTCTAAAAAGGTTACAATGTTTAAGAACTAGCTTTTTCCTTTCTGGTTTATTGATTTGAGGATTCTTTAGCTGCTCAGTTTGGAGGCATTATAGTTGCTGGGGTTCAGGGATCTTTGTAAACCGGCAATTACATAAAACAGAACAGCACAGCAAGGAACAGGCTATTCAGCTGACAATGTCTGTGACAAATTGTTTATTTGTTATGTGCTGTGTCATATGCCATGGGCGATCATGGTCTTTCCATGACCATGATTGTTCCGAGCAAATTCTTCTACAGAAGTGATTTCCCATTGCCGCCTTCCGGGCAGTGTCTTTACAAGACGGATGACCCCAGCCATCATCAATGAGGTTGTCTGCCTGGCGTCAGTGCTCGCATAACCAGGACTTGTGATATATACCAGCTGCTCATACGACCATCCACCACCTGCTTCCATTGCCTCGCATGACCCTGATCGGGGTGGGTGGTGGTTGGGGGCTAAGCAAGTGTTACTCCTCGCCCAAGGATGACCTGCAGGCTTGCTGAGGGTATGAGTGCCTTGCATCACCTTTGGTAGAGATGTATGTACACCCCACCACCCTGTCTGTGACAAATATGTATTTGAAAAATAAACATACATATTGCAGAGTTAATCTGTGTTGGAACCTGTACTTGAATGTGAAAACACATTATATTTATAATGCCAAATAACTGTAAAAAATCAGTTCAAATGAGAAGCAATCTGTTATATTTTTGTCCTATTTAAGCAAGGTGATCAGGAAGGGAATAAAGCTCTAAAACAGGGGTTCCCAGCCTTGGGTCCACAGATCCCTTGCTTTAATGACTTTGGCCCATGGCATTAAAAAGGTTGGGAACTCCTGCTCTAAAAGTTTGTTATTTTGGTTAACTCTGAGATGATGTCATAAATTGGTATTTTTTTCTGGAATGGCAGCTGTTAAGACTATGAGACAATGAGATATAGGAGTAGAATTAGTCTATTTGGCCCATCGAGTCTGCTCTGCAATTTCATGATTGGCGAACCAATTTTCCTCTAAGCTTCAATCTCCTCTCTACCCCCTCCCTCACCCCTTCATGCCCTGACCAATTAAGAGTCTATCAACCTTTGCATTCAATATACATAAAGACTTAGCTTCCACAGCTGCCAGCGGCAAAGAATTCCATAGATTTACCACTCACTGGCTAAAGAAATTCCTCCTCATCTCCATTCTAAAAGGATACCCTTGATGATCTGGGGCTGTGTACTCTGGTCTTAGACTCTCCCACACAGGAACCATACTTTTCAAATCCACTCTATCAAGGTCTTTCACCATTCGATAGGTTTCAATGATGTCACCCCTCACTCTTCTGAATTCTTATGAATACAGGTGCAGGGCCATCAAACACTCTTTATATGAGTTTTAGCCTTTAATATCTGAACAAACTTTTGGTATCCTCTATAATATTATTGGCTCGTTTACTTTCGTATTCCAGCTTTACCTTCTTAATGACTTTTAGTTGCTTTCTATTGGTTTGTAAAAGTTTCCCAATCCTCTAGCTTCCCACTAATCTTTGCCGTATTGTATTATATGTTAATTGCACTTTGTGTTCTGTTTCTGTTACCTTAAGTAACTGTATTAATTTTGATGCACCAGGTATTTTTCCTCCCTAACATTACAGGTTATAAGAAGTTTTGTAATTACCACAAATTTCAACTGACAATGTATTCACAGCATACAGCAGTATTTACTGGTGTGAACTGCAAATAGTTTAATGTACATAACTAGTTTAGTGCAAACAACACACACAAAATGCTGGTGGAACACAGCAGGCCAGGCAGCATCTATAGAAAGAAGTACAGTCGAAACCAAATCTCTTGCTATCTGTGCTTTCAGTTAGTCTTGACGAAGAGTCTCGGCCCGAAATGTTGACCGTACTTCTTTCTATAGATGCTAACTGGCCTGCTGTGTTCCACCAGCATTTTGTGTGTGTTGTTTGAATTTCCAGCATCTGCAGATTTCCTCGTGTTTTGTTTAGTGCAAAAACTGATTATCACTGATTTGAACCGTATTTTGTATAATCAATGTAAAATTGTATTTCCTCTTGGAAATGAGAATAGAAGCAGGTGTAGTCTATGTGGCCTCTCAGGTTTTCCCTCTTCAATAAGATTGAGGTAAATCCTGTGTCTGAAGATCTCTCTTCTGTCTGCCTAAGCATTCAAAAATTAGATCTAGTTCTTCAAATCACATTTCCCTTCTGTCATCACCTCAAGCTAAAATTGCAGACCCCTTTATTCTGAGGATATAAAAGGCATTAATTCCTACTCATCTTTTAACCAATTCTCTCTATTTTCACCAACCCCATAATCTTTAATGCGGTGCCTTATCGAATGTCTTTTGGAAATGCAGTTTTGCTACATTCACTAATTCTTTCTCAACTGCTAGTTACTTACTAAGCACAAGTACCTGTAGATGTCTGCCTGTAACTTTTCCTTTGTTAATTCATGTTGACTCTTGCTAATCACATTGATTTGCCAACTGCCTTGTTACCAATTCTTTTATGATTTCTGTATTTTTATCTTTTATTGAGATACAGTGTGGAGTAGGCCTTTCCGGCTCTTTGAGCGCACTGCCCAGCAACCCCCTGGTTTAATCCTTGTCTAATCATGGGACAATTTACAATAACGAATTAACCTTCCAACCAGTAGGTTTTTGGACTGTGGGAGGAACTTGCAAGCTCCTTACAGACCGTGGTGGGAATTGAACCCAGGTCACTGATGCTGTAAAGCATTGTGCTTCTAGTGCATATTTTGCTGGCAGTTGATTTTTCTGCCAACAGTTCCAAAATAATTCTGGAGCCATTCCTTTATTATTAATTTTTGTTCTATTTGTACTTTTGCTAAAGTCCTCTCACAAAAAAAACTTTAATAACAGATTTTCTCTTGCTTGTGAAAAAACGGTTCTTATTTTTTGTAATCTGCTTCTTAACAATCTACCAACCCTTGGTAACGTTATAAGTGTCTTCATCTAACACAGATTTTCATCACAGCCAGCAAAAGAATTACTTTTTCCGCAGTGCTTTTATTCAATACATTTAAGAATTTGTTGATTATTATGAAATATATTCTTTGGTATTTCCTGTTCAGTTGTTTTCAAACCTTTTAATGTAATTTTCTAATATACTTCAATAATTCTCCCCAGAGCTTTTATAATTTGCCTTTATAAGTTCAGAGGTCTGCTTTTCAACTGAGTGCAGAATTCTGTCATATTCATTTTCTCCAAGAAAATCCCTTCAAAATAATTTACTTTTGAATTGGTTACTTGAGAAAACTCCGCATTTCAAAGGGGTTATCTTCCGAGCTACTTTGTTGCCAATTTCCTTTTTTTCTAAGGTTAGAGAAACCAGAAATTACCATCTTTGCTAGAAAACTTGTTTTCTGTGATCATTTCCCTCTCTAGCGGCACTTCTGTTTTTTCTTTGGTAGGTTATGTTAGTGGTGGGGTGGAGTTGAGTTTCTACCTATTATCACCATCTATACTGATTCTCCTTCCTCTTCTGAGGCAAGATGATCTCTTGCTACTGTCACAGCATTGTTTTTTGTTATCTCAACTTCCACTCTCCTTTCATATTTCCACTTATTTGAGTTAAGTACTTCTGAAATACCTGAATGTTTTGACCACTGTCTGAAACACTAGTTAAGTCATATAGCCTTGTTTAGTTCCTTGCCACTTCCATTTCTATGACAGTACCCTGCCTAACTGACTATCGTCTGGTGGTAATAACATCAACCATTATGAATGATTTGAGCGGCTGGTCATAGAGCACATTAAAGCTTTTCTTCCGGCTACACTAGACCCTTTCCAGTTTGCTTCTCGCTCAGATCGATTCACTGATGATGCAATAGCCTCTGCCCTCCACCATGTCCTGTCCCATCTGGAAAATGGGGTCTCATATGCCAGCCTGCTGTTTCTAGTCTTCAGTTCAGTGTTCCACACCATCATACCCCAGAAACTGGTGGGGAAACTGTCCTCGCTGGGTCTCAACACCACCCTCTGCAACTGGATACTGGACTTCTTAACAGTAAGGTCACAGTCAGTCTGTGTGGACAGCAACTTCTCTTGTCCCATTACACTCAGCCCCAGGGCTGTGTGCTTATCCCACTGCTGTTCACATTGCTGACACATGACTGTGTCGCAGGATCCACCTCAAACCATGTCATCAAGTTTGTGAATCACACAAAGCAGCTGGCCTTGTCAAGAACGATGACGAAATGGAGTGTAGAGAAGAAGTGGAGCGGCTGGTGGATGGTGTGAGAAGAACAACCCAAGCCTGAACGTGAAGAAGACAAAGGAGATCATTGTGGACTGCAGGAAGATGCAGATGAACCATCTCCCTCTGTGAACACATGGCTCTTCCATAGAGAGAGTTAAGTGCACCAAGCTCCTGGGAGTTCACATCGCAGATAACCTCGCATGGTCCCTTAATATCTCTTCCCTGAGCAAGAAGGCACAGCAGCGCCTCCACTTCCTAGGAAGATTGAGGCAAGCAAGGCTCCCCCCCCCCCCCCCCCCCCACCCATCGACTGTGTTTACAGGAGCACCACTGAGAGCATCCTGACAAATTGCATCTCCTTCCAGTATGGGAGCAACTGAGCATCGGACCTGAGATCTCTACAAAGGACTGTGAGACTAGCTGAGGGGTCTCCCTACCATCCACCGGGGACATTTATCAGGAGCTCTGCATATGCAAGGCCCTTCGTATTATTAAGGATCCCACCCATCCATCCAGCATCCTCTTTAACTTTCTACCATCAGGCAGGAGACTGCAATGCAGGAGACAAGAATGGTCAGGATGGTCAGAAACAGTTTCTTCCCCTCGGCCATTGGGCTTCTGAATTCCCAGCCACACTGTATACGAAGTGTCACTGGTTAATTTGTTCTGTGCTTTACAATATTTGATATTAATGAACTTTGGTTTGTTAATTATGTGTGATTCATCTATAGATTTGATCGTGTGTTTAGTTCTTTACACCCTGGTTCGAAGAGACTTTGTCCCATTTCTATATGCATTATGTGGTTATATATGTTATATACATGTATGTAGTTAAATGACAATAAATTTGACTTGACAATATACTGTAAATAAAAGCCAAGATTTATCAGGCAGCATCTATGGAAAAGTGCAAACAGTCAACATTTTGGGCTGTGACCTTTCGTCAGAGCTGAATGTCCTAATGAAGGATCTCGGCCTGAAACATCGACTGTTCGCTCTTTTCCGTAGCTGCTGGCTGGCCTGTTGAGTTCCTCCAGCATTTTGTGTGTGTTGCTTTGGATTTCCTGCATCTGCAGATTTTCTCATGTTTAACATTTAATCAGGTTTGTGTATGAGTGGAAAAGTAAGGAAAACAGACTGAAGAGTTGTATTTTGAGGAGGGTTTTGAAAATGAGGGTGATATAGCAAGGCACATTGCATTAAAAGAGAAAATAATAATTTGGAGGTTGTACAGTTTAAAAATTATTACTGACATGGAGGTGTAAAAGGGCCCGTGGTCAAAGTATGAACAATAGTTTATAAGGTAATTGGAATTTTTAAATGAGATTGAAAATATTAAATTAAATTTCAAGGTGCGACATTGACATCAAAAAGGCCAGGGAGTTAAATAAACGAGGATTGCTAGTGGAATCTGAAATAGATGCAGGTTGGATTTATGTAAAATGTAAGGTTGGAGGTTGAGCAGAATAGGTGTCATTATATTTTGCTTGATTAAGCAGGAAAATATGGATTTGGCATCAGGGCTATGATGCCAACTTTCAGCAGGTTCGTTGTTGAGTTCCTGAAACTCATCAATGTCAAATGTCAGAGAGGCAGTCACAGTGCTGCGTAATTTAAGGTAATTTAAATAATGCTGCATATCATTGTTCATTTGACACTCAATCTTGTGTTGATGGAAGCTGAATGACAAAGTACAGATAAGGTAAAATAAAGTTGTCAGGGATGGAAATTAAATCCACCAGAGATGAGCACAGTAGTGATTAAGTTTCTTGTAGTATTTGCAAAGATCTTTGTTATGCTGGTTTGGCAAACATCACTGAAATTATTTGAAGGGATAATAATGGAAGAAGATGAATTTATTAAAATATTTCAAAAAGGCTGCTGCCATGGTTGTAGTGAAGCTTGTTCTACAGTACTGTTAGTTGCCTACTTTGTGGGTTTTGATGGTGATCCAATGGTCATTCACTGTGGTTGAAGAAACAAAGGTGTAGACTATTTTCTAAATTCATAAATTGGAGATGAAAAGGATTTGAGAGTCCTAGTGTAGGATTCCCTATAGGTTAATTTTGCAGGTTGAGTACTTAATGGAAAGAAGATCATTAAAACACTGTCCTAGAAACCTGTATCTATATGATAGGAGCACAAGAAGCCGAGAAAAAAGGCCGCTCTGCAACTTCAGCCTGCTCTGTCTGATGATGTGGTCATGGCTGATCTGTGCTGATCTCAGTTCCTCTTAATGTGCCAGTACACCATCGTCGTGGCCATCCCTCGAGGTCGAGGATGATGGTCTTCGTTCCGTTAATCTATTTATGGACCTTCAGAGCCGTTGAGTTCGAAGTAACTTTGTCCGCCTGTTCCACCGTTGAGGTCTTGGTTGGATTGTTCTTTGTCAGGGACCTTACCCTCGATGTTACCGCCATGGGTGACCCTACCAGGAGCATAGCTCCAGACGGCATCGCATTCGGGATCTCAGGACCACACAGGCTTCTCCACCACGACAAGGTGGCAATCCACGGAGAAGAGTACACCATAGCCCTCAATTGAATGATCTTCCAAAAATCTATCTACCTCCATCTTGGTCTCACTGTCACAACCCACAGGGGTTGAAAATTCCAGATATTCAAGATGCTCTGGGAAAATAAATTTATGTATATGACTTCAGCCAATGGAAAGTTTTCTCCTTAATTTCCCAGTAAGGTAAGTTTTTGCCATTGTTCCCTGACATTTTGTGTAGAGTAAGACTAATGTTCTCTGCAGAGTGTAATTTTATTGCTGTGTAAGGGTTAATATCACTGAAGCAAAAAATGTTTTGTGTATGTATTTAGCTTTTATGGTGTGCTGATAACATGCAAAAACTACATCACATTACATTTGTTTAAAGCAAATACACTTAAAATGGAAGATTTTAGATACTGAATTAACTTTAATTTCATGCTGGTAGCAATGTCTTACCTCTGCTCTTTTGGTTTTCAAAGTTATCTTGAATATGAACTATCTAAAGGGGGTCATATACTTCGAATCAGAATCAGGTTTAACATCACCAGCATATGCTATGAAATTTGTTAATTTTGCAGCAGCAGTACAATGCAATACATAATAATAGAAAAAAACGGTGAAATATATATAATATTAGTTAAATTAAATAAGTAGTGCAAAAAAAGTAGGGAGGTATGGTCCATTCAGAGATCAGATGGCAGAGGGTCAGAAGCCTTCAGACCTCTCTGCCTCCTTCCTGATGGTAGCAGTGAGAAGAGGGCATGTCCTGGGTGATGGGGTTCTTTAATGATGAATGCCACCTTTTTGAGGCGCCACTCCATGAAGATGTCCTGAAAACTATGGAGGCTAGTGCCCATGATGGAACTGGCTAATCTTTCAATTCTGCAGCTTACTTTGATCCTGTGCAGTAGCCCCCAGCCCCCATACCAGATGGAGATGCAGCCAGTTAGAATACTTACTGCTTAGTATCTTACAACTTTTATTTACTGTGTATCTTGGTATAAATTTGGTTTATAGTTTGATTAATTGTTCATTTGAAATACTTTAAATTTAGTAATTATTTTAAACTTTTTAACTGAATGTATCATCACACAATTTATACAGGCTATTTCTGAGTTATCAATGCCCTACTTCTGGTGAACCTCTTCTGCATCTTCTCCAAAGCTGCCACATTCTTCCTGTAATGTAGTGACCAGAACTGTGCATAATACTCCAAATGTGGCCTAATCAAAGTTTTAGAGTGTTGTAACATGATTTCCTGAAAATTTTAATCAGTGCCCTGACTGATGAAGATAAGCATGCCAAATATCTTCTTTACTGCCCTGTCTATTTGTATTACTGTTTTCAGGGAGCCCATGATCACTCTACATTAATGCTACTAATATTTTCCGTGGGGTGGTGGAGTGGAGATACGTCTCTACAAAGGAGGTATAAGGTGCTCCTTCCCTCCACTAGCCTGCAGGTCACTCTTGGGCAGGTGTAGCACCTGCTTAGCACCACCCCCCCCCCCCCCCCACCAAATCAGGGTCACGTGAAGCCATGGGAGCAGGTGGTGGACGGTCGTATGAGCAGCTGGTACATATCACAAGTCCTGGTTATGCAACCACTGATAGCAAGCAAGGGGCAATCTCTGAAGAGTATTGATAATGGCTATGGTCATCCGTCTTGTAAAGACACTGCCCGGAAGAAGGCAATGGCAAACCACTTCTGTAGAAAAAATTGTCATAAACAATCCTGGTCATGGGAAGACCAGGATTATGCACGTAATATGACATGCCACATAATGAACGAATATTTTCCTCTTGTGTTTGACCATTCAAAGCGCAACACCTGACATTTGCATGGATTAAACTCCATCTGCTATTTCTTTGCCCATGTGTTCATCTGGTCTATATCCTGATGTATTATTTGACAACCTTTTTCACTCTCCTCAGCTTCACCAATTATTGTGTCATCAGCAAACTTACCAATCAGCCCATCAGTGTTTTTGTGTAAGTCATCAATATATATATCACAAATATCTCCGTATTGATCCCTGCAGATCACCAAGTGATCACTGATCTCCAGTTAGAATAACACTTCACTACTACTTTATGTCTTAATGGCCAGGCTGATATTGAATTCAGTCAATAAAGTCACAAAGGAATGCATGCATCTTGATTTTCCGGAACAGTAATGAGAGACTTGTTCAATACTTTACTGAAGTCCTCGTAAACAACATTTCTGCCCTACCCTCACTAATTATCTTTCTCACTTTCTCAAAAAGCTCAATCAAATTTGTAAGACCTGAACTACCCTGCACAAAGCCGTGTTGACTATCACCATGTTGGTCCAAACAGAATTGGGGAAAACGGGTTAAGAGATTGAATGGCCTTTGTTATAATGTTCCTTTCATAATATAGTGGATTCCAGTTAATTTGGCTATTGGTTCATCGGGGCAGCCGTTCATTTGGGACAACTCATAAAGATAAAAACTAAATTGAGAAAGTAGCTGGGATTTTTTAAAATTTGGGGTACCATGCTACTCAGTTGGGTCATGAGAGTGTTGCCCAGCGGTTTTTAGCTTTTTTAACTAACGTCAGCCACGTGCACTCGCATGGCTGTTATAATCTTCTCTGTGCTTAGAGCGATTAGTTTTTGAATAGCGTCAGTGGTGTGTGTTTGTGTTCATAAAACAGTGGTTTTTGTCACAGATTATTGACGAGAAATAGGCAGTAAAACAATTTAGAACTGTTTCGCTCACTGTTGTTTCAAGCATGCCAGAAATGACCAGGAAGGAAAGTGAAATGATTTCACTACTTCAACAATTGAGGAATTGCGAAGGCATCAAAAATTACCTTTAATTTTACAATGAAAATGAAGACTTGGAGGATGCAATCAACTAAAATATTGTATGAAGGCAGTCCATTGTCTACTCTAAATGTCTGCACTGATTTATTTCATTTACAGTTAATCAAAAAGAACATGGCAAATGAATTCCTCTATCAATAACTATTAGGAGCTAATGCAGGTTTCCCCCACTATCCGGAGGTAGAGCGTTCCTATGAAACTATTTGTAAGCTGAAATGTCGTAAAGCGAAGAAGCAATTACCATTAATTTCTATGGGAAAAATTTTTGAGCGCTCTCAGACCCAAAAAATAATCTACCAAATCATATCAAATAACACATAAAACCTAAAATAACACTAACATATAGTAAAAGCAGGAATAATATGATAAACATACAGCCTATATAAAGCAGAAATATTGTATGTATGGTGTAGTTTCACTTATTAAAATTCGGAAGACAGCGAGCTAAAATCGATTTAGAGAAAAACAATCGGAACGTACACGCATATGCACGTACAAGCATGCACACACAACTGCCTGCACAAGGCTTCACGGTCATGGTAGTCTTTCCTGGGGTAAACACACGTATAAAGCGGGCGTCTTTTTTTCATAGAAGTGAAAATCCTCTTTGGTTAGCGAAAACAGGTACTAATGTAAGTCTGCGTAAAGCGAACGTTCGAAAAACGGGGGCCATCTGTATACAGTTTTATAGTACTGTAGTAGTAATAGAAAACCTACAGCACAATACAGGAATTAGTGTTCTAATTTGTTCTGAATTTCATTTAAATACATAAATCATTATTCAATTAAATGATAGCTTCTCTTTTTTTCCTCACCAACTTCCATGAAATTTTAGCTAATTAGGGCAGCCACTTAATTGGGCCAAAATGTACTAGTCCTGATGCATCCTATTAACCAGAATCCACTGTAATTAACTGGTTAGACCATTTGTAATGCAGAAATATCACTGCAACACACACAAAACGCTGGTGAAACGCAGCAGGCCAGGCAGCATCTATAGGAAGAACTGCAGTCACTTTTGCTGGTGACTTCTCGTAAACCTGGTCACAGGAGACTTTTGCAGATGCTGCCTGGCCTGCTGCGTTCCACCAGCGTTTTGTGTATGTTGCTTGAATTTCCAGCATTTGCAGATTTCCTCATGTTTGCAGAAATATCACTGTTGTGATTTTAAAGAAAAGCTATTTCAGAGGAAATGGCAGTTATTTTTAGTGGCAAAGAATACACTAGAACTGTGGTCAGGCTGCTTTGTGTGTGTGTGTTTGTATATATTTGTATGTATATATAAAATCAATAATAATTGTGGTTTCTTTTGGGTAAGCAGAGATTAACAACTTTATGTTTAACCTGTTTGTGTCTAGTAAAAACATATTTTCCATACTTGCATGATTCAGTTTCTCATGCCTCTGTTTATGGATCATTACAAGTTTTACTCACAAGGTGCTGACAAATCCCCTGTGTTATAATCAAGACTTCTATCACTGTATGAGTAAATTTGTCTTTCCTGTTGACTTGCAATCTATGAAAAAAAATTCCAGTCCTTTTTGGGAAATTTAGCTCTACCTGATTTTATAACCTTTTATTAGCTGAAATGAAAACAATCTTTCTCCCATTTTTTTCAGCATTTTTTGATTGACCACACAAAATCCATTAGCAGGATGCTAAGTTTAATTCATTCATAGTTTATGGCTATTGCTAGCCAAGCCAACCCTTATTGCTCATCTCTAATTGTTCTTGAACAGCAGAAATAAAAAAAAACACGGAAAATCACTTTGTCAGGTCTGGAGTCGTATAAGGGCCAGACTGAGAAAGGCGGAACAGCTTTCCTCAAGGAGAATATTCAACCAGCTAGGTTTTTACAACGCTCCAGCAGTTCTGTGGTTACTGTTATCTGGTCTTCGATCCTGATATACTTTATGGAAGAATTTAAGTTTCACAACCACCTTTGGATCGAACATCCGTAGTTACTAATCCACTAACTTAACCATTGCTCGACTCTGTTGATAGCATATCAGAATTTCCAGCATGACTGTCATATCTGCAGTTTCCTCTACTTAGGTAGGCTGCATTACATGCAAATTTGATTGACCAATTTTGTATTTGGTATGATGAAAACGCAGTTAAAATAATAAGAAATAAAAATAACCAACAGGGCTATCAGCGCCCATGGAGAGTTCACTTTTCAGGTCAACGACCTTCATTTTGGGAACATTTGGAAACCAGGCATGTTTAAATTTGCAGAGGAGCAAAGCAGAGAGAGAACAAAGGAAATGTCTGTGAGAAGGTGCAGACTAAAAAAAGACAGCATAGATTGATATTAAATTAAGAAGGGTGCTGAAGGCTTAATCTGTTTGAAGGCAAATAAGTAAGTAGCAGAAACTCAAAAAATTAGTCAGCTCCATCATGTGTATTAGCCTCTGTAGTATCCAAGACATCTTCATGGAGTGATGATTTGAAAAGGTGGCATCCATCACTAAGGATCTTCACCACCCGCGTATGTCCTCTTCTCATTGTTATCATCAGGAAGGAGGTACAGAAGCCTGAAGGCACACACTCAGCGATTCAGGAACAGCTTTCTCTGCTCTGCCATTCGATTTCTAAATGGGCATTGAACCATGAATACTACCTCACTACTTTTTATTTCTGCTTTTTTATTGCTTTACTTATTTTAACATAACTATTTAATAGATATATACATATGCTTAATGTAATTCAGTATTTTTCTCTATATTCCTCATGTATTTCATTGTACTGCTGCTATAAAGTTAACAAATTTCTCAACATATGCCAGTGATGTTGAACTTGACTTTGATTATCTGTTCTGGTAAACTGGATTGGCAGCATAAATAAAGGAAAGCAGAGGGGGTGTAAAAACCTGCTGAAGCTGAGGTAAAGTTGGAACATGTATTTTGGCTTCCTTCCCTATATGCTCTCCTATTTGCGTTCATCTGAGCAGTTGCCATAACCAAGCCTTCCCTGTTCACTGTGTGATGTAAGGGTGCTTAGTGCTGTAGGTAATGTATAGAGAATTCTGGTTAATTGGGGCAGTTACTTATTTGGAACAACTTTTAAAGAACAAAAAGTAATTGAGAAAATAACTAGGATTCCCTTTGTTTATTTGGGACACCGTGCTGCTTAGGATAGGAGACAGTTGCCAAACAGTTTCTAATTAGTGTCAGTCTTGCTCACTTGTGAGGCTGTTAAATGCTACACTCTGTTTAGAGTGTTTAGAGTAGTTTTTAAATAGCATCAGCTGCATATGCTTGTGTTATATTATTCCTATGGGCCAATGGATGCCGATTCAAAATGCAGTAATTTTTGAAATTTTTGTTTTTAATTTGACTTTAAAAAAAAATATTCATACCTTTGCCAAGATACCATGCAAAGATTTGACACTAGCCTAAAAGATTACCCCACTGGACCAAATTAAAAGCCATCCACTTATTGCCACTCATTGCCAGCTGGCAGAGATAACTGAAGTGCTGAGATCCACAATTGCACACTTGATACATCCGCAAGATAAAGTGCAACAAGAAGGAGCATAACACGAGAGACACCTGGGAACATCCCAAAAGTGAAAGTGTGAAGGTAAGGATCCAGAATTGAAGAGGACCTCAATCAATGGTTTTTCATTGTAACTGGATGAGGTGTTTGTGCACTGGACCAGTGTTTAAACAAAATATCAAATTAGGGGAGCTGGCTAAGAAGTTGGTCATGAAGATTTAAAAGCAACAGATAATTGGTTGTCTCGGTGGAAATGTTCGCACCACGTTAAATTCAAAAAAGCACACACCAAGAAAGATAATGCTGATACTATAAGTGCAGAAACAGGAAAATCTACAAAGTTCCCTGACTTGTTAAAAAATTTTGTGTAAATTGTATCTACAATGCTGATGAAACAGGCCTCTTTTTTTAATATATCATGCCACACTGGACGGTTCCCTTGGCTACAAAGATACCACACTATCAGGTTCAAAGAAAGCAATGGATTGCATAATAGATTGATTATTTGCCCTATGTGTCAGCGCTGATTTTGTTCAATTACCGTGAATCGAAAGAACATGGTAGCATACATTGGATGAATTCCTTCGATAAATTTTGGGAGCAAGTACACAGTTTTATAGCATTGTAGTAGTCTTTCTTGTTTTTTAAATTTTTTTCTGTGTTTCATTAAATACATAACTTGTTATTCAGTTCAATGATAGTTTGTCTGTTTTTATACCCTTTTAACTATTTTGATGAAACTTTGGCTAATTGGGGCAGGTGTTTAATTGGGCCAAAATGTACAGGTACCAATGTGTCTCAATCAACTGGAATCGACTGTATTGGCATTTATAAGGGAATGGTCAATTAAGAGAGTTGGAGATTGGTAATTAATGAAATGCTACAGTGTTCAGTGCTGAGGCTTCAGCTACTTATAATCTGTATTGACATCAACATTGCTGATGATGCAAAGATAGGTGGACTAACACATTTTAAGGACACAAAGAACCCACAGAAAGATATATAGATTAAATAAGCAAGCAAGATGCATGTAGAATGTACTGCTGAGTCAGAACTCGTGAACCTTGTGAGCAATTTTGAGCTCAGTATATAAGGAAAGATATGTTGGTGCTGGAGTTGGCCTGGAGGAGGTTCACAGGAATGATCCTGGGACTGAAGGAGTTAACCCATGAGGTGCATTTGATGGTCTTGTACCTGGATAAGATGGGATTTTATTAAAGTTTACTGAATCGAGTTTAAAAAATTGTACACAATTTTCTGATATTGTTTGAATGTAATATACAGGTTAATACACCACTATCATAAACGATATTGTTATAGACACAGGAGATTCTGTGGATGCTGGAAATCTAAAGCAGCACATGTAAAATTCTGGAGGAACTTAGTAGGTCAGGAAATGAATAAACAGTTAATGTTTTGGGCCAAGATCCTTCATCAGGAGAGGAATTGGAAGGGGAAAATGCCAAATATGAATATGGTTCAAGGTTTGGTTAAACAATTGAAGGGAAAATGAGAATTGCTTTTGGACTTGGATCACAATCGAGGTTTGAAACTTCCTCTTAAAAGGGTTGTAGATGCAGAGCTGCTCACTGCATTTGAAAACAAAATGGTGCTGTGAAATGTAGTTGAGGAGCCATGAGCTGTAGGTCAGCGATGAAGTGTGGATGATAAAATTAGTTTGAGAAGCTCCTCTTTGCCAGCATGGTAAATCTTAATGATAACTGGCTATTGACTTGTTTACTGCTTCTCCACGGTTTCTGTTTGACTTGCTAGCCTTTCCTACAGTTTCCTGTCTTTAATGCAAGTATCGGCAATATTTTAGGACTTAAACCTGAATGACCATTTTCAGGATAATGGAAATAGATGAACAAGAGAGGAGTGTTTATGATTATCACCTCCTGTTTACACCATGGCTGGAATGCTACACAGTATCATGAAAAATGGGGATCATTTTCCCGAGATCACAGAAATCTGTAGGTTCTTCTATAGTGGTTTCTTATCCTTCAGTTATGATGGAATGCCCAATGCTCTAATCACAAGGCAACACGAGTGAATATGCAGATGCTGGAAATAAATAAAAACACAAAATGATGGCAGAACTCAGCAGGCCAGACAGCATCTATGGGAGGAGGTAGTGACAACATTTCGGGCCGAAACCCTTATCCTCCTGATGAAGGGTTTCGGCCCGAAACGTTGTCACTACCCCCTCCCATAGATGCTGTCTGGCCTGCTGAGTTCTGCCAGCATTTTGTGTTTTTATTGCTCTAATCACAAATACCTTTGTTGGCAATCAGATAGGATGTCTACTTTTGCATTTGCTGATCAATTTCTAATTGAAACACAATATATATTGCATTCTAGTTAATTGGGACTCATCGGGTCCAGTACATTTTGGCCCAAATAAGCGGCTGATCCAATTAGCTAAATGTCATGGAAGTAGTTTAAAAAGATATTAAAAAAACAAACTACCTTTAACTGAGTAACAATTTATGTATTTAAATGAAATACAGAAGAAATTAGGACATTACCAGTACTACTGGTGGTTATCCATCATATCTGACAATGACAGAAAACCTGTGCAGGAGAGTTTTTAAAGTGGAAAAATGTTTGCACTGGGGCAGTTACAATCTCTTGACTATGGAAGCCTGGGTCTAGTGGTATGAGCAGTCTTCACAACTGGGGTCTTCATTGGTTGCAATGGATGACTCTGCATTCTGTGTCTTGTCATGTCCTTTACTCTCCACGGAGTGTTATAGAGCCACCTTCCTGGCCTTAGGATCTCACTGTAGATCTCATCTGCCCATATGCTAGGACAGGCATGTCCCTATCTCACTCAGGTAGGAGACTCTGCAGCTGGTTTAGTCCACGTTTTGAAGCGGTGTACCGGGGTGTGGCCGCTGTCATATACAAGCAGTTACTTGGAGCCACAAGTGAGGGCTGAGTGTCCGGTAGGGATCAAAGGTAACATTCAAGAATATTGTCAATACCTTCAAATTCTTCATTGTGCCTACATGTTGAAGCAGCGAAATCATTTCATTTTCTCTTCTGGCCGTTTCTGGAATGCTTGAAACTGCAGTGAGCAAAACAGTTCCGAATGTCTTACTGCTTATTTCTCGACAACTATCTGTGACAAAAATCATACACGACTGATACTGTTTAAAAACTGATCACTCTAAACACAGTGTAGTGTCTACTGGCTGCACAAGTGCAGGCGAATGACGCTGCAGTCTCCTGTTGCAATTAAGCAACATAGTGTCCCAAATAAACAAGGGAAATCCCGGCTTTTTAAAAAGTTTTTGTTCCTTAAGAGTCATCGCAAATAAGAGGCAGTCCCAATTAACTGGAATCCACTGTATTGGCTGCACAACAAGGGATTAGAAATTTTGAAAAGGTAGTGAGATCTGCTGTTGCTCTCCTTATCGGACAATGCTTAATTTTTTAAGTTCTTGCACAAATAATTCTATTCTGCCTGAAAGACTGTGGCTTAAATTGACACATCCATCTTAATAACTCCATAATTAGAAATGTCACTCAGGACTTTTTAAAAATATGTTTATTGTAGAGTGTGGATAGGTTTTATTTGCCATTAATTTGCATCTTTTATTCTGTTAGTTGCTTTATCTTTTAATGCTGTTAACATGCTGAGATATGGTTGCATTTAGGAATACACTGTTCTGTGCTTCACTGACCTTGGCATTATCCATGTCTGTTCTAATGGATGTTCATATCCTAATTTGATCCTGTCCACATAGATTAAATTTTAAGAGTCTACGCATAGTGATCAGGAGGTAGAAGCTGCCCAGGTCCTCATTGTTTCTTATGTTACCAGCACTATACCACAGTATACTGGCGTGCTATTTGCCATTTCAAAAAGTGGGGATGATAAAGCCAAATCTAGCTTGCAGCCAAAAACAGTCCTGAAAATAATCAAAATGCATATAAAGGTTAAATCTGTCCCACAGATAACTGGTTTGCTGTGGTATTAGCTTTGTGATTGGGTCAGAATGAGATCATTTATGCAATGACAGAAGATCTCTTGGACTCAATGCAGATACTTGCAGTAACCTGGTCAGATGCAGAGAGCTGCCTGCTACTTGCTCTTGCACCAGAGAGGCATGGTGAAGCTTCTGCGACAAGTTGGCTTTGTGTAGAACACCACTGAGACTCTATACCTCGAATATCCTAACAACCACTGACACATGGGTCAAAGTTCAAAGTGCATTTAGCATCAAAGTGTGTATATGTCATTACAACCTTGAGATTTGTTGTCTTACAGGCAGCCGCAAAGCAAAGAAGACTGGGAGCAAACGATCGCCTTCTGGTGAAGCTTCAGTCTTTCCTTCGTAACAGTCTTTAACATTCTTTAATGGTTAGAGACGTTCAAAAACTATTGAGTACCTGTAATAATACACAAAGAGCTAAGTAAGATGCTAATAAATAATTAAAATTAATTTAATTTAATATAGTAAAATGCTGGCTTCTGTCGCTCAGAATTTTGCAGAATTGCATCTTGCAATAGGCCTACAGTGGGTGCAGCGTCAGTGGCTCTCCACATGGCCTTGGATCCACCAGACAATACAAAAGCCTATGTCAGGATGCAGTTCATTGCCTATAGCTCAGTGTTTAATACCATCATTCCTACAGTCCTTATCGTAAAGCTTCAGAACCTAGGCCTCTTTACCTCCATCTGCAGCAGGATCCTTGACTTCCTAATGGGAAGACCACAATCTGTACAGATTGCTAATAACATCTCTACCTCACTGGCAATTAACACTGGCGCACCTCAGGGATGTGTGCTTAGTCCACTGCTCTACTCTCTACACTCTACACCCATAACTGTGTGGCTAGGCATAGCTCAGATTTGCTGATAATACAACCATTGTTGGCAGAATCTCAGATGGTGAGAAGAAGGGTGTACAGGAGTGAGATATGCCAACTAGTTAAATGGTGCATTCAATGTCAGTAAGATCAAAGAGCTGATTGTGGGCTTAAGAAAAGGTAAGATGAGGAACACAAACCAATTCTCATAGAGGGATCACAAGTGGAGAGAGTGAGCAATTCCAAGTTCCTAGGTGTCAATATCTCTGAGGATCTATCCTGGTCCCAACATATTGATGCAGCTATAAAGAAGAGAGAGTAGTCTGACTGGCTGTATCACCATCTCTGGTATGGTGATGGAGGTGGGGGAGGGGGAACTACACAGGATTCTTGTAAACTGCAGAGAGTTGTGAAATTAGTCAGCTTCATCATGGGTAATAACCTCAGTAGTATCCAAGACAGCTTCAAGAAGTGGTGCCTCAGAAAAGTGGCTTTCATCATCAAGGACACCACCACCCAGGACATGCCTTCATCTGTTTTTTTCAATACTTATCTTAATTTAGCTATTTAATATTCTTCAGTTGTCCATCGGAATCCGATGATGACGTCCACTCCTTTAACGGTGAGATCTTTGATGACTATACAGTCCTATCCTGGACCCACAAGTTCTATTGCAGGTGGGACATGTATATGTGGTAATGGTGGTGGTAGTGATGGCAACCATGGCTGCATTTCTTTTGGCTCTCTTCTGTTGTCTTCTGATTGTTCTTTCCATCTCCAGAATACAAACCCCATATACATATAAATATACATACAGTGGATATACCTATTTTTTCATTCTACATTTATTATGTATTTCATTGTACTGCTGCCGTAAAAGTTAACAAAATTTCATGACAGATGCTAGTGATATTAAACCTGATTCTGGTTCTGATTGCATGTTTAGGAGTGGCTGAATTGGTAATTCTTTTTGGAGTTGCTGGCCACATTGAATTGAATTCAGTTTAGCTGAATGTCTATTTTAGTTCTGTTGAAAGTTAAGTTTTTTTCAGAATGCTGATACTTGGTGTTGGATGTTGTATGTAGAATTGGTCTATTTGCAATGGACTGTTAACTATCATTCATAAATATTTTCATAGCAGTTAGTTTTGACTTGAATTGATTATGCTTGATTTGATTTTTTTAATGGCTGGTTTCATCACTCTCTGGAGTGGGGAGAGATTCTGATGAAACGCTATTCTGTTGTTTCTCCCAGTGGCTGAAAAAGCTTCTGGATTTCTCGCCAGCACTTACATTGGATGTCTGATTATGCTTTTTCATACAACTTGTTTACTAGCAATTGACCCAGAGCAAAGTTGCATGTCAGGATGCTAATGCAGTCCTGGAAATGGCTCAGTGCTCACTGCCACTGTAGCAAACTGGAAAACTATCTTAGGAACAAGTTATATTAAATTAGAAAGTGATGTGATTCAATCTGAAATCAGTGTTTTCAATCTAAATAAAGGAAACTATGAAGGCACGGGGGACAGACTTATTACATTTTCTGGCAACTTTACAACATTTTTCTCCTCTGATTTCTCCTGTAATCCTTGGTTACCACACTTATTCTGTTTGTGATAAGTTAGGAAACTACATGAAAAGTTTGTCAGAGGATAAGCAGTAAGAAATAATACCAGATTTGCAACATTAACATTCCTTTAAGGCTCAAAGAAAGAACAAGTCCAACTGTGTGTGGCAGGCAAAACAAAATCAAAGGAAAAAGATTTATAAAGTAAGAAAAACTCTAAGCCCATGTGTGTATTTGGGAAAGGCTGATCAGGTATTTTGTAAAAAAAGGAAAACAGGCTCTGAGAGGAACTAGGTGAGAATGTAAAAGTGAATTGTAAGCCTCTAGGAATTGAACATGGAAAAGAGAATGGAGGGCAAATGTAGGTTCTTACAGACAAGGAAAGATGGATTTGTAATGGCTAAAAGGGCAATCACAGAGGAATTAAACAAAACTTTTGTCTGTCTTCGTGAAAGGAGACGCAATAAACCTCTCAAAAGTACTAGAGAAATAAGGACACTGACCAAATGAGGATGTAAAAAAATGATTAACAATTTTAGGCATCTGGCAAGGCCAAGTCATTGGGTATATTGAAGGCAGAAGTTGATAGATTCTTGATTGGTTAGGGCACGTAGGGATTTGGGGAGAAGGCGGAAGATTGGGGCTGAGTGGTAAAATAGCTCAGCCATGATGAAATAGTGGAGCAGATTCGATGGGCCAATTCTGCTCCTGTATTTTCTGGTCTTATGGTCTTACAAAAAAAAAACATTGAAGAGGAGTTAAAGAGCCTGCAAGCTGATTAATAAAAAGAGCTAGTGATCGATCGGTTATCAAAGTTTAGAAAGAGGTGTCTATAGAGATAGCAATACATCATGGAAAGAGATACAAGGCAGCAGAGGATAAGATCTGATGATGCGTTCAAAGCTTTCTTGAAGAAATTCAGCATCCTCACTGACTCTACAAAGACCCAGAGTTATTAAAAGTAAAGTTGGAGCATTTGAAATAGTATTGAGAACCTTAGAATCATAGAACAATATACATGGGCCCTCTTGGCTGAATGAGATCATGCTGGCCACAGTGCTCATACAGCTTGTCCCAATTTCCTGTGCTAGGCCCATATCTCTCCAAGCCCTACACTTCCATGTACCTATCCACATGCTTCTTAAGTGAAACTATTCAACCTGCCTCAGTCACTTCCTCTGGCAGCTCATTCCAGATCCTCATCACCGTTAGTGTGAAAATGTTGCCTAAACCCATCCCACCTAGTTTTGCACTCCCCTAACTTGGAAAAGTTGTTACTGTCCACATAGAATTATACAGCATGAAAACAAGCTTTTTAACAACTTGTCCACGCCAACCAATTTAATTATTTTATTTGTTTATTGAGATGCAACGCAGAACAGGCCTTCGAGTTGTGGCACCCAGCATTTGCACAATTTAATCTGAGCCCAGTCAGGGGACAGTTTACCATGGCCAATTATCCTATCAACTGGTACATCTTTGGACTGTGGGGGGGGGACTGGAGCATGCAGAGGACACCCATGTGATTATGGAGAGAACGTACAAACTGCTTACAGTCTATGGCAGGAGATGAACCTGAGTCGCCTGTACTATAAAGTGCTGTGCTAACCTGTACGCTACCATGCCTCCCTGTGCCACACACAGTTTGAATGTGGATGGCCTATATCTCTGTAAATCTTCCCCTGCCACGTCTCTGTCCTTTAAATGTCTTTGTACTGGACTGTTTTGAACTGGTCCCTAGTTGGGTAGATGACAGGGAAATCTCTGGAAATTGTGTAATTGTATTTTCAAAACCATTGGTAGAGTAGCACAGAGGAAAATAGTGAACCAGGAGAATGTGCTGCTTAATGTGGATAGACAGATGGTTAACATGTGTAATTCAGTGAATGGGAATAAATTGGATTTCCTCGGGTTTGTCAGTCTGAGAGATTGCCTGTGAAGGGTACACAGGGTTGGTGCTTGTACCCATCTAGATAAAATCTATGTTGAAAATCTGGCTGAAGATATCAAAGGTAACATATACACCCTTACTGACAGCATAAAGCCCAGTGACCATCGGAGTACTGGTAAGCTTGAAGAATCACCATCAGGATCAGATTTATTATCACGGACATATGTTGTGAAACTTTTGTGGCAGCAGAACAGTGCATGACATAAGAATAATTATAAATTACAATAAATAAATGTACGAACGAACTAATAAATGAATAATTGATAGGTAGCTAGGCAGTGCAGTGTTCACAGACTGTTTGAAAATCTGATGGCAGACGGGCAAGAAGCTGTTCCTAAAATAATGATTCTGTGCCGCAGATGGTGAGGGTCCTTAATGATGTATGCTGCCTTTGTGAGGCATCACCTTTTGAAGATTCCTCAATGGTGGGGAGGGTTGTGCACATGATGAAGCTGGCTGAGTCTACAACCCTCTGCAGCCTCTTTCAGTTCTGCATATTGGAGCATCCATAACAAATCAGAACGCTGTCCACCATATAGAGTCTTTGGCAACGTACCAAATGGCCTCAAACTCCTTATGAAATAGAGCTTCAGGTCTGCCTCCTTTGTGATCGCATTAAGGTGTTGTCCTCATTAATTGTTGGGAGCTTCAGGTTCATGACCCCTCGGAGCAGAGATGGAGGATTTGGTATAGTATTGACATCCTAGAATCCATGCAGTTAGAAGCTTTGTATAAGTGGAAGAAGAAGTGCATTTCGCAAATTACTCATCTGTCAGTCCCAGTAGGCACCTGCTTTGTTATTTTTGCCTGGAATGTAAAAAGAATTTGAGTACAAGGGTAATAATATCATAATTGAACTATTTCGGCATTATCAAAGTACGTATATGTCACCATGTACAAACCTGAGATTCATTATCTTGTAGGCATACTCAGTAATCCATAATAGAATAATAGCCATAATCGAATCAATGAAAGACTGCACCAGCTTGGGCATTCAACCAGTGTGCAAAAGACAACAACCTGTGCAAATACAAAAAGAAAGAAATAATAAATAAGCAATAAATATTAAGAACATGAAATGAAGAGTTCTTGAAATTGAGTCCATAGTTTGTGTGAACATTTTGGGGCAAGTGAAGTTATCCCCTTTTGTTCAAGAGCCTGATGGTTGAGGGGTAATAACTGTTCTTGAACTTGGTGGTGTGGGTCCTGAGGCTCTCGTACCATCTTCCTGATGGCAGCAGCTAGAAGAGAGCATGTCCTGGGTCATGGGGTTCCTGATGGAGACACTACCTAGGTCATGCTCTCTTCTCAGTGCTGCCATCAGGAAGAAGGTACAAGAGCCTTAAGACTCGCGCTACCAGGTTCAGGAACAGTTATTACCCCTTAAAAATTGGGTTCTTGAACCAGTGGGGATAACTTCATTTAAATTCACTCATTTTCAAGTAGTCGGCATCTCATGTTCTCAATATTTATTGCTTATTTAGTTATTACTGTTATTATTATCATCTTTTATCTTGTGTTTGCACAGTTTGTTGTCTAATGCACACTGGTTGTCCACGTTGTTGGTGCAGTCTTACATTGATTCTATTATGGATGTTGGATGTTGGAAGAAAATGAACCTCAGGATTGTATGTGTGTGTATGTATCTATATATACACACACACACACTTTGAACTTTGAATGCAGAAGCCAAGTTACTCACCATCTGCTTTTTCAAACTGAGCAGTTGTCATTTTAGAGATCTTGAATAAGGGATATCTACATCACTATGAATAAAGTCTGAAATGGACTCCTTTTTGTCTTGAAAAGTGTGCCAAAGAATGTTTATCTGAATGTAGGCCAGGATTGAATTGTTTTGTTGATTTTGTGGTTTGATGTTTTATATTCTGTGTTTTTCGCTCATTTTTTTTGCTGTTTCTGTGATTTATCCTCTTTTTTGCGCATTGGGGTTTTGATATTTTTCTTTGATTGGGTTCCCTGGTTGTTCTTTGTTTCATGGCTATCTGTGACAAGACTAATATTAGGGTTGTATACTGCATACATACTTTGATAATAAATATACTTTGAATCTTGAATCTTACACCATAGACCACGAGACAGGAGCATATTAGGCCAATTGGCCCATGAAGTCCCTCCACCATTCAACCATGGCTGATTTATTTGCCCCATTCTCCTGCCTTCTCCCCATAACCTTTGATGCCCTTACTAATCAAGAAGCAATCAACTTTTGCTTTAAATGTACCCAATGATTTGGCCTCCACAGCTTTCTGTGACAATTAATTCCACAGTTTCACCGCCTTTGTGCTGTTCACTTGGTGATGGAGCAGCACTATTGCAGGATTGCACCTGCATGTCAGACTGGTATTTTTGTGTTCAAGCCTCTAAATCCACAACCTTTTGACTTGCAGATGAGACCTTCACCAATTAAGCAAGCTGTTGACTCCACAGGACACACATGTTTATTGTATGCTCAAGTACCTTAATTATTATGTACTTTTTATTTGCCATGAAGCCAGTAGTGCTTGAAATTCTATTTAAAAATTTGTCCATTGCAACAATTGCATGATGAGTAGAAAGGAATTCCTTTCCCACAAAATTGAAATAGAATTATTTCTAAGGGGTTAAGAGTGGTTGCTTGCATAGATATTGGAAGAAAATCCACACAGTTTGAATGTAAAGTTGGGTAGAGTTTTTGCAAGTCTAGCATTTCCTTCAGCATATTCTGATATTTGATAGAAAGGATTTGTGTATTGTAGTATTTAGGGATTGTTGCTTCTCTGAGCTGGATTTTCACTTGCACTATCATGTTTCGTCTTGACCTGTCCAAAAAATGTTTATACTGTACGCAAAAAAAATTGAACATGGCATAATTGTGTAGCTTTACGCTACTGAGTGATGTTGTTTAATTCTACATTAATTCTGGAGAGTAGTTCCATTCAATAAATGTTTTTAGAAGCATCTCAAAAACATCAGTCTAATTAAAACCATTCCAGTGCTTGAGAAGGTAACTAAAGATAACATCTTATAAAAAGAAATTGTTGTAATAAATTTTGCATTAAATCGCTTAGCATAAAATATGGCAATCAATTGACCCTGATAGATTTGTGTTTTTCAGTTTAAAATATACAGGTTATAGGCATTTCCTCAATATGCTAAAGAAAGAAGTTCTTCATATGTTGTCTTCAACATAAAATTCACATATTTACCTTGGCAGGGCCCTGTGGTCAAAAACACATCATTGAAAATTGATAGTTATCTGCATCTTATTATTTATTTAAAATTTTTTTATTGACATACCGCACAGAATAGCCTAATCACGGGACAATTTGCAATGACCAATTAACCTACCGACTGGTGCAACTTTGGACTGTGAGAGGAAATCCACACGGTCACTGGGAAAACGTATAAACTCCTTCCAGGCAGCGGCGGGAATTGAACCCTGGTTGCCTGTACAGCAAAGAGTAGTGCTGACCACTATGCTACCGTGCTGCCTCAATTTCACAGCATATTAGCATTTCAACGTGATTTGCCACTGAGTATAGTTCAGGGTTCCCAACCTGCTTTATGCCATGGACCAATCCTATTAAGCAAGAGGTCCATGGACCCCAGGTTGGGAACCCCTGGTATAGTTGAAGTGTGTGGATGAGATCAGCAGTGAGATCCAATGGCCAGGAAGGCAGTTCTGCAATGCTTTGTGGAGAGCGAGGGGCATGACAAGGCATAGAAGAAATCATGGTCATCTACTGCAACCAAGGAAGACTCCAGTTGTTATGGCTACTTGTACCAATGGACCTGGACTTCCCAGGTCGAGAGATTGGAACAGCCCCAGTGCAATGGCTTTTCCACTTTTTAAAAAAACTTTCCTGTATGGGTTTCCCATCATTGGTGGATGTGACAGACAACCAACGTAGTTAAAGTAATATTGAATTGAACTCTTATTTTTCTTGAGAGAAGTATTCAATGTAGATTGGTTATATCATAACGTGAAGAAGAAAAGATCTGGATATCATTCTGCTTCCACTCGAATTTATAGTGATGTTGACTGTGAAGTTTCTGAAACAAAGTAGTTATGGATCAGGCAGCAGCAGAGAAAGATGTAAAGTTAAACATTTCAAGTAGGTGAAAATGTCCAGCACTTTTGGTTTTATTTCAAATTTCCAATGTCTCTGCAATATTTTGCTCAGTTCTTTCTTCTCTGGGAAATGGTGGCTGACCTACAGACATCAGAAGAGAAAAATCCTCTCAATTCATGTGAAAAAGTTAACAGCCATGAATTACTACTATTTTATTGTACCTTTAAAATAAAGTTGAGTCTGTGTTTCACAAAAAGAAGGTAATAATCTAATATTCAAATGTGAAAACTTTTCTGATTGAAATAACAAATGACTGTATAAAGGAGACAGGACACTTGGTAGGGAAAGAAAATCCATTTGTCATAAATACCAGCATTATGCTACTTTGAAGCTGCTGTTTGGAAGAATAGAGATGTGCTTATCATATTACACTAAAAAGCACATCCCAGCTCTGTGGGAATTTGTGAAGTTTAGTTTGGTAGCAGAGTATTGACATTCAGGATGCTTCTAAATTCAGAGTTCTCCATATTGTACTTGATGGAATACTTAGCTGGATGGTTCTCATGTTATAATCCTATTTGACAGTGTCACTAAGATTTAATGATTATGCAGGTCAGTTCAATATCAATTAGACAACAGCAGACATTGTTTGAAGTACAATACTGTGATAGGGTCATCAAAGGATTTGCAGTGTTAAATCTATATAGATTCACCATTAGTTTATTGGACCATACAACAGCATCTTTTCTGACCTTTTAAATTATTTTCAGGAAGAGGGTGTGAATATTTACTGTCACTGGGGTTCTTTTTTTGTATAATCTTGTTTTGTCAGAGTTGTTGCTGTCTCTGGCCTTCTGAGCACATTATTTATTATGCATTCAAATTATATTATTTATTATTTATTGTTAGCACAGTGCAGTGCAACATCAAGATCATTTATCTCTGATCAGAATAATTTTTAAGTCAATAGTAGTTTGAAGGGGAGCGAGGTGGTAGTTCGATTTGGTTTTACTCCATTGCCAAAACAATTCTAACATACTTTTAATGATGTTAGAAAATTGCTCCACAATTTAATAGATTATTTAAATTCAAAGTTGAAAGTAAATTTATTATCAAAGGTACATATATGTCACCATATACAACCCTGAGATTTACTTTCTTGCAGGCATACTTAGTAAATCCAAGAGCTGTAACAAAATCAATGAAGACCACTGCATCCAACAGGACAGACAAATAACCAACGTGCAATAGACAAGAAACAGCAAATACAAAAAGAGAGGAAAAAAACCAGATAAGCAATAAATATCAAGGACATGAGATGAAGAGTTCTTGAGAGTGAGCCCATAGGTTTTGGGAACAGTTCAATAATGGGGCTTGTGAAGTTGAGTGAGGTGGTTGAAAGGTAATAACCGTTCCTGAGCCTGTAGTGTGAGTCTTAAGGCTCTTGTAGCTTCTTCCTGACGGCAGCAGCTAGAGAGAGTGTGTCCTGGGTGGTGGGGGTCCCTGATGATGGAAGCTGCTTTCCTGCGACAGGGTTTCATGCAGATGTGCTCTTGGGAGGGGAGGGGAGGCCTTACCCATGACGGACTTGGACTGCATCCACTACTTTCTGTAGGGTTTTCCATTCAAGGGCATTGATGTTTCCATACCAGGTCATGATGCAGCCAGTCAATATACTCACCACCACATGTCTACAGAAGTTTGTCAAAGTATTAGATGCCATGCCGAGTCTTCGCAAACTTCTAAGGCAGTAGAGGCATTGCAGTGCTTTCTTTGTACTGTAATTGCACTTGCGTGCTGGGCCCAGGACAGGTCCTCTGAAATGATAACAAACAGCTTCCGTTAACATTATTTATTTGATTGCAGAACTTGCAAAGCACAACACGGCAATTGATGCACTTCTGACCCCCTGGAAAGTACAACAGCATAGGGAAATAGATGTATCAACTTGTACTGCTTAAGTTATTTCAAGCAGCAGGTTACTAGGCAGATAATCAGTGTTTGATGCTTGTAGAATAAATACTGCTCATCAGATGATGAACCTTCTTTAACACAGACTTACTGGATGCTGGTAGGGGATGTAGTGGCATCTGTTTCATGTCTCAATGCACCAACAGTATCATTAAAGCTTCCTGTCACCACATAAGTTTATGAATTAAGAATGATTCAGATTATGAACCAGAATGTTGAGGGTAACTTCATTCAGAGCAGAATTCTATTATTTTCCCAAACTAAATTAATTGTGGAGTGTTATCTTTATTTTCATATTCAATGTAATTTTATCTCAGTATGTTAGGAGTTGGCACTGGTTGGTGGTTGAATCTTTTGCAGTTTTCAAACAGGATTGTCTAGAAGTTCAGAAACAAATTTCAGAAGAGGAATATTGTGTGTATTCACAGCTGAATGCCATAATTTCTGCTACCCACCGTGGACAGATTTCATAGATTTTATGCTCTTTCATTGATCATCAATACACTTATCAGATAGCTTCTAATATTTGCTGATGTTATGTCACATCCCTATCAGGAATAAATAGGTGGACAGGATCTGTTGAGAGCAAACCATATACACTGCAACAGTTGAGTGCACTACGAGAGTACTAGTTGATATTTCAGTTTGACGCCCTTTCATTTTACTTTATTTATTTACTTTTATTTATTGAGGTACAGTGCAGAATAGGCCCTTCCAGGCTTTCAAGCTCACCGCCCAGCAATCCCCTGATTTAATCCTAAATCACGGGGCAATTTACAATGACCAATTAACCTACCAACTGGTATGTCTTTGGACGGTGAGAGGAAGTCGAAACACCCAGAGGAAACCCACACGGTCATGGGGAGAACATACAAACTCCTTACATGCAGTGATGAGAATTGAACCCATGTTGCCTGTGCTGTAAAGCGTCATGTTAACCACTACGCTACCTTGCAGACCCTAATATTTCACCAGGTACATTCACTCAATTTCTTTCTGTGCAGGCACCATATGACTTTGTGTGCAGTAGTTTGAGAACAACAAAAACATGGAATTTTTAAGCTACGTTACAGTTTCCCTTTAATTAGAAAGGGGAAAGTTTTAAATTAAATCTGCAAAGATGGTGTGATGAGCGACAAAGGGAGAGGAAGAGAATGAATGAATGTGCTTTGTGCTGGTGTTGATGCAGAAGGTGATCTGGGAAACACACCAGCTTGGTGGAAGATAAAGGTGAAACTGGGATTACACACAGTGTAGAGAGAGTGAATGGATGAGAAATGTGAGAAGTTCACCTGTATGAATCTTGTGCACCATCTTGTGGCTAATCAGTAACACTGGGAGAACTGCTTTTTACCCCAGCATCTGCAGTGTACTTTGTGTTTGCTTTTTACCCAATGACTGCTCAGATGATTGATAAGAACATAGTGTCGAAAGAAAGGTCAGCTTTTCAAAATGCAGTATATATAAAACATACAGTTTAAAAAAAATAAGAGGAATTAAATGCTATGGGTAAACATTTAATCCTATGAATTAATAAAGCAACAAAGTTAAAACTTGTAATTTTTTTAAAGTTGCGGAGTTCAGCCTTGTAATGGAAATTGGTCTATGAAAGCTGCAAGAGGTTTGTAAACATTATCAGATATTTATTGTGCAATGAATTTAGTTTGCTAAGATGTTGAACTACTTATGTAACTAGTCATTCCTATTAAAACTTTTTTATTTCTTTCCTAACCAGAAGAGGAATTACGGAAGCTTAGAGAAGAAACGAATGCTGAAGCTCTAAAGCAGGAACTAGAAAAGGAAAAAATAAAACGAATAGAGCTGGAACAGAAAATTTCTGATGTGCTTAAAGTCAGGTAAACATGATATAATAAATTAATCCAGATTGTGTAGTTGATCATGACACTAGTGCTCAATCCATGGACATTTCAAAGGGGTACATGCAAATAGGATGAAGTTTCATGTTTACTATTGATACATTTTGGCAGGACAAGGCTATGTATCACATTTCACTGTATTGTCAAACTTGAGAGGTGCTTTTAACTATTTTTAATGTCCCTGATATTTAGAGATATTTAAAGATTTTAGTTATTTTAAATAATAATGGCATTTAAAAATTAAAAAGCAAAATAACACTGGACAACAAATTATTTAGAAAGTGTTGCTTTCTCAGAATGTTTTTGTTTATGATAGACTGCTTGAAACTGAACACAAATATAATTTCAGACTACTTGTATCACACAGGAATTTGGACAAACAAGAAATTAAATTTTATTGAATATAATGTATTTAATTGCAAAACAGCACTGTCGCTTTGCAATAGTTCAACTAAGCCAAAATTGTTTTGTTGATAATTTGCCTTTGTACTCAGTGTCTGAGGCTTCTCACTTAAGTGTCCAACAATAATCAGGCAGCACTGAAAGATTTCAGTTGCTCTGATACTGTTTCTCCATGACTGCAATATGTAGGTGAAACTTTTATCCATGCTCATCATTGGCAGCACCAAGATTTGCAGGGAAGATGTCCAAATGGGAATGCAGAAAATGAATCTTGAGTGACATGTTGCACTTCATGGTTTTGTATGCTTGAAGCACGTTGTCAACCTGTAGTTGCCAAGAAAATTTTCACTGGTCCCACTAGAAGTTCTTCAAATTGCCTGTCATTGATGACCTGTTTGTGGATCAACAAACATGCCTTCCTTAATCTTGCCACCAGTTATTCTGGGAAACATCTGTCTCAAATATTGAAGTTCTTCAGGGAAATCTTTATGCCTGGTGACAGCAGATTCTATCCTTGTAGCCTTGAACCAGTAATTCTGCTTTTGTCTTTGGCAAACCCAAGTCTCTGACCAGGTCATTTAGATCAGATTGAGTTATCAGATAAGGCTCACTTTACATTAAATGTTCAAAATCTATATCAGTATCAGTGTTGTTTTTCATTCCTGGCATCTTCACCTGCCTACTCTAGTCTCCATGTCCCGTTTTTCAAAAACCTGCCCTACCATGCGGCATCGGCCCTGTCTAAGCATGCTTGGACACGATAGAAAACTTTTCAGCTTACATTGTGGGCAACATTTTAATTGACTTGAATTATGAATTGAAATAACAAATATAGGCAATTTGTGATAGGGAAATTCCATGGTGATTCTCATGATCCGCAGCCCAAACCCCATAAGATATATCTGAAAGTGTTCAGGAAGCAAAATCTTTGTTGTCTAGTGTAATTAGAATTGTCCAGTGTAACTAAAATTAAAAGGAAATATTCAACTTTGCCTTTTCCTCATGATCTTCAAGTTGGAGTAACTATTTACTCCAAGTGGGGATTTCAATCCAAGACCAAATCTAGTTGGTATATGATTCCTTCGTGGCGCTTTGCAAAGAAGGGGAGTGATAGATACATAGGCATCTATCATTTGGTTTAAACCTATACTTGCACTAACCTGTAGCGGTATAGGATATAACTACAAGTAGTTGAACATCGATGGTTTTCTTCATTCAGCGCATGGTGATAAATCGTGGAATGTTAATTTTGACAAGTTTACAGACATGGCTGCAACTTCTTTGTAGGCACTAGTAGTGCAAAAATGAAGGAAGGGATACATCACAATTTCATTGCTTATGACTACTGCCAGCAACTGTTGGAACGTTTTCATTGCAGTCCATGCTGCACTACTGTCGTAATGCCAAGGAGAGAGTGGGATCTGCATAGCCACTGGCCACTAAAACCTCTACATCCCACCTCTATAGGCTCACATTGTGCCCTCCACCCCTGTCTCTGGCACTGCTGTAGCAGCTCCTAGTATTTGGCTTCCTTGCGCTCAAAGGGCTCTTCAATCTGGTCTTCCCAAGGCATTGTCAGTTCTACCATGACCACCTGCTTCGAGGTTTCTGACAGAATGACCATGTCAGGCCTCAGGGATGATGATGTAATGAAGTCAGGGATGAAACTCTGGTGTGGTCTTCAAGAGGTTATTGTTAGTGAAAGAAACAACTATTACAGTATTTTTTAATCTTTCCATTTGTGTTGAATGATTGGGAATGTGGCAGAACACCTGTTTCGGGCTTGTAGTTACTCAAGCTAACATTAGATTTTTTTGAAAGGTAGTTTCAGTTCTCAAATACAGTATAGCATAAACATGCTGAACATGGATTATTGCACTTTCTGAGGCTATGATTGATTTAAGCAGAGGGTTCTAGATCTTTGTCACAAACTTAAATAAAAAGTGTCCCTTTTTCTCCAGAACAAATTAATTTATTCACCCTGACAGATTTTATCACCTAGCAGAAATTTAGTGAATGATCCCCAATATTCAACTAAACTGTTGATAGCCTTGGTATAAGAGAAAAACCCAATCAACAATGGGATCACCTTTGATGCTAATACTGTTTTTAGAAGACTTCAATTTAGGCATAGTTCAATTCATGTGCATGTTTGAATAATTTAAGTATATAAGAATACCTTTTTCTTTCAAAGTTAAAATTGATATTAGTATTTTTAGTCTATCAGCATATACAGTATTAAAGAACTATTAAATGATAAATTTACTACTTTCAAATTACATGATGCATGGTCATACATCACATATGATTTTAATAATTTAAAATTAATCCTGTAATCCACAAAGTATAGTGACTTTTAATTTAAATAAAAAGCTCCTTTAATCTGAAGGATGTCATACTTTTCAGCAATCTTAGAAGAAGTATCTTGGGTATGATGTCCAAATTTTTAATTGATATTCAGTTACAGCTCCCTGCTTTGTTAATATTTGGTAAATAATTAGAATTGATTAAATTGATGCATCATTTATGGAGCATTTCTGGTAATGTTTTTGAAGATTGGTTCTCTGAGCTGCCTATTCTCAGTTAAGACTATATCCCCGTGATGTACCGATTAATAATAAACACAGGACATGCTGCACTGCAATTTTTAAAATTCCACCTAAAAGTCTCATTAGAAGTATTCTCTTCTTACAATAAAAGAAAACCTGTAAATCAAGAATCATTCTATGCCCGCTGTGCGTGAGTTATCATGCAAGTAATGGTTACTGGTATGATGACCATTTCATGAAACTATTTTTGTTTAAAAGTCAATAGAGCTTGTTTATGAACGTTCAATATATTAAGTGAAGTTGAATTTTTCAGTAAAACAATTATTTATGTCTGTGTAAATATTCTAATGTATTTAGTTTATTTTTTTTTGTCTTCCAGAGGTGAAGAGTCTTCTAGTCAGCCATCTGCAAAAGTGCAAACTTCAGTAAATGGAACAGGTAACTTACATTTGTGTTTGCCAAGATCAATATAGTGTTAATAAAAGTACAGTTGTTTCATATGAAGTTGTTAAAGCAATTAATTTAACATCTTTGAACATTGCAAACTGTAATTGTTAAACTGTAATTCATGATGGAATTTTATAGAATATTGATGCTGAATATGAAATGATTTGTGCAGTCTCCTGTGAACTGTGTTTTGAGCTGTGGTTTACCCTGATGCTGAGAGATGAACCTTATATCAAAATAGGAAAATAGCCCACTGGTGCATGTAGGAATCATCATCTTGTAATGTCCTGTAGAGGGGATTTTATTTTGCATTCATGGAGTATTTAGAATGCTTGATAATTGGAATTATCTCCAGAACTAACATTCCTCACCCTGTTTGTCACAAGCTTTCTCCAGTTTTACTTTTATTATGTATATCTTGATATGGTTAAATTTATAAATAGCAACTTCGAATGTGGTAAATTAAAAATTAACTTAATAAAATTCAATCTGAATGTAAGTTTTTTAAAAAAAAGAATTGACTGTAATGTATGAAGCAATTATTCAGTTTTGCAAATGTTTATGAAATTATTTGTGCAAGCATTACATTATTCATTCCTTCGTCATATTTGAAGATTTTTGGGTTGTCATGAATTTGTGTTCCTTAAAATGTAAATTAGAAGAAATATATTATACAATCTATAATCCAGTTTTAACAGGTTTAAGATCTATACAAGATTGCAACTTCTGCCTCTTCCCATCAAACACTGGCTTTATAATTTTTCTACACATAATTCAAGTAAATCTATTCCACACTGTTATTGTAAAGCTAAAAAGTTACTATTGAGAAAATTATTAAGGATTTGCAAAGGTTTTGAATGGATTTGACAATAGCTGGTAATTTCTATTTTTTTGGAAGTCATGAAGGATTCCTCAGTAATATTGCTAAATTTGTTTTGAGAAATAAAATTGTCCCAGGTAGGCAGATTGACAGTATTCAAGTTAGACAATAAAAGATTGAAGTTGAATTGCTAAATCACTCAATTATTTTTTATCTGTCATTTTTCCCGTTCAGCCTGCTGACTTAAGGGTTCAAAGAAAGGTTTGTATCTTATCTAGAAGAAATGCATACTTCACAAGTAACATAGTAAATTTAAATCCAAAATGGCCGTGTCTTTTGGTGGATCTATTCTAAATTTTGACAGCCCCATTGAAATTCTCTGAAAAGCTTGGATTTCCATTGATGCTTTTCTAAGAAATATCACTTCTGCATGTAGTTCACTTGATGACCAAGTCTGAGCATGTGCAGCATTTCTCAGCATGCAACTGTATTACTCACTGTAACTCACTACTTTTGAAGATTTGGGAATTTATCTAACAGCATTCTTAATTTCTTAATTTATCTAAACTTATTTTGAAACTTTTGCTAAATTAATTTTAGTTGCCTTATTTGGTCCATGTTTAATATTGAAACCAATATTAGGTATTCAGTTTTACTTTTGAACGAGAGAGATAAATTTGTTCAAAAATTTTATGCTTTTGCTAATTTACTTTGCATTTTGCAAATAGAATATTGTTTACAGAAAATCTCTCTCACTCCGAGCGGTGTCTACTTTGTTTTTGGTGTGATTCTGTATATTGTTGTAATGGACAGAAACTCATGAAATTGAGGGAAGTTTCTCCTTCATTGATACTTTGAAATCTTCTTATTTCTTCATTTTTAAGTTGTTAGTAATTACTGTAGACCACTATTTATTTCCTAATTTTTTGCAACAGGTTGTCAATTCTTGTATGCCTTTCAAATAATGAGGCAGTTGGCCTGTAGGAATAATGCAGTCTTCAAAGTTAGTAGTAAAACTCATATATCATATGGAGAATGAGTTGCGTTTATAGTTCTGGTAAATTATTTTGTGAGTTGGAGGATGTGGCAAGGTCCTAAATGAGTACTTTGCAGCAGTATTTACCAGGAAGGAGGACATAGAAGAGGGTGAGATCAGGATAGGGTATACTAATATACTGGAGCATTTTGCGATCAAGAAGGAGGTAGTGTTGGGTCTCTTGAAGAACATTAAAGAGCCTGATGGGATCTATCCCAGGTTATTGCAAAAGACATGTGGGGCCTTGACAAAGGTCTTTGAGTCTGCTGTAGCCACACATAAGGACTTGGAGGACTGGGGAATAGTCTGTTATTCCTTTGTTTAAGAAGGGAAATGGGGGTAATACAGGAAGTTGTAAGCTGGTGAGCCTCCGTTGAATGGAAGAGGATTCTTAGGGATAGGATTTGCTCGCATTTAGAGGTTAGAGGTCAGCATAGTTTTGTGCAGGACAGGCCTTTTCTTACAAACTTGATTCAGTCTTTTGAGTAGATGACCAAGGTAATTAATGAGGGTAAAGCAGTGAACCTTAAATCACTGTGTGCTTTTCTGGTCACCTTACAGGAAGGATGTGGAGGCAGTCACTGGAGTGGGTGCAGAAGAGGCTCACAAGGATCTTAGAGGGTATAATCTGTAAGGAGAAGTGGGAAAATTTGGATTGTTTTCTCTGGAACATTGGAAGCTGAGGGGACGCTGACAGAAGTTTATAAAATTATGATGGGCATAAATAGAGTAGACAGTCAGAATATTTTGTATCTGAGTAGAAGTGTCAAATACTAGACAACATAACTTTAATGCAAGTGAGTGATGTTTAAAGGAAATGTTGAGGTAAGATTTTGTGCTACTGAAAATGTAGGTGCCCCGGAACACACTGTCAGGGGTGGTGGTGGTAAAAGCAGGTATAATATTGATATCCAAGAGGCTTTCAGATGAGTATGCAGGGAATGGTGCAATGTGGATCATATGTAGATAGAAGGGATGAATTTCTTTGGGCATCATGGTCAGCATAGGCAATGTTGGCCCTAATGGCTATTGTATGTTCAATGACTACATGTTCATGATGGTGCCTTTCACCCAATGACAGTGAATATTGGCAATCACAAGCCACAGTGTGGAATGAACAATTAATTAAAGAGTTTAGTCAATCCACTATCATTGTACACCCTTGCTGTTATTTTAAATTAGTTAATGCTGGTGTTAATATAATATTAATCCTGATGAATTTTCTAAAAAAAAAAGCAAACTGAACCCACAATGCAGTTTATGAAAACAAAGTTACAGAATCTTCAAATAGGGAGGTGGAATGTCAGCATACTGGCAAGGTATGATACTGTGGTGTAATGGGAAAGAAATATGAAGCAGAAAATTAAAGAATTTGGCTTTCTTTGACAGATTCTTTGCAATGATAAGAATAGAAAAGATTGTTTATTCTTTATCTGTGACAGTGGAAGGTATGGTATTAAAGAAAGTCTTACCAATCAACCCTGTAAGCCATCAATGCTATCTGATCTTCATTTTCAGCATTTACAATATTTTAGCATCATAATGATAAGCGTTGACATGTTATTTTAGCTGATATCATGCTCCCAGAAGCATGGAAACCTTAATTTTTTGAGAAATATTCAAGGTCAGGCCATGAAAATAAAGGCGGCATATATCCAGTACTGGCAGCTAAATAAGTTTGTGAAGAGTATAAGGGATGTAGGAATATGCTTAAGAAGGAAATTTTGCATCAGTCTTCACTGTGGAAGCTACTCTAGCAGTGTGCAGGAGTTGAAGGGTTTGGAGGAGGAGAAGCGAGTGCGGTTATTATTACAAGAGAGAAGGTTTTGAAAAAACTGGAAGAGCTCAGGGTATGCAAGTCACCCGGACCAGTTGAACTGCACCCTGGGATTCTGAAAGAGGTAGTGGTAGAGATCGTGGAGGCATTAGTAATGTTCTTTCAAAAATCATTGGAGTCTGCAATGGTGCCAGAGGATTGGAAAATTGCAAATGTCACTCCACTCTTTAAGAATGGAGGAAGGCAGCAGAAAGGAAATTATAGACCAGTTAGCCTGACCTCAGTAGTTGGGAAGATGTTAGAGTCAATTTTTAAGGATGAGGTGATGGAGTACTTGGTGACACAGGACAAGATAGTACAAAACCAGCATGGTGTCCTTAAGAGAAAATCTTGCCTGATGAACCTGTTGTAATTCTTTGAGGCGATTACAAGTGGATAGGTAGGGGGATGCAGGGAATGTTGCATATTTGGACTTCCAGAAGGCCTTTGACAAGGTGCCACATATGAGGCTGCTTATCAAGTTAAGAGCCCATGGTATTACAGGAAAGTTACTAACATGGTTAGAACGTTGGCTGATTGGAAGAAGACAGTGAGTGGGAATAAAAGGATCCTTGTCTGGTTGGCTGCCAGTGACTAGTGGTGTTCCATAGAGGCTGGTGTTGGGACCACTTCTTTTTATGTTGTATATAAATGATTTAGATGATGGAATAGATGGCTTTGTTGCCAAGTTTGCAGATGATATGAAGATTGGTGGAGGGGCAGGTAGTGTTGAGAAAATGGGTAGGCTGCAGAAAGACTTGGGAGAATGGGCAAGAGAGTGGCAAATAAAATACAATGTTGGAAAATGCATGGCCATGCACTTTGGTCGTAGAAATAAATGTGCAGACTATTTTCTAAACGGGGAGAAAATCCAAAAATGTGAGATGTGAAGGGACTTGGGAGTCCTTGTGTAGAACACCCTGAAGGTTAACTTGCAGGTTGAGTTGGTGGTGAGGAAGGCAAATGCAATGATAGCATTGATTTCAAGGGGTCTAGAATTCAAGAGCAGGGATGTGATGTTGAGGCTTTTTAAGGCACTGGTGAGGCCTCACCTTTAGTATTGTGAACAGTTTTCGGCTCTTCAACTTAGAAGGGATGTACTGGCATTGGAGAGGGTCCAGAGGAGGTTCAAAAGGATGATTCTGAGAATGAAAGGGTTATCATATGAGGAATATTTGATAGCTTGGGATCTGTACTCACTGGAATTTAAAAGGATCATTGGACATCTTATTGAAACCTTTCGAATGTTGAAAGGCCTAGACAGAGTAGATGTGGAGAGGTTGTTTCCCATGGTAGGACAAGAGGGCACTGCCTTAGGATAGAGGGGTGCCCATTTAAAACAGATGTAGAGAATTTTTTTTAGCCAGAGGGTGGAGAATTTGTGGAATTTATTACCACAGGCAGCTGTGGAGGCCAGGTCGTTGGGGGTACTTAAGGCAGAGCTTTATAGGTTCTTGATTGGACAGGGTATCAAACATTATGGGGAGAAGGCCGGGGAGTGGAGCTGAGGAGGGGATAAAAGGATCATCCTTGATTGAATGGTGGAGCAGACTTGACAGGCCAAATGGCCTAATTCTGCTCCTATGTCTTATGGTCTTTATGCAGTTTCAAGGACTAAAAGAGGACATTAGATATCCCTGGCAGTAAAGGAAAACCCTAAAAGATTCAGTGAATATATTAAGAGTAAATGTGTTGCTTGGGAGACAGTACGCCCCATTAAGAATCAGTGTAACGATCTGTGTGTGAATCCATGGACATTGGCTGTGCTCTTAAAAGAATATTTCTTGTCTGTGTTTCAGTAGGGAAGGAAATAGAAGCTACTGAGTTCAGTGGGGTGGTGGTGCGGGGGGGGGGGGGGGGTGGAAGTAGTGTCCTGGAGCATATCAACATTATAAAGGAGGATTTGTTGGAGGTCTTGAAGTGCGGTAAAGTGGAGCAGTAAGTGAACAGCAGTGTATGAGAGAGGATCAATGCAGCAGCTATGATGGGTGAGCAAGCAGGCATGGAAGAGCGGCTGCCAGACAGCGTCACTCATTGCTGATTGAGGAAGTGAAACTGCTGAGTAATGCTCCCATATCGACTCAGCCCACGGCTGGAGTGGGGGGAGTTAGTGGGGCAAAGATTGGGCGGAAATGTTCCATTCCTTTCCTACCTGGCAGAGGGTTCAGACAGCCTCACAGCAGTGTGCAGATCCACATCACCAGTTCCCATATTCTCGTTTGTATGTACGGGTTGTTCATACGGGATGTTTGAAAATTGCATAGGACATGAGCATTATATTGGCTGGGCTACAGTTAGACAGTGTGTGCAGTTCTGGTTGATGCGCTCCAGAGAAAGATGCAATTTAGCTGGAAAAGGTAGACAGAAGATTCACAAGGATGCTGCCTGGATTGGAGGACTTGAGTTACAAGGGATAAACTAGCAATAATCCATCTGCTAGAGAAACTCTGCGAGCTGAGTAGAATCTGTTGGTGAAAGGAAATGTCAATGTTTCATCAGTTCTATATCAGGGTTTTGACTAGAAATGTCAACAGTTCCCTCCCCTCCACAAACGGCTACTGCTTGATCATCTGAATTCCTATGGCTAGGCCTACTTTCCCTGAAGTGAGAGGTGCTGAGAGGTAACATGATAAAGGTATGTAAAATTGTGCAAGGCATGGATAAGGAAGATAACCAGAGTCTTTTCCAACAGTAGGATTTAGTTGGCTTGGGTTTAAAGGAAACTGAGGTGCAGGGGCAATAACAATATTTAAGAGACATTTGGACAGATACTTGAATGAACAGGACATTGAGGATTAGTATAGATCGGCATGAAGGTCAGCATAGCTAAAGGACCTTAATCTGTATTCTGTCTCCATGCCTGTATAGGAATCAGCCTTCTAACTGTAATTTCAACCAGGCATCAGTTTGAAGCATCTAAAACAAAGCTTAGAAAATATAATTAATATTTTTTGAACACACCAACAGTGCAAACTAAACTATTGCATATTATACAGCTAAAGACTCAAGCTAGTAGGAAACTGAATTTCCATATTTATAAAGCAATTACTTCACAAAAATTACTTTGCTAAAACATTTTTACATACTTTGGTAATAATCTTACTTTGAACTTTGAGAACAGAACTGTAATTTGAAGTTGTTTCTCTTGTGCTGAATAAGCGAGTTGGTTTGTTTGAATTTCCTGTTGTGGCTTCAAGTATCAGCCTGACAGAACTTAAAGACTAGAAGACACAATTTTGCATCTTAATGTAATAGAAATATGATGATGTATCTTTTTATGATGTATCCTGTGGTGCATCAATACACTTTCAGGGTGTTGATCTGTAAACCATTTTTAATCTTAACATTACACATTTTGTAATCCTATTGATTAATCTTGTGTCTTGGTAAGGGCAGGATTTTTTTAACCTTTGCATGATTGTGTCATGTGTTTGATAGTTTACTGTGAACAGTTGGCTATAATTGAACTTAATTAGATAACATTAACTAAGTGGATAATAATAGGCTTCCAGTCATTGCAGAGAATTGAGTCATTTTCCTGCTCTGCAGTTGAATCTGTCCCCAGCAACGGAGGGTCTGGGAGGGATCTTGAGCAGACTACAGGCTTCAGACAGAACAACCTCGAATCTAGGGAGAAATATCTCAGCCAGTCTGAGCAACTGAAGAAAGTATTTTTCACCAGGGTTTGTTTCTTGAGATTAGAGAGCAAAGGGAAGAAGGAGAGGAGGAGGAGGAGTCAGTTGGTTTATTATTGTCACATCTACCAAGGTATAATGAAAAACGTGTTTTGCATATCTGTACAAACCAATTCATTACAACAGTGCATTGAAGTAATATAAGGTAAAACAATAAAGCGATATATAGAGAAAGTGCAGGTGGACAGTAAGATGCGAAGTCACAGTGAGGTTGATCATGAGGTCAAGCGTTCAGCTTGTCGTACTAGGGAAAGATTCAGTGGTTTTATAAACGCAGGGTAGAGGCTGTCCTTGAGCCTGGGGGTTTTATAAACGCAGCGTAGAGGCTGTCCTTGAGCCTGGGGGTTTTATAAACGCAGGGTAGAGGCAGTCCTTGAGCCTGGGGGTTTTATAAATGCAGGGTAGAGGCTGTCCTTGAGCCTGGGGGTTTTATAAACGCAGGGTAGAGGCAGTCCTTGAGCCTGGGGGTTTTATAAAAGCAGGGTAGAGGCTGTCCTTGAGCCTGGGGGTTTTATAAAAGCAGGGTAGAGGCTGTCCTTGAGCCTGGGGGTTTTATAAAAGCAGGGTAGAGGCTGTCCTTGAGCCTGGGGGTTTTATAAAAGCAGGGTAGAGGCTGTCCTTGAGCCTGGGGGTTTTATAAAAGCAGGGTAGAGGCAGTCCTTGAGCCTGGGGGTTTTATAAACGCAGCGTAGAGGCTGTCCTTGAGCCTGGGGGTTTTATAAAAGCAGGGTAGAGGCTGTCCTTGAACCTGGTGGTTTTATAAACGCAGCGTAGAGGCTGTCCTTGAGCCTGGGGGTTTTATAAACGCAGGGTAGAGGCTGTCCTTGAGCCTGGGGTTTTTATAAACGCAGGGTAGAGGCTGTCCTTGAGCCTGGGGGTTTTATAAACGCAGGGTAGAGGCAGTCCTTGAGCCTGGGGGTTTTATAAATGCAGGGTAGAGGCTGTCCTTGAGCCTGGGGGTTTTATAAACGCAGGGTAGAGGCAGTCCTTGAGCCTGGGGGTTTTATAAAAGCAGGGTAGAGGCTGTCCTTGAGCCTGGGGGTTTTATAAAAGCAGGGTAGAGGCTGTCCTTGAGCCTGGGGGTTTTATAAAAGCAGGGTAGAGGCTGTCCTTGAGCCTGGGGGTTTTATAAAAGCAGGGTAGAGGCTGTCCTTGAGCCTGGGGGTTTTATAAAAGCAGGGTAGAGGCAGTCCTTGAGCCTGGGGGTTTTATAAACGCAGCGTAGAGGCTGTCCTTGAGCCTGGGGGTTTTATAAAAGCAGGGTAGAGGCTGTCCTTGAGCCTGGTGGTTTTATAAACGCAGCGTAGAGGCTGTCCTTGAGCCTGGGGGTTTTATAAACGCAGGGTAGAGGCTGTCCTTGAGCCTGGGGGTTTTATAAACGCAGGGTAGAGGCTGTCCTTGAGCCTGGGGGTTTTATAAACGCAGGGTAGAAGCTGTCCTTGAGCCTGGGGGTTTTATAAACGCAGGGTAGAGGCTGTCCTTGAGCCTGGGGGTTTTATAAATGCAGGGTAGAGGCTGTCCTTGAGCCTGGAGGTTTTATAAAAGCAGGGTAGAGGCTGTCCTTGAGCCTGGGGGTTTTATAAAAGCAGGGTAGAGGCTGTCCTTGAGCCTGGGGGTTTTATAAATGCAGGGTAGAGGCTGTCCTTGAGCCTGGGGGTTTTATAAAAGCAGGGTAGAGGCTGTCCTTGAGCCTGGGGGTTTTATAAAAGCAGGGTAGAGGCTGTCCTTGAGCCTGGGGGTTTTATAAAAGCAGGGTAGAGGCAGTCCTTGAGCCTGGGGGTTTGTGTTTTCAGGCTTTTGTATCTGATCCCCAGTTCGAGGGATGAGAAGCGTGTATGTCCAGTTTGCGTGGGATATTTAATCATGCTGGCTGGTTTACTGAGGCAGCGAGAAGAGTAGGCAAAGCCCATGGAGAGGAGACTAGCTCCTGTGACTTACTGAGCTGTGCCTGCAACTCTCTGTGGTTTCTCACTGTCATGAGCAGAGCAGTAACTATACCAAGCTGCAATGCATCTGAATCAGATGCTTTTGATGGTGCATCAATAAAAAATGGTGAAGAGAAAGGGGACGTACCAAACTACTTTAGCCTCTCAAAGAAGTAAAGGCACTAATGAAATTTCTTGGCAGTAGCGCCAATATGTTGGACAAGGACAGGCTACTGGTGATGTTCAGTCCTAGGAACTTGAAACTCTTGACCTCAGCACCGTTGATATAAATAGAAACGTGCACTGCACCTCCCTCCACTCTTACTGAAATCAGTGATCAGCTCATTTGTTTTGCTGACGCTGAGGGAAAGATTATTTTCATGATACCATAACACTGAGCTATCTTTCTCCTTTTTGTACTCCATTATTTGAGATACAGCCACTATGGTGTCATCATTTGAAAACTTGTAGACAGAGTTGGAACAGACTCTGGCCAAACAGTCAAAAGTACACAGGGAGTAGTATAGAGGGCTGAGGATGCAACCTTATGAGTGCAACTTTGTGGTGGAGGGGTTGCTGCTCATCCTTACTGATGATGGTTTGTTGGTCAGGAAGTCGAAGATCCAGTTGCAAAGAGTGAATTAAATTGACTTTATTTCTTACATCCTTCACATACACAAAGAGTAAAAATCTTTACATTACATCTCCGTCTGAATGTGCAATGTGCAATTTATAGCGAATTGTAATAAATAAAATGTACAACAGATCAGTCAATATAGCTTAGAAATACGATGGTGTCAGTGTGAATTAATCAGTCTGATGGCCTGGTGAAAGAAGCTGTCCTGGAGCCTGTTGGTCCTGGTTTTTATGCTGCAGTATTGTTTCCCGGATGGTAGCAGCTGGAACAGTTAGTGGTTGGGGTGACTCAGGTCCTCAGTGATCCTTTGGAACTTTTTTACACACCTGTTGCTGTAAATGTCCTGATTAGTGAGAAGTTCACATCTCCAGATGCGCTGGGCTGTCCACAACACTCACTGCAGAGTCCTGCAATTGAGGGAAATACAGGTCCCATACCAGGCGTGATACAGCTGGTCAGGATGCTCTCAATTGTGCCCCTGTAGAAAGACCTTAGGATTTGGGTACTCGTGCCAAACTTCTTCAACCATCTGAGGTGAAAGAGGCACTGTTGTGCTTTTTTCACCACACAGCCGGTATGTACAGACTAAGTGAGATCCTTGGTGATGTGTATGTCGAGGAACTTGAAGCTGTTCACCCTTTCAACCCCAGGTCCATTGAATTTAATAGGGATGAGCCTGTCTCCGTTCCTCCTGTAGTCCATAACCAGCTCCTTTGTTTTTGAGACATTGAGGGAGAAATTCTTTTCTTAACACCACTGTGTCAGGGTGATGACTTCTTCTCTGTAGGCTGCTTCATTATCATTTGAGATAAGGCCAATGTATTTTAATTACAGATTGGAGCTGTGAGTGGCGACACAGTCACAGGTATACGGAGAGTAAAGGAGGGGGCTGAGGACACAACCCTGAGGGGCTCCTGTGTTGAGGGTTAGAGGGGTAGAGGTGAGGGAGCCCATTTTTACCACCTGCTGGCGATCTGGCAGGTGTTGAGTCCAGGTTTAGGAGTTTGGAGATGAGTTTGCTTGGAATTAGAGTATTGAAGGTAAAGCTGTAGTCAATAATCAACAGTCTAACATAGGTGCCTTAATTGTCCAGATACTCCAGAGAAGTATGTAGGGCCAGACAGGTGGTACCGTCTTGTGCCTACAAAATGGTGGGACAAATCTAATCTTAACCAACAGATCCACAATAAACTAGCATTGAGCATCATTACCTTGACACTCTTAGTGATCTTGTTGCAATGTTTCATCAACTTCCAACTATCTTTCCATGAAAAGGAGAGTTGAAGCTAATCTACAGGTCAAATATGAAGCCCTTCAACCTCCATTATCTTCATTCTGGAGTGGGGTCATTTCAGTCTCTGTTATTGCATTGTAGTTCACAGATTGACTGTGTGTATGTGATAATTTGAAACCAAGCTGAGTCATCAACCTCTCCCAGAGAGTGGACCAAAGAATGGTCCTTGTACTTAACATCTTTGAAGCAAATCTCTATTAATCTGCCCCAGCTGCACACTACTGCACTCTGACAAGAACTTCCACTGGCAGGATAAACAAGCCAATATCAACATGCCAACATCAATAAGAACACCAACCCCAGTGTTAAGGCCTTAATTACAAGTAGGCTCTAAATCAGTCCCATTTGAAAGATGATATTGGGAACCTACAGTCAATTAAAAAAACAAGTGGAATTGGTAGATGGTGTGCACTACTTTCCAACCTACTCAGCTGCCCCATCAAGCATCCCATGATATACCTTGGCTTGATCTATCACTTTTGAATACATTGAGTTAGGGTGGAAGTAAGTTGACCCCAAAGAAGAGGAAGAGGTACCAATTGATGTACTATATTAATTCTGATGCAATAGAAGTATCCTTGCTTTCCAAAGAACAAAGCTACAAAATTAGGGTTACAGCTTTGAATGTTCAATTATAATATCTTCAGTTAAATTAGGTCATTTGCTTATCAACAGAGGGGGAAAGCTCTCTGCACATTCTAAACATGACATAAAAGGATTAATCTTTTCATTTTCTTGCTATTAAATCTTAATATTTTCATTGGTTGTAACACAAGTAATTGGCAAGTTAGTTTTGTCATGTGTGATGGAATATTTTGAAAATGATTAGTAAAAATGTAAGTGCCAAATTGAAATTGGCCAAAATTACAAAGTATGCTGTTATAATATAAAATTATATTTAATATTCATTATTATTATAATTTCTTTGTCAAGTAACAATGTATTTCATAGCCATCTGTTTTAAATATTGATCCACAAATTTAGTTAAAATTACAGTAAGATTTTTTTTGGTTGCATTTAAAAGGAATATCAGTCTTGTACTACTTAATTTTCCAGAAAAACGTGGTCGGACATTCTACTCCAAGATTCAAAAATGGTTCTTTGAGAAGTTTTCAGAGTATATTGAAGATTTTCAATTCCAGCAAGAAGAGATTCATGTAGAAACTGAAGAACCACTTAGTGCGAAACGGTAGGAGGAATAATGTGGTATTTGTATCTCATTGCTTTCTACTGGGATAGGTGGGGTCCTAAATCCCAGGTCTGATTCCACAGTAACTGATCATTATTTTAATGAGAGTAGTGAACATTAAAATCATACTTTCCCATAAAATTCTCCTGGTATTTTATTTGAGATATTGCTGTCAGATGGACAAGCAATAAATAGCCTGCCTTTAAAGGGCATCCAGGACCTGTGAAAACAAGACAAGTAACTGTTCATCTCCGTAAGTTATGAGACAGAAGTATTATCAAGGACAGTGCGGGATAGAAAGTGCCAAGTGGAAGATGGAAACATAAATGTCAAATCAGATACAGTAAGGGAAAGAAAAGTTGTTTAAATTGAGTTAAGTAAAGAAATAGTTTTTAATCTCCAATAATATAAAGATCAAAATAACTTCATATTTGTAAAAGTCTGTTTCCGAGCTTGGAATTCAGATGCGAGACAAATAAATTTTGAAATATCAATTCAGCCAAATATTGTGCCATGTTATCCAAATATTAATTTAATTTTCAATATACATGTAAGCATATTCATTTAATGTCCCCACATTAAAGAGTTGATATTTGTTTCATTAATGTTGTAGTACTTTGAAAACATAAAAGCTAAAAAGGGGTTTTCTTTTTACTATTTTTAAAGATTGGATAAACATTGGATACTGTACCTATGTAGATTTTAGGTACAAATCCAAATGATGAGTTTTCTTAAAATAAAGATTGTTCATGAAACATTGGAATGATTCATTCTGTCATCATTTGTGGTTTAATAATCTCTTTTCCACTTAAGTTTAAAATTACAAATCAATGGAGTTTTTACTTCAGTTTTTCCATGTGATCCAGGAGAGCTCAATGTTTGTTTACGTTTTGTGGTTGTTAATTTAGAACATTAAAACTAATGGAAGCATGAGATCCCAATGAGAGAAAATTTATTTGAATACTCTTAAGGAGAATTCATCTTTCACCTAAAAGAAGCAATATCTACATATGAATATTTAAATTAAGCTTTTTGTAAACAATACCAAGACGTTTATTTTTGTTGCTCCTTACAAGAAGATCTGCAGTCACAGGTTGTGCCTCCATGCACAACATATTGGTAGTGCATATTTGTTTTGTGAAACAGTTGAAGCATAAATGAAATAATTAAATTGCTGTTGTAATAATTCATGGTTGCTATTGTTTGAGTTGTCACAGAATGAAATTAAATTATGTAGCAAGATTGAGACAGTAATTGGCCCGAGTAGCTTTGAAAAATCATGACAGTAGTATCCATTTTTGGAATTTCCATTCTTGTGTCCTGAAATATTACTTAAAATAATTTCAGTGATGAAGATACCAATGCATTGGGCATGAGTTTCCAACCTGGAGTCCACGGACTCCTCCGTTGACGGGAGGGGTCCACAGCACAATAATGTTTGGGAACCTCTGGCATAGGGTGAGGCATCTTGAGCAGTTGTTTCACAAGAGGTAAAAATATGAACAACATCAAATCCATACCTTTGGTTACTATGTGAAGATATGTTTACAAAACTTTCTTATTTTTCAAATAGAAAAATGTAGTAATTTTAATTTTAAATGGTGCCTCATCAATTTATATTTTTCTAGGTTAACTGAAAATATGAGAAGATTAAGTAAGTATATCAATTTTCTTTGGGGGGGGGGTGAGACAAGCTTTTTGAAAGTATTGGAATCCTGTTACTAAACTCATGTTTTCTGTTTGCATTGCATTTCATCTTGTAAAGTTTTGGAGGCTTTCCTGCCATAAAATGACTTTAATCTGTGACATCCTTCTGGCAAATTAATATTGTTAAAATCAATATTAAGTAGGGATCTTGTTAGAACACACTTATTGTTGGAAAGAACAGTGTAAAGCCCCATGTTATCAGATGTGCCCTTAATTATACTATTGATCAGTTATCCTTGTTTCCTTTCCAAAAATAGCAATGTGTGACTGCAGTTGTTTTCACAGTTCATGAATATTACTAAAATATTGCTTGATGACCATATTAAAAAATTCTATCACTTTTGGTCTTGAAGCAGTTAATATTTTCTGTTCACATGTTAATTAAACATTAATGCAGTTTTGCTGCATTTTTAAATAACCCCAAGTACTGAAGCAGTGTTGATCTTATGATGTGATGAGGTGTCATTCACTCTAAGTTCTTCCTGTGTTTCATTTTAAGATTGTAAATGCATTTAAATGCAATTTCAAATACATGTTCTCAAAATGGCAAAACTAGAATAGTTCTGTTCCAGTTTCCTGTCCAGGTCACAGATACAGGCCTGTAGGTCAGTTACAACTTGGCTATTCATTCTTTCATATCATGCAATATGTCACTGTTCAATAATACAGTTGGTTACTATTGCTGAGTCCTGATGAAGAGTCTCAGCCTGAAAGGTTGACTGTTTACTCTCCTCCATAGATGCTGCCTGACCTGCTGAGCTCCTCCAGCATTTTGTATGTGTTATCGTGGTTGCCATTACTGTTAACTTTATTAAAGTGAACATTGTAATTTAAAATAGATTTGTTGTGGATTCTTAGCAATAGAAGTAATTTATTGTTGCAAAGAAAATATTGAGAAGAAGAATGGGGTATTTTATTGATTATATTTTTAAAGGAAAGGCTGCAGGATCACTTTCTTTTATTTACTTTCAGAACGAGGTGCCAAACCAGTTACCAGTTTCTTAAAGAACCTGTCAGCCTTATCAAATTGGCACTCTGTATACACTTCAGTAATTGCCTTTATTGTAAGTAGTTAATGGTGTGGGTTTGTTTAGCATGATATTGTGCATTTACTTTGAGATGCAATGGTGTGGAGATTCCTGATCTGGCATAATTTCTGTGGATCCTCCGGAGAATCCATTGTAGTTACAGCAGAGAATTTGAGATCTGTGGAAATTTCACACAATTCTTTCTGACAGTATCAACTATATAATTTTGATTGATGAATACAATTACTGTGGGTGTCCTCCTGCTTCCCTTTCTCCTATGGTCCAACTCTCCTCTGCTATCATTCTCCTTCTCCAGCCCTTGACCTTTCCCACCCACCTGTTTTCACTTATCACCTACTAGCTATCCTCCTCCTCCTCCCCCCACCTTTTTGTTCTGGCATCTTCCCCCTTCAGCTCCCGTCCTGAAAGCGGGTCTCTGTCCAAAATGTCAACTACCTATTCACTTCCATAGATGCTGCATGGCCTGCTGAGTTTACTCAGCACTTTGTGTGTGTTGCTCTGCATTTCCAGCAGCTCCAGACTTTCCTTTTGTATTTATGAATTACTCTTTTATCTTAAATTGCCTTATTTTCACTACTGGGATTTGTTTTTGCTGAATATCTGAGTAGGTCTCTCACAGAAATATCAAAACAGGTATGATTTTATTTGCCCATTGAATTATATCATGGTGGGTCTGCAGCCAAATCCTGCCCACCCAGGATACCTTTTTAAAAAATATTCCTTACTTTTCTTGGGTAGCAAAATTGATAGGAGATTTAGAGTTGCTGGCATCAATCACTTTTTGTCCGAGTTATATATAGGTTTTCTCTATTTTGTGTGAAGTGCCTTTTTCTGAATTCCCTTCTGAATGGGCTGGGTCTGATTTAAGGTTATAATATTTTGTTTTGGACTCCCCAGCAGCAAATACAGCTCCTTTATCTGCTCTATATCTTCCATTTAATTCTCAAAAGCTCAATGATCTAGTTCTGTTTTCCAGGGCATTCAAGCTAATTCATATAATCCCACTTTGTAATTTAACCCTTGGTACCCTGGTTACCTTCTGTGACTACTTGCTGCTTTCCTTTCATGGGAATTCTTTTTAAGGACTCTGCTTTGCCCGTTGTTTTTCCAACCAGTGCCTTGTAGAATTATGGCAGCTCTTTCCTCTGGTATCCAGAGCATTAATGAATTCTATTATTGATTATTTTCAATACCTGTCCAATACATATTGGCCATCTGTGTATATGTACTGTAATATCTCAGCAATGCCATTAATCCTACTTTCATTATTATAAAAACATGTTATTTTTGCTCTCTAAATGAATGACCTCATATTTATGTCTTGAATGAAATGTATCTGCTACAGTCACATGTTTAATATACTAGGTCTCATAATTTAATGCTCATTTCTACGTTACATATAGTGTTTTGTGTTGTCAGCAAACAGGTATATAGTTCTGTATTATGTGATATAACTTATTAATATGTAGTGAATTATTTAGACTCAAGCACAAGTTCTCATGGAACACCACTCACTTCCTTCCAATTCCTAACTCCAATTCAATTAAAGTTAATTTTAGCTTACAGATTTTTGCATAGAATCTTACTGAATTCCTCTGGAAGTCCATTTGAGTTACATCAGTTAACATTCTGCTGTCTGTCATTGGAATAGTTTGTCCAAGAACATCTATTAGATTTGTTAGACACCGAAGGCTTAATCAGCTCAAGTTTCTCATTAGTTTGATGAGCTGGTCTATAATTTCCTGGTTTCAATCTCACGTTTTAAAAATGTTGACAATATGCGTGTAGTTTTCCATTCTGAAAGATTTTATCTGAAACAGTCGCATTGTCTCTGTCAACTGGAGCAGCACTAAGTCACTTTCTGAAACCTGAATTGGTAACTTGTAATCAGTGGGTTACCATGGAACCGGTGCTGGCACCACATAGTTTACAGTGTATATTAATCACACGCAGGATGGAAGAGAATATATGGGAAAGTAAATGTGCAAGCAGATTGCAGATGGTTTACAGAGAGGTGTTGATGGTTTGAGTGAGTGGGCAAAAAATGAGCAAACGAACTATATTTTGTGTTACGTATTCGGGCAACAATAATATAGATGAGTTAGGCAAGGGGTTTTATAACGAATAACACGTTTATTAAACACTGATAACAAACCCCCTTCAAATGTAAACAAACCCAAACAATGATCCGAGCTCAGCTGCTGACAGCTGGTCAGACAGTTCTTAATAGCTTTGCAGTCTCAAACAGTCTTTAAAGTAGTATTGAAAAAAACCAGTTCTCCAAAGCGATATGCCGAATGAAAGCAGTATTTTAAAACGATATGCCGACAGTTCAAAAGCTCACGGTATTTTTAAAAGGAGAGACTTTTATAAAGCGATTTAAATTCTCTTCCACGTCGATGTCCTTCGATTCCCAGCGTCGAACTCCCACGTCGAATTTTATTAAATATAACAACTTAAAGTGACTGACCTCTCTTCCACACTATTCTCAAACCCTTTCTGGTCATCCCAGGGGTCAACAGCGAGAATAGTCAACGAAATCCTTCCGAATGAGGATCAAACAAGGTCGAAGTCAATCCATTGAAAATCGATTTTTCTTGATCTCCAAACTTCACTCTCCATTAGCAAAGAAACCGTTGGCTCTGACCTTTTAAACTTTAGGCATTATATAAAACTTCATTTTTAACTAAACTGCGTCATCACATTAAATCACACAGTTAGATGAAGTCATCTTGGCAAATCCAGCCACGAACTGCCCCACCTGACAGGGTGGGTCTTCCTTTTATACCCTGTAGAAAAAACCTGTCACATGACCTCTACTGGCGGGAAAATGACATCACTCCACCATTACCTCATGTCCAGTATAACTTCAACCCCAGTCACGTGACAAGGGTACCACTGTCACGTGTCACGGGTACGTAACACCTCCCTCCAAAAAAAAAACATTTTTGGTCTGACAAGAACAAAAATTTTAACAATTACTTACAAGAAAAAAAACAAATGTATAAATCATATAACATACACAATATACAATACAGTAGGAGTGTTACAATAAAAAAAACCACTCCAAAAAAAAACATTGTACATTCAACATCGAGATAGACAATCAGCAACCACATTATCTTTACCTTTAATATGAGTTATCACAATATTGTACTCTTGTAACATCAAACTCCAATTTAACAATCTTCTGTTTTTGTTTTTCATCTTACTCAGAAAAACTAACGGATTATGATCAGTGTAAACAATAAGTGGTTTTTTGAGTTGTACCAACATATACCTCAAAATATTCCAAAGCTAAAACAAGAGATAACAATTCTTTCTCTATTGTTGAATAGTTTCTTTGATGCTTATTAAATTTCTTAGAAAAGTAAGCTACTGGATGATCAACCTCATCACCCTCATTCTTTTGCATCAATACTGCTCCCGCAGCTTCATCACTAGCATCCACAGCTAATGAAAAAGGTTTTTCAAAGTCAGGTGCCTTAAGCACAGGTTGTTCACATATCATTGTTTTCAATTTTTCAAATGCTTCCTGACAAAACACTGTCCACACAAACTTTACATTCTTCTGCAGAAGATTAGTTAATGGAAGGGCAACATTAGCAAAATTCTTACAAAATTTTCGATAATATCCTACCATTCCCAAAAACCTTCTGAGAGTTTTTTTCCCCGTTGGAGTGGGAATTTCCAAAATTGCCTGAACTTTTGCCTGAACAGGAGCTACCTTACCTTGACCCACAACATAACCAAGGTAAGTCACAGTAGCATGTCCAAATTCACTCTTGGCTACATTAATAGTCAAGTTAGCTTTTGAAAGCTTTTCAAACAATTTCTCCACCGCAATAATGTGTGCTTCCCAAGTATCATTTCCTGTCACTAAATCATCAATATAAGCATCAGTATCTTTCAAACCCTGAATCACAGAATTAATCATCCTCTGAAAAGTACCTGGCGCATTCTTCATCCCAAATGGAAGAACATTATACTCATATAACCCAGATGGAGTTACAAACGCAGAAATCTCTCTACCTCTGTCCGTTAACGGAACACACCAATACCCTTTCAATAAATCAATCTTTGTAAGGAACTTTGCTTTTCCAACTTTATCTACACAATCATCCACTCTAGGAATTGGATATGCATCTGTTTTCGTTACAGCATTCACCTTCCTATAGTCCGTACAAAACCTAATACTACCATCAGGTTTTGGCACCATAACACATGGCGAACTCCAATTCGAGTTAGAATGTCTAATAATATCATTCTCTAACATGTATTCAATTTCTTTCTCAGCAAGTTCACATTTTTCCATGTTCATCCTATATGGATGTTGTTTAATAGGTTTGGCATCTCCAACATCTACATCATGTGAAGCTATAGTAGTCCTTCTCGGAACATCTGGAAACAAATCCTTATACTTAAAAATCAATTCCTTCATCTATTGTTTCTGCTCTAGCTGTAAATGTGCTAATTTCTCATCCATATTTTCCAAAATAGTCGAATTAGGTAACCTAACGGAAACAATGTTAGATTTAGAATGAAAGTCAGATGAATCATCTATCATGTTCCCAGTTAAATCCAACTCATTCTCACTAACCACAACAGTCACAGTATCAGATTGTTTCTCAAAATATGGTTTAATCATATTTATGTGGCAAAGTTGTGTTGACCTTCTACGATCTGGAGTTTTTATTACATAATCCACATCATTAACTCTAGACACAATTTCATAAGGTCCATGAAATCTAGCTTGTAAAGGATTTGTCTGCACTGGGAAAAGAACCAACACCTTATCTCCAGGCTTAAACATCCTCATCCTAGCTTCCTTATCATACCAAGTTTTCATTTTCTCCTGAGCCAACTTCAAATTTTCCTTGGCTAAGCTACAAGCTTTATGTAACCTGTCCTTAAATTTCAAAACATAGTCTAACAAATTAGTATGCACTTCCTTACTAATCCACTGTTCCTTCAATAAAGCTAAAGGTCCTCTAACTCTATGTCCAAACACAAGTTCAAATGGACTAAACCCTAAAGATTCTTGTACCGATTCCCTTACTGCAAATAAAACTAAGTTTATACTCTCATCCCAGTCACTTTCATTCTCCACACAATATGTCCTAATCATATTCTTGAGAGTAGAATGAAACCTCTCCAAAGCACCTTGCGATTCTGGATGGTATGCAGACGAAGTAATTTGCTTAGCTCCCAATTTATAAACTATCTGTTGAAACAATCCAGACATAAAATTACTACCTTGATCAGTTTGTATTTCCTTAGGCAATCCAAAATAAGTAAAGAATTTTATAAGAGCCTTCGTCACAGTTTTAGCTTTTATATTCCTAAGTGGTACTGCCTCTGGAAACCTAGACGAAGTACACATGATAGTCAACAAATACTGATAACCAGTTTTTGTCTTTGGTAATGGACCAACACAATCTACAATAACTTTAGAAAACGGTTCACCGAATGCTGGAATAGGTTGTAATGGAGCTACTGGTGTAACCTGATTTGGTTTACCCACAATTTGACAAGTATGGCACGTCTTACAAAACATCGCCACATCTTTTCTTAAACCAGGCCAGTAAAAATGTTTTAAAATCTTGTCCACAGTTTTCCTTATCCCTTGATGTCCACCTAAAGGCACACTATGAGCTAAAGTCAAAATCTCATTCCGATAAACTTTAGGAACAACTACCTGATAAACAACATTCCATTCCTCACTTGCAGGAATTGTAGGCGACCTCCACTTTCTCATCAACACTCCTTTTTCCAAGTAATATCCTACTGACACCTTCTCAATTTCACTACCTAGTAAAGCTTGTTCCTTTAATTTTACAATCTCAGGATCTCTATTCTGCTCTGCTATCATCTCCTTCCGAGACAGAGATAAATCTTCATAGTCAGACTTACTCCCAGAATCTTGTTCAAACAACGAAGGTAAGAAAGTTTCTGACACATCCTCAAAACTCGAATCCTGAGTTGAACAGTCATGAGTAACAACCTCATTCTGCACATCAATTTTTTTAGCCATAGCTCTAGTCACAACACAGGAAAAATCTGTGTTAGAATTCACCTCTGGTTCCTCTGATTCCTTTGTCAAATGCACTTCAGGAAAAACTTGTCCACCTGCCAAGTCATTACCTAACAATAAAGAAATACCCTTCACAGGTAAGCTATGCTGTAATCCTACCTTAACAAATCCTGTAACTAACCCTGACTTCAAATTTACTTCATGTAAATGTACAGGCATAAAATCACTTCCAACACCTCTTATGTAATTCACCTCACCAGTATCACTCTCTTCATTAAACTTCAACACACTATCTAACATCAGTGATTGAGAAGCTCCAGTATCCCTAAGAATTTTTATTGGCACCAGAGTAGATCCTTCTTTCAAGGATACAAACCCTTCAGTTATAAAATGATCATATCCCTTTCTAACTTTGTCAGACTCTAACAAATCCTCATTTGTGTTTACCAAACCCTGTAACTTTACAGGTGCTTTAGTATGTTGCACACAAGCATCTGGAACTGCTTCCTTCTCTTTCTTTTTCAATTTGAAACAGTTAGCTATTACATGGCCAGGCTTCTTACAATAGTTACAAATAAGACCAAACTGTCTTTCCTTCACAGGCTTTCCTTCCTCCTTACCTCTCTCATTAACCTCTAATCTAATTTCTGATTTACCTTGAGTCTCCATATTATTTCTCCTCTTAAAAATTCTACCCTGAGGAAATTTATTCTTATGGATTAAAACATACTCATCAGCTAATCTAGCACAGTCCTGCAATTTATCAGTATCCCTCTCATTTAAGTAGGTCCTTACTTCAACAGGAATGCTTCTTTTAAATTCCTCCATCAAAATCAGCTCTCTCAATGTATCATAGTCCTCATTTACATTTTTAGAAGAAACCCATCTCTCAAAACACATTGCTTTATCATAGGCAAATTCCACATAAGTCTTTTCCACAGACTTTTTCAAACCCCTGAATCTTTCCCTGTACGCTTCTGGGACCAACTCATACGATTTGAGAATATTTTCCTTCACAATATCATAATCTAATGCTTGCGCAGCAGTTAAAGCTGTGTAAACGTCTCGTGCCTTTCCTTTGATTACACTCTGTAATAACACTGACCATTTATCTTTCGGCCACTCTGACATCCGAGCAATAGTTTCAAAATGTTGAAAATATCTCTCCACTTCTGTTTCACTAAATGGAGGGACCAATTTAATTTCTTGGCTAGCAACAAACGGTTTTTTAGAACCAGCAGACTGTTCTACAGACCTTAATATAGCCATTGCATATTCAAATTCCCTTTTCCTCTGCTCAGATTCCAATTTACACCTCTCTAACTCTGCTTTACTTTGTTCCAACCTCATTTGTTCAATTTGCAACTGTATCTCCAGATTACTTATTGGAAACGATTCTAAAATCGATTCTTCAAAATGACCCGAAGCCACATAGTGTGATGCGATCTTTCTCTGTATTACAGCTTTTGAAGTAGTTGGCAAAATCCCTTTCAGATGCAACCGATTAGCAAGTTCAGAGACTTCAGTTTTTTTCGCCTTCACTAACAAATCCGCGACTGGCGAATCCAGAAACTCATCAATATTCATCGTTGCCGAATACCACTCACAAGCCAAACAAACAAAAAAAAATCGAGCAATCCCCGTTACCAAAACACCGATTCAAAATTCAAAAAACTTTTTAAAATCAAATAATTCAATTCCGAACGAAGCCCCCATAATTATGTTACGTATTCGGGCAACAATAATATAGATGAGTTAGGCAAGGGGTTTTATAACGAATAACACGTTTATTAAACACTGATAACAAACCCCCTTCAAATGTAAACAAACCCAAACAATGATCCGAGCTCAGCTGCTGACAGCTGGTCAGACAGTTCTTAATAGCTTTGCAGTCTCAAACAGTCTTTAAAGTAGTATTGAAAAAAACCAGTTCTCCAAAGCGATATGCCGAATGAAAGCAGTATTTTAAAACGATATGCCGACAGTTCAAAAGCTCACGGTATTTTTAAAAGGAGAGACTTTTTTAAAGCGATTTAAATTCTCTTCCACGTCGATGTCCTTCGATTCCCAGCGTCGAACTCCCACGTCGAATTTTATTAAATATAACAACTTAAAGTGACTGACCTCTCTTCCACACTATTCTCAAACCCTTTCTGGTCATCCCAGGGGTCAACAGCGAGAATAGTCAACGAAATCCTTCCGAATGAGGATCAAACAAGGTCGAAGTCAATCCATTGAAAATCGATTTTTCTTGATCTCCAAACTTCACTCTCCATTAGCAAAGAAACCGTTGGCTCTGACCTTTTAAACTTTAGGCATTATATAAAACTTCATTTTTAACTAAACTGCGTCATCACATTAAATCACACAGTAACATGAAGTCATCTTGGCAAATCCAGCCACGAACTGCCCCACCTGACAGGGTGGGTCTTCCTTTTATACCCTGTAGAAAAAACCTGTCACATGACCTCTACTGGCGGGAAAATGACATCACTCCACCATTACCTCATGTCCAGTATAACTTCAACCCCAGTCACGTGACAAGGGTACCACTGTCACGTGTCACGGGTACGTAACATTTGGGAAATGTGAAGTTGTTTATTTTGGAAGGAAGAATAAAAGTTATTTAAATGGAGAAAAGCTGATGCCTTGCACATGGAGCACAGAAAGCTAATACTCTTATGCAGCAGTTGGAAGGGAAAAGGAATGCTGAGCCTTCAAGAAAGTTGGAGTATAAACGTATGAAAGTCTTACAGCAAATATACAAGGTACTATTGAGACTAGATATTGATTACTATGAACAAACTTGTTCACTCTGTGTAATGAAAGGTATTAATTTATTGGAGGCATTTTGGAGAATACTCAGTGGGGTGATCACAGATTTCCCTGTGAGAAAAGGTTAAACAGCTTGGGACTCAACTCATGAGACTTTAGAAGAATGAGAGGTGATTTTATTGAAACGTACAGGATTATTTGAGGCTAAGAGGGAGAGCCCAGAACCATGTCAGTGGCCTCAGAATAAGAAGACTGGGTTTTTGGTATTCCTTGTCACAGGGAGCATGAGGACAATGTCCATCTATATATTTAAGGGTGAGAAAGATAAATTTCTAATCACTAAGCAAATATAGGTAATGGGGAAAGGTTAGGAAAGTGGCCTTGAAAAATGTCAGATTAGTCACGATCCTATTGAGTGGTAGAGTCAGTTTAGAGGACTGAATAGCCTAGTTCTTATTGGCCATTACTTGAAACTGTTACAAGGATTAACCCTAAATGATTAGTTAGGCACAGAGAAGATCTGTATCTGTTGACAAGTACCTTTATTGGTTTAGCTATCAAACACATGAATTTACACAATTAAATACCCATGTTCACATCCACCAGGTTTCCCTGACCCTCCATGAGCTTTCAAATAAGAGAAAAGGTAATACATAGAAACATGAGTCTACGCTGGCCTGGTGATCTTCTTGATCCCAATGTAATCTCTTTGTTTCTGACGTGGGGTCATCCACTTCTGCGATGTTGATCTCCACAGAGTTGTTGCCACTTGTGCTCCCATAATCCTTCATTCTTATTCTTTTCCTTGTTAGATCAATCTATGATGTTTCAATTTTGGTGGCTCAAGGTCATCTCTCTGATTTGTGTCAGCTTTTCATTGGATGTGTCCCAGGACTAGAAGTTGTATTGCATTATGACTGTTTCCTCTAGCCTTGTGCCTTGGGTGATTTCTTTAGTTCTGTCCTACTCTGACTAGTTTAAACCGTTCTAAATAGGTCCATAAGACCATAAGACATAGGAGCAGGATTAGGCCATTCAGCCCATCGAGTCCACTCCGCCATTCAATCATGGGTTGATCCCACTCAACCCCATACACCTGCCTTCTCGCCATATCCTTGGATGCCCTGACCAATCAGTAAACTATCAACTTCTGCTTTAAATATACCTATGGACTTGGCCTCCACCGCAGTCTGTGGCAGAGCAATCCACAGATTCCCCACTGTTTGGCTAAAAAGAATTCTCCTTACCTCTGTTCTGAAAGGTTGCCATACCCCTACATTCTCTCCACATCCACCTTATCTAGTCCTTTCAACATTCGGTAGGTTTCAATGAGATCCCCCACATTCTTCTAAATTCCAGTGAATACAGGCCCAAAACTACTCATGTTAACCCTATTCATTCCTGGAATCAGCTTCTGAACCTCCTCTGGACTCTGTCCAATGACAACACATCCTTTCTGAGATATGGGGCCCAAAACTGTTGACAGTGTCTTATAAAGCCTCAGCGTCAACTCCTTGCTTTTTTATTCTATTCCCCTTGAATTAAATGTCAACATTGTATTTGCCTTCTTTAGCACAGGTTCAACCTGTAAATTAACCTTCTGGGAGTCTTGCACGAGGACTCCCAAGTCCCTCTGCATCTCTGATGTTTGAATTGTCTCCCTATTTAGGTAATAGTCTGCGCTATTGTTCCTTTTACCAAAATGCATTATCATACATTTCCCAACACTGTATTCCATCTTTTATTGTCCATTCTTCCAATTTGCTCAAGTCTTGCTGCAATCTCATTGTTTCCTCAGCACTACCTGCCCCTTCATCTACCTTCGTATTATCAGCAAACTTTGCCACAAAGCCTTCAATTTCATTATCTAAATCATTGACAAACAATGTCAAAAGTAGTGGTCCCAATACTGACCCCTGAGGAGCACCACTAGTCACTGGCACCTAAACAGGAAAGGCCCCCTTTCTTCCCACTCACTGCCTCCTGGCTGCCAGCCACTCCTCTATCCATGCCAGTATCTTTCTTGTAACGCCATAGGATTTTATCTTGTTAAGCAGCCTCATGTGAGGCACCTTATCAAATGCCTTTTGAAAATCCATGTAAATGACATCCACTGCCTCTCCTTTGTCCACCCTGCTGGTTACTTCCTCGAAGAACTCCTGACAGATATGTCAGGGAAGATTTCCTTTTACAGAAATCATGCTGACTTTGACTTATTTTGTCATTAGTCTCCGAGTACCCCAAAACCTCATCCTCAATAATAGACTATAACACTTTCCCAGACACTGAGGTTAGGCTAACTGGCCTATAATTTCCTTTCTTTTGCCTTCCTCCCTTCTTTACAAGTGAGTGACATTTGCAATTTTTCATTTCTCCAGGACCATGCCACATGCCAGAATCAAGTGATTCTTGAAAGATCATGACCAATGTATCCATTATCTCTTCAGCAACTTCTCTCAGGACTCTGGGATGTAGTCCATCTGGTCCAGGTGACATCCGTCTAAAGACCTTTGAGTTTTCCTAACACATTTCCTTTGTGATAACAATGGGATTCACTCCTGCTCCATGACACTTATGGACCTCTGGAACTCTGCTAGTGATTTCCACAGTGAAGACTGATACAAAGCACTCATTAACTTCCATCTGCCATTTCTTTGTCCTCCATTACTACCTCACCAGCATCATTTTCCAGTGGTCGAGTATCAACTCTCACCTCCCTTTAACTCTTTATATACATTTTAAAAAACTTTTAGAATCCTGCTTTATATTATCAGCTAGTTTGCCCTCATATTTCATCTTTTCCCTTCTTGTAGCATTTTAGTTGGTTTTTGTTGGATTTTAAAAGCTTCCCAATCATCCAACTTCCCACTTTTGCTGCCTTATGTGCTCCTTCCTCTGCTTTTATGCAGGCCTTAATTTCCCTTGTCAACCACGGTTGCCTACCCCTGCCATTTGAGAACAACTTTTTCTGTAAGACATATCTATCCTGCTCCTTGTGAACTATTCCCAGAAACTTCAGCCACCTCTGCTCTGCCGTCATCTTTGCCAGTATCCTCCTTCAATTCACCTGGGCAAGCTCTTCCCTCGTGCCTGTGTAAATCCCTTTATTCCATTGTGATATTGGTACATGTGACTTGCGCTTCTCCCTCTCAAATTGCAATATGAATTCAATCATATTACGATCACTGCCTCCTAAGGGTTCCTTTACATTAAGCTCCCTAATAAGATCTGGGTTATTACACAGCACCCAATCTAAGATGGCCTTTTCCATAGTAGGCACAAGCTCAAGGTGTTCTAAAAAGCCATCCTGTAGGCGTTCAACAAATTCCCTCTCTTGTGATCTGACACAACCTCATTTTCCCAATCAACTTGCATATTGAAATCCCCCATTACAATTGTGGCATTACCCTTAATACATGCCTTTCCAGCTCCCTTTGCAATCTCAACTCCACATCTTGGCTAATATTTGGAGGTCTATATATGATTCTCAATGGGTTTTTTTACCCTTGCAGTTTCTTAACTCCACCTACAAAGATTAAACACTCTCTGACCCTATGTCAGCTCTTTCTAAAGATGTAATTCCATCTCTTACCAACAGAACCACACCACTGCCTATGCCTTCCTGCCTGTCATTTTGATACTATATCCTTTGATGTTATGCTCCCAACTATTGCATTATTTCAGCCATGACTCAGTGATGCCCACAACGTCATACTGACCAATCTCTAATTGCGCCATGAATTTGTCCACCTTATTGCAAATGCTACATGCATTTAAATACAGCACCTTCAGTCCTACACCCTTTGCCCTTTTAAATTTTGCCTCGTGGTACAATTTAACTCTTTGTCTACATTTATAGCCAATAATGGTCTTGTCCTTCCTTACATTCATGTTACATCCATCGTCTGCTTGTAAATGTGCTGGCTCAACCTCAGCTCTATCATATTAGTTTAAACCACTCACAGTGGCTCTGGTAACCGTGGCTGCAAGAATATTGGATGCCTTCAGATTCAAGTGCAACCCGTTCCTTTTGTACAGGTCACATCTGCCCCAGAATATGTCACAATTATCCAGAAATCTGAATCCCTACCCCCTGCTCCAATTCTTCAGCCATGCATTTATCTGCCACCTCATTCTATTCCTATCCTCACTGTCGTGTGGCATAGGCAGCAATCCCAAGATTACTACCCTTAAAGTCCTGCTTTTCAGCTTCCTTTGTAACACTGCTGTATTCTGTTTTCAGGACCTCCTCCCTTTTTCTACCTATGTCACTGATAGAATGACCAATACATCCACGACTTCTGGCAGCTTACTCTCCTTTCTCAGGATATTGTGCACGCATTCAGAAACATCACGGACCCTGGCACCTGGGAGGCAAACTACCATCCATATTTCTTTTTCACTGCTTACTCTCCTTTCTCAGGATATTGTGGACGCATTCAGAAACATCACGGACCCTGGCACCTGGGAGGCAAACTACCATCCATATTTCTTTTTCACTGCTTACTCTCCTTTCTCAGGATATTGTGGACGCATTCAGAAACATCATGGACCCTGGCACCTGGGAGGCAAACTACCATCCATATTTCTTTTTCACTTCCATAGAATTGCCTATCTGTTCCACGAACTATAGAATCCCCTATTATCACTGCCATCATCTCCAGTTCCCTGCAATCTGAGCCACAGGGCCAGACTCAGTGCCAGAGGCTTGGCTGATATTGCTTTCCCCAGGTAGGTTGCACCCCCCCCCCCCCCACAAAGTACTCAAAATGGAGTACTTATTGTTAAGGGGGACAGCCACAGGGGTGCTTTCCACTGACGTTCTCTCTTCCCTCTTCCTTCTCCTGACAGTCACCTATTTTTCTGTCTCCTGTAGCTTTGGGCTGACTACCTCCCTGAAGCTCCTCTCTACCACCTCTTCTCTTTCCTTCACAAGACAAACGTCTTCGAGTTGCAGCTCTAATTCCTTAACACAGTCTCTAAGGAGCTGCATCTCATTACACCTGGTGCAAATGTGGCCATTGGTGAGGCTGCTAGTCTCCTGGATTTTCCACATCTGACACCCAGAAGAGAATGCTGGCTCTGCAGACATACCCCTTATTTTCTCAAGAGTTAACTAAGGAATGAACTTGCCTACTTACCTTGCCTCTGTCTGTTCTTGCTGAAGCCCTGATAAGCTAAAGCCTTACCACTCTGACTCAGGCAACTCCCATGATGACCGCTCCACTGGATCATACCCCATTTTTATGGAGACTGGGTTTTGAAAGCTCTTCACCAGACTTGCACAGGAATGCTTCTACTGCATCTGCGCAGTACTCCAATCAAAGCCTCCCACTGAAAATATTTCCTGCTTTTTAAAGCTCTTCGCTGGACTTGCGGAGGAACTCTTCTACTGCAGCAGTGCAGTACTCCAATCAAAGCTTTAGTCAGTTAAAAACTGGGCCTAGATGACCAGATCACAGGATGTTCCTTCTGCAAACCTTCCATTTTACATAATTATCAGCTTCTTATCAGAGTATGGTCAGATTTAGTGGGTCATTGGCAGAAAGTCCTTGTGTCCATGTTCAACAGTTTGGAGCAAGAATCAGTTCACCAAACAGTTCACAAAAATGGCAGCTGCAAGGACAGTCACAAGATGGCTGCTTCCATCCCTGCCACCACAAGGCAAGAGCAAAGACTTTGTTTTGTCTGTTTCCACTGTACTTGTCCCATTCCTGTTCACTGATTTGTAGCTTGTAGTTCTTTCTGGCTAACAACACTGATTTGAACTTCTCTGCTGTTTCTAAGACTGGAAAATAAATTTGACCTGCAAGCTTTTCTGAGGCACAGCTCTTCAGGGTTTCCAACTAATGGCTGTCTCTTAACAGAGTTGACCAAATTACTCACTGGGAAAGCTGCCTTCTACTGTTACTGCAGAGTCCACAGCTCACTCCCAATAAGCAGCTTAGAGCATGATCACATTGTTAATCATTTGATTTGTCTCACAGGAATTTTCAGTTTGTAAAACAAAAATTGAGAAAATGACTCCTTAATAATCCTTGATACTGATAGATGTTGAGAATTTCTTCACCAGAAATTATTTACGAGAGTTTTAATTTTGAGTGTAATATCTTTATGGGTATTCTGTATGTGGATATTTTTGGATTTTGTTGTAGATATTAACTTACTTTACAAAATACCTAACATTTTGCTAGTATGGTGGAGGGAGGGAATCTAACTGTTCTGCGCTGTGTTTTTCAGATCTACATGAATGCTGTGTGGCATGGCTGGGCCATTCCAATGTTCTTGTTTCTAGCCATTTTGAGATTGTCTCTAAATTACCTCATTGCAAGGTATTAACATTTCCATTGCTTTTTACTGCTGTCTGAAGTTAATAAAATCTAATGGCACTTCAGTACTTTATTGGGCTGGGCAATTTTATTAAAGCATGTGAACCACCCCATAATGTTGTAGATTTAACAACTGGATTAATATTTTATTTTATGCATTTGGGTGAATTGCTAGATTTTCAGTTTAGTTTCAGACTATCTGTAAGCATAATTGCGATGACATCAAACTTTTAAGGTAGATAATAATAATAGCAATATGAAGTTGTTGTTATTTACTTTCTCTAAGGGAGTTCTCCTTTTTCATTCATTTGCTACTAACTTATCCTAGGAGATAACTTTACAGTGCATAATTAACCCATCAGTATTTGTTTAGCACGTGGAGGAAACTAAAGCACCTGATGGAAACCCACATGATCTTAAGGAGATGGTGCAACCTCCAGATAGATATTACCCAAAGTGAACCTGGCTGTGTTTGAGTTGTGAGACAGGAGCACTGACTGCTGTGCCATTGAGCTCTGCATGTCAGTGCTTTTAGATCAACTCTTACAAACCAGTGCCGCTGCTGGTTATCCTTGTATGACACAACCGCCGATCAATTAAATAATAATGTTCCAAAAATCATAGAACAGTATTTGATCCTTTATTGGCAACCAGCAAGACAAACAATTTTGAAGTGATGAAACTTAAGAAACTAAGACTAGAAATACTAAATGTACTTAAGCCCACTTCATCAAAGTAAATTTAAGTGATTTCAAATGTAATTAAATGAAGCTAATAATAAATTAAGTATAACTTAGCGGTCAGCAAAAGATATGACATCCGTCAGTCCCTAGCTCCAAACTGCCCAAAACAAAGCACGAACGAATGTGTAACTTATTCCCTTTGCTTTTGCCATGCCATTACTCACGTGACTAGTTACCACAATAGCACGTAATAAACGTGCAACATAGAATGCAATGCAGATAGAGAACAGATGCATGGCTCCTGTGACATTAGCCTAGAAAGCCTTTGCGAAGCATTGTATCCAACTCTAAGGAACTTACAAACTTAGTCTTAAAAGTTGTTAAATTTGATCCCATTCTTCATGTTTATGATGTTCTTATGTGATGTTCTTATGTTCTTACATTAAGTCCAAAACTGAATGTTGGATGTTACATACCTCTGGGTTTGTGTCTATAGCTAACTATTATCTGAATTCCTCTGCTAGCAATGTGTTGTCTAAGTTGATGAAGACTGGTTTTGTTGCACTTGGCATTTGCGTGGTGTAACTTGGCTGTTAAAATGTGGTAACATTTTTAGGCCGTCATCTTGCTGTTTATAAAACCTGAAGTAAACTGCTACATGTCCCATTTTTCAATAATGATGACTCTTCTAAACACTTCAGTACAATGCTTGGTAATGTTCTGAGATTTTGCGAGGAATTAAATAAATGAATTTTTTTCCAGTGCTGCTTGAAAGTACAATTCTCACCAGTGATTGAGGCTTGAAACCACCTTTCCTAAGTATTCCCGTTTTTTGTTTATTCTTAGCTAGGCCAGAAATTTTGACTACACAAGGAATGATAGAATGGGAAAGAACTGGCCTGTTTGATCTTAAAGCGAGTTTACTTCCTGTTAGTTGAGTAGCAGGGAGAGGATTGAGATGGCGCACAAGTCAGGAGCTATGGATAAAGCAGGTACCTCTGAGGAAGATGGGGAAAGGTAGAAGTTTTGATAACGCTTTTCAGAAGACTGGTGATTAAAAACAGGAATGAAGAAACATTTGATTTAGCTGAAAATTTTAATTGGTCCAATTTTTCCAGAATTATTCCAAGCCAATAAGTATCTCTCTAAATTAGGGGTTCCCAACCTTTTTATGCCATGGACTCCTACCATTAACCAAGGTGTCTGGACCCCAGGTTGAGAACCCCTGCTCTAAATTAAGTCCCATAATGTGACATATAATTTGATACTAAATTTTACATGTATAATTTTAATAACTTAAACATCCAAATGAAATTCAGACACTACAATGCTGGTAAATGTAATAAAATGGTAAAATCAATGATAAATATAAGATGAAGGAGCTCTTGTAACTTGTGAATGTTTTATAGATCAAATATTTTGCTACAAACTACTTTTTGGATTTGGGTAAAAGTGTGTGTGTGCTGCATGAGTCAGGAAACAAGTCAGTAACATTGTGTGAGGATTTGACCTCTTAGGTCCAAGGAAGAGGAGGAATTTGAGATCAACATTAGCTTATCCCGATGTGCCATGGTTCAATATGCCAGTGCTGTGGATTTTGCTCAGAAGTTTTGGTAACTGTGTACTCTTTTGGAACTTTGCAGGGGTTGGAGGATTCAATGGAGTATTGTGCCCGAAGTATCAGATCCTGTGGTAATATTTCCATTTATTACAGTTACTAACCTGTATACAGCTAAGGAGGCTTTATGCACTCGTTGATCAATTTAGCTCAATTTTTCTTTTTGACTATTCTGTTTCATTTCATTCAAACTTGTACCCTTAAGGGTAATCTAAACTTTCGGTATATGAAATTATTTGTTTCTTGGAATAAATATTAAAAATCTATAAAATAAATTCCAGGATTATTTCACAGCGTCATTAACGTAGTTTCGGGCTTTGTATTCATTATAAATCTGGCAAGCTTATCCTTAACTTCGCAGGTATGTACATTCACGTTCACTGAAAGAATGAATTAAAATTAAGTAAATGAGATTCCATGAACAGAATTGAATTCTATCATTCCAGATACCAATTTTGTAACAGATGAAGTGTTGAATTTTGGCTTTTATCCTCCATTGGTGTCTCCAAAAGTTTACAAAAGTCTCTAAAGTTTTTTTTGGACTATAGCCAGCATTGCAATTAATATTTGGAGAGTTAAAGAGTAAGGTGTAAAAAGAACACTCTGGATTACTTTTATCTTAAACATTGCAGCAAATAGAAAAGAATATTAGGCATTTAATCACCGTGTAAGACTCAATACTGAATTATTTATTATTTTGCTCTGACATTTACAGTATCTGAGAACTTTATGTGCTAAATAAAGTATTTGTTCTTTACAGGAGCCTTCAAAAGAAGATCTCACTGTATCTGAAAAATTCCAGCTCGTGCTTGATGTAGCACAAAAAGCACAGGTAGCGTGGAGGCATTGGCACATAATGTCCAACAAAAATATTTAATTGTATTGCTGCAGTTGAACTATTAAAATAATTAGAAATTAATGTTAATTTCTGATATATTTTAATCAATTATCCTAATTGTTTTGAGAATTCGTATCCTGTCAGCTTAGCTCAATTACTTGTATTCCTGCTACAGTCCAAAGACTGTCAGTACATGCCCCACTTTTGACTTAAGCATATGGCCTGCGTTAATATTTCAGGTGCAGTTTTAACTTAATGTGTTAAACTAAGGCTTTTTAAAAATTGGTTGATGTAAGAGATCTGGTTGTATTTTAAGAAAGTCCAAGAGTTCAAATGTTTGCCGGTATTTCCTATTTTAGTTAGGATCCTAAAACCAATTAACTAGTCATTCACCTCATAGTTTTTTGTAGGAGTCTGTTGTGGGTAAATTGAATTGGTTGTTTGACTATATCTGAGGACTTTTAAATGTATTGGGCTCCTCAGAGGCAGGGACAAATGGTCTTTTCTTATGGTCAATACTACTGAACAGGAAGAAGAGCAATGCACAACACATAAGCCATTTGTCTCAATTATTCAGTGTTGGTCTGTATATATCTAGCAAGTATTATTCCAATATTTCCACCAAATTTCAACCTTTCAACATATTCTTAAACTTCTTTGCTCACCTGCTCTTTCTGTGCCTTTCTGTAACAGAGCATTAGAAAGCCTGCAAAAAAAAAATCGCCGGGTTGTATATGGTGATATAAATTTACTTCGAACTTTGAGAAAGCTATTGAGAACATTGGGGTCATCTAAAGTTACAATATTACTTCATTATTTCTGAATTTTGTGCACCTGAAATAAGCTCTAGTACTTTACTCCTCCCCTAATCTGCGGAGCTGCTTTTGTAATTTGTTTAGCCACATCCATTCCATTCCTATTGTTGTAGTGGCCAGTTCCATTTTTCTTACTTTACCTCACATTTACTATGTTGAAGTTCATTTCCCATGTAACTCCCTGGGCTGTAATTTCTGTGATATTATCTCTAATGATGTTGCATTCCTCTTCAGTTTTACTTAAGCAATACACATGACCATCCTATCATCTACAATTCCTCTGCTTCCCACCATCTTCATTCTGGTGTCATCTGTAGTTTTTAAGTTGCTTCTTTATGCCCAAGGTTATTAATATAAATTATGATTTGATTCTTATCATAGATCCTGTAGAACACGTCGTTCTTCATGATTTATTTATTTAGAGATGCAGGGTGGAACAGGTCCTCCTGGCATCTCCCAGCAACCCTCCAATTAAACCCTAGCTTAGACACAGGACTAGCTTATAATGACCAATTAACCTACTATTCGGTACATCTTTGGACTGTGGGAGGAAACTGGAGCACCCAGAGGAAACCCATGTGCTCATCGGGAGCACATACAAACTCCTTATAGAGGATGCCGGAATTGAAACCTCTATGTCCTGAGCTCTAATAGTCACCACTACACTATCATGGCTTCTCTCCACTAAGTAAACTAGCTTTTTTTTCACCCAGCCTTCCTTGCTTTCTCTTTTTAGCCAATTTGTTATCTATTTAACTATCTTTGCCCTGACTCTATGTCCCCATTGTCAAGTTTTTTTTCTTGTGTTTCATTATTCTTGTATACCTTACCCTCTGTTACTGCTTCAAAGAACAGTGTAAGGTTAGCTAAGCATAAATCAGCATTTTCACAATCTTCACTCTGTTCATTGTGTTCCTTTTTGCCTTCTTTAGTTTCTATTGGTAATTGTATTACTTTTCTGAGTACCTGGTTCATTTATGGTGCGCCATAATTGGTCTTTAGCTTCTAGTGTAATGAACATTGCTCGAGGTCTATTGATTATCCATTTAAAGATTTCCTATTACTTTTTCCAAGATTTCTTTTGCAGCTTGTTCATCTAGGTTTCATGGTTATCTGTCCCTTAGTTGATGTTTTCAATATATTATAGTGTCTTTGCCATGCAAATATAGTTCTTGGTATATTATTATAATTGCCACTAGCTAGGTATTTTCCCTTTTTGATGATATTCCTTAAGAGAGAAAGCAGTCTTGTGTACAATCTAAAAGCAATTCCCTTTTTAAAAAATTTCTGTCATTTGATTTGGAGGTCATTTAAATCTTTGTGGCCATTCACCTCTTATTTGTTGTCATGTTTCTCCTGATTCCTTCCATTATTGCTTGCATCTGAAAGGATGGTAGATCCTATTCGAGGAAAGCAACAGGATCTGTATTGTCACTCAACTTAAATAGCTTCTGTAGCAATAATTCTGATTGTGGCAACAGCAAAGAAGTCTGCTTGAAGTCTGCTACAAGCAAAATTGTCACGTGTCCTCTGCAATTCCCTCTTCCACTGGGTGAAGAATTGTTCCCTGATTCACGAAGTGGATTCTATCTACTTAGAGGAAACAGTAGACCTGATCTTCAGTGCACATCAATTCCAAGACTAGTGTATGGTGTAGCATTGACACCATGTTCATGCATGTTCATTCTTGGCCTTACCAAATACATTGTCAGTTGAAGACTGTACATTCTTGACCTTACAAAGACATTGCTCTCAAATTTGGTTACTTGCGGGAATTTGTCACCATCTTGAGTCTGCTTCACGATGGCATGCCAGCTTTGATGAGAATGGGCCTCACCTGTGACATAAGCAAAGAAAACACCCTCTACTAAATTGTTCCCTTTATACAATAAGCCCCTGTGAAAGTAATGAAGCCTGATTGGACCCTGGAAAACATGAACCACGTTATGTATCTCTGAAGCTGCTTCTCATTGAAGATAGACATTGGTAATGAAATTTACTTGCAGTTTTTGGTCATCTGGGGGGAAAGAAGTTTGTTTCAAACCAAGCGCAGAACCCATGATCTACTGTGTAGCTCTGATTCCCGCCGTGCGGAATGATTCTGAGGCCTGGACAGCAACAATCTCTAAGCATTAGACAGAGACCAACAATTAAGTTTCTGTAAATATTATCCAAATTCATTACCAAAGTACGTTCTCTAAGGCCAACAACCTATTCTTAAGGGTCTCATTGAAATCAGACTAATTGAAGAGCTACACTAATCCAAACGCCATCACAATAAAAGGACAAAAACCAAGCAGAGAAAAGATGCAGGGATATCCTTAAAGCTTAATAGAAAAAGTGTAACACTATCTCTGCCTCTTGGGAATTATTTGTCCATGGTTGCTCAGAATGAACGTTCATAAATGATAAATAGTTATAGAGAAAAACCTGTTTTTAAAATCTTGAGGGGATAGAAACTCTGAAACACAATTAAAATCATTGAAATTAATACATTTTAAAAAAGATTCATTGCACTTGTCTACCTTGCTGTGGGTTGTTTATGTGGATTCCCAAACCTAGATGCTGGGAAATTATTTTAACAGCACGGGCTGCCGGCAGTGTTGCAGCTTCTTCAGGATAGCCTGTGTATTCATATGCCTGCTTGGAGTACCCAACTTGGTAGTGTCCATCCTGAGAAATGTTGGCAGTTCCCTGCATAATAGCTGCATTTTCTTGTAAAATCCAGGCTATTAGTCATGTTGCAGAAAGTAGAACTATGGGTTTTATATGAAATGCACCTTGTGTGCAGTTTTTAAGTTTCATGGCAGGCAATGCCAAAAATAGTATTTCAGCAACCCAAGGCTGCATAAGGTATAGCCCACCCATGGCAAAAATGTTAGGTTGAGGACAAAAATACATATAGTGTGCAGTAACTGAGAACAATATCTGAAAGGAAAAGTTGAATATTTTTATTTCAGTAGTGCTAAAGATCTGATAATTTTTTGGGAGAGATGTTCCAAGATAGAACAATGTTCATTGTTACTTTAAAAAAAGATGCTGAAGTTTTTTGATGAGTAATTCCAAAGCCTTTTGGAAGCAGAATATAGATGGAGGCAAATGGATACTTAAGGACTGGATGAGGGCACAATGATGTCTAGGATGCACTATACCAAGTTTTTGGCCTTCTGAAAAATTTGAAGAAAACAAGTCCTTTTTTTTATGCTATTGACATAGTAGGCTAGTGTTGAAATCGGTTTGCCTTGCTTTTAGAATTTAGGGAAACATAGTATTTGTTGTAATTTATTTTTTATTAATTTTATTTAGCGACACAGTGTAGAGTAGGCCCTTCTGGGCCTTAGAGCCAAGCCACCCGAGCAACTCTACAACCCCAATTAACCCTAACCTAACTTACAATGACCAATTAACCTACATCTTTAGACCGTGGAAGGAAACTGAAGGACACGGGAAAAAGCCATGCATTTCAATGGGAGGATGTACAGAGTCTGCTTACGGAATGGTACTGGAATTGAACTCTGAGCTCCAGAATGCTCCAAGCTGTAACAGTGTCGTGCTAACTGCTACACTACCATGGAGTATACTTCAATATAATTGAAGAATATTCATGGTAAACGTTTTTCAAAGTATTTTTCTTGTAATTAGAACTCCAAATTTATATTTCTGTTGGAGTGAGTGTAAAAGATTATTTAGTATTCATTAGGAGGTATTCTTTTAGCTGTACAAGAATTAGACTTGCACTTTCTAATCACAAGTAAACATGTACATTTGTAAAGATGTTATGTCGTTCCAATGCATAGTAGTCTGATTTGTATCTTTATTGCTTTTAAAATGAATTCAGCTGTTTAAATTTAAATTACAGAATCTTTTTGGCAAGATGGCAGATGTACTGGAAAAAATTAAGAAGTAAGTATTTCAATTGCTGTTTGCTATAAAAGAATAATTTGATCAGAGTTTGTTATATATTGTAATTTTTTTTTAATTCTTACAGCTTATTTATGTGGGTACATCCAGAAATCACACAGAAGTTGTACATGGGCTTATGGCTCCTCTTTATTGCATCTTGCTTCTTTCCATACAGAATTCTTGGTCTCATTATAGGTAAATAATACCATATAATTTTTTTTTGCTGAAGCTTTTTTGTAAAATTTCAGATGTGGTGTTTAATAATGGGATACTTTTGATTATGATTGATATTTGCATATGTATGAAATGTTATAGAGATTTGTTTTTTCCAAATTTAAGTGGTTCCCTTATACAAATGAATGTTCTGGGAACAATATCAGTAAATTTGTCGGTGACCATTATAAATGCCTTGCTGGGTTATACTAGTGGACTTGTATTCCTTCAATAAGGTAATTAAGAAATGATCGGATATGGCAAAAGGCCAAAAAAATATCTTTAGCTAGAAAATCAGCCATAGACATATTGAATATTTGAGCAAACTCAGAGGACAGAATAGTCTACACATGCCTCTGATCCTTATATATTTTTGTAGAGCTTATTTTTGGATTTAGATCATCTGTGAGGATCAGTTACATCTAAGCATGCCTTGTGTTTTTTGAATCTGTTTGATGATACTGAAAGCTGCCTCTCAAAAGTAGAATATTTCTGAGTCCATTTCCATGTTCTTGTTACCATCAGAAGTTAAAATGTTGTAAACTTAAGATGAGTTAATGATTTATCAACCAAAACTGATAATAGAACAGTTACATTATTGAACCCCAGAATATCCTTATAACCCCTAGAGTTCACATGCAGTTAGTATCCTGCTAAAGATTAAGCAAATTATCCGTTCCACTCCGAAGATGAAGATGAGCAAAAGACAATGCCTCTGTTAGGAACCATAGATGCATTTCTTTTGTCCAGTCATAGATTCCTTAAGGAGCACGAAAATCCACTGTGCACTAAATATCTTGCCAGTTCTGATTATGCTAGCCCCAAGATTAAAAGAACATTTATTGGATCATGAGGATATTTCTGATTATTGACATTGTACAAGGTTTAATGTGTTCCCTTGGAAAGAGTTCACATTTTGTTTTTACAGAGGTAGGTGAGGTCATGGTAATATAATCTATTTTGCTTTGTGGGTAAGTTTCAAGTTGTACGACTGCCTGAAACTCTTTTGGTTCCGGAGCTACTCTCTCTCTAGTAAGACAGTCTGATCAGTTAATTCTGAAAAGTAAAGGTGCAGCTTTAAAATTCCTGGGAAGTTTGGAGTGGATATCATTTATATGGGCCATTGTCTCAGATTAACTTTGAGAATTATTGCAATTCGACAGCCAGGAACCCAAGCTGAGAGTAATAATCTTGATTGAATAAATATTTCAAATAATCATTAGTGTAGAATCTGGCTGAATATGATTTTTTTTTTGTGAAGGAGATAGATTTCTGTGTTAGTTAGCTTAACAAAAATATTTCCAGGCCAGATCATGCAAGATTATAGCCCTTAGAAGTTGATTGCTTCATTCTGTTCCAGGACTTTATGGAGGGGTCAAATTTTTTCTCGTTGACTTTATCTTCAAACGATGTCCAAGGCTTCGAGAAAAATATGATACTCCGTATATCGTGTGGAAGAATTTGCCCACAGATCCTCAGCTAAAGGAGAGATCAAATGCTATTCCAACGAGAAGGGTATGTACTTTTAGTTAAATTACCTAGTGCTTTTGTGTAAAAACAATATGAACCCAAGTTCCTGGTTAATGGCTACAGTTGATAGATAATCAAATTTTAAAAAATATCTCTAGTGATCACATTTGCGGTTTGAACAGTGCCTGGAAATGTAGTTAATGCTACAAAAGTAGAATTTGATTATGAATTTTCTTTAAACCCTCATTGCAGTGTCTGCAGAACTGACTACACTGAAGCATTTTCTAAACTATATTCGGTATCTGTTGACCTTTTAAATGAAATACATGAAAAATCTAATCTTTCTTCTCCCTGATTAAGAGATGTAATCTTTTGTTCCAGCCATTGATCAGTGTGCTTTAATAAGGTTCCAGTTTAGTTTGTTTATGTATGTGTGTGAGAGAGTGCGAAGGTGTGGAGCGAGATGTAATTCAGAAAAATAATCATTTTAAGTTTAGCACCAATTAGAATAGTGTGATGTAAGTTGTTGTCTGTTACATGTTTTGTTGTTTCTTTTTCTGCTAGCTGTCAGGGTTTGAAAAGGTAGGGCTTAAGTCTCTAACAATTTTTTAAAAAATTGTGTGTACTTTTGCAATTGTCTGTAATTATAAAGTAGATATTATTTACTGGGTGAAGTGTGATCTAGTTGTAGTCCTGTTATTGTCTTGTTTTGTGTGGTGCTATTGTATTGTTTAATAATTTTCTGTTCACAGAAATTGTAGAACAATTAGAAATGATTGAAAATTTGATTATGGAAATTTAAGCTAAATTTTTAGCTTAAGGTAGAAATTCTATATTTTTTAAGAGAATTAGTTCTTTCTCAAAATTTTTATCTCCCTTAAACTATAGAATGTACCCATTTTAAAGGGTCAAATAATTAAGTTACATTAAGTTTAAAGTACAGTGGATTCCAGTTAATAGGTCGGTTGGTTAATTGGGGCAGCTGCTAATTTGGGACAACTCCATTTAAAAAAACAAAAATTAATTGAGAAAATAGCCTGGATTGCCCTAGTTTATTTGGGACACTATACCATTTAATTGGGACAGGTGGCAGTTGGAAATGTTGAACAGTTTCCAACTAGCATCAATTGCATGCAAATGCGTGGCAGTTAGACACTTGACCATGCTTTGAGCGAACAGTTTTTAAATAGCGTCAATTGTGTGTGTTCGTGTTCAAAAAGTATTGATTTTTGGTGCGAAATAAGCAGTAAGACAATTCAGAACTATTTTGCTCATTGCGGTTTCAAGCATTCAGGCTTGGAGATGCCAGAAACGTCCGGAAGTGAAAATGAAACTATTTCACAAGTTAGGACCTATGAAGAATTTGAAGATATCAGCAATCATCTTGAATGTTACAATAAAAAAAATCTGGAGGATACAATCATCAACAGCATCATATGAAGACAGTCCATTATCTGTACTACGTGTCTGCGCTGACTTTGTTCATTACTGTCAAAAGAGCAGCAGTGTACACTAGCTAAATTTCTCCATCGATAACTATTAGAAACACAGATTTATTGTACTGTAGGAGTATTGGTAGTGTTTTAATTCTGTATTTCACCTAAATACATAATTTGTTACTCAGTTTTATACCTTTTTTAACTGTTACCATGAAACTTTAGCTAATTGGGGCAGCTGCTTAATTGGGCCAAAATGTAACGGAATCCACTGTATATAAAATAATTTACCTTTGCCCATAATTGTTGAATTTGTTCTGTTTTAATACCAAATCTTTTGTGAAAGTAGTATGTTAAAGGTTAAATTGTCGCACACTGCTGATGTGCACCTTTCAGAAGTCAATTAAATTGATTGGAAATTGCGAGGGTGAAGTGCTGCGGGAGGAGTGTGGGACAGGTGGCAGAGAAGGAGGGGCGGTAGGGTGGTGCAGGTCCAGACACACCCGGCCCTGAGACACCAGGCAAGGTCATTTGATTCTAAACAATTGGTTTATTCAGAGTGTGTCTCTGGTGTTTCCCACTTCCTACCCTCTTCCTTCCCCTTTTCCCACTACCATGATTTCCTTCTCTTCTCCCATCCTCCTTTCCCATTCTCAGTCCACAATAAAGATCCACATCAAAATCGGCTTTATCATCACTCAGTTTTTTTGTGGCAGCAGCACAGTACAATACATAAAATTACAACAGTACTGTGTAAAAATCCTAGCTATATACATATGTGTCTAAGTCTTTTGCACAATATTACTGTATGTTAATATATTTAATATGTTAAGATGTTGAAAGAAGTCCTGCAAACATCTGGGTTTATTTGATTTTAAACTGCATATAAAAAGCATAATTAAAAATAGAGATGAATGTCAAAGTGCCTTGAAGATTAATCAGAATCTTCAGGAATAATTTTTTTTATTGGAAAATTAAAAAAAAAATTACATCATAGTGACATTAATCTGAAGCAGACAATTTTTATGAATTGTTTTTATGATTTTTCAGTCCAGTAGAACTTGCTTTACTCCCCTGTTAATCTTTGGCCCCTTATGCTCAGCAATATGGTTTATCTGCTTGAAGAGCCTACTTTTCTTTGCAGAAATATGGAGAGTTGCAAATGAACTAATAGGACAAATTTTGTTTTATGTTTTTGATTTGTATCTCAATCCATCAGTAAAATAATTGGGAAGAAAGAGATAAAAGATGGACAGATGTAGGGAAGAGATCTTGAGCTCAGGACTTAAGAAATAGGTGGAACAATGGACTTTTGATAAGTAAACAAGCTAAATACAAGAGAAATGCAGAGCTCTGAGGTTTTCAGAACTTGAGAGCAGTACAGGGATAGGGAAGGAAGTGGCAATGGAAACCTTGGAACATCTAGGTGAAAACCAGTATTATCTGGGGAACAATGAACCATTGTAGGTCAGTAAGAAAAGGGCAATCTGAGATTGGATCCTAAGTAGAGTAGTATTTGAACTGCAGAGTTTTGGATAAGCTGAAGTTTATGAAGAGTGGTGGATGTGTAACTTGTGTGGTGAGAAATTAATTATTTAGGTCTGCAGTTGATCATGATGTGAATCTGGGCTTTGGGTGAAGCTAAGTAGAGGCACATGGAGAGACTAAGAGTGTTTTGGTGATGTAAAGGGAATAGAGTGTTGAAACTCAAAAGATGGGTGCTGATGTTATGGAAAGTATGGTTCATACTGAGCCAATAGTCAGAGAGATAAATTGAATCTGAGGCGAGGTACAGTGTTTATGATGGGTGCCAATGTTTAAGAGGAAGGAGTTGCAATTTACTCAAAATTGGATAAAAGATCGTCATTCAGAATATTGACCTTTATTGGTCTCTTTGGCTAAGGTTCTAATTTCAGAGTCATTGGGATAATATTATGACACAATTCTTCTAAATAATGTCCATTTCAAATTATTTTCAAATTGTTTAATTCTGTGGTTAGGCATTTCTGTGAATGCAGGTAAAAGATAAAAGGTTTAAAAACAAAAGTTTGATTTCCAATGAACATTCTAACTCTTCATTTGATGGAAATGGTCAAAATCTCTGGGCTCAGAGGACAATTCTGCTTGTTAGTTTAGTGCTGCTGGACCTGGATTGTTCTGGAGCTCCTAGAGTAGGTATGGAGCACCCTCCAGAGGCACAAGGTCCTTTTAGTTGCTTTTAATTTTGTGCTGATGTGACTGTTCCTTCCCCATCATACTCCCCAACTAAGCACAATACTTTTCTGAATCTGTAATAAATATAAGTTTGTCTTCTAATTACTGGAGCCCCTTATATTCAGTTTAAAGTTCTAAAGATTACCTGCAGGCTTGGGTTTTGAGGGTTTTCAGAATCAGGTTTAATATCACTGGCATATACTGTGTACCCTGTGTTGGGTGGTGGGGTGGAGATTCTTCTGTACCAAAGGAGGTGTAAAGTGCTCCTTACCTTTGTTAGCCTGCATTGTTACCCTTGGGCAAGGTGAACCACCTGCTTAGCCCCTGATCAGGGTCACGTGAAGCCATGGGAGCAGGTGGTAGGTGGTCGTGTGAGCAGCTGGTGCATATCAGTGACGCCAGGCAGATGATCTCTGGAAAGTATCACCCATCTTGTAGGGACACCCTCCAGAAGAAGGCAATGGCAAACCACCTCTGTAGAAGACTTTGCCAAGAACAATCGCAGTCATACAAAGACCATGATCACCCATGTCAAACGATATGTCATGAAATTTGTTGTTATGCGACAGCAATACATTGCAATACATCATAAAAACTAAATTAGAATAAGAAATATCTATATTATAAAGTAAAATAAGTAGTGCAAAAAGAGAAAAAACTGCTTTTTTTTTGAACAAGCAGTTATAATTTTTCTCACTGTACAAACTGTGCAATGCTTGCTTTACCTTTTCTTTCTAAAGTATTTCTTTATGCAATTTGTAATCATCCTGGGAGAAATATATTTAAAATGTTAAGCTGTAAGTAGTTCATTCTACTGAGTTTTCCTGGATTTATGAACTCAGAGGCATCGTTCATCTTCCTTGTCCACATCTTGTGAATACAATGTTATTCATATTCTAATAGCTTAAATACAAAAGCAATAGAAAAGAGAAAGAATTAGGGTTATATGACACTAACAGGTGATCTGACCATTGGATTGAATCAGAAATGGCCTGAAATTCTATTAAGCTGCTAGCTGTGATAACCATGATGAAGTTAAAGGGTTTTGAAAGGCACACTTTAAATTTCATCATTTAAGTTAATTAAGTGATCCTTGTTATATTTTTCATCAGTCAGATGATATGAAGTAAATGTAAGAGAACAGAATATGTTGAATTCAGTCTGACCTTCATGTCGTGACATCTATTTGCAGCCCTCACCTGGCTGAGACAGAATCTCTCTGCACTTTGGACCTTGGGCATCATAGCGGACGGAGAGCCCTAAACCCAGGATGTCTCTGAGTGCTGGGGCAAAACTGTGCCTTTTTTCTAAGTCCTACGTGAACTTAGTATTTAAATATCTCTGATCCTTTGGGTCATTTAAAGCTACTAAATTTGAAGTAATTATTTAGAAATAAGAATGATGAAAAACAGCTAATTCAAAGCACAAACAATTGGGAAAAAATCTTTTACCTTCTACTTTGCATACTAATCTGCAGGCCTACTCTTGTCAATCATCCTTTTTTGTCATTCACACAACTGGACTTCACAAGTCCTTCCTACCTTAGCTGAGAGATTTTCCATTGAAGTTACTTAGGATCAGAGAGGCAGTTTCCTAGTAACTCTGGGGTCATGTATAGTATTGAATGCAGCACCACCTGCCCAAGTTTCATACTTCCACACAATGTGCATGGAAGTCCAAGACTCACTGAAGCTTCAACTGCTGATTGGAACCACTGACTCCAGCCCTGCAAGATTTCTCTTTTCCTGAACGTTAATAGGGTATAGTAGTGAGGGAAGGGTGTCTATATTACTTGCTAATTGCTCTATTGAATTTGCTTTTATGTAGTTTTCTGTGCCCCCCAACCAGCTAATTGTGATGTTTCCACAGATGCCAGCAGTCGCGTCAAGGTCCAACGTTACAGCCAATGCCATGTCTGTTTATAGTCGGGACGATGATGGTGCACGCTCCCACAGCAAAAAGAGCAGCTTCAGTGAGATTTTCAGTTTAGCAGAGAATGAACGTCCTTTACCAGGTACGTACAGTTATGTCTATTCTGTATTACAATCTGATTTAATTTAAAATACATTTGAAGCTGTTATTTCTGGATCTGTGATAGATATTTGGACAGCGTTATTTTGGGTAATAAATTAAGCATAGTAAGAGCTACACAGCAAAATTGGTGGGTGGCTGCAAGCTCCAGATGTGTGTTGTTGTATGGCGGGACTCTGTTAAGATGGCAATCATACTTGTAAATTAACATAAACTGTGAAATAATTGTGACTATACCTTTGTTTTTAGCCTCAAGGAGTCCAGTATATTTTGTGAAACGCTTGTCCTTTAATCGGCCCACGCTACATAACAGAACTTCGTATGATCTGTCTGCCATCACTGAGAAAATCTTTGCTACCCATTTTCTGTTGTTGCACACTTCACCATATCACACTCATGCACTCTTCCATATCAAATTATTACTTAGAAATTGCATTGTTTTGCTCTCTAACTTGTCTGTTTTTGAACTCTAGTAATATAAACAACATGCTGTAGGAACTCAGCAGGCCAGGCAGCATCTATGGAAAAGAGTAAACAGTTGATGTTTTGGGCTGAAACCCTTCATCAGCATTTGGTTTTGGCCTGAAACATTGATTCTTCACTCTTTTCCATAGATCCTGCCTAGCCTGCTGAGTTCTTCCAGCATTTTGTGTGTGCTACTTTGTTTTCCAGCATCTGCAGATTTTCTCTTGTTTGGTATTTGAACTTTTGTTCAGTAAATTAAGCTACTACTGTAGTGTATGCTGTGGATTTTGAACTCTCCATGATGTCCCTCACATACTCTCTCTGAACCTATACCTATCTGCAGAACAAAGCAGTGGACTTGTCCCATTCAATAAACAGCATTTTTCTCAGGCACCCTCCCAGTGCGCCTCATCGTGACCTTTCAATACCCACTATATCCCGCTGAGCTAGTACTATCCTGGTCCACTCATTACTGCATCAGCTTGGCTGAACGTTGGCTGCTTCACTGGTTTTTAAAATTCATCTCCATTGAGTAGGACTGCGGCTGTTGAATAGTTCACATAATTTCCTTGACTTTCATCCTATTATTCTTCCTCCATTCCATCCTCGTATTGTCAGCTCATTCAAAGGATCCATTTATAATGCTTTTTTGACCTGCCTTTGGCATTCATTGCCAGTGTATGATGCATTGGGAAGTTGACTGGCTTCTGCTAAATATTTAGGAACGTGGGGTCAGGCTTCAAATTTTCAAGTAAATTTATTATCAAAGTACATGTATGTCACCATATACAAACCTGAGATTCAGTTTGTTGTGGATGTATTTCATAAATCTATAGAATAACCATAACAGAATCCATGCAAGACCAGCTACCTATGGCGTTTAACCAGAGTGCAGAAGACTTTGCAAATACAAAAGAAGAAATAATAATAAATAAATATCGAGAACATGAATTGAAAGTAAATCCATTGGTTGTGGGAACGTTTCAGTGAAGTTGAGTGAAGTTTGGTTCAAGAGTCTGATGGTTAAGGGGTAGTAACTGTTACTGAACCTGGTGGTGTGAATCCTGAGGTTCCTATAAATGTGAAGCCTGCTGCACATTTGATAATTGCTGATCTGCACCTCTGTTTCAATTACTTAGGTTAGCTCTGTATCCCTCGACATAGTCACCAGAATCCCCCACTTTTTTACCAGTAATTTTTATTTGAAGTGGGAAGTGATATTTACTTGAAGCATACTTTACAATAATGCAAAATGATGGGGTGGGGCTGACTGCAATTTCAACGGCGTAATCTTCATTATGTACCAAGTAATATTGAAGTAGAGATCATGGTCTTTATCAATACTCTTCAGAGATTGTCTGCCTGGCATCAGTGTTTGCTTCACCAGGACCTGTGATGTGCACCAGTTGCTCATATGACCATATGCGACCTGCTCCCATGGCCTCAAGTGACCCTGTTCGTGGGAGGGGTGGGGGCTAAGCAGGTGCTGCACTTTGCCCAAGTGTAACCTGTAGACTAGCGGAGGGAAGGAATGCCTTGCAGCTCCTTTGGTAGAGACGTATCTCCACCCCACCACTCAACAGAGTAATATTGGGGCTAAAAGGGTTAACTTGTGAGGCTGAGTTGTTTATTCTCCTGTATATTGAAGAATAAGACTCAGCTGTTGGTGATAGTTAGAGTAATCATCCTGGACTCCAGGACAAAGGCAAAATGATACAGTTCGAGTTGGGCTGTCCATATGATGTTGGTTCTTCACATAAAGGCAAGTGGATATTTGTACTTTCAAAAAACCTTTTCTGAAGCTACTTCAGTTGATACATGTATTGCAAGGGTACATTTTTGTTTGCTTAGACTTAATTAAGCAAAATAGAGATACTGGCCAAACATGACCTAACTGAAAGCCAGAATAGGCTCATGGGCTGAAAGATATTATCCTGTTTCCTTGTTTCTAATTTGAAAAGCAGAATAATTGTTTTATTATCAGAGATAAATTTGTAATCACCATGCATGACCTGCATTGTCTTGGTAATTTTCTTAAAATAAACGTTCAAAAATGTTATCTAGCAGTATGTAACTTGTTACCAAACAGGACACTGACGGTTAAAACTCTCCACTCTTTTTCCTACAGTATGTGAAAACGGATGGCGTTGCTGTCTAATTAATAGAGACAAGAAGATACCCACTGACTATATTCGGCATGGTTTCCTCTATGTAACAGAAAAGTAGGTTATATTAAAACATTCTGTAGAGACTTAATATTCATAACAAATTATTCAATGTTGTACAATTTAATAATTAAGGCCGAAATCTCAAAACATCTCAAACTTCATTACAATGAGAGGGATTGGTTTGTTTGCCAAAAGACATAAATAATATGCGATGATAGCTTGTCTGAAGCAGATGCAGTCTTAATTTGGTGTTTTTATTCAGTAGTAAACTTTAAAAAAAAACACACACATCTTGATGTATTTGTTTTTAAAGTTAGTCTATCTGTTTAGGTCAGGAGTTCCCAACCTGAAATCCACGGACCCCTCGGCTAACAGTATGGGTCCATGGCATAAAAGGGTTGCAAATTCCTGGTCTAGGTCATTTCAGAAATGTGTGCTCCATTGATTTTTATGCGGGATTTAAAGCTTTCCAGCCTATTTGTTTTTCATTCTTTCAATCCGAGTATTATGTACGGGGAAAAAAAATGGCATTTTGTATTAGCACTAAAAGCAGCATATATTGACAGTGAATTAATTTAATTGACCCCTTGATGCTCAGGTAACTTTGATTCAGGGCAAGTTTACACTTTCAAAGCTTTCAAGGGGCTATTGAAAGCCCAATATCAATACGCGATAAAGGATTTTGGTACCATTTCCCTTTGCCAAGCAAAGGTCTGCTGATCACTTGGAAGGATAGATAAGCAAAAGATTATTCCATTATTGTATATCAAATCAAACGTAACTTTGCTCTATATCAGGGGTTCCCAACCTTTCTTATGCCATGAGGGGTGAGGGGGGTTGGGGATCCCTGCTGTATACCACCAACCAGTGTTCCGTAGTCCTGCCACATCTATGCATACTGTGTGGTCATTTTATTAGGCATACCAGTTCACCTCATTAATGCAAGCAACTAATCAGCCAATCATATGGTAGGTGCCCAATACATGCAGGCATGGACAAAGTTCAGCTGTTGTTCAGACCAAACATCAGAAGGGGGAAGAAATTTGGTCTAAGTGACTTTGACCATAGAACTGTTGTTGGTGCCAGAAGGGGTGGTTTGAGTATCTTGGAAACTGCTGATCTGCTAGGATTTTCCTGCATGACAGTCTCTAGAGTTTATAGAGAATGGTGCAATAAACAAAAAAACATGCAGTGAGTGGCAGTTCTGTTGGCAAAAATGCTTTGTTAATGAGAGAGGTCAGAGGAGAATGGTCAGACTGGTTCAAGCTGATGAGAAGGTGACAGTAACTCAAATAGCTATGCATTACAGCAGTGGTGGGTAGAAGAGCATCTCTGAATCCACAACATGTCAAACCTTGAATTGGATGGGCTACAGCAACAGAAATCCACTCTGGGTTCCACTCATGTAGCTAATAAAGTGGTCACTGAGTATAGTTAGGAATGGTAGCGGACAATTAACCAACTTGAAAAGAAAAAGAGGGTTTGCAAGAACATACTCTACCTCAGTGAAACCAGGGCTTGAGGCTTTCCCAAAGCATTTGCATTCATCATTGGATAGAAATGGATGCCGCATCTCACTTTCCTCTTAAGATTTCCATCATCACAGGAGATAATTTGCAGTCTGTTCTATTCATTCTACATATAAAAAATGTCTGACAGGCATTAGATACATAAAATGTAATGGGATACCATCCAAGATGTACTGTAGTACTGAAGATGTGCTCTTGAACCGGTTGTTCCTCTAGCCAAGCCGCTCCAATATATTTAAAATGTTGAAAATTACTGAATATACATACAACCTGTTCACAAAATGCAAGGTGAATCCAATCCACCTAATTATTGCTCAGTTTTTGGCAAAGTGACAATTGTCAGTTATCAAACAGTACTTATTCACCAAAAGCATAATGTCTGCTTTCAGATACTCAAATGTAGATCAAAGGTTTGTTATCCCCCTGATCCATGTTTGAGGTGAGAGTTTTCATCTGTGGCATTGTGTTACAATTTGACCAAGTGTGGCACCAAGAAGCCTCTTCAAACTGATAGTGGCATTAACGGGAAAACACATCTATTGTAGGTATCATTCCTCACATTTTGGGGTGTAGTGGTTACCTGAAAACAAACTAAAACTGCTCAGAGACTGAGTTGTGGAATTGACACTGTATGTTGTGCTTCTAGAGTATCGAAATTCCAAATCAAAAAAAGTATGTTCAATTCTTTATTGCTAAACCAACAAAGATGAACAGTCTTATATTGATAAAGCTAAAGAAACTAAAACTAACGATGTAGCAAAATTAGTGTTCCAGTTAGTGTAACTAAGAGGTACAACCAATTGATCTAGCAGTCGAGAAATTAATGCTCTTAATAACAGTAAATAAAAATCACCCCCAGCCCACTCCCTGGCTCAAACTCTCAACTAGACGAAACTGAATTAAAGACAAAGAGTGAATATGTGACTATACTCTTCTCTTCCACCACGCTCCAACCCACGTGACAAATTACCCATAATAAATGTGCAACACAAAATACAATACAGACAAGCAGAAAATCGATACTTGTATGTTTACCAGACTTAAGTTATCTTAGCTCTAGGATTTTGTTGTAGGCAGTAGGCGTGGGACTTTCCAAGACCGGACCGCTTTGTCATGGATCACACTTCAAACGTAATGTCAAAAGTAGGAATATATGCCACAATTGTTTTCCACTAGTACTAGTGGATTGGTACTAGTCAGAAATTGGACAAGAAATTTCCATTTGTAAGGGATATATCCTGCATGATTAATAACCTTACTATGCCTCAAATACTCAGTCCTTGACTCCCCAGTACATAGTGGCTGCACAGCAATTTTTTTAAATCTGCTACTCAAATCACATCCTGACTCCTTGAGCTGTAAAAGGCTAAGGCCAGCATAAGCATAGGACCCACACCAACTGCAGATTTTGCCTCCAGACCACACACTATCATGATTTGGAAACACGTCACAGATTTGACATTTTTGGCTTGAATCCTGAAACTCGCTACCCAGCAGCATGCAAATAGCACCAAATATTTATGAGAGTGGCCAGCAAATATGTACCTGTATGTGGAAGGCTTATTAATTGTGATGAATGGCAGACAGATGGATAGCGTAGTATCAAAAGATCGATGCACACCAGAGTGATTCAAGTACTGTAATATTCCACAGAACCATTGACTTGTTTCAAACTTGTGAAAGAAAACAATAAACAGTTGTTGATATGACGAGAAAATGGCCAATAATATCATTATGATATATTTATTTTAAGAATCAAAACTTACAACAAAATTACTTTGTAATTTGGCATGCTCAGTGAAGATCAGTTCAAATTTTTAGTTTCAGTTGACATTAAAGGAACTTGCTTAAGATCATAAAACACTGGTTAGACACAATTTGGGTCCACTTCTGGGTAGCGTACTCAGAAAGTTGTGAAGTCTTTAGAGAAGGCACAGAAGAGAATTACCAAAATAATTCTTAGGATGAGAGACTTAAGTTGCTTTGAAAGACTGGAGAAATTAGGTTGTTCTTGGAACAGATGAGATTGCACGGAGATGTAGTAGAGGTATTTCTCATTATAAGAAATATAAACCAAGTAGAAGGAAATGGAAATATATCTGAAGGAAAATAATTTGCAGGGCTTTTGGGAGAGAGCAGAGGAGTGACATATTGGATTGATCTTAGATGGAGATAGTATAGCCCATGGTCTCATAATCTTCCTGTGATTCTAAATGGTTATTCTGATAGAAAATCCACTAGATCCATAAAAAAATAAAATCTTCATATATGAACATTTCAATTTTTTTATTACATTGATAATACCTTCTTTGAATGTTGGTAAGTACAAAGTAAACTGGATGTGACAGCCATAGTTATGCAAAATCATCAATGAAGGTCTGAGTTAATTATTTTAATCAATTAAGATTCCCTATCAAACACTTTACAACTTGTTTCTTTCTGTCCAGTTATTTGTGCTTTGAAAGTTCCAAGTCTGGCTCATCCAAGAAAAATAAGATAATAAAATTAAAAGATGTTACAGAAATACAAAAGGTATGTCTGAGTTTTTATTTTGAATTTTGGCTGATTTGTTTGTTGTAGTTTTTGTGGTTAAGAATGATTCTCAGTTTTTTTCTGTTTGAATTTTTGTATGTATAATTTGCCAAAGCTAACATGAGGTGCAACTAGATATTTTACATTGTAACTTTTCTACTAATACTTAAAATTCATCATTTTTCTTGAGTGCAAATAAGAATGACCTTAATAATATTTTCATCCATCGGGTTTCTGTTATGAAGAGTGGTGGTGATAATTCCCTTAAAATTTTTGAATCATTATGTGCTTACACATTTCAGCATTAATGTAAGTGATTTCATTTCAATGAGAGCTGTGTTCAGTTTGCACTCATTTTAAATCTACCACATGAAACTACTTCAGCTAAAACCATGATATGTTTTCATTCAATGATCTCCTTGAACAATACTACATAGTGAGAATATGACAGATTTGAGGGCTGTATGTTATTCCAGAGTTTGAGAAATTCATGAGAGCCCCAGATGACAAGACAGTATGCTCTTATATGAGAACAAAAAACTGCACAGCACAGGATCAGGTCCTTAGGCCCACTGTGTTGTGCCAAACTAATTAAGTTAGTGATCGAATGACAAACCAAGCTAATCACTTTTGCCTGCACAACGTCCACATCCTTCAATTTCCTACACATTAATGCGACTATCTAAGAGCCTCATATTTGTCTCCACCGTCACCATTGGCAATGCATTCTAGGCACTTGTCACTCTGCACAGTAAATAACTTGCCCTTTGAATGTAACATCTCCTTTGAATATAACCCCGGTCTCCTTAATGCATGCTGTCTGGGTATAAGGCATTTCAACCCAGGGATAAAGATACTCGCTGTCCATATTTATGCCTGTCATAATCTTATAAACCTCTATAAGCCTCTGCCACTCCTGAGAAAGCAGTACAAGTTTGTCTAACCTTTCCTTGTGGCACATGCCCTCTTATCCTGGCAGCAGCCTGGTAAGTCTCTTCTGCCCCCACTCCAAAGCCTTGATGTCCTTCCTGTAATGAGATGACCAGACCTGAATGCAGTACTCTAGATGCAGTCTAACTAAAGTTTTATTCCTGCTGCTGCCTGTGTGGGCTTCCTCCGGTTTCCTCTCACAGTCCAAAGACGTACCTGATAGGTTAATTGGTCATTGTAAATTGTCCTGTGATTGGGCGAGGATTGCTGGGTGGTACGGCTTGAAGGGCCTACTCAGTGCCATATCTCAATAAATTAATAAATAGATTATTAAGCTGCACCATAACATCCTAACTCTAGAACTCAACTCCTTGGCTAATAATGGCAAAAATGTCATGTGCTGCCTTTACCAGCCTATCAATATGTGTAGCCACTTTCAAGAGCTATGGATTTGGACCCCAGTACCTTTGCACCACAACATTGTTAAGTGTCTTGCTCATAAACAGTATACTGTACATTTACATTTGACCTTTCAAAGTGCAGCACTTTACATTTGGCCAGATTAAACTCCATCTGCCATTCCCTGTCCACATCTGCAACTGACCTATATCCTGTTGCATCCTTTGGCAGTCTTCTATTCTCTCCTCAACACCACCAATCTTCATATTGTCTGCAAAGTTACCAACCCATCTATCTATGTTTTCATGCAAGTCATTTATATATACCACAAACAACAGATGTCCTATTGCAGATTCCTGTGTAACACCACTGGTCACAAATCTCCAGTCAGACCAAGTCACATTCACCACTATCCTCTGTCTTCTATGGAAAAGCTAACTCAGAACCTAAACAGCCAACTCACTATGGATCCCATGCATCTTAATCTTCTGGATGAACCTCTCATGAGGGTCCTTGTCAGATGCTTTAGTAAAATCCATGTCGACACCATCCACAGCTCTATCTTCATCATTCACCTTAATCACCTCCTCAAAATGCTCAGTCGCATTAGTAAGACATGATTTGTCCTGAACAAGGCCATGCTGACTGTCCCTAATTAAAAGCACTTGAAAAATATACGTAAATGCCAAAGCTAAGAATCCTCTCCAGTAATTTCCCTATCACTGACGTGAGAGTCACCAGTCTCTAGATTCCAGGATTATCCCTATTTCCATCATCGAATAAAGGATCAACATTAGCTACTCACCAGTTCTCTGGATATTGGTCAAGGCCCCAGCAAACACTCACAATAACTTGGGTATATCCCATCAGGTCCTGGGGACTTAATGTTCTTTAAGAGACCCAACTCTACCTCCTCTTTTATCTTTTATCATATTAGCGTGCTCTACACCAATCTCCCTTTGCTACACATCCTTTCCCTAGAAGATCAGATCCCTGAATTGTTAATGAACACTATCCCATTATTCCTTTACCTCACTACCTCACATCCTCCACTCCCAAGCATGTGTTCCCTCCTTTTTCCTTGAGAGATCCAACCCCTTCCTTTGTTATCCTCTTGCTCTTGATAAATGTATAGAGGATGCCATCCAGCATACTCTTTCACTTTCTACCATCAGGCAGGAGACTGCTGCGTAAAGACAAGAACGATCAGGATGGGTAACGGCTTCTTCCCTCAGGTCATTAGCTTCTGCACTCCCTGCCGCTTTGCATTCAAAGTGCCATCGGATAATTTGTACTCTACCCTACGATATTTAATTTGCTTTGCTTTACATCCTGGCCTGGAGAAACATCTTGTTTGGTGGTATTTGTGTACATCGTTAAATGACAATAAGCTTAACTTAACTTTGGGTTTCTCTTTAAACCTATTTTTCAAGATCTTTTATTGGTCCTATTGGTCCATCATGGCTCTCCTCATTCCTTCTTCACTTCTTCTTCTCTCTATAATCCTCAAGGTTCTTTTTGATTTCAGCTTCTTAAGCCGGGTATGCACTTCTATTTCTTCCTTGACTAAATTTACCAACTCTCCTAACATCCAAGGTCCCCTTATCTTGCCATCCTTCCTTCTATCTGAAATATACCTGTGCTGTATTCAGTGCAAATGCTCTTTCAACACCCTCCATGTGTCAGATGTGGACTTGCCCAAAAACAGATTTTCCCCATTAACCCTCCCTAGTTCCTGCCTAATGACTCTTGTAATTTATCCTGTTCCTATTTAATATTCTCCGCAAGCTCCATACATATCCTTATCTGTTTGTTTGTTTGTTATGTGCCATGTTGAATGAAGTGGCTGATCATGGTCTTTTCATGAGCATGATTGTTCTTGGCAAATTTTTCGACAGAAGTGGTTTGCCATTGCCTTCTTCTGGGCAGTGTATTTACAGGACTTGTGACCCCCTGCTCTCATAGCTGCATGTGATCATGATCGGGGTGGTGGGGGGGAGGTGCTAAACAGGTGCTACACCTTGCCTAAGGGTGACCTCCAGGCCTGCAGAGGGAGGCCTCCCTTTGGTAGAGACGTATTTCCACTCTGCCACCCAATCCTTGTCTATAGCTATCTTAAAACTTCAGGTATTGTGATCACTTACAGTTCTTTTGCTGAATAATCAGTCACCTGGCTAGAGCTTGTACTCAACACCGGTGTGGCATCTTTTCTTGTCAGACAATATACACATTGGTTCAAGAAATCCTCTTGGATGTACCTAACAAATTCTACCAGTCTAAACTTATTGTAATTATGAGATCCAGTCTATATTAGGGATAGTGAAGTTTCCCATTATTAAATAACAACTCTTTGCCTTGGTATCTGTTGTTACATTGTGTTTTTAGACAATATCCAAGAATCATGATTTTTAAGTACTTCGTCTATTTTAAATTATAAATTTGTTTGGAAATGCCTGGGGTCCCCAGTGTATCTTGATTTTACTTGCATTTCCCAGCGCCTTCAGAAGTAATTAATGGACAGGGTTTCTACAGTGTCCCTTTGTCATTCCTATCCCTACTCAAATCTGGATGTTTGAATGTTTCAGGCTATCAAGTTAGACCCTTTACATTAGTTAGGTGAGGCATCTGTGAATGTCAGGCCCACACTGATAAGATCTGGCTCAAAGAGTGAGAAAATTTTGTTTGGGGAAAAAATATTCAGCAAGTAGCACTTTTAAGTGATCAAAGGTGTTAAGCAATGCACAGATAATGTTTAAAGCGAAAGGTAGCATTTCCTTGTCTTCTTTTCCCTTGGCCTTGTTTTTCCCATTGAAATCAGACATTCACAAACCAGTGCAGAATCTGAGAGCAGATTCCTTAGTTGGGCAATGTAAGTGAAATCAAACTCCACTGGTGGTAGGATGTGAAACTCTTGGCATTTCCAAGCAATAGTCAAGTTATTTTTATTTATCTGAGAATTACTCAAACTGCAGTCTCATCACTAAGTATGAATTATTTTCTTTCTTTTTTTCACCTCTCTCATTGTTTTGTTTTACTTCCCTAGTACAAAGTTCTGTCAGTTTTGCCTGGATCTGGAATGGGTATTTCAATAACTACTCCATATACCCAAAAGGTGAGTAATTTCCTTTCTTTTGACGTTTTGTTGTTTCACATACTTACACTTTTAAATAATATACAAACATTCCATTCTATGGGAGACTTTTGTGCCAGTAATGCATCTAAAATCCTTTTCAGATACTGCCAACCAGTAGATTACTGAAAGCATTATCCCTCAGTTTTATGTGATTAAGCTTATATGGCTTAAGCAGTTATTAACAACATAGTTAAATAATGTTGTGCATTACTGCACTCCCGACAGGAGTGGTAGAACAGAGGGAGTTTAGGATGTATTGCACACAAAATGCTGGAGGAACTCAGCAGGCCAGGCAGCATCTATGGAAATAAATAAACAGTTGATGTTTTGGGCTGAGACTGGAAAGGAAGGGGGAAGACACCAGAATAAAAAGGTGGGGTTGAGAGGAAGGAGGATAGCTAGAAGGAGATGGGTGAAGCCAAGTGGATAGTAAAGATAAAGGGCTGGAGAGGAAGGAATCTGATAGGAGAGGAGAGTAGACCATGGTAGAAAGGGAAAGAGGGGACCTGGGGGGAAGTGATAGGCAAGTGAGAAGAGGTAAGAGGCCAGATTGTGGAATAGAAGAAGAGGGCACGGTGAGGGAAGTTCTATTACTAGAAGGAGAAATCAATATTCATGCCGTCATGTTGGAAGATAGCCAGATGGAATGTAAGGTGTTGCTGTTCTACACTAAGGGTGGCCTCATCTTGGCATAAGAGGAGGCCATGGACCAACATGTTGGAACAGGAATTGGAATCAGAATTAAAATGTTTGGCCATCGGGAAGTCCTGCTTTCGGTGGATGGAGTGGAGGTGCTCGATGAAAGGGTCCCCTGATTAAGCTGGTAAGGCAGTCGGAATGGCATACCAAAGGTTTGCCTGTATTAGAAGAGAAGTAATGTTTATACAACACTTCGTCTGAATACATTTCTGGTCACTTCATTGCAGGAGATATGTAATTACACCAGAGAGCACTTACGAGGATATTGCCAGTATTGGCATGTTTTGGTTATGGTGAAGTATTGGAAAGGCTGCAGTTGCTTTCTCTGGAACGAAGTAGTTCGTGAAGAGGCTTATTTGAGGTGTTTAAAATTGAGGTGTTTTGACTGGAGAACAAGGAAGGACCCATTTCCCATAGCTGAAAATCAAACCCCACTCACTGGCCATAGTTTTAAAGTAATGGCATTAGAGGAGAAATAAAGGGAAACTTTTCACCCAAAGGGTGATAGTGATATCGAACATTGCCTAAAAAGGTGGCAGAGGCAGAAACCCTCATCATATTTAAATAGCATTTGGTTGTGCACTTCAAGAGCAGAGCTGTGCAGGGTTAACGGTGTCAGTGATGGAAAATGCGGTTAGATTGGGTATCTCCAGTCTGCTCAGGCACAACAGATTGAGTGGCTTCCTGGGTCATTAATTGTTTGTGATTATGCATAAATGTGTTAGAGTGAAATAAAATAAAAATTTTTGTCCACTGTGCTTGTTATATTTTCATTTAACTTGGAAACAATTCTTCTTTAAAACCTTTTTGTTTTGCTTTCCTTCCTTTAGCCACTGGTATTTGGTGCTATGCTACACAGAGATGAAGCCTTTGAAGCAATAAACTCTCAATATACCAAAATAACATCCAGCGTATCCAGTAATGAGTCCTAGCCACGTGCTTTCGATGAGGAATAACTTGCCTGTATAATATTGTTGAAATGAGAAATTGGACAAGAACCTCTGTTACCTGTTTGATGATATTTGCGATGGATTTTGTATCTAATTGGAATAGATGGTTTATAATCTATATATTTTTTAACTTGCTGTTTAGTTATTTTACATTTAGGTGAGAGTTTTACACAAAAGTGCTGTTACTATCATAGTACCCTGCACAGTAAGCACTTTTGGCATTTGTTTACAGACATTTTAAATGTTATACTAAATTGGAGTAGGATAAAATTGAGTGTTTTTAATTAAAATAAAGAAACAATGTAAGATAACTTTTGAAGTAAAATGTACAAAATCTGAATGCCAAGGTTGTATACTTCTCAGTGTCCATTTCAGATAAGGAGTATTGTTTGAAGTGATTATCTTTTCAAAAGGATTTTGGTAAACTAAGGTTAAGCAGAAAGATGCAGCAAGTTAGAAATTCTGGAGAATCAGAATTAATGCATCAAATCATGTCTTTTTTTTATTAGATTGGCAAATAACCAAAGTAAGTAATTAGATTACACCCTGATTGTGGAGTCTGGACAGTATAAATATTAAATAATTATTCAGAACTTAGTGTAAGTTATAATTGGTTAAATAGTTGCATGATATAGATACAATCATTTCAACATTATGTCACAAACAACTGCAGAAGTAATCTCATTCAGTGTAATTATGGAAGCAAGTTCTAATTCTTTTAATAATATTACTTTCGTTGCAAGTTGGAGTTAACAACTTGTTCAGATAATTTTTTGGGGTTTGAAAGTTTCCCTGTCACTCCTTTTACTGTTTTTCCATTTTTGCCATACAGATATACGAAAAATGAGTGTTTTGGACAATTCTTCCAATGAGTAGAAATTGTTTGTTACTTCTTATGTCATATCCTGCTTGCTGGCTTCTTCCAAAAAGACTAGTCCATGACCAAGATTTTCCTTGAGTTAGTTTTCCAGATTTAACAAGTTAAAACAGACTAATTTTACTCTTCTATGGCAGTGGAAGACCATCTCTTCAGAAAGCAGCTGTATTTATTAAATTCTGGGCGCCAAAGTAGCGTAGTGGTTAGCACAATGCTATAACAGCTCAAGGCATTGGAGTTTGGAGTCCAATTCTGATATCATCTGTAAGGAGTTTGCATGTTCTCCCCCGTGGAATGTGCGAGTTTTCTCTGGGTCCTCCGATTTCCTCCCACAATCCAAAGACATACCAGTTAGTAGGTTAATTGTCCCGTGATTAGTTGAGGGTTAAATCAGAGGCTGATGGGCGAGGCGGCTAGAAGGGCATATTCTGCCTATATCTCTAAATAAATATATGAATTATTAATGTTATGTCCTGACCCTTTGTTTAAATTGCCGACTCAAATCTTCAAGGCATGCTCTTAAGGACATGAATGGAACTGGTATCCATTAATACTGTCTGATATTCTTTTTCTCCATCAGCAAAGAAACCTGCCGTTATTCAGTGTTGACATAGAGAACTGCTTGAAAACTTGCTGATAGAAGGCAGAGACATGAACCCACATTCTGGTTCTCAGTGATATGGGTTAAAGATACTGTACATTGGCTTTGTGGATTTTTATCCAATTCCTTTCTAATTCATTTTTTGCTTCAGTTCAGAATGAGGTTTTATCTGCACTGCTGTTTGTAATCTTTCTTGGCAGATGTCTGTACCAATCATGCTGCAGCAGAGAATCCCATTTCTCTCTTGTATGTAGCAAGTTCTTCCCATCATCTCATAGATCAGATACAGTAACAGCTCTGTGCCATTGCCCACACTCGCTAAATACAATAGCATACACTTAGAATTGGAATGTAATTGAAATATGATTCATCAAACCTCTATTTGATGTAGCCTTCAGAAAAAAAAACTGCTGTACTGACTTACCAATGCTTAAGACTTCATGACCTGTTTTATTTTTACGCGTGTTCACAGAATTTATAAGCCGGCCAGTGGCTTGTGGCAACTGCACCATACTTCAAGGCGAGTGTTCCTGAGTTCAAATCTGGCTGGCTCCTCATAATGCTTTCCATCCTTGCTGAGTTGAGTGTTGAGCTAGCAACTTGGCCTCGTAAAAAACCAGACAAAATTACCAAATAAACAGCAAGGTTGCTGCCCAGTGTGCCACAAGGCGCAGAAAGGAACAACAACATAGAATTTATACTGAGTACGTAAAGATGCATGACCATGTAGAATAGTTTTCACTTTATCTTGGGTTTATTCAAGATTTAGTTCCTTAAAACTTTTAATTGAACATTATTAATGCTGCAAACACTGGAATATGAATAGTAGTGGATTTGTTCTATATAGTTTCCTGGTACAAACATTTGCCAAGTTCCCTTTAGTTTACTATTAATGTGGGAATGTTTACTGAGGGTTAATTTTTCAGTTCTGTATAAGAAGTATATTTGCTAGTTTTGGAATCCATGTAGGATACATACTAGCAGTTAATTTAAAATAATGTAAACAAGTTGTAAAAAAAGCCATTAACTAGTAGTTTTCAATTAATGCAATTTATTTTCTTAATAACCCCAATCACAGAAAAGCAGTTGCCATTCTTGTTAATGTATATTAGATACGTTGATTGTTTACATATTGAAAGTTGTGCATAATTGTTTTTGGTATCATGTAAAACTTTTGTGTAAATGCAGAAACTACAAATGGATCCAAGAAATGTATCTTAATCCTGTAAAATCTGCAAGCTTTGGATCATGTTTATTCTAAAATGGATAAAAAAAAGTCTTGTAAAAAGTCGCACAGATTTTTATTTGAAATAAATGGTTCTGTAAAAACTCCGGGTTTATGGTTTTATAATGTATGCTTTTTAGCTGCCATCTGTTATAGCTATTGGAAAGTTCTCTAAAGTTGTTCTGATGCCAAAACCTTCATGTACGCATTGAAGTTGCAGTTACGCTGTAGGCACTAGGTGAGCAGTAATGTGATCACCTGGTAATTGTGCCATTCCATTTCCATTTGATGAAACATTCTCCAATTCTTTCATTGCACACAACAGATGTTAACGAAGCAGTGTTGACTGGAAAAGTTTCTCACATATTTTACTCTCTAGTATTTTGTTGTGAACAGCTTTGAGTCATGTCATTTTTTCCTTTAAAATGAATACTTCACAGCAGTTTCACTTAGAGTCTCAGAAAAGTAGAACACAGAAATGGGCCATTTGGCCTATCTAGTCTGTGCCAAACCATTTAAACTGCCTACTCCCGTCGACCTGCACCTAGACCACAGCTCTCCATACCTGTACCATTCATGTACCTATCCAAACTTGCCTTAAAATTTGGAATTAACAAACATTTACTCCATAAATGATTTGGCAATAGCCAAGGGTGAGTTTCATTAGGCTGTGTGCTTAAAATAAACCCACCATTTAGAGAGCAGCAATCAACAAAACCAATATAGACAGAGTAATTTAATTTTAGAAGTCATGGAAACAGTGTTCTGGTCAGAGCACAACTAATACGTCATGTCTAAAGATAGAGATTAGTTTTATTTGTCACATATACAGTGAAATGGGTCATTTGTGTCAAATCAAATCAGTGAGGATTATGGTGAGCAGCCTGCAGGTGTTGTCACACTTCCAATGCCAACATGGCATAACAACTCACTAATCCTAACCGTATTCCTTTGGAATGTGGGAGGAAGCAAGAGCACCCAGAGGAAATCTGTGGAATTCATTGCCACAGGGAGCTGTGGAGGCCAAATCATTAGATATGTTTAAGGCAGAGTTTGATAGATTCTTGATTAGACCAGGGCATGAAGGGATATGGGAAGGCAGGAAAATGGAGCTGAGAGAAATGGATCAGCCAAGATGAAATGGTGGAGCAGACTCAATGGGCCAAATTACCTCATTCTGCTTCTATATCTTATGGAAACCCATAGGCTACAAACTGGAGCATCCAGAGGAAATGCATGAGGAGAATGTACAAACTCCTTACAGACAATGGCAGGAATTGAATCCCAATCGTAAGCTGCTGCTGTAATAATGTTACACTAACTGCTATGCAACCAACCTATCGCACATAGTATTATTCAATGGTGAACATGATTTTGAAGGGTTGGAATTATGAAGCAAGACTGGCCTGGAAGAGGTGTCTGAGAGATGAAATTTAGGTATGCAGAATAATAGTTCTGGGCTGAACCTTTACACATACTTTGTAAAGAACCAAGGTATTGTAGATTTGAGCACATGAAAAGCTGATGTCCGACAGAAATTCTTCACTTACAATGCATAATTTGGTGTTGCAGCTGGGTATCTTGGGATTTTACCATTGCATGAACAAATGGAGGTTAACTCAATTTTCTAAGAGTAAGAATGTTAGACTTTTAATCATTGTGCTATAAACTAGTTTTATGAAGGTAGTTCTATTTAAAAAAAAGAATATATTTAAAAAAGCAATCTTCATAAATTTGAGGATTTTCCTCAAATCTAGGAACATTAGACACCTCAGTTTACCCATGGTTATCAGTTGCTGCCTCAGTCTGAGCTTGAATTCATCACGAGAAAACCTTGCACGAAGAGAAAACAGTTCCTTACGAATGCTGCTAATGGCCACAGGCTCCTATTAATCTAAGCAATTACTCAGTTCAGCTAAAATCTATTGAACCAGTTCACCTCTAAAATTACATTTTCCACAGTGACCAGGTCTGGCGCTCATTTATCCAATTCCTCAGCAGGGAACTTCCTTGCTTCTGGATTTTGTAAATGAGGACATAATGAATAATGCAGATCTCAACCTTTACACCGCTCTTGCTTACTGCTGATAGCATTCTCTTTGTATATTTTCCCACTTTTCTTCAACTTTAAGTTATCTCACTGGTTAATGATGGCAGCCAATACTGCTCCAGGCTTTCATGTGAAAATTAGATGAGAAATTCTACTCAACCTGACCACAAAGAAGTCTGCAAACTCTCTGACTCAAGATCATTTTTATGTACGTTTGTGTAGTGTGAAGTTCAGCACATTGTTTTCCTGTATTCTTGAGCTTGACTTTGCCTCTACCACATCTCTGTTTCTTACATGATTGCTCTCACCTCTCCCTTCGACCACAGCAAGGATATAAAACCATAAGACATACTGTAGGAGCAGAATTGGGCCATTTGGCTCATCGAGTCTGCTTCGCCATTTCATCATGGCTGATCTATTTCCCTCTCAACCCCAATCTCCTGCCTTCCCCCCCATAACCTGCCACACCCTGACTATCAAGAATCCTTCAACCTCTTCCTTAACTGCACCCAATGACCTGGTTTCCACAGCAGCCTGTGACAATGAATTTCACAGATTCACCACCCTCTGGCTAAAGATATTCCCTCTTATTTCTGTTCTAAATGGACATCCCTCTATTTTGAGGCTGTACTCTCTGGTCCTAGACTTCCCCACCAAAAGGAAAATCCTCTTTACATCCACTCCACTGAGGACTTTCAACATCCGATAGGTCTCAATGAGATCCCCCTTCATTCTTCTAAATTCCAGTGAGTACAGGCCCAGAGACTTCTGTTGTATGACAACTCTTCAACTCCCAGAATCATTCTTGTGAGCCTCCTCTGAACCCTCTCCAATGTCAGCACCTCCTTTTTAAATAAGAGGCCCAAAACTGCTCACAATACTCCAACAGAGCCTTATACAGTCTCAGCATTGCACCATTGATTTTATATTCTAGTCCTCTTGAAGTGAATGCTAACATTGCATTCGTCTTTCTCAGCTGGTCTTTACTTCCTTCTAACTTCAATGGGATCATCCTTTGAATTTCTGTGACTTCTAATGAGATTCTACCACCTGATTCATTGTTGACTCCCTTCCCCGTTTCCTGAAGGGATCACTCCCTTCATAACTCCCTGCTCCATCCTTCCATTTCCACCAATGACACCTATTCTCCTGGCACTTTCCCACTGAAGGACAGGAGATGCAATTTTACTTTGTCCTTTCCCACCATAGAGAGACACAGACAGGCGAAGCTGGAATTCACTTGGGCTTTGTCAAATCGAGTGCACTGCTTTCAGTGCTCAGAAGGTGATATCTTCTGACATTGGAAAAACCAAATGCAGATTAGAGACTGTTTTGCAGGACTCTGTTTAATCCCCAGGGGTGACTCTGGGCTTCGTTTTAATTCTCCAACCTATTCACATGCTAAACTGAAAACAAAATGTTGGAAACACTCAACAGGTCAGGAAGCATCAGTGGAAGGAGAAAACAGGGGCATCATTTTATTTTAACATAGTTTCCATTCCCACAGATGATATCTGGCCTGGTGAGTGTTTCCAGCATTTTCTGTTTGCATGTCCATTATTTCAGCATCTGCCACTTTTCCGATTTCGACTCCGATCTATCCATGGCCTCCTGTACTGTTGCAATGTAAACCCCATGGTAAACTTGATGCAGAAGGACATGTGACTGTGCTGTATCTCTCAGTGGCTCAAAGAGACATTGCTGCCCACCGAAAAATGAGGCAGTTCAACTGGAACTTATTCTTCACTCACAAACAGGAAAACTGAGAATTTAAACCTTCTTAAAATTATTAGCAGATAATTGCAGATTTGAAGAACTCATTAAGAGAATGGATTACTTGTGGAACCTAGGAGTCCAGACTGAGGGACGAGCTGCCAATGGAACAAACGGTGAGTACAAGACCCAACCACAATCTGGGTGAAAAAGTAAGGTTCCTCACTGCCACTCAATTCTACCAATTACTTTAAATCTGTGACTCTCCTGGTTTTTAAGTGTTGGCCAAAAGAAATGTTTCTATCTATCTGTGCCAGCTGTGCTTTAATGCACCTCATTTAAGTCTCCCTTTAGCAGTTCTGGTCCTAAAAAAAAACAGAACAAATCCCAACTATCCATTGTTTTCTTGTGGCTACACTTTTTCATGCCTGTCAATAAACTCATACAACCTCCTCTGTACTTTCTCAAATGTAATCACATCTTTCCTCTGATTTGCAATATCTAAGATATTGCTCCCGCTCTCCCAGTCCACAATAGAGACCCATATAAGAATCAGGTTTATCATCACTCACATATGTCATAAAATATTTTTTTTGTGGCAGCAGTGCAGTGGAATACATAAAATTACTACAATACTGTGCAAAGTCCGAGGCACCTTAGCTATATATACGTGTCTTAGATTTTTGCACAGCATGGTATAACAAAAACTCCAAATAAACGAAGACGGACAAACAACCACTATACAAAAGAAAACAATCCATGTAAAAATAGTGTAAAAACCGTTGTGAAAATGTAAAAATCTTTTGATGAGTTCAATTAAAGAGAGAGACGAAAGTGAGATCAAAGGAACACGTAAAAACTGTAAATGCAAGAAATTCTGCAGATGCTGGAAATCCAAAGCCACACAGACAAAATGCTGGAGGAACTCAGCAGGCCAGGCAGCATCTATGGAAATAAATTAACAGTTGAAGTTTCGGGCCGAGACCCTTTGTCAAGATGGGGAAGCTGCTTTCCCCCAGCCAAGCCCTGCCCGTCCAGCCTGGACTCTGCCAACAACCCTCGGTGCTCCAGCCTGCTTGAGCTCTCCACTAATGGCCAGTATGGACTGGGGCATCGACACTCCTCACCAGCGGGACGATGGACTCCCTCAGCTCAATGACCAGTCAGGTTTTCTCCTGCTTGTACCCCAGGCTGACAGATCTCTGCGGCAGGTGCAACATGTTCTTCCCGAAGGGGCCAGTGTCCGAGAAACACTGAGACAGCCCCAGCCATTTACGGATGTACGAGTTGGTGATCCCATCCATCCTACTGGCTGTTGATGAGGAAATTTTACACACTCTCAGGGGCCACGTCACCCTTTGGTACAGTGTGAACTGGTAGCACCACACTTTATGCTTCCTGGGTAGTTGTCTCTGGTCGATTCTGGCCAGGCCCTCTGCAATCTGTTTCTGTGCTACTTTTCCCACCTGCCTGTCAGAGAACTCTGCGGAGTACTGCCTCCCAAGGCTTCGGATGGGCTGCCTGGCCAACAGTGGGATTTCCTCACCCTCTACGACAAAGGTGATGTCACATCTGACCCCTTTTTAGAAGGATAGACTTTGCAATTTGGAGGGCTTGACCTTCAGCCTTGCCCATGTCACTAGCTCATCCGGCCTATTCAGCAGCCTTCGTGTGCTTGCAGCCCTCTGAGGGATGCTCGTGACGTTATCCATTAGCTTCTCAGTGGGGGAAGCCTCTGTCCTGACTGTAGCTTTATCCCTCCAGCCACCTGCCCTGCTCCAGTAAGGTTGATCTGGAAGGCTGCCACAAACGGGATAGGAGAGATGGAACACCCCACTGCGATGTCTAATTCCAGCTGCGCCCACCCCATTGTAAAGTCTCAAAGAGAAGCCCCTCTGGATGTCACTCAGGTCATCAGAAACCAGGCGTCTCATGTAGTCGGGAATGTAAAAGAACTCCATCGCAAAGTTCATGAGCTGGTGAGGCGCAGATCCACAGGCATTCACAAGGTCCAGCCACAAGGCATGGTGTTCACTTTCCTCATGCTTAGCTCATTGGATCTGATCAATGACGCATGCTCCACACATCCCGGGAAGCCCGGAATTCCTGCCTTCCGGCAGCTGGTGTCAATGTATCCACTGCCCATGAGGTAACCGGTCATTCTCTTAGCCACGACAGAGAAGAAGATCATTACAGAATGTCTCTCTGTTGCTTCCCGCTCCCTCCACTCTACCTTTCCCTTTTACCAACCATGATACCCCTCTCCTTGCCCCCTTCCCACTCTCAGTCCACAATAGAGACCCATCTGAGAATCAGGTTTATTATCACTCACATATGTCATGAAATTTGTTTTCTTTTGTGGCAGCAGTACAGTGCAACACATAGAATTACTACTGTAATTCTGTGCAAAAGTCAAGCACCCTAGCTATATATATGTGCCTAAGACTACTGTATATTCCCATGCATTCTGCACCTTCCTAAATTCATTATCTAATTAAATGCATAATCCTCTGGATTATGTTCTGCCCAGTTGACCAGACCATCTACATTCTGATGTTGAAACCTCCCCTTCTCCCTGTCAATCACTCAACTCTAAACTAACTTCTAGACTAAAGGATTCACTTTCAAAGACTCTATAACCCCTGTTCTCAGTGTTAATTATTTACTTATTTATTTATTGTTTTTATTTCTTTTTTTTGCACAATTTATCTTCTTTTGCTCATAGGTTGTTTGTCTTTGTGTGTGTTTTTTCATTGTTTCTTTTGTTTTTCTTTGTTCTGCTGTGAATGCCTGCAGGAAGAGGAACCTGAAGGTAGTATCTAGTGATATATACATACTTCGAAAATAAGTATGAACTTTAAAACTTGAACTTTAAAGTTTGGGGTCAGATTCACAGTATCAGGGGAACCTAATGTACTTGGTGCCAAATGAGGTCAATTCTTTGCAAAAAAACATCCATTATGTGTAATGTCAGGATATTGGTGCAAGGGCATTTCAATGTGACCCAGGAATAATGAGTTTTATCATACAAGCCATCAATTTCAGGGCAGTACATCTAAAAACAGTGGATTTACAATGTAAGGTTTTCGACCTGAAATATTAACTCTCTCTCTTTTTCCATGGAGGCTTCATATCTCCTGAATATTTCTAACATTCCATATTTCCTTTCAAGACAACATTCAGGAGGTATTCTCTGTGGATGGCGAGCTGGAAGAATGAAGAGAGCTTTTATGTGGGTATGTTCGGTATGGACCGGAAACGTAAGAGTTGTCTGGTTGTTACAATGAATAAAAGTACACCAAGAGCGGATCGCAATTTAAATGCAAGCAACTCCTTTGCCCTTGCGATTTTACAGATGAATTTACTGATAATCAACCGTGAATAAAGACATTTTAAAAGCAAATGTTATAGGGCGATGAAAGGAAGAGGCCTAAAAAGAGAGGTATAGTGTGCATATTTTCCTGGCTAGTTGGTCCAATCGATTATTGAGCAGTTGCGATTCAACTTCTGCTTCTTGTCCTGAAAGCTGTTCTTCGTACACGATCCTTTTGTGTTTTTTTTTCACCTGGTGGCCTAGGAAGAACTGTTTGTTCGACCATGGACATCGTGGCACGACCTGCCAGTTGGAGGAAAGCAGGAGATGGAAGTTTCTTGTAAAGGAAATAGCTGAAAAAAGTGCCATTGCATGGAGCAGTCAGTGAGTTGAAGAGGATAGTTAAAGCACATGCTGGGACATATAAATGCTGCCAGAGAATGGTCCCGGAGTCCTGGGTCTTGGGCAAGGCTTAATTGATGCAGTTTGTGGATTGACTCTGTAGTTCATGTGTTCCTGTATCCTGGTCACTCCTTTTCTGTTTCTATTTTGTGGAATTTTTGATTGGGACAGACTGGCTCTGTGACCTGAAGTAAACAAATGACACCGTGCTAGATTGAACTGAACTTAATGTGCCTGGACTGTTTCGATGATTTATGCTTTGGTGTTTTATATTCTGTGTTTTTTGTTTGTTTTTTTGCCATTTGCGTGATTTATTCTTTTCTTTGCACATTGTGGGGTTTGATGATCTTCTTTGAATGGGTTCCATGTTTTTCTTTTTCTGTTTCATGGCTGTCCGTGGGGAAGAGATATCTCAGGCTTGCACTGCATACTTTGATAAAAAATGTACTTTAGATCTTTGAAACGTTGGCTGTGAAATCTACCAGACAGCAAGGTGCTGACTTTTGTTTTCTGAAGTTCTATAAACTTAGCCACATTACCTTTGTGTTTTTGAAACCTGGAAACTTAGATCGTATTTTTATGGTAATATCATATAATGAAGTAGTTTAATGTTACAGAACAGCTGCCATCCCAACTTTCTTTTATATTCCTTCATTAAATATCAACACTTGCTTAAGTGCCATATATATCAGTCCTTATACATAAAATTGCTAATTTGGGCAATATAGATACCTGAAAAATAATAGCCGAGGCAAGTTTGCATGTGTTGTGATTCTGATGACAATCTAATGAGGAGCGACTGTAAGACAATACGCCACGGTAGTCTCAATGCTGAACGGACCCCCAATTCTCTATTACTGTTTGAAAGCAAAAAAATTAAGACAATTAATTGATGGTGAATGCTTTTAAATGGAGCAGTTCTGGAGCTTTTGCAAATGTGAATGCTTTTCATAAGTGACAAAAATGCCAGGATCTCAGTTTCAGATAAATGTTGTCATAAATTCAGCAAAAATCATTATTAAATGAGCTCCTTACAATTACCGCCATTACTTGTCTGGAGTAAAAAGTAAATAAGTTGATAATTAGGACAAACAGATGGCAGATTTTCAGAAAATGATGGAATCTAGGGCCAGGGATGTACTGTTACCAGGGAAATATCTTTTGATGAGTTTATGACAGAGATATGGTACCGTTGTTCAACCAACTTTAAAGTCACCCTACACTTACCCTCTGCTCCCTCACCTTAATGCCGCTGCTTCTATCTTCAATCATGTCCCATTCTCACAGCAGGATGGCAACAGCATTCTCCTCACGCTACGACTTCCAATTCTCTAGTGTTAGAATAATACGGAATCTTATTGAATTTCTAACGTTGAAGAACTCCTCGGAGGATTTTATAACAGGATAAGAAAGGATAACAAGCAAGAAGGAGGATTAGGAATGAGTGAGGTTTTTGTAAGGAAGGAAAAAGGTATCAAGCCAAAGTTGTTTCAGTTTGCGTTCCAATGTTTAAGGATTTTGAATGAGAGAATGACTGCCAATCGATTCCACTTCATCTTAGTAGTTATGTCACTCCGTTTCTGCTATTTTTCTTGTCCTCTTTCATCTATGAAGCAGAGAGGGAGGACCACTCAGATGAAATGGAATAAAGGTAATGTTTTCAATGTGAGGACTTGGTTAGTTAACTAGAGAGGGCAGAGTTTAGTAATTCTTATTTGTACGTAGAATTTGGAAAAAAAACTTATCGAACGCACAACACTTTCTTGGCCAAATAAAGATTGTCTTCATTTTAAATGCTTAAAACTTTTGTAAAAAGTTTTATAAAAATTTTGCTCAGTATGAGAGGGTGTATGTAAAACCAAGCTTGTCTTCTAAAAACAATTACAAATGGAAGCAGAGAATTACATTGTAAGTGAAGAGAAAGGACGGGGAAAATTATAACCTGCCAATATAAAGATGCATACCACTGTATATCAGGACCAGATACGTGGGATCTGCACAGAGCTGACCATAAAGCTCAAATCCCATCATAGGAGCTGTGGAATTAAGTTGATTGAACAAATCATGTACAGTACTGAACAAAAGTCTAAGGAAAAATATATATAACTAAGGTGCCTAAGACTTTTGCACCAGTACTGTGGTAATTTTATGTATTGCACTATACTGCTGCCACAAAAAACAAAACAGATTTCATGACATATGTGAGTGATGATAAACCTGATTCTGATATGGGTCTCTGTTGTGGACTGAGAGTGGGAAAGGGGAATCATGGTTGGAAAAGGGGAAGGGAGAAGGGAGGGAACAGGAGGCACCAGATATGAGAAACACTCTGTAATGATCAATAAACCAATTGGCAGTACTGCAACACTCCGGAGAGAGCAAAGAGCAGGAGAAGGCACCGAAGACGTCATGGTCATCCACCGCTACCAAGGAAGACCCTAGCTTGTGATGCCTGTTCGTACCACTGGACCTGGATTTCTGAGGTTGAGAGGGTGGAACTGCCACAAAAAGTGGCTTTTCCACTTTAAAAACTCTCCCGCACAGGTTCCTTGTCATCATCGGACATGATGGGCAACCACTATTGAAATGTCAAAATACAGAGTGAAATATATCGTTTTGAGCCCAGGGATTGTGCTCAGCCTGCAAGTGCTCTCATGCATCGGACACCAACATAGCAACTCACAAACCCCAACGGTACATCTTTTGAATGTGGGAGGAAACCGGAAAGCCAGAGAAAATTCACAGAGCCATGTTCAAACTCCTTACCAACAGCAGCAGGGGTCAAACCCCGCTCAGTGAATTCCAAACAAAACATCAGAGAATAAATTCTGGCTGATGTCACCATCTGGTAAAGTTGTACTGTGGGAGTATAACCTTACTGATATCCCAGTATTCAAGAATATGAGGGGAAGTACTTTTTGCCAGTGGTCTAAAACAACAAAGTGTTTTCAAACGTTTTTGTTTGTGAATACCACTATGGGGCAGCACAATGCTTTACAGTACCAGCGACCCGGGCTCAGTTCCCGCTGCTGCCTGTAAGGAGTGTATACTCTCACCCTGCGACCGTGTGGGTTTCCTCCGGGTGCTCCAGTTTCCTCTCACAGTCCAAAGATGTACCGGTTGGTAGGTTAATTGGTCACTGTAAATTGGTCTTTGATTAGGCTAGGATTAAATTGAGAGATTGCTGCACAGTGCAATCTACACCGAGTTATATTGACTTGAAGAGAATCAGCTATTAGATATCGTTCATCATGTGCCATGTTGAATGACATGGGCATTCGTGCTTTTCCATCAAGTTGATTGCTCCTGGCAGATGTTTCCATGGAAGTGGTTTGCTATTGCCTTCTTCTGAGCAGAGTCTTTACAAGACGGGTGACCCCAGCATTACCAATACTCTTCAGAGATTGTCTGCCTGGTGTCAGTGGTCACTTAACCAGGACTTGTGATATGCACCATCTGCTCATACGACCATCCATCACCTGCAACCATGGCTTCACTTGACCCTGATCGGGGGGGGAGGGTTTAAGCAGGTGCTACACCTTGCCCAAGTGTGACCTGAAGGCTAGTGGAGGGAAGGAGCACCTTACACCTCTTTGGGTAGAGACATACCTCCACCCCGTCACCTGTATATAGCCAGAGCAAAAAATGGAAGTGGGGAGAAGGGGTTGAAGAAGACCACTGTGATGGGATTAGAAGATGGGGGCTTTTGAAGGTGAAAATATGGTAATAACCAAAATAGTGACAGTGTTCATCTCATGGTGGGAAGAACTGAGTGAGTTTGGATTTTGAAAAGGGGAGGGAAGGAAGGTGATTGCCTAACTCTTACAGACATACTGTGGAAAGTATTAGAAGTGGATCATAATGGAGAAGGTTAGAGCAGGGGCCGTGGATATAATGAAGACCATGCAACAGAAATAGAGAACCAAAACGCTGTGATTTCACAACAGTCAATTCAGGCCAGAGTATGGAGGAGCGCAAAAGATGTTTCAAATATTACTTAGAGGGAATGTTGATATAACATTTAATATCAGACAGTTAGGGAGATGAATTTGGATATCAACAAAGAACATTAGAACTGGTCCCAAAGAGCAAACTGAGACAATATGGATGAGAGGGCCAAGGACAGTGAGTTGCCATTGGTTGACAGTGTGACTACGATTGGAAAATCTTCTGGAGGACACCTAAATAGTTAGATCAGATCAGAATGGGAAATCCTACAAAAAGTAGTGGATATGGCCTAGTCTGTCACAGGTATATTCCCCTCCCCAACCACTGAGCACATCACATGAAACATTGTGCAGGAAAGCATCATCTATCATCAGGGACCCTGACCATCCAGGGCACGTTCTCTTCTCACTGCTGCTATTAGGAAGAAGTTACAAGAGCCTCAGGACTCACACCACCAGGTTCAGGAATAGTTATTACCCCTCAACCATCAGACTCTTGAATCAAAGGGGTAACTTCACTTAACTTCACTTGCCCCATCATTGAATTGTTCACACAAACAGTGGGCTCATTTTCAAGGATTCTTCATCTCATGTTCTCAATATTTATTGCTTATTTATTTATTATTATTATTTCTTCTTTTTGCATTTGCACACAGGTTGAATGCCCAAGTTGGTGTGGCTTTTCATTAATTCTATTATGGTTATTATTTGATAGATTCCTTGAGTATGCCCACAGGAAGATGAACTTCAGCATTGTATATATGTACTTTGATAATAAATTTACTTTGAACTTTCTAACTTTGAGTATCAGTTAGATTAACAACATTTCACATAAAGTGTACTTCAGTCCTTCTGGAAGTCAATGCATGTCAGGTCCAATGTATTTCAAAATTTGAAGGAAGTTTGTGAATCTGCCTTCAGAAACATTGTCAAGGATCTTTCGGAATTACAATCACATTTCAACCAACTTCTAACTGCAATTCAATATTAAAATTGTTAAATAGCAACTGGGTAGAAACTGGTTCTTGATTAATAAGAGAATTCTGATGAGAAAGATGAGACTAAAAACCATTTTCCACAAAGATTCGTTCATTTTAATGGGGCATTATGAAAATAACTACATACTTACCATTATACTGCTGGCATTTTGGGCAGCAATGAAGGTCCTCCATCTCTGGTGGTGTTCAGGGCTTCCTTCATCGTGTCAATAGCTTGGTTTCACTACCGTCGGTCTTGCAGGTTCTGGGTGGAGTCTCAATAATGCTGTCACGCTCAGATGTAGAAAGATTCTTCATTGCTGTTTCTGTAACAGTTTTGCTTTACCAGTTAGGGTTGTTAGCCTTGATCTGAACCTCCGAACAGGTGGACTACTCTTAGACTGCCTCTACCCTTTGACCTTTTGGCATGGGTGACCCTACTAAGAGCCAAAGCAAAAAGCCCTGACTCCAGCTAGCCTAGCTCTCTAGGTCATTGAGGAATGCAAGCCTCCAAACCTATGACAAGGTTGTGGTCGTCTTGAAGGATTATGAAAATAAGAAATATTTATTGGGATTCAATTCTAAAGGCCTTAAACCAGCAGTTTTATTGATTGATTTTAAAAATAAGTTAGCCACTTAGTAGGTGAAAGCATGTTACCTATTAGTTTGCCGAAACATGCAATTATGCATTTCCTGCTATTACATGAAAACTTGTCCACACCACAATGTTTGGGCGAAGGATGTGAAAATTTGGACAAGATTCAGATCCTGAGGAGTGTAGAGTTTAATAAGAATTTGCGCTGGGGTCCTGATTTCTGACTTCATATCCTTAATTTTTCACATTTCTCACACAATTTGGCTTATTGGGTCCATGCTGGCTCTCAGTGAAATCCTATCAGTTCTACCCTTTGAAGTATATTAATTCTCATATAGAGTCATAGAGTTTCAGGTGGTACAGTAGCATAGTGGTTAGCACAACGCTTTACAGTACCCACAAGCCGGGTTCCATTCCTGCCAGTGTCCTGTAGCAGTTTGTACGTTCTCCCTGTGATGCATGGGTTTCCTCCGAGTGCTCCGGTTTCCTCACACATTCCAAAGACTATCGGTTGGTAGATTAATTGGTCATTGTAAATGGTCCTGTGATTAGGCTAGGATTAAATTGGGGGATTGCTGGGCAGCACAGCTCGAAGGGCCGAAAGCATCTACACTGCGCTGTATCTCAATAAATAAATAAAATAATAAATAAAAAGTAACAGGCCATTTGGCCAAACTCATCCATGCTGACCAAGGCACCCACGTTTGCTTATGTTTGGCCCATATTCCTCTAAACCAGGGGTTTCTGTGTGTTTTGCCCATATTCCTCTAATCCAGGGGTTACCATGGACCCCAGTTTGGGAAATCCTGCTCTGAACTTTTCTTATCCATGTAATTATCCGAAAGTCTTTTAAATGTCGTTATTGTACCCACCTTGACTACATTCTTTGGTGTCTCCTTCCATATACACATCACCCTCCATCCCTCTGTGTGAAGAAGTTGCCCTTCAGATTCCTTTTCAATCTTTCAACTCTCACCTTTAATCTATGTCCTTTAGTTTTAATTTCTGCTGTGTATTTAGCAGCACAGTAACGTTTGAGTGATCTTGTGTGTGTATATGTGTGTGTGTGTGTGTGTGTGTGTGTGTGTGTGTGTGTGTATATAGATAGGTTGATTAAGTATATCTATTCATTTAATTAATTCAGTACCTGTTAAGTGTATCCTCATGAATCATCTCTGCACTCTTTCCTGCTTAATGCTGTCTTTCCTATAACAGAAGACCAAAACATGTCCCCTAAATGCATCCAGCTGCACGAGTGGTATAGTAGCCAATTAGCCCATCAATCAGCAAACCTCTGGGAAATGTAGGGAGTGCAGAGCATCTGGGGAAACCTACATGGTTACAGGGAGAATGTGACTTCCTGTGAAGATGGCGCCTGTGTAAAATGCTCCTTCGGTCGACATCTTTCAGATAGATCACAAAACCATATATTTTACTTTTTCTTTGTCTTTTATGTTTGTTTTCCATCTTGGATGTGACCCTGGAACTGTTGGAGCCCATGATTTGCTGTTTGGAGACCGTTTGGGTGTTCCAGCGCTCAGCCGACTCCGAGAGCATTCCAGAAGGCTGAGACAGCGTGCACGAACCTCATGGTGGGCAAACTGCAGGAGGGGCCATGAGCTAATGTTTGACTCCATTTCACAGATTAAAGCTTCCATTACGTGCCAACTGAAGCAATGAGGACGATTGAAACATCAAGGCAATTGTAGAATATGAGCACCGGCTGCTTTTCTTTTAATCGCTCTGTACCGGAGAAGGGAGAGCCTGCTGTTGTGCCTGGAGAATGTTATCCAGGTTTTCTGCATTTTGGGTATGGACTTGGACTGTAGACTGCTTTTCAGTCTTATGTTTTTTTCATATTTTGTGTTCTTCTTGTTTTCTTTGTGCAGGGAGGGGAATTTGAGGGCTGATATGTCTGTTCTGTTGTTCATTTAGTGGGGGGCGAGGGGATTTGGGGGTTGATGTACCAGCCCCATTTTTGTTCGTTTTTTTTGTGCGGGGAGGTGGGATTTGAGGTTGATGATCGTGCGACCTTTCTTTTCTTTCTTACTGGGAGAAGGAGAATTTCAGAGTTGTATACTTTGATAATAAATGAACCTTCGAATGTTTTGAATCCTTTAAATCCCCACAGAGATCAGCCTCACATCCAGTTCACTGGAATTGAAAGAGTGCCCCAGTGTCAGTCTATTCTTCACCACTCTTTCCATTAAGGCTGTCATTTAAATTTATATTTTTGAAGAGGCATTTATTTACCCCACCCCCCCGCAAACCTGATTTCGTTTTCTTTAACTCGGTCCAACAATTTTATCTGACTGCATCATTGTGGTACCTCTCATGGAGCTATACAACATTCAAAGTTAATATTTTAAAAATGACACTGAGTTCAGGAATTTATTGTCAAGTTAAAGAGAAAACAACAGTTTCAAAAGATAATTTTCATTCATCACATTCTGTCAACATATTTTGTTTAGGATTTCAAAATGTGCAAGCAATCGTGATTTCTTTTGCAGACCTCGTATAAATTAGTTGTAATTCTGGCAGTGTCCTCTTGATGGCAGTAGATATCCACCATGTATTCCTTTTCTCCACACATTTTCCAAAAACCTGTAATCCAGTAATTGAAAGAAAATTACTTGTGTATTTTAAAATAAAGCAACTATATTTTGTTTGGTTGGTTATGTGGTGATATTTGTTAATTTCTATGGTGTTATAATGATGATGATAATAGAAACATGAAGGATTTAACAGACTGAAGGAATTACTGTAACAAGGTTAAAAGCATCCCGGCTGACTTTTCATGTTATTGTTTCAGAATTCATTACCATCGTGTTATTTGTATTTTTTCAGTTTCATATTTTCTATGAGCATCAGATGTTTGCAGCATCTGCCTTTATTACTTAACATGTACAAATGATTATATTCAGAGTGTGTGTCCAATTTGTAAATACAACAGTTTGTAAATCGCATCTATCTATAATGGCTGACACAATATCGTGTAATTCAGCATTAAAATGAATTATCTTTTAAATCCATTGAATTGTGGTTACTAGGAAATCTGTTGGGAATGGTTTTGGTTGGTGATGAAACATATCAACTCTTGCCTGAGGAACAACATGAGCCTGCTCCCGTTTGCCAACCGTCACAACAGGTCAACAGCAGATGCCATTTCATTGGCGTTTTACTCAGCCCTGGAACACCTGGACAGCAAAGGTGCAAACACCAGGATGCTCTTCATCAACTACAACCCTGCATTCATTACTAACGTCTTCTCAAAACTAACCAACAAGTTCCAAGAGCTCCTTGTGCAACAGGAAGAGGTTCCGTTTCACCTCCTTGTGAAGCTGAATTTCCTCACTTGCAGATTGGCAGTAACATCTCCTCCGCATCACCATCAGCACAGGTCCACCACATGTCTGCGTGCTCAGCCTCTACTCTCTTTATACTTGTGACTGCGTGGCTAAGCACAGTTCCAATGCCCTATTTACATTTGCTGATAACACCACTGTCATTGGACAAATCAGCAGACAGGAGGGAGACTGAAAACCTGGCTGAGTGACGTCACAACAACAACCTCTCACTCAATGTCAGCAAGACCAGGGAGCTGATTATTGACTTCGGGGAAAGGAAACTGGAGGTCCATGAGTCCAACCTCTCAGGAGATCATATGTGGAGAGGGTCAGCAACTTTAAATTCCTCAGTGTTATCCTTTCAGAGGATCTGTCCTGGGTCTGGCACATAAGTGCCAATATGATGAAAGTACAGCAGTGCCTCTACTTTCCTAGAAATTTGTGAAGATCTAGCATGTCATCTAAAACTTTGAACATTTTCAATAGAAGTGCAGTAGAGAGTACACTGACTGGTTGCATTACAGCCTTGTATAGAAAGACCCTTGAATGGAAAGCCTACAAAAAGTAGTGAAAACAGCCCAGTCCATCATGGGTTCCAAATGTTCGTGCATTACTTTCAAGATATCAGCAAAGCTCATTTTGGCTGCCTTGGTTGGAACAGTCAAACTTCTAAGCAAACTGTGTGCCTTTGAACGTAATACCGTCAGTAAAACTGGTACTCATTGGCTATTTCATTTGCTTTAAAATACTGTTTAATTTACTCAGTATACAAACCACAGTTATCTCTTGTGCAATTGAACACATTAATCTTTCTGATGTAGCCAGCCATTTCTGCTGTTTTTATTTATGATTATTATTACCCGGTACTCAATGTTCATGAACCCATGAATTTCTCCACTTTCTGTCTTTTTTAAAACTCAACTCTCTTCTCCCTCTTCATTCTGAAGAGACACGTGCTGTGCTGCTTTTTGTTCAAACTTGAACATTTCGTTGCATTTCAACAGGTAGGAAGTCATTGTGGGTTTGTTTTAAAACTTTTTTGTTGCCACTGTTATGTTTTGTAACTCCAAAACATAAAACTAATTGGAAGAAAAACAAGGGAGCTTTGCATGAGAGTCTATCTTCATTTTTACTTTAAACAAGGTCCACACATATAGCCTGGTGGTGTGATGACGTATGCCACTCACGTACTAATATATATAACCCATAATGAATTCTATAAATAAAAAAAACTTAATCAAGCAATGTATTTACAATATGACTTAAATATTGGTGAAATATTAAATACACCAGTACTGGTGGGTATGAGCAAGGTGTGTGACTGTGCAGATGAAGAATTAATCCACAGGTCTGTAAGTGGAGAAGCTTCTTACTCTGAAACTGCTGAGAAGGTGATATTTCTGTTTAATTGTCTGAGGAAATTTAAGGCATATAACTACTGAAATTACATGATCTTACCTATAACAGCAGAGCATCTTCATCAGGCTCATCTGCATGTGCTTAGGATTTGGATTTGTGGTTTAGATTTAATGTTTAACTTCAACTGACACCATTGTGGATTGCAGAACACTTTAGGTTTCATATGCAGATCAAGAGGAAGGGGAGTCCATTTCAGCGTACGTGGCTGAATTGAAGAAGGTGTCTGAGCATCGTGAGTTCACTTCTTGAGCAGAGCAAATGACCAGCCTATTTGCAATGTAAGTGTAGAATTGTAAAGAAGATGGAGCAAGAGAGAAATATGAGCGTTTTAGCACAGTCCTGTGGTTCAGCACGAAAGACTGAGTAGATACATATAATGTAGTGGTGCATTCGTAGGGCAAGAGTTTGTAAGGCGAGGCATTCTGGTTTAACTCAGTACTAGACCTTGATCACTGACATGTAGCTGCAAAGAAGGAGCATAAAGAAGAAGAGGAAGTGGAGGAAGAGAACAGAATCCTAGAAACATACTGAACAGGAAGACATCAGCTTCATTCTGGCCAAATTTAAGCAACTCAGGCTAATTCCATTTCCAGTCTCAGTCATACCCCTGAAGGTTATGGCACTTCAAGTGTCCATCCAGGCACTTAACTTCTCAAGGAGATGAACGTTTCTGCCTCTACCATTCTTTTAGCCCAGCGGTTCCCTACCTGGGGTCCATGGACCCCTCGGTTAATGGTAGGGGTCCATGGCATAAAAAAGATTGGGAAATTTAGCCTGCCCTCCCATATCCCTTGAGGGAAAACAACATTTCTCAATGTACTTAATCAAATTAATGTTATAATCCTCTGGTTTTAATCATATTTGGAATAAAGTCCAGTTTTGTGGTAATAAATGGATGCAGCTGAGATTATTTGTATGTTAATTCCTTTTATCCAACATACAGAGTTCTACACATTCCTTAAAGACAAAGCAGAGTTTCACTTTTACTTCCTAGCTAGTGTTCAGCCTGTACTGTCCGAGTCTGGTCTCTGCTACGCTGGGGCACTCACTTGTAGTTTTATAAAATGGATGCAGCAGTGTTTCAAACAACCACCTGAAAGGTCGGGAGTAATGGAAATGGCCCTGAAGGAGTGTGACAGAGCGGTGCTGTGTGTAGCGGATTTTCATGGAAGATCCTGGCAGTGGCAGTACAAGGCCAAGCGGCCCTGTGCAATCAGAACGGTGGGATATGATCCAAGCGCGGAGAGAGAGGCACTGAAGCAGATCGACAGTTCACTGACTTTAACGAGAACTGTTGCAGAATTTAAAGGGAAAGGAGAACAGTAAACACTAGGTCAGCAGGGCCATTAACTAAACCCTCTAACTGAGAGTTAACGCCAACACCGCGGCTGGAAGCAATGACTAAATCCAAAACGATCACTGCTTCTTTCCAGCGTCAGTCATAACGGTGATCCTCTTCCCCTGAAAAGGTTGAGGGTAATCAGGGAGCAAAACGTTGCTGTACCTTTGGTCAAGTCCTGATGATAGGTGTGAAATACCACCACAATAAAACCGTGATTGGCTAGAACGTGCGTACTCAGGAGCTCAGTTGCCGAACCTGTGGCGTAACCCGCCTGCGTGAGCACGGGCACTTCACAGCAGAGCCCCCGGTTATGACGTGTGCTTTGAGCTTTGTACCGAGGGAACTTTCATCTGCAAGTTCCCGCCATCGCAGGGAGTAGTGCTCACGGAGGAAGTGAGCTTGGGAGTGCTTTGATGTAGGTGAGAAACACAAGATGAGAGGAGATCGTAGGGTGGGAAAAGGGAAGGGAGAGACAGAGATTAGTGGGATATAACTGAGAGGGCATTCCTCAGTGTTATCATAGCAGTGGATAGTGAGCATAAACTCCCCACACTACCTATTAAATACCCCCAACGGTTTGCATCTCAAATAGCCTCTGACAATCATGACCTTCATGTGTGGACAAGATAAGGGGCAAAAGCGGGTTACCAGAACATTCAAATCAGCCACTTCGGGCAGTTGGGGCTTGTCGGCTGTGGTTGACATAAATCTGGGAGAAGGAAAACTCTGATCTCAAACCTCCACTGGCTTGTGCTATACCTACTCACAGGAAAGGCGTCGGGAGCAAACCCTGAGTAAAAATCCAGGCTAGGAGTCCCTAAGGCAGTCCTATGTTGAGTTCACGCTGACGGGCCGTTCCTGCCGCACCACACTACTCCCAAGGTGTAGGGGTCTCTGTCATTCCTTTTGCATTCATCAGCGGCAAGGAGAGGGGAGCCCGCTGTACGGGCAGCAGCTTGCCTCCATTTTGTACTGCCCTGGCTTGTGTACCGGCTTGCATATCAACTGACAGCGCTGCACCAGCAGTGTGGGCAGCTTAGACGCAGCATCCCCTACCAACGGAGGGCCTCACAATTGGGTAGGAGGCAGGAGAGTGTTGTGGGTTTGGGGTAATGATTCAGGAGCTGATTGGGGATGTGGGTTGGGAAAAGGATTGAAAGATTCATCTGGGGAGAGGACCAAGGGGAGTCAGGGAAAGGAGCAGGGCTTGCCTGGGGAGGATTGGCAAGTCGCCATGTAGGCTGGGGATTGGGATCAATTAACAAAATATGACCTACTTGGAAGACCAAAACCTTGCATTCCCTGACAGTGGGCTGGTTAAGAACGGGCGCCTTTTCATAACACCCCAGCAGAGCTCACATTCATGCTTCGGCTTTGCGAAGTTCCAGGAGCAGTCGAATTCTGCACACCCGTCACGGCACATGACTAGATATCACTGTGAAACCCCAGCCTCCACCCACACCATCCCCCCCCCGCCCCCCACCAGGTTTCCACGTCACATCTGAATTAGGAACTAAATAGGGTGATTTCTTTGATTAAAAACCCCTACTCCAATTTCTCATCTCATCTGGAAGACAGAGATGCTGACATAATTGGACCTCTTTAGCACCACAATAGAATGTCATTTGGGTCCACCCTGCTTGTATCTGAAACATAAGTTGAACTTGTAACCTTGAGACTCTGGTGTAAAAGTGCAGGCCGCTAGGGCACCACTGGCAGAAATGAGCTTGTAATTGTACAACACTTACCTTAAGCCCTCTCAATGATATCATATTATTCAGCCCAATAAGATGCACTTTGACCTTTACACCCTCCAAGAGGAGCACAACCTTGTCGTGTTTTGAAGGCTTGCGTGCCTCAATGACCCGGAGAGCTATACTGGCGGGAGTCAGGGCTTTGTACTTTGGCTCTTGCTAGGGTCACCCATGCCAAACAGGTCAAAGGGTAGAGGCCAGACTAGGAGTGGTCCACTGATCCTGCAGGGTTGGAGGTTCAGCTCGGGACTAACAGCCCTGACCAGTAAAGCAAACTTGTTACGGGAACAGCAATGGAGAATCCTTCTACATCCGATGGCGACGGTATTCCTGAGTCTCCACCCGGGACTTGCATGGCGGACAGTAGTGAAAAATGAAAGGAAGATAATGGCACAAAGAAGGAAGCTCTGAACATCGCTAGAGGTGGAGGACATTCATTGCTGCCCTGAACGCCGATGGTATAACGTCAATATGTAAGTGACCTTTCCATCTACTTAATGAAATTGGGATTCTGTTTCAGTTATCTGGCTCCCTCCGCTGAACCACTCTCCTGGTTCTTCTGTCAGTCATACCAATATCTAAGCTTTCTCTTTGCAGTTAAGACAGTGCTCATGAATGATTCCGACAAAGCGCAGATATAATTTTCAATGCTTCTGACTTGAATCGCTGAAGTGAAAAATATTATTTAAGATCCTTCCTCTTTCCCAATTGTCTTACAATGTAATTTTCTGGCAAATCTTCCAGGGCTCATGAGCTTTTCTTTTCATTGCTAGAAATTTGTAAAATAAAGGAGTTCAGAGGGAAAAAAAACCAATGAAAAAACGCATCTTAGCTACAATGCAAAGTAATTAGAGCAAATTACTTTTAATGCTCTCACGGGCAACTATTTGTGACTTACAGCAGCATTTATCACTAAACTACATGCTGCAGGCAGGCTGCCAGTAGAATCGGAGTTGTCTTCTTGCCAAACAGCTTTGTACAATCTCAGTATGCGTTCACACGATAACTGCAGTATTGTCACAAAGAAGTTTTGTTCTGTACTAATACTGTGGTTCGAGTGCAAAAGCAGCATGACTTCAGTCAGAGTGAAAACAAAGCAGACGCTCCCTGGAGGGATCCGTCTCAGTCTGCTCTGCACTTGTGTGAGGGTCTACTCACCGAATCAGTACAGACCTTGAAGCTTTACTCACTATCAGGAGTTTAAAGTTGGCTTGTTATCACAATCCAACAGTCTTTCAACTTGTTGAACTGCAAAGTACGTCTGCACCTTGGAATATGCAGGAGTTTCTCTCTCTCTCTCCCTTTCTCTCACTCTCTTGCTCGGTGACTTTGTTAACACAACAACAATTGTTTAAGATTGTTGCCACTGTGAAACAAGCAGATGGAGGTGAATCTCACTCACATCACCCTGTGCTGGTAACAACAGACGGATGAACACACACAAAATGCTGGAGGAACTCGGCAGGCCAGACAGCATCGATGGAAAAGAGCGCAGTCGACGTTTTGGGCCGAAACCCTTTAGCAGGCCTGCTCACTTCCTTCAGCACTTTGTGTGTGTTTATTGGATTTCCAGCATCTGCTGATTTTCTCGTTTGTGATATACGGTTGAAACCCCTTTGAAGGTACAGAATTTTTCTCATTGGACTCCGGGCTAGTTAAAAAAAAAGTGCAAAATGCTGTATAACCCTAACCCTAGGGACAATGCTTAATTTTGACGCCTGCCCCCCCACCTCCAAATAGTAATTGGAGTGCTCAGGGATCAGTATTAACGCTCCAGATTTGAATAAGGAGCCCAAGCGTAGTATATCTAAGTTTCCTGATGATACACAGCTAGATCGCAGAATGAGTTGTGAGAAGGTTCAGGACGGGCTTTGGAGAGATACTGACAGGTTATCTGGGCAAGAACATAGTGGATGGATTACAATGTAGAAAAACATGAAACTGTTCCCTTTGGTAAGAAATACAGAAAAGCAAGGTGTTATTTAAGTAGTAAATTATTTAAAATTATCAGTGTACAGAGGGATCCAGTTGCCCTGTAAATAAATTACTGCAAGCTAACACGTACAGTACTGTGCAAAAGTCTTAGGTACATACAGTATATACAGACAGACAGACATATTTTATTGATCCCGAGGGAAATTGGGTTTTGTTACAGTCGCACCAACCAAGAATAGTGAAGAAATATAGCAATATAAAACCATAAATAATTAAATAATAATACGTTAATCATGCCCAATGGAAATAAGTCCAGGACCAGCCTATTGGCTCAGGGTGTCTGACACTTCGAGGGAGGAGTTGTAAAGTTTGATGGCCACAGGTAGGAATGACTTCCTATGACGCTCAGTGTTACATCTCGGTGGAATGAGTCTCTGGCTGAATGTACTCCTCTGCCTAACCAGTGCATTATGGAGTGGATGGGAGACATTGTCCAAGATGGCATGCAACCTGGACAGCATCCTCTTTTCAGACACCACCGTCAGAGAGTCCAGTTCCACCCCAACAACATCACTGGCCTTACGAATAAGTTTGTTGATTCTGTTGTTGTCTGCTACCCTCAGCCTGCTGCCCCAGCACACAACAGCAAACATGATAGCACTGGCCACCACAGACTCGTAGAACATCCTCAGCATCGTCCGGCAGATGTTAAAGGACCTCAGTCTCCTCAGAAAGTAGAGACGGCTCTGACTCTTCTTGTAGACAGCTTCAGTGTTCTTTGACCAGTCCAGTTTATTGTTAATTCATATCCCCAGGTATTTGTAATCCTCCACCATGTCCACACTGACCCCTTGGATGGAAACAGGGGTCATCGTTGCCTTAGCCCTCCTCAGGTCCACCACCAGCTCCTTAGTCTTTTTCACATTAAGCTGCAGATGATTCCCACTGTCGCCCTGTACTCAGCCTCATCTCCCTTGCTGATGCATCCAACTATGGCAGAGTCATCAGAAAACTTCTGAAGATGGCAGGACTCCGTGCAGTAGTTGAAGTCCGAGGTGTAGATGGTGAAGAGAAAGGGAGACAGGACAGTCCCCTGTGGAGCCCTAGCGCTGCTGACCACTCTGTCTGACACACAGTGTTGCAAGCGCACGTACTGTGGTCTGCCAGTCAGATAATCAATAATCAATAATATGTAGCTAGAGTGCCTAAGGCTTTTGCATAGTACTGTAATTGTCAATGTGGAATAGAGAGTGAGTTGCAGAAGGCCGACTCTTCCACTGAGAGCTCCTGCTGCCCCTTGGGGCTTTCGACTGGAAAGAAAGAGGAATATTTATTAGAATGTAGGCTGCACAACAGTCTTCAAGTGTGAGTGATGGTCTCTCCTACACGAGAGCTGGTTTGTTGATCACACTCCACGGTTTCTGGTGCTCTCTTGTCTTGAGTTCCTGCCCTAACTGACGCTTGACAGTTGTCTACATTATTGTTGTGTATTTAATATTTCAGTAACATTTGAGTAATCTTGTATATATAGTGGCGAGCATTCGGTCCATGATGACAGATGAGAAAAGTTTGTTTATCTCAACTTGCAACTTTACTGCGACAGGTACAATAACAGACGGGGCGCTATGACCCAGGGAGAGAACCCACTCAGTCTCATACGGACAGGGGAGGTGATTATTACACCCCAGTTACAGTCAGGGTGACCCACAAACACACAAGCGAATAACTGGATAACTCGAGCTAAAATGTAACAAAAAATGAATTTGAACACCCCACCATAATCGCACAAAAGCATTTTAACACAAGAACAATAATCAGTGCTGGCCACTAGGAATGCTGCAGTGGACTCTCAGCCATGATCCAGGAGTGCCGCACTGCCCCAACCTGAGTGATCAATCGTCCCCAGAGCCCAGAGTCCCGGTGGTGGTCAGTGCTGGCTCCTGGGGTGCTGCGGGATGTCTGGAGCCCCCCCCCCCCGGGGAGGCAGTGTCTGGGTGGACAACGACGGTTGTCCAGGTGGCTACAGTCTCTGGCAAATGTGCGGCGATGCGAGGAAAGAGGAGTGGGGAAAAGCACAGGAAGGAATGAGGTGTGACTGGCCGACTCTGCCACGGTGCTGATGCTGTGGCTCTTGTTATGATACGTGTCTAGCAACAATGAATATAGAATTGAGTCTGGTTTTTAGAAAACAAATAAACATTTATTAAACTCTGCTCAATAAAAATGAAAAGTAAACAAACGACTAACTTAACTGGAAGTTAACTGCTATACGGCAACTCTGGAACACAGTCTTAAAGTGGTAAATACAGAAGTCCAAATGGTTTATACAATTAGGAGAGACTTTCCTGAAGTAATGAATTCTTCGATGATATGACGTTACTGCTAACCCAAGCCGAAATATGCCTTGTCCAAAGGATTCACGATGAAGGAAATAAAAACGGCTTAAAGGAACCAACCTTTTCCTTGGCGAATAACACTGCCCCAACCCTTTCTGCTCTTACAGGCAGGGGTTATCTCAGATGCAGGTTACTATTTCCTGAACAAAGATCCAATAAGGTCGATCCTGTAGTAAGCCGCCAACGACACCGACTTTACTTGATCCTTTGGGTTCCCATACTTCGGTAAAGTCTTCACTCTCCAATACTTAGACTTTAAAATTATATCAAAGATACATCAAACAAACAGGCAGCGATTAGCAGAACTGCTGGCACAATGATTCTGTACCTTACAGTAGAAAGAAAAACTCCACTTTAAAACGAAACTGCATCATGAGACAAATACGCAGCATGACGGAGTAACTGATGAATTAAATGACGACTCGACACAAAAACCCCTGCGTCACAGCAGGCTTTCCCGCTTTATACCTGTTGGAACATGTCATCACGTGACCTCACACTGGCGGGAAATGACATCACCCCACCATCACAAAACCATTACATCATGGTCACCAGATACTCAATTACATCAGGGTCATAAGACAGTCACAAGATTCCCACGGGGTATGTAACACTCTCCAGCAGGACGGCTCAGGAAGCAGACCAGACAGGCGTGGCAACAACCACCACCGCTCACCCCTGTGCAGCACGTCGTGACCCCGTCACCAGCGACCGCATTGACGCCGCGCGATGACATCAGTACCGCTGCGGCATTCTCCAACGAGACCGCCCGGACGGTGTGAGGGCTGTGGCAGCGGAGCAGCGAGGCCTCGGATCAGGATCAGTGGCGGCGGCTGAAAGACCTCCTGGACCAGCATCTCGACACCTTCACAGCCGGGCACGAGGACGGCAGGTGCACGGGGCTTGTCCAACGCCACGTTAACACCAGAAATGCCCAGCCTCATCTGCAGATGTACCGGGCTTGTCCAACACTACATGAACACCAGAGATGCCCTGCCCATCTGCTTGCCCTCGCCAAATACCAGGCAGCGGAGCCACGGCTGGTATCATCAAACCCTTCGACAGCCCGCGGGCAGCTCCAGCGGTGTTGGTCAAGATGAAAGACGGGTCGTGGTGGTGCTACCACGGCCATCTCAATGCTGTGACTCAGAAGGACGCCTACTCACTGCCCAGGATTGATGATGCCCTGGACTGTATCGCAGGTTCGGCCTGGTCCAGCTCTCTCTCCCTCCGCAGTGGTCAAACTGGACCTGGAAGCCTGGCCCAAGACTACCTTCACCATTGGTCAAGGGCTGTGGTACTTCTGGGTAATGCCGTTTGCCTTCTGTAACCGAGAGACTGATTGCTGGCTCACATTCTGCGGAGTCGCTGTGTCATCTATTTGGGTGACACCTTTGTGGATGCCGCCATTTTTGATGATGCCTTGCAGAACTTGGAAGGGGGGGGGTCTTCACCTCCATGCGCCAGGCGAATCTGCGCCTCAACCCCTCAAATCGCTGCCCGTTGCGGCATCAGACGAAGTTCCTGGGGCACGTGGTGAGTGCGGGGGTGGCGATGGACCCCGAGAAGGTGGTGAAGGTCAGGGAATGACCCACCCCCTGCGATGTCTCGAGCTTCACAGCTTCCTGGGGCTGGCATCATACTACCACCGGTCTGTTCAGGGCTTTGCCCCCATCGCCAGCTCCCTGCACCAGCTCACCGAGAAGGGGAGGCCTTTCGCCCGGACTCAAACCTGGGCTGTGCCTCCAATCAGCTCCAGGCTGTGCTCACCCAGGCCCCGGTGCTGGTGGACCCCGACCCAGTGTTGACTCAGATGCCAGCAAAGGCGGGTGGGGGGCTCTCGGTGCACTACTCTTGCAGAAGGGGGACCAAAGGGAAGGCGCTGTGGAGTACTTCAGCCGCCCTGAATGGAACTATTGTATCATCTGCCGGGAGCCCTTGGCCATCTCTCCCTTACCTCTTCAGCCGATGGTTCCTTTCTTTGTTACAACATTCCTTTATTACAAATATTGGTGCTATACAATATATACAAAACAGTGACTAACACAATTACTTCACTACAAATAGACAATAGACGTTACACCAAAATGTTCCCATCTCTATCAATGATGGCATTTAAAACCCGCGGAGCCCAACGGTCCCGGAACGCCTCTAAGGTCGCCGTGGGACTGCCTGTATTTCTTTTCAATATTCACCCAAGCACGAACATACTCCCTAAACATTGCCAGGCAGTTTGCTCGGGGTGATACTCCCACCACCCGTTTCCAAGACCCTTGGACGGCTGATTTTGCCAGTCCCAGGAGCAAGTTAACAAGGACATCCTCATCCCTCCATGCCCCCCTCCTTACTGGATGATCGTATATAAATAAGGTGGGGCTAAAGTGCAACCAGAAGGCGAGAAGCAGCCCACGCAAATACGCAAAAAAGGGGCTGCAGCCTCATGCACTCCAGGTACATGTGGTACACGGTCTCCTCCAGACCACAGAAGTGACGTGCGGGTGGGAGATCCGTGTACAGACTAAAGAACTTATTGCAGGGCACCGCTCTATGCAGCACCCTCCAGCCGAGATCCCCAAGATGCATGGGAAGAACCCCCTCAGGATGGTTCCCGCTCCGCATGGACCGTGCGTCGCTGACCTGGCTGCTGAACTTCCGCGGCCCCAAGGGGCAGCTGGGGGCTCTCGGGGACTATGCTTTCAGGATACAGCGCACCATGGCGATGCTGATGCCCTCTCTTGCCGTCCCTGTGAGGCAATCGAGTGTCGCTACTGTCACCGCCTCGAGGCGCAGAACCAGGGGCGAGAGGCAGCAGGCGGCGACCTGCCCACCAGCGGCTGTGCAGTGAGCCGGTGAGTGATCCCATACTGGCCCAGGTGAGGAGATGGCTGAGTGTGGGACAATGGCCAGGGTGGGGAGAGTTCTCCACCCTGGGTCCAGAGACCAAAGCCCTTCACTCTGGAGGTGCTGTTTCAGTGATGGCACTTTCCCAATGGCGAGAGATATCTCCTGCAGCTGCTGGTCCCCCCCAGGGGCTCTATACCCCGGCGCTGTGTTCAGTGCACAGACAGGTGGGGGCCGGCCATTTCAGGGTTGCAAGGACATTGGGCAGGCTGTGCGAACGCTTCTACAGGCCTGGCTGCGGGCAGGATGAGGAGCTGTTCGTGCACGGCAGCTATGCCTGCATGTCCCAGAAGGGGCCGGGCTGCCAGTGTAGAGCATCAATGCTGCAGTACCTGGTGGGAGCCCCAGTGGAGCGTGTAGGGGTGGACATCCTGGGCCCCTTCCCCCACACTGACGCTGGGAGCCCTTACCTTCTCCTGGGCATGGGTTACTTCACCAAGTGGTCAGAGGTGCACGGGGTCCTGGACCAGAGAGCCACCACCACTGCTGAGGGGGCATGGGGGAGTTTTTCGGCTGTGTCAGCGCAGGAGCTGCGCACACCGGTCGACCTGGTCTTTGGCCCCCCTCCCGAGGCCGGGTTGGAGTACCTCAGCTCCTCATAACGCAGCTCAGCGGAACCAAAGCACAGCCAGCGGCCACCGAAAACCAGCATACGATGCCCGCAGCCGGGGACTGGGGGGGGGGGGGGTGAGAATGGGCCTACTGCCCCTCCCGGAAGAAGGGACTATCCCCCAAGCTAAAAAGCCACTGGAAGTGGCTGAGAGAGAGGTGCTCAACCACGTTTCCGATGCGTTATACCAGGAGTGGTTGCCTGAGCGGTGGAAGGCATTCGAGCTGCACCGGGACCGGCTGGCACGGTATCTATCGGCCCTTGGCCGCCACCGACCCTGCGAGGCTGACGGAAGGAAGTGACACTTCGGGTGCCGTGCCTCTTGTCTCACCAGACATCCCGCAGCACCCCAGGAGCCAGCACTGACCACCACCGGGACTCTGGGCTCTGGGGACGATTGATCACTCAGGTTGGGGCAGTGCGGCACTCCTGGATCATGGCTGAGAGTCCACTGCAGCATTCCTAGTGGCCAGCACTGATTATTGTTCTTGTGTTAAAATGCTTTTGTGCGATTATGGTGGGGTGTTCAAATTCATTTATTGTTACATTTTAGCTCGAGTTATCCAGTTATTCGCTTGTGTGTTTGTGGGTCACCCTGTGTGGTGAACTACATATACCTGTCTGGACACGCCTCTCTGCTGACTGATCCTGTGGCTCCTCCCACAGACCCCTGTATAAAGGCGATTGGAGACTCTGCTCCCCCCCCCCCCCCCCCCCCCAGTCTCCAGGATGTTGTGTGGTCGTTTCTCGCAGCTAATAAAAGCCTATCTTTTGCCTCCCGTCTCCGAGAGTTATTGATGGTGCATCACCCTGACTGTAACTGGGGTGTAATAATCACCTCCCCTGTCCGTATGAGACTGAGTGGGTTCTCTCCCCGGGTCATAGCGCCCCGTCTGTTATTGTACCTGTCGCAGTAAAGTTGCAAGTTGAGATAAACAAACTTTTCTCATCTGTCATCATGGACCGAATACTCGCCACTATATATACAAGATTACTCAAATGTTACTGAAATATTAAATACACAACAATAATGTAGACAACTGTCAAGCATCAGTTAGGGCAGGAACTCAAGACAAGAGAGCACCAGAAATCGTGAAGTGTGATCAACAAACCAGCTCTCGTGTAGGAGAGACCATCACTCACACTTGAAGACTGTTGTGCAGCCTACATTCTAATAAATATTCCTCTTTCTTTCCAGTCGAAAGCCCCAAGAGGCAGCAGGAGCTCTCAGTGGAAGAGTCGGCCTTCCGCAACACCTGCATCATTTGCTGTAAGTACCAGCTTAAGTACAACGACCTCGGGGAATTAGACTGCCAGCTACCAAGGGAGGCCTCAAGTGAATCAGAAAACACTCGTGAGACAGAGCATATGGTGTTGGAAAAATCTCAGAGCAGCCACGGGGCTGAGGACACACCCTGAGCAATTCAGGACACCGTGCCTTTGGCAGGATAGATTATCCTCACAGTTCAGCACTGAAATGCCAGCATAATACTTGGACTCCGATTCTGTGGGATTCCAGACAAGATATTGAAAGGAACTGTGAGGGTACTTAGGGAAATGTTTTTCAAAGAGCTTAGGTATACGGATATTTCTAACAATTACAGCTAGGTCCTCCGTGTTGGGTATTGGCGACAGGGAGTGGGGAGAGTTGGGGGGGGGGGGTGGTGCTACTGCACAGGATTGAAGTAAGTTACAGAGAAAAATTAGTCAGCTCCATCACGGGTACTAGACTCCATAGTATCCAGGATATCTTTAAGGAGCGCTGCCTCAAAAAGGCAGCATCCATCTCTAAGGATCCCCATCACCCAGGGCATGCCCTCTTCTCATTGCTACCATCAGGAAGGAGGTTCAGGAACCTGAAGACTCACACTCAGTGATTCAGGAACAGCTTCTTCCCCTCTGCCATCCAATTTCTAAATGGACATTCAACTCATGAACACTACCTCATTACGTTTTTATTTCTGTGTTTGCACTACTTACTTAATATAACTGTTTAATATACATATATTACTGTAATTCAATGAATAAACTCTTCCTGGACTTCCACTCGGGTACAAGGATTGATTTTAACTGACGTTTCGATGACGAACTGTCATCTTCATCAGGGCCGATGCCAGGGCATGTCTAGTATTTATACCCCTGTTGTCCATCAGTCCCCATCCAATCAGGTTTCCACTTTGTTTTCAATCAAATTCCAGTCTTAGAGCAAGACCTTTATTTTTGTTAAAATTCTTTTCCTCTAGTTTTTTTTCAATGGCTTCCTTCAGCAGGCGGTTCCAAATCCACTGGCGAGGCACAGTAGTTTTGTGCCATCGAGGTCAATCCTACGGCCACTGTGAATGCAATGTTCTGCTGCCACCAATTTCTCTGGGTAACCCAGAAGGATACACCTCCTGTGCTCCTCGATGCAGGATTCCACCTTGCATCCCGTCTGGCTGATACACCCTTACTGTAATTCAGCTTTTTTCTATATTTATCACGTTTGCTATGTACTGCTGCCGCAATGTTAACAAATTTCACGACATTTGCCGGTGATATTAAACCTGATTCTGATTCTAAGAGTCTCAACAGGGAACACTTACATACACAAAATCTGTAGAAATTTGGAATTTGCTTTTTATTCTAAGGCTCAATATTCAGTCTGTTAAACCTGTATCAGTTTTTCTTGACAACAACCTTGTGGGATTAATGCATGAAGAGCACTTTCTGTGAAGAAAGACAAGATGGTATTTTCCTTTTTTTCACTGTGCCACTGTCATCTTTCCTTATAATTATTCCAATTCATCAGAACCAGTGAAGGTGATTCTGGTCAATTTTCCTTCAAAAAATACTAGACTGAGTATTTGCAGATGCCTGCCAGTCCCGATGAAGGGTCTTGACCTCAAAACGTTACTGTTTATTCCTCTCCATAGATGCTGCCTGACCTGCTGAGTTCCACCAGCATTTTGTGTTTGCAGCTGTGTTATAAAGAAAGTCGACAAACTGCAGCTGAGTGGATTTGACAACAGGTGGTCAATTTGGAATCTTTATTTTGAGGTTACAATCCATAATTCTAGAGACTCCAACCTGGGAAAGTATCCCTTTAGATCTGATCCTGTGGAGTTGTTTAAATGGAATATATCTTGTTCTTTTAAATTCCAGAGTGTCCACACAGCTTGTTTAATATACCAAACCCATCATTCACTGAATTAATCCAGTGAACTTTTGCTGGCTCCCTCCATTGCAAGTACTGTATGTCCTTTTATTGTTCTGTAAATAGGGAGGGCTAACCTCTGACACAGTTTCAGTAGAGTTCTAAAAATTGAAATGTAAGTCCTCATGCAATAAATATCAACATGTTGTCTGCATTCCTAATTGTTTGCAGAACGTGCTTCCTAACTTCCAGTGGTTTGTGGACAAAAGTGTCTAGATCTCTCTGACTATCGACAATATTCTATTTTAAATCTGGTTTCGCCTAATACCTGCCAGCTTCTACTCCTTCGTTTCCCCTTCTTCTTATTCTGCTATCTTCATCCTTTCTTCACAATCTTCATGATGAGTCTTGTCCTGCAACATTGACTATTTATTCTGCTCCATAGATGCTGCCTGATTTCCTCCAGCAATTTGTGTTTCTTGTTCATTTTTTCCAACATCTTCAAAATCTCTTGTATTTATCATTTTACATCATTTTTTTAAAATACTCAGCCCTTCTGCTTTTTCCACTGAAGTGGATAATTGCATTCTATTCCATCTATCAGATTCCTCACTATTTCACGAACCTGTCTATATTTACAAAATCACAGTATAATGGCGCAGTAGCATAGTGTTTAGCACAACGCTTTCCAGTACTAGTGACCCGGGTTCACTTCCTGCCGCTATCTGTAAGGAGTTTGTATGTTCTCCCCATGACTGCATGAGGTTTCCTTCGGGTGCTCCAGTTTTCTCCCGCAGTTCACAGAACTACCGGTTGGTAGGTTAATTGGTCATTGTATATTTTTCCGTCATCAGGCTAGGCTTAAATTGGGAGTTGCTGGCCGGCACAGCTCAAAGGGCCAGAGGAGTCTATTCCATGCTGTATCAATTATAAAAAGGAAGTTGGCGCATTAAATCCATGCTGCCTCCCAAGAGCCCCGGTCCCCCTCCCCTAGTTATGTGAGGACCTACAACTTATGCTGTCTTGCATGCCCATTAACTCCTGCTTAATTTGTAACCACTGACCTATACTGCCCACAAGAAGATAGAGGCAGAAGCATGTCACTAGGCCATTCTATCCTGACCCACTATTCAATACAATCAGGGCTAACCTGTGGCAGTCCTCAACTCCTCTTCTGGGCCAGTTTCTCAATTCCCTAATCCTTCAAAAAAATCTTTAAATATCTCCGGATAAAGAATTCCTATTATTATCACTCATTGTGAGAAGAAATTCCTACACACAGTTTCTTAGCTTCTTATCTTGCCACCGTGCCTTTCTCACTTGATAATCTTCCATAGAGGAAGCATCTCACCATCTATCCTAACAATCACAAAGTGATGGAGAAACTGAGCAGGTCAAGCAGCAGTAGATTCGGATGAAAGGCCTTGGGTCAAATCGTTAATTTTTCTCCACAGTTGCTGCCCAATCTGCTGAGTTCCTCCAGCGTTTTGTGTGTTTTACTCTGTATTTAGAGCTTCTGCAGAATCTCTTCTGTTCAACATCTACTCTCTCAATCTCCTTAGGATCTGATACATTTCAGTCAGATCACCCTTCATTCTGTTGTACTCCAAAGAATACAGATCCATCTTTGGGAGTTGCTCGTGGTAGGGCAGACATCTACATCTAGGAATTAGCTTAGGAAATCTCACCTGGATTCTCATCATTGATGGTATAGTGTTTCTTAAGCAAGAAGATCACAACTGCTCACAGTACATCAGCAGTCTCTACAATTGGAACAATATTTTCCTATTTCAAAATACCATTCCCGTTGTAATAAAGGACAAGATGCCATTCAACTTTCTATCTACATGATGCACCTATCTGTTAATTCTTTGTGTTTTATGTACTAAATCACCAAGTATTCCTTTCATTTCCAGGCCTCCTCATTGTTGAATCCAGTGTTACCACGTGATCTAATTAATGATGGAGTTACATAGACAGAGACTCCTTGAGCAAGTTATCCCATTCAGGGCCTTGGAGTCCGTCTAAGTGGCTTTTTTTTAAAGTTCATCACCCCTTCTGGGGCAAAGGCCATCAACAGCAGCTCAGCAGATCCCTTTGTCCTGGGGCAAAGGTTAATTGGTGCAGTGGTTTCTCACTAAGTGACTTCATACGTCTTCTAGGTGAGGATCCTTCCTCTCATGGGGATGAGGGTTTTGGAGCTTCTTTTGGTCTTTCTGTAGCTCTAGGCTTTTATGGGGCTCGGTTGCTAGCCCAATGCTCAACCCTCCTCCTTTCGCAGCCAGAGGCTTGGGACCATAGAAACATGGAAAACCTACAGCACAAATAGGCCCTTCAGCCCACAATGCTGTGCTGAACATGTACTTACTTAGAAATTACCTAATGTTACCCATGTCCCACTATTTTTCTAAGCTCCACGTACCTATCCAGGAGTCTCTTAAAAGACCCTATCGTATCCGCCTTCACCACTGTTGCTGGCAGCCCATTCCACGCACTCACCACTCTCTGAGTAAAAAACTTACCCCAGTACCTACTTCCAAGCACCTTAAAACTGTGCCCTCTCGTGTTAGCCACCCTGGGAAAAAGCCTCTGACTATCCACATGATCAATGCCTCTCATCATCTTATACACCTCTATCAGGTCACCTCTCATCCTCCACCACTCCAAGGAGAAAAGGCCGAGTTCACTCAACCTATTCTCATAAGGCATGCTCCCCAATCCAGGCAACATCCTTGTAAATCTCCTCTGCACTCTTTCTATGGTTTCTATATTCTTCCTGTAGTGAGGCGACCAGAAATGAGCACAATAATCCAAGTGTGCCTGACCAGGGTTCTATATAGCTGTAACATTACCTCTTGGCTCTTAAACCAAATCCCACAGTTGATGAAGGCCAATACACCGTATGCCTTCTTAACCACAGAGTCAACCTGCGCAGCAGCTTTGAGTGTCCTATGGACTCGGACCCCAAGATCCCTCTGATCCTCCACACTGCCAAGAGTCTTACCATTAATACTATATTCTGCCATCATATTTAACCTACCAAAATGAACCACCTCACACTTATCTGGTTTGAACTCCATCTGCCACTTCTCAGCCCAGTTTTGCATCCTATTGATGTCCTGCTGTAACCTCTGACAGCCCTCCACACAATTCACAACACCTCTAACCTTTGTGTCATCAGCAAATTTACTAACCCATCCCACCACTTCCTCATCCAGGTCATTTATAAAAATCATGAAGAGAAGGGGTCCCAGAACAGATCCCTGAGACAGAGCACTGGTCACCAACCTGCATGCAGATATGGCCCATCTACAACCACTCTTTGTCTTCTGTGGGTAAGCCAATTCTGCACCCACAAAGCAAGGTCCCCTTGGATCCCATGCCTCCTTACTTTCTCAGTAAGCTTTGAATGGGGTACCATCTAGGGCAGAGTTACTGGCTCCAGTGTTGGGGAAGTAAAGAGCTGTCCCTTTGGGATGAGCTTTACTTCAACTGGGTTGGGAGTGATGTCCAAGTGAATCAAATAAAACCATAAGGCACAGGAGATGAATTAGGCCATTCAGCCCATCGAGTCTGCTCTGCTATTTCATCATGGCTGATCCTGGATCTCACTCAACCCCATACACTTGCCTTCTCGCCATATCCTTTGATGCCCTGACTGATCAGGAAACGATCAACTTCCACCCTTAAACATACCCGTGGACTTTACCTCCACCACAGTCTGTGGCAGAGCATTCCACAAGTTCACTTCTCTCAGGCTAAAAGAATTTCTCCTTACCTCTGTTCTAACAGGTCGCTCCTCAATTTTGAGGCTGTGCCCTCTAGATCTGAATACCCCCACCGTAGGAAACATTCTCTTCACATCCACCCTATCTAGGGTTTAAATTTAATTAGTGTTAAAAATAACTAGGGTTTAAAGTTAGTTATACGGTTTTAAGCTTAATTGGGGGACAGGAGGTAGTGGGTTCTGATGAGGGAAAAATTAGATAGCTGAAGTGAAAGGATGATGCTGCTTGACCTGCCTGGTATATCCAGCATTTTTGTTCTTCATGTAGACTAACCAGGTCGTAGTAATGTGGACGATTAACCAGTGCTGAATACAAGAGGTAGCATCCTAAATCAGTGTGCTGAGGAACTAACAAGGGAAAAGATTACTTTAGATCTAACAATGTGTAATGAGAAAGGAAATCTTTAAAATATAGTAGTTAAGTGAACTTTAGGCCACAATAATCATAAAATATTAACATTTTATATAAAGATTGAAAGTGTTTTTGTTCAATCTGAATCCAAAGTTTCAAAGTACATTTATTATCAAACTATGCATGCAGTATACAACCCTGAGATTCGTCTTCCTCACAGACAGCCACGAAACAAAGAAAACCATGGAAATGTTCGAAGAAAAGTGTCAAACCCCAAACCTCTCCCATCACGCAAAAAAAAACCCAAATCTCGCAAACGGCAAAAAAACCGAGTGAAAAACATAGAATACAAAATGCCAGCCCACAAAGACATCGAAAGGGACCAGGCATATTCATTTCAGTTCAATTTAACACAACCAATGTGTTAAATCAGAATATAGCAAAGTATGAAGGCCTGATGCGTCAGTTTGCTATTAAGTGGGGAGTCCCAACAAAAGGCTGAGTGATTTGCAAGTAATAATACACTGAATGGCCACTTTATTAGGTACACCTGTTCACCTGCTCCGTAATCAGAAACAGAATTCGATTTAATATCACTGTAAATGTCATGAAATTTGTCGTTTTCCACCAACAGTATATGGCAATACATGATAATAAAAAATTGTAAATTACAATAAGAAATATATATAAAATTTTAAATTAAATAAATAGTGCAAAAATAATGCCAAAAAGTAGTGAGACAGTGTACATGTGTTTCAGAAATTTGATGGTGGAGGGGAAGAAGCTGTTCCTGAATCAGTGCGTGTGTTTCTTTAGCTTCCTGTAGCTCCTCCTTGATGGTAGCAATGAGGAGAGGGCATGTCCTGGATGGCGGGAAGTCCTTAATGAAAGTGGAAAGCAATTTCTCGCAATAATGCAAATACCTCATCAGCCTATCGTGCAGCAGCAACTCTAGACTTTACAGAGAATGGTGCAAAACCACCCCCCAAAAAATCCAGTGAGTGTCAGTTCTGTGGGCAAAGACATCTTGGAATGAGAGAGGTCAGAAGAGACTAGCCAGACTGACAGGAAGGTGACAGTAACTCAATTAACCATGGGTTACAACAGTGGTGTGCAGAAGAGCATCTCTGAGTGGACCTTGAAGTGGATGGACTACGACAGCAGAAGACCATGAACAAGCACTCAGTTGTCACTTTATGAGGTACCCCATGTACCTAATAAAGTGGCCACTAAGTGTATATCTTTTTAGGAAAAAATAGTGCAGTGATGACTACCAAGTGAAGTTGGAAGGAGAGTTAGATCAAAAGGAAAAGAATTTGCAATGTTGCTAAAATGCTGAGTAAGCCTGGGGTTTGGGAAAGTTTCACTGTTCAGCAAGGGAGGACCAAGGTGATTGAGAGGAAAGTGAAAGCAAACTATAAAATAGACTGTGAGACCTTATACAGATGTGTAACGACGTAGAGGTTAACAAACATTGATATGTGTCCCTTACAGAATGGAACAGGTAATTTATATGAGGGAGTAAAGAAAAGGTAGAGAACCTGATTAAATATTTTGTGACTGTCTTCATGAAAAATGGTACAGAAAATTTTCCAGAAATAATGAAGGACTGTGGCATCCTGTGGAACAAAACTCACATTTCAGATCAGTGATCCTTTGTTAGTTTATCATTGTTCCATTGAGTAGATCCCCACATAACTGTTCTTAAGAATACAGAACTCTGACTTATAACATTCAGAATCATATTGTTAAAAATTAGGGATATCTTCGTTTAAAGTCACAAATCATGAGATTCCAGGCTGTTCCAGAAAATAATCCCACTTGACAGCTTTGTAAAAATCTTCCTAAAAAGAATTAATTATTATTCAAATAGGTTCATAGCCCTCAGCATATATTTGTGCATTATGTTTGTTTCGTCAGTTTGCTTATGAACTATCTGAATTAGCACAGCTGCTTATATTTCCACACAGTTGTTTCTATGACAACACACTTCCACATACCTCACCATTTAAAAATTATCTTCAATTATATCCAGAGGAAAAATCAAATTGTTCTCATTCTTTATTCTTTTTCTTTAATCAGTTCCACATAAAGTACAATATGGATTGATCGTTGCATTTGTCATGACTATTTCAATATTTAAAAATAATTTGGTTTTGATAATAGTAAGAACTGAAGCAATTTCCATATATTCACCCAGTATAAATTTTATATTCAAGAACAGCAATGATTACATGGCACACAAAATTTCTTTTAAGCTCTATCAAGAATATCTTTCCAAGTTCACGGAGCACGGACTGTGGCAAGAGTTTATTACAGAAATATGCAAAAGTCTTAGGCACATACATATAGCTAAGGTGCCTAAGACTTTTGCACAGAACTGCAGAAATTTTGTGTATTGCACTGTACAGTTACCACAAAACAAAAACAAATTTCATGACGTATGTAAGTGATAAACATGATTCTGATATGGGTCTCTGTTGAGGACTGAGGGTGGGAAAGGGGCAGGGGGAGGGGAATCAGGGTTGGGAAAAGGGGAAGGGGAGGGGATTCATGGTTGGGAAAAGGGGAAGGGAGAGGGATCAGGAAGCACCAGAGAAACATTCTGTAATGACCAATAAACCAATGTTTGGAATCAAATTAACCCTTGCCTAGTGTGTCTGCAGTCAAGCCACCTCCTGCCCCTGGTGCTCCTTCTCCACCACCCCTCCCGTGGTGCTCCACCCTCGCCATTCCCAATGCCCTTTGTTCCCGCCAGATTTACTAACTCCATATTGACAAATGCAGTACTGTGCAAAAATCTTAGGCAGCCTAGCTATACATGTGCAGCTGAGACTTTTGCACAGTACTGGCAGCTGTGTGGCAGCACAGTATTTCTCTTGGCAGCTTTTCACGTTCATACTCTGGTTACTCTTTCTCCTGGAAGGACCTCTCACTTTCACTTTCCATTGCGAGTCAGTTATGTTCTGTGTGGCGCCGGGTCCAGCTGCATCCTGAAAATAGCTTCATGGCTTACCTGATGATATATCCTTCGTGTGCCGTGGCTGAGGGTTGTCAGCTCTGTTCCAGGTGTTGCAGTTTTGCCTCCGGGTTAGAAACTTGTGGGATTCGCTCCCAGAGGTTTGAATAAATGTACCTGGCTTAGCAGTCTAGCCTGGCCCCAAAGAACTGCTACACTGAGAAAGCTGCTTTCGTTAGTCTGAAGCATTAGCACAAGGCTCGCTCATGTGGGTATAAATGATTCGAAGGCAATATCAAAGAGGAGCAGGGTAATTGACCCTAGCTGGTAAATATTCTGCAATCGATAATACTAAGATAGATGATATAGTTCAGTTAATAATTCTCCTGCTCCGTCCTCTAGGTTAGCCTTTTGTTTATTTTCTTGTCCTAGTACACCCTTTTACATCCCTTTACTCATTTGATCCCATCTGCCATTCATCCTATTGTAGCTCTTCCATTTCATTTGTAGTTCTTACATCTGCTTCTGCCTTGCTTCCCCTCCCCAGTTTCCCTGCGCCTTAAAATCCATTTGCCTCTGACATTTCAAGAGCATCAACTTGGCCTGTTGGTAATGTTTCTCCCTCCGCAGAGAACGCCGGACATGTGCATTTCCAGCACGTTCTGTTATTGTTTCACACTATGAAGGGTCAAGTTTCAGCAACACCTGGATAATGAAGCAATCTTTTGAAATGCTTGAGCCATTAGGAATGGTCTCTGCACCAGGCACAACACTGTGCAAATGTCTTAGGCAAACATATATAGCTAAGGTGCCTAAGACGTTTGCACAGTACTGTATGTGTCAGCATGGAGCGGAGAGCGAGTTTGTAAATCTGGCGGGAGCAAAGGATGTTGGGAATGGTGAGAGTGGAGTGCTGTGGGAGGAGTGTGGGACAAGTGGCAGAGAACGATTGCCAGAATTGTGTGAGTGTAGAGACACCCAGCCCTGAGACATCAGGCAAGGTCATTTGATTCCAAACAATTGATTTATTGATCAATACAGAATGTCTCTCTGGTGCTTCCCACTCCCTTCCCTCTCCCTTCCCCTTTTCCGAACCATGATTCCCCTCTCCCTGCCCCCTCCCCACTCTCAGTCCATAACAGAGACCCATATCAGAATCAGGTTTATCATCATTCACATATGTCATGAAATTTATTTTTTTGTGTGGCAGTACAATGCAATACATAAAATTACCATAGTACTGGTGCAAAAGCCTTAGGCACCCTAGCTCTCTATATTTAGATAAAGTGTGTGTGTGTGTGTGTGTGTGTGTGTGTGTGTGTGTGTGTGTGTGTGTGTGTGTGTGTGTGTGTGTGTGTGTGTGTGTGTGTGTGTGTGTGTGTGTGTGTGTGTGTGTGACTTTTGCACAGTACTGTACTTCTGATTCCACAGGGTTTAGAGCAAAGAACAAACAGGTAAAGGAACTCAGCGGGCCAGGCAGCATCTGTGGAGAGAAATGGACAGTCGATGTTTTAGTGTGAAACCCTTCATCTGGACTCTTGTTCCAGATTCCAGCAGTCCCTTGTGTCTTCATTTCACAGGGCTTTGTTTGTACATGAATTACACCCAGAGGCCACTTTACTAGTTACGGAAAGTGCCTAACGAAGTGGCTGTGGAGTGTATTTCTATACACGGGACGCCACGGCAGTGTAGCAGTTAGCATGACGCTATTACAGTTCGGAGCGGTCCTGATTTTGGAGTTCAGTTCGGTGTTGTTCTGTAAGGAGTCCCTGTACGTCCTTCCCGTGGAATGCGTGGGTTTCCCCCAGTTGCTCCAGTCTCCTCCCACTGTCCAAAGACATTCCAGGTAGGTTAATTAGCATTGTAAATTGTGCCGTGAATAGGTCATGGTTAATCGTAGTTGTGGGGTTGCTGGGGCAGTGTGGCTCGAAGGGCCAGAACAGACTACTCCGCGGTATACTAAATAAAAATACATAAAATAAAAATGTTTGTGGTCTTCTGTCACAGTAGCGTGTCCACTTCAAAGTTTGATGCTTTGTGTATTTGGCGATGCTGTTCTGCACCTGGTTATCTGAGTTAATGTTACCTTCCTGTCAGCGCGACCCAGTCTGGCCATTCTCCTCCGCCCTCTCTAACTAACAAGGCATTTGCACCCACACAACTGACACTCACTGGATTGTTTTTGTTTATTTTTGCACCATTCTCTGTGAACTCTAGAGATTGTACATGAACATTCCAGGAGATCAGCCATTTCTGAGATAACCAAACCAGACTGTCTGACACCAACAATCATTCCACGGTCAAAGTCACTGAGATAATTCTTTTCCCCCATTATCATGTTTGGTCTGAAGAACAACTGAACCTCTTGACCATGTCTGCATGTTTTTGTGCATTGAGTCGCTTCTGCCTACTGTACATGCATACCTAATAAAGTGGCCACTGAATGTATACAAGGACATCTACACTTACTCTTCCTCCTGTTTTATCAACGATGATACAACCCTGTAGAAGTTAAAAGCTCACCGACGAGAAAGCAACAGATTAAGTTTCAAATGGATTGACACAATCAGATCACAAGGCTCCAGGCAGCAATAAAGAAAGAGAGAAATTCATATTCTCTGTTGACATCTAGCCTGAATTCTCAAGCTGCCTAATTATACAGAGGAAGATCCCACCAAATCAACCAGGCAGATTCATTTATTAGGAGCAATTAGTAAAGAATGAACGTTGGTCAGGAGAGTGAAGAGAATGTCCTTGCTGTGAATTACGGTGAAAGACCTTTTACGTCTACCTTACAGGGTAGAAGAGAGAGAGAGGAGATTGTGACCTGAAGGATCACCTGAAGCTGAGTCTGATCCTGTGTTGAGTCTAGAACAGAGGAAGAGCGATATTTTAGTCTCCAGTGTTCTGAATAGAAGCTGGGTGAAAATGTTTTGAGTTGACTTGTGATTTTCTGGAGACAATTATTCCTGAGGTCTGGACTAAAATGGCAAAAGCACAATTTGATTATATTAGATGATAGATTGGAAGTAAAACCAGTCTTTAATCTTCATAAGTTGTACTGATTATTGATGAATTCAGCATTCAAAGTTCATTTATTATCAAACCACGTATACATTATACAACCTTGAGATTCGCCTCCTTACAGGCAGCCACAAAACAAAGAATCCCGATAGAGCCCATTAAAAAAGAAGACTGCCAAATACCCAGTGTGCAAAAAAAGAACAAATCGGGCAAACAATATAAGGTAAGCAAATAACATTGAGAACTAAAGTTCACAAAGTGAGTTCACAGCCACTAAGCCAGTCACAGACAATCCAGGAGCCTGTTAGTTGCAGGCCGCAGCCTCAGTTCAGTGCAGCGACAAGTAAACTCTGTCGAGCAACAAACTAAATTGGGATGTAAATACGATTTGTAAGTTGCCGATACAAATTTCACTTTTGTTTTGTTATCGCTTGCAATATGAAACCACGTCCCCAATACACAATCTAATTGGGATGGGACTTTGACCTTGCTTTTAATGATTAATTTGGAGGTTTCAAGTTTTAAAGATTTAATTCACCAGCCTCACCTGTTTTCCATACTTTGACACTAAAAATAGGCATATTTTTCCCAACAGGGATGTCCTCTGGGAATGCTGGCAGCTGTTTTTGGTTATTCCACCACTCCCTCCATCGGCACCCTGGGAATCATTCAACAGAGAATATCTTGCACATTAGTGTCGACTGCTTTGAAATTTAAAAAAAACTATATTCTGGAACACTCAGCAGGTCAGCCTACATCTGGGGGAAAAGCAAATGAGTTAGATTTAGAGTTTGAAGACCCTACGTTAGAGAAAATAAGTTAGTTTTATCATGTATGGGTGGGATGTTGGTGGACTGCCAAGGCATAGGGAATGGTAAGGCAAGGCCAGGCTTTTTGACGTCCTTCACTGTTTACTGAATCACCTAGCTGGTAACATGTGGCCAGTTTGAAAGAGAGAAATCAACTGAAGAACCTTCATCTGTCCCTTTAGAACAGAGATAAGGAAGAATTTCTTTGGGCAGAGAGTGGTGAATCCGTGGAATTCACTGGCACAGATGACTGTGGAGACCAATTCATTGGGTATATATAAAGCAGTTGATAAGTTCTTGATTAGTGAGGGTGAGGGAGAAGGCACAAGAATGGGGTAGAGAGGGCTAATAAATATGTGGAGCAGACTGCGATGGGCTGAATGGCGTAATTCTGCTCCTATGGTATGTCTTATGGTTTAATGGTTTAAAGAAGTAGTAAAGCTGTCAGAGCTTTGCTGATACTTGAACTCAAGAGGTGAATACTGATAATGCCCAGCAGATCAGCCAGTATCTGCAGAGAGAGAAAGCGAGTTAATTTTATAGATGGATCCTACAGGAGAGTTGACAAGCTCTGGTGCAAATGGAAAAATTCAAACTATCTGTAATTATTGAATTCAGTATTGCATCCTGAAGGTCAGGTGTTGTTCAAGCTTATCTTGCGCCCCATTAGAAGGTCATAGGCAAGTAGTCAGAGTGGGAGTGTGGCAGAGAAGCATCATGACTTCTAACTGAATGCTCAGGTTCATCCCTGCAGTCTCAACAGAGTTTCTTCACAAAGCGCTCACCCAACTTGTGTGTGGCATCCCTAATGTAAAGACACACGATGAGACCACTCAATGGGGCTACTCTAGACTGGAAGAAGTGTACATGAATCACTGCTTTACTTGAAAGGGCTGTTTGGGTCCCTGGATGGTGGGAAGGGTTAAGATAAAAGCAAAGCTATTGCATTGACTGGAAGAGTGGACTAAGCTGTGAAAGAAATGGTCTTTTCAAGATAATGGAAGGGGAGGGAAGGAAAGATGTGTCTGATGATTTAATCCTGTTGAAAGTGGTGGAAATTATGAAAGATGATGTATTGAGTGATGGAGTAGGATGTGAGGACCAGGGAAACTTTACTCTTTCCCTGGGCAGATGGCGAGCAGGCAAGAACTGAGGCTTTGGAAATAGATGAGGAATGATCCATGGCTCTGCCAACTCACATTTCAGCTTTCCCAGCACTGGATTGTGGTATCTAAGGGCAGATTTAGTGACTGTTTTGCAGACAACTGCCATGCACAAGGCAAACTTGAACATCCAGTTATCCCTCACTTTATTTCTCCATCTCACTCCCACTCTGACCTGTGTGTCTGTTGCCTCCTGGAATGTTCTAGCAAATCTGATGAGACCCACTTTATTTTCTGTCTGGGCCTTTGTGGCGTAATTTCAAATACAGCGATTTCAGATGACTTGCTTTTTCAGTCCCGATACAGGGTCTCAGCCCGATTCATTGATGATCCCTTTGCCTTCACAGATGCAGCCTGACCACTGAGTTTCTCAAATAGCTTGTTTTCGCTCCGGGTTTGAGCTTTGCTTCATGGCTGCCTGCTAGGAGGCAAACAGGTTGCATAATGTATAACTCATTTTCAGACTTCTTCTACGAGGTGCGTAGAGATTGACATTAAGCGAAAAGGGAAGAAGGGAGAAGGACACAGAGTAGCTGGAATGAAGACGGCAGCAGCTGCGGAAGAACTGGAAGAAAGCAACGTGGGAGGAGAAGGTGGGCATGAAGAAGTTATGGAATGAAGTGAAGCAGATGCTGGCCAGGCTGTGAAGGGCCGAGCACATTTGTAAGTACAGAGAAAGAAGGCGAGTGAAAGAGCCAGCTTCCTCGGGAATCCTGTCAGCTGTTGGAGGATAAAAAGAGCGGGAAGCTGGAAGCCAACGAAGAGGAGCTGTGTGGTGAACTACATATACCTGTCTGGACTGCTCCTGTGGCTCCTCCCACAGACCCCTGTATAAAGGCGATTGAGGCCTGAGCCCGGCCTCATTCTCCAGGATGTAGTGTTGTTCATTCTTCCAGTCAATAAAAGCCGATATCTCGCTTCTTACGTCTCAGAGTGAGTTATTGATGGTGCATCAAGCTGTTCATCAGGGGCCGGAACAGTGATCCGGGAAGGAAAACTTGCCTTGGAATGTTCCGAGGGAATGTTCTGGGGAATGTTCTGCTCCTCCAACTGTCCAGTTTGACACCTCCCCCCGAGCTAAGTGAAGTCAGAGAGGTCATCAAAAAGGCAAGGTCAGTGTCAGCACCAGGTCTGAACAGAATTCCTTACGAGCTCGACAAAAGCTGCCTTGGTGTGCTAAAGGTCCTGTGGAACCCAATGAGAACTGCCTGGGAAATCAGCACATACCATCAGATTGGCAAAGAGCTGTGGCAGCATTCATCCCCAAAGAGCAGGACTCCGGTTCACGAGCATGGCACTGCTGAACATGGAGGGGAGAATCTTCTTCTCTGTCGTGGCTAAGAGAATGACCGGTTACTTCATGGGCAGTGGATACATTGACACCAGCTGCCGGAAGGCAGGAATTCCGGGCTTCCCGGGATGTGTGGAGCATGCGTCATTGATCAGATCCAATGAGCTAAGCATGAGGAAAGTGAACACCATGCCTTGTGGCTGGACCTTGTGAATGCCTGTGGATCTGCGCCTCACCGGCTCATGAACTTTGCGATGGAGTTCTTTTACATTCCCGACTACATGAGACGCCTGGTTTCTGATGACCTGAGTGACATCCAGAGGGGCTTCTCTTTGAGACTTTACAATGGGGTGGGCGCAGCTGGAATTAGACATCGCAGTGGGGTGTTCCATCTCTCCCATCCCGTTTGTGGCAGCCTTCCAGATCAACCTTACTGGAGCAGGGCAGGTGGCTGGAGGGATAAAGCTACAGTCAGGACAGAGGCTTCCCCCACTGAGAAGCTAATGGATAACGTCACGAGCATCCCTCAGAGGGCTGCAAGCACACGAAGGCTGCTGGATAGGCCGGATGAGCTAGTGACATGGGCAAGGCTGAAGGTCAAGCCCTCCAAATTGCAAAGTCTATCCTTCTAAAAAGGGGTCAGATGTGACATCACCTTTGTCGTAGAGGGTGAGGAAATCCCACTGTTGGCCAGGCAGCCCATCCGAAGCCTTGGGAGGCAGTACTCCGCAGAGTTCTCTGACAGGCAGGTGGGAAAAGTAGCACAGAAACAGATTGCAAGAGGGCCTGGCCAGAATCGACCAGAGACAACTACCCAGGAAGCATAAAGTGTGGTGCTACCAGTTCACACTGTACCAAAGGGTGACGTGGCCCCTGAGAGTGTGTAAAATTTCCTCATCAACAGCCAGTAGGATGGATGGGATCACCAACTCGTACATCCGTAAATGGCTGGGGCTGTCTCAGTGTTTCTCGGACACTGGCCCCTTCGGGAAGAGCATGTTGCACCTGCCGCAGAGATCTGTCAGCCTGGGGTACAAGCAGGAGAAAACCTGACTGGTCATTGAGCTGAGGGAGTCCATCGTCCCGCTGGTGAGGAGTGTCGATGCCCCAGTCCATACTGGCCATTAGTGGAGAGCTCAAGCAGGCTGCAGCACCGAGGGTTGTTGGCAGAGTCCAGGCTGGACGGGCAGGGCTTGGCTGGGGGAAAGCAGCTTCCCTATCAGGGCAACCCGTGATACCTTGCCCTATCCCCGAAATTTTCACCAGTGGTTTGGCAGTGAGGATAGCTACCCCCTATGTGATGCCACCAATGCCAACATCCAACACATCGTGGCAGGATACTAGAATGCGCAGTCCCAAGCATGCTAGAAATGGCAACACAACCAGGCCATAAAGAAGCTGGTGGAGACCCTAGAGACGTGCAGGCGGGATGTGAGAAACAGCCTTTCCCCACCGGGACGGCAACTCATCCCAGTTGTTAAGGTTGGTGAGAGTTCTGAACGTACCCGCCCCAGAGCTCCTTCAGGACTCCTCTCCAGGGGTAAGGGGTGGAACATGAGGTCAGATCTCGGCAGAAAGATCCCCACAGAAATCACCACCACAGCTTTCTGCCCAGACATAGTCCTGTGGTCCACAGCAGCCGAGACAGTCCTCCTCATTGAGTTAACCATCCCATGGGAGGAAAGAGTGGAGGCTGCCCACGAGTGGAAGAGGCTGAAGTACTCAGACCTGGCGGCCGAGTGTAAGGAAACTGGCGGGAGAGCCATCATCTACCCTGTGGAGGTAGGACGCCAGGGCTCTGTTGGTGCATTGATGACAAAGTCACTTCAGGATATGGCAGTGACTGGAATGAGGCTCAAGAGGGCCACCAGAGAACTGGCAAGGGCAGCTTTTGGCTGTGGCTGAGGATGAAGGCCGGAAACTAACCCCATTGAAAGCTTCAGGGGATGGCAGGGAGATGTCCCTTACACTGCTCCACCGCCAGGAGATGCCCCAGGGCTGAGGGAGAGAAACATCAATGAGTGGTGGTCCTGGGCTGATGACCAAACAGCTAGCCTAAGGACACCATTGGAAGTGTGGCAGACAGCAATGCCAAGCAGGAAACATCTTCCTGTAAATTTTATATTTTGATAATAAATGTACTTTGAACTTTGTGTCTCTTGTGCCCCTAACTTGCTTTTCCTGGGTAACAGTTTGGTTCTGTTGTAATGTTATCTACCTGTAACATTAAATTAATTTCTCTTTCCCTCTCATCTCTCTCTCTCTCCCTCTCATCTCTCTCCCTCCCAAATTAGTCACTGCCTGATCTGCCAATCAAATCCAGGACTCTCTTTGGTTTTAGTTTCTGCATCGACTCCGATTTGCATTTCACGGTTTTTATATCTTTTACAGATTTAATATCTCTGATTCTCATTCCCATACTGACACGCCAGTCCACGGTCTCCTCTTGTGCCAAGGTGAGGCCACCCTCAGGGTAGAGGAGCAACATTCTGCCTGGGTAGCCTGCAACCTGATGGCATGAATATTGATTTCTCCTTTGTGGTAAAAAAAAATCCTCCCCTCTCCCCTCTTCTTCTATTTCCCACTCTGGCCTCTTACCTCTTCTCAGCTGCCTACCACCTCCCCCTGGTTCCTCTCTGTCCTGACTCTTAAAGTGATGTCCCCTCCTGGCAGAGCACTGGTGCAGGTGGTATGATCAGCACAGGAACACAGTACCCTGCGATGGCTGCCTGGTGTTGAGAAGGTGGGCCCTTGCAGGACGCTGAATGGTACTTGCCGGATGTGCAGTTCCCAGGCCTACCTGTTGTTGCCACAGGGTATGTGGTGCCATATAGATACCACCCCACTGCCCTGGGTGAGCATCTTGCCTATGCTGGTCGGTGAGAGGGCTATTACAAAGGAAGGAAGGTTTTGAATGATAGCCTTTCTCAGTACAGTGTGGCTAGACTGTCCTGGGAACTGATTTTGATTACCTTACATTACCTGCTCACAAAGGAAGGTGCCACTTGTACTGTTATTGGTCGAGACCTTCGCACCTACGTTCCTGACAGGTCGGGTAACATCACTCAGCTGGTTGATCATATCTCGGTCAGTGTATAAGATGAAGTGGGTGACCAGCTCGTTAACTATTACACTCCAGGGTGGGGCATTTACAGTTTTTACATGTTCCTTTGTTTTCACTTTTGTCTCTCTCTTTAATTGAACTCATCAAAAGATTTTTAGGTTTTCACACAGATTTTTACACTATTTTCTCATGGATTGTTTTCATTTGTATATCTAAGACACGTACATATATAGCTAAGGTACCTCAGACTTTCGCACAGTACCGTAGTAATTTTATGTATTGCTCTGTACTGCTGCAAAAAAAAACATTTCTTGAGATATGTGAGTGATGATAAACCTGATTCTGACATGGGTCTCTATTGTGGACTGAGAGTGGGAAGGGTGCAAGGAGAGAGGAATCATGGTTGGGAAAATGGGAAGGGAGAGGGGAGGGAGCAGGAAGCACCAGAGAGACATTCTGTAATGATCAATAAACCAATCGTTTGGAAGTGATTAACCTTGCCTGGTGTGTCTATACCTGCGTTACCTGCGTTACCCACGTTACCCCTCACCCCGGCACTCCTTCTCTGCCACCTGTCCCACAGCACTCTGTCCTCACTATTCCTGACATCCTTCGCTCCCACCAGATTAACGAACTCACTCTCCACACCACGTTGACAAATACAGCACCGTGCAAAAGTCTTAGGCCTCCTAGCTGTATATACTGTATGTGCCTCAGGCACTTGCACAGCACTGTACATATCGCTTCTTTTTCCCTGTTAATAGCTTCAAGAAAATGAATCTCAAGTTAGTCTCCAGTAACATATACATACTTTGATAATGAACTTACTTTGAAATTTGAGCTTTGACTTTCTAAACAATGGATCATAGAGGGACAGAGTTGTACAATGCACAAACAGGCCCTTCAGCCCATCATGTCTAAGCAAGCCATTTTGTTCATCTACACTAATACCATTTGCCTGTGCAACCCTGTCCTCACCCCATCAGAGGTGACAACATTGGCTGAACCACCTTTCTCCCATGCTCTCAATTAATAATTTTTAAACTTTTCAACTTCTAATAAAGGGCTTTTGAACTGAAACATCAAATCTGTCTCCTTTTCTCTAGGTGCTGCTCAACCTACTGAGTATTTCTATCACTTTCTGTTTTCAGGTGGCCACTTGCTGCTGATATTTTTTGGTGTTCAGTTTTTATCCATTGCTTTAGTTCAGGGATTCTGAACCTTTTTTTTTGCCATGGACCAATACCATTAAGCAAATGGTCTGTGGACCCCAGGTTGAGAAACCCTTTCTCGTTCATCATTTGCCTCAGGAAATCAAGATTTTTGCCCTTGACAGAATATAAGCTGGCCCAATGTAGGCATCAGTCCAGTTTAACACTCAGCTTAGTCCTGCCTTGTTGACTTAGTTCGCAGGCAAGGACCAAAGAGGCTGGGATGAATCAGAACTGGAATCTGACGTGAGGTTTAATATCACTTGCATATGTTGTGAATTGTTTTGTCTTTGTGGCAGCAGAGCCATGCAATACATGATAATAAAAAAAGCTAAATTACAGCAAGTTTGTGTGGAGATATATATATATATATATATCTATAAAATAGTTAAATAAGTAGTGAAAATAGAATAAAATGTAGTGAGGTAGTGTTCATGGATTCAACATTCATTCAGAAATCAGATGGGAGAGGGGAAGAAGCTGTTCCTGAATCACTGAGTCTGCACCTTCAAGCTTCTGTACCTCCTGTCTGATGGTAGCCATGACTTGAGTGATGGGGTTCCTTAATGGTGAATTAAACCTTTTTGAGGCATTGCTCCTTGAAGATGTCCTGAATACTATGGAGGCTGGTGCCCATGATGAAGCTGACTAAGTTAACAACTCTCTGCAGGTTTCTTTGATCCTGTGTAGTAGAGACCCCTCCACACCCCCCCTATACCAGATAGAATGCCCTCCACAGTACATCTGTAGATATTTGTCTTTGGTGCAATACTAAATCTCAAATTCCCAATGAAACACTTTTTAACTCTTTATCTGTGTTTGGTAAAGAAAGGGTTAAAGGATAAAAGAAGGAATTGAAAGGCCGAGGCAGAGTGGACTTGGAGAGAGTGTTTCCAATAGTGGGAGAGAACCAGTGGGTACAGCCCCAGAAAACAAGGGTGGCTCTTTAGAAGAAAAATGAGGAGGAATATCTTTATCAACAAGATGGCAAATTTGTAGAATTAATTGGCACAGGCAGCTGTGGAGGCCAAGCCACTGGGAATATTTAAAGTGGAGGTTGATAGGTTCTCAATTATCATGGGCATTAAAGGTTACGGGTAGAAGACAGGAGAATGGGGTTGAGAGAGAAAATGAAGCAACCATAGTGGGATGGTGGAGCATACTCAATGGGCCAAATGGCCTAATTCTCCTCCTTCTTCTTATTGTCTTATGGAAGGCACCAAACTTCCAAAGCTCTCATCCCGTGGCAGATTCTGCAGGTCCCACACTTGCCTCATCCACCCACCTCTGCCGACAGACGGCAGGAAATATATCATCCTTGGCCTCCGGGGACTGCTTAGAAGAATAATCAGAGTACTTTCTCTTGAGGCCAGATATGCTACATACCAAATATTACAGAATGCTGTGTTCACAGATGACATTTAAATGTAGATTTGATTTAGTGTTTTACATCACCTTGCCTCCATGTAAACACAATTTTTCTCACTAATTATTCAATTCTAATGATTGCGGTCATTCAGTTTTATTGTTTAAGGATACATTTTAATATCCATTTCTCATCAATCATATTTATGCCTCTCTCCCTTTCTATTTTGCCATTATGCTTCAAATGGCCGTCTTGTAACGAGGTGGTTTCTAGTCACTGTCAGTTTATTTCAATGCAAATCTTCTAGTGATTTATTTTAATCATAGTTCTGAAGTGGAATATTTCCTGGAATGTCTTATGAGATCAGAATGTGGTGCACAATTCCTCCTGGGAGATTCTTACATCTGAGCAAAATTTGCCTTGACGGATGAGCTTCTCGCTTCCTCCTTGCTATATTGGCTTCTGCAGTTCCCCACATTTAACATATACAAGAGTGGTAATAAAATTCAATTACTGCCTGTCAGTGTTACTTCAGTTGCTTTGAAACCAAGTGAACAGAATTAGTTCACTGGAGTTTTATTAATGCAGCTTTAATTACTTGATAGTTCTATTTACACATAAACCGTTTTAATACATTTCATAAATGTCATCTGTTTGCAAAAGAGTAGCAGACTGCAGATTTGTATATTAGTGCTAAAAGCTTCTTGCGCTCGGATGATGTGGAGGCAAGACGCTTGCACAGGTGGAAGGTAGGTACACATTGTTCCCCGTACAATGAGATACTCACAGGACAGAAACTGAACGAGAATATCAGGTCACTTTCACTGTGCGCGGGGGGAAGATTGGGATCCCTCGGCTGGCTGCCGTCCACCTCCAGGCAATCAGTTTGAAAGTAGCATTGGCAATGAGGAGAGAGGAAACCATCTGGTCAGTCTCTTGAGATGGAATCAGACCAAGAACTGATGAGAGAAGGAAAATGAATTCCCCCTACGTTAAAAATGAACAAAATTCCGAGGACAGCAACTCAATGATGTCAGTTTTGCCTAATTTGTCATTGTTCATTAATTTTGAAGCCTGACCTAAAACTTCAATTAAACTTTTAATGTACATAGTTTGATAAGATTTTCATTTGCTGGATGAATCTCTCGTCCAGGTCTCCATTTAGTTCAGAAATTTCTGAAATTACATGGGGCTACGATGAAGAGAATTCTAATCACTCTCTTGTTTGAGCTGCAGTGAAGATCACCATCAGGGCAATGTACAGGAATTAAAATTTGACTGCTCTGAAGTAGCACCTTATGCAAATTTGTATCGTATTGCTACACATAGATGTTTCCTCAATTTACTGAATGATGCTTGCGGAGGGAGGGGTGGTGGGGGGTTCTTGGTTCTGTGTATCTGATGCACACACCAGGTAATGAAATGATGTAAAAGATGGGGTACACTTGGCATGACTGTAGACTGAATTCTATCGTACTGACAAGAGATATTGCTCTAATCAAGGATTCTCGGCAGTATCCTTCCTGTAAATTGTGCAAGCAGCGATTCGGATTCAGATTTATTTATCGCATCTATGTTGAAAAATACAGTCAGCTGTGTTGTTTTCGCTAGCAGCTAACACACTCATGAATGTGCTGGGGCAGCCTGCAGGTCTGCGCCAACATAGCATACCCATCATGCTCGGCAGAACAATGCAGGCAAATCAAGTGACAAAGCAACCACAGCGAAACAAGCCCTGTTCCTGTCTGCCACCCACACACAAACACAGTCTTCTAACCCAAGGATAGGCCACAGGCTTTGACTGGCACAGAAGTATACACAAAAATGGTCCTTCTCCAGATGTCTCCATCCATATTCTGCAGGAAATGAATGCTGGCCGGCAGTCAGGGACGGAGAGAGATCAGTAAATAGCAGAGAGGATGTCTTGACGACTGAGTGGAGCCCTAATCCTGGATTGGTAAACACTCGTTAAAGAATAGTCTTGCTCCTACAGCCCACACAAGGGAAGATGAACAGGAAGGATGAACTAAAGTGTCCCTTTAGACGCCAACGCCTCACCTGGCGACATTAACCTGTCAACACCTACAAGTGTATTCTTACTGCCCGTTATGCCACTGGCATTTAGGGCAGCAATGAAGGTCCTCCACCTCTGTTATGTCCCAGGTGTGGTTCAGGGCCCTCATTTCTGCCTCTGCAGTACAGCACTAAGTTGTTTTTGATCTCCCGCACTTCCCCCACCCTTCATGAAGTGCCGTCTTGATGATGGAGTTGACCTCTCTTCTCATCACGTGCCCAAACCATCTCCAAAGTTCTCTCATGACGATTGTGGCCATCTCCTCTTGATGCCACTGAAGGAGTAAGGCCTGGCTGGAGGTCTTTCTTGGCCAGAAAATATGGAGGATCTTCCAGAGGCTTGTGGTGTGGAAGTGTATCCTTATTCAGTACCAGTGTGGCAGCTGGGTTCTGTAAGGATCAGCAGAGCCAGGTCTGTGTACACAAACAAACACCCTGTCAGCTTCAGAAATAGAATGAAACATCCTGATGTTGACTTAAGAACCTGTTCCATAAAATTGTTTGGATAGGTACAGCATGACATTCCCACTGCTTGCCCTTCATGCTTGTCTTCAGAAGGTATATTGTTAACTAGAGCTAGCCTATAAAATGCATTTCACACCCAACACATCACCAGCACCAGCTTACCTGCCATCAAGGATGTATATAGAGAAAGGTGCCAGAAAAGGGCCAGTACATCATGAAAGATCCCATCCACACTCATCAGGGACTGTTTATCCCACATCAATCAGGGAGGAAGCAACATTATATCGATGCCAGGACCACCAGACTCAAAAACAGTACTTTCCCTAAGCAGTAAGAGTGATCAACACCTCCACCCAGTAACTGAACCTTCACAACCCCACCACCGCTACTTTATCATTTCCTGTCAGAGTCACCTTATGTACAGACCCTCCTGTGCCTAGCATCACTCTATGGACATACAATCACCTATGTATGTAAGCTATCTTATGTATTTATATTTATTGTGTTTTTACTATTGTTTTATTCATCTTTTGTGTGGTTTTTTTTGTGCTGCACAAAATCCAGGGTAACAGACATTTCATTCTCCTTTATACTTGTGTATTGGAAATGACATTAAACAAACCTTGACAATAAATAATTAGAAAAGAAAGGTAAATTCCAAACTTGGCAACATGACAGGAACAGATGTAACAGTATTGTTGATATTGCAGAATAAAAGAAGCACTTAGAAAGAAGTTAGTTGAGAATCAGAATCAGAATCAGGTTTATTATCACCAGCATATGTTGTGAAATTTGTTAAATTTGCGGCAGCAGTACAATGCAATACATGATAATATACAGAAAGAAAAAGAAACTGAATTACAGTAAGTATATACATATATGTACCAGATATTAAATAGCTAAATAAGTCGTCGTCGTCGTGGCTATCCCTCAAGGTCGAGGATGATGGTCTTTCTTCCGTTTCCACAGAGCGAAGACACCTGTGCGTGTATTTGTTTAATGTGTACTTGATGTTACACTCCAAGAAGCACACGGTACTTTACAAATCAACCAACTGATTCCAATGGCATGGAAACCACGGTGATTGGAGCTGATGGATTTGTTGAAGCCTTCATCCGTCTTCACAGCCGTTGAGTTTGAAGTAACATCATCTGCCTGTTCTATTGTTGAGGTCTTGGTTGAATTGTTCTTTGTCAGGGACCTCACCCTCAACCTTACCGCCATGGGTGACCCTACCAGGAGCATAGCTCCAGACAGCATTGCTCTCGGGATCTCAGGACCACACAAGCTTCTCCACCATGACAAGGTGACAATCCATGGAGAAGTTAAATAAGTAGTGCAAAAAAAACCAGAAATAAAATAATAGAGAAGTAGTGTCCACGAGTTCAATGTCCATTCAGAAATGAGATGGCAGGGAAGAAGAAGCTGTTCCTAAATCGCTGAGTGCATACCTTCAGGCTTCTGCATCTTCTTCGCGATGGTAACAATGAGAAGACGGCATGTCCTGGGTGGTGGGGGTTCTTGTTGATGGACGCTGCCTTGTTGAGATGCTGCTCCTTGAAGATGTTCTGGATACAACAGAGGTTAGTGCCTATGATGGAGATGAGTAATTTTATAACACTCTGCCACTTACTTTAATCCTGTGCAGTTCCCACCCCATACCAGATGGTGATGCAGCCAGTCAGAATACTTTCCACAGTACATTTGTAAAAGTTTTTAAGTGTTTTAGGTGACAAACCTAATCTGCTCAAACTCCGAATGAAATATAGAGACTATCTTGCCTTCTTTATAGCTGCATGGATATGTTGGGACCAGATTAGGTCCTCAGAGATCTTGACACCCAGGAACTTGAAATTGCTCACTTTCTCCGCTTCTGATCCCTCAAAGACGATTAGTTTGTGTTTCCTCATCTTATCCTTTCTGAAGTCCACAATCAGCTCTTTGATTTCACTGACATTGACTACAAGGTTGTTGCTGTGACAACACTCATCTAGCTGGTACATCTAGCTCCTGTATGACCTCTCCTCATTCTGCTAACAGTGGTTGTATCATCAGCAAATTTGGTGTTTGAGCTGTGCCTGGGACTAGAGAGAGTGTAAAGCAGTGGGCTAAGCACATACCCCTGAGGTGCACCAGTGTCGATCATCAGCGAGGAGGAGATACTATCACCAATCCACACAGATAGTGGTTTTCCGGTTAGGAAGGTGGTTCTGGAGATTTTCCAATCAGAACTGTAGGAATGATGGTGTTAAACACTGAGCTATATTCAATAAATAGCATCTTGACATGGGAGGAAGAAGAGAAAGGTGAGTATTTTTAAATACCTATTTTATATAAAACTGTATGTTAATTTTTCATGTCATTTATCATTCATCATGGACTTGTTATTATCATTGTTAACTTAATTATTCTTTTGTTTATCTTCTACATCATGGTGTGTGACCATGATGGTTGGCAGAGAACATTCTGGAATCTGTGGCAGTTTCACACTAAACTGTTCTTTTCACAGTTGAGTCTCAGCTTCATTAGTTCAACCCCAGATGGAATGTAGTACTGAAACTATGGGTGGCGAGGTTGTCCCCCAGTCAGTGACTTTGGGTAATACGGTAGCATATTGGTTAGCAAAATGCTTTATAGTACCAGTGGCGCAGGTTCAATTCCCGCTGCTGTCTGTAAGGAGTTTGTATGTTCTCCCCATGACTATGTAGGTTTCTTCCAGGTGCTCTGGTTTTCTCCCACATCCAAAGATGTACTGGTTGGGAGGTGAATTATTTCATTTTAAATTGTCCAGTGATTAGGCTAGGGTTAAATTGGAGGTTGCTGGACGGCATGGGACGGAGGGCCTATTCCGGTTTGTATCACAATAAATAAATGAATGTTCAGGCTAAATCAGTGGCAAAGGAGGCAAAATGTAATTCATTTTGAGAGGACTAGAACATTAAAGCAAGGATGTATTGCTGAGGATTTATATGGCGTTTGATCAGACGGAATTTGGAATTCGGTGAGCAATTCTGGGCCCTGGAATGAAAGGCTAAGCCAATGCGGAGTGCTCTATGTCTCTGGGCCTGCATTCAGTGGAGTTCGAAAGGATGAAAAGGGATTGCATTGAAACTTATTGGATATTGAAAGTCAAATCAAACCAAAGTGCATTTATTATTATCACATTATGTATGCAGTATACAACCCTGAACCCACAAACAGCCACAAAACAAATAAGAACCATGGAACTCATTCCAAGAATAAAACATCAACACCCCCTCCACTCCCACGTGTTTCCATTAGTCAGAGTGGGGGGGGGGGTCTATGATCTGAGAGCACAGCCCCAGAATGAATGGATGTCCCTTTAAACTAAAATAAGGAGAACTTTCCATCAGCTCGAAGGTGGTGAATCTGTGGAATTCAATGCCACCAAGGGCTGTGAATGCCAATTCATTTGGTGTATTTAGGACAGAGACTGAGAGGTCAGAACTTGAATAAAGATCAGATTTAATATCACTAGCATATGTTATGAAATTAGCTCTTGATTGGAAAGGGGGTTAAATGTTACAGAGAGAAGATAGGAGAATAGAATTGGAAACAAATAAATCAACCATGATTGAATGGTGGAGCAGAATTTTTGCACTGAATGGCTTAATTCTGCCCCAATAGTATATCTTCGGAACCACACTGATAATAAAGATGCCACATTATGGTAATGCAAGAATAGTTTTTAACATCACAGTTGATTAGTTTTCCATCTTAAAAAGATTCTTTTTGTTAATGTGAGGTTAGCGATTACAATACTTAGAGTAAGGTACTCAGGGTTATTAGGGCAGAAGGTGCCTTTTCACTTGGACAAAAATAGACCTCATTGCTGCTCGCCCCACATTACTATGAATTATCGGTTGATTTTATTGCCTATTTTCTCATCCATAAATTAGCGCAAATACGTCGGTGTCTGATGAATTTACCACAGCTAATGATTTGCTCTGCATTATCAGTCACCCATAAAAAAAATTAACTATCTCCCTTTATTTGTTCTGCAAGATTTGTTCAACAGTCTATTGCGAGCTAGACTTCAAAAATGTTAATTCCTGCACCTCGTCTACAGGCAGTCAGTTAGTTGTGAAATCTATAGGGAAGATAAAAATGCTCTGATTATTTTTAGCCCAACCTGAACTATCATTCTGATCATGTGCATACATTTTCACATTCAAATTGCTTCTTAAATTGTGGAAGTGCTTTGCAGTGTTTGTGAGCTGGTCTCCAGAGCTGAGTATTGCCATCACTCTCACTCATCTGGATATGGAGTTTCAAGTGAATGCAGCTATTATATTAGACAGTCTTCAGATGAATGACAAGCATTGCGCTCATGGTAGACACATGCACAATCTCATAAGGTGTTAACAATTTGCTAATGGTAAGGCAACCATTAGCAGCTAAAGGATATACAGGACTCTGCAAGAGTCTTAGGCACGTATATATTGTTAGGGTACCTAAGACTTTTGCACAGTATTGTGGTAACTTTATGTATTGCACTGTACTGCTGCCACAAAAAATAACAGATTTCATGACATAAGAGAACGACCTGATTCTGATATGGGTCTCTATTGTGGACTGAAAATGGGAAGGGTGCAGGGAATGGGAAAAAGGGGAAGGGAGAGGGGAAGGAGTGGGAAGCACCAGGGAGATATTCTGTAATGATCAATAAACCAAGTGTTTGGAATCAAATGACCTTGCCTGGTGTCTTAGGGCTCCACCTTCACCATTCTCAACATCCCTTGCTCCTGCCAGATTTATAAACTCGCTCTCTGCTCCATGTTAACAAATACAGTACAGTGCAAAAGTCTTAGGCACCCTAGCTATATATATATGTGCCTAAGACTTTTTCAGGGTACTGTATACCACTGAGTCCTATAGTTTACCTTCCTTTGGTTAGGAAAGTAATGAAAAATAATTTTAGTTGATAGTTTTTGTTTTAAATAAATGATAATTATCATTGTTTTATAGCTTGCTGGTAGATCCATCTAATAAAGCCTAGATAGGACAACGAGAAAGGACTTATTTAGCCTTGGTAAAAGGGAAAATACCAGAGAGATTGTTACTAATTGGTAAGAACGTTTCTTCATTTAGAGAACGGTACTGATCTGATAGACAGCTGCCTGTATGTTTTGCAACCCCAAAGCATAAAACTAATTGAAGTAAAAAAACACGGAGCCAGCAGATACATATTTCAGTTGTGTTTTACATCTAGTGAGGTGCGCGTGTATGCCGCGGTGGCCTAATGACATATGCCATTCACATACTTTTATATATAACGTGTGAGGCATTATATAACCAACAAAGATGCTTAAACAACATGTTTACAGCATTGCTCCAGTATTACAGAAATATTAAATACACAACAATGTCCTCATCAATTTGATGTGCATTTATGATCATAAGAGCAGAATTAGGCCATTTGGCCCATCGAATCTGCTCTGTTATTTCATCATGACTGATCCATTTCCCTCTCAGCCCCAAACTCCTGCCTTCTCCCCATATCCCTTCATGCCCTGACTAATCAAGAGTCTATAAAACTTCTGCCCTATATATATCAGAATCAGGTTTATTATCACCGGCATGTGACGTGAAATTTGTTAACGTGAACTATACCCAATGACTTGGCCTACACAGCTGCCTGTGGTAACAAATTCCTCAGATTTACTACTCACTGGCTAAAGAAATTCCTCCTCATTTCCATTCTAAAGGACATCCCTCTATTCTGAGGTTGTTTCCTCTGGTATTTGACTCCCCCTCCATAGGAAACATCCTCTCCACATCCACTCTATCAAAGCCTTTCAACATTCAATAGTTTTCAATGAGGTCCCCGCTCATTCTTCTGAAATTCAGTGAGTAGGGGGCTTAGTGCCATCAAATCATCCTCATATGTCAAGCCTTTCAATCCTGGAATCATTTTTATGAACCTCCTTTGAACCCTCTCCAATGTCAGCACATCCTTAGATAAGGGGACCAAAACTGCTCACAATAGTCTGTGAGGCCTCACCACTGCTTTATAAAGCCTCAGCATTACATCCTTGCTTTTACAGTCGGCCCTCCTTATCCGTGAGGGATTGGTTCCGGAACCCCTCGCGGATACCAACATTCGTGAATGCTCAAGTCCCTTATTCAACCTGTGTTAATGTGGTGGATCTTAGGACCCAGCGGAACCCCAGATCTGTCTCAGTGCGGTGGACATTAGGACCCGGCGCCAGAGCTCTGAATCCGCAGTGTTTCTGTTCATGAAAATAATCACGATCACAATTGAAAATAAAGTGTAAATAATAAAGCGATCGGAAAGAGGTGAAACGTCATCAGTCATTGGAAAAGCGTTAGCCTACGTCGGTCAACTATCGGAACAATTTTAAAGGATAAATTGAGAAAGGCCCTGCCTTGATGAAAGCTACAATTATGACTAAGCAATGCAGTGGTTTAATTATTGGGTTTTGAGGTTTGGGTTTTTGATCCTCCACATCAACCCACCATGGATGGAGAGCGCACTCGAAAGCGGTCTGTCACCGGCTCGCACTGGGGAACGGTTCCCGAGCCCGGCACTGAAACATACATTCTTAAGTGTTTTATATGCATAGAAAGGTAAAATATATACTATGTACGAATGCAAACGTTTGACTAACTGACGCTTAATGATACCGGACGTACCTGCTCTAATTTACTTAGTAAGAGAACTTCCGATTTTTTTCGATCCAGATCCACGATGACCCACGCACACCCTCCCGTATAGTTTAAATCATCTCTAGATTACTTATAATACCTAATACAATGTAAGTGCTATGTAAATAGTTGTTATACTGTATTGTTCAGGGAATAATGACAAAAAAAATAGTCTGTACATACTCGAACAACGAGTGCTGGAAGAGTACTTCCAGGTTTTCCCGATCTGCGGCTGGTTGAATCCGCGCATGTGAAATCCGCGGATAAGGAGGGCCGACTGTATTGCCTATGGCTCCCCACATCCCAGACCATACCATCAAAAACAACCTAAGGACAATGGCCACACATTTTACTGCCTTTGTTGTACTTTTGCTGGCATTGAATAGTTGCTGCCTTTCCTAACACAAACAATCATTCTAAAAGGCACAATGTCAGGCTCAGAAAGACATGTTAGCCACATAATGATGTACAGGAAGAGTCAAGGTGTTTTCTCCAGTGTTTAAACTCTGCACTCTTCTGATAATTGTCAAAGAAGTGCTTCTGAGAATAAGATTTGATTTTATAACCACATTCAAATCAGCCAAAGAATATTTTAAACAAGTCCAAAACAGTGTGAACACTTTGCATTGTGAATTAGATCCCAGCCTGTAACTAATTTGATCAATCTAACAATAATTCACTTTTAGCTCTCAAATGGATTTAAACCTGCAATTCCCTGTTATATCTCTCATATTAAATATTAAGTGTACAAATCTTCTGATTAGATTCCTGCCTTTAATGTAGCTTTTGATATCTGTTAATCTGTAAATGAAAACTAATTCTTACCATCCTCACAGGCTCAAACATTCACTAGTGCTTCCCAGGCTGCGTTCTTCCTGTTCACTGTATTGAAGCATTGATGAAGCCACCCACAGGTAGGACGAGCAGCACCTGACATTCTGCCTGGGTAGACTCCAACGCGACAGTGTGAACATCAACTTCTGTAACTTCCGGGTAGTTTCTCCCCAATCCCCCCACCTCTCTTTTTCCACTACCCAATCTGGCTTTTCACTTACCCCTTCTCTTCACCTCACCTGTCTATCATCGTCTCCTGGTGTCCTCTTCTTTCCCTTTCCCCCATGGTCTACACTCCCATCAGATTCCTTTTTCTTTAGCCTCTTACCTTTTCCACCATTAACCTCACAGCTTCTCACCTCATCCCCTCCCGCCTTCCCCAACCACCTTCTTCCCCCCCTCACCTGGTTTCACCTATCACCTTCAACCTTGTACACCTTCCCCTCCCTCCACCTTCTTATTTTGTCTTCTTCCCCCCTTCCTTTGAAGTCCCGATGAAAGGAGTCGGCCCAAAACATTGACTCTATTCCTTTCCATAGATGCTGCCTGACCTGCTGAGCTCTTCCAGCAATTTGTTTGTGTTACGCTGGATTTCCCGCATCTAGTGCATTTAGAAAAATGGAAAAAGTCTTCCCGTTGCATGGATCAACATTCCATGGACAGAAACCATTATATATATTGACTGCAACACACACAAAACCCTGCGATGAACTCAACATGTCGAACAGTATCTATGGAAATGAATAAATGATTGATGTTTCAGGCCAAGACACCTTCTTCTGTAGTAGAAAGGAAGGGGGAAGATGCCAAAGTAAAAAGGAGGGGGGAGGAGAAGGAGGATTAGCCAGAAGGTGATAGGTGAAACTAGGTAAAGGTCTGATGAAGAAGGAATCTGATAGGAGAGGAGAGTGGGCAATGGCAGAGAGGGAAGAAAGAGAGACACCACTTGATGGGCAGATGAGGAGAAGAGGTAAGAGGCCAAGGTGGGGAATAGAAGAAGAGGAAAGGGGGAGAGAAGAAAGAGAAATCAATATTCAAGCTATCAGGTTAGAGGCTACCCAGACAGAATATGAGGTGTTGCTCCTCAACCCTAAGAATGGCCTCATCGTGGCAAGAGAAGAGGCCATGGACCGACATATCTGAATTGGAGTGGGGATAGGAATTACAATGGTTAGCTTCCAGGAAATCCCACTTTTGGCAGATGGAGTGGAGGTTCTCGCCAAAACGTCAAGAAGATAATTAATGTTGGCTCTCCCAGTGTAGATGAAGCTGCATAGAGAGCAGCAGATACAAAAGATGACCCCCAACAGAGTGCTGCTTCACCTGGAAGGACAGCTTGGGACCCTGAACAGAGCTGAGGGAGGGGGTGTAGGGCAAGTGTAACATTTCTGTCTTTATATTAACTTTAATCTGTAATACGAGGCCACCTAATTTAAATAGCTCTTCCAGAATAGTGTAGATGAATTCTCTGGCTGCACAGTTGATTTGTGGTTACAAGAGGCACATAGAGGGTACTGGTTGCTTGTTAGAACTGTGTCAGTTTGGTTTATGCAAAGACGTATCTGTGGAAGCTTACAAAGTGGTTGCTATTGCAAATCAACGATTTGAGTGGAATGTGGGGAGGTCTTTAGCAGAACAGAGTGATACTTAACAGAGTAGTTTTTCTACCCTTTGATCTCCCACATTGAAATACATCTTTCATCTCACTCCAGGCACTAAGGTTTGCAAAGCTAGGTTGAAATACTACATGAAGAGTGGGGAGTAGTTTTGATTTAACTGCAGCCCACGGTGTGAGATTTCTTATTTCAATGTCTTATTTGTCCAGGTAGCCTGACTGATATTTATTGAGCGTATCATACTAGATAATTGTATAACTGACATCATACGTTACAGGCTTCAGTGCAGCCATTTGATCAATACATGATGCAAGAACTTCCTCTTGACAGAAATGATTCAGCTTGTTGTATGATGGTTGTAAAGTCACACTGTGCAAAATTGCATTTATGTGCTCATTGGATTCTCTTGAGAAATGATAACTATTCCACAGATAATTGATAGATGTCATTCAGAGTGAATACACACTTCTGGCTTGCCTTCACAATTATTATCCCAGACTCTGAGGTTGAAGTGATAGTGAAATTGACAGGATTCACTGCATTACACCATGAAACTGACAGCAGGTTTAGGAGAAATCACTATATATCCTTGCCTGCTACACCACTGAGATTCGGACCAGCAATGAAGGTCCTCCATCTCTGGCTACGTTCAGGCTTTCCTTCAACATGTCAGCAGCTTCCTCTCCATTTTCACTACTGTCAGTCATGCAAGTCCCGGGTGGACACTCAGGAATAACCTGTCGCACTCAGATGTAAAAAGATTCTTCATTGCTGCTTCTGTAACAATCTTGTTTTACTAGTCAGGGTTGTTAGCCCTGAGCTGAAACCCCGAGCCTGGAGGAATGGTGGGTCACTCCTAATATGACCTCTGCCCTTTGACCTGTTTGGCTTGGGTGGCCCTACCAAGAACAAGGCCCTGACTCCAGCCGATAAGGTAATTGAGGCATGCAGTCCTCCGAACCACAACAAGGTTGTGGTCCTCTTGGAGGAGAAGAAATCACATTCAAGGTTAAATACGTTTGGATGCTGTTCATAGACTTCAGTTCAGCATTCAACACAATCATCCCTCAGAAACTGATTGGAAAGCTGAGCCTACTGGGCCTGAACACCTCCCTCTGCAACTGGATCCTAGACTTCCTGACTGGGAGATTTCAGTCAGTCTGGATCGGGAGCAGCATCTCCAACACCATCACACTGAGCGCGGGGGCTCCCCAGGGTTGCGTGCTCAGTCCACTGATGTTCACTCTGCTGACCCATGACTGTGCTGCAACACACAGCTCGAACCACATCATCAAGTTTGCCAATGACACGACCGTGGTGGGTCTCATCAGCAAGAACAACGAGTCAGCTTACAGAGAGGAGGTGCAGTGGCTAACAAACTGATGCAGAGACAACAACCTGTCTCTTAATGTGAACAAAACAAAAGAGATGGTTGTTGACTTCAGGAGGGCACGGAGCGACCACTCCCCGCTGAACATCGACGGCTCCTTGGTAGAGATCGTAAAGAGCACCAAATTTCTTGGTGTTCACCTGATGGAGAATCTCAACTGGTCCCTCAACACCAGCTCCATAGCAAAGAAAGCCCAGCAGCGTCTCTACTTTTTGCGAAGGCTGAGGAAAGTCCATCTCCCATCCCCTATCCTCATCACATTCTACAGGGGTTGTATTGAGAGCATCCTGAGCAGCTGCATCACTGCCTGGTTTGGAAATTGTACCATCTCGGATTGCACGACCCTGCAGCGGATAGTGAGGTCAGCTGAGTGATGCACCATCAATAACTCACGCCGAGACTTAGGAAGTGAGATATCGGCTTTTATTGACTGAAAGTTACAACACTACATCCTGGGGAAAATGAGGGAGAGCAGCAGGCCACAGTCGCCTTTATACAGGGGTCTGTGGGAGGAGCCACATGGGTAGTCAGCAGGGTCTTGGGAGGAGCCACAGGAGCAGTCAGACAGGTATATCTAGTTCACCACACTGAGAAGATCAGCGGGGTCTCTCTTCCCGCCATCATGGACATTTACACTACACGCTGCATCTGCAAAGGAAACAGCATTATGAAGGACCCCATGCACCCATCATACAATCTCTTCTCCCTCCTGCCGTCTGGGAAAAGGCTCTGAAGCATTCGGGCTCTCACGACCAGACTATGTAACAGTTTCTTCCCCCAAGCTATCAGACTCCTCAATACCCGAAGCCTGGACTGACACCTTGCCCTACTGTCCTGTTTATTATTTATTGTAATGCTGGTACTGTTTTTGTGTACTTTATGCAATCCAGTGTAGGTCTGTAGTCTAGTATAGCTTTCTCTGTGTTTTTTTTTATTACGTAGTTCAGTCTAGTTTTTGTACTGTGTCATGTAAACCATGGTCCTAAAAAACATTGTCTCATTTTTACTATGTACTGTACCAGCAGTTATGGTCGAAATGACAATAAAAGTTGACTTGACTTGAAATACAGATGTGCAGAGGTTGCCCTCAGCAATACCCTGCTGCATCATAAGGTGCACAGCCATTTCTCCACAATGTAATCAGAAATCAGTGACTTGTAACGCCATGGAATCCTGCACTACCCTAGACTTCTGTTGTTCCTTTTTTTCCCATTATGGTCTTGTTTTTTCTCTCTCTCTAGGGCGGAGGAGTAACATATTATATTCCACCTAGGTACCCAGCAACCAGATGGCATGAATATTGATTTCTCCTTTGCTGACAAAATCCTTCCCCCCCCACCCTTCCTCTATTCTCCACTCTGACCTTCACTTCTTCTCACCTGCCTATTTCTACCCCTCCCCTTCCCTTTCTCCTATTGTCCACTCTCCTCTCCTATAAGATTCTGTCCTCTCCTGCCATTGACCTTTCTCACCCACCTGGCTTTAGCTATCACCTTTCAGCCAGCCTCTTTTCCCTTCCTTCCCCTCACTTTTTCTTCAGGTATCTTCCCCCTCCCTTCTCAGCCCAAAACGTAGACTGTTTACTGTTTTCCATAGACGTTGCCTGACCTGTTGAGCTCCTCCAGCATCTTGTATGGGCTATTTAGCACCTGCACTTGCAGACTTCCTTGTTTTGTAACTTTTATATAAAATTTATATTCTGTGTTTTTTCTGAACAAACTCAACTTGACTAGTCTTGGAGAAACCTTGAGGTACTTTCCAGCTTTAGTCACTGTAGAAAAGCCCTAAAAGCATTACACTTTGCTACAGAATGTGTAAGCTAATTTATAATGACGTGAACTTCAATAATCCCTAAATAATAATTTCATGTTAGTTGTATTCCCTCAAGCAGATATCTCAAAATATATTAGATTTTAAAACATATGTTTAAAATAAATTATTTATAACATGGAGACTTTTATCTTTACTTCATGTATATATTTTAATCATAACTTTTTCAATGTTAAAAGAGATTTCGAAAAATTTGTGCTTTTTACTTTTTGGTTTGCAGCCGATGACATTTCCTCAGTGATGGCCAGCGTATCCTGCTTGGTCACATCACTTCAGCTCAGCTTCATTGTGGCTGAGAGAGACTGTTGTCGAGAAAGGGCAAACACATGACAGAGATCACTGAAAAGTTGTAGTCAGGTTCCTTTGAGGACAGTGACATGTGTATCGCTTTGCTATGAACTGTATGTCCGTGCTATTTAATCATTAACACGTCTGAAAAACTGGATGAACAGTATTGTGCAAAAGTCTAAGGCGCATATATATATATAGAGCTAGGGTGTTGAACTGTACTGTTGCTGCTGAAAAAACAAATTTTATCACATATGTGACTGATGATAAACCTGATTCTGATATGGGTCTCTATTGTGGACTGAGAGTGGGAAAGGGGCAGGGAGAGGGGCATCATGTTTGGGAAAAGGGGAAGGGAGAAGGGAAGGAGCGGGAAGAACCAGGGAGACATTCTGTAATGATCAATAAACCAATCGTTTGGAACCGAACGACCTTGCCCTGTTTCGCAGAGCTGGGTATGTCTGCACATGTGCCACCTCCCCGCCCCGGCACTCCTTCTCTGCCACCTATCCCACAACCCTTCAGTGGTACTCCACCTTCGCCATTCCCAACATCCTCTGCTCCTGCCAGATTTCCAGATTCACTCATTAACAAATACAGTTACATGTAAAAGTCTTAAGCACCCTAGCTATATACAATATATGTGCCTAAGATTTTTGCACAATACTGTATTATTGTTCATTTAAATGATATATTCTGCACTAATATATTCCAACTAAATCTTATTAAATACTATATAGTGTCCTTGTGAATTTATTGCTACCCCACTACACTCATTTTCTTTGATAACCAGACAGACCATTCCATCAGTTCGCTCCAAGCTGCCAGTAAATGCAGTGAACTTTAACCAGGAATAGTCACTGTGTTTATGGGCCATGGACAGGATCCAATTAGTTTAATCAAATGACTTGCTCCAAGGAAAATCTGATAAGGGACTGAGAAAAAGAAGTCATTTAAAACTGGCCGCAATATCATTGTGGCTTTTAATCAAGCATCAAAGATGTTAAAATCATTAAATCTGACACTTGAGAAGGCTTTTCAAAGACTCCCACATCTTTAGGATGTCCCAAAATACTTTGTAGCCTTAGGAATGCTTTTGAACTATAACCATTTGTTGTTTAGGAGGATAATTCAGCAGCTTATTTGCATACAGCAATGATTTTTAATTCTTTCATGCCGTATGCTCACTATGGGGAATTTCCCATTTTTTAATGTCCATTAACAATAGTCCTTAAGATAATGGTACTAAGGTGCCTTCTGAAACAACTGCATTTTCAATCCTTCTGCTGATTGGCAATGATGCTATGAGGAATGTTAATATCATCCCAGATCAGGTCGATGTGGGACTGGAACGGAACCTAGTGGGTGATGGTTTCTGCATCTGATTACCTGGAAGATGTTGGTGATGCTGTCAAACCAGCTTTAGCGATTTATAGATGATACACACTTGGGTGGTGGGGTAGAGATGCGTCTCTACCAAAGGAGGCGTAAGGTGCTCTTTCCCTCCGCTGGCCTGAAGGTCACCCTTGGGAACAATGTAGCACCTGCTTAGCACCCCCCCCCCCCCCAACCGCTCCAATCAGGGTCACGTGAAACCATGGGAGCAGGTGGTGGATGGTTCAGCGAGCAGCCGGTGCATATCGCGAATCCCGGTGTCGCGACCACTGATGCCAGCCAGACAACCTCTGAAGAGTATGGATAATGGCTGGGGTCACCCGTCTTGTAAAGACACTGCTCAGAAGGAGGGAATGGCAAACAAACCACTTCTGTAGAAAAATTTGCCAAAGACAATCATGGTCGTGGATAGACCATGATCGCCCACACGACAACGATGATGACACACCGTCACTGCAGAATGCAAGTGGTAGATGGAGTGAAAGTTTAAGGTGCTAAAAGGAATGCCAGACAAGCTGGCCACCTCGTCTGCATGGTGTTGAGCTTTTTGACTGTTGCTGGAATTGGCAGAGAATATTACATCACATAGAATCTGGTGATTATCATTAGTTCTTCAGACATCAGGAATTAAACAAAACTTAGTGACTATGACCTTTTTATTGTGTTACAAGAACAAACAGAAAACAGAGACAAAGAACAAAAAAGCCTAGTTCAGACTAGAGAGATAAATCACATCCCATTGATAAAAAAGTAATCTCAGATAGAGTCAGGTTCAGTGGGGTGACATAGGCTGCAGAGAATCTTCTAAAGTAATACAAAATCTGCTGTACTACACTATACTAATCACAGGAATGTCTGCAGATGCTGGAAATCCAAACCAACACACACAAAATGCTGGGGAACTCAATATGCCAGGCAGCACCGACAGAAATTAACAGTCTACATTTGGGCTGAGACCCTTCTTCAGGAGAGGAAGGGAAAAGGGAAGACAACAGGATGAAAAGAAGGCGGATGGGGAGGAGGACTAGCTAGACGGTGATAGGTGAAGCCAGGTGGGTGGGAAAGGTAAAGGAGAGGAGAAGAAGGAATCTGATTGGAGAGGAGAGTGGACCACAGGAGAAAGGGAAGGAGGAGGGCACCAGCATGAGGTAATAAGTGGGTAAGAACAGGTAAAAAGATTGAGTGTGGAATAGATGAAGAGGGGAGGGGAGTGAAGATTTTTACTTGAAGGAGAAATCGACATTCATGCCATCAGGTTGGAGGCTACCCAGACGGAACATAAGGTGTTGCTCCTCCACTCTGATGGTGGCCTCATCTTGGCACAAGAGGAGAACACGGACTGACATGTTGGAAAAGGAATGGGAATTGGAATTAAAATGTTTGGCCACTAGGAAGTTCCGCTTTTGGTGGATGGAGCGGTGGTGCAATACTGCATTTACAGGAAGTTCACTGAACAATTAGACCCATACAAGAGATGATATAAAAATGACAAGCAAGAATAGGAATGTTAAACCACAAGCAAAATCACTAATCTATATCCTAATCCAACATACCCGTTTTATAACCTGGCGATGATGAGAAGCGCTCGGTAGGAAGGTGGGGTTGAGCGGAGTCACTCTCCACAGGATGCCCAGTTTCTAACTTGCTCTTGTCACCATGTTCTAAGGATCATAGTAGAACTGAGGGAGCCTATTCAGCCAATTTAGTCTCATACTAGCCCCCTGAGAGCCATCCAATTACTTCCATTCGTTTCTCTGTGAACAGAGCATTCTCCCTGTACAAGATCCTTTTCAGACCATTTATGGACTCTGCTCCCACTTCCCAGATAGGAAGCTGGCTCTGCATCCTTAACACTTGCTGCATATGAAGAGCTTATCATCACATCCCTCCCACAAAGCGACAGAAATCATAGGAGTGAAAGGAATAGAAATTGGAATGGGGCATCTGACTCTTCAAGCATAATCCTCTATTTGTTATGATCACCATCTTTCTCTGCACTATTGCCTTAGCGGGAGAAATTTGTCAGTCTCTGATTTGATGACCACAATGAGTAACCCTCCTCAGCCCTTCTGGATGGAGATCCACAAGTTCAACACACATTGAATGTGGAAAATTCTCTTCACCTCAGTTCCTAAACACCTACCCTTGTTCTGAAACTGTGACCCAGTCCTACACTTCTCATTCTCTAAGCATCCAATCCATCAACCCTTTAAGGATTTTGTATGCTCTGTTGAGATCTCCAAGTCTACCTAATCTCTCATCACATGGCAACTGCGACATACCTGAAATTAGGATGATGGCTGTTCACTGCACTTACTCCATGGCAAGTGCATCTGCCCTTAAGTAAGGGGAACAAAACCACATGCCAGGGTCATATAAGATTGCAATTGTTCAGTCATTTTCACCTTGCATTATGGCATCATGGTAGCGTAGTGGTTAGCAGAACGCTTTACAGTACCAGCGACCCAGGTTCAAACCTTGCCGCTGCCTGTAAGGAGTTTGTCCGTTCTCCCTCTGACCCTGTGGGGTTCCTGTGAGCGCTCCGGATTCCTCCCACAGTCGAAAGATGTTGTCAGGTTAGTTGGTCATTGTAATTTGACCTGTGATTAGGCTAGGGTTAAATCTGGGGATTGCTGGGCAGTGTGGCTCAAAGGGCCAGGAAGGCCAAATCCGCGTAGTGTCTCAATAAATAAGTATTTATCTTCAGTAGTATCTAATCTTCAGCTCCACGGCTACTGATGTGCTTGTCCACACTTTGGCTACATTTGACTCCCCCGAAGATTTTCCCATCATCTTCTCATCCATCATCTCCTAAATTCTAGAACCTTAGAACCATAGAACATTACAGCACAGAAACAGGCCTTTTGGCCCTTCTTGGCTGTGCCGAACCATTTTTCTGCCTGGTCCCACTGACCTGCACCTGGGCCATATCCCTCCAAACCCCTCTCATCCATGTACCTGTCCAAGTTTTTCTTAAACGTCAAGAATTTTCTGTCAAACTTCATTCCATTCCAATTTGTTCTGATGAGTTCTGTATGAAAGGCAAAATGGAATATGTTTTGGAAAGAGCAAAATTATCCTTACTTATACAAGATGGGGTGGTGGGAGGCAGTTATCTTTCCCCTCTTTACAACTGGAAAGCCATGGGATGTGAATGACATTCTATTGTTGATTAACTGGGTTAATGTCATTTATGGGCAATTGTTATGTAGAATGCTTTTCACAAACAGTACACACAAAACACTGGAGGAGCTCAGCAGGTCAGGCAGCATCTATGGAAGGGAGTAAGTAGTCGACGTTTCAGGCCGAGACCCTTCATCAGGACTGAGAAGTAAGGGGGATGATGCCAGAATGAAAAGGTGAGGCGGGGGAGGGAGCGGAAAGAGGCTAGCTGGAGGTGATAGGTAAAGACGGGTGGGTAGGAAAGGTCAAGAGCAGGAAAACAAAGAATCTGAGAGGAGAGGAGAGTGGACCATAGGAGAAAGGGAAGGACAGGGTGACTCCAGGGGAAGCAATTGGCAGGTGAGAAGGAGTGAAAGGTCAGAGTGGGGAATCGAGGAAGGGTGGGGAATAATTGTTCACCAGAAGGAGAAATTGATATTCATGCCAACAGGTTGGAGGGCACCCAGACAGAATATAAGGTTTTGCTCCTCCACCCTGAGGGTGTGCCTTATCTTGGCATAAGAGGAGGCAATGGATTGACATACCGGAATGGGAAAGGAAATGGGAATTGAAATATTTAGCCAGTGGGAAGTCCTGCTTGTGGCGGATGGTGCGGAGGTGCTCGACGAGACTGTTCCTCAATTTACTACGGGTCTCACCAACGTAGAGGGGTCGCATCAGGAGCACCGGACACAGTAGACACAAACAACTATGGTGTTGCTACAAGTACCTTCATCAAGCGTATTGGTTAAAACCGTAAAGAAATCACCATTAAAAGCAGGGCTTCGGAGGACTTCCGGTAAGATGGCAATTGCTTAGCTGCTCCGAACTTTTGTTCCATTACTGTCGCTACCTTTGCACTAAATGTCTCCATTTTTTAAAGCTTAGTTAGGAATTATTTCGGTATCTCTTACTTGCCTGTGAATATATCTAACCTACAATGTCTAGCAAGAGTTCTAAATCCGGGAGAAAAGAAACTATGACCTCGTCGGATGTGACGATGGAGGCGCTTGAAAATCTCCGAGACGAAATCTTAAAGGAATTTAAAACCGCTTTCAAACAGTTAGAAGAGAAACTGGATCGGATCAACGATAAAGTGGACAAACATGCTGAACACTTATCTCGCATTGATTCGACTTCTGAAGCTTTAGAAAGTCGGGTTCGATACTTGGAGACTCTCTGTTCCAGCTTAGAGGAAAAATCTAACAAACTTCTTTCCAAAATGGTGGATCTCGAAAATCGCAGCAGACGCTGCAACATCAGAATTCTGGGATTACCAGAGGCAACTGAGAAGGGGTCAACCGTGAAGTTTTTCGCCAAGTTTCTCTGTGAGTTATTCGGGAAAGATTTGCTTCCGAAGCCGCCCAAGCTCGAACGGGCACACAGAGTTTACGTTCCCCCCGGAATTCTGGGTTCCCGTCCGCGACCAGTAATCCTGTGTTTCCATCAATACCAGGTAAAACACAGTCTGACTGTGGAGGCACATCGCAGAGGCTCTTTTTCTTTCCAGGATACAACCATTCGCTTTGTGGAAGATTTTGCACCCCAGACCTTAAAGATGCGCGCTGAGTATAAAGGCGTAATGAAAGTGCTTTTTGATCGTGGTTTCAAACCTTCCTTTCGTAACCTTGCTGACCTAAGAATCAAGTTTAATACGGGGGAATTCAAGTGGTTCAAATCAGCGAGGGAAGCTGAAGCGTTTGTGGCAAGTCTTCCGGCTATCCAGTCATCTTCGGAATCTGATCGGACTTCCTAAAATGGTGGATAAGTACTCCTCGTAGTAAAATTACTTTCTCTGGACTCGGAATTCACTTGAATCACTCAGACATTATTCACTGAAACTCTAAAGGCTGTTGACAATCTCTCCCGGGATTTGGTGTGTGTGTAATCTATTTTTACCTCTGTATAACTTTACCTACAGAGTTCTACAACTAATTCTAACTTGTTTTGGAGGTTCGAAGTCTTTAGTGAAGGCCTCCCTGTTTGTCGGTTCACAGTTCAACTGCTGATTTATTTTTCCTCTGTTTTAAATATTTATTTATTTTATCTTTTTCTTTTCTTCACCCCTTTTTTTTCCATTCTCTGAATTTTTTTTCTCCCTTCTCTGTAAACGGTTGATAAATACCCGTCTTGAATTTATAATTTTCCCCTTCCTCTTTTTTTCTTTTTCCTTCTTACCTTTTTTTTTCCCTTTCTCTTACTTTATTCTTCTATAATATTTCGCGGGTAGGTTAGTTTTGGTTTTCTTCCGATTCGCTCTGTATTAAGTTGTATATCTCGGCAGAAGGTGTTCTAATCTGTAGTTATGTTTTCTAGTGCATAAACTAGTTACTGTTTGTTATAGCATTTATACGGAACTGCTGTCAATGACACAGATCTGGAAGTTGTATTTGGGTTAATTTTTTTGGTAGAGCTAGCTACTTGTTTTGGTAGCCGTCTAGTTTTGGGTTGTGTGGCTGGGGTGGGTTTTCCAGTTCCAACATTTCTTTATTGTTTAGGACATGTTTATATTTTGACCTTACGAATCTATGTTTACATCTCTGCTCCCAGACTGCTATTGTACCGCTTGATTTTTTATATGCCTGCTGCCTTTTATGCATTAGTAATTGATAATGGCTAGTGCACTTAAATTCGTGAGCTGGAATGTAAAGGGACTGAACCACCCTGTTAAAAGGAGGAAGGTATTCTCACATATTAAACAACTCAAAGCTGACATTGCTTTCCTTCAAGAAACTCATAATCGTTGTTTCGATAACTCCCGGCTTCTGTCAAAGTGGGCGGGTCAGCATTTTCATTCATCCTTTGCCGCTAAAGCTAGGGGAGTCTCCATTCTTATTAACTCAACTATTCCTTTTGAACTCCATAATAAAATATCGGATACAAATGGCCGTTTTATTTTTGTTTCTGGTAAACTATATAACACTAAAGTTGCACTAGCAAACCTGTATGCCCCCAACTTTGATGATGTTAACTTTTTTGAACGGTTTTTTTCCTCAGTACCAGACTTAAACTCATACTCTCTTATATTGGGTGGTGACTTCAACTGTTGGTTGGATCCTAAACTGGACCGATCGTCCTCTGTTACCAGATCACCTACCAAATCTGCCTTAGCTATTCAGTCGTTTCTCTCTAATTTTGGTATCTCTGATATATGGCGTTTCCTCCATCCTACGGAGAGAGATTATTCCTTTTTCTCACATGTTCACCATACCTTCACTAGAATTGACTATTTCCTACTCGATAACCAACTTATCCCATTTGCCCACACTTGTGACTATCAGAGTATACTGATCTCTGACCATGCCCCAATTACCCTCTCTCTGAACTTTCCCGGTCTCCCTCAGAGGAACAAACACTGGCGGTTCGATTCAACTTTATTATCGGATGATGATTTCGTAAAATTTATTAAAGACCAGATAACCTTCTATTTTAACACTAATACATCACCTGAAGTGCCATCCCAGATTGTCTGGGATGCCATGAAAGCATATTTGAGGGGTCAAATAATCTCTTACACAGCAAATCTCAATAGAAGATCCCGTGCAGATCGAGCAGACCTCATTAACCAGATTAAAGATGTGGATCAATTATATGCCCAAACTAAGAACCCTGAATTATACAAGAAGCGCGTTGAACTCCAAACTAAATTTAACCTTCTGTCCACTCAACCTGTCGAACGCCAACTTCTCAAAAGCAAGAGCCGCTTTTACATTCATGGGGATAAGTCTGGTAAATTCCTAGCCAATCAGCTGAGGCGTTCCAAAGCCAAACAACATATTACAAAGATTCGGAAGGAGAACGGAGACTTTACATCGGATCATTTAGAAATTAATGACGCATTTAAAAATTTTTATTCTCGGCTTTATTCCTCTGAATCCCTGAATGACAATATCTCTGTGGATCAATTTTTACAGAATCTGAATATCCCCTCACTTTCATCTGATTTCAAAGCCAAACTCAATGCGCCTATATCACTAGAAGAAATATCTTTTGCAATTTCTGCACTGTCCTCAGGGAAATCTCCTGGACCTGATGGGTTCCCTGTGGAATTTTATAAATCATTCTCCTCACTTCTTTCTCCTCAGTTACTTTCAGTATTATCTGACTCGTTTAATTACGGCAAATTGCCACCCTCTTTCAATGAGGCATCTATTATTCTTCTTTTAAAAAAGGGCAAAGACCCAACAGAGTGTTCCTCGTACAGGCCGATCTCTCTGCTCAATGTTGATGTAAAGATCTTAGCTAAAGTGTTGGCTCATAGATTAGAAACCGTTATTCCCTCCATTATCTCTGATGACCAAACAGGCTTTATTAAAAACCGTCTCCCTTTTTTTAACATTCGGCGTCTATTTAATATTTTATACTCAGTTCCAACTGGGACTCCTGAATGTGTTATCTCCCTTGATGCGGAGAAAGCATTTGATCGTATAGAGTGGAACTACCTTTTTGCAGTCTTAGAAAAATTTGACCTCGGCCAAAGTTTCATCTCTTGGATCCAATTGCTGTACCTGTGTCCTACTGCTTCTGTTCTAACTAACTTTCAGAAATCCCAAGTATTCAATCTCAAACGTCGCACCCGTCAGGGATGCCCCTTAAGTCCCTTTCTCTTTGATTTGGCTATAGAACCTCTGGCGATAGCATTTCGAAAATGTCCTGAACTGACCGGGATTTGGAGAGGGGGTGTTGAGCATAAAGTCTCTCTCTATGCTGATGACTTATTACTCTTTCTCTCATATCCGTCTACATCCTTACCTCTAATGTTTTCACTTCTTGACCAGTTTAGCCAGATCTCTGGCTATAAACTCAACTTACATAAGAGTGAACTTTTCCCAATTAATAAAGAAGCACAAGAACTAATATTTCGTGATCTCCCTTTTAAAGTAGTCCATAATCAATTTACTTATCTTGGAATTACAGTCACAAGGAAGTTTAAAGATCTCTTTCGCGAAAACTTTGTCAATCTTTCATATGCTACAAAACAGAGTCTGGTACAATGGTCACCTCTATCTATGTCCTTGGTAGGTCGTATTAATGTTGTCAAAATGTATGTTCTCCCCAAATTTTTATACTTATTTCAATCTATCCCAATTTTTATTCCTAAATCTTTTTTTGATTCCTTAGACTCTATTATTTTGTCATATCTGTGGCAGAATAAGCGCTCTAGAATTAATAAAATCCACCTCCAAAAATCTAAAAAAGAGGGTGGCATGGCTTTACCTAACTTTCGCTTATATTACTGGGCAGCTTATATAAGTTGTGCTGCCTTCTGGTCTTTCTTCCACGGTCAATCTGAGTGCCCTAACTGGGTGGCAATGGAGTTGAGCTCCACTAAAGAATTATCTATATCTGCACTTCTTGGCTCTGCACTCCCTAGCAGTCTGCCCAGATCAATAGCTAATCCTCTGGTTAGACACACTTTGTGTATATGGGCTCAGTTCAGGAAATGCTATGGTTTCCAGGGGTTTTCCGTTTCTAGCCCTGTCGCTCATAATCACCTTTTTTACCTACCACATTCGATTCAGCATTCCATGTTTGGTACAGGAAGGGCATTAGACATTTTGAAGATCTCTTCATTGATAATCGCTTCACTTCTTTTCAACAGCTCTCTGTTAAGTTCAACCTGCCTAACGCTCACTTTTTCAGTTATCTCCAAATCCGACACTTTACTGCTCCTTTAATTCCTAACTTTCCTGAAATGCCTGCGAAAAATGCTATAGACCTATTTCTTTCCATTAATCCACTAGGTAAAGGTTTAATTTCAATTATCCAAGATAAACTAGCAGCCTTACGACAGGCCCCTGTGGATAAAATTAAAATGGCCTGGGAGCAGGATTTAAATATCTCCTTATCCGAGGAGAGCTGGGACTCAGTTCTCAAATCGGTTAACTCAACCTCTCTTTGTGCTCGCCATTGTCTCTTACAGTTTAAGATTGTTCATAGAGCCCATATGTCTAAATCTAAACTATCTCGATTCTACCCTGGCATTAGTCTGCTCTGTGATAAATGCAAGAGGGGCGTGGCCTCTCTCATCCATATGTACTGGTTCTGTCCTAGCTTGGAGAAATTCTGGAAAGATGTCTTCACTACACTATCGGGTATTCTGAATCAGCACCTAGAACCTAACCCCTTAATTGCTCTGTTCGGCTTTTGGGGCGAGACAGATTTATGTCTGGGTCCGACCAAATGCCGAATACTATCCTTTGCCTCTCTCCTGGCGAGACGCTTGATCCTCCTTAGATGGAGAGATGTTGCCCCGCCCACTCATGCGCAATGGCTTAACGACATTATGGCCTGCTTGGACCTCGAAAAAATTCATTATTCAGTTCTCAATTCGGATTTAAAGTTCCATAAGGTCTGGGGGCCTTTTATCGAGTACTTTCATAACCTTCCTCTTGACTAGGATTTTTTTTTTCTTTTCGGTCCCTTGCTTTCAGCTCTCTTTTTTTTTCTGGTAGTAGGCATTATCATCCTCTGTTGCTAAGTGTATTTACAGTCTGGGAGTTTGACTGTCCGGACTTATACTCTCTATATTGTGTGGTGGTTGGTCTGGAATTGCTGTTTTTTTCTTGTGTTGTGGGGTTTGGGGAGGACACTAAGCTCACTTGTCTTTAATTTAGGTACTTTTTTGTTAAATTCTCTTCCTTTGTAGCATATTGTTATTGTATGCTTAACCTTGCTCTGTGTTAATGCTCCTCATTGGGATTTGGGGTTTTTAATTTTGTAAAATGTTTTGAAAAACTAATTAAAAAAAAGCAGGGCTTCCAAACTTTTTCTATGCCATGGACCAATACCATTAAGCAAGGGCTCCATGGACACCAGGTTGGGAACCCCCGAGTTAAAGGATCTATGATACAACTTTTCTAAAATGGTGAGCTGGTTCCTCTCCACTCCATGTTCAGTGTTTTCTTCTCATCACTGGCAAATGGCTGTCAGTCATCTGCCAGCAGTTCTGCAGATGCAAGGAGTCATTTCCCCCTGTTGGGTTTCTAGCTGAGTTTTTTTTTAAAGAGTTTATTTAATGCTTGACCGGCTTGTCTACTCTACAAAGGATTGCCTTTGGTGAGTACTTGTTTGTCAGTAGCAATGAACTGTTGAACAGATTGAGACACATCCCGTGAGGTGAGAGGAATCAAATGCTGTCTTTGGAGGGAAAGATGAAACACTAGGCTGAAAGGTGACAATTTTGTCAAGGTGACACATGAAGTATTTCAGACAAGAAACATAACACATATTATGCTATGTTTACATCACTTGCTTCTTGCCCATTACACCACTGCTGTTTAGGGCAGCAATTAAGCTCCTCCATCTCTGGCGGTGTTCACGGCTTCCTTCATTGTGTCAGTAACTTCTCAATTTTCACCACATGCATGTTCTAGGTGAAGACTCAGGAATTACCAGTCAGGGTTGCTAGCCCTGAGCTAAAACTCCGAGCCTGGAAGACTGGTGGACCACTCTTAGTCTGGCCTTTACCCTTTGACCTGTTTGACATGGGTGGCCCTACAAAGAGCCAAAACAAAGCTTTGACTCCAGCCAGCATAGCTGTCTAGGTCATTGAGGCATGCAAGCCTCTAAACCTAACGACAAGGCTGTAGTCCTCTTGGAGGGTGTTTGCATTAAAAGGTAGTAAATATAACTGATTTCTCCTTTCAATTAAAAAAAAACCTCCCTTCCTCTATTCCCCACTCTCATCTTTTACCTCTTCTCACCTGCATATCACTTCCCCCCGGGTCTCCTCCTCCTTCCCTTTCTCCCATAGTTCACTCTCCTTTCCTATCAGATTCCTTCTTCTCCAGCCCTTGACCTTCCCCACCCACCTGGCTTCACTTATCACTTAGTAGGGTGTGTCAGGAATGGACAGGAGGAGGAGTATAGGAAACTGATACAGGACTTTGTGATATGGTGCAACTCAAACTACCTGCGTCTCAATATCACCAAGACCAAGGAGATGGTGGTGGACTTTAGGAGATCTAGGCCTCATATGGAGCCAGTGATCATTAATGGAGAATGTGTGGAGCAGGTTAAGACCTACAAGTATCTGGGAGTACAGTTAGACGAGAAGCTAGACTGGACTGCCAACACAGATGCCTTGTGCAGGAAGGCACAGAGTCGACTGTACTTCCTTAGAAGGTTGGCGTCATTCAATGTCTGTAGTGAGATGCTGAAGATGTTCTATAGGTCAGTTGTGGAGAGCGCCCTCTTCTTTGTGGTGGCGTGTTGGGGAGGAAGCATTAAGAAGAGGGACGCCTCACGTCTTAATAAGCTGGTAAGGAAGGCGGGCTCTGTCGTGGGCAAAGTGCTGGAGAGTTTAACATCAGTAGCTGAGCGAAGGGCGCTGAGTAGGCTACGGTCAATTATGGAAAACTCTGAACATCCTCTACATAGCACCATCCAGAGACAGAGAAGCAGTTTCAGTGACAGGTTACTATCCATGCAATGCTCCTCAGACAGGATGAAGAGGTCAATACTCCCCAATGCCATTAGGCTTTACAATTCAACCGCCAGGACTTAAGAACTTTTTAAAAGCTATTATTAATGCTTTTTGAGATAGTGATTTAGATGCATATCATATTTTTTACTGAGTTAAGTATTGTATGTAATTAGTTTTGCTACAACAAGTGTATGGGACATTGGAAAAAAAGTTGAATTTCCCCATGGGGATGAATAAAGTATCTATCTATCTATCTATCTATCTATCTATCTATCTATCTATCTATCTATCTTTCCAGCTTGCCTCCTTCACCCTCCCACCACCTTTTCATTCTGGCATCTTCCCCCTTCCTTCCCAGTCCTGAAGAAGGGTCTCGGCCCAAAACGTCGACTGTTTACTCATTTCCGTAGATGCTGCCTGACCTGCTGAGTTCCTCCAGCATTTTGTGAGTGTTGCTCTGGATTTGCTGCATCTGCAGACTTTCTCACGTTTAAGCTAGAACTGAGGTTATGATGCTACATCAGCTTTTAGACCCTGGAACCCTGGGAGGCAGCCTCACCAATGGTGGGAACTGCTGATGTGCTGCCAGTTGCTATGTTTTGCCGTGTTCCGGCTTTGGGATCATCTTCATTTTAGACACTAGGGAAGATTCATTGCCCAACATGCAGCCCCTGACTTGCAACAGGGCTTGTCCTTCAGTCCAGTGGGGTATCACTCAGTGTGTCCGCACTGACTTAATTGCTGGATCCTTTCCCTGAGAGAAGCATTCAAACCCCACTCTAGACAACTGAGCGTGTGAACCAGGCTGATGGTTCAGGGAATGCTGCTGGCCCAGAAGAACGTAAGATGAAAGTTTAAGCTGCACCCTTATGTTGATACATTTACCTTCTCTTGGTTTGTGTCAGCTTGATTTTATTAGTAGTACTTTTAGCTGTGATTCTTAAGATAACAGGAGTGGAATATATAATGTTCAAAGTTCAAAGTAAATGTATTATCAAAGTACACCTATGTCACCATATTCAACCCTGAGATTCATTTTCTTGTGGGCATACTCAATAAATCCATTGTAGAATTATAACCGTAACAGAGTCAATGAAAGACCGCACCAACTTGAGTGTTCAACCAGTGTGCAAAAGACAACAAACTGTGCAAGTACAAAAAGCAAGAAATAATAATAATAACACAAGCAATAAATACCAGGAGTATGAGATAAAAAATACTTGAAACTGAGTCCATAGTTTGTGGGAACATTTCAATGACGGGCAAGCGAAGTTGAGGGAGGTTAGTCACATTGGTTTAAGAGCTGAATGGTTGAGGGGCAGTAACTGTTCCTGAACCTGGTGGTGTGATTTCTGAGGCTCCTGTACTTCCTTCCTGATGTTTGAGTGGTAATAACTGTTCCTGAACCTGGTGGTGTGAGTCCTGAGGCTCCTGTACGTTCGCCCTGATGACAGTGACGAGAACAGAGCATGTCCTGGGCAGTGGGGGTTCCCTGATGATGGACCCCCCAACACCTTTGTGCTGTGATTTTAAGGAGAGAATGCTATCATGAAGGAACTGGAATATTTCCCAAGAGTTTAACATCACGTCTTGCTTTGTTTAATCAGCAGAACGTACAGGGTCTCATCGATGCTGAAAACAAAGATGTCTTCTGATATCTAGCTGAATATTCAATTTTATCGTACCCAGTACCTCTTGTGAAACTTGCTAACAAATGCCATCAACTCTGTATAATAGCTACATATCTGCAAAAAAAGAAAGCTTAGCTAGAAATAAAAAAAACTAAAGGAAGTGGATGTGATATTTTAAAGTGAGAAGTTATCCCAAGTTTGAAATATCTGTCCTTGACAATGATTTTCTGTGTAATAATGCAAACTGTGCAAATTCTTCTGCTTGCTGAATCACGTCCATCCAAATATGAAGGGACACACATACAAAGTGTTGCTAACGTTTCATTAATAGGCATTCAAGTATCACCAGAATTCATGACTTCATGATGCAATTATCTAGGTTTCTATGTAATCCTTAAGAGCTACTAATCATATAATATTGATTTTGATGCTGCAGAAATTGGTAATCTAATTGCAGTGTTGTGAAAGTTTCTGAAGGATTTTACAATGATTGCTTTTATAATCTTATTTGCAGGTGAAGGTTCTGAAACATATTTGTGAAGTGCATATTGAAAATGTGCCACTTGGTTAGTCTTCTGGTAATCCAAGAGGCTGCGGGAGAAAACGGCAAGGAGAGTCAAGGCAGTCAACTGGCGGTAGCTTTGGCTCCCACTGTTGTGAAATGAGAGTTGGTGGAGGGTGGAGGTGCATAGGAAAGGGGGGGAAGGGCTGCAGTAACAGTCAGAAGATGTAACTGAATGTTACGCTCAATTCAGAATCTGGCAGTGAGAGAAATCAAAGGATGCAAAATAACCTTAAAAAACTAATCAATTTATTCGGTACTCGATGTCAGGCATATTCTGCTGGGTGTACAGCAAATATTAATTTCACCAGCAACCGATCTTAGTTTTGAATGTGGATTGCAGATTGGATTAAAAATGCAGCTCAGAACAATTAGACCTCAGACTCCTGCACATGCATGAATGTTGCTGAGAGTCAGTGGGAATTAGCTTTCATTTTGGGTGTCTGGAGTGTGGGTGCAAAGAAGGAGGTGTTTAAAACTTCAAAGGAAGCATAGTAGATAGGTTGTAAGTATAGAATTGCCCTGTTGTTACCTGTGATCCTTAGCATATAAAAGTGTCATGGAATATTGGGTTGACTGGGTCTCTTCTTCCAAGGGTATCTCAACCATGATGGCTGAATAAATTTCTACAGCCTCACTAGTGTCCGTGTCTCTCTGGTGACTTTGTTCATATCACAACACTCGAGGGAACATAAGCCACGCCCATCTAAAGTCATGCCCGCAGGCCCCGAGTCTACTGCAAAGTGCCTTCATTCCCTCCTTTGTCCCTGACACAGCTCACGACATGGTTCAGTGGTGAAACCTCTCCGTAAGTATGAAGTGGTTGTGTTTGCCCCCAATTTTACTTCTTCTTGGTAGCAGGAATGACACAGGTTGCCAACACAATCGTGCCCCGGCAAAGTTCAGCAAGACAATCAAGTTCTGGGATATAAGAAATTTAGCACAGCATGCCTAACTGTGTTCCCCAATTTTTGTTTCAATGAGCTCAACTACAGTCACCAAGCAGATGCTCGGAATGTAGTCGTGTTCTGCAATTCACAATGGGCTCAGCTCACTCGATTTAGCAAAGCTGCTGCTCAGGATGTTTGTTTGCCTTTACATTTTATCCCACTATACTCTGAATAAAACCATCCAGTACAATCAGAGTACTTTAGCATTTCACATCTAACTTCATTGTGTACTTCTGTGGGATATGTATGGGTGATAAAGCTTTTCGACGATTAAGTTCACATCTCAGTGAAAACATTAAGTGTGTTTCGGAAGCTGGTGGTGTAGAAGATTGGAATCTCTGATTTAGAAGAGTCTCTCTTTGTATCCATAAGGCTCCAAATGAGAGAGATGCTTAAGGTCAGGGGCGTATCTGCGGAAAATAGCGCCTATGGCAAGCACTGAAATTGTGCCCCTGTCCAAAAATCTGACACCCATCTTTTAGATAACTTTACCATAATATCAGCTCAAAAATACAAGTCAAGCTCATTAATCTTTTAATTAACAAATTATGGCACTACATGAAAATTGTAACTGCAACTTCCTTGCTTTCACTGATGCAAATTGGTCTATGATAGGATCAAATTCAGTTTTTTTGGTTTCTTCTCTTTCTACACTCAGCAGAGCAAGATCACAGAGTCTGCCTTGACCCATGGAGGCTCTCAGATACTAAAGTATTAGTTTTAACTTGCTGAATGATCTCTCACAGCTGGTGATGGAAACTGTGATGGTTAGCATTATCTGAGTAGCAATGCGAAGACTGGTGAAGACACTCTCAAGAAGCTCTTCAGGTCTTGACATTTTCACGTTGACCTGCCTAGATGGCAACATTCTGCAATCCAAAATTTCTTCATATAGCTGCTGTCCATCAACATCAGAGCTGTACAATTCGCCCAAATTTTCACACTTCTTCTTTAGGTCGTTACTGTCAACATGGTCTTCTTACACAATGCTCTGAAATAAGGTCATCCTATGCTTCTCACCAATGATAATAAAGACAGATCATACGTCTGAAGAAAATTCTATTTTCACTATCCGAGGATGGCTGGTCTGACTTTAATAGAAACTGTTCAGTGGCACCCCCCCCCCCACCCCCTTCAAGTGGCGCCCAGGGCACGTGCCATACCTGCCATACCTTAGATACGCCACTGCATAAGGTATCAGGACCAAGGCTATGACATGTTTCTCTTGAATCTGTTGTAAATGGCATAAACCTACAGTGGCCATTACCACATCCTCCATGAGGTAGCTTTTAAAGCACTCTATGTAACCACTGGCCTTTTGTACATAGACTCATAGAACACTACAGGAAACAGGCCCTTCAGCCAATCTAGTCCATGCTGAACCATTAATCTGCCTCGTCCCGTCGACCTGCACTTGGACCATAGTCCTCCATACCCCTCCCATCCACGTACCAATCCAACTTTCTCTTAAATGTTGAAATTGGCCATGCATCCAACACTTGCGCTGGCAGCTCGTTCCCCACTCTCACTCTGAGTGAAGAAGATCCTCCTCATGCTTCCCTTAAACATTTCACCTTTCACCCTTAACCCATGACCTCTAGTTGTAGTCTGACCCAATCTCAGTTGAAAAAGTCTGCTTGCGTCTACCCTATCTATGGTTGGCATCTGTCTGTCTCGAAACACAATGGGTGACGATCCTCATCATCACAAGCCTGGGTGGAAGGTATGGAGACCCTGAGAGGCCCAGTTGTCAAGATTCCCCTCTCAGCCTCGCTAGCGTAGTCCAAAGGAAAGCAAAGCAATACGTTTGGCACCAGCATGGCTGCAGGAGTGCCAGAAGGATGTTCAATGCTGTCCAGCCCCCTTAGGGGCTCCACTCTGAATTTGCTGCCTGGGTTCACTCCCATAGCCTCCATCTCTCCCAAGGCTGCCCACAAGGCAGTGTGACAATTTACCCATAGCTGGGGATCTGGTTCATGAGCGCCCGTGCATGTCCACACACTGGTGGGCCTGTGTGCTACGTGTGCAGGGGCCAGACCTCCTCCCCTTCCTCAGTAGGTCAGCCTGAGTCCGAAAAGAGTCCAGTTTCCACATTGTTGCTCATGAGGAGGCACTGCACGAGGCTTGCTGTTGGAGAGGCTATGTACTTATACATTCAGCTCTCCTTTTTGTGGGACTGCTAACCGGCAAAGGAAGCTGAAAGTGAGAGTGACAAGCACTATCCACTACACTACCACGGTAAACACATCACAACAACCATTTTTACCCTATTTGAACCCCTCATAATTTTCTATACCTCTTAAATCTCCCCTCCACCTTCTATGTTCTAGAAAATAAAGTCCTAACCTATTTAATCTTTCCTTACAACTCACATTCTCAAGTTTAGACAACATCCTTGTAAAATTTCTCTGCACTCTTTCAATCTTATTTACATCTTTCCTCTAGGAATGTGATCAAAACTGGAACAGTACATTAAATTAGGCCTTATGCAATTTCAACATTCCAACTTCTGTTCTCAATGCATTGACTTACGAAGGCCAATGGACAAAAGCTATTTTTTATGACCTATCTACCTGTAATGCCACTTTCAAGGAATTATGGATCTATATTCTCAGATCCATCTGTTCTACCACACTCCTTGGTGCCCTAACACTAACCATGTAAGACCTACCTTAGTTGGTCCTCCCAAAGTCCAACACCTCACATATTGTGGTGAACTACATATACCTGTCTGGACACGCCCCCCCCCCCCCCCCCCGCTGACTGCTCCTGTGGCTCCTCCCACAGACCCCGGTATAAAGGCGATTGGAGCCACAGACCCTTCCTCAGTCTCCAGGATGTCGTATGATGGTCACTTGCTGCTTGTGCTTTCTTCCAGCCAATGAAAGCCTACCTTAATGCACGTCTCAGAGTTATTGATGGTGCATCACATATGTCTGCATTAAATTCCATCTGCCATTTTTCTGCCCATTTATCCAGCTGGTCCAGATCCTGCTGCAAGCTTTGATAGTCTTCCTTGCTGTCCACTACACCCCCAATCTTGGCATCATCCGCAAATTTGCTGATCCAGTTTACCACATTATCATCCAGATCATTGATATAGATGATAAATAACAATGGACCCAGTACCAATCCCAGTGACACACCACTGGTTACAGGTCTCCATTCAGAGAGGCAACCATCTACTATCACTCTCTGTTTTCTCCTGCAAAGCTTATGTCTAATCCAATTTACTACCTCATCTTGAATGCCAAGCAAATGAACCTTCTTGACCAACCTCCCATATAGGACCTTGGCAAATGCCTTTGTTAATGTCCATTAGACAGCATTCACAGCCTTTCCTTCATTAACTTTCCTGATAACTTCCTTGAAAAACTCTTTAAGATTGATTAGACAGAGTTTAGCATGCACAAAGCCATGTTGACTATCCTTAATCAGTTTTTGTCTATCCAAACACTTACATATCCAGTCCCTTAGAAAACCTTCCAAGAATGTTCCCACCGCTGATGTCTGGCTCACAAGCCTATAATTTCCTGGCTTATTTTTTAGAACTCTCCTTAAGCAACGGAACAACTTTAGCTATCCTCTAATCCTCCAGCACCTCACCCGTGGCTAAAGGTGTTTTAAATATTTCTGCTAGTGGCCCCTACACTTTCTGCATTAGCCTCCCACAGAGTCTGAGGGACACTTCGTCAGGCCCTGGGGATTGCCTCACATCTATGGACTCTGTGTCCATCTCCCAAGTAAATACAGATACAAAAAATCCATTTAAGTTCTCCCTCATCTCTTTCAGCTCCCAGCATAGATTTTCACTCTGATCTTCCAGAGGACCCATCTTGTCCCTCACTATCCTTTTGCTCTTTTTATATCTGTACATGCCCTTAGTATGCTACAGATATACTACAAATTCTACAGACTTTCCCTGTTTACCAGCAGTCATGTCTGAACTGTAAAAGAGACCAGAGCAATGACTGAATTGATTTAAATATATCCAGGCCAAAATCCACATCTGTCGGCAGGTGTTTCTCAGTGGATTCAGTAGCCAGACATGCTTAAGAAGACTGTTCACTCTTTTCCATAGATGCTGCCTGTGTTGCTTTGGATTTCTAACGACTGCTGATTTTCTCGTGTTTATTCTTTAGAAGATACTTGTTCTCCTGAAAGCCATTGATATTGTGATCCTTATCTCAAAGGTAGAATGATGAATTTGCTTTTACACAGTAGTTTTAGAAACTAGAACTCCCAGAATACTTTACAATAGCCTTTCACTGTTATAAGGTCTATGCAGAAATTTGGGGAACATGATTAATTTATTGCATCTACCAACATTTCTTTTCATCTTACTCGCTCAATGTTCAATTGCATGAATTTGGCTTCAACAACATGCAAGACATACGACGGCATTTAGAACAAATTAATGCATCTGATCAATGTTTCCTGCCATACGCCTGGTTCTCACTGCACGCCATCTCTAGATAATGAAAATGAGCACAAGTAAATGAGGTAGTAAAAAGGAAGCAGGTCACAAAACGACTGGAGGACTCTAGGCTAAATTAACTCCATAGTGCTCCCACCATTTACCCAAGATATTGTTGAAAGATTTGGTGGTTAGTTTCTGAAGGGATCTACTCCCACTATATTTAGAAGAACTCAGTCAAAAGTCAGCTGAAAACTGGCTGCATGGTAAGGAAAGGGGAAACGAGATCTCTGTTCTAGTTTTATTGTTCCTTTATACTGGAGAACTGTGAAAGCATTCTAATGATCTTTTCTTGACTCAGAAGAATCATTGACTACCACTCAGTAAAATAAGCTTAATATAATAATTCTCTCCCTTCAGTCTTGTAATTATGCCAAATAATCACCAATTAATTACTTGGTGTAAAGTCACCGAGGCTGTGAATTATTTTAATCTTGCCCCTTTAGCGGCTGCACACGGTGGGCTGAAAGGTGTTTGCAGTAATGAGGCAGGAGGATACTGAGGCACTGATGGATGACATTTGGGGCAATGGTGCTTCAAAATTATGGCCACCCAGTGGCATGGAAATGTGTTCAAACTCTTCATATACCTTTCAAATTTCACAATTTGGATATACTTTATCAAGCTGAAAGCCTCCTTAAATCTATATTAAAGCCCTGAAACATTGTTATAAAGCTATTAATCTTTGGCAGATACATTGTAAACATTCATCACAAACTTATGCTTAGACAGAACATATTCCTTTTGCCACATGGGCTGGGAATATCAAGGACAGGCAAACTTTCCTTGCTAAAGATGAATAGTGGTTTTTTTGTAGAAAGAAAATACCTGGAGTTGAATGTGCCTTTTACTTAGAATGAAATGATCTTTTTTAAAGAGTAGCTGCTGCTGACATCAGGGCAAACACATCAGTTACTTTTTGTTATTTGTAAAGATAATAACAGAAAAGAATTCTAGTACAAGGCCAGCATAAAAACTGCTTTAAAGTGAGCACTAATAGGACACGGTCAAATATCTGAACAAATTAACACACGATTAAATGTCTCATAATCACATCCTTGGGAATATAGAACGGGCAATCTGACATGCAATGCAATATTGAGGGAAAATAAAAGCACATGCCAATATGGCCATTCTAGCAGAGACCTTGGTGCTTTATGCAATCAAAACATGACATCTGCATAAAGTATGGAGACTTGATAACAACTTCTGATAACTCTTCTCTGAGCAATCCCTTTCCTGGATTTGCAGAAAATTTCAGATAAAGATGGGTGGAGGGATGGAGATGAGTCTCCACTAAAGGAGGTGTAAGGGGCTTCTTCCCTCCACCTGCCTGCAGGTCACATTTGCTTGGCCCACCAATTAGGGCCATATGAAGCCAAGGGAGCAGGTGGTGGATGGTTGTGTGAGCAGCTGGTGCACATCACACTCCTAGTTATGTGACCACTGACGCCAGGCTATCTCTGAAAAGTATTGATCCTGTCATGTAAGGGCACTGCCCAGAAGAAGGCATTGGCAAGCTATTTCAGTAGAAAAATTTGCCAAGAACGATCATGGTCATAGATAAGACCATGTTCGCCCACGTCATATGAAATATCACATATTAATGATGATGATTGGGTACCGACCCACAAAAAAAAAGCTCGTTTGCAAAATTTAACTGCTCATTACTGGGCTGGCAATGTTGGCATGAATTGCAAATTAGTTTACAGACTGGAAACAGTTGAAATAAAAACATGAAATGCTGGAGAAACAAATGGGTTTATCAGTATTAGTGATTGGTGCTTTAGCTTCAGTTACAATGAGAGAAATGAACATTTTGTCAGTGATACCAATATAGCTGACACATTGAATTCTGAGGAGCTGCGAGGAAGTTTCAAGGTGACCTAGACGAACAAGGGACAAAAATTGGCCGTTACAGTATAACATGGATGAATATGAAGTTACTAATCTTGGCAAGAAGAACTGGAAGGCTGCTGATCATCTAAATATTGTTAGATTAGGAAATGTTGTACAATGAGATGTGGTGCACAGGGAACAAATAAAGCTAGTGAAGCAACTGGTTAAGAGGACAATTGTATGTAGCTTTCGTGGCAGAGGACACTTAACCAGAAACTTCATGAGACCATATTTAAAGTATTGGGCAAAGTCTTGTTCTCGTCACTGAAGAAAGCAGACATTTGCCATAAAAGGAATGCTGTGAAGATTCCCCACACTGATTCGGATTGCAGATTGCCCTCTTAGAATGTACATTGATTATTTTGTTGTTGATAGAGCTTAGAAAATTCTGCCGGGAATAGGCAGACTGCATGTGGGGAAAATGTTTCCCCTGGCTGGGGTGTCTAGAATGAGGGATTGCAGTCTCAGATTTAAGCACTAGGGGCTACAGCCTCTGAATGGAAAGAAGCCCCTATAGAATAGAGATGAGGATTTTCTTTAGCTAGAGGGTGGTGAATTTGTGGAATGCCCCAGGCGGCTATAGGAATCAATTTACTGGGTGTATTTAAAGCAGAGGTTAATAGGTTCTTGATTAGTAATAAGGTCAAAGGTTATGGGGAGAAGGCAGGAGAATGGGGTTGAGAGGGAAAATAAATTAATATGATCGTGTGACGATACAGACTTCATGAGCCAAATGGCCTAATTCTGTTCCTATGCTTTCTGGTCCAAACCAGGGCAGAACTTGCACCAATGAGTCATATTGTAGAACAGGAAGACCCAGGGGTGCAGGTACGTGCTTCCTCGAAGGTGGTGACACAAGTGACAGGGTGGCGAAGAAGGTTTTTGGCATGCTTGCTTATTTGGTGGGAATATTGAGTACAGGAGTTGGGATGTCATGTTATAGCTGTACAAAATATTAGTAAGGCTACATTGGGAGCACTGCATACACTTTTGGTTTTGCTGAAATGAAAAGATGTCATTAGACTGCTCAAAGAGCAAAAAGATGTACGAAGTTATTATGGAGACCAGAGGGTTTGATTGAGATTGAATAGGCTGGGGCTTTTATCCCTGAAGCATACGAGGCTGAGGGGTGACCTTAAAGAGCTTTATAAAATCATGAAGGGGATAGGCAAGGTGAATGCAGTAATATAGGTGTTATATTTGAATGTGCGCAGTATACAGAATAAGGTCGATGAACTTGCAGCATAGCTGCAGATTGGCAAGTATGATGTTGCAGGCATCAGTGAATCATGGCTGAGAGAAGATTATAGCTGGGAGCTTAATGTCCAAGGATACACATTGTATCAAAAAGGACAGGCAGGAAGGCAGGGGGTGGGGGGTCATGGCTCTGTTGGTTAAAAATGAAATTAAATCATTAGAAAGAGGTGACATATGGTTGGAAGATGTTGAATTGTTGTGGATAGAGCTGAGGAGCTGTAAGGGTAAAAAGACGCAGTTCTTTCTCCAGAGTAGTGGAGTCCAAAACTAGAGGGCATAGGTTTTATCGAGAGAGAGGCAATATTTAAAAAGGAACAAAGGAGCAAATTTTTCACAAAGAGGGCAGTTTATATGAGGAATGAAGAAGTGATAGAGAGAGATATGATTGTGTCATTTAAAATACACTTGGACAAATATATGGAGAGGAAAGGTTGCAGAGGTTCAAAACTTTTTATGCCATGGACCCCTGCCATTAACTGAGGGGTCTGTAGACCCCTGGTTTAGAGGGATGTGGACCAAATGCAGATAAGTGGTATGAAGCAGCTTGGCTGGCCTGGTTGAGTTGGGCCAAAGGGACTGTTATCCATGCTGTGTAGCTCTCCAACTCTAAAAACTAGTTTATTTAAGCCTGAACACTGAGTTGTGGCTGTGCCCATTGCATCTATTTTTCTTCAGATAAATCTAAATTGCTGTCTTAAGGAAAAGAACTATTCTGCAGCGGTGGAGCCATTTAATTTCAAAATGCCTCTGGCTCCCTATGTAGGAAATAAGCAACACATCCAAGCAGTGAAAAAAAATACTTGACAGGCAGCAACAAAAGTGCAAATATCTATCTAAGTGTTGTGACAGCAATTACCAACCTGCATAATCTAGTTTACTTAGGGAGCCACGGAGCCATAGAACACGATAGCACATCTACTGCATGCCAAACCATTTAAAATGCCTACTCACATCGACCTGCACTGGGACCACAGCCCTCCATATCTCTACCATCCTTGTACCTATCCAAACTTCTCTTAGACACTGAAATCAAAACTGCATCCACCACTGGTGCTGGCAGCTCATTCCACACTCTCACCAACCTCTGAATTCTCCCTCCAGTTCTGCTTAAACATTTCACCTTTCACCCTTGACCCATGACCTCTAGCTGTAGTCTCACTCAACCTCAGTGGAAAAAGTCTTCTTGCATTTGCCCTTTCTATGTCCTTCATAATGTTGTATACCTCTGTCAAATCTCCCCTCAATCTTCTACGTTCGAGGGAATAAAGTCCTCACCTATTCAATCCTTGTTGTTAGCGCACGTCCTCCAGTCCTGGCAGCGTCCTAGTAAATTTTGTCAACAAAATGACAAAAATATGTAGAAGATCCAGAGAGCTGCTCCTTGGTTATCCATACCAAATAGCCACCATCAGGTCTGCCTTGCCATGAAGTGCAGAAGGACAAGCATGAAGTCACGTTACTTACCGAGGTCTGTTCTCCTGTGTATTCATACCTTGATATATCTCATGGTACATATATAACAGATGCTGTAACTTGTATGCATTGGCTACTTTAATGGGTTTGAAGCTTGATCTTAAGCTGCCTACTCCTTCTGTTCACAGCTCATGACTCTACTCAAGAGTCAGGGGAAGCCATCTAGAAAAGTTCTTTTAAATAAGGTACTTGATATAAGGAAGTGATATTCAGAAATATTATCTTACAAACCATTTGTCCATTATATGCCATTATGAAGTGAGTGATCATGGTCTTTCCATGACAATGATGGCTCTTGGCAAATCTTTCTACAGAAATAGCTTGCCTTTTCCTTCTGGGCAGTGTCTTTACAAGACACGTGACCCCAGCCTTTATCAATCCTCTTCAGAGACAGTCTTCCTGGCATCACTGGACTTGGGATATGCACCAGCTGCTCATAAGACCATTCACACCTGCTCCTATGGCTTCACGTGACCCTAATCGGGGGTGGTGGGGGAGGAGTGCTTAGCAGGTGCTACACCTTGTCCAAGTGTGACCTGCGGAGGGAAGGAGCACCTTACACCTCATTTGGTAGAGTATATATCTCTACACCGCCACCAAAATCTTATAAATACGGTACAAACGCCAAAAATCTGATTATTCTGAACAGCGAAAGCAAATCAGTAACTGGAGTAGGTCACAAGGGTGTTGATGTGAAATAAACTGGTAGACTGAGAGAAAGGAGAAATTTTATCTAGAGATTTTGACCTGGCTTAAGCTCTCAGTTGGTATCTTCCACACTCCAAAGAAATTCAGAAAAATCAAGGAACAATACAACAAGAATAAATGCATTTGGTCCACCAAGCTTTTATGCATACTTTGAAAGTTGGCTCATGTAGTCCTAATTCCCTGTTCTCAAGGCCCTAAAACAGTTTCCTTTTCAAGCATATCTCAAACTCCTTTAGAGCATTATTTGAGAATATGCTTCCATTCTTTTAGGTCATAAAGTCCAGATCATAAAGCTCATTAGGTTGAAAAAACAGGTTCTCCTCAATTCCCTACATCCTTTGATGCTCTGCACTCAGAGAGGTCATGGTTCAGACTTGCTTGTTTATAGGTTTGTAGTCCCATGATCGGCGAGTCCTTGGGTTGACACTGGAAGTCAAAGCCCTTAGGTCTAAAGTTGAAGTCGGCAAATTCAGAGATTGAGGTCCAAAGGTCGAAAGCTGTCAGTTTGTCTGGAAGTTGGAGGCTCAATGTCCATGAGTTTGTGAGTCTGGGGCCCAGAACTGTAGGTCAGGGGCCCAGAGGAGCCTGTCTGTCTGTGTGAGGGGTGGGAAAGGGTCTTACTTCACTATTGTTGCTGTTATTATAGCTTGTGATGTTCTGCAGAATATTATGGGTGTGTTATATTGGTGGCAGAATGTGTGGTGGGCTGCCCCCAGCACATCCTTGGGTGTGTTGGTTGTAAACACAAACAATGCATCTCATAGTTTGTTTTGGTGTACACGTGATAAATAAATTAATCTCAATCTGAGTTTATTCTGAATTGTAATTGTTCAGAGCAAAACAAAAACAGTAGGGAGAAGCTCAGGCAACCCCTGTGGAGAAAAATAGATAGTCAACATTCAATAGCCAATGCACTGATAATATTCAAAAAAGCTGTAGGCACTGGAAATGTAAATCTCAGACGGAAAACACTGGATGTACACAGCAGGGCAGGTCTTATCTGTCAGAAGAGGTGCAGAGTCAGAGTTTCAGATTGAGGACTGTTTGTCAGAATGGGGTTCACCATGTGGTCTCCTCTACACTGGGAAAATCAGACAGAGATTAGGTGCTCATTTTGCAGAAGGCCTGCGTTCAGTCTGCAGGGGCAACATCCTACTATCAATCTGACCTCATGGTGGTCTTGTCTTTTGCTCCAAAGGGGCACCATGCAAGCTTATGGAAGAGCAACTTCTTGATTGTCTCGGCTGGTTGGAGTTAGTATTGAATTCTGCAGCTTCAGATTACTTGATTTCTCTGCCTCAGGTTATACTCCTGCAATAATGGCCCAGCTTGTTCATTTTCCCCTCTTTCTTCCTCTCTTTGGTGGTGGAGGACATGCACAGCCTAACCTGTCAGGCATGTCTTCCTTCTCTGCCTTTTGCAGCTCCTAGTTTCTTACATTGACTTTGTTCTTCCTCTTTAACTGCTCCCACTCATTCATTGACAACATAGCCCTTTGTCACACTAACGTCATAGTATCAGAGATATCCCTCCTCCCCACCCTCCCTGCAGTCGAACAGGTTTCTCTTGTCTTCTTCTCAGTTTTGATAAAGGGTTATCGACATGAAATGTTAGCGCTCTTTCTTGTCGCAAGGATGTGACCTGAACTGCTGAATGTTTCCAGCATTTCTGTTTTTATATTGATAAATTTGTTTGTATTGGCAATTGCTGGTAAGAAAAATTGATCAAACATTCACTTTACAAAAATAGCTGTATATATAATAACACAAGCAGATTCTCAGGGGTGTTTTTAAGACTATAATCTAATTTCATATATCATTGTTATACAGTGCTGTGCAAAAGTCTTAGACACACACATACATAGCTAGGGTTCCTAAGACTTTTGCACAGTACTGCAGTAATTTTATGCAATGCACTGTACTTCCCCTCCAAGAGGACCACAACATTGTTGAGGGGTTTGTGGGCTTGTGTTCCTCAATGGCCCAGAGAGCTATGCTGGCTGAAATCAGGGCTTTATGCTTTGGCTCTTGGTAAGGTCGCCCATACCAAAGAGGTCAAAGGGAAAAGGCCAGCCTATGAATGTTCCACTGGTGCTGCAGGTTCGGGGGTCCAGCTCAGGGCTAACAACCCTGACTGGTAAAACACAATTGTTACAGAAACAGCAATGAAGAATCCTTCCACATCTGAGTGTCCAAGGACAGGCAGAGATGGAGGATCTTCAATGCTGCCCCAAACACCAGCAGGCATAACGGGCGGTAAGTAATTAAGTACTGTACTGCTGCTGGTGCAAAAACATATATGAGTGAAGATAAACCTGGTTCTGATATGGGTCTCTTTTGTGGTCTGAGAGTGAGAAGGGGGCAGGGAGAGGGGAATCATGGTTCGGAAAAGGGGAAGGGAGAGGGGAGGGAACGGGAAGCACCAGAGAGAGATTCTGTAGCGATCAATAAACCAATTATTTTGAATCAAATGACCTTGCCTGGTGTCTCAGGGTTGGGAGTGTCTGCAACCCCACTACCCCAATCCCCCCCAACTGCTGGCACTCCTTCTCTGCCACCTGTCCCACACTCCACCCTCACCAATCCCGACATCCTGCGCTCCTGCCAGATTTACAAAACTTGTTCTCGGCTCCTCATTGACGAACACATCTGAGGTATATGTACATATCTAAGTTTTTTGCACAGTACTGATTCAGTACATTCTTGTGGTTTATGGATTTAACTTTTGCTTGTTAATCACTCCCAGAAATCCCTTATTGTGTGTTATAGTTAATGATCCTTTATAGATAGATAGATAGATAGATAGATAGATAGATAGATAGATAGATAGATAGATACTTTATTCATCCCCATGGGGAAATTCAACATTTTTTCCAATGTCCCATACACTTGTTGTAGCAAAAACTCATTACATACAATACTTAACTCAGTAATAATATGATATGCATCTAAATCACTAACTCAAAAAGCATTAATAATAGCTTTAAAAAAAAGTTCTTAAGTCCTGGCAGTTGAATTGTAAAGCCTAATGGCATTGGGGAGTATTGACCTCTTCATCCTGTCTGAGGAGCATTGCATCGACAGTAACCTGTCGCTGAAACTGCTTCTCTGTCTCTGGATGGTGCTATGTAGAGGATGTTCAGGGTTTTCCATAATTGACCGTAGCCTACTCAGCGCCCTTCGCTCAGCTACCGATGTTAAACTCTCCAGTACTTTGCCCACGACAGAGCCCGCCTTCCTTATCAGCTTATTAAGACGTGAGGCGTCCTTCTTCTTAATGCTTCCTCCCCAACACGCCACCACAAAGAAGAGGGCGCTCTCAACAACTGACCTATAGAACATCTTCAGCATCTCACTGCAGACATTGAATGACGCCAACCTTCTAAGGAAGTACAGTCGACTCTGTGCCTTCCTGCACAAGGCATCTGTGTTGGCAGTCCAGTCTAGCTTCTCGTCCAACTGTACTCCCAGATACTTGTAGGTCTTAACCTGCTCCACACATTCTCCATTAATGATCACTGGCTCCATATGAGGCCTAGATCTCCTAAAGTCCACCACCATCTCCTTGGTCTTGGTGACATTGAGACGCAGGTAGTTTGAGTTGCACCATATCACAAAGTCCTGTATCAGTTTCCTATACTCCTCCTCCATATAATCTAGAATGACTGAAAGATACATCATTTAGTTTTAAATACAACATGAAATTTCAAAATTCAGATTGTATTTATTATCATTGTATACAATATACAACCATGACATTCATTTTCTTACTGGCACCTGCAGAAAATAAAGACCTGCAATAGAATCCATTAAAAAAAAGCGAAGTCCAACAAAAATCCAATGTGCAGAAGAGGACAAATCCTGCAAAATAATAATTAAAAAATAAATAAATTATACTGAGGCAATGAGCTATAGATTCTCCAAGGGAAAAACACCTTTGCAAGCAGCCATTAAATTTTCAGTTATTAAAACAGCTTCCTGCCCTAATGGTTGGGTGGCAGGGTGACGATACCCTTTGACCTGTTTGACATGTGTGTCTCTACTCATGAAGTGCTATTTCTTAATAGTAAAATATACCTAAAAATACCTGGAACTTAATTTCCTTTCTGATGCATGTAGCTGAGAAACATTATATTCATTAAGAATCTCTGTGGATCTTGGATAGGTTAAACGGTCATTAATTACACTGCCTTCTGAATAAAGGTGCACGCTCTCTCTCTAAACACCATAATAACACACACAAAATGCTGACAGAACTCAGCAGGTCTGGTAGCATCTACGGAAATTAATAAACAGTTTCAGGCAGAGAATCTTCTTCAGGACTTTGCCCAAAACGTCGACTGTTTATTCATTTTCATAGACGCTGGCCTGACCTGCTGAGTTCCTCCAGCATTTTGTATGTGTTGCTCTGGATTTCCAGCATCTGCAGAATCTTGTGTGTCTTTAAACAGCATAACAGTTCACTGTATCTTTCACGCAGGTGGATTTGGAACAAGAGCTCATTAAGGGGCAAGCATAGGACTGAGATGAAGAAAGTATCTGAATGAGCAAATCATTAGGCTTGTCCCACAGAAACAGAAAAGGAAAAGGTCAGGTGGCTTCAGCAACTCTGTGACTGTCAAGGCAATTTGCTACATCAAATAGATGGGAACATCAGCAATCTATGTATGCTTCTCAAACCTAGAAATCACATCATAGGTTATTTGCAAACGCTGAAAAGTGACCCTTTTCCAGCTTCACACATGATTAGAAAGTATCTTTGGGTGTCACTTTAAACTGGAAATGTTGCCATTCTTGTTTGAAAATGTCCTCAAGGAAACAATATTACCCAACTGAATCAGTAATTAAAGTTTGTTCCCCTTTGTCAGAGCCACTCCAACATCACTAGTCACAACGGACAAAGATGTCAGTCCTATGGGCTCTGTAACAAATAAGGGAATGAAGCTATCAGTTCCACTCATTCAAAAAGATCCAATTATAGAGTGATTTGCACTTCATTTGTGACTTTGGATGACATGTATATTGCAGGACCAATGCTCTGGAATATATTTGGATCCCAAATTTCATGTTGAGCTTCTCATTTTGGCTGAGCACCACAGAATATGGAAGGTAATTTCTTTTGGAATGCTATTGTACTCCTGTATGGGGGATTTTGTATCAAATTCACCTTTGATTGTCACCACACATTCAGTTCGATCAGAGTGAGTATCATTGGCACCTGTTTAGTAATAGTAAATGTCTAGCTAATACACACGTGAAATAAAGCCAAGACACTGCAACTGGATTCTTGACTTCCTCACTGGAAGATCAGTCTGCTTGGATTAGAAATAACATCTCTTCCTCACTGACCATTAACTCTGGTGCTCTTCAAAGATGTGTGATTAGCCCACTGCTCTGCTCCCTCTACATCCATGACTATGTGGCTAGGCACAGCCTAAATGACATTGATAAATTTGCTGACAATATAACTATTGTTGGCAGAATTTCAGATGATGACAAGGAGGCATACAGGATCAAGACAGATCAGCTGGTTCAGTGATGTCGTAACAACAACACTGACTCAACAGAAGTCCACTACCAAGGAACTGGTTGTGGACTTCAAGAAGTGTAAGTTGAGGGAACCTGCCCCAGTCTTCAACGTGGGATAGAGAGCAAGTTAATAAGTCTGACAAAAGCGAAGAACATTGGAAGAAGTCAGAGTGGAGCACTGGGAAGTTGTGTGGGACAGGTGGGAGGAAGGAATGCCGGGAATAGTGGGTGGTGTGGGTACGGACACGCCCAGCCCTGAAACAGCATTGAGGTCATTTGATTCCAAACAATTGGTTTTTGATCATTACAGAATGATCAATTTTGGTGCTTCCCCCTCCCTCCCCTCTCCCTTCCCCTTTACCCAACGATGATTCCCCTCTCCCTGCCCAATTCCCCCTCTCAGTCCACAACAGAGACCCATATCAGGATCAGTTTATTATCACTCAATACTTCTTGATTTTTTTTGTGTGGGAGCATTACAGTGCAATACATAAAATTACTACAGTACTGTGCAGAAGTCTTGGGAACCCTAGTTACACAGCAGACAGTATATGTGAATGAGACTTTTGCACAATACTGTATATACATTGCCTTGAAAAATTATTCAGCCTCCACAACTATTTTCACATTTTACTGTCTCATTTTCGAAAGTTAAAATGCATTGAAGTAGGATTCTTTTGAGTTAATCTACAAAACATTGTGCATTATGTTAAATCAAAAGTAAAATTTCAAAACCTGTCAACTTACTAAAAATTAAAAACCAAAATTGTGGGGCTGGAAAAGTCATTACCGTTGTAATTACTAGGCTAAATTTCCTCAGGTGCAATACACTGTATATCCTTCCCAACTCACCCAATTTATTGATGTGAAAAATTGGAGGATCATAAGCATGAAAAATTCTGAAGATGCTGGAAATCCAAAGCAACACACACAAAATGCTGGAGGAACTCAGCAGGTCAGGCAGCATCTATGGAAATGAATAAACAGTTGACGTTTTGGGCCGAGACCCTTATTCCTGAAGAGTGGGAAGGAAGAAGCCCTGGCCAGAAAAAAAAAGCCTTATAAAGACTTTGCAAAGTATCACTTGTAAGATATTGTAAAGATATAGAAGATGTAGAGTTCAGATGAGACTCCTTTGGACTCAACATTAAGTGGTATCTGTGTCATAAATCTAATACTGCACGTCAGCCAGGTAACAACCATCCAAAAAATGGTGGAGACAGCATCATGCTATGGGGATGTTTTTCAGCAGCAGGGACTGGAAATCTGCTCAGTATTGATGGGAAGATGAATGCTGCTAAATACAGAGAGATCCTGGATAAAAACCCACTAGCCTCTGCCAGAAAGCTTAAACTGGGGAGGAAGTTCATTTCCCAGCAGGACAACGGCTCTGCCAGAATAACCATGGAAGGCCTTCAGATGAAGAAAATTGATGGTTTTGAGTGGCCCAGTGAGAGGCCTGATCTTAAACTGACCAAGCATCTCTGGCAACACCTCAAGATTGCTGTCTACTGCCCCGTCCCCAACTAACCTGGCACAGCTTGAGCAATTTTGCAAGGAGGAATCGGAAAATCCTGCTCCATCACATTGTGCACAGCTAATGGAGACTTATCCAAAAAGTCTACTGGCTGTAATAATTACAAGAGGTGGTTCAAATAAGTACTGAGCAAAGGGGGATGAATACTCTTGAACTGTTGCAATTTCAGTTTAGCTTTTCATGCTTTGCAATTTTCCCAGCTTCTGGGCTCTGCTGTGGGAAGAAAGGTGCATGTGATTCACAAATAAAAATTCTCAGTTAAATTATCAAAATCCTTGGCTATAATACTCACTTATGTGAACAAAAGGTTACAGCCTGAATACTTTTTTAAGGTACTGTATATACTTATTCCAATTTATGGGTTTATTATGTATTGCAATGTATTGCTGTCACAAAACAACTGATTTCATGACATATGCTTGCGATATTAAATCTGACTCTGATTCTAACATTTCAGTTAGTTAGGTGGCTATGGTGCAAAGCCAGAAAGTTCTAGTAAAAAACAGCAATGCAGAGAGAGAAATGAAGTTAATGCTTCAGGCAGTTCTGAGAGTGATTATAGATTGCATTCACCCACTGCAATTTGTTACAATGCTGAAGATGTTCAGGGTCAAGTTGAAACAGACCTTAGATCTCAAAGTTCAAAGTACATTTATTATCAAAGTGTATGTGCTACAAGCCAGCCAGTGGTGTAGTGACATCAGCACCAGACTTTGAGGCCAATGGTCCCAGGTTCGAATCTAGCTGGCTCCTTGCACTCTTTCCATTCATGCTCAGTTGAGTGGCAAGCTAGCAACTCTTAAAAAGGAAATAGTGAAAAGATGCCACCCGATGCACCACAAGGCACGAGAAGGAACAACGAGCATCTATACTATATACATCTCCTTACAGGCAGCCACAAAACAAAGAAACCCGATAGAGCCCAGTAAAAAAGAAGACCGCCAAGCACACAATGTGCAAAAAAAAATCAAATCGTGCAAACAATAAAAGTAAGCAAATTACATTGAGGACTGAAGTTCACAAAACTGAGTTCACGGTCATGAAGCCAGTCACAGTTGATTAGATGCAAGCCACAGCCTCATTTCCGTGCAGAGATGAGAGAAGATCACTGAGCAGTGAATTGAAAATCAGCCGATCCCTTGACACCCTCACCTTTTCAGTCTGGCCCGGCACTTAAGCCAGCAAAACCTCAGCTCTTGGACCTGGGCCCTGCAGCTTCAATTTGGATTGTACCCAACCCTTCCAATCTGGCCTGGTACTTAAATTGTCAAACATTGACTCATTCCTTGCTCTCAGCCACGGGTCCCGCTGCCTTGGCTATGCCTTGACTCCACCACTTCGAATTGGCTCCAAGTTCGCTCCAGCAATGGCCATACTGATGCACTATCAATTACTCCAAAAGACTGGAAGTAAATACTGAAAGGCTTTTATTAACAGTAAAATGGATCCATGTCCATGCTGTTTGTCTGTCTTGGGCAGTGGGAGGAGCAGTGACACAATCGCCTTTATCCAGGGGTCTGTGGGAGGAGCCACAGAAGCAGTCAGCAGAGGGGCGTGTCCAGGCACGTCCGGACAGATCACCCAGTTACAACCTATATACATGGTTTACCACACATACATAGGTTCATTCCTCACTCTCGGACCCATATATGCCATACCACAACTGTCCTGAAACTTTCGAGTCTTCATTTCACACAGCAAAAAATGTCAGGTCATACAGACAGTTCAAAATCTCAGCTCCAAAAGGGAAGTTACAGGGTATTGACTACAGTGATCCTTTTTCAGAAGAAGTATGAGTAATAAAGTAGCTAGTGGTTTTGTTTGCTGCCAGTAAGTCAACGCTGTGTTTGTCCAGCACCATCTTAAACTGGTTCAGCTGTATACCAACACCAAATGTAATACAGCAGACACAAAGTGAATAGAACAACTGAGCGAAGTGGAGAAGGCAACAGAATCTGAGAAAAAGTCATAATTAAGTTATGCAGTGTTCAATTAACTTTGAGAACTTTGTCTGTGTTTGGTCAGTGAGAAACAACAGGGGCATTTAAGCATTTGATGCAATGCAGATGGGATAGTGAGTCCGGTCCCTGGTGCTGGTGCATAGCTTTGTGAAGCAAGAAATCTAGATCACTCTGTCCCTTCCCTGCACATCAGAAAAGTAGCATATTTCACTTCAAAAGACTCATCAATGCAGATCAAGTGGAAGCAAAGGGATTACCATTACTTAAGATTCAATTATTTGCAACAGTGGATGTGATTTAGTGTTGTTCCAGGCGGATGAAGTAACAAGGGACCAAATGCTCTTCACCCATCAGTACCTTGTGAAGAATGAGGTTCAAGCTTCAGTAATCAAATTGATTCAATCTGAGCCAATTCAGATTATGTGGGCATTATCTCGATCAAAGCCAATATTAAGGACATTAAGCCAAATGGTGATAATCAAAGATACATAGCGTGAACATTGACAAAAGAATGTAGAAATAGTGAAGTGCAGAGCAGGAGATTAGCTTTGATGATTCTCATTGTTTCCCCTCCCTGACACACACATTTTTCCCTTTTTTTGCTCTGGCAGTGGAAGACAATGCAGTCTAACTTGCTGGGTAGGTCCTCCACTTAGAACATAGAACAGTACAGCACAGAAACAGGCCTGTCAGCCCATCTAATCCATACTGAGCCATTTAACCTGGCTTTCTTTGTGGTGGCGTGTTGGGGAGGAAGCATTAAGAAGAGGGACGCCTCACGTCTTAATAAGCTGGTAAGGAAGGCGGGCTCTGTCGTGGGCAAAGTACTGGAGAGTTTAACATCGGTAGCTGAGCGAAGGGCGCTGAGTAGGCTACGGTCAATTATGGATAACTCTGAACATCCTCTACATAGCACCATCCAGAGACAGAGAAGCAGTTTCAGTGACAGGTTACTATCAATGCAATGCTCCTCAGACAGGATGAAGAGGTCAATACTCCCCAATGCCATTAGGCTTTACAATTCTACCTCCAGGACTTAAGAACTTTTTAAAAGCTATTAATGCTTTTTGAGACGGTGATTTAGATGCATATCATATTTTTTTTTACTGAGTTAAGTATTGTATGTAATTAGTTTTGCTACAGCAAGTGTATGGGACATTGGAAAAAAAGTTGAATTTCCCCATGGGGATGAATAAAGTATCTATCTATCTATCTACTCCCTTGGACCTGCACTGGGACCATAGCCCTCCATACCTTTACTATCCATAGACCTATCCAAACTTCTCTTAAGTGTTGCAATCGAGATCGCATGCACCACTTGTGCTGGCAGCTCAGTCCACACTGTCTCATCCGTCTGAGTGAAGAAGTTTCCCCTCATGCTCTCCTGAAACTTTTCACCTTTCATTTTTAACCCATGACCTCTGGTTGTAGTCCCACCCAACCTCAGTGGAAAAAGCCTGCTTGCATTTACCCTATCTATACCCCTCGTAATTTTGTATGCCTCTATCAAATCTCCTCTTAACTTCTACATTCCAATGAATAAAGTCCTAACCTATTTAATCTTTCCTTATAATTCAGGTCCCCCAGACCCGGCAATGTTCTCGTAGATTTTCTCTCAACAACTTCAACCTTGTTTTGATGACAATTATACTTTGATAATAAATGTACTTTGAATCTTTTGAATCTCTACCTGTTTATGTGCCTACCTACCACTAAAATGTAACTATCATATCTGCTTTCACAACCTCCCCTGGAAGAATGGTTCGGGCACTGACCACCCTCTATAAAGAACCTGTCTGTAACCTCTCCCCCTTCTAGCCTCAATGCTGCACCCTCTGGTATTTGACATTTACACTCCGGGAAAATGGCTCTGATTATCTACTCAAACGAAATTCTGTGGATGCTAGAAATCTTCAGCAACACATAAAATGTTGGAGGAACTCAGCAATCAGGTAGTATCTATGAATAAACAGTCAATATTTCACACCAAGACCCTTCATCAGGCATGAACTTCTCCCTCCCCATCATCATCAACATGGGTGACCCCAGAGGTGTTTCTGGGCCCTCTGCTTCACACTCCACTCATACACGACTGCATGGCAGCGTGCCTGAGTAATCACATTGTCAAGTTTGCCAATGACACTACAGTGGTGGGGCCCACCAGCAACGATGAGGTGGCCTGTAGAGAGGAGGTGGAAGAGCTTCAGGGCTTGTGCTAGGCAAATAATCTCTTGCTCAATGTCAAAGAAGATGGTTATTGACTTCAGGAGGATTCACACCACTCACATCTCTCTTTACACTGGCAGCACAGCCGTGGAAACTGCGAGCACTTTCAAACACCTAGGAAAGCACATCTCACACAACCTCTCATGGTCCCATAACATTTCCTGCACAATCAAGAAAGCTCACCAACACCTCTACTTTCTGAGGAGGCTGAAGAGAGCTGGACTAGGTACATTAATACTCATGACCTTCTACCAGTGCACAAAAGAGAGCATCCTAATAATGTGTAGTATATGGTATACTGTATGATATAGAAATTGCACAACAGTGGACAGGGAGGCTTTACAATGGGTAGTCAAAACTGCCCAATACATCACCGGTATCAAGGTTATATACACAGAAAGGTGCCAGAAAAAGGCCAGGAATATCATGAAAGATCATGGATTGTCCCACTCCCATCAGTGAGGAGGCTGCATAGCATTCACGCCAGGACCATGAGACTCAAAAACAGTTACTTTCCCTAAGAGGTAAGTCTGATCAACACCTCCACCCACTGACCCACCCCTCTACACTCCCCGCTACCACTACTCTATTATTTCTGTCAGAGTAACCTTATGCACAGACACTCCTGAATCTAGTGTCACTTTATGTACATATAATCGATCTATGTATATAAGCTATCTATGTATTTATTGTGGGTTTTTAAAATTAATATGTTCTTTATCTTAGGGTGGTTTTTATATGATGCAATGGATCCGGAGTAAAAATTACTTGTTCCCCTTTATCCTTGTGTACTGAAAATTGCATTAAACAAAGTTTGAACCTTTAACAATTTTGGATCTTAAACATCTACTCTATCTATGTTCCTTGGAATTTTATGAAGTTCCTCAGCCTCCAGTGCTCCAGAATATCACGAGGGACCTTACTGAATGCTTTCCCAAGGTGCAAGTAGCAAATGGCCACTTCCCTACCCTTACGAGTCATCTTTATCACCTCCTTCACTTCCAGAGAAATTAAAGGAGAAAAGAAGTGAAAATATAAGCAACCTGATCCAGCCTGTAAATGGTTAACCAGCACAGAAAAATTAAGTTAACAAAAGTTATAGTATTCAATATTGAGTCCAGAAGGCTGCAATGTGCCCAGATAGATGAGGTATTGTTCCTCAAGCTTTTGTTGGGCCTCATTGGAACAGTACAAGAAACCATGGAAACCACACTACTAAAGTGGTAGTGGGATGCAGATCTCAAAGTTCAAAGTAAAATTTATTATCATGTGTCATCACATACAACCCTGAGATTCTTTTTGCTGCAAATCTATGGAACAGTAACTGTAAACGGAATCGATGAACAACAATCTGCAAAGAGTGGAGATGGATAAATATTTCAGGAATAGAGGGTATAGTAAAATGGCACAGATGAGGAGCATAGGCCACCCACGATCATATTAACTGATGGGGAAGGCTTGAAGGGCCTACGCCTGCTCCTATTTTCTTGAGTTCTACCATTAATTTTGGATTTCTAGATTGGGATTCAAATATACAAATACTCATCTAAAATTTGCAAAAGTAGATAAGTTGTACAGCTGAGAGCACATACTTTCGTCCAACCAGCCTCTGTACCATTTAAGCACATTTGGAACCTCCTCATTCCTCCTCTGTCAGAATAACCATCTTTTTCCTTTTCACCTCTGCACCTTGCACCCTCTTAGTTCCTCCCTGCACCTTTGCGGCGCATTGGACGGCAACCTTACTGTTTCTTTAGTGCTTGTCTGTTTTACAAGGCCAGGTTGCTAGCTCGATGCTCAACCCAGCATGAATGGTAGGCGTGCAAGGAGCTGGCCAGATTCGAACTGGGGGCCGCTCGCCCCGAAGTCCAGTGCGAATGCCACTACACCACTGGCTGGCTGCTTCCTTCTTAACTCTACCCTTACCATTTGCCCACCCATTCCCTGAGGAAACGAGATCCATCCTCACCATTCTCCAGCTACCGAAGCTGCTCTGAATTCCCTGTTTGACTGAAACCCCCCTGCCCCTAGTACTGCTCTTCCCCACAGGTGTTCTCTAAGGGTCAGTATGCCCTGAGAGTGAATTAATTTCATAGCCGGTAAGGAAACTAAACCCAGATGGAAAAAACGATCAGATATTAGAAGACTGATGCAAACTCATTGACTTCCCGATTTAATTCCAGCACATTTCACAATTTGCAGCAATCTGGGAATTCCTGTAGGAAATCACTGCTAGTAATTTAATTACATTAATCACCCATGAAGTACAACTTTGACTATGGGTTTTGGATTTAACCCAGAAACCATTGGCTTCTTGAGCTCCATGAAACTCTCCAGTGAAATACCTTTGAGAACAGATCAGCACAATATGGATTCTGACCGGCTGTTGCTGCATCTCACAGTAAACACTACAGCTTCATGGCTGCTCCCCTGAGTGATGCCTTTTCTCCTGTGATCCCGTTCCTTGACAGGAGCTGCACTGGTTCTCAGCCAGTGTTAGAAGGTTCTTTGAAGAAGGTTCGAAAGTCTGCTTGGTAGCCTTCTGCTTCTAGTAACCACAGTTAGCAAGTCTCCACAAGGACGACTGTGGATGTACAAGGCCTGGAGGAGGAGAGGGCAGCTCGACCGCAGGAGGCGGAGGGTCTACATCTGGCAGCTGTCATGATTCTTTCATCCACACTGATCTCTTTAATCTACCAGGTGGCTGGGGGTGGGCAGAAACAGCCCATTGAAAACCTGGCTCTGAGCCCAGGGAGGATGCCAAAAATCAAATTGCAGGGGAATTAAGACCAAAACCACCTCCACCTGCAATGTTAATGGAGAGTAGAATGTTGAAAATATACTTTGACTGTTCTGGGGGAATTATCCGATATGGATATGCCAGGTATTAACATCAGCGGTGGACTACTATGCACTCCCCTACACAGCAGGCAGAGGAGGAGGACAAGTGTCTAGAGAATACCTGGACTGCTTAAGCAATGCAGTTAGCATAGCGGTTAGCAAGCTTCTATTACAGCTCAGGGCATTCTGGAGTTTGGAGTTCAATACCTGTGAGGAGTCTCTGTGGAATGCATGGGTTTTCCCTGGGGTCTGCAGTTTCCTCCCAAAAATGTACCCAGTAAGTTAATTGGTCATTGTAAATTGTCCTGTGATTATGTTAAGGTTAAATCGGGGTTGTTGGGGCGGCACAACTTGAAGGGCCAGAAGGGCCTACTCTGCATTGTATCAGTAAGTAAATAAATTAATGCCATCACAATACAACTAATTGGAAGCCTCCTTTGCCTTTTCTCTTTCTACAACAAAAAACATTCCCACAAGCATTCATCAATATTCATTTAGACAACAGGCAGGAGATCCTACTCAGCCAAAGGAGGCGCAGGTGTTCCTTCTCTCCGCTAGCCTGAAGGTCACCTTTGGGCAAGATGTAGCACCTGCTCAGACCCCCGATCTGGGTGGTGGACGGCTGTATTTGCAGCTGGTGCATATCACAAGTCCTGGTTATGTGCCCACTGATGCCAGGCAGACAATCCCTGAAGAGTATTGATAATGGCTGGGGTCATCCGTCTTGTGAAGACGCTGCCCAGAAGACAGCAGTGTGCCTACATGGGGCTTATACACCTCTGATCTTTTCCATTCTAAATACTTGGCCAAATACCATTTAAACCTTGTAACTGTAAATAGTCACTGCCAGTTTGTTCCATGTGACCACCACCCTCGGTATGAAAAACTTTGATCTTCTTGAAACGTCTCCCTTCTTGCATGAACCCTTTTGCCATCGAGTCCCCCGGGGAGTGATTTGTGAAGATCTGTCCAGTGAAGTGACCCAGCTAAGCAGTTTTCTGTCTGGTTGTGGAGCCAAGTGGGAGAATGCAAACTATTTTGATCATTTCACGCTCCCCTTGCCAGCTAGCCCTCCCACCCTGCCCAGCCAATGCCAACAACCGTTTTTCATCGGCAAAACTGGAGTTTTGGTTGATGACTCGGAGGGTATTTCCACAAGGCACTTGTCGATATGGAGAGCCCAGTGACGAGGCTCTGGCTGGATTACACCATGGAATTCAGAACCCTCATGCTGGAGTGCTGCTGGCCCATTACCATCACAGCCTCTAGAATGCCTGAAAGATAAGCCATCTACCTCGGTGATGCCTACCGACCTTGAAAGCTTCATCACTCTGGCTGTCCGGATTATCAAGCATCTTGTGGCATGACCCTCTAGATCATCAGCCCAAACTCCATTTCCATTTCCGGAACCATTTCAGGCTGCAGGACCGTCATCACGAATGCCTCCAGAACTTTTACAGTCAGGGAGAGCACCCTGAACTTCCCAAGAGTGTGAGTCTTGGTGGGGGGTAACTTGTGCACCTACTGCGGGGCAGCTGATCACCAATGCAACAAGTGCCCACTGTGTCTGGGGAACAGCACCTCTGGGAAGAGCTTTCTATCTGGTAAGCTCACCCTGACTCCTTGTTCCAGCACAACAGCCTCTTCCACACTCTGTCAGCTCCACGTGCACAGGAGGCTCTGATGGATTCAGGCACAGCAGACAACCTTCTGGGTCGGACTCCGACTGCACAGCTTGAATTCCCTGCCAAGCCTATCTCTCACCCTGTCGATGTTAGGGCCATTGTTGTACATCCCTTGAGATCTGGGATGGACGGAGTATGCACAAGGCCTGTGCATATGCGCATTGTGGAGCACCACAACTCCATTCAGTTCATCCTTATCGACTCACTCAACATTCCTCTCATCTTGGGTTGCCCCTGGCTCTCCACTCACAACCGTCACATCGCCTGGTCACCTAGTTCACTGCGGGACTGCTCGCCTGCAACCTCAGCTGACTTCACCCCGTAAATCTGTGGGGACAGAGGAAACCCTCGGCCTGCAGTAAAAGGGAGGCAAGCTCCTTGCCACCTCATAGACCACACGACTGCACAACTGACCTCCTCCCAGCACCACCCCTACCCGAGGCCATTGTTTCTCTCTCTCTCTCTCTCTCTCTCTCTCTCTCTCCCCCTCTCTCTCTCTCTCTCTCTCTCTCTCTCTCTCTCTCTCTCTCTCTCTCTCTCTCATTCTGAGACGCAAGCAATGAGTGACTACATCGCCAAAGCACTACAGCACGGCATCATTTGACCTGAGTCCCCAGCTGGTGCAGGATTCTTTTTTGTCAAAAAGAAAAATGGGGGTTTTCATCCCTGTATTTTCTACTGAGGACCCAACAAAATCATCATTAAGGACTGCAACCCTCCCCTCTGGAAGGATAGGGCATTTAAAACATTCAGGCCTCAAATCTTTATGAAATTGGATCTACAGAGTGCATACAACCTGAGTTCATAACACCCACTGGCCACAACAAACACTTGGTGATGCTCTTTGGACTTTCCAACAATCCAGCCATTTTTTAAGCTACTTCTGACATTTCCCATATACCTTACTTCAATCACCTTAAAATTATGCACTGTTGTGTTAGCTAGTTCTACCATGAGAGTGTACAGTCTCTGGCTGCACACTCTATCTGTGCCTCTCATCTCATATAACTCCATCAAGTCTTTCTCATCCTCCTTCAATCTAAAAAGAAAAGCCCTGGCTTGCTCAGACTTTTCCTCATAGTCAGGCTCTTTAATCCAGGCAGCATCCTCTTGTGGATCCTCTCTAAAGCTTCCACGTCCTTCCCATAACGAGGTGACCAGAAGTGAACACAATACTCAAAGTAGCATACAATAAAAGCTGGAGGAACTCAGCCATTCTATGGAGAGGAATAAAGAGTCAATGTTCTGGGCCATTACCCTTCATCAAATACTCCAAGGGTTGTCTAACCTGAGTTTTACTGAGTTGCAGCATTATCTTGAACTCAATTCCCTGACTAAAGAAGGCCAACACATCATACGCCTTCTCAATCACCCATCAATTTCACAGCAACTTTGAAAGATCTGTGGATGTGGATCCCAAAATCCCTCTGTTCCTCCACACTGCTAACCTTATACTCTGCCTTCCCAAGCATCCTATCAATGTCCTGTTGCAACCTATGACAAACTTCCACACTATTCACAACACCTCCAACATCTGTGTCCTCTGAAAACCCACCCTTCCACTTCCTCATCCAAGCCATTGATAAAAATCACAAAGAGCCGGGGTCTCAGACCAGATCCCTATGGAACACCTCTGGCCACCAACCTCATGCGTCATCTACTGCCACTCTCTGCCTTCTGTGGGCAAGTCAACTCTCAGTCCACTCTCAAATTTCCCTGGATCCCATGCCCCCTGACCTTCTGAAACTTCTCTCAGTCACTGCTCTGCTCACTAACTCAACTCCGAACCATTATTGGAAGGTAGTTGTATGATTTAAAAATTAAATTATTGCAAAAGAATTAGGAGAGCAGCTTTAATAAATGTCCACAGATGAAATAAACAAAGGCAGACTTTAATTATTTTCTGACTACGTTATTAAGATGAGAATATTTAACTGTATGAAGGGCCAATAATTTGATAGATTTAATCAGGATTTAATTGTTTGGGAATATATAATTTAAATAGATTGTATGTAAAAGTAGATCCAGCTATTGAAATGGTGCAGAACTGATTGCTCTTTACTTGTTCAGCTTCTCAGATCAGCATGATTTCCCATGTGGTGCACTTCCCCAGAACATCAGTCACACCACGCGGACTGTGTGCAAATGAATGTGGGTAGCAGTGCCCAGCCACTGAGTGGCACTGTATGTCCATGAGAGTAGGATCAAGGGAAGCTCTGTCACTATATCTATCATCTACTTAGAGACAGCTTTAAACTATGAGGGAAGGATCTTTTGTATTTTAGAGTGTTTTTGCCAGATGTGAAATTTCAAAACAGTGTGCCAGTCCAAGCTATGTCTTTGAAGTCAACCATTTGGTCTTAACGTTTATCTATCTACTTACTACCACTGGCGTTTAGGGCAGCAATGAAGGTCCTCCGTCTCTGGCAGTGTTCAGGGCTTCCTTCATCGTGTCAGTATCTCCTCTCGGTTTTCACTACAGTCAGTTGTGCAAATCCCGGGTGGAGTCTCAGGAATACTGTCGCACTCAGATGTCGAAGGATTCATCATTGTTGTTTCCGTAACAACTTTGTCTTACCAATCAAGGTTGTTAGTCCTGAGCTGAACCCCCGAACCTGGAGGATGGGTGGACCACTCTTAGTCTGGCCTCTACCCTTTGACCTGTTCAGCATGCGTGACCCACCAAGAGCCTAGGCATAAAGCCCTGACTCCAGCCAACATAGCCGTCTGGATCATTGAGGCACGCCAGCCTCAAACCATGACAAGGAGGCTCTAATGTTTAAGCGGCTGTCTAGCACTGTACACAACCTTTAGATTCACACTCACTTTCAAGGTTTCTACTTCTCATGTTGTTGGTATTATTTATTTATCTGTTATTTTTTGTATTTGCACACTTTGCTGCCTTTTGCACTTTGGTTGCTTGTCAGTATTTCTGTGTACTTTTTTCATTGATTCTATTGTATTTCTTAGTTCAACTGTGCATGAATCTCAGGGTGGAATATGGTGATACATAATGACTTTGATAATAAATTTACTTTGAGCTTTGAGCAGTTTGACACCCTCCTCCAGGTTAATGTCTCTCATATCTTCTAGGTGCCATTTATGAGCCCCATTAGTTTATTCAATTTGGAGTTCAGTACACCAATCGGTTTGGTATGTCACTGGTTTGCAGTTATCTGGTGATTAAAGGACAATGCCACAGAATCTGGACAAACTATTCCTGTGAGGCTGGAGATACCACAGCATTTTTCCACTTACCATCAGGGGGAGTCACAGCCAATCTTGCAGGTACCCCAGACTTTGCACAAAATGTACTGGGAGTTAACATTCAGAAAATCCCCTAACATCTGAAAAGCTCCTGCAATAAGCTTAAACTTAGAAAAAAAAACAAGGAAAAGAGATAAAAACAAAGAAAAAATAATGCTTCAAAAGTTTGTCTCAATAGGCTTTCTCCAAAGTATTTGTCATTACAATGCAAGGCAATCCCATGGCAGTAGAAGTGCTCCGCTGGAAGTACTACTGGTTTCCCACAATCAGCAAGCCTTTCCCCCACATCCTATCATCCACCATCCTGGTTAGCTAGCAGGGCTGGAGTTGCTGCTGAGATGTAGCCACCAAGGCTTCCGTGGTCCAAACCCTAACGAGCAGCGAACCACAGCCCTAGGCTGAGCCATTGTGAATTGAGTGAATTACTTTTGGAAGATGCAAAAGGGAAGGTTAATGGGGGCATCAGGGATTTTGGCAAGGACACACACACACACACACCCCGCCCCCTTCTAAGATTCAATGGTAAATTAGGGTCAAAGTTATCTTAAAGATTCAAAGGTTCATTTTATTGCCAAAGTATGCATGTTCAATATTCTGATATTTGTCTTCTCAAAATTGCCATGAAATACAGAAAAACTGCAGGAGTCATTGAAGGGGAAAACAGAACCTCCCCCCACACGGAAAGGAAAAAGAAACAAAACTTGAAAACCCCAAACCCTCACCCCTTCCGTCACATAAAACCAACAGATTGCCCACGTGGAAGATGGCATCTCTCTATGTACCTCAATGGTATGATGCTAAGTTGTCTTTGGACTTCTGCGTTTCCTCCGCCAATACCATCACACATAGATGTAGAAGGATTCTTCATTGCTGTTTCCGTAAGTTTTGTTTGACCGGTTAGGGTTGTTACCCCTGAGCTGAACCTCTGAACCTGGAGGACCGGTGGACCACTTTTAGCCTGGCATCTACCCTTTGACCTATTTGGTAAGGGAACTCTACCAAATTGGTGGCGGGTTGGAGATACGTCTCTACCAAAGGAGGTGTAAGGCGTTCCTTCCTTCTGCTAGCCTGCAGGTCACCCTCAGGCAAGGTGTAGCACCTGCTTAGCTCCCGATCAGAGTCACATGAAGCCATGGGAGCAGGTGATGGATGGTCATATGAGCAGCTGGTGCACATCACAAGTGATGGTTGTGCAACCACTGATGACAAGCAGTCAACCTCTGCAGAGTATTGATAATGGCTTGTAAAGACACTGCCCAGATGTTGGCAACAACTAACCACTTCTGTAGAAAACTTAGCCAAGAAAAATCATGGTCACGATGAGACCATGGTTACCCACGTCGTTCAACATAGTGATGATGATGATTCTACCAAGAGGCAAAGCATAAAGCTGGTGGGAGGGAAAAAAAGGCTAGCTAGAATGTGATATGTGAAGCCAGGTGGGTGGGAAAGGTCATGGGCAGAAGTAAGAATCTGATGGGGGGGGGGAAGAACAGATGACAATAGGAGAAAGTGAAGGATGAGGGGGAACTAATAGGCAGGTGAGAAGAATTGAAAGGTCAGAGTGGAGAATAGAGGGGGAGGGGATTTGTCCATCAGAAGGAGAAATCGATATTCATGCCATCAAGCTGGGGAACACCCAGGTGGAATATAAGGTCTTGCTCCACCACCCTGAGTATGGCCTCATCGTTGCACAAGAGGCAGCCATGGACCGACATGTCAGGATGTGAATACACACTTTACAGTGCCTATAAAAAGTATTCTTCCTCCCCCACCCCCATGGAAGTTTTCATGTTTTATTGTTTTACTACATTGAATCACAATGGATTTAATTCAAAGGTACAATTTAATGTCAAAGAAATGTATACAACGTACATCCTGAAATTCTTTTTCTTCTCAACCATCCACGAAAACAGAGTGCCCCAAAGAATTTGGCTTTTTTTGACACTGATCAACAGAAAAAGACTCCTTCATGTCAAAGTGAAAACAGATTACTACAAAGAGATCAAAATTAATTACAAGTAAAAAGCACAAAACAATTGATTGTATAAGTATTCACCCCCTTTAATATGACACACCAAATCATCACTGGTGCAACCAATTGGTTTTAGAAGTCACATAATTAGTTAAATTGAGATCTGTTTTTGGAGACCTGTGTGCAGTTAAGGTGTTTCAACTGATTGTAGTAAAAATCCACCTGTATCTGGAAGATTCAACCACTGGTGAGTCAGTATCCTGGCAAAAACTACACCATGAAGACAAAATAACTCAAGCAACTCAACATAAAGATGATTGAAAAGTGCTAGTCAGGAGATGGATACAAGAAATTTCCAAGTCACTGAATATTTCTTATAGTACAGTTAAGTCAATCATGAAGAAATGGAAATACGTAATGTGGCACAGCTGTAAATCTGCCCAGAACAGGCAGTTCTAGAACACTGAGTGACTGTGCAAGAAGGGGACTAGTGAGGGAGACCTATGGCAGCTCTGGAGGAGTTACAAGCTTCAATGACAGAGATGGGAAATACTGTGCATACAACAACTGTTGCCTGGATGCTTCACCAGTTGCAACTTTATGGGAGAGTGGCAAAGAGAAATCTCAGTTAGAGTTTGCCAGAAGGTATGCAGCAGACTCTGAAGTCAGCTGGAAGAAGGTTCTATGGTCTGATGAAACCAAAATTGAGCTTTATGGCCATCAGACTACACGCTATGTTTGGAGTAAGCCAAACACCACATATCATCAAAAACACACCGTCAGCACTGTGAAGCACGGTGGTGGCTGTATCATGCTGTGGGGATGCTTCACTGCAGTGGGCCCTGGAATGCTTATGAAGGTAGAAATACCGAGTGACCCTAAAATCCTATTAAGTAACTCCAAGCATTTTGCCCTACCAAATTACACAGCCCATAATTTCTGGATTGTTGAAGGAACTCGTATTACCAAAGTGAGTGACAACTAAATTGATTCTGGGATTCATACATTCAATGCTTTTTTTGGCTGACTGAAAATCACATCAGTCCAGATGTAGGCAAGAAATGAACATGGATGTGGTTAGCATTTTCTTTGCTGTCCAGTCCACACTCATTAGGGATGTTAGACAGTGGAAAATGATCTCCCAAGAACTTTTTTTGAAAGTCTTGGACATTTGTTTGAAATACAAACATTGAAATGTAACAAGGCATGCAGAATCGGCTTGGGTAATGCACTAAGGGACAGATACAGTACATGGCTAGACTTGACTGGAATGAACGTGCCATTTCTATGCTGTAGCAATTTATGATTCAGTGTTGTTTCACTTCTCAGCTAAATCCAGCTGCTTTCACCTTTTTATAAGTTAGCTTTTTAAAGTTTGTCTCCATATTTTGCATTATTTCTATGTTCAATGTCTGTTCAGATGAGTATCAATATAAAATAAAAGCCAATGTGATGTAAAATATGATGTAATTCAGCTCAGAAAATGTAGAAGGATATTTAGAGTCATAGAAAAGTACAGCATAGAAGTATGCCATTTGGCCCATCTAGTCCATACCAAAACATTTAAACTGCCTAGTACCATTGACCTGTACCCAGACCATAGCCCTTCATACCCCTACCTGTCATAGTCCGGTCCATCACTACTTATTCCAGGTTTTTTGGTTTTCCCTTGCTCTGTTGGGAGCTCTAATTCAGGCACCTGATTCTCATTTTGGGCTGGCTACATAAATAGTTCCTAGGTTCAGCTTCATTTGCTGGCCTGTTCTCTCCTCTCCCTGTATTGCTGTCAAGTTCTACTGCTGGAGCAAGACTGGAGCCTTGCTGAGTCTAGATAAGGAACTGTCTCTGTGTCCATGCCTTTGCTAGGTAGGTCTGGCTGCTTGCTGCTACCTTGTGTTGGGAGCTGTGTTCTGCGTATGAGTCCTGGCCCAAAGTCCTGCTCCCTAGGAGGGGTCCTGACTCTGTTCCTGTCTCTCTCAAGACCAAGATTGAGTCAAGGTTTTGAGTTCTTGTTCTGTCCATGTGCCTTGTCCTGTGTAGGAGTTCCATGTCCCCCGCCCAGTCCTGCAGGCACGCCTCCAGGACCCAGGTTCTGGGTCTGAGCCTAGGCTCCTAGTTCCCAGTTCCTTGTCCTGGTCCTGCTTTCCTGGCCCCAGTCTGTTTTCCTGTCCCAGCTCCTAGTCTGTGTCCTGTCCCATCCCTAACTCTAGTCTAGTCAAGTTCCTAGTACTTCAGAGCCTGTGTCTTGCATTTGGGTCTGCTCCCAGTGCCCCTGTATGACACTACCATCCATGTACCTATCCAAACTTTTCTTAAATGTTGAAATTGAGCATTCACCACTTTGTGAAAATAATTCCTCCTTGAACGAAGGATATTGTGCCTGGTTTCAGTCACCCCCCCCCCCCCCACCCAGCGTACATTACCAATGCTGTAGTGAAACAATTGAGATTCAAAGTGAATGTGTTCTAGCCAAGGTGATGAGGCTTCCTTTATTTGACTATTCCAAGGGCTAATGGTATCAAGAACAAAAATGGCTTCAAGACCCAGCTGAATACATCAATTTTCAGCCTAGGATTGCAAACTGAAGTTCTCTGGGAGATAAATAAAACCAACTAATTTTGACTAATTTAAAGACTAGTTGATTAAAAACTTGTACTAATTGATGAGATAACCATCAATTCTATTAACAAATCCATTTGACAATCTTCTTCGCGGGTTGTCTTGGTCATAGGATTGTAAAGCAATACAGCAGGGAAACGGGCCATTTAGCCCACACCATCTAGTGGCATCTATCCATATTATTCCTGTTTCCAGCACTTGACCTGTAACCTTCAATGCCTCAACCATGAAGTGCCACCTGGACACTTCTTAAATGCTGTTGTTGAATCTGCTTCCAGCACTCTCTGGCTGTGCATCCAAGCTACTCACCAGTCACTGGGTGAAAAAGGTCCCCCTCAGGTTCTTCTAACTCTTGCTCCTTAATCTAAATCTAAATCTAAGTCCACTCTCCTCTCCCATCAGATTCTTTCTTCTCTACCCGTTGGCTTTTCCTACTTACCTGGCTTCACCTATCATCCTTCAGCTAGCCTCTTCTCCTTCCCCCCCCCCCCCCCCCATGCACCTATTTATTCTGGCATCTTCCCCCTTCTCAGTCCTGATGAAGGGTCTCTGCCTGTAACGTCAACTATTTATTTATTTCCATAGATGTTGCTTGATCTGCTGAGTTCCTCCAGCATTTTGTGTGTGTTGCTCTGGATTTCCAGCATCTGCAAACTTTATTGTGTCTGTCCTCTAGTTCTATTTCTGATAAGGGAAAAGATTCCTGCCATCTACCCTACTCCACACTATTTCATGTAACTTTGTCATGTCATCTCTTAACCTTCTCTGCTCAAGGGTGACAAAACTTCTCCAGTCGTTCCTCATAAATAAAATTCTCTATCCCAGCCAAAGTCCTGGTGAATCTCCCCTGCATCCTCTCCAGTGCTAACACATTATTCCTGTAGTATAGTGGTCATGTGTTCTTTGTTTTGAAAGATTTCCAACAAGTAAAAATGATTTTCAATGTGTATACACAGGGATCTGAAAGAGACTTTGGTGTTTAATCATTAGCATGAATTTATTCTGACATTTTTTTTGCTAAGCTCCAGAAAAATGTGTAATCAAACATGAGTTTTTTGCTTATTGCAAACAACTGTTAGTTTTAAAAGATTACATTTTATTAAACTGAAAATTGTCCATCTCAATATTTCTTGAGAGCTAATGATGGTAGAATTAAAAATGGATTAAAGCAGTGGTTCCCACTCTGTGGTCCACAGACCGCTTAGATAATGGTCCATGGAATAAAAAGTTTGGGAATGTAAGAACCAAGAAAAGTTCTCAAATTTCAAAGCACTTTGGGAACAAACTATGTATGAGAATTCACATGGTTCACCAAATTCACAAGAATGACAAAGTGTAAAGTAAATTTATTTTCAAAGTGTACATATAATCACCATATACCACCCTGAGATACATTTTCTAGTAAGCATTCATAGTAAATACAAAGAAATAGAATAGAATCAGTGAAAAAACAGACGAACAACCAAAGGGGGAAAACCCAAAATAATAAATAAATAATATTGAGAAGACAAGTTGTAGAGTCTTCTGAATCATCTCCTCTGGTTCAAAAGCCTGGTGGTTGAAGGGTAATAACTGTTGCTGAATCTGGTGGCATGGGATCAGAAGGTGCTGTACCTCCTTCCTAATGGCAGCAGTGAGAAGAGTATGGTTTGGATGGTAGGGGTCCTTGATGATGGATATTGCTTTCCTACGACAGTGCTCCAGGTACATGTGCTCAGTGGAGGGGAGGGTTTTACCCATGACAGACTGGACTGTATCCATTACTTTTATAGGTGTTTCCATACCAGGCTGTGATGCAACCAATCAAAATACTCTTCACTTTGCATCTATAGAAGTTAGTCAAAATTTTTGATGACATGCTGAATCTTTGCAAACTTCTAAGAAACTAAAGGCACTGCTGTGCCTTCTTTGTAATTGTACTTGCATGTTGGACCTCTGAAATGATAACACTGAGGAATTTAAAGTTCCCTCTCCACCTCTCCTCACCTGATGAGGACTAGACTGAGGGAGGAGCAGTGCCTCCAATCGCCTTTATACTGGAGTCTGTGGGAGGAGCCACAGGAGCAGTCAGCAGAGGGCGTGTCCAGACAGGTATATGTAGTTCACCACACAGGGTGCGTGGTTTTCTTTGTTTTGTGACTACCTGTGGGGAAGACAAGTCTCAGGGTTGTATTCTGCATATGCACTTTGATAATAAATGTACTGGAATAAATAGAACTTTTTAACATTAGAAACTCCCCGACACTCCTGGCAAGAAGGTGGTACTCTTCTGGTTTAACCTGTCTGTGTTACGCTGATGCCAGATATACAGAATTAAGTTTGATGTGTCAGGATCATGATACATTCTTTTAGAACCAGATATTCAATTGCACGAGTTTCCCCATTTCCACTGGGAGTAATTTAGGTATTAGTCACTTTGGTGTCTTTTTAAGATTTAATGGTATTCTAAACTCTTGAAACTGGTTCTGTAAACTTCAGTATTTGTTTTATTAAGGCATTGTGTTCAATTATACTGGGTTTGGTCCCTATTCCTTATCACCTCACAGAGGCACTTCCGTCTGGCTTAGTAGGGACTGGTTACCGTGACTAACTGAAGAAGCAGAATGAATTGAAGCAAAAGGTGAAGCTCACATCCAGGATATCCCCGAGGGCCTTTAGACCATTCACTGCTGTTGAAGCGTAAGGCTACATCCACACTAGGCCGGATGATTTTGAAAACGCCGGTTTCGCGTAAAAACGATAGGCGTCCACACTATGGGTTTTTGAAAATATCTCTATCCACATTGAAATGGAGACCTCGGCGAATCTCCTCCTACTGTGCATGTGCAGGACACATCTACCGAAAAAAAGCGACATGTTTGGTGTCGAATCTTGCCGTAAAAGTGCGCGTTTGTGTAGTTACAGACTAGAGAAACTTAAAATGGCACACAGCTGTTGGCTCTCGCGCAGGAGAACTTAAAACTAAAAAAACAAATACTGGAGCGTACGGTGGCAACCGACAGGGAGTTCACGGACAGATTGACCCGGCTGACGACGAACATTGAAAAACTGACTAGCTCTGTTGCATTAATAAAGCCGCTTGTTAAATGTATACAACATGTCTGCATCAGTGTTATCTTGTATTTCCATACAACATTACATTAGGCTGTTACACATCTATTGTCAGAGAAGTACTTGCATAAATAGGTAAACCACCTTCATACAAGCAAGGACAGAAAACAGGGCAAAGTGAGTACAGTATACTTATTTATTCAGTAGGTTATGGGTCAAAGTATTTGGTGAGTACATTTCTAACTCTTCTGGCTTCAGTCTCGTTGCCGTCTGTTCTGAAATTGTTAGGTTGCGTTCAAGAAAATGGCGGCGCGACGCAGCTTGCAGCGGCCACTCCGGAGCTGATAGGTTATTTGTTTTATTTGTTAAGCGGGGTGCCGTGTGCAGTCCTAATCTGATGAAAAACGGACATGGGAGCACTGAGGAACATCTGGAAATCTCCAGGAAGGCCTTCTTCGTTGCTGCTGCTGCTGCTGTGAGGTCCTGGTCTCTGCTGAGAAGAACAGGACCCCAGTCCTCAGGTTCACGCTGCCGGAGGCGTCTTAATATGCTTGGCAGAGGATGGTGCTTGGAGAGGCTGTGCCGGAGGGGATGGTCGTTGGCTTGGAGGTTCGACGGACTCGGAGTCCGCTGCGGTCGGGGCGCTTTCACTGTGTGCTGTGTCTGCGAGGCTGGGTTCGACAGAGCTTTCACTGTGTGCTGTGTCTGCGAGGCTGGGTTCGACGGAGCTTTCACTGTGTGCTGCGTCTGCGAGGCTGGGTTCGGCAGAGCTTTCACTGTGTGCTGTGTCTGCGAGGCTGAGTTGGAAGTCCATAGTGGGGGTATTTCTTTCTGCCGCCTGCGTGGGATGATGAGTCTATCGGGACCCTGAGGACTTGTGGAAACTGTGTGGTGGTTTCTTTCGAACTTGTAGTCTTTTAACATCTTTGGACTATTTTTACTGTGCCCATGGTCTGTTTTTTAATCAATTATACTATTGTTTGCACTGTTGTAACTATATGTTGTAACTATGTGGTTTTGTCCAGGTCTTGTAGCTTTAGTTTTTGGTCTTGTTTTGTCTGGTGGGTTTGGAGCTCCTTTCCGGGGAACGCGCTAAGATGGTTGCATGATATTAATATGCAGCAGTCTCTCCGGACTCTGGATTGGGGATTGCCAAATGTTATGTGGATTTTTTGTTGTTGTCTGTTTTGTCATATGCTTTTGTGATATAATTCTGGAGGAACATTGTCTCATTTTTTAACTGCATTGCATTTGTGGTTTCTAAATGACAATAAACTGAATCTGAAATAGCACGCTGCCATCTGATAGCGTTTTCTGATATCTCCGGTTACCCTGTCCACACTGATCTGCCCGAGCAGTGTTTTCAAAAATACCCACCCTGGAAAGCGTTTCTGAAAAGCTCCGGTTTCGGGGGACGAAAATGCTGTTTTAGTGTGGATGAAGGGTAAAAACGAAGAGAAAAAGCTTCGGTTACGGACTTATCCGGTGTAGTGTGGACGTAGCCTAAGATCCATTTTAGATACACCTCGTTTAGGACATGTAAGAACAACTCCAATATGTTAAAAATTTCTAAAATCCAAGGATGCACATTGCATTGAAAGGACAGGCAGGTGGGCAGGTGGGGAGGGGGGGGGGGAGTAGGGGGAGGGTGGGTGGCTTTAATGTTAAAGAATACAATCAAGTCCTTGCAAAGAGGTGAGAGGATTGGAAGATGTACAATCGTTGTGAGTAGAGTTAAGAAAATGCAAGGGGTAAAAAGACCCTGATGGAAGTTGTATACAGGCTTACAAACAGTACCCAGAATGTAGGCTACAAATTACAGCAGGAGGTAGAAAAGGCTTGTAAAAAGATTCAAAGTACATTTCATATCAAAGAATGTATAAATTATACAACCTTCAGAATTCTCTACTGAAGGGCAGGCACAAAGCAAGAAACTAAAAAAAAACAACAATTTAAAAAGGAAGAGTAACACACAAGGTGCAGAGGAAGAGAAACAAAACACACGCAAAGGACAGAAGCGAGCAACAGCATTCTGAAGCAAAATGAGTCCTTGGATCCAAATCCTCGGAACAGCTCAGAGTCGGGACAAAGCCCCAGTCCCAGTTCACCATGTTACCAGGGCAAATCGTTGCATAGCTCGCAGGCACAAAGCACAGCAGCTGGGGCAGTCTCACAACCTCAGTGTGACCCTCACGTCTGGTCCCAACACCCTGCCTTTCCCGCTTATCAGGGCTGCTGTTTAAATTATCCGAAGAGCAGTACCAGCGAGCCGGGTGTGTAAGGAGTTTGTACGTTCTCCCCGTTACTGCCGGGGTGTATAATTAAGGTTGAGGTTTTGGGGTATCAAAGTCATCATGGTTTCCTTAAGTGGAAACCTTGCCTGACAAATCTATTGGAACTCTGAGGAAATAAAAGGGTAGATAAAGGAGAGTTATACTGTTTCAGCTGACTTTCAGAAGGCTGCTGATAAGCGCATGAGGCAGCCCAACAAGATAAGAGCACACGGTATTAGAGGGAAGTTGTCAGCATGGATTGAAGATTGGCTGACAGGCAGGAGGCAAAGAATGGGAAGAAAGGGGGCTTATTTTGGTTAGCTGCCATTGACTGAATGGTCAGTGTAGGGACTGCTTCTTTCCCCTTTGTATGTCAGTGCTATGGATGAAGGAATTGATGGCCTTGTGGGATGGCATGCAGGTAGGTGGAGGGGTAGGGAGTGTTGAGGAAGCAGGGTGTCTGCAGAAGGACGTAGACAGATTAGGACACTGGGCAAAGAAGTGGCATTTGGAATATTGTGTAGGGAAGTGCATGGTCATGCAGTTTGGCAGAAGTAATACAGGTGTAGGCTATGATGCAACATCAATAACTCTCGGAGACGGGAGGTGAATGATAGGCTTTTATAAGCAGCAAAAGGGAGCACGGCATCTCGGGGACTGAGGGAGGAGCAGTGTCCCAATAGCCTTTATACAGGGGTCTGTGGGAGGAGCCACAGGAGCAGTCAGCAGAGGGGCGTGTCCAGACAGGTATACATGGTTTACCACAGGCTATTTTCTAAATGGAGAGAAAATTCAAAAATCAGAGGGCAAAGAGAGTTGGGAGTCTGTGTTCAGGATTCCCTAAAGGTTAACTTGCAGGTTGAACTGGTGGTGAGGAAGGTAAATGCAATATTAGCATTCATTTCAAGAGCACTAGAATATACTGTAAGAACAAGGATGTCATGCTGAAGGTTTATGAGGCTTTGGTCAGACCACACTTGGAGTGTTGTGAGCAGTTTTGGGCCCCTTATCTAAGGCAAGATGTGCTGGTATTGGAAAGGGTCCAGAGGATGTTCACGAGAATGGTCCCAGGAATGAAAAGATTGGCATATGTGGAGCATTTGATGGCTCTGGACCTGTACACACCAGAGCTGAGAAGAATGAGGGTTGATCTCATTGCAACCTATTGAAGATTGAAAGGTTTAGATAAAGTGGAAGTGGAGAGGATGTTTCCTATACTGAGGGAGTCTAGGACCAGAGGGCACAGTCTCAGAACTGAGGGCCATAAATTTAGAAAAGAGATGAGGAAAAATTTCTTTAGCCAGAGACTGGTGAATTTGTGAAATTTACTGTCACAGATGGCTGTGCAAGCCAAGTCATTGGGTATATTTAAGGCAGAGGATGATAGGTTCAGAGGATGTCAAAGGTTACGGGGCAAGGCAGAAGAATAGGGTTGAGAGGGAAAATAAATCTGCCATAATGGAATAGCAATGCCAAATGGCCTAATTTTGCTCCAAAGTCACAAGCCTTATCATCCAAAAATAATTGTAAAATGTAGCGCATTCACTTTAAAACCATTGGTCTCATTATTTAAATAAGGTTGTTAATGTTTTGGAAGGAATTCAGAGGTTTCCTGGATGGGGAGTATACATCACGTGAGATAAGAGGATTAAATAAAAACAAGCGTTTATCCTTATGCCCTTTTGTACAAGAAAAGGATTAATGTTTTCTAATCGATTTGGCCAGGATAGTAAAAGCATCAGGGAAAATTGTGTAATACAGATAAAACCATTGAGAAAACATCATTTTCAGTACAACTCAGATCTCTGTTACCAAACCAGAATGGCTCCGTTGACTACATGTACATCATGAAAAAAGCATAACTCTAATTCATACACAGTTTAAAAAATCCTACAATCTGTGCACAGGCTGCCTCTGGTGAATATATACTGCACATGCTTTAATCTTTAGTCGTATACTTTAATTCGGTGTCCACAACAGCACCAACAATCTACCTGAGGCCTGGTAGATGTTTGGTATATATCCATCATTATCCCATTACCTTTGTAGTATATGTGCCCTTTATATAGATGCAATGTTTCTTTTATTAGTTTTCCTTTGTTCAAGCTCCTTTCCTTTGTGCAGATGGGAAGAGGAAAGGAGGGCTAACACAAGCAATCTGTGATCCATTAACTCGTTAGCCGAATAGTGATCTCTCTCATTCTGCACAAAGGGGAAATCAGATTTTTCAATGTTTAGAAAATCATTTAAGGAGTTTTTAAATTTCATTCACTTCTTGTAGAAATAGTTATGCCAAATGAAAGTAATTTTTCCAGTGGTTTCCATTCACTGTTGTTGATTAGGAAGCAAAGAGTGGGAGTAAACGCGACCTTTTCAGAATAGCAGGCAGTGACTAGTGGGGTACCGCAAGGCTCAGTGCTGGGACCCCAGTTGTTTACAATATATATTAATGATTTGGACGAGGGAATTAAATGCAGCATCTCCAAGTTTGCAGATGACACGAATCTGGGCGGCGGTGTTAGCTATGAGGAGGATGCTAAGAGGATGCAGGGTGACTTGGATAGGTTAGGTGAGTGGGCAAATTCATGGCAGATGCAATTTAATGTGGATAAATGTGAGGTTATCCACTTTAGTTGCAAGAACAGGAAAACAGATTATTATCTGAACGGTGGCCGATTAGGAAAAGGGGAGATGCAACGAGACCTGGGTGTCATTGTACACCAGTCATTGAAGGTGGGCATGCAGGTACAGCAGGCGGTGAAAAAGGCAAATGGTATGTTGGCATTCATAGCAAAAGGATTTGAGTACAGGAGCAGGGAGGTTCTACTGCAGTTGTACAAGGCCTTGGTGAGACCGCACCTAGAATATTGTGTGCAGTTTTGGTCCCCTAATCTGAGGAAAGACATTCTTGCCATAGAGGGAGTACAGAGAAGGTTCACCAGATTGATTCCTGAGATGGCAGGACTTTCATATGAAGAAAGACTAGATCGACTAGGCTTATACTCACTGGAATTTAGAAGATTGAGGGGGGATCTTATTGAAACGTATAAAATTCTAAAGGGATTGGACAGGCTAGATGCAGGAAGATTGTTTCTGATGTTGGGGAAGTCCAGAATGAGGGGTCACAGTTTAAGGATAAAGGGGAAGCCTTTTAGGACCGAGATGAGGAAAACTTCTTCACACAGAGAGTGGTGAATCTGTGGAATTCTCTGCCACAGCAAACAGTTGAGGCTGGTTCATTGGCTATATTTAAGAGGAAGTTAGATATGGCCCTTGTGGCTAAAGGGATCAGGGGGTCTGGAGAGAAAGCAGGTACAGGGTTCTGAGTTGGATGATCAGCCATGATCATACTGAATGGCGGTGCAGGCTCGAAAGGCCAAATGGCCTACTCCTGCACCTATTTTCTATGTTTCTATTAGTCATTATAATGGAAATGTATTTATTTATTAAATACAGCACTGAACAGGCTCTTATGGCCTTTCGAGCCACACCACCCAGCAACCCTCCGATTTGATCCTAGCCTAATCATGGGACAATTTCCAATGCTTAGCAGTTGCCTGCTCAATGCAAAGTCCAGGCAATCATTAAACCAGCTGCCGGCCGTGGTGCAGAATAGTGTCGGAGCTAAGCATCACGGTGTCTGTAAGTGTCCAGGGGTTTGACCTGGTGATTTATTGTGGACTTCCATTTCTGCTGGTTCCTGCTTGTCTTGTCTCCCTTCCTCCGCCATGTCAGAGTGCACCTGGAACACATAAGCTATTTACAGGTTGCCAGGGTGATTAGTTGTTCGTCAATGCCAAGGGGTACGTGCCAAGGAGGAAAGCAAAGCACACTCAATCACAGGGTGAGCATACAAATTCCTTTCAGGCAGCAGCGGGAATTGTACCTGGGTCGCTGGTAAAGCGTTGTGCTAACCACTACACTACCGTGCCTGCCATGAAAAGTAGACTGATGAGATATGATAGAGTTTGTGGGCCACACCAAAGGAATGTCCTCCTTTATAATTTAAGTCTTGCAGTAAATCTGAGATGTATGCCTGCATTTTCACTATAACCTCACTGTAAAAAAGGAAACAAATGAAAAACAAATGCCAATTCATAGAATGAGCTTCTTTTCCTTGAGGTAGGTTTGTGAAGTGGTAGGGCGGTTCCAAAGTACTCTAGTCCTTGATTAGTCCTAGTTAGAAGGGAGAAGGCGTTTCTTTAGATTAATGTGATCAATGTGTTTATTCGTTAAATGCAAATTACCTCACATTAATCATATATCCTGTGGCTCAAAAATAGCCTGGTGAGCCTGGCAGAACTACACAGATGAATCATTGAATGCAGGAGTCAGTAACATTTACGTTCCTTAGTACAGACTGTCCTTTAAAGCTTTCAAAAGTGAAGAGACTTTACTGAATAAGTGGTATAATACTTCTGATGTTCTATCGAAAATTAGCATTTTTAATCCACACTAAACTAATCCACCCTGACGCTTATTCACTTTGAATGCATTTAATAAGATCTTGTTTCTTTAGCTTTTGATTTGAATCGGGTTTAATAACCGTACAATGCAATACATAATAATAGAGAAAGAATCCTGAATTACAGCATATATATAATAGTAAAATTAAGTAAGTAATGTAGTTGTGGGTTCAACGTTCATTCAGAAATTGGATGGCAGATGGGAAGAAGCTGTTCCTGAATCATTGAGCGTGTGCCTTCAGGCTTCTGTACCTCCATTCTCATGATAGCAATGAGATCAAGAGGTGACCTGGGTGATGGGGGTCCTTAATGATGGATACCACTTTGTTGAGGCATTGTTCCTGGAAGATGTCATGGATACGATGGCAGCTAGTGCCCAAGATGGAGCTGACTCAGTTTACAAGTCTCTGTGCAGCTTGCTTCAAGCCTGTGCAGTAGCCACTCCATAACAGGTGGTGATGCAGCCGGTAATTAACAGTCTCGCAAACATTGTAATTTTTGACTGCATATGTGTTTAAAAATAATGGTGATGAATTGACACTACAAAGCAAAGAGTGATTAGTTGATGGGAGGGGGAGAATCTCAACACCACTGGGGCACTCTGGTTCCCTCGCTGGGATCATCAACTGGTGATAGATATCACCACGCAATCCAAAACTAACTCTCAAAATCTCTTCGCAAATATGGGAAAATGGGAATTCCAAAAATTTCTTGTAAAGAATAAATTTAATTGTTGCTTCTACCAACAAGTTAATTCAGAAAGCATTGACAGTAATATGCATTTCTCAGGGAACGCATGGTGAATATAAACACCTACATTAACATAAAGAGGTTGCATTTTTTGAATATTTGGTGTACTATGTATGTTTAAATTTAACCTATATTTCACAGGCTTTCTGGAAATTGTGATGCTTTTAAAGGACTAATACATTCTCCAGAGTTTGTATTATGGTGTCTCTTTGAGCTGACATTGCTAAGAGTATTTATGGAATCACCATGCTGCCACATTGATGTATATTGCTGAGCCTGTTAATGAAGACACCACAGCATGAGAAACAGCTGTTGTGACACAATTTGTACAAATGTTTTATTGTAGAATGGTATTTCAGAATCATATTCATTAATACGTAAGTTATATTTTTTCTTTTTCTGTTAAGTTCTCCACTTAACAAACTGAATTGAGGACACGTTTCAGATGCTTCCAAGTATAAAGAAGTTGAAATACATAGTAGGTCATGGAACATCTGTAAGAAGAGAATTAATTAACGCAGTGGATGTGACCTGTATCAGTATCTCTGTAAGGTTCTGGAGACGAGCCAGGTGAATTAAACTATTAAAGAGCTTTATTATGCAAGGTACTTACAGAAAGAGACATGGCATTTCTTTTCCTGTGCACCTTCTACCAGACAGATGAGCACTTCAAATCTTTTCAAAACTGAACATGGGAAGCAGGTGGTCACTTGGTAAAATTCTTAAAGGATGCACGATTAATATACGTACATGTCCGAAATGGCACCTCATTTTGATCCATCTTTCCAGTTCCCTTCTGACAGGTCTACCCATGGCCTTCTGTACTGGCATGATGAGGCCGCACTCAGGTTAGAGGAACAATACCTCATATACCATCTGGGGAACATCCAACATGATGGCATGAACATCGATTTCACTAACTTCAAGCAATTTCTCCACCTCCCCCTCTCTTTTTCAATTCCCAATTCTGGTTATGCCTTGACCTTTCTCTTCTCCTCACCTACCTATCACCTCCCATTGGTTCACCCCTTTATCTCTTCCACCTATCCCCCCCCACCCAGCTTCTTACTTCATTCCCCCCCTCCCCACCTCCCCCTTCACCTGGTTTCACCTTTCACCTGCTATCTTGTACTCCCTCCCCTCCCCTGCCTTCCAATTCTGGCTTCTGTCCCCTTCTGTTCCAGTCCTGATGAAGGGTCTCGAATTCCCCTCCATAGCTGCTGCCTGAAATGATGTGTTTATCCAGCAATTGCTGCTGTTGATATCCCTGCAACATTGGCTTCCTGGCTGCACTATTAAAGTGAGGTGATAAGAAGGAAAAGATGTCAGTTTGATGCTATTCATTTCGTTCAGTTTGCAACCAGAACTGATTGAAATTGGGAGCTATTGTTCAAACCAGACTATTTCAATGAAGCATGACACGTACGTGCAGATGTTAACTCCATGTTTTGCATACTATGTTTAGTATTGGTATCTATCATGCTTGCACGCCAATTCAGTTTGAGTGACTATTGAACAGTACTAGGGCAGTGCCATTTCTTATTTTCTCAAGTTTACATGTACTCCAAGACTGCAAAGAAATTTTTAGTTGTAAGCATCATAAGGTTACCAGTTTGTGGAGGGATTAGTAATGATCTTTCAGGAGTCAATAGATTCTGGACTGTGTCTGTGGGAGTGGAAAATTGGAAATGTCACTTCACTCTTTAAGAAGGGAGAGAGGCAGAAGAAAGGAAATTATAGGCCAGTTAGTCTGACTTCATGGGTTGGGCAGATGTTGGTGTTCATTAGTAAAGATGAGGCTTCAGGTACTTGGAGGCATATGATAAAGTAGTCCAAAGTCAGCATGGTTTCCTGAAGGGGAAATTTTGCTTGACAAACCTGTTGGAATTCTTTGAGGAAAGAACAGGGAGCTTAGACAAAGGAGAGTCGGTAGATGTCGTTTACTTGGATTTTCAGAAGACCTTTGAAAAAGTGCCACACATGAGGCTGCTTAACAAGATAAGAGCCCATGATATTACAGGTTAGTGTTTGGACTGCTTCTTTTCTTGTTATATATCAATGATTTGGCTGACAGATATTGTGGTTTTGTGGCCAGATTTGAAAATGATATAAAGATAGGTGGAGGGGCAGGTAGTGTTGAGGAAGCATGTGTTACTGAAGGACTTGAACAGATTGGGAGAATGGGCAAAGAAGTGACAGATGGAATATAGTGTAGGGAAGTGTATGGCCATACACTTTGGCAGAAGGAATAAAAGTGTAGACTATTTTCTAAATGGAGAGAAAATCCACAAAACAAAGGTGTAAAGGGACTTGGAAGTCCTTGTGCAGGATTCCCTAAAGGTTAACTTGCAGGTTGAGTTTGGAAATACGATGTTAGCATTTATTTTCAGATGACTAGAATATAAAAGCAAGGATGTAATGCTGAGGCTTTATAAGGCATTGGGCAGATCGCACTTGGAGAATTGTGAGCAGTTTTGGGCCTCTTATCTAAGAAAATATGTTAACAAGAATGATTCTGGGAATGAAAGGGTTAACATATGAGGAGCGTGTGATGGCTCTGGACCTGTACTCACTGGAATTTAGAAAGATGAGGGAGGATCTCATTGAAACCTATTGAGTATTGAAAGTCCGAGAAAGAGTAGACATGAATGGATGTTTCCTATAGTGGGGAATTCTAGGGCCAGAGACCACAGCCTCAGAATAGAGGGATGTCCATGTAGAACAAAAATGAGAAGTAATTTTTATAGCCAAATTGTGGTGAATCTGTGAATTGTATTGCCACAGATCGCTGTGGAAGCCAAGTCATTGAGTATATTAAAGAGAAGGTTGATAGGTTCTTGGTTGGTCAGGGTGTCAAAAGTTGCAGAGAGAAGTCTGGAGAAAGGGATTGAGAGGGGCATTAAATTAGCCATGATGGAATGGCAGAACAGACTTGATGGGCCAAATGGCCTAATTCTGCTATGTTTAATGCTCTTATAGTCCAAACAGGGCTGGAAGAAGAAAGCTTCTTGCCATGCTGTTCATACTGACTATTCCTCTGCATCCAGTATGAGGTTCAGGTGAAATCTTTTCCAGTTAAATAAATTGAGCTAATTTGCTCACCTCTTCTTCAATAGATTGTATTGGAATACAATTAAAGGTATAAAATGGAACAGGATGGAGAATTATTCTGTAAACACCAGCAAACTCAGACTAAATGGATATAGCTCTGAAACAGGAGTTTGCAAAGTTTTTTATAGCATGGACCTCTACTATTAACTGAGGGGTCTGTGCACCCCAGGTTGGGAACCCCTGCTGTAAAAGCTTCATTAAACAACTTAACCAGTGGTAAAGAAGAAGCCCCAATGACCCTGTGAGGCCAACGTGAAAGCACCCTTGAGAATGAACTCACTGAAAGCATCCAGCCCAAATGGGGCACTTTGTCTGAATACTAAGGAGCTGTACTGACCAACTGACTGGAATGTTCACCGGTATCTTTAACCTCTCGCTTCTACAGTCTGAGGTGCCTACCTTCTTCAAGCAGGCTTCAATTATACCCATGCTGAAGATGAACTTTGGTAACCTGCCTTAATGACAATCGTCCTTTAGCAATTACTTCCACTGAGATGAAGTGTCTTGAGAGGCTGGCAGTGAAGCACATCAACTCCTGTGACTTGGATCCTCACCAGTTTTCCTGCCGTCACAACAGGTTCACAGATGACTCTATTTCATCGGCTCTTTACTCATCCCTGGAACAGCTGGACAGCAGAAGTGTATACATCAGGGAGTTCATCACCGACCACAGCTCAGCATTCAGTATTATCATCCCCTCAAAACTAATCAATAAGCTTGAAGACCTTGGCCTCAATACCTTATTGTGCAATTGGATCCTCAATTTCCTCACTTGCAGACCCCAGTCAGTTTGGACTGATGAAAACATCTGGTCCTCAGTCTCCATCAGCGCACAGTGCACCGTAGGCGGTGAACTTAGCCCCTGCTCTCCTCACTTTGTGTTTATGACAGCAAGGCTAAGCACTGCATTTAATTTTGTTGTCATTGGCCAAATCAAAGGTGGTGATGAAGCAGCAGTGCAGTACTGTGCAAATTCTTAGGCACATGTATATAGTAGGGCGCCTAAGATCTTTGCACAGTGCTGTATATGACTGTATATCTTTACAGTTACCAAATAACACCTAATACTTCTGAGCTAATTCAAAGCTAGGTACTCTTATTTCTGTTTCCCAACCATCTTTAAAAGTTAATCTATATATAATACTGTTTATCCTATGTATATGTGTGCCTAAGACTTTTGCACAGTAGTGTAGCGGGGGAGGTTGAAAATCTAACTGAGTGATGCCGCAACAACCTCTCAGTCAATGTCAGCAAGACCAAGGAGCTGATTGACTACAGGAGAAGGAAACCAGAGGTCCATGAGCAGGTGTCTCATTGGAAATGGAGAAGATCAGCAACTTTAAATTCCTCAGTGTTATCATTTCGGAGTACCTTTCACGGGACCAGCATATAAGTGTCAGTACAAAGAAAACACAGCAGTGCCTCTACTTCCTTAGAAGTTTGCAACGATTCGGCATGACATCTAAAACTTGGACAAACTTCTACAGATGTGTAAGTGGAGATTATATTGACTAGTTGCATCACAGCCTTTTATGGAAACACCAATGCCCTTGAACTAAAAGTCCTACAAAAAAGTATTGGATACAGCCCAGACCATCATGGGTAAAGTTCTCCCTACCATTAAGTATGTCTACACAGAGGGCTGTCACAGGCAAACAGCATACGTCATCAAAGATCCCCTACTACCCAGACCATGCTCTCTTCTCCATTAGGAAGAAGGTACAGGATCCTCAGGACCCACGCCACTAGGTTCAACAGTTATTACCCCTCAACCATCAGGCTCTTGACCCACAGGTGATAACTTCACTCGCCCCATCACTGAACTGTTCCCACTACCTAAGGACTCATTTTCAAGTTCTCTTCATCTTGCGTCCTCAATATTAATAATAAATTAATAAATAATTATTTTTCTTTTGTATTTGCACAGCTTGATATCTTTTGCGCAGCAGTTGTTTGCCTGTCTTGTTGGGTGCAGTTCTATTGTGTCTCTTAGATTTACTGTGAATGCCCGCAAGAAAATGAATCTTGGTGTTGTACATGGTGACATATATGTACTTTGATAATACATTTACCTTGAACTCTGAACTTTGAACGTCTTACACAATAGGTCAGTGGTAAGGTGGAAGGGTTCATTAGGATGTCAACATATTAAAATGGTGATCAGAGAAGGGGAAAAGCAACCAATAAAACATGCTGTTTACATGCTGTTATTGGATTCTGCTGATACGTACTTTATAGTGAATGAGAAGACACAGACCGGATTTAAAAATCCTTATTTCATTTGCTAGTAATATATTTATTTCTGTCTTGACACCTACAGCTTTACTGGCCTCTGAAAGCAAAGGCCCTGATGGATTTGAAAAGCTTAAATACATGGTTACTCTTCCAGGAATTATCAGGTCTTTTACAAAGCTGAGCAGACCAGTGTAGTTGGTAGATCATCTGCAGTCACTCAGTTGTATAGTATCTAAGTTTCAAATTATTGCAAACAGCTTGAAGCTTATTCTCCAGATATTTTTGAACTGCAGTCTTTCGAGAGGTGGTGGTAGCATCTGTACAAAATCTAAACCATGGAGTAACTCCCAGTAGGTTTGAAAGACACTTTTAATACTGTAACAAGTCAATTGAACTGATAGGTTAAATGTACAGAAGGGACACCAGATTGCAGTGTTTTTGGAGGTCAAACCATTTGCCCTTCAATCAAGTACATTGTCAGCATTCAAGGAAATTCCTTCAGAACCATTCACGGGCTCACTAACCAATCAGCAAAGGTTCGAGGGAAATTTGATCATAATGGACAATTAAAGCTGTAGTTCCTCCAACGTGTCTGCAGTGCAGCAATTGAAAAGTTATTTCATTGCCTTCTGTGGAGAATGATCACTGTTGCTTCATTAAAGTCACAGAATTGTTACAGCACATTCGGTCCATTGATTCTATTATTTATTAGTTTTGAGCTAAACTGTACAGTACATTTACAAAACAACAGAAGAATTAGTCAAGCTATTTGGCCTTGAAATAGATAAAAATCATCATAACAATCTTAAAACCATGTCAGTGCATGCGTGTGTGTGGAAATCTTTTAGTCAGATTTCCGTTGTTCCTCATGCACAAATTTTATGGAGAAAGACAATCAGGGTGATGGGATTCTAATAGCAAATCAGAGAAACATGTTGCATTAGAGGAAAGACTCGTTCAGAGATGAGATGGGTTGGAATGCATATTGTGAATACAGTAACATATAAAAGCCTGCTCAGACCTAAAACATTAACTGTTTCTCCTTCCACAGATTTCATATTTCCAGCATATGACCATAAGACAAAGGAGCAGAAGTCGGCCATTCGGCCCATCGAGTCTGCTCCACCATTTCATCATGAGCTGATCCAATCTCCCCTTTAGTCCCATTCCCCCATCTTCTCACCATAACTTTTGATGCCCTGACTACTCAGATACCTATTAATCTCTGCCTTAAATACACCCAATGACCCAGCCTCCACTGCCACCCGTGGCAACAAATTCCATAGATTCACCACCCTCTGGCTAAAAATTTTTTTCGCATCTCTGTTCTGAATGGGAGCCCTTCAATCCTCAAGTCATGTCCTCTCGTACTAGACTCCCCCACCATGGGAAACAACTTTGCCACATCCACTCTGTCCATGCCTTTCAACATTCGAAATGTTTCTATGAGGTCCCCCCTCATTCTTCTAAACTCCAAGGAGTACTGTCCAAGAGTGGTCAAACGTTCCTCATATGTTAACCCTCTCATTCCCGGAATCATTCTAGTGAATCTTCTCTGAACCCTCTCCAATGTCAGCACATCCTTTCTTAAATAAGGAGCCCAAAACTGCACACTGTATTCCAAGTGAGGTCTTACCAGTGCCTTATAGAGCTTCAACATCACTTCCCTGCTCCTATACTCTATTCCTCTAGAAATGAATGCCAACATTACATTCGCCTTCTTCACCACCAGCTCACCCCGGAGGTTAACCTTAAGGGGATCCTGCACGAGGACTCCCAAGACCCGTTGTATCTCAGAACTTTGAATTCTCTCCCCATTTAAATAATAGTCTTCCTGTTTATTTCTTCTACCAAAGTGCATGACTGTACACTTTCCCAACATTGTAATTCATTTGCCACTTCTTTGCCCATTCCCCCAATCTATCCAAGTCTCTCTGCAGACTCTCTGTTTCCTCAGCACTACCGGCCCCTCCACCTATCTTTGTATCATCAGCAAACTTAGGCACAAAGCCATCTATTCCATAATCCAAATCGTTGATATACAACATAAAAAGAAGCGGCCCCAACACGAACCCCTGTGGAACACCACTGGTAAACGGCAGTCAACCAGAATGGGATCCCTTTATTCCCACTCTCTGTTTCCTGCCAATCAACCAACGCTCTATCCACGTATGTAACTTTCCCATAATTCCATGGGCTCTTATCTTGTTTAGCAGCCTCATGTGTGGCACCTTGTCAAAGGCTTTCTGAAAATCCAAATACACAACATCCACTGCATCTCCCTTGTCTAGCCTGCTTGTAATTTCCTCAAAAAATTTCCCTAGGTTTGTCAGGCAGGATTTTCCTTTAAGGAAGCCATGCTGAGTTCTGCCTATCTTGTCATGTGCCTCCAGGTACTCCGTAACCTCATCCTTGAAAATCGACTCCAACAGCTTCCCAACCACTGATGTCAAGTTAACAGGTCTATAATTTCCTTTTTGCTTCCTTGCCCCCTTCTTAAATAGTGGAGTGACATTTGCAATCTTCCAGTCCTCCGGAACCAGGCCAGAATCCATCAACTTTTGAAAGGTCATTGCTATTGCCTCCGCAATCTCCACTGCTACTTCCTTCAGAACACGAGGGTGCATTCCATCTGGTCCAGAAGATTTATCTACCCTTAGACTATTCAGCTTCCTGAGTACTTTCTCTGTCGTAATCGTGACTGCGCGTATTTCTCTTCCCTGACATCCTTGAATGTCCAGTATATTGCTGATGTCTTCCTCAGTGAAGACTGATGCAAAATATTCGTTCAATTCCTCTGCCATCTCCTTATCTCCCATTACAATTTCTCCAGCATCATTTTCTATTGGTCCCATATCTACTCTCATCTGTCTTTTACTCTTTATATACTTGAAAAAGCTTTTAGTATCCTCTTTGATATTATTTGCTAGCTTCCTTTCATAGTTCATCTTTTCCCTCTTAATGACCTTCTTAGTTTCCTTTTGTAAGCTTTTAAAAACTTCCCAACCCTCTGTCTTCCCACTAATTTTTGCTTCCTTGTATGCCCTCTGCTTTTCCTTGTATGCATCTGCATTTTTAAATTTTATTTTGTACGTAGATCTTCTGTAGACAATAGAGAGGCTCACTTCAAAGAAAAATAAGATATGGGAACTTATTGTGTACATCCATGAGGTATTCAGAAAGATAGAGAAGGATGAAAGAAGGGCAGATGACTGTATGTATATTATTATGATACATAAGTAAGGTGGTGCCATCAAGAAGGTGACTCGTGTTAGCAGCTCTGATAGAAATCTTCAAATACTCTAGTTTTAGACTGCTACAGCTGAAATCCAAAGACACAGCCATGGACAATACAGTAACCAACGTCATTTTAAGGTGTTTAAGAAATCCTATTGCTACTCATCGTCGATAAATCTCGGACGTCGGTCCCTGGTCGCGAGTGCGGTTCCCCTTCAAGACAGCGGAAGTGAGGGTACCGCACTGGTTTAAACGTTCGTCTCAGGAGGAGGGGGTTCTGACTTCCCCTGCCGTCTATCCTGCTGGCTGCGAAGTACTGCTGCCGCATAACAATAAATCTCAGAACATGTGCCGGTGATATTAAACGTGACTCTGATTAAATATATGAGCACTTGAGAGAAATAGCATTTATATGGAGTCTAAGGAAGATTTGATTTGGCAAGAATTCAGGAAAACTGGAAGAGTTACTTGGTTTGTATAATAGGCCAACAAATAGTGGGAAAGAGGGAGGGAAATCAATTTACAGAAAGGTGCAAGGACTGCAAAATTGTATTACTGGCAGTCTTCAATCACCTTAATAAATAATGGTGCATATGAGAGAGGATGGAATATATATATAATATATAAAACAACTTCCTCAATAAACAAAATAATGATCTGATTTTGGAGAATGAGGCAGGACAAAGTTACTGGGCAGATATGAACTTCATATCATCAGATTTATGAATACAACAATATTCTGATAATTCACGCAGTCAGATCCTTGGTGGTGCCAGACTGCCAGCTTTTTCAGACCAACTGTATTACAGTTACGTTTTAGATGTCTGCATAACTTTTCTTCTGAGCTTTGTGGGTATGCCTTGTTGGTGTCCGAATGTGTGGCTACACTTGTGGGCTGCTCCCAGCACATCTTCAGGTTAGGCTGTTTGTTAACGCAAGAGATGCCTTCACTACATGTTTCAACGTACGTGTGTCAGATAACTGTATCTGAATCGGAACAAGTTTTCTGGTGGTGTAATGACAGGTTAATGGAAAAACTGAGTGGTTGAATGGAACTGCCAAAGAGCCAATGTATACACTATTAGTTGAATGTTAAGCTTAAAGGGACTATGAGAACTGGGGCCCTGGTGTGCTGAAGAAAGCATGGGAATGGGGGCTATAGAGAGTTCATAGAGTGTAGAAACCAGGCCTCCAAGAGGACCCTAACCTTGTCGCGGTTTGGAGCCCTGCCTGCCTCAATGACTCAGAGCTATGCTGGCTGGAGTTCTGAGCTTTATGCATTGGCACTTAGTTGGGTCGCACATGCTAAACAGGTCAAAGGGTAAAGGCCAGACTGAGAGTGGTCTACTAGTCCTCCAGGTTTTGGGCTAACAATCCTGCCTGGCCAAACAAACCTGTTACGAAAACAGCAATGAAGAACCCTTCTACATCTGAGTGCTCAAGGACAGACAGAGATGGAAGACCACCATTGCTGCCCTAACTGCCAGCGGCGAAGCAGACAGTATGTTAGTAACCAGGACCGCAGGGCATTGATGGAATAGAGGAATCCAAACCAGCATCTGATAGCCAGACACTGAAATATTCTGATAGGGGATTATGGGACGTTTACTGTGTTTAGCAGGGAATTGTCAAGCTTAAATACATGTTTGGAGAATGGTTAATCACAGTAAGTTGAAGAAGCATCAGGCTCAGCTGAGAATTGATGAGCAAAATAGCAATTTGACAATGGGATGATATCAAAGACGAGTTGATTGAGGAACAAACAGATTCTGTATGTTCAGAGGTGAGAAAAGAATGGCAGGTGAAAATAGAACTCCTTATTAGATACACAATATACAGTACTGTGCAAAAGTCTTAGGCACATACTGTATATATAACTAGGGTGCCTAAGACTTTTGCATAGTACTGGAGTAATTTTATGTATTGCACTGTACTGCTGTCACAAAAGTAAAACAAATTTCATGACATGTGAGTGATGATAAACCTGATTCTGATATGGGTCTCTATTGTGGACTAAGAGTGGGAAAGGGGACGAGAGAAAAGAGGGAGGGAGAAGCACCAGAGAGACATTCTGTAATGATTAATAAACCAATTGTTTGCAATCAAATGACCATGCCTGGTGAATCAGGGCTGGGTGTGTCTGCACTCACACCCTCCCCCCGCCCTGTCCCTGGTGCTCCTTCTCTACCACCGGTCCCACAAACCTCCCATAGAGCTCCCCCTCACCATTCCCAGCATCCTTTGCTCCTGGACTGACTTACAAACTCACCCTCCGCTCGTGATACAGCTGGTCCACATTAACAGATACAGGTACAAATGTCTCAGGTACCCTAGCTATAAATTCAGTGTGCACCTCAGACTTTTCCACAGTACTGTAGTTACAATAAAAAATATTTATAGCAAATAAAACACATAACACAAAAAATACAAAGGAAGTAAAAAAAACTAAATAAGCAGAAAAGAGAATGTATTTGTACTTATGAAAATAAATTTAAGTGCTGAAACAGGAAAAACACCCAAATGTTTTTCATAAATATATAAATAAAATAAAAGTTAAAAGGAAGGCCTAGGCTGGTTTGAAACCACAAAGGAAATGTTTTTCTTTGTCAGAAAATATAATTGAGTACTTGCTAATGTATCAATAAATGAGGTATTGATAGTAATATTGTTTACTTTAGATAAAGTTAAAGAGCAGAAATCAACACATCAAGAAAATTGAAGAAGATTCTACAAAGGAAGTAACTGAAATTAGAGTCAGGAACACCAACTTTCTTGGAGTGCACTTCATGGATGATCTCACCTGGATCCTCAATGTCATCTCTTTAGTCAAGAGAGCAACCCTGCTTCCTGGGGAGATTGAGGTGAGTGAGACTCCCTCCCCCAGTCTACCATTGAGAGTGTCCTGACCAGTTGTATCATGATATGTTATGGGAATTACAAGTCACCAAAACTGCAACAGCTTGTGAAGATTGCTGAGAGGATCATCGGGATCTCTCTCCCGCACCCCATCCAGGACAAATACCAGAAGCACTGCATTCACGGAGCCCTCGGCGTTGTCAGGGGCCCCTCCCACAGTCTCTTTGAGCTTCTGCCATCCAGCAGAAGGTACCGAAGTATAAGAACAAGGGTAGTTCGGCTGGGTAACAGGTTCCTCGCCCAGGCTGTGAGACTTCTGAACACCCTGCTACCACCCAGTACGCATTATTTATGACAGCACCAGCAGCTTTATACTGTTGTATATTTAACGATATGACATATATGTACTTTATGTCAAGCTGTATATTGAGAGAATTATTTTACTATCTGTTAAGGTTATTGTGTTAATATTATTTTATGTGCTGTATGTGATGGATGTACTGTGTTTTGCACCTTGGTCCCCGAGGAGCATTGTTTCACTTAGCTGTAGACAACTCTACGGTCGAATGATGATAAAATTGAACTTGAACTTGAACTTGAACTTGAAATTGTTGGAGATGTAATGGCCTTGGTCACAATCTTTCAATCTCTCTTTGGTAATGACAGGATAATGGGAAAACCAGGAGACTGCTTGAACTGTGCGCCCCAAAGAGCCAACACATACATTACTGGTTGAATGGACTCTAGAGGACACGAGGATTGAAAATTGTGTGCCCAGTTCATAAAAAAAGGGCTAACTTCTCAACTGGTGATCTTAACGTTGGATGTAAAGAAGTATCTAGAGGCAGTGATTTGAAATAAAATGATTCACATTTGAAAGTAATAAGACAGTAAGACCACCTGGGCCATTCAGACCATCGAGCCCACTCCGCCATTTCATCATGGCTGATTTATTATCCCTCTCAACCCCATTCTCTTCCTTTCTCCCCATAACCTTTGACACCCTGACTAATTGAAAACCTATCAACTCCGCTTTAAATAGACCCAATAACTTGGCCTCCACAGAAGTTTATAGCAATGAATACCACAGATTCACCACCCTCTGACTAAAGAAATTCCTCCCGATCTCTGCTCTTCTATTCTGAGCTGTGTCCTTTGATCCGTAACACATTTACCACAGGAAACATCCTCTCCACCTCCACTCTATCCAGGCTTTCATTATTTGATAGGTTTCAATGAAATCCTGCCCTCATTCTTCTAAACTCCATTGAGTACAGGCCCAGAATAATAAAACATTCCTCATACATTAACCCTTTCATTCCCAGAACCATTCTCGTGAACCTCCTCTGGACCCACTCCATTGCCAGCACAACTTTTCTTAGATAAAGGGCCCAAAATTGCTCATGATTCTCGAAGAGCCATCTGACTAATTCCTTATAAAGCCTCCGTATTACATCCTTGTTTTTATATTCTAGTCCTCTCGAAATAATAATAATGAATGTTGCGTTCCTCACCACTGACTGAACCTGCAAGTTGACCTTTAGGGAATCCCGCAGGTCCCTTTGCACCTCAGATTTCTGAATTTGCTCCCAGTTGGAACGGCATGCTCAGTTAAATACAGTCCTAAAGAACCGTCTCAGCCCGCAGCGTCAACAGTTCATTCATTTCCATAGATGCTGCCTGACCCGCTGAACTCTTCCAGCATTTGGTGTGAGTTACATCCACTTTCTCTTAGTGTCTCCCTGGGTGATTAATAGGAAACTCATTTCCTTAGTTGCTCTTGGGTGCCAAGACACTTTGCAGCAACTCAGTGATAAAATAAGCATGAATTTAACAACTCTAATCACCTTGATCTGCCACCATATGCAGATTAACATTAATCCCTCTAAATCCTCACAGACTTGAAGATTGCAGTGTTCTATTAACTATGCTGGCAAATGGATTGTAATTGTTCGGTATAAGCACTTAAAGAACTTTGCATCTTAACCACATAATGTTCTCTATTCCTTCCTTAGACATGATAACAAAAGCAACAATGGAACTTCTAGAAAAGAACAGATAGTTGAAGAAACAGTTGTTTTATTTTGGTTTATGAAATCTTATCTCAACATGAGAAGAAAAATGAAATGTTTTTTGTTGAAAAAGTAACTCAGCATCAAGAAATGGATTTTGTTTGTCTATTTGCTGTGTCTCTGTTATCACCCCTTTTACTCCCGGCCAAGACGAGAACAGATCTCTCTTGGTCCATATTTTCCATTCTACCAAACTTTATATTTAACAGATCATTCCTTGCAACTTCCACTACCAGGCACATATTCTCTTCACGTCCTCTTTCAGTAATTTGAAGGGCTTGTTTTCTTTGCAATTCTCTGGTCCGCTGCTCCATTCCACCAATCACTGTTGAGCTTACGCCACTTTCCCTGGCACCCATAGGTGACCTTTCTTTCCAACTCTTCCCCTCCCCCCATCCCAAACTGTCTTTCCAGCTGAAGCAGAGATTCACTTGAGCTTCCATCCGTCAAGGTTACCGTTCATAATATGGCCTCCTTAACAATAGAGAAACCAAACATAGTCCGGATGACAGCTTTGGGGAACACTCGTCCTCCTTCTGCAAGAGCGACCCTTAGCTACCAGTGTAACTCGCTATGGCACTCTCACTTTGAATCTTCACTCTGTAGCTTCATGTACGTTATAACAATCTCGAGGAATAACATCTCATTTTCATCTGAATGGTTCACAATCTTTAGGGCTCAATATTGAATTCGTAGCTATGGGTAATTCATTCCTTCTGTCTGTCTCTATCATAACCGTTTCAGACTGTATTCCTTTTGATTCTGTTTTCTGTTGCATATTCAGCCTTGCTGTGCATGCCCTACTGCTTTATTACGAAGCTCATCCAAATAAATTTATCAAAGTGCACATAGGTCAACATACACAACCCTGAGATTCATTTTCTTGTGGGCATTCACTGTAAATACAAGAAACACAATAGAATCAATGAATGAGCGCACCCTCCTGAACGGACAAACATCCGATGTGCAATCTATGCAAGTACAAAAGAAACAATAATTATAATAAAAATAGCAATAATAACTTCTAAGGATTTATTTTCATCAACAAAAATAGGATTCAATGCTCCACGTGAGCATGTGCAATTCTGATAAGAAGTAAACACAACTAAACTTAAATGAGAACACAACCCAGAAAGATGAAGAAATGATCACGATAGAAGAAAAGGATAGCGATGACCCTCCATGGAAGTCATCCCCATGATCTGAGCAGATGAGATGTCAACAAAGAGGCATCGAACACCCGGCTCAGAGTTGGAACCCTCTTCCCAGAAACAGAAGAGTTCCTTGTGGCAATACAAGAACAAGTGGTTAACACAAAATATTGTCAAAAAAAGGCATAATAAAAGACCAACAAATTCAAGATGATAAATGTAGAAAATGCCAAGAGAAACCAGAAACAAATTCAACACACTACAGGATCCTGCAGCAGTTTAACTCAATCTGATTACTTACACAGTGGCAAACATCATTCATCAAAATCCTGCTTTAAAATACAAACTCATAAAAAAAACTTACCTTACTAGAAATACAAGCCTGATCCAGTTTTAGAGTCAGAAACCCATAATTTATAACACGACCGATCCATTATTACAGATAGGAAATTCCATAATAACCATCCGGATATAATATTACAGGATAAACACAAGCAAGAACAACTTTCTTAATATATATAGCCAGTCCAAACACACATAGCTTACAGAAATCAACAAGTGAAGAATACCAGAAATTTGCTGAATTAAAAGAGGGAATTGAATGACAATGGAACATGAACATGACTGTTATCCTCTCAAAGTCACTGCACAATAGCCTTAAACAATTGGGGCTACACAGCAATATCTATGTAAATCTTCAGAAGGCCCAAATATTGAACACCACTTACTTAGTAGATTGATTTTGCCTGTACCTCAGGTTTTACCAGCTTGAGCTGAGAAAAAATAATAATAAATAATAAGCAATAACTATAAAGAACATGAGATGAAATCCTTGAAAGCAAGTCTTTAGCTTATGGGAGCAGTTCAGCGATAGAATGAGTGATGTTGAGTGAAGTTATCCCCTCTGGTTCAAGAGCCTGATGGTTGAGGAGTAATAACTGTTCCTGAACCTGGTGGTGTGGGCCCTAAGGCTCCTGTACCTTCTTCCTGATGACAGCAGTGAGAAGAGAGCTGTGGTGGTCCTTGATGATGGATGCTGCTTTCCTTCAACAGCTCTCCATTGGGACATGCTTTATGGTGGGGAGGATTTTACCTGTGATGGACTGGGCCGCATCCACTACTTTTTGTAGGGTTTTCCATTCAAGACCATTGGCATTTCCATACCAGGCCGTGAAGCAACCAGTCAGTATACTCTCCACCACATATCTATAGAAGTGCGTCTAAGTCTTAGATATCATGTTGAAGCTTTGCAAACTTCTAAGAAACTAGATTGGCCACAAGGAACTCTTCTGCTTCTGTCGTGTTTTCTTCACAATGGCACTTATGAAATGATAACACTGAAGAATTTAAAGTTGCTGACCCTCTCTACCAGTGATGCACTGATGAGGACTGGCTCATGGACCTCTGGATTCCTCCTCCTGATTTCACACAGACTTGTCACATGTACAAAAGAACTTAACAACTATTTGTCTTCCACTTTGAATCATCTTTTCTCACCCTATCAGAGATATTTGCTTTGGTCCGTTCCTCTCTCTGCTAACTATCACGAACATGTTTCTTTCTTTGCCTGGTCTGGCAAAGGATCCCAGACATGAAACATCAACTGGTACTCTTTCCACACATGCTGCCCGCCTGACCTGCTTCAAGCACTCTCTGTTTTCTAAGCAGGCAATGGATGCCCTACCTGAGAGCTTTAGGGATACTTTCAAGCGAAATGCCAGGCCCTTATACAAATGAAGACTCCAAGTCAGCACTCAGTTCTATATTTTCATACACCTTGAAAATAAGGTACACTAAAGAAAGTTAATATTCTTTTGCAAATTTGTAAAAAACAACAAAAAAGGGCACGATCAGGGTAAAAACCGACTATCAATTCACCATCACTTCAGAGTAGGATTGTCAAATGTAGAATTAGTCAAAGCAAGAATTACTATAAATCAGAATCAGAATTAGAATCAGGTTTAACTTCACTGGCATATGCTGTGAAATTTGATATGTGGCAGCAGTACATAGCAATACATAACAATAAAAACTGTAATTACAGTTAATGTACATTAATAAAATAGTTAAATTAAGTAAGTACTGAAGTAGTATTCATGAGTTCAATATCCATTTATAAATCTGATGGCAGAGGGGGAAGAAGCTGTTCCTGAAACTTTGAGTGTGTACCTTCAGGCTCCTGTACCTCCTCGCAGATGACAGCAATGAGAAGAGGTCCAATAAAATCACATTTTATCGCAGAACACAGAAATAAAATAGAATAGAATTGAAATAAGAATACACATCAAAATCCCCTCTTTGTGAAGGATAGTACGTTCCTTTTTTATTTCATAATGTTTTGAAAAACTAAGATTAAAACGGAATCAATTTTTAAAAAAATGCAGTTAACCTAGGACATTTGCTTCAGCAGTCAGCAACTTTATTATAGAAAAATTTCCACATGGATGTTGGTTAATCTATTAGCTGATCTTTTGTAAGCAGACAGAAGAAACAAATCAGGGAAATATTCAACAATTCAGGGCACCTCTTTGGAGCTGAAAAGGGTCTTGGCCAGAAACATTGACTATTTACTCTTTTCCATAGATGCTACCTGACTCGCTGAGCTCCTCAGGCATTTTGTGTGTGCTGCCTTGGATCTGGAGCATCTGCAGATTTTCTGTTTCATGAAAACAGTCCTGATGAAAGGTTTTCAGCCTAAAATATTATCTCTGTATCCCTTCACAGAGACGAGGCATAGCCTACTACAGTAGGTATTTCCAGCATCTTATGTTTCTCTTCTCTGTAAGCAGAGGGTGCTTGAAAAAATGTTCACCATTGATTCTAAGATTCATTTCCTTCATTGTTCTTTTTTGTTGTAATTGATTAACAACTGTGTGCCTAAGTATTCAAAGGATTCAAAGTACATTTATCACCAAAGTATGTATACACTATACACCTTGAGATTTGTCTGCTTATAGGTAGCCACAAAGCAAGAAACCCAAAAAAAACCTATTTTAAAAAATGACCAACACCCAGTGCATAGAGAAAGAGAAAAAACACAAATCGTGCAAACACTAGAAGCAAGTGAATTGAGTCCATAGGCCCAAATCCCCGGAGCAGTCAGAGTAGGCCCAAAGCCTCGGGCTCAGTTCATCATAAAGCAGGGCAAATGGCTGCGAAGCTCACAGACATGAAGAATGCAGCAGCCTGAGCAGGCTCACGGCCTCAGTGCCGCGGAGAGAGGAGTAAATATCGTGGGAAAGCCAGCAAAATCAGCCCGACAACCTGCCTTTCCAACCTATCCGGAATATATTTGACTTGAAATAGAGATCTATATCAATATCTTTGATTACAGTCTGGTCCCCACGTTACAGGAAATGAGTGATTGCACTAAAGAGTGTGCACTGGGGATTTATTACGGTGTTGCCAAGATGAAAGATTGAATAAGCTTTTTTTTTGGTTTGGATCAAAGGAGGCTGGGGAACATTTAAATGATGTATGTAAAATTATGACAGCCCCAAATAGAGTAAATGAAATGGATTTATATTCCTTAATAAAGGGTGGAAAACAGGTGACCATTTCAATTAGCAGTGAAATGGCCTGCACCCGATCCTCAAACACTTTTCTCACTGCTTGGTGAGGGAGGCCCATTTGTTTCAGTGTTCCGGGTGTACAGAAAAACATTCATCAGGCATCTTAAAACTGTAAAGCAGGATCTTAGCTGTTGCCAAACTACCCCACTGAGATGCCAAGTGCTGATAAGTGAAACAGACATCAAACCAATAACTCCAGATATATCTGCTTTCCCTTAGCATCCCATCTTTGCAGACAGCAGGTGGAAGAGAACATAGAAACGTAAACAGACAAAAAGCAATGAAGCAGAAAGTGGCAATAATGATAATAGCCGGTGAGATGAAATGAGATTGGTGATGATTGAGTGAAAATCAGGCATCATATCTCTACTCAGATGTTATCAAAATTTTCCGTTTTGGTGTTCACATTGAAAATGTATTTTACTAATGTAGTAAATCTTTATTTTAAGCAAAGATTTTTTAATCAAAATCAGAATCAGGTTTAATATCACCAGTACATGTTGTGAAATTTGTTGTTAACTTTGTGGCAATAGTACAATGAAATACGTTACTGCAGAGAGAAAAAAACTGCAAATTACAGTATGAATTTATATTAAATAGTTAAATTAAATAAGTAGTGCAAAAATAAAAATGAAAAAAAAGAGTAGTGAGGTCGTGTTCATGGGTTCAATTTCCATTCAGAAGTCAGATGCTAGAGGGGAAGAAGCTGTTCCTGAATCGCTGAGTGTGTGTCTTCATGCTCCTGTACCTCCTCCCTGATGGCAAAGGGGAAGAAGCTGTTCCTGAATCGCTGAGTGTGTGTCTTCATGCTCCTGTACCTCCTCCCTGATGGCAAAGGGGAAGAAGCTGTTCCTGAATCGCTGAGTGTGTGTCTTCATGCTCCTGTACCTCCTCCCTGATGGCAAAGGGGAAGAAGCTGTTCCTGAATCGCTGAGTGTGTGTCTTCATGCTCCTGTACCTCCTCCCTGATGGCAAAGGGGAAGAAGCTGTTCCTGAATCGCTGAGTGTGTGCCTTCAGGCTTCTGCACCTCCTACCTGATGGTAGCAGTGAGAAGAGGGCATGCCCTGGGTGGTTGGAGTCATTAGTGATGGACTCTGTCTTTCTGAGGCATCGCTCCATGAAGGTGTCCTGGATACTACAGAGGCTAGTGCCCATTATGGTGCTGGCTTACTTTACAATTCTCTGCAGCTTACTTTGATCCTGTGCAGTAGACTCCCCACCCTCCCCACCCCCCAGACCAGACATGATGCAACCAGTTAGAATGCTCTCCACGGTACATCTGTAGAAATTTGCGCGTTTTTGCATTAACAATAGATTCTGCATGACGAATGTTTTGCTTGTGATAAATGAGAATTTATCATGTTTCTGTAATTGCCCAAAGAAACGGTGGACTATTATTATGGGCAATAAGTTAGCACCGATGGATCAGATCTGCATATTTCAGGAATTATACTTATTACGCAGAAAAACAAACTTCAATTTAGTAGCATCTTAGATGTATCTAGAATCTATTTTTAACAATTCACATATACTCTGTGCATTTTGGTAGACATTTCAACGTAATGCCACATTGTAGGTGAAAATAAATTGCCTATAAGGAGTAACTAATTTATTTCTTAATCGGTAGATTATATTTAATTGGAGATTGTGAATATTTTTCTGAGCAAATTGATTTGAGGTCCATTTTGCAGAAAATTAAACTTACAAATGCATATAAATGGCTGATAGTGACCGCTTTCTGTGGTTGTCGGATGCACTTGGTGAGAACAAAAACGAGAAGGAAAATGAAGATGAATGGGTCATCTACAGCCTTAATTGGATTGTCTCCTGGAATTGGAATATTTATTCATCTTGCGGTGTGAGGAGGTTTTACTAGCACCTCGTATTTGTGCTGCAATAAATCACTTTGTACAACCATCAGCTTCTATTGCATAGGCAACAGTGATTTTGAAGATAAACAGAAAAAGAAATAAAACATATTTTATATGTGAAAAGTACTCATGGCTAGGTACTTGATCTATTTTGGCTCAAGGAACATTTCACAAAACAAAGACCAAAAACAGTGAAGATCGGTTAGAGGCTTGCATCGTATGGTTGAGCTATTCTGTCATGGGAGTGCTGCAGCTGCCGGCCGAATCGAGGCGGTGGGGTCCTGGCCCCACAACGTGTCGGGGCAATTGAACCTGATGTTTGGATGGAGATTTAAGCACTGGGCCGAGTTGGAGAGTACGGGTACAAGCTGCCACGAGGTAGCGGGTTCCGGTCCGCGGAGGGTATCGAGCTGACTGAACCCGATGTTTGGACATTGATTTAGGCACCGGGGTCAGATTGAAAGGGTTAGGGTGTTGGGGTCCGAGACGAAGGATGGGCTGGTTCAGATCACGGCTCCGTCACTCACCTGTGCGCTGAACAATGGCTCTCTCTTTGCGCACTTCAGCTCAGAACGTTATTTTCTTGTGGTTGTCGTTTGCATGATGTAAACTTTTTCTCTGCACATTGAGAGTTTGACGGTCTTTATTTTTATGGATTTTTTTTATGGGCGTGATGTGTATATTTTTCTCTCTGCACACTGGGTGTTCGATGGTCTTTCTCTTTTTTTACATATGGGTTCTTTTGGTTTTCTTTGCTTCGTGGCTGCCTATTAGGAGATGAATCTCAAGGTTGTATAACACACATACTTTGATAATAGATGTATTTTGAACTTTGAACTTTTGAAGTTACTTTCAATAACTTTCTTGTTTAGATGATCCCAAAAATGGCCATTACTAGTATTGGTGTCGGTAAGCCCAACTCCCGCTATCAAAACTGGGGCAGTTCAAATTGCTGATGATAAGTTTGGTGATGTTGTATATTTAAAATCATCAGTCTTACTTGCATCTCTTGTAGTGCTTGCACTGCCGCTGAACAGTTACTGTACATTGTGATAACCTCCACAGATTCCTGGAATAAGGCAAAGTGAAGTCGATGGAGTTTATTTATCCCAAAAGAGTTCATAATGAGAGTGTTCTTTCAGTGAAATCGGATCTTCTACTCAGTGGATTGCTGGGAATATATTTTACCATCGAACTTTGCAACTTACCATCAGACCCTAGTCCAGTCAGTCTATCCTTTTGAACAGATACCAGCTGTGAGGGAGAAGGGTAAGTAAAATTAACACTAACATTCAATTTACATTTTTGATTGCCTTTGTCAGAGACCTTGACAAATTTGCAATCACTTTGATGGTTTTGACAGCCAGTAAACTTAGAATGGCTGTCAGAGCACTTTTTAGGGATGCCTAGCATGAGAACTGGAAAATCCTGTTCCCAACAGGAGATGTTCGCAGACTTGTGGAAGTTCGCAGTCCCACACATCTTCCTGGAATGTGCTCTGGGTAAGAGTGGGTTTAGCAGACAAATGATCAGCAATGTCACTGTCCTGTCAAAATAACGGCATGAAATTTGTTGTTTTGTTGAATCTGTACATTGCAATACATGGTAGTAAAAACTACAATTTACTATTAGAAATATTTGTATAGGTAAAAGAATAAATTAAATAAGCCGTGCAAAAAGAGATGGAAAAATTAGAGGAAATGTTAATGGGTTCATTGTCCATTCAGGCGACGGAGGGGAAGAAGAAGTTCCTGAAGTATTGAGTGTGCAACTTCAGCCTCCTGTACTTCCTCCTTGATGGCAGCAACAAGAAGAGGGCATGCCCTGGGTGATGGGGGTCCTTAATGGTGGACGCTGTCTTTTTTGAGGCGTCACTTTTTGAAGGTGTCCTGGACACTGGGGAGGGTGGTGCCCATGTTGGAGCTGGATGAGTGTACAGCTGTTTGCAGCTCTTTCTGATCCTCTGCAGTGGCCCCTCCCCCACACCAGTCAGAATGCTCTCCATAGATACTTGCCAGTGTCTTTGCAAACATACCAAATCTCCTCAAACTCCTAATGAAATGTAGCTCCTATCATGCCTCCTTTGTAATTGCATCAATATGTTGGGCCCTGGATAGGTCTTCAAAGATCTTGACAGCCAGGAACTTGAAAATACTTATCCTTTCCACTTCTGATCCCTTGATGAGTGTGTGATCCCTCAATTTACCCTTCCTGAAGTCAACAATCAATTTCTTGATCTTACTGACGTTGAGTGCAAGTTAGTTGCAGTGACACGACTCAACCATCTGATCAATTTTGCTGTCAGAGGCAGATCCCAACACAGTTACTATGGAGATCAGGAACTTAAAAATGAAATCAAGTTAGTGGGGGATGATGGTACAAGCAAGTTAAGACAAGTCAAAAGCAAACTTTTGACTGAATTTGGGAACTTGGCAAAAAAATGCATGGATTTGGTGAAGGTTGGGTGGAGAGAACAGAATTATTGGAATTATGTTTTGAAAAAATTGTTACATGCTGTAATGTGGAAACAATGGATTTTTAAATGGATCTATAAAGATTAACAGAATTGCATAATTTCAAAAGCACAGCTTAATATGACAGTTTCAGTTTCCAGTTGAAATTAATTAAGAGCCAATAATCCATATTAGTTTTACACTTTTCCATATCCATGTTCAATATTTTCTATATTACTGAGGGTAAAAATCATTCAATTCCAGAAAAACTTGATATCAGTAAGTTACTATCAATAATCTCCAATGACGTTAACTTCAGTTTGGTTGTTAGTGTGCTTTAATTCAGAGTTTTACAGAAGGTTGAAAATAATTCCTGTAAGACTATCAAAGTCGAGAAAGAGGGAAGAATATGTCATTCCTTTGGCATATGGAAAGTGAACAGATGGTCTAATTAAAGCTTATGTTGCATATTTTGACAGATTGCTAGATTTTACCCACCTCTCTAATCAGATGAGAAAATAATTCACTACATTATAGGGAAAGTCATTGCAGGCATTTGATTGCCTTATTGTACAAAGTACACAGAGTTCATAAGTACATTTATTATTAAAGAATGTATACGGTATCCAACCTTGAGATTCATTTTTCCTGACAGGCAGCCACGAACCCAAAAGAACCCATAAAGAAAGATCATCAAACGCCCAACGTGCGGAGGGAGAAAGAAACAAATCATGCGAACAAAAAAGTAAGCAAGTAGCATTCAGAACCAAAGTGAGTCTATAGACACGAAGCACGGCGCAGAGCCGAATAAACGTCGTGGAGCCCCTGAGACACGGAGCCTGGAGCAGGCCTCAGTTTAGTGCAGAGCTGAGTAATCTGTCGTGGATTAGTGAGCTGAACCAGCCTGGCCCTTACCTCTTGAGCCGACACCCTGCCTTTTCAATCCATCTGACCCGGCATTTAAACCGTTCAGACATTGAGTTTTTGCTCACAGTAAGACCCTGTCGCATCAGTTGTGGAGAGCGCCCTCTTCTTTGTGGTGGCGTGTTGGGGAGGAAGCATTAAGAAGAGGGACGCCTCACGTCTTAATAAGCTGGTAAGGAAGGCGGGCTCTGTCGTGGGCACAGAACTGGAGAGTATGACATCGGTAGCTGAGAGAAGGGCGCTGAGTAGGCTACGGTCAATTATGGATAACTCTGAACATCCTCTACATAGCACCATCCAGAGACAGAGAAGCAGCTTCAGCGGCAGGTTGCTATCGATGCAATGCTCCTCAGACAGGATGAAGAGATCATTACTCCCCAATGCCATTCGGCTTTACAATTCAACCGCCAGGGGTAAGATATGTTAAAGTGCCGGGGTTAGGACTGAGCTTAAGTTACCATTCAATGTATTTTAGTAAACTATTTAAGAACTTTTTAAAAGCTATTTATTAATGCTTTTTGAGAGGGTGATTTTAGATGCATATCATAGTTATACTGAGTTAAGTATTGTATGTAATTAGTTTTGCTGCAATAAGTGTATGGGACATTGGAAAAAATGTTGAATTTCCCCATGGGGATGAATAAAGTATCTATCTATCTATCTATCAATACGCTCTGGGACTGGAAACCAATGCCACATTTTGGCCCGTAGCCGACCTTTCCCAATCGGCTCGATGCGTAGGTTGATCAAACCTCACTCTCGGTTTAGGAGGATGGGCCTCCAGTCTGCCTCTCCTCCACTCTGCTTGCCCCGACATTGTCTCGAATGTGCCTCGACCTCACCCCGCACCCGAACCCTTCGGCCCTTCACACAGCCTCACCTTCACTCGCCTCTCCATTGTTTGCGGTGATCACTTACCATAAGCGTTACAAGAAAAAGTATTACTAATGAAGTATTTAGTTGTATTCTTTGCTTTGCTTGCCACCAGTAAGTAGTCGCTGGGCTTCCCCAGTGCCATCTTACACCTCACTAAGAAAATTTGTAAGAAATTGTTGAGTGTATGTCTGAGAAGAATAAGAATGGAAGGCCTGCAGATGCCAAAAAGTTTGAACAGATATCCTCACCACATTCTAAATCACCCCCTGTTAGCAATCTTCAACAACTGTTTCATGAATTATATAACTTAGTGTTTTAAAACTGGCTCCTGGAATTAGAAAAAGTTTTACTATTACAGTATAGCCCTGTTATGGCCTATTGCAGAAATAGATAAAATTGTCCTTACTCTGGTTGGAAGAGCCACGAGGAACTTAATCTTCAATCTCCATATTTGATTAATCTGCTCTAGTTGGCTGCAAATTCCAATGTATTCAGCACCCAGCCATTGTACTAACCACACGAAGGCTATTCCCATTAATGGTTAGCTTCAGTTAAGAGTCGTCTGCATTGCTTAAATCTAAGCTGCATCACTTCGAAGAGAAGTTGCAGTTTATCTGAAGCAGCTGCAAGCTGTTTGTGGGAAATGGATGACCAGAGAAATTGTGAAGAGTCACGGTCCGTGGGAGAGGGCGGCAGATGAGACTCTGCTGCAGATTCTTTGTTTGAAAAGATGCACAGCAGAATAGAAATCCATTAATAGACCGAATGCCTTCCAAATATGCAGCCAGAAGGCAGTTTGAGCATAAATGTTGGTTCAGTGTTGAAACATCTAATGGTCTTGCTTATACTCAAGTTCAGTGATGGCATCTTTCCTTGTCATACTCTACCTTCTCCATGACTTTCAGGCATCCCTCCCGTCACACACCTGCCAATAATGCCCATAACTCATCTCTAACGCTCATGTGCTACATTTCACCATGCCATGCCTAATAATGCTGTAAGCCTCGCTCACAACTCTATGCAAGAACCTCAACCAGAGTGTGGAGCCCTCTAGATCAGGGGCTCCCAACCTTTCTCATGCCATGGACCCCTACCATCAACAGGTTGGGAACTCCGCTCTAGAGAGATCAGCAGCTGATTAAATAGGAACAATCATGCTTGCATTCCTCATCAATGCAGGAGAAATCTGTTGCTGAGACCATGTCAGCAGTGGAACTGAAGCCATTGACATTAGCAATGCCATTGTAACGAATCCACGTTTACCCACCTCATCTCTCCTCTCTAGCTACACTTTTCTTCATTAGACGGTAGAAACGATGGCAAGGTGTGCCTGTAAATTTTTGTTTCTTGTGACTTCCTGTTTCACTCCAGGTACACGGGAAAGGCAGTCTCACCCACCAACACAGTAACAGCAGGCAAGATTGGCAGGTGGTAAGGGCATACTATCCCTGGCAGACTTGCCCCCACCATCTCAGGCAATGACACTGCGTGCAATTTAGAGCCAAGTTTGGATCTGCCTTTGAATTATTGAATCGGGCATGAACAAATATAGAGCAGATAGCGGCTTCCCAGCGGTTAAAATCACACAGATGTTCACTACAGGTTCTGTTATGAGTGGTTTGGTGGGGAAAGCTACAGAAAATACGCAAATGGTGGGCTCAGTGAAATACTCAATGTAGCAAGGAAGTCTGCTCTCATTGTCGATAAAAATATTCCAAAGCCTTGGCACAGAGCTTTGCTGTGAGCTCCAAACACATCCCATTAAGTGTGGAACAGAGAGCTGGTTCTGTTGACAAACTTGTGAATCCAACCAAGACACATGTCTTCATTGCAGCATGAGGAAGCACATGCCATACCTCATTCTAGTAGTGGAAGACCACATTTCTGAAAAGCAAGATCAGCTTGTTCTTGTCCAAGGTCTGTCATGCACTGTCATGGGCGTGGATTACAATGTACGTCAGCAGGTAGGTAACCTGTTTGTCAGGTGATCTCTAGGGTCATTGACATGCCTCCCAAGGACAGAGGCAGTGGCTCCGTTAAACACAGACCTGCTGATTTCTCTCAAGAAGATGCCCTTTGGCATTGTCATAAGTCCATAAGATATAGGAACAGAAATAGGCTATTTGGCCCATCGAGTCTGCTCCGCCATTCAATCATGGGCTGATCCAATTCTTCCAGTCATCCCCACTCCCCTGCCTTTTCCCCATACCCTTTGATTCCCTGGCTAATCAACAACCTATCTAACTCTGCCTTAAATATGCCCAATGACTTGGCCTCCACAGATGCTTGTGGCAACAAATTCCACAGATTTACCACCCTCTGACTAAAGTAATTTCTCCGCATCTCCATTCTAAAAGGACGTCCTTCAATCCTGAAGTTGTGCCCTCTTGTCCTAGATTCCCCTACCTTGGGAAATAACTTTGCCATATCTAATCTGTTCAGTCCTTTTAACATTTGGAATGTTTCTATGAGATTTCCCCTCCTCATTCTCCTGAACTCCGGGGAACCCAAGAGCTGCCAGACATGGTCCCAGTCAGAGACTGTTACCCTCCAATGCAGGGATAGAGCCATAGACAATCAGCAGAAAACTACTCACAATGAAGGGTCTTGGCCTGAAATGTTGACTGTTAATTCCCATCCATAGATGCTGAGCTCCTCCAGCACATTGTGTGTATTGCTTTAGATTTCCAGCGTCTGCCGTACCTCTTGTGTCTAGAAAGCTACTCAGAGTCACCTTCCTAATCCATCTGCACTATAAGTCAGGAAGCTTCCACTATGGGCTAGATAAGGAGGCATAGTCTCTAATAGTAACTTTTCAGACATAAACAGGCATCCATCAGTCTCATGAGACCATGGATTTGTGCCTTGGAAGGTTTCCCAGGCGTAGGCCTGGGCAGGGTTGTATGGGACACCGGCAGTTGCCCATGCTACAAGCCTTCCCTTCTTCCATGCCTCCGATGTTGTCCAAGGGAAGGGCACTAGGACCCATGCAGCTTGGCACTGGTGTCGTCGCAGAGCAATGTGTGGTTAAGTGCCTTGCTCAAGGACACAAACACGCTGCCTCAGCCGAGGCTCGAACCAGTGACCTTCAGATCACTAGACCGACGCCTTAACCACTTGGCCACGCCAACACTTCAGACGTAAGAGCCACTGTGATATCAATGTTTCTATACTAATCAGTATATCTAAACATTTGAAACATAAAATCAAATTATTTTCAACAAGTTACCACACAGCATTGCATGGAATGCACAAGAGTAACCTGTTAACTTTAGTTTACAAATGTGATGGTGACTACCTGAAGAGTGCGATGACTCGTGGCAGAGGTACAGGGCGGTGATGTATGAGAATGGGGGTCATGGTTGCTGAGATGACGTGTTCTTCACAAGCAGCCTCAGCTCCAAGGGGCTGCTTTCTCTCCCACATCTCTTTCTTCTCCTGCTTATACCCTGATCTACTCAACCACTCATCGCTGATGATGAGTATTATTGCCCCAGAATAAGGAAACTGTGCAACGTGTAGCAAACAGTACAAGTCTGGGTAAGCACTCTGACTGGAGCTCCTCCAGAGCAGCGACACTACAGAAATGAAATTTCAATCTCATTCAGCTTTCACCATGATCTCTAAGAGCTTGGATTGCAGTTTGAGCATTACATCACCACTTCACCCAGGTAGCAGCAGAAATAAAGTCAGGCATTAATCAGGAATTAAAAATAAATAACTGGTTTTACCAATGGTGACCACCAAACTATTGCCTAGTCATAAAAAAATTTACTTCACCGTTCATGCCGTTCAGGACAGAAACTTTGCCATTCCTACCCGGCCCGGTCAGTATGCAAATACAAGCCTTTAGCTCTGAAATGTCCCAGCAGCCACTCGTTCAGGGTTAATAATGAGTGGACAATAACTGCTGGCCTTGCCAGTAATGACTAAATGTTGAAAAATAGATTGACAGATTGATAGGAAGTAAGAAAGAAAGGGTGGAGGACAGGAAGAGAGAGAGAGAAAGATGAAAGGAAGAAAGGGAAAAGGAAGGAAGAAAGAAAGAAAGAGAAAGAAAGAAAGGAAGGAAAGAAAGGAAGAATGAATTTCCTCTCAATCCTGAAGAAGGATCTTGCCCTGGAAGTAGCTATTTACTCTTTTCCATAGATTCTGCCTGACCTGCTGAGTTCCTCCAGCGTTTTGTGTGTGTTGCTTAAGAAATTAAATGCATGCATACATACATGCTGGTTGTTATGCTATTCTGAGGCTGCAGTTATAGCTGAATCAGGTTCAAATTTCAGTGAAGTTCAGGCATCTAAGGTTCTGGTAGGAGATCTACTTTCTGTACATCCTGGACAAATGTGAGTTCCTGGTAAATCCTTCTCCCTTTCTTCCTCCTGTCCCATCCAATTGCTTGCCTGATCTGTATGGCTTCTGCTCAGCCTCCCAGTGCCACTGCTTCCCAAGGGGAACAAAGATTAACAACTGAAGCTGAAGTTAGCAGAAAAAATCACGATCATCTTGATTGGCTTTTGCAACAAACTTGTAAAATCAAAACATTGCTACCAGTAAGGCACTGGTGAAACACTCTGACAAAAATTCAAGAGCAATGCAAAAGTTATTTTGGAAGCCTATGTACGTGTACTTGTTTCTAATGGGGGCCAATGTTCCAATTTCTCACTGATCTTATTTTAAAGTTGTAATAGCTTTGAGGTCAAAACAAAACAGACTGAACTTGAAGTATCAGTAAATTAAACTTCTGCCTGTGTTATGTAGAACTACTATAATAATTTAGTATCCTTAATTGAAGTGAACAAGCTTCTAACTCATGAGGCAAGGATAATTTTCATTCTGGTTTAATAAAGCTCAGACATTCATCCAGAGGGAGTAATGTTTTCTTCCTAATACTCCGAACTCACATGTTTTTTTCTTTTTGAATGAGTGTTATTCAATATAAAGTAATCAGTTTCAGTGCACACCAGGCTCTTGACAAAACACCAGTGGGCCAAACCCTGAGTAGTCACTTCCTTCGTATAATTACTGCCGATCCCCGACCACAGCAACAGAATCTCAATCAGGTATGACAATAATTGTTCCCAAAAGTAAAAACTGATAACTTGACAAAGTGTGGAATGAGTACTATTCTCAAAAACAAAATGTTAAGATCCAAAACCTAAAATATGTAAATGAGTCCCTGGAATAATCTGCTGGTGTAATTTAAACATTCAAAAGGAAATGTTGAGGAAATCTTAATCAAACATACTCCCTTATTAATTGGTACTATCAAGGTTGGCCAAGCACTGCAAACATGTATTGCCAACTTTCCTTGTTCTGTTTATGTTGCCAACAATGAAAGTTTGAAGTCCATCGTTAGGATCAAAGAACTTATTCTGATAACATTGAAAATAGTCTGAACTAAATATATAATATAGAAGAGTAATAGAAAATAAGAATATAATATAACCAAATTCATCATTGTTCAGAAAAAATATTCTGTTTTAAGTAGAACACAAAACATTTTTAGTCCCTGTTCAAACCTGCCTAAATTTCTCACAGTTCTATCAAGGTTATGGAATGCAAAGATATCCATTTTTTTTTACTGCAATTTGTCTCCTTAAACAGTTCTCCCCTTCGTTTTGCAATTGCCATGAACATCAAGTGAAAATGGCTTTAGGAATGCTTTTTGCTAAAACTAAAATCATAAGTTCTGCTGATTCTTTCTTTCCTTAGCCACTAAGCCCATCTTCCAACTGACCACAAACATCCATTTTCTCTCGAGTGCCTGCTCTATTCATACATCACGTTGTTTATGAGACCCATTTCCTGATACCTCAGTTCTATGTCTACTAATTTGTTGACCTGACTTCTCTTAATGGTCCACGTTTTAAATGATAATGTAATGTCTCTGTCTCTTTAGACACTATTCCCATCACCTGCAGGTCTTCTGTCATCATCTTGCTTGTCAGGGGAAAACAGACATTACCATGTAGAGAATATTCTTGCTGAAACCCTGTGTTTTTTGCTACATGGTTTGAATACAGAAGGTTGGAATACTCTAGTTTGAATGAATTGAATCAAAATGATATCCTTACATTTCTCTGCATTCCTGCCCATCCAGCCCCTACATCTGCATTGCCTGCATACAAAATCATAATAAATAACGTCTACAAATCTATGATAAAATCAAGCCACAATGTAGATCTTAGAGCACCCCTTCTCGTGTCCAGTTAGTCAAAGGACTTCCCCTTTATTCTTGCTTTCTTAGAAGGTTGTCTCTCTCTTTCTTTGTAATTTCCTCAAATGCAAACATAAAATCTCATGCAATGATTTACTTTTACAGTACTGCACACGTAATCATCAAAGTTTCATTTTAGATTTTCAAAAATGCCTTTAAAATAACATCAGAGAGGCACATTAAAGTGACTTGTCTTTGTACAGGGGCAGTTGTTATCCTTCGGCCATCAGACTCCTGAACCAATGTGGATAACTTCATTCATCTCAACTCTGAACTGATTCTGTGACCTATGGAATCAGTTTCAAGGACTTTACAAATCATGCTGGGTGCCGGTAGCATAGTGGTTAGCGTGACACTACTACAGCTCAGGGTATTGGAGTCTGAAGTTCAGTCCTTGTGTCCTCTCGAAGGAGTTAGTACATCCTCCCCTGGAGTGCACAGGTTTTCCAGTTTCCGGGTGCTCCAGTTTCCTCCACAGTCCAAAGATGTAACAGGTAGGCTGATTGGTCATCTTAAATTGTCCCATGATTAATCAGGGTGGCACTGCTCAAAGGACCAGAATGACTTACCCTGTGCTGTTTTGCTAAAATAAAATGTTCTCCGTGTTATTTTTTTACTTATTTATTATTATCATATTTTCACAGATTGTCTTCTATTCCCCATTGGTTGTTTTCAGTCTTTGTTGCTTGTAGTTTTTTTTATTGATTCTATAGTATTTCTTTGTTCTACTGTGAATGCCTACAAGAAAATGAATCTCCTGTTAGTATATGATGATATATATACATACTCTGATAATAAATTTACTTTGAATGTTGAGCACATCTTGAATGAAGTGAATCAAAATTTCTGTCACTGAACACAACAAAAATTTGTGTCCATTTCCATCAATGAGGTAAGAGATTGCATAAGCAGCTTTAATAGGAAGAGTTGAAAAATATTGGCCAAGGTTTGAGAACTTCCTGCTATTTTCCAAACCAGGGACTGGAAATGTTTATGTCCAGAATGGAGAGTAAACAGCTCTTCAATATATTGCCTCAGCCAAATGGCAAGGAATAAAGAAATAAAGTGTGTTAAGTCAAATTGAAGAGACCCAGTGATAGTGAGCTGAACCATTACAAAACAGGAATTCAATCAATTCATTTGATTTGATATAAGAAGTGGATTTGCTGAGCACTTTGAAAAATGTTTGTTTTCATAAGGACCTGGGTTACCTTCTGCAGGAATCACTGATAGCTATCTGTGCAGATACAATGAGGAGTTATGAGGGTAGATGGTATGTGGGCCTTTACTGTGAGACTATTAGTATATTGAAACTGAAACGTTTCATAGATGCAGAAATTGTAATATGTTTATTTATGCTGAAAACATTGTAGTTATCATGTAAGTATTTCTTTAGTAGGAAAACGACAGCATTAACAATTATCAGGAGTAATATTATTTCTTGTAATTTTAAATAAGTTGAAAATACATAATCTTGAATTTTGCCAGTTAAGGCTTGTCACCTGCAGCCAGCTCCCATATTCACCCTATACTCAGTTTTACATCTCTCAGATGGAAGTCTCTTTCTTTGCTCACCCACAAACATCTCATTCCAGCAATGAGGCCCTGAGTGATGCCACCTGAGAAACCTGCTTCACTAAACTAACCCAACAACTTTGATAACCAGTGAAGCCCCAACCCTTTCTTTGCCAACTATGAAAGCTTTTTAAAAGTTATGGAGTGTTTTAAACTTCAAAAACATTTTAAAATATTGGAAATGGAATAATGTTTTTTAGAAAATCAAGATTAAATTTTAAAAATAAAAATATCAATATTAAAGTATGTATTGACATTTATGGTGGCAATTTATGATAGGTTTGAGACTTCCATATTATCAAGGTTTGTCCATCGTCGTTGATGAAGATCTCAATACCATTAGTACTTTTTACAAGGTTGAGATGCTAGCTCAACACTCAAACCCAGCACAGATGGAGAGCATGCAAGGGAGCCAGCCGGATTCAAACTCAGGGCCTCTTGCCCCAAAGTCCAGCACTGATGCCACTACACCACCAGCCAGCTTGATAGTGTTGAGACTAGCACTTGATTTGAATTTAAGTGAGGGAGAATTGCGTAGCGTCAGCCTCACTCTCTCTTCCCAATTCCCGTCTAGATCCAGTGGCAAGACAAGAGTCGAGACGGCTGGAGATGGGACTAGGCACAGTGGATGACCAGGACACCTTCTGTGTCTTGTCGTGCTCTACGTGTTCCACGATGCTTGCAAGAGACCGCCTTCTTGACCATTGGACCTTCCGTTGGTCTCATCTGCTCAATCCGCCGGAGTCTGTCTTCACATGCTGGGATAGAAAACTCCCTATCTCACTGAGGGTTTGAGACCCGTCGGCTACCCTCACCAGCTTGTCGAAGCCGTTGCCCAGGGTGTGGCCGCTGTCTCATGCAAACAGCTACAGAGAGTCACAGGTGAGAGCTGAGTGCCAGGTGGGGACCAAAGGTGGACAAACCGCCTGAAAGGGACACGACATGTTCTCCCACCAGAGGAGCTACCCCTCCCTGACACCCCATACACCCCTCCATATTATACCGCAGGGATGGAATGTCTAATGCCAGAGGACATGCATTAATGGTGAGAGGGGGCAGATTCAAAAAGGATGTGAGAGTTGCATTTTTTACTCGAGTGGTGGATGTCTGGAATGAGCTGCCTGGTGTGGTGGTAGAGGCAAATACTTTAGAGCCTTTTAAGAGATGCTTAGTCAGTCACTTGAATGTGAGGAAGGTGGAAGCACTTGGACACTGTGCTGGTAGGAGGGATTCATTTCTGGGAGTTTTTGATTTACTTTTTAGATGGTTCAGCAAAACATTGTGGGCCAAACGGCCTGTTTACTTACACACACACACTCACTCACTCACTCACTCACTCTCAAGTCCCTCATTTCTTGTCCAGCAGTGGCAAAAACCAGTATTACCACCATTTTAAACCTGCATTGTAAACCAACTAAATAAAATAAGCCCACTCTTTTTTTTACATCAAAAACATTTAATCTCCATCTTTTCAACATTCCTTGTAAAATATTCTAAATTCTTTAGTGGTTTATAATTTCAGTTATTGTGAAGCCAGCTAGCAATATTTAATAGAAATTTAGATGAGAAATCTTTTCTGCTCTTCTGAGTCAGTTGGAAAATGTAGCTAACCAACTTGATGAGTTAACTAAAGCCTAACAGGTGATACTAGAAACTCTATCTCTCAAACAGTGACAAGACAACTCTGATATAGCAGTGACTAATGGCATTCATTTATCGCGGCCATACAGCAGAGAAGTTAATATAACTGAAGTATGGTGATGATTAAGAAAGTACCAAAGAAATGAAGTCTGATGACCTATTCCATAAAATCAGGAGGTTAATCAAAGAGCAGACTAAATTCAGAGCCGATAAATATCAAGCCTTTGAAATGCACCCCTAACAGTAAAGACACTGCACAAAGAAATTGGTAACGATTTCATTAATACCATCTTTCTATTTTAAAACAAACTGATAACAATTCTAAGAAAACAAACTTGCTTTTTAAAATGGGTGTCCTTATTTTAGAGGGATGTCCATTTAGAACGGAGGTGAGGAGGAATTTCTTTAGCCAAAGAGTGGTGAATCTGTAGAATTTGTTGCCACAGCTGACTGTGGAGGCCAAGTCGCTGGGTATGTTTAAGGCAAAGGTCGATAGGTTCTTGACTAATCAGGGCATGAAGGGATACAGGAGATTGGAGCTGGGAGGGAAACGGATCACCCATGATGACATGGCAGAGCAGACTCAATGGGCCAAATGGCCTAATTCTGCTCCTTATCTTATGATCTCATTTTACCCTTAGATAGTCAAAGTGGATTTGAGATTATTGTAAACAACAAATTGCAGAATACACTCAGTGGCCACTTTATTAGGTACTGGTGTGGAACCTGGTGTGGTCTTCTCTTAAGGTAGCCCATCCACTTCAAGGTCGATGTGTTTATCATTCAGAGATGCTCTTCTGCACATTACTGTTGTAATGCATGGTTATTTAATTATGAACAAGAGAAAATCTGCAGATGCTGGAAATCCAAGCAATCCACACAAAATGCTGGAGGAACTCAGCTGGCCAGGCAGCATCAATGGAAAAAAGTACTGTCGACGTTTGGGCCGAAACCCTTTGGCAGGACTGTCCTTTTTTCCATAGATGCTGCCTGGCTTGCTGAGTTCCTCTAGCATGTTGCGTGTGTTATTTGTTACTGTCACCTTCCTATCAACTTGAACCAATCTGGCCATTCTCCTCTGACCTCTCTCATTAACAAAGGTGTTTTTGCCCACAGAACTAGATGTTTTTTTAATTATATTGAGCTGCTGCCACATGATTGGCTGATTAGATATTTGCATTAATGAACAGGTTTACAGGTGTACCGAATAAAGGAGCCACTGAATGAATAGTTACAATATTAGAAGACAAATTAAAATTAGAATTAGATGTTACAAAACACCTCCATTAATAAAAGTTGTGGAATTATTTGAGAAACAGTTATACATATATAGGTGATGTTGAAAATGATCAATTGCAATAAAAGAAGACAATCTGATAAGTATGTCTTTCAAGGAGATGAAACTATCTGCCTGGAAGGTGAAAATATTAGAAAACAGCAGGAAAAGCTTAGCTGCAAGATTGATTCTTTTGATATTTAATGATGATAGAAGCTGGATTTAAACATAGCTGCAAAGGTAGAAACCTGATACTGATGTTGAAATAGATTTAATAGGTGTTCAACAGATAGGATGACTTTCAATCCAAGGCATGTCAGATGTCAGTACTGGCATGCAACATCAAACATCAATGGGTACAGCTAATAGCTCAGGCCCATGGGAAATGCAAAGGGGTGCTGTCCCTGTTTGGTGGTCTTTGATAGTAGATAACTTCAGCGACCTTCCTTAACCAAAGTGAGAGCTGCTGCAGGTACCTTAAGCTCCTAAATGGGAAGGAGCCAAATGCAGATCTGACAGTAATTGCTCAGTGGGTTCTTGCCCTGCTGAAGCTGAAGATGCGCTAACTTAACGTGGAAGTTTTTAGTGATGTTCTCACTGTAGTATAGTTACCGTACACTTTGTTTTCGCTGAAGTTATAGAATTGGTCTCTGAACACATTGTGCTAAAAATTCTTCTTCCCTCCAATCCAACTTCTGCAGCTTAACTCACACTGGATGTTTTCTTTCATTGTCCCAATTATGCTCCCAGGGTCAAAGCCAGCCAAAACTTCCAAGTCTGACATCAACCTGGCTTGTGTACAAACTGCAAGTTGAGCATCAAAGCGAACAGCACCAGTTGCACTGCTCCCTGTAGATATCTGCAACTAGGAACATCACTAGAAAGGCCCACTTGTAGAATAACAATGGATCGAATAAATCAATTGGCAGTTAACTTACAAATGGTTGATGATCCCTCTTTATAGTAGAATTAATAGGGATCTTACATCTGCCTATATGTATTCAAAAGCAGCAAATTACAAAGACATCAACTTGTAGCCCAGAATAGCTGCACTAGGGTCATATCCACATTTCACACTAACATCCACTCTGATCTGGATGCTTTGTATATTCTCAGCTGTACGTGTATAAAGGACTTCCTTCCACGACAACACATATGATCATAACAGAAAAAGTGTGCTCATCCAGACACATTTTTAAACCTCCAAAATCACACAAGACATTCAAATTCCAACTCAAGATTTTGCATATTTCTTGTTTTGGTTCACTTTATTTGAATTCTATTGTGGAATTAATAACATGAGTATCTTTCTTCCTTAACTCCTCGTCGGCTCTCTGCCATCTACAAGGTTCAATAGACAATAGGTGCAGAAGTAGACCATTCGGCCCTTTGAGCCTGCACCGCCATTTTGAGATCATGGCTGATCATCTACTATCAGTACCCGGTTCCTGCCTTATCCCCATATCCCTTGATTCCCCTATCCATAAGATACCTATCTAGCTCCTTCTTGAAAGCATCCAGAGAATTGGCCTCCACTACCTTCCGAGGCAGTGCATTCCAGACCCCCACAACTCTCTGGGAGAAGAAGTTCTTCCTTAACTCTGTCCTAAATGACCTACTCCTTATTCTCAAACCATGCCCTCTGGTGCTGGACTCTCCCAGCATCTGGAACATATTTCCTGCCTCTATCTTGTCCAATCCCTTAATAATCTTATATGTTTCAATCAGATCCCCTCTCAATCTCCTTCAGGTAGGGAGTGTGATGCAATACTCTCCCCTTGCTTGGTTGAGCACAGCTTCAACAAAAAATTTCATCATCAGTGTAGGTGATGACTAGTAGCACTTAGCTGAAATTTCAGTGACAATATTCTGTCAGGACATCTTTGCAATTATCTTCCACTTTGCGAGTAACCAGTTTTCATTGGTGTAGTCTTGTAAAAGTGTTGTATATATTTAGGGCTGAAGAATCAAATAAATGCACAGGAGAGAATGGGATCATTTGGGCCAACTGTGTTGGCTGTTATGCCCACCTATATCAATCCCAATCACCTGCATTATGTCCATAGTCTTCTACTCCTTGGTAATTCAAGAATTTGTCTAGAATGAGAATATTTCCCTTCACCGCTTTTTCAGGCAGCATATTCCAGATTCCAATCATACTCCACATGGAAATTCCTCCTTGGATTCCCTCTAAACCGATGCCTGCTTGCCTTGAGACACTGCCACCATGGGAAAGTTTAATTGGGTGGCATGGTGGCATAGTGGTTAGCACAATGTTTTACAGGTGTCCCAGGTTCAATTCCCCTCACTGCCTGTAAGGAGTTTGGTTTTTTTCTCCATGACTGCATGGGATTCCTTGGGGTCTTCCTCCAAAGATGTACCGGTCTGTAAGGTTAATTGGTCATTGTAAATTGCCAACTAATTAGACTAGGATTAAATAGGAGGATTGCATGGTTCGATGGGCCAGAAAGGCCTATTCCATGCTGTAAATCAATAATTTAAAAAAAAAATTCATTCAGTCTTTCCTTATAACTGAAATGCCCTATTATGATTGAAATAGGATGCTTATAATATGAGGGTGACTGGCAAGGCTAGGAAACATCAGCAAAAATTATGTTTGAATTAAAATGCAGAAGCTGGAATCCTCCACACACAACAAAAATCAGGAAGTGCTGTAGGCATTCAGCAGGTCAAACAGCCACATGGGAAAGAAATGAAGTCAAACTGGAGAACTGAGAAGATGAATGTGCCCCTTTGCAGAGGGCTGCAGGGTGAAGAGAACAAAGAGAATGTTTGTAATAAAGAAGTTACTTTTCTTTTGAAGTCTTTCTCTCCAGAGATACAGCTTTAACTTTTTTGTTTCAATTTGTTTTTCTTTTGTCTCCAATTGCAGCTTGTTTGAAGTAATTGTTGCATTGCAAAGCTTGGTCTGCACTGTGTTACAGACATCCTCTCTGGTTGTTTCATCACTTCCCTTATTTTGAAGCTTAAAGCTCACTTGACTTTTTACTTCTCCAGTTCTGATGAAGGGTCCTCGACCTGAAATGCTGAAATCTGCTTCTTGCCCTGCTGATTATGTATGATCTGCTGAATCCCTTAACATTTTCCATTTCTCAGAGTCAGAATCAGGTTTAATAGCATTAGCGGTAGTGGGCGGCACAGTAGCATACAGGTTAGCAGTATAGGTGACCTGGGTTTAATTCCCACCACCTCCTGTAAGGAATTTGTATGTTCACGCCATGTCCACGTGGGATTCCTCCAAGAGCTCTGGTTTCCTCCCATAGCCCAAAGACACCCCAGTTAGTAGGTTAATTGGTTATTGAAAGTTGTCTCATGATTAGGCTAGAATTAAATCAGGAGTTTGCTGGGAGGCAAAGGGCTGTAAGAGCCTATTCCATATGTATCTCAACAAATAAGTCATGAAATTTGATTTTTCTCAACAAATTACAGCTGTTTAAGACTAAAGCAGCAGGACAAATCAAAGTACATGGATAGCCAGAGGCTTTTTCCCAGGGCTGAAATTGTTAATGTGAGGGGTCATAGTTTTAAGGTGCTTGGAAATAGGTACCAAGCAGATGTCTGGGCTAAGTTCTTCACACAGAGTGGTGGGTGTGTAAAATGCACTGCTGGCAGATGCTAATGGAAGTGGATACAATAGGGTCTTTTAAGAGCCTCTTAGATAGGTACATGGAGCTTAGAAAAATAGAGGGCTATGCTCTAGGGAAATTCCAGGCAGTCTCTCGAGTAGGTTACATGGTCAGCGCAACATTGTGGGCCGAAGGGCCTGTAATGTGCTGTAAATTTCTATGTTCTATGTATGCAGAATACAGCTCTGAAATTTGTCTTCTCCAGATAGCCATAAAATCCAGAAAACCATAGAAGTAATTGAAGGGAAGACATCAATCCCCACATGAAAAAGAAAAGAAACAAAACCTCAAATCCCCATAACCCCTTCCTGTCACAAAACCTTACAGATCAGCTGCATGGAGAAACAACAGCAAGAACATCAAACCCCAAACTCCTAGCCCACCAATCGGCAACAAGAAACAACAGGCGAGAACACAAAAAGAAGCCCATAGAACTGAACAAGGCCAATATGAACTAGAGTCCAATCTATAAATCTTGAATTTTGATAACAATTCTGAGAGCGTTGGGACCCAGTTGCTCCTCTGAGAGAAGCAACAAGAAATAGCAGCCCCTCAGAGGGCAGTGACACAAGCCCAGTGGCCTCTGGGAGAACTGCTCACTCTCCTCCACATTTGCCTTGGTGTTTCAATATTACTTGACACCTTAATTGGTGAGAAATGTAGTGAATCGTGGACTGTCTCATCTCTGAGCTTCACCTTGTGGTAGCTCATGCTCTGATTTCTCTGCTGGGAGTTTTCTCGGGGCCAGTAGAGTTCCAGCTCACTCGGCCAAACTACAGACTGTAAGTCCCAGGCTCCAACAGTTTCAAAATGAAAACTAAGATTAAAAGAATAAATAGACGACATAGAAAAACTGAAATGATGGATTATCTGGAGATATTGCGCAAGGAATCGGTGCTCGCTGGCACCATCTTGACTGAAGCTTTAAAAAGAAAAACAGAATTATATAAAGAATTACATAAAGTGAATAGAAAAAGTAAATTAGGTCCAATGGAGACAATGACAGGAGATCTTATAATGGCAAATGAAGTTACTTAGACGACAGAGATCTTCCCCACAGAGAGCACAATAGATGAGCTGCAGAGTAGACACATGCTAACAAGGCTTTCTTTGTAACAAAGAAAGGGAAAAATAGTAAATCACTGACCAGACATCAGCAAAATTTATTTATTTGTTGAGATACAGCGCAGAATAGGACCTTCAAGCTGCACTACACAGCAACCCCCGGTTTAATCCTAGCCTAATCACAGGTCAATTTACAATAACTAATTAACCTACCAACTGGTACCACATGGTCACAGCGAGAATGTACAGACAGCGGCAGGAATGCTAGCAAAAGGAACACAGTAGATACTGATTTTCAAAAGGCATTTGATAAGGTACCACTCAAAAAGTTATTCCATTCAATAAAATCTCATGAGGTTGCAAGTAATATTACAGCACAAAGATGCTAAAATGAGGAATAAAATCAGGAGCAGATCAGGTTGCCCTTCAAACCATCCCTGCTGTTCCGCAAGTTCCATGTGTGATCTGACTTTGGTTTCAATTCTGATTGGCTTAATCTCAAATAATAATGAACCTATAGAGAAGATGTTAACACCCTGCCACACTGGTGTCAAGAAAACCTCTTCCTCAATGTTGCAAAACCAAAGGAGCTGGTTGTGGACTACAGGAAGAATGGAGACAGGTTAGCCCCTATTGACATCAATGGATCTGGGGTTGAGAGGGTGAACAGCTTTAAGTTCCTTGGCATATATATCACTGAGGATCTCATGTGATCTGTACATATTGGCTGTGTGGTGAAAAAGGCACAATTGCATCTCTTTCACCTCAGATGGTTGAAGTAGTTTGGCATGGACCCCAAATCCTAAGAACTTTTTATAGGGGCACAATTGAGAGCATCCTGACTGGCTGCATCACTGCCTGGTATGGGAACTGTATTTCCTTCAGTCACAGGACTCTGCAGAGAGTGGTGTGGACAGCCCAGCATAACTACCCACTATTCAGGACATTTACAAAGACAGGTGTGTAAAAGGGCCGGAAGGATCACTGGAGACCCGAGTCACTCCAACCACAAACTGTTCTAGCTGCTACCATCCAGGAAACAGTACAGCATAAAAGGCAGGACTAACAAGCTCCGGGATAGCTTCTTGCACCAGGCCATCAGACTGCTTAATTCATGCTGACATAACTGCATTTCTGTTATATTGACTAACCTATTGTAATTTATAAAAAGTATTATAAATTGCACATATAGATGGAGATGTAACAAAGATTTTTACTCCTCATGTATACGAAGGATGTAAGTAATAAAGTCAACTCAATTCTTGCTCTCTATAGCACTATTTTCCTCATGTTCAAAAGTCTATTCATAGTGCCACTGAATAAACTCAGTGCCTCAGTCACTGGAGCTCTCTGGGGTAAAGTATTTTAATGATTCATGGAGGAGACAATTTCTTTTTCCTTTGATTCCTAAATCATCTATCTGAGAATTCTGCCATTTCTACATTTCCCCATGGGTATGAAACCCTAAAAAAAAATCTACCTTGTTAGCTAGCCCCTTGAGATAATCATAAATGTTTCCACATTAATTGGAGAATAGAAAATGGTAATAGTATCGCACGCATACACACACACAAAAAGCTGATGGAACCTCAGAAGGTCAGACAACATCTGTGGAAATGAATATAAACAGTCAATGTTTCAAACAGACCTTTCTTCAGGACTGAAAAGGGAAGGGGGAGATGAAAAGCAGATGAGAAAAGGTGAAGGTAATAGTATATGGGTTCTATTCAGGTTGACAGATTGATAATGGGGCATCACATAGATCAGGACTGTGCCTTCAGTAATTCCCATCAATACAAATGGTCAAAATGAAACAAACTGTCCAAGTCTGTTGAGGATAAGACCTTAGACAGGAAAGTGTAAAGATGGTTGCAAGTGGAATACAGCCATTCAACAGTCAAATGGAAGGCTGTATCATGCAGGAAAATGTCAACTATGAAAACTGGGTGCTTCTTGCTGCTTAAAATAGTTATATACAAAGAGATCTGGGTGTGTAGTTTTAGAAGTTGCAGAGAGCAAGCTTACTAAACTTGTGTGGAATTAGGATGACAAATTGCATTGTGGGAAATTGGAGAATGGAAAGTAGTTGCTGAGATTTCTAGCATTTTAAATAATGAACTGAGTAATTAGCATTAAATTTGGCCTTGTATCCAGCAACTTGAAACTTCCAGTCTCTCTGCTTATATTTCAATTTACTTCCATCTGGGATTCTGTCTTTCAAATCTGTTGCTTACATTCCTGTCCCAGGAATCATCAAGTTTCCTGTGGTCAACTCAGAGAGAACATGTAAAGAGTGGCAAATCAAAATAAGCTATGAACTGACGTCCTACTGCACTTGCACATAACAGATTTGAAACATATGTACATTCTCAGACAGAGGAAAGTGAACATTCAGACAGGAAGATGGCACCAGTAGGCCACTGGTTTCAATTCAACCAAGGCATCTGGCTCCTTATAGCCCATTGTGAAACAGTTTGCTCTTTTACTGTTATCTTTCAAAGCAGACTAGTTCAGTTAAGACATTGTTGAAAGTATACAATTTTTCATTCCCCAGGATCTACTAAAATATTTATTTTCTAATAATTAATTTTAAGTTTTATGTAAAGCAAGAAAAGTACTATTCTAGAAATGTAGAATTGAGAATAAAAGGCAGGAAGAGGAAGCAAATAGATTAAACCATTGACTTGAATTCAATCATTTTATTTTCCATATTCTATCCACCAATCCTAACAAACACTTTTTTTTTGCATTTTTTTTTAAACAAGAGACTATTTGCAAAATTATTTGGTCTGAATTTAAAACAGGTCAACAATAAATAGCCTGCTGAATGAACTTCTTAACAGAAAGCTTCCCTGAATAGGAAAAGTTTTAAAACACTAATAAACCAGAAAATGTAATGGGGACAAAGAATTTTAAAAAAATCACACCCTTCAAGGACATTGTGAAGTACAGTATATCCTTGCTGGCTATTTACATTAGCGATGTAAAGAAAATACAAGGAACTAAATATTCGCAACACACGTTAAGAATTAAGCAAATACTTTTTGAAATGAGTGATCAAAGAAACAAAACTTGTTCCATGGAATAAAGATCAGTAAGTAACAGCATCAGAAATTTATTCTAAGCAACACGTCATTCTTGGAAAGTATGGCAGAGGAATGTAATACAATGGGTGAATGACACTTCCTGCTGTTAGATAGTATTCTCTATTAGTGCATTAACAGGACTAACTACATTCTATTCACATAGTGAACACATACTAAGCTAAGCAAAATCTAGCTTAATCATATACAATAAATATATTTTTATATTTGTTATTTACAAACTCAAATATTCAACAATTCATAATTTATACATTTTCCTCTATTAACATTTACTAAAATAAACTGTTTCAAACTATAGTTTCTTTATCATTATTTAGAAGTTGCAATCAAATTGCATTGATAAGTTGCAAGGTGCAGTAAAAGAAATTGGAAAATATCTAGCTTTTACCTTAAAGTTAAGAATGTAGTTACAAAAGCAATTTTGGAATCCATGTTTAAAAATTAGTGAAATCTATCACCTAGCTTGAAGTGGCTGTCAGTAAATAACGACAGACACATACTTCAATTTAAAATAAGGCTGATGCATATAAATGATTCCCTTCCAAACTCTGACCCACAGTTTAAACGCACACTTACAAAAAAATATTCTGCCAATTTCCCAAGGACAGCTTCTTGCAACACACCAACGACTTTAATTCTTAAATCTCAAATGCCATGTATTAAACAGATTCTTCATTTGAAATCTAATCCATAAAAGCAGAATTTACATTGAGATCTTGAGATAATACATTAAATTTGTTGTTTGTTGCTTTTTATGCTTACACTGCAATAAATAAATATTCATGAATTTAATAATAATGTAAATAAACTTAGAATCTTAAGTTATAAAAGCAAGTTCACAAATTCGATGTCAGACTTCAACCTTTGAAATGAGTTTGTGGAATCCTGAGATCATTTTGGAATCTGCTTAAACAACGGAATTGCTATTGCCTTTTTCGGAAGAAAGCAGTTCTATTCCTCTTGCAAAAAGTCTTAACAGCTGGCAGTGAACTCTGTAAAGAAAGAAAATCAAGTTATTAAGAACATGTTCATTACCTTTCAACAAGATTAGTGAGGAAATATGAAAATGACAACAGGGAAAATAGTCAATGATAAGGACCATTGACTAACACCTTTCACTGAAGCAAGTGTTTCCTTTTAGTGTCATGGACATCAAATTAGCTCCAATATGGCATTTGATGCAAGTACTATGTTCTTCATAAATCGTAATGTTGATGTCATATTGTTAGTAGGCAACTTTCAAAGCTGGCAAAGGCAGTCTGTAGTTCCAGTGTGCAACACATATCTGCTGCACATAAATACTGTCAAACTTGCATGTTCAGCAACAGGAGGGGATCGCCAACGACCAGCATAGTGATGCTACCTCAATTGCTGCTCATTATTATTGCCATTCTGACAATTGTTGATGGTTTGTAGATTTCTTTCATGCTGCAGATTTTTACAGGAAAGAGTGGCAGATGCTGATAAGGTACTGTACAGACCTCGTGGGATTTGCAGAACTGAGACATTCCTAAGGATGGGTACTTTTGGAAGTGTTCCCTTAATGAGAAGTGTGATATGTTATAACAAATGAAGGAGATGGAAAAGGGAGGAGTAGAGGAGGAGAATGCCACATCTCAGCCTGCTCAGAGAGCAACATTACTACCTGCAAGTCTTCAAGGAATAAAGTGTATGCTTCCTATGTCTCAGCAACCAAGTCTTCACTAGACTTACTGTCATGTACACCAATATACAATGCAATTCCTCACTCACATGTACAGAGTAAACAGTATTAATAGCAAATACAATTAATAAAATCACCAGCACAAAACAGCAGAATGGTGCAAAGATTATAGTGCTAAAGCTGCAGAAATGCTAAAGTGACAATAACAGAATAATAAAGAAGTAGAATTCAAAGAGTACAAGAATGTGGCAGTATTACTGGGAAAGGGATGAGAAGGAAGTGATTGTTTCAGATATGTGATCGCAGTGAGGAAGAAACTGCTCTTCAGTCTGGAGGTCTGGGATTTCAAGCCTCTTATCTTCTCCCAGAAGGGAAAAGGGAAAAAGAGGAAGGGTGGCAGGTATCTTCGATAATACTATTAGCCTTCCTGAAGCAATATACTGCAAATTGGACTGAATGGAAGGAAGTGATGAGTTTGTAAAGTACTTGATCATGTTACTATTCTCTTCAGGTTCTATCAGTCCAGGGCAGAGCAGCTGCCATACAAGTCAGAGATGCAACCTGTCAAGATAACTTTGATCGTGCAGGTAGAGAAGTTCAAGAAAATCATCAAGGATATTCTGAATCTTTGGAGCCACCCAAGAAAGTAAACCAGGCCCCACTCCAGCTTCTCAACAATTCCCTAACAACCAATTTCCGTCACCTTGCTGATGTTATGGGCTGGGTTGCTGTCCTGACACTATAACAAAAGGTTTACTCTCTCTTCTAAAATTTATAACTACTCCAGTCACAAATGCAATTTCAGAGAGGGTGGGGCTAAATTGTCAATGGCTGTCAAGCACAATGAACATTATACATTGGTTTGCTTCCAGGCTAGAGTTGGAAAAAAAATCTGCATATTCCTGTAATGTGTGTACTGGGTGTTGCTGCTGCTTTCTTTTCAAAGACAGCTTATCATACTTCATTTCCTCTTCTGAATAGGCAGGTGAATGGCATTGCACAAAGTTCTGAAATGATAACTGCCTTACTATGTTACACAATGCTATGGAACACATTTAGTATCCTGAAATACATTACAAAAATAGGGATTCCTGTCCCACACATGACCTTCCTGTAACACATTGTGCAGTGTTTCAACAACACTCATGATCCCTTTCTTTTGTTGCAATATATTTTGGGTCACCAACCAAATCAGCTATGAGGGTTGGCTTCTCATGATTCAAGATTTTTGCACCTGCATGCACACACATATGCATACCAAGGTCCTCACAAAATACAAGTCTATTATGTTGAAGCAATTCTGCACCTCCAAAAACATTGAAGGATTGAATAAACTGTGTTTCAACATTTGTAGAAGTCTGTTGCATTCTATAAAATCTTACCATGCAAGTAAGGACAGGACGAAAGACAGCAACATTCTGCCTCGATTGACAGTGAAACACTAATCTGATGACAATCTCGTGAACAAGGTCAATTTCTGTAAACTTTTATTGAAATCAATAATTAAAAGAAATTTTGTAGCAATCTTAAAACATTTTTAAATGCCACTGTACTTCAGGAACATACAAAATAAAACTGTCTCCTGTCAGGTGCCTTTGGGGTGGGCTGCAGCAACATGACACTTGGTACTGCCCAGATGCTGAGTGCTTGGGGGGGGGGGGGGGGTCTTTCATATACTCTCCAATTAAGTATAGGGACAGGAAGCAACAAGACAGACAAGAAAAATAAATTGTGTTTGTGCATTTCCCTGGAGCCCTGTCTTCTGTTCTCCTTTATCCCCCTCCCCCCCCACATTGAATTGCTCCTAGGAAGTGATGTCTTAGAAGCTAGAATCCAGAAAGCAGAAGGATGCTATCCATTATTGAAAACTGCAGATAATCTTGGGGGAGAATGTCAAGAAACCAGGGTTAAAAGGCATATCTTTGTACCTTATCATCAGCTAACATGAAGAATGAACAACATATTTGCATTCAACCCTCTCCTCAGGAATGTGTCCCAGCGATTCCGATAATCTGATGAAGGACAGATTACCAGTATTCTATGACATCTTCAAGTCGTAAGACATGCTGATAGCCACAGCTTTAATGGAGCAATCTGCATCTTCAGAGCAATACGTGTGCTACCCAAGCAATGGGAGGCTTGATTGTGCTACATTACAAGATGAAGTGCAATGCTGCATGATCCCAAATCTATGTCAATGGAATTGGCCACCAGCTCCATACCGTAAAGCGTGGTTTCCAAGTGCTGTAATTATCTCTGCACAGTTGACGCTAGACCCAAATGTCCCTTAACACTGCATTGTTTTTCGACCAGGCTTGCCAATTCACTGGGCACTTTACTGTGCGCTCTCTATCTTTTTCTGGTAGGCTGTTCTTTCAAAATGTTTGATACTCTTGCAGTAGAACTCTTCAGTAACCCTGGTTTGGCAGAATATGACATCAATATTCTTCTTTCCCTTTGGCATGTTTGAATGAATTCATTGCACAAACCTTACCAGTTGCAATACATCCTATAAGCCCACTTCAAAATTATCTTATCTAACCAATATCTTAGCTGGTATAACTGTGCATTATACTGAGAAATTATGGTATTTTTAATGCAACTCTCATTTTGTTCTTTTACCAATGCTTGGTCAATGCGCTGTTCTTAATGGGGAAAAAGTCAATAGGTGCATGCAGGAAAGATTGAAAGTGCAGAGGAAGTTTACAAGGTGTTGCCAGGATTTGAGGACTTGAATAATAGAGAAATGTTGAGTAGGTTATGACTTTAGTGTAGAAGAATGAGGGGAGATTTGGTGGAGGTGCAGAAAATTATGAGGTGCATAAATAGGGTAAATGTAAGCAGGCTTTTTCCCACTGAAATTGGGTAAGACTAGAACTAGAGGTCTGGGTTAAGGATGAAGGGCGAAATGTTTAAGGGGAACACGGGGCAGCTTCTTCATTCAGCGTTGTAAGACAGTCGAATGAGCTGCCAGTGCAAATGGTGGATACAGAATCAATTTCAAGGTTTAAGGGAAATTACTATTGCTGTCTGTAAGGAGTTTTTACATTCTCCTCGTGACTCTGGGTGTTTCCTCCAGGTACTCTGGTTTCCTCCCACAGTCCACAGACGTACCAGTTGGTAGGTTAGCTGGTCATTGTAAATTATCCTGTGATTAGGCTAGGATTGAATTGTGGGAATGCTGGGAAATATGGCTCAAAGAGCCTATTTGGCACCTATATCAATAAATAACATTTGGATGGGGTCATGGACCATACCCCTCCCATCCAGGTGTAGGTCAATGGGACTAGGTAGATTAGCAGTTTGGTGCAGACTAGATAGGCTGAAGGGCACGTTTCTGTGCTGTAGTGTTCTATACCTCCATGACTGAGTGGAGAGATGATAGCAAGTAATAAAACACATTTACACTACTTGCAATTTGTACATTAGAAATTGTGGCAGAAATAACATGGAATGTAGAAAAAAAAGCTTTCGCTTAGAGAATGCCAGACCTGCCGATGGCTTTAGTCCACAATTAAAAGGCATCATCTCCTATGCTTTGAATTCAACAACCAGTTGGTCTTGGTAAAGGTCATTCTATTAATTGAGCCCATAGTTGAGCCCACGCACCCTCTCCAGTTCTGTATCTATTTCTCCCTTTGCTGGCGAGGAGAAAGCATGCCCTTGAGTATTGATTAATGACATAAATCATTAAATAGCTAACAATGTGTGCAAACTGTGAGGTGTGAGGGGAAACCTACAATTCAATTAGATGTATGACTATACACTATATTACACACACACACAAACAAACACACAATGAATGACCGCAACAACTGTTATTGGGATTGTGCCAGCATGTCTGAGACCTATGGGGCAATTGTGAAGAAACCAGATTTGAACTTGAACTCAATGATATTGAGCACAGGATGAAGTCACTGAGATGACTGCAGGTCTTTCTTCTCATAGTCTGGCTTAGAACCCCATTAATACATGCCATTGCAGTACTTAACTGAGAATATTCTGGTTCCCTGGAGTTAAAACCTCTCTTTCCTACTTCGCAGCACCTCCAAAATACCTACAGGGTAGCACTGGTAATCCACTCATGTGTTGCATCAGGATCACAGCTTTTCTATGTCGATTAGTTTTTCAATGACTCCAGCACTTATTCAATGCATCACAGCTTCCCTTAAGTGCTGCTAGTCATTCAAGATGCAGATATACAGTAAGAAGTGTATAAATTGGGCAGTAAGCACTAGCTGCTTAAATAAATTATTCAAAAAGAACAGACATGAATTTGGCATGCTACCAGCATCAGAAGCAATAGTTGTGGCTTAACTGAGTTTTGGAATTCCTGAATCCCATTTTCAGGGATTGTTGAATTTAATCTCAGGGCATAATATCCTTTTATGATTATTACCGAGCAAATATGTGAGAAGCTTTCCAAACAAATACTGAGCAACCAATACTTGCTTATAGATGAGAAATACTGGGGAAAATTGACTTAAGATTGCTATCTCTTATTACATACTTCCAAGTTCTCCCATAAATGCAGTCTCCATAGTCTGCGTGCACCAAATTGTAATGTAAATGTGAACTTGGGAACAATGCAAACAAATTATATGCAAGATAAGTAAATGATCAAAACAGAGGCAGGTACATTCAGTACTGTAGGAAGAGCTTTCAGTAGACTTCTCAGTTACACCAGTGTTCAAAGACACTCTAATTTGGCTGTTACAGTGCAGTTTAATAATGCTATCTTTGATGAGAAAACTAATTGCTAGGCAATAATTAGTTTCAAAGGAACAAAGAAAAAAATCAAAGATAAAATGCATCAACTTATCTATTCTAAAACCTGTAGAGAGAAAGGGAAATAAATAAATGAATCATAAATAAGTTAAAGCATCTTAAAGTGTAACCTTAAGTTCTCATCATGAGGTGGAAGTGGATAAGGCTGGCCAACAGGCCTTTGGTGAAGCTGTATAGGCTTATCTCATGTAGAGTGGATACAGTGAATTGAAGAAACTTTGATGATCTCCAGCCATACCATTGACTTTGTATTGTTATGCCGTTGGCCCCCTCCTTTGTGAAAATCGCAAGAACCCTAGTTAAGGGTGGTCAACTGACCCAAAAAGAGAGAGAGACCATGTTCTCCCAAGAAGCAGAATGAAGGTGACCTTGACTATTGTCTCATGGAGACCACGTGAAAAGCCCTCGGGCAAAGTGGGCTGGTTGAGAGAGAGATCGCATTACCTGCAACTTGATTGACACCTGCGATCCTGTGAAGAAGTATAAAGGCGGGTCTGAGGGGGGGAAACCCTCAGACGCACCCAGCAGACACCAAGGAAACACGATATCGATTCCCGTGGGAGCGGGACGCCATGTTGAAGGAAGCCATGTGCGTTAGATTCCAAATTTGAATCTGTGGTTAGAACCAACGAAAGACTGCTTTAAAATAACAATGGGGAAGTCTGCTCCCCTGATTCCAAGGATTTGCTCTGCCAAGACGACGGGCAAGTGTTTATCTTTTCTAAATCACCTCTTTCTCTCTACAACATGAAAACCCCAGCGGTTCTCAAAAAAAGGAAAAGCCTGCAAACTTCTGAGTGACTCTTTATATTTCCGTTGGACTCAGTATTAACCCCTAGACAACTGTAGAGCTTATTTCTGATTGATTATGGTTACACCGGTGTTTTAGATTGAGTTTTGACGATGTATATGATCTGAATGTTTTGTATTAACCATACGTGTGCCCTTTTTGAATAAAACGCTTGAAAATAGTAGCATCCGACTCAGCTGATCCATCTATCTTTGCTGGTAAGTTACCTGGTTACGGGGTTTCGTAACAGTATGATGAAGATGGGAGGTCATTAATGGCTATACTCCACTAAGAGGCAAGGGCCCAAGAAGAAGAAATAAGTTAAGATACATTATATTAGCTTTTAAAACTGCAGAACAACAAATGGAAACAGCAAAGGGGCTGCAAGACTTAGTCTTTTCCAACCAATTTTAATGACTTTTTGAATCACATGATCAAATCCCTATATTCCACAGCAGCTAAACAAATACAATATATGTGGATTTATCATTGACTTGATTTGGAAATCAAAAGTTATGAGCAGATGGGTTTTTTGCACGTGTTAATCTTGTCATATGGTATGCAAATATATTCACACCAAGTGTATTATATTTCTCAGAAATCATGGTTGAAGGCAGTGTGCTCACTTCACAATTTACATCTCGCTCACTGGCTCGCAGTGATAATTTAGGCACAAGAATAACTCAGTAATTCAGATTATGAAAGGTGAAATCAAATTCATGAGACATGAAATATGTACTGCATTGATTTAAGTCAGACATCACACATTAATGAATAGTACCAAAAAGTCAATAATTTCTCATGAAGACAACTATCAGGTGGTTGGCTAACAAAATTGACAATATATCAGGTAATAAGCGAATAGCTTACCTCACTTCAATGGCTGCATGCTCAATTATCTCTCCATCACAATTCCAACAGCTAGTAAGCTGCACACAGCTACAGGTGGGATGATCTCTACAGAAGTGTCCAAAGAGATTTTTGCTAACTTCCTGGATATCACTGTCCTCCTCATCACAGTATTTTGGAGTAAATTTGAATCTCTTCACTCGGTATACCTCGACAAAAGCAAGGTCAAACTGGAAATATCAAAAGAATTGTGTTCAGCATGTTAAAACTTTCTAATAAACCGGCATCTCAAAATATACCACAAATAAATATAAGTAAAATTTTGATTTAAAAAGTCTGATTAGAAAGAGTTTCCACAGTAGTTTTTCCACCTCATTATGACTGTACTTGAGTATCACCCAATTCACTTGACCCAGTTGTCTCTCCATTTACACAAAACCAACTTCTAACTTTCCTTCCTTTTCCATTATTTTCCCCAACTTGGAAATATTTAGACCTGCAAAGTGTCACATGTATTTAATATACAAATACCGAGGTGTTTATGGATGCACACTGGTGCATAAAGACAGGCATGTGGATACCTTTTTCATGATTTTGTTCCAAATGCATCTGGCTACATATGCAGAAGGAGGTTATCATTAATACCTACAGGATCTGCTTTGCCATTTGTTAAAAGGGGTTGATTCTTGTTAGTCTTAAATGTCAGCCCGCAAGCAACTCCAGCCTGATCCTTAGCTCCTCCCCATCTCTATCATTAAATAAACCCTCTCAATACACCACCTATAGCAGCTCTACCCAACCTTTGTACTGGTTGTACCATCCTAATGTTTTGGCCTATGCTTTTACTACCTTCTAGGGCATGAACTTTGGCCATCCTCCAACTACTCCCACCCACCCAATAAACATTACCCCTTTGACCTACCCTCATTTGGTCTCCATAGCACAGCAATTCCTCACACCAACCTCAAAACTAACTCTCTACAAGAAACATTGAACAAGACACACAAAACTCAGCCGGTCAGATAGCATCAGTGGAATGGAACAATCGACATAGAAGGGAATGGGGAAGAAGCTCTGGATCCCTTCCCTCCACTTATGAGCACAAACTTCACCATCCTTACTAGCTGAGAGTAGTCCTGCACCCTACCTTCCAAACATTGATGATTCCACTTGATCCAATCTCACCATTGTAGAAAAAGTGTCTGCCTTTGGGCTCTCAGCTAATGCTGTCTGAACTGCTAGGTACTTCCAGCATTGTTTTTTAATTTCAGATTTCCAGCATCTATAGTTTATTATTTTTTCAATTTTTCCTTCAAATTCTGTTATTGCACAATGCATTAGTGAAAAGACGGTCAAATATGCTGCAAGGCCTACTCTGTATTGCATGATTTTTTTAAAAATAGAAAGTGTCAAGTCTTTCAACAAAGTGTTCATTAACTATATTTACTCCTATTTTATATCTTACACACTTTATACACTTTCTAGGTTTTAAACTTAAATTTCTCAAACATTAAAGCATATTACCAGGTAATAGACTCTATATGCAACAGAAACCTCCCTACAATGGAAAAAAAAACCACAGGAGCTTGTAGAAATACTGAATGTATACAGCATGTCTTTCAGCAGCCAATTCCCCAAACCATTAAACCTTTCCCATGTCTTGATTAAATTACCTAGTGTATCAGATACCAGCTCAGGAAAGCTTTGTTTCAATTGGCTAAATTGCAGCTTGTAAATTCTATCAAAACAGTATCAACTCCTTCCTAATATGACAACATGGAGGCAAGTTTTCATAAGGATTAAAAGTGCTTACTATAAAATATTCAATACTTACTGCATTTTACAGTCAATTTATAAGGTTATTGAATTTCATATTGTGAGGTACATAATATTTAAAGAAAAATTCAATACCTGATCGTTGCTGGTTGTGTGCCTGATGAGATACCTGAGGAAACTGAGTCTTGAACATTTGCGGACTACAATGAGGTCCATGGTCCCATCAGCTAAGTGTGCAGCAGGCGAAAGACCCCTTGGAGATTTTGGACATGCACAACTTATATTTGCTGAATTTATAGCTAGGAACTTTCCTTTAATCACTTTCCACTGCTGGTGATCATCTAAAAAGAAACAAGTTTTCACATAAACTACCAAGTTGTAGATTACAGTCTGTATAGTCATCGTTGCATCAGGCCATTTTATTTTATAGAAAGACACCATGTAACCAAAAGGTATTAGATAATAAGAATTTCATTGCTGCAAATGCTAGTGTAGCAAGAATGAACAGAAACAAGTAATTTTTGGTAAAAAGAGATTTTAAAATGATAAAACAATGTTATCCCTGGATCACTTGACAACTAAGATTTTGCTTCCTGTATACTTTTGGGTGCAGCTTATGGATTTTGGGCTGCTGATCATGAAAATCAAGAAATTTCCCAATCATGTACAAATTTTTTGGAATCGTCTATACAGTCGGCCCTCCTTATCTGTGGGGGATTGGTTCCGAGACCCCCCGCGGATAACAAAAATCGCGGATGCTCAAGTCCCCTATTTAACCTGAATCAATGCGGTGGTCTTTAGGACCCAGCGGAACCCCGGACCTTATTTAACATGTTCAGAGCAGTGGGCATTAGGACCCGGCGTAGCTCTGAATCCGCAGTGTTTCTGTTCACGAAAATAATCACGATCACGATTGAAAATAAGATGGAAGTGATAAAGCAATCTGAAAGAGATGAAATGCCATCAGTCATTGGAAAAGCATTAGGCTACAGTCAGTCAACGATTGGAACAATTTTAATGGAGCATGTGAAAGGACCTGCCCCGATGAAAGCTACGATTGTTATTAAGCAACGCAGTGGTTTAATTATTGAAATACATATGTTTCACATGCATAGAAAGGTAAAATATCTACTGTATACTAAGAAAAACATTTGACTGACACTAAAATAATACCAGATGTACCTGTTCCGACTTCGAATCTGACTTAAAGACGGACTCAGGAACGGAACTCATTCATAACCCGGGGACTGCCTGTACTTTTAAGTTATTTCTAGATTACTTACAATACCTAATACAATGTAAATGCTATGTAAATAGTTGTTATACTGTATTGTTTAGGGAATAATGACAAGAAAAAATAGTCTGTACATGGTCAAACAACGAGTGCTGGAGAGAGAACTTCCGGGTTTTCCCAATCTGTGGATAAGGAGAGCCGAATGTATTTGTTATTTCAATTTGCAATTCAAGTCAATTAAAATGTTACCCACAATGCAAGCTGAAAAGTTTTCTATCTTGTACAGGCATGCCTAGACAGCTTTGGCAGAGCAGATGCTGCATGGCAGGATAGGTTTTAGAAAGGCTATAAAAACACCACGCATTGTGCTTACGTGTATATTGGTTTGCGACCACATTGATGCGCATGCTCTACATGCACAGCATATTGTGTATTCTCATTATAATACAATAATTGTATTTTCTGGAGCTTTTGTGAGCAAAATGTATTGCCTATGTTGCAACAGCTGTGATGCTTAAATCTCTAAGACAGAGCATGACTCCCCTTATTAAAAACTATGAGCTCTACTTTAGGTGTAAAACTGGCGACCAAGACAAAGCCTGGGCTCCTCACATTTGTTGCTGAACATACAATTTTATCTTAGAGCTTGGCTCAGTGGTACTAGGAAGTCAATTCTGTTCGCTGTCCCGATGAGATGAAGTGAACAGGAGGATTATGTGACAGATTGCTACTTCTGTCTGACCAGTGTCTATTGTTTCTCTGCTAAAAACAAGAAAACCAGTATAAGAAAACCCCAATCTTCCTTCAGCCATGAGACCTGTGCCACATGACCATAGTCTTCCAATACCGAAGTGACCAGAGAAACGGAGTCTAAAGAAGGCTGATAAAGATGCCATGATGCACAAATCACAAATGGAAAACGACACTGATACCAAGAGATTTTGATCCCCTCATGTTAAGTGAGCCTCATTTGCTAACTGAATTAAGAATTAAGACACAAGCAAAATTTATTGGGTTCAAGACCGCAAGGATGGAATCTGCTGTCACCAGGCACAAAAATTTCTGTGAAGAACTTCGATATTTGAGACATGTTTCCCAGAATAAATGATGTCATGATTAAGGAAAACATTTGTTGGTCCACAAATCAAACGGGTCATCAATGATAGGCAATTCCAAGGACTTCTCATGGGACTGGAGAAAAATCACACGGAAAGCATTCAAGGATGTTGTTGAAAATTTTGTTAGCAAGTAAAGAGCATCAAACTATGTGCAGCTGGTTGACAACATGCTTCAAGCATACAAAACTATAATACAAGTAGTCTTAAATTATATTTGTGTTCAGCTTTAAGCGGTCTATCATAACCACAGAAGAAGCAACATTTTCGTAAAAAAATTGTTGATCAGTATTGTTATAGACAAATCCCATTTCACAGTAACGCGAGCCCTCTTTTCCCACTGAATCCCATGTTATAAGAGATGCGTTCCTATACGATGTTTTCTCCCAACAGCAATGACCCCTCAGAAGTGAGATTTAAAACCAATGGAATTATGAAATTCTTAAAATGCAATAATCTTTTCCTAGCTTAGTTCAACCAAGAAAATGGAAATACACTTTGATGGATGTTGTTATATTAAAATAAAAGCAGTTCTTTCTCTGGTTGGTAACCCATCTGTACAGTAATCTCCAGCCAGGGGATCAACAGGATTATTTCAATTTAATGTATTAAAATTTATCTTATTCGGTGAAGTACACCCCACTTCATTGGAAAGACTGACAAGAAAAATACAGGAAGTAGAAAAGAAAAAGAAAAACAATATGAAAAAATCCAAATTCCTGAAACAATGTTTATAAACAACCTGGTTAGAAATTGTGTTATTGAAACATGGGACTGATCAAAATTGGTAGATCAAAGCACAGTTGAATTACAGGCAAAAATTGAACAGAAGTGATGCATATGGCTTAAAACAAATGAACTGGAGTTCACATAGCAAACACGAGGAAATCTGCAGATGCTGGAAATCAAACAACACACACAAAATGCTGGTGGAACACAACAGGCCAGGCAGCATCTGTCTGGAGATGCACTGTCGACGTTTCGGGCCAAGACCCTTCGTCAGGACTAACTGAAAGGAAAGATAATAAGAGATTTGAAAGTAGTGGGGGGAGGAGGAAATGCGAAATGATAATAGACCGGAGGGGGTGGGATGAAGCTAAGAGCTGGAAAGGTGATTGGCAAAAGTGATACAGAGCTGGAGAAGGGAAAGGATCATATGATGGGAGGCCTCGGGAGAAAGAAAGGGGAGGGGGGAGCACCAGAGGGAGATGGAGAACAGGCAGGGTGATGGGCAGAGAGAGAGAGAGAAAAAAAAACAACTAAATATGTCAGGGATGGAGTAAGAAGGGGAGGAGGGGCAGTGGCCACACATTTTAATTCCATGTCCCATTCCCATTCTGATATGTCTATCCATGGCCTCCTCTACTGTCAAGATGAATCCACACTCAGGTTGGAGGAACAACACCACCGGCTGGGTAGCCTCCAACCTGATGGCATGAACATTGACTTCTCTAACTTCCGTTAATGCCCCTCCTCCCCTTCTTATCCCATCCCTGACATATTTAGTTGTTTGTTTTTTCTCTCTCTCTCTGCCCATCACCCTGCCTGTTCTCCATCTCCCTCTGGTGCTCCCCCCTCCCCCTTTCTTTCTCCCGAAGCCTCCTGTCCCATGATCCTTTCCCTTCTCCAGCTCTGTATCACTTTCGCCAATCACCTTTCCAGCTCTTAGCTTCATCCCACCCCCTCCGGTCTTCTATCATTTCGCATTTCCCTCTCCCCCCACTATTTTCAAATCTCTTAGTATCTTTCCTTTCAGTTAGTCCTGACAAAGGGTCTCGGCCCAAAACGTTGACAGTGCTTCTCTCTATAGATGCTGCCTGGCCTGCTGCGTTCCACCAGCATTTTGTGTGTGTTGTTGGAGTTCACATAGTCGCTTACAAGCAGATTATCAACACTCTTGGAAAAGACCTCCACAACCGAATCAGTATTCCTCAAAATTCATAGAGGCCTCAATCTACATTTTCATGAAAACTAACAAGATGCAATCACATCAAATACTTAAGGTAAGGAATTTGAACAATACATAGGGCATCCAAATTGAATGTAGGCAGAAGAGAAAGGGTGTCGCTTTAAATAATTAGGTATTAATAAAACAAATTGCTTTGTCTATTTCCAAAGCAAAACTCTTAAGTGGACTCCTGTTTAAACCGTACCTGTGATATTTACAGAAATGGGCCTGTTTGATTACTGCCGAGAAGTTATAAGTATATGTTTATTTTTTTTCCTATACAAGTTCCATGGAAATTTGTATTCCATCTCTCAGAATTTTTGATGGGGATATGTGAATTTCTTTTTACCCAAGTTAATGTAACACAATGGTTGTCTGTATTGCCATTATAACAGATTTAAAGTCATACAATATGGACACAGGTCCTTCAGCCTACTCATGTCTTACCAACCATTAAGTTACAGTAATTCAATTTTCCAGTCATGGCATTTCTGTACTTAACTAAATACTTCTTAAATGCTGTGAATATATCTGCCTCCACCATTACTCTCAGGTTGTGTATTCATGATAACTATCCACTAGGTGAGAAAAAAACCTCTTCCTTTAAAATTTCCTACATCTTACTTATACACTCCCATTATAGTACATGCATTTGCTAAAGTAAAACACTTTCCTTCTCTATCCCAGCCATGCTCCTTGTAGTTCAATATTCATCAGAAAGACATCAGCCTTTTCTGGTCTAAAGTGAAACAAAGCCAGCCTATTCAGTCCCACCTCATCGCTGAAACCCTCCAACCCACTGGATACATTTTGGTGAATCACCTTTCCACCCTCTCTAGGGTAATCACATCCATCTGATAGTGTTTTGACTAGCATCAGACCCTATTCCAAATGTAGTCCAACTGAAGTTCTGTATGATTGCACCATAATTTTCTAGATTTTATATTCTAGTCATATCTAACTGTGTGTCTTTTAATCACCTCATCTAGCATAGCAGTTAGTGTAATGCTTTACAGCGCCAGTGATCCGGGCTCAATTCCCACCACTGTCTGTAAGGAGTTTGTACTTTCTCCTCATGACTGTTGTATTTCCTTCAGGTGTTCTGGTTTTCTGACAAATTCCAAAGACAAATGGTTAGTCTTTAAAGTTCTGGGCATGCTATGTTGGCACTGGAAGCATGGGACACTTGCAGCTGACCAAACACATTCTCAGAGTGTGTTAGTCATTGATGTAAACAAAGCATTTCACTGCATAATTCAATGTATATGTGACAAACTTACTTAACTAATTTACCTTTGTTTGTATATGTAGAGTCATGTTTTGTGTTTTTTGGCCCTAGTCCATTATTCCTCCAAAAACAAAGGCTCTCACATTTTTCAGGATTAAATTCCATCTACTATTTCACTGCACACCTTCTCAACGTGTCAATATCATTCTGTAGGGCCAAAACCTATCCTCCTTACTATCAATATTACCAATCTTTATGTCATCTACAAAAGTACACTGACATCCGAGTCATTAGTGTATATCCTATCACTCATCAACATGATACACCAGTGGTGATAGGCTTCTAATCACAAAAGCAAATCTTGACCTTCTGCTTCATATCATTAAAATAATTCTGGATCTCAGACACCACTTGCTCTGGATCCCATAAACACTTAATGTTTGGATCAGCTTTCCGTGTTGAACATTGTCAACAGTTTGACTGCAGTTCATCTGGACTACATCAATCATACTGTCTTCACTGACACATACCCACAAAACGCTGGAGGAAATCAGCAGGCCAGGTAGCATCTAAGTAAAAAAGTACAGTTGGATGTTTCGTGCCGAAACCCTTCAGCAGGATTGGAGAAAAAAGGCTGAGGAGTAGATTTTAAAGGCCTGCTGAATTCCTCCAGCATTTTGTTTGTGCTGCTCTGATTTCCAGCTTCTGCAGATTTTCTCTTATTTATTTATGATACTCATTGACATATTTAGTCACCTCCTCAAAAAAAATTCAAATTTATCAGATATGAATTTGAAACAGTAAGCCATTGTGATTATCCCTGCAGAATCTTTGTCTGTCCAAGGTTGGATTAATCCTATCCCTCAGAACTTAATCCACTAATCTCCTTTTCATTGATGTTAGAATTACCAGCTTATAATTATATGGCTTATTCATGCTGCAAAAAAAAATTACATTCACTGTGCTCTAGTCAACTGGATTTGAAAAATTCTGTCATTTTCCCACAATCTTCTTGCTTGCCTCTTGGAATATATCTCAGCATGCCCTGGGGATTTATCACGCTTTAAATCTGTTGAGACACCTAACTGTTCTGTTTCACTGGTAATTTGTTGTAGAATTCCACTGCCCCATTCCCAATATCCTTTTCTATAGTGAATAAAGATGAGGAATATTCATTTAAGACTTCACATATATTGTCACCTACTAGACTGTAGTTGGGGATTCTCACAGGCAGAAAAAGAATGAAGATGAATCGATTCCTTAAATTCCTCTTATATACTGCAAAAGATCTGTGGACTCAACACGGTAATCAGGCTTAATGTTACCAATTGTCATAGATCTATCCATCGAATGTGCTGGTAACAAGATTTGAGAGTGCATGGATAAGCCTATTAGCTACTTCATGAGACCAGAGACTTTTTAAACTTACCACTATTAAGTAATTTGAATTCCCTTTCTTTTTTTGATGCCTCCAATTGCTTTCCACTATGCTGACAGATACGACATCTAAAAGAAGAGCATCCAATATTAAGGTCAGACTTATGTTTTCATACACTGGCATGCGAGAACATACATTGGAGCAAGCTGGATATGGAGTTCATGGTAATCTCATTATGCATTTCTATCAATACACATCAATAATGGACGTAAATCTGATAGGATTTGGGATTCCAAACAATCGTAACATTATAAAATTAATATTGTTATGATCGCAGCCCCCTCCTTCTTGAGAATCGCAAGATCGCTATTAGTTCGGGTCTTGGACCCAGGAAATGAGAGAGAATCCTCAAGGTTTTGGAATGTGTCCTGGCCCCTCAGCAAGACAAAGCCACGGATAACGGCCATTGTCTCTTGGAGACACCTTTGTGGATTGGGGACTGTGTTACGTGCAAGCCCTCAGGGCAACGTGGGCTGGGTGACGGGGAGAGATTGCATCATCCCAACCTGATTGACATCTGAGACCCCGTGAGTAAGGATAAAAGAAGGTCTGGGGAACAGCCCCTTTAGATGCACCAGAAGAGACGCTAGCGATCCCGTAATAGCGGGCAGCCATTTGAAGGAAGCCACGTGCGTTCGGTTCCCTTTGCCTGGAAGCTGGTGGCGGGTATCACAGAAACGATTTTCTTGAACTAACAAAGGGGAACCAACTCCCCGACACATCGGATCGGCCTCATCAAAAGACCCGGGCAAGTTTCTTTTCTCACAAATCTCTCTCTCTCTCCAACAAGTGAAAACCCAGCGGTCCCCAAAACCCAGAAGCTTGCAGGAACTGAGTGACTTTCATATTTCCAAAGGACAACATATTACCCCTAGACAAACGATAGAGCTACTTCTTATTGATGATTATTACTATACCCGCGCTTTAGATTGAGTATTGACGATCTATATTATCTGAATGTTTGTATTAACCTTATTTTGTGCCCCTTTATAAATAAAAACTTTTAAAAATAGTACCATCAGACTTCAACGGACCTCTCTATCTTTGCTGGTAAGTGACCCAGTTACGGGGTACGTAACAATATCCAAATGGCCTGGTTTCATAAAATGTTTCATTACACTGGTGTTGCATTAAGAACTAATTTTCATATACCATAGTGTGCAAAAGCCTTAGGTTCATATATATAGCTAGGGTGCCCAAGACTTCTGCACGGCATTTGTCAATGTGGTGCGGAGAGCTAGTTTATAAATCTGGTGGGAGCAAAGGATGTCGGGAATGCCAAGGGTGGAGCACTGTGGCAGGAGTGTGGAACAGGTGGCACAGAAGGAGTGCCAGGGGAAGGGGGTGGCACGTGTGCAAACACATCCAGCCTTGAGACACCAAACAAGGTTATTTGATTCCAAATAATTGGTTTATTGATCATTGTGGAATGTCTCTCTAGTGTTTCCTGCTCCCTCCTCTCTCTCTTGCCCTATGCCCAACCACAATTCCCCACTCCCTGCCCCCTTCCCACTCAGACGCAATAGAGACCCATATCAGAATCAGGTTTATCATCACTCACATCATGAAATTTGTTTTTTTTTGGTGGCAGCATTACAGTGCAATACCTAAGTCACTGCACTATGCAAAGTTGTAGTATTTACTATTTGATAATAGACAATATTCAGCTCGAAGAGCCAAATGGTCTACTTCTGCACCTATTGTCTATTGACATTGATCAGACCATTTTATACTACTGCTAACTTTAGCAAAAGATAATTGAGAAGTACCAAACTAACACTTAAGATTTCACCTTTGGTTTGAAGTAATTACTTCAAAACAATCTACAAGTTACATATATTTAAGAATGCAATTTGTTTTGAGAATGCAATAACCTTCTCAACCATGCAACCTTTTGACAGGTTTGTTAGCAGAAAGTAATTCATTGATAGAATCTCAGCAAAGATTATACAATAAAAAAAAGGGCAAGATACATGTTTATTGGTCGGAAAAAAAGTTTGGCAGGGAGAACAAGATAAGACTACTCACCCAGCTGCACATGGCTTCTGATCTCTTGGACTACCAAGTGTTTCAGTTGCTGGTAAATAAGAAATTACTCCTTCATAGCACTGGTGAGTTAGAAAAGCCTTAAAACCTACATGGAAAAATAAGTTAAACTGTGATAACTTGGATTTTGGATTCGTAGATTTTAAATCACAAATTGACAGTGAATGAATACAGAGCATCCACACCAGACCTCAGAAATAGTTACTCTCCCCCAGCAATAAGACTGATCAACACCTCCAACTACTAATCCCCCCTCCACATCCTCAACTGCCACTACTTTATAATTTTCTGTCCATCACCTTATGTACAGATGGTCCTGTAACTAGTGTTACGTTATGGACATACAATGTGCTGTATATAGGCTCATATTTACAGCTCATTTAAAAAAAATCATTATTGCTTTCTTTATCTTGTGCTTTTTGGAGCTGAAGTAAAATTCATCAAGCCATACATTTCACTTCTTTTGCCTTATATGTTTGTTTTTCGTCTTGGATATGATTCTGGAACTACTGATTTGCTGTTTAGAGATTTTTGGGTCTTCCAGTGCTCTGTAGTCTCTGAGAGGATTCCAGGAGAGGTAGCATGTACGGCCCTCTAGGTGGGCAGGCTGTGGGATGGGGTGTGAGCCAATGTTTGACTCCATCTCGCCAATTAAAGCTTCCATTAAGCACTGATTAAAGCAAAGAGGGAAACTGAAGCACTGAGGTGGGCTCGGAGGGTGAGCGCTGGCTGCCTGTGTTCTGATCACTCTGCTACCAGAGGAGAGAGCCTGCCACTGTTCCTGGAGAGCGTTGCCCAGGTTTACTGCAATTTGGATGTGGAATTGCACTAGACTTTATTTTCAGTCTTGTTTTTTTTTTTATATTTTGTGTTTTTCATCCGATCTTTCTTCTTTTTTTTGCACGGGGAGGGGAATTTGGAGGTCGATAAGCCTGTTTCATTTTCTTTTTTCCTTCAGGAAGGTGGGATTTGGGAATTGATGATCATGCTGCCTTTCGTTTTTTTTTCTTGGTTTCATTGCTACCCAGGGAAGAATTTCAGAGTTGTATACTTCAATAATAAATTAACCTTTATTTCATCCTTCTTTCCAATTGTATACTGGAAATAATATACAATCATGCATCTAAATTCTATTTTGCTTCCTTGTCATAGGCTTTCTCACTGGCAAAAAGTTGTTATTGCATTTAAACACAGCAAAATAACCCGAGTTAGAAGGGAAAATTGATAACAAACCAAAAGAGCTGAAAAACTGATCTGAAGTTTGGTGAAATATGAAACAGAAATTAGAGTTAAACAAGGAGAGGGAAAAAAAGAGAAAATTCAGAGCTTAGGGCCCAGGCAGCTGAAGGGACAGCTGATAACCGTATCAACATAGTGCAAAATGCAAGGGATGGAAAAGTGGACAGTTCAGGTAAAGATTAAGAGATGGAACAAGTTACAAAAATAAAAGGCAAGACCATGAAGCAATATGGAAAGAGTGAGAATCTGTAAAATAGTAATTTTCTGCACTTGGAATAATGCAAGTTAGCAAGCATAGATGAATAGGATTTCGTGAAAAGGTATATGCACTGAAGTTTTAGATAGACACCTGCTTTTAGGATGTATAAGTGGGCAGCATGGAGGACTTAAGTGATAGTTGACTCCAGAGGTTAAAAAAGAACCGATATCTTCGGCAACAAGTTTATTTAGGCAATGACTGAGAATATATCCTTGACACCAACAAGCAATAAATATATTTAACAGAGAGTAGATGCTGTTTTACAGCAGAAAACTGGACAAAAGACACTTCCAGTCATAAGTAGAGCTGAAGAAAACAGAAATGATACAATCATGACAGTTCTTTCAGAGGTGCACTAGAGCAAGAAAAAAAAACGTAATATCAAATGTAATTACCAGAAAAATCGTATCTTGATGGACCCATCCAACGATTCTTTTCACTGTCTGATACTGTATCACCATAAAATCCATACCCTAATAGAGATACTGAGTATTTCAAAAACATATTTTTATGATGTACTGAACTGACGTCAATGGGTTGCGAGTCGCCTGTGGGGAAAACAATAACAAAGTACAAGAATTATCTCAAAGAAAGCTTTCAACTCCAGAAAGAACAAACATTATAGCATTAAATTTGGCTGTATTTATCATTAATGTGGTTCTACATTGCATTCAATTTGACAATTGAACAATTTTATAAAAGATTAGAAATATTAAGTACAAATTAAAAGTGAGGATAAGCTGAAATATTTTTACCACTGCAGGAATCACATCATTCTAAAGAAAATGTGACAGGCACCTTTAGAGGTTTTACTACAAGCTGGCCGTTATTCAGATCTATATATGCCAATATAAAGGATTTTCACAAGAAAGCTATGCTATTGATGAAAAGATGATCAGATCATGGGAATACGTTAAGTGAGAGGATGCTAATGTTTGGGAGGAGCCATCTTTCAACTACCTGACTGTAATGTAGTGGCAATGGGATGCATTATTTCCTTCAAATTTTCTGTAATGTCAACTTCTTCAATCTATGCTACAAGTTTCATAGGCTGGCAGATGAAGCAGTTAAATCAATACACTTCAGAGTACATTTTTTATTTTTTAGCACAAAATGTATTAAAATCAACAAGATAGGACCTTCAAAATTTAGAGATTAGTAGTGAATGAAAATTATAAAATAATCTGGAAGGAACAGAACATTTTGCAGCTGGTTTTAATATGAATACAATGTCAAGCAAAAGGAGCAATGTTAATTAAAGCTTTGCATTTAAAACAGTGAAATTCAAGGGGATGGAACATAACCCCTTCAAGGAAAGGAATCTTGTAAATTCAATAATGCAAGAAAATAGAAATGAGAAAATAACAAGACTTCAGAGGAAAATATAAAGTGCTGGATGGGAATGATAGGTTAAAATTAATTTACTTCCTCTCTAGGAGGTGAGTACTGCAACAATATATTGGTAACTATCTACGAATGTTGCCTATGTGAATATTTGATTAAGAAGACATTTGAACAAGTCTGCTTTATGAAAAGCAAAAGTGCATGGTATTTAGAGGCAAGCTTGTGATATGGACTGGTATTTAGTTGGGAGGTTGGAGAAGTACCGACAAATTAAATATTATCAAATTGGTGGAAATTTCTCCAAAGATTTATCCAGGTATTGCATTTTTTCCCAATCATTGACTTTAACATGTTGGCAAGTACCCTTTGGCACACTATTTCTATGCCGATTATCTATATTAATCTCACCTGCCGAAATCAATTCGATATCCATCTATGACTTACTTATTCAAGAACTTGTCCAGATGCATCTTAAATCCGAAATATATAGCATTCATTTGTCAAGGTAAGCCTGGTAATTTAAAGTCATTTTCAGGAAAATGGACCTTTCATAAAAGCTTTTTAAAAGCTGATCTGTATTTTCTGGCCATTTGCATTTCAGATTACATCTTACATCAAGATACCAACCTACAATGATGTGTAAGGCAGAAGTTACAGGATCATTTGTTCCAACTGTTGCATAGCAGATGCAGTCTGTAGAACCTAGAATAGATAATACGTCTGTTTAACTTTCCATTTCTTTTATTTTGCTCTCATGTTTATAATAAAGCTGCTATGCTAAAGATGCTAAATATCTCATGCTATAAAGATGAAATGTTTCAAATAGTGGCTAGATTTATATGACTGTGCAAGTCTTAGAGAGATATCTTCTGCACAGTACTGTTACTGTAAAAATAAACAAATTTAATTATGTATGTGAGTGAAGATAAACCTGATTCTGATGTGGGTCTCTATTATGGATGACTGGAAAGGGGGCAGGGAGAGCAGAATTATGTTTGGGAAAAGGGGAAGGAGAGGGAAGTATTACAATAACATTCAAATAATCAATGAACCAATTATTTAGAATCAAATAACATTGCTTGATGTCTCAGGGCTGGGTGTGTCTGCATCTGTGCCACCCCCAATCCCTGGCACACCTTCTTTGCCACCTGTCCCACAACCCTCCCGCGGCACTCCATCCTCATCATTCCCAACATCCTTTGCTTCCACTAGATTTACAAATTCGCTCTCTGCTCCACATTGACAAATACAGTACTGTACAAAAGTCTTAGGCACCCTAACTATAACCTCATATATCTAAGACTTTTACACAATACCCAAGGTTAATGAATGGCTGGCTGGTGGCGTAGTGGCATCAGCGCCGGACTTAAGACTGAAGGCTCCCAAGTTCGAATCCAGCCGGCTCCCTTGCATGCTTTCCATCTGTGCTGGGTTGAGCGTCAAGCTAGCAACTTGGTAGAAACAAGAAAGCCTGCTAAAAAAACGCCGTCACAACGGCGTCCCAATGATTCCACTCGGAGTTAAGGGCATTCTTCATCTTCAAGGTTAATAGATAACAAAATCAAAGTCAGACCTGAGTGGGCAAGACTTGATTGATGTCGGTCTGTATTTATTTAAAAGGCGAATAACTCCTTTGAGATCCAGACTCAATACTGAAAGCTGAGAGTGCAAATGAAAGAGCAACTGGGGCTAGCAGAGAGTGAATGAGAATTAAAACCAACATAAACAAGAACCAAAAATTATCCTTAATAGGCAAGTAAATATAAGTTGACAGTAAGTAAAACCTTGAGGCCGATTAAAAAATGTGATCTATGCACAGAGGCAGAGGTACAGCTAGAATAGTAAATGAGTTCTAATGGCAGATGCTGCTGCCAAAAATCTCAGATGGAAAGTGATTGTGATAATGGACTGGATGTGGTGAAAGTTTTTGAACAGGAACAGCACCGATTGGCATTGTTTTATGTACCTTGGTTGCTGAGGAAGATGAACACAAGCTTCTCATTATCTTTTCCATCAGACTTACCAACGTAATGAAAAATGGCAACCATGTTCAGAAAATGGGTCCACAATATACCTAGAACTGTTTAAGCTCAGATGTGAGGAGGAACAATCAGGGAATAAGTAAGCAAGTTTAAGAAAATAAGAGCCAGAATTGAGTTTTTAAAAATGACAAATCCATGTTTGACTACCGTAACTGAATATTCAGATAGCATAACTGTAAGGTGATTAGAGGAACATGATCATTGCCACGCACATAATTTTTAGAAAATCTTTGATAAAGTATAACATACAAGGCTTACTAGAGAAAAAATAAGGGTTGTGGTATTCAAGGATTGAGAACAGCATTGTTCAGAAATGAGCAGAAAGTTTTGACAAACAGCTGTTTTTAAACAGGAGATGGTAATGAAATGCTGTTCCACAGGAGCCAGTGCTGGGATCTGAGGTTTTGTGTCACTCCCGTATACAGAATGCAAAAGGCATAAATTCCAAGTTTGCAGATGACATGAACTGCAGAAGGCAGTGAGGAACACAATATCATTCAGTGACAGGCTGTTAGAATGAACATGTATTAGATGAAATTTAGAACCATTAAATATTTCCAGGACCTATCGATTCTGCTTTTATTCATCCTGCCAAAGTACAGAGAATTTTCTAAGCATGGTACAGTAAGTGTGGCATGTGGTATTCTGAGATTCCAAGGCACAGCCTATAAAAATCAAGGAAAAAATGTTGACTAGTTAAGCTACCACTGCAATACTACATCTGAAACTGGTATCTTACATTAAGGAGATTGTAAAGATCCTAATGAGCTGCAGAAAAGATTTACTAGAATGATGGACACACTGTAATTTTGAAGCTGGGCTTTTCCTGTTGAGCAAAGAAGGGTGTGCTGAGATTTGATTGAGCTGTGGAGGGAAATTGGAATGTGAACAGCATCGTCGCTTGTTTAAACAGGGTGAACAGAGAGAAAACAAATAAGATTGGACTCTTATTAGAAATCAAATAGCAGCTTGAATGTGGAGGAAAACATATTAAAATGTCCTCCTGCTCAATCGCCAACAGTTTCCTCTTTCAGCAGATGTCACTGAAACCTTTTTCAACTGCATCCTAATTCAGATTGTCTCGTTCAATCATTGAGATCGATGCTTGAAAAAGTAACAGTGTTTAAGAAATTTTAAAAGTTTCTCTCTTTTTGTCTCAACCAGCTCTGCACTAAACTGGGAAACCTTCCCTTCAACATTTCTTATGATCCACCTTGGACGGCCATAACTTTTGAGCTCTGTAATTCACTCATTAAACACTTTTTTCTCTTGAATTCTCTGTCCTCATTTAAGATGTTTCTTAAGGACAATCCTTTGACTTACTAAATGGTCTTCTTGCTCCATTTTTCATTCTGTTGAATGAAATTTGTTTGATAATATTCATATTAAGAACCTTGGCATACTTTCTCGGGCTGCATCTTGCTGGCTGTTGCAATCACTTCCAAATGACAGTCAAAATTTAGCCTTTTGAAATGCAGACACTTTTGTTGTAAATCTATATTTAACTTTTCTGTTAGTCTTGTATTAATTCTTGGTCACAAACTTTTATCTTAATCATTTTAGAAAGAACTTCTGCAATAGAATCATTATAATGTTCAAAAGAATGATCTTCATTGTGTGTTGTGTTGAATGATGTGGGCAATTATGGTCTTTATGACCATGATTACTCCTTGGCAAAGTTTTCTTTGCCATTGAAGTGGTTTGCCATTGATTTTATTTCTGGGCAGTGTTTTTACAGAATGGGTGACCCCAGGCATTATCAATACTCTTCAGAGATTGTCTGCCTGGCATCAGTGGTCACCTAACTAAGAAATGAGCATGCACCAGTTGCTCATTTGACCACCCACCACCTGCATCCACGGCTTCATGTGATCCTGGTCAGGGGGCTAAACATGTGCTACACCTTGTGCAAGAGTGACCTGCAGGCTAGCAGAGGGAAGGAACAGGAGCCTTAGGTAGAGACACATCTTCCTTGGGTAAAGACACATCTTCACCTAGCCACCTGAGATCAAAAAAGCATCTGAGCAAAATGCAAGAAAATCCATGGCAGTAAAATTAGTATTTAATGCAGAAAGGGAAGATTTATGTGGTACATTGTCCCTTGTTTCCTAGATTATGATTGAATTGCACAATAATATACGGAAGATAAAAGCACAAATTTACAGATGTTATATTTGTGTTTTTAAAGGAAATGTTGCCCTTTTGTGCTGCTTTTTTAAATATGAGAAATACTTCTCACCTGCTGGGATAATTCCAATCCTCAAATCACATGGAACTAGTTCAGCATTAGGATGATTTTGATTGATGCATGCATTCTTCTGTGTCCGACCAATCACACCATGCATTACCTCACTGAACATGCCATCTCCACCAACAGAAACAATCCTGGCAAAAAAGAAATAAGTCGATGAATACTCAAGTCAAAATTTGATTAATATGCCCAATATATTTCAAATTTATTTGAGTTTTTCAGAAACCCGTTAGCCTAAATAAAATACTCATTATCAAATTAAGCCAAGATCACCAGTGGTTATTTTAACAGTGAAATAGTGGACAGAAAAAAATTGAGAGAGAAGTAGAAAGGAATGAGAGAAAAAACTAATTTTGTACTTGCATCAGAACTGAATGATGCACAGTAAAAAATACAAGATACATAAGACTACTTATGGTTGTTATTTTGAGCTTGCCAGCTAACAAAACACATGTATTTTCCTTATTTTGAAAAGCCCTTGGATACATCTTTTTCTAAAATAGTGGCTCAACGGTCATTTGTAAGTGAACACTTACCCATCATATTTCTCTAGATCAGCTTCCAACAGATAGTCTCTGGCATGGTTAGCACATTCAGTAACTGGAAACAATAAGAAAAAATGCTCAAAAGTTTTTAAACTACAATCACAATAAACAACATTTTTGTTCAAATTTTTCTAGCACAAGCTGTTCTACCAATAAGTTTCAAAGGAACAAAAAAGACCTGTAACTTAAACACATTCTACCAAAGCTCTAAACTGACCATAGAGGTGAAGAGAGTCTGTACGAGGGTAGTGCATTGAGAATTATAGCAATGTCCTTGAAAGAATGTTTAGTCTTAAATGATGACAGCAATCTTACAATCTGGTAAAGATGGCTGGACTATTCTACCTGGTTTGGTTTCACCAGGGTTTCTTTTTGTTTTAAAACAGCAGCCAAATCTTCCATTCCACTTTGCTGACAAGCTCAATTTGTGGTTGTTAAATTGAGCTAGCCAGCTGAATATTAATGAGGGCTGTGGTACAATATCAGTTGTCTCTGATCATTCATTCTTTTCAAGTGATTGGTCAAAGACACACCTGATATTGGACCTGGGATCTCACCAGCACTTAAGGTGTGTTCCCAGGAATTAGAACGCTAATTAATCAGCACTAAAAGAGATCACATTACTCATATTGTTATGTTTTACTTCCAATGGTACAAGAGGCCATTCAGCCCAGCAAGTTTTCCCCAAGTCCTAGTCCTCCACTTATTTCCTGGCCCTAAGCACACTCATGTGCCAATGAACTCCCTTGATGTCCCTGCCACCTACACATATCAGGAGCAATTTTTTGTACAAAATTAACTTATCGCTGAGGGATGGGAGATGAAGGTGGAGAACATGAGAAAAATCAGGGAGAATGTGCAAAATCCACCTCAAACCCAGGATTCCAGCACTAATTGCTGGCTCATTGCACCACTTGAGACATTATAGCATCTTATCGCAGTGCTCAGTTGCTGCACCACCTGCCCTAGTCTGCTAAACACTAATCCACAGAGGCAGCTTCACCACATAGTTATTATGGGAGAACACCAATGATATTCTAACCTTCACGCCAGATTCCCAGAACCCAGCAGCATGCAAGGTGGGGCAGGTACAGGGTTGCACCAAGTTTCTGGTACAGCAGTGCAGATCCTGAGCATATCTTTTGCCTTATAACATGAGGAGTTTGTACATTAGTACTTGGATGCATTATAGTAAATCTACAATCTGCACAGCAATGCTAATCTGGATATCAGTATAATCAAATTAAACAGCACTCAAAACAAAAACTGATTGCTATTCCACCATTCCCTGATGCAATTTACTCTACTCAAGCAAACATTCAGCACAGTGGAACAAAGTTACTATTTTGTCCTGTTCAAATATAGCAAAAAGTCAATTCAGTAGCTCTACAGCTGGTTAAAAAAAACAAATGTTTATTAATATATATAGAAAGATGAATAATGAAAAGATGGATGATAAACTAACTGAATTACCGTAGATTCCGGATTTTAAGCCGCTACTTTTTTCCCACATTTTGAACAGCTTTGAACTTTGCGGCCTTTAATCCGGAGCGGCTAATACATGATTTTTTTCATGCCGCCTCGTAAACATTTTGCCTCATAACAGTAGACCAATAAAATTGATGAGTAGTTCACAGAGGTCCAATGAAATTGTACGATAAATCAAGCGCACTTTCACAATTATTGTAAATCAGTCATTTGTACTCACCCTCATCAACATGGAAAACACTCGAAGCATTGTGCTGCCTTATGGCAGTTACTTAGTTTATAATATTTTCGCTTAGTAATTCATTTTCTAGTTAAAGTTAGAAGAGTTTTAACTATATTTGTTTTCTGTACTACATCGCGGGATGCTATGACGTCACACCCGGTTTCGCGGTGTCTTGTGGGAAAAATGCCGTTTGCGATAAACGGAAAGGAGGGGGGAGCGGCGGAGCGGCATTAGACCCGAGCGAAACGCTGCTTTTAAGTTAAAGGTGATCAATAACTTTTCCTGGTAGGCTGCAGTATATATATTTTTTACCAGTCGTTAGGAGATATTGGTATGTTGTTCAGTAAAGAAGTATACGCAACGTATATTTAAAAGTAGCCGCGTTACGGGCACGGTTCGAAAAAAAGCATTTGCAATATGTATTTGTTTTTGTTACCATATGGATTTAATTAAAAGTTAAAAAATCCTCACGTGTAATATCTTTCTGTGTAAGTATCTCATATTACAATGTGGGACACCTGCGGCCGAAAATCCGGTGCGGCCTAAAATCCGGTGCAGCCTTTACAATTAAAAAATTGATTTTATTTCTAAAATTAGAGCCAGCGGCTTTTAATCAGGTGCGCTCTGTAGTCCGGAATCTACGGTATATTATATAACTACTAGTTACTGCAATAAATTTTGGTATTATTTACATAAGACATACAGTATATATAAATATGTATATAGGACATGCACATTTACACAAGGATAATAGGCCTGCTTCTATTAATCAAATGCATGATGATGAATGAAAAAATGGTTAAAGTATAACAGTAAGCAAAATCTGTCATTTTACTAGCCTAATTTAAGATTAACAAAGAGGAGGCAACATGTTGCTTCAAATTTTGTGAACTTGCAAACCCAATACTTGGGCTGTAAGCCTTAAATCTGTCTGGGTTTAGTGTAATCCAGTATTCTTAAACATGTAAAAAAAAATCCTAAAAGGCAGATAAGTAAAATAAGTAGCTAACTAGAAATGAATTTATTTAAAAAATAATAAAACTAGTTAATATCAGTGTTAAATATGTGGACTTGAACATATGAAAACAAGTTTTGATTATGGAAAGCAATGTTGGTGAACAACAAAGAGATCCCCAGACACCACATCCTCAGTAAATAACTTCATGTTCAGGAGCTTTCATTCAGAGTTGTTGAGCTGGAGTCCGAGATACAGATCCTATGATGGATCCTGGGGCAGTTACAAAGCTCACAATGGTCACTTGGATTTGGCAAAGAGAGGGAATAGTGAGACAATAGGTCCAACTGATTTGGGACTCATGGATACGGGGATGCAGGAACCTCAGCTTTTTATCCAATTTAACAGGTACAAGGCAATCATCACATAATAGTAAAGATGACACATGAGGTATTGCAGATGCTGGAAATCTAGAGCAATACAAACAATGTGCTGGAGAAGCTCAACAGGTCAAGCAGCATCTATGAATGGGAATAAACAGTCGATTTTTCGGGCCAAGACCCTTCATCAGGTAGAGATAGCTATTTTGACTGCAGTACATGACTAAGTATAGGAATTAAAAAGGAATATGGTAGTGGTAGGGGCAGGACAGTCAGGCAGATAGACACTATTCTCTGTGCCTAAGTCTTGAAAACTGTGCTTGTTGCATTTCTGGCTCTGAAGTAGGATATCTCCTTTGGGCTGGAGATAAATGGTTTGCAAGTGGAATTTCTGGTTACTGTGGCACAAAAAGATGATGTAGATAGGACCAAAGAACAGGTCTAATGAGGACCCACAGGAAACTGGGTCAATTTACATCCACAACTGCAAAAGGTAATGATCTCTAGATTACTTTTGAGCCACACAGAGATTGACATAGGTAAAGGGATCAATGAAATGAAAATGAGGAGCAGAAATTCATGAGAGAAAGGATTTTGATCCATGGGGCACAGGAGCACTAAGTACTAAGGAGAGGAAGCAAAAAGGTGGGAGCAGATGTCATGAAAGGAGGAGAAATTCAAACAAAAGTAACAGTACTCTTACCATTCAGCAGAAAGGGACAGTATAAATGGTAGAAATTCAGCAGCAAGATGGATCATGTTGAGAAAAAGTTTAATGTCAAAATTGCAAATTCTTCATCTCAATGTGCAAATCATGCATAACAAAATGAATCAGTAACAGAAAGTCAGTGGATCTGAACTAAAAGCTGTTAGAGAAAATTCAACTATTTCATGGAATCAGAGATAGCCAGTTATGGAGTCATCATTTGTAATATTGACAGTTTCTCTCTCACCAGTTGTGTGGCCTAACCTGCTAGATATTTCCTACATTTTAAATTTTGTTAATTTGTGGTTCTCCTTAACTTTCCTCATTAACCTATCAACCAGATGGTGTGGTCAAAAGTTTAGAGCCATGGCCTCACCAGAGGTATTCCCTTCATTCTATCCATCCCTACTCCACCCTCCTTGAAACTTAATTCTCACTTGTTTCTTTTCCCAATACTAACAAAAGGGTCTCAGATCTGAAAACTTAACTTATTTTTCCTTCACAGAAGCTGCCAGATCTATTTCTGGCATTTTCTGTTTTTCTATTCATCATTAGTTGTAAAGCAAACAAGATAGGGAATTAAAAATTCCAAGGTACTTGACAAGTTAGAGACAGTAAAAATGGAAAAGGCAGCAGGAGTAGGTAAATCTAGTAACAAAGGGTTACTTCCATCAGGTTTCCTAAAGGACTCACCGCAGATCAGAATTATCTTGGATGATGATACAGAATAACAAAAGGTTAGAAAAGCTGATGTAATTTATTGACTGAGGCTGATGTGATCTTAATTCAAGAGAGAAGACAATGAAGGCAGAATAGTTCCCATTTATTCCATTGATTAACTTTCATGGAAACTTAAGAGGTAGGACATTGTGTTACAGTAAGGGAGTTGGTTAAGTCACAGCATTGCTTGGACCTGGATCACTGGTTAGAAGAGTATAGAAGAGTAAGTTATTCATTGTGATAAGCAGGGGTAGATCAAAAACCCCAAACACAGCAAAGTCTTGGACTTTGATTGATTTCAGTTATCAGTTTAGTTTATTTTCATATGTGTATGTGCCTCTATGCACGTACTTGCAGTAACATCACAGGCACATGGTGTCATACAGTAGCATTTACAAGACAAAGTTATCACAATTGATTTTAAAATATTTAATGCTTTATAAATTAAAAAGTAATTTTATCAATTTATATCATAACAGAACAAACTTTACAATCTGCATCACTCTCCAAGACTTTCTCTCAAACCAAACAGTATGCCTCACAATGCAAACCACCATGGGATGCATGCACAATTGGAATTGGTGGACCATATCCAGGAGGTTCTCATCCCCAAAGACCCACCTCCCTACTCACTCCCTTGCATGGCTCCAAGAACCTTTTATCATCCCAACTCAGGAGATCAAACCTAGCATTTTGCTGGCCAGATACTTGTACTACCATGGTACACAAGTAGGTTGAGAATATTTTGAGTACAAGGTTCATTGATTCCTTCAGTGAAACTTTTCAAAAGGACACCAGACTTCTACATTAGTTTCAATGAAGGTCAAATAAAGCAATTCCAGTTGCAAATCCATGCATGTCCTCCAAAACTTCCATTGATAATCAAAAGTCATATCAGAACACCACTAAAGCCTCTGCCCAAACCATTAAAAGCAGCAGCTCCTTCATGTTCAATGCCAAATCCGGAGGATGTTGCAGGTATCTGCTCACCAACTATTGTTAGTACTATTTCAACACCAAACTGACTCCTTTTGCTCTGGGTACACATATGGATTAAATAGCTCCGATAGGGCACTAAACACTGACTTGCTAGCCTAATACCATAGGAACAGACAGTAGTAGTTGTATTTGGTGCTTGATCTGAGAAACATTTGTTCTAGACAGGCTTCCAATTTACAGGAGGCAAGTGCAGCAGCACTTTGTGTACAGGAAATGATAGAGGAAATATCTGGACATACCGATGCTATCTACAAAAGATGACGCTAATTTGTGCGCGATATTTTATTGTACACCTAGGATTCTGCCATATGACTGTACCAAGCTCTGTTCAACCATTGCATTACCTTATGCTAATCCCAAATGAACACAACGTTCTATACACTTACAATGGCATAATGCTGAAGTTCAAATTCCATGCAAAACTTGTAGCAAGTCCAAGATAGAAGCTTCTGCTGCATTGATGTGGTAACTAGCAGTTTTCTACAATCATTTAAAAAGATCATTAATAAGTGACCAAGTGCCAAAACTTTGTTTATATTGGCAGGTCTCATTTGTTCCACAGTGCAGGCCAGCTATTAATACCAATTTCAGGAATGACTCCAATTGCCTTCCAGTTCATGGTGGGAGTGTTGCAACAGACTAAGTTGCACTGATTCAACACCAACTAAATGTCAAATGCAACTTCTAGCTGAACAATCTTGAATCAAAAATTCAATTGTGAAATTATTGCCATATCAAATCAATATCCCAGAACTGTTGATAAATGATAGAAGTTAACACAAGCTAGAAAATGGCATCATGGCCAGACAATTGAAAAGTTGTTAGTAAAATGAAACTGATTATGGCAGTTGCACAGAATAATGAAAGAAATTAAATATAATAATGGTTCGATGGGAGGAGAAAAAGACGTTTGTTTCAATTCATTAAAAACTTACAAAGAAGCTACCTGCTCAGTATGTATCAGTTTCCTCATTGACACATCCAAAAGGTGATTTCTACCTCAATCAGTCAGAACAAAAGATAGATAAGAGCTTCCAGTCTAGGATTTATCTGGTTGGGGGCCGAAGTCAGATAAGAGGTATGTGCTGCTCACTCCCACTTGCCCCTCATAACCCAAGAATTATCACTCCTGAAACAACGGTCCAAATTCCTCAAAATGCTCCAAAGCAGCATTGATCACAAAGGAGCTTTGTGTGACTAATATAGGAACTGTATTGTGTGTGCAAGAGACAAACAAGTCCGGAATATCTGGTAAAATTCCTGACATGGAATTATTTTACTTCATAATGCTCACAATCAAGTACACTAAGCAAATTAGTGCTGGAAAAAAAGGGAAATAAAAGTGTTCATGTACTTCTGTCCAGTAAATTTAAACAACCTTTTAATGGCAACATTTATTATTAATGCAAAGGGGATAAGACTAGATACAGTTGTTGGCTTTATGCCTTGTTGTACAATGGAAACCATGTTTTCTTACTAAGTATATAACTTATCCAATAGCAAAATGGGATTGACAGAAACTAGTATTTTCAGAGATGTAGGTAACAATCTTACAATTTTAGTCACTTCAAACTCTCTTCATGCTGCCAGCACATGCTGTTTAAAATACTATGTGGCAAGGTAGCAAGTCAGAAGAGTATCAAGTACTAGGAGTCACAATGAGAATCGCTTATTCTGGCAGTGATGATCTTTTATAATCATTGCAAATGAGCAATGAGAGAATACATAGAAAATATGCACAAATGATTCAATTCGTTCTTATAGAAATATTAAGTCACCATTATCAGGCATTAAGAATATCCATGAAAAACTTGCAGGAGCCCACCAAGTAGCATTCAGTGTTACTCTACCACTCAGTAAGGTCATGACTGATAGTTTCCTTCAGCATCACGCTGTACTAATCCAATTTTCCTCGATTTAACTAAAAAAAAAACTATTGAATTCTGCCTTGATTACTTAGGGGGAACATAACTCCACTGCCCTCATGGATAGGAAGTTCCAGATTATTAACTATTCTCTACACGATGGAATATCTTTTCAATTTTGTCAGATTCCTCATTCAAAACCCTGGTTCTGGACACTTCAGTCCCAATTTATTTTATTTTAAATATAAACTTCAATAAGATCACCCCTCATTCTAAACTCGAGAATATAGTATTTCCAGTCTCATTAATATCTCCTCACATAAACCTGCTACCCCAAGAATCAATCTGGTAAGTTTTTGCTAATGTCCTCAATGGTTAATACATTTATACTTCCTTTGATGGTGAGTTTAGGCATACACACAATATTTCTGATGTCCTCATCAGGGCTCTTTATAACTGAAGCAAGTCATACTAAAATCCTCTTGCACTAATGCCAAACTCACCATTTTTCTTCCCAACTCCATCATGCACAAAACAAAGCTCCTTTGACAAAGCAGAGCTGTTTCAAAAAAATAAAACCTGCATATTCTGGTAACTTAAAATTAGAAAATGCCAGAGAATCTCTGGTCAGGTCACATCTCTGGGGAGAGAAGTACAATTAATGTTTCAGTTTGAAGATTGTTCAGCAGAATGAAGGAATTTTTTGGTACGCGTTTGTATAATATCTGATGGTTCAGGATGACATTTGTTATTAACCTGGTTCGTCCACCTACTATATCGTAAACTAGTACTTAAATGCTCAATCTGCAAACAGTAACTTACCAATCACTTCTGCAGTAATAGAAGCCAATTGAAACAGAGGAGCCACCTTTTCATCATAGATCTGCTTTCCAAGTCGCTTTCCCCCAAAAGGATTAATAAATACAATTAAGTTCTTTGGTCTCATAGCTACAAAAGTAAAAACAAAGTGCAACTTTAGGAATAATTAGTTAACTTTAAAAAAAGCTACAATAATTTGAAATTCCATCTACTTGCCAATCAAAGTGAAAACATTGGTTACAGGTGTCCCCCGTTTTTCAAACGTTCACTTTATGTCAACTCGCTGTTACAAAAGACCTACATTAGTTACCTGTTTTCACTAACAGAAGGTGTTTGGACTGTTACGAAAAAAGGCAGCGCGCGCCAGGCAGCCAAGTTCCTACCCGGAACTGCATTCTAGCTGCCATTGCTTAAACACGTGCCTGTGAGCATCTGTGCTTTATGTCGATTTATTTTGTGCATCCGTTAACAAGATGAGTTTTAAGGTATCGGAAAAGCCTAAAGAGCGCATAAGGGTGTTACACTTAGCGTAAAACTAGACATAATTAAGCATTTCAATCGTGGTGAACAAAGTAAAGACATAGTGAGTTTGGCTAAAGAGGCTGGGTTTGTGGAAGCTGATGTAGATGATGTTGAAGAGGTTTTGGCATCCCATGACCAAGAACTGACAGATGAAGAGCTGATGAAGAGGAAAGGATAACAATTGAAACCGAACGCAATAGCGAACAGCCCGAAAGTGAAGTCATCCAGGAACTGAACGGGAAGCAATTGCGTGAAATTTTTGCTGCGATTGACAATGCTGCAATGATTGCAGAAAAGTATGACTTTAATTTTGAAAGGGTACGTAGGTTTAGGGCATATTTGCAGGATGGTTTGAGTGCTTACAAAGAACTGTATGATAGAAAAATGCGCGAGGCTAAGCAGTCAAGCATACTGTTGTTTTTCAAGCCTTCCACATCAGACGAGGAAACTTGACCTTTGACATTGAGGTAGGCAGACATAGAAGGTGGTGACCTGCCTGCCCTGATGGAAACAGACGACGATGAGATGACACCCCAGTCTCCTCTACCTCCCACCACCCCAACCTCTGACAACTCAGCCTAACACACCATCATCAGTGTCCTCACTGTCTTCCCGATTCCGGTTAAGTGAAACTACACTGGGCGTACTTTATTTCTACTTTATATAGGCTGTGTATTTTTGTGTTATTTGGTAACTTCATAGCTTAAAGGTTACTGGAAAGAGTGCTTCTGCCGGGAGCGCTTGTGCTGTGTGTTTCTGCCGGGAGTGCTTTTGCCGTGTGTTTTTGCCAGGAGCGCTTGCATGAGATTTTCGCTGCGGTGGACAGTGCTGCAATAATTGTAGAAAAGTATTCCTACTTTATATAGGCTGTGTATTTATCAGATCATCCCTGCTTTTACTATATGTTACTGTTATTTTAGGTTTTATGTGTTATTTGGCATGATTTGGTAGGTTATTTTTTCGGTCTGCGAACGCTCACATATTTTTCCCATATTAATAAATGGTAATTGCTTCTTCACTTTATGACATTCCGGCTTACGAACCGTTTCATAGGAACGCTCTACCTTCGAATAGCGGGGGAAACCTGTATTGGTATTTCTTGTCAGGATCTCAAATTTTTAGATTTTTGTTTTGAGTATTAATATAATTTACTGCTGAGTAACTGAGACAAATTAGTAAATTGCAATAAAAACATTACAGTCAACTTAATATATTATGAACAATATTTCTGATGAAAAGACTGAGCAAGTCAAACATAAACAAAAGTATTCACTTAGCAATTTGTTGAATCGAGTAAAAGACAGGAAACATGTACAGGAAGTCACCCATTTGGAGAGGTGCTCTGCTAACATCTTTGACTACAGTAAATCAATAAAATGCTGAAGTGGTGCCATTTGCTTTCATTTCCTGACAGCAATTATGTTGTTTTCGCTGAAAAGACATTTTGGCATTTTGAAACAAAACAAGCTACTATCATTGTTTAGATTAGAAATACAGTTGATTTTGAATGTTCTGTTGCCAGCAAACAAAAAAGGCATATACCATACGAGGCTAACATAAATTGGAATTTGTCTTTATTTTGAACTCATGTTAATCTGAACAGTCAATTTAGTAGCTATCTGATTCATTACGCCTGATGAACATTATGAAGGTGCAAAAACTTGAGTCTACTCACACACTCCCTTCTAGGTGAATGGATCAAATTTGTAAGAAAAATAAGGAAAATAGACTGACAGGAAACTTGAAGACATAAGATAACGTGGGAAATGCTCAGTGGAAATGAGATCTATTGGATGAAATAACCTGCACAGCCTGATGCAGAAGACCAACAAACACAATGAATGTGGAATGATATGTGAAATGCTGCAGCACAGGCCTACATATTTTCTATAAACACATTCAAATTATTTAGAAGCAGAGTAAGGAAAATATATCCAATTGAAGTAGTCACTGGTAGCCACGCGTTCAACCCTGACAAAGATATGGTTGCAAAATCATTGAAACAGTTATGGATCGTGGGTTGGAATGGAATCTGCAGAATTTATTTAGTGATACAGCATGGACAAGGCCGTTCAAGCCATACCATCCCATAAACCCCAATTAACCCTAACAACCTAATTGTGGGACAATTTAGAATGACCAATTAGCCTACCCAGTAGGTCTTTGGACCGTGGGAAGAAACCCAAGCATCCAGAAAAAGCCCATGCACTCCACGGGAAGGATGTTCGGAGACTCCTCACAGAACAGCGCTGAAGTTGAACTTTGGAATACCGTGAGCTGAAATAGTGTCATGCTAAGCACTACGCTATCATGGCTACCAATTTTTAACAAGCCAAATGCTGTGTACAAATATCAGAGCATGCTAGTAAGAGAGAAATAATGCAGGTGAAGAGAATTGGAATCCAAATTAAAAACAAATCTCATCAATACTCCATAAAGGCAAGGAGCCACCCTAGCAGATGTCTTCCTCAATATCGCTAAACATTAGCACTCTGACTGCCAGAATTTAATCTGATATCCACAAGCTAACTTCATGACTCTTAGCAAATTACTTGTCATTTAGGTGTGCATAATTATATTCAACATGTGAATTTTATGTTAATATTTTATTATATCACTAAATGGAGTTTTTAGTTAAATGAGTCACTGATGAAATTGGGAAGGAGATAACTTGTAGGACACAACTTGCTCAGTATTTACAAGTCAGAGAATAGGACCAACAAATATAAACTGAAATACTGGACAAATTTTTTTCCCCCCCTAAAGTGTTGCTTTCTCAGAATTTTTATTTTGTTTATCATAGACTGCTTGAAGCTGAACACAAATATAATTTCAGTCTACTTGTATTGCATAGGAATTTGGAGAAACAAGAAACTAGCTTTTATTGAATATAATGAATTTAATTGCATAACGGTGCCGATGCTTTGTATAGTTCAACTAAGTTAAAAATGTTTTGATGGTTTTCATTTCTGATCAGTGTCTGAGGCTTCTCATTCAAGTGTCCAACAATAATCAGCCCGTATTGATGGATTCCAGTTGCCCTGATGCTGTTCCTCCCTCCATGAACACAATGGTCTGGTGAAGCCTTTTACCAGACAGCATGAAGATTTGCAGAGAACAAGTCTAAATGGGTATGCAGAAAATGAATCTTTAGTGACATGCTGCTCTTCATAATTTTGTATGATTGAAGCATGTTGTCAACCAGATACATGTAGCTTTGGTGCTCTGTAGTTGCCAAGAAAATTTTCATCAACATCCTTGAATGCCTTCCATGTGATTTTCTCCCACCCCCACTAGAAGTTCTTCTAATTGCCTGTCATTGATGACTTGTTTGATTTGTTGACCAACAAAAAACGCTTTCCTTAATCCTAGCATTAGTTATTCTGGGAACCATCTGTCTCAAATATCAAGACCCTTCACAGAAATGTTTATGCCTGGTGACAGCAGATTCCATCCTTGCAGAGTTGAACCCAGTAAATTCTGCTCTTGCCTTTGACAAACCCAAGTCTCTCACCAGGTCATTTAGCTCAGATTGAGTTATCAGATGAGGCACACTCAGCATAAAGAGCTCAAAATCTGTATCAGTATCGGTGTCATTTTCCATTCCTGGCTCATGCATCACGGCATCTTTGCCTGCCTCCCCTAGATTCCATGTCCTGTTTTTCTAAAACCAGTCCTGCTGTGCAGAATCCACCCTGCCAAAGCATGCCCAGGCATGCCTGGGCAAGATAGAAAACTTCACAAACAAAAGAGGAACTGCAAATGCTGGAAATCAAAAGCAACATACACAAAATGCTCGAGGAACTCAGCAGGCCAGTCAGCATCTATGGAAAAGGGTAAACAGTTGATGTTTTGAGCTGAAATCCTTATTCAGAACTGGAAAGGACAGGAAGATGTCAGAATAGAGAGAGTGCAGAGACGATTTACTAGGATGTTACCTGGGTTTCAGCACTTAAGTTACAGAGAAAGGTTGAACAAGTTAGGTCTCTATTCATTGGAGCGTAGAAGGTTGAGGGGGGATTTGATCGAGGTATTTAAAATGTTGAGAGGGATAGATAGAGTTGACGTGAATAGGCTGTTTCCATTGAGAGTAGGGGAGATTCAAACGAGAGGACATGATTTGAGAGTTAGGGGGCAAAAGTTTAAGGGAAACACGAGGGGGTATTTCTTTACTCAGAGAGTGATAGCTGTGTGGAATGAGCTTCCTGTAGAAGTAGTAGAGGCCAGTTCAGTTGTGTCATTTAAGGTAAAATTGGATAGGTATATGGATAGGAAAGGAGTGGAGGGTTATGGGCTGAGTGCGGGTAGGTGGGACTAGGTGAGATTAAGAGTTCGGCACGGACTAGGAGGGCCGGAATGGCCTGTTTCCGTGCTGTGATTGTTATATGTTATATGGTTAATAAGAAGGTGGGGACAAGGGGAAGAAGTAGTACAAAGTGGTTGGTGATACATGAAACCAGATGAGGGGTTGGGGTCAAGTACACAGCTGGAGAGTTAATTGATAAAAGAAATAAAAGGCTGAGGAAGCAGGAATCTGAGAGAAGAGGATAGAAGACCCTGCTAGAAAAAGGAGGAGCACCACCAGAGGGAGGTGATGAACAAGTAAGGAGAGAAGGCAAGGGAGGCAAACAGGAAAGACGTTAGGAGAATTCAGGGTGACTTGGATAGGCTGGGTGAGTGGGCAGATACTTGGCAGATGGCGTTTAATGTGAATAAGTGTGAGGTTATCCACTTTGGAAGTAAGAACAGGAAGGCAGATTATTATCTGAACGGTGTAGAGTTGGGTAAGGGAGTAATACAAAGAGATCTCGGAGTCCTTGTTCATCAGTCACTGAAGGTGAATGAGTCCTTGTTCATCAGTCACTTAAGGGATTGGACAAGATAGAGGCAGGAAATATGTTCCAGATGCTGGGAGAGTCCAGTACCAGAGGGCATGGTTTGAGAATAAGGGGTAGGTCATTTAGGACAGAGTTAAGAAAAAACTTCTTCTCCCAGAGTTGTGGGGGTCTGGAATGCACTGCCTCGGAAGGTAGTGGAGGCCAATTCTCTGGATGCTTTCAAGAAGGAGCTAGATAGGTATCTTATGGATAGGGGAATCAAGGGATATGGGGACAAGGCAGGAACCGGGTATTGATAGGAATTGATCAGCCATGATCTCAAAATGGCGGTGCAGGCTCGAAGGGCCGAATGGTCTACTTCTGCACCTATTGTCTATTGAAAGGTGGAGGACAGGCAATCACCAGAAGTTTGAGAAATTGATGTTCATGCCATCAATTTGGAGGCCTCTCAGACAGAATGAATATAAGGTAATTAGTTTTGTTACAACAAGTGTATGGGACATTGGAAAAAAAAAGTTGAATTTCCCCATGGGGATGAATAAAGTATCTATCTATCTATCTATTGTTATCCCAACCTGAACGTGGCCTCATCTCGGCAGTAGAGGAAGCCATGGACTGACATGTCAGAATGGAAATGGGAAGTAGAATTGTAATGGGTAGCCACTGGGAGATCCCACTTTTTCTGGCAGACAGAGCGGAGATGCTCAGCAAAGCAGTCTCCCAATCTACGTCGGGTCTCACTGATATATATGAGGCCACACCAGAAGCACCGGATGCAGTAGATAACCCCAACAGCCTCACAGGTAAAGTGTCACCTCACCCCAGAAGGTCTGTTTGGGGTCCTGAATGGTAGTGAGAGCAGAGGGGTAGGGGCAGGTGTCGCACTTGTTCTGCTTGTAGAAATAAGTACCGAGACGAAGATCAGTGGGGAAAGATGAGTGGACAAGGGAACTGCGCAGAGAGCGATCCATGCAGATAGTGGGGACTGGAGAGGGGAATAAAGATGGAAAGATGTGCTTGGTGGTGGGATCTTGTTGGAGATTGCTGATGTTATGGAGAATTATATGCTGGACACAGGCTAGTAGGTTGGAAGGTGAGGATAAGAGGAACTTTATCCTTGGTGTGGCAGTGGGAGGATGGGGTGAGGGCAGCCATGCGCGCTATGGAAGAAATGCGAGTGAGAGCAGCATTGATGGTGGAGGAAGGGAAACCCCTTTCTTTGAAGGAGGACATGTCAGTAGTTCTGGAGTAAGCCTTATCCCAAGAGCAGATGCAACAGAGATGAATGGATAGAGAAGAGGATGGCATTTTTACAAGGGACAGGGTGGGAAGAGGCATCGTCCAGGTAACTGTGAAAATCAGTGGGTTTATAGAAGATATCAGAAGCTACTGTCTCCAGAGATGAGGACAGAGAGATCGAGGGGGGGGGGGGGGGGGGGAAAGAATCCTTAAAGATTGAAATCTTAATGAGATTTGAACGGCAGAGCCTCTGTATGGGGATAAATGGCCTCCCTTAACCCTTGTTCTTAGGCTCACTGAACTGAATTAACCAATTTTTCACAGTGAAACTCTTGAACAAGTTCAGCCTTGTTGAAAGATTTGTAACTGAAAAGTGACTTTGACATTAAATCAAACTACTACACTGCAGCTCCAGGGTTTCAAACTCAGGTGTTATCTGCTTGGAGTTTGCACTTGTTCCAAGAGCATGTGGATTTCTTCTGGGTGCTTTGGTTTCCTCCTACATTACCATATGGGTAACATATGGCCACAACCAAGTTAGCCAGTGTACCTTATGTTACTCCAGAAAGACAAGTACAAAGCAAAAAGAATGAAAAGGGAAGTTAATGAGCATCTGTAAGAGAACAAGCCACCAGAATACAGGGAAAATAAGGAGTGGAAATAGGACTAATGGGATTGATTCACAGGATCTGGCACAAGGCTCGTGTTGAATAGCTGTCTTCTTTCTAATTAAAAGGTGCAAGGTAACACCACAGCTTCTATGCTGATTTCATTTGAACATTCTACTCTTTACTTTGGTCAGTTGAAAATGTTTGAAGATTGCAATTCAAAATTACAGCTACTCATTTCCTGGTTTGTTGCCTGTAAAAATACTTTTAAGTCTCCCATTAGTTCCCTAAAACCAATAGCAAAATTAAAGCAATGCTAGGGAATGACAATCTGCATCACTAAGACAGATACATCATACACACCACTGAAGGCAGCTTCAAATGCTGTTGAGTGGAAAATCTATGCAGCGTTTACAGTGGAAAAAGTAACATTTCAGATTTAGATAACTTCTGCAAAGCCAAAAGACTGAGTAACTTTACACAATTTGTAAAATAAAAAAGCATTCAACAATTTTATCATTAATCCACTAAAACACAGTACCTTGTAAATCCAACTGTTCCTCAAGAGCTTGTATCCATTGACTACAGAGTTGGTGATCACTGCTGCTAAAGGTTACCTCACTACACAACCAGTGGTGCTCTTTTGATCTCTTCACATGATATACTAAAACATGAACAAAGAAAAATGCTATGATATCACCTGTAGACATTTCAAAACAAGCTGAATGATAATTTTGTACAAATACTTCTGTAACTAGTTAAATCAGGGACCCTTTGGTTTATGGTAGGGATCCATGACATAAAAAAAGGTTGGGGCTCCTGGTTAGACATTTTCAAAACAATGCTAGTAATCAAAATTTCATTTTAAAATTAAAAAAATATTCAATGAAGTCATACTTTTACACAAAAGAAACATGAAACAATATTAACACAGAGGCACAAAGTCTGCAGACATTGGAAACCTGGAGTAACACACAAAATGCTGGAGGAACTCAGCAGGTCAAGTAGTATCTATGGAGGGAAATGGACAGTTAACATTTTAGGCCTAGACCTTTTATCAGGGTAGGTAAGAAAGAAGAGAAAAAAGTTTAAAGGGGAAGAGATTGGAACAAAAGCTGGCGAAGGTGGATTGAGGTGAGGGTGATAGGCAGATGAGGGAGTGATAGTGGGAATGTTACAAACAGGTTGGAGGTGCTAGATGAAATGGCAGAGGGGTAGAATCTGATGGGTGAGGATAGTGGACCATGGGATCAAGGGAAGGAAGAGAGGAGGTGATAAAAGGGAAGAATATATTGGTGATGGGCAGATTGAGAGGGTGAGGGGGGGGGGGGAAGAGGGGAAGATGAAGTGAGGGGACCAGTGGGATAAGGGGATGAAAAACATAACAATGGGGAGTGTGAGTAACCTGAAGTTAGAGAAATCGATGTTCATGTTATCAGGTTGGAGACTACAAAACCAGAATATGCCAAATTGATGTTAGGTAAAGATTAAGTGTGGTTCCTCTATGTCTAGACTCAACTTGGCAATAGAGGCATCAGCAGACAGACATTTTGGTGTGGGAATGGGAAGCGGAATTAAAATGGCTGACCATTGGAAGATCCTGGCTGGCACAGCAGTCTGAATGAAGGTGTGCTCGATAGAGTGATATAACCTTGAGATGTGAACATTTATAATGAGGGAAGATCTTTAACTGAAGTAGCAGCATTCTTATTGGCTTCGCTCTAGTAAACAATTCCAGGAATGCTCAAGTGACCATGATACCGCTGGACAAATCTGGTTTGTCCACTGAAATCACTGGGAAGAAATTGAAAAACAAGTAGACTTTTAAAAATCTAATAAAGTCAGATTGAGTATATTTAAAGGCAACACAAGCGAGTCTGCAGATGCTGGAAATAAATAAAAACTCAAAATGCTGGCAGAACTCAGCAGGCCAGACAGCATCTATGGGAGGAGGTAGTGACAACGTTTCGGGCCGAAAGCCTTCATCAGGAGTGAGGGTTTCAGCCCAAAACGTCGTCACTACCTCCTCCCATAGATGCTGTCTGGCCTGCTGAGTTCTGCCAGCATTTTGTGTTTTTATTTGAGTATATCTAATTGTTTCAAGTATGCACGAATGTTACTAATGGGAAGAATTAAAGAGCTGTGCACAGTTGTGATTGTAAATTGCAGTTGCATTTGAACAGTAAAACTTAGAGATCCAGTCTTACTCAACTTCACAGACGCTATATTAGTTGGGAGTTACTGATATCACATTGTACATACAGTCGGCCCTCCTTATCCGTGGGGGATTAGTTCCGGGACCACCCCCCCCCCCCGCAGATACCAAAAAAACACGGATGATCAAGTCCCTTATTTAACCTGTCTCAGTGCAGTGTACTTTACGACCCAGCAGAGCCCTGGACCTTATTTAAACTGTCTCAGTGCAGTGGACTTTAGGACCCGGCGAAGCTCAGAACCTGCAGTGTTTCTGTTCGCGAAAATAATCACGATCACAATTGGAAAAAAAGCGATCAGAAACAGGTGAAATACTATCAGTCACTGGAAAAGTGTTAGGCTACGTTGGTCAATGATCAGAACAATTTTAAAGGATAAAGTGAGAAAGGCTCTGCCCCAATGAAAGCTACAATTATTACTATGCAACGCAGTGGTTTAATTATTGAAATACATACATTTCTTAAGTGTTTATATGCATAGAAAGGTAAAATATATACTATAAACTAAGACAAACGTTTGACTAACTAACGCTAAATAATAGCGGATGTATCTGTTCCGACTTACTTAGTAAGAGAACTTCTGTTTTTTTTTATCCTGATCCGCGGTAACCTACACCCATCTTCCAGTATACTTTAAAATCACCTCCAGATTACTTATAATACCTAATACAATGTAAATGCTATGTAAATAGCTATTATACTCCATTGTTTAGGGCAGGCATGGGCAAACTACGGCCCGGGGGCCATATGCGGCCCGTTAAGCTTTTTAATCCGGCCCGCAGAACTTGATGAAATTATATTAATAAACCTTGTTAATGTTTTTTCCCCGCAATTCTGGCGTTTTCCCAATAGATGACGCACTCTATATACATTGACCTTTGTTGAGGTGCAGCGTATTATTCCACATTTGCGCTTTACTCTTTGACCTCTCACCCCTTCTGTAAAGATGAGTGGAGCTAAGAAAAGAAAAGTGGATAGAGAATGTCGGGTGTTTAATAAGGAGTGGACAACTAAATATCTTTTTACCGAACGCCGATCAACTGCTGTATGCCTGATATGCAAAGAGACTGTGGCGGTTTTTAAAGAATATAATATCAGCCGTCACTTTGCCACAAAACATGCCAACTATGCTAGCAACCAGTCAACGAAAGAACGGGAAGCTAATGCTCAGAGGTTGGCAGCTAATTTACAGGCTCAACAAAATTTTTTTCACCGTCAAACTGCCATTCATGAGTCAAGTACCAAGGCGAGTTTTATGCTGTCATTCAAATTAGCAAGCCTCTGTCTGAAGGCGAGTTTTTAAAAGAATGTATGGTGGAGACAGCAGGTGTATTGTGTCCGGAGAGCAAAGACAAATTTGAAAAAAATCAGTTATCACGCAGGACAGTGACTCACTGTGTGGAACTGATAGATGAAGATATAACCAGCGACTTAAATAAAAAGGCAGAGTCGTTCACATTATATTCATTAGCACTGGATGAAAGCAACGATGTAAAAGACACTGCTCAGCTCCTCATTTTTATCCGAGGAATTAACAATACTTTTGAAATAACGGAGGAGTTTTTGACAATGGAGTCTCTGAAAGGAAAAACACGGGGAGAGGACTTGTATGACCGGGTGTCTGCTGTCATCGAAAATATGAAGCTCCCTTGGAGTAAACTTATCAACGTCACCACAGATGGATCTCCTAATTTGACAGGGAAAAATGTCGGCCTGCTGAGGAGAATACAGAATAAAGTGAAAGATGAAAATCCTGACCAGGATGTTATTTTCCTTCACGGCATCATCCACCAGGAATCTCTATGTAAATCAGTATTACAGCTGAATCATGTTGTGAATCCTGTCGTAAAACTTGTCAACTTTATACGTGCAAGGGGACTTCAGCACCGTCAGTTCATCACGTTCCTGGAGGAAACTGATGCGGATCACCAGGACCTACTTTATCACTCCCGTGTCCACTGGTTAAGTTTGGGCAAAGTGTTTCAACGAGTATGGGAGCTCAAAGAGGAGATCGGTGCATTTTTGGAGTTACTGAGGAAGGCCGGCAAATTTCCTGAGCTGAGCAACAAAAGCTGGCTTTGTGACTTTGCGTTTGCTGTGGATATATTTTCACACATGAATGAACCGAACGTGAAACTACAGGGGAAGGATCAGTTTGTGCATGACATGTACACAAACGTGAAAGCCTTTAAATCCAAGCTGGCTTTTTTCTCCAGGCAAATTTTGAATAAGTTATTCACTCATTTTCCCACACTAGCCACGCTGGAAGAGGCCGGCGCAAATGTGAAAAAATACAGTGAGTCACTGGATGCGCTGCACAGAGAATTCTGCCGTCGCATTTCTGATTTTGAAAAAATTGACAAGTCACTTCAGTTGGTGGCCTGTCCCCTGTCACAAGATCCTGAAACAGCACCAGAGGAGCTACAGCTGGAACTGATCGACCGTCAGTCTGACCCCGTCTTAAAAGAGAAGTTCAACTCTCTTAAACTGAATGACTTTTATGCTTCACTTGGTAAAGAGGTGTTTCCAAACCTCCGGAGGACGGCACAGAAGATACTGGCGTTGTTCGGCTCGACCTATTTGTGTGAACAGGCGTTCAGCGTCATGAACATCAACAAAGCCAGCCACAGATCCAAGTTAACTGACCAACACCTCAGATCCATCCTGAGAATCGCCACAACAAAACTAAATCCAGACCTTGATGAGCTGGCTAAAAAGGGAGACCAACAACACTGTTCCCACTGAAATTAAAAATAAGTTTCTTCGTTGTGTTATGTAAAAACTGCATTTGAAAATATTTTTTTCAATAAGCCTTACATGTTACGTGTCATTTCTGTTAAGTGATGGACATGAGTAGTGCGCAGGTGCACGTACGTTCTCAAAATAAAAAATGCGCTCCAGATCAAATAACGCGCTCCGCATACTGGCGCGCTGTCACTGTTCTGTCCTTGTGCTGGTCGTTGTTGAGTTTTGGCACAGGGGACAATTGAATAAGAAGGAGCAGGACAAGTAGACCTGCATCTCCTACCGTTTTTGAAATAAAGACAGTCAGGAGGAGAGTGATGATGATAATATCTTGAAGGATAACAGAATTTTCAGTGCTTTAAAATAATAACTGTTACTATTAAAAAAAGCTGTATTTTATTCATTTAATTTTCAGTGTTTTAAAAGTCATTTCAATAAATAGCTAAATACCATGGGACTTCAAAGACAGATATTTTGTTGTAATGCATTTGTTCATTTTCAATTGAAATTAAAGCACATGTTTTCTACATATCCCATGATATTTTATTTTCTCTTATGAGGTGTATTACCAAAACACTCCGTCCATCTGCTCCTGGTCCGGCCCCCCTGTCAAATTTTAGAACCCTTTGTGGCCCACAAGTCAAAAAGTTTGTCCACCCCTGGTTTAGGGAATAATGACAAGAAAAAAAATCTGTACATGCTCAAACAACAAGTGCTGGAGAGAAACTTCTGGGTTTTCCCGATCCACGGTTAATTGAACCTGCGCATGCGGAACCCGTGGACAAGGAGGGCCAACTGTATTTATTACCACTCAAGTATTAACATATCCAACATATCCTTCTGAAGTCAAAGGTTACTTAGTGGTTAAGGGGGTATGCCAGATCATCTCCTATAAGGTGCTTCAAGTTGAAAAAAGTAAACACAATCGGTGCCATATATGCAACTTGCAAATAATTAAAAATGTTAAGCCTGTTTAAAGTTGAAAGCTAAACAAAAATCAAATAATCATTTTCCACTTCACTCTCTTCAACCCACACAAAAAGAAGAATGTTAAGTAGTAAATAGATAAATAAGGGACCAACATCTTTTAAGATTAAGAGTTCGGCATGGACTAGGAGGGCCGGAATGGCCTGTTTCCGTGCTGTGATTGTTATATGGTTATATGGTTATAAATAAAGTGAACAAGATTTTTAAGGCAGATGAGAGATGTGTCACTTTTCTTTATCTATTATCAGGAAAATGGACAAGCTAGGCACAGAGCCAGGGTTACGAAGAGCAAATCTGCAATAAAAATTATGATTGTGAAATTAGGTGGAAGAATGGAATTAAAAATATTAAGTCTTGCAGTACAACTGAATTATCTGGAAGTATTCAACTGTATAATCATTTGTATTGATACAGATGTAACTTCACAGAATCTTGCTTAAAATATTTAAACAGAATGGGAGTCAAAATACAGCAGAAAGTTAATATTAGATTTTTGCCCAGGCCTCGATTTTCAAACAACTCTGTGTACTATCATCGAAGGATTTTCCCCACCTCAAAATGGGAAACAGTAAAACTAGACAATATGTATTGATTGGAATATGGACAGATGTACCTGTGAATGCATGGAACATTTTCTCGTTGGAAACAGAAGGCATTTTTTGCCATTGTCTGCATTCTTTATTTATCACATCTACTTCAGTTTCACGAACAGCGATGATCTCAGGTACAGGCACAGAACATTTTTCTACATGAAAAGAGAGATTACATTTTGTTAACATGTTTTTCTACAATATCATATCATTGTATGATCAAATGTACATCAATTGCAATTAAATTTTGCTGAAATCATTGATTCCTGAACATGCAACAGAGAATCTGCCATTATGGCATCAAAGTCCCGAAGCTACCAGATGATCAGATTTCTACTGTATTTCATGTACTCCATTTAAAGCTGTGGGCCACAAAAAAGTGTTTGATTTCTTCATAATTTTCTGCCATGAAGAAACAACTTCATAACTAAAATTATTGTTATTTTAGTTATATACCCTGAAAGAGGTCCACCATGTTTACGAATAAAAACAAAATAAACTCTGTTCTCATCCTCTCCTTGGCAGATAGACTGCAGGTAGCTGTTTTCTCTAATTAATGGTGCAGGACACTCCAACTGCATTGTTAGGTGTCCAGAAGCTAATAATGCATTTATACCCCACCCATAATTTGGAGAGAAGAAATAAAGGCTCTTCTTGGTAAAGAAATTGCTACCTTGGTTAACATAATGGTTGCTAGCATTGATAGAACTGCAGAGTCTAAAAATACTAAATGGAAACATCAGATTAACAATGTGACAGATGTCAGATTTCAAGGTATATCAGCAATGCCATCAGATAAAGAATGAACTCGAATGATCAATCTGGAACTCAGAATGCCAGGAAACAATGTAAGTACTCTAAGTGAAAATACATAAAACTTGGAAGTGGTGACAGAATATAAAAACCACTCCAAAGGCAACTGAGGCAATTCAGTTCGAGTGAATGTCGTGGGCTACCCTCAGTCCGTCCACATTGGTTCCCTTGTTTACTGTTCGTACTCAACTGGAACTCTCAGTATTTTTAAACTCCAAGGTGAACATTAACCCAAATCTGATGAAAGGTTATGGAAGTGAAATATTAACTCTCTCCATGCATGCTGCTTATGATACGGAGTACAGTAAGTTCCGGTCAACTGGGACACATTAGGACCTGTATAATTTGGCCCATATATTGTCTCAATTAGCCAAAATTTCATGGATATAGTTAAGAAGGTATAAAAGACAAACTACTGTTTAACTGAGTAACAAATTATGTATTTAAATGAAATGCAGAGCAAATTAGAACACTATCACTGCTACTACTATAGTACTATAAAATTGTATTAGTTCCGAATAGCTATCGATGAAGGAATTCATCCAATGAACGGCGACACATTTTTTTTTTGATAATTGTCCAATTGGGGAGGGGGGAGAAATCAACCCAGACTCCTATTATAGGTAATGGAGTGCCTTTATACAATGATTGCATCCTCCAAACCTTCATTTTCATTCTAACATTCAAGTTGATTGTCAAAACCTTCAAATTCTTCCTAATTTACAGTAATGAAATAATTTCTATTTCATTCCCGACCATTTCTGCCTTTTCGAGGATCGAATGGTTGAACCTGCAGTGTGCAAATCAATTCTAAATTGTCTTACTGCCTATTACTTGCCAAATATCAGTGACAGGAATTACTACTTTTTGAACACAAACACACACAACTGACATTTAATAACTGTTCACTTTAAGCACAGTGTAGTATCTAACAGCCACACAAGTGTATGAAACTGATCGTTAGGAACTGTTCAGCAAGTCTCCTGTCTCAATTAAGCAGCACAATGTCCCAAATAAACAAAGGGAATCCTGGCTATTTTCTCATTAGTTTTTGTTCTTTAAGAGTTGTCTCAAATAAGCAGTTGCCCTGACTAACCAAAGGCCCACTTAATCAAAATTCACTGCATTTTTAACATTTTCAGTTTCAATTTACAATTTCCACAATAAAAAGAGCATTTTGCTAAATCATTATTCTTCAATCTGTTCTCTACCTGAGAGTAACTAGTATGTAATGAACTTAGTTATTTAATTTCTTCTCATTAATGAATGCAAACACATTGCAGGGGTGAGTTGTGCAACATGCTACTGTACTAATCAAAAATTCTGAAAGCACAAATGACTAAACAGTTCAATCATGGTCTTTTTGGACAGCAAAAACAACTGTTGATAGAACATCCAAAAAAACCAAAGGGATCAGTCTTCACCCAAACATGCCAGACTCTTCCAATCCAATCTATTCAATCCCATCTCTGCTCTACATCTGCAGCCATATTTACTACATTTCAGTCCTGATATCTATTCAAGCCCACATGACTGCTTCCACACCCTTGCAGGCAGCAAGTCCCAGATCATAGTTTGTAAAGAGCAGAACAGTAGAGAATAAAATTGCAGTCAAAATCTGCTGACATTTGCATAATGGTATACTAGAACTGCAAAAACTAAATGTAAGCCTTTTGCTAAGCATCCTACGTTACACCAGTAACAATATACATCAGGCATCATCATAGAGGACATTATATCATTGCAAGTATTGTTTACGATGGCGCTGCTGATGCCCAGCAACTACTTATCATTGGCAAAATACATTACAAAGAAAACTACTAAACATCTTATTAATAACATTCACTGCTAACAAAGGAGAGGCATGCAGAGGTGAATTGAGGTGCTTAGAAGTCAAGGCGGAGGTGGCAAAAGGTGAAGGCGAGGAAAGTCCTGAAGTCCGATCGATACAAGTGCTGAATCAAATTGGAAAACTCAGTTACGGGCCAAACCTTGGTGTCAGGGTCCAGGCCCCAGAGATGTACAAGAGCGAGGAATAATTTTAAGTGATGGGCCAAACTGAAGAGGTCAGGGTGTTGGGACTGGAGGTGGAAGACGGGCCTTTTCTACTCACTGCTCTTAGCCTTGTGCAGAACCATAGCTCTGGCTTGCTGTGACTGCAGTGATGCTTAGCTTCATGTCTGTGGTCCCGCGATATTTACTCAGTTCTGTGATGAACTACGGCTGTGGCGTGCTCCAGCTGCAGTGAGGCTAGCTCCATGTGTTTTGGAAAACTTCAGTTCTGAATACTATTTGCATATTGTCTACACTATTTTTTTCCTCTCTCTGAAGATTGGGTGGGTTGACAGTCTTTTTTTAAAAAAACGTGCCTTTTGGGGGTTCTTTGTTTTGTGGCATCCTGTGAGCAGATGAATCTCAAGGTTGTTTAATGTACACATACTTTGATAATAAATACTTTGAACTCCCTCCCAAAATAAACCTCCTTTACTACGGAAAATATTAAAAGCCATTTTTACAACAGGGAATATAATTAAAATACTTAGACCACTACAATACTTCTTACTGATAATAGCTACTTAGTCTCAATAAGCATTCCAAGGAATAACTGAATAATAGAACATCAAAGGCCAGTTAAAAAAAAAAAACAGGTTGCCCACAATATTTTAACCAATAAATACTTTAAATAAGTGAATTATAAACTTATAGTCCTTTAACATCTTTGGACTATTTTTACTGTGCCCATGGTCTGTTTTTAAAAAAATCAATTATGCTATTGTTTGCACTGTTGTTAACTATGTGGTTTTGTACAGGTCTTGTATCTTTAGTTTTTGGTCTTGTTTTGTCTGGTGGATTTGGAGCTCCTTTCCAGGAAACGCGCTAAGACAGTAGCGCAATATTAATACGCAGCAGCTTCTCCGGACTCTGGATTGGGGATTGCCAAATGTTATGTGGATTTTCTGGTGTAGTCTGTTTTGTCATATGCTTTTGTGATATCATTCTGGAGACACATTGTCTCATTTTTTAACTGCATTGCATCTGTGGTTTGTAAATGACAATAAACTGAAATTGGAATCTGATTAGTCAGTTTAACCACTGTTTTCATTTATGCAGAAAAAATAAATGGAGCTACTATCTAAAAACTTGCCAACTAAAACAAGCTACCGGTAATAAAGATGCAAGCTTCTTGTGAAAATGTTGGTTGAGGGAATCAAAATTGTTATAAGCATTGGAGATAACTCCTTGCTCTATTTCTTGTAAGGAAGCCTTAGGATATTTTGCATCCACTGGGAAAGCAAACAATCTCTATTTAATGTCATGCAAAATATGGCAACGTTTCAAGTGCATCAAACATGCATAGTGAATTAGCCGAGTTTTTGAAAGAGTCTCCTCCAAGATGATCACAAACTTGTTGTGTTTTGGAGGCTTGCATGTCTCAATGGTCTAGAGAGCTACAGTCAGGGTTTAAACTTTGGCTCTTGGTCAGGTCACCCAAGCCAAACAGGTCAAAGGTTAGAGGGCAGATCCCCATACCTTCCAAGTTCTGGGGATCAGTTCAAGTCTAACAACTCCAACTGGTAAAACAAAATTGTTATGGAAACAGCAATGTAGAATTTTTCTACATCTGAGTGCGACAGTATTCCTGAGTCTCCACCCGGGAATTGCATGACTGACAGTGAAAACCAAGAGGAAACTGCTTGCATGACGAAGGATGCTCTGAAAACCACCAAAGATGGAGGACCTTCACTGCTGCCCGTAACACCAGTGGTGTAATGGGCAGCAATTTGATAGAGACTCTAGAACGGGCATTTAAATGTCCTACTGGGCAAAAATATGCTTAACTGTGCTACAGCTGACAAAAGGTATTTCACAATATCTTACAACCAGAATGTCTGTTCTTTACCTGCATAGAAACTATAATGCATCTACTATGTACAAAATCGACTGTGGGATACCTTAAACCTGAAATAGGGGAAAAGTTTATTAATCTCACAAAAACATTAATTCATAGAAAAGTAATAAATCAAAATGTTTTCATAATCATGTTTATTCAGGCAAGTGTTCTGTCAAGTGCAGTACATGTTCTAGTTTAGTGCAGAAGTATAGCTTGTATGTATTGCAGGAAGATTTCACTTACCCAAATTTATGGGACCAATAAAATAATTTACTGTATTGTTTAATAGATTTAGTGCCTTAATAATTGTGTTCACCAGGGGCAGGTGGTGAACAGGACACCAAGCTGCAGCAGTTTTTTGCCCACATTCCATGAAGGCTTATTGCAAATCATTGTACATGGCTAAAATATGTTTGTAAAAGTAATTGCTTCAAACTACACAATGTAAATAACGCAAAGTAGTTGCCTTTTTGTAACATTTTTATTATTATTATAATTGATCTTCATAAAACTTAACCAGACAATGTGCTGACAAAAGTAGATTGATAAACTGAATATTTAAACTCTTGTGATGTACTTGGGCCAGTCAGTACCCAAACACCAGAAGCATTCATCAACTCCACAAGTCACATTGCAATGATTTGCCTGGGTTACTACACTTCCCAATGCCACAACTTCAATCCAGTGGGAATACCACTGTCAGCAAATTCCCCTTCAAGATGCACACCATCTTGAAATAGAAATGCTATCCTGACTTTGCTAGTGGATTTATTTAAATCCTGGAATTTCCTATCTACATTTTCAAACCAATAAATGCCAGAGCATTCTAGATTTAAGTTGGATAAACATTCTAGTTCTTCTATCTAAGATTGGAATTAATGTCAGGACATGATAATGCATACTTAGAAATGTCACCAATTTATTTCAGTGGATTAAAGAGAATATATTTCTGAATAAAACTTGCACCTTGCAAATAACTGCAGAACAAATGAAGTGAATTCAAGCAGATTAGTTGTGGAAATATGATGTGAATTCCTGCAGTAAATTATGGCCAAAACAGGTAGTTCTCCTTCATTTCAAATGTTTACTTCTTTAAAAGAAAATATATTTATATTTCTTTTCTCCTTGTCCCTCTCTCTCCCACCCAGCCATACACAAAATATTGACCTGACAATTTATTTTTTCAGGCAGAGACTTACTTCTCAGTGGTTTGCTACTTCCACGTTACACCTCTCCATTAGTTACTTGAGACAATAATGCACCACTTTACATAAAGTGTCTGGAAAACAAATCTAGGGCCTTAATGGATTAAATGGTCCAGTATGCTGAATTACTGAGAGAGCTTTTAGTCTCTTCCTGAGTAGAAACTGATGTTCATCCAAATTAGTCAACATTAAAATATTTTGTATAAAACATTTTAAGGTCATGAAATACAATTTAAAAACTAAAAAAGTTCAGCTTTCATTTACTACACATTTATACCAACATGAAATCAAAATCTCCTTATGCTCAAGCAATATATACAGATCAAATGGCAACCATTCAGAGCCAAACATATTCTGATATTTAAAACATTTATTTTTATCTACTGGCTTTGATCATTGGCAACGCTTCATAATTTAGGGGATGAAAAATACAGTGTTAGGTGTACTTGGTAGATCAAAGAGTTAATTATCTCGTTTTTATTTATAATCATTAATCTGCTTTTCAAAGTGTGGAAAGCTATGCAGACAGCATGGGAAGCTAAAACAAAGGGAAACATGAAAGAGCATTTTAGATTGAATCAATGCATTGTTTAGTGGAATACTTTGGAAATTAATGCAAACAAATGTAGAAAATACAGCTGATATTTGCACTGACGTGAACTTTCTTTGAAGCACCTAAAGTTTCCTAAACTGTTATCCAAGTGTACAATGAGAACAAAAGCAACTGTGAAGTGTCATTTTGGGTTCACGAGCACTGCAGCCAAAAAAATGCAAATGAGGCAGAAGCAGGAGGAAGTTCGAGCGTACTGAAGTTCATGGAATAAAGTCCATTTATATTTATTGCCCACTATAAAACATCAACTTTACTGCTTGATGATGGGGATGATGGGGATTTTGGGGCTTAACACTTAACTACAGGACATTCTAGGCATCTCCATCCATTTTTGTTTGTTTTCCACAGAAAGTTGACATGGAGTTTCAGCCGATTTTCCCGCTTCCCACCGGCCTCCCGGTCGCTTGCACTGAGTAATAAAATGAAACGCTACTTATTTTGATTAAAAACAAGTCGTCGACAGCAAACTGGCTTTCCCCACGCCCCAAACCTTCCCAACCGAGTAACAGCTGCTCAATGTTCCCCTGCCGTCCCGTCGCCGACAGGCACCGATACCTACACGGGTTGGACCTCAAAAGGCATCGACGGCTGATGACTCACCTCCTCCCGCTGACGAAGGCTTCCTCGGCCGCAGCGGCTGCCAGGAGAACACGGACTTGGTTAAGGTGACTTGGAATGGTCGGTCACTGACCAACAAGTGCGAGAGCAGCAGCGGGGGGCACCCATCCATGGCTCGCCGGCAACGATCGTCGCAGTTTACGACCGATGGCAGTGATCTTATGGAGGGGGTGCGAAGCACCGGCTTGCTTTCACTGTCAAGAAGCGATCATCGCGAAACTGATTCCGCCGTCGCTCCCATTGCCCTCAAGCCGTTCTTCTAGCGGTTTTCCACACCGTCCTCCCCAGCGCCGTTGGATGACGGCCTTACGTCATCACGCAAACCCGTAAATGAGCGCGCTTGCTTAACTGCCTTCAGAGGCAGTTGATTTGGAGGCGGGGCTTGTGCTGGAGGCGGGACTTATGCTGGGGCGGGACGTGCTTGGGGCGGGGCTTGTGCTGGAGGCGGGGCCTGTGCTGGGGCGGGACGTGCTTGGGGCGGGACTTGTGCTGGAGGCGGGGCCTGTGCTGGGGCGCGGCTTGAACTGAAGGCGAGTCTGATCCTCAAACAACCTTGGAGGTAGAACTGGAGGCTGCCCGAATCCCAGTTAAGTTGAGGTCTCTTGATAAGAGGCGGATTGCAATGTGGGTAATATATCAGCTGATAGAAAGTTTATTTTACAGTCAAAGATACGCTAACCACCATCATTTATGTCTACTTGTTACTGAGTGCAGCTTCTATCTTAAAGTTCAGCAGGTCAGGCAGCATCTGTGGAGAGAAGACAGAATCATTGAAAGCTCCAGAAAACTACTCTGGCAAGTCACGAATAGTCTCCATACCAGCCCTCCTCCTTCACCCAGCTCTGGATTTGCAACACTCCACTCACTGAGGACCAGCACCAATATTGAAATTGTTGTAGTGGTTTGGTGAAATGGCATTTATATGTCAAGAATGAATATCAGTTTTAAGATACCAACTCATTACCTTTCTCTGAACCATGACCCCAACAATGAACATAAGGCTGTTGTCTTCCAGAGAGTCTTTGAATTCATTTTTTTCTCATCTTTTTCTGCCACGTCCTCAAACATACCTTTTCTCCCACCACCCCAAGATTTACAATACTGTCTCAATGGATCTATTCTGTTGTGCTACATAACTACATCAGTGAAGAAGAGGCTACATCGGGAGCACTGGACACGATAGACATCTCTAGCAAATTCGCTGGTGAACTGTTGCCTCACTTGGAAGGACTATTTGTGGCCCTGAATGGAGGTGAACGGGCAGGTGTTGCACTGGGACCACCTGCAGGGATAAGTGCTGGGGAGTGGGGTTGGTGAGTAGGGATGAATGGATGTGGGAATGATAGAGGAACGATCCCTGCAGAAAGCAAAGTGAGTGGGTGAGGTGAAGATGTATATGTAGGTAGTATTCCTTTGGAGATGGTGAAGTTGTGGAGGATGATGTGTTGGAAAGGAAGCCCCCTCCCTAAACTGGTACAACTGGTATGTTGATGACAACATTAGCTTGATTCACGAATTTGGCAGCTCCAAATTCGATATGTCGCCTGAATAGTCGTGGTCTCTGTCTGATCCAGACAGCTCATTTATTCTCTCCATCTTTTCCATCTCTGCAATTTAACATATTTCCTCAGTGTAGCTGATCCAATGGAGGAAATGAAATGTTAATTCTAGTTCTCTGTCTTGCTCGGTATTTACATCACTTTTTGTAACAATCATTTACCTTTGTTGATAAAAGCTATTGTATGCAATTATGGTCCCCCAATTACAGGAAGGATGTCGAGGATTTGGGGAGTGCAGAAGCTGCTGCTGGATGAGGCCACACTTCACCAGTGAATCTGCTAGAGTTGTCTATTGTGTTCAATGCTCCCGAGGCGGTCTCCTGTACATTGGCGAGACCCGCCAATGAGGAAATGTCTCAGCCCAAAATGTCAACTATTTATTCATTTCCATTTACTTCCATCTATGAGAAGACAGTGGACAAACTTGGGTTGTTTTCTCTGGAGCAGCAGAGACTGGGTGGAGATTTCATGGAGGTTTATAGGATTATGAATGGCATCAATTGAGCAGATAGGCAGAATCTTTTTCCCAGGTTTGAAATGTCTAACACCAGAGGGTATGCACTTAAGGGTATCAACATCTCTGAAGATCTATCCTGGGGTCAACATATTGATACAATTATGAAGAAGGCGTGTCAGTGGCTATATTTCATTAGGAATTTGAGATTTGGAATGTCATCAAAAAGTCTAGCAAGTATCTACAGATGTACCATAAGGAAGAATTAGTACACATGACTGGAAAAAAAACTGCAGAGAGCTGTAAACTCACCAGTTCCAATATTGGCACTAGCGACCCCACCACTGAGGACAATTTCTTTCGGTGATGCCTCAAGAAGTTGGCATCCAACATTAAGGGCCTTCACCATCCAGCACATGCTCCTTTCTCATTATACCATCAAGGAGGAGGTACTGGAGCCTGAAGACACACACTCAATGTTTTAGGAACGGCTGCTTCCCTTCTGCCATCAGATTTCTGAATGGACCACGAATCCATGTACACTACTTCACTTTTTGCCCTCTTTTTACACAGCTTATTTATTTAAAAAAATATTTCTTATTGTAAATTATAGTAATTATTTTGTATTGTACGTATTGCTGCTGCAAAACAACAAATTTCACAACATATGTTAGTGATAATAAACCTAGTCCTGATTTTGATTCTGATAACCAGACTTCTATTAAGCTGCAACATTACCTCATGGCCTCACTAGTGGGCGTTCTAGTGACACACCCTGTTCCTTCTTAACCACCCTACAATCTGTTCAGCAATTTTGAGAAATCTATGGATGTTGTCTCAAGATCCCTTTGTTTTTCCAGACTGCTAAGAATCCTGCCATTAACCCTGTTATCTGCCTTTGACCTTCCAAAGTCCAGTTCTGCATCCTGCCAATATCTGTTGTAACCTTTGACAACCTTTTGCACTGTCCACATCACCACCAACCTTCAAGTAATTACTAACCTTCTCTGTAAAAAGCCTGCTGTACCTCTGGCTTTCTCCTCCCCCCATACTTTCTGTCAGTCGCCTTAAAATTTTGCCCTCCCATATTAGCCATTGCCCTCCTTATTAACCCACCCTTCCACGTCATCATCCGTCATTTGTAAAATTCACGAAGAGAGGGTGTCTTGAAACAGATCACTGCAGAACACCACCAGTCATGGTACTCATGCAGGCAGAGTACCTTCTATCTACGACAGCCTTCTGCCTTCTGTGGGCAAGTCAATTCTGAATCTGCCAGCCAACTTTCTATGGATCCCACGCCTCCTGATTTTCTGAATGAGGCTACCATGGAGAATCTTGTCAAACGGTGTACAATAAAATCCATATACACTACATCCACTGCTCTACTTCATCAAATTGTTTCGTCACTCCATTGAAGTATTCACTCAGGCTCATGAGGCACGACCTGCCCAATGCTGACTATCCCTGTTCAGACTATACATCCCAAATGCTGGTAAATCATGTCTCTAGGATTCCTCTCAAATATTTTTTCCACCACTGATAAAAGACTCACCAAACTAATTCCCAGGATTACCCCCATTATCTTTCTTGAACAGAGGAATAACATTGGCCATCCTCTGGTCTTCTGGCATGACTCCTGTGGCCAGTGAGGATGCAAGATCAAGCTCTTCCCTCGATTTCTGTAATAGCCTGTGGGAAATCCCATCCAGAATAGGGAACTTATCTATCTGAATGTTGTAGAAAAGTTCCAGCACATCCTCTATCTTAACGTCAACATGTTCCAGCATGTTCTACACTGTCTTCACAAGTGTTAGCATCCCTCTCACTGGTGAATACTGAAGCAGAGTATTCATTAAGGACTTCACCTACTTCCAGGCACAGTTGGCCTTTTTTGTTCCTGATTGGTCACTCTAATTATTCTCCTGTTCTTCATGTATATGTAGAACACCTTAGGATTTTCCTTAATCCTACTCAGCATGGCTTTCTCATGTCCTTTTCTATTTCTCCTAAATCCCTTCTTAAGCTCCTTTTTAGAGCCCTGTTTGATCCTTGCTTCATAAACCTTTAGTACTCTTACTTCTTCCTCATGAGGAGGTTCAATGAGCTGATTGTCCTGCTCCTGCTTCTGATTTGTATCTTCTTATGTTCAAGACCCATTTACGACATTAATTAGAATTGATGTATACTGTGAGAATCTGTGGACTAGAATGAGATGAGTGAACCTCATTAGACCACATAGACCATGAAGCTCTCACCGCTTAAATAGATACCTCTCCTCTCTGTTTCTCATAACCCTCAGCCTACAGACTAAACATCCATGTAGCTTTGCTGTAAAATTGTGTGGATAGTCTGAGGCTTTTTCCCAGGGCTGAAATGGCTACCACAAGAGGGCAGAGGTTTAAGGTGTTTGGGAGTAGGTACAGAGGAGATGTCAGGGGTAAGTTTTTTGTGCAGAGTGTAAGTGCGTGGAATGGGTTGCCGGCAATGGTGGTGGAGGCAGATATAATAGGGTCTTTTAAGAGACTTTTGGATAGGTACATGAAGCTTAGAAAAATAGAGGGCTATGGGTAACCCTAGTAATTTCTAAGGTAGGGAAATGTTTGGTACAACTTTGTGGGCCGAAGGGCCTGCATTGTGCTGTAGGTTTTCTCTGTTTCTATGTAAAATATGTTTAATAAATTGTCTTAACAGTTTTGTGAACTGAAGAATGCAGAGGTTTACAATCCTCCAAGAGAAGAATTTCATCCCTGTCACCATCTTAAATGGATGATTTCTTAACTACGTTTGCTCTCTAGTTATAGATTCTCTCATGAGATGAAACATTTCATTGCCATCTATAGTATCCTGTAGTGCATGCTCAAAATGTTAAGTTTCAAAACGATCACCTCTGAAAGTAGCTGCACAGGTTGATAGGGTGGTATTGAAGTCAGTTCAGATTAGCCACAACTTCTCCTCCACTATTTCCCTCAGCACAAGCACACTACAAGGCTGTTTGCTTAGCCCCCTGCTCTACTTGCTTTGTGCTTATGACTGTGTGGCTAAGCATAGCTCCAATGCCATATTTAAGTATGCTGACAACACCACAATCATAGGCCAAAACGAAGCTGGTAACGAATATGCATATGGGGGGCAATTGAAAATCTGGCTGTGTGGGTGCCACAACGACAACCTCTAACTCAATGTCAGCAAGACCAAGAAGCTGATTATTGACTTTAGGAGGAGGAAGCCAGAGGTCCGTGAGCCGGTCCTCATCAGCAGTTCAGAGGTGGAGAGGTTCAGCAACTTTAAATGCTTTGGTGTTATCATTTCAGAGGATCTGTCCTGGATCCGGCATATAAATGGCATTACAAAGAAAGCACAGGTTTCCGCAGGATGCTCTAGTCTCCTCCCACATTCCAAAGGTATACTGGTTGGTGGGTTAATTGGTCATTATAAATTGTCCCATGATTAGTCCAGGTTGCAATAGGGGTTGCAGGTGGCATTACTTGAAGGGTCTGTTTTGTGCTTTATCGCAATAATATGATAAATAAATTAGCACAGTATCATAGAAATTTACTGGATAGGCAGAGAATTCAGAAGGGTTTCGGCGCAAAATATTGACTGCACTCTTTTCCATCAATGCTACCTGGTCTGCTGAGTTCCTCCAGCATTTTTTGTGTGCTGCTTATACATTCTTGACTACGTTAGGCAGGACTTGCCATTCACATGTCCAACAGGAATACACAGGACTGACAGCCTGTTCTGAGCTCTGTCATAGGGAGAGGTTATCAAGTGGACAAAGGGAAAGATTCAAGGATAAGCTCAAAACTTTATTGAAAAATATCCAACATCTCCACAAACATTTGGGAATCTCTGACCCTTGATCACCCAAAGAGAAGAAGGAGCATTCATGATGATGTTATGAAGCTTGTAGGCATTCATCAGGTGCATACAGAAATCCTGCATATGTAGTGGAAAGAACAGACTACCACAAAATCTATCTATCTATATGTCCCATTGTCTCTCATTCCAAGATTTGTGGAAGCGTTTATGTTTCCTGCATTGGTCATACTACTTCACTTGTGTTGTAGCCTCCTGAGTGGTTAGAAAACTGGGGTGGAAGTCAGTCACTATTGATCCTGAGGGATTGCTTAAGAAAATAAAAGTTCGGACTTCCGGTAAGATGGCGATTGCTTAGTCGCTCCGAACCTTTGCTCCGTTATTCTTCTTACCTTTGCACTATGTGTCTCCCTTCTTAAACCTTAGTTAGGTATTTTATTAGTTCTCTTCTACCTGCCTGTGAACACAGCTATCTTATAATGGCTACCAAAAGTACTAAAACCAGGAAAAAGGAAACTTCTACGGCTTTGTCGGCTGACATTCTCACTGTTCTGGAACAACATCGACAAGATACTTTAATGGATTTTAGAACTGAATTTAGAACTTCTTTCAACCAGCTGAATGCCAAACTGGATCAGATTAATGCTAGAGTGGATGATCATGATGAACATTTATCTCACATTGACGTAACTTTTGAAGATTTAAAACGCCGTGTTCAATATCTTGAAACTCTCTGCTCCAACCTAGAGGAGAAGAATAGTAAACTTTTTTCCAAAATGGTGGATCTTGAAAATCAGAGCAGACGTTGCAATCTACGAATTCTTGGTTTGCCAGAGGCTACCGAAAAGGGCTCTCCCGTTGAATTTTTTTCCAAGTTTCTCTGTGAGATTTTCGGGAAAGAATTTTTTCCGACTTTACCTGAGCTTGAAAGGGCACACAGGATCTATGTTCCTCGAGCAATTCTGGGTTCCCGCCCACGGCCGATTATTTTATGCTTTCATCAATACCAGGTGAAAAACCGCTTGATGATGGAGGCACGCCGCAGAGGTACTTTTGCCTTTCAAAATACGGTCATTCATCCTGTGGAGGATTTTGCCCCCCAGGTTCTGAAGATGCGTGCTGAGTTTAAAGGTGTAATGAAAGTGCTTTTTGATCGTGGACTCAGACCCTTTCTTCGAAACCCAGCCGATCTCCGAATTACGCTTACTACTGGAGATTATAAGTGGTTTAAATCAGTGAAGGAGGCTGAGGCATTTGTTGGAAGTCTCCCGGCCACCTTGTCTTCTTCGGAACTGGCCTGACCTTCTAAAATGGTTGATAACTACTTCTCGAAGTAAAACTATCTTTTCCGAACTCAGACTTTACTTGAATAATTCAGTCATTATCTATTGAAACTCTAAGGGCTGTAGTCAATCTCTCCCTGGACTTGGTGCATTTTTCCTAAATAGATAATTTAAGTTTAATGTTTCCCTGCGAACTTTTAGATTTTACCTGTGTAATCTATTTTATTTTTGTATACCTTATCTATAGAGAACTACAATTGTCTTTAACTTGTTTTGGAGGTTTGGAGTTTTTATTGAAGGCCTCCCTGTTGGTTGATTCATAGTTTAAGTTTTGCTTTTTTTTTCTGTAAATGGTTGATAAGGACTCTCTTTGAATTTTATAATTTCCCCTTTTTCTCCCTCCCTTTTTTTTTCTTTTAATCTTGTATAATTTTTCGCGGGTAGGTTAGTTTTAGTTTTCTTCTGATTTTCTTTGTATTAAGTTTTATACTTCTGTTGAAGTTGTTCCTATTTATAATTCTGTTTTCTAGTGCATAAATTAGTTACTATTTGCTATATTATTTATACGGAACTTTTGTTAACGACACAGAACTGGAAGTCATACTTGGGTTAATTTTTTTGGTAGAGCTAGCTGCTTTTTTAGGTAGCCATCTAATTTTGGGTTGCGAGGGGGAGTGAGTTCTCCAGTTCCAACACTACTCACTGTTTCTTTTGTTTTCCTTTGTTATTCAGGACATGTCTCTGTTTTGATTCTATGAATCTATGTTTACATTTTTGCTCCCAGACTGCTATTGTATTGCTTGATTTTTTATATGCCTGCTGCCTTCTATGCACTAACAATTGATAATGGTTAATTCACTTAAATTTGTGAGCTGGAATGTAAAGGGACTGAATCATCCTGTTAAAAGAAGGAAGGTCTTCTCCCATATTAAACAACTCAAAGCTGACATTGCTTTCCTTCAAGAAACTCATATTCATAGTTTTGATAATTCTCGGCTTCTGTCAAAGTGGGCGGGTCAGCATTTTCATTCATCCTTTGCTGCCAAAGCTAGGGGGGGGGGGGTCTCCATCCTTATTAATTCAAATATTCCTTTTGAACTCCATAATAAGATATCTGATACAAATGGCCGTTTTATTATTGTTTCCGGTAAATTATACAATACTAAAGTTGTTCTAGCAAACCTGTATGCTCCCAATTTTGATGATGTTAATTTTTTTGAACGTTTTTTCTCCTCACTAGTCCTCAGCAGCCCTGTGTCCACCGTGGAGAACTTCAGGTTCCTGGGAACCACCATCTCTCAGGATCTGAAGTGGGAGCAGAACATCAGCTCCATCCTGAAGAAGGCCCAGCAGCGGATGTATTTCCTGCGGCTCTTGAGGAAATACGGTCTACCTCAGGAATTGCTGCTGCAGTTCTACACTGCAGTCATTGAGTCTGTCCTGTGCACCTCCATCATTGTGTGGTTTGGAGCCGGCACCAAGCAGGATAGAACCAGACTACAGCGCACAGTGAGGACTGCCGAGCGCATCATTGGAGCCTCCCTGCCCTCTATTGTGGACCTGTACTCTTCCAGGTTGAAGAAGAGGGCGGGGAACATCATAAAGGACTCCTCCCATCCTGTGCACGGACTGTTTGATCTGCTTCCGTCTGGTAGGCGCTTCAGATCCCTCCAGACTAAGACTAATAGGCATTGGAGAAGTTTTTTCCCTACTGCGGTCACTTTGCTGAACAGTTAACTGCCGGTTAACTGTCGGCTAACTATTACTTGGATTGCACTACCTGTATGTATAATCTATATTTTCATTTATATTTATCATTCTTATTGTTATGAGCAGAGAGACAACATCTGCCGGAAGTAAATTCCTTGTATGTGCATAGGTACTTGGCGATTAAAGTCTGATTCTGATTCTGATACTCTCTTATACTGGGTGGCGATTTCAATTGTTGGTTAGATCCTAATTTGGATCAATCGTCCTCCGTTACTAGACTACTTACTAAATCTGCCTTAGCTATTCACTCTTTTCTCTCTAATTATGGTATCTCTGATATATGGCGTTTCCATCATCCCACTGAGAGACTACTCTTTTTTTTCACATGTTCACCATACCTTTACTAGAATTGACTACTTTTTACTCGATAATCAACTTATTCCATCTGTCTATTCTTGTGACTATCAGAGAATACTGATTTCTGACCATGCCCCAATTACTTTGTCCTTAAATTTTCCTGGTCTCCCTCAGAGGAATAAACACTGGTGCTTTGACTCGACTTTACTATCGGATGATGATTTTCTAAAATTTATTAAGGATCAGATAACCTTTTATTTTAACACCAATACATCATCTGAAGTGTCATCCCAGACTGTCTGGGATGCCATGAAAGCATATTTGAGGGGTCAAATAATCTCCTATACAGTAAATCTTAATAGAAAGTCCTGTGCAGATCGATTAGACCTCATTAATCAGATTAAAGAATTGGATCAACTGTATGCTCAAACTAAGAATCCTGAATTATACAAGAAGCGTGTAGAACTTCAAACTAAATTTAATCTTCTGTCTACTCAACCCATCGAACGCCAACTTCTTGAAAGTAAGAGTTGCTTCTATATTCATGGTGACAAATCTGGTAAATTTCTAGCCAATCAGCTGAGACGTTCCAAAGCCAAACAACATATTACAAAGATCCGGAAGGAGAATGGAGACTTTACATCGGATCACTTAGAAATCAATGACACATTAAAAAATTTCTATTCTCGACTTTATTCCTCTGAATCTTTGAATGACAATATCTCTGTTGATCACTTTTTAAATAATCTGAATATTCCTTCGCTTTCGTCTGATTTTAAAGCCAAACTTAACGCACCTATTTCATCAGAAGAAATATCTTTTGCAATTTCTGCATTGTCTTCAGGGAAATCTCCTGGACCTGATGGGTTCCCCGTAGAATTTTATAAATCATTCTCTTCACTTCTTTCCCCTCAGTATTATCTGACTCATTTAATTACGGTAAATTGCCACCTTCTTTTAATGAGACATCTATTATTCTTTTATTAAAAAAGAGTAAAGACCCAACAGAGTGTTCCTCGTATAGGCCGATTTCTTTGCTCAATGTTGATGTTAAAATCTTGGCCAAAGTTCTGGCTTATAGATTAGAAACTGTTATCCCCTCTATTATTTCTGATGATCAAACTGGTTTTATTAAAAATCATCTTCCTTTTTTCAACATTCGGCATTTACTTAACATTTTATATTCACCTTCAACTGGGATTCCTGAATGTGTTATTTCCCTCGATGCGGAGAAAGCATTTGATCGTATAGAGTAGAACTACCTTTTTGCAGTTTTAGAAAAATTTGACTTCGGTCAAAGTTTTATCTCTTGGATCAAATTGTTGTATTTGTGTCCTACTGCCTCTGTTTTGACTAATTTTCAGAAATCCCAGTTATTTAACCTCAAACGTGGCACCCGCCAGGGATGCCCTTTAAGTCCCTTTCTCTTTGATTTGGCTATAGAACCTTTGGCGATAGCATTTCGAAATTGTCCTGAATTGACCGGGATTTGGAGAGGGGGTGTTGAGCATAGAGTTTCTCTTTATGCTGATGACTTATTACTTTTTCTTTCAAATTTGTCTACATCCTTACCTCCAATGTTTTCACTTCTTGATCAGTTTAGCCAGTTTTCTGGCTATAAACTTAATTTACATAAGAGCCAACTTTTCCCAATTAATAAAGAAGCACAAGAATTAACATTTCGTGATCTCCCTTTTAAAGTAGTTCATAATCAATTTACTTATCTTGGGATTACAGTCACAAGGAAGTTTAAAGATCTCTTTTGTGAAAATTTTGCCAATCTTTTATATACTATAAAACAGAGTCTGTTACAATGGTCACCTCTATCTATGTCTTTGGTAGGTTGTATCAATGTTGTTAAAATGTATGTTCTCCCTAAACTCTTATATTTATTTCAATCAATCCCAATTTTTATTCCTAAATCTTTTTTTGATTCCTTAGACTCTATTATTTTGTCATATCTGTGGAAGAATAAGCGTTCTAGAATTAATAAAGTTTATCTCCAAAAATCTAAAAAAGAGGGTGGCATGGCTTTACCTAACTTTCGTTTATATTATTGGGCAGCCAATATACGTTGTGCTACCTTTTGGTCTTTTTTCCATGGCCAACCCGAGTGCCCTAATTGGGTGGCAATGGAGTTGAGTTCCACTAAAGATTTATCTATCTCTGCACTTCTTCGCTCTGTACTCCTTAGTAGTTGGTCCAGATTAATTGTTAATCCTCTTGTTAGACACACTTTGCGTATATGGGCTCAGTTTAGGAAGTTTTATGGTTTCCATGGTTTTTCCTTTTCTAGCCCTATCTTACATAATCACCTTTTTTTATCTACTAAGTATGATTCAGCATTCCATGATTGGTATAGGAAGGGCATTAGACATTTTGAAGATCTTTTTATTGATAATCGCTTCGCATCTTTTCAACAGCTCTCTGCTAAGTTCAATCTGCCCAATGCTCATTTTTTTAGATATCTCCAAATTAGACACTTTATTAATCCTTTAATTCCTAACTTCCCTGAAATGCCTCAGAAAAATGTTATGGATTTATTTCTTTCTATTAATCCACTAGGTAAAGGTTTAATATCATTTATTGGTGATAAATTAGCATCCTTACGGCGTGCCCCTGTGGATAAAATTAGAACGGCTTGGGAGCATGATTTAAATATCTCCTTATCTGATGAGACTTGGGATTCGATTCTCAAATCGGTTAATTCAACCTCTCTTTGCGCTCACCATTGCCTTTTACAGTTTAAGATTGTTCATAGAGCCCATATGTCTAAATCTAAACTATCCCGATTTTACCCTAACATTAGTCCTCTCTGTGATAAATGCAAAAGGGGCGAGGCCTCTCTCATTCATATGTACTGGTTGTGTCCTAGCTTGGAGAAATTTTGGAAAGACGTCTTCATAACGTTATCTTGTATTCTGAATCACCACCTAGAACCTAACCCTTTAATTGCTTTGTTCGGTTTTTTGGGTGAGACAGATTTACGTCTGAGTTCGACTAAGTGTTGAATATTATCTTTTGCTTCTCTCCTGGCTAGACGTTTAATCCTCCTTAGATGGAGGGATGTTGCCCCGCCCACGCATGCTCAATGGCTTAATGATATTATGTCCTGCTTAGACCTTGAAAAAATTCATTATTCAGTTCTTAATTCGGATACAAAGTTCCATAGGGTCTGGGGACCTTTTATTGAGTATTTTCATAACCTTCCTCTTAACTAAGGTTTTTTTTTCGGTCCCTTGCTTTCAGCTCCTTTTTTGTTGGTAGTAGGCATTAATATCTTCTGTTGCTAAGTGTATTTACAGTTTTGGGGGTTTGAATGTCCTGATGTATACTCTCTATATTGTGTTGTGGTTGGTCTGGAGTTCTTTTTTGTTGCGGGGTTTGGGGAGGATACTAATTTTACATATCTTCAATTTGGGTGCTTTCTCAATTATCTTCTTTTGTATTATATTATTATTGTATGTTTATTTTTGCACTGTATTAATGTTCTTCATTTCGATCTGGTTTTTTTTATCTGTAGCGATGTAGAAAATGTATAAAAAAACTAATAAAAAAAAAGAAAAGAAAAGTTTAATGAAGACTTTTGAGATTGGAGATACTGGAAACCGAGCTAAGAACAAACCATAGGAGGAACTCAATGGGTCAAGTGGCATATGTGGAGGAAAAGAAAATGTGGTCCATACTTTGGTTTGAAAACTTAAATCAATACTGAGGGTGTTGAGGGAAGTTAGCCCATACAAAGAGATGAGACTTATCTGTCTGGTAGGTTATAGGTGGAACCATGTAGGATGAGGGATGATGGGCAGATAGAGGCAGGTAGCAAGGACACAGAAGGGAAAGTTTTGAGATGGTGGCTGCCTAGTGATAGTAGGAAATGGATTAGGGAAAGATGGGGTCATGGAACCTGATGGTTCGGGGTAGGAAAAGTATGCCAAGGCAGAAGTTTTTATAAGAGAGATAGGACAGGTTATCACCATTATTATGTGCCTTGTCATATGACGTAGGCGATCATGGTCTTGCCATAACCATGGTTGTTCTTGGCAATTTTTTTCCACAGAAGAGGTTTGTTGTTGCCTTCTTCTGGGCAGTGACTTTATAAGGCATGTGATCACAGCCATTATCAATACCCTTCAGCGATTGTCTGTTTGGTGTCAGTGGTCACACAGCCAGGACTTGTGATATGCCCCAGCTGTTCATACGGCCATCCATCACCTGTTCCCTTAGCTTCTCATGGTCCTGATTGGGGGGAGGGGGGCTAAGCAGGTGTACACCATGCCCAAGGATGGCCAGCAGTCTAGCGGAGGGAAGAAGCGCCTTACAGCTCCTTTGTTGGAGATGTATCTCCATGCCAGAGGTATAGGTGGTTTTCGCTGAAGAAGAAGGTATCAAAATATTTCACCTCATCCTCAGCAAACTAACTCTTGCAGATAGTATTAGTAGGAATGACTGCAGCACTGAATTTGTGGAGAACACAATCCCATCCCATCTTCCCACCAGTGACCCTGTTATACTCTATGCTGAATCAGATGGACCCAGGAGAGACCTGGTTTGTCAGAAATAAGCAGTAGAAAGGTATACTCCTGCAGTCTATATGCTCCTAGCCTGCCCTATTTCACTCTCAGGAATTACAATCGAGCCAGGGAATTAACAACCACTCAGTATGGAGTCCAGAAGAGCATGCCATGAGCTGCACCTAGAAATGAGGAACCAACGTGGGAACACTGTAGCTTTGGACTAAGCATGCTAAGCAGCAGGACAGCATACGATAGGCAGAGTGAGGTGATCCAACAATCAGCAAATTGGCTGCAAGTTCTGGGACCTTGACACATCTAGTTGTGAATGTTGGTGGGCAATTAAACCATTAATGTGAGTGGGAGGTTCTGGGAATATCTTCAACAATGGCATATGCCAGCATGTGAGTTCCAAAGGTGAGGCTTAAGCATTTACAACCATGTTTCCCCAGAAATGCCAATTGGATGATCACCACCACAAAGCATCTCCTGAGATCTCCACCACCACAGCAGACCCTCTTCAGCCAATTCAAACGATTTCTTATTATATCAAGACAAGACTGAGAGAACAGGATATTGGAAAGGCTACGGGTTGAGACAACATCCTGGCTGTAGAACTAAAGATCTCAGTGCCTCTAGCCAAAATACATACAGCTCCCGATAACCAGGACAAATCCAATCTAGCTAATTACCTCTCAATTAATTTACTCTCAATCATGAGCAAAATGTGCCTCCATTTGCCTATCATGCATGAGAATATAAGAAGTAGGACCACAAATAGTCATCCAGCCCTGTGAACCTCCTCTGTCATTCATTAGCATCATAGTTGATCCTATACATCAGCACTTCTTGGATTTCTATCTATATAATTCTTCATTCCTTTAAAGTTGAAAAGTCTATCCATCTCTTTGAATGAACACAATGATCAAACCTTCTTCAAAGATCAAAGTAAATTTATTATCAAAATACATATATGCCATCATATACTCCCCTAGGATTCATTTTCTAGCGGGCATTCACGGTAACTGCAATATGTGGACCCAGGTCCTAAACTCCTCAGCCATGGGAAACATCTTCCCTGAATTAAGTCTCAAAGACTTTAAAAACATTTGTAAATTTCAATAACATCTCCTCACATTCTTCTAAAGTACTGGTCTACTCAGACTCTCCTTACATGGTAAACTTGCTTTCCTGGAACCAGGGGAATGAATCTTTACTACACCCCTGGGAAAGGAGACCAAAACTGTGCATAATAATTCTGGTGAGTTTTACAAAATTAAATGAGACATCCTTTTTCCTGTATTCAAATAATTTTACAAAAAAAGACAACCATGGCATTTGCTATTATTGGAGTATAAAATATTATGGAGTATAAAACTTGTATTATTTGCTGTGTAACCAAAACTATGTGAAATGCTAAAAACTATGTGGAATGCTAGAGACAATGGTGTGTTGGTATATGCTAGTGAGAGGTGGCTGGGAGAGGTAGTCAGCTTTGAAGTTGGCTATGTGCTAAACTTGTATTATTTGCTGTGTAACCAAAACTATGTGAAATGCTAAAGACAATGGTGTTGTTAATATATGCTAATGAGAGGTAGTCAGCTTTGAAGTTTGCTATGTGCTCTGCATGTATCCAATTGAATGTAGACGACAATGGTGTGGTAATAAAAGGTAGCTAAGAGATGTTTTGCTTTGAACTTGTCTGCTGTGTAACTAAAGCTATGTAGTCAGCCTTGATGTAGATTATGTAGTTTGAACTTGTTATTTGAAATCTTAAGAATGTAGGAGACAATATGTGTTAATAAAAGGTAGCTAAGAGATGTAGACTAGAACATGAATAAGTCAATAGGTAAAAACAATAGTGGCGGATGTACTTGTGATATGCACCTGTAGACCGCTTGGATATGTTAATACAGCTAAACCAGGAGATTGCTTTAAAAAGCTGCTGTGTCCGAGAATCGGTAGACAATCAGCGACTAGCTCAATGACTGTCTCAGCTTTGATTTGCAAATTAAAGTTTAACCCTTCTTGAAGAATCTTCTGCGTCTCCTGGTCATTTGTAAGGCACGAAAAACCACAACACTATTAATTGTTTAATGTACTTGTGCATTGGCCTTGACACGAGAGGGAGAAATTGATGTTGTTGTGCAACATTAAATTCATAAAATCAGATTACAAGCCTTTCCAGTTTGATTCCGAATTGGTCAATTCCAGTACTAATCTGTGAATGTTAAGGGTACATGGAATTCAGAAGGATGAAGGGGGATATCATTGAAACTTATCGAATGTTGAAAGGCTTCAGTAGAGTGGATGTAGAGAATATGTTTCCTATGGTGGGTTAGTCTAGGAACAGAGGGCATTGCTTCCGAATAGAGGTGCGCCCATTTAGAATGGAGATGAGGGAGAATTTCCTTAGCCAGAGAGTGGTGAATCTGTGGAACTCATTGCCACAGGTGGCTGTTGAGGCCAATTCATTGGGTATATTTAAGACAGAGCTTGATAGATTATTGATTAATCAGGGCATGAACCGATACGGGGAGAAGGCAGGAGATTGGGGCTGAGAGGGAAATGAATCAGTTATGAAGAAACGGTGGAGCAGACTTGATGGGCCAAATGGCCTAATTCTTTTTTTTGTAATTTTTTTTATTGAAGTTCATCATCAAACAAACATTTCCATAAGATGTATTTTAGACATTGTACATATATATCATATAATCATATATCACAAATCTCCACAAAGTATTTATCCGAGGTATACACACATAGAAAATAATGGAAAGAAAAAACAAGCAAAAGGAAAGAACTATGTACAAGTAGGGGGTGATCTTTTTTTATATAACTGATTCATTGATTTGTGAGAATAAAATCAGGCCTATGAGGCAATATGTAGTTAAAACATTTTTCCCCAGTATGAATCACATTGTTCCAAATTGGATAAAATTCTCTTATGTTTGATTGGATTTAATAGCCCATTGACATTAAAAGAAATGAATTTTACCTTGTCCTTAGCCATCTGTATTTATCTGTCAATGTACCATTGAAATTAGAATAAAAATTAATCGATCTACTCCCTGAACAAATAAGAACCAAGAAACGCAAATAACAACAAAAATGGCAACGAACGTGTGATTCCAAGGCCGAGGTCTCTAGTAGATGACCCTGCGTTGAGCTATAGGAAATGTCTAGCTGTGGGGGATAACTCCTCCTACTTGTGAGTTGAGGGCCCCCATTGCAGTATTCATAAAAGTCAGTGAACAAGTCCATTACACAGAAGAGATTTCCCTGTGTACTCCTCCTATATATATACATACATACACACACATATACATATATATACACATACATAAATACATACATACACACATGCATACACATACACACACACATTACATACACATATATATATATATATTCTCATTTTGGTGGGGAAAAAGGAGTAAGTGAGAGAATAAATAATAACAACTAAGTAATATAAAACAACATTATAATAAGTATTTCTGGAGATAGGTATATAACTGTGTACTTTTGCTTCCGTTTAGCTTCTCAACATTTTTAAAGTTAGCCAAACCTTATGGCTCTTCTGAAGGGGGTGAGGACTGTCTTTGGGAAACTCCTGGTCTCTTCCTGATATATTTCTCTCGCAAATGGCCTAATTCTGCTCCTGTATCTTCTGATCTTATGGTCTGATGTTTGAGGAACTGGTGTTTCAGATCATTAATGTTTCAAGGCGGTTATTTGACTTGGGGCCTGTTTATTTCTCCACGGGCGCTTCACAATTGCCTGCGTGTTTCCAACATTTTCTTTCTATGGTTCAGGTTTTCAGCATCTGTATTTTCTATCTCTACAATCCTTGGCCAGTTCTGATATCACTATTTGTGCCTTCACAAGATGCTCACTGACATACAGTGCTTTCCCAGCATTTTCTTGCTTTCAGGTTTACAGTAACTGCTGTGCTCCGCAGATCACAGATTGCAGCATTTTTTTATTTTGGCTTTTTATATGTTTTGACTCCCTACTTATCTCCTCCAGAGAGATTAGTTCCCATCAACATAGACATTCCCTTTGTTCTCTTCACCTCCTTCCCCTTCTCTACAACTTAAAACATACTTATTTTCTATTTTTATTTTATACTGTAGAAGAGTTGCTTGAGGAGGTCTCTCTGCAGCATGTCCTAGATAAACTGTCGCACTGGGACCTGCATTTGGAGCAGGTTGAGAAAGCTGCTGTTACCATCAAATTAGAAAGACATGTGAAGGAGAAAGGGTAAAAGAAATGAGAGTCACGTCAGAACGATGCCCTGATATATCTATAACTTTGCTTATTTTCTTGAATCTGAGATCAGAGAATACACTGATTGGGGTCTTCAGTTATATTTTTCCTCACTCTGACTATCTCACATCAGGAATACACAGCCATTTCTGACAGTGAACTTCCTGATGTCGCATGGGAACAAGTTGCATAATAAAATGGCAACCTGATATAATCCAAGCACCCCAAGATGTTGTGAACAGCACTGGTGGAGAACTGCGAAGCTGATACAGAGATCTTCAAAGTACCCGTTCATGGAGTTATCTGAGTAGTTCAGCCTATGAGAACCTTTCTGAAGGCTGTGGTACTTAGCATTTAGTAAATACAGTCCGGCTTTATTTCCTTACTGAAATTATGGTATTATTATAACAGATAACTGTACAAATATGCTGACATTCTTATCCAGAATGGCACAGTAGTCTACTGGTTAGCACAATAACCATGTAACAATTACAGCACGGAAACAGGCCATCTCGGCACTTCTAGTCCATGCCGAAAGCTTACGCTCACATAGTCCCACTGACCCGCACTCAGCCCATAACCCTCCATTCCTTTCCTGTCCATATAACTATCCAATTTTACTTTAAATGACAATACCAAACCTGCCTCTACCACCCCTATTGGAAGCTCATTCCACACAGCTACCACTCACTGAATAAAGAAATTCCCCCTCGTGTTACCCTTAAACTTTTGCCCCCTAACTCTCAACTCATGTCCTCTTGTTTGAATCTCCCCTACTGTCAATGGAAAAAGCCTATCCACATCAACTATATCTATCCCCCTCATAATTTTAAATACCTCTATCAAGTCCCCCCTCAACCTTCTACGCTCCAAAGAATAAAGAGCTAACTTGTTCAATATTTCCCTGTAACTTAGGTGCTGAAACCCAGATAACATTCTAGTAAATCTTCTCTGTACTCTCTCTATTTTGTTGACATCTTTCCTATAATTCGGTGACCAGAACTGTACACAATACTCCAAATTTGGCCTTACCAATGCCTTGTGCAATTTTAACATTACATCCCAACTCCTATACTCAATGCTCTGATTTCTAAAGGCCAACATACCAAAATCTTTCTTCACCACCCTATCCACATGAGATTCCACCTTTAGGGAACTATGCACCATTATTCCTAGATCACTCTGTTCTACTGCATTCTTCAATGCCCTACTATTTACCATGTATGTCCTATTTGGATTATTCCTACCAAAATGTAGCACCTCACACTTATCAGCATTAAACTCCATCTGCCATCGTTCAGCCCACTCTTCTAACTGGCCTAAACCTCCCTGCAAGCTATGAAAACCTACTTCATTATCCACAACACCACCTACCTTAGTATCATCTGCATACTTACTAATCCAATTTACCACCCCATCATCCAGATCATTAATGTATATGACAAACAACATTGGACCCAGTTCAGATCCCTGAGGCACACCACTAGTCACCGGCCTCCAACCTGACTGTAGTGTTCTCGCACAGGTGTAAAAACTCTGAACTAAACACCAATGAAGCGTGATCCCAGTAAGATTAACCATTTACTGTTCACTCTTCCACATTAACGTATGGTGAAAACTGTTGATAAAACAATACAAAATATATACAGTATTTGTTTCCTTCTTGGCATCACATTTACATCATAAATACTTGCAAAAATAAAACTACAACAAACTATATTACATTAAAGTACAAATTACAATCAGAATCTACCTACGCCATCGACTGGCTTTAAACACACTTCAACACAAACTATCTGCAACTCTTTAAATAACAAAGAACATAAACTTTATCAACCGTCATTACTTTCAACAGAATCAGCCTTAACATTTTTATTTCAACATACCGATTATCTTATGAACTTACGGCGCTGCTTCTATGATGTTTCTAGTGCGTAGAAAGAAAACTTTTCTCACGCTGATCCTGCACATACAAGCCCCCTCCTTCCCATTTCTCCAAACTGGTATTTTCCCACAGGACGCGGCGAAACCGGGTGTGACGTCATCACATGCAGCGATATATCACAGACAACAAATTTACTTAACTTTAACTAGGAAACGATTACAAACGAATTACTAAAGCGAAAATATAATAAACTAAACAAATGCCTTAAGGGCAACACACTGACAAACAGTTATCCACTACTACTCTCTGGCATCTTCCATCCAGCCACTGTTGAATCCATTTTACTACTTCAATATTAATACCTAACAATTGAACCTTCCTAACTAACCTTCCGTGTGGAACCTGGTCAAAGGCCTTACTGAAGTCCATATAGACAACATCCACTGCTTTACCCTCATCAACTTTCCTCATAACCTCTTCAAAAAATTCAATAAGATTTGTCAAACATGACCTTCCACGCACAAATCCACATTGACTGTTCCTAATCAGACCCTGTCTATCCAGATAGTTATATATACCATCTCTAAGAATACTTTCCATTAACCTACCCACCACTGACGTCAAAAATACTTTTCAGTAACAGTAACCCAGGTTCAGTTCCACTGCTCTCTGTAAGGAGTTTGCATGTTCTCATGGATTTATTCTGCTTTCCTCACACAGTCCAAAGACATACCAGTTGGGAAGTTATTAATTGATTAATAAGCTTGGCATCATAGAAATTTAATGCACACATGCAGATAATTCAGTCCATTATTCATGTTTTGGCTGAAAATTAGCAATCATGTCTTAGTCTTCGCCACTGTGGCCACTTTATTAGGTACACCTGTATACCTGCTTGTTAATGCAAATATCTAATCTTGTGCCAGCCAGCAACTCAATGCATAAGAGCATGTAGGCATGGTCAAGAAGTTTAGTTGCTGTTCAGACCAAACGTCAGAATGGGGAAGAAATGTCAACTAAGTGACTTTGACTGTGGAATGGTTGTTGGTGCTAGATGAAGTTGTTGTGTGTTTAATATTTCCAGTTCAAAAAAAGGTAGAGAAATCCATGGATTCATAAAGAGTAAGTGCCAGATGATAATAATAAAAAACACAGAAATGGCAGGTTATGTTGGAAAGATAGACACCTTTGATTGCACAACAGACAACTGGGTGATATATACTAAATAAATTGAGCAAGGTCAGTGCTCCCAGTTGCCAAAAAGAATGGGTCTGACAGGATCTGTTGTGATTTTAAAGTCAACCTTGTACTGAAAGTAGTTCAATACCCTTTGCCCAGGATAGAGAATATCATTGCAAACATTTCTGGAGGGTAACTCTTCAGCAAAGTCGATTTATCTCACCATAAACATTCACAAAGGGCTTTACTGCTGAAGTAGGCTTATTTTTGGAGTACCATCTCTCCTGCACTCTGGCAGCAAGCTATGGACCAGGGGCTGCAAGGCTGCCCAGACACTCAGTGTTACCTGGATGACACGAATGTTACACATAAGGATGACTAGAAACATCTCCAAAATCTCAAGACAGTGTTAAAAAATATAGAAGATTATAGGCTCAGAACACAATGCAATAAGTGTGAATTCTTCAAACCAAGCATCACTTATTGTGGTCACACCACTGATACACAGGGATTAAAGTGTGCTGAGAAAATTCAAGCAGTGGTGGAGGCCCCAAGACTAAAGGATGTGTCATGGTTTGGATTTCTCAATTACTGTAACGGGTTCCTGGCAAACCTGCCTGCTGTGCTCCACTCCTTGAACTCAATACTACAGATCTGGAAGAAGTGGCAATGGACAAAGCAATGTGAGTTGGCTTCCCCAAAGGCAAAGGAAATTACACTGTCAGATATTGTACTCTCACATTATAATCCATATCGTTCAGTGAAGTTTGCCTGTGATGCCTTTCCAGCAGAGGATGAGATGCATGACTGAGTGACACTGTGAGAAGATGATCATTCTCAACACAAGGACTCCGCAACAAGTGCTAAACGGGAACCTGCATTAAATAATCACAGAAAGTGGAAAACCTGTGCTGCTCACAACTAACTTGACAAGATTACACATAAGGTACAAGGGCTCGATCAGACAGAATTAGCAAATACAGTGCTCGAGAAGCTTAGGAACCCAATGCTCTATGACATCCCACCGAGGTCTGCAGGGCTCGTGACACAAACTAAAATAACTGCTAATTTCATGAAGAAATGACCACATCAGCATAGGTTATATCAAGCCAATGGATTAGATATGAACACTAACTGTGTAAGAATTCATTCATGTTCATTCTTCATAAGGCACAAATCAGAATTGCAATATATGTCAGAAACACTATATTGTAATCATTAACCCTTTCACCAAAGAATTTTTTCCAACAAAATACAAGATCAAATTTAAATGCATATTGCCATGAAGAACTATAGAGTAGTTACTCAGATAGTTAATTACCAAAAATACATTATATTTCTTTGCTGCCAATCTTCAAAGGTGTGTCACCTGGCCAGAGTTGTAATATTCTATTTTTACAAGAAGCATAGTACCTTTTGGTGCTTGTTGCAGCTCAGAATCTTAATGCACTGCTTTTGAACTTGAAGGCTTAAGTACCATGTATTGTTCTGTTGTATTGCAGGGTTCTGATGTAACACTAATTGAAGAAACAATAAAAATATAAAGCATCAACCTAATACTACAAGTAGATTTTATTTCATGTTATCCACGCTACTTCCACATTCAGCTTTATATCTCACCCAAAAGGAATCCCTAAGTGACACTCCCTTAATATTGGACCGAAGAGTTAACACGAATTTTGAGCTAATCCCTTGGTGTTACCCTGCATTTTGAAACTCACTGATTGATGAATTTCAGACTTAATTTATATTATTAAAAACATATGTAAAATGAAACAAAGCTCTTAAGTGAGTTCACTTACAATATTTTTCTTTCTTGAATCATATAATGAAAATAACAATCTTTTACAAAATAAGAAAACATAAATATAGCCATCAAATAAAATATATTTTTCCTCATCCATTTGGAAAGAAGTACTTTGTTTTTTTATGCTTGGTTTATGGACTACTATGACCTAGTTGCAATTTTCAAGGGCTTCATTATCATAGCATTGCATTTCTCCTTAGAACACAGAGCACTTCAGAACTTCAGAATCTTTAATTCAAAGGATATGAAATATTACTGGCGGTGCAGGCTCGAAGGGCCGAATGGTCTACTTCTGCACCTATTGTCTATTGTCTATTATCTCTGGTGCTGAATTGTTTGCAGTTATGTATATTTGGTGAGTGGATTAACTTTTATTTATTTTGTTATCTTTTACTTTCTTGCTTATCAATATCTCAATATGGTTTTGAGCTTCTCAGTGCTGCTTTGTCCGTTTTCCATGTTTGTAAGGAGAAATCTCAGTGGGAAAATGCATTGGAATGGTACACCTTACAGTTCCGGCACTTAAGGTAGTCCAGATAAAAAAAAATGTTCTATTGCTCCCAAGGATACAATGGAAGTAATAAAATCTGTTGCAGCAAATTAATTTGGCTAACAGAGATGGTGGGGAAGGGGGAATAGGTGGAAATGTCCTATCAGAGATATTGCCTTTGTTATACCTATCCTCTCCCACTTAGTCTGCTACTGTTATAAATTTGTTTTACCTTCTTCTGATACGAATGTAGGGTCTAGGAACTGAAATGTTAACTGCTTCTTTTCCAACAGATGCCACCTGACTTGCTCACTGCTTCTAGCATTTTCTGCAGCTTACTCTACTGGTACAAAGAGGCCAAAGAAAGCTTAAGGAATACCCACATCATCTTCTGTCGGGGCATTTTGCGGCCTCCCAGACTCAGTATCAAATTGTCTAATTTCAAATAAGTTATATTCTCTGCCCATTTCAGTATTGTCCATTTTTGCTTCAAATCATCCAGCTGTAATATTGCCTTCATTTTACTCGTTTTATCGGTAGAGCCTAACTTGGTGGGCACATCCCACAGGCTCACTATTTACAACGCATTACACTGCTTAGTCTGTACAATCAGCCTCTAACTGATAGATTAACCCATTTCACCAAAGGAGCTCCTTATTGTATCTCCAAGGGAACTTATGATAGACAATTCCTTTCTTTGATACATCCCCTGCCCTCTTCCATTCAGCTTAAGTCTAATTCTGATGGGTCTTCAGCATGAAATGTAAATGATGCTTCTCTTTGCACAGATGCTGCCTAATTTTCTATGTTTTTCTTCCATTTTTAGTTCATATTCTCTGCCATCTCCGTCCCTTTCCCCTCTCCCTTTCAGATTACAAAGGGATCATTCCCTTTGGAGTTTTCCTGATCCATCTCTACCAACAACTCTCCGTCCTATTGAAATTTTACTGTGCAATTGGGGGATGTGTAACACTAGCTTTTATCTCTTTCCACCGTCCAATGACCCACAAAGAGCTTTCAAATGAAACAAAATTCACTTGTAAATCTTCTATGTTAGTGTATTGCAGTTGGTGCCGATGAAGCGGTCTTCTCTAAGTTGGACAAGCAAATGGAGGTTTGTAGACTTCTTCTGCAGCACACTTCTTCTTGGTTTGCCAGGACAACTCTGAGATTCCAGTAACCTGAAAAGGTAATTCTCTATCCCACTTACACTCTGACTTCACTGTTTTTGGGCTGTTACCTAGCTCCAACAATGTAAGGTTGTGGAATAGCACTTCATCTTTTGTTTGGATATGTTACAACTCGTAGAATATAACAACAAATTTATCAATTTAAGGCCACATTCATTTTCCTTCCTTTCCCATGCATGTGGCTATACCTTTCTATTTCAATTTGATAAAATTAAAATCACGTCCCAACGATGATCTTACAGTCGATACTCACTTTGTACTCTCCCCCCCCTGTGGTGAACTACATATACCTGTCTGGACACGCCCCCCCCCCCCCCCCCCCACCGCTGACTGCTCCTGTGGCTCCTCCCACAGACCCTGCTGACTGCTCCTGTGGCCCCTCCCACAGACCCTGGTATAAAGGCGATTGGGGCCTGAGCCCTGCCCTCAGTCTCCAGGATGTAGTATGGTGGTCAATTGCTGCTTGTTCTTTCTTCCAGTCAATAAAAGCCTATATCTCACCTCACGTCTCAGAGAGTTATTGATGGTGCATCAATTTTATTGACTGGAAGTTTTAAAACATGGAAAGTATTTTACGTCCAGAAAAATTAGACTTGGACCCTCAAAACTCAGAAGCAGCTCTTGCCTTTGAACTCTGGCTTGCATGCTTCCAATCATACTTGGAGGAGGTTCATGTGACTGAGTCCGCTGTTATGCACAGAATTCTCCTTTCGAGGGTCACCCCAAAAGTTTACTCACTTATCAGGGACCTGCCGACCTACCAAGGGGCACTGGACGCCCTCAAAAGACAGTACCTGCGGCCGGTGAACACCGTCTACGCAAGACATCGCTTAGCAACACGGCGACAGCGACCCGACGAGTCGAGCGCCGAGTTTCTCCAAGCCCTACAGACACTCGTCCGAACTTGTGACAGCAAAGGTCTGACGGCGGAACAACATGCGGAGCTGCTAGTACGAGACGCCTTCATTATGGGGATCAGGTCAGTGTACGTGCGCCAGCGGCTGCTGGAAAATGCCGATCTTACCTTACGCTCGGCGATTGAGACGGCCGACACGCTGGAGGCTGCTCTGCACAACACTGACGCTGTCCAGCCGCGCGATCCCCTGCCGGTTCTGTGGCCACTACAGACCCTGCCACCCGCAAGTGAATTCGCCAACGCCGCTGCCAGTCGCGAGTCCACGAACTCCCCGAAACCGACCACAGCTGCTGCCAGTCGCAAGTCCACGCAGTGTTACTTCTGCGGACTTGAAAAGCACCCCCGAAAACGCTGCCCGGCCCGAGAAGCGACCTGCTCCAGCTGCGGGAAGAAGGGCCATTTCGCCAAGGTCTGTAAGTCTGAACCACGAGCGGGGTCGGGCAGCGCTGTGTGTGAGGCATGGGGGCCGCCATCTTGGTCGCCGCCATCTTGCCTGCCCACCTTGTGCGAGGCATGGGGGCCGCCATCTTGCCTGCCCGGATGGGGTGGCCATCTTTGTCGGCGCCACCTCCCCCCGCCCCCGACCCGCCGGTGCTTACCGGGCACCAAGACGGCAGTTCAACTCTGGCCTCCGTAACCCTCGACCAAAGCGCCCCACACCAGCTTGCAAGGTCAATGATGGCCATCCTAGTGGAGGGGCACAGGACTAGCTGCCTGTTTGACATGGGTAGCACTGAGAGTTTTATTGACCCTGACACGGTGCAATGCTGCGGACTCGTGACACGGCCGGTAAGCCAGAGAGTCACCATGGCTTCTGGGTCGCATTCCACAGACATCCGGGTGGGTTGTGTAGCGACATTGGTGGTGCAGGGCACAGAATATCGGAACTTTGCGCTGCTGGTCATGCCTCAACTGTGCGCGCCTGTGCTATTGGAGGCTCGACTTCCAGAGCACCTCGAAAGTGTGACTATGGCATATGACGGGTCCCTCCCACCATTCACTGTCAGGAATCCTCAGTTTTGTGGGACTTCGTCATATACCCCGCTACTGATCACACACACACACCGACCCACGCATCTCACCCTGCACCATGCCGACAGCTACGTTACTGACACCACTTGCAGCCTCTCCACCCTCAAGATCCCTTCCCCACCGCTGTTCGCCAACCTGACCCGACTGTAAAAATGTGGCAACTAAAAGCAGGAGGTACAGCGAGGGGGACAGGGCCTTCATTCAGTCAGAGGTGCAGCGGCTGCTCAGGGAGGGGATCATTGAGCCAAGCACAAGTCCTTGGAGGGCCCAGGTGGTTGTTGTTCGGACCGGGCAGAAAAATAGGATGGTTGTGGACTATAGCCAGACCATCAATAGGTTCACGCAGCTTGACGCGTACCCCCTACCCCGCATCGCGGATATGGTCAACCAGATAGCTCAGTACAAGGTGTACTCGACAATAGATCTGAAATCCGCTTATCACCAGCTCCCCATCTGCCCAGAGGACCGCCTCTACACTGCCTTCGAGGCGGGTGGCAGGCTCTATCACTTCCTGCGCGTCCCCTTCAGTGTCACAAATGGTGTCTCTGTCTTCCAGAGGGAAATGGACCGGATGGTGGACCAGTGCCAACTGAAGGCCACATTTCCCTATCTGGATAATATCACCATCTGTGGTCATGACTGGCCGGATCACAACGCCAGCCTCCAACGATTTTTCCAAGTGGCCAAAGCCCTGAACCTTACTTATAACAGGGACAAGTGCGTGTTCGGAACCACAAGACTCGCTATCCTTGGGTATGTCGTGGAGAACGGGGTCATTGGCCCTGATCCCGACCGTATGCACCCCCTGTTAGAACTCCCTCTTCCCACCACTCTCAAAGCCCTCAGATGGTGCCTGGGCTTCTTTTCCTATTATGCCCAATGAGTCCCCCATTATGCAGACAAGGCCCGTCCCCGTGTCAAGTCCACCGCATTTCCCCGCGCGGCCTTCAGCTGCATTAAAGGGGACATTGCCAAAGCAACGATGCATGCAGTGGACGAGACCATTCCCTTCCAAGTACAGAGTGACGCCTCTGATTTTGCGCTTGCTGCTACCTTCAATCAGGCAGGCAGGCCAGTAGCATTCTTTTCTCGTACCCTTCAAGGCCCTGAAATTCGGCACTCCACGGTGGAGAAAGAAGCCCAGGCCATAGTGGAAGCTATTAGGCACTGGAGGCGCTATCTCGCCGGCAAAAGGTTCACCTTGCTGACCGACCAGCGCTCAGTTGCGTTCATGTTCAGCAACCAACAGCGGGGCAAAATCAAAAATGCTAAAATTTTGCGGTGGAGAATAGAACTCTCCACCTACAACTATGATATCCTGGCCTGGAAGGCTCAATGAGCCCCCTGATGCCCTATCCCAGGGAGCATGTGCCAGCGCACAGCTCGACCGGCTATACGCCCTCCATGCACATCTTTGCCACCCGGGGGTCACCCGATTTTACCATTTCGTGAAAGCCCGGAACCTGCCGTACTCCCTTGACGATGACCAGGGACTGTCAAGTCTGCGCTGAGTGCAAACCGCACTTCTACCGTCCTGAAAAGGTGCAACTTATCAAGGCCACCCGCCCCTTTGAGCGACTGAGTGTTGACTTTAAGGGCCCCCTTCCCTCCACTGACCGCAATGTCTACTTTCTCAACATTATCGAAGAGTACTCGCGGTTCCCCTTTGCCATCCCCTGCCCCGACACCACTGCCACGTCCGTCATAAAAGCCCTGCGCCAGCTCTTCACTCTGTTCGGATATCCCTGCTATATCCACAGTGATAGAGGGTCCTCCTTTATGAGTGACGAGCTGCGCCAGTACCTGCTGGCTAGGGGCATTGCTACTAGTAGGACCACGAGCTATAATCCCCGGGGAAATGGACAGGTGGAGAGGGAGAATGCCACAGTGTGGTAGGCCACACTTTTAGCCCTTAAGTCAAAAGGGTTGCCGGTCTCTCGATGGCAGGAGGTCCTCCCCGAGGCACTCCACTCTATCCGCTCCCTGTTATGTACGTCCACCAATGCCACCCCTCACGAGCGCCTATTCTCTTTTCCCAGGAAGTCCACTGGGACCACCCTACCGGTTTGGCTGACATCCCCAGGGCCAGTGCTGCTCCGGAAGCATGTGAGGAGCAATAAATACTCCCCGATGGTCGAGAGGGTTCACCTTCTACATGTGAACCCCCAGTATGCTTACATGGTCTTACCTGATGGGCGGGAGGACACGGTCTCCGTCCGCGACCTGGCACCCGCAGGAGCAGCAGACCACTACCCCGAACACTCCACGGTAACTATGAACCCTGTACCCGAGGTGACACCGCGCACACCGAGCCCTACACAGACTCCTCACCACACTCCTATACCGGGCGTCTCGCACGAGCATATACCAGATGCCTCGCACACGCATGAGGGATCACTGACGCCTAGTGGGCTGACACCTCCAGTTAGGCCGGATCCAGCACAACCACCGTCTCCGGTGCAATCACCACTGGCACCTGTGCAATCACAACCGGTGCTATGTAGATCGCAGTGACAGATTCGACCACCTGATAGACTTAACCTGTAAATATACTTGTAAGAAACTTCACTCCATGGGGACTCTCTCTTAAACAAAGGGGGGGGGGGTGAATGTGGTGAACTACATATACCTGTCTGGACACGCCCCCCGCTGACTGCTCCTGTGGTTCCCTCCACTGACCGTGGCTCCTCCCACGGACCCCGGTATAAAGGCGATTGCGGACACTGCCCCGGTCTCAGTCTCCAGGATGCAGTGTGGTGGTCAATTGCTGCTTATTCTTTCTTCCAGCCAATAAAAGCCGATATCTCGCCTCACGTCTCAGAGAGTTATTGATGGTGTATCGGGTCTACACCCAAAGGTTCTAAAAGAGAAAGCTGTAGAAATTGTAGAGGCATTAGTAATGATCTTTCAAGAATCAATGGATCCTGGCCTGATTCTGAAGGACTGGAAAGTTGCAACTGACGCTCCATTCTTCAAGAAGGGAGAGAGGCAGAAGAAAGGAAACTTTAGGCCAGTTAGTCCGACCTGAGTGGTTGGGAGGATGTTGGAGTCAGTTGTTAAGGATATGGTTTTGGAGTACTTGGACGCATGTAATAGGACACAATCTGCATGATTTCCTTAAGGGAAAATCTTGCCTGACAAATCTGTTGGAAGCAACAATCAGGATGGACAAAGGAGAATTGGTGGATGTTGTGTACTTGGATTTTCAGATGGCCACTCACAAGGTGCCAGACATGACCCTGCCTAACAAATTAAGAGCCCAAAGTGTTACAGGAAAGATACTAGCATGAATAGAGCATTGGCTGATCGGAGGGAGGCAAAGAGTGCAAATAAAGGGAGCCTTTTCTGGGTGGCTACCGGAGACTAGTGGTGTTTCTAAGGGGTCTGTGTTAGGACACTGCTTTTTATGTCATATGACAAATGATTTGGATGACAGAATTGATGGCTTTGTGGCCAAGTTTGCAGATGACACGAAGACAGGTGGAGGGGCAGGTAGTTCTGAGGAAGCAGAGAGACTACAGAAAGACTGAGAAAGATAAGGAGAATGGGCAAAGAAGTGGTATATGGAATACAGTGTTGGGAAGTGCATGGTAATGTACATTGTTAGAAGAAATAAAAGCATAGATTATTTACTAAACGGTGAGAAAATTTGACAATCTGAGGCGCAGAAAGACAAGTGAGTCCTTGTGTGTGGGGTTACCTATAGGTTGCCCTTCAGGTTGAACCTGTGGTGAGAAATGCAAATACATTGTTAGCATTCAGCTTGAGAGGCCTTGAATATAAAAGCAAAGATGTAATATCGCAGCTTGATAAGATACTGGTGAGCCCTCACTTGGAGTATTGTGAGCAGTTTTGGGCCCCTTTTCTGAGAAAGGATATGCTGACATTGGAGATGGTTTAAAGGAGTTTCACAAAAATGAATTGGAAAATGAAGGCTTATTGTATTTGGAGCGTTTGACGGCTCTAGGCCTGTATTTGCTGGAATACAGAAGAATGAGTGGGATCTCATTGAAAGCTATCGAATGTCGTAAGACCTTGACGGAGTGGATGTTTCCTATGGTGGGTAAGTCTAAGGCCTGAGGTCACAGCCTTGGATTAGAGGGATGTCCATTTAGAACAGAGATGAAGAGGAACTTATTTAGCCAGAGAGTGGTGTATCTGTGGAATTCCTTGCTGCAGGCATCTGAGGAGGCAAATTCTTTGGGCATATTTAAGGCAGAGGTTGACAGATTCTTGACTAGTCAGGGCCTGACGCGATATAGGGAGAAGGCAGGAAATTGGGGCTGAGAGGGAAATGGATCAGCTGTGATGAAATGATGGAACAGACTCGTTAGGCCATGGCCTAATTCTGCTGCTGTATCTTATGGTCTCATGGAAACTACTGACATCAGAATTGTTTGATGGAACTTAAAACATTGGCAGTTCCATTTCACCCACAGATTGTGCTTGACCTGCTGAGTTCTTCCAGCAAACTGATGCCCTCAATTCCAGAATCTCCAGTGTCTTATTTTCCATCCGGGTAAGAATCTGGCATTTGCCATTGCTCTTAATAGCCACCACACTGCCCGCAAAACTGGAATGGAATCAAGTCTTCCCAAATCCACAGTATGATGGATATTCATTCCTCGGTAGTGGGCCTCTTGGTTGTTTGCTAATCTTGGCTTTCTGAACACAGCATCTGTGATTTGTAAGATCAAATACAGATGTAAATAAACTTCCAAAAAGTTTGTTTAGTTTCTGGTCGTAAATAGGAGTCAGTCATCAATGGAAATTAGTAATCAGCTTGAAGTTAAAAACACAACTTTGCAAATAAACTTTGTAGCTAGAAGACACTCTTTGTCGGAAAAGTAAGGTGCTTGCTCCCAGCATCCTTTCTTACTGGTCATGAGTAGAGCATAAAGCAATGGGTTTTTAAATTGGTGTGGTTTCAAACAGAAAAGTTGACTCTTAAATTGCTTAGTTCAGGGAAATTTGCAGAACAGATGGCTAATATCATTTAGCACATCAATAGCTGATGTGTTTATAGCTGTAAGATTTTACATAATCAAGGAAGTTAGCTTCACAGCATTTATGAAGTTACCCAACTGGGAGAGAAAGGGTATAAATGTAGAAAACAGTTCAGGCTTATCCAAACTGAGGTAAGGAACATCAAGAAGAAACCTGGAAGAAACATAGAGTGAATTAGAATTCATTCATCCAGCTTCAGTTTCCTCAACAGGTGACTTGTTCATCTGCATCATGGCATGTCTTTTCAGTTTATAGGAATTGTATCTGTATATTGGACATTCATAATCCTTTGTGCTTTATGTTTTAGAAATAATTCGTGTTTTAGAAATGGTTTGTGTATCAGAAATAGCTTGTAATTTGTAAGTGTTTAAGATAGAAATCCACTGTGAGTTTTAAATGTGTTTCAAGATTGTTGTTTGAATTTAAACATGTATCACCGAGAACAAACGAACTGTGTTTTGAACCACTTTGTTTGCTGGAAATAACTTCTTGTTTGGGAGTACACTTGCATTGTGGGTATTGGCAGCGAAACTCACTGTGGTGAACAAACAGGGAAGTGAAATTTTCTTCTTAACATTGGGTAGTTACAGTATAATTTCCCTTTAGTGAGAGTACTTGTGGCTATTTATATCCAATAGGGCTTTCTGAGTTCAGAACTTCATGGTCTGCAAACTCAAGACCACCACATCAGCGGCTAGCAATGAAGAAGGTTCTATATTGCCTAATTTGCACAAACCTATCAAAGGATTCAGAAAACATTCATTTAACCGTCAGCAAAATCGGCTTCAGCTTTGGGCCTTTTGCACTCGTGTCTATGTGGACTGGCAGAAAAATCTGCTCGTCCACGCATATGGATGTAAATGGAGACGCAAGAGAGAAATCTGGAGCAATACACAAAACGCCAGAGGAACTCAGCAGGTCAGGGCAGCATCTCTGTGGACGTTTCAGTTCGAGATCCTACACTCTCTTTACAGTCTATAGATGCTGTCTGACCTGCTGAGTTCACCTAACGTTTCGTATGCGCGGAAGCTGGACGCCTAGTTCCAGTATTACTCAACAGTGCAAAAACGGAACTAATGAGAGCGTACCGGGAACTTCCGAAACTCTAAACGCTACATTCCCACCGACGTCACGAATAAACCCGCCCACTTTGTGACATCACCGATCGTAGACGGGAACATTGACAGAAGGCAGCGTCTAATTGGTGCGGCGGTTACCTTGGAAATTCAAGCCAATAGAAAAGATGTTTCTTGGGGATGGAACATGGCGCTCTTGTAGCAGTGAGCCAAGCGGCTGTAGACTGGAGTAACTGTGAATGGTCGTTGTCAGGGGACAGCTGCGCCTGTGTCCGGCACTTGGTGGGACTGGACGCTTCTTCCAATGGCAAAGATGACAAGTGACGGCGGAAAGAAGCAGTTTTGGAAGCGGAATGTTTCCAAAGTTCCCGGCAGGTCAGTGACGTGTTTCGTGGATGACCGGGCCGGACCGAAGCGAGTGGTCTCACGGACTGTGTCGCTGGTCAGTGGTCTAGCCGATCTTCGGTGTCAGGCTCCAGGTGCACTGCCTTAAGGGTGATCGTGTTGGGCGACTTTTAAGTTTTGTGGCGCTGCTTGGAAAGTGGCTAAAGTTTTAAAAATCATCAAGTCAGTGCACCTCGAAACTTAAGCATAGATCTGTCAAAATTTAGTAGATCGTGTGTTAGTTAAGCACCGTGTGCTGTGTATTTCCCGTGGCCAAAAATGAAAGAAAGGCAGGTTTCGGAAGTGAAAGTTGGAAAGTGGAAGCTAGTCATTTAATGTTCTTCAAACTCGCATCAAGACTTAATAATTACTTAATTTATGTGATTACTTTCTATAGTTAACGAGGCTATAGGTAATTGGCTCCTTCAGTGTCAAGTACAATTTAAAGATGAATTTCATGAAGAAATATCGATGAAGTTTACCTAAAGATGCAACATTTTTTGGAGTGCTAAAATGTATATTTATGAATTCCAAAAGTTTTGGGCAGTAGTTTGTGAAGTCATGATTGTCATTTGGTGAAACAAATTGTGGATTCTGAAGGCTTTTGAGTTGGAGAATTTGGATATGGTTTGGGGATACAAACTGCTAATTGCTTTGTCAAATCAGTCATCCAGTGGTCATTATTGTCAGATGAAGAATGCAAGTGTTCATGAATTTTTATCTTTTTTTTCCAGACTCCTTTCCATTATTCTAGTCAAAAGTTGTTGATGGTTTTCCATGATGCAAATTTAAAATATGCATTTTCTCTATCCCTTGCAATGAATGAAATCTTCATTAAGCAACAAATACATTCCTTTTATATAGTGGCTATTCAAGTGTTAGTCAGGGGAGATGTGCTCTGTAGCTTTTATTTCCTTGACCATGGACCTGACATAGGAGCAGGTATATGCTCTTTCATGCCTTCTCTGCCATCTTGTTAGACTGATATTGGTCTCCTTACTTTGTGCCTGGGCATTAGAAACATTTGAATTTCATGAAATCTGATTTGGTTTTGAAAATAGTAAATAACCTGTTCTGGGAATGAGGGGAGAAATCCATCCTTGTCTTATTCTTGAGAGAATGACTCTTCATCCAGTGCCAATAACCTCCAGTTCCAAATTCCTCCACCAGCGGAAATGCCCTTGCAGCACCTACTCTATCAACCCCTGTAAGAAGTTTGCATTTGCCGATGAAATTGCCTGATGCTCTTATGCACTCTGGATGATGTAGGCCTTGTCGATTTGATGACTCCTCAGAAAATAAGACTTTGATTCCTGGAATCAAACAAGTGAAACTTCAGTATGCTACAAGTTTCAGGAGCCTAATGTCAGACCATCTTTTATAATGGTGAATCCTTGCAAAGTGTCAGACCCCAATTTGACGTGGTAGGTTAATGAAAATCGGTGTCAAGTAACTGGCTATAGTGTTCAAGGCCATCTTCAATCTCTTGCTGTAGTCGGAGATTCCCACCTGCTTCGAAAGGTCAACCATTGTGCCAGTGCCCAAGGAGACTAGGATGAGCTCAATGTCTATTGCCCAGTAGTACTCAGATATACTGTGATGAATGGCAGTGACAGGTTGGTCATGGTTAAAATTGACTCCTGCCTGAGCAATGATCATACAGTTTGCCTACTGCCACAACAGGCCTACAGTGGGTGGAATTTCTGGTTTCCCACTCTGCTTTGAAGCATTTAGATGACAGCAAAACACATGTCAGACTGTTGTTTATCAATTACAGCTCAGCATTTAATACCATCAACCCCCCCTTAATACTAATCAACAAGCTTCAAAATCTGCGCCTCTGCAACTTGATCCTCAAAGCTACAATCGGATTGGTAATTACAATTTGGGTGTTCAACCAATGTGAAATAGACATTGCAAATAGAAAAAGAAATAAATAATAAACAAATAAGCAATAAATAGCAAGAACATGAGATGAAGAGTCCTTGAAAGTGAGTCCATGGGTTGTGGGAACATTTCAATGATGGGCCAAGTGAAGTTATCCTCTCTAGTTCAAGAGCCTGATGGTTAGGGGTAATAACTGTCCCTGAACCTGGTGGTGTGAGTCTTGAGGCTCTTGTACCTTCTTCTTGATGGTGAGAAGAGAGCATGTTTTGGGTTGTGGGGGTCCCTGATGATGATGGATGCTGCTTTCCTGCAACAACGTTTCATGTAGATGTGCTAAGTGGTGGGGGAGGACTTTACCCATAATGGAATGGACCGTATCCACTAATTTTTGTAGGATTTTCTGTTTCAGGACATTGGTGTTTCTATACCAGGCTGTGATGCAGACAGTCAGTTTACTTTCCACTACACATCTATAGAAGTTTGGGAAAGTTTGCATGTCATGCCGAACCTTTGCAGACTCATGAGGAATTAGAGGCGCTGCTGTTCTTTCTTCGTAATTCCACTTACATGCTGGGCCCAGGACAGGTCCTCTGAAATAATAACAGCGAGGAATTTAAAGTTGTTGACACTCTCTACCCTCAGTGTTTATTTTTGTATCTTCAAGTAATTTTTGTTTTGCACTGTATTTTTACTACAAAACAACAAATTTCACAACAAATGTCAGTGTTAATGAATCTGATTTTGATTCTGTGTTTGATCTTGCCATTTTTTGTGCAGTTTTGTCACAATTACCTAATTGTTGTATTCCATCCTATTTGCAATAAAGACCAACATCCCATTTAAGTTCCTGGTTACTTGGTGTAGCTTTGTTTTCTTGGTATAAGGGATAAACAACATTAAATAATCTAGTACCACTTAAATTATTTTTTTCTCTGTTTTGCATATTGCAGTAGAAACCCAATATTATTATGGTTTATCTGTTATGACCCAGTCACTTAACATATTTATATCCTTAGCAAATTCTGTGTCCTCTTCACAATTTGCTTTCCTGTGACTTGTTTATGTCAGCCAATTTTTATACAGAACATCCAGTCCCTTCATCAAATCACCAGTTATGGATTGCTTGTGTGAACACCACTTCATCTTATGGGACAACACAGTAGTGTAGCAGTTAACAGCAGCGATACAGGTTCAATTTATTTATTGAGATATGGTGTGGAATAGGCTCTTATGGCCCTTTGAGCCACGCCACCCAGCAATCCCCCGATTTAATCCCAGCCTAATCATGGGACTGTTTACAATGATCAATTAAACTGCCAACTGGTACGTCTTTGGATTGTGGGAGGAAACTGGAGCACCTGGAGGAAACACATGCAATCATGGGGAGAACATACAATCTCCTTACAGGTAGCTGTGGGATTGAACCTGGATTGCCTGCACTGTAAGGCATTGTGCTAACCACTGTGCTATGTGCCACCCCTTCCTTGTTTATAAGGAACTTGTACATCCTTCCCATGGCTGCTTGGGTTTCCTCAAGGTCTTTAGGTTTCCTCCCACATTCCAAAGATGTATTGGCTCCTAGGTTAATTGTTCACATGAGTGTAGTTGGGTGATGTGAGCTCACTGAGGCAGAAGTGTCTGTTACTGTATTATATCTCTAAGTTTAAAAACATTTCTGCTTTTCCTCAGTTATGCAGTCCTGTAAGCTAGGAAATTATCCTAATTAATTTGAAAAAAATTATAACTTTGGTGTTTGGAAATCCAAAGACAGCCACTGATTTCCTGATGTCCACTTGTTGGTTCCAACCTTGAAGAATGCAGTTAAATACAATTACCCTTTCATAAATCCATGTTGACTTAAGCTGATGCGATCATGATTTTGAAAGTATTGTTACAACCTTAGTAATATATTTTAGTATTGTTATTAATGTCAAATGGTAGGCACGCTATCTGCATGATCTCTTGTTACCAACTGTGTTGTTTTGCGATGATTGGACTTTTTGGTGTCAAGATCTTGAGGAAGACGAGAACTAGTACGTTCACCATATCTGTGACCACTTCCTTTAGAACTTTGGGATGGAGGCCATTGTTCGAAGTTCAAGATACATTTATTATCAGAGTATGTATACATTATACAACCTTGAGATTAATCTCCTTACAGGCAGCCATGAAACAAAGAAACCCAAAAGAACTCATTTTTTAAATAAAAGATCAACAAACATGGGGGGGGGGGGGGGGGTGGGGAAGAAAACCAAATCATGCATATAGTGTTCTGAACTGAAGTCCACAAAGAGTCTGCCTGCAGTCCCTTAGTTTAGCGCAGAGTGGAGCAGTGAGCTGATTCGGCTCAGGCCCCAGCACCCTGACCTTTTAAATCTCGCCTGGCGCCTAAACTGACGTCCAGTCACCTCAATACACATTGGGACCTGGGTCTCACTGCCTCCATTCAACCGGAACTTGGCATTTCTAATTTGGCCTGGCACTTTAATCGATCAAACCTCAAGTCTTTCTTGCTCTCAGCAACGGCCCTGTTTCATTGCCTCACCTCACCTCACCTCACCTCAGTTCTGGCACATGGAAATGCCTCCAAGTCCACAGGGAAGTACAGACTATTGCTTGCAATGATTGTTTGCAAGATAAAGTGTGGTTAACAAAGTTGGTTTTCTTTGATTTGTTAGCCACCAGCCAGCAGTCGCTGAGGTTCGCTGGATGTCCAGTGGACTGACATCAGCTCAACTAATTTGCCTGGTACCTCTTCTCTCAATAATGATTCTTCTTCATTCTCCTTTTGATTTCTTTTTTTTTGTAATTTTTGTCTTCTACTGTGAAGATGGCTATGCATTATTTTACATATTTGTCATTTCTTTATTTTCCTTTTTTAAAAATTATCCTCTCACACTGCAGTTTTCTGGTTTTGTCATATTGGCTTAGGTACTCAAAGCCTCAACCAAGTTGGAGGCATCTGAGGATTAGATAGGGCAACTCGGGGTTTATGATGAAATTTGTCAGTGTATTAGTAATGCTTTTGGCATAATAAATAAGAGGCCTGGTGAGAAAGGAGTTTGATGTGATTGGTGGGTGGAAGAGGAGTATAAGATGACTGGTTGTGCCAGGTATGGTGAAGTTGGGAGGTTTTGGCAGCTGAATGACAGATGGAGGCAGATAAAGATGGTGGGGGTGGGGGAAAGAGGGGCAGAGACAGCAAGGTGGTGGGGGTACAAAGGAGTGTGAAGACCGGAGATAGTTGCTGGAGGAAGATGAGTAGGAGCACAGGAATTACCACTGCTGAGCTCTAAAGGATGTAGTGCTTGCTTTTGGCTGGACTAATTCTTTGGGTCCGACTGAAGTGGCGGGTCCCGAGCCTGAGAGCCAACAATGAATTGATGTTTGGCCAATTTAAGTGCTAAACCAGATTAAAAAGATTGAGGTGTTGAGGCCAAGGGTGGTGGACTAACCAGTGTTCAGCTCACTATGTGAGGCTTTGCTTGCTTTAGCGCTGAACCGACTTTGCAGCTATAAACTGCAGTCATCGGCATTCACGTTGGAGCTGAACCTTTGGACTTGCTTTAGGGGACTCTACGATTCATGTTCTGTGGATTGTTTGCTTGTTTTGAATTGTTCGCACAATTTGTTCTTTTTGCATATTGGATGTATGACTATCTTTGTGATATGGGGTATTTTGTAAATTGTGTTGTAAATTGGAATCCCTAGGCAATTTCCCCTCATAGATGATGCCTGACTTGCTGAGTCCCTCTAGCATCTTGTGTGATGCATTTGGATTATTGATTTGTTGTATAAGTTTGCAGCTTCTTAACTGTAAGTATTTAGAGTGAGATGTTAAATGAAGTATTAAACAAGATGAGTTGGGAATGTGCTGTTCAGTTTGTCTTTAAAACAGGGAACAGTCCAAGAGAATTGTAGGGAGTCAGTTCTGAGGGGTGAAAGCTGGGGACACTAACTAAAATTTTTAAAAAATGTAACGGGATGTTAACTTTATCGGTGGCTAGCTGAGATCTGTTGTTTGTAAGTCCTGGGTTATAGGGAAACTTGGAGCTCAGTGTCCTGGGGATCACCAGTTTAAAAAAAAATAAGGCATGGCAGAATTAGGCCATTTGGGCTATTGAATCTTCTCCGCCATTTCATCATAACTGATTTATTCTTCCTCTCAACTCCCTTCTCCTGCCATCTCCTTGTAACCTTTAGATGCCCTAATTAATCAAGAACCTATCAACCTCCGCTTTAAATATACCCAGTGAACTGGCCTGATCAATTGACTGTGGCAATGAATTCCTCAGATTCAACACCTTCGGGTTAAAGAAATTCCTCATCATCTCTGTCCTAAATGGGCGTCCTTCAGTTCTGAGGCTGTGCCCTCTTGTCCTAGTCTTCCTCACTATAGGCAACAACCTCTCCACATGGACTATGTCTTGGCCTTACAATATTTGATAAATTTTAATGAGATTCCCCCCCCCACAACCAATTCTTCTAAACTCCAGTGAGTACAGCCCCAGACCCATCAAACGCACCTCATACATTCACACTTTCATTCAGAATTGGGTTTATTATCACCGGCAAGTGACGTTAAATTTGTTAACTTAGCAGCAGCTGTTTAATGCAATACATAATCTAGCAGAAAAAAACAATAAAAATAATAAGAAGAAATAAACATTTATGTTGAGTAGATTAAAAAAGTGCAAAAACATAAATATTGTATATATTTTTTTAAAAAGTGAGGTGGTGTCCAAAGATTCAATGTCCATTTTGGAATCGGATGGCAGAAGGGAAGAAGCTGTTCCTGAATCATTGAGTGTGTGCCTTCAGGCTTCTGTACCTCCTACCTGATGGTAACAGTGAGAAAAGGGCATGTCCTGAGATTGTTCTCGTGAACCTCCTTTGGACCCTCTCCAATGCCTGCATATCTTTTCTTAGATAAGCAGCCCAAAACTGCTTACAATATTCCAAGTGTAGTCTGCTGAATGCCTTATAAAGCCTCAGCATCAACTCCATGCTGTTGTATCCTAGTCCTCTTGAAATGAATGTTAACATTGTCTTTCCCTTCCTTACCACTGACTTAACCTGCAAGTTCACCTTGAGGGAATCCTGCATGAGGTCTCCTAAGTCCCTCTGATTTTTCAATTTTCTCCCTGTTTGGAAAATAGTCTATACTTTTGTTCCTTCTACCAAAGTGCATGATTATACATTTCCCTACACTATATTCCATCTGCTGCTTTCTTGCCCATTCTCTAGTCAGTCCAAGTCCTTCTGCAGACACCCTGCTTCCTGCATTCCTGGCATTCCACTAGTGTCTTCCACAGTAAAGACTGATATAAAATCCTTAAGTTCCTCTGCCATTTTTTTTCACCCCCATTCCATTCCATCATTATTTTCCAGAGGTCCAATATCCACTCTTTTACTCTTTATATATCTGGAAAAACTTTTTGTATTCTCTTTTATATTATTAGGTACCTTAGTTTCATATTTCATCTTTTTGCACCTTATGGTTTTCTTTGGTTGCCTTCTGTTGATTTTTTAAAAACTTCCCAACCCTCCAACTTCATACTAATTTTTGTTCTATTATATGCCTTCTCTTTTGCTTTTATTGGCTTTGACTTCCCTTGTCAGCCAAGGTTGCCTTGTCCTTTAGAAATCTACTTCTTTGGGATGTATCTATCTTGCACCTTCTGAATTGCTCCCAGAGACTCCAACCTTTGCTGTTCTGCTATATTCCCTGTTAGTGTCCCTTTCTAGTTAACTTTGGTCAGCACCTTGGAGACTCCAACCTTTGCTGTTCTGCTATATTCCCTGTTAGTGTCCCTTTCTAGTTAACTTTGGTCAGCACCTTGTTCATGCCTCTGGAATTCCCTTTACTCCGCTGTCATAATGATACAAACTGCAGGGCGAATTCTATCATATTATCATCACTGCCTCGTAAGGGTCCCTGTATCAAATCTGGGTCTTTACATAGCACCCAATCCAGAATTGCCATTCCCCTAGTGGCCTCAACCACAAGCTGCTTGAGTAAGTTATCTTATAGGCATTCTACAAATTACCCTTCTTGGCATCCAGCACCAACCTGCTTTTTCCCCATCTTCCTTCATATTGAAATCCTTCATGACTATTGCAATATTGCACTTTTCACTTTGCCTTTTCTGTCTCCCGTTGTAATTGGTAGCCCACATCCTGGCTACTGTTAGCCCTGTATATAACTCCCATCAGGTTCTTTTACTCTTGCAGTTTCTAAACTCTACCTGAAAGATTCTATATATTTCAATCCTATGGTGCCTCTTTCTAAGGATTTGATTTCATTTGTCCCAACCAAGCTACCCCATCCCCTCTGTCCACCTGCCAGTCCTTTTGATACAATGTGTATCCATGGATGCTAAGCCCCCAACTGTGATCTTCCTTCAGCCACGACTCAGGGATGCCCGCAACATCATACCTGCCAACATCTATCTGTGCTACAAGATCACTTACTGATTTTGTATACTGGTGGCAGCCATTTTGTTTTCCTATTCCTGTCCCCACACTGACCTCTCAAGTCCAATGTCTTCTGCACTACCAATGTGAGGTCAATCACCAACTTGAACAGCACTTCATATTCATGTTTTTCCTCAGTGTTTTACAGTCCAGTGGTATGAACATTGTATTTTCCCATTCAAACTAACTCACTCTCCCTATACTCCTTTCTTGGTGCTTCTCATGTCATCCCACCATCCCTACCCCTGCTCCCCCAATGTCAATTCGTTTATTCCTTCCTCTCACCATAAACCTCTGCCTTTGCCTTTTTAATTGGGAGGCAGAGTGGAGATGTGTATGTCGTAAAGGAGGTGTAAGGTGCTTCTTCCCTCTGCTAGCCTGCAGGCCAAACCTCAAACCTGCCTAGCACCCCCCCCCCCCGATCAGTGTCATGTAAAACCATGGGAGCAGGCAGTGGATGGTTGTATGAGCAGCTGGTGCATATCACAAGTCCTGGTTATGTGACCACTGACACCAGGCAGACAATCTCTGAAGAGTGTTGATAATGGCTGGGGTCACCCATCTTGTACAGGCACTGTCTCTTAGAAGGCAATGGCACACTACTTCCAGAGAAAAATTTGCCAAGAACAATCATGGTGAAGATCATGCTTGGCCATGTTATACGACATGGCACATAATGACTGAATGAACTATGGGGAAAAACATTTTGGCTGTCCCCCTTATCTATGACCCTCAAACTGTAGGTCAAAAGAATTCATGTATCCCATAGGGAGATTCACTAAGGTCCTCGAAGTTGACAGCAAAGCTTGCTTTGAGGAAGGTGAATCAACTACCTTGTTTGTTGAACTGGCTCCCTTGGTAACAAAACTTAGAACAAGACAAGACAGGAACTGGCCTTTTGGTTCACTATGTTTATCATACGTCCATGTTAATTTGAACAAATCTCATCTGCCTGCATATGGTCTACATCCTCTTTATGTGCTTGTCTAAAAGCCTCTTAAACATTGCTTTTAGATCTGCTCCCACCAGCATTGCTATTGGATCTGCTTCTCTCACTACCCCCTATATATCAGAGTTCACAACTGATACTCAACATATCAAGAGGGAAAATAATGCCATGACTGATTATCTTTCACTGCCAGTCGTTGAGGCCATACTCATAGGGATTGACCATGCTAGTATGGCAACTGACCAAACTCCTGAACCAGAGCTCCAGGCTTACTGAACAGCAGTCACAGCCTAGGGTCTGCTGACATTAAGTTTGGGGAACCTGGGGTTTCTCTTTTATGCAATGTCTCAACTAGGCAGCCTTGCCCCATAGTGCCCGTAAACTGGAAGTGACTGCTCATGACTCCATCCATGGCCTCTTGCATCCAGGCTGGAAGGCCTCACAGAAACTGGTTGCACTAAAACTTGTGTGGCACCACCTTAGAAAGGACTTGCGTGGTCGGATTGCAGCCTGTGTGGATGCTGGCAGGCAAAAATTAGCCATCATACACCAGGTACCCTTGGCACCTTTGAGTTCCTGAGCAATAGTTTGACCATGTCAGTGTGGACCTTGTTGGTCCTCTTTCCCTCCTCCTGACATTTCACATACCTCCTTACCATGGTGGCCAGAGGTTGTTCCTCTAGCTTTGACAATGGTCACAGACATGGCTCAGGCATTCATCAGCACCTGGGTCACTCAGTTTGGCACCAATCTGATATTTCTTCTGACCATGGTCCCCAATTCATATGAGACCTCTGGGCTGCATTGGTCCAGAACCTTGGCATTAGACTACATCACTGTCCAATGAGTATCACCCATAATCTGATGGCTGATGAGAGTTGTTTCACTGCTCCTTAAAGGCTGCTCTGAGGGCTTCCCTGACTGATGAGTGTTGGTATGAGCGTTTCGAATGGGTCCTGCTGGGATTCAGAACTGCTCCAAAATAGGACCTGCCGTTGTCTGTGGCTGTGTTGGTATATGGGCAACCATTATGAGTGCCAGATGATTTTATTCCTAATGTCATGACCACCTGGTTGGCCTCTAAACAATGTTCCATCCTCAGTAAAGTCAATTACACTTGACCAAAGTGCAACACTGCTCACTTGCCATGATTAAACACTATACAGTTGGCCCTCCTTGTCCGTGAATTCAACCAACCGCAAATCGCGAAAACCCGGAAGTGCTCTTTCCAGCACATGTTGTTCGAGCATGTACAGACTTTTTTTTCTTGTCATTATTCCCTAAACAATGCAGTATAACAACCATTTTACAGACTGATGTGGAGGATCAAAAGCTCAAAACCCAATAACTATACCACTGTGTTGCTTAGTAATAATTGTAGCTTTCATCAGGGCAGAGCCTTTCTCACTTTATCCTTTAAAATTGTTTCCATCGTTGACCGATGTAGCCTAATGCTTTTCCAATGACTGATGGTGTTTCACCTCATTCCAATTGCTTTATTATTTCCACTTTATTTTCAGTCGTGATCATGATTATTTTTGTGAACAGAGAAACATTCAGACAGGTTGAATAAGGGACTTGAGCATCCGCAAATTTTGGTATCCGTGAGGGGTCCCGGAACCAATCCCCTGGACTGTATGCTGTTTCTCTAACTAAATTTCCAGCTGATCTAAATTGGAATAAATCCTTTGACAACTTTCTCACTGTCCACAACACTGGCAATTTCATGTTATCTACAAGCCTACCATTCTGTCAACTTGAACTTTTGTTCAAATCATTGCATGTTACCTCACAAACTGAGGTCTCAGCATGGATCTCTGCAGAACGACACTGGTCGCAGGTCTTGAGTCAGAATAACATCACTTTTCTAGTACCCTCTGTCTTCACTAGCCAAGCCAATTTTGAATGCAATCTACCAACTAACCATGAATCCCATTTGCCTTACTCTTTTGGATCAGTCTGCAATGATGTCAATGTTGAAGTGTCTGAATTGTGCTGTAATAACTGGATGTAGCTTACAGTTGGAGCTGTGGAGCTGTGCATCTTGATGCAAATGTTTCAAGCTTGAGCTTTCAGAATGGTTATTGGCCCTTTTAATCTGGTATTGCATTTGCACATGGGCTATTGGCAGTCTTGATTCGGAGATGAGGGACCAGAATGTTAGACATCAGGCTCTGCTGTATGATATTGGCATTCATGGGTGTCTTTAAGCATATCTCTTGAGTGTTCTTTTTAAGTGCCCTCCTAACTTTCTAGTTGAACTTCCTATTATTCTGCCTGCTTAAAAAGTTAGGAGATAAAACTGCAGCATTCTTGGAATTTGTTTTCAGGAAGGTTTGTATGTACACAATTAGAGACTTTAAATGAGAGCAAACTGAAGGTTTAAACCGGATGCGGTGCAAAGCGGGGGGCAAACATAAGTGGAGATGTGGAGAAAGCGAACCAGCTGAACAACTTCTTCAATAGGTTCAACAGCACAATCTCATCCTCACAGCAGAACTCCACACCAGGCTTGTCTTTCTACTCGTCCTCACTCTTACTTCCCTCACAGGAAAATAGCCACTCACAGGAGACCTTGCCCACGCCCAGGATTACGGCTGCACAGGTGGAAAGTCAACTGAGGAAGATCTGTACCAGCAAGGCGGTTGGACCGGATGGAGTATCCCCACGATTACTGAGGGCCTGTGTGACTGAGCTGAGAGAACCACTACAGCGCATCTTCAACATGAGCCTGGAGCAGAGAAGAGTACCCAGACAGTGGAAAACATCCTGTATTGTCCCGGTACCGAAGAAACCACAACCAAAGGAGTTGAATGACTTCAGACCTGTTGCCTTGACGTCGCACGTGATGAAGACCATGGAGCGGCTGATAATACAGAATCTGAGGCCACAAACCAGGCACGCCCGGGATCCTCTTCAGTTTGCGTATAAGGAGAAGGTGGGAGTGGAGGATGCTATCACGTATTTGCTGCACAAATCCCTCTCTCACCTGGATGGGGTCAGTGGTGCTGTGAGGATTACATTCCTGGACTTCTCTAGTGCCTTTAACACCATCCAGCCCAAGATCTTAAGGCACAAACTAACGGAGATGGGAGTAGACTCTCACATGGTGGATTGGATAGTGGACTACTTGACAGATAGACCTCAGTATGTGCGGTTGGGAGACTGTAGGCCTGACACGGTGGTCAGCAGCACAGGAGCGCTGCAGGGGACCGTGCTCTCTCCGGTCCTGTTCACCCTGTACACATCAGACTTCCAATATAACTCGGAGTCCTGCCATGTGCAGAAGTTCGCTGATGACACGGCCATAGTGGGGTGTGTCAGGAATGGACAGGAGGAAGAGTATAGGAAACTGATACAGGACTTCGTGATACGGTGCAACTCAAACTACCTGTGTCTCAAGACCAAGGAGATGGTGGTGGACTTTAGGAGATCTAGGCCTCATATGGAGCCAGTGATCATTAATGGAGAATGTGTGGAGCAGGTTAAGACCTACAAGTATCTGGGAGTACAGTTAGACGAGAAGCTAGACTGGACTGCCAACACAGATGCCTTGTGCAGGAAGGCACAGAGTCGACTGTACTTCCTTAGAAGGTTGGCGTCATTCAATGTTTGTAGTGAGATGCTGAAGATGTTCTATAGGTCAGTTGTTGAGAGCGCCCTCTTCTTTGTGGTGGCGTGTTGGGGAGGCAGCATTAAGAAGAGGGACGTCTCACGTCTTAAGCTGGTAAGGAAGGCGGACTCTGTCGTGGGCAAAGTACTGGAGAGTATAACATCGGTAGCAGAGCGAAGGGCGCTGAGTAGGCTACGGTCAATTATGGAAAACCCTGAACATCCTCTACATAGCACCATCCAGAGACAGAGAAGCAGTTTCAGCGACAGGTTGCTATCGATGCAATGCTCCTCAGACAGGATGAAGAGATCAATACTCCCCAATGCCATTCGGCTTTACAATTCAACCGCTAGGAGTAAGATATGTTAAAGTGCTGGGGTTAGGACTCAATGTATTTAAGTAAACTACTTAAGAACTTTTTAAAAGCTATTATTAATGCTTTTTGAGAGGGTGATTTTAGATGCATATCATATTTTTACTGAGTTAAGTATTGTATGTAAATAGTTTTGCTACAATAAGTGTATGGGACATTGGAAAAAATGTTGAATTTCCCCATGGGGATGAATAAAGTATCTATCTATCTAAACTGTATACAGGTTTTTTAAAACAGAAATGAAGTTTTTGGTACTGTATGGTTATGCTTTGATTGAACCAGGCAAGTTATTCTGCAGTAGTTAACAGTGAGTCTATTGTTTGTGCTACTGTGCTAGGCTCTGCCAGGAAAATGAGGTAAAGCAGAACAGAGGGACAAATAAATAAATTACTTCAAATAAATAAATTAACTTCCGTTAATGCCCCTCCTCCCCTTCTTACCCCATCCCTGATATATTTAGTTTTTTCCCCTCCCCTTTTTTTCTTTCTCTCTCTACCCATCATTCTGCCTGTTCTCCATCTCCCTCTGGTGCTCCCCTCCCCCTTTCTTTCTCCCTAGGCCTCCCGTCCCATGATCCTTCCCCTTCTCTAGCTCTATATCCCTTTTGCCAATTACCTTTCTGGCTCCTATCATTCTTCTCATTCTCCTATCATTTCGCATTTCCCCTTCCCCTCCTACTTTCAAATCTCTTAGTATCTTTCCTTTCAGTTAGTCCTGACGAAGGGTCTCGGCCCGAAACGTCGACAGTGCTTCTCCCTATAGATGCTGCCTGGCCTGCTGTGTTCCACCAGCATTTTGTGTGTGTTGCTTGAATTTCCAGCATCTGCAGATATTCTCGTGTTTGACAAATAAATTAGACTTTTTAAATTGATGTTTTTATTAAAAGTGCACTTGTTAACTTATTTAAAAATACTTAACAAATTTATAAGAGAGCTGTATTTTCTTAAATCAAAGTATTAGTAGAGTAATTACAGTCGTAATTGCAAAAGTTTATGATTTTTTTGCATGAGCAGTCTTAAATAAATTTGAGCTGATTTTTTAAAAATTAAACTGTTCAGAGCTCCATCAATAGCATCAGGATTAAGGGTAAAAATATTTCTCACATTTTCTTTCTGATATTTTAGAAAATAATGTTTGGAATCTGTCTGGTGGAATTGCTTTGCTTTGTCACATGTACTGAGGGACAGTGATAAGCTTGTCTTGTTTGCTTTTCATGTAGATCAGATCATTACACACTTTTTATGTAGTACAAGGTAAAACAACAGAATGTAGAATAACGTGTTAACAGTTATGAAGTGCAGTGTAGGTAGACAATGAAGCATGAGCTCATAATGAGGTAGATTGAGAGGTTAGGAGCTCATCTTATTGTACTAGGAACCATTCAATAGTCTTATTCAGTGAGATAAAGCGGTCCTTGAGTCTAGTGCTATGTGCTTTCAGGCACTTCTGCCTGGAATGTGAGGGTCACTTCCTGAGGCCAGTATTTAATATCTAAATACTACTAAAACTCTCATGCTCTGTTTGTGACCTCCAACTAGCGCAAACGGTGCATTACAACGGCACTATTTTTGGCTAAGTCGACTTAAAATGCGCTAACTTACAGAATGCAGGCAAAGTTCAAGGTTATATATTTGTATAAAATTGCTCAATCGCTAAAATTGGCTTTCACCGAAGAGCCAATGTCAACCATGATGGAAACTGTGATGCGACACCACAACACATGCGCATGGCCAACCTCAGAAGCTACTCACGATACTCACAGCAGCGACACCAACCGGAGCAAAAGGGCAGGGTAGCTCTATTTCGAGTGGTCACATTCTGCTAATTACCATCAGCATGTGCAGGATTGGGACAGATCTAACTGCCACCCACCAACAGGAGATAATTAAATCTTATTGTAATGATGTACTTCGAGACACCCATCAAACCCTTTGCTGCAGTCAAAGGACAGCGGTGACTATATCACGTCCATTTAAGAGAGCACCAACCTCATCAAGAATAATCAGCATCCTGGAGGCTTTGGTGTTACTGCTTCGTATCTTCTATCCAGCATTAGGGTTAAAAAAAAAAGGTCAGCCTAATTATGCCGCGTGGAAAGAGAAGGGGAACATTATGGTCGAGATGACGCCAAACATCGTCGGGAAGCGGCAAGGAGAAGGAGAGAACAAAAATCGGATGAGGCCAGGGCTGCACGACTCCAGGATCAAATAGGACAAAAAAAGATGAGAGAAGAGGAGACAGAGGAAGAGGGGCATACACGTCCCCAAAATGACAAAACTGGCACATGAGGAGAGAGGAAGAGACAAAGGAGCTGAGAAATGCATGTCTCCAGGATCAGAGCCAAAGAACAAACAAAAGAGATGAAGAGATAGGGGATGAAAGGGCTGCATGTCTCCAGAATGACAAAAACAGGCACAGAAGGAGGAAAGAGGAAGAGACAAAGGAGGAAATGCATGTCTCCAGGATCAGAAACAAAGAGTAAACAGCAGAAGAGATGAAGAGATGGAAGATGAAAGGACTGCACATCTCCAGAATGACAACGAGAGGCACAAGGGTGGCAGATCCACCCGAAATGATGCTATCAAAAGTGTCCTGTGTTGAACAAGGAGGAGCAGCTATATTTGCCTTGCTACGCGTCGTTCTCCTTTAATAAACTGAGGTTTTCTTATTCAATTTCCAAAGCAAAGCGATACCAATAGCATTCAGGAAAATTTAATGTTCATTCTGGTCACATCAGACTGCACTACCCTTCTCTCAAAGGGTGCCCCAATGGGTCACCCCATTGTCTAGTCTGTTCCTAATGATCCTTGGAAAAATGGAACTCGCCTGTTGTAGCATTAATGTTCTTCTGATGATGGTATTTACATCGTGCTGAGTAGTAGGGATTTCTGTGATTCAGACCCTGAAGGAACAGTAATGTATTTCCAGGTTAGCATGGTGTGGAACAATCAGATTCTTATGTTTGTGTGTCTGTTGACCATGTCTTTCTGAACACCTTGATGAAAAAATTGTAGCTTTTTTTTTGCAAATCATGCACGCATGCATGTTTCTGCTATTTAGAATATTCATGGGGAGACTGAATATTTAGGGTGCCTTTTTCAGATGCCTTTTTCTTGGGCAGTGCCTAATGGAGTTTCATATGCTTCCAACTTGTGCAGTGTCGATGCTGGAAAGGCTTTGAAGGTTGAAAGTTGTTACCTGCTGCAGGAAATCCAAGTTCTGAATTATGTGTAATAAATATTTGTGTACTTTGTTCAAGGTGGCTTGCTGTTTGATTTCCAATTCTTTGGTCTCACTTTTGGGTAACTAAGGCATCTTGCATTTCCATCGCGCATTTTTGTTGGACTTTGAGGATGCATACATGTTGATGATTTGACTGAAGAGACCCAGGGAATTGAAAACTGAACTCGTTTCCAACAATTTTGTTACATCCATTTTAAAATTTGACTTTTGTATGTAGAGTTAATTCAAACATCACATCATGCATTATTTTTAAAAATATGTACCAAATTGATCTCAAAATTTGTGAAGCTTTCTGGATGGTCTGAGTGATAAGGACAAGCAGACAAATATATCTGTTGTGAGGAAGGAAGAAAGTCAGTGTGAAATTTTAGCAGGGGTAAGAATGTCAGAATGCTTTGAGGAAGGGAAAGGAGGTGCCATTATGTGTTGGATGGGTGTACAGAATGTTTTATTACTGGGCTGTTGGGAAAAGAAAAGTACATATATAGTGGATATTATTACCTGAGAGGCTATTGTATAACCATGGTTTGTTGTTTGATTTCCTGTGACATTGCACTGATCCTATCACTTTTACTTTGCAGTATACAACATGTTTATGGAGCTCAGCATCCTCCAATAGATCCCCTGTTGCATTCAAAGTAGGTGTGAATTTTAAATTTTAAATTATTTTAAAATTGAAATATACATAGGACTGCATAGCCGGATACTATGCTTGCCTAGACTCATTTGTTTGGATATCTGTTTCTTTTAATGACTTGAAAAACAAGCAAAACATTGGGGAAAACTCAGAAGGGCTTAAACAAGAGATTGGGAAGGCTAAAAGAGGCCATAATGTCCAAGGCAAGTAGAACACATTGGTGTTTTACATTTAGATTAGGAGCAAAGGGTACATCACTCAGAGACAAGTTGTGTGTGGGTTTGAGAAAGTGATTAAAGTCCTTAAATGGTATATTGTATCTCTAGTCACTAAGGAGGACAATATGGATGATGGTGAGTCTGTGTGGCTATCTTGCATTTTAGGACATTGTCACTATTAATGAAGAGGAGGTAGGGAAATACGAAGGTGGTTAAGTCCCCAGTGCCTGATGGGATTTATCCAAGGATACTGAGATAAGCAAGGCAAGAGAGTGCTGCGGTCACAATAGAGAACTTTGGAATCCTGTTAAACCACAGGCGAGGTGGCAGAATACTGAAAAATACACAATGTTGTTCTAATGTTTAAGAAGAGTAGCAGGGAAAACCAGGATTTTGTATGTCAGTGTGCATTAAATCAGTGGTAGTGAAGAGTAAGGCATAACATTCTTTGGGATCGGATTTACAAGCATCTATGGACTTAATGAGGGGCAGTCAGTATGACATTGTGCAAGGTCTTCTCTCACAAACTTGAATGTTTTGAGGATTAACAAATGATTAAGGAAAGTAGGGCTGTAGATGTTGTCAACATGGACTTCAGTAAAAGATATGACAAAGTCCTCAGGCTAGATTGATCCAAAATATTAACAAATTTTTGTTTATTGGATTGGTCATAGAAAACAGTAATGGGAGAAGACTGAAGGTCTGTGACCAGTAATATTCCACAATGATCAGTGCTGGGACTTATTGATTGTTCCACATATTAATGATTTGAATGAAAATGTGAATAGTATGACTTGTAAGGCTGTAGTAGCCACAAATTGATGGTGTTAAGACTTGTGAGGAATCTTGTCAGAGGATGCAGCAGGGTATAGGCTAGCTGGAAAGGTGAATGGAGATGTAACAGATGAAGTTTAATCTAGACAAGTGTGAAGTATTGTATACTGTCAGAGGTCAAATGCTGGAGGAAAGCATATAGTAAATGGCAGGATATTTGGAACTTTTGATGTACAGCAGGGTCTTTTGGTGTCTCTAAAAGAGGCAACAGCGAATAGGGTGGTAAAACTGGCTATGCCATGCTTGCCTTCATTGATTGTGCATTCATTCATTCATTTTGTGCCATGTCGTATGATGTGGGTGATCATGTTCTTAAGCATGATTGTGGGCAAATTTTTCTACAGAACTGCTTTGCCATTGCCACTTTCTGGGCAGTGTCTTTACAAGATGGGTGACCTCAGCCATTAGCAATACTCTTCAGAGACTGTTTGCCTGGTGTCGTTGGTCACGCAGTCAGTATTTGTGATATGCACCAGCTGCTCAAACGACCATCCACCACCTGCTCCCATGGCTTCACATAGCCCTGTGTTTCACCTTGCATAAAGTTGACCTGCAGCTAGTGGAGGGAAGGAGTGTCTTGCACTTCCTTTGGTAGAGATGTATCGCCACCCTGCCACCCAATCAATTGTGAGTATTAATGTTAGGAAGTCATTGTATAGTATTATTGAACTTTTGTTGGGCCACATTTGAAGTATTGTGCTGTTTTGGCTGTCACATGATAGGAAGTGTATGAAGAATTGGAGGCAGTGCAGAAAAGCAGATGTAGCCTGGATTGCAGAGTAACAACTGTGAGAGATGAACTTGGATAGTTTCCTCTTTAGCATCGGAGACCGAGTGGTGACCTAATGTGTTTCTAAAATGATGAGTGGCATAGATTTGGTAGTTACTCTTTTTTTTCCTGGGGTAGAAATGTCACATACTAAAGAGCATTAGGTTTAAGCTGAGAAGGGAAAAGTTTAAAGGAAACATTCGAGCTGGGTTACTGTTTTACAGTTTTCAATCCCTAGTAAGGAAGGTAGCAAAAGCAGTTATAATGTTTACATGTTTTAGGCACATAGAGGGAACCGGACCATATGCTTCCCTGACATCCAGAGATAAATACTACTTGTATATGTGTTATTGAATTATCAGCTGTTTACTTAGGATTCGGCTTTTCACTGTTTGATCAATCTGTTTAACCACTTCTTTACATCTGCCTTTGCCTTCATCTACTTGTACATCTACTTTGCCTTCATCAGTTTTGCCTCATTCTGCTGCTTCTCTTGGATAACACACGCCCACAATCTGAAATGCAGTTGGAATAAGTTCATGGGCTTATTTAATTGACAGATAGCATCTTGTTAGCTGCCATTTTTTCCTCCGGTTGCCATATGTTACAATGTTATCCAATGTCAAATGTTTTTTGATATTACTGAGAAATGCACATCTCTGAGTGGTTTGACCATGTTTTCTTTTAAATGCAGATACATGTATTACACTTGTTTAGTATAATTCAGTATCAATTAAAGCAAATAGTCTTGTGAAACACTCAGTATACAACCTCCTTTGATTGGCTATAGTCCTTATGTAATAAAGTAATTTTATACTATTTGGAAATGAGCTACCAGAATTTACCTACTAGAATTTAATTATAATTAATCCTTCTATCTGAAATGATGGGTGATATGAGAGAAGGATTACTGTTAACAGAACATAAAACACTATAGCACAGAAACAGGTGTTTTGGTCCATCTTGTCTACCCATTAATCTGCCTGGTCCCATCGACCTCCATACCCTTCTCATCCATGCACCTATCCAAATTTCTCTTAAATGTTGACATTGACCACACATCCACCACTTGTGCCGGCAGCTCTTGACCCTGAGTGAAGCAGTTCCCCTTCCTATTCCCCTTAAACTTTTCACCTTCCCCCTCTAGTTATGACCTCTAGTTGTAGTCTCACCCAATCTCAGTGGAAAAAGCCTGCTTGCATTTACCCTGTCTATACCTCTCATAACCCTGTATACCTCTATCAAATCCCCCCTCAATCTTTTGTCTAACCTAGTCAATCTTTCCCTGTAACTCAAGTTCCAGCAACCTCCTTGTAAATTTTCTCCGTATGCTTGCAATCTTATTTGCATCTTTCTTATATGTAGGTGACCAAAATTGGACACAGAACTCACATTAGGCTTCACCAATATCTTGTACAATTTTAACATAACATCCCAACTCCTGTACTCAAAACGTTGATTTATGAAGGCCGATATGCTGAAAGCTTTCTTTACGATCCTATCTACCTGTGATGCTTTCAATGAATTATGGACCTGTATTTCGTGATCCCTCTGTTTTATTGCACTCCTCAGTGCCCATCTGCTTACCATGTAAGGCCTACCAAAGTGCAACACCTCACATTTGTCTCCATTAAATTCTATTTCAGTCTACCTCATCAGCTGTTCTAGGTCCCACTAGGAACTTTGATAGTCTTCCCCACAGTCGGCTACACCCCTGTTCTAGGTATTGTCCACAAATTTGCTGATCCAGTTTACCACATTATCCAGATAGTTGATATGGAAGACAAACAGCAATGGAACTAGCGCACATCCCTGCCAAAAAAAGACACAGGCCTCCAGTCAGAAAGACAACCATCTGCAATCACTCTCTGGGTTCTTTCTCAAAGCAACATCTAATACAATTTACTATCTCATCTTGAATACTGAACCTCTTGGCCAACTCCTATGCCTTGCTAAAGCCTGTGTAGACAACATCCACTGCCTTACCTTCATTTAACTTTTCTGGTAGCTTCCTCGGAAAACTAAGATTGATTTACCATGCACGTAGCCATGTTGACTCTCCCTTATCAGTCCCTGTCTATCCAAATACTTGTACATCCAGTCCCTTGGAATACTTTCCCACAGGGTCTGAAGGAATGTGTTATTAGGCCCTGGGAATTTATCCACCCTAATTTGCCTTAAGCGAGCAAGCACCTCCTCTTCAAAGTTCAAAGTAAAATTTATTATCAGAGTACATACATGCCACCATGCACAACCCTGAAATTCCTTTTCTGTGGCATACTCAGCAAATCTTTTGCATAGTTTGTTCCTGTTTACAGTTACTATGTGAATGCAGATATAAATAAATAACAAGCAAGAAATACCAAGATAAGAGTCCTTAAATGAGTGTAGTTATCTCATTTTGTCCAAGAGCCTGATGGTTGAGGGGTAGTAACTGTTCTTGAACCTGGTGGTATAAGTCCTGAAGCACTTGTGCCTTTTACCTCATGGCAGCAGTGAGAAGAGAGCATGGCCTGGGTAGTGAGATTCTTTGATAATGGTTGCTGCTTTCCTGCGGCAATATTTCATGTGGATGTGCTCAGTGGTTTGGAGGGTTTTACCTGTGATGCATTTGGCCACATCCACTACCTTTTGTAGGATTTTCTGCTCAAAGGCATTGATGTTCCCATACTAGGCCTTAATGTAACCAGTCAGCGTGCTTTCCACCATGCATCTGTAGAAGTTTGCCAAGGTTTTTGATGACATGCCGAGTCTCTGCAGACTCCTGAGGAAGTAGAGGTGCTGTCATGCTTTCTTCACAATTAGATTTGTATGATGGGTCCAGGACAGGTTTTTTGAGATAGTGACTCCCAGGAACTTAAAGTTATTGACCCATTCCATTTCTGATCCTCTGCTGATTACTGGCTCACGGACCTCTGGTTTCCCTCTCCTGAAGTCTACAATCACTTCCTTGGTCTTATTGACATTGAGTGAGAGACTGTTGTTAATACACCACTCAGCCAAATTTTCAATCATCCTCCAGTATACTAATTCATCACCACCTTTGATACAGTCCACAACAGTGGTGTCATCAGCAAACTTGTATATAGTGTTGGAGCTGTACTTGGCCACTCTTCTGTAATCTATATAGGGTCCATGACCTCACTGCTATAATCCTGAGATCATAACCTTGGAGTTCCTAAGTAGCAATCCTTAGATCACAACCCTGTTCTTTAACTTAGCATTGAACTCCCTGAACTCACTTTGCAGGACCTCGCTACCCCTCCTACCCATGTCATTGGTACCGATGTAGACAGCAACCTCTGGCTGCTCACCTTCCCTTATCACTACAGCTCACCTATTTTCCCCCTTTACTTCTGAGCCCCAGAGCCAGACTCAGTGCCAGAGTCCTGACTGCTGTTGCTTTCCTCTACTAGGTCTTTCTCCCCCCCCCCCCCCCCCCCCCCCCAAAACAGCATCCAAAGTGGTATTCTTGTTACTGAGGGGAATGTCCACAGAGGTGCTCTGCACTGGCTACCTTTCCCTTTCTTCCTCTTGACGGTTATCCAGTTACCTGTCCTGCACTTTGGGTGAAACTACCTCCCTATATGTCCTGTTAATCAACCCCTCAGCCGCCCGAATGATCCGGAGTTCATCCATTTCCAGTTCCAACTCCTTAACATAATTTGTTAGAAGCTGCAGCTGGATGTACTTCTTGCAGATGTAGTTGTCAGGGACACTGGAGGTCTCCATGCTGTTCCACATCTGCAATAGGAGTGTTCAGGTATTCTCACTGCTCTAAGTGCACAAAGATAGAAAGAAGGAATAATTAAGAAAGAATTACCTTTGGCCTAGCATTTCCTTGCTGAAGCCTTGATGAACCAAAGCCTCAACTTCCCACTCCAACACTTGCCCAAGGGACTGTGACATCCAAAATGTGTCACATTTGCTTCTTTCAAACTCTTTTTCCAAGAAATCTGGTGTCTCCTCAGGATCATGGGGCATAAATGATGGAAATACTTTGAATGCAAATATTACAACATATAGTTTGGATCTAAAAAGAAAAATCATGCTGGATTGAAAAGCATGCACTATTTATGATTTAACAAAGTTAAATAAGTAAGATAAAGAACATCCATTATCTTTGTCATTCTTATTAATTAGAATATTGTACCAGTGTATCTAAAATTATGTTTCTTGGTCAACAGTATACTGAAAGCAAATTCGAAGCCTCTTTCAGTGTCGATAAGGACAAAGAAGGTTACGACTTTCCAAGAGTTTGAGAGTATAACAAGTGATGCTTGGGATGTTGGGGATGACGACGATGACCTCTTCGCGATGGCTGCTCAAAGTCTGAATACTGAAGTTGTCATGGAAACCGCAAATAAAGTAATTGAAATACACAGCAAATTACAAGAACAGAAACAGCAGGACAAACTAACAGAGACAAATCCAGAGCAATTGAATGATTTGGAGCAAGCAGACAGCAAAAGGGAACATGTGAAGTCTTATTCTGGTTTGGAGCTTGATACGTCAACAGGTAACTTTGAGTTCTTTTAAATACTATTATGTTTAAATTGAAACTTTGCCAAGTGGAAGATGTTATGTTTCTTTCCATGTGTTTCTCCAAAGACTGACTTGCTTACTTGGGCTCTTGGCTCCCAGTGGAGCATAGGCCATTGATGATCACCCATCTCCCTCGTCCTCTGAAGCTGATGGTGTGGTTGGAGTTCATCATTGCTTCCGCAATCCATTGCATGCACCGTACAGGGGATTGGCCTATACAGCTTCACCAGAGCCATGTTGGTCACCCTTACCTGCTTCCACTTCTCATGATGGGGATATAGAGTTGGGCTTTGAGATGCTTTCTCTAAAGATGCAGGTTTCATTTCCTTCAGAATGTAGGATTTGGGCTGTAAAATCATTACTGGGTGAAATGAATACTGAGTAACTGAAAGCCGTTTATAGTTACTTTTCGGCATAAGAGACTGGACTTAGTTCACAATTGATCTTATTTACGGCACACTTAATTCTTATAATCTGTTAAATCTAGATGCCTTAATATTTGCATTTTCTGAAGGATGTTTGCAACTATAGGGCTTGCTTTATTGAGCTTTTAATGTTCTTAACAGTTGCAATTTTTATTGTTTTGATTTTTTTTCACAAAGTAAACTTTAATTTTAATTTTTTTATTAGAATATGAGGTAATTCTGTCTTTTTGCCTATTTTGCTCGAATTATGGAACTAAACAATTCTTAGTACTTGTGTAACAAAGTTAAATAAGAAGGACAATGAAAATCTATGTGTGGTGGGGTGGAGATGCATCTCTACCAATGGAGGTGTAAGGCACTCCTTCCCTCCGCCAGCCTACAGGTCACCCTTGGGCAAGGTGTAGAACCTGCTTAGCCCCCCCCTCACCCAACCTGCATCATATGAATACATGAAGCCATAGGAGCAGGCGGTGGATGGTCGTGTGAGCAACTGCTGCATATCACAAGTCCTGGTTCTGTGACTACTCTCGCCTGGCAGACAATCTCTGAAGAGTATTGATAATGGCTGGGGTCACCTATCCAGTAAAGATACTTTCCAGCAGAAGGCAACAACAGGAGAGTTAGTTTGCAGTAACCAATTAAGCTATTGTGTCTCTGGATGTGGGAGGAAACAGGAACACCCAGCAGAAACGCTCGCTGGAAGAACATGCAAACTATGCATAATAACACCCAGGTTCATGGTTGATAGTGGATCCCTGGAATTGAGAAAGCAGCACTAACCACTATCTGTTTTACTGTTAATGCAGGTTACAGTAAAGATGTTTAAATCATGTTTTAAGTTAATTATTGACTACAAGTTTGCATTTTTATGTTAGAACAATTTTTGAAAACTACTGATCCAGTAGTTCATCATCCCACCAGCGAGTGATTAGTCTCTCTCAATGTGACTGGAAGAACACTATATGGAACATAGCTGGACATTTTAAATCAGTTTGTTGTTCACACAGACTCTCATAATGCCTCTCTTACCTGTAAGAGTTGAATTTATTCTAAATTTGGTATATTTTTGATTAATTAAATTGAGCATTTTTACCCTCCTGGTCCAGAAGTTATCAGTGGATAGTATCAGAAAACTAAGTTTACAGTGTAAAGCATTCAGAATGTTGTAGTTGCTCCCATTACTCTAGCCTATCTGGACAATGTTTCTCAACCTCTGCATGCCACCTTGGTTGAACAGAGGAGCACCTTTAGTAACAGACTAAGACAACTGTGCTGGTCCAAAGAGTGCCATATGAAGTCATTCTTATCCTCAGCCATCATGCTCTATAATAATTCAACCCATAGATGGGAAGTGATTACCCCTCCTGTTAGACTGTTTGAGGGTACTTTTTATTCTTTCTACTTGTCTTCTAATATTTATATATCTGTGCACTTGTAATGTTACTGTGACACTGTAATTTCCTTTGGGATCAGTAAAGTATCTACCTATCTAAAAGGTGTGTGGGACACAAACAAGGGCAGTAAGTTGATTTTTTTTTGTTGATTGGTGTCCTTCCTTCTGTAACTCCCCTGTTCTGTCTTTATTTGTATAGGAAGACGAGCAACAGTTGTAGCACAAGGGAATAAATAATACCAGAGTTACTGTGTGTCGTTGAGTGCTGAAACGGCGGTCTTGCAAATGTATTACAGATGGAAGGGCTTTGGAACTCTGAGATATGGGGGAATGTACTCAAAGTTCTTTACCAACTTGTAGTTTAAAAAAAAAAAATCACAGGGATATAGCAACGAATTTTCAGAAATGTGAGCGTCAAAGTTTGATATAGAATACGTGGTTTAGAAAAAGAATAGGCAAGGGTGTGACATGTTTAAAAATAAGGAGAAAGAGAAATAAAAGCATCAGGTGGCTCTTAAGTCCTTGCATTAAACATAAATGATTTTGATGAAAATCAATTAAATATTGAAACTAGTTAATGTAATTTTTTTCTGTTATTAATCTTAGTGGGAGTTGCAGAACTTGTGTTGGGTTTAAGGTAATACCAGCTCACTAGGCAGGCTTTCCATTTTAAAAATAGCACAGCAGCCACGGGGAAGATGCTGCTTGTACTTGCAACTTCTCTGGATAGTTTGGTTAGGTGCCAGCACAAGTGCCCTACCAACTGGTCAGGCAAATTTAAAATTTGATGGTCGGAGGGTTTTGTAATAGGGACAGATGGGGAGAGGACTTTTAGTTCAGTGGATATGAAGTGCAACTCACTTTTTACAAATATTCTTTAGTGAATAAGCTGGAGGACTTGGAGCTTAGCTTCAGAACATGCAGCTGTGTCTGTAATAAATACAAGGCATATGCTTTGGCTCACAGTGTCTGCCAACCATAATGCCAAATTAAAGTAATCTCAGCTATTTGCACTTTATCTGTATTTATCCAATCCTTGCATTGTAAATGTTGCTGTCCCTCCTGTTTCCACTATCTCATCTGGCTGAGCATTCCAGGCATTTCCCACCCTGTTTAATAAAAGAAAAAATTAGCCTCATTCATCTCCACATTTTTAAGCTGTGAGGGAAAAGTTTAAAGCTATTCCCTTGAGTATTTAACATTTCTACCTTGGGTAAAAGATTCTTTCATCTCTCTCCATACCTTGTATAATTTTATGTACTTTGTCAGGTTGTACCTCCACTTCCAATACACCAGGGAAAACAATCCAAGTTAGTCCATTAGTGTTGCCACTTTAAGGAATCTACTGACTTGTACCCGAGTTCTTCTGTACGTCAGTGCTCCAAGGGTCCTGTCATTTATAGTATACTCTTTTTTGTATCTGATCTCCCAAACTGCAGATATTGTAGAAGTAGTTTCCCATTTGTCCTGTAGATAAACTTTACTCCAGTAGGAAGCTTGTTGCAGGTGACCAGCAGCAATGCAGTGGAGAAAAATATGATATTGGGAGAATGAAGCAGACTTGCTTAACACTAGCCTTCACACCATGGCTCAATATGGATATGTAAGTTAGGATCAATACTTGTATGGCAGCAGGTACAAGATAAATTTCTGCTGGCAGCCTAATTGAGAAGGATGCTCTATAGTCTGTCCCTCTGTAGTGACCAAATTAAAGATTCTTGTGAGCTCACATAAAAAGTTGGTTTTTGATATTCTGAGTATTTCACTCGGGAGTTGATGCATTGTTTTCCTGTATGTTGTGCATGTTGATGGATGAAATCTACACTGTGGTTTGAGAAGCAACTTGTATGTCATTTGGAGGCACCCAAGGAGGACCTTAATGATGACCTAATGTGGAAACCTTTCTGTAGTTATCATAAGTGGATTAGTCATTATTTGAAGATGGAAACATTTATGGCATATGCAAGTTCCCCTGGCATATCATCCCATTTCTAGCCATAGGCGATTAGATTGTTCAATTGCAACTAATGGCCCTCTTTACTACTTTTTAAGAGTTCATTGGTGCCATCTGCACACCTTGTCTTGTTTTGTATTCTTGAGTGCAAAGAGGTTGAATTGGAACGATTGCTGTGAAGTAGAGTCAAAGATGGCACATTTCGAGGGTGGAGTTACAATTGATTCTTTGAAGTGTTTTCTCCAGCAGTCACAGACTGCTTCTTGCTTTTGACCATCTGCTCTTTCCACTAATCAAAATTTAAAACACAGTGGGCTTTCTGCTGAACCTCAGATTTCAGGTGCTTGCAGAATTACTTCTCAAGGTGTGGCAGTATTTATAGTTCAAGGACACTGTGTTTGGTATTATTTTGCTGCCATATCTCCTGATCAATCTCGCTATGCTTGTTGTTTTCCAACTGGAAATCCAGAATCCCTTTACAGGCTGATTTTGGAGGATTTCAGAGCAGTCCTGGAATCATGGGCCCTCCTCAGCTTTAGCTAATGAAGGGTTGTTTGTGAGTTACTTTCCTGTGGGAGATTCACATCTTCAGCATTAATTATTTGTGGCATCATTTCTATTGTCACCAGTGTACTGAAAGCAGGCTGATGGAGGTGAGGGGATTGGCAGCGGTATATCAAATAGCAAGAACATCCACAGTGAGCAAATCCCGAACAAGGAGGCATTATTTTAAAGCGTGGGTTGCTCATTAAATGATGTCTTCTCCCAGACCATATTCAATCTCTGGAATTGTTCACTCCAGAATGTTTATGGAGGCTATCTTATTAATAGTATTTGAGGTGCAAGTAGATAATTGTACTGTATGTTTGAGAGATTGACATATTGGGCACAGTGGAGGTGTTTAGATCGAGGGAAGATCAACGATGATCATATTAATAGGCTTGAGAGGCCTAGTGGCCTTTACCTGCTTCTATTTTTTTGTGTTCCAGTGGTAGAGGTAAAAATCTTTGAATTTTAAATGTACTAGTATAAGCACTTGATGCAACCTGCTAGGCTCTCTATTTCTGTCTCCCTCTATTCATTGTCATGAGTTGTAGATAGTTGTGTGCAAGCTCCACAGTTCAGCATTCATGCATGCTTATCCTGTAGTTCTGAATGTCCGGAGTTACGTGGAGAAATGATAGTTTACTTCAAACAACAACACACAAAATGCTGGTGGAACACAGCAGGCCAGGCAGCATCTATAGGGAGAAGCGCTGTCGACGTTTCAGGCCGAGACCCTTCGTCAGGACTAACCGAAAGGAAAGATAGTAAGAGATTTGAAAGTAGTGGGGGGAGGGGGAAATGCAAAATGATAGGAGAAGACCGGAGGGGGTGGGATGAAGCTAAGTGCTGGAAAGGTGATTGGCAAAAGTGATACAGAGCTGGAGAAGGGAAAGGATCATGAGATGGGAGGCCTCAGGAGAAAGAAAGGGGGCAGGGGGGGAAGCACCAGAGGGAGATGGAGAACAGGCAAACAACTAAATATGTCAGGGATGGGGTAAGAAGGGGAGGAGGGGCATTAACGGAAGTTAGAGAAGTCAATGTTCATGCCATCAGGTTGGAGGCTACCCAGCCGGTATATAAGGTGTTGTTCCTCCAACCCGAGTTTGGATTCATTTTGACAATAGAGGAGGCCATGGATAGACATATCAGAATGAGAATGGGACGTGGAATTAAAATGTGTGGCCACTGGGAGATCCTGCTTTTTCTGGCGGACCGAGCGTAGGTGTTCAGCGAAACGGTCTCCCAGTCTGCGTCGGGTCTCACCAATATATAAAAGGCCCCACTGGGAGCACCGGACGCAGTATACTGCACCAGCCGACTCACAGGTGAAGTGTCACCTCACCTGGAAGGACTGTCTGGGGCCCTGAATGGTGGTGAGGGAGGAAGTGTAAGGGCAGGTGTAGCACTTGTTCCGTTTACAAGGATAAGTGCCAGGAGGGAGATCGGTGGGAAGGGATGGGGGGATGGGGGGGGACGAGTGGACAAGGGAGTCGCGTAGGGAGCGATCCCTGTGAAAAGCAGAAGGGGGGGAGGGAAAAATGTGTTTGGTAGTGGGATCCGGTTGGAGGTGGCGGAAGTTACGGAGAATTATATATGTTGGACCTGGAGGCTGGTGGGGTGGTAGATAAGGACAAGGGGAACCCTATCCCGAGTGGGGTAGCGGGTGGATGGGGTGAGGGCAGATGTGTGGGAAATGGGAGAGATGCATTTGAGAGCAGAGTTGATGGTGGACAAAGGGAAGCCCCTTTGTTTTAAAAAAGGAAGACATCTCCTTCGTCCTGGAATGAAAAGCCTCATCCTGAGAGCAGATGCGGCGGAGACGGAGGAATTGTTTGAAGGGGATAGCCTTTTTGCAAGAGACAGGGTGGGAAGAGGAATAGTCCAGGTAGCTGTGAGAGTCTGTAGGCTTATAGTAGATATCAGTAGATAGGCCGTCTCCAGAGATGGAGACAGAAAGATCAAGAAAGGGGAGGGAGGTGTCGGAAATGGACCAGGTAAATTTGAGGGCCCTTATAACACCTTATATACCGGCTGGATAGCCTCCAACCTGATGGCATGAACATTGACTTCTCTAACTTCCGTTAATGCCCCTCCTCCCCTTCTTACCCCATCCCTGACATATTTAGTCGTTTGCCTGTTCTCCATCTCCCTCTGGTGCTTCCCCCCCCCTCCTTTCTTTCTCCTGAGGCCTCCCGTCCCATGATCCTTTCCCTTCTCCAGCCCTGTATCACTTTCGCCAATCACCTTTCCTGCTCTTAGCTTCATCCTATCCTCTCCGGTCTTCTCCTGTCATTTCGCATTTCCCCCTCCCCCCACTACTTTAAAATCTCTTAGTATCTTTCCTTTCGGTTAGTCCTGACGATGGGTCTCGGCCCGAAACGTCGACAGCGTTTCTCCCTATAGATGCTGCCTGGCCTGCTGTGTTCCACCAGCATTTTGTGTGTGTTGTTGTTTGAATTTCCAGCATCTGCAGATTTCCTCGTGTTTGATAGTTTACTTCAGTCGGTTTAAACTGCAGGGGAAGGTTTGGAAAGAGGGGGGAAAATGTCTGGATTAGTGTAGAATGAAATTCAATAAAAGTTTGTTTTAAGACAAAATATATTTGTTATCGCCTGCCTCTAGACAATTATAATATAACATTTCTGTATGTGTCTTGAATTGCAGTTGGTTTATTATTATCACATGTATTGAGACTTAAGTGAAAAGCTTGTCTCTCCATACATATCATATCATTACATTGTGCATTGAGATACTGCTAGGTTAATTGGTCATTGTAAATTGTCCTGTAGTTCATCCGGGGTGATATTGTGGATTGCTGTGTAGTGCGTCGTGAAGGTCCGGAAGGGTCCATTCCACGCTGTATCTCTAAATGAATAAGGAAGGTAAAACAATAAAAGAGTGCAGAGTAAAGTGTAACAACAACAGGGAAAGTACAGTACAGGTAAACAAAGCTGGGGTAAGAGGGTATAATAGGAATGGTAGAATTATAGGAATTGGTAGAATCTAACCTTGCTGCTCGCTGGACAACGTTTTTCAGGACCATGGTGCTACATGAAACAATACAAAAACTGCACTGAACTATGTAAAACACAAAAAAACTACACTAGACTACAAACCTATCCAGGACTCCATAAAGTGCACAAAACAGTGCAGGCATAACAATAAGTAATAAACAAGACAATAGGCACAGTAGAGGGCAGTAAGTTGCTGTCAGTCCAGACTCTGGGTATTGAGGAGTCTGATGGCTTGGGGGAAGAAACTGTTCCATAGTCTGGTTGTGAGAGCCCGAATGCTTCGGTGCCTTTTCCCAGATGGCAGGAGGGAGAAGAGTTTGTATGAGGGGTGTGTGGGGTCCTTCATAATGCTGTTTCCTTTGCGAATGCAGCGTGTGGTGTCAATGTCTGTAATGGCGGAAAGAAAGACCCCAATAATCTTTCAGCTGACCTCACTATCCGCTGCAGTGCTAAGTCGGAGTAGAAATGGTGTAACAGTTTGTGATAGGTGATGCCCAATGTCAAACATAAGCTTTGAACTAAAATGTTCCCCAGTGTGCCTGCTAATCCACACGTTTTTCCCATGAATGTATTAGATTTTTCTCTATATTAGAGGAGATTTGAGCAGTAAATATAGATTATGAAGCTGAAAGATGTTGCTAATTTTTTTTTGTGGGGTGGAATTCTGGCCTATTGGTTTATTTCTTTTGTTTCTGGGACAGAAGCTATCATTGGAGAGGTAATGGTGTTGGTGATGGAGAACTGACTTGTCCAGGGAACTGACCATTTTAATGTTATGTGTAGGCAAAAATATCAACAATTCCTTGCTGAACTTAGCTGTTGTTGCCACACATTTTAACTCCACGTCTGTTGTGATGGAAAATAACTGGTTCTTTGAGTCTCAACAGTAGAGGCCTGGACACACACAGTTTTAATAATAAGGAATTTATTTACAAGGGGAAGTCGGGTCAACACAAGCAACTACAATACACAGGAAGCGGTGTGGGGACAGGGTAAAAGGGAAAAGCCCTACAACAGCTATCTCCCTTGACCATGGATAGCTGCAGCTCCCTTACCAGGACAAACGATAAACTTTCCCAAACATAAATCAATGCACTTACCTCCAATGTGGTGGTCTGTAAGAGAGGGCTAGTCAAGGCCAAGTCTCACCTTTTAAAGCATGGGTGGGGGGGGGGGGGGCGTGGTGAGATAATCCAATTAAGGTGACCAATAATTTAGGTGTGCATTGATTAATTGGGAGGGACCAAATGTTGATTGGCATGTGGTGTGTCCTCCGACCAGCCAGGTGGCAGTGCATCAGTCACGTGGCCGGTATCTCTGGATACAACGTCCCATTCCCATTCCGATATGTCTATATCCTGTTATGCTTTCTGCAAAGAAGGATAAGGGTGAGAATACAATTTGGAGTGATATAGAAATGTCTTTTCCATCTCTAAAGCAAGGGTTCCCAACCTGGGATTCATGGACCCCTCAGTTAATGGTAAGAGCCTATGGCATTAAAAAAGGTTGAGATCTCCTGCTTTAAAAGATGTGGCCCTCATGTAAGGGAGGGTAAAACGAAGGAATGTGGCATTGTTGGAGCAGATTTAGCTAACTGGAGAAGAAATCTGTGATTGGCCAATGAACCAGAGGGTAAAAGTTTTTTGTGTGTTATAAGCAGCTATGATTTGGAATGCACCATCAGATCAGTTTAGATACAAATGTCACAGTAACATTTAAAAGAAATTTTATTTTGTGTAATTAAAAAAAAAGTTGCAATGGCATTGGGAAAGTCAGCTTAGCAGATTTGTCTTATGGAAAGGTCAATGAGTGAATGGTGGTTTACTGCACAACTCAAAAATATATTTGGGGCACATTACACTGTGAGTGGTCCATAATAAACGTCATTCTCGTTCATTCACTGATTGCATGGAAATGTGTGCAAAACAACACCACCTGTGAGATCAAAGTCTCTGACATAAGCTTCTCTATTAGGATATTTAACAGCAAATAGTGTTCCAGAAGTTGCTGCCAGTTTCACAGCATAAATACAACATGTGCTGACAGTTTTGTTGTGATTCCAACAGTAAATTCCCACTAAATTTGTACTGCAAACTTGTTTACGTGGTGAATGACAAATCATATAAATCTAAGGCTTGAAGTTTTTAAAACATGACCCTGACAAACACATGCCACCAAAGCTTCAATAATTTTAATGGGTGTTTCTGTTGGAGTGTGATGATCGATTGCTCAATAAGCCTTTGAAAACCTTAATTTGCATGAAAACTAGTTTAGTAATAGCACTATTCATATCAAAGGGAAGGGATAGCTTGGAGTTCAAAAATTATGTGCGGTCTGCAGTAGAAATTGGGGTTAGATTTGCATTTCTATATTAAAAGTTATTTTTTTGAAATTCTGAGTGAAGTATTTTTGTTTGTGTAAATATATTTTTATCAATTTGCAGGTTTAAATCATCTTGAGAAGTCCTCATCACAAAGGCAGCTGTCTGTCCCTTCTAGATCACCAACTCTGTCAGCAGACCAGAATCCCTCGGATGGCTCACCAATGACTGAAAGAGAAATTACTCGATTAGAAAAATTCAAGCAGCTGTTGGCAGGCTCAAATCCTGATTTGGGTAAGCTTTAACTCTGAAGAAGGCATGTGAACACAAATAAAGATTCTATTCTGCGATAAGCTAATTTAGATGTGGCCTATTTCAGTGAGGATAGGACATTCATTCACTTAATCTTCACCCATTTATCTTAACATTAGCAGAACAAACTAGAGACATCAGAATTACTATAAGTGAAGAAATTCTAAAGGTTTACAGTTGTGCAAAAGTCTGAGGCACATATATAGCGAGGGCACATAAGACTTTTGCATAATACTCTAGTAATTTTATGTATTGCACTGTACTGCTGCCGCAAAAAAGAAAGCAAGTTTCATGATGTGTGAATGATGATAAATCTGATTCTGATGTAGGTTTCCATTGTGGACTGAGAGTGGGAAGGAGGCAGAGAAAAGGGAATTGTGGTTGGGAAAAGGGGAAAGAAGAGGGGCAGAGAGCAGGGAGCACCAGAGAGACGTTCTGTAATGATCAATAAACCAATTATTTGGAACTAAATGACCTTGCCTGATGTCTGAGAGCTGGGTGTGTCTGCAGCTGCAACACCTCTGGTCTTTGGCACTCCTTCTCTGCAACCTGTCCCACACCCCTCCAGCAGCACTCCATCCTCACCATTCCCAACATCCTTTGCTCCCGCCAGATTTACACCTTCTCCCTCCACTCCACGTTGACAAGTACAGTACTGTACACAAGTCTTAGGCACTCTAGCTGTGCCGAAGACTTTTTTTCACAGTGCTTTATATTTGGAGGCTGGGAGCAAGAGAGACTGAAGGTTGGCTGGAAGAACTTGCTGGGTCAAGCATTATCTCTCCTGATGCAGTGTTTGCCCAAGTGTTAACTTGAACTTAATACTTTTGGATGGTGTTTGATCAATTGAGTTCTTCTAGCAATTTTTTTTAACTGTGTACATCAAGGTTGTTGGTCATTCAGAGTAATTGATGAGATAGAAGCAGCAATAATAAGTCATTCACAAATACTCATTTTTGAAGACTATTGCTCTGAAAGTATTTAGTCAGCTTGAATCAGTAAAGTGCATTAATTTTATTTTGTGGGAGAGAGGAGCTATGTCCTAAATGTCTTACAACACTTGGTTCTTAGTGCTTTGTATTGTGCTTTCGTTGCTAAATAACTAGTTTCATAGGTCTTTTGGTTCTGAAGAAATAACCAATTTGGAAATTATTATGTGATTAAATGTGTGTTTGTTTTAATGTTAGTTAAAGGTTGGCAAAATTAAAATCTTAAAGCCAGCCATGATTTCATGGTAGGAATATTCTAGATTTATAGAATTCTTCATTGGTCTTTACATCATGCAAATGTATCAAAACTGGTTGATTAAATTCCTCTGTGAGCCCAGATACAGTTCAGAAAGCCACAGAGTGCATATGAGGAATCCTCTGAAGCTATACAACTAGTTGTATCTTGTATATAAATTTTACTCCCTGATTGCTTTTTTTCTTGTAGCACTTTTAAGATAATCACTTTTATAAATAAAAAGGTATTTGGAGTTTGGATGTTCTCTTGTGAGTGTGTAGATTTTCTCTTACATCTTCATAAAAGAGTTGTTAGGAGAATTAGCTTTTGTAAGTTATGCCTGGTGTAGAAAAGTGACAAAAAAAAAGGGGACTTGTAGAGTGTGGAAATTGGCCCTTTGTCCCATCTTGACCACTGTGCCCATCAAGCTGGTTCTATTTATCTGCATTTCAGTCATACCACTCTTAAACCCCTTCTAGCCACACGGTTATCCAGTTGATGGGCATGCGAGAGAAAATATGTTGCAGGGAATGAGGGAGAATGGAACTGATGAGATTGCTTTGCTGGAGTTGGCATAGGAACAATGGATTAAAGAAAACACTTTCAGAACCGGATTTATTATCATTGACGTATGTTATGAAATGTTTTTGTGGCAACGCTACAGTGCACAATGCGAATGGCTACAAGTTACAAAAATAAATGGTGCAAAAGAGGAATAATGAGGTTGTATTTGTGGTTTCATTGTCGATTCAGAAATCTGATTGTGGAGCTTAAGAAGCTGTTCCTGAAACATTGTGTGGGTTTTCAGGCTCCTGTATCTCCTCCCTGGTTGAATTTACGAGAAGAGGCATGTCCTGGATGGTGAGGATCTTTAATGATGGGTGCAGCTTTATGACACATTGGCTTTTGAAGATGTCATCGATGGTGGGGAGGGTTGTGCCTGCGGTGAAGCTGGCTGAGTTTACAGGTCGCTGCAGCCTCTTTCATTCCTGCATACTTGAAACTTCATACCAAGTGGTGATGCAGCCAATCAGAATGCTCTTCCATGTGTAGAAATTTGCTACAGTCTTTGGTGACATACCAAATGTCCTCAAACAGCTAATGAAGCATAGTCTGCTGGAGTGCTTTCGTAATTGAGTCAGGGTGTTGGTCCCAGGATGGATCCTCTGAAATATTGATGCCCACAGACTTGAAGCTGCTCACCTTTTCCCCTCAGTGAGAACTGGTGTGTGTTTTCCTGACTTCCCCTTCCTGAGCATTCTTCAGGAGGGCGAAACCATGAAAAGCATCTGTCCCATTTGAGGTACCTGGCTGAGTATTGAAGACTTGTGATCATCTACTGGAGTTTTCACTGATATCTTTAACCTCTTGCTTTGGTAGTCTGAGGTACCCAGATGCTCTAAGCAGGCTTGTATTATACCAATGCCCAAGAAGAATATGGTAACCTGCTTCCATGACTATTGTCCAGTAGCATTTACATCTGTGCTGAATAAGTGCTAGAGAGGTTGGTGATGAAATACGTGAGCTGCCTGAGGAGCGACTTGGATCCATTCCAGTTTGCCTACTGTCATAACAGTCCAAAAGTAGATGGCATTTCACTGGCTCTTTGCTTAACCTTGGACAGTGAACATGCATACATCAAGATGCCCTTCATTGACTACAGCTCTGCATTCTGTACTATCATCCCTTCAAAACTATCAATAAGCTCCAAGACCTCAATAACTCCTTGTGCAAGGGGATCCTCTGTTTGCTCACTTGAAGACCCCGTCTGGATTGGTAATAACATCTCCACAATCTCCCTTCAACACAGTTGCACCACAAGGCTGTGTGCTTAGCCCCCTGTTCTGCTCGCTTTATACTGTGTGGCTCAGTACAGTTCCAATGCCATATTTGAGTTTGCTGATGACATCACTGTCATTGGCTGAATCAAAGGTGATGATGAATCAGTATATTAGAGGGAGTTTGAAAATCCTGCTGAATGGTGCCACAGCAACAACCTCTGTCTCAATGTCAGCAAAACCAAGGAGCTGATTATGGACTTCAGGAGCAGGAATCTGGAGATCCAGGAGCCAGTCCTCATCAGGTAATCAAAGGTGGAGAGGGTCAGCAACTTTAAAATGCTCAGTGTTACTATTTCAGAGGACCCGTCTTGGGACCAGCACATTGGCTTACAAAGAAGGCATAGTAGTGCTTGTCCTTTCTTTGAAGTTTGCAAAGATTCAGCATGTCATTTAAAACTTTGTCAAATGTCTATAGATGCCTGGTGGAGATGTGGAACAAAATGCCACTTGTGTCTCTAACAAAATGGAATTTGTATTGTACCAGAGTGCTTTGCTAATAGCAATATTATACCAATGACATCGAGCTTATGACAAACTACAGAAAGACAAGCAGATGCATTGCTGGAAGAATGCCAAAAACAATGATTAAGTCGATGTACTGAAGCTAACACTTGGGTATAAAGGAGTGATTATGTGTTTGTTTATTTTTCAGCTTTCACTGACTCTTGTGCAGTGATGGCCTTCCCTTGCAGCAAATAAAATAAACATGCATTGATTGATCCACTCTGAGTTAATCGTTTTGTTATAAGACAAAACAAAACATGCACGACAGAGGGTACTGATTGGTTGCATCACAACTTGGTATGGAAACACCGATACCCTTGAACAGAAAACTGTGGGGGAAAAAGTAGTGGATATAGCCCAGTCTATCAGGGGTAAAGCCCTACCTCACCATTGAGCACATCCACACCGAGCGTTATCACAGGAAAGCAGCATCCATCATCAGGCACTCCCAACATCCAAGCCATGCTCTTTTATTGCTGCTGCCATCAGGAAGAAGATACAGGAGCCTCGGGTCCCACACTGCCAGGTTCAGGAACAGTTATCATCCCTCAACCATCAGGCTGTTGAACCAGAGGGAATAATTTCACTCATCCCAATACATATCTGTCTGCACAACCCATAGGCTCTATAAACACACCTTCTCTATATTTGTTGCTGATGTATTTATTATTATTGGTTGTTTGTTTATTTTTGTATTTGCAGAGTTTATCTTTTGCACATTAGTTGTTTGTCTTTGTGTACATTTTTTCGTTGATTCTGTGTTTCTTTGTAATTACTGTGAATGTCTGCAAGAAAATGAATCTCAGGGTTGTATATGGTGATATGTATGTACTTTGATAATAACATTGACTTTGAACTTTGAAGTCCTCAATCAGTTCCTTAGTCTGATACTGTTATGATACTTGCAATGCTCCTTCGACTTCATATTTGAACTTATTACTTTTGATAATTTGAAAAATTTATTCATTTGTTGTATTTGTTTTTCTCCTATACTGAATAGAATTAGAATTATTAAATTGGGCATATCCTTACTTTGGGAAAACAATAGTAAGTTGGTCACTAAGTATATAGATGTGAATTCTTTTATTACTCTAAACTGATTTTTCTCTATTATGTTCATAGATCATCAGGACTCCAATGCTGAAAATCTCATCTAACAATTTTTTGTTTACTGTCATCTTGCACACTGTTACCACTACAGTGCAGACTGTGTTAGACCCAGTAATATGAAATAAGATGGGATGAACGTACCCTAAGATAGCAGTAATCATTCAGTTTGCGGGAGAGGAGAAGAGGTTCAAATTGAATATTTAAAATGAAGGCAATTTATGAAAACAGACCTAACTTGCTAGTTTATGTCAGCAAAGTGAACAGTCTGGTTAGTCCCTGAGTGTAGACAGAAGTAGCTAGGAAAGTAGTTGATGTGGTGGTGTTCATTTATCCAAATCCCCAAGATTTTGGGTAAGACCCCCAGCAAATTCTCAGACTTCGTTGACACAAAAACCAGATTTCATTTATATTTTGATGTACATGCAGCAAATGAAACTAATCTTTTATATTTCCTTTAAAACCTCAACTGGTTGCCTTCCCACCTTTCCCCCTCCTTTGCTCACTTCTGATCAAGAGGTTTGCTCTCCACCATGCTAGGGAATTAAGCACGGCACTCAAGTGCAATTGTCAGTTCTTCTGTGCATGGTGTATTTGTACATAAGATGCTTTAAAGAAGTAGTCCTTGTGCAGAACAAACCTCCTGTAGGTCTCTGTGAAACAGTTCTTCATTTTTTTCCACATTTGGTAGGATCCTTGGGGGGGGTCTTGCATCATTGGAGTCGACTCTTCAGCCCATTGAATCTAAAGTAACCATCGATCAGTCATTGCCACGAATCCAGCTCAACCTTATTGTTTCCTCCTCTCTTGCCTCCAGTGAACTCCCACTGATTATCTAGCCACTCATCTGCACTGCAGGTTATTCACAGTGAAGATTCAAGAGATTCTGCAGGTGTTTTTTGAGCTTGTTCTGTCCGTAGGGGTGGAAAGGATTGCATTCCATGGAACAATGCCCAAGTGAGAACATAAGCACATACATATTCAAATCTATTATCTGCTTTTGTTTTTTAACAAAAGGAATTTTAGGCATGAAAATATGTATTGTTTGATAAAGTGGAGTTGGGTCAGGTGTACTGTAGTTAGAGGATGTTGTATTAGAACTATGCAATTCCAGTACTAAAGATAGTAAGCCTTCACCCATCTCAATCTGGGAATTTCACAATATTTAGTTTTTTTGTAAGCAAGGAATTGTCACTTAAACTTACAAATTAAACCTTTTCGGCAAGCTTTCCTATACCCAATATTTGATTTTTTGGGGTGTTTCGTTCACAACTTGGCAGTGAACATAGTATAGCTTAATTGCTGGAAAAGTGGAGAAAAATCAGGTAGCCCTCATTAAACTTTATAGATAAATGTCATTGAGTTTTAATATTTTTTAATTTCTACAAGTAATTGCTTTAATGTTTACATTTTTTTAAAGGAATTGCTCCTGATGTTTTTTTCCTAATCTTTGCTCTGCTTTGTAGTCAATATGCTGCTTTTAATTGTTGCATTTGTTTTTATTTCTGGGATTTGGACTCAGCCCTCTAAACTATTTCCAAATAGCTTCATGATTAACCACATCCCACCTTTGGAGGTATCAGAGTGATAGTTAGATTTTCTTTTATTGGATAGTGTGATGCAAATGTTACTTATTGCCTACCAGTTCAGAGTTGAATATTGTCCACACCTTACTGCATCATTATCTGAGGAGCTGCATAAGAAGCTGAACCTTGTGCAATCAGTCTGCTTCAGACATAATGGTAATGTGATGGGTGATGCTTGTTACCCTTGTTGGATTTGGATGTGGTCTTAGTCCCACATTGGCAATTGGTGCTCAAGGTTAGAGCTTTTTGCAAATTGGATGTAAAGTTGGTGGAAGAGGCCTGTTCAACCCAATATTACATGACATTTTTGTGTATTGAAAATCAAAGGACAATTCTATAGTTGCTATGTATCTACAATGCTTCCTTAGAAATACATATAATTTTCTCACCTCCTTCGCACCCATATTCCAGACATCAAAAATGAATGTTAACTAGCATTGCCTGGTTTACAATTGACTCCAGTCCACAGCTCCAGGAAACTTGTCCAGGGCTGCATTTTAAATTTAATTACACTTCACATTCAGGTCTAAAGATTGGTTGCTGAAGTCAATATTTTGCTCTATAACCTAACTCCAGAATATGCTCCAACAGTGACTGTCCCATAATTATTCATCAGGTGGGGGGCTTGGTTTTTGAGATTTGGCATCCAAAGAATAATTCAGAATTGACCTCAATAGTGAATTACTCTTCTTGTGAGAGAAGGGAATATAAAAATGAATTGAAGCTTTTTCAAATTTTATTTTTTAAACTTGGCAGATTTTAAAACTGCTGCATAAAAACATCATCTTCGCCTTGATTGAACAAATTTGCATTTTTACTTATTAACAATGCACATTTCTTTTTAATGTTTTCTTTAATTGTGTGTACACTTTGAGTGAATCCCAAATATAAACGAAGGCGTGCAAAGCTTGCCTTAACCTATTTCTTATCCACTCATCTTAATATCTCCTTGTAGAGCATTTGTCAAAGATTTCTTGACGATGTTCCTGTGGAGCACTGGCACTGTACAAAATGTGGTATTTAAATGTTGAAAGCCTGATATCCTGATGGAACAACTCCAGTAATTTGCAAACCTGCTCTCTTTTATTGATAATTGAGAAATTGTCTGTTTATAACTGCAAACAGTGTCACCAGTGCAGGGTTGAAGTTCAAAGCTTCATTCCTCTCTGTCAAATTTATGACAGAATTAGAACAAGAGGGTTGGCAGATCCCGTTACTTCACTGATTTTTTTCGCATACACAGGAAGTTAACATGAGATGATAAATGGTGGCTCTGAATTAACTTCATGATTGGTATTGATAAGGAGTCTTTGAATTGGGTGGAAAAAGCCACACTTGGGATTTCTCACAAAGGCACACCAGTTAATTGTACCGCTCATGGCAGACTCAGTTTTATTAATCACAGCCTGAGGTTTTTTCTATCTTCCTGTGGGTTAGTGTAAATAAAGTTACAGGATGGAATTCTGATAAATGGTGTACATCATGGCAGTGAAGTCGCATAATTTTTTCATGTCTTGCATGGTCTACTGTTCACAAATGAGATGTCACTGGCAGAGTATTTATATCCAAGTTACATTTTAACTATAACAAGTTGTGATCCAAGAAATCTTCTATAAAGCAGATTCACAGACATACAGAAAAATTACTTTAGTTGACAAACTATTGATGCTTTGAATTTGCTGAAATAGACAAATTCCATCCATCCCTTATTAATCTCCACAGCTTGGGTTCTGATCAGAATACTTCTCGGCCTATAGCAACTGGCATACAAGCTCTGATATTTGCAAAATAGGATCATAATTGAATTGACTTTATTACTTGCATCCTTCAAATAGATGAAGAGTAAAAATCTTTATGTTCCGTTCTGTTCAAATGTGCAAATTCTGTTCAAATTCAATAGTTATGTATAATAAATATGTACAACAGGATAGTCAATATAACAGAAATACAGTAGCATCGGCATGAATGAACAGTCTGATGGCCTGGTGGAAGAAGTTGTCGTGGAGCCTGTTGGTTCTGGCTTTTATGCTTCAGTACTGCTTCCCAGATGGTAGCAGACTATATTTGTAAAAAAAATACAAACTATATTTGTGAAAAAAAAATTACATTTAGTTTGTTAAAAATGAATTCATTACAAAACTGTAATTGGCGTAATCTGTAGTCTTTTCATCAGATGTATGCATTTTTTTTAAAAGAAAAAAATAAAAATGAGTTTATTTTTTCAATCTTGTGCTCACAATGTTGGGACTTGTTTCTCTTGAGAAATACAGTCTCTCAAATTTATTTATCCTTTTCAATCTAACTGCTATGTAGGAAGGTCTGTGTTCTTGTTTTTTTTTGGGTAAAGAGGTTTCTTGTGAATTCCCTTTGGTCATTATTTTTCATGACTATTATTACAGAGAAAACATTCCTTCTGTTCACAACCTTTTCCTTTTGTCATTTTAAATTGTAAATACATTTTTAAGTCCACTCTAGGTCACTTCTCTTGAGGAGAATGAAAATAACCTGTCCATAAATACTTTGCTGATATTGTCTTGCATTTCTGACCTTTCCTTGTCAACCTTTCGTACACCCTCTAAAGTAGGGGTCCTCAACTTGGGGCCCATGGACCCCTTGCTTAATAGTATTGGTCCATGGCATAAAAAAGATTGGGAACCCATGCTGTAAGGTGTTTCTATCCTTTGTATGAGGACGACAATTATGTGTTGTGTTCTGTGTATGGTTTAAGTTTGAATACTGTCTTTACTTTCTTCCATCGATGCTGCCTAACCTGCAGAGTTCCTCCAGCAGTTTGTATGCGTTGCTTTGGATTTCTAGCATCTGCACATTTTCTCGTGTTTGTAATTTGTTAGTTTTTGTCTATTTATTTATAGTTTTTCATAAAAATCCTTTTTTATTTCTTTTTACTGTAAATGCCTGCAAGCAAACAAATCTGAAGGTACTATGTAGTAATGTATATATACTTTCATAATATATGTACTTTGAACTTGAGGTGGACAAGGAAGGGAATGGGATATTCCCATAGATTTCTCTCCCCTTGTGTGCTAATTGTTAATTCTAATTAACATAGAATTCTATTTGTAGTACAAACTTTTGCAATTGATCATGCATATCTCCAGACAGGCAGTATTTGTTTTGTGTCAGCTGTCTTTGTATAACTTGCTTATTCCTTCTTGAAACAGAATCAGGTTCATTATCACTAACATATTTCATGAAATTTCTTTTTTTGTGGTAGCAGCACAGTGCAAGACATTATAAAATACTATAGTCACAAAAATGAATACCTCCTCAATTGAGTAGAACATATCCCAGGTGATGAGGGTATTTAATGATGGAATCTGCATTCTTGGTTTACCGCCTCTTGAACATGTCCTCGATGATGGATAGGGTTGTACCCATGATGGAACAGGCTGATCTTATAGCCCTTTGCAGCCTCTTGCAATCCTGTCCATTGGGGGTTCTTTCCAATGTAAATCGTCAGAATCATCTCCACTGCACATCTGTAGAAATACAGATGCAGATACAGAATCTGTAGAAATTGGTGCTAAGCTTTCGTATAGTAATTTATAGTTTATTACAATGTACTGCTGCTGCAAAACAACAAATTTCACAACGTATGCCAATGATATTCATTAAATTTGATTCTGATTTTGGTTCATGTTCTGTGTTCTTATCAACAATAATTTTTAGTGCTGGCAAATTGGAATTAATATTTAACTGAGATATAAATGCATATCTATATAGTTCAGGTGTGGCTTCATGCATGCATCTGTACTTTTAGGGAAAACTATCTCAAAACATATTTCCAAGGGAATATTACATCCAAAGCAAGTTAGTTGGTGTAAATGACAAAGGCAGGATGAGTGTTTTGAAACTGGATAGGATAAGGTCATCTCAAACCGGCATGATAATGGAAGTGAAAGTCACCAGAGTCCCTTGTATGTAGGATCAGAGCTTTGGGAGCATCAAATGGAATGCCCAGACTGGGACTCTGTTCTGAATGAATTCTATGATTTGAAGTGTTTCTTTCAAGGATTTATTGTATCTCATGTTCTTGGTATTTGCACAGATTGTCCTTCACATATTGGCACCATCTCCAATGGGATCCCACCACCAAGCACGTCCCTCCACCTTCCCCCACTGCACTTTCCATTTTCCGCAGGGATCACTACTTACGTGACTCTTTTGTCTTTCCCCACTGATCTCCCTCTTGGTACATCCTGGCAAATGGAACAAGTGCCACACTTACCCCTACGCCTCCACCCTCACTACCATTCAGGCCCCAAATAGTCCTTACAGGTGAGGCAGCACTTCACCTGCGAGCCTGTTGGGGTCAGTGCTCCCAGTGTGGTCTCCTGTATATCAGTGAGACCTGACATTGATTGGGAGACAGCTTCACTGAGCACCTTTGCTCTGTTCGCCACAAAAAACGGAATCTCCCAGTGGCCACCCAATTCAATTCTACTTCCCATTCCCATTGTGACATGTCAGTCTGTGGACTCCTCTACTGCTGTAATAAGGCCTCACTCAGGTTGGGGGAGCAACAACTGATATTCTGTCTGGGTAGTCTCCAACCTGATGGCATGAATGTTAATTTCTTGAACTTTTTGAAATTGACCCCCCCCCCCCCCCCCACCAATCCTCATTCCCATTTCCTTGTCTCACCTTATCTCCTTACCTGCCCAACAGCTCATTCTGGTTCTCCTCCCCCTTCCACCCTTTCTTCCATGGTCTTCTCTCCTCTCCTATCAGACTCCTCCTTCTCCATCCAGTATCTCTTTTACCAATCAACTTTTCAGCTCTTTACTTCACCTCTCCCCCTCTCCCAGTTCCACCTATCACTTTGTACTTCCTCCCCCCTTCCCCCATCTTCTTACTCTGACTTATCTTACTTTCCAGACCTGATATAGTGTCTTGGTCTGTAACTTCGACTGTTTACTCTTTTCCATAGATGCTGCCTGACCTGAATTCTTCCAGCATTTTGTGTGCGTTGCTTTGGATTTCCAGCATCTGCCTGTGTTTGTGATTTGTCAGTCTTTGTTTATTTATGTGTAGTTTTTCATAAAAATCCTGTAAGTGCTGCAAGAAAACAAATCTCATGGTAGCATGTGTACTTGCATAATATATTTACTTTCCACTTGAGTTGACTTGAAAGTGGACAAGGAAGGGAATAGGATATTACCATAGACCTTTCTCCTCTTGTGTGCCAATTGTTAATTCTGATAAACTTTGAATTCTAATTGGAGTACAAATGTTTGTAAATGATCTTGCATATCTCCAAACTGGCGGATTTTGTTGTATACTCCTAATATGATCTTAAGCCAATCATTGTTATTTTTCCTTTTCCAAATGCAGAAGAGTTGAGAAAGCTCAGCTGGTCTGGAATCCCAAGGCAGGTCCGACCAATAACATGGAAGCTACTTTCAGTAAGTATGATGATGCTTTTTAATTCTTTTCCCCTTTTAATATCCAAGAGGTATAAGCTATGGATGCAAATGTATTTAAGGGAGAATTGCTTATGATTAAATCTTGTAAATTTATTAAATCTAATGGAATTGTGTCTAGATTTTGTTCAAGGCTTTTTTGAGTAGATGACTAGAGATGGGTGTGGAGAACACTCAGTCAACACACTCCTCGCCCATGGGCATTTACACACACACAAACATTGCCTTGTCATTCTGGTTTTGTTGCACTGAATGTTTTTCCCAGTATATTCTCACAGTGGGTCCTAAACTGAGCTGATGCACTTGGGTTGGCTTTATGGTACCTTTTCTACCATACACAGTGGAATATTCCATTGCTTTAGTAATGGGGATGTTTAGATGTGTATATATTGTATACTGAATTTAATGTGGATACTGCTGTTTTGTGATAAGATTGTAACTACATTGTGGGGGTACATCATATTCCAAGATGGTATATCCTAGTGCCGAATAAAAAGGAGCTCATCTCCTTCAGAGGGGGAGATCAGGGCTGTCAGGAGTACACACTGGAAGAAAATAGTATGGAGCTATTATTGTGTTTACTGGTAGATTTTTTTTGTTAATATTAGCAGTTTTTGCTATTTTTTGCAAGTTTGATTTTTGACACACCTAATAAACACACTTGCACTAAAGTGCTAAGTGGCTCCAGCTATTTTTTCCTTTGGTTATAAGCCATGTATCTATCTAATAAGGTGTTTTTCAGTCTTTTAATCTACTTGGAGCTAATGCATATTGGTGTTAATTTAAGTGAAGGCTGAGCTTCAATATTTTCAATTGTCTCAACTAATCTAAATTCATGAATGATTCATTGTGTTGGGGTGGAGGACTCAGCAAATGTGGAGATGATGGAATTTGCAATGAAATTTAGGAGCTGGTGACTTACTTTGAAGATGTCATTCTTGAAGCTACCTGATTTTGAAGATTTTTTTTGTTGTTAAGACAATCTTGGTTGCAATTAATAAGTTCGCTCCTGACTTGGATAGCGTTATACAGATGTTCACCTGCATTCAATCAATTGGTTACAGCACTTCTGTTTGATGAACTGTTAAGATGAACTGTTAATGCCAATCTGCATCCTAATAAGAAAATGCCCTCTTACTCCACAAAGTAGAAATGGATTTTTTATGGCTATGTGTTAAGAACTGTTCTTTGAATAGAGAAGCATAGAATACCTGCAGCACAATGCAAGCCCTTTGGCCCACAAAGCTGTGCTGAACACGTCCTGAGGTTAGAAATTACCTAGGGTTACCCATAGCCCTCTACTTTACTGAGCTCCATGTACCTGTCCAGGAGTCTCTTAAAAGACCCTATCGTATCCGCCTCCACCATTGTCGCCGGCAGCCCATTCCACGCACTCACCACTCTTCTGCGTTTTTAAAAAAACAACTTACCCCTGACAAAATACTGTTAGCTGGCTGACTAAAGAAAAGTGGTTCTAACTTCAAAGTACAAAATTTTAATGTTAAGTTGTTACCAGACTGATAGTTCTATTCTGTACTCCATAGCTAGAATAACTCAGCAATTGAGAAAAAATTGTCTTTAGTGGAGGAGATGTTATTTGTTGTTAGACTTTAATAATTTTAATAAAATTCATGGTATCTTAAAAATAACTAAAGAATTTTCTAATGCTAATCCTTAATTTTCTACATTTTATTATTGATATCTACGGATTGAGGTGTGTTGGTTCTTGCTTTTTGCTTCACCTGCCTCCAAGTCAAGCACATCTTTCTTTGACATTCCCATCAACTACAAGGTGATCTTGCGATCTATCACATCTTCCTCCACCCATTTCTGTTTTCTACAGCGACCACTCTGTGATTCTTTGTTCAAACTTCCGCTGAACTCTGCAGCTAAAGGAGTAGTAACATCTTGCCCCTTCATCTTATCTCTCCTCCATCAAAGTATTGTCAACAATTTTCGGCCCCTTATCTCAGAAAGGATGTATTGTTATCGGAGCTTCATGAGGGTGATTCTTGGAATGATGGGGTTGAAATACGAGGAGGTTTGGCAGCTTTGGGTCTGTACTCACTGGAATTTAGAAGAATGTGGGGAGATTTCATTGAAACCTACCAAATGTCGAAAGGACTAGATAAGGTGGATGTGGAGAGGATGTTTCCTCTGGTGGGGGTATCCAGATGAGAGGGTAGAGCCTCAAAACTGAGGCGCGACCTTTTAGAAAAGAAGTAAGGAGTAACTGGCCTGGATGGATTAAAAAAGTTGGGTGTTGGGGGCTGGAGGTGAGGATCGAGCCGTTTCTAATTGCTGCTTGGCAATGTTTACTCTGCTCTCCGCAGTGCTGAGGCTGAGGCCTGCTCTGAGCTTCATGGCGATTTGCCCCACTGTGTAATGAACTGAGGCGTGCTTCATCTACTCTGGGCCTCGTGTCAATAGACTCACTTTAGTCCTGAATGCTGTTGCTTGCCTTTTTTTCTGTTTGCATGATTTGCATATTTTTTTGTCTCAGTACATTGGATGTGGCCGGCTGGTGGCGCAGTGACATCAGCGCCGGACTCCGGAGTGAAGGTTCTGGAGTTCGAATCCAGTCGGGCCGATCCCGGACACGCTTTCCATCCATGCCGAGTTTAGTGTCGAGCTCGCGACTCGGCCTTGTAAAAAAAACATTGCACTGTGAGAAGGATGTGGGGGACCACTCACAGAATCTTTCCTCCAAGACAACCACTTGAAAAAACTAAGTGGTCGCTGAGGCTGTGGTAGAGAATGGCACACGGAAAAAAACATTGGGTGTTTGTTAGTTTTCTTTTGGGTTGTTTCGGTTTTCTTGTTTTGTGGCTGCCTGTAAGGAGATGAATCTTAAGGGTTGTATAATTTGATATAAATATACTTTGAACTTTTGCAAATGATACATAAAGGCAGCCAGATTTGTCTGTAATCTGATTGTTTAGATGAGCACTTTAATAATAGGAGTAATTGTTGTATGAATTTTACCAGCTGATGTGCATTACAATGGCCTTAGTTAGTTGTAAGATGAGATAACTATCAATTTAATATGATGAATCTCTCTCTCAATGTAGGCTGTAAATGGGATGATGCAAAACAAATTTCTGCCAATGTTGATTCATTCAGCAGTCATCGTGAGTGCTTTGAGCTGAAACATGAAAATGAACAACTGCTTATACAGTCAAAATAAATGTTAGTCTGGAGGAAAGAAAGCACATTTCCAGTGCTACCTAAATGTCTTTTAACATGCTCTGATCTGATGAGCTGTTAAAGCTATAATTTTCTCTGGATGTCCTTCATTTTTATGCTCTAGGATCTGCAGTTTATTATTTTCTGTGCTTTTGATCATTCCCTTCCCCAATCAACTACCAGAATCTTTGTGTTTACCTCATTCCTTGACTCAATGGTATTCTTTATCTTTGCAAAGATATAAAGAACCCATTGTACTCAGTTTATCTATCTGAATTGAGTTGAGTTGTTAAGCTTGGATGGTGCTATTTGATGTTAGGTATTGAATGAATTGCAACTTTTTATGATGTTCATAAAATGTTGATGCCTGTGGTATTGTAGTGTACATTCCCAATTGCATTTGCAATGAAGACCTTTCAGATTAAATTCATGGTTCCGGAACTATTGACTAGGCTGAGTTAGACCCTAATCAGAATCAGGTTTATCAGAAACGGAATCAGAATCAGGTTTATTATCAATGTCATATGTTTTAAAATGTGTTTTGCAGCAGCAGTATAACATAAACACAAGGGTAAGTTACCAAAACCAAATATTGCAGAAGAGGAATAATGAGGTAGTGTTTATGCAATGCTCAGAAATTTGATGGCAGAGAAGTAGTTCCTAAAATTGTTGAGTGTTGGATTTCTGGCACCTGTACCTCCTCCCCAGTGTTAGTAACAAGAGGGTATTACTTGGATGGTGAATTTTTACTAGTGGATTCTGTCTTCTTGAGGAACTACCCCTTGAAGATGTCCTCGATGGAGCTGGCTGAGTTTACACTATCTGCAGTCTCTTTTGATCCAGCACATTGGAACCTCTGTACCAGGCAGTGATGCAACCAATCAAAATGCTCTCCACTGTATCATGTGTAGAAATTTGCAGGAATCTTTGGTGACAAACCAGATATCCCAGTGGTCTAGCTGCTGGCACGCCGTCTTGATTATATCGATGTGTTATGTCCTCTGAGACATAAAAGATTCTGTCGATGCTGGAATTCTTGAGCAACACATACAAAATGCTGGAGGAACTCAGCGAGTTGGGCAGCATCTGTGGAAAAGAACAAACAGTTGAAATTTCAGGCCAAGACCCATTCCCCTTAATAGATGCCGTTAGATTGTCTAAGATGTTGACATCTGCTAAGGTGAAGCCACTCATTCTTTCCACTGTTGACTCCTAAGTGAGATCTGATGCATATTCTTTGAGCTTCCCCTTCCTGAAGTCCACAGTCACCACCTTGGTCTTGCTGACATTGAGTGTGAGTTTGTTCTTGTAGTATCACTCATTCAGATTATTTGTCTCACTTTGAATGATACCTTGTTACCATCAGAGATTCTGCCAACAGCAGTGGCATCATTAGCGAATTTATAAATGGCAAGCACAGCCACACGAGTGTAGAGAGAGTAGAGTAGTGAGCTGAGCACTGATCCTTGAGGTACACCTGTTTGGATTGTCAGTGAGATATTATTACTGATCTACACTGACTGGTCCTCTGAAGAGGACGTCAAGGATCCAGTTATAGAGGGAGCTATGGAGGTCCAAGTTTTGAAGTTTGTTGTTTAGTACTAAAAGGGTGATGCCACTGAATATTGATCTGTAATTGATAAACAGCAGCCGAATGTTTGTTTTGTTGTCCATATTTTCCAAAGCAGAGTAGAGAGACAATGAGATTGTGTCCACCGGTAGACCTGTTGTGGATAAAGGTCCACGCTCAAGCAGAAGTTAATTCTAGCCATGACCAATCTCACAAAGAACTTCATCACAGTAGATGAGAGTTTTTCTGGGTCGGGGCAGCTCGCCCTGCTTTTCTTGCATACCGGTATGATTAGTGCCTTTTTGAAACAGGTGTGATCCTCTGCAGCAGTGAGAGTTTGAAGTTGTCCTTGGACATTCAAGTTAGTCAGCACAGGTTTTCAGTGCCATATGTGGTATCCCATCGAGACCTGGCGCTTCATGAGGGTTCACCCTCTTGATGTCGGCCTCTGGGTCACCAGATGTTGTGGGGATTTGCATAGGTGTAGCATTATTCTCCCTATCAAAGTGTACACTGGATTGGGGATTGCCAAGCGTTATGTGGATTTTCTGGTGTAGTCTGTTTTGTCATGTGTTTTTGTGATAACATTCTGGAGGAACGTTGTCTCAATTTTTAACTGCATTGCATTTGTGGTTTCTAAATTACAATAAACTGAATTTGAATCTGAATAAAAGGTGTTGAGCTCATTGGGCAGTGAAGCATCACAGCCATTTATGTTGTTAAGTTTTGCCTTGTTGACAGTAATGGTATGTAAACCCCACCACATCTGATCATGTCTCTAATGTCACAAGGAATTGCTTTTTCACTCTCTCAATGGCTTTCTGTAGATCGTATCTAGACTTGCTGTTGGGTTCTGGATCACTATTCTTGAATGTCACAGATTTAGCCCTAAGCATACAGAAAATCCAGTTCATCCAAGGTTTTTGCTTTTGTAGGACTTGGTACATTCTTGAAGGAACACATACCTCTACGCTGGTCTTGATGCAATCGATGACGGCTGTGACACAATCATTCAAATCTGAAGATGAATTCTTGAATATAGTCAGGACTTCAAAGGGGTTCTGTAAACACACTTCTGCCTCCCTTGAGCATATTGTTGCTGTCCTCACCACTAGTTCTGTGGTCCTCGGTCTCTACCTGTGTATCAGGAGTAGAAGTACAGTCTTATGATTGGATTTGACCAAGTGCATGTGTAGGATGGTGTGATAAGCATTCTTGATGGTGGTGTAACCACCATCGAGTGTGTTATTCCTCGGGTTTCACAGTGGTGTGCTGGTTGATTTTCCCTGCGATGACCAGGAGCCGTCAGGGTGTGCTGTCTCTTGATTGCTGATCACTGTGCTCAGCTTCTCTAGCTTGATGTCTGTCAGGGGCAGAATGTGGACCGCTGTCAGGGTGATGGTGTGGTACAGCCTTGGCAAATAGAATGGATGGCACTTAACCGGCTGTTCCTGATTGAGAGAGCAGGACTGGAAAAGAGCTGCCACATCTGTGCACCATGAGTTAATCCTAAAAGAAACGTTGCTGCGTCTGCCTGTACCCGATGCTGCTGCCTGCTCTACGTGGTGGATGAACAAGTCCTCAGGCTGGAGCACTGAGTCCAGAGCTGAAGAGGTGAGCCATGTCTCTGTGAAGCAGAATACATAATGGTCTCTGATAACAGTCCTAGTACTGCAGTCTTGCTCTGAAGTCATCAATTTCATTTTATAGAGATGGCAGGGCATTAGTGAATCAGATGGATTTCTGCAAATATCCACTGCATTTCAGGGTTGCAATTGCTGGATCTGTTCATATAGCCAAGCTCAAAATAATTAACTGCAGTGTTAGGATTTGTACTTGTGTCTCAGGATTAATGCTATAGGAATTGAACCATCGTATACCTAAACTTCTGAAAGTGATTTTTTAAAAACAAATTCCTTTATATTTGGGAGAATATTTGTAAATGTAATTCAGTTATCTGGATATATACAAACTTGTAAGTTTTCCTATCAATATGTTAAGTGTTCTCAATACGAAACAATATTAGTTTTAAGCTCCTGACAAATATTAATGCCGCCTTTTAGTTTCTGAATGGAATTTGAAGCTGTACTGCCTTTGATTCCAGTTTTAAAAGTTTGTTATGAGTCGTTGTGAAATTACTGTAAACACCTTTAAAAGGCACCTTCAAGATGGCCACATTTTAAACCTCTGGCAAGAAGGATATGATAGATGGATATTCTGTGTGCATTGCCTCTTCAAGTTTCCAGCCAGGGTCATTTAAATGATGAATTCTATTAATACATCATGATGTACTGCAATTTACATAGGCACAGCTGTGAATTTCGATGCAGTAATTAAGAAGCACCTTGTTGGTTAGGTGTTTGGGAGCAGTGAAACAGAAAGTAGGCTGGTTTTGGGTGTCGTCATTTAGAGATATTGACATTATCAAAGGAAAGATAGCATGTTGATAAACTGTGTTTAATCCTAAAAGACATTAAGTGGAATAGTTAACTTTATCTACTTTGGTCTTTTAAAATAATCAGCAGCTGAGTTAAATGTGATTATGATAGTCTTGCTTTTATCCCTTTGTAGCGGTTACTTGAAATCAAAACTGCTTAGACCATATAGGTCAAACTCAAGGCCCGCGGGCCAAATCCGGCCTGCGGTGGAATTATCTTTGGCCCGTGAGATAATATCTAATTACTATTAAAGCTGGCCCCAGTAATCGAAGCGCCTATGGCGTATGATATGGCTAATGCTGAGTTTATTCAGGTACCAGGTTTTCAGGGTTTTTAGTGTTTATTCGGCAGTCTTGCTCGGCAGTCTTCTTCATAAGAAACGGAATTTGTAAAGTGAAACACTTTGTAGTTATAGCAGAGACTGAGATACATGACAGCAGGCTGAAAAAACGGAGGCAACGAAAGCTGCGTTCGCACGCGTCCGACTGATCCGGCCCGCATGAAGCTGCATTTTGCTCAATCCGGCCTGTGACCTAAAATGAGTTTGACACCCCTGGCTTAGACAGAGTGAGGAACTCGACACCGTATGACATGCTTCCAAATAACTGAGTTCCAATTTAGCAAAAAGTATGTTCGATCCTTCATTACAAAACCAGCAAAGACAAACAATCTAAATTCACAAAATAATGAAGTAAGCAGAATAAATAATTAGCGTTCAAATTAGCGGTCAACAAAAAATATCATCTACGTCCCTGGCTGCCTCTAACTAAACTAACTAACTAGGACAAAGTGTGAATGCGTAAATATACTCATTTTAGGTACATCCCAAATGATGTGACAAATTACTGTAACCCACAAAACATGCAACGTAAAATACAGTACAGACAGAAAATACATATGTGGCTCTTGCATCTGAATTGGTTTTAACACTTGGAAACTTGATTCTAAGGAAAAGTTGTTCACATTTTGAAATTGAAATAAACTAATTAAGAATAATTGCCTTTGATATCAAAAAGAATACCAAAAGAACTTTCAGATATAAAAAGAGTAAAAGAAAGGTGAAAGTGGATATTGGACAGTTGAAAAATTACCCTGGAGATGCAGTAATAGGGGGACGACGACAAGGAATTGGCAGGCAAACTGAAAGTATTTTGCATCAGTCTTCACTGTGTAAGACCTGAGCAGTGTGTTGGAAGATTGAGAGCATCAGGGCAGAAGTGAGTGCAGTTGCTTTGACTAGGGAAAAGATGCTTGGGAAGCTGAAAGTTCTGAAGGTCGATATGTCACCTGGATCATATGAACTGTACCCTGGGGTTCTAATTTGTGGAGGCATTAGTAATGACCTTTCAAGATTCTGGCAAAGTTCTGGAGGACTGGAAGATTGTAATGTCACTGCACTCTTTTAAGAAGGGATGGAGGCAGAAGAAAGTAAATTATAGGCCAGTTAGCCTGACTTCAGTGGTTGGGAAGATGCTGGAGTCCATTATAAAGGATGAGGTTTTGGGGTATTGGGAGGCATAAGATTAAAAAAAGGCCAAAGTCAGCATGGTTTCCTTTAGAGGAAACCTTGCCTGACAAATCTGTTGGAATTCTTTGAGGAAATAACAAGCTGGATAGACAAAAGAGAATCAGTGGATATTGTGAACTTGGATTTTCAGAGGGCCTTTGACAAGGTGCAGCACATGAGGCTGCTTAGCAAGATAAGAGCCCATATTATTACAGGAAAGATACTAGCTTAGTTGGATAGAGCATTAGTTGATTGGCTGGATGTAAAGTGTGGAATAAAGGGAGCCAATTCTGATTGGTTCTGCGACCGCTTTTTATGTTGTCTGTTAATGATTTGGATGACAGAATTGATGGCTTTATGGCTAGTTTTGCACATGATATGATAGGTGGAGGGGTAGGTAGTGTTGACAAAGCAGGGAGACTGCAGAAGGACTTAAACAGAAAAATGTTTTTAAAAAAATGGCAGATGGAATAGTGTTGGGAAGTGTATGGTCATATACTTTGGCGGAAGGAATAATAACATAGTCTATTTTCTAAATGGAGTAAATTCAAAAATCTGAGGTGCAAAGGGTCTTCGGAGACCTCATGCAGGATTCCCTGAAGATTAACTTGCAGGTTGAGTTGGTGGTGAAATATGAGCATTCGTTTTCTGAGAGCAAGGATGTCATGCTGAGGCTTGAGGCTTTATAAGGCTTTGGTCAGACTGCACTTTGAGAGGTGTGAGCAGTTTTGGGCCTCTTAACTAAGAAAGGATGTGCTGACATTGGAGTGGGTTCAGTGGAGGTTCACAAGAATGGTTCTGGGAATAAAAGAGTTATTATGAGGAGCATTTGATGGCTCTGGGCCTGTACTCACAGGAATTTAGGAAAATGAGGGTGGATCTCATGAAACCTATGGAGTGTTGAAAAGCTGACATGGAGAGTATGTTTCCTATGGCTGGGGGTAGCATAGGACCAGAGGGCACAACTTTAGAATAGAGGGGCATCCATTTAGAATGGAAAGTTGGAGGAATTTCTTTACCCAGAGGAAGGTGAATCTGTGGAATTCGTTACTACAGGCGGCTATGGAGGTCAGGTCATTGGTTGTTTTTAAAGTGGAATTTGATAGGTTCTTGATTTGTAAAAGGTTACAGGGAGAAGGCAGGAAAATGGGGATGAGGGGGAACTGGATCCATCATGATGAAATGGCAGAGCAGATTCCATGGGCCAAATGGCCTACTTCTGCTGCTGCAGTATATCTATGTCTAATAACTATTAATATTAACTGTTTGCTTGATGCAGTTGATAACATTTCTTCTGAAGGACACAGTTTCTTTGTTGCATTCTGTATATTTGGATGCCATATCATTTTCTCTTTTCCCCTCCACCAACCACTTTTTGGAAAAAAACGTTATGATTATGAAATGCCCTAGTGCTGATATACATCTTTGAATATCTTAACAAGCATTTTAACAATTTGGTATGCTATGTTTTTATTTAAAAAATCCACCTTGGCTTATTGATCAGATATGATGTATTTTTGACATGTTACTGCATATTTTGTTCATTCCTGTTTTATCCTGGTTTGATTCTGGCAGATGTAAAGGTTAGTTCTTTTGTTGCTGGCTTAGGAAGCAATTGTGTGGACCTTGAATGTAGGCAAAATGCCTTTGTTTCTAGGACCCTTTTTGTGAATAATGATGATGGAAACTCTCAAATTATGGCCATTTTCATCTTGCTTAAGAATGATAGCTTTTAGAGAACCTTGCAGCACAGGAACATGCCGTTTGACCCAAAATGACAAGGTGAACTCGTCCCTTGTGCACATAATCCATGTTCCTCATTTCAGCCGATCTGAAAGCACAATGAATGCCACCTTTGTATCTGCTTCCACTACCACTCCTGGCCGCACATTTCAAGCACCTACCAACTCTGTTTATATGCTTAAAAAACCCCAAAAAGGATAGAATTAAGCTGCAGAAAGTTGTAAACTTAGTCAGCTCCATCATTGGTGTTAGTCTTCAAAGGATCCAGGACATCTTCAAGGAGCAATGCCTCAAAAGGGCAGCATCCATCATTAAGGACACCCAACACTCAGGTCATGCCTTGTTCCGGTTTCTACCATTAGGAAGGAAGTACAGAAGCCTGAAAACACATACTCAATGATTCAGGAGCAGCTTCTAAACCGAAAGCAATGCCCACAAGTGTTCAACATTTATTCTGTGAAAAAGATTCTATCTACCCAATCTATGCGTCTCTTTTGTGACCACTGAACTCTGGTTCCTACCCCCACCCGGCCTTCACTCCAGAGTAAGCAGTCCAAGTTTGTCTAACCTCTAGGAGAGGAGGATTATCTGGAGAACAGATAGTTCACTTTTGATTTCTTTAAATACATTGCAAACTCATGTTTTCTTTGCCGCCCTTTTAAATTTGATCCGTTTTTGCTGTTGAGGCAGATTTCACCTGCCGAAGAAAGTTTGGATACTGTTGACATATCTGCTGTTTGCTCATAGAGTTTAGTTAAACTAGAAAATAAGTGGAAACATTTTTAGGTATGTTTAAAATGTGTGATAGAGGTGCAGGTGGATTACTTTAAATTATCCTCTGCCCTTGTAACTCACCAGCAAGATTCTAAACTCATCACGCAACAATCTTTAACCTCACTTCTGAATATGTGATACTTGCAGAAAAGTTGATGATTTTTTGATAAACTGCAGTCATGAAAGTACAAAATAAGTCATAAAGATGAGATGTTAAGGATGTTTAGCTAGGCTTGGAAATTGAATCTCAAGATTTTGTAACAAAATTGAAGAGTTTCACAAATTTAGGTTCTGGAGAAGAACCTTAAACACAATAAAGCAGTTCTTCACTTCAAAATGATGGAAGTAGAGAAGAGTAGTCCTTTTTAAATGGAATGTAGTGTATTGATCACAATAATAAAATAAGGAAAATGTACAGAATACTTTTGAGTGGTATTAGAGATGAGCCAAGAGAGAATCTGTCAGAGAACAGTCTTTTTCTTGTGCTCAATGAATTGCTATATATAGTAATAATTTTACTAAAATGCACATGTAGTAGAGGTAACAATTTTAGATGAGTGAATAATGTTTTAAAATAGTAATGAAATGTACGTCATTGAAAGGGTAATAATATGAAAAATATTTCAGTAAGGCTATGTTTTTAAATTACATAAAGTTTGCACAGATATTGTGTGAAGAATGGCAAGTTTGTGTAGTAGGACTAACAATGGAGTCACCTAACTAAAGCAGTAATAACTACTGTTTGCTTAGAAAATGGAATTTAAAAAAACACGGTTAAAACTCTAATCATTTAAAATCTATTGGTTTGAGAACTTGAATAGTGCCAGGATGAGGGCTTGGCTCTTGAGAATTGAGCTGAGATGTCATTTCTTTATGCAGTGGACTTTACACTTTCAATAAGCTGCCGATGGGTGGTGGATATTCAGTCATGGAGTATGTTCAGGATGCTCTGTTATGAGCTCTGTCATGGGAGCAGGTTATGAAGAGGATGGAGGAAAAGATGCAAGAACATTCTCGAAGCCCCCTTGATAACTCCAATGAGTCCCTTGCTTAGGATCAGTCAAAATGGAGAAGGAACTTTGGGGATTGACCATAAGACATAGGAGCAGAATTAGGCCATTGAGTCTGTTCTGCCATTCAGTCATGGCTGATCCTTTTTTAAAAAAGATCTCCTCCTCCACCTCAGTTCCCAGCCTTCTCCCCGTAACCTTTGATCCAATCAAGAACCTATCAATCTCTGTGTTAAATACACCCAATGCCCTGGCCTCCACATCTGCATGTGGCAACAAATTCCACAAATTCACCACCCTTTGGCTGAAGGGAGCTTGGAGTCCATGCACAAAGAAGACACAGCGGCCAGTGTGCAGCAATAGGAGTGTGCCACCTTGTGTATCACCCACTGCTGAAGGCATAGAACTAGTGTGGAAGCAAGTTACCTTCTGTTCTAAGGGACTATATGCAGATATCTGATTTAGGTCATTGAACATCAAGGGAATTAGGATGCAGTGGCAAAGTCATCCACATTGGTTGAAAAAAGTAAAGACTAAGACCGTTCCTCTTCCATTAGGGAGGAGGCGACATAGCATCCACGCAAGGAGCACCATATTGAAAAACAGTTATTTTCCCCACCCACTAATTCCTCCACTACTTTATTATTTCCAGTCACTCCTCTTGTGTACAGCCTCTCATCACATTTTACGGACATGCAATCAATCTCCATGTATAAACTATCTTGTGTGTTTATATTTATTGTGTATTTTTAAAAATTATTGTTATTGTGTTCTTTATCTTTAGTGTTTTTCTTTGTGCTGCATCAGATCCGGAATAACATTTATTTTGTTCCATTACACTTGTGTTTCAGAAGTGACATTAAACAATCTTAAATTCTGGTATTGAACAGCAAGTTGTTAAAAGGGCTTTGTGTTCAGAGGGTCTTGAGTGGCCATATATAAATATCTTAAAGTTATTAAGGCACATCAATCCGGAGTATTTATTGTCAGATGATCTGAGTGCATTTTGCTTCTTTGTTATGGAACTCAGTTGAGAATGTGGTGACATGTTGAAAAGTTTAAAAACAGCAGATACTGTAAAATGGAAATTAGAACAGTTTGCTAGAGGTATTCAAAGGTTCTGCAGTATCTGTGAAAAGTTAATCTTTTCAGGTTTATGGTCTTTTATCTTCTGAGTATCTCCATTTAAAAAAAATTCTGTAAGGTCTTCCTGTCCAAGGAATATTAGACTTGTAATTGAGAGAGTTCAGCAAAGAAGGTTCGACAGATTGATTTCTGGGACAGCTGCTTTGTCATTTGAGAACTTAAGCATGAAAGGGTCGTATCCCGTTTGATTGGAAGAATGACAGATGGTCATATTGTAACTTGTTGAATTCTTACAGCACTTGATACGGTAGATACAGGACTGATGTTTTACTTGACCAGGCTTTGACTTCTGGCTTTAAGCAGCCTTAAAGCAAAGGATTACTTATTCAGGACTTGAATGAAAAGCAATTGCATTAGTGGAATTTAGTGCACATTTGGATAAACTTGTGGGAAATTAGAGAAAATAAAAGATGGAGATGGGGCAATTCTGGTTCAGAGGCTGCTTCCATTCAAGGTGGAAATTGCTTGCATTTCCATTTCCCACACTTCTCATTTTCCTGCATCCCCGCCCCTTGCCTTTCAACTAGTCATTCTCTGTATCCAGCACATCATTTTCACTATTTCTGCCAGCTGTAATGTTATCCCCATCATCTGTTACATCTTCCCCTTTCCACCCACGTCTGCTTTTTGTAGGGACCACTCACTTTGTGGCGCTCTGTTTTGCTCATCCTCATCATGCACCCCCCCCCCCCCGGGACTTTTCCATAATACTTTTCCTGACCTTCTCCCTCACCACGGATCGAAACGTCCCTTTCAGATGAGGCAGAGATTCACATGCATCTCTAAAACCGTCTGTTCTATTCAGTACTCTTAATGTGGCCGCCTCTACATCAGTGAGACCAATTGCAGAATAACTGAGTACTTTGCTGAGATTTTCAAGAGATACGGGGTTTGGAGGAAATAGTGCTAAAATAAAAAATAAACTATAATCTTAATGAATAGTAGGACAGGTGCAAGGGGCCAAATGGCCTATCCCTTTTGTGAGGGGATTTGAATATTAGGAACATTCTGATAAGCTATATCTCCATTTGGTATGGGAGCAACAGGGCATCAGACCGGAAGTCGCTACAAAGGACTGTGAGAACAGCTGAGAGGATCATGGGGGTCTCTCTACCATCCATCGGGGACATCTGTCACGAGCACTGTGTATGCAGGGCTTGCATGCATCCATCTAGCATCCTCTTTGATATTCTACCATCAGACCGAGACTCTGATACAGAATGACAAGAACAGACAGGATAGGAAACCGGTTCTTCCCTCAGACCATTAGACTTATGAACTCTCTGCCACGTTGCATTCGAAGTGTCACCGGATAATTTGTACTGTACCCTACAATATTTTATTTATACACTTTATTTGTCTATGTGTAATTCATTTATTTTTAGATTTAATTATTACTTGCCTGTGTTATATGTGTTATGTGTACTACTGTGATTTGTACCGTAGAATACATGTATATAGTTAAATGACAATGAACTTGAACTTTATTATTCTGCATGCATGCAAAAGCCTGTGTGGGTGCATCTTCTGCTGTTTCAAATGTTTTTGTGTTCATATCAATGCCAGAAAAGTTGTTGGTTAGTAATTAAAATTTTTAACTAACTTGTGTCATGGGTTTCATGGTTAATCAATAATTTGAACAACTTTGCACCCTTCGATGAATTTCACGTTAGTATTGGCATTGCACACTTTGCAGAAGGTAAGGTAAGTTTGTTAACATCATGACTACACATTTTACAGAGATTATGCAGACATCAGACATAGATGCCTGCTTGGCATGTTCAGTCTTCGTTCATTTGTTAGACTTGACAAATCTTGTGCAGGTTCAGTGGGCAGGTTTTTCTAAAGCGTGTGCTGAAAATCTGTGTAAATTTGCACTTCGTTCCAGGACTCCTTGAACTTGTGTGTAGCTGTGGTGTTTTGCGCACAGAACTGTTGGTATTTCTGTTAGTGTTTGTGTTTAGTGTTAGTATTTCAACTGTCTGGCTGTAAACTTTTTACATAGTTGGAGGCAAATCCTGATCTGTTTCTTTCTTGATGGATATTTTGTAATCTTTTTCTTGGAAAATAGTGAATTTATTCTATATTTTATCACTTCCAAATGTGCACAATTTAATTTGCGTTGTGGGAAATATTAAGGTTGTGCAACATGCATGGATCACAATTAATTTACTGTGTTGTTTTTTAGGGCTACTTGCCTGCAAATGTGGAGAGAAGAGAAAGTACACTACAAAGGAAACGGGCAGAATATTTTGCTTTTGTTGAACAGTATTATGATTCCAGAAATGATGAGCATCATCAAGACACATACAGACAGGTATTTATTATTATTTATGTTTAAATTGATGCATTTTTATTACATTTCTTAGAGTAATGTGCAATCTATGGTGCAGTCGTAACTTTCAGTTTTGAGAAGTTTGCCATGCCCTTGAAGCATGCTTTCCAGTGCAGGAAACCTGGATGGATTGAGAGTGATGGTAATTGAGTTTTAGTATGGGTTGGGATAGTCAGCAGAAGGTAAGGTAAGTTTGTTAACATCGTGACTACATATTTTGCAGAGATTGGATGGATATCAGAAATAGATGTCAGCCTTCCAAAAAGCATCATGAAGCAGAATTTGTTGTCGCGGTGTTTGCTGAGCTTGGCAATTAGCTTGCAGACGTTTCATCACCGGTTGAGGTGACATCCTCAGTGCGCAGTTGTTAGTGGTTCATTGATCTTCTCTAAGAACTCCGAAGAGCCAAAGAAATGTGAGCCAGTAGAATTCAAAGATTGACTGAAGGAGTAGCCAATTAGCACAGAGGGAAGTGAAAGGGTCCTATATAAAAGCAAACACTCCCAGAGAGAAACACCAACAACTGCGCACTGAGGATGTTACCTCAGCTGGTGATGAAAGCTAATTGCTAAGCTCAGTGAACACTACAACTCACGAGCTTCAAACTGAGCTACCAGTGTTCACCACCATCCTAATGAAGCAGAATTGGAGAAATCTGATTACCGATCTTGGGCAATAGAGAAGGTTTGCTTTGTTAACTGTAGTTTATTATGCAACATGCACAAAATGCTGGAGGAACTCAACAAGACCAAACAGCATCTATGGAAAAGAGTGAATAGTCGACCCTTCTTTAGGACTGGAAAGGAAGGGTAGAGGTGAGAGTAAGAAGGTGGGGGGAGTGGGGAGGACCTTTCCAGTCCTGAAGAAGGGTCTAGGCATGAAATGTTGACTGCTTAGTCTTTTCCATAGATGCTGTCTTGCCTGCTGAGTTCCTCCAACATTTCATGTGTGTTACTTTGGATTTTCAGCATCTGCAGACTTTCTTGTGTTTGTGAGTGTACTATGCAGTTTAGGTACAGAAAATGGAATCTATTTTAAATAACTTTGTTTCCTAAAATATATATATATATTTTCTTTAAACAATCAGATTGCCATTGATATTCCCCGCATGACACCTGAGAGCTTAATAATGCAACCAAAAGTACAAGAGGTAAGATCTTTGGAATTAAAATAATTTCTTTTAATTTCTCCTTCAATCATTCCTGAAACTAAAACTCTAATCAATGGCCATATAGTTTGTTCTTGCAGTTTGTCATTTGATCAAATGTGATACTAAATTCTTGCAATGATTTAAGGAATGTCAAGAATGCACAACACTGTTTGTTTTGCCTTAATGCATCACCTGATTGCAACATCTGCATCATTTTTATATAGGTAATAATGAAATATGATTTGAGAGTCATCCATTAAATTTCTTCTTGCCTGCATATTAACGCTTGGCTGAATGAGCATATTGATATTGTATGCAAGTCTTTAATTATTTTCTCCCTCCTATTACTAACATCTCTATTGATTAGGCCATGGGTGAGAGGACAGGCAGAAGAGTTACATCAATTCTTCTACCATCATAAACCAGGTTGGCTTTGAAAAATCCTGTCAGTGGTACTGGAAATCTATTGAGAAGAATTGTAACTTCGAATCAGCAGCTTCCACGTTGTCAAAGATGTCATTCAGTTTCATTTCACAATCATAATTTTGGATTTCTGTAGTTAGGCATAACTTGATTGATAGTTCCAATTGTTAATATTCCCTCAAATCCAAGTTGCAGTAATGTACAATTATACCAAGTGTATTTTTTATTTAGATTTTCTTTAGTGTTCCTTTGTGTTAAATAAACACTGTAAAAAAAACTCTTCAGCCTACAGTGTTTGTGCCTACCCTGTTATCAGTTTAAATTTATCCCATCTGCCTGCATATGTCTATATCTCACTACACCCTTCTTGACTGTTCATATACTTGACTAAATGCCTTCTCAAGATTACAGTCATATCTGCCTTCATATTTCAGGCACCTACCACTCTTTGTGCATCTTAACCAACCAAGACTTGCCTCAGAAATCTCCTTTGAAGTTTATCTCTCACCTTAAATCTCTGTCCTCTTGTATTTGATTTTTATACTCTGGGCAAAAGATCTACTTACCCTTCCTCTGCCTCTCATAACTGTATGTGTATCAGGTCATTCCTCGGCCTCTGAGGCACGAGAGAAAACAATCCAACTCACCATGTAGCTCTAAATCAGGCAACATCCTTATGAACCTTTCATGCACTCTCTCTAGCAACTCTGTATCCTTCCTGTAATACAGTGACTTGAAATGCATAGAAACTTCAAGTGTGGAAGGAATCAGAATCTTAATCAGGTTTATTATCACTGGCATGTGATGTGAAGTTTATTAACTTAGCAGCAGCAGTTCAATGCAATACATAATCTAGCAGAGAGAGAGAAAAAATACATAAAATAAAACATAATAACTAATCAAGTAAATCAATTACGTATATTGAATAGATTTTTTAAAATGTGCAAAAACAGAAATAATGTATATTAAAAAAAGTGAGGTAGTGTCCAAAGCTTCAATGTCCATTTAGGAAATGGACAGGGGGAAGAAGCTGTTCCTGAATCACTGAGCGTGTGCCTTCAGCCTTCTGTATTTCCTTCCTGATGGTAACAGTGAGAAAAGGGCATGCCCTGGATGCTGGAGGTCCTTAATAATAGACACTGCCTTTCTGAGACACAGCTCCCTAAAGATGTCCTGGGTACTTTGTAGGCTAGTACCCAAGATGGAGCTGACTGGATTTACAACTTTCTGCAGCTTCTTTCGGTCCTGTGCAGTAGCCCCTCTATACCAGACAGTGATGCAGCCTGTCAGAATGCTCTCCACGGTATAAGTATAGAAGTTTTTGAGTGTATTTGTTGACATGCCAAATCTCTTCAAACTCCTAATGAAGTATAGCCGCTGTCTTGCCTTCTTTATAACTACATCGATATGTTGGGACCAGGTTAGATCCTCAGAGATCTTGACACCCAGGAACTTGAAACTGCTCACTCTCTCCACTTCTGATCCCTCTGTGAGGATTGGTATGTGTTGCTTCATCTTACTCTTCCTAAAGTCCACAATCAACTCTTTTGTCTTACTGATGTTGAGTGCCAGGTTGTTGCTGTGGCACCATTTCACTAATTGGCATATCTCACTCCTGTACACCCTCTCGTCACCACCTGTGATTCTACCAACAATGGTTGTATTGTCAGCAAATTTGTAGGTGGTGTTTGAGCTATGCCTAGCCACACAGTCGTGTGTATACAGAGAGTAGAGCAGTGGGCTAAGCACACACCCCTGAGGTGCGCCAGTGTTGATCGTCAGCGAGGAGGATATGTTATCACCAATCCGCACAGACTGTGGTCTTCTGGTTAGGAAGTCAAGGATCCAATTACAGAAGGAGGTACAGAGGCCTAGGTTCTGCAACTTCTTAATCAGGACTGTGGGAATGATGGTATTAAATGCTGAGCTATTGTCAATGAACAGCATCCTGATGTAAGTGTTTGTGTCATCTAGGTGGTCTAAAGCCGTGTGGAGAACCATGGAGATTGCGTCTGCTATTGACCTATTGTGATGATAGGCAAATTGCAATGAGTCCAGGTCCTTACTGAGGCTGGGATTCAGTCTAGTCATGACCAGTCTCTCAAAGCATATCATTACTGTCGATGTGAGTGCTACCGGGCGATAGTCATTAAGGCAGCCCACGTTATTCTTCTTCGGCACTGGTATAATTGTTGCCTTTTTGAAGCAAATGGGAACTTCTGCCCATTGTAGTGAGAGGTTGAAAATGCCCTTGAATACTCCCGCTAGTTGGTTGGCACAAGTTTTCAGAGCCTTACCAGGTACTCCATCGGGACCTTCTGTCTTGCGAGGGTTCACTCTCTTTAAAGACCGTCTAACATTGTCCTCTGAGACAGAGATCACAGGGTCATCAGGTGCAGCAGATATGTCTCTGCCAAAGGAGGCGCAAGGCACTCCTTCCCTTCACTAACCTGCAGGTCACCCTTGGAAAAGGTGTAGCACTTGGCTCCCCCCCACCCCCCTAAATTAGGGTCACATGAAGTCTTGGAAGCTTGGTGGATGGTCGTGTGAGCTGCTGGGGCATATCACAAGTCTGATATCAGGCAGACAAACTCTGAAGAGTATTGATAATGGCTAAGGTCACCTATTTTGCAAAGACACTACCCAGAAGAAGGCAATGGGAACTCACTTCAGTAGAAAACTTGTCAAGAACAATCATGGTCATGTCAGATGGAAGACCATGATCGCCTACATCATCTGAAATGGCACATAATGAACAGATGAACAAACTCCATGTGTGACTTAACCAAAGTTTTAAACAACTGCAATGTGACCTCAACCAATAAAGTCAAGCATGCTGTCTGCTGCTTTATCATCCAATCCACTTACGATGCTACTTTCAGAGAACTGTGGACATGCACCACAAGATCCATTTCTATATTACTTCTGAGGATCCTGGTGTTTACAATATACTTTGCTCTTGTATTTGACCTTGCAAAATGTATCACCTTTTGCCTGAAATCAGCTCAGTCTGCCATTTCACTATCCATATTTAAAAGTGATCTTGCTGTATTCATTGACAACCCCATCACTATCCATAACTCGGTCATTTTCCATTTGGTCTGCAAACTTGCAAATCAACCCACCTGCATCAGATCCAACAGAGAACCTAGCAACTGACCCATGTAGACTACCACTGATCATAGACCTCTGGTCAGAATAACATCCCGAAACAACTTCCCTCTGTCATATTCGACCAAGACAATTTTGAATGTAGCCTACTAAGTCACCGTGGGTCTCAAGTGCCTTCATTTTCCAGATCAACCTACCATTAGGGATCTTATTGAATGCTTTACTAAAATAAAATATTCACTGCCCTACCTTAATCATATATCTTCATTGCTGACTCAAAACTCTGTTGAGTCTGTAAGATGTGATCTATCCTGTATGAAGCAGTGTAGACTATCCCTAATAAGACTTTTTCCAGATGGGAGGAGATCTTGTCTCTAAGAATCTTCAGTATTTTCCCTTGTTTTATAGTTTTCTAGTCTACGATTTCCAGTATTTCCCCCCCCACCCCCTGAAGGAATAACATTAGCTTTTCTGTAGTGCTATGGGACATTGTGGCTAAAAAAAATACAAAGATCTCTGTTAAGGCCCAGCAATCTCTCTTACCCGTCTCAATAACTTGAGTTTGATCATCAGGCCCTTAAGACTTTTTCTACCTTGATCTTCTTCAAAGGACCTCATACGGCTACTTTTTGGCATCAATATGCCCTGTTACGTACCCCGTAACTGGGTCACTTACTAGCAAAGATAGAGAGGTCTATTGAAGTCTGATGGTACTATTTTTAACAGTATTTATTGATAGAAATACACAAAAATAATATCAATGCAAACACACAGATAATATACGTCGTCAATAGTAAATCTAAAAGCGCAGGTATAATAATAATCAATAAGAAATAGCTCTGTCGTTGTCTAGGGGATAATGTATTGTCCGATGGAAATATAAAAGTCACTTTAGTCCAGTCAAGCTGTAGGCTGCAGCCTTTGGTTGGAGAGAGAGACAGGTTAAAACTTGCCTATTCCTTTTATGATGTCAATCCTTCGAGAGTCGTTGGGAGTTGAGTTCCCCGTTGTTAGCTAAAAACCGTTTTTCCGTGGCAAAGGCCACCGATTCTGGGGCAAATGGAAGCGGACGCATGTGGCCTTCCACCGGCTTTCGCTATTATGGGATCGTTAGCGTTTCTTCTGGTGCATCTGAGGGGCTGTTCCCACAGACCCTCTTTTTATCCTGACTCACAGGGTCTCAGTTGTCAGTCAGGTTGGGATGATGCAATCCCTCCACCAACCTCCCCCTTGGTTCATTGCCTGGGACTTCGATGCATAGTACAGGATGCAGTACACAAGTCTGTCTCCAAGAGACAATAGCCGGTATCAATGGGTCTGCCTTTCGGAGGCCAGGACACATTCCAACCCTTTTGTGGATTCTGCATGTCTTTCTCTCATTTCCTGTGTCCCCTGAACTGACTTAATAGTGATCTTGCGATTCTCACAAAGGAGGGGGCTACCCCGCACCCTTCGGCCCCTCAGAGCTGTGGCACATTCATAACAGCCTGAGTGTGTCAGTTTTAAGCTAAATTCAAGATTATACTTCTATATGGCTGTTAAGAGACAATAGAGAGAAGAAAAATGATTTATGGCTGATTGTGTTAAACAGAATCAAAATACAATTCTGGTTTTGCTCGAAGAGGAATTTTCCCAGATGGTTTTAGGTGTAATTTTGAATTTTTTTTGATGCCATTATGCTTATTTTGCACCCTTTGGATGAAGTATTTACTGAAGTTTGGTCAGAAACAGTGGTAACATCTTTCCTTTGCATTACTCTGGAAGGGAGGAAGCAGGGCTGTCAGTTTGTAGAAACTGATGGGTAATCTTTAGCTGTGCTAGAGGTCTTTGGGGCTGGTGTGGGAGGTGGTTGTTTAAGAGTATGATTGTGCTTGCGTCAGGAAGATCCACCATGTATGAGATTGCATTTTCTGTAACCAACACACCTTGTGGTGATGAAAAAAGGTTCGGCTTTAGGGATAGAGATATACATTTAATGGCCCTGACTGGAGGATGCTGAAGTAATTTGGTGGGTCAGGCAGCATCTAGGGAGGAAAATGAACAGTCTACTTTTCTGGTAGAGACCCTAAATTAGGACTGGAAAGGAAGGAGACAAGAAACCAGGATAAAAAGGCGGGGTTGAGGGAGAAAGAATGAGCTAGGAGATGATGGGTGAATCCAGGTGAAGGGGAAGCTGGATGATGGGATGGGTAGTGGGAAGTAATCGGAGAAGCTGGGAGGTGACAGGTGGGGAAAGCAAAGAGCTGAAAAAGGAGGAATCTGATAGAGGACAGTAAGCAAAAAAAAGGGAAGGAGATGGGGAATCAGAGGGAGGAAGGTGATGGATGGGGCAGGGGAAGGAGGAGTAATGGGGTCACAGGGATAAGAAAAAAGGTCAGTTGGGGAAAAAGAGGAGAGTGTTTACCAGAAAATATAGAAGTCAAAATTTATGCCGTCAGGTTAGAGACTACTGAGAGTATGAGGTATTGTTCCTGGCTGTTGTGGTTGAAGTAAAGGTGCTCAACAAAATGAATTCCTCTCCTTCTATTCTCCCCCCCCCCCCCCCCCCCAGTAATCTGAGCTGTGCCTTGTCGTTGTAGAGGAGGTCCCCTCAGGAGCACTGGAGTTTTACCAGTGTGAAATGCTGACTCATTTAGAGCCCTGAACAATGGTGAGGGATGAGTATTAGGGCAGGTGTAGCATTTAATATGGCTGCATGTGTAAGTGTGAGGAGGGTAATTAGTGGGAGGGGACAAGCAGGCAAGGGAAGTCGTGGAGTGAGTGATCTCCACAGTAGGTGGGGGAAGCACACACAAAATGCTGGGGGAACTCAGCAGGTCAGCCAGCATTTATGGAAAAGAATAAACAGTTGACATTTTGGGCTGAGACCCTTCTTCAGGACTGAGGGGAGGGTAAGATACGCCTTGTGGTGTGATCACTTTTGAAATAGCAGCGAATGATTCAAGGTTGTCTAATGTCTAAAGGAGAACTCTGGATCTGATGCATCACAAGAAAAAACACACTGAGGTAAAGATCACAGTAATTTAAAAAACATTAAATATTAATACACATAGCTTGTAAACATTGGTTGCATGTCCATAAACTGGCACAGGAATCTATACATAAGGTTATGCTGGATACAGAGGCTAGTGGATGGTTGGTGGGGACAAGGTGAAATCTGTCCCCTTTATTTATGGACCCAAAAGGTTTCTTGCTATCACTTTTAATTTGTGTCCCAATGACTCTCAAGTTGACTCAAATATTATTTAATAACTGTACATGTATTTTGACAAGCCACACCAGCAAGTAGTGCCACAAGGTGCCACCAGCCAATGACCCAGTCTTAGTTGTTTGAACTGAAATTGAACTATCTAGGCCAGGCCCAACATGGTAGAATTACTGCCATTATATCAATTCCAAATGTATATCTATAACTGAGTTTACACTAGTGGTTGCCAACTGGTCGATCTTTGAGACTTTCCCAGTAGATCCCAAAAAAAAAGAAAAATAAATACACAAATAACGTTGAGAGATTGTTTCCGGGTTGCGGGGTTTTAGTTCCGTCCTTTCTGCCCAGTGCGCATGCGTGTAGCTCCCCCGCCACACACTACACAGTGTACTTCAGTGGTCGCCAACCACCAGGCTGCGAGGAAACAATATGATAGATAGATCCAATGTCCCATACACTTGTTGTAGCAAAACTAATTACATACAATACTTAACTCAGTAAAAAAATATGATATGCATCTAAATCACTGTCTCAAAAAGCATTAATAATAGCTTTTAAAAAGTTCTTAAGTCCTGGTGGTAGAATTGTAAAGCCTAATGGCATTGGGGAGTATTGACCTCTTCATCCTGTCTGAGGAGCATTGCATCGATAGTAATGATTTGGCGATATGAAATGATATGAGTCAGCTGCACCTTTCCTCATTCCCTGTCACACCCAGTGTTGAATACACGTGAGGTCATTACCCATGCGAGGTCATCAGTCACCTAAATGCAGTGATACCCTCGCGCCAGGGATCACTGGTTGGCCTCAGGTAACCGGCCGCCTTGCAGGGCTGGCGGGAAGTACTGTTGCTACTGGCCTGGAGCATGGATAGATGTGTGCCGCCTCTAAATCTGTTTAGCACATCGAATGTTAGTGGGGAACCCAGTGCTAAAATATTCGCAGACGACCTAATTCGGACTCAGGGTTTCGTAAGTAGCAGAGCAGCTACCTCACTGCGATCTACTGAAACAAACTTTTGTCGGCCGATAGATCCTACGGGGGGGGGCATGCCCACTCTCTGTTGCACTCCTCACTTGGTCGCTCTCTCCGGACTGCGCCCGCCGCGGCCCTGGCATGGGGACCTCTGGCCCTGACCTTGTCCTTCCATGACCAGCCGCACCTGGCCAAGGTGTCTGGCGGCGGGCGGGTGGGAAGCTGGAGTTCGTGCCCGGAGGCTGTCTTAATGAGGCAATGAAGCACTCAAAACTGCTTTGGCACCTTGAGTCCAAGCACCCTGCACTTAAAGACAAACCCACTGAGTTTTTTGAGTGGAAAAAATAATGAGCAAGCGGGACAGAAGCAAGTGCTCAGAACCACGTAAACTAAATTGTGGAATAGACTGGACATAAGGAACCCCCTTCGAGTATCGCTGTATTCCATCGTGTTTAACACCCCTCCCCCCTCCCCCCCCCCCCCCCCCCGGTCGGCCGATCCACAAGAATATTGTCAGTATTAAATCGGTCCGCATGCAAAAAAGGGTGGTTACCCTTGGTGTACATACATTATTTCTACTTCCCGGTTGTGGGTCAACTTCCAGGTTGTCTACTTCTCGTCTTTTCTGCCTGGTGCACATGCGTGTGACTAAACAATTTAGTAGGTCGATCTTGCCTTTCACTGAGGTCGAGGTAGGGGATCTTGGGCTTAGAGAGGTTGGTGACCACTAGTTTACACTGTTTGAGATATTATTTGTGTCTTGTAGTTTAACTTCTATGGAAAAGTGTTGTCTGCTTCAAAGTCAGTTTTTTGTCAAAGTACATACATTGACCCTGAGATACATTTTTTGTGGGCACGCTCAATAAATCTATAGAATAATAACCATAACAAAATCAATGAAACACTGCTCAACCAGAGTACAGAAGACAACAAACTGCAAATACAAAAAGAAGAAACATTAAATAAATAAACAATAAATATTGAGAACATGAGATGAAGACTCCTTGAACGTGAGGCAGTTAGTCATGGGAACATTTCAGCAATGGGGTAGTGAAGTTATTTCATTTGGTTCAGGAGCCTGATGTTCGAGGAATGGTAACTGTTCCTGAACCTGGTGGTGTGAGGTCTGCGGCAGCAACAAGAAGGGAGCATGCCCTGGATGGTGAGGTCCCCGATGATAATGCTGCTTTCATATGACAACATTTCATGTAGATGTGCTCAATGGTAGGGAGTGCTTTACCTGTGATGGACTGGGCCATAACCACTACTTTTTTGTAAGATTTTCTGTTCAAGGGCAGTGGTGATTCCATAGCAGGCTGTGATGCAGCCAGTCAATATACTGTCCTCTCCACTACAGACCAGATGTGCTACTGATGTGAAATTTTCAGTTATCTTTGCCAAACAAGGAAATAGGAAATCTGGATGAAGAGCAAGTGCCCAGTAAAGTAATTGCATTCTACATAGTCATTTGCTTGCAATTATCCCATCCAGAACTAAGAGAAGGAAAACCACATTGTGATGTGTTTCATTTAAAATAGAGCAGAAACATTGAAAATATCCTGCAGAATTTTACTGGGTGCTGATCTGCTTCTTTGCATTTTGCCCAGTGCTTTAATTTCAATATATTCAAGATTGTCCTGATTATTGACAAAGATCTCACAAACACTGCTTATTCTGAATATATCTGCCTATCTTACTATAATATTTACTAAATATACTTTAAAACTTGAGATAAAATTAATGTTTAGTTTGCAAATAATAAACGAAGTTTAGATATGTGCTGTAAATAAGAAATGGGGAAAGGTGGATGATTCTCAAGACTGTTTCATCATTATTTTTGATTATTTTAAAAACAAGTGTAAAATGATAGCAAAACTGCTATATCGTTTTTGAGTGTTAATATTATTGATTCATCTTTATCTGCAAATATGGCAAGCTTGGACAAAATTCCATTCATAGTTAAATGATTACTTTTGCTTTAGGATGTACTTGAGGAGAAGTTAACCTTGCATTTTGACTTGAGGCTGTTCAATATTCCTGAATAAATAGCACTGCTCTGTTCAGCTGAGAATCCTTTGCTTTGAGCCCCAGCTAAATGCTAACAGCCTCTTTCACTGGCTGTGCCATCAATAATAATTTGGCCTCTGCTGCTATCTTCTTTCTATATCCACAGATTCACATTGATATTCCAAGAACTAATCCTCTTATTCCTCTCTTTCAACAAGCTTCTGTGCAAAAGGTGAGAGAATTAATAGATGATTAGCCAGTGGTGCTTGAATGGTGTGGAATGCAAAATAACTTAACTGAATCCCCTTTCTTCCCCCCCCTCCCCGACTGATTTGTGAGATAATCTATTTGGTTTTAACATGCTGACATTTTGATATCTGCATGATTATCTTGTGATAGTTTGTGCACTATAATAGAAGGGAAAAACTGAACCTTGTTAATCAAGCCAGATGCGGTATCACTGTTAGCTGGAGGACGGTAGATTTTTTACCTTCTCATGCACCACTGGTCTATCAAACTGCCTGCTGCACATACCGATTTCAGTGTATTGGAAAATTAATTCAAATAAGCATTCTATATCAAATCGAAGAGCTGGTATTTCTAACCAGTGTTTGATTTGTTTAGTTTCAAATTAATGTTTTTGTTTCTTGCGCTGGGCTTTTGGGTACTAACACAGAAACAGAACGATTGTGCAACTTTCATATTTCCTTTTATAACTGTGGTTATCTTTAATATGATTAAGGAAATGTAAGTAGATCTTAGGAAATGGAATACAAAGCAGTCATCATCAAAGTACTTGTTTATGTATTTGCATAGTCATTTAAAAAGTTTCAAATATCTGTAACTTTCTTACTACATCAACTTCCTTGTAAATGCAGTATTTTAAAATAAAAATAGATAGCAAGCCTAGGCAGTTCTGCTGATTGTATAATCCACACCTCTGCTTTGTCCAGGGGCTGACTCAATCTGTCTTTCACAATACAATAAACTAATATTAATGAACCATTTGGAAATAGAATACTGTGCAAACATCTTCAGCACATACAAAACTACTCTGTAAAGCACAAATACTTTAAAAATAATGAAATGAAAAGTTTCCAAGTATCAAAAAATACTATAAAGAGCAGTAAACAGTAACAAAACTAAATCAAATAAATATTTGGTGTAACCACCCTTTGCCTTCAAAACTGTATCGTTTCTCTTAAGTACGCTGTGAAGCAGTTTTACTGGAAATTCAGCTGGTAGGTTGATTCAGGCAACTTGGAGAATTTGCTACAGTTAATCTGCCGATTTTGGCTACAATCGGAAGAAAAAGTTTGTGAACCCTCTGCAATTACCTGGTTTTCTACATTAATTGCTCTTAAAATGAGATCTGATCTTCATCTAAGTCACAATGATAGAGGCACATAATCTGATTAAGCTAATAACACGCAAACAGTTGTACTACTTCTCATCAATACTGAATGCACCATTTGAACAAACACAATCTAGGTTCAAGAATGTATGTGAAACTCTGCGGTAATGCCTTCTACAGAAGCTTTTTGGAGTCAGGTATTCCAATCAGTGAGATGGGAGTTGCAGAGGTGACCTGCCTTATTTAAAAACAAAAGACACAAAGTCAGGTTATTGACAGATCCTGCTCTTCTCAAGAAAGATCTGTTTATGTGCACCTTGCCTCCATCAAAACAACTTTCAGAGGACCTTGGAAGAAGAATTGTAGAGATGCACAAGCTGGAAAAGGTTACCAAAGCATTTTGAAAGACCTGAGTGTCCATCAGTCCACTGTAAGAGAAATTGCTTACAAATGGAGAAAATTCAGTCCTGTTGATACTCTTCCATAGGAGTGGGCATCCTGCAAAGATTATACCAAGAGCACATGCAATGCTGAAGGAGGTAGAAAAGAACCCAAGGGTAACATCAATAGACTTGCAGAATCTCTAGAACTTGCTAAAGTCTCTGTTCATGTATCCACGATAAGAAAATCACTAAACAAGAATGGTGGTTATGGAGGAAACCAGTGCTCTGCAAAAAAAAAAATTGCTGCACATCTCAAGTTTGTAGAAGACCACCTGAATGTTCCAGAACACTTCTGGGACAATGTTCTATGGACAGATGAGACAAAAGTCAACCTTTTTGGCAGAAATGCACTTTGCTATGTTTGGAGGAAGAAGGACACTGCACACCAACACCACAACCTCATCCCAACTGTGAAGCATGCTGGAAGGAGCATCATAGTTTTGGGCTGCTTTGCTGCCTCGGGTCCTGGACAGCTTGTAATCATTGAGGGAGCAATCAATTCAAAATCATATCGACATTTTACTGGAGAATGTCAGGGTAGCGGTTCGTCGCCTGAAGCTTAATAGAAGTTGGATGATACAACAAGATAATGATCCAAAACACAAGAGGAAGTCAACAACAGAATGGTTTAAAAAGAAAATTTGTTTTGAAATGGCCATGTCAGAGTTCGGACCTTAACCCAATTGAGATAATGTGGCATGACCTGAAGAGGGCTGTCCATGCAAAGTATCCCAGAAATACTGATGAATTGCAAGAGTTTTGTATGGAGGAATGATCTAAAATTCCTCCTTGTTGTTGTGCAAGTCTGATCAGCAGCTCCAGGATACATTTTGTGGAGGTTATTGCTGCTAAAGGATGTTCTACCAGTTATTAAATACAAGGATTCACATGCTACTTACAGCCTGGACTGTGAATGATTAAACAATGTGTTCAATAAGGACATGTTAAATACAATTGTTTGTTATTAGTTAAGGTAGATTGTGTTTGTCTGTTATTGTGACCACTTTAAGAGCAATTAATGCAGGAAACCCAGGTAGTTGCAAAAGGTTCACAAACTTTTTCTTGCAACTGTGTCTCGCTTGCTTCTGTCTCTCCATTTAATCTCAGACACCGCCAATGATGTTGAGATCAGGGTTCTGTGAAGGCCATACCATCTGTTGCAGAACTCCTTGTGTTTTTCACTGAATATAGTTCTTTACAACCTTAGCCATGTGTTTGTGGCTGTTGTCCTGTTGTAGAATGAAGGTTGGATCAATCGGACAGCTCCCTGATGGTACTGCGTGATGGATGAGAACCTGCTTGTACTTAACCGTATTGAGGATTACATTAATTCTGACCAGATCACCAACTCCATTTGCAGAAATGTAGCCCCAAACCTGCAGGGAACTGCTGCCTTGCTTCACTGCTGGCTTCAGACACTCATCCATGTAGCACTCACCCGCTGTTCTACAGTCAAAACTTCCTCCTGTTTGAGCTGAAAATTTCAAATTTTGATTCGTCAGTCCAGAGCACTTGCTGTCAACTATAGAGACTCGCCTATGCACAAAAATACAAGGAATTGGGTGTTGAACAATGGCAGCAAGTTCTTCAAGTTGCTTGGAACAGCCTAATAAAACTGCCTGACTGTACGTAAGAAAATTGATGGAGGTTTAAAGGCAAAGAGTGGTCACACTGAATATTGACTTGATTTTGTTATTATTGTTTACTACTCTTTATTGTAACTTTTTGATACTTATAAACATTTAATTTCATTATCTTTGAAAGAATTCTTGGTTCACAGAATATTTTTACAGGTGCCTAAGACTTTTGCATAGCACTATTTATTTCGATTCTAGAAATATTTCAGAGGTAACCAGAAGAGTGGCACAAATTTTCGTTCAGCAGCAAATCAAACATTTTCTGTGGGCTTGTCTTGTGAGTCAAAAGAAAGATTCCAAATTAAAGTAATTAAATGAACTTTATATGGAGACATGGAATTGTTGGGTTGTTTCCCCTGTTTAAAAGGATTGTATTTAAAATCCCCTTGACATGATACTCCTAGCAATATCATCCATCTTTGATGTCCTATTTCTCTGAAAGATGCTTGTTCACTTCCGCTGTGGTTAATTTGCTACTAATAGGGCCTTGTTTTTTGTATGTTGTGTATCTTTGATGCTGTTAATTGACTTTCTGCCAATCTGGGTAACTGTGAAGTAAAATTGGGGCGTTGTGTATCTTCTATCTCTCTTTTCCCCACCCCTCCATCATCACCCCTTCCATAAATAATTGCCCAGAAATGTAACAATTGCTTTTTTCAACTCCAGTCATTCTGGTTTTTGTGGCAGCTGTCAGCTTAATGAGCCCAGTGATGCCACCACAGACTGAACTGGCAGGCTATTTGTGGCAGATGCTGTGGACCAACCAGAAGGGATAAAGCTACTTGCTGCAACAGCATCAATTTGCTGGTTGTGGATGCATTTGTTCCAGATGACATTGATAGGAGTGACCAATGCTTCTGGAAACAAAGTACTGTCCTCGCCATTCCACAGCATGATGTGGAAACACTAGGGTGATTATTTCTTTTTTATATAAGGAATCTGTAATCTTGCGTCTCCAAGTCTCATCCCTTATTATTAACTGTGATTTAGTGAAGAATCTCAAGTTATGTCAGCTGCAATACCTAGAATACCTACAGTTGAGATGGCAAAGCAACAATAGCTCGAGGTAGGATTATATGTATGTGAATACACAGATACAGTTTGCTGAAAGGGGTGAATTATACCACACTTATAAACCTGATTTAAAGCTGTGCAGGCCTGCCACAGTCAGTTGTGGGCATTGCTGAAAAACATTTCACCTTTGTGTACCATTCCCTCTTTTCCCCCCTCCAAAATGGCTACTTCACACTTTTCATCATTTCATTAGTCTGTATGTCCTTGGGTTTGTTACGCATTATTGCTGGCTATTGCATTTCCAGGTTACATATAGTGAGCAAAATTTGATCGTGTGCTCTGTAAATCCACGTTTTGGCATTCATCGTGTTTATCAGAGAACTTAGTAGTCTCAGTGCAGATACCTGGGAATTGGTGCGTGCATTTTCCTCCATTGCCACTGTTGGTTGTTAGTCTCAAGCCAATTTTGTATCCATATCCAATGCTGATTAATTTTTGTTGATGTCTATTACCTGGCTTTCCATCAAATGACTTTAGTTCCATATTCTGAAGATCAATCACACCACCTTCATTATTTCATTAGAGGAGTGTAGCAGCATTTTAGTTGAGTTCTTGGATTAGCATTTTGAAAACCATTGATCCAGTCACATGAATTAAACACTGACATAGAAACATAGAAAACATACAGCACAATACAGGCCCTTCGGCCCACAAAGTTGAGTCAAACATGTGCCTACCTTAGAAATTACTAGGCTTACCCATAGCTCTCTATTTTTCTAAGCTCCTTGTACCTATCCAAAAGTCTCTTAAAAGACCCTATCGTATCCGCCTCCACCACCGTTGCCGGCAGCCCATTCCATGCACTCACCACTCTCTAAGTAAAAAAAACTTACCCTGACATCTCCCCTGTACCTGCTCCCAAGCACCTTAAACCTGTGCCCTCTTGTGGCAGCCATTTCAGCCCTGGGAAAAAGCCTCTGACTATCCACACGATCAATGCCTCTCATCATCTTATACACCTCTATCAGGCCACCTCTCATCCTCCGTTGCTCCAGGGAGAAAAAGCCGAGTTCACTCAACCTATTCTCGCAAGGCAAGCTCCCCAATCCAGGCAACGTCCTTGTAAATCTCTGCACCCTTTCTATGGTTTCCACATCCTTCCTGTAGTGAGGCGACCAGAACTGAGCACAGTACTCCAAGTGGGGTCTGACCAGAGTCCTATATAGCCGCAACATTACCTCTCAGCTCCTAAATTCAATTCCATGATTGATGAAGGCCAATACACTGTATGCCTTCTTAACCACAGACTCAATCTGCGCAGCTGCTTTGAGCATCCTATGGACTCAGACCCAAGATCCCTCTGATCCTCCACAGTGCCAAGAGTTACCATTAATATTAGATTCTGCCAGCATATTTGACCTACCAAAATGAACCACTTCACAGTTATCTGGGTTGAACTCCATCTGCCACTTCTCAGCCCAGTTTTGCATCCTATCAATGTTCTGCTGTAACCTCTGACAGCTCTCTGCACTATACACAACACCCCCAACCTTTGTGTCATCAGCAAACTTAATAACCCATCCCTCCACTTCCTCAAACAGGTCATTTATAAAAATCACAAAGAGTAAGGGTTCCAGAACAGATCCCTGAGGCATTCCACTGGTGACCGACCTCCATGCAAAATAGACCCGTCTACAATCACTCTTTGCCTTCTGAAGCCAGTTCTGGATCCACAAAGGAATATCCCCTTGGATCCCATGCCTCTTTACTTTCTCAATAAGCCTTGCATGGGATACCTTATCAAATGCCTTGCTGAAATCCATATACACTACATCTACTGTTCTTCCTTCATCAATGTCTTTAGCCACAGCCTCAAAAAATTCAATCAGGCTCGTAAGGCCTTTCCTGCCCTTGACAAGGCCATGCTGACTATTCCTAATCATATTATACCTCTCCAAATGTTCATAAATCCTGCCTCTCAGGATCTTCTCCATCAGCTTACCAACCACTGAAGTAAGACTCACTGGTCTATAATTTCCTGGGCTATCTCTAATCTCTACTCCCTTTCTTGAATAAGGGAACAACATCCGCAACCCTCCAATTCTCCGGAACCTCTCCCGTCCCCATTTACGATGCAAAGATCATCGCCAGAGGCTCAGCAATCTCCTCCCCTGCCTCCCACAGTAGCCTGGGGTACATCTCATCTGGTCCTGACAACTTATCCAACTTGATGCTTTCCAAAAGCTCCAGTAATCCTCTTTCTTAATATCTACATGCTCAAGCTTTTCAGTCCGCTGCAAGTCATCACTACAGTCACGAAACAACACACACAAAATGCTGGTGGAACACAGCAGGCCAGGCAGCATCTATAAGGAGAAGCACTGTCGACGTTTCGGGCTAATACCCTTCGTCAGGACTAACTGAAAGGAAAGATACTAAGAGATTTGAAAGTAGAGGGGGGAGGGGGAAATGCAAAATGATAGGAGAAGACTGGAGGGTGTGGGATGAAGCTAAAAGCTGGAAAGGAGATTGGCGAAAGTGATACAGAGCTAGAGAAGGGAAAGGATCATGGGACGGGAGGCCTCAGGAGAAAGAAAGGGGGGGGGAGCACTAGAGGGAGATGAAGAACAGGCAGAGTGATTGGCAGAGAGAGTGAAAAAAAAACAACTAAATATGTCAGGGATGGGGTAAGAAGGGGAGGAGGGGCATTAACGGAAGTTAGAGAAGTCAATGTTTATGCCATCAGGTTGGAGGCTACCCAGCCGGTATATAAGGTGTTGTTCCTCCAACCTGAGTGTGGCTTCATCTTGACAGTAGAGGAGGCCATGGATAGACGTATCAGAATGGGAATGGGACCTGGAATTAAAATGTGTGGCCACTGGGAGCTCCTGCTTTCTCTGGCGGACTGAGCATAGGTGTTCAGCGAAACGGTCTCCCAGTCTGCGTCGGGTCTCACCAATATATAAAAGACCACACTGGGAGCACCGGACGCAGTATACCACACCAGCTGGCTCACAGGTGAAGTGTCGCCTCACCTGGAAGGACTGTCTGGGGCCCTGAATGGTGGTGAGGGAGGAAGTGTAAGGGCAGGTGTAGCACTTGTTCCGCTTACAAGGTTAAGTGCCAAGAGGGAGATCGGTGGGAAGGGATGGGGGGGACGAGTGGAGCGATCCCTGCGGAAAGGTTGGAAGGTCATATCTATCCTGCGGCTTGTGAACTATTTCCAGATACTTCAGCCACCTCTGTTCTGCTGTCATCACTGCCAGCATCCCCCTCCAATCCACCTGGGCAAGCTTGTCTCTCATGCTCCTGCAATTCCCTTTATTTCATTATGATACTGATACATGTGACTTGTGCTTCTCCTTCTTAAATTGCAGTATGAATTCAATCATATTATGATTACTGCCTCCTAAGCGTTCCTGTACATTAAGCTGACTAATAACATCTGGGTTATTACACAACACCCAATCTAAGATGGCCTTTCCCTAGTAGGCTCAAGCACAAGCTGCTCTAAAAAGCCATCTCGTCAGCATTCAACAAATTCCCTGTCTTATGATCCAACATCGACTTCATTTTCCCAATCCCCTTGCATATTGAAGTCCCCCCCATTACAATTGTGACCTTACCCTTATCACATGCCTTTTCCAGCTCCCTTTGCAATCTCAACCCCCATCTTAGTTACCGTTTGGAGGCCTATATATGATTCCCATAATGGTTTTTTTTAACCCTTGCAGTTTTTTAAATCCACTTACAAAGATTTAACGTTCTCTGACCCTATGTCACCTCTTTCTAAAGATGTAAATAGAACTCTTACCAACAGAGCCGCACCACCACCTACACCTTCCTGCCTGTCCTTTTGATACAAAGTAAACTTAATTTTGTATCAAAGTTTTAGTGAGCATGTGATCAAATAAAACCTATATGCTTTTGATGTCTCAAAGCCATATGAAATCACACTAGCAGTGTGAATAGCTAATATTAATTAGATGCTTCAAATAAAGGCTGGCCTTGCCTCATTGTTATTTGTTAAAGATTTATTAAAGTTCTTAGTATTCAAAGAGTTAAGTGGTTTGTAAAGTTTCAGATTGAATCTAAGTCTCTGGATTCTGAGTTTCCCAGGTGGTGCAAGATAAATAATCACTGTTTGTAACTATAAATCTGTGAGTGAAATAATGAGATTAATACAAAATGTTTCTTGTTGGAACTTAATTTATCTTTTTAATTTATTCATGAGCCAGTATAATTCTGCGGTAACAGTTTGTTCACTGTGTGAGCTCTAAATTTGTTTAAGAATGATAGAAACCTGACTAAAATCTTTAACCAGCAAATGTGAGAGAGAAGTACACAGAAGTACACAGCCTTTGCTGTTTCAACAGGTTTTATTTAAATTGTTTATGTAAAACTTAGAGCAATCTTTTTATATTTATTGCTGTTTTAAAAAGTTTCCTTTAGCAGTTTATAAACTATATCACTATTTTTGGGAATATGGATTTTCATTGGATATTTAGCTGGTGGGAATATAAAATGGAGAACACTATAAATAGTGCTTTCGTGAGTGACTGCCTCATGATATTAGTTTTCCACTCAGCAAGTTCCAACCTGGTGTTGGACACCTGTTGACTTTTGAAGCTGCTGTTAAATTTGTGCGTGTTTTTTGCACAATAACATTGATGTATGTGCACAGTGCTAGTGAGCAAGATTAATTTGTACTATATCTAAAGTTCTGATCACAATTTAACATTAAATTGTATGATCTAAATAGCTAGTTATAATGAATCCTTGGTCCAGTAAGTAATACATTAAATAAATCATTATGGAAATAGATGAACTACTATGCAAATGTGATGTTGTATTAAAAGTCACCAATAAGCTGGTAATGCTTAAGTTCACCAATGCAATGGACATCTCTATTGTTATTAATTTTGGGGAAAAAACAAATAATGTACCTGTTCTATTCAAAAGTATTTGCTTTGTTCTAGTTTCTTCAAATTCTTTTCCAGATCTTTGAGCGTATTCTTTTCATCTGGGCGATTCGGCATCCAGCCAGTGGCTATGTCCAAGGGATAAATGACCTTGTGACTCCTTTCTTTGTAGTCTTCGTTTTTGAATATATTGGTAAGTTTTCAGGACTGATTTATGCCTCCTTTATTTCTGATGTAAGTACCTGTGTTACATTAGCAATACAATACATGATGTGCAACAAATTCTTCTGTAAAGTCATTGGGAAAATTATTAGAAGAAGTTGTATTTGAAAAGAAAAGTCTTTTGACTAGAAAAGTTTAGAAACAAAGCTTCTATTTGGAAAACTATGTTCTACCACACTTAAGATTGAAAGTACATTTATTATCAAAGTATGTATGCAGTATAAAACCCCGAGAATGGTACTTCCATACCCCCCCCACCAGACAGCCACACTACAAAGAAAACTCTTGACTTGTTCAAAGAAAAAAAATTTACCACCGTCTCCCTGGTTTGGTATCAATTTTTCTTCTATCTCTGAAAATTAAAGCCATTGACTAAAATCAAGTTCTCTATTTAAAACTGCTGACTTCAAGACAGACTGTCAAAAAGTACAATTTTTTTTTCATACATCCTGTATTAATTTGTTTGTTCATATATATATAAGACAAGATTGATGAGGTTTTTTTCCAGTAATGAATTCTGTCAGTCAACTCGGTCTGTAAATAAGATGGCTTTGTACATTTTCAAAGCATATATTTAGATACTTTTAAGTATGCTTCGGAGCTTAGTTCATCATGCTGCTTCATCGAGACATTAATGGTTTGTCTTATTGTAATGAAATGAGAAGGATGATGTGCCCTTGAGTAGTTTGAAAGGGTATTTCTCATTTACTGATTTCCAGGATACTGTTTTCCCCACTTGTTTCTTTTCATTTTTGACATTGTGGGAGGTCTGAAATTGCTTTGCAACTAATGATAGCTTCTGGCTAATCATCTATTCAATAAGGAGGAAACTGACTCCGGAGGACCCCTACAATTCTCATTTCAATTTTCATTTCATGTATAGAAAATTTCTTAATTTACCTTAATTAGTTCCATCAAATCAAATTTTACCTTTTGAATTTTAATTAAAAATGTCAAGCCACTTAAATTTGTTGTTACTTGTTTTTTTAAAAAAAAGTCTTTTTGTAAAACCTAAGGTATTTTCATCTGAAGTTCATCCACCCTGAAGTGTATATTTCATAAAATTTACAGCTGTAAAATGGGCTATTCAGTCCTTAATGATTTTATTATATTTTTTATAAAGGTTGCTCAAATTGTATTGATGAACTTTTATATGTTTAGTAATTCAGATGACATTCATGTTATAGCTGTTAGGATTATAATAATTCACCCTTACAGAAATAATGAATCAGAGTATCGATTAATTGCATTTGTTTCTGTGTCTTAACAGAAAAAGCCAGTTACCAAACCGACCACATAATATGATGGGGTGGGGAAGATTAGATGAGTAAAGCTTGTATAGCAAATAAAGACTTGAATGTTTTGTTTATTTTCATTTCTTACTGTTGCAAATTATGCAAAATACACGTTTGTCTAAAGTTCTACTAATCAAAATATTTAATTCTGCCTAAAATATTGACAAAGAATTCATCCCTGAAAGAATCCACTTAAAAAGTAAAAAACAAAATGAACTCTAGTTCTGTACAACTGGTTTCCTTGTGTCTTCATCAAAGGGGAGAAAGTGGCTAGGCCCTTAAGCAAATTACTGTTTTCTTTTTAACGGTCGAACTTGCATTTTTATAAGCAGATATGGAGTATATAATCAATCCGCTTGTGCAATAGCAGTGATTTGGTATGACGGGTAGAATAAATTTCCACAGACTGGCACTCAAGTGAAGAATTTAAAGAACATGCTTAATATTTAAAGCAAAATCGAGGGATGTGAGAGCAGTTGTGAATGCACCAAATAACATCTGTGAAGAATGCTTATTGTTTTTTGCATAATAATAAAGTTGACCCACTCCTTCAGTCTTTCAGTGCTTCGATTTACATGACAACATTTTCAGAATTTTCTATTGTGGATGCTTTAACAGTAAATGTGTCCATTCAAGGGAAAATTCAGCAACCAATACTTCAAGCACCTTGCATTTGGGACAAAAGTTGGTGCGGTCACATTTATATTAAACTCATTTTTGCCACCATTGAAATTCGTGTCCTTGGAATAAATTGAACGCTAATTGCAAGGGTTTTATTAATTCTAAGTTATAAGAAGGTAGACAGGTAAAGGAATTATTTTGAGCATGGTGTCTAGCTCATTAAAGTGTTTTCAATTAAGTTAGTTATCACAGGAAAGTTACTACATGTTAATTGAACTTTAGTTTGATAAAAATGGATTACAGATTAATTCTAGTAACAGTGCTTGGAAGAAATTGAAAAGACCTGTTCAATGGACAAGTGAGGATAGTATTTTCTTTATAACATTAAGCTTTTGAGTCTGACTGTCTGTTATGCTGCTGGTGTTTAGGGCAGGAATGAAGGACCTCCATCTCTGGCAGCGTTCAAGGCTTCCTTCGTCATAGAAGTAGTTTCTCTTGGTTTACACTATTGTCAGTCATCTAAGTTCTGGGTGGAGACTCAGGGATACCATCGCACTCAGAATCCTTCATTGCTGTTTCCATAGCAGTTTAATTTTACCAGTAAGGTTTGTTAGCTCTGAGTTGAAGCCCTGAGCATGGAGGACCGGTGGACCACTCTTAGTCTGCCCTCTACCCTTCGACTTGTTTGGCATAGGTGACCCTACCAAGAGTCAAAGCATAAAGCCCTGACTCCAACCAGCATAGCTTTCCTTGTCATTGAGGTACACAATTCTCCAAACCCTACAACAAGGTGGTGGTCCTCTTGGAGGAACTTTTTGCTTCACTATATCAGTATCCAGACAAAGTAAGGAAGACAGTCTATCAGTGATGGTCTCTGTAGTTATTGGAATCACCCTATATTCAATATTACTTGAATAATCTGCATGGTATGTCATTTACAAAGCTCACTTGCAACCAGCATTTCAGTTTGAGAAGCCAATTTGGCACAGTATAACCTTTGAAATTAACGACCAACCTTTTCAATATCTTATCAGTACTGGCTAATTCTGCTGAAAGTTCATCAGTTTATAAATTTGCCTGCTTTAACACCTTTGTAGATGCTGTCTTATTTGCTGTGTTGTTCCAGCAATTTTGCTGCAGAAATTTAAGTACCATTTTGTTGCGGAATGAACAAAAGAAGGAGGGGTGGGGAGGGTAATAGAGGAAAATGGTTCTGGAAATTAGAGAAATTAGCGGTTCTCCAATATGCATCAGATCTTACTGATGTAGAGCACCAGGAACACTTGATACAATAAATAATCCCGTCAGGTTCGTAGGTTGAGTGCACCTTAACTGGACAGATCGCTTAGAGCTCTGAATGGTGGCAAGGGAGGTATAAGCAGGTGCACTCTTGTCATATCAAAGGGATAAGTGCCAGGAGGGATATTATTGCGAAGGGGTGAGTGAACAATGGTATCACGTAACGAGCAATCCCTGTGGGGAGAATGTGGGGAAGGGGACGATGTGCTTGGTGGTACAATTCTGTTGGAAATGGACGATGTTGTGGAGAATGGGGTGCCTTGTGGAGTGACAGGTGAGGACAAGAGGAACCCTACACATGTTACATGGGGGCGGTGGTTGGGAGTGAGAGCAGACTTACAGGAGATGGAGGAAACAAATGAGAGCAGCATTGTTGGTTGTGGAAGTGAAACCCTATTTTATGAAAAAAGAAGACTTGTCGAATGTTTGAGGAGGGAAATGCCTCATCCTGAGAACAGGCATGGCTAAGGAACTGAGCGAAGGACAGGATAGTTCAAAGTAAAGTTATTATCACAGTACATATATGTCACCATATGCAGTCCTGAGAATCTCTTGCTGGCATCCACAGTAAATACAGGAAACCCAATAGAACGAGTGGAAGTCCACCCGCAATAGTATCAACAGCAACCGATGTGCAAAAAGCAACAAGCTGTGCAAAATCAAATTTTGATAAAAGCTAAAATTATAAATAAATTAGTGATAAATATTGAGAGCATGAGTTGTAGAGTCCTTGAAAGTGGTCATAATCAGTGTGAGAGCCAGTAGATTTGTTGGTAGATAATCTATCTCTGGAGATGGAGGCAGAGAATAGGAAAGTGAAGAGCGATGTCAGAGAATACCAAGCAAATTTAAGGGCAGGCTGGAAGTTGGAGGGAAAATTGATGAGCTCAGCATGGATGCATAAATCACTATTTACGCAGTCTGCAGTAATCAGCGTAGCAGGGGAAGAGTTGTGGAGATTTACTGGTGTGGACTGTTTCATGTAGCTGATGAAATGGCAGGCATAGTATGGGCCCATGTGAGTGCCCATGATAAAACTTTGGTTCGGAGGAAGTGAGAGAAGCCAAAAGAGATTGCTAAAGGTAAGAGCCAGTTCCTGTCTTTGGTTTTTTGGTTTATAGTTGAAAGTTTAGGCCAGTATACCATGCATCTGATGAATAGTGATGGATATGGACATTTTCAAAAACTCAATATTAAATTATTCTGAAATAAAACTAAAGTAGAATCTGAAGCTCAAGTTCTTGGCCTTTCGATTCATTTACTTAATTGCATTTAATTTTGCAAGGGCATTGTGCCAGAGAAATTTTTTTGAGTCTAAATGAACTGTTTACTGAATTTGATAGAAGAATTGTTTAAATTAACATGCATGGTACTTAAATAAATATTAGTAAAATTTATCTTTTTATAACCCCATGTAAAATATGCATGTCCAATCAAAAATGCCAGTTTAAATGCAGATCTAAATCAGATATTTTTAATTTGTAGAACTGTAGTTTGCAACCTTATCCATGCTCATTACACTAATAACAGGTGTCGAATGACATTAATTACACACAAGTCTTGAGGAAAATGACCCAGTGGGAAAAAAAAGATTGGTCCCAAGTGTGCAGTAACAGGGGGAAGAAAATCATACATTTGAATTTCTAATTGGTCTTTGCATTCTAATTATAAAGTGCTTCAGCTCAAGAAAGTAATTATAAAAATGGCATTCATTCCTTAAAAAATGATTTTAATGATCATTGCATCAAGGTTGTGTTCTTGCATGTTGATACATTTATTCTTACTTCTAAATTGCAGACGTTTGAATTGGATTTTCAAGGTCTGATGTAATCTTGGTTAACCTGCTGATAGTGGCAAGAATTGGAATGTTGGATACAACTTGGGAGTAGTAGTGATTCTCATTTTCAGAGTTACTGTTCTATAAATCCAATGCCTGTTACCTTTATCATCTTTCTGATTTCAATTCAATGTAATTTTTGCTCGTAACTTTAAAATGGAGCAAAAATATCAAGGAAGAATGTATAATTTCTTTATATCTCGAAATGTTAAGTTATTGGAAAATATTTAAGCTTCTTTAATTTGGTCCTGACCAAAAAAACTGAGTCAGTCATTTCTAATCTTGAAGAGTTTACTTTTGGGGTAACTTTCTGAAATATGATGAAATATATCTAAATCTGATACGTCATGAGAGTTATCAGATGTACTAATTGACCTTTTTGTGATGTATCCTATCTTGCCTTTCACTGTTAACATACTGAAGTAGTTGAGAAGAATTGAACTGATAAAGGAGCATTTTTAATATATCAAATCCAAATATTTATTGAAGCTTGAGTATATATATTTTGTATTGTAAAGTGGGGAATCGTTTTAATACAGCTATAAGTCTTGGTGAGGTAACATTTTTAAGCCTGAGTGATTTGGAAATATTGAAATAAGAATGATTCAGTGCCAGTGCTCCAAAGGTTTCCCAGCCCAGCCTCTCAGTTCAAAACATTTGAGGATTTAACCTTGAATCCTCCTTCATTTCCCTGATTTATTCTTAATGGCATTGGAAAACATAGTATTTATCTGTTGTACACCGACACTCGTTTCCTGCACCGTCTCTCTATTGTTGTCCTTTGCAAATAGTTTTTGTATGAGAAGTAATTTTCTTAAGCACGATATTGGAAAACTGAACCCCTTTTTTGGCTTTCACCATATTTTTTTTGGATTCAAACTCTCCATTCTCCCACCCTTGCTTTTGGCTGAGTACTTGGCCAATGACTTGATGTAGTCATCTCAGACAAACATACATAGGTTAAAATAGCATTTGAGCTTTTATTTTAAAAAAATTCGTCTGACACTCAAGTGAGGTGCTGTCTTATGGATGAGTCCCTGTCTACTGCCTCAACTCAATACAAATAATTGAAAGCAGGGCAGTGGACACCAACAGATTATCCGGTCATTCTCATGGATTTGAACTTCTTGTGTGTGCAAATTGCCATGCTTTCCACTGAGTGTTTTGGACACCCTGTGGATATGAAATTCACAAGTTGTCAGTAATTGAACTATCTGTGATTCTGTGAGTTCTTATAAGGTGTGTGTAATATGTTTGTAACATTTCTTGAACCTACCCCTTTCTCTCACAAACAAGAGAAAATCTGCAAGTGCCCTTCCTTTGCTCATTCAGTGACCACACCTTCTCAACTGGTAGCTGCCAACCAGCCTCTTGGTTGTGTCTGAGCAGTTGTTCTATCCATCCTCGCCAGTGGTGTAACTATTGCAATTGTATGTGCTGTGTAAGACTAATTATACTGATTATAGCTGCAAAAATGATGCAATTTAGTTTGTTATTCATGTTATGAGTAAAGTTATGTGGCATAATAGGGGAAATTTATTTGTGAACAGCATGTTTAATACCCTGCTGTAGTTTATTTGGGTTTCAATTCATCCTTGGTCCTGCAGTGTCCTGTAAAAATTGGTATCAACTTGGTTTTTTTTGGCTAAAGCGATGAGGAAAATAATAAGCCTGCCTATAATGTTAAGAAAAAATCCTGACAACAAGCCTATGCGCAATTAATTTCTAGTGCATATCATTGTGGCATCTCTAGAAAAAGTTAACAACTTATTGCCAATAAAGAGAAATTGAATGCATTTGGATAAGCGAATTGCACTTCATTTATTTCAGCGCAAAACTGATAGTCTAGACTTGGAGAAGAATAGAATTTAAACTGTTTTTTAAGTGCTTCAAAATTAAATTGAGAATAATTAGCATCGTTTCGATTGAAGAAGTAAGAACTTTGTAATTATCTGCATTAGAATCTCACTTAGATGTCATATCCCATGTGTGTCTGTGATTTATCTTCAGATAAATACTGTTGCCCTGGCCATTTCATTTTATCTTGTCTACTGCATGAAGATATAGGAACCTGAAAGCCTGGATGTATGTACGTTGATACAGTACCAAATCAGCCCTTTGAGCCATGCTGCCCCATTGCCCCACGGGACAAGTACAATGACCAATTAACTTACCCAGGACATCTTTAGACTGTGGGAGGAAACTGAAGCAGCTGAAGAAAACTCACACATTCTGTGGGAGCTTGTGTCCAGACTTAAAACAGCTTCTTCTCCACTGCAATCAGTCTCTCCTACACTCCCAGTACCGATAGAACGGCAACATTTCTGTACTCTTAATTCTGCTTCTTTTGAATATTCTCCTTCTGTCATTTCATTTTTGTTTCTTTTTCACTACTTCAGATTGCACTACTGTTGTGATATTTTGTGCTGGTAGGTATACTTGCATACCGATGCAGATACAAAGAAGGCACAACAGTGACTATATTTCATTAGGAATTTGAGGATCAAAATAAGCTGCAGAAAGTTGTAAACTTAGTCAGCTCCATCATGGGCAATAGCTTCTGTAGTATCCAGGACATCTTCAAGGAGTGATGCTTCAAAAAAGGGGCATCCATCGTTAAGGACCCTCCTCACCCAGGTCATGGCTTGTTCCCATTGCTACCATCAGGAAGGAGGTACAGAAGCCTGAAGTCACCCACTCAACGATTCTGGAACAGCTTCTTCCCTTGTGTCATCCAATTTCTGAATGGACATTGAACCCATGAACATTATCTTATTACTTTTTTTTTCTCTTTTTGCACTATTTATTTAAAAATCTATGTATATATACTGTAATTTATAGTTTTATTATGTATTGAATTATATTTCTGCTGCATAACATGTCACAACATATTAAATCTGATTCTGATTTATTGCTTTATTACTAACTTTTACACTGTTTACACTGCTTCATGTGATCAATGCACCCTGGTGTACATGAATAATCTAATTTAATGGGACTAATGGTACTGTTCCCCTGGGAGCTGGCATGGGGCTGATCTGCAAAGTGGCTGCCTCCTGTGATTTTATAAGGAGAAAATAAAATCAGCATTAGAAGCAATAAAACCTGAAATTATTTCTGATGATGCCACTGAGTATTGTTGCCAAAACATCAAAACCAGCCATTTATCTCACTGTTATCTGAAGCCCTGAAAAATGCAACTTGGCCAGCGCTTTCAAAGAGCAGTATTTATTGTTTATCCCTTGAAGGCAGAGCTGAAACACTAGCCTTTAACCAAAATGATCCATATAATAAAATCTATATGATCTACTGTATAATCTGGGTGGTAGGATGGAGATGTGTCTCTACAAGAGGAGGTGTAAGGCTCTTCTTCTTTCCTCTGGCCTGTAGATCACATTAGGGCAAGGTGTAGCCCTGCTGAGTCCCTGATCAGAGTCATGTGAAGCTATGGGAGCAGGTGGTGGATGGTCATATGAGCAGCCGATGCAAATCGCAAGTTCTGGTTATGTGACCATTGATCCTAGGCAGGTTATCTTTGAAGAGTATTGTTAATGGCTGAGATCACCTGTCTTGTAAAGGCACTGCCCAGAAGAAGGCAATGGCAAACCACTTCCTTAGGAAAAAATTGCCATGAACATTCATGGTCATGGAAAGGCCATGATCGTCCATGTCATATGACATGGCACTTAATGAATGAATATAATCTTTGATTATGTCATTGGGTAAGAGGTTTTATGATTTAGACTTGAGAATAAAGGTGTGGTGATCCATTTCAGATTCATTTATTTACTACATGTGTATCAAACCATAAAGTGAAATGTGCATTTGTGTTAACAACCAATGCAATGTAAGAAGGTGCTGGGGGCAGCCTGCAAATGTTGCCATGTGCTCTGGCACCAACATTGCATGCCCACAATGTTCAACAAAACAAAATAACAACTCATACAAGCCCCTTTACCACCCTGCTTCCAACCCACCCACTGGCATGGCTGCTTCTGGGCTTCCAACTCCTAATCCTCGACCCCAGACTCTGAGACATTGGGGCTCCAACTTCCAGTCCCTGGTCCAGACTCTCAGACCTCTGACCACTAGATACACTCCCTTTAAGCCTCTGCCTCAGGACTCGCCAACTTCTGGCTTCAATCACCTGTTACGTACCCCATAACTGGGTGTCTTACCAGCAAAAATAGAAGTATCCGTTGGAGTCTGGTACTATTTTCAAAACAGTGTTTATTAGTAAAATATACAAATCAATATCAACAATGTAAATATACAGATAATACACGTTAGCAATTCTAAACCTAAAAGTGTGGATATAATAATAATCAATAATAAACAAGCTCTATCGATGTCTAGGGGATAATGAAGTATCATGGGAAAGTATAAAGTTCAGTTCAGTTCATACAGGCTGAGGTAGTTGTTGGTCGATGTGTTGTAATTGTTGGAGAGAGAGAGAGAGAGAGAGCGCGAACAGTGACAGCCAGTCAAACCTTCCTTTATGTTCTTGATCCGTCGATGTGTTGTTTTGGCCATTCAGGTATGACCCCTCTGTCCTTTAGCTAGACCGTTCTTCTATGGTGGACTCATCACCCAGGCAAGGGTGGACACACACACAAGCCCCCACCGGCCTCGCTATAAACACTGTGAGTTAAAATTGACCGATCCTTCGTTCAGTCTCCGATGCCCCACACTTTTCTCGTGGGTTCCAACACTTAAACAGTGCTCACTACTGTGTCTCTTGGTGCGTCTGAGGGGTGTCTCCCCAGACCTCACTTTTATCCCTACTCACGAGGTCTCAGATGTCAATCAGTTTTGAATGGCTTAGCCCATCAAACCAGCCCACTCCGGCTGTTCACTTAGGAATTTTAATGAACTGAATAGTACCAAGTAAACAGCCCTCTCTGGAGCCGTGAGTCTTACAGGAGTCATAATATGGTCTCTCTCCCCTGGTGTTATCTCGCCCTTGTCTGAAGCAAATGTTCCAGTCCCAGTATGTTTTGTTCCATCTCTTTCTCTCTCATTAACAGCCTGGCAACAGTAATGGTTTGTAATTCTCCCAGGGGAGGGGAGGGCATGGGCAACCTTGCACCCTTCTGCCCATCAGAGCTGTTCATCCTTCGTAACACACCGGACAACTGACCTATTAAGCCCAGGTCTCATTGATCATTGGCCTGCTGATCCAACATCTGTCCACAGGGATCACTGGCCTTCAACTGCAGAGTGCTGCAATCTGGATTACCACCACTGGATCCTGCCTGCCCCTGACTCTTCATTTACTGCCCGTGATCTCTAACTCCCCCTCATTCCTGTCCCTAAATCCCACCCTTTCTCCGAACTCCCCACACTGACCCCCCCCCCCCCCCCAGACTATCCCTATAAATGTAAAAGAACAGCTAAATTGAGCCATGACATTGTTGGACGTTGCAAATCAGAGCCACCTTGACTAGAAGATACATCCAAGTCAGGATGCAAGGAACATGGCGGAATTTCAGTGTACCTCTGGCATTGTTCTTTTGGGCAGTAGACTTCAGTGCTTTGGAAGGTGCTGTTATTTAAAATTAATTTTGAAATTAGAGTGTTCAAATTTTCTAAAAATAACTATACAGCCAGATTAGTAGCAGATATCTTTGCAGTGGTCTTAATATTCACTATTCATTGCCCCAATTTTTGAGAGTGGATCCAGTAAATATTTTCAAAATAGCTTATGGTAGGTCAAGTTTGATTTGTTTTGTGGACAGTTATGAATGAGTCCTGAAGAAGGGTCTCAGCCCGAAACGTAACTGTTTTCTTTATTCCATAGATGCAGGCTGACCTGCTCAGTTCCTCCAGCAATTTGTGTGTATTACAGTGGTAATTTGTACCTGAATAAGACTTGGCAAATTCCTTAAAGCATGATCTGCTGAATCTCTTACCTTGAAATTGAGTTTGGATTACTGAGGTGGGGTATGAACTGTAAGGTATAGTCTCAATGTTGTTATATGCTCTTCCACGTTAATATTTTTCATGTTTTTTGCTTTATTTTTTTCAATGGGCTAGATGTGCTCAGACCTTCCTGACCCTGCCTGTCAATTGAAGTCAGTGCCTGTAGACTCTGGCTATCTATTTCATCTGTGCTGGAGATGGGTGATTAAATCTCTGCAATACCTAGGCCACAAGCAGTGTAGTCCACTATTTCTATTCTGGATGGCCCAACTAAGTTTATAGAGGGCCATATTGAGGGAAAATATAAATACCCTTTAAATCTGTCTGATCTTCTGAAGTATATTTAAATTATAAAAACAGATGTCAGTTTATTTTCAATTAAAAGTGCATTGAACTAAATATTTAAGTATTTTTTAAAACACTTAACGTAAATTAAAGAAATAACATGCCTTACATTTCTGAATTTAGAGGTTAAGAAAGTTGAAGTGAATGAGATCCTAAATCTGCTGTGTGGTCTGGTATGGTAAATGATGTGAGAAGCTGTGTTTCACACAGGACGAAGTTAGGGAATGCCAGGAATAGAGCAGAGTGACTGATGCAGAAAAGGTTGTCACTCATTAAATCCTGGGCTTTTAATGGGCTCAGGAAGATCAGAGATTTCTGGAATGCCTGAATGCTGGCGGTTTTTTCAGAACCATGGCTATAACCAGTAAGATTCTCTCCTGCATGGTTTCAGTGAGGAGTGCCGCTAAGGTGGAGCAATTGGCTTGGAGAAATTGGTATGTTTGATGGTGTGAGACCTGAGTTAACATCAGTTAGATGTTCACTCACCCAGGATGTTATGCTGATTTTTTTCTGCCATTTTAATTGTAAATTAATTAACTCTAATGGGCTCACATGTTCAGGTGACATCTTCCAATTATCAGGAGTCAATTTCACATAACGTTATCTCAAAATCTTGTCAATCTGAATTCTAAGTTCTGTATTTTAGAAGAGCAAAACTTCAACTTCAATTAATCTTTGTATTAATTGTGCAAGACTTCAATGCATGAAGCTAATAGTTTTCAATCCCAAAAGAAGTGCAGAGCTAGAAGCTGCACACCGTTATTGCTGACAGCCACTTTAAACTGTACACCTTTTGTGCAAATGTCATCTCTATGCCAACTCTAATTAGATACAGTGATTATGCCAAAGTAAAAGTTCCAGAAGATTTTTTTTACTCTTTTAAACACAGCCACCTCTATGTTACTGACATTGTAAGGCGAAGATCATTAATTATTACTCAAGAAGGTGCATAGGGAAAAGTTAGAGAAATAACACATGCCAGATCTGTACTGAGCAGCTCCCATTGGAGTACATTCTTTCCTATAAGTGCATTAATTGCAATTAGCGTTCAACTTCAAAATTCTAATAGTTTGACATCTAAGGAAGGGCTTGGCTGGTATTCAACTATTTGTGTTACTGTGCAATATCAAAGCTGCCATTTTTTGTTATTCCCTTCTGTGAATTTCTTGGGCATTGGATCTATTGAATAGTGAACTGCTTCTCTGGTTGAATAATCAGACCAGCGTATTTTTAAAAGACTGAGAAATATTCCGGCAAGCATTAAAAAGTGATGAGGCTTCTGCTTTGGCAAATCAGTTTTTGATTTGTAATTCACATAAGTTCATGAACTTCAGAACCTCAAGAGTTTTACTTATTTCCAATTTCCACTGAAATCTATTGCTACTACTTTTATACTTGTGGCTTCAAAACTAAAATTGTGGGAGTAGACAACTATCTTGTCTCTTCTTGGAATTATTACTCGAACAAAAGCTGCAACTTGAAGCAATTGATAGATTTTCCTAAAAAAAAAATTACATGTAGGGCCTGGGTGGGGAGAAACAGTTTTCTTCAGCAGTATTTTCTATGATCTAGAGCTCTTAAGTAAGTAGAAAACTAGAGTGGAGTCAGAGAAGGATGAAAATGATCCATTCAGCTTGAGAAATATTAGAATTTAAAAAAGGATGATTTTTCATCAAATTCATTAGTGTCCTACCGCTGCCACGTGAAAAGTCAATTTAAACCAATGTTCCCTGGAGCCCAAGTGAACCATGCTTGGTACTACAATAGCTGATCACAATTTATTTATCCTGTTGGGCTTTTATAATGTTAGGCTTTCATGGTTTAGCTTCATTTAAAACAAGTTTCTCCTGCTGTAGTGGCTCGACTTCAGGGTTCAAGGAAATCCTTTTTGGACCAATCAATTAGAGAATGCCTCTGTTTTGTAATACTTTATTGACATTTGTTGAACTCTTACCAGTAATGCCCACTTAATGAAAAATGCACACAGAGTTCATTTTTTAATCTCTGATATTAACTCATCAAAGTGAAGAATGTTGTAAGCAAGTTAATGAAAATGCAGAGAATCTCTGTACAGAATTTCGAAGTATTGTCTTGGTGTCAGTTTCACAGCTTAGGATAACTTCTCTTTGCAACCTGATGAACCTTTATAGTCACTGTGTGTATTCAGTAGGTTATTGACATTCACCAGGCTTTGTCATTATTTGGGGTTGCATACTTAATAGATGCTAAAACAGACAAAATTCATTTTTGCTGGCAGGTACAGGAGATTAAAGCACATGGGCTCAGAGGCATGTTGTTAAATTGGGTTCAAAATTAGTTTGGTGAAAAGAGGCAGAGGGTAGTGGCAGGGAATTGATTTTCTAATTGGAAGTCTAACCAGTGGTGTACTCCAGGTGTAAGTGCTAATATCTCAGTTACTTGTAATAAAAAGTATGGATGAGAATGTAAGTAATCTGATTCGTAAATTTCTTGACGACAAAAACAACTTGTGTTGCCTTCTAAGACTCCAACAATTTTTAACCATTCAGAGGGACATAGATCAACTGGAAAGTTGCATTGTTCAGTAACAGATGGGAGTTTAAGCCAATATCTGTAAGGTAATATATTTTGGGGTAGTTGCTGGCTTATTCACTACATGGGCTTTAAAAGCATTGCTATGTGGTGGGATCTTGGGTTGCAAGCTCATAGTTCCTAACAGACAGACAGACAGACTTTATTGATCCCGAGGGAAATTGGGTTTCGTTACAGTTGCACCAACCAAGAATAGTGAAGAAATATAGCAATATAAAACCATAAATAATTAAATAATAATAAGTTAATCATGCCCAGTGGAAATAAGTCCAGGACCAGCCTATTGGCTCAGGGTATCTGACACTCCGAGGGAGGAGATGTAAAGTTTGATGGCCACAGGCAGGGATGACTTCCTATGACGCTCAGTGTTACATCTCGGTGGAATGAGTCTCTGGCTGAATGTACTCCTGTGCCTAATCAGTACATTATGGAGTGGATGGGAGTCATTGTCCAAGATGGCATGCAACTTGGACAGCATCCTCTTTTCAGACACCACCGTCAGAGAGTTCAGTTCCACCCCCACAACATCACTGGCCTTACGAATGAGTTTGTTGATTCTGTTGGTGTCTGCTACCCTCAGCTTGCTGCCCCAGCACACAACAGCAAACATGATAGCACTGGCCACCACAGCCTCGTAGAACATCCTCAGCATCGTCCGGCAGATGTTAAAGGACCTCAGCCTTCTCAGGAAATAGAGACGGCTCTGACCCTTCTTGTAGACAGCCTCAGTGTTCTTTGACCAATCCAGTTTATTGTCAATTCGTATCCCCAGGTATTTGTAATCCTCCACCATGTCCTCACTGACCCCTTGGATGGAAGCGGGTCACCGGTGCCTTAGCCCTCCTCAGGTCCACCACCAGCTCTTTAGTCTTTTTCACATTAAGCTGCAGATGATTCTGCTCACACCATGTGACAAAGTTTCCCACTGTAGCCCTGTACTCAGCCTCATCTCCCTTGCTGATGCATCCAACTATGGCAGAGTCATCAGAAAACTTCTGAAGACGGCAAGACTCTGTGCTGTAGTTGAAGTCCGAGGTGTAGATGGTGAAGAGAAAGAGAGACAGGACAGTCTCCTGTGGAGCTCCAGTGCTGCTGACCACTCTGTCTGACACACAGTGTTGCAAGCGCACGTACTGTGGTCTGCCAGTCAGGTAATCAGTAATCCATGACAGCAGTGAAGCATCCACCTGCATCACTGTCAGCTTCTCACCCAGCAGAGCAGGTGGATAGGGTAGTGAGGCAGGCATTTGGTGTTCTTACCTTCATTGGCTGAGGCATTTGAGAATAGGTGTTGAGATGTCATGTTTTAGCATGTTGGGTAGGCTGCACTTGCAATTCTTGAACCTTGCTTCTGATTTGTCTGTTGATGAAGTCTGACAACATAAGTATCCCTGCTGAAATTTGCAAAGTTGACATGGCAAGTAACATTACAGAGATAGACTGCGGCATCTGGACACCAAAGCAATGTATTTGCGAAAGATAAAAAAAAATGTCCAAGTACATTCCATTCTGTCATGATGCAGTTGACACAAATGATACTACCCTATTACCTGAAATTGGATCTTTAAGAAACAGGAATGTCAAAGAAAAGATTCAAGGTAATAAAAAAAAAAGTTCAAAAGGTAATGATTCAGCGGAGATACTAGAAAGTTTGAAATTGTTGGGGCAAATTATTTAAATGGATGATGTAGGAACATAAGCACATGAGTTGATATTAAGCACAACAAGTCAAGCTTGATCATAATGTAGAAGGCCAATAAGCAAAATAAAGAGCATCTTTTATTCCACCTGAGCATGTTGCAGCCTTCTGAGCCCTGTAAGGCAACATGCTTTCTCGGTCTATTTCTCATTATTGTTAAAAGTCAAAACCTGCGTTGTTGAAACAAAAACAGAACTTGCCAGAAACATTTAAGATAAAGCAGCATTTCTGGAAAGAAAAAAAAAGAGAAAGTGAGCAAAGTCCTTAATTAGTGCTACACATCAATGTACACCAAGTCGGACATGGATGATAGTGAGATCAGTGTATTGATATAGGGCATGTCAAGATGACAAAGGAGGATGTTTTGGATCTTAAACCTTAATCATTAAGGTTTATAAGTCCCCAGGGCCTGATGTGATCTGTGCCAGGATGCTGAGAGAGGCAAGAGAGGAGAATACGTTGGAAGCTTTGACAGAGATCTTTGTATCAGGGTTGTTTTCTGGTTTGGGGGGGGGGGGCAAGAGGGATAATTCAGGAGGTGGAAGATTTGTGAGCCTTGCATTGATAGTGCAATACTTTTATGTTTTTATTTATTGAGAGACTGCACAGAATAATTCAAGCTGTGCTGCCCAGGAACTGCCCAATTTAATCCTAATTAAGGGATAATTTACAGAGACCAATTAATTTACCAACCAGTACATCTTTGGACTGTGTGAAGAAACAGGAGCACTCGGAGGAAACCCACACAGTCATGGGGCAAACTTGCAAACTCCTTACAGACAGTGGCGGAACAGGGTTTATTTGCTCCTGAGAAACTTGAGCTGTTAGGAATAGTCAGTATGGCTTTGTGCAGTGGTGGTCCTACCTCACAAAGTTGATTGAATGTTTTGAAGAATTGATAGATAACTTATAGCTGTGGTTGGATCCCCACTGGCCTTAAATCTTCTCATTTAACTACCTAATTTAATAGCTTCAAAGAGTCTCTTTAACTTCTCTTTTAGCTATCCCTCTTACTACTACTTCCTCTATTGACGAGGAAATTGTATTGTTATGTTTCTATTGGAGCATCCTGCAATTTTTTTTGTTTTAAGTACACTATTAAGAATAGCATGTTAATAAATTTAGCCACAGCTGACTTTTTTTTCAATTATTAGTTGTCATTTTTGTGCTCCCATGATGGTTTAATCTTCAATCTCTTTTGTTGCTCTTTCCAATGAAAACGTATTTAAACAAGTAAAAGGCATTTTCGCAAAATATATTAAGAGTTGAGGTGGTCGTTTCTTAACAAATAAATTGTATATTGGAGGAAGCAACAATGGTCTCTGGTATATATTTCTGTTTTACCACAGTTATTTTTGTTATTTAAGAGATATCTAAACGATTTAATTTGGATTTGCTTCTGAAATGCCATTTTGTAGTATTAAATTTTGGGAAGAAAAAGTCTTTCAAGTAGTTGTTTCTTACTGGTATTTGCACTTCTATCGATCCTGAAAAATTGAGAATTTTTTGAAATTAACCTGGTAGCTTCTCCGGCAATGGTCTGATGTGAGCACCCTCTGATGGCCGTGTTAGTGAATACAGCATTAAGTATCAGTGTAATTAGCTGTAAAAAGTGTAGTGATTGAATGTTTTGAAGAATTGGTAGATAATTTATAGCTGTGGTTGGATCCCCACTGGCCTTAAATCTCCTCATTTAACTACCTAATTAGTGTAGTACTTTGTGTACTTTGTTTTGTTTACTTTGGGATCTATTTCAAGCATTAGATGTTCTTCGTTTTAAGTTTGCAGTCTTAGTGAAGCACATGTCTATCATTCATATTAAATGGGCTTTAAAAGAGATCACCAGGGAAGGAACAGGTTATCTGCTGCGATATTACTTATTATTTGATTGCAGAAGAGGATGCTTTATCAATATTTTGTCCTCAGATAGAAGAGCATGTCGTTTTGCGAAGAGAAAGTAGCTTATACATGAGTTATTTGAAGAAAGAATTAACTGGACGTAATCATTGTGATTGGATGATAAACATATGCAGTAGATGCTGCACTTGTGGAAAACAACTTGAGATTTCAGAGTTCAAAGTACGTTTATTATCAAAAAAAATTATACAAACTTGAGATTCGTCTTCTGTCAGGCAGCCACAGCAAAGAAACCCAAAAAAAAATTTTTAAAAAAGACTGTCAATCACCCAATGTGTAGAGGGGGAAAAAAAGCAAATCATGTAAACAATAAACACAAGCAAATAGCATTCTGAACTGAAGTCCACAAGAGAGTCCGTCCACAGATTCTTAGTTTAGCTCAGAGCGGAGCAGCGAGCTGAACCGGCTTGTCCCTCGCCTCCGGACCTGATACCATTTCATTTGTTATACTGCAATCTAAACCTTTGTGAACATCGACTGGAACACACCCCTAACTGGACTCTAATATGCCCAGTGTGTGAAATAATCACAATGCTTGTACTCTGGCAGCTGAATGGATGAAATGCTGAAATTCTACTGTGTGGTGTAGTTATGAAAATTAGCTCGTTTACAATTCTGCTGATAAATCAGCAGAAATCAGAGCAGTGCCCATTTATTTTTGGAATGTTCACCTATGGCCACTTTATAGGGACTTAAATTTCTAGGATTTTCCTCTTGAATTGTGGTATTTATGGAATGGTTTTCCACTATGGTAAAATCCATTAATGAATTCAATAAATAAGAGGGTCTATCAATAGGTTATCTTCATCTTTTGACCTTTACTTCAATCAAGTGGACAGCACGTATCCAATAATTCTCTTAAACCACAAATCCAGTTATAATAAAATGATACAGAGTACGTGAGTGTTGACTGTGGCATGTTTGTTGTCCTGTTTTCCAGGCCGTAGTCATATGATAGCATTACAGTTTAAAGTCACTGAAAAACTGTTCAGTAGTTGTGTATGAGGTCAGCATGATAATTTTTTCTAATTATATAGGCTTTGTTGATGAGATGTGGGTAATTAGTGGCAGCACTTGTTATTAAATGGCATCTACCCCAGGGAAATGATCTCTTCAAGTACAGAGAAGCAACATGAAAATTAATCTTTTACAGTCAGACTTTGAAACAAAGCAAATAAATCACAACATGGATCACATTATTTCATTTAGCATATGAATACTTGAATAACTCTGCAAAGGACTGAATAAAATGTAATAAATTTGCATTTAATTTTTCAAAATGACATTCTATAAAATTCCTTCATTTACTTTTTAGTAATTTAATTGTTTAATATTTGCATTTGGGTTTTTTTTGGGGGGGGGGGGGTCTATTGTGTGTCCGGGGAGTGGTAGCATCTCTGGTGAAGGGGTTTGTCATGTCCATTCCGGGGCACCTCACTCACATTTGATCCCCACCAGACACTCAGCTCTCACATGTGGCTCCGAGTAACTGTTTGCATACGACATGGCTACACCCTGGTGCACTGCTCTGACAGGTGAGCTAAATCAGGTTAGGGACACGCCTGTCCTAGCATGCAAAGACAGGTCCAGTGGACTCTGCGGATGAGATCCAGTGGCCAGGAAGGCAGTTCTGCAACACTTTGTGAGAGCAAAGGGCATTTCAAGACACTGAAAAAGTCACAGTCATCCACTGCAGTGAACGAAGACCCCAATTATGACAACTACTAGTACCCTGGACCCGGACTTCTGAGATAGAGAGAGTGGAGCTGCCCTGGTGCAACGGGTTTTCCACTTTATAAACTCTCCGACACAGGCCTTTTTGTGCTCTGTTATCGTTGGACATTTAGTCAGTTTAGCCATCGTTTGTATTTATCTGAAAACATTTCAGAGTTGGTGGTGGGGTTGAGTGGTAATGCCATGGAATATTTTCCATTGGACTTAACAACATTGAATTTCTTAAGTGTTTGCTCTGTTTCTTTCAAGAAAATAACTTTATTTAGAAATAATTGTAAATTATACTTGAGTTAATTATTTTTCCTAATTTTTATCTGATGTATTGCTTTTGATCTCAAGAGGTTATAATGGAAATCTCTTTTGAAATTCAGAAGCATTCAAAGGTTTTCAAGACCATTCAAAATAGATTGGGTCCATTATAACCTAAAAATTAGGACATTTAAAAAGAAAACTAAAACTTAAGAACAGGAACGCATAAGAGGATGTGAGAACCCACGAGATCCTAGGAAATGAGAGTAGGAGTAAGTCATCTGGCTTGTTGAGTCTGCTCTGCCATTCAATAACATTGTGGCTGCTCTGGCTGTCGATGTAACTCCACCTACCTGCTTTTTCCACACAGCTCTTAATTCCTCTGCTGTACAAAAATCTATCTAACTGTTTTTTAAATCCATTTAATAAGGGAGCCTCTATAGCTTCCCTGGGCATTGGATTCCACAGATTCATTTCTCTCTGGGAAAAGCGGTTTCTCTTCATCTATTCCCCTGAAGCTTGAGGTGATCTCCCCTAGCTCCAGTCTTACTTGCCCGTGCAGACTACTTTCTTGCCTCTAGTTTTGTATTATGATTATGTAATCTATATGATTACCCTCTCATTCTTCTGAATTCTGGGATGTATAATCCCAAATGACTCAATCTCTCCTCATAGGCTCACCCCCTCTGGAATCAAGCTGGTGAACAACCTCTGCTCTTCCTCCAAAGCCAGCATATTTTTCCTCAAGTAAGGAGACTAGAACTGCTTGTGGTACTCCATGTACAGCCTCACCAGTGCCCTGTACATTTGCAGCATAACCTCTCTGCTCTTAAATGTAGTGAAGCAATGAAGGGCGATGTTCCATATAACTTATTTATAACCTGTTGCACCTACAAGCCAGCCTTTTATGATTCATGCACAAGCCCTCCCGAGTCCTCTGCACAGCAGTATTCTTTCACCATTTAAATAGTAACAATAATTAATGATCTATTTTTCCTTTGAAACTGGATCAAATAATATGGCTCATTTAAAGAAGTGCAAATTCACTGAGTATTTTCTTACATTTACAAATTTGGAATTTTACCTGACCACTTTGGACCTTGTCACTGTGAAAGCTGCTGTAAAAATTCATGTTGTTTTTTTCCCCTAAGTTAACGTTTTAGCCTTAACTATTTTTTCGATAAAGGATTCTGAATCGTGCATATTAACCATTATTTTGTCCTTAGTTGGTACCTCTTCTGCTGAGATTTTCCAGTACTCTCTGTTTTCAAATTCCTGCACTTCTACCTTTTTGTTTTTATGTGGGATTTTTTTTTTGTTTTTGACTATATGAGGACAAAATTCTTCTTGGTCCTCTTATTCCTTAATGAATTTTGCTAATTAATGTAATTTTTCACAAATAAATAAATATACCCAGTCTTGAAGGTTCATTCAGGGGATGTAGTCTTTGCAGACTGAGTCAGCTTTTAATTGTCTGTCACTAGATGTCCTTGACAAAGGGAATAATGAGCTGCCGCCTTGAACTTCTGCAGTGCTTGAGATGTGAGTATACCCACTATGCTGCTAGGGAGATTTCTTTGATTTTCACCCAGAGATAGCTTTGAAGTGGTGATATTCCTCCAAAACTAACTGTGGCCTCATCACAACAGTGGAGAAGGCCATGGATGGAATGGGAATGGGAAGTGGAATTAAAATGGGAGGCAGCTGGGAGATCCTGCTTATTCTGACAGATGGAGTGTAGATGTTCGGCGAAGCGGTCTCCCAATTTAAATTTGCTCTCACTGATGTACAGGAGGCCACATCCCATTAATACCCCAGTACTCCCCATTAATATCACTGGGATCACAAGCTCTCACTGGCCCAGGATCTGATGTTTCCCTACCCCTCAACGGGCATAAAGCTGGATGATCTCATTAGGATTGCTTGTTTTGGATTCCACATGGAGGCCAGTGGTATGGCTTTCAACAGACTTGGCGCACTGAATGTTGACAGTCAACACATGTCAAAGTCCAACACTGACTTAGTTTTTGAGAAATTTATTCATTTGAAATAAATGTAAATATCTCAGTCTCATGCATATTATTGCGCATTTGCTAAGTGCAGCTAACAGGCCTGTGTTAACCTGTGTTGTAACCAGTAGTTTGTTCTTCAGTACCAGCATGGCTAGAAGCAAAGTATCCACTGGAGAATTTCATTCGAAAGAGTGAGTACGTGTGGTATTGACACGGTAACTCTGCCAGGCCCATGAGGCACACAGTGCAAATCAGAGCAGAGGGCACCAGCCTCTAACAGCAGCAACCTAACTGTTAAATGGAGCGGAGAAACTAAAACTAACATTATGAAAAGATCAGCTGGTGTTGAATCAGGTGGTAAGACCTGTGGTGCTGTTGATATGACTTTTTATGGTAGAAAGGATCCTTAATTGCTCACATTGTCTTTGCATTGTCAGTACTTTTGAGCTCAACAGTAAGATTGCACTCAGCTTTATTTCTGTTTTCCAATTCTGTATATTTATTTATTTAAAGATACACTGCAGAATGAGCTCTATCAGCTGCAGTGCTCAGCAACCCACTTATTTAACCCTAATCTAAGGACAATTTTCAATGACCAGTTGACCTTACTAACTGGTACATCTGTGGAATGTGGGAGGAAACTGAAGTACTGGGAGAAAACCCATGCTTTTACGGGGAGGATGAATAAATTCCTTACAGACGGCATCGGAATTGAACACTGATGACCTGAGCTGTGATAGCGTCATGCATATACGATCCATCCAAGATGGTGCTTTGCTTTCTTTAGCTTGTAAAGCTTTACATATTTGTAAAGTTGCAAGAAAAAGTTTGTGAACCCTTTGCAGTTACCTGGTTTTCTGCATTAATTACTCATAAAATATGGTCTGCAACTGGTTTTAAGGTGCCAGTAGCCTGCATTTGCCCCTTTTCTCAGTAGAAGCAGTTCCATCGAGCTTAGTAGCTAAGCCGCACCTGAAGATTAGGAGCTGGACTTGGTTGCCAGAGGGTATTTGAGACGCACACCATTGAGAGCATTTAATAGGCAGTGGGAGCTTATCCCCATACCCCCTGGCCATGACCATCCATAAAGTTATTGTCTTAAGAAATGTCAGTTAAAAACAAAAACATTGAAGCTTTTTGTTTTATTTTGTTGTTTAAGGTTCTAAGTTTATTGGATTACTCATGTTTGTTTAGAGAGAAACAAGAAATAAGATTGCAGAGAGGGGCTAGGTTGTGTTTCTTTCTCCGTTTCCCCCTACCCACCCTCACCGGCAGACAGTTTCATTAGAAGCTTGAGAGCTGCATCTGGATGGAAGCACGTCATTTGCTGGTGATGCATGGTGACAACAAATAATTCAGTTTCCAAAGAATGTGTGGATCTCTGATTGTGTTCTGGTTCCAATTCCCAGTCTGTGGTGATAAAGGCAAGATTAGTGATTTGAATTGCCTGCTGTTTGGTTTGAATGGAACAGTTAACAGAAGCCAAGGGCAGCAGTTTCTCTGTGCATTTACAGAGCAGCCTTGACCAATGAGCTGTGCTTGTCTTTAAAGCTTACTGCAATTCAGAAATTGGTGTATGTTGTTAAAGAAGTAATATTTATAGTGACATACATTCTTCCCAATCTGCTAAGTGCACGGATATAGATGATGCACTTCATTTCTCTTTATTTGCAAAGGAGTTGTTTTCTTGTAGAAGTGCAAATGGCCAGTTTTAGCTGATCTTTTTGAATTACACCTCAAATGTGCATCAAAGAATTTGTAATTATTTATGGCGTGATGTCATTTGGCGAACTTTAAGTAAATGTTGCCAAGGCGGATGTGGTGGAATCAGTAATCTAAGCATTATTATTCATATTATAAAATGAAAGTGCCTTGTGAAAGCTACTTTAAAAAATGTGCTCTGACTATTCAACAGGAAGTTGGAAGCTCTCAAGATGTAATGACTTGCTGAGTATTGTGCATGAATTTAGTGGCTATTAATACAGTAGGATTGGCGGTGAATTATAATTTCTGACAAATGACAATATTGCATATTATTCTGGGCTATGTTTGATAAATTGTTCTTTCAGTTGTGATACTTTTACAATAGACAAATACTTCACTGGGCATTTGATATTGTGTGAATTTATAAGTGCCCTTCCAAGATATGTAAGGTAATATTTTAATGGTATATATTTTCAACATGAATCATAGGTTTGAAAATTAATGTCTAAAATAGTACCATGATGTGGGTAGTACATAATCTGAATAGCTTTAAAAATAATTCACCTTTTGATCTTTTGTAAATGAAGATGATGTTTATGTGGTTTACATGTTTGATTACTTTTATCTTATATGGAACAGATTGGCTACCTCCTATACTATATAATAAACATGAGAAAGTCTACACATGCTAGAAATCCAAAACAACACACACAAAATGCTGGAGGAACTCAGCGGCTCAGGCAGCATCTATGGAAATGAATAGATAGTTAACATTTTGAGCCAAGATCCTCCTTCAGGACTGAGAAGGAAAGGGAAAGAAGCTAGAATAAAAGGTGAGGGGAGGGGAAGGAGGCCAGTTGGAAGGTGATAGATGAAGCCAGGTGGGTTGAAAAGGTAAAGGGCTGGAGAAGGAATCTGATAGGAGAGGAGAGTGGACCATAGGAGAAAGGGAAGGAGGAGGGGACCCGGGGTAAGAAATGGGCAAGTGAGTAGAAGTAAAAGTGAGGTATAGAGGATGGGGGGGGTGTGGGGGGGGGGTGGTGGAATGTGTTTACTGGAAGGAGAAATCTATATTCATGCCATCAGGTTGGAGGCTACCCAGATGGAATATAAGGTATTGCTCCTCCACCCTGAAGAGGCTTCATCTTGGGATAAGAGAAGATCATTGGCCAAAATTTCAGAGCGGGAATGGAAATTAAAATGTTTTGGCCACCAGGAAGTCGTGCTTGTGGTGGATGGAATGGAGGTGCTCGACAAAGTGATCTCCCAATTTCCAATGGGTAAATTGGGGGACCGCTTCCTCTATTTCTCACCCCCTCCCATTTCCCACTCTGCCCTTTTACCTCTTCTCACTTGCCTATCACCTCCTGGGTCCTCCTCTCCATCTCTTTCTCCTATGGTCAACTCTCCTCTCCTATCAGATTCCTCCTCTCCAGCCCTTTACCTTTCCCACTCACCTGGCTTCACCTGTCACCTTCTAGTTTTCCTCCTTCCCCTACCTCCATCTTTTTATTCTGGTGTCTTCCCCCTTCCTTAGTCCTGAAGAAGGGTCTTGGCCTGGATTGTCAACTGTCTTCAGTTTCATAGATGCTGCCTGATGTGATGAGTTCTTCCAACATTTTTTGTATGGTGCTTCTACCTTCTGTACTGTTATTTTCTGTTGTGTATGTGACTTATTTTAAAGAAAAGCTTTTCAAGGTGACGTTTCAAATGTTTTGATCTCCTATATTTTTCAGGCAAGAGTGTATATTACATTTGGCTTGTTGTGGCTAACATCTCTTCAGTGTTCTCGGCATTTGCTGGATGTCATTCAGCATTTGGTTACCAACTCGTCCATTGTAGTTCTTCATTTGCATTCCCAATGCACAGTTCTCTAGTTCCTTATGAATATTTGATCTTATCAACTGAAAAGCAACAAATCAGTTTGAGATATTGTACTCCAAGAAACCAAAAACAAAGTTTCAATTAACTTCCTGGAGTTAAGGCTTTGAGGGTGTTAAGGTTTACAAGGTAGTTTCATAAGGGAGAAATGCATTTTATTTTTGAACAGATATATGCAGAAATGCCCAGAGGAAGATGTGTACATAGGAGTAGCAAGTTGTAAAGAAGCAGAATAAGACTTTTAAAACATGGGCAGGTGAACTTTATAGTTCAGAAATATGAGGACCCATCCTGAGAAAGATGATCCAGATTTTATTTTAATAGTGGTGGTCCACAAAGAATGCTTGTCAATAAATATAAATCTGACAAAGTGGCAATATAGGTCCACAAGTAATCATAGAGGCCGATGAAATATTTGCTTTACTTGCAAGACACTTAAAATGCAAATTAGAACAGCATTTTAGTAGACTCTGGGTTACAAGATAGAAATAAACAGACTGGAAATTCTGGAAATGTGTAATGAAAGCAGAAAATGCTAAAACATTCAGCAGGGCAGGCAGCATCTGTAGAAAGGAAACAGAGTTGACATTTCAGTCCCTTCTTAAAATTGGCTTGTTTTTTTCACCGCTCTTCCGCATTTGAAATTGCAGACTTGGGTTGGGAGGTGTATATAAAGCAAAGGTGATTTCCGTGATAAGGTGAGGCTGAGACTACTTTGGGGATATCCTCTTCATAAACCTTTCTGATAGATTAATGACAAACGCCCACCAGCTCAAGGCGAATCTGTTGGGAGTTAATTAGATCATTAGACATACAAACAGGATTAAGCCACTCGGCCCATTTGAATCTGCTCTGTTATTTCATAATGGCTGATTTATTATCTCTATCGACCCCATTCTCTTGACCTTTGATGCCCCGACTAAACAAGAACCTATCAACCTGTGATTTAAATATATTCCAATACTTGGCCTCCACAGCTGTCCATAGCATTGAATTCCACAGACTCACTATTGTCTGCCTAAAGAAATTCCTTCTCATCTCTGTTCTAAATGGACGTCCCTCTATCAGACTATGCTGTTTGATCCTAGGTTCACCCATTATTGTAAGCATCCTCTCCACAATCACTGTGTCTTGACCTTTCAATATTTAATAGGTTTCAATGAGATCTCCCTCTCATTCTTCTAAATTTCAGTGAGTACAGACCTAGAGCCATCAAACGCTCCTCATGTGTTAAGCCTTTCATTCCCGGAATTATTCTCGTGAATCTCCTCTCCAATGCCAGTACATCTTTTAGATACAGGGACCAAAGCTGTTCACAACACTTCAATCTTTTATCCATGTTAGTATCTTTCCTATAATACCATTGACAACCTCACGTGCGGCACCTTGTCAAATGCCTTCTGAAAATCCAAGTAAACAGCATCCACTGACTCTTGTTTGTCTATCCTGTCTGTTAGTTCCTCAAAGGATTCCAACAAATTTGTCAGGCAAGATTTCCCTTTAAGGAAATAGTGCTGACTTTGGCCAGTGTTATCGTATCCTTCCTAGTACCTCGAACCCTCATCCTTAATAATGGACTCCAACATCTTCCCAACCACTGAAGTCAGGCCTAAAGTTTCCTTTCTTTTGCCTCCCTCCCTTCTTAAAGAATGGTGAGATGTGTGCAATTTCCTAGTCATCTGGAACCATTCCAGAATCTAGTGATTCTTAAAAGATTATTACTAATACCTCCACAATCTCTTCAGCTACCTCTTCCAGAATCCAGGGTGCAGTCCATCTGGTCCATGTGACTTTATTTACCTTCAAATCTTTAAGCTTCCCAAACACCTTCTCCTTATTATACATGATAAATGAACATCAGGACTGGCCAGCACTGACACCAAGTAAATTGTTGACTTGGGTATTGGTAGACGAAATTTTGTTTCACATGCCTCTGTTGACCCTGAATGGAACATGAAGCATTAGGTTTTCTCTGACTGCACCAGTTTCCTCCCATGACTGTTAAGAAATTGCCATACGTGCAGAGGTGAGTTGTTGTATCTGGGGGTAGTTGTGGCACCCTGCAACTCAAAATGCACTGCACAATTTACTTTGCTTTTTCAGGAGTAATACTTATATTTGAATTTACAGGATGATTTGACAATGGAATAATTTTATGATAGAATTACAGTATACAAATAATTCTGTAGAGAGCTTTAATTTCAACTCAGTTATAATTTCTTGCAGGTCTGCTGACTTTTGCAATGTTCTTAATGTTACTTTTTTGTTTTCTTCCTTCCCCCCCCGGCAGAAGGAGAGGTGGAAAATTTTGACGTTTCCAGTTTGCCTGATGAAGTGTTGCAGAATATTGAAGCTGATAGTTTCTGGTGCATGAGCAAATTACTTGATGGTATTCAGGTAAATTGATAACCTCCTGTCCTGTTTTAGTGAGGATAACTGATGAATTTTATACTGAAAATATATTGAGGTTGTAAATGAACCAGCAGAAATTGGGAAGTCCTTATTCCTTATAGTCACTGGATGCACAGTAATGAGGGGCATGATAAATTTTTCTTTTTCTATATGGAAATTCTTGTCATTTTATTGTGAATTGTTGAAGTAGGGTAGCATTTTCTATCCCCTCCTATGGACTAATAAATTAAATATGCATTTGATTTTCTAATAAAAACAAGCACTTCATATCAGTAAATTTAATTAATTGATATGACAGTGTTTTAATCTTTTAACTTCTTTGCATTGTTGTATGCTTTGAATTTAAATTAACATTCAAAATGCTCATCAAAAGTATTTTTCTAGCATCAAGGCAATACCTTTTGATGTGGTTGTTTTAATGGAAAATATTTGTTTTTGAGAGTTCTGTTGATATAGAAATTCCGTCCTACACAATGCGATTTGTCTAGAATTTTGCTGCATTGCAGGATTCTCTACCCATTAAATATTTTGGGAACAACTTTGTCTGATTGATAGCTTCTGTTCCTCTTGTAAATTGTGTTGGAATGGTGCTGAAACTTACCTTTTTCTTCTCATTTTATGAAATCAATTCTAGCATAGAACAGAATTAGGCCAATCAGTCCATTGAATGCTCTGCTAATTGATCATGGCTGTTTTATTATTTCTTCACAAACTGTACTCCTGCTTCCTCTTGTGACCTTGGACACACTTAATCATCAAGAAACTATCAATCTCCACTTTAAATATATCTGATAATTTGGCCTCTATGGCTGTGTGTGGCAAAGAATTCCACAGATTAGCCACCTTCTGTCTTAAGAAATTCCTCCTCATCTCTGTCCTTTTATTCTGAAGCTGTCTCCTATCTCGTCTCTCCCACAAGTTTAAGATTTCCAGTTTATAGATCCTATTTACAGTTATTGTTCTGTAGATTTGCCAAGTATGCCTGCAGAAAGAGAATCTCAGGGTTGTATGTGGTGACGTAAGCTCGCTGATAATAAATCCTACTTTGAACTAATGGAAACATACTCCCCATGTCCACTGTATCCAAACCTTTCAGTATTCAAAGGCAACACAAGTGAATCTGCAGATGCTGGAAATAAATAAAAACACAAAATGCTGGCAGAACTCAGGAGTTCTGAACCTATCCCATAAGGCATGTTCCCCAATCCAGGCAACATCCTTGTAAATCTCCTCTGCACGATGAGCTCATAGAAACAAAGGCAAATGCAATGCTAGCATTCATTTTGAAAAGGTGAGAATATAAAGGTAAGAACGCAACACTTGAGGAGTGAACCCTCCTGATGAAGGGTTTTGGCCTGAAACATTGTCACTACCTCCTCTCATAGATGCTGTCTGGCCTGCTGAGTTCTGCCAGCATTTTGTGCCTTTCAGTATTCAGTAAGTTTCAGTGAGATCCACCCCCACTCCAGCCCAGAGCCATCAAATGCTCTTTTCATCCCTCAGATCATTCTTTTAAACTTCCTCCGGACCCTCTTCAACATTGCCATGTCTTTCCTTTCTAGCCCAAAACTGGTCCCGATTCTCCAAATGTGGTCTAATTAATGCTTTATACAACCTCAGCATTGCGTTCTTACCTTTATATTCTCACCTTTTCAAAATGAATGCTAGCATTGCATTTGCCTTTGTTTCTATGAGCTCATCGTGCAGAGGAGATTTACAAGGATGTTTCCTGGATTGGGGAACATACCTTATGGGAATAGGTTCAGTGAACTCGGCCTTTTCTCCCTGGTGCGAAGGAGGATGAGAGATGACCTGATCGAGGTGTACAAGATGATGAGAGGCATTGATTGTGTGGATAGTCAGAGGCTTTTTCCCAGGGCTGAAATGGTTGACACAAGAGGACACAGGTTTAAGGTGCTGGGGAGTAGGTACAGAGGAAATGTCAGGGGTAAGTTTTTTACTCAGAGAGTGGTGAGTGCGTGGAATGGACTGCCGGCAACAGTGGTGGAGGCGGATACGATAGGGTCTTTTAACAGACTCTTAGATAGGTACATGGAGCTTAGTAAAATAGAGGGCTATAGGTAAGCCTAGTATTTTCTAAGGTAGGGACATTTTCAGCACAACTTTGTGGGCTGAAGGGCCTGTATTGTGCTGTAGGGTTTCTATGTTTCTAAGATAAATTGTAGGGAACCCTTGGCTAGGACTCCAAAGTGCCTTTGCACCTTTGATTCCTGAATTCACTATGCCTTGATTCCTTCTACCAAAATACATGATCATACACTTCCCTACACTGTATTCCATTTGCCCATTCTCCTAATCTGTGCAAGTCCTTTTGCATACTCTCTGCTTCCTCAACACTACGCCCTTTCACCTATCTTTATATCATCTAATGTCTGGTATGCTCAACATGAAAATTAACACTAAAATCATATTGCTATATTTAATCCAATTTTCTTTTGGATGTAGTTATGCAGCCATGCCCTCTGCAATCAGCACGGAGCTACTGATTTGACATGATTATAACCTCTTGCACACTCCCTTTGCAGATGAAAGTACTAAAAGTGTTTTATTTTTAAGAGCATAGAAATTTAATATAATCTTTGTCCTTGGTAACTAATTTGTATGCCCAATTACCTCTTTCAAAATTCCATTTTTGTTCTAATAGATCTTTCTCTTTAATTGTAGTCCTTCATTATTTTGTGATAACTGGTGTGGAAACATTAGATGATCTTACAGTCAGCAGTTTTGAGTTTGTTCTCAAAACAGTGTCTGTCAGGTTTTATTCATAGGGCATTTTACTGTTGGGCATTATATCAGAATCAGGTTTAATATCACTGGCATATGTCGTGAAGTATGTTGTGTTTGTGACAGCAGTACAATGCAATATATATTAATAGAAAAAAGTGAAATTACTGGAAAAATATAGTAAGTAGTGCAAAAATAAAAATTAAAAAGGTAGTGAGATAGTGTTCATTGGTTCAATGTCCATTCAGAGATTGGATGGCAAAGAGGATGAAGTTGTTCTTGAGCTGTTGAGTGTGTACCTTTAGGCTTCTGTACCTCTTTCCTGATGGTAGCAATGAAAACAGGGCATGTCCTGGGTATGGGTGTCATTAATGATGGACGTTGCCTTTTTGAGACATTGCTCCTTCAAGATGTCGTGGATACTCTGCTGGCTAGTGCCCATGATGGAGCTGACTAAGATTATAACTCTTCAGCTTATTTTGATCCTGTGCAATAGTACCACCCTGGTGATGCAGTCAGTTAGAACGATCTCTATGACACATCTGTAGAAATTTGCAAATGTTTTTGGTGATGTACCAAATCTTCTCAAACTACTAATGAAATATGGCTGCTGTTGAGCCTTCTTTGTAGTTGCATCAATATGTTGGGCCCAGGATAGATCCTCAGATGTTGACACCCAAGAAGTTGAAATCGCTCACTCTTTCCACTTCTGATCTCTCTGAGGACTGGTGTGTGTTCCCTCGTCTTACTCTTTCTGAAGTCCACAATGAATTCTTTGGTCTTTCTGACATTGAATGCAAGGTTGTTCCTGCAACATCGCTCAACTAGCTAATATATCACCATCTGAAATTTTGCCTACACTAGATGATACTTGAGCTTTGCGTAGCCACACAGTCATGGGTGTAAAGAGAGTAGAGCAGCACACATCCCTGAGGTACGCCAGTGTTGATCCTCAGTGAGGTGGAGATGTTACTTTCAATTTTTGAAGTGAATGGCAAAATGCTCTGTTGTTTGCATCTTAATTAGAAAAATATTTCTCATGTAAAATATTTATCAGAAGTGAACTGTCACATTATAATTACAAGAGAAGTATCTCATATTTAAATTTGAAAATATTGTTTAGCCATGTCTTAATATGAACAAGTAATGTGTTTTGGGTTTGTTTTAAACAATGACTTCAAATATGAGATCAAAGTGAAATACATTAATTTAAAATATAATACAGTGTAATAGACATAATTTGTAAGTAACAGTCATGAATTTCAGATACTGATAATCTGAAATGAAAATGTTAGAAACTCTTAGCAGGCAAGGCATGTGCTATGGTTCTCTGTTCTAAGGCAGTGTTTGTGGAATGAGAAACTGATTTAACGTTTTAGGTGCAGAAATCTTTGACAAAACCGGGTAAAGGTGAAATGACACTGATATCAAGCTGCAAGTCATGAGGGGAGAGGATTGACAAGACAGAGGGAATTGCTTTGATAGGTGCAATATGAGGATTGCACTGGGGATAAACTAAATAAGATAATATGGTCAGTGGATTAATGGTAGCGGTTAGGGAAAGAAAGTGTTTTTTTCATAGAAGCCAAATATGAGGGCTTTTTGGAGAATGAGAACCCAAACAAAGAAACATAAAGGCCTAAGGTCAGATTATGTTCAAAGATTCAAAGTACAGTTATTATCGAAGAATGTATGCAGTATACAACCCTGAGATTTGTCTTCTCCATAGACAGCCACAAAATAAAGAAAACCACAAAAACCCATTCAAAGAAAAAAAAATCAAACCTTCCCCATGCTAAAAAAAAACAAGTTATGCAAATGGCAACCAAAAAATGAGCAAGAAACACAGAATATAAAACACAAAATTGAAAGAGTCCGGGCATATTCAGTTCAGCTCAGTTCATTATCTGCAGGCTACCCTGTTCAAAATCACCCAATATAGCAACAAAAATAGGGGTGACCAGAAACCAAAATCACATCATAACGTGAACTACAAAGTCCAATCCACAAACTGCATTAATGAGTGAGCAAAACTGTGCAGTTGGATGTCTTGGCCTATAAGAAATAGATGGAGAAGGCAAGTTAACAGAAGTTGTAGAAATCAGTGTCAAATCCAGAAGGCTGGAAGATGTTCGTCAGAGTTGCATTAGGTTTTGTTATAACAGTTCTGGAGGTAGTAGACAGGTTAGATTTGAAATGCATGAAGAATTAGTGTTTTCTGTTTACAATGTTGTCAGTTTCTTAGGGCATTTTTTAACTAATGCTAATACTCTGAGCTTCTCATTTACTCTTGACACGTATTCCTCCATGATACCTAGCAGGTTTATGGTGTCCTCTGTAAATTCAGACTTTAAGTACTTCTTTTTTTTTTCTGCCTCTCCCTTATTTCTCTCGAGAATTGTGCCTGTAAGGGGGCCCTTGTTAAATACTGTACGTTTTTTTTTGTGTTTTTCAATTCAATAGATGATCTTACATATTGCTTTTATAATTCTTATTAGCTTAAAATCTATCCATTTTCTCATTAGCTTGTGGAAGTCCTAGTTGCCTTTTACTACAAAGTAAGTGTCATATTATTGAGATTGCAAGTGCATGGCAGCATTACATTTCACAGTGATTACACAATGTTGCCGCCTCTGAGAAGACCACAACTTTTTCCCTTGGGTTTGGAGGATTGTGTGTTTCAATGACCCAGAGAGCTATGCTGGCTGGGGTCAGAGCTTTATGCTTTGGCTCTTGTTGGGTCACCCATGCCCACCAGGTCAAAGAGCAAAGGCCAGTCTAAGAGTGGTTCATTGGTCCTCCAGATTCGAGGGTTCAGATCAGGGCTAACAACCCTGACTGGTAAAACAAAATTATTATGTAAACAACAATGAAGGATTCCTTCTACATCTGAGTGTGATGGTATTCCTGAGGCACCGCCTGCGACTTGCATGACTGATGGTAAATGCAGAGGAAGCTACTGACATGATGAAGGAAGCCATGAACGCTGCCAGAGGTGGAGGACCTTCATTGTTGCCCTAAACATCAGTGCGTAACAGGCAAAAGAAGAACAAAATGTTGTGATTTAAACTCTCATCTCTACACACTGTACATCTAAGAAATCTGTCTGGTCCCATTCTCTCACCCTCTTAAACATTGCAATGGAATCTACCCCTACCAATATCTTGGGCAGTATCTTTCGGATGTTAACCAGCTGTGTGTGTGTATATATACACACAGTATATTTCAATTTTAATACTTGGTATTTTTGCTTATCATCTTTGTTCTGAACCTTTAAAGTTCTTGACCCCACTTTCAATTGAGCAGTTTTTCTCCCTCTCTCTCTCCCTTTCATGTTTTTAAATACCTGCAGCATATTCCTGTCTCATCCTTTGTTTGATAAAAACAATTGTTATCCATACAACTGAGCTCCCCTTCCCTAGAATCATTTCTGTAAATGTCATTTGTATTCTGTCCAAAGTAATTTCCCAAGATGTGTCATCCAGAATTAGAAGCAGTACTTCACTTGTGATCAAAGTAGTGTTTCATAATCACAAGAGGTTTTGCAGATGCTGGAAATCTTGAGTGACACGCACAAAATGCAGGAGGATCTCAGCAGGTCAGGCAATATGAACGGAAGGGAATAAACAGTCGACCTTTCAAGCGGTGACTCTTCATCAGGACTGGAAAAAAAGGATGAAGAAGCCATAATAAGAAGCTGGGGGGGATGAGGAGGAGCAAGTTGGCAGGTGATAGGTTGGGGTGAGGGGAAAGGTGGGTGGGGAAGGGAGGCAATAGGTGGAAGATGTAAAAGGCTGAAGAAAAGTGAATCTATTAAGAGAGGGTAGTGGATCGTAGGAAGAAGGAGGGGCACCAGAGGGAGGGGATGGGCAGTTGAGAACAAGAGAAGGAGTGAAAGGGGGATCCCAAATGAGGAATGGCAAAAGAGAGAATGGGGAGGGAAAGAATTTACCTGAAGTTAGAGAAATTGATGTTCATGTTGAAGGTTACCCTGATAGAATTTGAGGTGTTGTTTCTCTAACCTGAGTGTGGCCTCCTTGTGGCAGCAGAGGGCACCATGGACAGACATGTTGGAATGGACATGGACAATCAAATTTATATGGGTGGTCTCTGGGAGATCCTGCCATTTGTGGTGGATGGAGCGAAGACGTTTAATGAAGTCATCTCCCTAATCTACATTGGATCTCACCAATGTGGAGGAACTGTACCAGATACAATAGATGACAGGTGAAGTGTTGCCTCACCTGCGTGGTTTGTTTGGGGCAAACCCACATGTACATAGGAAGGACATGCTATTTCTGTACCGATGGTACTGGAATTGAACTCTGAACTCTGTCCCAAACTGTAATAGTATTGCACTAACCACTACGCTTTCTGGTTCTCCTACTCATCTGTTCTCTTCTCATCACCTCCCTCTGGTGCACCTTCTCCTTTCCCTTTTTTCCATTGTCCACTGCCTTTTAGTCTAAGATTCTTCTTTCCTCAGCCTTTTGCTTGCACTTGTCTCCTCCCAGCTTCTTCCTTCACCCCTTCCCCCACCCACTCACCCACCTTCCCCTTCACCAGCTCTCACTATCACCTGCCAGCTTGTACTCGTTCCCTCTTCCCCCCCCCCCCCCCCCACTCTTTCTAATTCTGGCTTCTGCCCCTTTCCAATCCTGATTTGGAGCCTTGGCCCAAAGTAATGACTGTTTATTCCCTTCCACAGATGCTGCCACCATTTCCTCTAATATTTTAGGTGTGACGGTTTTATACAATGCCTTGAAAAAGTATTCAGCTGCAACAACTATCTTCACATTTTACTGTCTCATTTTCTAGATTTAAAATATATTGAAGTATGATTTTTTGAGCTAATGTACAAAACAGTGTGCATCATGTCAAACCAAAAGAAGATTTCCAAAATCTGTCAACAATTGACTAAAAATTAAAACCAAAATTGAGGCTGAAACTGTATTAATCTCCTTTGTAATTACTATTGCACTAACTTTCCTCAGTAGCAATATATTGCCTTACTGGCTCACCAAATTTGTTGAAGTAGAAAATTTGAGGATCACCTGTTTATAGTGAATTCATAAAAATACTGTATACACTCCCTCTGTCTGTAAGGTTCAACAGCATGTTAGATTTTCAACAGACCAGACCAAATTGAGACAAAAGAGTATTCAAGACAAGACAGTGAAATGATAATAGAGAAGCACAAATCTGGGGGAAGGTATAAGACCATCTGAAAGGCACTAAACATGCCTTGGAATTCAATGCAGTTCATTGCAAAAAAGTGGAGAACATATAAAATCACAGCGACACTGCCTAGGTCAGGCTGCTCCTGCAAACTTAATTGTCAGAGAAGAATGGCACTTGTAAGAGAGGCTACTGTGATGCTGACAGCACTCTGAGTGAGCCGTGGAAGTCAGTGGCTGCAAATGGAGATTAAGTTCATGGCCCTACAATCTCTAACGCCTTGCACAAAAAAGGATATTTGTGGAAGAGTGGCAAAGAAGAAGCCCTGGATAAAACAAAATTTATCTCTTTGCTGTAAAGGCTTTCCAAAACATCACTTAAAATGAACTGTAATGATGTGGAATAGTGGTCACCAACCCGTCGATCGCGATCGACTGGTCGATCTTTGAGACTTTCCCAGTAGATCCTGGGGAAAAAAAAGAAAAAAAAACACAAATACTATTGAGAGATTGTTTCCGGGTTGCCGGGTTTTAATTCCGTTCTTTCTGCCCAGTGCGCATGCGTGTAGCTCCTCCACCACACACTACAGTGTACTTCAGTGATCCCCAACCATCAGGCCGCGAGGAAACGATATGAGGCAGCTGCACCTTTCCTCATTCCCTGTCACGCCCACTGTTGAACTTGAATACATGCGATCACTGGTTGGCCTCGGGTAACCAACCGCTTAATGCGGCCGGCGAGAAGTGCTGATGCTACTGGCCTGGAGCGCAGACAGATGGGCGCCGCCTCTAAACTTGTTTAGCACACCGAATGTTTGTGGGGAACCCGGTGCTAAAATACTTGCAGGCGATCTAATTCGGGCTCAGGGTTTCATAAGTAGCAGAGCAGCTACCTCGCTGCAATCTACTGAAGTCATCCCTCGAGCCAAACTTTTGTTGGCCGATTGATCCTACAAGAGGGGTGGGCGCGTGCCCTGTCGCACTCCTTGTTTGGTTGGTCAGTTGGTCTCTCCGGACTGTGACCGCTGTGGCCCCGGCACGGGAACAGCCGCACCTGTTCAGGGCGGTTGGCAGCGGGTGGGCGGGTGGCTGGAGTTTGGGTCCGGAGGCAATGAAGCCCTCAAGACTGCTTCAGTACTCTGAGTCCAAGCACCATGCACTTAAAGACAAACCTGTTGAGTTTTTTTCCAGCGGAGAAAACGTGAGCAAGCGGGACAGAAGCTAAGTGCTGAGAACCACATAAACGAAATTGCGGAATAGACTGGATATAAGGAACCTGCTTCGAGTATCACTGTATTCCGGTCATGTTTAACACCACCCCCCCCCCCCCCCCCCCCCACCCCCTGTCAGCTGGTCCGCAATATTGTCAATATTAAACTGGTTCGTAGTGAAAAAAAGGTTGGTGACCCTGGTTTTCATACATTATTTCTACTTCCGGGTTGCGGGGTTTTACTTCTGGTCTTTCTGCCCCGGTGCGCATGCATGTAACTAATCGATTTGGAGTTGATCTTGCCTTTCACTGAGGCTGAGGTAGGGGATCTTGGGCTTAAAAAGATTGGTGACCACTAATGTGGAAGAAGATCTTGTGTTCCAATAAGACTAAAGTGGAACTTTATGGCCTCAACACTAAGTGGTATGTGTGGTGTAAATCTAATACTGTACATCAGCCAGGTAACACCATCACTACTGTGAAGTTTGGTGGAGGTAGCATCACGCTGTAGGGATGCTTTTCAGCAGCAGGGAATCTTGTTAAGATTGATGGGAAGAAGAATGCTCTGAATACAGACAGATCTTGGATAAAAAACTTGCTAGCTTCTGCCAGAAAGCTTAAACAGGAGATAAGGTTTGTTTATTTTAGCAGGACAATGACCCAAAGCACACTGCCAGAACAACCACGGAGTGACTTCAAATGAAAAAAAAACATTGTTGTCCTTAAGTGGTACAGAGTCCTGACATGATGGAATATCTGGCAACACCTCAAGTTTGCTGTCCGCTGCTGCTCCTCAACTTATACTATACAGCGTGAATAATTTTGCAGTGAGGAATGGGCAAAATCATGCTCCATCACATTGGGCAAGGTTAATAGACACTTATCCAAAAAGATTGCTGACTGCAGTATCTGCAAGAGGTGTTACAACTAAGTACTGAGTAAAGGCATGTGAATACTTTTGAACTGTTGACATTTCAGTTTTTGAAATTTTAGCTTTCGTGCTTTACAATTTTCCCTGTTTTTTGGTGATCTATTGTGAAAAAGGGAGCATGTGATTCACAAATAAAAATTCCCAGTTAAGTTGATCAGAATCTCAGGTTGTAATAGTCATTTATGAGATCAAAGGGTTGGGGGCTAAATACTTTCTTCAAGGCACTGTAAATATTCATCATAAACTTCCTTTATCTTAATGTTCTCTGCTTCTATATATAAATTATACAATTTTTTAAAGCCACATCTACCTCCTGAGTTCTCTCTTTCAATGAATTATGCCTGTATAATCTCTGTTTTTGTACCCTTTTAAAAATTGTGGCCTCTGGTTTCTTAGCATTAAATTTTATTACTATTTTTCTGTGTACTCCATCATCCTGTTATAATCTTCCTCAAAGTTCGCAGAGCTTCCAAGTTTTATCATCTGCAAATTTGCACTGCAGCCAAAACATCCATGTCTAAATTGCTAATATGTTAGACAATAAATGGTTATTGTACCAATTGTTAGGAAATGTTCCTGCACACTTCCCTCCAATCATGAAATAATCCTTGATGACTACTGTATTATCTTTTTCTTGTTACTTAACCAAATTTCTGTTCATGCAACAATAACATCTTTTTCTTTGGTCTTCAATCCTGGTGACAAACCTATTGTGTAACACTTTATGTGACACCTTTGGAAGTCCATCAGTGACTTTTTCCTTTTTGATCTTATCTGTTATTTCATGAAAAAAATCTGACATTGATTAGATTAGGCCCAACTTTCCCTATAAAAAAATAGGCTTTCTCTAACTAATTTGCATTTGTCCAAATGGCTAATTTTGAAACTGATTGTTGTTTCTAGAATTTTCCACACTCCTAAACTACTCTTGACTGTTTGCAGTTACAGTTTGAGCAAAGACGTAGCATTTGCTATTTTCTGGCTTTGCATCTTAGAGGTACTTTTTTGCTGGTCTACTTGATTCAGTATCCTTGGTTACCCATGGATCTCTGACTTTAATTTATGAATCCTTCTCCCTCATGGAAATGTCCCTGATCTACAACTGAAACATCTTACACCCTTGCCTCCCTTATTGTCCATCTTTGGTTTTAATTTACCTCAGGCAAAATCTACTTCCCTCCCCTGAAGTTGGCCCTTGACCATTTTTCTGTTACTTAATACTTTTTCTATGTATGCAGCCAAAGATTACTTTCTCCCTTGGCATTTATTCTTGGATGCTTCATCAGGCATTTTGGTGTCAAATCATAAAATCTCCCTGTGAATTGCATTGGGATATTTAACTATGTTAAAGGTGCGATATACAGTGGCATGCAAAAGTTTGTGCACCCCTGATCAAAATTTCTGTTACTGTGAATAGTTAAATGAGTAGAAGATGAACTGATCTTGAAAAGTCATAAAGTTAAAGATGAAACATTTTTTACAACATTTTAAGCAAGATTAGTGTACAGTATTGTTTGTACAATTTTAGATTGGAAAAAAGGGAAGGAGCACCATGCAAAAGTTGGGCACCCCAAGAAATTTGAGCTCTCAGATAACTTTCATCAAGGTATCAGACCTTAATTAGCTTGTTAGGGCTATGGCTTGTTCACAGTCATTGTTAGGAAAGGCCAGGTGATGGAAATTTCAAAGGTTTATAAGTACTCTAACTCCTCAAACCTTGTCCCAACAATCAGTAGCCGTGGGCTCCTCTAAGCAGCTGCCTAGCACTCTGAAAATTAAAATAAATGATGCCCAGAAAGCAGGAGAAAGCTATAAGAAGATAGCAAAGCGTTTTCAGGTAACCATTTCCTCTTTTCGTAATGTAATTAAGAAATGGCAGTTAACAGGAACAGTGGAGGTCAAGTTGAGGTCTGGAAGAAAACTTTCTGAGAGAACTGCTCGTAGGATTGCTAGAAAGGCAAATCAAAACCCCCGTTTGACTGCAAAAGACCTTCAGGGAGATTTAGCAGACTCTGGAGTGGTGGTGCACTGTTCTACTGTGCAGCAAAACCTGCACAAGTATGACCTTCATGGAAGAGTCATCAGAAGGAAACCTTTCCTGCGTCTTCACCACAAAATTCAGCATCAGAAGTTTGCAAAGGAACATCTAAACAAGCCTGATGCATTTTAGAAACAAGTCCTGTGGACAGATGAAGTTAAAATAGAACTTTTTGGCCACAATGAGCAAAGGTATGTTTGAAGAAAAAAGGGTGCAGAATTTCATGAAAGGAACACCTCTCCAACTGTTAAGCACGGGGGTGGATCGATCATGCTTTGGGCTTGTGTTGCAGCCAGTGGCACGGGGAACATTTCAGTAGTAGAGGGAAGAATGAATTCAGTTAAATACCAGAAAATTCTCGAGGCAAACATCACACTGCCTGTGGAAAAAAAAAGCTGAAGATGAAAAGAGAATGGATTCTACAACAGGATAATGATCCTAAGCACACCTCAAAATCCACAATGGACTACCTCAAGAGGCGCAAGCTGAAGGTTTTGCCATGGCCCTCACAGCCCCCTGACCTAAACATCATTGAAAATCTGTGGATGAATCTCAAAAGAGCAGTGCATGCGAGATGGCCCAAGAATCTTACAGAACTAGAAGCCTTTTGCAAGGAAGAATGGGCGAAAATCCCCCAAACAAGAATTGAAAGACTCTTAGCTGGCTACAGAAAGCGTTTACAAGCTGTGATACATGTCAAAGGGGGTGTTACTAAGTACTGACCATGCAGGGTGCCTAAACTTTTGCTTTGGGCCCTTTTCCTTTGTTGTTATTTTGAAACTGTAAAAGATGGAAATAAAAAAGTAATCTTGCTTAAAATATTAAATAAATGTGTCATCTTTAACTTTATGCCTTTTGGAAATCAGGTCATCTTTTACTCAGCTATTCACTAACAGAAATATTGACCAGGGGTGCCCAAACTTTTGCATGCCACTGTAATTCCAAGTTACGACTGTATATGAGAAGCTTTTCGGCTGTTGGAACAGTTGTGTGTTTTGTATAAAGGTAATGTTTATGTTGCAACATTGAATTACATTTTTTTCATGTTTGTTGTTTGTAAGATCAATTGAGTTGGTTAAGCAAATAATAAGGTAGCATGTTTGTGAGAAATGGATCAGCCTTAGTTTTGCAAATACAGTAGATTCCAGTTAATTGGGCTATTGATTAATTGGAATAGCCTTTTAAAAGAACAGAAACCAATTGTTATTTGGGACACAAGGTTGTTGCCAAACAGTTTCTAACTAACATCATTTGTGTGCACTTGTGTGCTGTTAGTGACTACACCTTTGTTAAAGTGAACAGTTGTTAACTTGTCAGCTGCGCTTGTTTATGTTCAAAACAGTGATTTTTGTCACTGATAGGTGGTGAGAAATAAGCAGTGAGAAAGTTCAGAGTTGTTTTGTTTACAGTGGGTTTCATGCATTCTTGCTTGGAGGTGCCAGAAATGGGCAGGAGAGAAAATGAAAGTATTTCACTAATTCATTAAGTTAGGTACTATGAAGAATTTGAAGGTATCAACAATCATCTTGAGTGTTACAATGAAAGTAAAGATTTGGAGGATGCAATCATCAAAAGCATTGTATGAAGGCAGTCCATTATCTGCACTGGGTGTCTGTTCATTTACAGTCAATGGAAAGAGCATGACAGCATACACTGGATGAATTCCTATGTTGTTAACTATTAGAAACTAACAGTTTTATAACACAGTTGCAACACACACAAAATGCTGGAGGAACTCAGCAAGTTAGGCAGCATCCATGGAAATGAATAAACAGTCAACATTTTGGGCCGAGACCCTTCTGGATTTGCTGAGTTCCCCCAGCATTTTGTATGTGTTGGTTTGGATTTCCTGCATCTGTAAACTTCTTTGTGTTTATAGTACTGCAGTGGTATAGGTAGTATTTTAATTTGTTCTGTGTTTCATTTAAATGTATGATTTGTTACACAGTTAAATTGTAGCTTATTCTTTTTTTTAACAACCTTTTAACTATTTCCATGAAACCAGTTAATTGGGACAGTCGCTTAATTGGGCCAAAATGTGCTGCTCCCTCTGTAACAATTAACTGGAATCCACTTTTTGACAATTACATTAGCATTTATAAACTCTAACATTTGTACTGCATGTTCTCTGGGGTTAGCCTTTAAATTTCCAGAGTTCTCAGCATGGTATAATAAAGCATCAAAATGACAGCATTATGTGCTTTGAATGACAACATCAAATGGTTTGTTTCAAATTTTAGAATAGTAATCTTTGTGTCACATTTGAGTACAACAGTACATAAGATTGCTACTTCACTGATAACTGTGCTTCCTGGAATGCAGGCTTTTATTGTGTTGCTATTGACAGGTAGCTTTAAATTGTTATAGATGCTAACAGCTGAAGCGTAGATATATTGGCACCAAATTAGCTACAGTTCCTGCACACATTCTTTGAAGCTTTGGAAATTCCATTAATCTAGCATCTCCCGCTGAGCAGTCTTCTGTGGAATCTTAACGATCTATATCAACCATCTATTCACCTCTACAATGCAGTAGACAGTTGTGTCATTCAAAAATATTGATGCTGACTTCTTTATTGTTATGCCGTTTTTTAGAAACCATGATCTTTTGTTTTTCTCATTTCCTGAACAGTGTGTTTCCTTTCTTGGCAAGTGTTTTGTATTGATCTTGCAGGGGAAGCTATAGTAATGCAAGTCTTTGCTGAATGCTTGGAAAAGTGTATTACCATGGGCCTTTAGTACAAGTAATTGTGTCTCATTGTGAAACTTCGTTTTTCAGGACAACTACACATTTGCACAGCCAGGGATTCAGAAGAAAGTGAAAGCTTTACAGGAGCTTGTAAGTCGGATCGATGGTAAGTCTAAATCATTGTCAAATTTCTGGTGAATGGAACAGCAATATGTTAATACTGTTGGGTTTAGGGGGAAAACAGAAATGAGGTGCCATCCTCAATCAGTTGAGAACATTATGCCCTTTGTAAAACCATTGCTGTATGTCATTTAAGGAGAATTACTAGAGCATGGGCAAGTTTTGTTACTTTATGAATGCATTTTAATGAAACTTCAAAGGTATTTTTTTGTTTTAAATGTTATGGCTGCAGAAGAAAATCAGTCTGCATTAAATGCACTGACTCTTAATTCTGCAGGATGTCACATCAGCTGTTTTTAGTGCCCTCCACCACGGAGCTTTGTGCAGTCGTGCATCCCTGCCCTATTGTGAGCAATGAAATTGTGCAGTGGATCAAATTAAATATGGATTCTGCAAATTTATAATATACTGAACAAGTTAGATGATTCTGAAGGGAATTCTAGATCAGTCAGTCAGGGTGTTTGGAGATTTTTTTTAAAGATGTATTTGCTATGATGGATTTGCCATTCTGAACAATAGCTATAATAGCTGCTCGAGTCAAGTCATCATTCTTCATACCTCCCAATCCCTCTGTCATTGAGAATTTTTCGTAGAAGACAATCTGGAAGACTAAAGCCACTTAGTTATGCCCTAGATTAAATATTTTGGCTAAAGCAAAGGAAGATGTATGCTCAATGGTCACTTTATTAGAACCTCCTGTATCTAAAAAAGTGACCACTGATTGTATGTTTGTAGTTTTCCATTGCTGTAGCCCATCCACTTCAAGGTTCGATATGTTGTGCATTCAGAGATGCTCTTCTGTACACCACTGTTGTAACGCATTGTTATTTGAGTTACTGTTGCCTTCCTGTCAGCTTGAACCATTCTGGACATTTTCCTTTGACTTCTCTCACTAACAAGGTGTTTTTGCCCACAGAACTGCTGCTCACTGGATAATTTTTTTTGTTTTGTTTTTTGCACCATTCGTTGTAAACTATAGAGACTGTTGTGTGTGGAAATCCTGAGAGATTAACAGTGTCTGAGATATTCAAATCATGGAGTTAATAAGATTTGAGAATTTAATGCTGGCTTAAAGACTGATGTGAGAAAAATGGATTTCTGTTGACCTGATGTGACTCTGTTGGAATATAGAGTATAGGTTTGGTTTCCAAATCAAGGGAAGGGTATATTTAGCAATGGGATTGCAGCCAAGGTCTATCACACTGATTTTTGGAACGGTGTATTTTCTTGTATATTGAGTAGGCTGAATCAATTTTCTCATGAGTTGAGTATAATGGGAAGTGATCTCATTGAAACACATGGTTTTCCAGAAGGGTTAGACAGGATACATGTAGAATTGATGTTTCCCCTGGCTAAATTGTCTGGAAGTGAGGTATCACATTCTCAAAGTAAATGGTTTGGCCTTTAAGACTGAGATGAGAAGAAATTTCTTCACTCAGAACGTAGTTAATCTCTGAAATTCTGTGTCCTATGGGGTATGGAGGTTCAGTCTTTAAATAAATTCAGGATAGGCTATTAGATTTTCAGACGTTAGGAAAATCAAAATGTGATTAGAGGAGTGGTGAATTATTGGATTCTGGAGCAGGTACGAAAGGTAAAATGACCCTTCTAGTTGTTCTGTGATCCAGTGATTTACTTTTGATTTTAAGTCGTGAATTTAAAATAGAGTGAGGCAAAAGGAATGGAGAAGTTTCTCTTCTGAGGATTGATAATGGAACCATTAATTCATTCGTCACTTGGACTAGATAATGTTAATGCCAATTGTACTAAAGAAGCATTGAATAAATATTTGAAGCAATTCATAGAATATGTAAAGAGTATGATAACTGCTTTAAGTTTGGATTGCTTGAACAAAGAGTTGGGTCAAACCTAAGAGCAGATTTGGTTTCTCTCATTCAAAGATGTCTTGAGGAACATGTGTTTAACATTATTTTTTAAAGGATTATTGTAACCTGCAACCTTTCAAAGATGTACTTCTATGATTGTGGATTTGTGTATCTACATGTCTGATGGATATGTTTGCCATAAATTTATTTTCATAATTGTATACTTTATGTTTGTTTTTACTGCAAGATGATAAATCCCATTGGTTAATAATGACGTTCTCATTAGGGATACCTGGTGGTGTCTTTTCACAGTAAAGATTTAATGTTACTTTGACAAGAATTGGAACTATATTTAATAGGAATCAAATATAAAACACACAAATATGAATATTTAAAGGTCTAACATGTTTATAGGAGATTGCTTATTTTAAAGGCACGCATTAGAAGAACTTGCTATAGGGAGTTGGAAAGAGATGAATGTTATGTGAGGTGCTCGTGCTGTATAGCACGTGGTTTTTGTACATCTTTTTGATTAGTTTAAACTGCACGAAACAAGCATGGTGTATCATGCCTTCAGCCCTTTGAATTGATAGAAGATATAGTGGGAAGTGTGTGTAAATTCTAGCATGTCAGCTAGTGGCAAGATGTGGATGACAAGATGATAAAGGATCTAATTACTTGCTATCAACCAGCATGTTAGCTTTGAAATTCATGTACAGAGGCACATAGGGCCTTTTTACTATCAACATTCTCTCTGTCTTATCATTTAAAACAATGTTATTTTTGTAATTTTCCTGAAGAGTGGATTTCCAGATTGTTTTTTGTCTATTCACTTGACCTGACTGTATTCTTTCCAGCTTATTTATATTCTCTTCCCAGCTAATATTCCCAATATAATAGCAACCATATAATATGGATAGGAAAAATGTATTTGGGTAAAAGCTCCACATGATCTATTTGAATGGTGAATGTTTAATGGGCTGAATGGCCTATTCGCACCCCTTTTCCTCACATTCTCAGAAATTGTATCTTATCTCTGAAATAGAAATACTAAGTGAACAATTCTAATTTATTCTTGTTTGACTGGAACTGGATAAGAGAAGGTTGAAAATTATTATTCTTGAACAATTTTTGATAGAGCATCTAGGGAGAAAAAATATCCATTAACAGATAGTTTAGTAAATACACCTTATCCTTGTTATATGAGTCTTCAGACTATGCGGATTCACAGTTATGCGAGGAGCCTATTTCTACCAATGTCTCCTTATGTGCGTCCAAAATTCACAGTTATGCGAGGGGCATAACTTTATTCCCACCAATAAAGTCACGTGCGCTTGCCTCACAGTCTCACTGTTGGGATGAGAAGCACCACTTTCCTGTCAATACAAGTCAGGTGTGTGCACCTTACAATCTCACTCCCGCCAGTCTCACATTGGTTTTGGTAAGGTGTGGATGTGCGATCTTGCGCTCTTAAACTTTTGTTGGTTTTACCTACGGTGCAGTGATTTTGTGCTTGAAATATTTAACTATGCCTCCTAAGCATCCAATGTCATGTCCTGGGCCATCAGCCGAGCAGCAGAAAACTGCTTTAACACTTGAAAAAAAGTTGGAAATTATAAGTAGTGCGGCATCAGGTGAAGCTCTGGGATGCTACTACGGGAACAGAATCTTGCTTTTAAAGTTCTTTTGTTGCTTGACAATGCACTAGCCCATCTTAAATACAAACGTATTTGGACAGCATTCATCCTAACATAACAGTGCGTTTCCTGCCGCCTAACACAACATCGCTGATTCACCCACTCGACCAAGGTGTGATCCACATTCAAGGCGTATTATTTTTACGGCAAACTACCTCTCAGTTGCTGCAAGCAACAGACGATTTTGAAAATCCCGGGAGTTTACCAGCGGTGAGGGAATGGTGGAAGTCGGAACACTTGACACAAATGATGATGGACGTGGACCCAAGTTCAGAACGGAGTCAGCATTTCAGTCATTCTCTGCTGTCAATCCTACAAGCAAATTTATGCTGAAAAACAAAATGTGGCCAAGCAAACAACCCTGACCACTTTATTCAAACTGGTGTCATCTCCTGCTGCCGGCATTTCTAAGAGTTCTGTGAGTCTTCCTTCACCCCTTGCTGTGCTTGATATGATCCTGACACCACAACAATCACTCATCTCCCGGAGCAAACGCACCTGCCACTGTTGGTGAGTACTGCACACCCGAGTATGTTAACTTTCTATGATTTATTACGTTGAATATTACCTTAAATTGATGAAATATAATACGAATGTTACCTTGTGGTACTGCTTTAGTGTCGTATTGGTATGAAAATGTGAATAAATTACCGATAAAACATACTTAGGAAGCCTTCTGGAACGCATCCCTATTTTCTACATTTAAATAATTATTCATATTATGCGTCGACTGCTAGGAACGTTTCCGCTGCATATAATGAGGATAGGGTGTAGTGAATACATAAATCTTTGTCCACTAATTACATTATTGGATTTTTGTGTCCACTGAATGCTAAATTAGTAATTAACAGAAAGAAAACTAATGTAGGAGATTCTTTTTTTCCTCTGAGCATAAGAAATAGAAGCAGGAGGAAATGATTCCATCCACTGAGCCTGATTCAGCAATCAAAAATATTATACAGATTGTCTGCCTGAATAACATTTTCCTGCCCAATATCTGTTGATTCCTCCAAACTTAGAAGAGTAGAGGCCTCCCACTCTCGCTCCTCCCCCCCCCCATTTGACAGCATAGATATATCCAGATCAGTGTGCTGAATTTTAGCTGCAAGATTACATGTATTTTAGGTAAGCAGAGCAGAATTATGTATTATTATCAACATATGATATTACCAAGACTGTATAGACTTGTCTGTCTGTTTATTTATTTATACCAGGGGTGTCAAACTCATTTTAGGTCACGGGCCGGATTGAGCAAAATGCAGCTTCATGCGGGCCGGATCAGTCGGACGCGTGCGAACGCAGCTTTCGTTGCCTCCATTTTTTCAGCCTGCTCTCATGTGTCTCAGTCTCTGCTATAACTACAAAGTGTTTCACTTTACAAATTCCGTTTCTTATGAAGAAGACTGCCGAGCAAGACTGCCGAATAAACACTAAAAACCCTGAAAACCTGGTACCTGAATAAACTCAGCATTAGCCATATCATACGCCATAGGCGCTTCGATTACTGGGGCCAGCTTTAATAGTAATTAGATATTATCTCGCAGGCCAAAGATAATTCCACTGCAGGCTGGATTTGGCCCGCGGGCCTTGAGTTTGACATATATGATTTATACCATACATTTGGAGCAAGACAAGTTTGCTCTTGTGCTGAAAACTCTGTGGCAAAGGCCAATGTACCATTTGTCTTTCTAATCACCTGTTGTACCCACATGTTATCTTTCAGCGATTGCTGTACACTGAAACTCAACCAGGTTCTTTTAAACTTCAACTTTGACCAGTATCCTCCAAGAGGGCCACAACCTTGTTGTGTTTGGGAGGTTTGAGTGCTTCAATGACTTCCATATGTTGGATGGAGTTGGGGCTATATGCTTTGGCTCTTGGTAGGGTCACCCATGCCAAACAGGTCAAAGGGTAGAGGACAGACTAAGAATGGTCCTCCAAGTTCGGGTGTTCAGCCTGGGGCTAACAACCTGTGGTAAAATACAACTGCTAGGGGAACAGCAATGAAGAATCCTTTTACATCTGAATATGATGGTATTGCTGAGTCTCCACCTGGGATTTGCATGACTGACAGCAGTGAAAATGGAGAGGAAACTACTGACGGGATGAAGGAAGCTCTGAACACCACCAGAGATTGAGGATCTTCATTGTTGCCCTAAATGCCAGCGGTGTAACAGGCAGTAGGTAAGTAAGTTTGCCCAATATTTCTTGCTTCAGATAAATTACTCAGTATTTTTGTTTTATCTACGGAAATAGATGCCCTCACTTTTCCCCACATGTTGTTGTCCATTAACTCAGCTATGTCATCTTGAGGACTGTAGTCCCCCTAACACTGCTCAAATTTCCACATTATTTTGTGCCACCAGCAATTTGGAGATATTTTAATTTCATTCGAACCTTTGGGCTCATGTAGCATTCCTGCTGTACACAGATGTGGCATTCTGACAACCTGAGAAAGTCTGCGCATTTCCCCTCTATTTTCTATCTGCTATTCCATGTGCTGTATTAAAAAAAACACATCCATTGATCCCACCCATTCTTCAGCTTATTAGGAAATGGGACTATCTTAGATGGACATTTTGGTCGGCATGGACGAGTTAGACCAAAAGGACAGTTTTTGGGTTTATGATTATACAATTCTACTCTTGCTGATGTGTCCTCATTGGAACGGAATATCCTACAAAAGGTAGTGGTTTTGGCCCAGGACATCAGTGGTAAAGCCCTCTTAATCATTGCACTCTTCCACATGAAATACTGTCGTAAGAAAGCAGCACCTATCATCAGAGATCCCCACCATTCAAGTCGTGCTGTCTTGTCGCTGCTGCCATCAGGTAGAAGGTACAAGAGCCTCAAGACTTGCACCACTAGTTTCAAGAACAGTTACTATCCCTCAATCATCAGGCTCTTGAATAAAAGGGGATGACTACACCCACTTGCCCCATTATTGAAGTATTCCCACAAACTAATGATCTCACTTTAAGGACTCTTTATCTCACGTTCTTGTTATTTATTGCTATTTATTTGTATTTGAATTTTGCACAGTTTGTTGTTTTCTCACCCTGGTTGATTTTTCATTGATCCTGTTATAGTTGCTATCTGTAGATTTACTTATCTGGGCAGTACTCTATCACGAGCGGTGAACATAGATGCAGAGATCAGCAACAGAATTGCCAAAGCCAGTGCCGCCTTTGGGAGACTCCGTGAGAATGTATGGGAGCGGAGAGGACTCAGCCTTACCACCAAGCTGAAGGTCTACCGAGCAGTGGTTCTCACCACCCTCCTAGACGCCAGCGAGACCTGGACTGTCTACAGCAGACATGCTAAACAGCTCAACCACTTCCACTTGAGCTGCCTCCGCAGACTTCTCCACGTACAATGACAGGCCAAAGTCCCAGAGGTCCTGAAGCGGGCTAGCACCCACAGCGCCTACACCCTCCTACAGAAAGCCCAAGCCAGATGGGCTGGCCATGTCGTCAGGATGTCTGACAGTTGACTACCAAAATAGCTGCTGTATGGCGAGCTGAGCCAGAGCAAGCGCTCAGTTGGAGGGCAGAAGAAACGTTTCAAAGACTGCCTCAAAGTGTCCCTCAAAGACCTCAACATCAATCCCAGTAGCTGAGAATCGCTTGCTCTGGACCGCCCAACCTGGTGGAGCAGGACCACTAAAGGAGCGTATGCAGCAGAAATCAGACGCACTGCAGAGGCTCAGAGGAAACGCGCCGTGCGCAAGGCTCGAACTACCTTCACTTCCACTGCAGCACCTACCCTCATGTGTCCCACATGTGGGCGAGCTTTCAGGGCCCGGATTGGCCTCACCAGTCACCTCCGGACCCACAGTCACAAACCCTCCACCTGACAGAAGTCGTGGTCGTCTTCGACTCCGAAGGACGAACAACAACAACAGATTTGCTGAGTATGCCCACATGAAAATGAATCTTGGGGTTGTATGTGGTGACATGTATGTACTTTGATAATAAAATTTACTTTGAACAAAAATCCAACAGGTTAGTCAAACATTGATTTTGTTTCCATACATCTGTATTAATTGTATTTTCATATTATTTTCTCGGTATCTTGGTAGTATGATTTCATTACAGATTTTGGTATTTTTCCAGCTGTTGATGTTGGACTAAATGGCTGATAGTTCCTTATTTTGTTTCTTCCTTGTTAAAAAGTGGCATCACATTTGCTTCTCTTCAGTTTTCAGGCAACATTTTAGAATCTAGCCAGGAACTTGTCAGGTGGTGAGCCTGGCATCAGTAGTGGGAAAGTTATTTGAAGGTATTTCAAGGAACCAGGTATATAGATATTTGGATAGACAGGTACTGATTAGGGATAGTCAATATGGCTTTGTACATGTTAAGTCATATCTAACCAATCTTACAGAGGTAGTTACCAGGAAAGTTGATGAAGGCAAGGCAGTGGATGTTGTCTAGTGGACTTCAGCAAGGCCTTTGACAAGGTGCTGCGTGGAAGGTTGGTCAAGAAATTTCATTTGGTTGGCATTCAAGATGAGGTAGTAAATTGGATTAGACGTTGCTTCATGGGAGAAGCCAGAGAGCGGCAGTACGAAGTTGCTTTTCTCATTAAAGGCCTGTGACTAGTGATGTGCAGGAGGGTTAGGTGCTGGGGCCATTGTTGTTTTTCATCTATATCAACAATCTGGATGATAATGTCGTTAACTGGATCAGCATATTTATGGATGATACCAAGATTTGAGGTGTAATGGACAGAGCGAAAGACTAGTAAAACTTGCAGTAGGATCTGAACCAGCTGGAAAAATGGACTGAAAAATGACAAATGCAATTTAATACAGACATCTGTGAGGCCGAAGTATGTGTGTTTCCAACGAGTGGACAATCGTAAGACTGTGGGACTGGACGGCATCCCAGGGCAGGTACTCAGTGTGTGCGGCACAACTGGCAGGTGTGTTTACAGACATTTTAAATCTCTCCCTGTTGCACTCACCTCAGTAATAAGCAAATGCTTTTGAGAACTGGTCAAGGACCACATCTACAGCATGCTACCACCCACATAATTCGCCTACCGCCACAACCGATCGACAGATGACACAATAACCACAGCTCTATACGCTGTCCTTACACATCTGGAGAAGAGGAATGTTTATGTGAGAATGCTGTTCTTCTTGGGCTACAGTTCAGCATTCAATGCTATAATTTCCTCCAGGCTTGATAAGAAGCTCAGAGACCTCGGCCTTCACCCTGCTTTGTGTAGCTGGATCCTGGACTTCCTGTCTGTTCGCCGGCAGGTGGTAAGAATGGACTCCTTCACCTCTGCCCCTCTGACCCTCAACATAGGTGCCCCTCAGGTCTGTGTCCTAAGCCCCCTCCTTTACTCTCTGTATACCCATGAATGTGATTTTGACGTATTGGCTTTCCTAGGAGTTGGGATTTTATGTTGAAATTGTTTAAGACATTGACGAGACCTAATTTGGAGTATTGTGTGTCATTTTAGTCACCTACCTATAGTATAGGAAAGATGTAAATAAAATTGTGCAGAGAAAATTTACAGGGATGTTTCTGGGACTTGAGGACATGAGTTAAAGAGAAAGGTTGCATTGGTTAGGACTTTATTCCCAGGAATGTAGAGGATTGAGGAGAGGTTTGATGGGGGTATACAAAATTGTGAGGGGTATTGATGGAGGTCAGTGCAGGTTTTTTCCACTGAGTTTGGGTGACCTATAACTAGAGGTCCTGGAATAAGGGGGCAATGGTGAGATGTGTAAGGGGAGCCTGCAGGGGAACTTCTTTCCTCAGAGGGTGGTGAGAGTGTGAAACATGCTACCAATGGTGGATGTGGGTTCCATTTCAACATTTCAGATAATTTTGGATAGGTACATAACTGGGTGGGATATGGTCTGGTGCGGTCGATGGGACTAGACAGACTTGGCACTGACTAGAGGGCTGAAGTGCCTTTTTCTGTGGTGTTCCATGACTGTTTGACTCTTAAGTGATTGAATTGTCTGGGACTGGTTTCCCTGGAGCAATGAGGCTGAGGGGTCACCGTAAAGAGGTTTATAAAATTATGAGAGTCATAGATGGGATGGATCATCGTTTTCCAAGGATAGGTGAGTCAAAAACACAGGGATAAGTGAGGTAAGATTTAAAACAAATCTGAAGGACACAGTTTTCACACAAAAAGTGGTGGGTATATAGGTATGTGTGCGGAGATGGATTCCTCCTTAATTTACTGTTTAAGTAGTAATGAGAAGAGAGCACGTCCTGGATGGTTAGAGCCCTTAATGATGGATGCCACCTTCTCAAGGCACTGCATTTTGAAGATATCTTCTGGTGGGGAGAGTTGTGCCAATGATGGCGCTGGTTCAGTCCACAACCCTCTGTGCATTGGAGCATCCATATGAGGTGATGATGCAGTGAGTCAGAATGCTCTCTACCGTACCTGTAGAAATTTGTTACAGTCTTTGGTGACATATAAATCTCCTCAATCTCCTGATGAAGTTGAACCCCTGGTGGGCCTTCTTTGTGATCGCATCAATGTGTTGAATCCAGGATTGATGCTCTGAGATATTGACACCTTGGAACTTGAAACTGCTCACCTTTTCCACTGCTAAACCCTCTATGAAGACTGGTGTCTGTTCTCCCAACTTCCCCTCCCTGAAGTCCACAATCAATTCTTTGGTCTTACTAACACTGAATGGAAGATTGTTGTTAGGATGCCATGCAACAGCCAATCTATCTCACTTCTGTATACCTCCTCATCACCATCTGAGATTCTGCCAGCAACTGTAGTGCTTTCAGCAAATTTATAGATGCCGTTTGATCAGTGCCTTGTCACACAGTCATGAGTGTCGAGAGAGTAGAGCAAGGTGCTAAGCAAACATCTTTGAAAGTACATCTGTATGTCAGCGAAGAGGAGATGCTATTGACTGTGGTCTCCTGTTGAGGAAGTCAAGAATCTAGTTTCAGAAGGACATAGAGATTTTGAAACATGTTGATTAACAGTGAGGATCTGCTGAGCTGTAATTGATAGATAGCAGCATGATGTATGTATTGCTGTTGTCCAGTTGCTCCAAAGCTGAGTGGAATGCCAGTGACGTTGTGTCTGGTTAACATTTGTTGTGGCGTTAGGCAAATCAAGTTCAAGTTTATTGTCAGCAGACTGTAATATACACAACCAAATGAAACAGCATTCCTCCTGACCATGGTATGCTCACAAAGCATATTATCACACACAGCACATAGAACAAAATATTACCTCCAAAAAGTTAATTAAAAATAATTTGAAGTGCATGTAAGGCAGTACAGTAAATAGTTCTCTGTCTCAGTGACAAGACCTCGATGGCGGCAGGGTATTCACTATTACAACCCAAGAGCAGAAGTTGTTAATCTGTTTGGCAGTCCAAGTTCTGGAACTCCTGCACCTCCTTCCTGATGGCCGTGGGTCAAAGAGATTATGGGATAGGTGGTAGGGATCCTCAAATTGCAATGGGTTTAGGTGCTTGCTCAGGCAGGAGTTAAGTCTAGTTATGACTATCCTCTGAAAGCACTTAATCACAGCAGATGTGAGCGCTACTGGGTGATAATCATGGAGGTAGCTCACCCTGCACTTTTGGATACTGGTATGATGGATGCCCTTTTAAAGCAGTTAGGAACATCTGTGCAGCAGTAAGAGGTTGAAAAATGTCTTTGAACACTCCAGCTAGTTGGTCAGTAAAGGTTTGTAGTACTCTACCAGGTACACTATCGGGCCCTTTCACCTAGCAAATATTCGCCCTCTTGAAAGATATTTTGACCGTGGCCTCTGACACACAGATCACAGAGTTGCCAGGTGCTGTGTGGAATCACAAAGGTGTAGTTTTATTCCCACTTTCAAAGCATGCATAAAAAGTGCTGAGCTCATTGGGAAGTGAAGTATCACAGCTATTTATGTTGTTAGTTTCTGCCTTGTATGAAGTAATGGCACGTGACTCCACCCAGAGCTGCTGTGATCCATTTGTGTCTCTAACTTCCTATAAAATTGTGTTTACTCGATGACCTTCCATAGACCCGTTTACACTTTTATTGTAATGTATTCCAAACACAAAAGTAAGCAGATACTACAAATATGAAATTAAAAAAACAAATGAAATAAGTGCTCAGTTTTTTTTGGTGAAGTCTTTTGAAAAGATCAGTGGAGTTATTGCTTGAAGTGCATGATCTCTGAACTCAAGAAGTGACTCTTCATATCATTTGGAAATAGAGAAATAATCACCTTTTTTTTAACCTGTCAGCCCTTTACCATAAGTGTCAACATCTCTTGTAGTAGTGTAATCCAGGTGGCCCCCATTTTTTGAACATTTGCTTTACGACAGCTCGCTGTTACGAAAGACCTACATCAGTACAGTCGGCCCTCCTTAATTGCGGGGGATTGGTTCTGGGACCCCCCCATGGATACCAAAAAACACGGATGCTCAAGTCCCTTGTTTAACCTGTCTCAATGCGGTGGTCTTTAGGACCCAGCGGAACCCCGGACCTTATTTAACCTGTATCAGTGTGGTGGACTTTAGGACCTGGCGCAGCTCTGAATCCGCAGGGTTTCTGTTCACGAAAATAATCACGATCACGATTGAAAATAAAGTGGAAGTAATAAAGCGATTGGAAAGAGGTGAAATGCCATCGGTCATTGGAAAAGCGTTAGACTACAGTTGGTCAACGATTGGAACAATTTTAATGAAGCATTTGAAAGGCCCAGCCCCGATGGAAGCTACAGTTATTACTAAGCAACGCAGTGGTTTAATTATTGAAGTACATATGTTTCTTAAGTGTTTTATGTGCATAAAAAGGTAAAATATATACTATATACTAAGACAAAGGTTTTACTAACTGAGGCTACATAAAACCGGATGTACCTGTCCTGACTTCAAATCCGACTTAAAGATGGACTAGGAACGGAACTCGTTCATAACCCGGGGACTACCTGTACTTTTAAATCATCTCTAGATTACTTATAATACCTAGTACAATGTAAATGCTATGTACAAAGTTGTTATACTGTATTGTTTAGGGAAAAATGGCAAGAAAAAATTGTCTGTACATGCTCAAACAATGAGTGCTGCAGAGAGAACTTCCAGGTTTTCCTGATCCGCAGATGCAGAACCCGCAGATAAGGAGGGCCGACTGTACCTGTTTTTGCTAACCAAAGAGGATTTTCACTTTTACGAAAAAAAGACACCTGCTTTATACGTATGTTTACCCCGAGAAAGACTACCATGACCATGAAGCCTTGTGCGTGCAGTTGTGTGTGCATGCTTGTACGTGCATATGCGTGTATGTGCTGACGCATGTACGTACGTATGTGTCTACATGCGTATTTGTGTATGTGCCGATTTTTTTTTTCTCCAAATCGATTTTGGCTGGCTGGCTTCCCGATTGTGATAAGTGAAACTACACCGTACATACAATATTTCTACTTTATATAGGCTGTATATTTATCATATCATTCCTGCTTTTACTATATATTAGTGTTATTTTAGGTTTAATGTGTTATTTGGTATGATTTGGTAGGTTATTTTTTTGGGTCTGGGAATGCTCAAAAATTTTTCCCATATAAATTACTGGTAATTGCTTCTTCACTTTATGACATTTCGGCTTACAAACGGTTTCATAGGAACGCTCTACCTTCAGATAGCGGGGGGAAACGTGTACTTGTAATAACTACTTCCCTGACTTCTCCGTGGATTGTCACCTTGTGGTGGAGGAGAAGCTTGTGTGGTCCTGAGATCCCGAGAGCGATGCCGTCTGGAGCTATCCTCCTGGTAGGGTCACCCATGGTGGTAAGGTTGAGAGTAAGGTCCCTGACAAAGAACAATCCAACCAAGACCTCAACGGTGGAACAGGTGGATGAAGTTACTTCGAACTCAACGGCTGTGAAGGCGGATGAAGTCTGCAACAAATCCATCAGCTCCAATCGTCGTGGTTTCTATGCCATTGGAATCAGTTGGTTGATTTGTGAAGTATCGTGTGCTTCTTGGAATGCAACATCAAGTTCATGTTAAACAAATACACGCACAGGTGCCTTCGCTCTGTGGGCCACATCTTCAAGTCTTTCGGCGATCGGGGGAGGGCGACGGGAGCAGGCAATGTGATGGCTGGAAGCTCCTAGTCAAGAACCAGCATGAAAGCGGTGAATACTTGATTCAGTCGCTCAACTTTTGGACAGAAGCAGGAAAGTTGTTCGGCAGCAGTATTCACGTCTGAGCAGCCCTATTTAGGATCCAGTCTGCTCACTCTGAACTGGGAGGAGGCTAGAAAAGGTGCACTAAAAATAGTCTGCTTCACCCCATCCTGTCTGGAAAGCCGCGTCCAGAAGGATCACCATCATGCAGTCAAAAAACATCAAGAAGTGAAACTATGAAATTTGGAACCTGAAATATACGAACTCTGATGGATAACCCAAACTCAGACCGACCGGAGAGGAGAACAGCCTTTGTTGCCCGGGAACTCCAAAAATTCAGCTTTGACATTGTTGCTCTGAGTGAGACCCACAGAGCTGGGGAAGGGCAACTAAAGGAAGAGCAAGGTCAGTACCCCTTTTTCTGGAAAGGACTTGATCCTGAACAATCGAGGATCCATGGAGTAGGTTTTGCCATCCGAAACGGCCTACTTCAGAAGCCGACAGAGCAACCACTGGGAATCAATGAATGTCTCATGACTCTGTGAATCCAGCTCGTCAAGAACCAACACACCACCATCATCAGCACCTATGCTCCAACTCTGGACGCTGAAGATGAAGTAAAGATGAACTTCTACGCCCAACTTGACCATGTCGTTTCCTCTGTTCCCAACATCGACAAGATTATTCTCTTGGGAGACTTCAATGCCAGAGTCAGGAAAGATAATAGGCTCTGAACTGGAATAATAAGCAAGGAAGGAGTTGGCAAGGTCAATGCCAATGGAACACTTCTCCTCACCAAATGTGCTGAACAGAACCTGGTGATTACAAACACCTTACTTCACCAGAAAAACAGGCACAAAGTCTCCTGACAGCATCCATGCTCCAAGCACTGGCACCTTATCGACTATATCATCGTACGAACTCGGGACCAACAATTTGTACTGATAACAAGAGCTGTTACTGGTGCCGACGAGTGCTGGACAGGCCATCGACTCATCTCGTCCACCATGAGAATGAAGATTCGGCCCAAAAGGAAACACCAAAATCAGAACACTATTACGAAATTCAATGTTGATATCTTTCAAGACATCAACCACGTACAGAAGTTCCAACAAAATCTTCAAGAACAACTGCCTCAACAAATCCCACCATCTGTAGAAGGACACTGGAATCAATTGAAGAATGTTATCATCACCTCCTGCAAATAAACAGCTGGGTTCAAGATGAAAAAACATCAGGATTGGTTCGATGATACGACAAGCTACTCCAACAGCTAATTGATGAAAAGAGAAAAGCTTTCATCACCTTACAAGATGACCAACAATTGGCTACCAAAAGGAAATGCTATCAGTAATGCAAAGCTACAGTCCAGAATAGCACCCGAAACCTGAAATACCAATGGTGGAGGAAGAAAACTCCGGAAATCCAACAACTAGCAGATGCTAATGACACTCGAGGCTTTTTCAATGCAACTAAAGCTATTTTTGGCCCATCCACTCATGGTCAAGCCCCTCTCAAAAGCAAAAGTGGTTTAACCATCCTGAAAAGCAATGCTGCAATCAATTCTAGATGGAGGGAGCACTTTGAAGATTTTCTAAATCAAACCATCTCATTTGACAGGAATGTGATTAACAACATTCCAAAACAGCCTGTTAACGACTCCCTAAGCAAAATACCAACACTTGAAGAAGTCAAGGAAGCCATCAGAACCTTGAAAAACAACAAGGCCGCTGGACTCGATGGAATACCAGCCGAAGTCTACAAAATTTGAGGTAACCTGCTTCATTACCAACTGCATAACTTCTCATCAAGATCTGGATAAATGAAGACATACCAGCAGACTTTAGAGACTCAGCAATCGTTACCATCTACAAAAGGAAAGACGATCTATCCGAATGCGGAAACTATCGTGGAATTTCCATGTTAGCACAGCAGGAAAGATCTTCACCTGTATCATGAACAACCGGCTCAAGCCTTTAGCCGAGAAAATCCTTCCCGAGACACAAGCTGGTTTTAGACCGTCACATGGAGCAATCGACATGATCTTCACAATGCGACAACTACAAGAAAAATGTTGTGAACAACTTCAACCTTTGTACATGGCATTCATTGACCTCACCAAAGCCTTTGACTCGGTATCGAAGGAGCTCCTATGGGATGTCCTATCCACTTATGGATGCCCTGAAAAGTACATTTGAATCCTGAGACTCCTCCACGATGGCATGCTTGCCACAGTCATGGTCAGCAACAGTAATTGTGAGCCTTTTCAAGTTAGATCAGGAGTAAAACAGGGATGCGTGATTACCCCAACTTTGTTCACCATCTTCATTGCGACTATCATCCACATCATCAAGGACAACCTACCCCCAGGAATCGAAATTGTCTATGGTACAGATGGCAGACTTTTCAATCTTGCTTGTTTCAAGTCCAAAAACAAGACATCCACGAGTTCCCTCATCGAGTTCCAATACGCAGATGACAACAGTGTTGCAGCTCTCGCAGAAAACCACCTAAACAGATTCTGACTGTCTTCAACCGTGCATACACAAAACTTGAACTTACCATCGATTCCAGGAAGATGCAGATCATCTACCAACTGTCACCAACTGAGACAAAATGGATAGAACCAACAATTCAACTTGGCAAAACAACCCTGGAAAACGTGGACCACTTTCCGTATCTTAGAAGTCACCTCTCCTCCAATGTCAACCTTGATGATGAGATCCAACATCGTTTTAAGTGCGCTGGAACAGCTTTTGGACGTCTCTGAACAAGAGTTTTTCCACGATTGTGACATCCGAACAGATACCAAAATGTTAGTGTACAAAGCAGTGGTGATCCCAATGTTCCTGTATGCATCAGAAACCTGGACAACATACTGACGACATCTGAAGGCACTTGAAAAGTTCCGTCAATGCTGTCTTTGAAATATCTTGTACATCAGCTGGGAAGATAGAAGAACCAACATCAGCATGCTAAATGAATCAAAAACAACGAGCATTAAAGCCTTCGTCATCAAGAACCAACTAAGATGGAGCGGTCATGTTGTTCAGACGAAAGACGAATGTCTGCCCAAACAAATCTACTCACAGCTTAAAGAAGGCAAGCGTAAAAGAGGCGGACAACAGAAGAGATTCAAAGACGTCTTAAAAGCCTAACATGAAGAAATGTAACATCGACATCAACAATTGGGAAACCAATGCCAAAGACAGGAAACTCTGGCAAACCATCATCCAAGAAGGAACAGCAACTTTCGAAGCCAACAGATGTGCAGAATTAGAAGAAAAGAGCAGAAAGTGGAAAGAGAGGCAGCAACAACCAAAGCTCGATCTGCCATCTGGAAGTACCTGTCCTGAATGTGGAAGAACTTTCAAAGCCAAGATTGGACACATAAGCCACTTGAGAGCCCATAAATAGATCAACGGAATGAAGACCATCATCCTCAACTTCGAGGGATAGCCACGACGACTTTCCTGAACTCAAAACTGCATAATCATTACATACGTTATAACTATAGTTGTTACATAGATTAAGGACTTAAGGATCCCCATCATCCAGGACATCCCTGCTTCTCATTGCTACCATCAGGGAGGAGGAACAGAAGCCTGAAAGCACACACTCAATGTTTCAGGAACAGCTTCTTTTCCTCTGCCATCCAATTTCTGAATGGACATTGAACCCATGAATACTACCTCACTACTTATTTAATTTAACTATTTAAAAATATATATTTGTATATACTTTAATTCAGTTTTTTATTATTATGTATTTCATTGCCCTGCTGCTTCAAAAACAGCAAATTTCATGACATATGCCAGTACATTAAACCTAATTCTTATAATGACTACTTGTCTATAGAGTGCATCTTCAATATGTTAAACATGCCAAGTCTTTTTGTCGGGTAATGATAAATGCAGGATAATAGAAGATAATGATCAATTACATGTTCCCAGATTCTTATGAGCATGTTTTCTTTATTGATTCTCCCTCTTCTTCACAATTTTAATAACTTTCCATGTTTTCTGGTGTCAAATGTAGCGCTGTACATTTTGCAATTTGTAATGAGCTACTAGAAATCCTAGTGCTGATTAGGAGTCATGCTGTGTGTTATTCAGCATCATAGAGCTGATATTTACAAAGGACTTCTGTTTATAACTGAATTCTGATTAAGTTCTTATGATATTTAAGGATTAAAATGTTGAAATAAAATACATGGATATATAACAAGGAAGAAGAAGAACATCTTTTAAAAACTTTAATAATGGAGCAAAGTTCTTTTCATGTTCTTGTGGGGCTGATAAGCTTGCATTTTATTACAGCATTGTTATGGATGGACATTGCAATTCATTGTGTGATATTCACATGATATTCATATCCTTTTTGCCTTTTCTATGACTGAAAAATACTGCTGAACATAAAGAACACTAAAATCTGCAAGTCTGCCTTGCTAGTGAGTGGAGTAATGGTGGCACTGTGTGTTTATGGACTAATGCGGGGAGTGGCCTTTTGCTCCACGTCACGTCCTACTACTACAGCTACTCAGGAAAGCGGCTGTTGGACGCAATGTGCTCAAATGCAGAAGCACGATAACTGCAGCAGTATTAAAGTGAGACTGAAGCCAGGTCCCTGCAGGCCCACGCTCTCACTGATTCTACTTATTAACGTCCAGTCGCAACAAATAAACTGGATTTTCTGCATCTGTGTCTGAGCCAGTGAGAGATGAGGGACTGTTGCACATTCATCCTGACAGTAATGTGGCTTCAAGACACAATTCCAGACTCGGCCATCCAGCTAGAAGGCCTAATCTCCTTTCAGTTGGACAGAAATGTTGCGACCTCCTGGAGGATCCACGGAGGAGGCCTTTGGTGCCTGCGTGAATAAGAACTGGTTTGTGAATGCTTCAATAGTAATGGCTCGCTACTCACCACAGATAATGTTCACTGCCATTTTGATTACTGCTGTCTACATTTCTCCCAGTGCTGGTGCTAGGAAGTGCTGCAACCTTGAAGCCACTCACCCCAATGGTGTCTGCAACTAGTGAAGTTCCACAGGGATCTGTGCTGGAATCTCTGCTGTTTGTGATGTATGTAAGTGACCTAGATGAAAATGTAGTTGGGCAGATTAGTAAGTTTGTGGATGATACCAAGATTGGTGGAGCTGTGGATAGTGTAGAAGACTGGCAAAGAATACAGCATGATATGGATCAGTTACAGATATGAGCAGAGAAATGGCAGATGGAGTTTAGCCCAGATAAATGTGGGGTGTTGCACCTCGGTAGGGCAAATGCAAGGAGACAGTACACTAAGAGCAAGATCTTTAACAGTGTTGCTAAGTAGAGAGATCTTGGGTTCCAAGTTCATAGCTCCTTGAAAGTGGCTACACAGGTCGATAAGGTGGCTAAGAAGGCTTATGGAGTGCTCGCTTTCATTAGTTGAGGCATTGAGTACAAAAGTCAAGAGGTTAGTTGCAACTTCATAAAACCCTGGTTAAGCCTCATCTGGAGTATTGCATGCAGTTCCTGTCACCCCACTATAGGAAGGATGTTGAGGCTTTGGAGAGTGCAGAAGAGGTTTACCAGGATGCTGCCTGGATTAGAGGGCATGTGCTGTTGCAAGGGGCTGGGGAAACGGGTGGATTTCTCTAAAGCGCCAGAGGCTGAGGGGAAATTTGATAGAGGCTTACAAGATTATGAGAAGCATAGATAGAGTGGTCAGAGAGTATCTGTTTCCCAGGATTGTATTATCTAATGCCAGAGGGCATGCGTTGAAGATGAGAGGGGGTTGGTCCAAAGAAGACGTGAGGGGTACGTTTTTCACTCAGAGTTGTGGTTGCCTGGAATGCGCTGCCTGTTATGGTGGTAGAGGCAAATACATTAGAGGCTTTACGAGACGTTTAGATGGGCACGTGGATGTGAGGAAGATGGAAGGATATGGACATTGTATAGATAGGAGGGATTAATGTTTGGGTGTTTTTGATTTGTTTTTCAGCTTGGTCAGCACAACATTGTGGGCTGAATTTCCTGTTCCTGCACTGTTTGTTCAAGGTTTCTGATGACTTCAATCATGCCAACTTAAAAACAGTCTTGCCGAAGTTAGCAACATAGAAACATAGAATACCTACAGCACAATACAGACCCTTCGGCCCACAAAGCTGTGCCGAACATGTCCCTACCTTAGAACTACCTAGGCTTTACCCATAGTCTCTTAAAAGACCCTATCATTTTTGCCTCCACTACCGCTGCTGGCAGCCCATTCCACGCACTCACCACTTTCTGCATAAAAAAAACTTAACCCTGACCTCTCCTCTGTACCTGCTTCCAAGCACCTTAAAACTATGCCCTCTCGTGCTAGCCATTTCAGCCATGGGGAAAAGCCTCTGACTATCCACACGATCAATGCCTCTCATTATCTTGTACACCTCTATCAGGTCACCTCTCATCCTCTGTCGCTTCAAGGAGAAAAGGCAGAGTTCACTCAACAGTTCTACTAGCATGTCAACTTTGCAACCTGAGGAGAGAATATTTATAGAATGTTTATACCAACATTCAAGGAGCATACAATGTTATCACATTGTACTTACTTGACCCAGATACTCAGACCATATATCCATTTTTGCTAATCCCTGCGTACAAACCACTGGTTAACCGAGTCAAGCCAGTTCACAGGGAGACCAAGACCAGGCCGAGAAAGGCCAGCACTACAGGACTGCTTTGAAAGTATGCAGTGGAGCATAGTCAGGGAGGTAGCTTACCTACAGTCTTCACATCAACCTTGATGAATATGCTGGATTGGTAACTGCTACATTTGGAATGTGCATTGAAGACGTTATTGTGATTAAACACTACACTACCTGGGCAAACCAGAAACAACAGCTGACCACAGAGATTCAGGCACTGCTACCTTCAGATCGGGGGATAGGACAACTTCACGGTTGGCAAGAGCCACACTCTCCCATGCCACCAGGAAGGCAAAGTGTAAGTACACACAGAAAATCCATAGACACCTTTGTGATACCAGGGACACACGGTGCACATGGCAGGGTATTCAATCCATAACTGATGTACAAGTCCACCCTGCGCATCGACAACAGTGACACCACCCTTCCTGACAGGGTGAATGATGTCTGTGCATGATTTGACTAATTGAATGATGTGATATTGAAGAAAGCCCTCTCTCTATCTGAAGAACAGGCACCCTGGTCAAGGTGAGGAAGACGCTTGCTAGGTAAACCTACGCAAAGCTGCAGGGCCAGATAACATGCCTGGTCAGGTGCTGAGGGACTGTGTGGCCCAGCTGACAAGAGTTCTTAACAGACACCTTTGATAACTCGATGAAACACTCCACTGTCCCTGCGTGCTTCAAGTTCGCCACCATCATTCCAGTGCCCAAGAGAGCAATGGTAACTGGCCTAAATGATTACTGCCCAGTGGCACTGACTTCAACAATCATGAAGGGCTTTGAATGGCTGGTAATGGATCATATAAAATGCTACCTTCCAGCTACATTGGACCTTTTCCTGTTTGCTTACCGCTCAAACCGGTCCACTGATGATGCCATAGTCTCAGCACTTCACTCTGTCCTGTCCCACCTGGAAAACAATGTCACGTATGCCAGGATGTTTTTCACTGACTTCAACTCGGCATTTATCACAATCATCCTTCAGAGTCTGGTGGGTAAACTGTCCTTGTTGGGGTTCAACACCCCTCTCTGTAACTGAATGTTGGACTTCTTGACAGAAAGACCCCAGACAGTCTGAGTTGGCTGCAACATTTCAGTGAATGGTTGGGCACTGAGGAATGTGGTCACTAAGTGATCTGGGACCATAATTCATTGAAAGTAGTGTCACAGGTAGATAAGGTTGTAAAGAAAAGCTTTTGGCACATTGACCTTCATAAATCAAAGTGTTGAGTACAGGAGATGGGATATTATGTTGAAGCTGTATAAGACATTGATATGGATGGGAGTAGGCAGTTTAAATGGTTTTCAGCATGGGCTAGATGGACTGAAGGGCCTGTTTCTGTGCTGTACCTTTCTATAACTATCATGCTGAGCAGTGGTGCCCACCAAGTTTGTGTGCTCAGCATTGCAATTCAACTCAAATCGCATCATCGTTCGCTGATGATTCTACAGTGGTTGGCCTTATCAGCAACGATGATGAGTTGGCGTACAGAGAGGAGATAGAGAAGCTTGTCAACTGGTACAAGAACAACAATCTGAGTCTCGATGTGAAGAAGACAAAAGAGATGATTGTGGACTTCAGGAATGCACAGGTTGACCACTCTCCATTGCACATCAATGGCTCTGCCATGGGGAGAGTGAAGAGCACTAAGTTCCTTGGTATGTGGATGATCTAATCTGAATCCACAGCACCTCACTGGTCAAGAAGCTACAGCAGCGTCTTCACTTTGTGGGGGATTGAGTCGTGCAAGGTTCCCTGTCCCTATTTCAACAACTTTCTACTGGAGCACCAAGGAGACTGCCCTGTCTAGTCACCCTCTTGCCTATATATGACATTTACCAGGACCGTTGTAGACGAAGGACTTGAAACATTATTGAGGATCCCTACCGCTCATCTCTCAATTTCTTTGACCTGTTGCCATCAGTAAGGAAGTACAGAAGCATCAGGACTAGGCCTGCCAGACTGTGTAACAGTTTCTTCCTTCAGGCTGTGAGACTAAAGTATACCCTGCCACCACCAAGATCTCGTTACTAGGACAGCGAGCTGTTTACTGTTTACCTGTGCTGCACTTTACTACATGCATTTTGAATGATATTAACTTATAGTATGATGTTTTGGTTTCTGTGCTGGGTGTGATATATGTTGTGTGGATGCACCATGGTCTGGAGGAATGTTGTTTTGTTCGGTTGTATATATGTACAGTCAGATGACATTGAACTTGAACTTACTCTAGGAGTCAATGCAGTATACATTATTGATTATTTAAATAGGTGTGGCTACTGCTCAATGAGAACTGAAAATTTGCTTAAATACAGCACTTACTGTTAGTTGCTGAGTCTCTATAGATTCATTACCGCTTCTGATTAATTGATGCATTGTGTTCACTGATTTTCAAAGCACTTATTAATGTACATTATTAATTAGTTTTCAGTTATGTTAAACTTCTGCTTTCATGTGTAATCATAAAGTCATTAATGGTCATTTATTGGTACATAAATATGTTCAATTAATCATTTCCTGTGTTTACTCAGGAAAGGTCAGTGAATATTAAAATGCGAATCTAATTGATTTCACCTGGGAAATGAAATTCAATGAAGAGGATTTTACAGATGAAGTTGTTTGCACATGGATTAAAGTTGAAATGAAATTGATTTGTTTTGCTTCAAATGTGGTGGTGAAATCATTTTCATGTTCCATCAATTAAGGTAACGAGTATGGGTATAATCTGTTAGGCTCAATTATTACAGAACAAGGTCCTTCAGCATTCTGGTATTTGAGGCTAGAACAGAAAATACATTTTCAAGAGATTATTTTTCTTTATTCTCGAAGGAACTGCAGTAAAATTATATACACATTTACAGAACTTCTGAGATGTGACTTTTTTTCTTGGAGAACCCCCACACCCTGAGATTGTGCTTTTCATTCTTAAAATAATAATGGGGTTCAGAGCAGTCAGTTTAGAATTCAATGAGCCTTAATTCCACTGGTTAATAAATTATCTCAAAGGTGTTGCTTCCTCAAATTTTTTTTGTTTATGATAGACTGCTTGAAGCTGAACACAAATATAATTTCAGACTACAGTCGGCCCTGCTTATCCGCGGGGGAATGGTTCCAGGACCACCCGCGGATACCAAAATTCGTGGATGCTTAAGTCCCTTATTTAACATGTATCAGTGCGGTGGTCTTTAGGACCCAGCAGAACCCCGGACCTTATTTAACTTGTCTCCATGCGGTGGACATTAGGACCTGGCGGCGCAGCTCTGAATCTGCAGTGTTTCTGTTCAAGAAAATAATCACGATCGCGATTGAAAGTAAGGTGGAAGTAATAAAGCGATCAGAAAGAGGTGAAATGCCAGCGGTCATTGGAAAAGCGTTAGGCTACAATCGGTCAACGATTGGAACAATTTTAATGGAGCATGTGAAAGGCCCTGCCCCGATGAAAGCTACAATTATTACTAAGCAACGCAGTGGTTAAATTATTGAAATACGTATGTTTCTTAGGTGTTTTATATGCATAGAAAGGTAAAATATGTACTATATATTAAGAAAAACGTTTGACTGACGCTAAATAATACCGGATGTACCTGTTTGGACTTCTAATCCGACTTAAAGACGGACTCAGGAATGGAACTCATTCATAACCCGGGGACTGCCTGTACTTTTAAGTCATTTCTAGATTACTTATAATACCTAATACAATGTAAATGCTATGTAAATAGTTGTTATACTATATTGTTTAGGGAATAATGACAAGAAAAAATAGTCTATATATGCTCAAGCAACGAGTGCTGGAGAGAGAACTTCCGGGTTTTCCCGATCCGCGGTTGGTTGAATCTGCGTATACGGAATCTGCGGATAAGGAGGGCCGACTGTACTTGTATCACATAGGAATTTGGGGAAACAAGAAATTAACTTATTGAATATAATGCTTTTAATTGCATAACAGTGCAGGCGCTTTGCAATATTTCAACTAATCTAAAGTTGTTTTGTGGATGATTTTCATTAGTACTCAGTGTCTGAGGTTTCTCGCCTAAGTGTCTAACAATAATAAGCCAGCATTGATGGATTCCAGTTTCCCTGATCCCATTTCTCCATGACTGCAATGTCCTTGTGAAACCTTTCACTGTGCTCATCGCTGACAGTGCCAAGATTTGCAGGGAAGAAGTCTAAATGGGAATGCAGAAAATGAATCTTTAGTGACATGTTGCACTTCATGGTTTTGTATGCTTGAAGCATTTTGTCAACCAGCTGCAAGTAGTTTGGTGCTCTCTAGTTGCCAAGAAAATTTTCAACAACTTCCTTGAATGCCTTCCACGTGGCTTTCTCTGGTCCCACTAGAAGGTCAGAATTTCCTGTCATTGATGACTTGTTTGATTTGTGGACTAACAAAAACGCCTTCCTTAATCTGGACATCAGTTATTCTGGGAAACAGCTTTCAAGTATCGACATCTTCACGGAAATTTTTGTGCCTGGTGACAGTTTTGAACCTGGTAATTCTGCTTTTGCCTTCAACAAACCCAAATTTCTGACCTTGTTATTTAACTCTGATTGAGTTATCAGATGAAGCTCACTCGACATAAAGGGTTCAAAATCTGTCTCCATATCAGTGTCATTTTCCATTCCTGGCTTGTGCATCATGGCACCTTTGTCTGCCTCCTCTAAACTTCTGCAGGTACTTTGGTACTGGAAGACTATCCTCCTATTCCACGAGTCTCATGGCTGAAGGGAGTTGTGTATTCCATGGATTTCTTGTTTTTCACAAAGAACTCAGACGCACTGGTCAGACAAGTATCAATCTGTCACAAGATCGTTCTGCTCTCGTCATATCATCAGGACAGCGAATGGCATTGACTTTCGACTACCTCTGAGCCAAGCTGTAAGATCGACAGCGCATGTTGCACAACAAATGTGAGGGGCTCAGGCTTTGTCTTTGTCATCAATTTTACACCCAAGGTAGAGCCCATAGGCTTTCTTAATAAGAGGAGTCATACTCTGTCTTTGAGATTTAAGTGTATATTTGCCACAAATATAACAAATTATTGTGGCTGTTGTAACATGGATGAAACATTTTGCTACCCCAAATGCTCCTGAAAGTGCATTTACTTTATTATAATTACATACAATATGCTATGCGTGTAGAGCATGCACATCAACGTGATCATGAAGAGATATACATGTTAGTACAAAGCATAAAGAATATGTGTGTGATGCTTTTACAGCCTTTCTAAAGCCTGTCCTGCCATGCAGGATCCACCCTGCCTAAGCATGACCAGGCATGCCTAGACAAGATAGAAAACTTCTCAGCTTACTTTGTGGGCAACATTTTAATTGATTTGAATTATGAATTAAAGTAACAGATATGGGCTATTACAAAAAATGGTGCGTGATAGGGAAATTTCATGGTGATTTTCATGATCAGTAGGCCAAAATCTATAAGATACACCTTCAGGAAGCAACACCTTTGTTGTCCAGTGTTATGTGCTGTTAACATACAAAGTTTATTCATTTTTTTCCATGATAGACTAACCTGTAGGTGAAAAAGAATGTAACTATAATTTTATAAATTTTATGCAAGTAAATGAATTGGCAAAGTGAGCAACCTTCTGTCAAGGTCCAAACAGGGATTTGAGCCCTACTGACAAAGCTAGAAAAGAATCAAAGTGCCTTTGGAATGCCTCCCTCCACAGTTCCAACTTCACATTCTAGCAGCAGCCCACTTCTGCTGCCTTTCCTATCTCCATAAGTCGATCTCACTTAGTTGATCTTTGAATCCATCCCATTCTTGTCTTGTGGAATTAACTACCTATTGTGACTACCATTTTCTATCTTGTCCACTCCTTTATTGACAGCTGCAGTTCCTCTGTGGCTTTCCATTATTTCAGCTGTTTTCAGTTTTCTTGTTCGTGAAATTTAATTTTGATCAGTTATTTCCACTACAAAGACCTCGATACTTTTCTCCCCCTTCAACTGAATTCAAGCCATCACCAAGCCGTGACCAACCGAACTTATGGTCTCAATGGATAACTTCTCCCTGATTCCACTTAAGTTCTAAACAAAAACTGTTGCATTGAAAACCAGTTTGGGCACTGTTATTCATCTCTTTATGCTCCAGTTCTTTGCTCTAATCTGATTGAAGTCTTGTCCCACACCTCTTTTTCCAGAACATTGATGTTTGTATTGAAGCTGTTTTCTTTTCTCGTCCTCCCAAACCTTGTTTAACTTCTGCAAACCTAGAGAGTTTCACAGCTACATTGGCTGTAGCTTTTCCTAACCCAACGTCTTTAAGAATTGCGCCGGCATTGTGGCAGGTCCCAAAGAGGGCACCAAGCCTGCTTCACCAACAAGGGGAAAAGTCTGCGCGCGGGACGGGACTGTGAATACGCGCCCCCTACAGCATTCCCGCCCGGGGAGGGCGGGATCAGGAAGGCTTTAAAGCGAGACCGCGAAGTTTGATTAAACCTCTTTTGTAACTGCAGCTCACCGACTCCGTGTCGTTATTGCAGCGCTGCGTGTAGCACACCGCTACAAAACCATATTTTTTAAAAGAACCTAAGCAAGGTTTATATCTGATGAGATAAAAATGATACATTTTTTGCAACAGGAGGCTCCGGATAACTTAGTTCCTGGGGCTCCCTTGTGTCTATGTATGTATGGAGTCTAACTCTGTTGTCAATTCCTCCTTGCTAGCCATGCTGTTCTAAGCTAGAAAAGCCTGGGACTTCAAAAAGTTTGAGTTTTGTTCTGAAAAATTCCGTCAGAATTCTAAATCAGATTAGGAACATTCTAAATTTACCAGAGACCTCTGTACAAACACCAATCTGTTTCAATCATTCCTTTCTACCCTCATGGTCAGATAAAACCTACCATGCTTGGAGGGAGAAGGGTCTAGTTTCTATTGAAGACCTGTATATAGACGGACGGTTTGCAACATTTAGTCTGCTGAAAGAGAAATTTGAGCTGCCTCACTCACACTTTTCTCGTTACTTACAAATTAGACATTACATTCAATCAAAGATTTGTAATTTTAAAATCCTTCCAGGGAAGCATATATTTTTTGATATTTTAAAGAACCCTCCTGACTCCAAGCATCTTGTTTCGAAGTTTGTACGTTTGTTTGATGATCACACTGTAGCGTCTACTGTGAAGATTAGAGATGCCTGGAGAGAGGAGCTGGGCATTGAATTATCTGAAGCTGTCTGGGACAAGAGTTTGTCTATGATACAGGCTTGCTCTGTTAACAGCAGACACCAACTGATCCAGTTTAAAGTTGTTCACTGTCTCCACTACTCTAAACTTAGATCGCACAGGATTTACCCTTCTGTCTCGCCATTGTATGATAGGCCACGTTGTCACACATCTTTTGGTTTTGTCCATTACTGACTGGATGTTGGTCCAAAATATTCGACTGGTATTTAAAAGCCTATAAAAGATCCTTCCTCTTGGAAGCTGGCTGCTCGCAATCTACTGTTTGTTTCTCTACAGCCATACAACAGTCTCTGATGCTGGGGATGATTGTTGCCAAAAGACTTACCTTGAGGGAATGGAAATCACCCTCTCCCCCTTCCTTTCGGAGATGGATGGCTGATGGCTCAGTCATACAGATGGAGAAACTTAGGTTTCTGAGAACCAATTCAATTAAAAAAATTTTTGGCTATCTAGAATCCATTTCTTGCCTACCTGGATGGGGCCAGGGGCGGATGAACAATTACCCCCCCCCCCACCCAGCTGATTTCTCACAGACCTCATTTGTGATTTAATGTTTAGTATTTTTGAGCACTTTGTACAATAGGCATCCCTCTAATGTTATGTTTTTTTTGCTTATTTCATTTTTACACGTGTCTGAGTTGGTATGTTCTTGTTGATTTCATTGTTTTTTTTGAAAATTTTGAAAATAAAGTTTAAAAAAGATAAATAGTGGTTCAGCAATAACTCCCAGATAAGCTTTGTCAATTTGGTGAGCAAATTATAAGCCTATTGTCTTAGTCTTAAATAAACGTGCCGTATTGAGACTGCCAATTATGATTTAAGTTGTATTGAGCATTTAGTTTAATTTACGTAATCTTGGATTTTAAGCAATTATTTCCACAGAATGGGCCTTAAAAATATCTTTACATCCCACTTCAAACATAGTTCATAAAGAATGGCTTCTAAAGAGTGAGTGCCAGCAAAGTGGTTGCTGTGGTTCAGGAAGGCTCATACCTTTGTTTCCATTTTGACAGATGCAAACCATTCTTGTCATGGTTATCATTGACCTTTTTTTTTTACCCTGATCTTTAGTGCCGACTTCAAGTTGTAAATCATATATCAAAGTTTTTTGTACATTTGGGTGCAGGAAAAATTAGTCAGGCTTTTAAGAACTACTGATGCAGTTCTGCAATGCCAGTGGAAAAGCAGCAAAGCCCTGACATATTTGCAGGGTTTGAATTTTATTTTCAGAATAGTTTAGTAACTCAGTGCCTTTTTTGATCTTAGTGTTCTTGCAAATTTGGGGATAGCTCCGTGATCATCCTATCAACCTGCACAGCAACTTTGAGGAATCTGTGAATATGGACCCCAAGATGCCTCTGTACTTCCACGTTGCTAAGAATCCTGTATTCTGCCTTCAAGTTTGACTTTTCCAGATTGAACTCCATCCGTTACTTCTAAATCCAGCTCTGTATCCTATCAATGTACCTTTGTAACTCTCAACAACTTTCTACACTATCCACAAAACTACTAACCTTTGTATCATTTGCAACCTTACTAACCCACCCTTCCTCATCCAAGTTATCAAAATATCAAAGAGCAGGGGTCTCAGAACAGATCCCAATGGAACATCACTCGTCACCAGCCTTTAGTCAGAATATACTCCATCTACAAACATCCTCTGCCTTCTGTGGGCAAGGCAATTCTGAACCCACGCAGCCAAGTTACCCTGGATTCCATGTCTCCTGACTTTCTGAATGAGCCCACCATGGGAAATCTTGTCAAATATCTTAATAAAATCCATATACACCACATCCACTGCTCCACCGTCATCAATTTGCTTTGTCGCTTTAACAAAGGATTCATTCAGGCTTGTGAGGCATGATCTGCCGCTCACAAAGTCATGCTGACTTATACTTCATCAGATGATGCTTCTCCAGGTGCTTGTAAATCTGTCTCTAAGAATTTTCTCCAATAATTTGCTCACCACTGATGTAAAAGTCCTGGTCCATTTCTGACACCTCCCTCCCCTTTTTCGATCTTGCTGTGCTTATCTACTGATGTCTTTTACAAACTCACGGACTCTCACAGCTATCTGGGCTATACCTCTTTCCACCCTGTTACTTGTAAAAACGCCATCCCCTTCTCTCAAATCCTCCTCCTCTGCTGCACCTGCTCTCAGGATGAGGCTTTTCATTCTAGAATGAAGAAGGTGCCCTTTTTCAAAGAAAGGGGCTTCCTTTCCTCCACCATCAACACTGCCCTCAACCACATCTCTTCTATTTCATGCACATCTGCTCTTATCCCATCCTCCTGCCACCCTATCGGGGATAAGGTTCCTCTTGTCCTCACCTACCTCCCTACCAGTCTTTGTGTCCAATACATAGTTATCTGGAATTTCCGCCACCTCCAATGGGATCTCACTACCAAGACACATCTTTCCCTCCCCCCACGTTCTGCTTTCCACAGGCATCACTCCCTATGCGACTCCCTTGTCCATTTGTCCCTTCCCACCGATCTCCTTCTTGGCACTTATCCTTGCAAGTGGAACAAGTGCTACACCTGCCCCTGCACCACCTCCTTGACTACCATTCAGTCTTTCCAGGTGAAGTAACACTTCACCTGTGAGTCTGTTGGGGTCATATACTGTGTCCAGTGCTGCTGCAAGTGGCCTCCTGTAAATTGGTGAGACCCTACGTAGATTGAAAGACTGTTTCGAGAGCACCTACGCTCTGTCCGCCAGAAGAAGCGGGATCACCCAGTGGCCACTCATTTTAATTCCACTTCCAATTCCCATTTCGTTATGTCAATCCATGGCCTCCACTGTCACGATGAGGCCACAGTCAGGTTGGAGGAACATTCCCTTAACATTCCGTCTGTGTAGTCTCCAACCTGATGGTATTGATTTCTCAAACTTCTGGTAATGGCACCCCACCCTCTCTCTTACCAGTCCCCATCCCCCTTTCCCTCTCTCACCTTATCTCCTTGCCTGCCCATCACCGCCCTCTGGTGCTCCTCCCCTTATATTGGGTAGGGTTTAAAGCCTTTTGAGTTTAGGGTTTTGTACACAGCAAATCCAATGCCATCATAAGAGGACAGATTGACTTTTGAAAGAAAAAAAGTTGGAAAATGGAACAATTTTTATTAGCAGTAACAGTAGACTGTGATTAGGTTGACTAAGTACATCAAATCAGCAAGATGTGGATCTTGGAGTATCTGCCGTGCTGAAGTTAGGTACAAAATGTGACTTGGCAGTGAGGGATTAGAAGCAGGAGGGAAATATCAAACAACTAAGAAGCAAGTAAATTGGGTCTCAGACAAAATTATTTGCATTTATGAGCTCTACGCTGTTGGAGCTGAGAGTGAAACAGTAAGGATAAATGTATTAAGCAGCTTCTTGTATTCTTGTTTTTTCTGGTAATATTTAAATAAAAGTCATATGATGTAAAAGCAGTTGCAGCTTTAGCAAATACAGGTGGCCCCCGTTTTTTGCACGTTCACTTTACGACAGCTCGCTGTTACGAAAGACCTTCATTAGTACCTGTTTTCACTAACCAAAGAGGATTTTTGCTTTTACGAGAAAAAGACGCCCGCTTTATACACGTGTTTACCCTGAGAAAGACTACCATGACTGTGAAGCCTTGTGTGGGCAGTTGTGTGCACATACGTGTACGTGCGTAGGCATGTACGTGCAAATGCGTGTACGTGCCAATTTTTTTTTCTCAAAATTGATTGTGGCATGCTGTCTTCCCCATTCTGATAAGTGAAACGACACCGTACATACAATATTTCTACTTTATTTAGGCTGTATATTTATAATATCATTTCTGCTTTTACTATATGTTTGTGTTATTTTAGGTTTTATGTGTTACTTGGTATGATCTGGTAGGTTATTTTTTGGGTCAAGGAACGCTCAAAAATTTTTCCCATATAAATTAATGGTAATTGCTTCATTGCTTTACAACATTTTGGCTTACAGACAGTTTCATAGGAACACTCTACCTTTGGATAGCAGGGGAAACCTATATTGAAGAAATTTCTGTTTCCTTACAAAACAAGAGGGTATTCAGACCTTCCAGTTTTGGACAATGGGGTTATGTCAACACATGGAGTAATTCATTTACCCCATTAACCCCTGCCCTGCATGTCAATTATTCCTGTCAACTTTACAATGGCCAACTAACTTATCAGCCTGTATGTTTTTAGGATATAGGTGGAAACTTATGCACTCGATGTAAACCTGAGCAGTATCTAAGAGAATGTACAAAATGTGCACAGGCAACACCCCAGAGGTCAAGATTAAAACTGGGTTACTCCAGATTTCATGAGCTTTATTTAAAGATAAAGACCAACATTTTAAGAGAAATTTGTATTATTTTGAACAGTTGTACTATGTTCATTTTTGAAGTTATTGTAAAACATATGAGGAAATTGAGCAGGTAACTTTTGCAGCTGAATGCAGATGTTCCCAGATCTAATATAGGTGTTCACAAAACCATTACTACACCGGCACTTAATGCATTTCTTTGAACATTTGATAAATCTCTAAGGCTCCTGTTATCTAACACCACAGCAAGTGTAAAACATGCAATTACAATCTTGTGTTCTCTGTGTTCTGCATAATAATCTTTCCCAGTGCATCAAATGATATTATCACTGGCTGTAAAAGAATTACCACTTGTTATTGAGAATTAGAACAGGTATTAAACTATTACATCTAATGGAAAGTTTTTTTTCCAAATATAATGGCTATTCTAGATATTAGTGTATTTTTGAAGTAATTGTAATATTAACAAAAACACTCTTGGTCTGTCAGATCCTGAGGAGTTTCAGAATATTCACCAAAGTCAAAATTACTTGGAAATGCTTATTTATTTCTGGGGAAATATTCTAACTTCCACAAACATTATTGATCCTGAGTTCTTTTATGTGACACAATGTGGGCATTGGGAGAATCTTCTACTAATATCATTGAATGCCTCCAGCTTATTTTAAAAAAAATGATAACTATACAATTATTGGGATTAATTGGGACAATTATTTATGAATAGTGATTATGTCAGTAGTGTTAAACATGCCTTGATGTTTCATTTGTTGTTGCGGCAATTTTAATTGCAAGACTCCATCCTGTCGCAAAAGTAATTTGGGTTTCAAATTTGTTAACTATTTCCTGATGGAACTAAGTGGTTAACATCTAATAATTTCTGAATTTAACACTGAAAATTTAAGTTAGTTTTGTGAGTAAATTGACAAGAACCTATGGTTTTGACTAAGCGCTGGTACTTTAAAATTGTGATATAGATTAGGTATAGCTTGTTCTTGTAGCATGATAAGACTTTGTGGGTGAATTTTATAAGGATTTTTTTTTCAAATGTTCATTTATTATTTTATACATTAAAAGTTGTAACATTACTAAATTAATAGTAACGGTTATTTTGGCTATTCTAACATCAAGAATTGTAAGTGCCAATGACCTAATATAGATTGGTTATATATTATTAATTGTTTTTATTATGTCTATTTAAACTATGTCATCAAATAGTTAAAAGTTGCTCCATTAAAAGTTTGTATAGGTTCTGCATTATGAAATGGAATTATATGATTTAAGATGATAATAGCTCCTTTTAATATTAAAACATCTGTACATTTCCATTATTAAAGATATAAATAGGAAAATTTTCAGAATCTGGTTTAATCTCACTGGCATATGTTGTGAAGTTTGTTCACTTCGTGGCAACAGTACAGTGCTATATATATATTAGTTAAATAATCCTTAAACTACTTAACAAAGAGAAGCAGGTAAAAATCTTGAATTTGTTGCACTTGCCTCACATAGTTTTGTCTGATATTTTGACAAAAAGATGATTCAAAAGTTTAAAAAGGAATATATTTCTGATTGGACATTATTTTCCCATAAGATAACATGCTTTAATTATTGTTACAATTGACAGTTTTGTGCAAATGTTCTGTTTACTGATGCTGACGCTGGGAAAAATAGAGTATCTTTTGAAGAAATGTCAAATATTAATTTGTTATTTACAGAGCGAGCTAAATATCTTGTCCATTGATTATAGCAAAGAAAACAGGGTTATTTGTTACTTGTGCTGTTACTGATAATTATCCAAGTATTCTGTTATCCTAGTGCAGTCAAAAAAGCAACTAAATAAAATAGTGATTTATTACATATTCTGTTGTATATATCTTTGAAGTGTGAATGATTTAATGTCTATTGGTTAAACTACATTTAGTGGAAGAAATAACATGTTATGATTTTCAGAAGTCTCACTAAACCAGAAATACAGAAACCTTAGGATTTTTTTTGGCATTTTAATTTAGTTGTAATGCATCAAGTGACCATTAATAGCTGACTCATTTATGGCTTTTTCATGGTAAGTGATACATTTTGACAACTTTACAGACTTTTATGACTTATGTAGATGTTTAAGTCTATGTTCTGGAGATTCCAGGATGCTGTTGTGACAACTTGGCACAAGTGTTTTGAAGCTGCAAGATGACAATTCCATGAGTAGTTATTTTTTCTAAATTGCCCTGTGCTTGTTCATATTTGTTCAGATGATTTGTTTTTGCTTTTATTGAGCTATAAATATTGTCAATGAAGTCAGTTTTATTATTACTGGATCATTTGTCGGTAATTACCTTTTCAGCTGAAATTTATTTCACTTTGACATTTGCTTAGAGCTATATAGCACAGAAATGGGCCCCTTAGCCCACACTGTCCTAAATGATTATTGTGTCCACCCACACCAGGGGGTTCCCAACCCTTTTATTCCAATGGACCACTAAATTAACCAAGGGGTTCATGGACCTCAGTTTGTGACCCCGCATCTACACTAATTCTATTTAACCACGTTAGCTCGGTGTCCTTCCACTCTTTTCTGTTTGTGTCTATTTATATTCCTCTTAACTGTAGTAATTATATCAGATTTTATATATCTGGCATTATGTCTTGCAGCGTGTCACAAACGTCAATCATTTTCTGCAAAAAGAACATTTAACCCTGAGATCTTGTATCCAGTAATAGTCTGTGATTGAATTTTGCTTCATGTTCGCTGCAGGATTATTGACAAAGTTGTAACGCTATTTGATCGATGGAGATACTCCATTGGTACTGATAGTCACAGCTAATTCAACAAATAATCGTGATTGCATACTTGTGGATCCAATTGTTCCTTTTCCTCAGTCTTAGAGCATCTGTGGTAATCCTAGTTTCAGGACTTTATCCATGATGAAATTCTGATAATTGCACAGAGAACTTACGCTAAGATATTGATAGTATTTGAACTTCCGGTGCCTCATGTTTAGTCCCCAGCATCAGAACGGATTGGACAAACTTACTTTTTTGTGTTCTTCTGTGATGAATGAATAATTTGCAGAATATGCGGTGCATCATTTACCTTGGTCATTTTTTTTTGTTGCTTTTTCTTTCTGTGGGGTAATTGATTTCTTTCTTATAACTACTTCTATGGTTTTCTGTATTTTATGGCTATCTAGAGAAGACAAAACACTGAGTTGTATTCTGCATACATACTATGAACCTTTGAATTTTCACATTATTTTTAATATATTTTAAAGTAGTACGTACTCCCTATCATATATTGCCTGTATTTTAGCTTTAACTGAATTGTCTAATTTTTAAAAAGGAATTTTGACTGAGGTTCATGCTTAATAATTATTTCTTGTTTTGTGCCTTTAAAAGAAAAGCTTCTTTTAGTAAAGAATGCCATTCATTGTGCCTTCTATTACTTACATAGATTAGAAGCACAGTACAGTATTTCTGAAAAACATGGTGGTGTGTTGTAGAAGAGGTTTTAAGTATCTGTAGTATTGTTTTCTCTTAGTAATGTTATTGCAAACCAATACAAGATTCTTGCTTATTTGCAGTATCCATTAGAATTGAAGGTAATTTTGCAGTGGATGTAATGTTCAAGGTATTGAAGTGGTTAATTGGAAACATTACATGTTGGAATAGCTGGCATATATAGTAATGGAGTGTAGTCCATCTGGTCATCAGAACTAGGTGGACTATACCCCAGGGTTCTGAAAGAGGTCGCTGAAGCGATTGTGCAGGCATTAGCAGTGATATTGGATTCTAAATAGTTCTGGAGGACTGGAAAATCACAAGTGTCGCTCCATTCTTTAGGAAGGGTTGGTGGGGGGGGGGGTGCAAAAGACAGGAAATTATAGGCCAAAAACCCTAGCTTTGGTAGTTGGAAAGATTTTAGAGTCTATGAGGATGAAGTTTTTGAGTAAGCTAAAGTTGGCGTGGTCTCCTTAGAGGGAAATCTTGACTGACTACTCTGTTGGTACTCTGAGGAAATAACAGACGGGATAGATAAAGGAGAGTCAGTAAGTGTTGGCTGCTTGGATTTTTGAGGGCCTTTGTCAAGTTGCCACACAGGGCTGCTAAACGAGATAAGAGCCCATAGCATTTACAGGAAAGTTAAATAGCAATGTCAAAAGATTGGCTGACTGGCAGAAGGCAAAGAGTGAGAATAAATGGGAACCTTTTCTAGTTAGCTGCTGATGACTAGTGGTGTTCCACAAGGGTCGATATTAGGTCCGCTATACTTCACATTTATATTATTATTAATATAGTTAATATATATTTTTTAATGATCTACACGACAGAGTTAATGGTTTTTGTGCCCACGTTTGAGATGTTAGAAAGATAGGTTGGGGGGCAGGTCATGTTGAGAAAGCAAAGGGGTGTGTAGTGGGACTTGAACAGATTAGGTAATGGACAAAGAAGTGGCAGATGGAATACAGTGTAGAAAAGCGAATGAGCATGCACATGGTTAGAAGGAATAAAGGCATGGATTAAAATCTAAATGGGGAGCAAATCAGAACATCAGAAGTGTAAAGGGACTTGGGAGTCCTAATATAGGATTACTTTAAGGTTAACTTATAGGATGAGTCAGTAGTAAGGAAGACAAATGCAATGTTAGTTTTCATTTTGAGAGGACCAGAACAGAAAACTTGGATGTAATGCTGATGTTTTATAAGGCATTTGTCAGTCCACATTTGGTGTATTGTGAGCAGTTTGGGGCCTCTTATCTGACATTGGAGAGGTTCCAAAGGAGGTTTATGAGAATTATCCTGGGAATGAAAGGGTTAATGTATGATGAGTGTTTGAATACTCTGGGCTCTAATCACTGGAGTTTAGAAGAATGGAGGGTGATCTCATTTGAAACCTTCCAAAATTTGAAAGATCTTAATAGAGTGGACATGGAGAGGAAGTTTCCTATAGCGTATAAGGAGAAGGTGGGAGTGGAGGATGCTATCATGTATTTGCTGCACAAATCACTCTCTCACCTAGATGGGGCCAGTTGTGCTGTGAGGATTACATTCCTTGACTTCTCTAGTGCCTTTAACACCATCCAGCCCAAGATCTTAAGGCACAAACTAACGGAGATGGGAGTAGACTCTCACATGGTGGATTGGATAGTGGACTACTTGACAGATAGACCTCAGTATGTGCGGTTGGGAGACTGTAGGTCTGACACGGTGGTCAGCAGCACAGGAGTGCCGCAGGGAACCGTACTCTCTCCGGTCCTGTTCACCCTGTACACATCAGACTTCCAATATAACTCGGAGTCCTGCCATGTGCAGAAGTTCGCTGATGACACGGCCATAGTGGGGACAGGAGGAGGAGTATAGGAAACTGATACAGGACTTTGTGATATGGTGCAACTCAAACTACCTGCGTCTCAATATCACCAAGACCAAGGAGATGGTGGTGGACTTTAGGAGATCTAGGCCTCATATGGAGCCAGTGATCATTAATGGAGAATGTGTGGAGCAGGTTAAGACCTACAAGTATCTGGGAGTACAGTTAGACGAGAAGCTAGACTTGACTGCCAACACAGATGCCTTGTGCAGGAAGGCACAGAGTCGACTGTACTTCCTAAGAAGGTTGGCGTCATTCAATGTCTGTAGTGAGATGCTGAAGATGTTCTATAGGTCAGTTGTGGAGAGCGCCCTCTTCTTTGTGGTGGCATGTTGGGGAGGAAGCATTAAGAAGAGGGACGCCTCACGTCTTAATAAGCTGGTAAGGAAGGCGGGCTCTGTCGTGGGCAAAGTACTTGAGAGTTTAACATCGGTAGCTGAGCGAAGGGCGCTGAGTAGGCTACGGTCAATTATGGAAAACTCTGAACATCCTCTACATAGCACCATCCAGAGACAGAGAAGCAGTTTCAGCGACAGGTTACTATCGATGCAATGCTCCTCAGACAGGATGAAGAGGTCAATACTCCCCAATGCCATTAGGCTTTACAATTCAACCGCCAGGACTTAAGAACTTTTTAAAAGCTATTATTAATGCTTTTTGAGATAGTGATTTAGACGCATATCATATTTTTTTACTGAGTTAAGTATTGTATGTTATTAGTTTTGCTACAACAAGTGTATGGGACATTGGAAAAAAGTTGAATTTCCCCATGGGGATGAATAAAGTATCTATCTATCTATCTATCTATCCATCTATCCATCTATCTATCTATCTATCTATCTATCTATCTATCTATCTATCTATCTATCTATCTATCTATCTATCTATCTATCTATCTATCTATCTATCTATCTATCTATCTATCTATCTATCTATCTATCTATCTAGTGGGAGAGTCCAGGAGCAGAGCGCACAGCCTCAAGTAGAAGAACATTTGTTTAGATCAGAGATGAGGAATTAGTTTAGCCAGAGGTTGGTGAATCTGTGGAACTCATTGCCATGGATGGTTGTGGAGGCTGATACATTCTGTATTTTTAAAGTGGAGGGTGATAGCTCCTTGATTAGTAAGGGGTTGGATGTTCAAAGATAGGGGAGAATGCATGTGGATGGGGTTGAGAAGGAAAATAAATCAGCCGTGATCGAATGGCAAAGTGGACTTCATGTGCCAAATTGGCTAATTCTGCTCCTATGTCTTATGTTCATATTATGGCATACAGTTTATCTATCGTATGACAGAAATGTAATTCTGTCCCACCAAATAAGTTACACTACCAGCATCAGATAAGAAACAGGAGTCTACTTGAATTCCCTCTAAGAGATAACCCACATAATCACAAAGAACTTCAAGACCAGACCACTCTGTGTTAATGTGTTTAGAAATAATGTAGCTAGCTTCAGAATGGTCTCTATGGCAGCAAGGATAACCCCACCATAACCTCCAAGGTTGTCTCCATGGTAACCAGAAGCCTGAGTTAAAACAAGGACTGGCATGGAGCATAAAAATCTAATAGTAGTAATGTATTAGGAGATGATGTTGTGTGATCAATGTCTCAAGTAAATGTGGGCAATGAGGAGAGTTAATTAACAGAGCACAAGGTAAGAAACATAGAAAGCATTTGAGGTAACTGGAAATGATGGGTCTGTTTGTGCTATCATTACCATAGTAACAGATGCCTTAGCTGCATAAAAGGATGCTTTGGCCTTGAGATCACCAAACCCTAATCAAAGGCAAGGCTCATTATGACATACGATGATCATACAGTGAAGATGATGTTAGAAGCCATTGATCTCATTTTGGTGGGCTCTGATTTCTAAAATGGTATGAAATGCCAGACAGTACAATTGGAAAATAAGTGGATTGGAATTGTGAGGTGATTGGGCTCTTTTCATTCCGCAAGTGAAAGATTGATGAATAAAAACTTCCCTGTTTGCCCTCTCTCCACAATAGTATCACTGTGTTGTGTTACGTATCCCGTAACTGGATCACTTACCAGCAAAGATAGAGAGGTCCACTGAAGTCTGATGGTACCATTTTTAAAACATTTTTATTTATAAAGGGGCACAAAAGGAAGGTTAATACAAACATTCAGATACCATAAGTCGTCAATACTCAATCTAAAGCGCAGGTATAGGAATGATCAATCAGAAATAAGCTCTATCGTTGTCTAGGGGATAATATCTTGTCCATTTAGAAAAATATAACAGTCATTCAAAAGTCGGCAGGCTTCAGCCTTTTGGGAACCGCTGAGTTTCCCTTGTTAGAGAGAGAGAGAGAGAGAGATTGGTGAGAAAAGGAACACTTGCCCAGGTCCTTATGAAGCAAAGCCGTGGAATCAGGAGAGCAGGCTTTCCTGTTGTTAGTTAAAAGCGATTGTCCGTGATTCCAGCCACAGACTCCCGATTTGGAATCTAACGCACGTGGCTTCCTTCAAAATGGCTTCCCGCTACGACGGGATCGCTATCGTGTCTCCTTGGTGCGTCTGGAGGGGTCGTCCCCCCCAGACCCTCCTTTATACTTCCTCACGGGATCGCAGGTGTCAATCTCTCTCTCAACCAGCCCACTTTGCCCGAGGGCTTTACACGTGGTCTTCATGAGACAATAGTCAAGGTCGCTTTATTCTGCATCCCGGTGGAACGTGGTATTCAGCACGTCTCTCTCTCTCTTGGGTCATTGACCCCCCCCCCCCCCCCCCCTTCACTAGGGCTCTTGCGATTCTCGCAAAGGAGGGGGCTGGTATCATAACAGTTGTCAGTGTTCTGGAATGTTAATTACATTAACCTTGATATGTTTGTAATTTGAGGAAATGTTAATTGTTAGGTACTACATTGTGGGAATGTGATTAAGGTCAATGTATGCAGTTAAGGAATAAAAAAGCTAATGGTAAGAATGCTAAGGAGAGTTGAGATGAAATATAGTCATCCAAATTGATATGGTGATTGGTGCTTCTTCACCATTTCTGGAGCATTTTGGATGAAAGAATTAGAATTAAAATTTGGGACTTGGCTTGTGGCACCAAATTGACCAAAGGCAGAATATAGACGATGAGTGTGATTTTTTTTAAAAATGTGGATTCATATCTTAAGGATTGAATATTTAATTGATAATTAAACTTCATGCAAGATTTTGGTAACAGACAGTAGTTGACAGTAATGTGTGCAAACTATTTGTTTTCAGAACAACACACAAAATATATTAGAGGAACTCAGCAGGACAGGCAATATCTATGGAAGAGTATCCAATTGATGTTTCAGGCAAAGATCCTTTATCAAAACTAGATATTTTTTCTCCAGTCCAGATGAAAGGTCTCGGCCCAAAGCATTGACTGTATTCTTTCCCATAGATGCTGCTTGGTCTACTGAATTCCTCCAACGTTTTTTGTGTGTGGCTTTGGATTTCCAGAATCTGCAGGCTTTCTCACGTTTAAAGCATATGGTTGAATGTGTTATTTGCATTGAGGATGTGCTGGGGGCAGCCTGCAAGTGTTGCTGTGATTCCGAAGCCAACAGAGCATACCCTGAACTTACTAACCCTAACTCGTACATCAGTAGAGTGTGGGAGGAAACAGGAACTCATGGAAGAAACCCTCACACGGTCACAGTGAGAGCATAGAAACTGCTTACAGACCACAGTGGGAATTGAACCCTGATCTTGCTTCTGGCATTATGCTAACCGCTATGCTATTGTGCCACCCTTAATAGCAATTGGATTATGAGCATAAATGTGCATGAAAATTTAAACCTGAAATGAAAGAAAAAAAATAACTTTTTTTTAGTTGCTAACAACTAGTTGCTATTCTCCTACTTATTTAACAGTATATATATTTTTGTTTCTTTAATTATGTGAGTTGAGAAACTTTCTCTGATGCAAGCTAGAAAGTCATCTGTAGTAGTGTTTTTATGCAGTGCCAAAGGTTTGTGTATTGCCATAATTATAAGCAAGGTTGTGGGCACTTTAAAAGCTGAATTCAGAGCACTTCAATCTTAATAGATTTGTGGAAGATTTAAGCAAAGAAACCAATTTAAGCAATGAGTGGAATTGTTATGTAATTGCAAGCTAGAAATGCAAGCTATAAAGTCAATTATTAATTCTTTTCCCTTGATGAATTATTGGGTAATGGTGACAGCTAGTGTATTTAAGCTATACAGACCAGAAAATCCTTTGACCTGCTCAGTGTGATAAATGAGCTCATGGCAGAGGGGAGATGAAATCTGGCCTAATTGCCACTGGTTTTGGAGGAGAAAGATTAATCTGGGCTGCTGCTCTTTATCACTAGAGAGTGACAATACATTGTGGAGACAGAGCGTGTGTATATTGCTTAATATCAGAAGGTATGATGCTTTGGCAGTGAAAGAGTCTGCTGGCAGCTACCATGATTCTTGCTAGATGCATGCTCATTTGAGCAAGATAACAGCAGGGTATTGCTATACTATAGCAAGAGTGAAAAAGGATGCAAATAAAAAGGAATATGTCTCTAATTTTAAACATGTGGAGAATAATAGTACATCTTGGTGTTCAACACATAGTTTAGTGCGACACAGTGGCGTGGCGGTTAGCACAGCGTTTTACAGAACCAGTGAAGTGAGTTCTATTCTGGCCACTTCCTGTAAGGAATGTTCTCCCCGTGTCCATGGGGGTTTCCTCCGGGAACTCCGGTTTCCTCCCACAGTCCAAAGGATGTACTGGTTGAAAAGTTATTTGGTCATTGTAAATTGTTGCATGATTAGGTTAAGATGAAATTGGGGGTTGTTGAGTGTTGCAGCTTGAGGAGTTGGAAGGACTGACTCTGTACTGTCTCAATAAATAAAAAAATTTACATCAGACTTGTAGTTTTGATATGATGAGTTTAACTTTTTTCCTTGCAGAACAAGTACATAAACACTTACAACAGGCAGAAGTTGAATACCTGCAGTTTGCTTTTCGATGGATGAATAATTTGTTGATGAGGGAACTCCCGCTGCGGTGTACCATCCGGCTATGGGATACTTATCAGGTGAGTTCATCTTCTCTTTACAGTCCGTTACCCACTCTTATGAAGCACCTGCGTCAGTTGCATGAGTCCTTGAAAAGCATTAACTGCTTTAAGTATAGTACCTTGTATGTATCGTTAATTGACCAAATTAGATGTTACTAATTTTTTGTCTTGACATAAACATTGATGTAGAATTGGAAGCACATTTAATAGCTGTTTGTTACATGGAACATGTGGAGACAGTAATTAACTTATTTAGATTAGGTGTATTATCTTTTATGGAAAAAGTTAAAACACTTTTAAATTGGCATTACAAATAGGTATAAAAAGCAAGTCTGCCTTTAAGGCATGGTCATCTATCATCTCAAAGTTCTTCATAGACAATGAAGTTCTATTGAAGTGTAGTCACTGCTGTATTGAAGGAATAGTTCAGTTCCTTGAGTGAAAGGAGTACTTTAGTGACTGGTATGGGTGTAGTGTGACATTTCACTGCTTCAACTTTGCCTTAACTGACAGAAGCATTTTAAAAGAAAATCTTGATGCATGGATTCTTGATTCTGGAGAGAAACAATTCATTGTTCTGAGTAGCATCTGAAGTGAAACAAAGGCAGAAAGTGGCAAATGCACTCAGTCAGATAGCTGCTAGAGAAAGAAAACTTCCTTTTGTACCTCGGATCATGTATCAGAATTAGGGCAGAGAGAAAACAAGTTAGTTTTAGTTAGCAGAGAAGAGGGATAGTAGAACAAAGAGTAAAATCTTTGATGGGGTGAGACCATATTTATAAATGTGGCAGTTAAGGTCTTCTCCATATAAAGTGTTGCCAATGGTAAGATTATGGAATGTGCTCAGCAGGATAGAATATACAACAAAAGAAAAAAAGGAAAAGAAGAAAATCCGAGGCAGAATGATAGATAGTAGAAATATTCAGATCTTCAATAAAGAAAGAGAGAAGGACGTTAGCTCAAGTTGGAAAATCTTGAGTTCAGAAGCCTACTATGTGCCATATGGAATTGATGTTGTTCCTTAAGTTTGCATTGGATCTCATTGGGAAAAGTCCCTAGAAGGGAGGAAAGCAACTCAATCTGATTTTGTTTCAGATATCCACCATCTGATTTTTTTTTGATTTCTCTCCCAAGCACCAGAGTATGAGGTCAATATTATTTGAACAGCCCATGGATTCCTGAGCAGTTTAAAGGTGAAAAGGGAGATTTTTGAAGGGTATTAGAGGGGCAAAACATTTCACAAATTTTTCACAAATCAGAACATTATGATCAGTAACTTGTGACACGTTCTGTGAGTTTCTGAAGATTGCCTTCTGTCTGGAGTGGAGTTCCGGTTTAAGATGGTGCTGGTGAATCTCAGTGTCTTCTTGTTGGTGGCTAAGGAAACCAGGAAAACAACTAAATACTTTGTTAATCACTCTTTTTCTGACAAATGATCATCGCAAGCAATAGTCTGTAACTTCCCTTTGGACTTGGAGGCAATTTGGTGTGGTAGAACCAAGGCAAGGCAGCAGGCCAGTTGCAGAGAGCAAGCAAGACCGTGGTTTGATCAAATTAAACGGCAGGCTGAATTGGAAAGGTTGGGCACAGGTTAAATCAAAGTGTTGGAGTCCATCCCCAGAAGTGAAAAGACTGTTGTTTGGATGACAATTTAGGTGCCAGACCAGATTGAAAAGGCCAGGGTGTCGGGGCCCAAGGGGAGGGTTGAGCAGTTCAGCTCACTGCTCTGCTCTGCACTAAACTAAGGGCCTGTTGACAAACTCTTCATGGACTTCAAGTTGGAATGCTGTTTGCTTGTGTGTATTGTTTGAATGATTTGTTTTTTGTCTCTGCACATTGAGTGTTTGACAGTCTTTTTATGCTGTTTTTGGTTTCTTTGTTTCATGGCTACCTGTAAGGAAATGAATCTCAAGGTTATATAATGTATACATTCTTTGATAATAAATGTACTTTGAACTTTTGATTTTCCTTAGTGGCTGTACTTTATTACTTTATTTCTCTCATCAAACTAAAGGGATCTCTGGTGCTGTCATAAATATGAAAATCACTTAATCACTTTTGTGATTTTAGCAGCTACTTTGGTGGTTGCAGACCTTAGTTTTCCCTCGCATTGTAATCCTAATATCTTAGTAAAATTTGAGGTCAAGTCTAATTTGTACTTGCAGTTTATTCAAATATATAAGCATCTGTTCAAAGTAAATTTATTATCAAAGTATATCTATGTCACCATATACAACTGAGGTTAATTTTCTTAGGGGTAGACATAATAAATCCAAGAACCATAATAGAATCAACAAGAGACCACACCCTGTAGACATACAACCAGTGTGCAAAAGACAACAAACTGCAAATACAAAAAGAGGAAATAATAATAATAATAAATAAATAAGCGATAAATATTGAGAACATGAAATAAGGAATCTTTGAAAGTGAGTCCATAGGTTGTGGGAACATTTCAATGATTGGAAAAGTGAAGTTGAATGATTCAAGAGCCTGATGGTGGAGGGGTGGTAAACTGTTTCTGATGGCAGCAGCAAGAAGAGAGCATGACCTGGGTGATGGAGGACCCTAATGATGTATGCTGATTTCCTTTGATAATGCTCCATAGAGACATGCTCAATGATGAGGAGGCTTTATCCTCGATGGACTGGGACATATCCACAACTTTTTGTAGGATTTTCTGCTCAAGGGCTTTGGTGTTTCCATAGCAGGCTGTGATGCATCCAGTTAATATACTCTCCACCACATACTGTTCATCAAAGTTTTAGATGTCATGCTGAATCTTTGCAAGCTCCTAAGAAAGTAGAGGCGCTGTCGTGATTTCTTTGTAATTGTACTTACCTGCTGAGCCCAGGACAGGTCCTTTGAAATGATCTGTCATTGCTGACTCAAATTCACTGTGTTCAAATTGCCTTTAATGCTTCTACTCTCTCTCATTCACTGCAATTCTCAGGAGTGAGTGGTGTCTGTGCATGAATTCCTTTAACATGAGTGACTGTTGGATACCAGCTGCTCAATGAATTGGCAGACAAAGTAGAAAGAAAGGCCAAGGCAATAGCTGCATAGATGTTGAGCTTGCACACATGCACACACATACACATCTTACCCCATTCCCTTAGCTGACCTACTTCTACCTCACTAGCACCTTCTCCCCACCCAGCTGCACTTCTCAACAATTTTTCCCTTTCCTCAGTTCTCCTCTCTTTCAACTCTGGACTCTTACACTGACTCATTTCTCTTGAATACATCATTTGGCATCATCAATAACGTTTCGATCATTGCAATTGCCTGTTTCAGCTTGTATAAATTTATCATGCAAATAGCAGGGGACTGAGAATATTATCCTATTAAGTTTTGCTAGTTTCAGGCAGAATGCTGTCCAGTTCTCATCAACCTTGTTTTCTGTTTTTAAGCCAATTTCCAATTTTGCCAGCTCATTTCCATTAATTCTTTAAGACCTAATCATCCTTGAAGTACATCAAGTAAATTATATTTTCTGGATTCACCCTGATCTACTAATAAGGCTAATTTCTCATAAAACTCCATGGCATATGTGCAAATTAACAACATTTATGAATATACGACTTCTAGATTCCTTTTGACCTTTAGACCAATTTTGATGCCTTCCAGCAAAGAATTTACCTAGAGTCTGTGAACAGACAAAATGATATATCATCTGTCATGTTTTTCTTAAAATAAAAAAGCAAGTTTTTTCCCTCTTCCTTTCCAGTCCTGATGAAGCATCTCAGCCCAAAATGACAACTATTTATTCCCTTCTTCATGCTGCCTGTCTTGCTAATTTCCTCCAGCATTTTGTGTTTAGCTGAACATTTCTGGCATCTGCAGAATCTCTTGTTTGATTTTTAGAATTGGTTACCTGTAAGCCATTAAACATAGAACTTATGATAGGACAGCACAGTATGGGCCTTTTGCTTATGGTGTTGTGCTGACCTTTGAACCTACTCCACAATCAATCTTGCTCTTCTCTCTTACATAGCCCACAACTCTCCATTTTTTTTCATCCATGTGTCTTAAGTGACTTAATTGCCTCTAATGTATCAGGCTCTACCAGTAGCCCCAGCAGTTCATTCCAGACATTTGCCATTCTCTGTATTCAAAACAAGCTATCTCTGACATCTCCCCTAAACCTTGTTCCACATACCTTAAAAGGATGTTCTCTGGTATTAGATACTGCTGAACTGGGAAAAAAGATGCTGGCTGTCCACTCTATTTATGCTTCTTATTATATTGGGCACCTTCATCAAGTCACCTCTCATCCTCCTTTGCTGCAAAGAGAAAAGCCTAATTGACTCAACCTTTTCACATAAGGCATTCCCTAATCTCTCTATGCCCTCTTGAAAGCTTCTGTATCCTTCCTATATGAAGTGACCAGAACTGAATACAGTACTCTAAGTGTAGTCTAACCAGAGATTTATATAGCTGCAACATTACCTTACTCTATCTCCCACTAATAAAGGCCAACACTCTATGTACCTCTTTAATCACCCTATCAACTTGGGCAGCAACTTTGAAGGATCATTGAACGTGGAACCCAAGATCTCTCTGTTCCTCCACACTGCTAAGAATCCTGCCATTTACCGTGAACTCCACCTTCAGGTTTAACCTTACAAAGCAAAGCATTCGCATTTTTCTGGATTGAACTCCATCTGCCACTTATGGGCCCAGCTTGTCTGTGTTCCGTTGTAACGTACAACAGCCTTCTAAGCCATCCACAATCCCACCAACATTTGTACCATCTATAGACTTACCAACCCACCTTCATTTATAATAATCACAATGAGCAGGGGTCCCAGAACAGATCCCTGGGATTATCATTGGTCACCAACTTCCAAGCAGAGTATGTTCTGTCTGCTACCCCACCTTGCCTTCTGTGGGCACGCCAATCTGAATCCACACTGCCAAGTTTCCCTGGATCCTGTGCTTCATGACTTTCTGGATCCCTAATGACGAGTATTGGGTATAATTCACTGACCAGATAAACAGTCAATAACAATTTAGTACATAATTGTTGAGGCAGGTCACTAATTTTGTTGGAAGGCATAGCATTCAGTATTCCTCTTGTACTGAAATATACCCATTATTTCCTTTACTTATAAAATGATTAGATTCCATTTTGCTCCTGAGGACACCTTTCACACTTCTTGCTAATGCCCAGCTGCTAGGATCTGTGTATGGTTTTTTTTCTTCTTTTGTTTTGTACCTTAGACACTTTTTTCATTAGTGAAGTTCTTGCCTTTTAGGAGCTTTGTCTGACAGCTCCCAATAATTTATTGTCTTTTTAACAATATAACATATAGAATACAAGCAGGCGAAGGTCAGTCAAGCTTGCCCTGAATTCAGTAAGATTGTGGCTGATGCTATGCCTCAGGTGAATTCATAGGAAGAATTATTCTGAATAGTTCTAAGAGTGAGAAATTAAAATCAGTACAAAATAGTATCCTTAGAGTAGGTTATATAGAAATATTAATCAGGTAATATCTTGAATATATGTCTCAGAAATTGAGATAATGTTAACATAGAAACTGAAAATACGACCCAGTTTAACAACATGAACTCCATTAACCTTTATCGTTTTTTTTCTACTGTGACAAACTTGATTGATCTACAAAGTATTTCTAACATTCACTGTTAATGTTTTGTGCAATGCTGATTTATATTTATCAGAGAGATACTTAATTTCTTGATTTCATCCAGCAGTATGCGTGCATGCGGTGTGTTTTGTCTCTTATTGTGAAGAAAAAATCAGTGTTGCTATTGATACTCTTTGAATCTGTCATTTATCAACTAAGTAGTTTGATAGTTATTCCCTGACCCTGACTGCCTCATTGCACAATGGATGTTCAGTCCCTGTACAATTCTATCAGCCATCAAGAAGGCCTTGAAGCTGTCTACTTCTTTCTCAACAAAAGATTCAACCAGTTCTCCCACCACCCTCCATCAGGTCGAATTGGTCCTCACCCTCAACAATTTCTCCTTTGGCTCCTCCCACTTTCTCTGAACTCAAAAGGTAGCCATAAGCACCCGCATGGGCCCCTGCTGTGCCTGCCTTTTCGTTAGCTAAAAGACCAGTCTTCATTTCAAGCCTTCCTCGGTAATGCTTCCCAGTTCTTCCTCTGCTACATTGATGACTGCTGAGCAACAATTTTATCAACTTTGCCTCCAACTTCCACCCTGCCCTTAAATTCATGTGGTCTATTTCTGATACCCCTCTCTCTTTTCTTGATCTCTCTGTCTCCATCTCTAGAGGCAAGTTGTCTACTGACATCTTTCATACACTTACTAATTCCCATGGCTATCTTGACTATACCTCTTCCCACACTGTCTCCTGTAAGAATGCTCTTTCCTTTTCTCAGTTTCTTCACCTTCACTGCACCTGTTCCCAGGATGAAGCTTTCCTTTCCAGTACATGAGAGAAGTCCTTCTTCAAAGAGCAGGATTTCCTTTCCTCCACCATCCTCACTTCTATCTCCTCCATTTCCCTGACATCTGCACTTATTCCATCTTCCAGCCATTTTAACAGGGATAGAGTTCCTCTTGTCCTCATCTACCACTCCTTGTGCCACTGCAACCAACACAGCATTCTCTGTGATGTCTGCCGTCTGAATCAGGATCCTAACACCAACATACCTTTACCTCCTTCCCTCACTCTCTGCTTTCCCTAGGGATTGTTCTCTTCATGATTCCTTGTCCACTAGTCACTCCCCACCAATGTCCCTCAGGGCACTTGTCCTTGCACGTGGCAAAAGTGCTCCATCTACCCATTCACCTACTCCCTCACCTCCACTCAGGGCCCCAAACAGTCCTTTCAGATGTAGCAGTGCTTCACCTATAAATCTGCTGGGGTCATCTAATGTATCCAATGCTCCCGATTGGTGAGACCCAATGTAAATTGGGGGACCGCTTTGTCGAGCACCTCTGCTCCATCCGCCAAAAGTGGAATTTCTTGGTGTCCACCATTTTAATTCCTATTCCCATTTCCCGTTCCAATATTTCAGTCCATGGCCTACTCTTTTGCCATGATGAGGCCACTCTCAGGATGGAGGAGCAACACCTCATATTCCGTTGTGGTAGCCTCAAACCTGATGGCATGAGCATCGATTTCTCCTTCTGGTAAATAATTTTTCCTTTCCCCTTCGTTCTTCTTCTATTCCCCATTCTGGCCTCTTACCTCTTATCCTCACCTGGCTATCACCTCCCCTGGGTATCCCTCCTCCTTCCCTTTCTCCCATGATCCACTCTCCTTTCCTATCAGATTCCTTTTATCTAGCCCTTTATCTTTCCCACCCACCTGGCTTCATCTATCACCCTGTAGGTATCTTCCTTTCTCTCCCCCCCACTTTTTATTCTGGCATCTTCCTCTTTGCTTTCTAGACTTTAAGAAGGAACTCAGCCTGAAACGTTGACTGTTTGTTCTGTGGATGGTGTCTGGCCTGCTGAGTTCCTGCAGCATTTTGTGTCTGTTGCTCTGGATTTCCAGCATCTGCAGCATCTCTTGTGTTTTTGATGGTTATTGACTACTTTTTATGTTAGTCTCACACAGTCCCATTTAGCTGTCATCCCCATGCAGACGTACCTACATTGTTTCTCAATCCAGCAAGAATTCTATTTTAAAATTCTCACTCATGTTTTCAGAAATCACATTGATTAGCTCCTCCCTCTCTTTGTAACCTTGTACAATTCTAGTCTAAAGAACATCCCTGATACTAAGACAGAAACAATTACAGATGCTGGAACCAAAAGAGCAAAGCAGAATGCTGAAAGAACTTGCAGTATCTATGGAGGTCAACATTCCTGGTTGAGACTCTGCATCAGGTTTGAGAGGGAACAGGAATGTTGCTATTACATAGTGTTACGTAAAGAGTTTGTGGATTGGTTGTGATAGTTGCTGGTAGGTCATAGCTTGAGCCCAATGGGGGGAGGGATGATGGAATGGTGGAACCAGGTATGGGAAAGATGGAATTGATGAACAGAGGGAGGCAAAAACTAAATGACGGACAGAAGTCGGTGTGGGAGGAGAGCACTGAAGGGAGAGATTACCTGAAACACAAGATGTTCTTCTCAAAGTCACAGTATGTATGCAATATACAACCCTGAGATTTATATTCCCGCAGACAGCCATGAAACAATGAAACATCATGGAACCCATTCAAAGAAAACATTAAACGGCCAATGTGCAAAAAAAACCAAATCACACAAACAGCATAAAAAGAGCAATAACACACAGAATATTAAATATAAAACTGTAGAGGTCTTGAATGATTCTAGGAATGTTCAGTTTAGTTCAGTTCCGTTTAACTTAGTGCTGGGCTGTGCATTGATTGCAGAGCCAGTCCGCCCAGATCAATATCGCGCAGAATGGCAATAAAAAAGATGAGTAATCAAAACATAGAAATACAGATGACATGAGGTGCAGGATCCTCTAACAACAAATCCAATCCGTAAATCACACCAATAATAATAGCTCAGGCAGAGGAAAGATAGCTTGATGTGGGAAAGGGAAGGAGAGTTCAAAGTTCGAAGTACATTTATTATCTAAGTATGTATAAATTATACAATCTTGAGGTTCATTTGCTTACAGGCAGCCATACAACAAGAAACTCAAAATAACCCAATTTTAAACAAAGACCAACACCCAATGGGGGGGGGGGGGGGGGAGAGTGGAAGAGAGAGAGAGAGAGAAGAAAAAGAATCTCAAATCACGCAAACAATAAAAGCAAGCAACAGCATTTAGAACTAAAGTGAGTCCATAGACATGAAGCCTGGTACAGCCAGGGAAGGCCTATAGCCTCAGCTTCAGTTCATCACACAGCGGGGCAAATCGTAGTAAGGCTCACAGACACGAAGCCCCTAGCAACCATAGCAGGGCATAGCCTCAGCGCCACGGCTTGCAGAGAGCAGTGTAAACATCGTGGAGCAGCAAGTGGCCTGACCCTTGTTTCCAGTCCTGGCGCCCTGCCGTTTCAGTCTATCTGGGCTGGTATTTAACTTGTCCAAACTCCGAGTCATCCCCCCCACACTAGGACCTGATGTACCCCACTACATCGGTACGTTCTGGGCCTGGACCCCGCCACCACGTTCCGGCCCTTATCTGACCTTCCCAAATCGGCCGGGTGCTCAGATTGATTGAACCTTGTTCTCGGTTTAGGTGGATGGTCTCTGATCCAACTCCTCTGTGCCCGCTCCAACTCTTACTCCATCTCAAATGTGCCTTGACCAGGCTCCAACTTTGCATCGTATCCACAGGCCTCGACCCTCAAGTCAGTCTCGCCTTCACTTGCTTCTTCATTGTTTGTGGTGTTAGTTTACCACAGTTTTCCACTGGAAAAGTGTTTATATTAATAAAGTATTTAATCGTATTTCTTGCTTTATGATTTACCAGTAAACTGTCATCCAGCTTCAGTAGCGCGACCTTAAACCGTAAGTTAAAATGTTATACACTAGCTGTGGAAAGTAGCACAGTGGCTTTACAAAATGTAGCTTACAAACAGGTGAATTTTCTAATTTCATGTAAACCACAGTTCAGGTGTTCTCCCATATACACATTTACCTTTTCTCCTAGTTTTCTTGTCACTTTGTTACTCCCTCCCATTCCCTCCATCACTCAGTTGGTTCTATTTATCATTTATCTGCTTGCTATCTGGTTCCATCTATAATGTACCAGCCTCTTTATCCTACCAATCTCACAGTGCTATATGCAGGCAATCTTTTCACTTCATTCTCAGTCATGATTTCAAGCCTTGAGTTTAAACACATTACTGCTGGGAGCTGTTCATTTTGTCATTGTAGCAGGAAGTCTTTTATTGTTGAATTATTTTGAATTATGCTACCAAGTTTCTTTTCAAAAGCTGTATATTCATTAGCTACAATAATTTATTAAAGCTGTAACTTGACCAGCCAAATTTTCTCTGAACAGCTTTTACTATTTCCAAATAATTCAATGCGTACAACTCATTACAGTCTAATCTTGGTTTACTTTTTCCTATTGACTTACTGGGCAACTGGGAACAGTTGTAATACACTATGGTTTATAAATAACATTTTAATCCAGTAAATATAGACAAATGAAAAATTCTTTTACTTCATGTTGTAGGGATGTTTAAGCATTTTTTTTTCAATGTTAAGGGCTTAACTACTGCATAATTTAATTGTTCCAACCAATAAGTTTGGAATGCAGAAGTGAATTTTTTTATATTGAATCACATTCAAAAATTTAATTAGAATGAACGGTTTTGGACAAGATGTAAAACAGCAGACAATTCGGATTAATTATGAAATAAACTTTAAATTTTAGATTTTATATAGCCCATATTCTGTTACTTTCTTCTGAAATATATTTCCATTGAGATGTATTTTAAACCTGAGTGTGTTGGCAATCAATTTAAGTTCCATTTCAATTTCGTCTTTCATTTAGTGATCATCATTCTTACTGCAATTCTTTAGAATAATCAAAACTATCACTCATTAAAGCAGAAAGTTTATTTTTAAACATGCATTTTGCTTTGTATATTTCATGAATACCAAGTAAAGACTGAGAAGAAATTTGTAATTCCACCTATACAACTGTATATTTAAAGAAGTCTTGATGTTCAATAGAGGCTGATACAATAAGCAGAATATATGCAGAGGGTTTGGTTAATTGGGACATATCAGGACCAGTATATTTTGGCCCAATTAGCCAGTTTCATGGAAATCATTAAAAAGGTATTATTTAAGTGAATAACAAATTATCTATTTAAATGAATACTACCAATATCACTACTGTACTGTAATACAGTTTTTGTAATAGTTATCGACAGAGGAATTCATCCAATGTATGTTGCTGTGCTATTTTGATTGATTATAAATGAACAAAATTAGTGCAGACACCTAGTGCAGAGAATGGACCGCCTTCATACAATGCTTTCAATGATGGCATCCTCATTTATCTTGTAACATTCAAGATGATTGTCAATAACTTTAAATTCTTCATAGTCCATCACTATCTGAAGTAGAGAGATTGTTACCTTTTCATTCCCGGCTGTTTCTGACATCTCCAAACCTTGAATGCTTGACACTGCAGTGGGCAAAATATTGCTGTTGAGTGAAGAGTTCCAAGATTTAGACCCAGAAATGATGAAGAACCACCAAAATATTTACAAGTGAGAATGGTGTGTGACCAAGCAGAAAAGGTGCAGTTGGTGGGGTCCCATGCACTTACTGTGGCTTGGTGAATAACTGCAGTAGGTATCAACTCTGAAGCTATCGTGCTCTGGCGGTAGAGTGACTGAATGTTTTGGGTGGTTAATGCTTGAGCAACAATCAAGTGAGTTGCTGTATTCAGGATGATGTCAGACTTAATAAAAACTCATTATGGATGCAAACAATATTCCATCACGTTCTTGAGTTGTATCTTGTAGATGGTAGAAAGCTCTTGGGAAGTCAGGAGATGTCATTCTTTTGGTTGCTGCTTATGTGGCCACTCCAGCTGATTATTCTTTTGAATTATGACACACGCACTCTTAAAAGAGCGACAGTGGACTCTAGGCGATGGCAACCTCAGAATATCCAGACGTCCTCTTGTAGGTTCTTTCTTTCTATAGGTGGCCACTGCCTGCTATTTTTATGGCACATCTATTATTTGCCACCTGTCAGTGTAGGTCTTAATGTTGTCTATGTCCTGCTGCATGTAGGCATGAGCTGCCTCAAAGTTCAAAGTACATTTATTATCAAAGTATGTATAGTATGTACATCCTTGAGTTTTGTCTCCTTTCAGGCCGCCACAAAACAAAGAAACCCAATAGAATCCATTTTGAAAAAAAGACGGTCAAACACCCAATGTTTAGAAAAAAAGAAACAAACCATGCAAACAATAAAATAAGCAAATATCATTCAGAACTAAAGTTCACAGAAGTAAGTCCATGGCCATGAACCTAGTCACAGCCCATCCAGGAGCCTGTTAGTTGTAGGCTTTAGTTCAGCACAGAGATGAGTAAACCTCGCAGAGCAGCGAGTTGAAATGGCTTGTCTCCAACACCCTGACTTTTTCAATCTGGCCTGGTACTTAAATTTGGTAAACGTCGGGTCGTTCCTCTCTCTTGGACCCAGGCCCTGCCACTTCGATGCACTCTCAACTCTTGGACCCGCCACCTCAATTCAGCCCATACCCGACTTTTCCAATACAGCCCTGCAATTAAATCAGTCAGACTTTGGCTTGTTCCTTGCTCTCCGGCCCAGGCCCTGCCACCTCAGTTTGGCCTGTATACACCATGCTACAACCGGTCCTGCTCCTTCGAGATTTCAGTTCACACTGCAAAAATCCCAGGTCGTACTGGCAGTTCAGAAGCTCAACTCTGAACTGGCTTCATTTGCTGATGACTGACAAAAGGAAATGGATATTTTGCAATCAACATCAGCCATGCTGTTGTGATGCCTGTTCCAGCCAGAACTTCTGTGTTTGTTGGGGCTTGGTATGTGCAGGCCTGTAGTAGGTAGGGAGTAGTGAGCACAGGTGACCACGAAATTTCAGGATCTATCAACTCTATTGCCTCCTTGTGATCAGTTTAACTGGTAAATAATTTTCATTGTCTTAATTGCAGCAATGCTGTCACATCAGATAACACGGCCACAAAGTTTGTATCTTCATCTGTTTTTCCTTGTTACATTGAATCTAATTTGGTTGGTATTTGTCCATTCACATTACATTTGCATCAGTCTGTGTCTCATCCAAACTTATAATGTTCTTTAGAAATCTCATTTGACACCTACTCAGTGACAGATCCTACCATTGAGTAAGTGACATTTGAAATGTAATTTTATGTTGCTTGCTTAATGAAGAAATACCTAATTTCTGATTTGAAATTGGAAACAATGTTATTCATTTGGTAATGCTTTTTAAGAATATATTGGATATAAGATCTTCAAATTTCTTAATGACACATACATTTACAGATGATTCTAACAGGAAATTACAACTAGATTGCCAAGAGATTACCTTTATTGTCAAAGATTATTGCTTCTCATGGACTCATTTGATCGAGAAGAGTATTTCATTCAAAATAGAAATTTCTTTCAGGTGAATCATACCATAATAATAATGATTTTATTTTTGGAAAGATATGGGGAATTTTAACATTTGGCAATAAATATTTTCTAAGTAAGGTTGCTTTTTCTTTCTGTGAAAATCTGAAGAATCTTAACAAATGTGAAACAGTGAAAGGTCCGTTACCTTCATTGGCAATCAATGACATTGACAAAATGGAATTATGATGAAAGCAATTTTGTTTTTCTAAGCTGATTAATTAGAACTGTTCAAGTTATTTATACATTAAACAGTAATAAGTACATGATCAAATATTGTGTTAACATTTGCAGTAACAACACTTGCCCACATATTCCCTCAAAAATTAGTTTTCAAATACAGTGGCATGCAAAAGTTTGGGCACCCCTGGTCAAAATTTCTGTTACTGTGAATAGCTAACTGAGTAAAAGATGACCTGATTTCCAAAAGGCATAAAGTTAAAGATGACACATTTCTTTAATATTTTAAGCAAGATTATTTTTTATTTCCATCTTTTACAGTTTCAAAATAACAAAAAAGGAAAAGGGCCTGAAGCAAAAGTTTGGGCACCCTGCATGGTCAATTCTTAGTAACACCCCCTTTGGCAAGTATCACAGCTTGTAAACACTTTTTGTAGCCAGCTAAGAGTCTTTCAATTCTTGTTTGGGGGATTTTCACCCATTCTTCCTTGCAAAGGGCTTCTAGTTCTGTGAGATTCTTGGGCCGTCTTGCATGCACTGCTCTTTTAAGGTCTATCCACAGATTTTTGATGACGTTTAGGTCGGGGGACTGTGAGGACCATTTCAAAACCTCCAGCTTGCGCCTCTTGATTTAGTCCATTGTGAATTTTGAGGTGTGTTTAGGATCATTATCCTGTTGTAGAAACCATCCTCTTTTCACCTTCAGTTTTTTTTTACAGACAGTGTGATGTTTGCTTCCAGAAGTTGCTGGTATTTAATTGAATTCATTCTTCCCTCTACCAGTGAAATGTTCCCTGTGCCACTGGCTGCAACACAAGCCCAAAGCATGATCAATCCACCCTTGTGCTTAACAGTTGGAGAGGTGTTCTTTTCATGAAATTCTGCACCCTTGTTTCTCGAAACATATCTTTTTGCTCATTGCAGCCAAAAAGTTCTACTTTAACTTCATCAGTCCACAGGCCTTGTTTCCAAAATGCATCAGGCTTGTTTAGATGTTCCTTTGAATTTTTTGAATACAACTTAAGGATTTTGGGCTGCTGATCATGAAAATCACTATCGAATTTCCCTATCATGCATCATTTGTTTTTTGAAATTACCTATATTTGTTATTGCAGTTCATAATTCAGGTCAATTAAAATGTCATCCACAATGTAAGCTGAAAAATTTTCTCTCATGGCCATGCATGCCTGGGCATGCTTAGGCAGGGCGGATGCTGTATGGCAGGACAGGTTTTAGAAAGGCTACACATTTCCGTGTCGGATTTTGATATTTCAGATGGATGTTTCCCAGAATAACTGATGCCAAGATTAGGGAAAGTATTTTTGTTAGACCATAAATCAAACAGGTCATCAATGACAGGCAATTTGAAGAACTTCTCGTGGAACCGGGGAAAATTGCATGGAAGGCATTCAAGGATGTTGTTGAAAATTTTCTTGGCTGCTATAGAACACCAAACTACTTCCAGCATACAAAACCATGAAGTGGAACATGTCACTGAAGATTAATTTTCAGCATTCCCATTTAGACTTCTTCCCTGCAAGTCTTGGCACTGTCATTGATGAGCATGATGAAAGGTTTCACCAGGACATTGCGGTCATGGAAAAATGGTATCAGGGCAACTGGAATCCATCAATGCTGTCTGATTGTTGTTGGACACTTAAGTGAGAAGCCTCAGACACTAAGTAGAAATGAAAATCATCAACACAAGAGTTTTAGCTTAGGTGAAAATTAAAACCATGATATTCATTAAAAGTTTATTTCTTCAAATTCCTGTGTGATACAAGTAGTCTGAAATTATATTTGTGTTCAGCTTCAAGCAGTATATCATAAACATAATTCTAAGCAAGCAACACTTGTGAAAAAATTTGTTGTCCATTGTTTTATATATACTAGTTTTTCATATGAAATTGTATTTTGTTTGCTGCAGTACCATGTGAAATTAGGTTAATCCAGATTTTGCTTTCATCTGCAGTTTTATGCAATGACTGGTTGAGTGTATCTGAGGTCATAGTCATTGTCAGAGCCACAGAGCATGGATCAGACCCTTTAGACAGAGCAAAACACAAATTGCCGGAGGAACTCAGCAGGCCAGGCAGCACCTAAGGAGGGAAATAAAAACAGAGAAAACCTGCAGCACAATTCAGGCCCTTCGGCCCACAAAGCTGTGCTGAACATGAAATAGATGGTTAACATTTTGGGCTCTGACCCTTCATTAGGATTCGAAAGGAAGGGGACAGAAACCAGAAAAGGGAGGTGGGTTGTGGGGAAGGAGCACAAGTTTTCAGGTGATAGGTGAGACCAGGCGAGGGGAAAGGTTGGTGGGTAGGGGAGGGAGAAAGAAGTAAGAAGTTGGAAGGGCAGAGTTGATAGCAGAGGAAAGTGGACCATGGAAAAAAAGAGATGGAAGAGGGGAACGAGATTGAGGTGATGGGCAGATGAGGAAAAGAAAATGAATGAGAAGGAAACTAGAATGGGGAATGGAAAAGAGAGAAGGAGGGAAGAGGAGGGAAATTATTGGAAGTTGGAGAAATTGATGGTCATGCCATTAGGATGGAGACTACCCAGATGGAATACAAAGTGTTGCTCTTTCAAGTTGAGCTTTGTCTCATCATAACCATAAAGGAGGCCATGGATAGCCACTGAGTGAGTGCTTCTTCTGAACTGTGATCACTGCAATCTGCAGCTTGTAGTTTCCCTTTAAGAAACATACTTTCAAACTTTCTAAACAAGCTAGTGATTTTATGATCTCCTAAAGGATTTGGCAAGGTTTGTTCTCAAGAATGCAGGTATGGCATTGTGAAGAAGAGAAAGTTAAGCTGTAATTGCGGAAGAGATGGCTGGGATGGACTTCAAGCTGGATTAAAGCGTTGGGGTCCAAGAGTGGAAAACAAACTGATGTTCAACCCCACTATTCTGTGCTGGCCAAGATACACTACCGGAGACCACCAAGTTTGCCTGTTTAACTCATCTTCCTCTCTTCACTATGACCATCAGGCAGGAGGTGCAGGAGTCTTGGGCCCCATGCCGCCAGTTTCAAGAGCAGTTGTTGCCCAGTGGTCCTCGGGTTCCTGGACCACCTTCACTTACTTCAGGACTGAACTGACTCTGCAGCCTGTGGACTCACTTTCAGGGCTCTGCAGTTTATGTTCTTAGTATTATTTGTTTACTTTTTTTGGTAATTTGTATGATTTGTTCTCTTTTGCACATTTGATGTTTATTGGTCTTTGTTATTGTGTTTTTTTGTGAATGCTATTGTGTTCTTCTGTGTTACATACGTGTGTTAGATCTGCTATCATTTCATAATCGTCTCCAAAAGTTAAGATGCCCCTTATCTGCAAGGGCTCTAAATGTTGAGCATGTAACTGATAAATACAGTAACTTATTTGATTTTTAAATGGTTTAGCTTCTACTAAAGCTTCCAAGTTATTCTGAATGAGGTTTCTACCTTTATGATTCCAAGTCTGGGTTTTTTTTATCTTGACTTTCAGCCTTAATTAGTTGCCGGTTATCTACCATACATCTATGCACATCACTTCAGAAGGCAGTGACAACTCTGTCAGAGTAAAATAAGTCTTTTTAAAAGACATTGTATCTTCTGTTTTTCAGCTGTATAGTGCAAGACCAAAGAAGAACATTTACGCTCCTTTTTCAGTTAACATAAATAATGCAACACAAGACTTGGATGAATTATTGTTCCGTTTATCCCACAGCAGAAGAATTGCTGCATAACTTTGTTAACGAGATTGTTCATTTTGGATGATTAAAATACCACTTTCTGATGTAATCTGATGCATATCTTTTAATATTTGCTGGGAGAAAAGAAACATATCAATTGTCATAAATGTAGAAAAAACAAATGCATTTGACAAGCAACCAGACTGCAGAAATTTAAAATGCATAATCTTTTGTGACAAAGTGGTTTAAGTGGAGAAAATTGGGTGGTCAAAGATTTTTAAAAAACTGCACAATGTGGATTCCATATGATATGAACAGCAGAAATATTTAATGGGGGTAGAAATAATCAATCTAATTGCTCATAGGACTGAACTGTGAAATTAACCATTTTCCAAAATATTTCATGTAAATTCTTTGCATGAAGGCATGGTATTCATGCTTCATTTCAAAAAGAAAATCTTGTTTTTATGATCATTGTCCTCAACATGCAATCATTACTTTAAAATTAATTTTTATCTTGAGTTTGAAGAGATTGTACTTAAGTACTCAAAATAATAATGAAGATGGAAGCAAGTCCGATCAATTTCACTTTCTGTCAGTAATAGATTGTGTTGGGAAGAAAAATGAAATACCGGAAGTAGTTAGGTCAATTTCTTTGCAAAGGTGCAGTTAATGTTTCAGATTGAAGATCATTCATCTGAACTCTTGTCTCTTTCTACAATTCCAGATTGATCTCCTGATTACTTGTACACTTTGTTGCAGATTTCCAGCTCTGCATTTTTTAATTCTTGTTCATGTCAGTATTCGAGGTTGTGATGTTTCTGTATAGTTTCTCTGTGATGACTACTTAAAGTAAAAAAAATAATGTTTGTAAAATCGCATTACTTGTGAAATTGGGCAAAATTATGTTTTTTTTCTAACAGAATCATAGAGCAGTACAGCATGGATGCAGATCCTTCAGCTTACTAAGCCCATCCTGACCACAGTATCCAACCAGCTCATCCCAGTTTCTTGCACTGATCCCATACCCCTCTAAGCCCCGCACCTCCATCTCCCTATCCGAGTGCTTCTTAAATGATCCTATTCTACCTGCCTCAAACACTTCTTCTGGCAGATCATTTGTTTATCGATATCTTCGAAACCTTATGATGCTTTACTGTTGGAAGCATTGGCTATTTTACTGTGACCTGTGAGACACACTGGTGGAAAAAATGGGGTGTTTTTAATGCTGCCTTGATATATTTGTGAAAGAAACTGCAAGAGGTGTCATGTTAGTTCAGGGCCAGATTTTTCTGAGAAATTCCATCTGTTCCATATAGATCTGCCAGCAATTTTTCACACATGTAACTGATTGTTTAAAAATAAATGAGGAAGCCTGGACTTTCTATTAAAGTTAAAAATAATTATGATGAAGGCACAGCAGTGTCCCCACTTCCTAAGGAGATGGAGGCAAGCGAGGCTCCCCCGCCCCCCAGTCTTAACTGCATTTTATAGAAACACCATTGAAAGCATCCAGACACGTCGCATCTCCATCTGGTATGGAGCAGCCGAGTATCGGTCCCAAAGTACTGTGAGAATGGCTGAGAGGATCATAGGGGTCTTCCTACTATCCGTCAGGGACATTTATCAGGAGCACTGCATGTGCAGGGCCCTTAGTATTATCAGAATTGAACATTGGATAAAAACACTCCTCATGCTGGAAATCTGAAATAAAAATGATGAAACTATTACGCTTACCATTCATCAATTGTGTGGAGAAAAACAGTATTTTTGCTGCAGATGATGACCTTTCATCAAAAAGTTGTAAATTATGATACAGATTGATTATTGAAATGGTTGAGTATTAAAGACTATGAAAATGAGATTTATAGTTCCCATGGAAGTAGATTGGGGAATTAAAGCTGTTGCTTTTTCTAGCCTGGGTGTTTTGGATCACTGAAAGGGAAGGGAACAAGTGAAAGGGCAGGTGTTGCATGCAAGGAGATGGAAGAGCAAGCAATGGAATCACATAGGAAATGGACCCTATGCAATGCTGAAGGTTATGTGTAGGGTGATGGGAAACAAGTTTTTCATGGTAGAATAATGCTGTAAGTAGTGGAAGTTATAGAAATTGATCCATTGAATGCGGAGGCTGATGGTGAAGACAAGGGAAACCAGGGAATAGAAAGTCCTAAACAAACAGATGTGCTTGAAAATACTTTCATTTGTAGTGGATGGGAAACTATGGTTAAGAATAAGTGAATGATTTTGAAAGCACTGGAGCTGTCAGAAAAGATGGATTGTAAGTGGAGAAACTGGGTGAGTGGAACAGTGTAGGGGTTCCCAACCAGGGGTCCACGGATCCCTTGCTTAATGATATTGGTGCATGGCATAAAAAAGGTTGGGAACCTCTGGTGTGCACTAAGTTGCAGGGAACAGGACTTAGATTACTCATTTTTCATTTAACCAGGATTCCACATACTGTAATTGACAGAGTTTGGAAGCGTCTTTGTTGCATTTCCCAAACTCTCTTCTTGCTCTTACTATGCTTGCTCTGGTTGGACGATATTGAGGGCCATAGCACAGTCTGCTGCCCTGTGATTAATCACTCCAAGCAACAAGATTTGTGTATTTGCATGTAAGTCGTGGAGATCCTGATGCTCCAATCAATTACACAAGATAACTAGTCTAAATGCAGTTTGGCCATCATTATCCCACAGAAATGGGGCCAATATCAGCATTAGCTTTTGCACAGAAGTAGCAGTTTATGATTTAATTCTATATTTTTATATAAAGCATGTTCACTTTATGATCTTAGCCATTGAATTTTGGAAAGGATTTGGGATAATATGCTCATTAAAGAAGTTTGAAGTTACAATATCTGCAGGGGGTTCTATGTGAGTTTCAATTGTGAAGATTAAGCTTCCTCTGTAAAACATAAACAGCTACTCATTTTTGTTGTTTGCTCCTGTGTTGCTCTAATTGGTGCTTTAGTTATCTGAGAATTTTTGCACTATCAGCCATTTAGTAGAAGCTTTGAATATTCTATGGAAAATTTTGTACAATGAGAGTTAGTGTGTGACCTGAATGGAAGCTAATGTATGAAAACTTTTCTAGCAATATTATAGTTGCTAAATTACATAGGTGTTCTTTAGCATTTGTTTCATGCTTTATCTCAGAGTACTAGCAAGGCTGGTAGCTGGATGTTTTGTTGAATGATGAAGGGACCAGTGAGGTTCCCAAGCTAGTATTTTTTCTGTCTTTCAGGATGAATTCTTCTTTAACTTAATTCAATGTGTAATTCCAGAACAGGCTTTGTAGGTGCACTACTTCTTACTAACTTTAAATTGGGATTTATTTGCTATCTCTTCCCTCTTCTCCCTCCAGAATGTCTTATTTTCTATCCCACTTAGGCATTTGTTTTATTCTACACTGTGTTTTGCATGGCTTGTCATAACTGACTCATTTGATTTATGTTTAAGATGTAAGAATTTCAGTTAGCTTTTTAAAAAAAATAATTTATTGCAGAAGATATTAAAGGAAAATTGGATATTTTCCTCTCAGGCAATGTTTACTGATCAGCAATGCTGTGGTTGAAAGGCATGCCGAAGCACATTTAGGACCAGTCTTCAAAGGGGGTTGGATATTCACTTGAAAATATTTGCAGGATTGTAAAATCAGGCAAGTTGGTGATAGGACACATATTTGTCTGTTGTAGCCACTGGCAACTTTTGTGCTGTATTTACCTTCTTTGACTGATCTTAAATCTGCTTTCACTTTTTTTTTATTAGTCAGATCTTAAAAATAATTTGCCTTCCTTTTCCTTTTCATTCCTGTATAAAGTCTGTCTATCAAAATGTTAACCATCTCATTCCTTTTCAGATACAGATTGACTAATGGTACACAAAAGGCTGATATAATTGCATTAAATTGATTTCTCCTTCTGTGGATCTACTAATTATTAGAGCAGATCTGTGGAGAGGTTAATTCGCTCAGTAAGACGGCACTGTTTATGACTGATGATACAGTTGATTCTTTGACATCTATCTCAGTTTCAACCTTATAACCAACAACAGCACGGTTCTACCCGAGACAAATGAGAACAATGCTTAATCTCAACTCTTTAGTGGAGGGGTTCCCAGCCTGGGGTTCACGGAAGCTCAGTCAATGATAGGGGTACATGGCATAAAAATGTTTGGGAATCCCTGCTTCAATGGTATGCTGATTTTTCTTGCAATTGACTTTCTTTAAAGGGTAGCATTTCCACCCCCACCCCCAAAGATACAGAAACATTTAGGAAACTTATTTTATAATATTTGTTAAAATACATGATAATTTGTTTCACCAATGATGTGTGGAGACTCGAGAATTTTTAAACTTGCTGCGATTTGGCGTGTTTCATCAAACTTGCTATTTGTTTTCATTTCAACATTTTTCAGTTGAATATTGAGATTTGAAGTAAATTGATAATGACTGACGAGACTGGCTCAAAATCATTGTTTGAAGACCAAAATAAAACTAACTGCTTCATAGTTCAGTACAAAGATGCAAAAAGTAGTTAGATATGTCATTACTTCTTTTCCCAAATTAATTCAAGGCTTAATTTAAAGAGTGATCTCTTTATTAAACTATCCATTTTAAGGTTGCACCTGTTTGGGTTTAAGGATGAGGGGCTGCTGGCAGGTTTTACCATGTTACAGTATTTTCTTGATCTTCAGTTCTGATTTTTTTCAGGTAATAGCACTGAGTTTGTAGAATTCATTAAATTAAATGGTTAAAAGCATTATTTAAAACAATGCAAAGCTCTCTCCAAAAACTAAATGTGCATCTTTTAGATATTCATTACCTTGATGGTTTAAAATAATGTTTATTGTTAGGTGATGCCCGTAGTTGTTTACTATCCTGGCATTGCTTTATTTGGATTCAGCATCTTGGTGATACTGAACACGCTTATGACTGCAGTGCAGATATTCAATACTGAAACTGTCATGTATTATACAGAGTATTATTTTGTTTTAGTATCAAGTCATTTTACCAAACTTTTCAACCTTTATCTGTAGGTGCAGTCGTGAGTATCTGAGATTAGCTGCATGAACTGGATAAAAAGTTTATGAGACCAGAAGATAGGAACAGAATTAGGCCATTTGCCCCATTGAGTCTGCATCACCATTCCATCATGGCTGATTTATTATCTCACTTAACCCCATTCTCCTGCCTTCTCCCGATAACCTTTCATCCTCTGATTAATCCACAACCTACCTACCTCTGCTTTAAATATACTCCATGACTTGACCTGCACAATCATCTGTGGCAAAGAATTCCACAGATTCAAAAGCAGTTCTTTATCTTGGTTCTAATGGGACATGCTGTATTCTGAGGCTGTGCTCTCTGGTCCTAGACTCTCTCACCTCGGGAAACAACTTCTCCACATCCACTCTATCTAGTTGTTTCAATATTTGAGAGGTTTCAATGAGATTCCCCCTCTTCCCCCGCCAATTCTTCTAAATTACAGTGAGTACAGGGCTTCAGCTATCAAACACTCTTCATACATTAACCCTTTTATTTCTGGAATAATTCTTGTGAATCTCCTCTGTACCTTCTTAGATAAGGGGTCAAACACTGCATACAATACTCAAAGTGCAGTCAGGACAATGCCTTATAAAGCCTCAGCAACACATCATTGCATTTATATTCTAGATCTCTCAAAATGAATGCTAGCATTGCATTTGCCTCCCTTACTACCAACTCAACCTGCAAGCTAACCATTAGGGAATCCTATATGAGAACTTCCAAGATCCTTTGCACCTCTGATTTCTGGTTAGAAAATAGTCCATGCCTTTATTCCTTCTATCTAAGTGCATGACCATACACTTCCCTACATGGTATTTCTACTGCCGCTTTGCCCAATCTGTCTAGATCCTTTTGCAGACTTCATGATTCTTTAATACTATCTGCTTCTCCACCTATACCAACTAGGTGTCTTTTTCATGTCCACAGGATTTCCTGTTTGCTCTTCTAACTATGGTATCCTCTATCATTATTGCATTCTTCCTCTCTCTGCTTCGCTTCCGAGACGCAGACCAAGACTCAGTGCCGGAAACCTGGTCTCTGTAGCTTCCCCCAGTAGGTCATCTCCTCGAATAATATCCAAAGTGGTATACTTATTATTGAGGGCAACAGTCATAGTGTACTCTGCCCTCAATGATTGTTCCCTTTTCTCTCCTGCCTGCCACCCAGGAGCTGCCTCCTGCAACTTGGGGGTAACCACATTTCTTGTAGTTCCTACCTTTCACGTTTTCATTTGATGAAGGTCATTGAGCTGCAGCTCCAGTTTCTTAATGGTCTCTAAGGAACTGCGGCTCAATGCACTTCATGCAAATGTGGTTATCAGGGAGATTGACGGTCTTCCAAAGTTCCCACGTCTCACACTAAGAACATACCACTATCCCTGGATCCATTCTCACCGTACTAATTATGTACTTACTAATAGACAGAGAAGGAGAAGTCCTATTAGAAAGTTACTTACAGCCTCCGACTGTTCTCAAGTCAAGTCAAGTCACTTTTATTGTCATTTTGACCATAACTGCTGGTACAGTACACAGTAAAAACGAGACAACGTTTTTCAGGACCATGGTGCTACATGAAACAGTACAAAAACTACACTGAACTATGTGAAAACAACACTAGACTACAAGCCTACCCAGGACTGCATAAAGTGCACAAAACAGTGCAGGCATTACAATAAATAATAGACAAGACAACATACACAGTAGAGGGCAGTAAATTGGTGTCAGTCCAGGCTCTGGGTATTGAGGAGCCTGAAGCTTGGGGGAACAAGTTCTCACCTAAGTCTGATGAGTCAAAACTTGACCACTCTAATGCTGGCCAACTCGAACAGCCCTCCAACAGTAGCCACTCTGCTTAAACCTAGCTGCCTCATATTGGTTCAGATCCCACTCTCTCACTTGCTGCTTCAAAGTATAACTGCAGGAAAAGCCCACATATCCAAGGTGTGCAAGAATAAAATGAAATGTTTGCGTTTGTTCTTTGTTTCACCATACTAATTTTGGACAATGAAGAGGGAACTACAGAGCAATTTGCTTTTAATGGGAATAAGTAACAATGCATTTTTCTTGTAGTCTGAACCGGAAGGATTCTCTCACTTCCACCTGTACGTTTGTGCTGCCTTTCTTGTCCGGTGGAGAAAAGAACTATTGGAAGAGAAAGACTTTCAGGTGAGAGCCTGCTTTCTCTCTATACACTTAACAATTCCAATCCTTGATTAGTGATGATAATTGTATTTGTCACTAGTAGAGCTCAAGACATCTGGAACTGTCAAATGTTGAACCCCATAGATTGCTTCTTAAAAGCAAAGAATGCATCAGGGTAAGATTATTTGTTTATAAAAGAGTATTTCATTCAAGCCTCTACTTTAACATTATCATTATACTGAAAGGTGAATTATCAGTCCACGACCATAGCTAGCACTTGTGAGGAAATAGTTCATTTTAAGAATTTCAGATTAGATTGAGGGAAGTATTTATTTTCAATCTACAGTTTGAAAGGTGCTGAACTGTATAAAGAAAACAGTCCTTCAGAGAAAATAGATTACTATTTCTATCCAATAACTCATACTGTATGCTGTTTAATTCATCTAGTTACATTCAACTTAACTCTTAAAAAGCCCCTGTTGCATCCAACCCACATCCAAGTCTCTGGTTTTTATGTCAGAGTCTCCCTCTCATCGGCTCTCAGTGCATGGTATCTTCCCATCCAATCCTAAAATCTACCCTTAATTTTTATAGCGAATTCTTCAATAAAATCAGTCACTTAACAGGATTGGAGCAGTGAGCTGCAGTGTATTGTGCTTTTACAGAGAAAATGACAGCACAAAATTTTGCATGGATGATTTAAATATTTTAAAAAGAAAAAATATGTATGCCTTTTGCCTTTGCAAAATATTTCAATTAATGGAAGTAAAATAATATTTCTGTAGTTCTATGAAGTTACCCTGCAGTGGATTTCACTTTATTTCATAGCATATCTTTAAAATTGGCATTTCCTGAATGACAGCTGTTGAAAGGATGTGTGTTTGAATGCAATGAACGACTGTCCAGGAATTTCATCTGTTAAAGGGCAAGAGTTGTATCATATCAGTAATAGCAGTCAAAATTTCATGTTCAGTCCTGCTGTGAGCTGTAATCTGTTAAAACAAGTCTGGAATCCTTATTGTAAAGGTGATTTTATTCTCATTTGCTACTAACTACAGTAGTATCATAGAAGTGTAGTCTTCAGAACTAGGAAGCTTATTATATGTTTTTGATATGGCATAGACATTTGTGAAGAGTATATGCTGGAACCAACTCACTCCTAATTGGCAAGAATTTTAAAAATTATAATGACAAAAGAGCAAGTTGAAATCAAAAACCGACAATAAGCGCTTCTTTAAGGAAGAGAGAGGCCCAGGTGAACTTAGGCACCTCAGAGAATGAGGGTGGGGAAATGGTTCTGGGGTATAAGGAAATGCTGGAGGAATTAAGTGGATTGGTCTCTACCACTGAAAGTACTATGTACACCCCATTGGTATTAAAAAAAATGCCAATTAAATACAGTACTGTGCAAAAGTCTTAGGCAACCTAGCTCGCGCTCGTTCTCTCTCTCTCTCTCTCTCTCTCTCTGTCTCGCTATCTATATATATATAAATAAAACACTTTTGCACAATACTGTATTTTACTTGTGTTTTTCTTAAATTTGCTCATCAAGCTAACTGTGAACTTGTAAATAATCAAAATATCCACAGAAGAATAATGATGCTTTACCAATGGATGAACTCTCACTAATTTATCTGAGTTTATTCAATCTTGTTCTTTGTATCGTTATTTAACTGTGCACAATTTAATTAAGAATGCTGTAGTATTTTGTGAAAATGTGTGACAGAAAGAGTTTAAGGTAGATATTATGTCTATCCTTAAGGCTATTGTGCCAAGAAAGTAGACATTATAAAGCAGCAGAAAAGCAGACAGACACTGCTTGACTCATTTCCAGCAAAGATTACATTAGCTTTATTTGTCACATGTAAATCGAAGCATACAGTGAACTGCATCTTTTGCATCAAATCAAATCAAATCAGCAAGGATTATTCTGAAGGAATCTGATAGGAGAGGAGAGTGGTCCATAGGAAAAAGGGAAGGAGTAGGGGACTGGGGAGGGGGGGAGTGGTGATACACAGGTGAAAAAAGGTAAAAGGCCAGAATGGGGAATAAAAGAAAAGGGGGTGGGGGGGAGGGAAACTTTTTTTTAACTGGAAGGAGCAAGTGTCGTTACACTTCTGGCGCCAACGTAACATCTCACAAACCATCACCATTACTAGAGAAACTAAAGCAATTTAATCAAGCTAAAGGCTAAGAAGTTCCCTCCTACTAGGTTGCATCATTGAGTATGCATTAATTACAATAATTTAATCATCCCTAAGTATGGAGAAATATCAGAGGATTGGGCAAGTTCATTATTATTCTTCTATTCAATAAGGGAGAAGGCAAAGAACAGGTAGCAATAAGGAAATTCGTCCAACATTTGTGGTGGAAAATAATAAAATTTTAAACATGATAAATTCTGTAAATGCTGGAAATCCAAAGCAAAACACACAAAATGTTGAAGAAATTCAGTAGGTCAAGCAGCATCTATGGAAATAAACAAACAGTTGATGTTTCAGCCAAGACCCTTCTCCAGGACTGGAAAGGAAGGGGGAAGATGTCAGTATAAAAAGGTGAGGGGAAGGGAATGAGGATAGCTGAAAGGTGATAGGTGAAGCCAGGTGCATAGGACAGCGGAGCATAGGATAAAGAGGAGGAGGGCCACCAGGGGGAGGTGATACGTAAGTGAGAAGAGGTAAGAGGCCAGAATGGGGAATAGAAGAAGAGTGGAGGGGGGAGGATCTTTTTTTTTACCAGAAATAGAAATCAATATTCATGCAGGTTGGATAAAAATCAATTATTAATTATTTAATAGGAGAACATTTGGGACATGACAGTCTGGTCGAGCAGTGTCAGCATGGTTTTGTGAAAAGATAATCAAAGTTACCAGAGGTTTTTGAGAATTTTTGACCACAGTGGCTGGAGGTGAACCAGTAAACTTCAGGAAAGCTTTTGACACAGTCCCTCACAAATGGTTGAATCTGAGAATGAGTGCCATGATGTTGAAGATGGATAGAGCCTGGCTAACAAGCAGAAAGCATCACATATTTTGAGGAATCATTGAATCATTTTGAAGTTGAGGTCACTTAGAACCAGTGGAGTTCCACAAAGATTGGTGCTGGAACCATAACTGTTTTACAATGAATATACATTGTATGGATGAAAATAAATCTACAGCTGCCCAAATTTGTGAATATCTGGAGCAATTGTTCTTTGTGGAGCAATAGTGAGATCACATTCAGAGTCTTTTGGCCTTCCTATTTAAGGAATAATATTATTTCATTGGCTGATACCACGTTTAGAAGAACAGACAGACAGACAAATGTACTTTATTGATCCCGAGGGAAATTGGGTTTTGTTACAGCCACACCAACCAAGAATAGTGAAGAAATATAGCGATATAAAACCATAAATAATTAAATAATAATGTTTATCATACCAAGTGGAAGTAAGTCCAGGAACAGCCTATTGGCTCAGGGTGTCTGACACTCTGAGGGAGGACTTGTAAAATTTGATGGCCAAAGGCAGGAATGACTTCCTATGACGCTCAGTGTTACATCTCAGTGGAATGAGTCTCTGGCTGAATGTACTCCTGTGCCTAACCAGTACATTATGGAGTGGATGGGAGACATTGTCCAAGATGGCATGCAACTTGGACGGCATCCTCTTTTCCGACACCACCATCAGAGAGTCCAGTTCCACCCCCACAACATCACTGGCCTTATGAATGAGTTTGTTGATTCTGTTGGTGTCTGCTACCCTCAGCCTACTGCCCCAGCACACAACAGCAAACATGATAGCACTGGCCACCACAGCCTCGTAAAACATCCTCGGCATCATCCGGCAGATGTTAAATGACCTCAGTCTCCTCAGGAAATAGAGACAGCTCTGACCCTTCTTGTAGATAGCCTCGGTGTTCTTTGACCAGTCCAGTTTATTGTCCATTCGTATCCCCAGGTATTTGTAATCCACCATGTCCACGCTGACCCCTTGGATGGAAACAGGGGTCATCGTTGCCTTAGCCCTCCTCAGGTCCACCACCAGCTCCTTAGTCTTTTTCACATTAAGCTGCAGATGATTCTGCTCGCACTATGTGACAAAGTTTCCCACCGTAGCCCTGTATTCAGCCTCATCTCCCTTGCTGTCCAATGAAGAAATGTTAAATAGGTTGGGTTTCTAATTAGTGAGTTTAAAAGATCAAGAAGTAATCTTATGGAAATGCACACATTACTTAAGCAGCTCTGGAAGTGATAAATGCTGAGTGGATGATTCCTCTCAGGTTAGGATTCAGGACCAGAGGACTTGGTATCAAAATAAGGGATTTCAATTTAAGACCCGAGATGAAGAATTTCTGCTGAATATTTGAAGATGTTATTGAATATCTTTGGAACTTCCTGCCAGAGAATTCTTTGGGGGTTGGAACCTTATGTAATCAGCAAGGGAAAGTGAATTGAAGGAATATTCAAGTAGCTGTGATTGTGTTGCATGCCAGAGGAGATTTGAGGAGCTGAATGGCGTACCCCTGTCTCTACTTATTATGGATTTCATATGCCCAACAATATGAGTCTTATTTTTCTTAGTGTTTATTTCAGTACATTTCAAGGTCTCTGGGTAATTCACCCTTCTTAAGTAAGCTAGTTTTCATTTATTTTCATATCATTCACTGCACAGATTTTGCATTTTCATTTTACTTACATTGAATCAGTGAAGTGACTGGTTTGGTCATGTGGCTAATGATCCTGTCTCTGACCCTATGGCTGACTGTGACTAGATCAGTGATGTTTGGATTGCAGTGTTAGCATTCTTCCACTGTCAATGCTCATTAAACCACAGTCTACCAAAAATACTTGCTACTCCTAGTTTTTATTCAGCGGCATGAATTTAATTTGCATATGTAAATTTCAATAGTCTGAATTTCTTTTCATTTTGGTTTAATTTTTTAAAAATGTACTTGTTATAGTGACCATATGAATAAAGCTTTTGTTGATTACTAACTGAACAATCATAATTGTGGTTCCATGGAACTCAGGAAAACTTAACACAATTGCAAATTTATTTGCTCTTTCAAGTTAGTAAGTTTTAAAATTCAAGTTATCAGAACATGCCAGAAAGTAGTCATTATTAAAGCTGCAGCAGTGCAAGTTCTTTAAAAAATGTTCAGATAGCTTTAGAAAAGATCATTAAAAAACATTTGGTGTCGTGCACAAAGGAGAACTACCGTAGATTCCGGATTTTAAGCCGCTACTTTTTTCCCACATTTTGAACAGCTTTGAACTCTGCGGCCTTTAAAACGGAGCGGCTAATGTATTATTTTTTTTCATGCCGCCGAAAACATTTTGCCTCGTAACAGTAGACCAATAAAATTGATGAGTAGTTCACAGAGGTCCAATGAAATTGTACGATAAATCAAGCGCACTTTCACAATTAAATTATTGTAAATCAGTCATTTGTACTCACCCTCATCAACATGGAAAACACTCGAAGAAAAGCATTGTGCTGCCTTTATGGCAGTTATTTAGTTTATAATATTTTTGCTTAGTAATTCATTTTCTAGTTAAAGTTAGAAGAGTTTTAACTATATTTGTTTTCTGTACTACATCGCGGGATGCTATGACGTCACACCCGGTTTCGCCGCGTCTTGTGGGATACCGGTTTGCGATAAACGGGACGGCGGGGGGGGAGCGGCGGAGCGAAAACGCTGCTTTTAAGTTAAAGGCGATCAATAACTTTTCCTGGTAGGCTGCAGTATATATATTTTTTACCAGTCGTTAGGAGATATTGGAATGTTGTTCAGTAAAGAAGTATACGCAACGTATATTTAAAAGTAGCCGCGTTACGGGCACGGTTCGAAAAAAAGCATTTGCAATATGTATTTGTTTTTGTTACCATACGGATTTAATTAAAAGTTAAAAAATCCTCACGTGTAATATCTTTCTGTGTAAATATCTCATATTACAACGTGGGACACCTGCGGCCGAAAATCCGGTGCGGCCTTTACAAGTAAAAAATTGATTTTATTTCTAAAATTAGAGCCAGCGGCTTTTAATCAGGTGCGCTCTGTAGTCCGGAATCTACGGTAGTGTATTGCTCACCTCGTTTCTTCATTGGAGAAACCAGTTGCAAACTGGAAGGCTGCTTTGCAGGTCACTTTTGTTCATTTGCAAGGACAAGTCATATAATTTTACAAGTCAAGTCATACAAGTCAAATTAAGCAATTCATATAATTTGTATTTTTATGTTTCTATTTGGCATCTCAGGATCACGAGGATGCATGAAACCTCCATCGTGTTCCATTTTGAATTTGCCAGGTTCCAGATGACGAAAATAATACTGACTGATTTGCATCTTCTCAGTAAGGAATAGTCTTGAGAATGTAAAATGGCTTTGTGTAGTGCGTAATTTGGGTGATGATTAATCGTCATGATGATGGGTCTGTCATATGATGAAATGTTAAGTAGGTGAGCTGCATAATCTCTTGAGTTGAGAGGAAAGAGAAATTATTTAATCAAAATTTTTTTAAAAATTCAGGAACACACACAAACTGCTCAAGGAACTCAGCAGATTAAGCAGCATATATGGAAATGAATAGATCGTCGAAGTTTTGGGCTGAAGCCCTTTTTTGGGACTGAGAAGGAAAGGGAAAGATGGCAGAATAAAAAGTTAGGGGCAGAGGAAAGAGGCTAGCTGGAAGATGATAGGTGAAACTAGGTTGGGGGGGGTGGTGAGAAAACCTCATGGGGGTTGGCATGGTTGTGTTTTCAAATAGTGCACAGAAAGAGATCAAAGGTTGAATTTAACATCAGAGAAATGTATACAGTACACATCCTGAAATGCTTTTTCTTTGTAAACATTCACAAAAACAGAGAATTGCCCCAAAAAATGAGTGACAGTTAAACGTGAGAACCCCAAAGCTCCCCTCGTGCATAAGCGGCAGCAAGCAATAATCCCCCCCACCCCCCACCAGCAAAAGAAAAGGCGCATTGGTACTGTCACCGAGCCCAAGCGTTTCCTAAGCAATAGCAAAGACACAGACCAAAGTTACCCCAAAGGCTTTGCATTTCATCTGACATTTGACAAACCACAGGTTCTCTCTCTCCCTGGCAAGGGAGAGGGAGGTGACCCCATTTTCACAGTGAGCGAGAGACAACAACAACCCACTGGTTTACAATGTTAAAAGTCCATTTCGTTGCTTTTTTTCAAGCTCTGTGGCTGAAGATCACAAAGACCTCGGGTCTTCAGACCCACAGCGAAAGATTTTCCAGCCTTCCCGATGTGCTGTGACACCGACCCTCAATCCGCCCGTTTCCAGAGCCCCGAGATCTTAGGCTTCTGAAAACGATCGAGACTCTCAGGCCAAATCCTTGGCATGTCAAATAACGGCCAGTCATGGAACCCCGAGAACGGGTCCCATTCCTGCAAAGAACCGAAGCCCACGTGTACCTCCAGGTCAGGGTCTTCAAAAGAAACCTGAAAGGGAAAAATAAAAATATTAAAGGTGGAAATAGAGCTGTGTCCGAAGATGCAAGTAAAGAAGTCGCAGTTAGGCGCCATTATCCCTCCTAGCTCTGCTAATGAGAAGTTCTGACATTCAGCAGATAGCAAAGTTTGGAGTGCACTATCCAAGAGGGTTTGGGAGATTTTGTTGATGAATATATTCAAGATAGAAATCAAGAGAGTTGTGGATTCAGAAGAAGTCTAGAGATATGGAGTTAGTGTAAGAAGATGGAAATAAGATAAGCAATCATTTTTGGTTGTATTGAATGACAAGGTGGATGTGAGGCCCTGAGTAGACTAATCCTGTTTCTGTTTCTTAGGTTTTTCTTTTGCAGAGATAATAGAAGCTGAATTTTGACTTATTTTTGTTTGGTTTAAGATAATTATTAGCAGTAAATTGGAAATTCAGCTTGGCTTGTGAAGCTGTTAAGGTATTCATGATTTAGGCAAAGGACTTTGCATTTGGCGTAGATAGCCTACATATGGTTAGATGGATTGGTCAGTAAGTTGCATAACTATTATAGTGTAGAATGTGTTTACATTTCCTTAATAAAGTTGCAGCTGTGCTGTTGTCCATGTTCAATGTTTTCCACAAGCACTTAGATCATATGGATCAGCTGCAGCTCTTGCACCATGATATATGTCCTCCAGACCCATGTCATACACTGCTCAGAGGCGAGATCCATAATGGTGTCACCAGCAAATAAGTTTTTCTCAAAGCCACCTGTAATGCCTCGCTTAGGATTTAGCACCTGGCTGATTTACGACTCGTCAGGCTTGAAACCAGTTTGCTTGCTTGTTATTTCCGTGGAACAGGTAACTCGAGAAAACGAGCTGTTAATATTTGCGGAGGCAGCAATTTGAGGAAATTAGTGAAAAACTCTTGTAAGAGAGAGGTCATTATCCAGCATCAGAAGCATGATATTGCAGTTTTCTCTAAATTTTATGCATACAATGGTATGTCACACACAGTTGAATTAATCTCAGCAGCTACTCTGTCATAACTGACCCCTTTTTTATGTTTGTAATGCTGAGGCTTTATGAGGCATTTGTCAGATTGTACTTCAAATATTCTAAGCAGCTTTGGACTCCTTATCCAGGAAAAGATGTGCTGGCATTGAAGAGGATCCAGAGAAAATTCAAGAGCATGATCCCAGGAATGAAAGGGTTTACATGTGTGAAGCATTTGATTACTCTGGGTCTATACTTGTTGGAGTTTAGAAGAATAAGGAGGGATCTCATTGAAGCTTATCGACTATTGAAAGGCCTATATAGAGTGGATGTGGAGAGGAAGTTTCCTATAATGGGGGAGTGTAGGATCAGAGGGCACAGACTCAGAATTGAAGGACATCCACTTAGAACACAGATGAGGAAAAATTTCTTTAGGCAGAGGGTTGTAAATCTGTAGAATTCTTTGCCACAAGCAGCTGTTCAGGCCAAGTCAATGGGTATATTTAAAGTGGAGATTGATAGGTTCTTGAATAATCAGGTCATTAACGGTTACGGGGAGAAGATAGGAGGATATGGGTTAAAGAGATAATAAACTAGCTGTGATGGAATGGCGGAGCATACTCGATGGACCGAATAGTCTAATTCTGCTCCTGTGTCTTATTGTCTTATGACCTTTTTTTAATATCTGTTGAGTGAATGTGTTGTCAAAGACCTTCATATCATTGATTTTTTTTTATCCCATTTGTGTTGCTGTGAAGGGATCTTCAAGGTATTTCACTTTATACTCTTCTTGCTTGTTTCCACTTCTTAATTTGTCATGTTTAAGTAATCGATGTACTAGCGAGTTGTCTTTAACATTGTCATGTTGCTCTGCTTTTGTAGATCATCACTCAGTTTCTGAGATGTCAATCAAACTACCTTGCTGTTTTATGCTATGTATAAGTTCAGAAGGGTATGTTACTGAGTGATTAGGTGGAAAGTAAATAGAAATGTTATGTCACATACAGTATCGATGAACTGGAGACACAAGAGACTACAGATGCTAGAACCTGAAGCAACAGATCTCCTTTCTATACCACTGTGCTGTTACGATCAGGTGTGAGCATAATGACTTCTGAACATTCCTTCACTGCTTTTTGCAGATTTGAAGCTTGTATCAAAGATGGTTTTTTTTGTGCGTTCCTTCTTAATCCCAGACATATTAACCATCCCTCCTGAGTAAAGCCACATCAGTTTGCAAGTAATCTCATTGGTTCTCACTTATTAACCCTGCAGTTTCCAAATGCTAGTTGTAGGAGCCATGCATCTGTTCTCTATCTGCATTGTATTCTGTGTTACGAGTTTATTATATATGGTAATGTCACATGAATGGGGATGTGGTAAAGGTGAAGGCAATAAGTTATATCTTCATGCTTTGTTCATTGTAGTTTGTTCCTTGGGACTGACAGAGGTCGTATCTTTAGCTGACCGCACAATAACTTTCAATTAAACTTGACTTACACTTGGGTACATTTAAGTTTTATCACTTCAAGATTGTATGTTTGCAAATTGCTAATAAAGGATTGAATACATATCCTTGACTTTTGGAGCAATTGTCACAGGAGTGAGGACATATCTTCCAGGAATAACACATCTGAAGTGTTGCCGGCAGCGGCAATTGTTTTGGTTTTGGTTTGGCCACTACACTAGTTATGAACTCCAAAACAACACACATAAAATGCTGGAGGAACTCAGCAGGCCTGGCAGCATCTGTGAATGATGATATGATAGATGCTGTTAGGCCTGCTGAGTTCCTCCAGCATTTTGTGTGTTGCTTTGCATTTTAAACATCTGCAGATTTTCTTGTGTTTGTGATCTCTTTATTAGACTGATTCTGTTCACTTAAGATTAATAATTCCAGATTTTTGTTAATACCTTGCTGAAATCATCCCATCAGCAAACTGAGCTAAACTGTACTATAGGTACATGGAGCTTAGAAAAATAGAGGGCTATGGGTAAGCCTAGTGATTTCTAATGTAGGGACATGTTCGGCACAACTTTGTGGGCCAAAGGGCCTGTATTGTGCTGTAGGTTTTCTATGTTTCTATGTTTAAACAAAATGACACAAATGTGTGCAATAAGTAAAACAACTGAACATTTGGATAATGCTCTATTTTTAAAAGAAAGGGTGCTTGCAAATTCCAAGTATGAAATTTTTTGTTAAATGTTTTTGAAGTTGATTTTTTTAAAGATATTAAGTAATTTGCTCCAGATACATAATTTTCCTTGTACTGTGCCATATTTCATTGCTATGAAATTGCAGCATGTGGTCCTCTGGGGGGAGAAAAAGTGCAAAGTTATTTCCCCCCCCCCCCTAGGTAACTGGTACTAAAAGTGAAGTCAGTGTAATGTGCTAAACAAGTGCCTAGATATCAGTCTGACTTAATTTAGAAGCAATGCATATGGCAACATTACTCAGTACTCAGTATTTCTTACCAAGCCATTTTGGCAAGAAGAAAATACAACCCATTAGGGAGCCATGTCTTTTTTTGATATTAGTTGCATGTCATTGATGGTATTGTTATTGTTTACCATTGTGAATAGTATTACACGTTAATGGAAAATACAACAGTAAGCTAAAAAAATTCAGGTCGCCCTCAGGGTGAAAGAGACCTTATATTCTGCCTGGGTAGTCTCCAACCTGATGATGGCATGAATATAGATTTCTCCCACCAGTTAAAAAAAGAATATTCCCTCTCCCCTTCCCCTCTTCTTCCATTCCCCAGTCTGGCCTCTTACCTCTTCTCAACTACTTATCACCTCCCCCTTTCTCCTATGGTCCACTCTCCTATCAGATTCCTTCTATTCCAGCCCTTTATCTTCCCTTCCCACCTAACACCTTCTAACTATCCTCTTTCCCCTCCCCCCACCTTTTTATTCTGGTGTCTTCCCCCTTCCTTTCCAGTCTTGAAGAAGGGTCTTGGCCTGAAACGTCAACTGTATTCAGTTCAATAGATGTTGCCTGATCTGCTGAGTTCCTTCCATCATTTTTTGTGTGTTGCTCAGGTAAAATATTCCTGGAATAGGCTGCTGTGAAAGTGCACTCTTAAAGATTGTCATCTAGTAGCATATTTAGCAAATGGTGGTTGTGAAAGCAACACACACAAAATGCTGGAGGAAGGCCAGGCAGCACCTATGGAAAAGAATACAGTCGATATTTCAGGCCCTTTGGCAAGACACTGCAGTCAACGTTTCAGGACGAGACCCTTCGGCAGGACTTCAGCCTGGCTTGCTGAGTTCTTCCAGCAATTGGTGTGTGTTGCTTGGATTTCCAGCATCTGCAGATCTTCTCTTGTTGGTGGTTGTGAAAAGTTAGTTTTCCAATACAAGTGTACAGTGGAGTTCCCCAGCAGTTGGCAGTGGGCCTGCTGTTTTAATGATTTGGGTGTACACGGAACAGTTTTCAAAATTTGCCATTGACACCAAATGTAAAAGCTCTGTGAGCTGTTAGGAGAATAGCAATCCCTTTCAAAGGAGGTAGCAATAGGCCAATGGAGTGGGCAAATAGGTGGCAGAGAAATTCCATTTTGGGAAGGAGATTGAGAATTGGCAATGTAATTTACATTGTCGACATTACTTATGGGGATCGATGGTGGAAAAAACAGCTTTAAATTCCAGTGCATTGACATATTGGGTGACTGTCTTGGGCCCAGAACATATATCCAATTATAAGGAAAGCGCTAAACATCTTTACTTTCTTAGAAGGTTAAAGAAACTCAGCTTGGCCATTGAACACTCTGACAAACTTCTGAACATGTTCTGTTAAAAGTATCCTGATCAGTTGCATCATGGTATGGTATGATAATGCAAATGCATGGGGATGTAAAATGCTGCAGAGCGTAGTGGGTTCTGCACACTATATCACAGGCACATCTCTTCCCACCATCGGTAGTATTTCAAGAAAGCAACATCTGTTCTCAAAGATCCCCACCATCCAGGCTATGCCTTCTTTTTGCAGCTACCATTGGACAGGAGGCATAAAAGCCAAATTTCCCACTGCATTTAAGAACAGCTACTTTCCTTCATCCGTTCAGTTCTTGAACTAACCAGAAAAATCCTAATATTACAGTTCAGAACCATTATAATATCTTTGCACTAAAATATACTTTTTTGTTCTAATTGTGTTCTTTCTTGTAAAAGATTGGCAATAATTTATGTTTTCTTGTAAATGCTGCTTTTATCTCTGCTCTGTGTCTGTGAACCTGCTGCAAGTAATTTTTTTATTGCAACTGTGCAGAGGTACTTGTGCATATGAATATTAGAACACCAGGTTCAGTTTTGGTAAAGATCTGAAACATTTTGAGAAGGGCAAAAATAATTTACCAAATTGGTTACAGAGATTGGATGTATAGGTAGAGTATGCAAGCTGTGGTTATTCTCTTTTGAGCAGTGAATATTGTGAGGTATCTGATGGTATTTAATATCATGAAAATTCTAATCTGTGTGAATAGAAACTGTTGCCCTTTGTGAAATGATCACTAAGTAGGAGACATAAAATAAGAGTGACTAAAGAAGTAAGGCAAAAATGAACAAACCCAGAGCAACACACACAAAATGCTGGAGGAACTTAGCAGATCAGGCAGTGTCTGTGGAAATGAATAAACAGTTGATGTTTCAGGCTGAGACCCTTCTTTAGGGCTGTGAAGGAAGGGGGGAAGATGCCAGAATAAAAAGGTGGGGGAGGAGGGGGGGGAGGCTAGCTGGAAGGTAGTAGGTAAAGCCAGGTGGGTGGAAATGGTCAAGGGCTGGAGAAGAAAGAATCTGATAACAGAAGAGAATGGACCATAGGAGAAAGGGAAGGAGGGAGGACCCAAGGGGAAGTAATAGGCAGGTGAGAAGAAGTAAAAGGTCAGACTGAGGATAGAGAAAGAGGGGGAGGGGAATTTGTTAACCAGAAGGAAAAATTGGTATTCTTGTCATCAGGTTGGAGGTACCCAGGCAGAATATAAGGTGTTGCTCCTCCACCCTGAGGGCGGCCTCATCTTAGTACAAGAGGAGACCATGGACCAACAAATCGGAATGGGAATGGGAATTAAAATGTTTGGCCACCAGGAAGTCCTGCTTTTGGCGGAAGGTGCAGAGGTGCTCGAACAAATACATTTTTGTGAAGTAAATAGTTAGGTTCTGGCTGTTGCCTGGGGTCTTAGTGTGGAGGCCCGTTTAGTTTTTAGCATTGAAGAGAAATTGGGTAAATGAAAAGTAGAATGTACTTGGCCCCCTGTGGAGAGAATGATGTAGTAGGACAAAGTGGATTACTTTTATGATGACTGGTGTGTATTGAATGGCCTCTTTCATTCTGTAATCCTTCTGTGTTTCTGAGATTTGCTGGAAGAGATAATTGTTACTGATAGAGCATGATTGTTTTCAGAACATTTAGAAGTTGATAATGGTGGATATTATGATGCCTGTAATATGCGAACATTACCAACAAACTCACAGATTTGCCTTATATTGCCTCAAAGATTTCACAAGTTACAAACAGAAAGGGCATTCCATTTTACCTTTCCTACTCATGACTTCTTGTCTACGTGCACCTGAGATCCAAAAGTTTATAGAAATGTTTCTATCATGGGGCCTCTTATAACTGCCAAATGTAGCAAATTCTTAATTTTTAAGATGAGCTGCTCTTTAGAACTAATTGCAAATTGATTGTTGTTGAATAAAAGTGTAATATGAAGTTTTACCCAGTGTAAAATCTGGGCTTGATAATTAGAACCCATTTTTAAAAAAAAAAATGTTACAGTTATGTATGATATTGTATTTGTTTATAATTGTAAATGGCCGTGTTTCTGCTCTCACATAAACTGCTTAGCAGACAATACGAAGCTCCAGAGGGAGGAAGATAAATTTACTGATGATATTTACAGTGCAGTGGTATAGAATACTGGAAACATTTATCTCCTTCTGAAAGTTGGAGAAAGCTAGCAAAAGAGAATAAATGAATTAACAAAAAAGGCAATTTATAACAAACCAGTGAGCAGACTAGATGTTTGTTGACTGTGTACCATTTTAACTTCAGTGCTGTGAAGGCCAACACTTAGGGTTGATTTATGGTTCAAGAGGGAACCATCAAGTATCATATGTTGGCAGATCAGTTCATCTGTGAATTTCAGAATTCTAAGATGACCTGGGACTCAAATTCTACTCCACATGACTGTCTGCTTTATTGTATTCTTCATTTAGCCCCGTGGCAAATAATGACATGCTAAAGAAAGGGTTTGATACACTTTGCATCCACCCTTCAATTTTATGCCAGAGAGAGCTGATGTACTGTTTGATAAAATATGTGTCTGATTTATTTTACATTTTTTTATTTGCCTGTATTTTACTACTTGTTGAATTAAATACATTTATTTTTATTTCACTTCTTGGATCTATTTAATTTTTAAATGACAGTAATTTGTGTACTATTGGAAGTTATCGTGCATTCTGGGAATGGGTTCTCAGGGGCAATAGCACTTTCGACCTGCTTATCGTTATTGTTGCCAGATCCCTGTTGGATCTTGAGGGTTATTTCCACATTAGGGGAAGTGCAGTTAACCAGTGGACTAATTGGTTGAGGTGTACTAACTTTTGCAACCAATTGTAGTGTACTAACATTGATTGCAGTGTACATTCCATCTCTGGCTAATGTCAAGTTGGCACTGGAAGAGCTAAACACCATTATCAACAGTCGTGAGACAGCGCAGCTTGATCATTGTGGGGAACTTCAACCAAGCCAGCTTGAAGAAGCCTCTGACAGACTATCACCAACATGTCACCTGTGGAATCAAAAGAGCCAACACACTTGACGACTGTTGTACCAACTTCAGGACACCTGCCTTGCCATCCCACGTCTGCACTTTGCCAAGTCTGATCACCTGGCTGTAATTCTACTCCCAGCTTACAGCCAGAGAGTGAGGACCACAAAGGTATGGTCAAGAGTGGAGGAGGAACATTCACAGGACCGCTTTGAATCAGTGGACTAGACCATATTCAGTGATACATCTTTGGATCTTAATGAATGTGCTGCAGTTGTCACCAACTTCATCAAGATCTACTGAATGTGGATGAGTGCGTGTCTTCAAGAACATAACTAAACCAGAAGCTGTGGCTGAACCAGGAGATTCAGAGTCTTCTGAAGGCTAGATCTATGGCATTCAATAGCAGGGATAAAGAACTCTACGAGAAGTTGAGGTACAACTAGTGGAAGGCCATTGTAAGAGTGAAGAAGCAGTTCTGAATGAAGTAAGAGCATGTCATTTGTGCCAGTATTTGCATGCAATTACTTCCTGTAAGATGAAACCTAACATTATAAATGGCTGTGATGCTTCTCTCTGATGAGCTCAACACCTCTTATGCATGCTTTGACATGGAAAATTAACAATACAGCTGTGAATCCCTACAGCATCTGTGCCGTTTGATATCTGTCTTGGAGACCAACATCAGAACAACTTTCAAGAATTTAAACCCTCCCAAGGCGTCAGGTCCTGATAGTGTACCAGGTAGGGCGCTGAAAACCTGTGCCGACTGACTATCTGAAGTGTTCAAGGACATCTTAGGCCTCTGACTGTACAGTCAGAGGTTCCCACATGCTTCAAAATGGCATTAATCTTATCAGTACCCGAGTAGAGCTAGGTGAGCTGCCTCAGCGACGATTGCCAGGTAGAAATCTCATTTACTGTGATGAAGAGCTTTGAGAGGTTGGTCATGGCTAAAATTAACCACTGCCTGAGCACTGGATCCACTGCAATTTGCCTACCACCACAGCAGATCTACAGCACATGCCATCTGACCGGCTGTTCACTTGGCCTTGGACACCTGTACAATGACATTACCTAGGTCAGGCTTCTATTTATTGATCACAGCTCAGGGTTAAACACCATCATTTCCTCAGTACTAATCAACAAGCTTCTAAACCTAGGCCTCTTCCTGGGTCCTTTATTTCTCCATCAGGGGACCACAGTGAGTTTGAATTGGAAATAACATCTCCGCACCACTGACATTCAACACAGAAACACCTCAAGGATGCATGCTCAGCTCACTGCTCTACTCTTCCTACACAATGACTGTGTGGCTGGGTACTTAGAGCTCAAATAGTATCCATAAATTTGCCAATTACACAACAGTTGTTGGCAGAGTCTCAGATGCTGACGAAGAGGTATACAGGAGTGCGATATATCAGCTAATTTTGTGGTGTCCTAATAAAAACCTTGCACTCAATGTCAATGAATCCAAGGAATTGATGGTAGACTTCAGGAAGAGGACATTGGGAGAACATAGTAATCCTCAGTGCAGTGTCATTGGTGGGAAGGGTGAACAGCTTCAAGTTCATAGGTTTCAACATCTCAGAGGATCCATTGTGGGCCCAACATATCGATACAATCACAATGAAAGCATGCAAACAGCACTACTTCATTAGGAGTTTGAGGAGATTTGGTACATCACCAAAGCGTCTAGCGTATTTCTACAGATGTACTGTGGAGAGCATTTTGACTGGTTGTATCACTGTAATGTACGAAGGCTCATGCACAGGATCAAAACATGCTGTGCAGCGTTGTAAACTCGGCCGGCTCCTTTATGGGGACTAGCCTCCACACCATTGAGGGCATCTTCAAAAAGTGATGCATCAGTGCAGCAGCATCCATCATTAAGGATCCTCACTATCCAGGAAATACCTTCTTCTCATTATGACCATCAGGCAGGAGGTACAGAAGCCTGAAGACCCACGCCCAACATTTGAGGAACAGTTTATTTTCCTCCACCATCAGATTTCTGATTGCTCCATGAACACCACCTCACTATTTTGCTTTATTTTAGCATTCTTTTAAAAAATATTTTCTTATATACTGTAGATTTTTTTAGTGTATTGTACTATACTGCAGCTGCAGAACAACAAATTCCATGGCGTAGATCAGTAATAATAAATCTGATTCTGAATTGTCAGATGACCCAGCCAGTCGTGTGTTACTTCAAATGAAGGTAGGGGTTGTACATAAAAATATCTTTTTCTTCTGTGTATTGTACAATGTGCTTCAGGCAATGTTAATTAAAGATTTATGGCTGATAAAGGAAAAGGCAAAATCATCTAAGTTTTTCATACTTCAATTCAAATGACCTAGATGATGAGTTATAACTATTAATCACCCTTCATTGAATTTGAAGACCAACATTTATTGCTTATTCCTAATTGCACTTGAAGAGTCGGCCACATTTCTGAGACCTGAAGTCACAAATAATGCAGGTAAATGTAGTTGATGTCCTTCCCTTAAATACTAGTTGATAGTTTACTGCCATTGATGTGAACAATTTTAACTATACTTTTTAAAATCTTGATTTATGGTACAGTACTGCGACATAACCATCATGCTATTGTCACCATTAATATCGGCCATGGTACTGGAGACAGTTTCCCTCCAAATGTGAATTTTTCATCTGTCTTGGACGTGGGTGAGGTCTCTCAACACCACACTGGAAACTGTACTCGACTGGACACTTCTCAACAATGTCCTGCAAACACGAGGAAATTCAAACAACAACACACAAAATGCTGGTGAGACCCAGGGTCTCGGCCCGAAATGTCGACAGCGCTTCTCCCTATAGATGCTGCCTGGCCTGCTGTGTTCCACCAGCATTTTGTGTGTGTTGTTGTTTGAATTTCCAGCATCTGCAGATTTCCTCGTGTTTGCTCTTTAAATTCACTACTGCGAAGCCTCTGCCAGTGATGCCTACACTGAAGAAGTTTAAATCTCTTTGACGGGAGTTCAGTGAAACCCACTCTCGCTGCTCCCCATCTATAATTCCTTCGGCCCTTCAACTTTTCGATCATATTTTGACCCAGACCCGCAATTACAGCCATATATCCTTCCTTGGAACGTGTCTCCACCGCCAACTGACTCCAGTTGGCTTCAGGATCCGTTTTCGAGCTTCTCAATTTGGACCTTCTGAGGATCCCAGGTACTCACATTTAATTGACTCTGCCTCCCGTTGTTTCTCCCGTCGAGCTCTGAGGGCGACACTCTCCGCCATGAGAAGGTACCTGGCGTCCCTATCACAATCCCTTCCACGCCTCCGGGACACCTTTTTCTCAGTTTGCAATGGACCTGTCCGTTATTTCATCCTCCATCGGATCCATGCATGCAATCACCGTTTCTTTGACTTTATCACGTCCTGCAAGGATCGCAAGATCTTTCATCTGCAGACCTCAGAGCATGGTCTTCGTATCATGTCTCCGGCCCCGGTAGTCGATCCCGGCTGCCCCAGCAACCCAGGGCATATTCAAAACCCGGACTCCAACGCCTTCACCGCGTGTTCCAACAACCATGGATTCGCCCCGGCCGTCGATCCCGGCTGCCCCAGCGACCCAGGGAATTTTGAAAATCCGGACTCCAGCACCATCAACGTGGGTTCCAACGACCATGGACAGCTTCAAAGCGATTGCACAACCACCGACTGTGACTCCAGCCTTGAACTCCAGGCCGGGTCTTCACATGCTGCGATTGTGACTCCCGTCTCCCCTTCCCCCACCACCACTATACAATCCCCTCTCCCTCAGATCCCATCGTCAGCTCCTGGGCCCTCAGAGGCTCCATCTTCCTCTCACCCCAACCCTTCCCTCTCCACTGACACTACCAGCCTCCCTCCCCCCTCTGATCCCATCTCTCATCCGTGCCGGGTCTTTACCATTCCCTCCGACCTTCAACTCTCTGAGACAGAGCGCTCTGTCCTCAGTAAGGGCCTCAGCTTTGTCCCCCTTCGCACACACCTCAGTGAGTTCTGCGTACGCCATGATGCTGAACTCTTCTTCCGCCGGCTCCGTCTCCGAGCTTACTTCTTTGACAAGGACTCTCCTACCCCCACCGATGACCCCTTCTCCCGTCTTCAACCCTCCTCCTCTTCATGGACACCCCGCTCTGGTCTTCTGCCTGCTCTGGATCTCTTTATTGCTAATTGCCGACGGCATTAGTCCTGACGAAGGGTTTCGGCCCGAAATGTCGACAGCGCTTCTCCCTATAGATGCTGCCTGGCCTGCTGTGTGTGTTTTGTGTGTGTTGTTGTCAACAATGTCCTGGCTTGTTTGTCTCTTTAATTTGTGTAAAGACCTCTGGAAGGAGAGAGGGATCTAAATGAATGACGTAGGAACTCAGAGGTAAGAATGCTAACTACAGAGCCATGAAAGATCCACACAGCTGACAGAGTTCTTTATGTGAAATCATTGGTATCTTTCACATTACATACATTGGCTCATTTCTAGCAGTTAGTGGTAAGCTGCCCGTGTATGCCATTGATTTCAGAAATGCATTTTCACTGAGTTTTTTCCCCCACATTGATCCAATAAGGACTGACAGAACAAATCTGGCTCCAATCTCAGAGAAAAGGCCCACGTGTAACTTGTAATTGTTGGTATTCTGGAGGTTGAGAAGGTGTTGAAAACAAGTTCTACCCATGTAGTTGATGAAATAAACTCTCAGTTGGTTAAAATCTGCCACTCTGGCTTAATTAGCTGTCAAAGTATTACATATTTCTAACAATAAAGAATTCCTAAACATATTCCAACATCATTCAACTGAAAATTCTTGGAAGACTCAATAGGTTAAACAGCATGAATGGAGGGAGAAATAGTCAATATTTTAGGTTAACTGAAAATAGAGTTATAGAGTTACAGAGTCGTAGGAAAGTGAAGTACAGCATAGAAGCAGGTCTATTGGCCCATCTAGTTCATGCCAAGCCTTTTAAACTGTCTACTCCCATTGACCTGCACTGGAACTATAGCCCTTCATACCCCTACCATCTATGTACCTATCCAAACTTAAATGTCAAAATTGAGCTTGCATCCACCACTTGCACAGGTGGCTCATTCCACACTCTCATAACCCTCTGAGTGAAGAAGTCTCTCCTCAAGTTCCCCTTAAACTTTTCACCTTTCACTCTTAACATATGACCTCTTGGTGTAGTCCTATCCAACCTCAGTGGAAAAAAGCCTGCTTGCACTTATTCTATCAATGACCCCCATAATTTTGTATACCTCTATCAAATCTGCTCTCAATCTTCTCCATTCCAAGGAGTAACATCCTAACCTATTCAATCTTTCCTTATAACTCAGGTCCTCCAGACCCAGCAACATCCTTGTAAATTTTCTGTATTCTTTCAATCTTATTTACATCTTTCCTGTAAGTAGGTAACCAAAACAATACTCCATGCTAGGCCTTACCAATGTCTTATACAACTTCAACATAAATGTCATCTCCTATATTCAGTATTTTGATTTATGAAGGCCAATGTCCCGAAAGCTTTCTTTACCACCCTATCAATCTGTGACACCACTTTTAATGAATTATGGACCTGTATTCCCAGATCACTTTGTTCTACCTCAATCCCTACTCTGGTTAGTCCTTTTGAAGTGCAATACCTTACACTTGTCTGGATCAAGTTCCATGTGCCATTATCCAGCTCATTTTTCCAAGTGGTACAGATCCCACTGCAAACAATGGTAGTCTTCCTCACTGTCCACAACAAACCAATCTTGGTGTCATCTGCAGGTTTATTGATCCAGTTAACAACATTATCATCCAGAAGTTAGAAATTCTTTGCTCTGGTCTTTCATTATCTTACTATTTAATTGTTAATTTCTTTACAGCCGAACAATTAATTGTTTGTATTTTGTATGACTACACATATACATGTAATTATTTAGTACATTTCCTAGAGGCTACACTATGTATATTAAATTGTTTAATGTTCCCTAGTGGTTGCATTTGCATGATCCTGGAAAGCTCTGGAAGCTTCCGCGGTGCTACATTATTTGAATAGGGGCTTTCTGACAGCTTGAGTATTATCTGTAAATTTCAGTGGACTTTTTCTTATCGATGCATATTAAAAGAGCTGACCAGGCAGCAGTGCCATCTTTTTTTTCTTTTTTTTGCTCTTCTCTCTCTTCACTTACTAGACTGCTATCACTGTCTGTTTTAAATGTTCTTTATTCTATTAACACTTAATAAAACAATTGTGAAGCAACAATTTTTGTGGATCTTTCCTGGCTTCCAAAAGATCCTTCGATTTAAAAACACCAGAAGCCAACAATTTGGAGTAGTTGGCAGGACACTTCAAACGAATCAGAATCAGGTTTATTATCATTGGCATATGTGGTGAAATCTGTTAACTTAGCAGCAGCAGTATAATGCAATACATGATAATATAGAAACAAATCAATTATGGTAAATAGGCTTCTGTACCTCCTTCCTGCTGGTAACAATGAGAAGAGGGCATGCCCTGGGTGATGGGGGTCCTTAATAATGGGTGTCACTTTTCAGAGGCACCACTCCTTGAAGATCTCTTGGGTTCTGTGGAGGCTAGTCCCAAGATGGAGCTGACGAACTTTATGACTCTCTGTTGCTTCTTTTGGTTCTTTTGGTCCTGTCCTCCCCTTTACCAGACATTGAGGCAGCCTGTCAGCATATGCTTTCCACAGTACATCTATAGAAGTCTTAGAGTGTTTTAGTTGACAAACCAAATCTCTTCAAACTCCTAAAGAAACATAGCTGTTTTAAGGACTTGCAGGAATTGCAGACAAAGTGGAATTTTTTGGTGCCTGAACTAAACGAGAGGTAAGAGTTTTCTCTCTAATTCCAGTTTGAGAGAAAATCGTAGTTCTGGCTTCATTACATCATCGGATGGAAGTTAGGAGTGCAGAAACTTCTACATTGCTAGTTTGAAAAAAACCGATCTGTAAAAATTAAGGAGGCAAGCCGGTGGTGACAGGTTCAAGCTGGAAGACTGCTAATTAACTATGCAAGGTGTGCCACCTGCAAGTGCTAATTAAATATGCAAGCAGGTAGAGTGTTAATTAAATACATGCATGCGGTAGGGTCATGTGCAAGCCGGTGGAATATGTGAGAAAACTTTGGATTGCAGGACAACCTGTTAAAATTTCAGTTGCGATCTATTAATATTTCGAGATCACAGTCAAAGTAATAAAAGTACATACAATTAAGGTTGAATGAAAACAATGGTGAAAGTCATGAAGCCAACTGCATAATCTCCAGTTACATGGGAACCAATAACCGATGGTCTGATCATTTATTTGAATAACACATTCCAGTTTAATGAGATTAATGAGCAAATCTGGATGGAATATACCGTCAATGTTGAGTCTAACGGAACGTGGCTCTTGGATGATATTGTGAAAGCATGGGATAAGATCCGGAAAATGACTTCACCCAAGAAAAGGACCGACTGGGCGATGGCAGTTTTAATGCAGTTAATCAATTATGAACGTACTTAGTGGGGAGAACACACTGTCAGCTTGATCGAATGTGTGAGCAAATGAAAGAGTTAATTGGCAAGTAAAGATGTTTACTAATTGAAAGATACATGAAATTTGAGTTAAAATATAACAAAGTATGTTATAGATAGTTAAAAATCTAAATAAATCTCTGCATTAACCAAACAAGCAAAAGAATAACATAGTAATCAAATTGAAGTGCAATGTACAGAGCTCCAAAGCGGACTGAATCATTTTCAAAGAGCAACATGCACAGAATGCTGGAGGAATTCAGCAAGCCAGGCAACATCTGTGGAAAAGAGTAAACAGTCGCCATTTCAGGCTGAGATCCTGAAATGAAGGGGAGAAGTCAGAATAAGAAGCTGGGGGGAAGGGAGGAGAAATCAAGGTGGCAGGTGATAGGTGAAACCTGAAGAGGGTGAGGGGTGAAGTAAAAAGCTGGGAAGTTGATTGGTGAAAGAGATAAAGGAGATGAGGGAATCTCACAGGAGAGGATTTAAGACTGGAAGAAAAAAAAGGAGGAGGAACTCCAGAGGGATGTGATGGGCAGGTAAGATGAGAGAGGGAAACAGGAACGGCAAATGGTGAAGGAGAGGAGGAGGGAGCAATTACTGGAGATTCGAGAATCCATGTTCATGCTGTCGCAGATGGAATATGGGGTGTTGCTCTTCCAATCTGGGTGTGACCTCACCTTGTGACAGTTGAGGCCATGAGCTGACATGTCAGAATGGGAATGGGAAGTAAAATTGAAATGGGTGGCCACTAGGAGATCCTGCCTTTTGTGGCAGATGGCGCAAAGCTGCTCGGCAAAGTGGTATCCCAATCTTTGTTTGGTCTCACCGATATACAGGAAGCTACACCGGGAGCACTGGATACAGTAGATGACACCAACAGACTTGTAGGCGAAGTGCCGTCTCACCCAGAAGGACTGTTTGGGGCCCATATAGTTACCACAATTAAGTGCTCCTGTGCTACTTAATCCATTTTTACACTCACAAGCGGACTACATTACTTTGCCAAAGTTTCAAGGATACTCTGTCATACTGGTAATAGTGCACAAATTCCCAAGATGGGTGGAAGCTACTTTAGCAAGGGTAGCCATTGCCACACACACAGCCGAAACTCTGATCAAGGGCTATGTTCCTAGATGAGGATTGCTATGTGACATTAATTCTGACCATGGTACACATTTCACTGGGAGTGTTTGTCAGGAATTATGTTAGCTGATGAACATTGAATGGTTTTTTCATTGCTCACATCACCCAGAGTCATCAGGACATGTTGAATGAATGATTGCAACCTGTGCAAAAGTCTTAGGCACACATAAAAAAATTCTGTAAAGTGAAGATGCTTTCAAAAATAATGAAATGAAAAGTATCTACGTATGAAAAAATACTATTAAGAGCAATAAACAGTAAAATAAAACTAAATCAAATCAGTATTTGGTGTGACCGTCATTTGACCTTTAAAACTGCATCAATTCTCTTAGGTACACTGATCATGCAGTTTTATAAGAAAATTGGTTGATAGGTTGTTCCAAGCATCTTGGAGAACTTATCACAGTTCTTCTGCAGATTCTGGCTGTCTTGCTTGCTTCTGTTTCTCCAGAAAATCCCAGACAGCCTCGATGATGTTGGGATCAGGGCTCTGTGAAGCCATACCATCTGTTGCAGAACTCCTTGTTCTTTTTGCTGAAAATATTTCTTTATGACTTTGGCTGTGTGTTTGGGGTCATTGTCCTGGATAAACGCCAGGCACTGCAAGCAAGTGATACCCGACAAAGACAACAAGCACTGTGGTTAACGTGACCCAGTGCCTACACTACTGGCCTGCAATGAACAAATTTTTTTAACCGGCCAGAAGACTTCAAGCAAAGTCCACAATTGCTGGACATTATGAAGACTTCTGAAAAAACTTTGGATTAAAGACATCAGAATCTAACAACCTGTCTTTAAAATGTAAGTGTTCTCAGCAAGTGACAAAGGTGATGAGGGAACGGCAGGGAATAAATGTACAGCATTTGATTTGCTGATCCTCGGTGTTCTGCAAGGATCAGTACTGGGAATCTGTGATATATTGAATGTAGATTGGTTTGTTAATAACTTTACAGATGACCCAAAAATTGGCAGGAATCTGGATAGACAGTATAGCAGGATATAGATTAGGTAGAAGTTTTTCAGTGGATAAATGGCAGTCTGGAGTAGTATGAGCTATCGCACTTTGCGAGGTCAGATGTAAGAAGATTAAATGGCAGAACCCTTAAGAGCATTAATGTACAGAGGGAACTTGGGGTGCAAGTCCATAGCTCCCCGAAAGTAAAAATATATCCAGAGGGACCTCACCCCAATAATTTGCTCACCTATCATGTCCATTTGCTAACTGGCCCCACCTCTGAAAAGCCCAATTCATTTGGAGTTCACTCCCATATTGGCTGAAGTGACTGCCTTCTGACATTCTGTGAACATTTCTTCTCTGTTTCTCTCTCTCCCTGTCTTAGAGTTCAATATTTGACTCTCAATACAAAAATTCCAGTTAATGACAGAGCAACTATGCCCGTGACCATGCTTGATAGCCTAAGTGACAAAATTTAGTTTGGCCTCTCAGCCCTCCTCAGTCTCTGGCAAAAGGGTGCAAAATAACTCGGCTGTATGTGCCTTCTTTATGCTTGGCTGCTGCAATTGAGAACATCTCATGCTTGCATCATTCTATAAATCATATCTTGAGCAGCCAGCCCCCTGCTCTGGGTCAGCATCTGTGCTCTGCAGACAATGCTGTTTGTTTACAAAGCTGTCCTTTTAACTTCGTACTGATTACTGCTTGCAAATTCCATTAAGAACTGAAGACTGTTTCTCATTCAAATTAATATCTACTATATTCGCATAATTCCGTAAGTCCTGAATCCATAACAATTACCAATTAGCAAGATGAATCCCATAGTCCACATCAACAAAGCATGGAATGTAATACCAGATGCTAGCAATGCATAAAGCAGAGCTATTGCCTTTTCTTCTGCCCCTCTATCTCTGTATGGCACTCCTAAAAGCTGATATGACCAAAGTTCAGCTCACTTTGCTCACTTTCAATGGTGCATTTCTGATTTAGTAACATCCATGTGGAGTGCTTTGAAACGTCTCAGTATATTGAAGAAGTTATTTCATATCAAGGCTTTGCTTTTTAGCTGACCCTTTGTATTTGGAATGCTTTGCTAACTCTTTTTCAATTGCAGAAATTGGCAAAGAGCTGAGCAATTTAGATTTGGAATTGGTGATGCGTGTTTTCCCAAAACAGTCACATGTTCTTGAAAATGGTCCAAGTTTTCTAAACCTAGTACTAAATGTTAACCACAGCCAATGTTTTCAGAGTCATGGAGTTGTATCTCACTTTTTATTTAAAAAAACTCAAAAAATGATTATAAACATAATTAACAAAAATATAAAGTATTAATTATTTACATCTGGGTTGGAAAATGAGCAGCCATGATACAGTTGTGTATAGCACTGTAGAATATGAAAAGTAATTCATCGGATTTCAATGGTGGTCCTTCGTGGTTGGGTAAAGTGCAACTTAAAATGATTAATATTTTGAACCATTAAAGATTGAGCACCTGTCTCTTTAATAACTATGAAAAGTAAATACAGTTAAGTTTGAAGTTGCTTGTCTAAGTTGGACTGTAGTGCTTTCTTCTTGGGCTTTAAAGTCAAAGTTATGTTATTGCTTATATTTCTATTGCTTCATGTTTTTATCTACCTCTCATTTGAAGGCAGACCAGTATGTATCAGGCCACCTTAATCAAGTTTGAGATTAATGATCATTCGACCATACATGAATACCTCTGAATGCAGCCAAACAAATCACCGTCACTCCAGGGCCAATGTGAATAACACAGTACCAACAGTCATATGCAGCACAAGTCATTTAGCACATATTAGATAGCGAGCACAAATAAATGTATCAGTAAAATACAGTCACACAAATGAATGTAGTCCAAGACCCTGAGTCCATGAATGTTGCAATAGCTTGCAGCCAAACACAATATGGTTTGTCTTCTGCTGAGTGAATACTGGGGACAGTGCAGAGTTCAGCTTGGACACTGCATCATACTGCCCCCAGTACGTTAGCGGAGCAACTCTTAATACCTCTCTTGTGGGTGGCTGTAAATAGGTGACACCGGGGCTTGAGGCATAGTCCTCGCTACGACCGAAGCCATGCAGCTCCACCACATCTGCCACTACCGCCCATTGATAATCAGTGAATCGGACTTGCAGTATTCCATGTTAACAATGTTTAGCAATCACAGGAAAAGCCATAAGGCAATCACTAGTTGTTAAACTGCGCACTGCCTTCATGCACCGACTCCTCCAACACGATCTGCACCAAGTTTGGTAAGATGGCATTCAGTCGCAGCGGCTTCTACAACCAAAGGTGTTATTGTCCTTTTTAAACATTTTTTTTACGATTGGAGAAGCTGGATCTGGTGCTGATCATGCTGCTGCCTGTATCAGAGAGGCGTCAGAGGAGTTGGAGCAACACTGTTTCATTTAGCTGTACTCATGGGTATTCACAGATGGTTGGATGACAATTGTCCAGCTTCTTCAGTTCTCAGTAAGCGAGCTGATGGGGGTAGACCTGCAGTACTTCAAGTTCTTAATGTCCAACAGGGTCTTGCGTTCATAAAAAATACACTTACAATACCTTTGGTTGACCCTGTAGATGCCACAGTGACCAAGCACGGAAGGCAAGATCAATACTGCTCTCTGACTTCAGTTACTTTAAAAGGATCGCAGAGCATGTTCACATTAACAACAGTTTTATTTCATATTGGATCATAAAACTTAAGAATATCTTTAAAACTAAATCTAATCAGCTTGTAAATTATTATGTCGTTGAAGAAAGATTGCTGTAATTATATGCACTGCAGTATAACAATGTCCAACTTTGTTTGATCTGTAGTTGGAATACAGCTCCATAGTTTTTGATCTGTTTTCATGGTGAAGCATTGACTGCTGGGCTTCCTCTAGAGGTCACTCTTGCTACTTTTTCTTTAAAATGAGAAGCAACTGCAACATTGAAAGTATTATTCTGAATTTCTTAACAGTGCCTTCTAGATGTAGTTCATTACCTTCAGAGATCATCCATGTTTGAATGACACCCAATACATGTGTATTTTTACATGGTGCATTTGTATGGTACACACAGTGCGATTCGGCCGAGCATTAACTGGTTATGGTGCTTGTGATTCTCTAGGTACATTACCTTCATACATTTTAATCTGTTTGGCTCAGAGCCTGTTGAGAACCTCTGCCATTCTCATGGCTGCACATTGTTATACCTGAAACCTAGTACTGGCAGTCCTGCTCCACTGGAGTGCCCATGGCTCGCTGTAAGGCTGTGGGAGAGGAGCAGAGTGCCGCGCTGAGATGTGGGGTCAGGGTCTGCATGATGAACGTCAGCTGATACTGGTGACTGGCTGGATCACATTGCCTTTCATCACCTTTTGGAGGATTTGGTGGCCACTGTAGCCCCTCTGTCTGGCTGCACAATCTCAAGGATCACTGACCACCATTGAAATGCACACAAAATGCTGGAGGAACTCAGCAGGTCAGGCAGTATTTGTAGAAATGAAAACAGTGGACATTTCAGGCCGATACTTTTTATTGGGATTGTCTTGTCTTGTCCATACTGCACCATCTGCCGCCACCGGGCTATAAATGTGTAGGAGCAGTGTGTGGTTAAGTGCCTTGCTCAGGGACACACACGCTTGCCTCGGCTGAGGCTCGAACTAACAACCTTCAGATCGCTAGCTCAAAGCCTTAACCGCTTGGCCACGATTGGAAAGGAAGGGAGAAGAAGCCAGAGGAGGCTTCCACCATTAAACGTTGCCATAGAGAAATCTCTAGGCAGGCAAGTGCAAAACAACTTAAAACAAAGAGCACAGACACAACAGCTTCCATCACTTCCAACAACAGGTAAGGAGAGAACCTGTGCAGTCAACGTAGTGTGGCCACAGCATGGTGTTGCCAGAACCCAGTTATTTTCTGTGCTCTCTGTTCAAGTGGGGACACAGCTCTGAATCTCGTATCTTAGCACTTAGTCACTGCACTACTCACCCAAAAATAGCCCTCATAACGTGTGTAACTTACTGGTGTATTCATGTCCAGATTCCCAGCACACAGCTTCCTGGTGCAGAAAGGACATCAGACTCTGATAGCCTGCATCAGCAGGATGGGCAGTTTTCAGTGCAGTTTCTTTTGCTGATAGTGACTGCACTTCGTGATAGATTATTGAAGAAGGCACATGGCTTGGTTGTCTGTATCAGTCAAGGCACTGAGTTCAGAAGTCAGGAAATTATGTGGCAACTTTATAAAACTTTATAAGCCCTGTTATAGAAAAGATGTCGAGGCTTTGGTCAGGGTACAGAAGGTATTTACCAGTGTGCTACCTGGGTTAGTGGACAGGGGTGTTTGGACAAACTTGGGTTGTTTCCTCTAGAGAAACGGAGACTGAAGGGAGATGTGATTGAAGAGTGTAAGGGTATGAGTGGCAGAGATTTGACAGGGTCTTCTTCCCATGGTTAAAACATCTATTTCGAGGAATGATTGATAAGTTTCTGGCCCAAGGTAGGAGTCAATTTTAGAAAACCTAGCATATTTATTTTTCAACATAGTCCCTTCCTACATTTACACACTTAGTCCAGTGGTCATGGAGCATACGGATCTTGGACCTCCAGAAAGTGTCCACAGATGGGTGCTTGATAAGTTAATGGCCTAAGTAGAAGGAGATGAGTAATGCAGCTCTCGTTACATGCACATGCAGGTCAACTCTTTGAGTGATTATGCAGAAAGTTTGAAGTTAATAGCTCATCTTCTATCTTAGGCCACAAACTTATCAATCACCCCTCATACTAGAAGGTAACCTTTTAAAGCAGAGTTTCCCAATCTTTTTTTATGCCATGGACCCCTACCAGTAATCGAGGGGTCTGTGGACATCAGGTTGGAAACCTCTGATTTAAAGTGAGAGGATAAGTTTAAAGAATATGTGCTAGGCAATTTTTTTTTACATAGAGAGTAGATGCTTGGAATATGCTGCTGGGATGGTGAGGGCAAGTACAGTAGAGCCATTGAAGAGGCTGTCAGGTGCATGAATGTGCAGAGAATGGATGAAATGAACAGAGTATAGGCAGAAAGTATTAGTTTAGTTAGTAATTTAATACCTAGTTTAATTAGTTGGTACAACATTGTGGGCCAAATGTCTATGCTGTTCTATGTTTTACAAATAATTCTGTTATTGGTGCTTTTTGAGCTGTTATTGATGGAAATGCATTCTGACCACTAAGCAAAGTACAGGCATGCAAGCAATATTGTCAACACTACATGTCACTCAAAGCAATTCAGACAGTAAGTATTCTGTAAAAGTAGCAGGGTAACTTACTCAGTAGGTGAAGAAAAAATAGGCAATATTTTACATCTTTACAGTGTACTGTAATTTTTGAATAACATTTTTAGCACTTAATTATGTGCAAGATTGAATGCAATCGCGATGCCCTGGAGACGAACTGAATTTGCTATAATTTATGAGCATGAATTAATCAAAGATCACAAAAAGTTGGTAATGCTTGGCTTTACCAGTTCAAATAAAAGTTTTGAATTATTAGTTTTATTAGAGCCAAAGAGCAACTGTTAGAACTGAAAATTGCCTAATGTCGGTGAGGAGTCTATTTCATAAAATCATGGAAAGCACAGTTGTTGATCATTTCCTCAACGAGTCTGTATGAGTTGGGATAAAATTAGTTAGTCTCATTTAAATTTCCAGAAGTAGACTTGTAGAGCCATATGTTACAGTTCTTTAAGTGATCTTACGAGTACTTTTAATTGTGGTAAGGGTTTCTGTCTCCACCACTCTTAGAGGCATCAACTTCCAGAATCTTCTATTTCAAAAAGATATTTCCACATCTCCCTTTCAATTCTTCCACATAAAAATATGTGAAAGAACCTATTATCCAAGCCTCAGCTGAGGATCGTAGGCTCTTTTGATTTTAACTGTGTCCTTCATAATTTTATGTACCTCAATTAAATCTCCTCTTCTGTTCAAAGGGGACAACTCCAGTCCTGATGTTGCGTCTATGCCCAACACCCTGGCTCTTTATTCCTCTTCATAGATGCTGCCTGACCTGATGAGTTCCTCCAGCATTTTGTGTGTGTAACTTGAACCTGTCCAATTTTCTGTTTCCAGCAACGTCATCATAAACTTCCTCTGCACTCTCTAATGTGGGTATTACTTCACTGCAATGTAGTGACCAGAACTATACACAGTACTCAAGCTGTGGTCTCACAATTATGATATATTATTCTTGCATAAGTTACCTGCTCTTATCTGTGCCTAAGGGAAAGCATCCTCAATGCCTTTTGAACTATCTTACTGGATTTTTGGCATATTCTCCAAAACAATCTCTCAGTATCCTCTTATTCCCTTGTCTCGTTACGGTTTCCCAAAAGTGTTATCTGACGTTTCTCCATATTATAGAGTCCCAGAGCATTATAGCACAGAAACAGGCCCTTCAGCCCAACTGGTCCATGGCAACCACAATTTCCTTCCTGCTATTTATTCCCTGTCACCTGTATTCCGCTCATAACCTTCCAAACATTTCCTATCCATATACCATTCCAAATGCTCTTAAATGTAGCAGTTGTACCCTCCTGGACACTTTCCTCTGGCAGCTCATTGCAGGTACTCACTACCTTGTGCATAAATAAGTTGTCTCTACGGTCTCTTTTAAATCTCGCCTCTCTTGTCTTGTGACTGTGTCCTCTAATTTTGGATTCTCCAACCCTGAAGAAAAGACTGTGACTGTCCACCCTATCCATACCCCTTGTGATTTTATAAACTTCAATGAGGTCACCTCTGTTTTTCCTATCATCCAAGGAATACATGACCAACCTCTCCCTGTAACTCACGCTTTCTAGTCCAGACAGCATCTTTGTAATCTCTACCTTTCTAGCTTGACAATAACTTTCCTTTAACGGTGACAAACTCCAATTGTGGCTCACCAGTGTCTTGTGAAATGGCAGCATAATAATATGCAACGTAAATTAAATCCAGTTTGCCACTTTTCTGCTCAACTGAATTGTCCATTGATAGCCCTTTGAATCTTAATTGCTCCTCCTTACACTCAAATGTGTGAATGGCCTTTCATTTGTGCCCCGGTCTGAATTATTAAAATATATTTTCTAGATTAAGTACTGATCCCTATGGAACCTCAGAGGAACATTAAATCTGGGGAAAAGCCATTCGTACCCTGGTATCCATCCCATCATTCGGTAGTATTGTGGGTGATCTATTGTCTTAGCACTAATTTCCAACATTAATTTTTATTCCTTTGATTCCTGTAATACCTTAAAAAATCACTGTCTCTCTATACTTGGCAGCTGAGCCTCAACCACCATCACGTATTGAATTGCACAGATTCATCACATCATGTTTTATTCTGAATGACCAGCTCCTGACTTGTTCTAGATATTATAGAGAGGGGGTGTTTCATCTCTGTACTTATACCTTAAGGAGCCTTTCATAAACTGTGTAGGTTTCAATAAGATCACATCTCATTTTTCTAAGCTCATATAAGCCTGATTTGCTTGATTTTTCTTCTGTATTTAATCTAATTCTTAAATTTAATCATTTTAAACAACAAATATGACTTGATCAACTGTGCACCCCTCTCTGAGAACGCAGCTTGCAATTTTACTAGGAGAGCTTTGGACTGTGCAAGGTTTAGCCGACCAGGACCCAGTTTCATAGAGCACATTGACTCAGAGTAAATATAATTCATTGAGTTTGGCTCAACAGAACAGTCATGTTGTGCCCTACTAGGTTATGCATTGAGATGTAGTGCATTCTTATCATTGCTTTACATTACTGTTTCATTCAAAAAACAATGAGTATGGACATTATACAACATTACGCCAAATGGTTTGTAGTGTATTATAATTTTTGAGTATTGTAATCACTGTGCTCATTTTATCAGTCTAGTGTCTGTATACTCTTAAAGTTGAAGAAAAATAATTATTTATACTTACCGTAGTCTGTCCCATGTTTTGGAGAATTGAATTATGCTGAGAAAAACACGGTAATGGTTAGCACAACAGTATTACAGCTCGGGCTGTCCGAGTTCGGAGTTCAATTCTGGTGCCATCTATAAGGCTATGTAATCTTCTATTTCTGATTTTTGTTTCAATTGCTAGAGAACTTGAAGTCTTTCACCTTAATATAAAATACATAATAATAAAAAATACATTCTTAGAATTCAGATCAGTGAAAGAAAGTTGGAGTAATTCTTACCAATTTTAATACTTGAGAGCAGAATAAAATTCACACTGAAGCAACTAATAAATTGCTCCATAATAAACTGTAATCTAATTAGTAAATGAGTTTCAATCCATTCTGTGAGTGCCTTTCTGTTCCAGTGAAATTCTGGGTGCCATTGTTTAATAATCCATAAGCATTTAATTACATTTTTAAATTCATTTTTTAAGTTTTGTGTTCTAAAATCTAATTTCAGCCCACTGGGTGATGCTGTACACATAAATGATTTAGCACAGCAATCTTTGATTTGAAATACTTGTTAAACTTCTCACTACTGATAGTCTGATATTATTTCATGTGTTGCAAAGGCTAGAGTGAATTATAAGGCAGTGCCATAAATAGTCATGTATAAAATGGAGAAAGCATTGCATTATGTGCCAAACTATAATGAGATAATTCTGAGCTTCAGATATATGTCACAAAAATAACATTACATTCAGCTGGTTCAGTATTATCACTTTTATTATGGCAAGCATGAATTATTTCTAAAAGGAACCAATTGAATGGGGGGAAACGTGTCTGGTTTGTAGATTGATGAAATCACATTTGATTATTCATTCAAAAAAAAAATGTCTTCACTTTAAATTTCAATTTTTTGCCAGGTGTTTTGATTTTTATACAAGTTCTATTGAGTAAAGTTCACAAATTGCCCGTGTTCATGCTGTTAAAGAAAAGATGTAAAAGTTTTCTAGGGTTTTTCTAAAGAAACAGTAATTTGTATATTCAAATTAAGATCAATTCACGTACTACTGAAGATTAGATAGAACTGTTCAGTCTGAGGAAGACTAGAGATTTATTGGTAGCAGATGTAAGGTTTCCAGTTTAACTGTACATCAGTACTTTAGAAGTCACTGACAGTTCCTCTTACATCACTCACTGTTCCCCCCCTCACCCCCCACCCATGTAGATCTATCTTTGTTGTCATCAGTGCAACAGAGATTCATTCTCCAGATCAAGTATTGAAATGACTGGTTTGTTATATGACGGGAGAGGGGGGTTAGATTGATTAGGTTTGTATCCATCAGAGTTTCGAAGAATGAACAGGGAATTGAAACTTAGAAAGTTCTGACACTGCTCGATAGGCTAGATGAGGGAAGAATTAAAATAACAAGGGTCACGGTCTCATGTTACATGAAAAAGCAGTGGGATTGGGATGTGAAATTTCTTCATTACTCAGAAACTGTGGCATTTGCTAAGTATATTTAAGAATATTTAACTTTATATAATAGTTATAGGGAGAGAACAGGAAAATGATAATGAGGTTGGAGATCTATTGAATGGCATAGCAGATTGGACGAGCTGGATGGTCTATTCCCATGTTCATGTCGCATTGCACAACTTGATGAAAAGTGCACTCTGATGTAAATGGATGCCACAAGCTTTTAGCACAACTTAATTCTTTGTGTTGAAAATCAAAGAATGCACAGTAAGTGAATTCTTGTGATTTTCAGTGGTAAGAAAATTGGACGATCTTGTCAATTAGTGGATACAAATAATCCTAATGCTGTGTAGAAGGTAATTATGCATTTCTTTGAGCTTCTGAGCACCTGTTGTGAATGAGTTTGCAAAAACTGTTTTGTTTCAAAATAGCAAGTCCCTGCATAGTATCTCTATATTTAATGACACTATTAAGTTGGTGTGCCAGAGAAAGATGTAATCGTTAAACAGCTGCAAAAAAAAACCTTTGCCAATTAGCCAAACTATGATTCAGGGCTTTGAATACCTTGATTTTCAAAACAACAATTATGTAAATTATTTATTAATTTGCTTAAATGTTATTAATCAGTTTTAGACTCTGGTATACTCAATTAGTTGAACAGAAAGTTACTCCCTTATACTTACCTTTTGTAGCTGTTCCTTTCCAATGAAATGAATGGGTGCAGGAACAATGAGCTGAGTATTCATCCATTAAATTCCTCAATGGGGAGCTGAAGAAAGCTCATCCAATTTGGATCACTGTTGGGAACTTTCGGAAGAACTTAGACGATGTTTGTGACTTCCCATCCATAAATGCAACTGCCAGCAGCCTAGTATGAACTGTTGGCACATACCAACCAGTCTTGGTTCTGCATCTTGTTTCGAAGTTGCATATCAGTGAGAGATTTGTTTTGTAGATATGTCATTAAAGCTCTGTGAGAACTGATTTCTGATTCTGCCTGTTTTATCCCCATGAGGATTCATATTAAAAATAATTACCTTAAAGCGAGAATATTATTCTTCCTTATTTCACAATTCCTTATGTTCCTGGACAAGTAATTGGGAGGCTGGAATCATAACCCAGAGGCATTAGTTTAAACCTATCACAGTAATTGAGCAATAGTAATTAAATTGGATAATTTGAATGAACAGTAGTATTGGTAGTGAACCTATGTACAGTGAGATCCTTTGTAGTTTCCTTGTGTCCTTTTGGGAAATAAATCTACCATTGTCACCCACTATGAATCTTAAGAAGGTTATCATCTCTTTCCTGTCCTCTGCTCTGGATTGGTCTAGGAGGCCAGTAGTATTCTGTGAGGACAGTTGGGGTGTGCAGTACATAACCAGTGCCTGTCATGAAGTTTGAATATTAGAAATTACTTTTTGTTAAATATAAAAGCTATGCTGTATTTTAATTTTCTTCTACAGACCTCTATTGATTCTTAGAACATGGAACTTTGTGAATTCATCATAAGTAAGGGAGAAGTCCATTTTCCCCCAAAATCTTTTAAAGTTTACCTTTTCTCACAGTCTGTTTATTCCAGAGAAATAAAAGTTTATATGTGCATTAGTGTGTGAAGATATGGTACAACTGAAGTGAACAACTAGAGAAATATTTAAACAGAAGATGAATTTGGTTAATTCCTTTCAGGTCAAAGTTCTTTCTTTGCTAAATCTGTCAATAAACTCACCATTAAAACAAATGAAGAGAAATTGTAGACTTCATGTCTGAATGTGGTTAATATATTTCAGCAATTTAAGAGCTTGATTGTTGTAGAGGTGATGGGATAGGAAGTCACTGTTATATTTTCAATGTTCATATTTTGATTTTATCCAGATGAAGTATGTTTGGTAATTACTTTGTAATAGGAATTAACCTAAACAATTTATGAAAAGTCTCAAGAAGAAGCTAAAATTTAAGTCAGACAACTTAACATTTTATTTTGCAATGTGACAAGATATATGAGTTTTAAGTTTGAATCAAGAGAAATATGTTTGCTATATCTGAGAAAGTAATTTTCTATTCTGAGGGAAAAGCAGAAAAGTTAAAACTACTCAGGTCAGTCAACATCTGCAGAGAGAATAACTGAGTTAATACTGAACACCATTTGTCAGAATGAGGAAAGATAAGAGATCAAACAAGTTACAGAGAAGTAGAGAGGACAGAAGGGGGATAGTCATGTGATTAAATGACACAAATGGTTGAAGGATGATGAGTGACAAAATGTGCAGTGTGTCTGGAGAAGTGCTCATGGGAGAAGATGTGATATCTGAAATTTCTGGAGATGAAGGGGTGGGAGTGAAAATTAACTACTGGATCAGCCATTGCAGGTACTTATATTTGAAACTTTTGAATTTATTATTGAGGACTAGAATTTTTAACATGATTCTGTTCTTAAAGATTATATTGAGCTTTGTTGGAATAGTATGAAAGATCAAAGACATATGACTTGGATGAAGAATTCAACCAACATACAGCACAAGGCTCATGGTCAGTCTTGTGAAATGATTGGAGATCTTCTGCAAAGAAAACTGATCTGTATTCTCTGAAACAACCCACAAGACCATTTCTAATATCCATTTTTTTATTACTTATTTCTACACAAAAGTAAGAGTCTGTACTACTGAAGTACATGGTAAGATTATAGTTTGCACTTGGAGTTCCAAAGGTTTTTACATTTGACCTTGAAGTGCTGATTAAAGAAGCAGCAATCATTCGAGAAAGATGCAACCTAACTTCTAAGTTTATTTTAAATCTGTACAGTCTGAAGTAGCAATTGCTCTACATAAATCTGGAACGTAAATAGAAACAGGAATAGGTGAACAGCCCATTATGCCTGCTCAATGCACTGCATATCACTCAGCATTCAAAGTAATACCGGTTAATATTTGATGTACGACTGTGTCCAACATAGTGTGTCAATTGCTTATTAATTTTTTGCCTTGCATGAAATGTTTCTGGTGTATTTGGGTATAATTCAAATGACATGGGTTTTTGTTAAAGCTGAAAATGGCATTTTAGCAAGCCATTGGTACCTGTGAGAAAACTGTACCCAGCTTACTAAGGATGAGTATAATCAAAAGATACCTGTGGGAAACGTAGCTGTTGAGGGTCATAAGTTGGACATAAAAATTTGCCCGTGTAGTTAATAACTCAATAGTATACATTGTGTTTTTCAATTTCATGCAACCCTAACATCTTCATAAATTTACTCTCTTTCTGATCCACATCAGGCTCTCTGATATTTTTGATCCTTTCCTATACCTGCCACCTCCCATTCTGTGCCCCCCCACCAGCCCTCATTACCTATGTTTGTTTCCTCCCCCTCTTGGTTCCATATGCCAACTACCTACACACTTCACCCATTTCCCCTCCATCATCACCTTGTATTTGCCCTTCATCTCTCACTTTTTCACCTTCCTTCCTGATCAGATTCCAATGCTTGGAGCTTTGCACTTCTGCTTATCATCCTCCAGCTGCTGTCTCCATATACACCCACCCCACTCCCCACCAGACTCCATCTGCCCCTCTGCCTCTCAACTCTATCTTGCCCCCCCCCCCCCCCCCCCGGATCCTGCCAGCTGGCACTGCTCTTTGGTCTACAGTCACCTACCATCCCCAGTTTCACCCCTGTCCCTCACCTCTCTATTCCAGCTCTGGATGGTATTATGGTATTACAAAGCAGACATGAAGAATTAAGGGATTAATTCAACAGTTTTGAACATACTCCTGTTATTGATAAACTAATGAATGAGCAATTAATACTCTGAAAATGTAAAAAAGTATAAGTTTCAGCGTGATAAATTGTATTTAAACCATTATAGAATTAAAGTTGGACTATTGGTCTGTTGGGCCATAAATGGGATAATCAGGATATTTTCTTTGGAACTGCAAATTTATTTTGTGATTTTAATAGTTAATTTGAAGATAGTCTGGCACCTGAATACATGTTTTATGTCTCTGCAGATAAAGTCAGTTTCACTGTGCCATCCGACTGCGTTGGGGAAAGATGAGGTGTAATTTGAGTTCCTACTCTCAGAATGCTTCCAGGCTTTTTCAGGCTGCAGATGCCATTTAGTTTAGAACTGGACGTTTGACTAATTTGAGTTAACTGTCCACACTGGGGGGGGGGGGGGGGGATGTGGAAAGAAACCCTCCACACTCTAGTTCAGATTTCAATCAATTTAAAACCTTCATAAGTCTTGATAAACACAGAAGAGTCTGCAGATGCTGGAAATTGAGAGTAACACACGCATAAAATTCTGGAGGAGCTCAGTAGGTCAGATGTTTGAGAAGACTCTTCATCAGGCCTTGGCTCCTTTCATTTCATTTCTGGGTTAAACAGAAGAGTTAAAGCAGTTAATTCCAAAGTTGTGCTAATAAGTAATGTCAGGGGAGCTAAATTACTAATGAATAACAATTATGAAAAAAGTTATTTTCTTCCTGAGTCGAGACTAACCTTTCTGGTTCCAATAATTTGCCATTATTTCTGATAACAAGCCTTTTGACCTTTACTTACTTTATCATCTATAATGGAATAAATGAGAATTGTTGTAAACGAGCTGATAGGAGTACAAATCTGTTTTACTGTGAAGGACGGAAGTAGGATGTTGCATGTGAAGTCTGAAAGGAAGGGGAGGTAGAACTATATGTTACTCCAAAAGCTGAAAAGTAAAAGAATAAGCAAAACCAACAATGAATATTTAATTAGCTATGCTGTCTGACAAACCAGTCCTTTCAGCTTCACTGTGTAACGATTCTCTAAGGGTTAACGCTTGAATAGCCATCTGTGGTGTTAAGATTTTTAATGTTTTACTTCTCACCATTAGCAGCTCTGTGTTAGAAGATTGTAACAGCTTTACGGGATATAATTAATAACAGGGCCACTAGCTATAACAGAGTAAATCTGCTGATGCCTGCACGAAACAAATCTACTTAGCCAGAATGTATGGCGTTAAGCAGTATCCCGTTAACAGTGCTAAAAAAAAGCTGAGTATGAAATCATTTATTGGCATTGTACATGGTTGTATTGTCCAAAAATATGTGAAACCTGTCATACTTTAAAATTCTGCTAATGGTTACTAAAAGGTAGATTGATGAATGGTGCCATTGTATTGCAGTCAGGAATATAACTAAGCAATTTTGCTAATTTACCTCCCAGTCATTGCTCTACCTATTTCACTAAGCTGCAGTCATGGTAGGAGGGACAATTTTTAATAAGAAATTGTTCTAGTTCTTCTGCTAAATTCCACAATTACATATTACCAACTATGTTCTGTAGTTAGAGCGGAAGTGAAAACAAGCAAAAGGCTAGCATCTTTAATCTGAGCAGGTAAAATTAGAAATGAAGTTTCAACTGTCTATATTTCTGTAGGACAATGAGATGTAACTCATTTTTGGAAGGCAGATGTAAAATGAATTTACTGCACTTCATGATTTATTAAAAATGAACAACATCTGTACTGTAATTTTATTTTTGTTTTTGATGGTTTACATGTGGGTAAATTTGAGATAACAGTGCACTAAAGAATGAGAGACATTCTCAAAATTCTTGACTTTAATGCAGAGACTGTTGTCTTACATTCAGTGAAGTCAGGTTGATTGAGGATTCTGTTTTAAATCCCACCTGGGAAATAGCATCTGGTACTGTAGGTTATTAAGTCTACTAATTTTTGTATTCCTTCAAATGATAATTAGGTTTGTCTTTCTGCGTGTGAGTGTTTATGCTTCTCTATGAAGTTAAAAGCCTCTAATATTTAACCAGCTTCCCTGGAAAATATGTTTGTCAACTTCAGTGGCTCAAACTCCACTTCTTTGCCCTTGATTTGAGGATGATGCCCATGATTAATTGATGGGTCCCGAGTTAATCCTAACATTGACTTGCAGAAAGAGAAGTCATTTCCATGAGGAAAAATTTGACCACTGACAGGAGTTGTCGTTCCTTTCCTATGCAAATCATTTTTGATTTGGTGTGTGAATTATTCACCTGTGATACAAATGTGCGTTATCAATGATTTTGCCAACATTGAAAATTATATTGTGCTGAGCCCTTCCCAGCTTCTAATTTCTCTGTTTCCATTAGGTATGCCATCATTGTACCTACTTTTGTTTATTTTCTTTGACCATCTTGCAGTATCTGAACAGCTAATATTTAAGGAGAATAATAAATATGAACTGATCTGGAATATGCAGTATTAAAGAGTTCACATCATCTTATTTGACCCATAGTATATCTGGCTGTAATTTAATATTCAAGCTATCTGCACTTGATCCTCGTTGTTTTGCCTACCCATTTTACAGTACTGTGCCTAAGAATTTGTCATAGTACTGTCTTTGTCAACATGGAGTGGACAGTGAGTTTATGAACCTGCCGGGAGCAAAAGATGTTGGGAGTGGCAAGGGTGGGAGTGCTGTGGGAGAGTTGTGGGACAGGTGGCAGAGAAAGGAGTGCCAGGAACGAGGGGGGTGGTACGAGTGCAGACACACCCTGCTCCGACACACCAGGCAAGATCATTTGATTTCAAACAATTAGTTTATTGGTCATTACAGAATTTCTCTCTTGTGCTTCCTGCTCTACCCCCTCTCCCAACCATGATTCGCCTCTCCCTGCCTCCTTCCCACCCTCAGTCCACAATAGAGATGCGAATCAGGATCAGGTTTATCATCACTCACGTTTCCAATGTTCAATTTACACCTGCCTTTTATTAGTTAGCTATGTGAAAGTTATTTATTTACTCTTTCAGGCTGTTTAGTCTGAAGAACTACATTTATTACAGACAATACAATCCTAATTTTTGAAATACTTCTTTATAATAATTTTCTCCTGCTCAGATATGCATCTTTAATTCACAGAAGTGTTATTTTTATTGATTTCTTAACTTCTATGTTTGGGAAACCAATATTTCATTCAGTGGCCTTCTCTATGACCTGAATTTTTTTTTTCCAAATTCATCAATGTGCCATCCTTTTTATTTCTACTCTGTATATGGATGTAAATTTGTAATTTAAGTTGATAAATGCTGATGTTAAATCAATCCATGTTATGTTTCCTGTGATTTCCATGACTTTTTTGGTAACTCCATGAAGTTATTACTTGGAAGCACATAAATTAGCTATTTTAATTTATGGAATATTGCAGCCAACTAGTTAAATTTCTGGATTTGCAATAGAGAAATACTAACCAATGATGTAAAGACACAAGTTCAAATCTCTGTGATGGGCAATCTAAACTCAGTTAATTAAAAATCTGGAATAAATGCTACTATCAGTGATGGTGATCATGAAAATACCGATTTGTCATAAAACTCATTTGATTCATTAATTTCCCTTGGTGGAGGAAATCTGTCCTTATCTAGCCTGGTCAGTGTATAATTCTGGACATGCACCAATCTGGTTAACTGCCTGCAAAATAGCTTATCAGGTGCAGTTCAAAGATAACGAGGAATGATAAATGCTGATCTTGCCCGTGATGTGCACATCCTGCAAATGAATAGTAAGAATGCCTTGGTGTGAATAAAGCTTCTCTTGTCAATTCATACATTGGTTGATTAGAGATTGACTGTGCTGATTTCTACAAGTTAAATTTTCACTCATCATGATATTAATTAAAACTGAGCTTCTTATAGCAAGCTGTTTCAATACAGAAGCAAATATTACTGAAATGCCACCATTTTTTTCATACACTTTGTAGTCAGTTTTTCCACAATATCCATCTTGTGAATGATGCCCGCTTTTGTGGGGAAATGCGCCAGATTGGCCAAGCAATATCATAGTACAAGTTGAGTACCCCTTATCCGAAAACAACTGAAATCCGAAATCTTTTTGAGTGCTGACATGATGTCACCAATGGAAAATTCCACAAGACACTGGAAAGTTCCCAGGCAATGCACAGGTCTCTGCACCCCTCAGACAGTTCTGAAAAGTGACCTCACATATGTGATGAACAGAAGTTAATGGAAAATAGAAAAAAATGAAGATCGCAATCATGTATTGAAAGAGTGAATTGTCAGCGTTGAAGTGCACATATACTGCTTTAATGGTTTGCTGATCATGAAACAAACAAAATCTATCATGGCGACCTGAAAATTGAAGTTAATTGTGAGTATTCAGCAGGCTAGTTACAGAAATTTAAGAAAAGGCACAGAATTATTTTTTTTAAAAAGTTTTGTGGTGATAACGTGTCAGCTGATCATGAAGCAGCAGAGAAATTCATTGATGAGTTTGGCAAAATTGCCACTGATGAAAATCTAACACCCTGAACGGCTGCATCAGTACATATGTGTGATGAACAAGTGCAGGACAAAGACTGCTTATTGATAGCACATAAATTCAGAGTCGGGAATGATGGCGATTCCAACCTATCTCATTATACATTCCAAATCTGGAAAAATCTGAGATCTGAATCACTTCGGGGCCCCAGCATTTCAGATAAGGGGTACTCAACCTGTACTTATCAGCATCTATTTAAGTTAAACCCACTCCTACTCATGCCAGCATGAACACAAAACTAGATGCACATGGAAATGTGCGCATTTTTGGACTGCATATTTGGAAATCCAAACCATTCCAGGTAACATTCAAAGTTGGTGCAGTCTTTCATTGATTATATTACAGCTCAATCCATCATGGCTAAAGCATATCTGATTGAAAGCAGCATCAGTTATCAGGAACCACCACCACCACCACCCAGGACACACTCTCTTCTCGATGCTGCCATAAGGAAGAAGGTACAAGAGTCTCAGGGCTCACAACACCAGGTTCAGGAACAGTTATTACCCCTCAACCATTATGCTCTTGAACCAAAAGGGATAACTTCACTCAACTTCACTTGCACCATCCTTGAAATGTCCCCACAACCAATGGACTCACTTTCATCTCATGTGCTGGATATTTATTGCTTATTGATTTATTATTATTGTTTCTTCTCTTTGCATTTGCGCAGTTTGTTGTCTTCTGCACTCTGGCTGAATGCCTTAGTTGAGTGGTCTTTCATTGATTCTATTATAGTTATTATTCCAGAGATTTGTTGAGTATGCCCACAAAAAAATGAATCTCAGTGTAGTATACGCTGACATGTTTGTACATTGATAATAAATTTGCTTCTGAATTTTGAAGTTTGGATTGACCCTTGGGGTCTGAATCCCTGTAGAGTTAGTACTATCACAATGTCCTAATACAACATTAACAACTGATGACACACACAAAATGCTGGTGGAACACAGCAGGCCAGGCATCTTTGTCATCTTTGTCAGCGCCACCTTGCCCCGCCTCCGACCCACAGGTGCTTACCGGGCATCAAGACGGCGATACAACTCTGGCCTCTGTGACCCTCGACCAAAGCGCTTCACACCAGCTCGCAAGGTCAATGATGGACATCCTGGTGGAGGGGCACAGGACTAGCTGCCTGTTTGACACGGGCAGCACTGAGAGTTTTATTCACCCGGACACAGTGCAACGCTGCGGACTCGTGACACAGCCGGTAAGCCAGAAGGTCACCATGGCTTCTGGATCGCTTTCCACAGACATCCGGGGGGGGGGGGGGGGGGGTTGTGTAGTGACATTGATGGTGCAGGGCACAGAACATCGGGACTTTGTGTTACTGGTCATGCCTCAACTGTGTGCCCCTGTGCTATTGGGGGCTCGACTTCCAGAGCCACCTGAAAAGTGTGACAATGGAGTATGACAGGCCCCTCCCACCAATCACTGTCAGAAATCCTCAGTTTTGTGGGACTTAGTCATATACCCCGCTACTGACCACACACACATCCACCAGCATTTTGTGTGTGTTGTTGTTTGAATTTCCAGCATCTGTAGATTTCCTCGTGTTAACAACTGATGATATGCTTTTTCCCCTTAAAGTTTCATGGCTTCTTGTGTATTTTGTCAGGGTTGCATGGTTGAGGGAATGATCCAGTTTGGTGCAGTTTTGATGTTAACTTGCCTAAACAATTACTCAAAGAAAAGAAATGGCATTTAATAAAAGTTTTAGATTCATGATGAAGTCCAATAGAAGAGGCAGTCAACCTGTGCTCTTTGTAAGAGCTGAAGCACACATTAATCAGAGATGGAGATTATCCATATGCTCCGTCTACAGTTGTCTTCCACTATAAAATGACATCCCAATAACTTTCTTGTGTATAGGATGTACACAAATATTCTCCCTGCCCATTAAAGTTTGATTCATTGTAATGCATGAAAATTTAAAACTGGTCTTCTTGTGATTAAGGAGTCTCAGTAGATGAGCAAATAATATTGAAATGTCACACCATTCTCTTCCAAGCTCTTGTTAATCCTTGGTGCTCCGGTTCACTCTTATGACCCAGTGCTGTATGGTAGATGACTTGGCTGCTATAGAAAGTTAAAAAGACATGCCAATGTGAAGGTGAATGGCAAGAAAATAGACTGGAGTTGATGGACAAATGAGAAAAAATTTAGTCATGGGATTCACACTGAGTTCCTGGTTCCTGTAGCAGGTAATAATCAGATGTACATTTTTTTCTATATGGTGGATAAAGTTGTTAGGTGAAACTTCTTGGATACAAATGCCAACAGTGTGTTAGAGTGGAAAGCTGGTCTGTGGTTAAGAAATAGCATATGGCACAAGTCCATCAACAGAAACATGTTGGAATGAAAGTTATAAAATTAATTCAGAAGCCAGTAAACAGATGGTTAGCAAACAGAAGAGCATGAGTTTATATCATCAATAAATGGATCAAATTGAGTTGGATGCCACACCACCACCTTTTATAGCATAACATATCTATTTTTTCATGAGCAACACTATTTGCATAGGCTAGTGCAGGGATTTAGCAACAGCGTTTTCTTTTGACAAGGTAAAGTACATTCCCAAAAGAAAACCTTAACACTTCTATTCCTTACGTGACTTCCCTCATTTAGCTGTGATCTTAGAGGAATGAGCCACATAAGTCAATTGGAATCACACTTTTATATTGTAAGTATTCACTTTTCTGATGATCTATTTGACTTGTTCATCACAAAATGCTTAATCCATATTCTTTCAGGATAGACTTTGGCAAACATTTATGCCTTGCGAATGTCTACGCTCTGTCAAGTACTTTATTTTTTGCTGGAGTTCGTGCATCCCATTGCTTTTGCTCTTTGTTGCAGATATCTAATGCTGCTCATGTGGTTAAAAAACTGAGACAATTTGGACATGTATTTTACACGATAAACTTCATGTGAATTTTCTAGTGTAAGATATACTATGTCCATTGGACTCCCATATTAATAGTTTACCAAACAAACAGAAAATAGGTGGAAATTTGCTAATTTAGGTTCCTCAGCCCTTGCATTCCAAATGAATGCCAGCTCCAGCCATGGTGAAGGTATTTTAATTTCTATTTTGTTAATAGAAGCATGAATTGGGATTCACTATTTGTAAGGGTATTAAAGACAAACTCATCTTAAATTTCTGATTTCGAAAAAGGGACAATCTTGCATAAATTGCTATCTTTTTATCAAAATCTGTATTTCTGTTTCTTTTTATTAAATACATATTTTGTGATTGCTTGTGTAAACAGCAAGTCATTTACAATAGATATAACCCCAATCTGCCAAAAGTGGAGCTTCCTGGTGACCAAACATTTTAATTCCGATTCCCATTCCCATTCCAACGTGTCGGACCATGGCCTCCTCTTGTATTCCATCTGGGTAGCCTCTAACCTGATGGCATGAAGATCGATTTCTCCTTAAAATCCCTCTCCTCTCTTCTATTCTATTCATCACTCTGGCCTCTTACCTCTTCACATGCCTGTCACCACCCCACTGAGGTCTCCCCTTCCCATTCTCCTATGATCCGTTCCCCTCTCCTATCAGATTCCTCTACAGTCCTTTATCTTTCCCACCCGCCTGGCTTCACCTGTCACATTCTCGCTATCCTCCTTCTCTGCCCACCTTTTTATTCTGGCATCTTCTCTCTTCCTTTTCCATCCTGAAGAAGACCAAAATATTGATTGTTTATACATTTCCATAGATGCTATCTGACTTCCTGGGTTCTGACAGCATTTTGTGTCTATTAATTTATAATTAACCGATATTTTTGCAGAATATGAATTCACTGGGTTTTACATGATCCATTAAATCGTGGTGTTTAACAATTGTTGAATGTACTGATAGTCTCAAAAAGGCATTTTACATATGTACCATATTTACATTTTAAATATGTGTTTGCACTAAGATTTTAAAATATCTAATATTGCGATAGATATCTTTAAAAGTGAACCAGAGCTGAAGACTTTAGTTTAAAATTTAATCACGGGTACCCATTTGAAATAAAGTCATAAAACATACTGCCAAGTAATTGTTATTGAATATTTTGAGGCTTATGGTAAATGTTTAAGTAAATGTGCAGCTATTAAATTGCTCTGAGTGATAGCACTCTTGCTTCTGAATCAGAAGGTCATGGTTTCCAAAAACGTGTCAGAGTTATGAGCAAATAATTATGATTTACCCTGTAGAGCTGAGAAAGTTCTATAGAGTCTGAGGTGTCATGAAATCTTCGTGAAGTGATGTTTGTTTCCTATATGGAATTAAAAAGTTGTGCAGTTGCATTTTAAAGATGAATAGCAGTATTACTATTGTCCTGATGGATATTTATCCCGCCATTGTCTTTGTTTAATCTCAACTGGTTGCTTACATAAACATATACAGTATAGGATTTACCAAAAGTGAAATGTTTGAATCTTGTCTTTGGGACAGTCATTGACTATGCAAGGAAATACGTCGAAAATAATTTATTAATTTTGAGACATGTTACTTGAAAGAAAAATTTCTTTTGCCTCCTTGAAAATCTGCTACTCACATTCATGGAAATGTGAAGTGACATAATTGAATAAACAAGAAAAAGTATGGGAGGGATTTCCACTTTGTCTTGACCTGGATCCACACCACAAAGGATCAAAAAGTCCTCGTTACCGGATGGTATCTAGTCCTGCAGCCTTTCTATTTCACAATCTGTCACAGAGCGGGTAGCAGAATGTCACTGCATTCTCTCTCCTCTTTACCCAACTTGGATAAACAAGAAGAGAGTGGAGGGTAATGTGACAGAGCAGGTCTGTCACAAGTAATTTTTCCCTCCTCTTCCCCACCCCCCCACCCATTGCCTCATAATTCTCATTATCCCTGTCTGGCAATGCTGACATGCTGATTTGGTACACTCGCTCGGGCTAACACGCAGCTTGAACACTTCTGTTTGTACTTGCACACTCCAGGACTGTGGCATTCCTTAACACATCCTGTTTGTTGTTGCTAACAGTTTGAGGGAAGGGACCCTACTGATGGTGGGGTATCTTTAAAAAGGTGCCTCTTTGTGGTAGCATGTGCTCACCACAGTGGAAGAGTTATTTTGGGGGTATAGCGAGAGCTGGCTCCTGGAAAATGCTGAGTTGTTGATTGATTTTGTTGCACAGTGTCATTGTGGTCTTATTGTGATGAATGTATTTATATGGACGTTTGATTGTGAAGAAGGATGTGAAATCCTGTGGTTTGGTTTTTTGTGTAATTGTTCAGGCTCATGGTACCAACTCCCCTGCATTCCAAAAAATGGGCTACCTCTTTTCTCCTAGAGTAAGGAGATCCCTAGTTAAAAGCTCATTTTGGTGTAAGTGGGGAAGAGAGTAAGGGCGTGGTAAGGTCAGGTATTATTTCAGACTGATATTTCAGAGCTCTGGTATTAAAGGTCTGATGGTATATATCTGTACTTTCTCTTTTGTCATTTTAGTTATTTTACTATTGTTTTGCACATTTTCAATTTTTTTTAGCTCTGGCACACAATAAACATTGAATGTGTGATTGTGGCCTGCCATCTAATCTTTAAAGTCCACACCTTCATAAGGGCACACGACTCTCACCAAAACTCATGGTGTGACACTGACTTAAGTGTCCTTGTTTACTATGTGTGTTAAGGTCAGGTACGTTACAGGTACTGCAGCATCTTTTGTAAAGCATTTCTGTCAGTAAGCACATTGGTGAGTGTCCAATGTGGCAGGAATGGAGGATTTGATATTTGCAGTTACCCGCTGTTCAAAGTACTTCATGATGACTGGTGTCAGTGCCACTGAGCAGTAATTTAGTTCTGAAGATGTAGACTTCTTTAGTGCAGGGATGTCGGTGGCTGATTTGAAGCATGTGGGGACAGCAGCCTTGATGAGTGAAGTGTTGAAGATGTCTGTGAGGGCTGGTGTGCACTCTCCCTGAATACTCGGCCTGGGATGTTGTCTAGCCCAACCACCGTACGGGGGTTGACTCTCTGCAGAATCCTTCTCACGTCTGCTGCTGTTACAGACAGTGGCTGCTCACCTAGGAGGAGGGTAACTATCGTGGCTGGCACCAGTAATAGGCTCAGAGGCTAAATGCTTTTCTGTTGATCTTGTGTCCTATGAAAAGAAATTTGAATTATCAAAGAAGTATAAAATAAAAAAGTGAATGGAGTTTTGTGTTGATATTTTGTGTTGATAGATTTGGAAAGCAGCTCTAAAAAGTGGTGAAAACAGTATGAAATGGTTTGGGAAGTTTTTGATCACAAGTCATTAAAATTAATATTTTTTCTGTTAATAATTTTGGAATAATTTTAACATTTGCCTTTTATTTTATTTACTTTAGTGTAGATAGACTTGGTTTGTATGTATTAACTTATCCTAAAGAGAGCTTGCTGACTATCCTCTTAATCTAATGCGTACTTAAACTAATCAATAAAATCAGGTTTGCAGATGTGTACAATTGTCATGTGGAATGATCTTTTGACATGTGATAATCAGAGATGATAACTAATGATAAGGGGATATTGTACTAGGCCTAATAGGGCAGGTAGTTATGTAAAGAGATTGCATTTTGAAATAAGAGTATGTATGAATATTGCTTATAGTTGTACCATGGTTATATCAACAACCAGTATTTGGGTGAATGAAACAGAAATCCACAGCATATTACAGGCCCTACGGCCACAATGTTGTGGCGACCATGTAGCCTAATCTAGAAACTGCCTAGAATTTTCTTTCCTCTTAGACCTCTGTTTTTCTAAACTTCATGTCCCTATCTAAAAGTCTCTTAAAAGACCCTATTGAATCCGCCTCTACCACCTTCGCTGGCAGTGCATTCCATGCACCCACCACTCTCTCTGTGGAAAAATTTACCTCTGACATCCCCTTGTACCTACTTTAAAGCACCTTAAAGCTATGCACCCTCATGTTAGCCATTTTAGCCCTGTGAAAAGGCCTCTGGTTATCCACGTGATCAATGCCTCGCATCATCTTATACACCTCTGTCAGGTCACCTCTCATTCTCTGTCACTCTAAGGAGAAAAGGCCAAGTACACCTAACCAATTCTCATAAGGCACACCCTCCAATCCAGGCCACATCTTTGTAAACCTCCTGTGCACTCTCTCTATAGTATCCACATCCTTTCTGTAATGAGGTGATTTTTTTTATTTTGAGTTGTTGCTGTTGTATATTTGGCATGGTGTTGTAAAGCTGAATGTTTATCCCCCGTTGGCAGCCTTTGCATGTAGAGGTGGCGGCTCACTCCACACTAAACTGCAATGGTGTGATCATGCTAACGTTTATATTGCTGTTGGAGAAATGGGTCCTTGGTTAGCTTCTTGGAACAGTGGAGGGGAGATGACTTTGCCAGGTTCCCAATATGGCAGTAATTCATCTGTATATATAATTTTCTTTTTAGTATTAATTGCACCAATGTATCCTGAACAATAAATGATGGACCAGTGTAATGTGAAAATACAATTTTTTTTACATTATATAAGAAAATATTGTGTGAATTTTCTGTGTTGCTTATACATTAAGCAAAACAGAATAGTTTTTACCTCTATTACCTCTAGCCTCCTGACAATCCCTTTTAATGTTTACCGTATCATTAGTGGATATGTCTTCAACAGTAGAACTTACACCTTCTGGGTTTTCCAGCTCTGATAATTATTTCTTCCTCTTAACATTCTCCTTAGTCTATCCCTTTGAAATCCCCTATATTTTTGACCATCTTCCTCAGGCTTCTGTGACACTCTCTTCTACTTTAAAAGTACAAGGCAGAATATAGAGAGAATGTTTGGTGATACACTGGTCAAAGTAGCATTTTCAGACTATAGTTTGAAATACATGAAAATCCATTTTGAAACGTAGATATTGGTGAGGAGAAAATACAGCTTAACTTTTCCTTAGCTGTGCCCATTTAAATGAAAATTGTGAGGGTGTCAATTTTAAAATTCAGATAGTCAGCAAGCTGCTGCAACTTCTTATTTCCCTGCAGTGTGCACTTTCTAAGAAAAAGGCCCACTTATTAGAAAATTTGAGACTAATTAAAAGGAATTATGCAACAGTTCTTCACAGATTTTATATTTAAAAAAATCCAAAGTTTTTGTCATGTCACAACCCTTTTCTTTCATTATTTTGAGAGATGTCATTCCTGCTTGTTGATCCATTTAGTTATTGACGGAAGGGCTAGTGAACTATCCAGCTATCACAATCTCTCCAACTTTAGTGACAATTTTCTTTGGCATTTGACAGGATTTTCAAACTAATAGCAGGATTGTTAAGGCAGTTTTGAGCAATAGCTGCTGACGGAGATGAACTGACATTGGAATGTTGGAGTTTACCTAACCCCAGAGTTCTGAAGTTACAGTAATTTTGAGGGAGATGAGTAAGAGTCAATGAGTTCTGATGAAAGGTCATTGACCTGAAATGTTATCTCTGTTTCCCTCTCTGTGGATGATGCTCTGCTGAGTGTTTGCACCATTTTTTTCTCTTTTTGTTTCTGAAACAAAGGAGCTTGTTCTGTCCACAGTTCAAATTATTGCTGTGGTGAAGAATCTAGTGACATTTAGAAATGTCGATGAAGCACTGATGAAAACAATCCAGTGAGTGTGGAATGCCAGAGAACGACTGGGTTTGATAAGCTAGTGAGAAAATTGATTTCTGGTCCACTTAAGAAGATAAAATGAATATCTGCCTTAAAATGTGATGGCTGTACTCTGTCAGTTGAATGACCTTTTGCCTCCAAGTTATTTAAACTTTATATATAGAATGTTGTTCTGTATTCTCTAATCATCTGTGAGGTATATTATGAAGGTTCAAAATAATCTCATATGCCAGACTGCTGTTTGTAGACTTCAGTTCAGTGTTCAACACCATCATACCCTCAAAACTGGTGAGGAAACTGTCCTCGCTGGGTCTCAACACCTCCCTCTGCATTGGATTCTAGACTTCTTAACAGTAAGGCCACATTCAGTCCATGTGGGCAGCAACATCTCTCGTCCCATTATGCTGAACATTGGCACTCCCCAAGGCCGAGTGCTCAGCCTGCTTCAGTTCACACTGCCGACACGTGACTCTGTCGCAGGATCCTGCTCAAATCGTGTCATTCAGTTTGCATATGACACAACAATGGTTGGCCTTATCATCAGAACGCTGATGAGAGAGAGTATGGAGAGGAAGTGGAGCCGCTGGCGGATGGTGTGAGAACAGCCTAAGCCTGAACGTGAAGAAGACAAAGGAAACAATTGTGGACATGCAGAAAGTTTGAAGTTAATAACTCATTTCCTTCTACCTTAGGCCACAAACTTATCACTCACTCCTTGTAAAAGGAACTCAGGGCCTTTTGGGACTTTTCAATGGGCTTCATTCATTGCTATTTTTCAGCACTTGGCAAAGACTGATTTAGGAAAAAAGTTAGGTTTAAGCAGAGTTGCCACTGTGGGAGTGGCCATTGTTTGAGTGAGACAGTGTTAGAGTGACTCATTTCAGGCTTCAGCTCAAGAGGCTTACGCAAGAAGGGGCAAAGGCTCCAGGTAAGTCTTCCTTTATCTATTAAAGCGTAGCTAGTGCAGTGAGAATGGGTCGAGGGTCAGTGGTGTGTTCTTCATGGGACATGTGGGTGCTCTGAGAGCTTCCCTAAAAACGACATCTACATGAGGTTTATCCAACTGCAGCTCTTCACAAACCATGCTGGGGAACTAGAGCTGCAGCTGACTGACCTTCAGCTCATATGGAAGAATGAGGAAGAGATGGATAGGAGCTACTCCTAGATAGGAGTAGTCACAACTAAGTTGCAAGAGGCAGTTGACTACATGACTGTCAGGAGAGGGAAGGAGAATGAGCAGCGTGTGCAGAATATACCTGAGGCTGTTCCCCTGAATAATAAGTATATTACTTTGGATACTGTCAGTGGGGAGGGGTGATCTACTGGGGAAAGCCACAGTGACCAGGGCTCTGGCACTGAGTATGGCTCTGTGGCTCAAAAGGGAAGGGGTTAAAGAGTAGTGCAGTAGTGATAGGGGTTTGAAGAGCAGGAAGGAGATTCTGTTGATGTGGAAGAGTTACCAAATGATGTCTCTGATCTGGTCCATGGCATTCAAAAGGGGGAGGGCAAACAACCATAAGCCATGATGCATGCTGTATTGATACCAATGACATGGGTAGGAAAAGGAGTGAGGTCTTGAAGAGAGAATATAGGGAGCTAATAGGAAATTGAAAAGCAGGACCTCAAGGGTAGTAATCTCTGGATTGTTCCCTGTGCCATGCCCCTAGTGAGGGTAAGAATAGAATGATTTGGCAGATGAATGAGTACTTAGGAAATGATGCAAGAGACAGGTTTTCAAATTTATGGATCATTGGGATCTCTTCTAGGGAAGGTATGACTGGTACAGAAAGGTTGGGTTACATCTGAATATGAAGAGGATCAATATCCTTGCAGGCAAGTTTGCTAGAACTGTTTGTGAGGATCTAAACTAATTTGTTAGGGGGTTGGGAACTGGAATGATAGGATAGAGGATGGGGAAGTTGGTATACAAGAAGTTGCAGTATGTTGTGAGACTGAAGAAGGATAGGCAGTTAATAAGGCAAAATTGAAGTCAATAGGATCGGTTGAAGTGTGTCTTTAAATGAAATAGTTGGTTCAACAATTTAGAAAAGTGAGGATAAAGTAAAAAAAGAAAATGAGTGCAGGTGAGATTAATAAAGAGCCAAAATATTTAGAAAGGTAGATAAGACGTGGACCAGACGGTCTACGGGACTACAACCTAGGGTTCTGAAAGAAGCAGCTGAAGAGATTGTGGAGGCATTAGAAATGATCTGTCAATAATCAATAGATTCTGGAATGGTTCTGAAAGACTGGGAAATTGCAAATGTCACTCCACTCTAAGAAGGGAGGGAGGCAGAGGAAAGTAAATTATAGGCCAGTTAGTCTGACATCAGTGGTTGGGAAGATGTTGAGGTCCCTTATCAAGGATGAGTTTTAGGGTACTTGGAGGCAAATGATAAAATAGGCCAAAATCAGCATGGTTTGGTTAAGGTTGCTTGACAAATCTGTTGGAATTTTTTGAGGAAAAAACAGGCAGAATAGACAAAAGAGAATCAGTGGATGTTTACTTGGATTTTCAGAAGGCCTTTGACGAGGTGCTGTATATGAGGCTGCTTTACAAGAATAGCCCAAGGTATTACAGGAATGATACCAGCATGGATAGGTGGTTAACTGGCAAAGAATGGGAATAAAGGCGTCCTTTTCAGGGTGGCTGCTGGTGACTAGTGGTGTTCCACGGAGGTTGGTATTGGGACGGTATTGGGGGGGGATCTCATTGAATCCTATTGGATATTGAAAGGGCTAGATAAGGTGGACATGGAGAGGATGTTTAATATAGCGGGGGGTGGCCTAGGACCATAGGGCACAGCCTCTGAATAGAAAAACATTGCTTTAGAACAGAGTTGAGGAAGAATTTCTTTAATTAGATGATGGAGAAGCTGTAGAATTCATTGTCATGCATGGCTCTGGAGGCACGTCACTAGATCTATTCAAAGTGGAGATTGATAAGTTCTTGATTAGTCAGAATATCAAAGAGTACAGGGAGAATACAGGAGATTATAAATCAGAAACAGTAAATTATACATTTGAAATGACGGAGCAGACTCGATTGGCTGAATGGCCTAATTCGGCTCCTGTTTTTTAGTGGTCTTATATTAGCAGGTGAAACTCTAAGCCCTCACAATAATGTTGCATTTTATCTAGAAATCTGTACATTCTTCAAAGGGAAATAATGCCCAGTGTGAATAGTTTGTCTTTTATTAATATTTTTAAGGTAAGGGCTATTACTTTGTTCAGTTTTACTCCAGGTTGTGTGCTGAAGACACTACAGCTTTACAGATTTGCATTAATTTTCTGTGCAATATTTAAGTTATGGTGCTGTCTTCTCAGTTATCAATTTTTATATAAGTTTATAAATAACCTTCTAAGATGCACACCCACCATTTGTTTTGAGCATACATATCTCAGAGTATTAGGAGAGTTAGACATTTTGGGAAGTAACAGTGGCCATAGCTTTTGATTTCCTCCTCTTCAAGCAATCATTAAGGGACAACTTTGACTTCTTTTCCCTCAAGTTATTTATAGGCTGGAAGGCAGCAGCATACCAGCCACCCTGTGGTTTTGATGAAGACTTTGGCCCAAAGACAGTGAGCTTTAAAATAATCTGGATTTTAAGCACCACTGCAGAAATTTGATGTACAGGTTTCCCCCGCTATTCGAAGGTAGAGCGTTCCTATGAAATGGTTCGTAAGCCGGAATGTCGTAAAGTGAAGAAGCAATTACCATTTATTTATATGGGAAAAACTTGTGAGCGTTCGCAGACCCAAAAAATAACCTACCAAATCATGCCAAATAACACATAAAACCTAAAGTAACAGTAATATATAGTAAAAGCAGGAATGATCTGATAAATACGTAGCCTATATAAAGTAGAAATACTTTTTTGCAATCATTGCAGCACTGTCCATCGTAGCAAAAATCTCGCGCAAGCGCTCTTGGCAGAAACACTTGGTGCAAACACTCTCAGCAGCACTCGCAGCAGAAACACTTGGCATAAGCACTGTCGGCAGAAGCACTCTTTCCAGTAAGCTTTAAGCTATGAAGCTGCCAAATCATACAGCCTATATAAAGTAGGAATAATGTATGTCCAGTGTAGTTTCACTTACTGGAATCGGGAAGACAGTGAGCACACTGGAGATGGTGTCTTAGGCTGAGTGGTTGGAGGTTGGGATGGTAGGAGACTGAGGTGTCATCTCATCATCATCTGTTTCCATCAGGGCAGCAGGTCATCTTCTTCTATGTTTGCCTGCCTCGATATCGAAGGTCGAGTTTCATTGTCTGCTGTGGCTGATGTGGAAGGCTGAAAATGACTGCTTAGCCTTGCGCATTTTTCTATCATACAGTTCTTTGTAAGCACTCAAACCATCCTGCAAATATGCCCTAAACCTACGTACCCTTTCAAATGAGAGTCATACTTTTCTGCAATCATGGTAGTGTTGTCAATCGCATTAAAAATCTCACGCAGTTGCTTCATGTTCAGTTCCTGGATGACTTCACTTTTGGGCCGTTCGCTACTGCATTCGGTTTCACTTGTTATCCTTTCGTTTTCATTAGCTCTTCATCTGTCAGTTCTTGGTCATGGGATGCCAAAACCTCTTCAACATCATCTTCGTCAACTTCCACAAACCCAGCCTCCTTAGCCAAACTCACTATGTCCTTACTTCATTCACCACTATTGAAACGCTTAATTATGTCTAGTTTTACGCTGTGTAACACCCTTACACACTCTTTTAGGCTTTTCCAATACCTTAGAACTCATCTTGTTAACGGATGCACAAAATAAATCGACATAAAGCACAGAAGCTCACAGGCACGTGTTTAAGCAATGCCGGCTAGAATGCAGTTCCGGGGGAGGAGTTTGACTGCTCGGGGCACGCTGCCTTTTTTCGTAACAGTGAAAACACCTTCTGTTAGCGAAAATAGGTAACTAATTTAGGTCTTTCGTAACAGCAAGGTGTCGTAAAGTGAACGTTCGAAAAACAGGGGACACCTGTATATCCAAGCATACACTCTGTTTGCTGACTAGCTCTGACTGAACATGTTTGCACATAGTCACCTTATACAAGCTACAGAAATATACGCTTCGCATACACTACAATTTTTCATATGATGCACGCACCTTGCATGACTGTGCACAGATGTGAGTACCTGCCCTTGGTGTGGTGCTGGGCATGAATATGTGACCCTATAGGCTCTGTCAACTCTGATAGCAGAGTGGCCTTTGTTAAATATATGCAATAATCTGAAGGAAAGACCTTCAATTCTTTGACAACAAGTTCTTTGCAATAGTTACTGTATACCTGTTGATATCTAGACTTTGGTTCTGTAGTGCATTATTAGGATCTGGTAAAGTATTCATTTTTCCAATATCATCCTCTACAATATTCATATTTGCCTTCATCCTCCCTTTACGTGAAGCAAGCTTGAGCTTTAATTAATGAGTATTTCAATTGTCTGTCTTGGCACAAAACCATGTCCTGACAGGAATAGCATATCCAACATTTATTCTTTTTTATTGGAAGAAAGCTTTCCAGATGAATACTAATTATTAACAAACAAAAGGACAGAGGTAATCTTAGGCTCCTCAGTTTAAAAAAAGTAAATGTGATGAATTATGCATTTTTTTTATTTCCAAAAGTATCATATTTCCCTGGTTCAAGAAATTTGGAGGATATCATTGATTGCCATTACTAAGTGGTTATAGTCTCTGTATCTCCTCTAAAATAATTAGTTAATCAATTTCTTTGAATCTAATATGTTATCATGTGTGAACAAGTACTTATTATTTGTCTTTATAAACGTTTTAAAGAAATTTATCTTTGTAATCATAAATTATTCTTTAAAGAATTGGTTGATGTGAAAATGAGGAGAATGCATTTAGGGTGCTAATTCCATTGTATCGACAAGATTAAGTAATAGCGTAACAGTTAGAAAGGAGGGAATACTGCTTCCATTTGACTCTCCCAGATGAAGATATATTTTGCAAATGAATATAAATCTGTCTTCAGAAGCCCCAAGAATATGTTGAAAATGGTTATGCCTAGGTAATGATAGTAATTGTAGTGAATTTATGTGGAGACAGGACTGACAAATACTGCAGATGCTACAAATGTAAAGTAAAATGGGAAATGCAGGAAATGATCAGCAATTCAGACAGCATCTCATCGTCATCAAACGATGCAGCACAGAAGTGGGCCCTTTAGCCCACCAAGGCCACACCAGCTAACACCAGCTAACTCTGACTGTGGTGTCTGAAAAGTGGATGCTGTCCAAGTTGCATGCCATCTTGGACAATGACTCCCATCCACTCCATAATGTACTGGTTAGGCACAGGAGTACATTCAGCCGGAGACTCATTCCACCGAGATGTAACACTGAGCGTCATAGGAAGTCATTCCTGCCTGTGGCCATCAAACTTTACAACTCCTCCCTCGGAGTGTCAGACACCCTGTGCCAATAGGCTGGTCCTGGACTTATTTCTACTTGGCATGATTAACTTATTATTTAATTATTTATGGTTTTATATTGCTATATTTATTCACTATTCTTGGTTGGTGCGGCTGTAACGAAACCCAATTTCCCTTGGGATCAATGAAGTATGTCTGTCTGTTACACTAATCCTATCCCAGTCTGTTTTCTCTGTACATTCTTATGATATGGTCAGTTCTTCCCCAGGTTTTACTCTACCCCAGTTTCCAGTTTTTGTTTTTCAGGGCTAAGTTGAGCACCAAAGCTAATAAGGAAGACTCACTTCTCAGACTCCATTTTCATGTCATGTCTTTTTTCCTTAGCCTCAATTCATCAGTTGATACAATGGTTGGTCATTGTGGCAAGATCTGGCAAAAGTTTAGTAAAACTGTGTAAAGATTTGGATTTCCTGCTTTCACAATTCTTTCCAACTTGACCAGTTGCAATCCATTTTCATCTGTTGTTTAGCCCAAGGTATGCTATTTTCTCTACACATGAAGATACATTATGCTGCTTTTGCATTCTAAATTAACCACCTATACACTTTCAATCTTTTCTTTATTCATCTGGTTATTAGTACATCTCAATTTCATTGACATTGTCTGTTGTCACTAAAAAGCTCTTGAGTGATGTTTTCACATTCCAAGGCAGTTTAGTCTTTGAATAGATCTTGAATATATTAAGTTACAAACATTGAGTCTCCTTGTCCACTAGGCATTTGCCATATCTGGTTGCCTGAAGCTTAGCTGCATGATAACTCTTTATCTCAATCCTGTGATATAGCAATAGGTACCATTCATGAGGTACAGCGCCACCTTCAAATCATCAAATCATTAAATAGTTTTGTCTGTTTTAGGTGTTGCTGTGTCACTCTGGCTTTTCTTTACTACTGTTTATTTATCCTTTACATTTCTTGCAAATGCTTGTAATACTATCACTTCACCACAAGACTGAAATAAAAATGGTTTCTGCCATGAGTGACTCATGGGTGAGGCCTCGCACTTTGTGTGGAATCAATATCAATTTCTTTTGGGGCAGCATGGTATTGTAACAGTTAGTGCAATGCGGTGATCTCTGACCACGGTTCAATTCCCACTCTTGTCTGCATCTTCTTCCTGTCACCGTGTGGGTTTCATCTGGGTACCCTGGTTTCCTTTCACATTCCAACAGCTTATGGTTAGGGTTAATGAGTTGTGGGCATGCTATGTTGGCGGCAGAAGCATGCCCAGACTTGCAGATTGCCCTCAGCAGAATCCTTGGACTGTGCTGGTCATTGGTACAAACTGACACATTTCACTGTATGTTTTACTGTTTCAATGTACATGTGACAAATAAAACTAATCTTTAAAATTGCAACTTGAGTGATGTTATCAAGGAAATAACACTTCCATTCATGTTGCCTATATTCAACCTATACATATTTAAAACTAATCTTTTACACTATTTGGGTTTTCCACCTGGCTTGATCTGGATATCAACATGGCAGCATAATATCTAGCAATCTATCCCCATTGTATACCAATGTAGCTTTTGAAGTATCCATCCTAAGCATGTTCTTTCTGCCGAGCTTTAATTTTCTGAGCTAATCTTTGCCTATCAGTGTTGGCTGATCAGTGTAACTAACTATAATATTTGGTTTCTGTTTGCTATTGTGACTCAATAAAACATTTTTATCTGGCCGAAGCTTTCAGTTTTTCACCTGAGTGCATTTTCCATTTCCCTGTACTTTTCATTAGAGATACTTGGCCACTGTGAGGCACAAGCTCATCAGAATCGCAGAGACAGCAGCATGTTTTGTCCCTGGGAATAATATCAAAAGGCTGCAAGATGTAATGAGACACTCAGCAATGCTGCTTGAGAATCTAGGAACTACAGATGCTAGAAATCTAAAGGAAAACACGCTGGAAAAGCCCAGCCAGTCAGACATTATCTGTGGAAAGACAAACAGAGTTAACCTTATGCTGAAGAGTGATTATGATTGAGTCTGGCAGAGGCCGAGAGAGAGAGAGAGATGTGGACATTTTGATGGCACCTTGAAATCCTTTGCTGCATATCTTGTGGGATTTGCTCATTTTTGCTTTAGGTTATATAAATGCTGTAGGTTTGCACCTCTATAATATCAGTCTTGCTCAGTAAACACCAAGGTGCCCTCTGCACTCTGCTGATAATATTAGATCTAGGTCTGAATGCTAGACATATTAAGATGAATGCTCCCTGGTGTATGTGGGCTTATTTCCCATAGTGACTAAATGACCCTGAAATAATCACCGTTCTTATCTAATATATTCAAGACAGCTTTTTCTTTCATAAAAAATTACTAAATTATTCCTGTATTTGTAGTTTACTTTACATAACTTCCTTGCATGTAATGCAACATGAATGGAAGTGTTATTTCCTTGACAACATCACTCAAGTTGCAATTTTAAAAAAATTATTGAGATAGGCCCTTGCAGTCCTTTGAGCCACCTAGTAATCCTGATTTAACCCTAGCCTAATCACAGGACAATTTACAATGACCAATTAACCTAGCAACCTATACGTCTGGACTGTGTGAAGAAACCAACACACACAGAGGAAGGAAGGTACAGACTTGCTAACAGGCAACAGCGGAAATTGAATCCAGTTCGTTGGTACTGTGACACATTGTGCTACCCAGTACACTATCCATGCCGCCCAGAATTTTATATGATGTGAGATCCTGTGTCCTTAGCAGCTTTAAATAAATAGGTTACGTGGCGACCAAAATGGATTCAGAGTCCATTGTCCAAAAACCTTTCTCAGCCCTGAAGTTGTCAGAAACTTTCTTCTCCCTGTATGTTCACCTCTGAATTCACCCAACTACCCCTGCTGTCTCTGTCCTACTCTTAGTGAGAATTGAATGAAACCTTACCCAAAATATTGACTCAGGAGTCTCTCAAACTGCACCATTTTCCATTTCACCTGTGCCGTTTAGAATTTGTATTCTGTCCAGCTCAGATTTACCAGTAGTAAGTACGGTAATAAGAAAAGAACTTGGTGCTGGAAATACCCAGTGAATCGTATCAGCGGCAAAAACAAAACACAGAAAGCCACTGAATACCTCGTTGTTAATAATGCTAATGGAATGTGAGGCGCAAGCATGAAATGGTCAGGGAGAGTGGAGGCGAGCGGTGGCAGAGGCACAGAGAAGGCACGATCAAAGCAAGCGAAGGTGGAGATGGTGTTGAAACAGAGTCATGACATCTCTGAAAGCAAGGAAAGTCCTGATGTCTGATTGACTTATGCGCCAAGTTAAATTGGAAAGGTCGGCTAAGGGCTGAACCGTGGTGGGGTTCAGGCCCCTGAGTGGTTCGAGAGCAAGGAATGACCCATTGTTTGGACAGTTTAAGCGCTGGGCCAGATTGAAAAAGTCAGGGCGTTGGGGCCGTAAGCGAGGTGAGGACCTCTTGGCTCTTCTCGCTGCTTCGTGAAGTTTACTCAGCTCTGCACTGAACAGAGGCTGTGGCCTGCTCTGGCTGCGGTGATGCCCGGCTTTGTGCCTGTGGTCTCATGGCGTTTACTGGGCTTTGCCATGAACTGAGGCTGTGGCTTATTCCGGCTGTGGTGATGTCGAGCTTTGTGTCTTTCGTAACGCTTCAGTTCTGAAGCTATTTGCTTACTTTTATTGTGTGCATGATCTGTTTATTTTTTCTCTCTCCATGGATTGGGTGTATGATGGTCTTCTTCTTTTAAAATGGGCTCTTTTGAGGTTTCTTTGTATTGTGGCTTCCCTTAAGGAGACAAATCTCAAGGTTCTACATACTTAGATAATAAATTTACTTTGAATAACACCCTGGCTCGTATGCAAGTCATTTGCTTGACAAAGTCTTTGTTGCCACCTTGCTTCTCATGAGGTTCAGTTTTTGATTTCTTTCGACCAACCAATAATGTATGTGAACTGTGCACTGGTTACTTGTCTAATTCTGGCAATACTGATGGTCTTGGAGAACTGCTAATTTGTGCATTTGTTTATTCAATTCTTTAACCAACGGTATGCATATACACACCTGTCGTATTCACGTCATGTATTTACATAGTGGAATATAAAACTGTAGTGTATGTGTGAAAGAGGAACTACAGTATAGCAAAGCCATTAATTTTCACTAAATGAAATACTATTACTTGTCTCTGACTAATGTACAGTGTAAATATTTGGATTCTTGCACTCCTACTGTACTTATCTTTATGGAGATTATAGAGATGTTGAGTGACTGTAATCCTTTTGTATTTATTGATGTCAGTACTTCTCAAAAGGTTGAAAGCTTTATTTGAAAGACTCAAAGAACGTGAAGTCCAAAATAGCTGAGGCAGTGATTTGTGCTGCTTCGGGCAAATATACATTCAGTCATCTCCAGCTCAATTTCTCCCCAAGGTAAATCTATCAAGTCATGAAATAACTGCTGAAGTAAGCAAACTAACAAGGCCATAATCTAAATGTTCCTCTTAACTGCTAAACTCCATCTGTCATCCAAAAGGCTGGTTGATGATGCTGCCTGGGCAGTAGCCATGATGGTCTGTCTAGCAGACACTATTGTACTGTTACGCTAAATCACATGGAAGATTGGTGGTTAGGTTGATCTCAACCAGACAGTACTGAAGAAATTATGATTATTTTAATGTTCTTTGGGTTGGAGAGTGGAAGAAGCATGATATTAGCAATAATGATATATTCTAGGAGTAATTATTGACCTGCACAAAATATTTCTGTCGGAGTATTTTCTTAGGTTACAAGATGCTGTTGTGCATCTTTTATGTGTGTATCTTCAAAGTTTCAACCTCTATTAAGAATTTCTGTATCTTAATTCCATTGCCACTGTGATACAACTTTCTGAGTGAACTAACTTTTGAGTCATAGACTTATGGCAACAGAGGAGGATATTTACCGGTATTCTAAATTCACACAGCTTTCAGTAAAACAGTCCAAATCCTCACCCCATTTTATCCATGGAGCCCTGTACTAACTCTTCTCCTTGTTCCTCTCTTAACTGCTGAAATCAGTGACTAATTCTAAATCTGTTACTCCCATAGCCAGCCAGTCCCAAGGCATATTTATTTAGTGATACAGCACAGAATTGACCCTTCCTGCCCTTCAAGCCGCTGCACCCAGCAACCCACCGATTTAAACCTGGTCTAATCACGGGACAATTTACAGTCACCATTAACCCATGTACCTGTACGTCTTTCTAATTGTGGAAAGAAACCAGAACACATGGAGGAAAGCCACACTCACACAGGAAGGAATGTACAGCATGCTTACAGAAGACGTCAGAGGGAACTCTGAATTCCGACGCCCTGGGCTGTAATAGTATCACAATAACTGTTATGCTATATATTTCTGTAATGTGCTTTTCTTCACACATTTTACAATATTGCTTTCCCAAAGCCTTATCTGTGTCCCATGGCCCTTCAACCATAAGCTAGTGGAACAGATTTTCCTTGACTACCTTATTCAAACTTAATGAATCTTTTACACTGCTCTCTAATCTTTCAACCATTGTTGTAATCAAACAGTGAGCAAAATCCCTCATCTCTGAAACCATTCAAGTAAATTTCCTCAGCAGTATCTCCACAATGCACTCTCAAGCACTGGACACAATATTCTACCTGTGGCCTGGCCCATGCTTTAAAAAGATTGTAGCTTCTCTACTTCTGGATTCAAAACTACTTTTCATGAAGCTGAAGATCCCTTATATTTAGCAAACTTCTATGTGGGCCTTTTTGATTTCATTAAAGCCTTTGACTGTTGATTGAGAAGAACTGTGAAGCACCCTCCCACACTTTGAGGCCATGAAAACTCATCTCAATCCTCATTTTGCAAGCCATGATCCAAACCAGCAAGTCCACAATGATAGGTTATTAGGAGGAACAAGGAAATCAATAGTCCTGCTTTTTCAAAAAAATCTTTCTTGCTGACTTCACTGAGTGGAGCTAATCTACAGGATTACAGGAAACTGTTCGATTGACAAGGCTGACTATTTATGCTGATGATGTCTGTGTCTGCACACATTCAGAAACCAAACTTCAATCCATTGTTAGTTCATTCACTGAATCATTTGATAAGATGTGTCTTAAACTCAACATCTAAAAAGCAAAGATCCTCTATTATCTGTCCATCACTGAAATCTGACAATAATGGTTCCTGGTGAAACCTTGGAAAACGTAACCTCCTCTCTCCTCTGAAAATTGTCCAGGTCCACAAAAAGGCAGCGTCCATCATTGAGGACCCCCATCACCCAGGTCTTGCCTTGTTCTGATTGCTATCATCAAGAGGTACAGAATCCTGTAGGCACACACTCAACAATTTAAGTACAGCTTCTATCCTCTGCCATCAGATTTCTGACAGGACATTGAACCCAAGAATACTACCTCACTACTTTTTTTTTCTCTTTTTACATTATTTATTCAATTTAACTTAAAAAAATATATATACATATACAGTTGCAAGAAAAAGTTTGTGAACTCTTTGCAATTACCTGCTTTTCTGCATTAATTACTCATAAAATGTGGTCTGATTCATCTAAATCACAATAAAACACAAACAATTCGATGACATCTCATCAATGCTGAATATATCATTTAAAGAATCACAATCTAGGTTCAAAAGAAGTATGTGAAATGCCCTCTATTTGGAGTTGGATGTTCCAATCAATGAGATAAGATTGGAGGTGTGAGTTGTAGAGGTGCCCTGTCCTATAAAAAAGACACTCAAAGTCAGGCTACTGACAGAGCCCGCTCTTCTCAAGAAAGAACTGTTTATGTGCAGCATGCATGCCTGATTAAAAACAGCCTTCAGAGGACCTTAGAAGAACTGTAGAGATGCATGAAGCTGGAAAAGGCTACAAAAGCATTTCTAAAGACCTGAATGTTATCAGTCTACAGTAAGAGAAATTGTCTACAAATTGAGAAAATTCAGTACTTTTGCTACTCTCCCTAGCAATGGGTTTCCTGAAAAGATCACCCCAAAAGTACAACATACACTACTGAAAGAGGTGAAAAAGAACTTAAGGGTAACAGCAAAAGACTTGCAGAAATCTCTAGAACTTGCTAAAGTCTCTGTTCTTTTGTCCACTATAAGGAAAGCTCTGAACAAGAATGGAAGGACACCACAGAGGAAACCACTGTTCTCCAAAAATAAACATTGCTGCAGGTGTCAAGTTTGCAAAAGACTATATGGATGTTCCACAAAACTTCTGGGACATGGTCTGCGGACACATGAGACAAAAGTTGACATTTTTGGCAGAAATGCACACTGGTATGTTTAGAGGAAAAAGGACACTGCACACCACCACCAAAACCTCATCCCAACTGTGAAGTATGGTGGAAAGAGCATCATGGTTTGGGGCTGCTTTGCTGCCTCAGGGCCTGGACAATTTGTAATTGTTGAGGGAACAATGAACTCAAAATTGTATCAAGACATTTTACAGGAAAATACCAGGGTAGCGGTCCGTCACCTGAAGCTTAATAGAACTTGGATGATGCCGCAAGACAATGATCAGAACCATAAGTAAATAAACAACAGAATGGTTTAAAAAGAAAATTTGTTGTTTGGAATGGCCAAGCCAGAGTCCAGACCTTAAAGCAATTGAAATACTATGGCAAGACCTGAAGAAGGCTGTTCATGCAAGGTATCCCTGAATTATTGATGAACTGCATAATTTTGTATGGAGGAATGGTCTAAAACTCCTCCTCTCATTGGGCAAGTCTGATCAGCAGCTACTGGATACATTTGATGGAGGTTATTGCTGCTAAAAGAGATTCTACCAGTTAGTAAATACAAGGGTTCACATCCTTTTTTTCCAGCCTGGCCTGTGAATGATTAAACAATGTGTTCAGTAAAGACATGAAAAGTACAATTGTTTGTGTTATTAGTTTAGGCAGATTGTGTTTGTCTATTATTCAGACTTAGATGAAGAGCAGACCACACTTTATGAATAATTAATGCAGAAAACCAGATAATTACAAAGAGTTCACAAACTTTTTCTTGGAACTGTATTTACTGTCATTTTACAATACTATTATTCATTACAATGTACTGCTGCTGCATAACAACAAATTTCATGACATATGCCAATAATATTAATCCTGATTCTAATTCTGAACGGTATACTTTAACCAGATCAAATTTGGCTCCTCTGAGCATGCCAAGTCATTGGCATAACCATCAATAGACTCTGAAAACAACCCCTCTTTTTCAGGCTCCTTCGCAGGATAGCATTACTTGAGGAAAATACTCAAGTGTGCTCTGACTCTTTGGGTAGGAATAATTTAACACCCTCACTGGTTTCCAGGAAGCCATGACCCAATACCACTCAAAGAAGAGAAGGGCCATTTAGTGATGGCAATGAGAGCCTTATGGGCAGATCTTAGGAGAACAGAGAAGCCTAGTGCAAATGGCAGAAATGACACATCTTCTTAAATCACAATTCCATCAGACACTTTCCAAACAATGTGGGAAAGTCTGAAGTTCCCACATTGTCTCCTCAGATACCTCAGAATCCACAGAACTGGAGTGGAAGCAAATCATTCTTGATCCCCAGGGATTGCCTAAGAAGGAAATCTTCCAACTTTAAAGATATGGGACATGAACCCAGACCCTCCGTTCCGGTACACTCTTTAGAACAATGCCATAATGTTTGTATTGTTTCTCCTCATCTCTTCTGCAAGGTGTACTGCTTTACATTTCACAGTATTAAATTTCATCTTCTGCTTCTCTGCCTATTTTGCTTGACAGCTTATGAGCTGTGGCATCTGATTGGATACACCTTCACATTTGGTGACATCAGAAGATTTTGAAATGTGACTCTATTTTGTTCTTTAACAGTTAACCATCATAATATTTTGACAGCTGCTGATTAGCACAAACCAATCTCATCAGATCCGTTACTTTGACCCAGCTACTGCCCTGATTCACCCCTTATCCTTGAAGGAAGGAGATGCAAATTTAAAATAATACAGCTGATGACTGTTTTAACTGTTGAGCACCAGAGCTGACTGGAATCCACCACTCTTCTCACAGTGTGGTAGAGTAATAGAGCAGAGAAGCAGGCCCTTTGGCCGAACTAGTCCATGCTGACCACAGTATCCTCTCTGCTAGTCCCAGTTGCATGAATTCAACCTATAACCTTCCAAGCTCCTCCCCTCCATGTATCTATCCAAATACCTCTTAAATATTGCATTTGCACCAGCCTTGACCACCGCCTCCGGCAGCCATTCACTGGCCTCTGTGTAAAGAATTTACCTCTCAGGTCTCTTTTAAATATTGCCTCTTTTATCTTGTATCTGTGCCCTCTAGTTTCGTACTCATCAATTCTGGGGAAAAGATGATGACTTATCAATACACTTCATGATCTTATAAGCTTACAGTACAAAAGTCTTATTTATAGCTAGGGTGCAGAAGACCTTTGCACAGTACTGTATATTGGTTAAAATAAGATGATGATTGGGAAACAGAAATAAGGATCATAAGCTTTGTATTAGCTTATTAGTATTTAAGTGTTATTTGGTAACTGGAAAGATAATAATACAGTACGATGCAAAAGCCTTGGGCAGCGTAGTGATATATAAGTGCCTATGACTTTTGCACAATATTGTTTATGGCTTTAGTCCCTCATTGTTCTGCACTCCAGAGAATAAAGATCCATTTTGGTCAACCTCTCCCTGTAACTCCTATCTTCTAGTCCATGCAGCGTCCTTGTAAACCTCTTCTGCACCCTCTCCCGCTTGACAGAGTCTTTCCTCTAACAGCGTGACAACTAATTCTCCAGGTGTGGGTTTACCAATAACTTGTACCATGTATTGCAACACAATATCCCTAGTCTTAAGCTCAGTGTGCGAACTGTTGAAGACTTGCATGCAATACACTTCCTTCACCATCCTGTCTATTAGTATGGCCTATTTCAGCAAACTTGTGTACTTGTGTTCCAAAGTTCCTCTGTTCCACAACATAAATTAGTAAACTGCTGTTCATAGTACAATTCTTACTCTGGTTTTACTATCCAAGTTAAAATTCATTTGCCATTCCTCATTTCATCTTCCTAACTGATCAAGTTCTCTTTGCAATTTACTGTAACCTGCTTCACTGTCAACAAGGATCCCTATTATAGTATCATCAGCAAACTTGATAATTGTGCCACGTACATTCATATCCAAATCATTCATGTGAATAATGAATAACAGCGGTCAGATACTGACCCCCAACTAGTCACAAATAGTTGGAGAATCAACTTTCAAACATCACCTATTTCCAGTCATCTAACTAATTCTAAATTCACCTCACTAACTCCCCCAAATCTCATGTGACCTGCCATTTGGGGCCTTGTCAAAGGCCCTGCTAAAATCCATATTGACAACGTCCATTGCCCTACCTTCATCTTTTGACAGTTTCCTTTTCAAAAAAACTCCAAATGATTCACCAGAAATAACCTCCCATGCACAAAACCATGATGACTATTCCTGATCAGGCCTGGACTATTCAAGTGATGGTAGGTTTTTTTTCCCTCCAGAATTACCCTAAAATTGAAGTCAGGCTCACTAGCATGCAGTTCCCTGGCCTGTCCTTGTTATCCTCTTGAACAGTGGAACAACATTATCCACTCTCCTGTCTCTGGAACTTAGTCACTGGCTAACGATGAAGCAAACATCTCTACAAGGGCTTCCACGATTTCTTCTCTGACATCCCTTAAGATTCAGGGTCGAACTTGATCAGAATCTGTGGTTCCACACATAGGTTACCCCGATGGTTTTTAAGAGGATCTAGTCTTTCCCTACCTACTTAATATAACTGAAGAACCTCTTGAGATTATCCTTAACCCTGTCTACCAAATTCATCTCATACCCTCTTTTTGCCTTCCTGATTTTCCTCTTAAGCCTGCGCTAATAACAGTATATTTCATTCACTACCCTAAATACAATGTATGCTTCCTTGTTGTTTTAGTTACTGGAGCCTAGTTATTTCCCATTGACCAAGTTCCCTGAACTTGGTATGTCAACCCTTCACCCTAACAGGAACGTGCTGCACCTGGATTTGCCTTAAATAGTCAACTAGTCAACCCTAATGAGATCCTGCTTAATGCCCTCAAAGTTGTCCCTGCTCCATTTCAGGACTTTAATGCGTGGACCTGTTCTATCTTTTTACATAACTGGTTTAAAACTAATAGAAATGAGAAAATCTGCAGATGCTAGAAGTCTAAGCAACACACACAAAATGCTGAAGGAACTCAGAAGGCCAGGTAGCCTCTATGGAAAAGAGTTCAGTCGAAGTTTTGGGCTGAGACCCTTCAGCAGGACCAGAGAAAATAAGATGAGTGAGAGCTAGGTGGGGGAAGGGGAGGAATGTAGTGGGTGTGAGTGAGTGCATGGTCAGAGTCGGAGGGGAGCAGAGGGGGAGAGTTTCACTGAACTCCTGCCCCCTCTCCCCACCTTCTAACTCTGACTTCTCGTCTTTTTTTCTCCAGTCCAGTTGAAGAGTCTCGGCCTGAAACCTCGACTGAACTCTTTTCTGTAGATGCTGCTTGGCCTGCTGGAGTTGCTCCAGCATTTTGTGTGTGTTGTTTAAAACTAATAGAATTGTGGTCACTGGACAAAAGTACTCCCCAACTACTACTTCGGTTACTTGGCTTGTCTTGTTTCCTAACAGGATTTTCATTGTTGCCCTTTCTGAGTAGGTTCCTCTATTTATTGGGTGAGGTAACTATTTTGGATACACCACACAAATTCTGCCTCATCCAGACCCTTTGCACTTTGGTCCAGTCGATCGATACCTGGAAAACTAATATTTCCCACTCGCACTACTTAATATTCTCACAAATGCATGCATTTTCTCAGCACATCTGCTCCTCAAGTTCCTGCTGACTACTGGGTGATGTCTATAGTATGCATCTACCAAGGTGACCATCTCTTTATTTCTAAGTTCTACCTAAATGGCCAAAGCAGTTGTCCACAGTATAAGCCAATACCAGGTGGCTTCTCTATTGTCTTAGATCTACTTCTAACTGCCACACTGGTTCCAATGAACAAATGAACAACTTAACAGTGAGGTTGAGTCCTTCTAGTTGCCTCCCCTGCAGATTTTGTCCATCCCCTTGCCCATTTGGCTAAATTGCCTCTTCAGTTTTCTTAATTCTCTTTCCTCCTCTCAGACATTTCATAAGCCACCTGGTTCAATAAAGTGTTATTTGGCTTGGTATTAAATTTTTGTTATATAACTCTCCTTTGAAGCATCTTGGACAGTTTGATTATATTAAAGGTACCTTATGAATACATTTTTATGGCCAATGTTCAAAGTTTAACAGGACAAAATCAGCATTAGTAGCTGGCATCTGAATTTATTAATAATGCTATTTGTATTTTCATCATTCTGGCAAAACTTTTGCAGTGTAAAGTTGCTGTTAGTTTCAGTTCATTTTTCATTAAGTATTAATCTTGCATACGTCCAGTTCTGTTCCAAATTTATTTCTTGAACATATGAAGTAAACAAGCAATTACACCCTCTGCTCCAACTGCCATAAGCAGAACTTCCTGGTGGCCTAACATTTTAATTCCCATTCCCATTTCAGTTCTGACATGTCAGTCCATAGTCTCCTCTTGTTCCAAAATGAGGCCACCCTGAGGATGGAAGAGCAACACCTTAGATTCCATCTGGGTGGTAGCCTCCAACCTGATGGTATGAATATCAATTTCACCTTCCTGTAAAAAGAAATTTCCCCTCCTATTCTACTATTCCCCACTCTGACCTTTTACCTCTTCTCACCTGCCAATTAGTCCCCTCCTTCCCTTTCTCCTATGGTCCATTCTCCTCTTCTAACAAGATTCCTTTCTCCCTAGCCCTTGACCTTTCCCACCCACCTGGCTTCACCTATCACCTCCCAGCTAGCCTCCTTCCTCCACCCCACCTTTCTATTCTGGCATCTGCCCCCATCCTTCTCAGTCCTGAAGAAGGGTCTTGGCCCGAAACACCAACGTTTATTCATTACCATAGATGCTGCCTGACCTGCTGAGTTCCTCTGGCATTTTTTGTGCTAAAGTCTTTTAAAAACAGTGTTTGATATAGATTTGAAACACAATGTCACACGATATTCCGAGCAGCAGTCTTTCCCTCAATATTAAAATGTTGAACATTCCTTTGTACCAAGCCTGACTTACAATAATAATTATAATATGACATACTGTTGCTTAGGACAGCTGATATCATGCTCTTAAGTTCTGGTGTCATTTAATAACTGATATCTTCCAAACTAGTTCCTAATTTCCCAGAGGTTTCATCCTACTTTGGGTCAATTGATAAAATTCTGGCATATGCTAAAAGGCCATCTGATTAACTTCCATCTGGGACTTGAATGTAGGCTTGGTTTTGTATTTTATTACGTTGTCGAGAGACTCCATTGCTTGTGGTCTTATTCAAATGGAATGTTAGATTTAGATATTGGAGAGATGAAAGGTAGTCCAAAGCATCAGGAGCTCCAGAAATACTTACTCGTATTTTTCACACGTCAATGTCATCCCTCTGTGGGATTGTCTTGGGTATTGGATTTTCCAATTATTTACACAGCAATCAATGGATTTCCCTGAAAAGCTTTGAACTGACATTAACACTGCCTATGTACGCATCTTTCTTTCTTATAAAGAGATGACGTTCACACTAATGCACACTATACTATTGATAAGGTCTAGGCTTTTGCTAACGATAGGTCTTGCTATTGATTTGATCGTTTGCCTGTTTTAGGATTGTATGCACAAACTTGATGGTATTATTTATTTTGATCTTGCTGTTCCTCTTTTATGAGGTATCACAGCCTGTTTACCTGTTAAAGGCACCATATAAATGCGAGTTTATTGAAACCAGTTAAAATTCAGCTGTTCTGTGGAGTGTCTGTGATTCAGGTCAGCAGCTCGGATTACTTAGCTCCTCCAAATAGAAAATAGTCCAGTTTGTGTGAATTTCAAAGGGATCTCAGCAGGCTCCATTCAAAAAGGAATACAAATTAAAGTTTTCATACAATTTGTCAAAATACTTTGTCAGTCTCTGAAACTATAAAGCAGCTTTGCCCATTTAAAAGTCCATTGGTTTAACTGATGTTGTTCTATTTATAAAATTCAAATGATGGATGGTGTCAGAAAGGATTTTGGTTTAGAGAATAATTTAAGCACAAATATGGACTAATTGACAGTTCCACAGCCAGGGGCCTAACAGAAACATACAAATGAGTCTGAATAAATAGTTGCACAGCACTTCAAAAAGAGGACTACTGGAAATATATTTAAAACTGTTGCCATGTGATTTGTTTAGTTACAATGTCTATTTTTTTGTTTAAAATCCATAACACGTGCATTTGGTTTTTCTTTTTTCTCTGTTCATAGTCTGTTGGTGCAAGGTAATACTGAGCACCTTTTCATGTGCAGTGATCAAACTGGGTCCATCAGTACTTAGAGGTCAGATTCACCATTATTTGTCGGGTTGTAGAAAACACACCAGTACAATTGCAATGGCCCAGTATTTTCTGTCAGTAGCAAGGTCACTGACCTTGGCGAAAGCTACCCACTGAGGCCTGACTATCTCTCTGGAGTGATCCCCCTTTCCCTGAGCAGTAGCTCTCAGGCAAGTCATATCATCAAGCATGGTGAACGGGTGGTTAAAGAATACTTTCAACTGGCAAAGAAATAAAATGCAGAACCTGCAAGTCAGATATACCTTCAAAATGACAATATGAATAGGGGACAGCACACTATCGTAGCGGTTAGTGTAATGTTGTTACGGCACTGGTGATAGCGGATCAGGGTCCCATTTCCTCCATTGTAAGGAGTCTTTAGGTCAGGGGCTCCCAAAGCGTTAATGGTAGGGGTTCATGGAATAAGAAAGGGTTGGGAATCCTTGCTGTAAGTTCTCCCTGTGACCATGTGGGTTTCCTCCTGGTGCTCCAGTTTCCTCCCTCATTCCAAAAGCATACTGTTAGGGTTAGTGAGTTGTTGGTACTTGCCCAGCATAATCCTCACTGATTTGTTTTGACATAAGTGATTCACTTCACTATATGTTTCACTATATGTGCATGTGACAAATAAAGCGAATCTTAAAGGAAGTATCAGAATCAGGTTTAAAATCACGGTCATGTGTTGTGAAATTTGTTGACTTTACAGCAGTAGTACATTTCAATACATAATAATAATAGAGAAAAACTGAATTACACTAAGTATATACAGTTACATGAAAAAGTTTGTGAACCTTTTGCAACTACCTGGTTTTCTGCATTAATTACTCTTAAAATGTGGTCTGATCTTCATCTAAGACACAATAATAGACAGACGCAATCCACCTAAACTAATTCAAACACAAACAATTGTACTTTTCATGTTTTTATTGAATGCATTGTTTAATCATTTACAGTCCAGGCTGGAAAATGTATGTGAATCCTTATATTTAATAACTGGTAGAACCTCTTTTAACAACAATAACTTCCACCTAACATTTCTTGTAGCTGCTGATCAGACTTGCATAATGGTGAGGAGGAATTTTGGACTATTCCTCCATACAAAACTGTTTCAGTTCATTAATATTTTTGGAATACCTTGTATGAACAGCTCTCTTCGGGTCATGCCATAGCATCTCAGTTGGGTTAATGTCTGGATTCTGACTTAACCTTTGCGGAACAATTTTTCTTCTTTTTAAACCATACTGTTTTTGATTTACTCTTATGTTTCGGATCATTGTCTTGTATCATTGAGCTTCAGGTGATGGACTGCTACCCTGACATTCTCAGTAAAATGTCTTGATACAATTGTGAATTCATTGTTCCGTCAATGATTGCAAGCTGCCCAGACTCTGAAGCAGCAAAGTAGCCTCGAACCATGATGCTCCTTCCACCATGCTCCACAACATTTCCTTCAAACATTTCTGCCGAAAGGTTCAACTTTTGTCTCATCTGTTTGCAGAACATTGTCCCAGAAGCGTTGTGGAACATCCAGGTGGTCTTTTGCAAACTTGATATGTGCAGCAATAGTTTTTTTTGGAGAGCAGTGGATTCTTCCGTCATGTCCTTCTGTGAACACCATTCTTTTTCAGTGTGGACACATGAACAGAGATTTTAGCAAGTTCTAGAGATTTCTGCAGGTCTTTTACTGTTACCCTTGAGTTCTTTTTCACCACTTCAGCATTGGACATTGTGCTCTTGCTGTGATCTTACAAGGCACCCACTGCTAGAGAGAGTAGCAACAGTACTGAATTTTCTCCATTTGTCGACAATTTCTCTTACTGTGGACTGATGAACACTCAGGTCCTTAGAAATGCTTTGTAGCCTTTTCCAGCTTCATGCATGTCTACAATTCTTCTTTTAAGGTCCTGTGAAAGCTGTTTTTAATCAGACATGGTGCACATAAACAGATCTTTCTTGAGAAGAGCCGGCTCTGTCATTAGCCTCACTTTGAGTGTCTTTTTTATAGGACAGGGCACCTCGACAACTCACACCTCCAATCTTATCTCATTGATTGGAACACCCAACTCCAAATATCTTTTGTAGAAGGCATTACCCCAGAGGTTCACATACTTTTTTGAACCTAGATTGTGATTCTTTATATTTAAGTAGCGCAAAAATCGAAATAAAAAAGGTAGATAGTTGGTGGGTTCAATATCCATTCAGAAATCTGATGGCAGAGAGGAAGAATTTGTACTTGAATTGTTGAGTGTGTGCCTTTAGGATTCTGTACCTCCTTCCTGATGGTAGCAATGAAAACAAGGAATGACTTAGGTGATGGGGGTCCTTAATGATGGATGCTGCCTTTTTGAGGCATCACTACTTTAAGATGTCATGTATACTACGGAGGCCAGTGTCCATGATAGAGCTGGCTAAGTTTACAACTCTGCAGCTTATTTTGATCCTGTACAGTAGCACTCCCCCCGCCACACAGACCAGACAGTGATGTAACCAGTTAGAATGCTCTCTGCAGTACATCTGTAGAAATTTGTGAATGCCTTTGGTGACATACCAAATCTTCTGAAACATCTGATGAAATATAGCTGCTGTCATGCCTTCTTTATAGCTGCATCGATATATTGTGTGCAGGTTAGATCCTCAAAGTTATTATCACGCAGGAACTTGAAGTTGCTCACTCTATCGTCTTACCCTTTCTGAAGTCTACAATCAGTCCTTTGGTCTTATTGATGTTGAGTGCAAGAGCATTGCTGCGACACTACTCAACTAGCTAAGCTAGATGATATATATAGTAAGATGAATTTCTGCCAACTGCTTCAAGATATTCATGTTTAACAATCTATGTGAAGTAGATGTTGCTGTCAGTTTCAAATTGTAATGACAACACTAAATTTCAATTTCATTAAATCTGGAAAACATGGTATGTAAGTTAATACAGTGAAGTAATTTCTGTTTGTTGCATTTCTTGCTGGTTTAAGTGTGTCTATATGTGGTTTCAGTATCTCTGTGTTTTTGGGTGTAATCTCAGTTGTAAACATAAGAACATAAGAAATAGGAGCAGGAGTAGGCCGTCCGGCCCATCGAGCCTGCCCTGCCGTTTAATAAGATTATGGCTGGTCTGTCCATAAACTCAGCTCCATCTACCTGCCTTTTCCCCAAAACCCTTAATTACCCTACTATGTAAAAACCTATCTAACATTCCATCATCGTAGCATAGAAATGCATCTCCACTCTAGCCCAAACCTATTCCAGACCTTAAATGCATAAATTTGATTTCTCCAGCTTGTTAGAAGGGAAATTAGCAATGTGCAAATGGTTTGTTGACAGCATTAATTAGAATAAGCTGAATTGGTGGTGTGCAATATCTATTTCTCCAACTTCTATAAGGGGAAATGTTTCCTCTGATATTAACTGTATGGCTCCCACCTTGCAGTGTTCATCTTGTAGAAAAAATTTCCAACATTTAGTGATGATATGTATATTGTGACATCTGGTTATTTCTGTTGTGCCTAGTGTTATATTGTGGCCTCTTAACTTCAGAGGCAAGTAAAATAATGGCTGTGCAAATGCATTCACATGAAAGAAAAACTGAATTCAGGAAAATTGGGTAGCCGCCTTATCTAGTGAATCAGATGCTCTATTATCCTTTGATTGCAATTAGACACCATGTCACATCATTCACTTATTTCGCTTATCCCCACACAAAATATTGAAACTCATCTTTGCACTGCATCAATATTAATGGTGGGTTTTAATGAGATCCACTGTTACTTGAACTGTGTCTAAGCTCTCCAAAGTGATGATTTGCTGCTATCTTGAAACTTCTAAGTAGTAATTAAATATTAAATTCATGAGTCCAGCTTCAGCTAGATGCAGCAGTGAATCATGTACTTAGTACATTATCCTCTGGTTTTATTGCATTAGGGTAGAATATTGGATACAAAATTCCTACCTAAAAATTCATTATCATGCAATCCTGCATAGATAACAGCCTATTTGTGAATGTTTTTGCAGCAGAATACATTGACGCCGATAAAGAGTAATCCACGTAAGAGCCCTTAAGTGTTTGTTAGAGATCAATTGCGGATGGTAAGGAACAGAATGTGATGAGAAAGGGGTAAGAGTATATGGATATGTGGATTCAGAGCAACACGCGCAAAATGCTGGAGGAACTCAGAAGGTCAGGCAGCATCTATAAAAATAAGTAAGCACTAGATGTTTCAAGCCTGGACTCTTCTTCAGGACTGGAAAGGAATGGGGAAGACGCCAGAATAAAAAGGGGGAGGGAGACTAGCTGGAAGGTACTAGCTGAAGCCAGATGGGCGGGAAAGATAATAGCTGGAGAGGAGTGAATATGATAGGACAGGAGAGTGGACCATAGGAGAAAGGGAAGGAGGAGGGGACCCGGGGGAGGTGATAGGCAGGTGAGGAGACATAAAAGGCCAGAAATAGAGGAAGAGCGTGGGGGAGAGAATTTTTTTCCCCAGATTCAGAGCATTTCCATGCACGCTCAGTGTGTGTAGCTGTCTGTGTGTGTGCCTCTTCTTATGCATGGTTTTTATCATCACATTGCATGTCACTTTGAATGAAACTTCTGCGAGCGTGAAGCTAAACTATAGAACTGTTCCACCTAGGCTGACTATTGTACTGAGAGCACACACAAGTCTTGCATAAACAGCAGGAGAAGTACCTGATTTCTCAAGCTATCCACCTTCTCATCCTGTGAGGCACCACCTGCTCCATCAGTGGTTCCACATTGTTCTCTTCAGAATCCACAACATTGTCCTTGATCTGAGGAACTCCCTTCCACGCTGATGTTCATTTTAAGCCCTTAAATCACTGCTTGGTTTTAAATCGTCCTGGATCTTCTTTCCATTGGAGCAAAGTTCATCTCTAGCTAGGCAGTGTGAGCATGAGCTTCATTAGCTGACTAGTTAATCAGCAGGTCTATCCAAGGATCTTAATCTGTACCCTGACCTTGAGTCCCATTTTGTTGCTAATCTGACTGCATTCAATTGTTTAATCATTTAATTATGTGTACAGGTTCATAAAGGAGAATGCAAGAATTGATATATTGTGCATTCCAGTAGCATTTTATAAAGCACAGCTGAGAACCCATGTTATCCTCTAAGGCCCTGGTACAATCCTAAGGTTCAAAGTACGTGCGCGATATACAACCCTGAGATTTGTTGTCTACAGGCAGCCATGAACCAAAGAAACACCATGGAACCCATTCAAGAAGACATCAAACACCCAATAGGTGAAAAAAGAACAAATTGCGCAAACGGCAAAAGGCAAGCAAACAACACTTCAGGAGTCCAGGAGTTTTCAGCTTAGTTCAGTTCAGCACCATGCCGCTAGCCAATGATGGCCACAGGGCGAAGCATTCTTTGCTGAAGCTCCACAGTCTGCAACAATTGCCCTGTCTAACTGCTCAAAAACAGCTAAAAACAAAGTTTCCATACCCACCTTGTAGGAGATGGGGCTGAGCTCTATCAAGGGTTTTAGTAACTGGGATCACCCTAGGATCTGTCCCACTTCTGCAACTCACTGATGGGGTAGACCTGTAGTACTTTAGTTCTTAATGTCCAGTAGGATCTCGTGATAATTAAAAAGACGTTTAATAAAGACAATAACACCTTCAGTTGGTCCCATAGAAGCAGCTGTGACCGAGCACACTGTCATCATATCGGTTCATCTCATCTGTATCAGCTCAGGAGCTGAGAAGTGTGGAAACCAAGACTCGTGTTTATCCAAATAAATACTGAATGACTATCTTGGAATTTTATTGACAGCAAGCACTATGAAATTTTCAGAGTCAGAAAGTGGAGTTTGATCTTGCATCAGATTAGTGAAATTCTTGTATAGGCTTCAGGTTTTAAAAAGCATAAAAATAGGGTTTTGCCCCATTTTCCTGTCAAAGTGGTTCTACCTCAAGACTAGTTGTGCAGCCAAATATGGAAAGGATTTGTACCTGCATTAACCTTAGAAATTCCGTTCATGGTGGATTAAATTGCCTCCAAGTATTGTTGCAGCTGTAATACAGGAAATACATAAGACTGTAGTGACACATAGAGCAGTTAAATGCTAAGTTGACAGGGATTTTCCATTTGGAGTAGAAGGTAGCATATTTATTCAATAGCATACAGTAGAAAGGTGGATAAGTATGTGAAAGCATTAAAACAAACTATATCCTTCTGTTAACACAGGATTCAAAATCACATCTAAATCTCTTAATTTTAAGTCCGATTTCTTTCAGTAAAAGACCCATTGATTTACCTTCAAAACTACCCTTTTAGTATAGTGATTCTAAAAATGAAGGCAATATCCTTCCTCCTGATTATAATTCATCCAAACTGTTTTCCCAAACCTGTCGTAGTTCATTGATCCTTCCTGCTGCTACACTCTGCATCCTGTGTACATAGGTTATCTCTAACTGTATAAATGGCACTCATTGATTTGAAATCCTATGTCCTTTAAAACTTCGGTTTTAATGTTTTTAATCATTTTTAATGACTATTTGCTTGTCTTGCGAATCTCTTACCCGCCTTCTCTTGCATTTAGAAAACATTTAATTATTATCCTTAATGTTTTCTTTTGTATCTGACCATTTTATTCTTTTCCAGTTTTTTAATTGTACAAGAGTACATAGTGTCATAACGGGTAGCTTCAAAGTTCAAATAGCCTACATCTTCAATATTGATATTCTTCCTGTTGCTGCATTGGATTGTTTTGGTTTCCCTCACATCCCAAAGATGTGCTTGGTCATTAGTCACTTGGCTTTTATTTATTTCTCCCCATTTATCTGGTGATTGGAGATATGTGGTGAAGTTAGATGGACAGAGGTTCCACAGAAGTAAGTGGAGATTGCTCTGAGAGCTGGCATAGACTCAATGACGCAAATATTTTCATCTTCTGTCACAGCAACTATGAGAAACATTACAAGCATCTTATTTCTAACTATCTATATATATATAGCTTTTTAAAGTGATTACATTTTTCTTCATGCTTTCCTGTTCAACACACTATATTGATTTCGTACCTCATTTTAGATCCATCAAAGTCTTAATAGCCTTATGATCTGTTCTGTTTTCGCATCAGCCTGAAAGTTGTTCCTTTGACCCACCCACCCCCAAAACAAAATTTATTTGCTTTATCATCTTATCCTCTCCTTTTGTCAGTAAGAATGAATCCAGCAATGTCTTCCCTTGTGCATTCTCCTGCCTTGTTTTCACAAAAGAATTCTTGAAGTATTTTGATTAATTTTGTACACATATCATTCCAACTGTTAGTCCCAATCTTTATTGTGATTGAAATCTCTTTGTTTATTATAAGCTGTTAATATTTCTCCCATTAACATTTCTCCTTTCTGTCTTCTATATCTACTCTATCAAATTCAAATTGGGTGTCAATTGCAAATTCTTTCCAAATAGATGTTCTTTTGCTTCTTTCCTTCATGCTCTCATCATCATTACATGCCAAATGGTATGTCGTGGCTAATTTTTGATCAATATTTTGAAGTAATAGAGTGGACAGGGATCATGTAGTTGATCTGGATCATTTAAATTTCCGCAAGATCTTTAGTATGTTGTGATATAGAGCACTCATGACAAACATTGGACCATGTGGAATGAGCGATCGCAGACAAGAACCTGTTATCGTGATGACATCTATTATTATAAACTAGATAAAAACTTTTCAGAGAACACAAATGACTTTGATAATAGAATGAGGGAAGACAGAGGAGTGATCTAGGAGGGATCTTCACATTTACAAAAGGATTTTATAGGGTACCGTAGATTCTGTACTACAGAGCGCACCTGATTAAAAGCCGCAGGCTCTAATTTTAGAAAGAAAATCAATTTTGTACTTGTACAAGCCGCACCGGATTTTAAGCCGCAGGTGTCCCACGTTGTAATATGAGATATTTACACAGAAAGATATTACACGTGAGGATTTTTTAACTTTTAATTAAATCCGTATGGTAACATAAACAAATACATATTGCAAATGCTTTTTTCGAACCGTGCCTGTAACACGGCTACTTTTAAATATACATACGTATCGGTAACACACAAATTACGTTGCGTATACTTTTTTACTGAACAGTGCACGAACAACATTCCAATATCTCCTAACGACTGGTAAAAAAATATATACTGCAGCCTACCAGGAAAAGTTATTGATCGCCTTTAACTTAAAAGCAGCATCATATGCTGGCAGCGTTCTCGCGCGGGTGTAATGCGCTCACCGGTATTTTCCAACAAGACGCAGCGAAACCGGATGTGACGTCATAGCATCCCGGGATGTAGTACAGAAAACAAATATACTTAAAACACTTCTAACTTTAACTAGAAAATACTAACAAATGAATTACTAAGCGAAAATATTATAAACTAAATAACTGCCATAAAGGCAGCACAATGCTTCGAGTGTTTTCCATGTTGATGAGGGTGAGTACAAATGACTGATTTACAATAATTTAATTGTGAAAGTGCGCTTGATTTATCGTACAATTTCATTGGACCTCTGTGAACTACTCATCAATTTTATTGGTCTACTGTTACGAGGCAAAATGTTTTTGGCGGCATGAAAAAAAACCATGCATTAGCCGCACCGTAGTAAAGGCCGCAGTGTTCAAAGCTGTTCAAAGCGTGGGAAAAAAGTAGCGGCTTATAATCCGGCATCTACGGTAGATCAAGAGGCAGTGTTTTCTTAACAATAGAAAACCAATTATTGGAGCTTAAACCAGATCAAATTCAAGTTTAATTGTCATCCGACTATACATGAATACTGATGAATACAACCAGACAAAACAGTGTTACTCTGGGGCCAAGATGCAAAACGCAGTAGCAACAGTCACATACAGCACAAGGCACATTTAGCGCAAAGATTGACATATTATCTTTGTTGAAGAGGATGACCACACATTTTTTGTGAAATCAGGCAGAACATGGGTATAATTAGCTTTAGTTTAGATGCTTAAATTTGAATTGACGCACAGTAATGTGGCTTCATTAAACTCAGTTAACTGACCAGGAATTGTACTTATGATAAGTTATTTCTACTTACTATTCTTTAAACTATTGTACTATATAAAGATGATGGACATTAGAATCAGGTTTGCATGTCAAAGTAAATAATTTTAGTCTTTGATATGAGCAGCTGGATTATCAACTGAACCTTTCTGGAAGTGACTTCTAGACATAATAATTTTTAAATATCTTGAGGTTTCCCCAAATCCTGACAGTACAGTTCCGGATCCAGTTTGCAATATGGTTGATTTATTGTTCTAATTGTATCTTAAGTTTCAAGCTTCTTCTCCACTCTTTAGTACTTAGCTGTGCGCTTGTTCACTGTTACTTGAAGGTTTTCCAAAATGCTGATACTAAAATTCTTTCCGTTTCAGAACAGGTGATTTTTTGAAGTTTATTCTTTTTTTTATTATTTGTTTCAGGGACTTATGATCCTTCTGCAGAATTTACCCACAATGTACTGGGGCAACGAGGAGATCAGCATTCTTCTGGCAGAAGCTTACAGACTGAAATATGCATTTGCAGATGCGCCAAATCACTACAAACGATAAAACCAAATGCAAAGAGAGATGTGTAAATGTGAAAGCTCTAGTTTTTCATCTATAGTCTCAGATTTTGCTCATTTATTGTAAAGTAACCCCATTAACTTGGCATGTTGTACCCATTGCAGAAGGTGAATTCTTTTATCATTTGGAAACAAAAAGCATAAATTAGTATAATGTATATTTGTCACAATAATTACACCAAATTGCAGGCACAGCTTTAAGCAAATTGCCTATGTACATATGGGGAAAATGATAGTGAAGGGATGGAATATGTTCCTTTGCTTAATAATAGGTTATTTTCAGTATAATGATAATGAGGCTTTCCACGTTTTCCTATGAGGATTGGTTTTATTTTTATCTGTCTGCTTAATTTTCAGTCTCTGAACTCCACAACACTGTTCATTTGAGATTCTGCCAGAATGCAGACTGTAGAATGTATGACTGTGCCACACAAAATATACCATTGGAAAAAATCTTCTGGGTTACATTATGAATTTTGGGGAAGGACTTCCATTTCAGAATTAATAACATCCACAAATTTAACATATTTAGCATAACTGAATTCAAATAAGTTGATTCAACTATGATTACAAGGTCACTGTTGATTTATTGTAACTGTTTACATAAGTTGAGCTAGTGCCTGACATAAAATGAAATGTACCTATGATTTCTCTATTACTAAGTACACTTAAAACCTGTAATGTATGATCTTATAAACTTTTAACAAGCAGACTGATTTAAGATTGAAAATTAATAGTGTTTCAAATAGTTTATTTTTTCTATATGTAATGTTTCCCCATAAATCTACCATTCTCTAACATCCCAAAGACTCCATGATAACACTTTATGCCTGTGACTGTCACATAATTGTAATTATTAAAAGTAATTCATAACCTTTGTCATACCATTTTCTTGTTATTTTTGTTTTTTCCATTCCTTCCCCAAAGTCCATTTCAAATAGAGCTGTGTGAAGGTGGTTCCCACTTTTAATAAATTTTTCGCTGTAGAAATGGAATTTTTCCGATCCAATTAAAAATGTGCAGTTCAGAGCCTATTTATGTACATGTTATTTACATTATTGTAAATAGAAATGTGATATGTAACTAAAATAAATAAAGGATAAAAAACACAGTTCTGTTTAAAAGCATTGGCTTCACCTAATAAATAAGTTGATTTGCTGTGAACAATATCGGCTGTAAAAAGTTTGTCCATTAACTTTACATCCTGAAATGAGATGTGTACTTCATTAGCTGATTCAGAAGCTTAATTTCCTCACTGTTTTCAACATATTACCATTGTAAAAATGTCTCTGAATTACTGAGTTATTTAAAATTCTTTTATTGAATTGCAGCAATTTTGTTCTATTTTCAATCATTAAGGTGTTTCTGATTTCCCTCATACTTTTTAAACGTCTCCACATCCACCATCGGTGGCTGTCGTTTCAATTAAAGGGTTGGTGATGTTCAGCTGAAACATGATCTATATAAACTATAAAGTGAAAAACTGATGTGAAAGTGTACTTGTGTTAGTGAGGCAGAATGACCATTTGTAATTATAATTGAGTCGGTATCTTGTTAATTTTATTTTAAAAAGCAATCAAGCCAATAGCTTTATTTGACCGATTTTTAAAAAAAAAGAAGTGGTTGAAGCCATTTTTCAGCCAAACCCTCCAACCTGATGGCATGAATATCGATTTCTCCTTCCAGTGAACAAAAACTCCCCCTCCTCTATTCCCCACTCTGACCTTTTACTTTTCATCAGTCTATCACTTACCCTTGTGTCCCTTCTCCCTTCCCTTTCTCCTATTGTCCACTCTCCCGTCCTATCAGATTCCTTCTTCTCCATACCTTGACCTTTCCCACCCACCTGGCTTCACCTATCACCTTCCAGCTAACCTCTTTCCCCTTCCCCCCACCATTTACTTCAGGCATCTCACCCATTCCCTCTGTCCTGAGGAGGGGTCTCAACCCAAAACGTCAACATTTCACTATTTTCCATAGATGCTGCTTGAGCTGCTGAGTTCTGCCAGCATTTTGTGTGTGTTGCTCCCTTTGTATCTGCTACTTTTAGAGAATGCCTTACAGAAGGTAATATATGTTGAAGGCAATCATGAATGCATTTAAATAATGTTTGGAAGATCATATTTTTCAGTTTGTGAAATAATAACCGTCCAGCTTCTCTACATTGCTGGACAAGCAGAAAGTATTTGAAGGCAAATTCTACTATATTTTTATCTGAATTAAAAAAAAGTTTTATTTTAAACAAAGGAAATATTTAAACTGTTTCTTGAAATATTGTGTTAAGATTTACTTTTGTTGCCTTGGGGTGGAAAATAACTAATAAAGATTTCCGATCTACTTCTGTTTTATGGTGACTTGTGCATTGAAGCTACTTGGCAGAGACATTAAATCATGATAGCAGTCATTTCTGAGTTAGTTTCTGAGTAACTTCCCAATTGGGCATGATACTTCCAGCTGCAGTTCACCTCAGTGAGGTTGATGTTTGTGCAGAATGTGTTTTCTTTTACTACAAGCAGCAAATAGAGCTCTTGGAAACAATTTTCAGACCTGGGCTATTTAAGGAAAACAAGAGGAGTGGGAAAGACAGCCATTAGAGGATCTGAACTGTTCTGTATCTTCCAGCTCTTAACCTCACTTTGCAATGACTTATGTCATGTAAGATGATTTTCTGAAGTTCTGTGTACAGTTTGCAGCCATTTTTTAAACAAATCATGTGTAGTTTCTAAGCACCCATCTCTGATTGGATCTACCCATAGCAGCATATCCAGTGGGCCATATCCCTCACTCTAACCAGTTTAATTTCACTTCTACGGCAGCCTTTGATGCTCTGCAGTGTCACGGAAAGTGTTCATGTCAGTATAGTAACAGTGTGACTTGTCCATGATTCAATAGTTCCATTTAATATCAGAGACTGTATACAAAGTACAACCTGGAATTCTTGCTCTCGGCAGACGAGGGAGAGAGAGGTATCAATCAGTGAGAAGGGAGACCAGCAGCTCGCAGTTTCGATGTTACAGTCCGCAGTGTCGCTTCTTATTTCGGGTTTCTCCAACTCGAGAACTGGCAGCAAACTTGAAGTCATACCAGGTTTGTGGAAAAGCAATCCAGCTAGTTCCACCCTTTTGCTTTCAAATCACTCCTTCCAGATACTTGTCCAGTGATAAATTACTGTAAATAATACAGTTAAATCTGCTTCCACTGTTACCGCCCTAGAGGGAATGCTTTCTGATTCTGATCACACCAAGTAAAATATTTTTTCCAACTGCCAATTCATCTTTAGCTCCCAGTTGGTGAATAGGAACCATTCACCAACCATTCTACCTACTCTGTCTACAACCTTCTTGGCTTTTCAATTCCCCTATCAGATCCCCTTACAACCTCCCAGTTCCAAAAATAATAATCACAGCTTTTCCACTAGACCCATGGAACTGAAATCCCACAATATCAGAATCATTTTGATAATTCACCTTTGTCCTACTTCTAAAGCCTTTAGATCTCTCCTAGAGTGAGTACTCACGTGAGACACCAACTGTGTCTGAGCCTGTGTTTTATAAAGGATCATCACGATTTTCTTTGCTTTTGTATGTCTAATACCAGAGGGCATACATTGAAGGTGAGGGGAGGTTTGTTCAAGGGGATGTGAGGGTTACGTTTTTTACTCCGCGTGGTGGATGCCTGGAATGCGTTGCCTGGTATGGTGGTAGAGGCAAATACATTAGAGGCTTTGAAGGGACATTTGGATAGGGACACTGATGTGAGGAAGATGGAGGGTTATGCAGATGATGTAGGTAGGAGGGATTAGTGTTTGGGTGTTTTTCATTTACTTTTTGCTGGTTTGGCACAATGTTGTGGGCTGAATGACCTGTTCCTGTGCTGTACTCTTCTGTGTTGTACTCTTTGCTTCTATTGAAGTTGATTGCTTGACCACTCTCACCCCTGCCAGTTTCAACAATCCATGCATATTGATGTACAGATCTCTCTGTTCCTTGTCAGCCTTGTTCTATATGGTCTTGATGTGTTTCCCAGCACGTTATGGTTGCAAACTCTGCAGGCAGCTCCTGACGGGAGCAGTGCAAATGAGTTTTTAGTGCACAATTCGGGGAACTCATTTTTTCAGCTACCTCTTTTTTCTAATGATCTAATTGGGATCTGGTGTTGGCCTCGCCAAAATGGTTGAAGTCCAATTTCTAGGCCAGTAATTTCCTATCATAATCTCTCAGTGAGATATAAAAATATTTTAACTCACAATAGGCAGCACAATGTCATCTATAGAAATTAAATGTAAGCAGTTTTTTTTAACATTCCAAAATAAAGGATTATCTGATTGCTCCTGATTTAGTTAAAAGTTCTGTAATGTAAACTCAGTGGTGTAATTGATTGTTCAAGGCCTGCTTTTCCACTTCCTCAGCTGCAGGGATCCCCTGTAATGGCTTTATGCTTCCTGTGGGATTCAATAACAGACTGAGTGTGTAGTCCTGTTAAGAAACTTCCTTGTTCAAACAATTTTGAATAATGTGATATTTACTGTCATGCTGAGGTGTTTTTGTGATGTTTCAGAGAGTGTAGGTATGCTTCATATCAGTTATGAAGTGCTTTTATTTAATATTCACTGATGTAGTTTATTACACAGATACATGATGCAGTAAAAACAATTGCAATATGCATTGATGAGAAAATTGAATCCTAAAGCATAATAAATAATGACACCCTGAGATTTAAATGTGTAAACCAGTATTTCATTGAGAATTTGATGAGTTCTTTCAACATTTTGTGTATGCTGAGTTCGTCCAGCATTTTGCTCTGCTCTATCTGCTCCATCGCCAAAAGTGGAACTTTCCAGTGGCCAAGCATTGTAATTCCCATTCTCATTCCCGTTCTGACTGGTCGTCCATGGCCACCTCTTGTGCCACGATAAGGTCACCCCCACTGTGGAAGAGCAACCCCTTTTATTCTGTCTGGGTAACCTCCAACCTGACGGCATGAATGCTGATTTCTCCTTTCAGTAAAATAAAATTTACCTCCCCCTTCCCCTTTTCTATTCCCCATTCTGGCCCCCTACCTCTTCTATATGTCTACCACCTCCTCTTTTCCTTTCTCCTATGGTCCGCTCTCCTATCAGATTCCTTCCTCTCCAGCCCTTTACCTTTCCCACACACCTGGCTTCACCTATCACCTTCTAGCTATATTCCTTCCCCACCCCCAGCTTTTTATTCTGGTGTCTTCCCCTTATCTTTCCAGTCCTGAAAAGTCTCAGCCAAAATATCCACTGTCCATTTCCATTGACGCTGTCTAACCTGCTGAATTCCTCCATCATTTTGTGTGTTTTACTTCATTGACAATGGTTTGCATAGGCCATGCTTTATTTTTGATGAAGAGATTTGTTCATATCAGCAATAATGTAGTGATATAAAGATGTAATTCTAATCTACACATATATGCACGTGTCTAAAGTTTTCTTTTTACTTTGTGGGGGGTTTTGAGCATATCTTGTTATCACTGTTATTGAGATCCTTCTATCATCTTGCTGATGATTGAAAGTAGACTGGTAATTAACAGAACTGAGCTTGTTCTGCTTTTCATTTCTCTAAGATCCTTTCTAAGACAGGAGCAGAATTAGGCCATTCAGCCCATTAAGTCTGCTCTGCAATAATTGATTGTAGCCAGACACTCTTCTCCTGAACTTAACCCATCATGCAATGAAAATCAGCACATTATTTGCCTTCTCTCTTGCTTGCTTCCAATGATGTATCCAAGAACACTCAGGTCTCTGTTACATCAAAACTTCCCAATCTATTGCCATTTAAATAATACTCTGCCTTTTTCCTTATCATACAGAAACAGATAACTTCATGTTTATCCATGATATAGTGCATTTACAATTAGTTGCTTATTCACTCAACATGTCTAAGTCACTTTTGTGTCTCATAATTCATAACCCACCCAGTTCCGTGTCTTATCGGCAAACTGGAAAATATGATATTTAATTCCATCATTAACATACATTGTGAGTAGCTGAGTCCCAAGTACTAATCCTGTATCACCTTAAAAAAATATTTCTAATCTCTGACAGTACCTAACAATATTTTGTTCAAATGTCAAGTTTGGTTTCAAAATCACATGGTGCAGCTTCATAAACAAAGACCACTCTCTATTCAATCAGCACAAGGCTGGGAGCCATTTGGGAACCAAATGGTCAGGAAACTGATTATTATATTTGCACAGACAATGGTTTGTTCCTCAACTTACACTTGACACTTATGACTGTATGGATAGGCACAGCTCTAATGCCATATTCGTTTGCTGATGACTCCACTGTTATAGGCTGAATCAAAGGTGGTGCAGAATCAGCATATTGGAGGGAGATTGAAATTCTGGCTGAGTGGTGCCACAATAAAATCCTCTTACTTTATGTCAGCAAGATCAAAGAGCTGATTATTGACTTCAGGGGGAGGAAACCAGAGGTCCATAAGCCAGTCCTCATCCGAGGATCAGAGGTGGAGAGGGTAATCAACTTTAAATTCCTTGGTGTTATTATTTTGGAGGTCCTGTCCTGGGCCCAACACACAAGAGCAATTATGAAGAAAGTGCAGCAGTGCCTCTACTTAGTAGGGGGTTGTGAAGATTCAGCATGACATCTAAAACTTGACAAATTTCTATAGATGTGGTAGAGAGTATATTGACTGGCTGCATCACAGCCTGGTATGGAAACACCAATGCTCATGAACAGAAAATCCTACAAAAAGTAGTGGGTATGGCCCAGTCCACCATAGGTAAAGCCCTCCCCCCACCATTGAGCACACCTACACAAAGTGTTGTTGCTGGAAAGTAGCATCCATCATCAAGGACCACCACCCAGGTCACACTTTCTTCTTGTTGCTGCCATCAGGAAGAAGGCACAGGAGCCTATGATCTCATACCACCAGGTTCAGGAACGGTTATTGCCCCTCAACCATCAGGCTCTTGAACCAAAGGGGATAACTTCATTCAACTTCACTTGCCCCATCACTGAAATGCTCCCACAACCTATGGACTCTTTATCTCATGTTCTCAATATTTATTGCTGATTTATTTATTATTATTATTATTTCTTTCGGTTTCTGTTTGCACTGTTTGTTGTCTTGCACACTAGTTTGATGCCCAGTTGGTGCAGTCTTTCATTGATTCTATTATGGATTTATTGAGCATGCCAACAAGAAAATGAATCTCAGGATATGTATATGGTGACATACATGTATGCTGCTCTTTTGCCCATCACGCTGCTGGCATTTAGGGCAGCAATGAAGATACTCCATCTCTGCTGTCATTCGTAGTTTCCTTCATTGTGCCAGTCATGCAAGTCCCAGGTGGAGACTCAGGAATGCCATCGCACAGATGCAGAAGGATTCTTCACTGTTGTTTCCATAACAGTTTTGTTTGACAAGTCAGGAATATTAGCCTGAGCTGAGCCCTCAAACCTGGAGGATTGGTGGACCACTGTTAGTCTGGCCTCTACCCTTTGACCTATTTGGCATGGGTGACCCTACCATGAGCTAAAGCATAAAGCGCTGACTCCAGCCGACATAGCTCACTGGTCATTAAGGCTTGCAAACCTCCAATCCACGACAAATTTGTGATCCTCTTGGAGGAACCACCCCCGTATACATGCACAAGAAGAGAGCATTGTGCAAATGGCAAAAAAAAAGCAAAAAACACAGAATATAAAACTCACAATGGAATGAGTGTAGGCACGTTCAGGCAAATAACACACAGTATGCTGGCGGAACTCTGCAGGGCAGGCAGCATCTACGGAAATGAATAAGCGGTCGATGTTTCAGGCTGTGACCCTTCTTCAGGACTGGAAAAGATATAGGATATCTATAGTGCAAAAGTCTTAGGTACATGTATATAGCCAGGGTGCCTGAGGCTTTTACACAGTACTGTATTTGTCAATGTGGAGCAGAGAGTGAGTTTGTAAATCTGATGGGAGCAAAGCATGTTGGGAATGGCAAGGGTGGAGCCTGGGGGTTGGGGTTGTGGGACAGATGGCAGAGAAAGAGTGCCAGGCGTTGGCGTTGGTGGGGGGGGGGGCTTGACATGGCTGCAGACACACCCCGCCCTGAGACAGCAAGGAAGGTCATTTGATTACAAACAAGTGGTTTATTGATCATTACAGAATGTCTCCCTGGTGTTTCTGGTTACCTGGGCCATTGGTTAATCATGACTGCTATTTATTTGGAGTAATTCTTAAAGAACAGAATCTAAATTGAGAAATAACCAGGACTCCCTTTGTATATTTGCAGCACTATGCCACTTTAACTGGGGCAGAAGACTTGATAAATAGCATCAGTCGCATGTACTTGTGTGACAGTACATTGTGCTTAGAGTGATCAATTTTTAAATACTGTAAGTGTGTGTTTGTGTTAAAAAAAACAGTCATTTTTGTCACTGATAGTTGGCAAGAAATATGTAGTAAGACAATTCAAAACTGTTTTACTCACTGTTGTTTCAAGCATTCAGACTTGCAGATGCTAGAAACGGGCAGGCGTGAAAATGAAACAATTTCACGACTTAAGCAAGTTGGTAATCGTGAAGGTATTGGCAATCATCTTGAATATTACAATGAGTATGAAGATTTTGAGGATGTGATTGTCAATATAACAATGAAGGCAGTCTATAATCTGCACTAGTGTCTGTGCTGATCCTCTTTATTTACAGTCAATCAAAAGATCACTGGATGAATTCCTCCGCTGATAATTTAGGAAGTAACACAGTTTTATAGTACTATAATAGTATTGATAGTGTTTTAATTTGTTCTGATTTTCATTTAAATACATAAATTGTTACTCAGTTAAATTGTTGTTTGTCTTTTTTATACCTTTCGCTCCATTGGTTGACATCTTCTGGATGGATCATGAAACTTCTTATATGTCTTTTGAAGCCTGTGATTGGCAGTTTGGAGTGTTCCAATGCTCTGCAGTCTCCAAGAGGAGTCCGGGAGGCAGAGGCAGTGTGTGGAACCTCATGGTGAGAAGGCTGTGATCTGATGTTCAACTCCATTTTGTCGATTAAGGCGAGGAGAGAGATTAAAGCCAATTGGAGTTGATGTGTTCCTTTTGAACGGATCCCATGGTTTTTCTTTGTTTCATGACTGTCTGTGCGGAAGACAAATCTCAGGGCTGTATGCTGCATATGTACTTTGAATCTTTGAATCCCACAGCAGAACTTGCCTTTTCTGGTACAAACATTGACCTGAAATTGTTGAATTTGATATCGTCTCAGATGGAAGATGAGCATTCAATGGTCTTTGTTAGAACAGTGTCATAAGGCACAGTTAGAGAGTTCTGATGGAGAATTGATGTTTATGATTTCACTAGGATGCTGTCAGTGTCCATATCTTCTGTTGCTCTCCAGTTGCCTTGGTCATTTTTAATGTTGAGTGCATTGAATTGGGTAAAGAATCAAGAAAAAAGGAAATTATTCTCTATGAAACGGATTGATACTTTACAGCAATGGAGAGATACCGAACAGTAGCAGTCCATTTAGTTCTTGAATCCACATCTCAACCACCCATTCCACACATCCTGCATTGACTGCTTATCTCATTTTTCCCACATATTCTTCAACTTCACCAATCCCTCCCCCCAAAAAATCTCTCACTTATTCACAGGTATCAAGGAACCTTCCAATTTGCCTTGTCTCTGGGATTTGGGAGAAAATCGGAGGACCCAGAGGCAGATCCAAACTTCACTATGTTGAACTGAGGTGGATCTGAAGCTGTAGCAGTTACATGAAAACAAACCAAAACCATCGAGAGACCGAGTACGGGAATTGACACTGTATGATGTGCTTCCAAAGAACTGAGCTCCCAGTGAAAAAGTATGTTTGTCCCTTTATTTCAAAACCATCAAAGATGAACGATCTTACAGCGATTAAAAAACTACTGACTCTAAATTAGCAATAAATAATGTGTTCAAACTAGTGTAATTAGATGGGCAACAAAAAAAATCTCCCCTCCCCAACACACTCCCTCACAATGAAAATAAAACAAAGTGAGAATACGTAACTACGCTCATTTGCTTCTACCATGCCCAACCCACGTGGCAAATTACTGTGACACATAATAAACAGGCGGCACAAAATACAATATAGACAGAAAATAGCTTTTAAATACAGCTTGCTGCTAAACTTGGTATAATAAACAGTGAAAGAGCTACAGGTGTGTTAATTGTGATCCTATGCTCAGGAAAAGTGATTTAAAAAAAACCAAATCATGCTAGTATAAATAAAGGAGGTAACTTTAAGTTCCGTCCGTAATTTAAACTCTCCTCTGTGCCTATAGTTACTGTTATAACTCGAAACTACTGCTTTCTTCATTCATCTTCTGAAAGGTAGGAAATGGACCTTCTGAAATTAAAGGATGTGTTTCAGTCTGTACAGACACTGAGGTCAACAGTTAGACCTTCTGCAATGTCATATTTAAGTAATTCTTTAAATCAAACCTTTTTCAGTTGATATTGAAAATACGATTTGCCACGATTATGTTTTTCTGAGGCAGTCCCTTGGCATAGAGGATGACTCAGTGCCATTCTGCAAGAGCAGGCAATTAAGAGCTAGCAGTAAGTTTGCCTATGCTATGGTAACTTAAATTAGTTTGAATGCAAATTTCACCTTAAACTTAGCTATTAATTGTTGGTGGAAGTGTTATAATTGCCACATGGATGATTTCCAGATCACCAGGTGGGAGAAACTGAGAAGTTATTTTCTTTTATGATTGACTTTCCACCAAAGAGAGAGGAGCATATGAGATTGAGCTGTAAACCTCTTCCCACTATGATATACTTACATGGCATTTCAATGAGAATTAACAGTGCAATGACTAAGCTGTATTATAGGTGTATTGAAAAGAGGGAGGGGTGGTTGTGTATTAGATGGACTTTACTTGTTATAACACAAACTGAAGTATGTGGGCTGTGGTTTATTTCACAAATGCACACTTGTATTGCCTTTAAGCTGATCAATACTGAAGTCATAGTGAATCTTAGGGCTTTTTCTTTGTCCAGATTAGACACATTGATTCATTATATGAGGGATACGCAGTTGAGACTCTGCAAAACTCAATGACTGAATGGCACATGATTCAAAGTTCAAAGTGAATCTTAATATCAAAGTACGCATATATCACCGTACACAACCCTGAGATTCATTTTCCTGTGGGCATACTCAACAAATCTGTAGAATAATAACTATAACAGAATCAATGAAAGACCGTCCAACTAGAGTGTTCAACTAGAGTGCAGAGGACAACAAACTGTGCAAAAGTAAATAGAAGAAACAATAGTAATAAATAAATAAGCAATAAATGTCGAGCACACGAGATGACATGAGTCCATTTCAAGGATGGGGCAAGTGAAGTTGAGTGAAGATACCCCCGTTGGTTCAAGAGCCTGAGGGCTGAGGGGTAATAACTGTTCCTAATCCAGATAGCCCTGAGGCTTTTGACCCTTCTTCCTGATGGCGGCAGTGAGAAGAGAGCATGTCCTGGGTGGTGGGGGTCCCTGATGATGGATGCTGTTTGCCTGCAACAGTGTTTCATGTAAATCTACTCAATGGTGGGGAGGGCTTTACCCATAATGGACTGGGTCATATCCACTATATTTTGTACGAATTTCCATTCAAGCGCATTGGTGTTTCCATACTAGGCTGCGATGCAGCCAGTCAATTACTCTCCACCACACATCTGTAGAAGTTCATCAGAATTTTAGATGTCATGCCAAATCTCCAAAAACTCCTAAGGAAGAAGAGGTAAGCAGTAAGTTTCATGTGCTTTCATTATCACAATGGGGCCATCTCTGATTAAGAAAACAAGTTGGATGGATCACACGAAAGGAAACTGCGGAGACCATCAACGGGGGTAAGACAATGTATGTACTCTATGGTATCTATAGAGAAAAATATGCAGTCAATGCTAGAAAAATGTCCATGATTGTAGATTGCATAATGGAGGATATTTTGGTGATAAAGAAATCTGTAGTGTTGTGATCAACTGTTATTTCATTATCTTATTAACAAAAGTTCTGGTCCACAGATTTTGACCTTCCAATCACTGGGTGGTTTTGTAAAGTCTCACTGGTTGCTTACTTTCTAGTGTATTCGACACATTAGAAAAAGTATGTAGAACTGGCTCACTTTGATTGAAAAAACATTTTCTCCTTTTCTCCTTACAGTGCTTCTCCTTATAGATGTTGCCTGGCCTGCTGTGTTCCACCAGCATTTTGTGTGTGTTGTTTTTCAATTTTCTTGTTTATTTTAAATAAATAAATTTGCATTTTCTTCTTTCAGTCTCTGGCTACTTCCTCTTCCTGGCTTGTAGAATGCTACTTAGCCCAGAGACCTGATCTGATCTGGAGCTTCCAGGGAAACATGTCTCCTCCTTGTTCTCCACCAGAGGCCGCAGCTGCTGAAACGTGGAGCAGCAAACAACTGCTGGATTATCTTTGGACTCTTTGGAATTCTCTTCCTTGGAATGCTGTGAAGGTATAGTATTGTTTGCAGAGACCTATAGATTTGACAGTCATTGAGCTCATCTGGAAGCAAAGCCCTGCTGTCTCCTCTGTTGCTTGCTTTAACTTTACAAGAGGAAACACCAATGTCCTTGAATGGAAAATGCTACAAAATGTATACGGCCCAGTCCATTATGGGTAAAGCCCTCCCAACCACTGAGCACATCTACATGAGGTGGTGCCACAAGAAAGCAGCATCCATCATCAGGGACCACCACCACCCGAATCATGCTCTCTTATTGCTTCTGCCATCAGGAAGAAGGTACAGGAGTCCCAGGTCTCACACCAGCACGTTCATGAACAGTTATTACCCCTCAGCCATCGGGCTCTTGAACCAGAGGGGATGACTTCACTCAACTTCACTTGCCTAATCACTGAACAGTTCCCACAACCAATGGACTCTTCATCTCATGTTCTCAATACTTATTTCTTATTTATTTATTATTATTTCTTCCTTTTCCATTTGCGCAGCTGGTTGAATGCCCTAGCTGGGCTGTCTTTCATTGATTCTATTATGGTTATTCTTCTATTGTAGATTTATTGAGTATGCCGACACAAACTGAATCTCAGGGTTGTATATAGTGACATAAATGTACTTTGATTATAAAATATACTTCGAACTTTGTACTTTTTAGATCTCTGGGTAATAGAACAAAAAGGGGACAAAAGGATACAGTAGGGGATTTACATCATTCTGGAGTCTGTTTTCTTTTGCAGAGATGAAAATATGAAAGAAACATTTCTCAAAATCCAGAGTTGCTCAGGTCATTCAGAGTGAGTGTTATGACCTCAGCCCCCTCCTTTGTGAGAATCGCAAGAGAGAGAGAGAGAGATCCTTACGGTTTGGAATGTGGGCTGGTCGCTCAACAAGACAAAAGCCTTGGACATAGCCATTGTCTTGGGAGACACCTTTGTGGAATAAGGAACTGGCCTACGTGCAGACCCTCAGGGCAAGGTGAGATTGGTGATGGGGGAAAGATTGCCTCGCCCCCCTGACCCTGATCGACATCGACAACCCTGCCAGTCCAGATAAAAGGTGGGCTGCCGAGGCGGGGCCTCAGACGCACCAGAAGACACGCTAGAAATCCTGCGACAGTGTTTTGATAGCGACAGCCGGTGGTGGGGTTCGTGTGCGTCTTTTCCTTGTCTGGGATTGGCGACCTCACCACGGAAGAACGGCTCAGCTACAGGGGAGGCCACAGATGAGAGTCCATTCCCCAACGAGACTTCCGACGAACCGAACTCCTACAGGTTGAAAAACCTGTCGGGTAACTGTTTCATTCAATCTCTCTCTTTCTAACAAAAGTGCACCAACGCGACACCACAACAGACGGCAGCTGGTGGAACTGCAGTGACCGCAAGAGACTTTCAGATATACAGCGGACAATATATACATTACCCCTAGACAACGATAGAGTTTATTTCTTATTGGTTATTACTATACCTGTGCTTTAGATTGAGTTGTGATGACGTATATGATCTGAATGTTTTGTATTAACCATACGTTTGTGCCCCTTTATAAATAAAAACGTTTGAAAATAGTAGCACCAGGCTTCAGCGGACCTATCTATCTTTGCTGGTAAGTCACCCGGTTACTGGGGAACGTAACAACAGCCTAAGGTGTCCTGCCATACTGTAGATCCCTGTGTTATCCTTACTGGAGTAATGAACTTTACAGCCTGTAAAGTACTTCTGAAAAGCAGGTACTGTTGTCATCTAAGAACCACAGCAGCCAATTTGTGAACAGTCCATTGCAACAGGCAGGAGTGTTAATGGTCAGATATTCTTCCTTCTTCTGAAATATTGGTCAAAGGATCAATGGCAGTGAGAAACTGAGTTAACTCTCCTTTCCTGTTTCAGTGATCCACAAAGGGAGCAGATCCGTAGTGAAACATCTTAGAACATAGAGCTTTGCAGCACAATACTGGCTCTTCATACTATAACGTTGTGCTAACCTGCTCAAAGATCGATCTAACCCTTCTCTCTCACAAAACCCTCCATTTTTCTATCATCCATGTGCCTGTCAAAGAGTTTTTAAATGCCCCTTTTGCATCATGAAAGGGTTAATGTATGAGGAGTGTTTGATGGCTCTGGGCCTGTGCTTGCTCGAGCTTAGAAGAAAAGTGGGAGGGGGGGTGAAATCTCATTGAAACTTACTGAATATTGAAAGGCTTGAATAGAGTGGACATGGAGAGGATGTTGCCTATAGTGGGGGAGTCTTGGACCAGAAGGCACAGTGTTGGAATAGAAAGACATCCCTTTAGAACAGAGCTGAGCAGGAATTTCTTCAACCAGAGAGTGGTGACTTCATGGAATTCATCACCACAGATGACTGTGGAGGCTAAGTATTCAGGTGTATTTAAAGCAGAGCTTGATATGTTAGGGTGTCAAATGTTAAGAGGAGAAGGTAGGAAAAAGGTGATGAGAAGGATAATAAATCAGCCATGATGGAAGGTGGAGAAGACGCAATGGGCCAATTGGCCGAATTCTGGTCCTATGTCTTACACTCTTATGGTATCTGCTTTGACCACCAGCCCTGGCAGGGAGTTCCATGCACCCACCACCCTCTGTGTAAGAACTTACCTCTGATATTCCCCCATACTTTCCTCCAATCACATTTTAATTATGCCCCCACGCTGTATTAGACATTTCCACTTTGGGGAAATGTCTGCAGCTGTCCACTCTACCTCTGCCTCACATCATCTTGAGCACCTCTCCCACAGGGTTGGACCACCAGACTATCCTGGGGGAGAGGTATGCAAGATCAAAATCAATTGACAGCTGAGGGTACTGTGGTGAACTACATATACCAGTGTGGTTTGCTCCCAACAGACCCCTGCTGACTGCTCCTGTGGCTCCTCCCACAAACCCCTGTATAAAGGCGAATGAGGCCTGAGGCCGGCCCTCATTCTCCAGGATGTTGTGTTGTTCATTCTTCCAGTCAATAAAAGCCGATAACTCACTTCTTACGTCTCAGAGTGAGTTATTGATGGTGCATCAGGTACGAAATTGAATGATGCCGGAAAGGATCATGAGGGCTGAGGGTGTCGGAGTGATGGGATGGGAGGAGCACTGCAGAGCAGTTTCTTTCTGAGAGCTGAAGCCGTGAAGGGCAGTGCCGATAGACGCCTCTCAAACTCTTCCATCCTATTGTGATATGCTCCCTTCTCCTCAGCAGGCCCCAGCCTCTTTGTGGAGGGGAGGGCAAATCTAACCAGACTGCAATACAAGATCATGTGTGTGTGCCGCAGTTTCCTGGGGGGAAGGAAAACAGACACGCTAAACAAGACTTCATTATCCATTCTCACATGCCTTCTCATTGCTGAAGGCCGCACAATAAAATCTATTGCAAAAATGAGGAGAAAATAGTGCACTGCAATAAACGAGCTTCACATTTAAAGAGATGGGGATGTTGCATGCCTAAGAATTAGTGCAACATTTTGACAAAATAAAATGCTATAATAATTCAGCTGATTTTGTATTGCAACATAAATAGAAAGAAGGTTATACATATTGCAAACCCATAATCCTGTATCATTTGTTATGTCACTGGAGAAGTTCCATCTGGGCCTTACTCCTTCATTATAACTGCTTGCAGATGCATGTTCACAGTACATTGTAAATTATAAACTGATTTTAAACAAAATGTAACAAATTGAAGCAATTAATTTCAATCGTGCTCTATAAGAGCATAATTTACAGTTACTGCCTCAGCCTGCACACCGTATAGTAAATCTAAATGACCTTAATCTCGAGTTTTCTGAGCAAAATTAGTATTCACAACAACCTAAATGGTTGCACAGCGAATCCATTATGGTGCAGTTGGCTTGTCAAACAGCATAACATAATGGATGGAATATGCAAGTGAGAACAAGCACAAAGCTATATTCACAAAAATTACAGGCATCATATGCTTGTTTTTTTTTAAACCCATTCAACAATATCCTAGTGTACGGAGGGGAGATCAGCTGCAACTGTTTCCTGTCCAGGGAACAGTGCTTAGACAACCAGACGACCCAGCAATATCAGTATCTTGCTTCAGTAAAGTACCCGACCAGAATTTACCATGTTAAAATTGCTCTGTAAATGTAGGCTGATCTGTTGTGGCCCAGGATGGGTCCAAAAATTCATGTAAAGTTTGAGGAAATGCGCACGTAAGCACGTGCTTTCTTTGTGACATTAAGCACGTGTGGGCCTCTCTGCTCCTGCCAAAGGTGGCAGCTTCAAATTCCTGTGCAAACCTCAGCAGCCAGTTATAGTAGGTAAAGTTGAAAAGTCCGCTAACTCTTGGCACGAATTTTTATGACTACAGTGATATCAAGTTGTGCTGGTCCTTGTCAGGAGATCCCGGTAGAACTGCCGGTAATTCCAGCGTATCGATGTGGCAGGGCCTGGGTTTGAAAGCGAGGAGCGGCCCAATGTCTGGCCAGATTGAAAAGGAGCTGGTGTCGGGGCTGGTGTTCAGCTCCCTACTCCACGAGTTTTAATCATCTCTGCACTGAACTGAGGCTGTGGTCTGCATCTTATGGTCTCCTGGATCGGCTGTGACTGGCATTACAGCTGTGGACTCACTTTCCTGCAATTCCATTTTGAATGTCATTTGCTTACTTTTATTATTTGCGCGATTTGTTTTTTTTCTGCACATTGGGTGTTTGACGGTCTTTTTTTAATGGGTTCTACTGGGTTTCTTATTTTTGTATCTGCCTGTTGGAAGATGAATCTCAAGGCTGTATATAGCATACATACTTTTATAATAAATGCACTTTGAACTTTGGATAATTACTGGTAGGTTTTGAAATTCTTGAGGTGAGTGAGGAAGTCCATAAGACCATAAGACAAAGGAGCAGAAGTCGGCCATTCGGACCACCGAATCTGCTCCACCATTTTATCATGAGCTGATCCATTCTCCCAATTAGTCCCACTCCCCTGCCTTCTCACCACAACTTTTGATGCCCTGACTACTCAGATACCCATCAATCTCTACCTTAAATACACCCAATGACTTGGCCTCCACTGCTGCCCGTGGCAAAAAATTCCACAGATGTACCACCCTCTGGCTAAAAAAATTTCTTCGCATCTCTGTTCTGAATGGGCGCCCTTCAATCTTCAAGTCATGCCCTCTCGTAATAGACTCCCCCACCACGGGAAACAACTTTGCCACATCCACTCTGTCCATGCCTTTCAATATTTGAAATGTTTCAATAAGATCCCCCCTCATTCTTCTAAACTCCAAGGAGTACAGTCCAAATTAACTGGTATTAAGTCCCAGATTTACTGGTGAAGATCTGTTGCAATATAATTATATCCTAATGGAGTGTGTTCGTGGAGAAGGACCTCACTGTCCTTGTCTTGTAATTGTGCTCTCATCGTTGCTTTTGAATCCTGTTCCAGGTGGATCCAGTGACAGAGTCTATGAGCTCTGTCATTTGGAGGTTGTAGTGTACGGGACAGAGCAGGAGAGTGTCAGCTTAAGTTGGTTTGAATTATTTATCACATCAGCCAATGCAGCCTTCTGGACACAGTGAAAGTACGTGTTGGGGAATGGTAATGCAGGCACTGAGTGGGCGCACAGCTCAAGAAAACCCGGGTGTAATACTTAACAGTATAATACTAAACTCATGATTTGATTAGTAACAAGTCTTTCCCATTCACAATGAACCTGCCACAGTTAACGACTTCGAAAAGCGAGCAACTGTTTGCATGCAAGGTGCATCTGATAGGCTTACAACCACAAACCTTTATTGACAGCCCCTTAGAAATTAATGTTGCAACCGCCAAGCCTCAAAATATTCAAATTTGCACGATGGTCCGGATATTGCAGGAAGATGTCAGCAGTTCCACTTAGACTGCTGGGTTAGTGCAATCCAGGTGCAAATGCTTTCAGCTTTGGGATTCCTGGAATTACATAAAGACACAAATGTGTCTAACTTGCGCTTGCTGCCTGCTCTCCTTCGGCCTCAGTTCCGCTGTGCTCTGATGGAGACCTTCTCATGGTGTTTGAGGGCAGAGGGCAAACCCCCCTGCTGCACATTTTTAAAATAAGTGAGTTCTAAAAAAATTATCTGTCATTTTGTCTTTATTTTTTGCTTATTTATTAATTTTTAATAATAAAAAAAATGTAATTTCTGAAAATCAGATTTATTCTGCAGCCTTTAAACCCTTGACAGTTAAACAATTAGCAAAGTCAAACTCCATTCTTTTCACGTGCTCAAGTATAGTATGTCTTTTTTTTTCTTTTTAAATCTTTTTATTAATTTTAAGAAAAACATAGATGAAATATGAATACAAAGCATTTGAGAATACATAATTAATAGTTTAAATAGCCAATCAGATATATAATAATCAATATATAAGGCCTCCCAAACTCACAGTATTTATGTAAAAGAAACAGAAAAAGAGAAAAACCCCCCCCCCAAAAAGAGGGAAAAAAACTAACCAACATGGGCCATTATATAATGTTAAATATATACAGTAGTGCCAATAACTCCGAACCTCCATCCAAATAATTAAGGATAATAAAAGTAAGGTTTAGGAAAAGACCATTTAACTCATATGAAAATGTTGAATAAATGGTCTCCAAAAAAAAAGTATAGTATGTCTTATTTATACACTATCAATACTAGTAATTTGCCTTTTTTCAATACTATTTATATGTTTTTGGAATTTGAATAGTATTATCCCTTTTCATGGTTTCGTTCATTGTCTCTCACCTCTCCAGAAATAGTGATGAACTTCATTCAAATGCTCATTCTTTTAATCTGGTCTGCAATGCCACATCCCAATCTGATTCGACACGACATGCATTTCTAATAAGGTCACCAGGGATCAGAAATAGCAGAGCTGACCACTTCCATCCCCTTAAATCAATGTGAATATCTTGCTGTATATTTTCAGGAATCCAACAGTGAACTGCATGTTCAGTCCCCACCGTGGCCAAGACACTGATCACCAGTTTGTCAACTCTTGTGGTCCCATTGACACTATTCAAACTGAAATTTATTGACATCGTAGTTCCAAGGTCCATTCTAGGCAATGTTTTAGATGATTTTAGTTGGCAGAACTCTTTCCTCTGGAGAGAGAAAGTTTTCTACATTAGACAAGGTGAACTGATGTTTTTTGAAGTTCTCCAGATACTTGTGTGTTTTCAACAGTCCTTAATGACAATTTCCTGAGACACCTGAACTTGTTATAATTATCTCTTGTTGCTATGTTACCAAATTAAAAAGGGAGATAATATCAATTATTAAATTAAAAAGAGTGGATATTGATTGCTCGACATTCATTAGGTGTTCTATGTAATAGGAATAATTATATTCAAACTCAAAGCTAATTCAAAGTATTAATCCGCTTTATAGTTTCAATTGCTTCAATTTGCAACAGTGTTGCTCTTTAACTAATTTGCTACCTGGTAATTTTATATTTGTATAGGACAACTCTACCAAGGATTAGAGAAGCAGATCACATCAACAGCACTCTGGAGGTCCTGACCCACCATTCATAACACTTTACTTTGCAGATATCAGAAATTAAGATTTTATTATCTGATCTCTGTTCATTAAGTAGTTAGATGCTGATTCTTCACCGTTTACGATTTCAGTGAGCACAGAAAGGTTACGTCTGCATAGAATTTTCCAGCTGCCATTCACACCTCGACCAGGGCATTGTTAAATCGATACCTGCCTTTCTCGGAATTTATCTTCCCAAGTTCAAGCAGGCTTGGCAGTGATTGTCTCAGGAAACGTAGGTTATAGTCTGGCCACTAAGGGGTGAAGAGGAAAAATCGTGTCGTTAAAGAAACACGCATGTGAACTACAATGAAGCACAGACTCGATTTTGTTTTTAGTTTCATCTCTTGGAGATGAGATATAAAAGGTTCATAGAGGTTCTGGTAGAAGTTATCCTGTCTGAAGTATCTAAAGTCCCTTTAGCTTGACCTTTCTTGTTGATCTGCAAATTTTCCCTTTCAAGTACTTATTAAATTCAATTTTGAAATTTATTACTGAAATTGCTTTTAGCACCGTGCCAGGCTTTCCAGAGCAAATAGCACACGTATTAGAAAATACGTGGATCTGAGAAAGGTTCCATATCTTCCAGTGGACCTACTCCAATGCTGATGCTGAACAAAAGCCACCTTCCACTCTTCAGCAGGCAAAGCATTCAAAAGCTAGTTCACTTCATTTTGCATTATGTGTATAAAATTACCCTTGCATGCATCAATGCATTTCTCAAATATACACATAAAAAGAAATAAGGAACACCTTTTTGTTTATTATGCGGCTGCGTGCTGGAATTCCTAACTGCAGGTGTGTTGAAGAGGAGGCTGCAGTGTACACCACCACACTCAGCCAGAAATTCAAATGGTTCAAATATATCTTACCGTCGTAAGGTCTTAAATGGTTCAATTTAATATCAGAGAGTAATATAACCGGATAATATCATTAACTATTATCACGGGATTCTTTTTCAGAGAATGTATACAGTATAGAGCCTGAAATTCTTACTCTTTACAGACATCCACAAAACAAGAAACCCCATAGAATGAATGATAGAACCCCCAAATCCCCCTCCACTCCCATTGCACAAGCAGCAGCAGAAGCATCGAACCTCCCCCCACTTGCACCAGAAGAAGCACCAACCCCCACCATGAAAACAATAGCAAAAGCTCCCCAAAGAGACCTTGATCTAGAGTCCACCAAAACTACCTCGCACTTTGGTTTCTCAGACATTTTATTTTATTTTATCTCTCTCCAGCTAAGGAGAGAAAGGTTGCTCCCGCAACAAAGAGAGCAGAGACCAACAACTCGCTGTTCTGGTGTTACAACCTTCTGCGCTGCTTCTCCAAGGCCCCTGACTCGCAGACCGACAGGCTCTCAACTCTCCGTCAAAACAGAGAAAGAGGGAGAGAGGGAGGGCTCGAATGCACGGGCCTTCTTCCAACAGCAGCAACACTGCCTGCTGTCTCGATGTTTCATCTCCCTTGACTCTTTAGTCAATGAAATTGGCAAGGAACCAGGTCGTTTACAGGGCCTCTCCCCAAAGGCATACATCTTCCAGGCCATTCCTGGAGATAGCAAACTGCCAGGCCGAACAGCAGATTTGAAGATCCACCACTGGTGAAGAACCATAGTTTGAATTGAGATCACGGACTCTGACAGAACAATCACCTTAAAAAGAAAGAAAAGACACAAAAGAAGACTAATAAACTGTTTCATGAACAAACTGGAAGAAGTTGCCTGACTCTGCAAAATCTACTGGCACCATCTTCCCCAGCTTCTTCTTCCAATGGTTATCCATTTGGGTGGCTTCCTGAGATCTCTACTTGCATTGAAGGTGATTTTCACCCATTTTGATTCTCCTCCTCTGCCTCCAAGATGCATGGGGGAATGCCTTTAATGTGGGGTAGCTGTTGCACACCAGCTATCATGTGGTCTTGACAGGGAGATCTTAGTCTAATGGGAATGTGGTCAAAGTTGATTGGCGATCAGCCTCTGCTGCATGGTCTCACCACACTTATGTAGCAGTTTGGTAATATTTTTATTTTAGAGTCTTTGTCTATAATCACTGCAACCCGACTCTCCCCCTATTTGTTGTTACTTGCAAATTTCAAAATCATGCTAACATTTGGCAAGTCCAAATCATGGATTTACATGATCAATGAGAAAGATTCTTGCGGAACACTCTTCTACCTCTCTGAGGAACTGTCTCTGGGTTACTTACCTTTCATTCTTCTTCTTGTTTCCTGACTTTCTTCATGAATTTTATCAAAAAAAATCTTTGATAAGTCAGTGCTGAAGAGAAATTCCTCTCCAAATTTTGTCATTGATCTTGACGTGGTCATTCTGTCAGAAACCTCGAAGCAGGCGGTTGTGGTAGAACTGACAGTTCCTTGGGAAGACCAGATTGAGCTCAAGAAAGCCAAAGACGGGGAGCAGGTTGAGCAGTGCCAGAGACAGGGTGGAGGACACAAAGTGTGCCTGAAGAGGTGGGTGTAGAGTTTTCACTGGCTGCTCACTGTACAGAACCTACCCTCTCCTTGGCATTATGGCGGCTGCAAAGAAAAGAGCCCTCAGGACTGTCACAGAGGCTGCTGAGTGATTCTCCAGATTGGTGTGGATCAAGAGATAGACCCGAGGACCAGTGCTGCTGAGCCACAAGCCAGGGCCAGATCAACCCTGGCTGAGTTGCCGAGGCTAGAGTGTCTGATGTTGAAAGACCAGAAACACCTGATAAGCCCAGGTTATCACTGATGATGTGTCCCAGCACATCCTGGGATGTATCTCAGCAGCGACTAATTCTTTATCTTACAGAAGGCTGTAAATTGTAATTCCTTTACACCCCTTAACGTGAAAGATGACAGATTGAGGTGCATCTTTGGGATCTTCTGATTTGATCTTTTCAATTCCTTCTTTTAAAAATATTGACCCTACTTGGTATTTTGAAATATGGACGAAGTTTGCCTGGGCTCATTATTGTTCAGCTGTGTATTGGGCACCATCTTTCAATGAAGGAACATGCAATGACATGTGTAAATCATCAGTTGTCATCCCAGATTCCCAGCTCTTCCAACAATACTGCAACAGGTAGCTCATTGAGCTATTAGCAAATTAAATGCAAGCAAGTTATGAAGTTACTGTCGTTGCTAGATATGAACTACATGTACAGTGTATGTATACACTTACTAAATTTCACAGGAAACAGAGTTTTATTTATTTAGCGATGCAGTGTGGAATAAGCCCTTCCCGGACTTGGAGCCTCACGCCTCAGCTGTTCCACAACCCTGACTAACCCAAACCTAATCACTGGACAATGTAAAATGACCGACTAACCTATCCAGTACATCTTTGGACTGTAGGAGGAAACCAGAGCATCTGGGGAAAACTCACTTGGGGAAGATGTACAGAGGCTCTTCACAGAGCAGTGCTGGAACTGAACTCCGAACTCCCAAACACCCCGAGCTGTAATAGCGTTGCGCTAACCACTATACTACCGTGGCTCCCAGTAACTACTCTTTTAAGTGCATTAATTACTGCCAGAAGGTGAAAAATTATATGCTATATGTTATTGCTGTTGCTGATTTATAAAGAACAAAAGTCTGCTTTTCTTCTGTCTATAGGAAAATGCCACTGCAACCTCACTTACACATTTCCTCGTCCTTCACATTTCATTCCCTTGCTTAAAGTGATCCCCTTATTTTAAAGAGTGACCCCTCATTCTAAATGTTTTAAGAATGAACCCTAGTCCACGAGAGCTGGTGGATGCGAGGGATCCCAGTTCACCTACATCGTAATGCAGTTAATGACCTGCGGGTTGATGACAAGAATGCTGTTGCTTCCCTGTTGGCCAGGAATATCCGAACATTTGGTGCTCAAAGTTAAAAATAATTTTATTATTAAAGTGCATATATGTCACCATACACATTCTGAGATTTATTTTCTTGTGGGCATATTCAATAAATCTATAGAATAGTAACCTTAACAGAATGAATGATCACCCAAGATGTTCAACCAGAGTGCAGAAGACAACAGACAGTGCAAATAGAAAAAGAAGAAATAATAATAAGGAATAAATAAAAATTAAATACCAAGAACATGACATGAAGAGCCCTTGAGAGTGAATCCATTGGTTGTGGGAACACTTCAATGATGGGGCGAGTGAAGTTATCCCCTTTGGTTCAAGAGCCTGGTAGTTGAGGGGTAGTAACTGTTCCTGAACCTGGTGGTGTAAGTCCTGAGGCTTCTGTACCTCCTTCCTGATGGCAGCAATGAGAAGAGAGCATGTCCTGGGTGGTGAGGGTGCCTGAGTTTAGTGGAGTAAAGGAAATTACAGTAGTATGAGAGAGGAATTGGTCAAAGTAAACTAGAAGGAGCTGCTGTCAGAGATGACAGCAGAGCAGCAGTGGTGTGCATTTCTAGGGAAAATGAGAAAGGTGCAGGACAGGTGTATTCCAAAAATAAAGAAATACTGAAATGGCAAAATAGTACAATTGTGGCTGTCAAGGGTGGACAAAGTTAATGTAAAAGCAAAAGGGAGGACATACAACAAAGCAAAATTTTGCAGGAAGATAGAGGATTGGGAAACTTTGAAAACCTACTAAAAGAATCATTAAAAGGGAAAAGATAAACTTTGAAAGCAAGCTAGCAAACAATATCAAAGTGGATAGTAAAAGCTTTTTTTAAGTGTAAGGGGGTTTCTTATTCTTTGTTACTGTGTATGTTAATCAAAATGGCTTCTTTGTTTTATAGAATAGTACAGCACATTACAGGCCCTTCAGCCCAGAATGTTGTGCTGACCCTCAAACCCTGCCTCACATATAACCCCCCACCTTAAATTCCTCCATATACTTGTCTAGTAGTCTCTTAAACTTCACTAGTGTGTCTGCCTCCACCACTGACTCAGGCAGTGCATTGCACGCACCAACCACTCTCTGAGTAAAAAGCCTTCCTCTAATATCCCCCTTGAACTTCCCTCCCCTTACCTTAAAGCCATGTCCTCTTGTACTGAGCAGTGGTGCCCTGGGGAAGAGGCACTGGCTGTCCACTCTGTCTATTCCTCTTAATATCTTGTACACCTCTATCATGTCTCCTCTCATCCTCCTTCTCTCCAAAGAGTAAAGCCCTAGCTCCCTTAATCTCTGATCATAATCCATACTCTCTAATCCAGGCAGCATCCTGGTAAATCTCCTCTGTACCCTTTCCAATGCTTCCTATAGTGAGGCGACCAGAACTGGACACAGTACTCTGTTATGAGTGATGGACAGACCTGATGGAAATGGGGTGCAGAGTTAACCATTCACCCCCCCCCCCGAGAACTACGAACTATTGCTGTTGCTATGCTGCTCATCAGAGAGAGAGATAAAGCCCAGGCAAGAACATTTGCTACAGATAAGAGGGGGAGAGAGACTGTTGATTTACTGTATAATGACTCTTCCTGGATTATTTACCTTTCACTACAAGGACTTTACTTTGCTCATTAACATTCTTCAGGAGACAGCAGGAGTGGCCTGATTTGATGGACACAGTCATTCAGAGTTGATGGATAGCTGAGACCCCGTGAGTGGGGATAAAAGACAGGTCTGGAGAGACACCCTTCAGACACACCAGTGGACACTGACTGAGTGTTGGGAACCCACAGAAAGGTGGGGGCTTCGGAGACTGAACCAGGAGATCGGTCAGTAAAGCTCACAGTGTTACAGCAGGGCTGGTAGGGACTTGTGTGTGTGTCCACTCATGCCAGAGTGACGAGTCCACCACAGAAGAACAGTCTAGCTGAAGACCAGAGGGGTCATAACTGAATGACCACAACGATACGACGGATTAAGAAAGCCACAAAAGGTTTGCCTGTTACAACTCGCTCGCTCTCTCTCTCTCTCCAACGATTTCAATACAACAACCATAACTACATCAGCATTTATGAACTGAACTCTATACTTTCTTATGACAATTCATTTACCCCTAGACATCAATAGAGCTTGTTTATTATTGATTATTATTATTCCTACACTTTTAGGTTTATTACTGCTAACTTGTTTTATATGTATATTTGCATTTTGATATTGTATTGTGTCGTTTACTAATAAACACCTTTAGTTTGGTACCACCGGACTCCAACGGATTCTTCTTTCTCTGCTGGTCAGACACCCAGTTACGGGGTACGTAACAACTCCAAGTGTGGCCTAACTAGAGTTTTATAGAGCTGCATCATTACATCGTGTCTCTTAAACTCTATCCCTCAACTTATGAAAGCTAACACCCCATAAGCTTTCTTAACTACCCTATCTACCTGTGAGGCAACTTTCAGGGATCTGTGGACATGTACCCCCAGATCCCTTTGCTCCTCCACACTTCCAAGTATCCTGCCATTTACTTTGTGCTCTGCCTTGGAGTTTGTCCTTCCAAAGTGTACCACCTCACACTTTTGTTAAAAGTCGGAATGCTTCTTTGTTATGATAAGTGCTTTCTCTCACAGTTTGTTTGGGTTTAGAATTGCTGACAATGGGGATTGTATTCATTTGTTAACCAATTGGGATCAATGTTATTCTCTCTTCTGGGTCTGTAAGCTATTGTTGGCAGGCTTTTGGGGAGTCGGCGTGAGGGGGCGAGAGAGAGAGGACGCGATGCTGTAAGTGGGACCATGGAATGGACCCCGAGCGGGGGTCCGAGGCCAGGAGGTTCAGCAAGGAGAGGAGACGACGACAGATGTGCCGGGGGTGCTTGGATGATCACTTCGGGTGGTCCTGAGCTGTGAGTCGAGGACGTCTGAGGCGATCGAATGGTGGCCAGAAGACTTCGTTAATTGAGTTTCAACGGTTGTGCATGAAGTGGTTTGGACTTTGATAAGTTTTGACGCCTTTTCTTTATTTTCTTTTGTTTCATATATACTGTATCATTATTAATCACTTAGTTCTAGTAATATCTATAAGTGTAATCATTTAATCGCATATGGTGTACTGTCTGTTATCTGGCGGGGTGGGGACATCACACAGCGTCCACACAAGCTGATTACCCAGTTTGGCGGGGCCGAAGGCTGCTCCCCTTAGACGGAAGGGAGCTGAGTGAGCCTGAGGCCAGCCAGGGGGCTACATAAGTATATAAAAAATGAAGGAGAGATGAGAGTGGATATAGGATCATTAGAAAATGAAGCTGGAGAAATAATAATAGGGGACAAGGAGATGGCAAATGAACTAAATGAGTATTTTGCATCAGTCTACACTGTGGAAGACACTAGTAGTGTGCCAGATGTTGTAGTGTGCAAAGGAGGAGAAGTGAGGGCAGTTACTATTACAAGGGAGAAGATGCTCAAAAAGCTGGAAGACCTTAGGGTACACAAATCACCCGAGCCAGATGAACTGCACCCTAGGGTTCTGAAAGAGGTAGTGTTAGAGATTTTGGATGCATTAGCAATGATCTTTCAAAATTCATTGGACTCTGGCATGATGCTACAGGACTGGAAAATTGCAAATGTCACTTCACTCTTTGAGAAAGGAGGAAGGCAGCAGAAAAGAAATTATAGGTCCGTTAGCCTGACCTCAGTGGTTGGGAAGATTTTGGAGTCAATTGTTAAGGATGAGGTTATGAAGTACTTGATAACACAGGGCAAGACAGGACAAAGTTAGCATAGTTTCCTTAAGGGAAAATCTTGCCTGATGAACCTGTTCGAATTCTTTGTGGAGATTACAAGTAGGATAGATAAAGGAGATGTGGTGGATGTTGTATATTTGGACTTTCAGAAGGCCTTTGACAAGGTGCCACACATGAGGCTGCTTACCCAGTTAAGAGCCCATGGTTTTCCAGGAATTGGTATGGTTAAAGCATTGGCTGATTGGTAAGAGCAAGTGAGTTGGAATAAAAGGATCCTTTTCTGGTTGGCTGCTGGTGACTAGTGGTGTTCTGCAGGGATCGGCGTTGGGGTCGCTTCTTTTTATGTAATGTTAGCATTCGTTTCAAGAGGTCTAGAATACAAGAGCAGGGATGTGATGCTGAGGCTTTATTAAGCACTGGTGAGGCCTCACCTTGAGTGTTGTGAACAGTCTTGGGCCCTTCATCAAAGAAAAGATGTGCTGGCATTGGAGAAGGTCCAGAGGCGGTTCACAAGGATGATTCCAGGAATGAAAGGTTTATCACACCAGGAATGTTTGATGGCTCTGGATCTGTGCTCACTGGAATTTAGAAGGATGAGGGAAGATCTCATTGAACCCTTTCAAATGTTAAAAGGCCCAGGCAGAGTAAATGTTTAAAGGATGTTTCCCATGGTGGGGGAGTCTAGAACAAGAGGACACTGCCTCAGGATAGAGTGGTGTCCATTTAAAACAGAGATGCAGAGAAATTTCTTTAGCCAGAAGGTGGTGAATTTGTGGAATTTACTCCACAGACAGTTGTGGAGGGCAGGACATATTTAAGACAGAGATTGATAGGTTCTTGATTGAACACGACATTACAGTTATGGGAAAAAGGGACAGGGAAAGGGGTTGTGGAGGGAAAAAAGTTATCAGCCATGATTGAATGGTGGAGCAGACTTGATGGGCCAAATGGGCTAATTTTGGCCCCATGCCTTACGGTCTTATAATGGATGTTGTTTTCCTGCAACAACGCTCCTTGTAAATGAGCTCAATGATTGGGAGCATTTAACCCGTTATGGACTGGGCCATATGCACTACTTTTTGTAAGATTTTCAGTTCAAGAGCTTTGGTGTTTTCACACCAGGTTGTGATACAGCCAATCATTATACCCTGAACTACACACCTATAGAAGTTTGTAAATGCTTTGGATATCACACAAAGTCTCCAAAAACTCTTAATGAAGTAGAGGCACTGCCAAGCTTCCTTTGTAATTGTACTTACGCGCTTGGTCTAGAACAGGTCCTCCGAAACAACAGCACTGAGGAACTTAAAGCTGCTGACACTCTCCACTTCTGACCCTGACATGGCTGAACCGGGCACTGAGGTGGAAATATATGGATGAATAATCAAAGGCAGGAGATTGTAAGCTCAGCTGAGAATTGGAGCAGGGGAAGAAAATGTCCTGTTGAGCCTAAGAACATCTAAAGGGGAAGACAGTATCAGCAACTACAATTTTCCTGTTGAGAGAGAGGAATAGGGTTTGGAGGAGATGTTGGGCAGGCCGTAGGATTGGCCAGGGGAAGTAAAGTGATGGAATGGATTTTGGGGACGGGGCTGGTGGGAAATGATAGAACAAAGAGGCCATCTGATCGTTGAGGTTAGCTATCGATGTTACATCCTAACTGTCTACGTTTAGTTGATTCGCAAGTCAGGGCAGTCTGATATGGAGTGAAAGCTGTTGTCCATGCATTAGGGTCACCCTCTCCATGCAGCTAATGAATCCGAAGAAATGGCAAAGACCAACAGAGTTTGGCACCAGTGCCGTCGCAGGAGTTGTCAGTCAGCGTTGAACTCGACATAGGACTGCCTTAGGGGATCTAGCTCCAGATGTATTTTTCAGGATTTACACCCTTTGATACCTCAAGTTCTGAATGAATTTTTAAAAAGTTTTCTCTTTCTTAACTGCTTCAAACAAGTCTCAATCATTCTAGTCTTTAATGTTGCTTGATCACTGATTTTTCAGGACAGGTGTCAATCACCAGAATAGCTCTTCCACAGCTGGTGCATTGACAGCTCACCAGCACCATGCTCTGCCACACCCAGACAGCTCCTGTCAGTGAGACCACACTGACTGCAGTGAGCACTCTATTCCAGAAGCACCGAGACAACAGTTCACAGATGCCCTTAAAAACCTCCTCAGAAAAAAATATAACATTTTTATCCACTTACGGTAGAGGAGTTCTTGACAGTTCTTCATGGCAGAGATGCTGCAGGAAAATTTCCAAACATAGAGTCTCTTCAACAAGAGTGTGTCGACGCTAAAGGAAAGCAGCAGAAGAGATGTATAAGAACTCAAACCACCCACACTTTTAAATACCACTTCAAAGTTTGAAGTAAATTTATTATAAAAGTATGTATATGTCACCATACATTATCCTGAGGATCATTTTCTTGGAGGCTTTCACAGTAGAATGGAGAAATGCAATAGAATCAATGAAGAACTACACAGAAGCAAAGACAGACGAGCAACCAATGTGCAAAAGACAACAAACTGTGCAAATGCTAAATAAATAAATAATGCTGAGAACTTGAGTTGCAGTGCCCTTGAAAATGAGTCCATAGAACACTGTCTTGGCTCTTGCACATGAGTTAGTGATCAGTTCAACATTGTGGTGAGTGAAGTCATCCATGCTGATGGTTGATGATCAAAGGTAATAACTGTTCCTGAACCTGACAGTGTGGGACCTAAGGCTCCTGTAGCCCCTGCCCGATAGCAGCGGTGAGAAGGGAGCATGGCCTGGATGGTGGAATCCTTGATGATGGCTGCTGCTTTCTTGTGGCAGTGCTTCTTGTAGACCGTGATGTAACCAGCCAGAATAATCTCCAATGTGCATCTATAGAGGTTTGTCAAAATTTTAGATGACGTGCCGAATTTTCGCAAACTTCTAAACAAGTAGAAGTGCTGCCGTGCCTTCTTTGAAATAGTACTTTGATGAAGATTCCATAGCAGATGCTCTGAAATGAGGAATTTAAAGTTGCTGACCCTCTCCACCTCCGATACCCTGATGAGGACTGGCTCATGGACCTGTGGTTCCTTCCTCCTGCGCTCAGTAATCAGCTCTTTGGATTTGCTGACGTGAAGTGAGAGGTTGTTGTTGTGGCACCATTCAACCTGACTTACAAATGCCCTCCTATATGCTGATTCATCTCCACCTCTGATTCACTTGCCCAACTTGTGTCAGAATCTCTGTATCCCACAGAGCCACTCCAACACCCACGGCACTGCTTCTCTTTCAGAAGGCCTTTGACAAGGTTCCACCCAACTGGCTGCTTACCAAGTTAGGAGCCCACGGTATTACAGGGAAATTACATGGTTAGAGCATTGGTTGATTGGTAGGAGGCAGCAAGTGGAAATAAAAGGATCCTTTACTGGTTGGCTACCAGTGACTAGTGGTGTTCCATAAGGGCTGGTGTTGGGTGTTGGGACCACTTATTTTTATGCTGTAAATCCATGATTTAGATGATGGAATAGATGGATTTGTTGCCAAGTTTGCAGGTGATACAGAGATTGGTGGAGGGGTAGGTAGTGTTGAGGAAACAGGTAGGCTGCAGAATGACTTAGCAGATTAGGAGAAAGGGCAAGAAAGTGGCAAATGGAATACAATGTTGGAAAATGCATGGTCATGCACTTTGGTAGTAGAAGTAAATGCACAGACTATTTTCTAAACAGTGAGAAAATCCAGAACTCTGAGATGCAAAGGTACTTGTGAGTCCTTATGCAGAACACCCTGAAGGTTAACTTGTAGGTAAAGTTGGTGGTGAGAAAGGCAAATGCAATGTTAGCATTCATTTCAAGAGGTCTTGAATACAAGAACAGGGATGTGGGGCTCCTCATCTAAGAGAAGACGTGCTGGTATTGGAGTGAGTCCAGAGGAGGTTCACAAGGATGAGTCTGGGAATGAGGAACATTTGATGGCCCTGGGTCTGTAATCTCTGGAATTTAGAAGGATGAGGGGGGATCTCATTTAAACCTTTCAAATGTTAAAAGGCCTAGACAGAGTGGTTGTGTAAAGGATGTTTCTCAAGGTGGGGGTGTCTAGGACAAGAGGGCACAGCCTCAGGATTGAGGGGGCATCCATTTAAAACAGAGATGCGGAGAAATGTCTTTAGCCAGATGGTGGTTAATTTGTAGAATTTATTACCACAGGCACCTGTGGAGACCAGGTCATTGGGTGTATTTAAGACAGAGATTGATAGGTTCTTGATTGGACACAGCATCAAAGGTTATGGGGAGAAGGCCGGGGATTGGGTTTGAGAAGGGGAAGAAAGGATCAGCCATGATTGAATGGTGGAACAGACTCAATTGGCCACATGACCTAATTCTGCTCCTGTGTCATACGGTATTATGGTCTATCTTGAGTGGAGTTGCAGGAGATACCTCTGTTTTTACCGTGGAGAAAGATATGAAGACTTAAGGGGGTAGATGTGGGGAGATAGTCCACATTGCAATAGAGGAGGTGCTGGATATCTAAAAAGATATGAAAGTAGAAATACCTCCAGGGCCTGACCAGCAAAATACAAGAACACTAGGAGGCTAGAGAAGACCTGGAAAAGGCCCTGAGATGCTTGCATCATTATTAGCATGGGTGAGGTGCCAGTGGACTGGAGGGTTGGGAATGTAATGCCCTTAAGCACTAAAGGCATCAAGGAAAGATCTGGGAGCTATAGACCAGTAGGTCTAATATCTGTAGTAGGGAAGTTACTGGAGTGGATTCTGCGGGATGAGATATACACTCACCAGTCCTCATTGGTGTGTCAGAAGTGCAAAGAGTGAGTGGCCTCAAGTTCCTGGGTGTCAACATCTCAGAGGATCTAACCTGACCCCAACATATTGATGCAATCATGAACGAGGTGTACCATCGCCTATCCTTCATTAGGAGTTTGAGGAGATTTGGTACGCTATCAAACATCTCTGATGATCCAGCCTGAACCCAGCATATTGTTGCAACTGCATGAAGGCACAACAGTGACTGTATTTCATTAGGAGTATGCAGAGATTTGCTATGTCAGCAAAGACCCTAGCAAATTTCTACTGATGTATAGTGGAAAGTATTCTGACTGGCCTGATTTGGAGACCCCAATATACAGGATTGAAGAAAGCTGCAAATGGTTTTAAACTTAGCCTGTCCCATCACTGGCATAAGCCTACCCATCATCAAGGACATCTTCAAAAGGCAGTACCTCAAGAAAGCAGCATCCATCATTAAAGGCCCTCACCATCCAAGGACATGTCCTCTTATCATCACTACCAACAGGGAGAAGGTACAGGAACCTGAAGACACACACTCAACATTTTAAGAACAGCTGCTTCCTTGCTGCCATTAGATTACTGAACAGTCTATGAACACATGAACACTACCTTCCTTTTTTGCTCTATTTTGCACAATTTATTTATTGAATTTTTATATTTTTTATTGTAATCAATACTAGTTTTTTTATGCATTGCACTGTACTGTTGCAGAACAACAAATTTTGCAGCATGTCAGTGATTCTCATATACATCTGGAAAGATGGGTTGATTAGGGGTAGTCACCATGGCTTTGTGTACCTTGTCTTAAAAACTTGATTGAGTTTTTTGATGATGTGACCAAAAAGGTTGATAGATAGATAGATAGATAGATAGATAGATAGATAGATAGATAGATAGATAGATAGATACTTTATTCATCCCCATGGGGAAATTCAACTTTTTTCCAATGTCCCATACACTTGTTGTAGCAAAACTAATTACATACAATACTTAACTCAGTAAAAAATATGATATGCATCTAAATCACTATCTCAAAAAGCATTAATAATAGCTTTTAAAAAGTTCTTAAGGCACAGCACAGGGGATGTGATTTACATGGATTTCATTAAGGCCTTTATAAGGTTCCATATGGTAGTCTGCTCTAGAAGGTGAGGTCACATGGAATGGCTAATTGGATACACAATTGGTTGGATGATAGAAAGCAATTGGTGACAGATGGGAGAGCGTTGTTTCTCTCAGAATGGAGATCCAAGAAGAGTGGTGTATCTCATGTCAGTGCTTGGACCATTGTTGTTCGTTATCCATATCAATGATTTGGATAAATGTGTACAAGATACTGTTAGTAAGTTTGCAGATGACATTAAATTAGGTAGTACAGTGGACAATGAAGAAGGCTATCAAAAATTACAGGGCCATATTGATCAGCTGAGTAAGTGGACAAGGAATTGCAAATGTGGTTTAATTTGGATAAGTCCAAGGTATTGCATTTTGGAAAGTTGACTCCAAATCTGACTTTCACAATGATTGGCATGACCCTGGGGAGTGTTGTAGAACAGAGGGACCTTGGGGTTGAAGTACATGGTTTACTGAAAGTGGTGTCACATGTTGACAGGGTGGTGAAGAAGAAATTTGGCATGCTGATCTTCATGAATCAGTGCACAGGGTTTGGGGAGGGGAAAGAGGCTAGCTAGAAAGTGATTGGTGAAGCCAGGTGGTTGGAAAAGGTCAAGGGCTGGAGAAGAAGGAATCTGGCAGGAGAGGAGAGTAGACCATAGGAGAAAAAGAAGGCGTAGAGGACCTAGTGGGAAGTAATGGACAGGTGAGAAGGAGTTAAAGGTCAGAGTGGGGAATAGAGGAGGGCAGGGGAAAGGGGAACTTTTTCCACTGGAAGGAGAAATTGATATTCTTGCCATCAGGTTGAAGGCTACCCAGAGGGAATATAAGGTACTGCTCCTTCACCCTGAGAGTGGACTGGGCTTGGCTCAAGAGGAGGCCATGGAATGACATGTCGGAATGGGAATGGGAATAAGAATTAAAATGTATGGCCATCGGTTATGGCGGATGGTGCAGAGGTGCTCGACGAAGCAGTCCTCCAATTTATGACGAGTCTTGGTATAGTCATGGTATGTTTGTACAGATGTTGGTGATGTAGGACCTAGTGTATTGTGTTACAGTTTGGTCACCCTATTGAAAAGATCTTATTAAATTGGAAAGAGTGCAGAAATGATGTATGAGAATAGTGCCAGGTTTTCAGGGAGAGGTTGAACAAGCTAGGACTTTATTCCTTAGAGTGTAGGAGACTGAGAAGTGATCTTATAGAGACATAAAATGAGGGGTATAGAGAAGATGAATGCATTCAGTCTTCTTCTCTGGGCTGAGGAATCAAGCAAGAGGTTTAATGTACATAAAGCGTGGTATCTATGTGGAATGAACTGCCAGTGAAAGTGGTCAAAAACAACTTTTAAAAAACATTAGAACAGGTACAGGAATTAGAAAGTTTGAGTAGTTTATGGGACAAATATAATTAAATGAGACAAACTTGGATGGGTTACCTTGGTCATCATGAATGAAATGGACCAAAGGGTCTGTTTTTGCGCTGCATGGTTCTATGACTTGTTTTTTGTAAATTATCAATTACATTTTATGTATCTTTTTGTCCAAGCCCATTTCATTTAAAATCCATCAAAATCTTAACAAATTACATGGAAAGGGTTACCTGTCGGCTTTCATTGTTTTGAGTTGCTTTCTTTTCCAGCGACCCGTTTTCCTCCATCTGCCTGCTCAAGATCCATTAAATGTATAATATATATCATAGATATTCAGTAAATAAGAAAAATGTGTGTTGGTGTTGGAGAAGCAAGCTGTGTTGCACAGGTTTTAACTTTATGATAACTGTTAATTGGAACTGATACTCTCATTATCTGTTCCCATTGTGTGATTTTATACTTGTGATTTAAAGATCAATAATAATAGCAGATGTTACAATCTTATAATGCGGTATGATAAATATTAGCACAAAACAACCAATACAGATTGAGTATTGCATGCAATTTAGCCACAAATTATTTAGCGAAATCCACAAATTTCTTTCAATCTCTATGTTCTTGTCTGTGTAATTGAAATGATGGAGTAATTAATATGCTTTCACAAACTCATTGAATAGACAACAATCAAACCCAATTATTGATAAATAAATGCATAGGCTTCAATGTTCATGTAACAATATATAAATGTAAACATTAACATTTTGCAAAATCCTCACTATAAATTAAATTGAATTTTTGAGAAAGACTTCCATTAGTCTGGTGGATTAAAACTGAAAAGCTTTCAGTGTTAACTTTTATATTTAAATATTCCAAAATGCTATATCATTATTTTAAATTAGAAACTGAATTAATAATTAAATAATAATTGAAAGTGAGAAATTGTAATATAGCTTCATAAAAAATAGATAAATATGAATAAATTGGACAGAAAATTAGATAATTTAAATGTAAATACATTAATTGATCAATTGAACAGTTTAATCTAAGCTAAAGACTTCTAAATTTATATTAAAAAAATCATTGCATTCAACTTGTCTTCTATTATTTTCTGTCATTAAATTGAATTGTTCTACGGAAATAGCAGCTGTCTTTGCAAATCCTTGGCCGTAATGAAACTTAATGAAGCTTCAAGCTGAAATGATACTGAGTGAAGTAAAAATCGTGACGAGGCGATCTCCCTGCTATGAGTATAGTAACCAGAAAGCACTCGTATTTACAAATCTCACAATCCAAAATCACATCACAAGTCCAAAGTTCTGATCTGCTCAACTTGCTTTTCAAACTGTGGGGTTGAATTGGGGTGAAGAATTGTATTTTTCTTCTAGTTTGAATTTATTATGCTTGCTTGTATTTTTATACAATTGTGTATACACATGGAATTGTTTAGTGATTTTTCCTACAATTATAGTACAGTTGCTTCCGTATTTTTCTAGAAACTTCTTAGCTTTTGGAAGCAGGGGTCATGCCACTTGAATCTGGGTTTATATATTATAGGTTAATTGTTATCGTGAGAACTTTGTTACCTCTAGTTGGAGTATGAGACAACCACAGCTGATTTTACCTTTGTCTTCTGTTCATTGTTCTCTCGGCTCCTCTGGTTCGCTTTTCACTCTTGATACATTTAATAAAACGCCTGTAACCAATAAGTCTTAAGCTTCATTCTTGACTGTAGGTTTTGCAACTTCAAAATATTGAACTAATCCCAAAGGAGGCGCCAGAGTCCAAAATGTGAAATTAACTTCGTATTTACTTTAAGTGAGGGCCTTGTGTATCACTTGGTAGCGTCATAACATATACAATTCACATATTTGTACATATAGCCCGTAAAGAATTACTTAAATGAACAAGAATGTTTAATCAACCTATATACAGTATATACAAAATTACTCAAATAGTACTTAAATATTAAATACACAAAATTGACTTCTGAAGAGCCTTTGGATCACAAAAATATCAAGATCCAACAGTAATTTTTAAAATTTTTTGAAACCTGCCCTGTACTAAAATCTTTCATGTCCATTGCAAATGAATGGGATTTTTAATTCATCTGATGCAAACTCTTGCAAATCAGTTCACATCATCTTCTGACTTTGCCTTTCCCTGGTTTCATGTCATCTAAGAAACTCTTCAGTTGCTTTCACTCAAGCAGTAATGTTCAAACAGAAGCATGTTAGTTAAGTTACTGCTTGTTATGTCACTGGCCTCCATCTCTGTCTGTCCTTGGTCATCTTCTCTATTGTGCTCCAGGAGTCATTCAGGGTCCTCAATTCTGCCTTTATGGTATGGTGCCAAGTTGTCTTTGATCTCCTGTGTTTCTTCCATCCTTCAGGGTTCTAATGAAGTGCTGTCCTGATGATGGAGTTGGCCTCTGTTTTCATCATGTGCCCAATCCATCTCCTATGTTTCCTCATGATGATTGTGACCATGTTATGTTGGTGAAACTGAAGGTGTAGGATGAGGTTGGAGATCTTTCTTGGCCAGAAAATACGGAGGATCTACCAGAGGCTAATGGCATGGAATGACGACAGCTTGGCAGGGTTGTTCTCTCTCACATGCCACCATTCTGACCTGTACAAGCATGCGGACAGAACACAGCTCTGGTACAACTTCAGCTCAGTGTGGATGCTGAACTTGGTTGATCCCAATATGTTGCTCATTGATCTGAAGATGCTTCTACTTTGCTTCTGCACTGGATGTCATCCTTGGTCCCAACATCCTGCTGAACGATGCTGCCCAGGTAGGTGAATCTGTCAGTGCTGGGTAAGTCGATGCCATATGCCTTGACAGGAGGAGGAGGCTCTACATTGAGGGTTATAGCCTTACACCAGCTGACTCTGAGTCGAACCTGTTCATCAACCGTGCACAGGTCCTCAGTTTTTTCTTGCATGTGTTGATAGTGATGTGTGTTCATCTGCAAGGTCAAGGTCTTCTAAAGTAGAGAAAAGAGTCCACCTAATACCGCAAAGAGAAGCATGTAGATTGTTTAACTTGAGTGGTGGTAGCTGGACTGTCCTACTTACTGTTTTTTGACACGTTTAAATTTGTGTAATTTCAAATGCATGGAGTGATTTAGATCTGATTTAATTGATATTGACCAGTGATAGGTTGCAACTTCTGGTAGATCAATAACACAACTGACAGTGCTGGAAAACGCTTCAGATTAAGCTGCTCCCATGGAAAGAGAAACTGCTTAATGTTTCAGGTCAAAGACCCTTCATCAGAACAGAGAAAGAGGGAAAGCAGATTAGTTGAAGTAGTGGAGAAAGTAGGGGAGGTGAACGTGTGGAACAAAGGGAGTGTTTGTAATCGGGGGAAATGTTGTGAAGTGATATTCAATGGAAAGTAAAACTTCCTTGTCTGTGTAATGTGTTAATGTTATTGAGTCTGGGTGATGTTAGATAGTTTAATGAATTTGGGTGTGAAAGAATTTTGATCAGCTATCATTTCATTGTCTAACTTAGACAATATTTCATTAAACTTCTGAACTGCGATCACTGCAGTCCACAGCCTGTAATTTCCCTTTTAATTATCTTCTATTGAACTGACTAAATGCTCAGGCGCTGGGGGATTCAATGCATGAGAGTCGTGAGAAAGCAGGTACAACCGAGGTGGCCTTGGCTGGGGCTGGGTACTCCGTTGATGGCGTAAGGAGAACCCGTAGTGGCTCCATTACTCCGCATCAAGGCCGAGAGCAGAAAACAAACAGGTATTCAGTGATATCTGCTTGCATTTGACCCTCTCTCTCTTCTTGCTACCACTGTCAGGCAGGAGGCATAGGAATTTTGGGTCCCACGTTGCCAGGTTCGGGAGCTGTGGTTGACCTGCAGGCACTGAGTTCCCGGACAGGCTTCACTTGCCTCAGCGCAGAACGGGCTACGCAGCTGTGGACTCACTTTCAGCAACTTTGCCGTTCGTGTTCCATGTGTTCCTGTTGACTCCTTTTCATTATTTGCGCAATTTGACCAAGGAGTCAAGGCCGAGGGCAAAGGACGAACCAATGTTGAGCTCACAACCCCATGAGGTTTACTCACTCAGAGCTGAACTGACTGCAGCCAGCAGCACTCGACTCAGCACTGAGCTTGCTAAGTGGCTGTGGACCCACCTCAGGGACTCGGCAGTTCACGTTGTCTCTGTTATTTCATTGTTTGTGCAATTTGTGTCTTCTTTTGCAAACTGGGTGTTTGACGGTCTTTGCTGTGTGGGTTTTTTTGGGTTCTATTGTTTTTCTTTGTTTTGAAAGAAGATGAATCTCAAGGTTGTATACAGTACACTTACTTTGATAATAAATATACTTTGCACATTGAGATATCTTATAATATTACAAGTTTTAAGCTGAGTAATCTATGAAGCGAAAATGGAGAAAAAATGGCGCCCATCACCAGAGGAAGTGAGCCTTGAGCTAAAAGGTGGAAATCCTGTGCACTCAAGGGAAAACTGGTAAATTAGATTATAAACTGGCAATGTAGAAGGAAGCAAAGGATAATGATTGACAGGAGATTTGTTGACTGGATGACCACATATTTTGGGCTTCTTCAGGGATAAGTTCTAGGTCCCCTGCTTTCTGTAAGGGCAGATGATCCAGACTTAAATGTAGAGTATGAAGTTAAGGATGATGCCGAAGTTATCAAGAATGATGTGATGGAAAGGTGACCAAGGCTGCAGGAAATATTACTAAATTTGCTAAATGACACGCAGAGGTGAAGATGTTGCATGGGCTAAGGAGATTGAGTAACCTGGGTCTTTATCTTTGAAGCAACACACACACAAAATGCTTGAGGAACTCAGCAGGCCAGGTAGCATCTATGGAAAAGAATACAGTCAATGTTTTGGGTTGAAACTCTTTGGCAGGACTGAAGAAAAAATGCTGATGAGTAGATTTAAAAGGTGGGGGAGGGGAGAGAGAAACACAAGGTGATAGGTGAAACCATTGGGGGAGGGATGAAGTAAAGAGCTGGGAAGTTGATTGGTGAAAGAGACAGAAAGCCATTGAAGAAAGAAAAGGGGGAGGAGCACCAGAGGGAGATGATGGGTGGACAAGGAGGTAAGGTGAGAGAGGGAAAAGGGGAAGGGAAATGGTGAAGGAAAGGGCTAGTGGAGGGAATTACCGGAAGCTTGAGAAATGAATGTTCATGCCATCAGGTTGGAGGCTACCAAACGGCATATAAGGTGTTGTTCCTCCAACCTGAGTGTGGCCTCATTAGGACAGTGGAGGAGGCCATGGATAGACATATCAGAATGAGAATGGGAAGTGGAATTAAAATGTGTGGCCACTGGGAAATCCCACTTTTTCAGGCGGATGGAGCTTAGGTGCATGGTGATGAGGTCTCCCAATTTGGGTAGCCTCCAACCTGATTGTCTGGTGGACACCACAGGAAACATGCAAGATGTCTGTTCATACCTTCAAGTTCTTTGCAGTTCCTAACTTGTTGAAGCAGTGAAATCATTTCATTTTCATTCTGGGCCATTTCCGGCATCTCCAAGCCTGAATACTTGAAACTGCGGTGAGCGAAACAGTTCCGAATTGTCCGACTGCTTGTTTCTCGGCAACTAGCAGTGACAGAAATCACTGCTGTTTGATCACAAACATGCTGAACTTACACTATTTAAACACTGTTCACTCTAAGCGCGGTGGAGTATCTAATGGCAACACAACGTGCATGCAACTGAAACTAGTTAGAAAATGTTCGGCAACAGTCTCTCGCCCTAACTAAGCAGCATAGTGTCCCAAATAAACAAAGGAAATTGCGTCTTTCTTTTAAATTTGCTTTTGTTCTTTAAGAGTTGTCTCAAATAAGTGGCTGGCCTGATTAAGCGATGGCCCAATTAACCGGAACCCACTGTATATCGGAACGTGTCATTGATGACAACAACCAACACAGACTGAATATTGCTGGCGGCAGTCCACACGTGTCACATGCTTCCAGAGCCAACATAGCAGGCCCACAACTTAACAGCCCTGACCCCTACATATCTGGAATGTGCGAGGAAACTGGAGCACCCAGATGAATCCCACATGCTCACTGAGAGTTCCTTACAGACAATGGCGGGAATTGATCTTCAAATAGGTTAAAAGATTGGCCTTACATTGTGGGCTGAAGGTGCTGTACCATTCTATGTACTGCCTTCTGCTGTCATTTTACAAATAGAATTAAATTAATGAAAAATTAAATGTTTATCTCATTGTATAATTTCAATGTCTTTTACCTTTATTGCATTTTCTCAAATATTCTATTGCCAATGCACCCAATACATCCTAAGGTAAGGCTATATCAAGCAGTATTCTCAATGGTGAATTAAAACTACAGGCCCAGGCAGTTAAGAACAAATTTAACAATTTATATCATTGAATAAATTATTATTTTAAACAAATGTGATTCTATTAGTTGAAGACCTATTCAGGAATGAACACAGATCAGAATCAGAATCACTTTTTTTCACATATATAGCTCCTCCGAAGACAGAGTTTATTGCATCAAGTTCCTGGGAGTTCACGTTGTGGATAACCTCACCTGGTCACTCAATATCACCTCCCCGAATGAGAAGGCACAGCAGTGCCTCCATTTCCTGAGAAGATTGGGGCATGCAAGGCTCCTCATACCCATCCTAACTGGATTTTACAGTAGCACCAATGAAAATGTCCAGACAAGCTGCATCTCCATCAGGTATAGGAGCTGCAGAGCATTGCACCAGAAGTCCCTACAAAGGGGTGTGAGGGCAGCTGAGAGGATTCTAGGGATCTCCCTACCATCTATTGAGGACATTTATCAGGAGTGCTGTTTACGCAGGGTCCTTGGTATTATCAAGAAACCTACCTATCCATTCAACATCCTCTTTGACCTTCTACCATCAGGCAGGAGACTCTGATGCATAAAGACAAGAACGGTCAGGATGGGAAACAGTTTCTTCCCTCAGGCCATTCGGCTTCTGAACTTCCCGCTGCAACATATTCAAAGTGTCACCTGACAATATTTAATTTATGCACTTTATTATGTTTATTTGTGCATAATTCATTTGTAGATTTAATTATTACTTTCCTAAGTTATTGTGTGTTATATGTAGTGTGCTTTCCACCCTGGGCCAGAAACACACTGTCTCATTTAACGGAATACATCTATATAGTTAAATGACAATAATCTAGACATGACTTTGACTTTATTGCCAGTATGTGAAACATAGCAGAATTGAATGTGGTTTGGTGCCAAACATTAAACATTGGACGATACCATAACAGACAACACACAACCAACAATTTATAAGACAATACTGCAAACCGCCATGAGTAATCAACAATTAACGCAATCGTCAATAATCAAACTTAAATTTGAACAGACTAAATATTTATCAACAGACCGAGGAGAGTGGGAAAAACCATTTAATGGATGTTGTGCAGGGACTGTCAGAGTATTACACCAAAGTGAGTCTTGTTGAGAGGCGGGATAGCTGCAGCTTTGGAGATGACGTGTAGCCCTTGTGGTGATGGACCTGTAGTGTCTCCCTGGTGAACAGGTGACTGCTAGGGTGTCTGAAGCCAGCAGTAATTTGTTCAGCTTTTTTCTTTGCTCTGGCGATGAACAGTTGTCCTAACGTCAGTAGCTGACCGCTGGCGACCTTCTCCACTGAGTGGACCACTCGCGGCAACCTGATCTTGTAGTGGGAGGAGGCAACGGGGAACCAAACAGCGATGGAGGTGGTCACAGCACTCTCAGTGGTGGCTCAATAAAAGTTCATCAGGATACCCCCTGCGATGTTAGGTTTCCTAAGCTGGCTTCGGAAGAACAATCTCTGCTGGGCTTTCCTAGTGTTGAGTGTAATATGCTTGTCCCACTTCAACATAGTCCCCAGGAATTTGAATGACTCAACCACAGATACAGTCTGACCTTTACTTTCCAAGAGAGGGGGCAGGTAGGAGGCTTTCAGCATTTCCACTGACTTGATAGTATTAAGCTCCAGGTTGTTATGAGTACACTGTACTGCAAGAAGGTCTACTTTTCTTTGATAGCTTGTCACATCATTATTAGAGATGAGACCAACTACAGTCATGTAATTAGAATTTATCATTTGCAGTGGAAACATGGAATCTTGTGGCCAAAGGTGCCTCCATCACTTCTAGCTTTTCAACCTGAAAAACTGTCTACTCTAATCTTACTTTCTTTTACTGTAATTACATCTTCTGTTTCATCGAACCCAAGACAAATATCAATGGTCTGGTAATCAGTTTACTTCACTTCACCAAATAAAGAGCTGTACAAAACAATTTAACAGGTTTCCATCTCCACGAATCAATTTTTGAAGTATAAGTATTGAAAAGGGGAAGGTTGTTTCTAATAGAGCCATAGAAATGATAACAGACTGCAGTAACCCTAACATACCTTGAGATGATAAATAGAATGAAATATTTGAACCTAATATTGATGTAGTGACCTGGAAAATGATATTGCTTTGTACACATGGTGCAGATCTTAAAACAAAATTGATGCAATGTCACATTGCTTGTATTTGACAGTTTCCAGATTGAAAAGAACAAGAATCATGAGCATGGATAAATGCAAGCTTAGAAGTTTACAGCATGTGCATAAAAAAGATTCTTCTTAAGTTTGAATATTTAGAAACAAGAGAAAATCTGCTGATGCTGGAAATCCAAGCATCACACACAAACTGCTGGAGGAACTCAGCAGGCCAGGCAGCATCTACAGAATAGAGTACAGTCGATGTTTTGGCCCGAGACTTCGACAATACACTTTTCCGCAGATGCTGCCAGGCCTGCTAAGTTCCTCCAGCATTTTGTGTGAGGTTTGAATATTTATAGTGTTAGCTAAGTAAGTTGAATAGAAAATTCTACAGAAAGTAATGGATACGGCCCAGTCCATCATGGGTAAACCCTCCTACACATTAAGCGCATCTACATGAAGTGTTGTCACAGGAAAACAGCATCTATCATCAAAGATCCATATAATCTAGGACATGCTCTCTTCTTGCTGCTGCTGTCAAGAATAAGGTGCAAGATCATCAGGACTCACACTACCAGATTTAGACCTATAAAACCATAAGGCATAGGATCAGAAATAGACCATTTGGCCCATTGAGTCTGTTCCACCATTTAATCATGGCTGATCCATTTTTCCCCTGCTCAGCCCCACTCCCAGGCCTTCTCCTTGTAACCTTTGATGCCATGTCCAATCAAGAACCTGTCAGTTCTGCCTTAAATACACCCAATGACCTGGCCTCCCTAGCTGCCTGTGGTAATAAATTCCACAAATGCACCACCCTCTGGCTAAAGAAATTTCTCAGCATCTCAGTTTTAAACAGAAGCCCCTCTATCCTGAGGCTGTGCCCTCTTGTCCTAGACTCCCCCACCATGGGAAACATCCTCTTCACATCTACTCTGTCTAGGCCTTCCAATATTCAAAAGGTTTCAATGAGATCCCCCCTCATGCTTCTAAAATTGAGTGAGTACCAACCCAGAGCCATCAAACACTCCTCATATGATAACCCTTTCATTCCCAGAACCATCCTTGTGAATCTCCTCTGGACCCTCTCCAAAGCCAGCATATCTTTTCTTAGCTGAGGAGCCCAAAACTGTTCACAATAGTGAATAGGTGAGGCCTTAGTACTTTATAAAGCGTCAGCATCACATCCCTGCCCTTATAATCTAGACCTCTTGAAATGAATGCTAACTTTGCATTTGCCTTCCTCACCACTGACTCTACCTGCAAGATAACTTTTAGCGTGTTCTGCACAAGGACTCCCAAGTCCCTTTGCATCTCAGATTTTTGGATTTCCACCCATTTAGAAAATAGTCTGCACATTTATTTCTTCAACCAAAGTGCATCACCATGCATTTTCCAACATTGTATTTCATTTGCCACTTTCTTGCCCTTTCTCCTAATTTGTCTAAGTCCTTCTGCAGCCTACCTGTTTCCTCAACACTACCTACCCATCCACCAATCTTCATATCAACTGCAAACTTGGCAACAAAGCCATCTATTCCATCATCTAAATCACTGATATACAGCATAAAAAGAAGCAGTCCCAAAACCGACCTCTGTGGAACACCACTAGTCGCTGGCAGCCAACCAGAAAAGGATCATTTTATTCCCATTAGCTGCCTCCTACCAATCAGTCAATGCTCTAACTATGCCAGTAACTTTCCTGTAATACCATGGACTCTTAACTTGGTAAGCAGCTTCATGTATGGCATCTTGTCAAAGGCCTTCTGAAAGTCCAAATATACAACATCTACTGCATCTTTTATCTATCCCACTTGTACTTTCCTCAAAGAATTCCAACAGGTTTGTCAGGCAAGATTTCCTCTTAAGAAAACCATGTTGGCTTTGTCCAATCTTGTCCTGTGTCACCAAGTACTCCATCACCTCATCCTTAACAATTGACTCCAACATCTTCCCAAACACTGAGGTCAGGCTAACTGGTCTATAATTTCCTTTCTGCTGCCCTCCTCCTTTCTTAAAGAGTGGAGTGACATTTGCAATTTTCCAGTCCTGGCACCATGCCAGAGTCCAATGAATTTTGAAAGATCATTTCTAATGCCTCCACATTCTCTACCAATGCCTCTTTCAGAACCCTAGGGTGCAATACATCTGGTCTGGGTGACTTATTTACCCTAAGGTCTTTCACCTTTTTGAGCACCTTCTCCCTTGTAATAGTAACTGAACTCACCTCTCTTCACTACCCTTCAATATCTGGCACACTGCTTGTGTCTTCCACAGTGAAGACTGATGCAAAATACACATTTAGTTCAGCTGTCATCTCCTTGTCCCCTATTATTGTTTCTTTGGCCTCATTTTCTACTGGTTCTATATCCATTCTCATCTCTCTTTTATTTTTACAGACTTGAAAAAGCTTTTACTATTGTTACGAACCCCGTAACTGGGTATCTTACCAGCAAAGATAGGAGTATCCGTTGGAGTCTGGTGATACTATTTTTAACAGTATTTATTAGTAAAAATACACAAAAATAATATCAATGCAAATATACACATAATATACGTCATCAATACTAAACCTAAAAGTGCGGGTATAATAATAATCAATAAGAAATAAGCTCTATCGTTGTCTAGGGGATAATGAATAGTCCGATGGAAATATAAAGTTCAGTTCAGTTCATGCAGGCTGCAGTAGTTGTTGGTTGCTGTTGCAATTGTTGGAGAGAGAGAGAGAGAGAGAGAGAGAGAGTAACAGCTATTGACTTGCCGACTTCCCTTTATGATCTTGATCCGTCAATGCGTTGTTGTTGTGGCCATTCACGTATGACCCCTCCATCCTTTAGCTAGACCATTCTTCCGTGATGGACTCGTCACCCAGGCAAGGGTGGACACACACACAAGCCTCCACCGGTCTCGTAGTGTCTCTCCTGGTGCGTCTGAGGGGTGTTCCCCAGACCCTACTTTTATCCCCACTCACAGGGTCTCAGGTGTCAATCAGGTTGGGATGATGCAACCCATCAACCAGACCACTCTGGTTGCCCCCTGAGGGGTTTCAATGAATAGAACAGTACTCAATACACAATTCCTTCTCCAAGGGACAATAGCAGTAACCAGTGGTTCCGTTCCGCTTTTGTTAGGAGGGGACATTCCACCTTTGTGTATCTCTGCATTGTCTCTCTCTCATTTCCTTGGTATCAGACCCGAAATAGTAGCGATTTTGCGATTCTCAAAAGGGGGGGGGGGGGGGTGACTTTGCACCCTTCTGCCCATCAGAGTTGCTCCTCATTCGTAACATTATCCACTTTTATATTGTTTTCTAGCTTGCTTTCATATTTCATCTTTTCTCTCCTCTTTTAGGATTCTTTTAGTTACTCTCTGGAGATTTTTAAAAGCTCCTCAATCTTCTTTCTTCCTGCTATATTTTGCTTTGTTGTATGCCCTCTCTCTTGTTTTTACATTAGCTTTGACTTCCTTAATCAGCTACGGTTGTACTATTTTGCCATTTGAGCATTTTCCTCAGAAACTCACACCATTGCTGCTTTTGCTGTCATTCCTGCCAGCATCTCTTCTAATTTACTTTGACCAACTCTTCTCTCAAACCACTGTAATGTCCTCTACTCCACTGAAATACTGCCACATCAGACTTTACTTTCTTCCTATCAAATTTCAAGTTGATATCAATCATATTGTGATCGCATATTGTGATTTAAGAACATCAGGCTCTTGAACCAAAGGGGATAACTTCACTCATCTTCACTTGTCCCATCATTGAAATGTTCCTACAACCAATGGATTCACTTTCAAGGACTCCTCATCTCTTGTTTTTAGTATTTATTGCTTATTTATTTACTGATTATTATTATTTCTTCTTTTTGTATTTGGACAGTTTGTTGTCTTCTGCACTTGAGTTGGTGTGATTTTTCATATATTCTGTAAATACTATTACACTATAGATTTATTGAGAATGCCCACAGGAAAATGAAGTTCAGGGTTCTCTATGGTGACATTTATGCACTTTGATAATAAAATTTACTTTGAATATTGAAGTTTTATTTTAATAAATTGTCACGTTGGGAGCATTCCAGATTATTTCAAGAACTTAATTTAATTCCTCTAAATGTAAGAATTTTTCAATATTTACCAGTTACATTCAGAATTATTGTTTGGGTCATTTTCTTCCTGAGAAAGACAACCAAAAATATAAACAAATTGTCCATTTATACTTCTTAAACTTTAAGCTGGACCCTTAATAAGGAAAAACACTGGAAATGTTGTTCAAACTATAACATCACAAATCCCTGCTCTTCCTCAGTGAGAATCACTTGTATGTTCAACTTAACACCTTGAAGCTCAACTTTTGAAGCAGGAGACTGAGTTAGACATCAGCCTTTATTTATTTACACAAATGATACAATATTCCTTTCTTCCTCTCACTACAGATGTTTCATACTGTTTTGGAAATTTGCCTTCTAATGTTACACACTTTTCCTTACAGATAAACTTCAACTAAGCTTTTACAGACATTGTAGTTCTTTATATTCTGAGCAGCCATGACATTTTGCCATCATTCTCATCCTCATCTCTTTCATTCTCTCAGACTTTGGCACACTTGGAGTGTTTTGTTCTGTTTTTCTATTTACCGTAGATTCCGGATTATAAGCCGCTACTTTTTTCCCACATTTTGAACAGCTTTGAACTCTGCGGCCAATAATCCAGAGCGGCTAATACATGGTTTTTTTTTCATGCCGCCTCGTAAACATTTTGCCTCGTAACAGTAGACCAATAAAATTGATGAGTAGTTCACAGAGGTCCAATGAAATTGTACGATAAATCAAGCGCACTTTCACAATTAAATTATTGTAAATCAGTCATTTGTACTCACCCTCATCAACATGGAAAATACTCGAAGCAAGACCCGAGCGCGTCAGACCCGATTAGACCCGATCGCAATGCGCAAGCGTCAGACCCGATTAGACCCGAGCGCATTGCGCAAGCGTCAGACCCGATTAGATCCGATCGCAATGCGCAAGCGTCAGACCCGATTAGACCCGAGCGCATTGCGCAAGCGTCAGACCCGATTAGACCCGAGCGCATTGCGCAAGCGTCAGACCCGATTAGACCCGATCGCAATGCGCAAGCGTCAGACCCGATTAGACCCGAGCGCATTGCGCAAGCGTCAGACCCGATTAGACCCGAGCGCATTGCGCAAGCGTCAGACCCGATTAGACCCGATCGCATTGCGCAAGCGTGTCAGACCCGATTAGACCCGAGCGCATTGCGCAAGCGTCAGACCCGATTAGACCCGAGCGCATTGCGCAAGCGTCAGACCCGATTAGACCCGATCGCATTGCGCAAGCGTGTCAGACCCGATTAGACCCGAGCGCATTGCGCAAGCGTCAGACCCGATTAGACCCGATCGCAATGCGCAAGCGTCAGCCCCGATTAGACCCGAGCGCATTGCGCAAGCGTCAGACCCGATTAGACCCGATCGAAAACGCTGCTTTTAAGTTAAAGTCGATCAATAACTTTTCCTGGTAGGCTGCAATATATATATTTTTACCAGTCGCTAGGAGATATTGGAATGTTGTTCGTGCTGTTCAGTAAAAAAGTATATGCAACGTAATTTGTGTTACCGATACGTATGTATATTTAAAAGTAGCGGTGCGGCCTAAAATCCGGTGCGGCCTTTACAATTAAAAAATTGATTTTATTTCTAAAATTAGAGCCAGCGGCTAATAATCAGGTGCGCTCTGTAGTCCGGAATCTACGGTACATGGCTCTGCTCTCTCAACTTTCCAATTCCACACCTTTATTATTTATATTATCATCATAATGCCAGTATTGTTTTTCCACTCTTCTATCAAAACCATTGAGATCGACACTCTATCCAATTGCATGTCTAATAATTAAATAAAGATAAGATCTAACTTTTGCCTGGTTAATAAATGCAAAATTGATGGTGTTCACTTTGATACCTACCTCTCTTATCTGGACTCTAGTACAACCAGCTCAGGTAAGAAAAGAAGTATGAAATCATAATGTATTTCTTCAGCAAAGCTCTGGTTGACTGAAAACCCTCAAGGGACAAGTTAAATTTATCAGCAAATCTAATGTGCACAAAAACCAAATAAAAGTTACTCCAAACAAAACCCGACCTTGTTTTTGTTGCTCTTGAAATACGCATTAAAGTGACAATTGGTCAGTTAAGTGTTGTGCTCTGAACAACTACCCAATTTTGATTGGTCAGTGGATTTAAATCCAAATAAAGGAGTCCCATTGTATGGCACTGGAGTAAGATCGCAACGGCTTTGTTCTAAAACATGAAAGGTGTAGACCGTTATTTCAGAAATGATTATGCCCTGCTGAAAAAAGGTTTTAGTATATTCAGACATAACTTTCCCAAGTATGTACTTTGTGTCATCCCTCCTTGTCACTGATTGGGCAGGATATAGGGCATTCATATGTTTAATCCTGAATTGTCCAGGCATTTAATTGACAAATCCTACACTACATAAGAGCTTTTGGCCAAAACATTGCATTTACACCAATGTTAAGTTAAAATAGGGACACAAGAATAAACCTACATTCTATGGGGTTTAGAATGTGAGGGTGTTCACATTCAAATTCATAAAATTATTCCAGGGTGTGAGAGTGTGTTTCTCACAAATTCCGTTTCTCTTGTCTTTTAGACTAGATCTATCTGAACCAGAATCAGGTTTTAATATCACCAGCATATGTCTTAAAATTTGTTCACTTTGTGGCAGCAGCACATTGCAATATATGATAATAGAGAAAAAATTAAATTACAGTAAGAATGTTTACATATATTAGATACTTAAATAAGTAGCGCAAGAATAGAAATAAAAAAAGTAGTGAGGTGGTATTCATGGGTTCAATGTTCATTCAGAAATTGGATGGCAGAAGGGAAGAAGCTGTTCCTGAATAGTTGAGCGTGTGCCTTCAGGCTCCTGTACCTCTTTCCTAATGGTAGCAATGAGAACAAGGCATGACCCGAGTGATGGGTGTCCTTAATGATGGATACCGCCTTTCTGAGACATCACTCCTTTATTAAATATAAACAAGACAATTTTTGAGCAATCAAGGGATTTGGGTTAGGGTTGGAAAGTGGGCAAGGTCAAAGTGCAGTGAAGAATTGACTGAGTTGGAACAGTTGCTTTCTCTTATATCCTTTAAGTAATGAGGTGGTCAGCACAAAGTTCAAAGTACATTTATTATCAAAGTATGGATAAGTTATACAACCTTGCCATTCATCTGCTTACAGGCAAAACAAGAAACCTGAAGGTACTTATCAAAAAAAAAGTCTAACAAACACCCAATGTACAGAGAGAGAGAACACAAATCACACAAACAATAAAAGCAAGCAACAGCATTCAGAACGAAAATGAGTCAATAGACAAGAAGCCCAGAGCAGATGAGCAGGCCCATAGCCTTAGCCTCAGTGTTGTAGAGTAAACGTAGCAGAACAGCGAGCAGAACTGGCCCCACCCTCACCTCTGGTCCCAGCATCCTGCCTTTTCAGTTCATCTGGCCTGGCATTTAAATTGTCCAAACACCAGGTTATCCCCTACACTAGGACCCAGGCCCTGCCGCATTGATAGGCTCTGGGCCTGGTCCCTGTCGCCACTTTCCGACCTGTACCCCACCCTTCCCAAATTGGCCTGGAGCTCAGATCGATTCAACCTCGCTCTTGGTTTAGGTGGACGGTCTCCGAAAGTCCTCTGCTCCGACTTTTCTCCATTTTACTTGCTGCAACTCTATCTCTGACTCCGACTTCATCTTGGGCATACCTCAACCTCACTTCAATTACTTCTCCTTGACTATGCCTCTACCTCACTCTGACTTTGCATCACATCTGCACGGCTCGACCCATGGGTCAGGCTCTCCTATTTTCGCCACTTCATTTGCGGTGATAGTTTACCACAGAGAAAGTGTTTTTCATAAAGTACTTAGTTGTATTTCTTGCTTTATGAACAACCAGTAGGCTGCCGTCCAACTTCAGTAACACCATCTTAAACTGGAAACATTAGATAAGAATCCATCCTTGTGACATATCATTGACATAAAGGAAATGTTCTTGCATCATGCCAGCAAACAAAATCAAGCATTCAATAGAAAATTTTCATGGAAATCTTTTCCTGTGGTTGTACCATGGGATAGACAGGTTTTCCAACACCAGGATCACAAGCATGATGGATTATCAGTCATCTTGTTTTCACTCTCCAACATGTTTCCTCTCTTTAGATGAAACTGCAACATTCCAAAAATATTATTGCTTCTCCTGCGTTCACATACAGAACATGTCTTTAGGAGTGGGGCCGGGTTTATCTTGTTAATAACAATTGTGTGCTCTGTAATGACCATTTTTCTGACCAGACAATTTTAACCTACAGTATATTCAGCAAAACAAATACCTCTTTATAGTCATCTCATTTTTTTTTTACTTGTCCTGTTACTCAGGTAAATATGTGGTCAAATCCCTTCCTATAAAATTACTTCATTTTCTTTTGCTGTATTCCTGTGTTAATTTCTTCATTCAATGCCATCAATCACACATATGGATCAAAATGATCATAATCAAGTCAAGAAGAGATATTTAGGGAAAATAAACTTGCTTGATTGTTGAATAACAGCCTTATCTCTTTATTTTTAATTATCATAGTACACTGTATTCCAATTAATTGGGACACATCAGGAACACTACATTTTGGCCCAATTAAGTAGCTTCCCCAATTAGCCGAAGTTTCATGGAAATCATTAAAAAGGTTTAAAAAGACAAATTGCCATTTAAGTGAGTAACAAATGATGTATTTAAATGAAATTGAGAACAAATGAGAAGACTACAGTACTATAAAACTGTGTTTTAGTTCCTAATAGTTATCAATGAAAGAATTCAAAAAGTGTACGCTGCCGTTTTCTTTCGATTAACTGTAAATGAACATCAGCGCAGACACCTAATGCAGGTAATGGATTGTCTTCATACAATCCTTTTGATGATTGTGCCCTCCAAATCTTCATTTTCATTGAAACATTCAAGGTATTTCTTAATGCCTTCAAATTCTTCATTGTTCTTAACTTGTTGAAGTAGTGAAATCGTTTCATTTTCTCTCCGGGCTGTTTCTGGCATTTCTCTCTGAAATTGCAGTGAGCAAAACAGTTCTGAATTCTCATACTATTTATTATTATTATCACTATGAAAAACACTGCCTTTTGAACGCAAACACGTACAACTGATGCTAATTAAAAACTGTTTGCTCTAAGCATAGTGCAGTGTCTAATGGCCATGCAAGTGCTTGTGACTGACACTAGCTAGAATGTTCAGCAATGATCTCCTGCCCCAATTAACCAACAAAGCATCCCAAATAAATGAAAGGAATCCTGGCTATATTCTTGATTAGTTTTTATCCCTTAACACTTGTCCAAAAGAAGCTGCTGACCTGATTAACTAATGGCCCAATTAACTGGAATACATTGCACCTAACTTTTATATTTTTCAATATATTTTCCACTTCATCTTAATAAATATAGTTCTGTTGACTCAGTAAACCATTCACTTACACACCTTTATATTACCTCTAAGTAGCAGCCGGGTGATTTTTTTTTCTCTCTGTGATATTGTTTGGATCTGCTTACACCAATATTCTTAATTTCTGTGCAACTAACATTGATTCGACCTTTTGAAACACCTAGTGTATATTCCAGAAGTTTGACAGTGAACATTCATCTACAACACAATGATGTATTATTCATTATTTTTGTTTCCTCTCATCCTTAATCTTTTTTTCCCTACAATTTAAAAAACTACAATCCTCGTCGATTTTAGTAATCGTTCAGTTAAAACTTGTTTATTTGTTTTGCTTGAGGGGACAAGTGATCTTTAGTAGCCAATGTTTTAATATTCTTGTCTTTTACGTCCCATTACTTCGAGGAATACACCCAGCTGCTCTGAAAAAAGTGGAAGAGCTGTTGGGTGGCCAGTTCAGCAAACAAGATCACATCAAGATGAAGCCTTCAATGATGTTTGATCAAAAGCTGAAAAGGAAGGTCCAAATTTCAGGACTGCTAAGTCTATTTGATTTTAGGGAGGCTCCTTCATGGGTTCAAAGTTCAAAGTAAATTTTATTATCGAAGTA